>NC_040097.1:11880686-14380686 GCF_003369695.1 Bos indicus x Bos taurus | reverse complement strand
ACACTCAGTATATCAGGAAATTTGGAAAACTCAGCAGTGGCCATAGGACTGGAAAAAGTCAGTTTTCATTCCAATGCCAAAGAATGTTCAAACTACTGCACAATTGCACTCAACTCTCACGCTAGCAAAGTAATGCTGAAAATTCTCCAAGCGAGGATTCAACAGTACATGAACCGCGAACTTCCAGATGTTCAAGTTGGATTTAGAAAAGGCAGAGGAACCAGAGATCAAATTGCCAACGTCTGTTGGATCATAGAAAAAGCAAGAGAATTCCAGGAGAACATCTACTTCTGATTTATTAACTATGCCAAAGCCTTTGACTGTGTGGATCACAACAAACTGTGGCAAATGCTTCAAGAGATGGGAATGCCAGACCACCTTACCTGCCGCCTGAGAAATCTGTATGCAGGTCAAGAAGCAACAGTTAGAGCCAAACATGGAACAATGGACTGGTTCCAAATTGGGAAAGGAGTATGTCAAGGTTGAATACTGTCACCCTGCTTATTCAACTTATATACAGAGTACAATATGAGAAATCCAGGGCTGGATGAACCACAAGCCAGAATCAAGATTGCTGGGAGAAATATCAATAACCTCAGGTAGGCAGATGACACCATCCTTATGGCAGAAAGTGAAGAACTAAAGAGCCTCTTGATGAAAGTGAAAGAGGAGAGTGAAAAAGTTGGCTTAAAGCTCAATATTCAAAAAACAAAGACCATGGCATCTGGTCCCATCACTTCATGGGAAATAGATGGGAAAAAAATGGAAAGAGTGAGAGACTTTATTTTCTTGGGCTCCAAAATCACTGCAGATAGTGACTGCAGCCATAGAATTAAAAGATGCTTGCTCCTTAGAAGAAAAGTTATGACCAACCTAGAGAGTATATTAAGAAGCAGAGACATTACTTTACCAAACAAGGTCTGTCTAATCAAAGCTATGGTTTTTCCAGTAGTCATGTATGGATGTGAGAGTTGTACCATAAAGAAAGCTGAGCACCGAAGAATTGATGCTTTTAAATTGTGGTGTTGGAGAAGACTCTTGAGAGTCCCTTGGATGACAAGGAGATCAAACCGGTCAATGCTAAAGAAAATCAATCCTGAATATTCATTGGAAGGACTGATGCTGAAGCTGAAGCTCCAATGCTTTGGCCACCTGATAGGAAAAACTGACTCACTGGAAAAGACCCTGATGCTGGCAAAGATTGAAGGCAGGAGGAGACGGGGATGACAGATGATGAGATGGTTGATGGCATCGCTGACTCAATGGATATGAGTTTGAGCAAGCTCCTGGAGTTGGTGATGGACAGGAAAGCCTGGTGTGCTGTAGTCCATGGGGCTGAAAACAGTTGGACACAACTGAGTGACTGAACTGAACTGAACTTTGACCTATTTCTAGTTTTTGGATTTCAACCACTATTTCAACCAATATTAAAATAAAAATATTAGGGTGGGATGATTTGGGAGAATGGCATTGAAACATGTATAATATCATATATGAAATGAATCGCCAGTCCAGGTTCAATGCAGGATACAGGATGCTTGGGGCTGGTGCACTGGGATGACCCAGAGGGATGGTACAGGGAGGGAGGTGGGAGGGGGGTTCAGGATGGGGAACACGTGTACACCCGTGGCAGATTCAGGTTGATGTATGGCAAAACCAATGCAATATTGTAAAGTAATTAGCATCCAATTAAAATAAATAAATTTATATTTAAAAAATAAATAAATAAAATAAAAATATTTGGGAGCTAGAGTATTGCCTTTTCCCTTTATAGACAACCTTGAGAAAAATGGCTCACAGACCTTCAGCCTAGACACTGGGGTGGCGTGTAGTCCAGAAAGGACAGTTAATGAAAATGCTGGGTTCTGATCCTGCCTCTACCAGCTGGGGAACATGTAACCTTTTGTTACTCCCTCTTAGTTCAAATCCTTCCTTTGTTAATCATCACTGCTTACAAGAATCAAACAAGCTAATGTAGTGATAATCACAGTAGAAAGCACTGGCCTTCATCAGATACAGACTCTCTTCCTGTGCTATTTGACTGTGACACCATGACATGGGTCTTATTTCCCCTCCAGCAGGTGACAAGAGACAAGGTCAGTGAGCTAGCCACTGCACCCCAACCTACACAAGCATTATTCTTACCTCATACATGATAATTCTATCAGCTCAGTACTGTTATGCCTAAGGATGCTGAGGACTGGAGGAAAAAAAGAAACTTGCCTAAGCTCAGGTACTGGGTGGCCTTCTAAATGTTAAATCATCACCACAACCCCCTAAGAAGGTCACTGAGATTATCACCACTGGTTTCTGAATGTGGAAAATGAGACACAGCCATTTTATGCAGTCACAGACACATGGGGTCAGCCATGGTGGCAGGTGGTCCTCACCAGGCTGCCTCTGGGTGTGGCTCTGGCCCCTGGCTGTCCTCTCACACAACCACTGTCTAAAACTGTATTCTGTAGCCTTCTGGGAGAGTCTGGGAGACACCCAATGTCCTTTCAAATAGTATCTTTTCCATGTAAGTTAGCCAGGGTATGTCTCTGCTGCTGGCAGATGCCATGAGAACATGGCAGCCTCGGGGGCATTCCCTCCCTCGCCCATTGAGGAAACTCCACCATGTAGAGAGCACAGTGCTCAGGGCAAGGGAGGGCACCAGGCAGGCCAAATCAGTAAGGCCCCTGCCCTCAGAGAAGTCCACATGCGGAAGGAAAACAACGTGTGGAACTTACTTCTGGAACAAAGGACCAAAGTCACCTACAAAAGAGTGAAGGAATTAAAGAGTTTGTACTGAGCTGATTCTGAAGAACAAGCATTTGGAAAAGCAATAAAGGAGGAGGCGGGGATAATAGAAATGGAGTGAATTATAAGATATAATGGAGGAAAGAGAAAGGCACACTCAATGAATGAATGGGGTTCTCAAGTGGGTAGACAGAGGTGAGAGGTGGGGATGTGTCAGGAAGCATTTAACAGGAGGCTCTTGTGTGCTGTTTGGATCTGTCAGGAATTCTCTGTTCCTTATTAATTCCTGAATATTCAGGAATTAAGAGGAGAGGCAAGCCTCTCCAGGGGGCTGAGGAATCCAGGCATTTCCTTCATTGGTGTTTCTATATGGTGATAAGTACCCTCTTCCTTCTTGTGAACCATATGGTATAAGTGATTGTTTACAACTCTCTCTCTCTTTAATATGGATTGCCTATGTTTTGTAAGTCTGGAATTTTAATCTTTATCTTTGCTGAGAATAACTACCTTGTAAGACAGTATATATGCCCACATCATGTTCATTAAAATACCTTTGCTCCATCAGAGCTCTGGTCCCCTTGTCTTTCTTTCTCTCTCTCTCTCTCTCTCTCTCTTTCAGGCTGATCCCCTGGAGTGCAGAGGCTCTCTGAGTTCACTTTCCTGCCCAGGCTTCTAAGACCCTCTAGAGAAGGTGCTCTGCGTCTTCACCCCATCGAGAGGGCGCCTGAGGCCTCCGTGAACAGAGCAAGTCCCATGTCAGGGGCTTTATTGGCTTTCTGTGTAAACCAAGGAATATCAGCCTCTTTCTCTCTCCTTTACTTTCTTATTGGTCCACTCCAGACCATCAGGGTCTGGTCCATCAAAGGACCTCAACAGGGATGAAGGGGTAGTTTACCAGCAGAGCATATTTCTTTCAAATACACATATACAAACACACATACCCAGATACACACACACGTATATATTATGTAATAGGTACGTATGTGTACACGTACCTACATATGTGCTTGTGTAAATTTTATACCACTTCAGCCCAGAAATTACTTACAAGAGTTCAGCTTTATCTGAATCCACTGTCAAATTATCCTCAGTTCTCACAGAAGCATCCTTCACCCTGCTTTACTCATAGAGGATATGGAGTTCTTCAGGGCTTTGAAAGGCAAGGGCAGCTAGTCTCCAAAGATGTCTTGACAGGTATAGCCAGACTAGTAGGCTGGAGATGCCAGAGGAGCCATTCAGCAAACATCGGCTGAAGAAGTTTCAGGAAGAAGCTGTTGCACATTTCTAAATACTTCAGGAATGTGGCTCTTTGAATTCTCGTGGCTTGTAGGTCAGTTTACTGTCATGTCAGCAGCTTTGAACCTGCACTTTCTATCAGTGCCTTCGAGAAAGGCACCTCCAGCACAGAGGTGAACAATGGCCTGGCTGAACAGCCTGGTCGCAAAAGGCCCAGCCCCAGAGGCAAAAAGAAGGCCGACCACAGAAAAGAGGTGGATTTCACCAGCAAGTTTCATCTATGCCTAGAAGTTATGCCCAGGAACACAGCATACAGCAGTGCATACGCAAGTATTGAACCACTCTGCTCCATGCACATGGGGGTTCAGGCTGCCAGGAGAGCATGGCCCCCTGTACTGGTTTCCTTCAGTGGGGCAAGATTTCTAACCCAAGAACTTCTCAGCTAGTGACCAAGCTTTGAGCATGTGTTTTTTGTACATGTCATCAATAACTAGATCTGAGCTGGAGGGCACTCTAAACATGAAATACATCTCTGCAACATGAAAAGAAAAATGACTATTTGGGGCTGGTTTGAATTAGGTACAATGAGACAGGAATTTTCCCGAAGTCTCCTCTTCTGTTTCTTGGGCAGCTTACTCACTGCCTGGTGGAAACAAGACACAGGGAACTTTAGTCTATGACCCACAGCCTAGCTGGGGGACCACTGAATCTGAATGCTGGTGGTAGGCAGACACCATAAGGGCTGCTGAGGATGATTTTAAACAAAATTATATACCTCCATGACTCAAGAATCTGACTGTCTATTTGGATTCTGCCTAGCAAGCCCTGCGGTCTGTGTGATCAATGACAGCGCTAGTCCCTGATGTGCTGTCACCATGGAAAGGTACAGTAATACCTTTAAGGCTCAAGGTGCAATTAAATATCTATAATGGTGCTAATAGTTCAAGCAACCTTCAAGCAGCTGCCGTATTTTAAAAGATCATTCTGAGCTGTTCTACGTCTGGAATTGCTCTGCAAAATCTGAACTTTTCCTCTTCCATTGAGAATGCATTTAATGCTGACAGGATGGTTCCCTTACAGCCTCATTGTACAAAAGGTAGTTTCCTTCTCAGCTGGCAGGATGCCTCTGAAGGATTAAACTCCACCTAACAAAGCTAAGCTCAATTCTCTAAGGCTTGCATTCTTAGGAATTTGCTCTCTGAGGAAGAGTCCAAAGTGAAGATTAGGTCACAGGATATAGTTCAATCCACAGCCCACTGAAGGCTACTTGGACTGACATCATTTTCTATAAGAGATAATGAAGACAAATTTGTGGCTGCTCACAGGAGCAAATGGTCAGGCCCCCTCTTCAGAGCTCCCACTGTCTTGGGCTTTTAGTAACTGTGGCCAGCAGATGACACACAGTATCCTATGATCTCTTTACCCGTCTGGTCCCTAAGTTCACTGTGAACTTCTCAAGGAAGGGGCTGCACCTGGTTCACCACAGAGGCTCCATTAACCATCAGAATAATTAATGGGACTTCCCTGGTGTCACAGTGGATAAGAATTTGCCTGCCAGTGCAAGGGATAGGGTTAGATCCCTGGTCTGGGAGGATTCCACATGCCATGGAGAAACTAAACCCATGAACCACACCTACTGAGCCCCTGTGCCACAACTACTGAAGCCCATGCACCCTAGAGCCTATGTTCCTCAACAAGAGAAGCCACCACAATGAGAAGCCCATGCACTGCAACAAAGAGTAAGCCCTGCTCTCTGCAACTACAGAAAGCCCATGCATAGCAACAAAGACTCAGAGCAACCAAAAATAATAATAAGTAAACAAATAAATAATTTAAAAAATTAATGGATAGGTTATTGCCTCACAGAACATCAAGGATGGATAACAGGTCAACTAGGAAAGGGAGATATTAGATATCGAACCTCAAACGACAGGCATGAGAAGAATGCTTCAGAGATGCTGAGTGGGAAGTTCTTTAATCACTGACCACATTCTTTAAACAATAACCTAAAACAATTTAGAAATGTATATTCATGTTATTTCCCAATAATAATGATGACAACTAAGATGCAATAGGCACTTTCTATGAGCAACAGCTGAGCTGAGACTGCTTAGGCATCATTTCATATTCTCACAATAACCCCCCAAAGGAGGCAGTACCCTTATCCCTATTTTACAAAGAGGGAAACTGAGCCTCAGGGAGGCAAAGTTGCTTGCTGAGGATTATAGAGCCAGCAAGAGAAAGAGCAGGATCCAAGCCTTCTCTTCACACTGCATTCCTGAGATACTGAAACCAGATCCCAATATTTCTGAAATATCAATGGGACATAACACAGTCGATTTTTACTTTAAAAATGCCATGGCTTCCTGATTTATTTTGGGGGGAAGACAGTTCTTTGCTTAGGCTCCTCCTTGGTATGACAAAGCAGAGCAAACTCCTGCTCAGTAATGGTGAAGATGAGGAGGGTGATATCCTCAGTTAACCCCTTTGGACACATCATGCGTTTCATCCCTACAACACCCCATGATGTAGACACAGTTATTATCCATATCCTAGATACAAGGAAACTAAGGTCTAAAGAAAGGAAGTGGTCTCAGCCTTTCAAGGTCACAGCCAGTAAGAAGTGGAACTCAAAGTCTAACCAGCGGTCATCTGTTGCCAAAGCCCAATCCTTGGCTACTATTATCCCAATTCAAAGGGGCATATGGGAATTTGGGGAAAAGAACTCTAGAATCTATGAAAAAACTGGATTTGAGGAACACAGGCCTGGAAACATGGAGGTTCATTAGGATTCATTCTGCTTTGTACTCTAAGTGAAAGTCACTCAGTCATGTCCAATTCTTTGTGTACCCATAGACTATGCAGTCCACGGAACTCTCCAGGCCAGAATACCGGAGTGGGTAGCCATTCCCTTCTCCAGGGGATCTTCCCAACCCAGGGATCGAACCCAGGTCTCCTGCATTGCGGGTGGATTCTTTACCAACTGAGTCACCAGGGATGCCTAAGAATACTGGAGTGGGTAGCCTATCCCTTCTCCAGGGGATCTTCCCGACACAGGAATGGAACCGGGGGTGTCCAGCATTGCAGGCAAACCACAACTAACTCCATGGCAATACCAGGAGCTCCAGACCCTCAAAATCATCATAAGGAAGGGAGGAAGAAGAGAAAAGGTCTGTACACTAGAAACCGCAGGTCCAATGTAGCTAACTGGTTTTGTAGCTTAAATGTTTTCTGAGAACACAGTCAATTTATATATTATCTACTGATTTACATATTACCTATGGTTGCTTTTGTGCCAAAACAGCAGAGCTGAGTAGTTGCAACAAAGGCTTTATGGCCTGCAAAGTCTAAGTAATTATTAATTATCTGGCCCTTTAAAGAAAAGTTTGCCAATCTATGGACTACAAGTTAAGAGGGCCTAATGCAACACGAACCAGAAAGCAAGCCTAGAGTCTTCAAGCAGAAGAGGCACACACTTCACCTATACTGCCAATGCTTGAAACACTGGGCTTATAACCGCATTTTTCAAAAAAGCACACTATCCCAAACCAGCCACCCCTGCCCCTCACACCCTCCCCTCATCACCCTCTTAAAAGACCAGCAGCAGTAAGTCTTACCTTTGTTGTACATGTTTGTTGGCACTTGGACGTCACTCAGACTGATGTTCACAGGCAGATTATTAAAATGGTCATTTGGGGCTAAGATGAATTCCTTCCCCAGCTCCAAAAAGTTCCCATCTTTGTCCCTTTCATTTATTAGCACGGCATTGAAATATTCATACTGAAAGAGAAAGTAAAAAAACAAAACAAAACACACAACATGTGGCTTAGAGGAGAAGGCTGTGAACTCAGACCTGAGTATGGCTGACCTGGGTGGGCCATCCCCTACACTTGTGAATCTTAACTCTAGTCACAGAATCTCTTTAAGCCTTTCACACCATCTATGGCTCTTTCTGCACTAGTGTAATATGGTAGCACTAGATAAATATTTCCCAGTGTCATTAAGTACTTTTGAAAAACAAATTTAAGAAGCTTCTCAGTATTTCCTTATATAAATATAGAGAAAACTGCACAAAAACATTTCAATTCTTTAAAGTTTGAAGACTGACTCTGCCCTTAATAACCCGAACTTTAAGTAGAAGGAGACTGGAAAACAACAAAAATTAAGTAAATATATAATATGCTAGATAGTCATATTTGCTTGGAGAAGGCAATGGCATCCCACTCCGGTACTCTTGCCTGGAAAATCCCATGGAAGGAGGAGCCTGGTAGGCTGCAGTCCGTGGGGTCGCTGAGTCGGACACCACTGAGCGATTTCACTTTCACTTTTCACTTTCATGCATTGGAGAAGGAAATGGCAACCCACTCCAGTGTTCTTGCCTGGAGAATCCCAGGGACAGAGGAGCCTGGTGGGCTGCTGTCTATGGGGTCGCACAGAGTCGGACATGACTGAAGCAACTTAGCAGCAGCAGCAGCAGCATATTTGCTATTCTAAGTGCTTCTCATTTGTTAACTTATTCACTTCTAACAACTCTAAGAACTAGGTTTTAAGAGTATTTTCAATTCACAAGTGAAGAAATTGAGGTAGAGAGAATTTCTGTATGTTGTCAAAAATTACACCACTGAGAAGCAGAAAGAGAATTAAAATACAGATAGTCTATTTCCAAAAACTGGGCACTTATCTGCTGCACAGTATTGCAAGATGGTGGATGGCAGGTGTGGTCATAACTATCAGATCAGCAATTTAAAACAAATGTAATTAATATGCTAAGGGAATTACTGGAAAAAGTAGAAAACAGGTAAGAAGAGATAGATAAGTAGAGAGACAAATATTCTAA
The DNA here is from genome assembly GCF_003369695.1 of Bos indicus x Bos taurus. Classification (NCBI taxonomy): domain Eukaryota; kingdom Metazoa; phylum Chordata; class Mammalia; order Artiodactyla; family Bovidae; genus Bos; species Bos indicus x Bos taurus. Next base: position 14,371,871 of record NC_040097.1, on the reverse strand, counting down.
CGAACTATCAGAATGAAATGCTAGAAATCAAAAATACATAACAGAAATGAAGAACACTGATGGCTCACTTCCAGCTGAGACACAGCTGAGGAAATAATTCAGTGAGCCTGAAGCTATATCAGTAGAAACTTCTCAAACTGAAAAGCAAAGAAAAAAAAAAAAGGAAAAAAATAACAGAATCTTCAAAAACCATGGAACAATTACAAAAAGTATAACAGATGTGTAATGGGAATACCAGAGGAGGAGAAAGAGAAAAAAAGAACAGAAGAACTATTTGAAGTAATATTTCTAAAATTAATGACAAACAAGAAACCCAATCCAAGAAGTCCAGGAAACATCAAGCATATGAATATTAAAAACAAACAACAACAACAACAACAAAAATACTATACCTGGACATGTCATATCCAAACTACAAAAACCAAGAAAAGAAACTACTAAAGAAAGCCAGAAAGGGGGGAAAGCCGTACCTACGGAGGAACAAAGACAAGGATTACATCAACACTTCTGTTCAGAAAAGCAAGAAGAGAGTGACATGAAATAGCGTTTGAAGAAAGACCTACCAACCTAGAATTTTGTGTCCAGCAAAATTATTCTTCAAAACTGAAAAATAAATAAAGACCTCTTCAGACAAATAAAAATTCAAGAAATTTTCTGCAAACAGACCTGCCTTGCAAAAAATGTTAAAAGCCCTTTAAAGGGAGGGAAACTATATACATCAGAAACCCTGATCTACATAAAGAAAAGACTGTTTTACAGAAGAAATAAATAAAAGAAAAATATTTAATTTTCTTATTCTTAACTGACCTCTCAGATAATAGTTTGATCAAAATAATAATGGCAACAAATTACTGGATTATACAAATTCATGGATAAGTGAAATGAATATCACAATGCTGAAGCTGAAACTCCAGTACTTTGGCCAGCTCATGTGAAGAGTTGACTCATTGGAAAAGACTCTGATGCTGGGAGGGATTGAGGGCAGGAGGAGAAGGGGACGACAGAGGATGAGATGGCTGGATGGCATCACTGACTTGATGGACGTGAGTCTGAGTGAACTCTGGGAGTTGGTGATGGACAGGGAGGCCTGGCGTGCTGTGACTCATGGGGTCGCAAAGAGTCGGACACGACTGAGCAACTGATCTGATCTGATCTGATCTGATGAAGAATAGGAGGGAGATATTGGGACTATTCTATCATAATGTCCCATACCATAATGTTCCATCCATGAAATGGTACGAGGTTATTTGACAGTGGACTTTTATTAGTTATAAATGTAAAATGCAAGCTATAAAACAACCTCTAACCCAATTTTTAAAAAGGAGTATAAATACTTAGGAAGAAAAAAAATACTAATATTATACTAAAAATATGATATGCTCAATTAAAACCAGACAAGGCATAAAAAGAGTAGAAGACAAAGAAAAGGGCAATGAATACAAAACAGTTACAAACATGGTACATATTAATCCAATCATATCAATAATCACTTTAAATGTGAATGGTCTAAACAGATTAGTTAAAAGAGACTGTCAAAGTGGATAAAAAAATAAAAGCTGTCTACAAGAAACTCACCTTAAATATAAAGGACAAGTTGATTAAAAGTCAGGGGATAGACAAAAATTTACCATGCTAACATTAATCAAAAGAAAGCCAGAGTGACCATATTAACTTCAGACAAAGCAGACTTCAAAGCAAGGAAAATTATCAGGAAAGAAACACTGGCATTACATAATGACAAAGGGGTCGATTCTCCAAGAATCGACAGTCTTTAACATGGATGCACCTAACAGAATATTAAAATATGTGAGGGGAAAATGGCAGAACTACAAGGAGAAACAGCTAATACTGAGCACTATGAAACAAGCAGTACTGAAGTTGAAGACTTCAGCACCCCCTCTATCAGTAACTGACAAATGTATCAGGCAGAATATTGTTAACAATTTGAACTGAACAGCACAACAACTGGACCTAACTAACTATAGGCTACTTCATCCAACAACAGCAGAATAAACATTTTTGTCAAGCTCACATAGAACATTCACTATGAAAGACCACATTCTGAGCCATTAAACACACTTTAACAAATTTAAAAGAACAGAAATCAGACAAAGTATGCTCTCAGATCACACTGAAATTAAACTATAAATCAACAACAGAAAGATAGCTGGGCAAATCCCCAAATATTTGGAGATTAAACAACATATTTCTAAATAACACATGGGTCAAAGAATAAGTCTCAAGAAAAATTTTAAACCAAATTAAAATCAAAATACAACTTCTCAAAATTTGCAAGATGCAGCAAAAGCAGTGTTTACAGGAAAATTTCCAATATATTTATTAGAAAAGAAAACAGATCTAAAATCAATCATCTAAGCTTCTTCTTTAAGAAAGTAGAAAATTAAATCCAAAGCAGAAGGAAAAAATATTTGTTTTAATTTTCCTAAATAGAAATCAATGAAATTGAAAATAGGAAATCAATTAAGAAAATCAATGACTCTGAGAACAAGATGGCAGAGAAGTAGGTGGATGTGGAGTAAATATCTCTCCATGGATACATCAGGAATACACCTTCAGACATAGAAGTGCATGCAGAACACCAGCTGAGAGTGGACAGGAGTACCTGACCAGCAGAAAAGAATACACAGACCCATGCAAAACTTTGTAGGACGAAGGAACTAGGGGAAAAAACAAGAGTGTTCGTAGGACTGGACCTGCCCTTGGCCGGTGGGGGAACTGAAGCAGGGTTCCGATCCCCACACTGGGGCAACTGTCTGAGTCAAAGGAGACACATTTAAGGCTGAAAATGAACAACTGATCTGCGGCAGCCTAAATGGAATGAGAATCAGACAGTCCTTGCTGCAGCCGTACACACCCCAGACAGGGACGCAGATCCCCTGGAAAGTGCAGTGCCTGGGAGCTGGAGTTTAGGAATTATGGAGCAATTCCCAGGCAAGGGCTGCTGTTGACTGTGGAGAGACGGATCGAGGGAATGTGAGGGAGGAGACTGGTGGGAAATGCCTGTGGAGGAAAGCTGGGCAGCTATGGAAGCAAGGTGATACTGCAGAATCACGCATAGCGGGTGGAGCCATCACCATAGCCTCTCTCCCACAACACACCAGCATTGAGCACTGAACAATAGAGAGGCTGGCCCATCAAATGCCTGACGCACTGAACTACAGAGTAGGACCCCAACCAAGGTGCTCCTTTAAGTGACCGATGCAAAGAACTGCAGAGTAGGATCCCAACCAGGTGGGCCCCGCTATGTGCCTGATGCACTGAACAGCAGAGAAGGATCCCAGGCAAGGAAGCCCCCTAAGTGCCTGAATAGGCAGAGATACGGAGAAAGACTGGCCAAAGAGGCCTTCTGATCGCCAACTACAAGAGGCTTGAAAAAAGACTCTGATAGGGCCATAACTCCTGCGGTGGAGGCAGTCCATGCCCTTGCACACTTGGCATCGCCAGGGTCCCCACAAGCCCAGCAGCTGCACCACCTTCACGTTCAACTCACTGGGGCAGAGCTGCCACAGGCTAAAACAGTCTTGCATGGGGTTGCTTGGGTAGTAGCCGACTCTGCGACCCTGTAGACTGTGGCCTGCCAGGCTTCTCTGTCAGGGAGGTGGGGGTTTTCTAGGCAAGAATACTGGAGCATACTGGCCAATTCTGGTTGCCATACCCTTCGAGAGCACAATATTTCCTGCTGTCCTAGCCGCCAACTCCCCTGAGTGCCTGGTGCTGCCAGAACCCCTGCGACCCAAGCAGCTGCACCACCTCCACACCTGGCTCTCACAGGGGCAAACCCAAGTCCTCCAGGGCAGCCTCAGGAGCAAACCCCAGTGGACAACTCACATGCAGAAGTGGGAATAAAACCACAATTGAAACCCAGGGGCAGACTAAGGAAGAAGACCCCAAACCCTCCCACCACTGCACAAGCTGCAGATTAAATCCACAAGATCAACTAGTCAGACTCTGTGTCTATGGAATATATAAAAGGTCATTGAGAGCTCCCACAAAAGAAAACGCACTAGTTCTGATAGCTGTGGACATTGGAGGCAAGAACACAGAGGAGTAGAACCAGATTAGAATCTGAGCTACCCCCACAGCAGGTCCAGAGATCAGCACAGTGTCAGAGGGTACCCCAGGGAAGTGAGGCAGACTCTGACTTCCAGCGAGGTACAGGACTCTGAAAGCAGTGACTTAATAATATGTGACTTAATAATGAAATAATAAGCATTTATTATTCTTATGTTTTGACTTGTTCTGTAGATTCTTTTGGAATCTTTTTTCCTTTTCACCCCACCTCTGTTGTAGTTGTCAATTTTATTGGCACTATGAAGTCTAATTAAGCTTTTGAGCTTTTTTTTTTCTTTTTTTTCTCTCTCTTTTTTTTTTTTTATGTCTTCTTTGGAGAAATGTCTATTTAGTTCTTTGGCCCATTTTTTGATTGGGTCATTTATTTTTCTGGAGTTGAGCTGTAGGAGTTGCTTGTATATTTTTGAGATTAGTTGTTTGTCGGTTGCTTCATTTGCTATTATTTTCTCCCATTCTGAAGGCTGTCTTTTCACCTTGCTAATAGTTTCCTTTGATGTGCAGAAGCTTTTAAGGTTAATTAGGTCCCATTTGTTTATTTTTGCTTTTATTTCCGATATTCTGGGAGGTGGGTCATAGAGGATCCTGCTGTGATGTATGTCAGAGAGTGTTTTGCCTATGTTCTCCTCCAGGAGTTTTATAGTTTCTGGTCTTACGTTGAGATCTTTAATCCATTTTGAGTTTATTTTTGTATATGGTGTTAGAAAGTGTTCTAGTTTCATTCTTTTACAAGTCGTTGACCAGATTTCCCAGCACCACTTGTTAAAGAGATTGTCTTTAATCCATTGTATATTCTTGCCTCCTTTGTCAAAGATAAGGTGTCCATATGTGCGTGGATTTATCTCTGGGCTTTCTATTTTGTTCCACTGATCTATATTTCTGTCTTTGTGCCAGTACCATACTGTCTTGATAACTGTGGCTTTGTAGTAGAGCCTGAAGTCAGGTAGGTTGATTCCTCCAGTTCCATTTTTCTTTCTCAAGATCGCGTTGGCTATTCGAGGTTTTTTGTATTTCCATACAAATTGTGAAATTATTTGTTCTAGCTCTGTGAAGAATACTGTTGGTAGCTTGATAGGGATTGCATTGAATCTATAAATTTTTAATTGTTGTTACAAACCTCTGCATCTATGTTGGGTTTTTGAAGTTCTGGGGAGTTTTCCTCTTTTTTTTTTCTTCTCTGTTTAATTTTAATTTTTAATTTCTTTTTTTGATTTTAATTTTTATAACCTATCATTATTTTTTCTACATTTATTACTTTGCTTGCTTTTCCTACTGTTCTTTTCCCTATGCAGTTAATCTTTAATATATATAAATCTTCTTTATCTACTTCTACTTAACTTTGCATATCTATTCTTTTTTCCTTCCCTCTCAACATATTTGTTAGTTTTATTTTCATTGCTTTATTCCACAATTGGCATCTTGCTTTAGTTTTGTTTTCCAGTTTGTGCTTTAGTTAGTTTTGTTAAGGTAGACATAACTTTTGGTTCCTTTAGTTTTGTTCTTAACTGATAAATATAATTTTTTGATTTCCTTTGTTCACTGGGTCATTCTACTGTACTTTACTTTTGTAGGACTGTATTGACTTTGCCGATGGGTGTGTATGTATATGTGAATATTCTATTATTTTAATTATTATTTGCCTGATTTTGTAACTGCCAAAAGTCTGGGGTTCATCTTTGGTTTCTCGTTCTTGGATATTTGTTTTAATCTCACTTAATGCCATAAAAAACCATTTGTGGAACCTTCATTCCTGACCAGAGATCAAGCCCTAAGCCTTTGCAGTGGGAGCACTGACTCAAAGACCCTAGACTACCAGAGAACTAACCCTAGGGGGTATCAAAAAGTGAGAACTCACAGAAACAAAACTACTGGAATACAAGACCCAGCATCACCCAACCACCAGTAGCACCCTATACAGGATGCCTCATCTAAACAACAAACAAAACAAAATACAAACACAATTATCAGCAGACTGGATTACCACCTCACTTAGCCTTGCCCATCAGAGGAAAAACAAACAAACAAAAACTCAGCACAAATCTCCCCCTATAGGAAGTTTACACAAACAACTGGACCAAGCTTCAGTTCAGTTCAGTTCAGTTCAGTCGCTCACTCATGTCTGACTCTTTGCGACCCCATGAATTGCAGCACGCCAGGCCTCCCTATCCATCACCAACTCCCGGAGTTCACTCAGACTCATGTCCATTGAGTCGGTGATGCCATCCAGCCATCTCATCCTCTGTCACCACCTTCTCTTCCTGCCCCCAATCTGTCCCAGCATTAGGGTCTTTTCGAATAAGTCAACTCTTCGCATGAGGTGGCCAAAGACTGGAGTTTCAGCTTCAGTATCAGTCCTTCCAATGAACACCCGGGACTGATCTCCTTTAGGATGGACTGATTGGATCTCCTTGCAGTCCAAGGGACTCTCAAGAGTCTTCTCCAACACCACACTTCAAAAACACCAATTTTTCCATGCTCAGCCTTCTTCACAGTCCAACTCTCACATCCATACATGACCATTGGAAAAATCACAGCCTGGACTAGATGGACCTTTGTTGGCAAAATAATGTCTCTGCTTTTGAATATGCTATCTAGGTTGGTCATAACTTTCCTTCCAAGGAGTAAGCGTCTTTTAATTTCATGGCTGCAATCACCATCTGCAATGATTTTGGAGCCCAAAAAAATAAAGTCTGAAATTTCTTCCACTGTTTCCCCATCTACTTCCCATGAAGTGATGGGACCAGATGCCATGATCTTAGTTTTCTGGATGTTGAGCTTTAAGCCAACTTTTTCTCTGTCCTCTTTCACTTTCATCAAGAGGCTCTTTAGGTCCTTTTCACTCTCTGCCATAAGGGTGGTAACATCTGCATATCTGAGGTTATTGATATTTCTCCCAGCAACCTTGATTCCATCTTGTGCTTCTTCCAGCCCAGCATTTCTCATGATGTACTCTGCATAGAAGTTAAATAAGCAGGGTGACAATATATAGCCTTGACGTACTCCTTTTCCTATTTGGAACCAGTCTATTGTTCCATGTCCAGTTCTAACTGTTGCTTCCTGACCTGCATATAGGTTTCTCAAGAGGCAGGTCAGGTGGTCTGGTATTCCCATCTCTTTCAGAATTTCCCACAGTTTATTGTGATCCACACAGTCAAAGGCTTTGGCATAGTCAATAAAGCAGAAATAGATGTTTTTCTGGAACTCTCTTGCTTTTTCCATGATCCAGCAGATGTTGGCAATTTGATCTCTGGTTCCTCTGCCTTTTCTAAAACCAGCTTGAACATCTGGAGGTTCACAGTTCACGTATTGCTGAAGACTGGCTTGGAGAATTTTGAGCATTAATTTACTAGTGTGTGAGATGAGTGCAATTGTGCAGTAGTTTGAGCATTCTTTGGCATTGCCTTTCTTTGGGACTAAGCTTAGGAGGGCAGAAACCAAAAGGAAGAAAGAATTCAACCTTGAAGCCTGGGAAAAGGAGACGTTAAACACAATAAGCTAAAAAAAATAATAATGAAAAGGAAGAGAAATATTACACAAATAAAGGAACAAACTAAAAAAACACAGAAGTCCAAATAAATGAAGAGGAAATAGGCAAACCACCTGAAAAAGAATTCAGAATAATGATAGTAAGATGATCAAAAACCTTGAAAAAAAATAGAGAAAATGCAAGAATCAATTAACAAAGACCTAGAAGAATTAAAGCGGAGAAGGCAATGGCACCCCACTCCAGTACTCTTGCCTGGAAAATCCCACGGGCGGAGGAACCTGGTGGGCTGCAGCCCATGGGGTCACTAAGAGTCAGACACTACTGAGCGACTTCACTTTCACTTTTCACTTTCATACATTGGAGAAGGAGATCAACTCTGGGATTTCTTTGGAAGGAATGATGCTAAAGCTGAAACTCCAGTACTTTGGCCACCTCATGCAAAGAGTTGACTCATTGGAAAAGACTCTGATGCTGGGAGGGATTGGGGGCTGGGGGAGAAGGGGATGACAGAGGATGAGATGGCTGGATGGCATCACTGACTCGATGGATATGAGTCTGAGTGAACTCTGGGAGTTGGTGATGGACAGGGAGGCCTGGCGTGTTGCGATTCATGGGGTCACAAAGAGTCAGACATGACTGAGCAACTGAACTGAACTGAACTGACATTGGAGAAGGAAATGGCAACCCACTCCAGTGTTCTTGCCTGGAGAATCCCAGGGACGGGGGAGCCTGGTGGGCTGCCATCTATGGAGTCGCACAGAGTCGGACACTACTGAAGCAACTTAGCAGCAGTAGCAGCAGAATTAAAGAATAAACACGCAGAGACAACACTATTACTGAAATTAAAAATACTCTAGAAGGAATTACTAACAAAATATCTAAAGCAGAAGAACGAATCAGTGAGCTTGAAGATATATTGGTGGAAATAACTTCTGAAGAGCAAAATAAAGAAAAAATAATGAAAAGAACTGAGGATAGTCTCAGAGACCTTTGGGACAATATCAAACTCACCAACATTTGAATTATAGGGGTCCCAGAAGAAGAACAGAAAAAGAAAGGGTATGAGAAAAATCTTGAAGAGATTATAGTTGAAAATAGTCAATCTAGTCCAAGAGGCACAAAGAGTCCCATACAGGATAAACCCAAGGAGAAACAAGCCACAACACATATTAATCAAACTAACCAAGACTAAACACAAAGAAAGAATATTAAAAGCAGCAAGAGAGAAGCAACAGGTAACATACAAGGGAAACCCCACATGCTTAACAGCTGATCTTTCAGCAGAAACTACAGGCCAGCAGGATATATTTAAACTACTGAAAGGGAAAAATTCTACAACCAAGTTTACTCTACCTGGCAAGGATCTCATTCAGAAGTGATGGAGAAATCAAAGTTTTTCATATAAACAAAAGTTAAAAGAATTCAGTACCACCAAACCATCTTTACAACAAATGTTAAAGGAGCTTATATAGTCAAGAAATACAGAGAAGAAAAATATCTACAAAATCAACTGCAAACAATTGAGAAAATGGCAATAGGAACATATATATCAATAATTACTTCAAATGTAAATGGATTAAATGCTCCAACCAAAACACACAGACTGGCTGAATGGATAGAATAACAAGACCCATATATATGCTGTCTATAAGAAACAGACTTCCGACCTAAAGACACCTTAGATGGAAAGTAAGAGGATGGAAAAATATATTTCATGCCAATGGAAAGCAAAAGAAAGCTAGAGTAGCAATACTCATATCAGACAAAATAGACCTTAAAATAAAGATTAAATGCGATAAGGTAGTACACTACATAATGATCAAGGGATCAACCCAAGAGGAAAACATAACAATTGTAAATATCTAAGCATCCAACACAGGAGCACATCAATACATGAGACAAATACTAACAGACATAAAAGGAGAAATTGACAGTAACATAATAATAGTAGGAGACTTTAACACCCCAGTCACACCAATGGACAGATCATCAAAACAGAAAACAAATAAGGAAATACAAATCTTAAATGAAACTTTAGATGAGATGGATCTCAATGATATCTTCAGGACATTTCATCCAAATGCAGAAGAATACACCTTCTTCTAAAGTGCACAAGGAATATTCTCCAGGATAGACCACAAATCTCTTGGGTCACAAGTCAAACCTCAATAAATTTAAGAAAACTGAAATCATATCAACATCTTCTCCAACCACAATGCCATGAGACTAGATATCAATTACAAGAAAAAAACTGTAAGAAACACAAACACATGGAGATTAAACAACACATTTCTAAATAACCAACAGGTTCCTGAAGAAATCAAAAGGGAAATCAAAAAATTTCTAGAAACAAATGACAATGAAAACAGGACTACTCAAAACCTATGGGATGCAGCAAAGGCAGTCCTAAGAGGGAAGTTTATAGCCATACAATTCTACCTCAAGAAACAAGAAAAACACTGAATAGACAACTTAACTTTACACCTAAAACAATTTGGAAAAGAAGAACAAAAAAAAAAAAAAAATTAGTAGAAGGAAAGAAATCATAAAGATCCAAGTAGAAATAAATGAAAAAGAAATGAAAGAAACAATAGTAAGGATTAATAAAACTAAAAGCTGGTTCTTTGAGAAGATAAACAAAATTGACAACCTTTAGCCAGACACATCAAGAAAAAAAGAGAGAGGAATCAAATCAATAAAATCAGAAATGAAAAAGAAGAGATTACAACAGACAATGCAGAAATGCAAAGGATTTTAAGAGACTATTATGAACAACTATATGGCAACAAAATGGATAACCTGGAAGAAATGGACAGATTCTTAGAAAAGTACAGTCTTTCAAGACTGAACCAGGAAGAAATATAAATTATAAACAACCCAATTACAAGCACTGAAATTGAAGCTGTGATCAAAAATCTCCCAAAAAACTAAAGCCCAGGACCAGATGGCTTCACAGGAGAATTCTGTCAAACATTTAGAGAACAGCTAATGCCTATCCTTCTAAACTTTTTCAAAAAATTGCAGAGGAAGGAACACTTCCAAACTCATTCTACAAAGCCACCATCACCCTGATACCAAAACCAGACAAAGACAACACAAAAAAAGAAAACTACAGACCAATTTCACTGATCAACATAGATGAAAAAATCCTTAACAAAATTTTAGCAAACAGAATTCAGCAACAAATCATAAAGCTCATACACCATGATCAAGTTGAGTTTATTCCAAGAATAATATACACAAATCAATCAATGTGATACACCATATTAACACACCGAAAGAGAAAAACCATATGATAATCTCAATAGATGCAGAAAAAGCCTTTGACAAAATTCAGCACCCACTTATGATTAAAACTCTTCAAAAAATGGGCATAGAAGGGATTTTCCCCAACATAGTAAAGGCCATATATGATAAGCCTACAGCAAACATTATTCTCAATGGTGAAAAACTGAAAACATTCCCCCTAAGATAAGGAACAAGACAAGAGTGTCCATTTTCACCACTATTATTCAACATAATTCTGGAAGTCCTAGCTACAGCAATTAGAGAAGAAAAAGAAAAAAAAAGGAACCCAGATCAGAAAAGAAGAAGTAAAGCTCTCACTGTTTGCAGATGACATGATACTGTACATAGAAAAGCCTAAAGATACGATCAGAAAATTACTAAAGCTAATCAATGAATTTAGCAAAGTTGCAGGATACAAAGTAAATACACAGAAGTCACTTGGATTTCTATATACTAACAATGAAAAATAAGAAAGAGAAATTAAGGAATCAATCCAATTCACCATTGCAACAAAAAGAATAAAACATCTAGGAATAAACATACCCAAGGAGACAAAAGAACTGTACACAGAAAATTATAAGACACTGATGAAAGAAATCAAAGATGACATTAACAGATGGAGAGATACTCCATATTCCTGGGTAGGAAGAATCAATATTGTGAAAATTACTATACTACCAAATGCAATCTACAGATTCAATGTGATCCCTATCAAATTACCAATGGCATTTTTCACAGAACTAGAACAAAAAAATTCAAAATTCATATGGAAACACAAAAGACCCCAAATAGCCAAAGCTGTCTTGAGAAAGAAGAATGTAACTGGAGGAACCAGCCTTCCTGACTTCAAATTATACTACAAAGCTACAGTCATCAAGACAGTATAATACTGGCACAAAAACAGAAATATAGACCAATAGAATAAGATAGAAAGCCCAGAAATAAGCCCATGCACCTATAGGTGCATTATTTTTTTAAAAGGAGGCAAGCATATACAATGGGGCAAAGACAGCCTCTTCAATAAATGGTGCTGGGAAAACTGGACAGCTACATGTAAAAGAATGAAATTAGAACACTTCCTAACACCATATGCAAAGATAAACTCAAAATAGATCAAAGACCTAAATGTAAGACCAGAAACTATAAAACTCCTAGAGAAAAACAAGCAGAAAACTCAAAGACATAAATCAAAGCAAGATCCTCTATGACCCACCTTCTAAAGTAATGGAAATAAAAAAAAAGTAAACAAGTGGGACCTGATTAAATGTAAAAGCTTTTGAACAGCAAAGGAATTATAAGCAAGGTGAAAAGACAACCCTCAGAATGGGAGAAAACAATAGCAAATGAAACAATTGACAAAGGATTAATTTCCAAAATATACAAGCAGCTCATACAACTGAACACAAGAAAAACAAACAAACCAATCAAAAAGTGGGGAAAAGTCCTAAACAGACATTTCTCCAAAGAAGACATACAGATGGCTAAAAAAACATGAAAAGATGCTCAACATCACTCATTATTAGAGAAACACAAATCAAAACCACAATGAGATATTACCTCACACCAGTCAGAATGGCCATCATCAAAAAGTCTACAAACAATGAATGCTGGAAAGGGTGTGGAGAAAAGGAAATGCACTTGCACTGTTGGTGGAAATGTAAAGTGATACAGCCTCTATGGAACACGGTAGGGAGATATCTTTAAAAACTAGGAATAAAACCACCTTGTGACTGAGCAATCCCACTCCAAGGCATATACCCTGAGGAAACCAAAATTGAAAAAGCCACATGTATCCCATTGTTCACTGCAGGACTATTTACAATAGCTAGAACATGGAAGCCGCCTAGATGTTCATCGACAGATGAATGGATTGAAACATGTATAATATCATATAAGAAACGAATCGCCAGTCCAGGTTTGATGCAGGATACAGGATGCTTGGGGCTGGTGCACTGGGATGACCCAGAGGGATGGTACGAGGAGGGAGGTGGGAGGGGGGTTCAGGATGGGGAACATGTGTACACCCGTGGTGGATTCATGTTGATTTATGGCAAAACCAATACAATATTGTAAAGTAATTAGCCTCCAATTAAAATAAATACATTTAAATAAAAAAAAAAGAAGTTGTGGTACATATACACAATTGAATATTACTCAGCCATAATGTGTTCCCAAAAGGAACACATTTGAGTCGTAATGTGTTCCCAAAAGGAACACATTTGAGTCCGTTCCGATGAGGTACATGAATCTAGAACCTATTATACAGAGTGAAGTGAGCCAGAAAGAGAAAGTAAATATCGTATTCTAATGCACACATATAGAATCTAGAAATATGGTACTGAAGAACTTATTTACATGGCAGCAATGGAGAAATGAACATAGAGAATAGATTTATGGGAGGCGATCCTAAGATGGTGGAGGAATAGGATGGGGAGACCACCTTCTCCCTCACAAATTCATCAAAAGATCATTTGAATGCTGAGCATATACCACAAAACAACTTCTGAACACTGGCAGAGAATACCAGGCATGCAGAAGGGTCTTCGATCAGAGGTTCAGGACAAAATATAAAAGATAAAAACAGAGACAAAAGAGTTAGGCATGGAGACCTGTTCCGGGGAGGGAGTCATAAAAGAGGAGAAGTTTCCAAACACCAGGAAGCCCTCTTACCGGCGGGTCTGTGAGGAGTTCTGGAATCTCAGAGAGCAACATAACCGGGAGGAAAAAAAAAAAAAAAAAAACCCCACAGATTATGCGCCTAACTGCAACTTCCAGCAGAGAAGTAGCCCAGACGCTCTCTCTCATTCGCCACCAGCCAGAGGGGGCTGAACAGGGAGGTGCGGGCTGCATTGCTTAGGGTAAGGATGGGGCCTGAATGCCCTGAGGACAATCAGAGAGAGAACTTTCCTGCAAAAAGCTCTAACCTGAGGCACTGCTGGGCCACTCACAGAACAAAGGACTGAGCCAATACCAGAGGACAGCTAGCCTACAGTGCACCGGCCCATCCCCTGCAGGAGGCGGGCAACAGCCAGATCCAGAAGGTGAGGGGCAAACTCAGGCCCAGAGACGGCATCCTCTACCAAACTGTGAGGAGGCTTCCAGATGCTAACCAAGTCTTCCTGGGATCCTGGATGGTTGACATCCGCCAGGAGGGTCGCAGCCAGAGATCAGCTCCCCAGAGGAGACACGGCACACCTGAGATAGTGCTCCCACTGTACACCCAGGAAACCGAGTGGCTGGGACAAGGGAGGTGGTAAGATGCACCACCCACCTGGGGAGTGTGCACTTGTCAAGCACCTGGTCGCCTGAGGTGCTCGGACCTGGGAAGTGCATGCAACCCAGGGCCTGCTTTAGATAGTTCCCCTGCAGAGCAACCTGGAGCCTGAGCAGTGTAGACCAGGAAAGCACACACACCATGAACAGAGGCAAACCCAGTGTGGCCCAGACACTGTGAGCACTCCTCACACACGCCAATGATATTTGTTGCAGTGTTCCTCCCTCCCGCAGCACAATTGAACAAGTGAGCCTAAATAAATGACCACCTTTGCCCCCCTTGTGTGAGGGCGGAAATTAGACACTGAAGAGACTTGCAAACTGCTGCTGCTAAGTCGCTTCAGTCGTGTCTGACTCTGTGCGACCCCATAGACGGCAGCCCACCAGGCTCCCCCGTCCCTGGGATTCTCCAGGCAAGAACACTGGAGTGGGTTGCCATTTCCTTCTCCAATGCGTGAAAGTGAAAATTGAAAGTGAAGTTGCTCAGTTGTGTCCGATTCTTAGTGACCCCATGGACTGCAGCCTACCAGGCTTCTCCACCCGTGGGATTTTCCAGGCAGGAGTACTGGAGTGAATTGCCATTGCCTTCTCCCAAAATAAACAAAGAAGAGGGAATTGCTTTGGAAGTAACAGGTGCAACAGATTAAAACCCTGTACATAGCATTGACTACATTGGAAGGGGCCTATAGACCTTGAGAAGAAGTATAAGCTGGAACAAGGAACTATCTGAAACTGAACTGATGCAATACTGCCCTCAACAGCTCCAGAGATATTCCTAGATATATTTTACTACTATCATTTAAAAAAATTTTTTTTATTTTTAAGTTCTTTATTACTCCTTTAATTTTCATTTTTAAAACCTACTATTACCTTGCAAAAAAAGACCCTATTTTTAAAGCAAATTTCATATATATTTTTTTTAATAATTTTTGTGGTTTTTTTTTAATATTGTATTTTTGAGAGTTTAACGTCTACTCTAGATTTTTAATCTTTGCTTTTTGGTATTTGTTATCAATTTTGTACCTTTAAGAATCCAATCTTCAGTACCCATTTTTACTTAGGAGTGTGATTACTGGCTTGATTGCTCTCACCCCTTTTGACTCTCCTTTTTCTCCCCCAGATCACCTCTATCTCCTCCATCCCCCTTCTCTTCTCTACTTAACTCTGTGAATCTCTTTGGGTGTTCCATGCTGTGGAGAACACTTAAGGAACTGATTACTGGCTAGATTGGTCTCTCTCCTTTTGACTCCCTCTCCTCTCCGCCTGGTCACCTCTATCTCCTTCCTCCTTCTTCTTTTCTCTATGTAACTCTGTGAACCTCTGTGAGTGTTCCAGACTGTGGAGAGCAAACAGGGAATTGAGTACTGGCTAGACTGCGCTCTCACCTTTTGATTCCCCCTCTTCTCCTCCTGGTTACGTCTATCTCTCTCCCACCTCTTCTCTTCTCCATGTAACTCTGTGAATCTCTCTGGGTGTCCCTCACTGTGGAGAATCTTTTCACTGTTAACCTAGATGTTTTATCATCAGTGCTGTATGGATGGAGAAGACTTGAGGCTACTGTAAGAATAAGACTGAAAGCCAGAGGAAGGAGGCTTAAGTCCAAAACTTGAGAACACCAGAAAACTCCTGACTCCAGGAAACATTAATCGACAAGGACTCATCCAGAAGCCTCCACACCTACACTGAAATCAAGCTCCACCCAAGAGCCAGCAAGTTTCACAGCAAGACATACCAAGCTAATTCTCCAACAATGTAGGAACATAACCCTGAGCATTAAAATACAGGTGGCCAAAAGTCACACCAAACCCATAGACACCTCAAAACTCACTAATGGAACTTTGTTGCACTCCAGAGAGAAGAGATCCAGCTCCACCCACAAGAACACAGACACAAGCTTCCATAACCAGGAAACCGCGACAAGCTACTTGTCCAACCCCACCCACAGGGAGGAAACTCCACAATAAAGAGGAACCACAAACTTCCAGCATACAGAAAGGCCACCCAAAACACAGCAGTCTAAACAAGATGAAAAGGCAGAGAAATATTCAGCAGGTAAAGGAAAATGATAAAAGCCCACCAAATCAAACAAAAGAGGAGGTGATAGGGAATCTATCTGAAAATGAATTCAGAATGATGATAGTAAAAATCATCCAAAATCTTGAAAACAAAATGGAGTTACAGATAAACAGTCTGGAGACAAGGATTGAGAAGATGCAAGAAAAGGTTAACAAAGACCTAGAAGAAACAAAAACGAGTAGAATAACAGAGGCAGAAGATAGGATAAGTGAGGTGGAAGATAGAATGGTGGGAATAAATGAAGCAGACAGGAGAAAAGAATTAAAAGAAATGAGGACAACCTCAGGGACCTCTGGGACAATGTTAAACGCCCCAAAATTCAAATCATAGGAGTCCCAGAAGAAGAAGACAAAAAGAAAGACCATGAGAAAATATGTGAGGAGATAATAGTTGAAAACTTCCCTAAAATGGGGAAGGAAATAGCCACCCAATTCCAAGAAACCCAGAGTCCCAAACAGCACATGGTGAAACACCCCAAGACACATATTAATCAAATTAACGAAGATCAAACACAAAGAACAAATATTACAAGCAGCAAGGGAAAAACAACAAATAACACACAAGGGGATCCCCATAAGGATAACAGCTGATCTTTCAATAGAAACTCTTCAAGACAGAAGGGAATGGCAGGACATACTTAAAGTGATGAAAAAGAAAAACCTACAACACAGATCACTACACTCAGCAAGGATCTTATTCAAATATGAAGGAGAAATCAAAAGCTTTACAGACAAACAAAAGCTGAGAGAATTCAGCACTACCAAACCAGCTCTTCAACAAATCCTAAAGGATCTTCTCTAGACGGGAAACACAGACAAGATTTATAAACTCGAACCCAAAACAATAAAGTAAATGGTAATGGGATCATACTTATCAATAATTACCTTAAATGTAAATGGGCTGAATGCCCCAACCAAAAGACAAAGACTGGCTCAATGGATACAAAAATAAGACCCCTATATATGCTGTCTACAAGAGATCCACCTCAAAACAAGAGACACATACAGACTGAAAGTGAAGGGCTGGAAAAAGATATTTCACACAAATGGAGACCAAAAGAAAGCAGGAGTAGCAATACTCATATCAGATAAAATAGACTTTGAAATAAAGGCTGTGAAAAGAGACAAAGAAGCACACTACATAATGACCAAAGGATCAATCCAAGAAGAAGATGTAACAATTATAAATACATATGCACCCAACATAGGAGGACCACAATATGTAAGGCAAATGCTAACAAGTATGGAAGGGGATATTAACAGTAGCACAATAATAGTGGGAGACTTTACTACCCCATTCCCACCTATGGATAGATCAACTAAACAGAAAATTAGCAAGGAAACACAAACTTTAAATGATACAATGGACCAGTTAGACCTAATTGATATCTATAGGACATTTCACCCCAAAACAATGAATTTCACCTTTTTCTCCAGTGCCCACGGAACCTTCTCCAGGATAAATCACATCCTGGGCCATAAATCTAGCCTTGGTAAATTCAAAAAACTGAAATCATCTCAGGTATCTTTTCTGATCACAATGTGTTAAGATTAGATATCAACTACAGGGAAAAAAAAAACTATTAAAAATACAAATATATGGAGACTAAACAACACACTTCTGAATAACCAACAAATCACAGAAGAAATCAAAATATACATAGAAATGAATGAAAATGAAAACACAACAACCCAAAACCTATGGGATTCAGTAAAAGCAGTGCTAAGGGGAAGGTTCATAACAATACAAGCCTACCTCAAAAAACAGGAGAAAAATCAAATAAGTAACCTAACTCTACACCTAAAGCAACTAGAAAAAAGAAGAAATGAAGAACCCCAGAGTTAGTAGAAAGAAAGAAATCATAAAAATTAGGGCAGAAATAAATGCAAAAAACAAAACAAAAGAGACCATAGCAAAAATCAACAAAGCTAAAAGCTTGTTCTTTGAGAAGATATATAAAATAGACAAATCATTAAACAGACTCATCAAGAAAAAAAGGGAGAAGAATGAAATCAATAAAATTAGAAATGAAAATGTAGAAATCACAACAGACAACATAGAAATACAAAGGATCATAAGAGACTACCATCAGCAACTATATGCCAATAAAATGGACAACTTGGAAGAAATGGACAAATTCTTAGAAAAGTATAACTTTCCAAAACTGAATCAGGAAGAAATAGAAAATCTTAACAGACCCATCACAAGCACAGAAATCAAAACTGTAATCAGAAATATTCCAACAAACAAAAGCCCAGGACCAGATGGCTTCACAGCTGAATTCTACCAAAAATTTAGAGAAGAGCTAACACCTATCCTACTCAAACTCTTCCAGAAAATTGTAGAGGAAGGTAAACTTCTAAACTCATTCTATGAGGCCACCATCACCCTAATACCAAAACCAGACAAAGATGCCACACAAAAAAAGAAAACTACAGGCCAATATCACTGATGAACATAGATGCAAAAATCCTTAAAGAAATTCTAGCAAACAGATTCCAACAACATATTAAAAAGATCATACATCATGACCAAGTGGGTTTTATCACAGGGATGCAAGGATTCTTCAATATTCACTAATCAATCAACATGATACACCACATTAACAAATTGAAAGATAAAACCCATATGATTATCTCAATAGATACAGAGAAAGCCTTTGACAAAATTCAACATCCATTTACAATAAAAACCCTCCAGAAAGCAGGCATAGAAGGAACATACCTCAACATAATAAAAGCCATATATGATAAACCCACAGCAAACATTATCCTCAATGATGAAAAATTGAAAGCATTTCCCCTAAAGTCAGGAACAAGACAAGGGTGCCCATTCTCACCACTATTATTCAACATAGTTTTGGAAGTTTTAGCCACAGCAATCAGAGAAGAAAAAGAAATAAAAGGAATCCAGATTGGAAAAGAAGAAGTAAAACTCTCACTGTTTGCAGATGACATGATCCTCTACATAGAAAACCCTAAAGACTCCACTAGAAAATCACTAGAGCTAATCAATGAATATAGTAAAGTTTCAGCATATAAAGTTAACACAGAGAAATCCCTTGCATTCCTATACACTAACAATGAGAAAACAGAAAGAGAAATTAAGGAAACAATTCCATTCACCATTGCAACGAAAAGAATAAAATACTTAGGAATAAAGTAAAATAATAAACCTCAAATAGTCAAAGCAATCTTGAGAAAGAAGAATGGGACTGGAGGAATCAACCTGCCTGACTTCAGGCTATACTACAAAGCTACAGTCATCAAGAAAGGATGGTACAACAGAAATATAGATAAATGGAACAAGATAGAAAGCGCAGAGATAAATCCACGCACCTATGGACACCTTATCTTTGACAACAGAGGCAAGAATATACAATGGAGAAAAGGCAATCTCTTTAACAAGTGGTCTGGGAAAACTGGTCAACCACTTGTAAAAGAATGAAACTAGAACACTTTCTAAGACCATACACAAAAATAAACTCAAAGTGGATTAAAAATCTAAATGTAAGACCAGAAACTATAAAACTCCTAGAGGAAAACACAGGCAAAACACTGTGACGTAAATCACAGCAGGATCCTCTATGACACACCTCCCAGAGTAATGGAAATAAAAGCAAAAATAAACAAATGGGACCTAATTAAACTTAAAAGCTTCTGCACAATGAAGGAAACTATACACTAGGTTAAAAGACAGCCTTCAGAAAGGGAGAAAATAATAGTAAATGAAGCAACTAACAAAGAATTAATCTCCAAAATATACAAGCAGCTCCTGCGGCTCAATTCCAGAAAAATAAACGACCCAATCAAAAAATGGGCCAAAGAACTAAACAGACATGTCTCCAAAGAAGACATACAGAGGGGTAACAAACACATGAAAAGATGCTCAACATCAGTCATTATCAGAGAAATGCAAATCAAAACCACAATTAGGTCCATCTCACGCTGCTCAGAATGGCTACTATCAAAAAGTCTACAAACAGTAAATGCTGGAGAGGGTGTGGAGAAAAAGGAACCCTCTTACACTGTTGGTGGGAATGCAAACTAGTACAGCCACTATGGAGAACAGTGTGGAGACTCCTTAAAAAACTGGAAATAGAACTTCCACACGACTCAGCAATCCCATTGCTGGGCATACACACCGAGGAAGCCAGAATCAAAAGAGACATGTGTACCCCAATGATCATGCAGCACTGTTTACAATAGCTAGGACATGGAAGCAACCTAGATGTCCATTGGCAGACGAATGGATAAGAAAGCTGTGGTATATACACACAATGGAATATTACTCAGCTATTAAAAAGAATGCCTTTGAATCAATTTTAATGAGGTGGATGAAACTGGAGCCTATTATACAGAGTGAAGTAAGTCAGAAAGAAAAACACCAATACAGTATATTAACACATATATATGGAGTTTAGAAAGATGGTACTGAAGACCCTATATGCGAGACAGCAAAAGAGACACAGATGTAAAGAACAGACTTTTGGACTCTGGGAGAAGGCAAGGGTGGGATGATTTGAGAGAATAGCATTGAAACATATGTATTATCATATGTGAAACAGATCGCCAGTCCAGGTTCAATGCATGAGACATGGTACTCAGGGCTGGTGCACTGGGATGACCCTGAGGGATAGGATGGGGAAGGAGGTGGGAGGGAGGTTCAGGATGGGGAAAACATGTACACCCATGGCTGATTCATGTGAATGTATGGCAAAAATCACCATAATATTGTAAAGTAATTAGCCTCCAATTAAAATAAAGAAGAAGAAAAAAAGGATATGTTCCTCCCAGGGGAAAAAAAGAGAGAGCGAGAATAGACTTATGGACATGGGGAGAGGGGAGGTGAGTGTGAGATATATGGAAAGAGTAACATGGAAACTTACATTACCATATGTAAAATAGATAGCCAACGGGAATTTGATGTGTGGCTCAGGAAACTCAAACAGGGGCTCTGTATCAACCTTGACGGGTGGGATGGGGAGGGAGACTCAAAAGGGAGGGGATATATGTATACCTATGGCTGATATATGTATACCTATGGCTGACTATGCCAAAGCCTTTGACTGTCTGGATCACAATAAACTGTGGGAAATTCTGAAAGAGATGGGAATACCAGACCACCTGACCTGCCTCTAGAGAAATTTGTATGCAGGTCAGGAAGCAACAGTTAGAACTGGACATGGAACAACAGACTGGTTCCAAATAGGAAAAGGAGTCCGTCAAGGCTGTATATTGTCACCCTGTTTATTTAACTTATATGCAGAGTACATCATGAGAAACGCTGGACTGGAAGAAAGACAAGCTGGAATCAAGATTGCTGGGAGAAATATCAGTAACCTCAGATATGTAGATGACACCACCCTTATGGCAGAAAGTGAAGAGGAACTCAAAAGCCTCTTGATGAAAGTGAAAGAGGAGAGGGAAAAAGTTGGCTTAAAGCTCAGCATTAAGAAAACGAAGATCATGGCATCCGGTCCCATCACTTCATGGGAAATAGATGGGGAAACAGGGAAATAGTGTCAGACTTTATTTTTCTGGGCTCCAAAATCATTGCAGATGGTGACTGCAGCCATGAAATTAAAAGACGCTTACTCCTTGGAAGGAAAGTTATGACCAACCTAGATAGCATATTCAAAAGCAGAGACATTGCTTTGCCAACAAAGGTTCGTCTAGTCAAGGCTATGGTTTTTCCTGTGGTCATGTATGGATGTGAGAGTTGGACTGTCAAGAAGGCTGAGCACTGAAGAATTGACGCTTTTGAACTGTGGTGTTGGAGAAGACTCTTGAGAGTCCCTTGGACTGCAAAGAGATCCAACCAGTCCATTCTGAAGGAGATCAGCCCTGGGATTTCTTTGGAAGGAATGATGCTAAAGCTGAAACTCCAATACTTTGGCCACCTCATGCGAAGAGTTGACTCACTGGAAAAGACTCTGATGCTGGGAGGGATTGGGGGCAGGAGGAGAAGGGGACGACAGAGGATGAGATGGTTGGATGGCATCACTGACTCGATGGACGTGAGTCTCAGTGAACTCTGGAAGTTGGAGATGGACAGGGAGGCCTGGCGTGCTGCGATTCATGGGGTCGCAAAGAGTCGGACACGACTGAGCGACTGATCTGATATGATCTGATGGCTGATTCATGTTGAGATTTGACAGAAAACAACAAAATTCTGTAAAGCAATTATCCTTCAATAAAAAACAAATTAAAAAGAAAAAAGAAAGGAAAAATGAAACTAAAAGTTGGTTCTTTGAAAAGACACATTACAATGAAAAGATATGAAGAAACAAAACCATTAAAGGAAAAGAGACACATGTGACAAAGTCCAAAAAAATCCAGATGCAAGCCTTCAAGATTTCTCTCCCAATACAATTACATAAGATGTAAAAATTCTTCCAGCAATGAACTGTAACAACCCATTTGAAATGTTGCCTACCAGGGAGGCTCAATAAATACTGAGTGTTAAGGATTTTTACTGGGTGTTGGTCATGTAGCAACACTATTTACCAACTTAATACTAACTGAATTTCAGGAGTTCCACACGTAACAACTACAGAGCACACCTTCTTTTACAGATGATAAAAATGGGAATTCAGTATCTGATAAAGATACAAAAAATATCAAGAACATCTAAGAAAAGATAATGTTTAGAAAAATCTTAAAAGATTTTGAAAGTATCTTAATACATGTGTAATGGAAGAAAATGACAGAAAAAAATTGTAAAATATTTTGAAATAAATAATAATAAAAAATAAATATTTGTAAGATGCAACTAAGAAATGAGAGAAAATTTTATAGATTTTAAAGTTTATAATAGAAAAGGAGAAATTTTTAAGATGCACAAAGATACTACCTTAAGGAAGAAAATAGAAAAAAAACCTTAATGTTAAAAAGAAGAAATAAAACAATAGAGATAAAAGCAGAAACCAATTATACAAAACAAGTAACAGGGAAAAAATCAACAATCTCAAAAGCTGGTTCTATAAAAAGATTAATGAAATCATAAAACCCTACCTAGACTGATGAATAAAAAATAAGAAACCACAAGAGACTAGAATCAGAAATAAAAGAGAAAACATTACTAAAGAGCTGATGGATAATGAAAAGAGAATGTTATAAACAGCTTTATATTACAATTTTATGTAAAGTTAAAATTTTGTGTAAAGTTACAGTTAAATTGCTTGAAAAACTGAAATTACCAACATTGACACAGAAAGAAATATAAAATATGACTGGCTCTAAAAGAGAAATTGAATTCACAATTTATAGTCATGATAAAACAAACAATTCCTTGTTCAGATGCCTTAAATAATGAATATTATCAAATACATAAAGAAAAAATACAAACTATCTTACATGAAGTGAAAGTGAAAGTTGTATCTGACTCTTTGTCACCCCATGGACCACACAGTCCATGAAATTCTCCAGGCCAGAATACTGGAGTGGGTAGCCTTTCCCTTCTCTACGGGATCTTCCCAACCCAGGGATTGAACCCAATAAACTCTTACAAAAAATTAGAGTAAGGAATATGTCCCAACTTATTTTATGAGGGCAGCATAACACTGACAGCAGAACCAAAAAAGAACACATTTTGGAAAAATTACATGCTAATTTCATTCACTAACCTAAATGAAAAATCTTAACTTTAATACTGCATCAAATCCCCATAGCATGACCAAGTTGTATTTAACCGGGAATTCAAGGTTGGTTTAACATGTCAAAAATCAATCAACACAGTTCATCATATTAACAGAATTTTCCCTTAAAAATCTTATGACCAAATAAATGCAGAAAAACATTTGAAAGAGTACAGTTTTGTTCATCATAAAAACTATCAGAAAATGTAAAATAAGATAAAAAGTGCTCAATGACAAAAAGTATCTATATAAAACCCACAGCTAACATTAAACTCACAACAAAACAGTCAATATTTCTAAGATCAGTAAAAGGCAAGGATGTCTTCTCACTTCAATTCAACATTGCACAGGTGGTTCTGGCAAATACAGTACTGCTGCTGCTGCTGCTGCTGCTAAGTCGCTTCAGTCTTGTCCAATTCTGTGCGACCCCATAGACAGCAGCCCACCAGGCTCCCCCGTCCCTGGGATTCTCCAGGCAAGAACACTGGAGTGGGTTGCCATTTCCTTCTCCAATGCATGAAAGTGAAAAGTGAAAGTGAAGTCGCTCAGTCATGTTCGACTCCTAGCAACCCCATGGACTGCCGCCCACCAGGCTCCTCCGTCCATGGGATTTTCCAGGCAAGAGTGCTGGAGTGGGGTGCCATTGCCTTCTCCAAAATACAGTACAATGAATGAATAAATAAATGAGTGGAAGAATGCCACAGGTATTGGACAGAAAAAAAAAAAACCAAACAAACCTATCTTTTTTGCAAACAACATGACTTCCTATATAGAAAACCCTAAGGAATATACATAATCTGCTATAACCACTGAGTTTGGCAAGGTCACAGGATATAAGATCAATGTACCATAATCAATTATATTTCACTATACTAAGAATTTTTCTTGCCTGAAAAATTCCACGGACGGAGGAGCCTGGTAGGCCACAGTCCATGGGGTCGCAAAGAGTTGGACATGACTGAGCAACTTCACTTTCTTTTCCTTTCTTTTTATACTAAGAACAACTGGAAGAACAGAGTATTTACAATAGCATAAAAAGTTGGAAATACATACTTTGGTATAAAATTTAAAAACATGTGCAATATCTGTATGGTGTTGATGGCTTAGTCACTAAGTCATGTCCTACTCATTGAGACTCCATGGACTATAGCCTGCCTGGCTCCTCTGTCCATGCAAGTTCCCAGGCAAGAGTCCTGGAGTGGGTTGCCATTTCCTTTTACAGGGGATCTTCCTGACTCAGAGATCGAATTTGCATCTCCAGCATTTGCAGGTAGATTCTTCACCAACGCATTTGCAGGTAGATTCTTCACCAACTGAGCTACCAGGGAAACCCTACAGTATCTGTATGCTGGCAACTATAAGACATTGCTGGCAGAAATTAAGGAAGCCTTAAATGAACTGAAAGAAATGCCTTGTGCTTAAGGATTGGAAAACAGTATCAAAATGTTATTTCTTCCCAAATTGAATCAAACCAAAGAAATCTCAATCAAAATATCAATAGGCTGGCTGTAGGAATTATTAACTTTAAATTTTATAAAGATGAAAAGAATTTAAAATATCAAAAATAATTTTTAAAAAGAAGAAAAAGATCCAAAGATTCACATTTCCTAAATTTAAGTCTTACTCTAAACTTAATTATTCAAAATGGTGTGGTATTGGCATTAGAGCAGAAAAACAGATTAATGGAACTGAAGAGAGTCCAGAAATAAAGCCACGTATATACAGTCAATGAATTTTCAATAAAGGTGCTTAGATAATTCAATGGGGAAATGATTTTCAACAAACTGTGGTGGAACATGTGTTCAACCAGAGCTTCCCTGGTGACTCAAGATGGTAAAGAACCCTCCTGCAATGTAGGAGACCCAGGTTCAATCTGTGGGTCAGGAAGAGCCCCTGGAGAAGGGAATGGCTACCCACTCCAGTATTCTTACCTGAAGAATTCCATGGACAGAGGAGCCTGGAGGGCTACAGTCCATGGGTCACAAAGAGGCATGACTGAGCAACTAACACGTATGATCAACCATTTGAAAAGGACATCCTCAACATCTTTTACACAATAAACACATATTCATTCAAGATAGATGAAAGACTTGAATGAAAAGGATATACTTCTGCAAACATTTTTTAAATGATGAATACCTTTTGCTGCCTTCAAGTAGGCAGTGATTTCTTAGGTTATAGAAAGCACTTGCAATTTTTGTACTTTATGATAAGTGAAAACTTCTGATCATCAAATTCACTATTATTAATAGTAAAAACACACAGTAAAGACATCATTGAGGAAAAAGTATTCAAAGTACACATATCTGACAAGTGACTTGTACCCAGAATATGTAAAGAACTCCTATAACACAATTTAAAACACAATTAAACTACAAGCAAAAATGTTAAACAGACACCATAAAAAGGAAAGTATACAAATGTCCAGTATGCAAACCAAAATTTTTTCAATATCATTAGTCATCAAGAAAGTGCAAAATAAAACTCCATCATTGCTATCAAATGCAATTTTATACCCACTAGAACAGCAAGTATTAAATTTTCAGACAATATTAAATGTTGGTAAAAATGTGAAGTAAGCAGATATACCATATTTTTCAAACACTTTGGAAAACCATTTGCAGCTTTTTGTAAATTTAAACATACTCTCTGATGCAGCAAATTTCACTTCTATGTATTTATTTAAAAGAAACGAAAACATATAAATTAACAAAGTCCGAACTGCTTGGCTAAAGCCAGTGCCATCAATGTTCACACACAGGCTCTCCAAAGGCAGCTTCAAAACTGCCATTTAATTGAATGACTTGCACGACCTAAAATGCAACCAAAGGAAGGATGAAAACATAACGCAGGATTTTGCTCAATGCTGCCCCGTTCTTTACCACAAATGACTATGTTCTGTTTCTCCTCCCTATATCCATTTATCCTCTTTGTATTGATTTTGAAAAGGCTGACTCTTTTTGAGTATATCTGATCACCTACCAAGTGTGATGCGGCACAAATGAAACTAATCCAGAGGATGAAATGTGGCAAAGAAAACACCAGGGACAAAATGGTAGGTGTGCTATTCCCCCAAATTTGGCTTGACACCAACTTAGGATGCAGCAGCCCAATGTTGTTGTTGTTGTTATGTTGTTGTTGTTCACTTGCTAAGTTGTGACCGACTCTTTGCAAACCCATGAACTGCAGCAGGCCTGGCTTCTCTGTCCTGCACCACCTCCTTGTCCACTGAGTCAGTGATGCCATCCTACCATCTCATCCTCCGTCACCCCCTTCTCCTCTTGCCCTCAGTCTTTCCCAGCATCAGGGATTTTTCCAGTGAGTCAGCTCTTTGCATCACGTGGCCAAAGTACCGGAGCTTCAGTTTCAGCATCAGTCCTTCCAGTGAATATTCAGGACTGATTTCCTTGAGGATTGACTGGTTTGATGTCCCTGTTATCCAAGTAACTCTCCAGAGTCTTCTCCAGAAACACAGTTTGAAAGCATCAGTTCTTCAGTGCTCAGCCTTCTTAATGGTCCAACTCTCTCAGCCATACATGACCACTGGAAAAATTATAGCTTTGACTATATGGACCTTTGTTGGCAAAGTGAAGTCAGTGCTTTTTAATACACTGTCTAGGTTTGTTAAAACTACTCTTCCAAGGAGCAAGTGTCTTTTAATTTCGTGGCTGCAGTCACCATCCTCATTGATTTTGGATCCCAAGAAAATGAAATCTGACAGTTTTTTCCACATTTTCCCCATCTATTTGCCATGAAGTGATAGGACTGGATGCCTTGATCTTAATTTTTGAATGCTGAGTTTTAAGCCACCTTCTTCATTGTCTTTTTTCATGCTTATCAACAGGCTCTTTAGTCCCTCTTCACTTTCTGCTATTAAAGTGGTATCATCTGCCTATCTGCAGTTGTTGATATTTCTCCTGGCAATCTTGATTCCAACTTGTGATTCATCCAGCCTGGCATTTTGCATGATGTACTCTGCATAGAATTTAAGTAAGCAGGATGACAATATATAGCCTTGACATAATCCTTTCCCAATTCTGAACCAGTCAGCTCTTTCATGTCCAATTCTAACTGTTGCTTCATGTGGCTCAGATCATCAGCTCCTTATTGCAAAATTCAGGCTCAAGTTGAAGAAAGTAGGAAAACCACTAGGCCATTTAAGAATGACCTAAATCAAATCCCTTATGATTATACAGTGGAGGTGACGAACAGATTCAAGGGACTAGAACTGGCAGACAGAGTGCCTGAAGAACTACGGATGGAGGTTTGTAACATTATAGAGGAGGTGATGATCAAATGAGTAAGTATCTAAAACTGATTCGGTGGGCAGGAGTAGGCACACTTTTTCTGTAAAGCGTCAGACAGTACATATTTTAGGCTTTACATGCTATACAGTCTTCGTTACATCTCTTCTACACTACTGTTGTAGTATGACAGTGGCTAGACAATATGTAAAATAATGGACCTGGCCGTGCTCCAGGCAAACTTTATTTACCAAAGATTTACAAAATTGCAAAAAGGATTTGGCATGTGGGCTGGAATCTGTCAACCCTTGTAGGAGGGTGTTATGAGATTTTCAATAGACAGAAATAAAAACCCTCTGGCTAGAAAGAATCAAGCATTATTTTCACTAAAAAGTATTTGAACATAATATTAAATAAGAACAAAAAAATTGAAGGAGTGATGCTACCCCACTTCAAGACTTCCTGATATCAAGACAGTGCTGTACTGGTTAAAGAATAAACAATAGAGAGCCATAAATGGATTCCCCCATAAATACAGTCAACTTATCTTAAAAAAAATAGATACTCTCTTACCAAATGGTGGTGGAACAACTAGACATCCATATGCAAAAAGAAATAAATCTAAACACAAATCTTTCATGCATGCCTGCTAAGTCACTTCAGTCATGTCTCACTCTATGTGACCCTATGAACTGCAGCCCGCTAGGCTCCTCTGTCCAAGAATACTGGAGTGGGATGCCATGCCCTCCTCCAGAGGATCTTCCTGACCCACAGAGTGAATCTGCATCTCTTACATCTACCTGAACTAATAGGTGGGTTCTTTACCACTAACACCACTGGAAAGCCAAACACAAACCTCACACCCTTCAAATTTAACTCAGAGTGGATCATAGACCAAAATATAATATGTAAAACTATAAAACTTGTAGAAGACACCAGAAGCAGAAGAGATTAAGAATAGGCAGCAAGAGTACACAGAAGGACAATATTAAAAAGGTCTTTATGACCCAGAAAATCATGATGGTATGGTCACTCACCAAGAGCTGGATATCCTGGAGTGTGAAGTCAGGTGGGCCTTAGGAAAGCATCACTATGAACAAAGCTAGTGGAGGTGATGGAATTCCTACTGAGCTATTTAAAATTCTAAAAGATGATACTGTTAAAGTGTTGTACTCAATAAGTCAGCAAATTTTCAAAACTCAGCAGTGGCCACTGGACTGGAAAAGGTAAGTTTTCATGCCAATCCGAAAGAAAGGCAATGCCAAAGAATGCTCAGACTACCATGTAGTTGCACTCATTTCACATGCTAGTGAGGTTATGCTCAAAATCCTTCAAGCGAGGCTTCAGCAGTATGTGAACCAAGAACTTCCAGATGTATAAGCTGGATTTATAAAACGCAGATGAACCAGAGATCAAATTGCCAACATCAGCTGGATCACAGAAAAAAAAAAGAGAATTCCAGAAAAACTTCTACTTCATTGATTATGCAAAGGTCTTTGACCGTATAGATCACAACAAACCATGGAAAATTCAAGAGATGGGAATACCAACCACCTTACCTGTCTCCTGAGAAGAGTCAAGAAGCAACAGTTAGAAGCAGACATGGAACAACTAACTCGTTCAAAATTGGGAAAGGAGTCTGACAAGGCTGTATACTGTCACCCTGACTATTTAAGGTATATGCAGAGTCCATTAAGAAAAATGCTGTTCTGGATGAATCACAAGCTGGGATCAAGATTCCTGGGAGAAATATCAACAACAACCTCAGATAGGAAGATAATACTAATCTAATCACAGAAAGAGAAGAGGAACTAAAGAGCCTAATGATGAGACTGAAAAAACTAATTTAAAACTCAACATTCAAAAAACTAAGATCACGGCATCTGGTCCCATCACTTCATGGCATGTAGAAGGGGAAAAAGTGGAAGCACTAACAAATCAGTGTTTGACAGGGATAGGTGGGGTGAAGAATAAATTGCCAGAACAGAGAGGTTTTATTTTGGTAGGACCATGAAAATAGTCTGGTGATATTATAATGATGAATACATGTCATAATACATTTGTCCAAACTCAGAATATAAAACACCAACAGTAAACCCTAGAGCAAGTGGGTAAATCATGGACTTTGGCTGATTATGTGTCAATGCAGGTTCATTCTTGGTGTGTGTGTGTGTGTGTGTGTGTGTGTGTGTGTGTGTGTGTGTATGTGTGTGTGATGTAAAAGGAAAAAAAAGCACCATTCTGGTGAGTGATACTGGTAAGGTGAGAGGCTATGCATACACAGAAGCATATGAGAAATCTCCGTATCTTCCTCTGAATTTAGTTGTAAACCTAAAACTGCTCTAAATAAAGTATTTTTTTAAAGTTTTTGAGTAGCATCTCATTCACTGATGTCATGTGTACTACCTATCAACTATATACTAACATGTACATACTATAAGGGGTTTCCCAGGTGGCTCAATGGTAGAGAATTTGCCTGTAATGCAGGACACAAGAGTTTGACTCCTGAGTGGGGAAGAACTCCTGGAGAAGGAAATGGTACCACACTACAGTATTCTTGCCTGGAAAATTCCATGGACTGAGGAGCCTGGCGGTCTACAGACCATGGGGTCACAAAAGAGTTGGGCATGACTTAGCAACTAAGCAACAGCACAGTATAAAATAATGTCTAAAAATTAGAATAGAAATAAAATGTATTCCTCTTGAGCACCCCAGTGGCTCATTTTGTGTACCCCTGGGTGCAGCACTTCTCCAGTGTCCCAAAGTGGCATTTCCGAAGTATGATCTGTTCAAGAGAAAGCCATTCCATGGAATACTAACACGGGGTAATTTTTTTTTAATGTGTGCCATTGTAAAGTTTTGGGGAAAAGCTGGGGTTTAAGAAAAGGCAAGGAGATTTTTCATTTCAGGAATACTCGGGGCTTTTAATTCATTTCGAGAGTACCCTATGTGCACTCTGAGTATCTCAGGGGAAGGGTGTTATACACAACCTTCCTCAAATATTGCTGCTCATGTAGCTGTCCTTCTCGGCATCTACTGTGGGAGCTACTTGACAGGTACTCACAATGCAACTTCCCTATGAGATTAGCTCTGCAACTGCAGGAATTGTGTCTCTCTCTACTCACTTTGTACCCTCAGCCCCTGGTACTTGTTGGTTAACTAACTGATCAAAGGACCAATATCCAAATCCTTGTGGTTAGCTGTATTCCACAAACCTATATTCAAAGTTAACTCTTCAAAGTCTTGTGGCAGCAGGAAAAGTTCCCAACAGGTTAGAAAGGTCATATTGTTAGCAGTGTCTCCTATGGCTTGGAGAAGGGAAGCTGTAGGAGATCAAGATCTTATTATTACTGCGTGATCTCTGTCACAAATCCAGACAAATGACTGCATCCAGAGAAATGGGTAAATGGGCCTCCAGAAGTGGCTGGCATTGCTGGTCTGTGCTAATCACCTTAAGATGAAGAATACACGGCAGGAACTCTGTGATACCTCCTGGGCATCCCCTTGCCATGAACTCCCTCTTCTTCAACACCACTGTCACAGAATGTGTCAGTCTTCAGTTCTGATAGGAATGCTACCAGGGAGAAGAATTCACTGCTCTGCCCCTCCACCAACTCTAGAATCCAACAGCTCAGGTCTTCTCTATGACTCAGCCACTCTACTGTCACCACACAGGTTAAGCTCCAGATTCAAAAGGAAATATCAAGGGATGGCAAAAAGTTTCAGTCTGTACCATCCTTAATTGATTGGTGGTGACTGCCTATATGTGTTAAGACTTCTGAGGTAATATCTCAACCTAAAGAACAAATGAATGCTCTCCTTTGAATGGTGGCCAAGCCTCTCCCACATCACCCACATTCTTGAAAACTCATCACTTTCTGGTTAGTGGTTGGCAAACTGTTTCTGTAAAAAGCTACGTTAGGTTTTGCAGGTGAGACACTTTTTTTCACAACTTTCAACTCTGTTGTTTTAGCCAAAGTAGCCAATACAGATATGGGTGTGCCTGTGTTCTAATAAAGCTTTATTTACAAAAACAGGCAGCTGACAGGAAATGTCTGCAGACCTTGTTTTCTGAACCCTACCCTAGTTTCCTCTTTAACTCTTTTCAGGTTAGTGAGTGAGTGAGTGAAAGTTGCTCAGTCATGTCCGACTCTTTGCAACCCCATGGACTGTCCATGGAATTCTCCAGGCCAGAATACTGGAGTGGGTAGCCTTTCCCTTCTCCAGGGGATCTTCTCAACCCAGGGATCGAATCCAGGTCTCCCGCACTGCAGGCAGATTCTTAGGTGAGAAGCACCTAATTTCACAAATCACGATGTCTTCCGGCAGTGCTTTCCGACTCAGGCTGCAGAGCTTCCCAACAACCAGATGCCCACATCAAACCTTGGAACAATTAAATCTGAATCCCGCAGTGGTATTTTTTCAGCCTCCCCCCAGTGATTCCAATGAGCAACCCAGGCCAAAGACACTATTTTCATAGACAACTTCTGCTTCCCCTTCCTGTTGGGTAAGCTGCATAAGAGAACTGCATGGCTCCACCACAGAGGTCTTGCTTCATGGGTGGGAAGGATCTGCTCCACACATTTTGGCTTTAATGAAATCCTGCCTGTGAAGTTATCTAATTGGGGTGTGTGTATATGTGGGTGTGTGTGTGTGTGTGTGACAACCAACCTCTGTGGCTTTAATGAAATCCTGCCTGTGAAGTTATCTAATTGGGGTGTGTGTGTGTGTGTGTGTGTGTGAATTGGGGTGTGTGTGTGTGTGTGACAACCAACCTTTGTGGCTTTAATAAAATCCTGCCTGTGAAGTTATCTAATTGGGTAGTGTGTGTGTGTGTGTGTGTGTGTGTGTGTGTGAGACAACCAGCCAACTGTGAACTTCCCAGGAGGTGGGCCTGTGCTCTACTCGCCTAACTCCCCAAAGGACCCAAAGACACCTCTGACTTGGCAAATATAGCCCCAAGTGTTAGATCCAGAACATACGAACATTTACTGAGTAAATTGATTATTTACTCAGTATATAATCAAACTGGTCAGAGTTCTCCAGAAAAACAGATGAGGGAGGAAGGGAAAGAGAGATGTATTCTTGACTATTGATTAGAGGAACTAGCTCATTTGATTTGGGGGACTGTCAAGTCCAAACCTATAGGGTAAGATGGCAGACTGAAAATTAGGTAAAAGATAACATGGCAGTCTTGAGTCCAGTTCAACAAGGCTTGCCAGGCAAGCTAGAAACTAAGGCAGGTTTTTCATGCTGCAATTTCAAGACAGAATTGCTTCTTCCTCAGGGAATGCTTTTGCTCTTAAGGCCTTCAGCTGACTGCTAGATACCCCCTCATTATGGAGAAAGAGCTCCTTTACTGAAAGTGTACTGCTTGCGTATGTTAATCACATCTAAAAAATACCTTCACATGGCAACATCAAAATTGGTGCTTAAACTCAAAAAAGGGCACCTGGGGTTAAGGGCTCAATCCCAGATGCAAGGCCCAGGGCTCTCCCATTTCCTGGAAGCTCTTCTCTCCTTTTCTGTTACCCTGCCTCCTCTGATCTCCCCTCTGCTCAGAGAATCAGTGGGTTCTTTGACCTTTTCCATCACGGTATTCCCTCTCCTGGATCCCTTAGAGGGCTTGTTTTGGATGGTAAGCCACTCTAAAACAAGCAGACACTGATGCATTCCTAGATTTCAGGAGCATGGGTCCTTCCCAGAGACACTATGCCTTTCTTACTTCCACATCCCTGGCACTACGCACAGTGTCTGGAGGTCTTCAGTCAGGTGATAGGATAAACGAATGTATACATAAATCCTTGTCTGTACCACTTAGGGAGAAGTTTCATGTTTCACCACCAGCTGGGAAAAGTCTTCCCACTTCTTGCCCAGAAGTTAGTTCTAAGCCAGGGGAGGAATCTGGGTGGGCCTCCTGATTTCCAACATGGTACCTCCCTCTGCCTGGATTTCACCCTGTAGAGAGCTCCATTCATGAAGCAAGAAACCATCTGGTATGGCAATGAAAAGAGGGGCTTTGGAGCCCAATGCCCAGAGGGGCTCTGTGCTTGCTTCCTAATGGCACCCTCATGTCTCTGTAACTTCTTTCTCTATGAAAAGGGGATGGAGATGCCTATCTTTCTAGGTCTTTTGGAAAACTGAATGGGATAAATGTACAAAACAATGGGCACAGTGCCCAGAGCAAGCTCTTAATGTGTTCTGGTTCTTTCCTCTTGTCCTTATTTTTCCTCCTTCCCTGCTCTGGGATGATAGCCAGCTTTTTATAACTTAGATTAAAAAATAAAAATTAATAGGAGTATTAGTTTCAAATGAGCCAAGGAAATACCAAACTCCCCATGCATGTGTATCCTGTGGGGAAGTGACAGAGATTGCTACTCATATATGCCCCCTTCCAAAGGTCTGGTGCTGTCTGGCTACTACTTAGTAATCTCATTTTCTCCTAATATGTGAAAATTGATTTTTTAATGATCTGTTTCAGAATGTTTCTAGGTATTAATGTTATATTAACTCATTTATAATTCCCCAAGTGTCACAGTTCCTTTAAAAACCCAGATAATGAATATCCCTCTCCCTGCCATCTGGAATCTCTGGCCTCTGAGAATTCTCAAGTCTGAGTATTAAAGGCCTACTTAATAAGCTACTTATGCAGGCCTCAGACTGCAGGTCCCTATAGGGCTAGCTGGCCACTGGCATTCCTTTTTAAGAGCCATGGAGAAGAGTGCTTAACTTAGCATGCTGGGTTCAAATCCATAAAATGGGATCACAACCACCCCATAATGCTGTAGTCATCATGAGGAATAAATAGATAAGGACAAAAAGAAAGAAAAAAGGACTCAGTTTATTCCCTGACTCATAGTATTAGGTTGACGCATATAAGGTTGTTCATTTTGTAGGTCAAAATGGTTGTATATTGGTAATTTCCTATGGTTCTACCTAACAGGGTTTTGACAAATGGTAATGGCCACTACTGAGGAGGAACTGATGCATACAGATGGTAGAGAGAAACATTTCAAAAGACAAGGCAAGATGATCATCTTCCACCCACCAGTGGGGGTTTCCTCAGCACCCACCTTCCCCACACCCCACCAACCACAACATCACCTCCATCCCCTCCACCCAGCCCTTCCTGATCTCTTGTTAGTTCCTCCACTGCTCCTGATGCCCGGTCCATGTGGCCTCCAGCCACACTGTTCTCTCTGACCGAACACTTTTTCCACCTGCCACCTACGGAATCCTCATTCCTCCTTAAATCCAGCCCAATTACCACATCTTCAGGGCAGCGACCTCTGACCTTCCAGACTGAGGACATCCCTAACAGGTACTCCTGAAGTATCATGGGACCCTGGTGCAGAGCACTTACCAAAGGGGTCATCACACACTTATCTGATTATTTGGTTGACACTGCCTCCACTCACAGTGTGGCATACATGTCTTCAAGGATCAGAGATGTTTCTTCTTGTGCCACTGTAATCCCAGCACCTAATACAATTCCTAGCATACAACAGTATTCAGTAAAGATAAATGAAGGATTATGAACAGATGAATATGCCACTGCAGCAGTGCCTGGCACTGTTTCCCAAGACATGATAGGAACTCAGAGAGGCTGAAGGCAGCCAATAGTGAGCCAAGCTGTGGCCTAGAGAGGAGGGTATGATGAGTGTCTTGGCTTTTCTGTGGCTTATCTAGTTGATTGTTCAGTCAACCACTAGAATAAAGGACCTCTCAAGGCAGCTGGGTACCCCCCTGTAGGTTCCCAGACACACGGACACACCAGCCTGGCTGGGCCTTCCATCAGTCTTTTCATGAATCAAATGATTTCTGAAGGCATACTAAGTGCTACCTCTAATCTTGCCACCCAACCTCTTTATCAGCAGTCAAAACTATTCTTTAGAAATTAAATAAAGCTGTCAATATTCTGCTTATTAGGCTATGCCTTCCCATTAGCATAGAATAAACTCCAAGGTCATACTTGATTTGGTTCTTTTCTGCCCCTCCAACTCATACACATGGGCCATCTTTGGATCTTCACACAGGTCAAGCTCATTCCCATCTCAGAGTCTTTATATTTACTGTTCACTCTGAGTGGAATGGTATTCCTCAAAAATTCTGCATGGATGGTTTTAGGTCTGAGCATAAACATCAGCTTTGCCCTAAATCCCTCCAGCTATAACTTTCCCTGTCTCTAAAGCACAGTGTAACAGTACTTTGTGTAATAATAGTCATCTTCTATATCTGTACTATCTAAATGCAGTAGCCATCAGTGACTTGTGGTTATTGAGCACATGAAATGTCACTAATGTGACTGAAGAACTGTTTTTTTAAATTTTATTTCATTTCAATAAATTTTAATTTAAATAGCCACACATGGCTAGTGGCTACCATACTGGACACCACACCCAATGCCCTGTGGTACCTTCTTTATTGTACTCAATATATGAATTCCTTTTATTTGTTCATAAATTTGTGCCAATTATCCCCCATTAGAAATTTGAGCTTCATATATGACAGAGGCTTTTCCTGTCTTCATAGCTGGAACCCTAGTGTTTACAACAGTGCCTGGCTGTTAGGAGGCACACAAATGTGCTTGAATAAGTAGGCTTGTATCAAAAGATGTGTTGATGCAATTATCTTCATAACATCCATTTAAGACCAAGCATTTGTGCCCCAAGCAATAATGAGATGTGTCATACTTGTTACTGCCAATAGTGGAAGTACTCACATTTGCAAAGGACTATCTTTTCTTAGTCATTAGAGTATATTTAAGGTTGTCTGAATAATAAGCTCATACCCAATCATTTGCATCCAGATTGATTCTCTTAAGTGGGAGAGAGAATAGGTGATTAACAGCTGCTGCTGCTGCTAAGTCACTTCAGTCGTGTCCGACTCTGTGCGACCCCATAGACGGCAGCCTGCCAGGCTCCCCGTTCCTGGGACTCTCCAGGAAAGAACACTGGAGTGGGTTGCCATTTCCTGCTCCAATGCATGAAAGTGAAAAGTGAAAGTGAAGTCACTCAGTCGTGTCCGACCCTCAGCGACCCCATGGACTGCAGCCTTCCAGGCTCCTCCATCCATGGGATTTCCAAGGCAAAAGTACTGAAGTGGGGTGCCATTGCCTTCTCTGGATTAACAGCTGGAAGAGCAAAATTACAATGAAAACATCAAAATTGGTGCTTAAACTCAGAAAAGGGCAACTGGGGTTAAGGGCTCAATCCCAGATGCAAGGCCCAGGGCTCTCCCATTTCATATGAGCATCACCTGTCATTTCCACTCTAGAAAAAAAACAGCAAATATTGGTGAATAAGATTGCTTTGGCCTGGTCAGCATCTCTTCTCCTTTGGTAATGGAACTCCAACTCTCCCATACAGGGGAAGATGTCAATCAAGGAGGGGAGGAACTGTCAATCTAGGCAGTCCTGTTAGTCACATTCCAGCCTGTGACCCAGGTTGGCCAATCAGTCCTTTTTCAGGCAATGCTGTGAGTTCTAGGAGATAGAGGTTCTTGTGCTTTTGGTCAAGGATCACAAGTTACAATGTTCCTGCTCTGGGCTGCCAAGGGTCATCTTGCCCCCAACATAGAGATCCCTCTTCTGAAATCAAAACTTCATAGAAACAGACATAGCTGATAAGTAAGGATGAAGTTTGATCAAATGACTCTGGGCAAATTCTTGACTCTAGTAAAGCTTAAAGGCAGAGTCACACCTTGAAATGCCCAGATTGAGTCAAAAAAAATCCCTTTTGTTTTTTATTCTAATTTGCCTTGGGTTGCTGAAGTCCTGACCAAGAGATCAGACACTGCCAACAACATTTGCCATAAGACTGGCTTTCTGGAACTTCAGTGTTTTTCACATGTGAAAGAGAAACAAAAACTTCTACTTCTGTTACTTATTAGTCTAGAAATGATGAAATTTATCCCAAGATACAGAAGTGTTTGATGGAATTCAAAGGACTGAAGGAAGCCAGGCCTCAGGAAAGGCCTGGTACCACAATCAAGAAGCCTTCAGGATCCTGGGCCAAGTTTCCTCACTTCTTTCCGTTTCTTTCTCAGTATTTGTACCAGTGTCCTCTCTACAGGCTGGCTCTCTTGGCTCACTGGTTCACAGAACAAAGAGAAATACCAGAGGTTCTCCATAAACTCAACAGTGGCCACAGGACTGGAAAAGGTCAGTTTCCATTTCAATCCCAAAGAATGTTCAAACTACTGAACAATTGCACTCATTTCACATGCTAGCAAAGTAATGCTCAAAATTCTCCAAGCTAGGCTTCAAAAGTAAGTGAGCCGAGAACTCCCAGATGTTTGAGCTAGATTTAGAAAAGGCAGAAGAATCAAAGATTGAATTGCCAACATCCACTGGATCATAGAAAAAGCAAGAGAATTCTAGAAAAACATCTACTTCTGCTTCATTGACTATGCTAAAGCCTTTGACTGTGTAGATCACAGCAAACTGTGGAAAACTCTTAAAGAGATAGGAATACCATACCATCTTACCTGCCTCCTGAAAAACCTATATGCAGGTCAAGAAGCAACAGTTAGAACCAGACATGAAACAATGGACTGGTTCCAAATTGGGAAAGGAGTACATCAAGGCTGTATATTATCACCCTGCTTATTTAATTTGTATGCAGAGTACGTCATTAGAAATGCTGAGCTGGATGAAGCACAAGCTGGAATGAAGATTGTCAGGAGAAATATCATTAACCTCAGATATGCAGATGACACCACCCTTATGGCAGAAAGCAAGGAGGAACTAAAGAGCCTCTTGATGGAAGATGAAAGAGGACGGTGAAAAAGCTGGATTAAAACTCAATATTCAAAAAACTAAGATCATGGAATCTGGTCCCATCACTTCATAGCAAATAGATGGGGAAATAATGGGAACAGTGAGAGACCTTATTTTCTTGGGCTCCAGAATTACCGCAGATGGCAACTGAAGCCATGAAATTAAAAGACCCTTGCTCCTTTTTTTTTTTGTTGTTCCAGTAGTCATGTATGGATGTGAGAGTTGAACCATAAAGAAGGCTGAGCACCAAAAAACTGATGCTTTTGAACTGTGGTGTTGCAGAAGACTCTTGAGAGTCCCCTGGGCAGAAAGGAGATCAAACCAGTTTATTCTAAAGGAAATCAACCTTGAATATTCATTGGAAGGACTGATGCTGAAGCTCCAATACTTTGGCCACCAGAGGGGAAGAGCCAACTCATTAGAAAAGACCCTGATGCTAGGAAAGATGGAAGACAGGAGGAGAAAGGGATGACAGAGGATGAATGGTTGGATGACATCACCGACTCAATGAACATGAGTTTGAACAAACTCTTAGAGATGGTGAAGGACAGAGAAGACCAGTGTGCTGCAGCCCATGGGGTCAAAAAGAGTTGGACACAACTGAGGGACTGAAAAACAACAATTCAGAGATCACGCCAAAATACACTGAAATTTTTGATCCAATTCCCACATGCTAAGAGAGGGAATCTAACTGGTTCACCCTTTGTGAGAAGACCACTGATGATCCAAACAATAAGAATAGGGAAGGTGAAAGGGTATTGGGGTTAAGTTGTACAGATACTGTTCTTGGGCCCACTCTTATGAATGAAGGAGCTACAGAGCATTTTTATATGTGCTTTACTGAGCTAACATACTGGATATGAAGTCATCAGTAAGAAATAATGGATGGTTACATGGTTCACACTCAAGAACTATAAGTTGGATCTGAACACATGGCCTCTGGGTACAAACGAGAAAGCCAACTTATAAGACTAACCATTCTATAATGTTCTCCTTTTGCATCTAATAATGAGACTCACTTGGTTCAAGTAAACAAACCCACCTATGAATTTGAATCCATAAATAAGTGGCAAAATGTGAAAGGACAAGTCTCAATTAGGGCACTAGGGCTTTAAAGCATACTGCTTTATACATGACAATATCCCTGACCCTAAGGCAAATCCAGATTTTGGATGCTACGTATTAGTAGTATTAAATTATATTGAAAATAATCTACCCAAGTTGTTCTTCAAAGGGAACTCACACAGTTCCCAATAGACTAAAGGCTAAATAGAATAAATAAGCTTCTTCACAAAGCCCGATTTAAGAAATAAATCACCCCCTAGTTTCTACATCTTAATAACTTTGCCATTCCCACTTAGAAGAGTTAAGAAGCAATTAAAAGATAGAAACAGACTACTTGGACTTATTATCATGATTATTACTGCAATTTAGAATGTTCCAGCACTTAATACTGCAGTGGTCCAGTTGCTCTAGTGATTTACTTCTTCATTTCTCACAGGATGTTAATTAGGGGAAGAGACATAAAGGCCACAGCATACACCACACAAAAGGAAGTGACATCTATCTCCAGTTACCATGGTAACAAATTACACTAATATCTTTTCTATCATTACCTAGCATCTTAAGACACAGAACTGCTTCTCTGACAAAACAAAAAAGAGCGATAACTAAACAAGTGTTGTTACCAGTATTGTGTCTACTGTGCAATGCTAGATTTCCCAAAGGCTAACTTATTACATGCTTGAAGTGGGGGTTACATGTACAAGGTAGAAAATGGAACAGAGAAGAAATATAAGCTTTTCTAGATATATCAAGAATATCTAGAATTTTTCAAAATCTAGGAAAATGGTATTTAATTTTCAAAATACAGTTAAGTTTTTTATCATTTCATAAAATACCAGTGTTATTTGAAGGTACATTGAGGGTGATGTGCTCAGGACCTGTACTATTCTCTTGCTTAGTTCTTACTCCAGCTCTCTTTCCCATCTTCCTCTACGAGGACGCTGCAGCTCAGCATGATTAAGGAACTGTCTGAAGGTCCCAGCGAGGAGGTGGTAGAATCTACACTGGAAACCTGATGTGAGCAACTCCAACACCTACTCCACGTTTGGTTGTTCTCGGCTGCTTTCCAGAACTGTAGCTTCACCAGATATAATGGAAAAGCAGTCATCTATTACAGCATACCTATATAATACATTTTCTTGCATTTAGTGACTGTTCTGAATATGTCTGAGTGAACTGACCTATTATCTAAATCATACAAAGGTATAGAAATGAGATGTCATGAATTAGGAAAACAAAAACTAGAGATTAAATGCAATGATATTCCGCAAGGATTCTGCACCAACTACTCAGGGATGGATGGGAGACTGTGAGACTGTGATCTTTTTCTCATTCAGCATTCCCTATTTATTTTTGTGTCCTTGTTTTGACTTCGTATGACAATAAGTGGGATAAAAAAAATTAAACATCAAGAGAAAAAAGTAATACAAGATGGTAAATTCATTTAGTGCCCTGACACCTTATTTGAGATAATGCTCTGGAGAAAATGGATAAACTCCTCTGTGCTGACAATACAGATTTGGAACTACTCTGTGGCAAGAGGAAACGACTTCAATTTTGTCTTGTCAATGGAGGTTAACCTCCTCTGTAACCTTAACAAGGTCCATTCCCACTATGCACACCGTGAAGGCTCGGCAACACTTCATTTAATCAACTGCAAGATGCTATTTGCTTTAGAGGCCTTTAAGATCAGAAAATGGAAATTTTTAGGTTCCATGTGTCAGGACTTTGAAAAAAAATCACTGTGTGGCATAGTACAGACATCTAGACTTAAACCAGTAACAAGCTCTTACAGCTGTCAATGATGTAAATATACATAAAATCCCTCTAAGTTTACTTTTTTCTTATAATTTGGCTGTGTGGGATCTTAATTGCAGCATACGGGATCTTTGTAGCAGCATGTAGAGTCTAGTTCCCTGACCAGGGATGAACCTGAGACCCCTGCATTGGGATGGTAGAATCTTAACCACTGGATCACCAGGGAAGTCCTGAAGGTTAATATTTTAAAGTCATTTTCAATCCCTCTTCTATTAATTTAAAACAGTAATAGCATTCTCTGAGTGCTAGGCTGTTTAACATGATTTATCGTTCATTCATTCTTCAATATTTGCTAGGCTCCTGCCATGTGCTGGATAGTCAAAGTAGTAGTGTGAAGTATCCCATGTAACCCCCAAATTTTTAGCATCCCTTATAGCTGGAGAGAGATGGGTAACTAATTTGTCATGGGATATGAGCAGAAGTGGTATGTGTCACCTTCTATCCAAAGTCTTTGAGAAGGGGCTTTGAATACCCTACACTGTCTTCCCTCCTTGTAGCAATTCCAGAAGCCTTGCAGCAATTACAGAAGCAATTCCAATCTCCTCCCTGTCATATTCCACATGACAGAATGGAAGATGCCTGGGTCGCTGAGTCACCCACTGAAAGAGAAATGCCCAGG
This sequence comes from Bos indicus x Bos taurus, assembly GCF_003369695.1. Classification (NCBI taxonomy): domain Eukaryota; kingdom Metazoa; phylum Chordata; class Mammalia; order Artiodactyla; family Bovidae; genus Bos; species Bos indicus x Bos taurus. Next base: position 14,329,493 of record NC_040097.1, on the reverse strand, counting down.
AAAACTCCTGGTTCCAAAAAGGCATTTACACAAGCAAGAAATAAAGTATGTGCTAATTCCCTGAGGTTTCAGGTTTGTTCCTTATACTGACTAAAGCAATTGGGCACTGGGCTAGGCATGTGAAAAGGAGAGAAATAATACAAAGCCCTGCTTTAATTTATTGAAATCAAAGAAAACTGAAGATAAACATATAAATTATGGATAATAGTCTTTTATAAAAATGTTTTCTTAGATTAGTTTAAACTACCTCAATTCACATTCAGATCTCCCTGCTCACTAGTAATGAAGGCATTCTATTTGGTTGAAAGCCTTCCATTAGTTTAAAAGCTCCAATTGTTGAACCATCAACGTCTATAAGAATGTAATAAAGGACAGAATAACTAAGTGTTATGTAAGCGGAAACTATAGCCATATTAACATTCATGAGTTTACCCACCACAGTACCATTCAGTCAATTTAGAAATACAAATACAATAATAAAAATTTCAACTTACAAAGAAACCAAATGCTTCCCCTCCTTCCCCTCCCCACTGGCCCCCAAACAACAACTAAGTCTGGAATATCAGTTTCTTTTATGACATGTCAATTTGGCTCTAATTATTACAGGAAGAAATACTATTAGAGGGTTACCAAACACAGCAAATGCAATTTGTTGGGAACTGGAATTGTAACTTACATGCTATTGATATAAATTTCTCCCAAGGGTTACCCTTAAAAGAGAAAATATATTTATCTGCCAACACAACCCAAAGAAACATAAGTATCTTACTGTTCAAAAGGAAAAATTCATTTTAGAAATCCCCATGTGTTTATTTTAGCATCACTTAATGAAAATTTTGTAAACTAATAGAGGCAATATGGTAACGTGCTGCGAGTATGTTTTCACCCATAAAGATCCATTTATATAAGCTAACACTGCTTAACCCCTCAAAGCATAACTTCTCTCTCCTTAGAAAGCTACACATCAATTCAAATTTATTCACTTCAGAAGGTCTAGGCAAATAGAATTCAGATAAACTCATCTAATGATAGAGCTGCCTGTAGTTTGGAGTGGAATAAAATGAGAATGTCTATTAGCTTTTCAACTGCTCCAGAGAATGAATGCCATGTACAATTTTCGGAAAAAGATGTAAGGCTGGGCTTGCAAGAACATATCACTGTGGAAGAACCAAGTACAATTACCAATCATTTAACATGCTCAGACTGTTTTGAAGTCTTTGATCTCCCCCAGAGAAGCCACTGGAGAAGGCAATGGCACCCCACTCCAGTACTCTTGCTTGGAAAACCCCATGGAGGGAGGAGCCTGGTAGGCTGCAGTCCATGTGGTCGCGAAGAGTTGTACACGACTGCGTGACTTCACTTCCACTTTTCACTTTCATGCATTGGAGAAGGAAATGGCAACCCACTCCAGTGTTCTTGCCTGGAGAATCCCAGGGACGGGGGAGCCTGGTGGGCTGCCGTTTATGGGGTCTCACAGAGTCGGACATGACTGAAGCGACTTAGCAGCAGCAGCAGCAGAGAAGCCACGGAAGCCAGGTCACCAAGAAGTCACCCTAAATTCCAGGGACATTGTGAAATATTAGCCCAGGTTTTCCAGAGGGTGATTGTGGAGATCACACCACTTACCCATCTGCTTCAGGTTTCCGAGAAATCTTGCAGGAAACCTAGGAACACACTGAAAACACAACTCCACTTTGACTGTGCATCCAAAATATCAAAAGGGAGTGAAAATTTGGGGGAAGTTGAGGATTATCCCAAGGTTTTGGAAGAAAAAATGCATATGTGACTTCTCACCAAACATCCTTCCTTTCTGTTTCATTACCCAAGGGCTGTGTGGCTCAAGGCCACCCTTTCATGTTTGACCTCTACATTCTCTTCCTAGAAGCAATGGCAGAAGTGCTGTCCATCTCCAGGGATCCTGCATTCCAGGAGGCCATCAGGACATGAGCATCTTAGGACTTTGCTAGTTCTCCACAACAAAGCAACACACAGGGTCAGACAGGGTCCCAGGTGCCAGGGACTCCTGTAGTCATCAGAGCAAGGAATGATCTCAGATCTATGAGTCAGAAGGCCTGGATTCTCTCCTATTGATTGTTTTTCCACCCAGACAATTCTCCAACTTTCAGAGAATGGCCTCTGTCTCACCATCTGTCAGCAAGGCATTTCCACCAGATGACCCAAGAGGTTCCCAACCAGCTTCCATAAGCTTCAGAATCTGGAGGTTGTTCCCAGGTTTTTCAGGCATTTAACACCATCCATCACACTAGATATGGAAGCACAAGTTCACAGTTTCCACTTAAGTGTCCCAAGTGGAGAAGAAATTAAAATATCCCTAGAAATCAGGAGCAGTCCAAGCTGTCCAGCCATAATCATTAAATTACTGAAAGCTCCATGTTTCAGCTTACCTTTTTCAGGCACATTTTATATTCTATAACTTATCTCTCTGTGGCCCTGAATTCATTTTTTCTTACTATAAGACCCCACATTGTCACAATAGGAACAAGGATTTACTACCATCCAGGAACTGGTGAATAGTAAACACTGATGGTGGGCCAAAGCAGTAAAATAGGAGGAGAAAGCATAATGAAGTGACCCAAGGAGTAGAAAAATGATTTTGACTGTGGGATGCAGGCTTCATGACTGCAAATCCACATGGCTCTGTATCGAGCGACAATTTCAGAAAAAAAAAATTTTTTTATCTTCAAAACTCCAATAAGAGGAAGGATGAGAAAAAAAAAATTAACGCATGTTTACAGTAAGAAATTCTTAGCGCAACTGTTTCAGGAGGAGCACCTGTATATAACTTTAGGATTTAGCAGGAAGGTCTAAGCCCTATTATAGACTCTACTTGTATGAATCTGTACAGGTATGCAAAGTTTGGGAATGAAGTTTCCTGTGATTCTCAGAATCTGGTGAACAATTGAAAGCAGAAAAAAATTCTCCTGGATTTTTATAGAATTAACTCCAAAAGGATACAGCCTGTTAAGCAGTGGTGGGTTTCCCAGATTCTAAGGATAGTATGATGTTCAAATGAATAAATAACTATAAAAAGCTTAACAGCTTGCCCACTGAGCATGTATTACTATAAGATCTTAAAATACATCATCTAATCATTTGCTTTTAAGTGTCTAACCACATGTTTTATAACACTGCTCAACTTCTTTTAATGAAATTCTTTAGTAAAATAATGCCTCTCAATGACAGTTCTGTGGCTTCATGACATGTGGAGTAATAGTTCTGCTATTGAATTATGACATTCTCCAAGGATGGCAGGAGAGAGAAGTAGGAGCCATCTCACAGCTCAGGACTCTGTCAATTTCAAGAAACAAATTCAAAATGTAGGAAATATGGGAGAACCAAAGCTAGCAACATAGGTAGGGAGTGGGTTCCAAAAAAATTCTATAATTAAGGTTTCCCAAGTTCCAGTCTTTTTTGTGCCATGAATTTTTACTTGCCTATATCATCTGTTATGTTCACTAATTAATAAATTGTACAATGCTGTTATTTTAAATTTTAAATATACTCCTTTTAAAATGTAACTCTGTATTGCTACTATAACTGAGAAAACCTATCACAAGCCATAGAGTAGAAAGAAACCAAAAAATACAATAAAAACAAGAAGGGGTATTAAATTCTAGTTAACCATAACCGCTTGCTCTCTCTTGGTTAAAAATTGAGATAGTCAAAAATTAGAAAGATGTTGAACATATATTAATTCTAAATTGAGACTTTCTTCCTGAGGTTGTCAGGGGAATTAATTGAAAAACAATAACAATATGATTGTTGGGCCAATGTCCTTCCCTATGAAAGTCTATTCAAACTTCTGTTGGGTCCCACCTATTCAGTGATCACACATAAAAGGGGACACTATAGGAAAGACCACTCTGTGTCATTGGATGGAGAATCCACTGAGGAGTTTTAACCTCAGAAAGGGTCAGATCTGAAGTCCAAAACTCTCAAGGGACTATGTGAAGATCAGACTGGAAGAAAGACAACTACATGACCATCTAGAAGACAAACAAAAATCCAGGCAAAAGACAATGAGACTTAAACGAAGATAGTGGCCATAGGGATGGAGAGAAACAGACAGATGAGGATGATCCTGGGGGTGTGAAATGTGACAAAATTTGATGACTGGTTGATGTGGGGAGCATGGGAGGAGGCAAGTCAAGGATGAGCCTCATATTTATGGTTTACGTAAATGAGCTTTCCTTGGAGAGAGGAAGCACAAGAAGAGAGCGGGCTGGGGTGGAGGAAAGGACCTATGCTTGGCACCAGGGTATAATGGGAGACAGTCTGCCATGGTGGATAACCATGCACGTTCAAGAGTCCAGATGTCTGGCCTCAAAACGCAGTTTTGCCACTTCTAGATTTTTTTTTTTTTTTTTTAATGGCATTGGTCAAGCTACTAATCAGTTTGTGCCTTTGTTTCCCCATCTCAAAATACTGAGGATAGCTCTTCCCTCATAGGATACAGGTACAGGTACTGTATTCCAGGTACCTATCTAAACACATTACACAGGAACCAATCAACACCCTTTGAGTATCAGCTGCCTGTCTCATTCCTAGAAGACAAATTTACCCTGATAATGCTGATCAACAACCATCCCTAGAGCAATCAACGTGAGCTAGGCCCTTGGCTAGTACCTGCTGAACGTGTTCAACAGGTCCAGCTGACCTGTACTCTCTAACGAACTTATCCAGGCACTAAATCGTCATTCTATCTACTGCAGACTTGAGAGGTGGTCATGTTCCTATTTACTACCCATTTATATCTGGAAGAGAGAAAGGAAGAGTTGTTGAGTCTTAAAAATTATGAAACTGCCCTAGATTAAATTCAGATACTGATGATCATGGAAATGTGTTCTTTCCTTTGTAAATGACAAAGAGGACAGTCACTCCTGAATATCAGGGGCAAAGTTCAGCACTGAGCAAGGCTGTTGCTCTTTAGTCACTAAGCCATGTCTGATTCATTTTCAACCCCATGAACTATACAGCCAGGCTCCCTTTTCCATGGGATTTACCAGGCAAGAATTCTGGAGTGAGTTGCCATTTCCTTCTCCAAGGGATCTTCCTGACCCAGGGATCAAATCTGCTTCCTGCTTGGCAAGCGGATTTTTTACCATTGACCAGGAGTAAGGCAATAAGGAGTTCATGGTCTGAGCCACAGTCAGCTCCTGGTCTTGTTTTTGCTGACAGTATAGAGCTTCTCCATCTTTGGCTGCAAAGAATATAATCAATCTGATTTCGGTGTTGACCATCTGGTGATGTCCATGTATAGAGTCTTCTCTTGTGTTGTTGGAAGAGGATGTTTGCTATGACCAGTGCATTTTCTTGGCAAAACTCTATTAGTCTTTGCCCTGCTTCATTCCATATTCCAAGGCCAAATTTGCCTGTTACTCCAGGTGTTTCTTGACTTTCTACATTTGCATTCCAGTCCCCTATAATGAAAAGGACATCTTTTTTGGGTGTTAGTTCTAAAAGGTCTTGTAGGTCTTCATAGAACCATTCCACTTCAGCTTCTTCAGTGTTACTGGTTGGGGCATAGACTTGGATTACTGTGATATTGAATGGTTTGCCTTGGAAATGAACAGAGATCATTCTGTCGTTTTTGAGATTGCATCCAAGTACTGCATTTAGGACTCTTTTCTTGACCATGATGGCCACTCCATTTCTTCTGAGGGATTCCTGCCTGCAGTAGTAGATATAATGGTCATCTGAGTTAAATTCACCCATTCCAGTCCATTTTAGTTCGCTGATTCCTAGAATGTCGACATTCACTCTTGCCATCTCCTGTTTGACCACTTCCAATTTGCCTTGATTCAGGGACCTGACATTCCAGGTCCCTATGCAATATTGCTCTTTACAGCATCAGACCTTGCTTCTATCACCAGTCACATCCACAGCTGGGTATTGTTTTTGCTTTGGCTCCATCCCTTCATTCTTTCTGGAGTTATTTCTCCACTGATCTCCAGTAGCATATTGGGCACCTACTGACCTGGGGAGTTCCTCTTTCAGTATCCTATCATTTTGCCTTTTCATACTGTTTATGGGCTTCTCAAGGCAAGAATAGTGAAGTGGTTTGCTATTCTCTTCTCCAGTGGACCACATTCAGGTATGACCTAAATCAAATCCCTTATGATTATACAGTGGAAGTGAGATATAGATTTAAGGGCCTAGATCTGATAGATAGAGTGCCTGATGAGCTATGAAATGAGGTTCATGACATTGTACAGGAGACAGGGATCAAGATCATCCCCATGGAAAAGAAATGCAAAAAAGCAAAATGGCTGTCTGGGGAGGTCTTACAAATAGCTGTGAAAAGAAGAGAAGCAAAAAGCAAAGGAGAAAAGGAAAGATATAAACGTCTGAATGCTGAGTTCCAAAGAATAGCAAGAAGAGATAAGAAAGCCTTCTTCAGTGATCAATGCAAAGAAATAGAGGAAAACAACAGAATGGCAAAGACTAGGGATCTCTTCAAGAAAATCAGAGATACCAAAGGAACATTTCATGCAAAGATGGGCTTGATAAAGGATAGAAATGGTATGGACCTAACAGAAGCAGAAGATATTAAGAAGAGATGGCAAAAATACACAGAAGAACTGTACAAAAAAGATCTTCATGACCCAGATAATCATGATGGTGTGATCACTGACCTAGAGCCAGACATCCTGGAATGTGAAGTCACGTGGGCCTTAGAAAGCATCACTACGAACAAAGCTAGTGGAGGTGATCGAATTCCAGTGGAGCTATTCCAAATCCTGAAAGATGATGCTGTGAAAGTGCTACACTCAATATGCCAGCAAATGTGGAAAACTCAGCAGTGGCCACAGGACTGGAAAAGGTCAGTTTTCATTCCAATCCCAAAGAAAGGCAATGCCAAAGAATGCTCAAACTACCACACAATTGCACTCATCTCACACGCTAGTAAAGTAATGCTCAAAATTCTCCAAGCCAGGCTTCAGCAATATTTGAACCGTGAAATTCCTGATGTTCAAGCTGGTTTTAGAAAAGGCAGAGGAACCAGAGATCAAATTGTCAACATCTGCTGGATCATGGAAAAAGCAAGAGAGTTCCAGAAAAGCATTTATTTCTGCTTTATTGACTATGCCAAAGCCTTTGACTGTGTGGATCACAAGAAACTGTGGGAAATTCTGAAAGAGATGGGAATACCAGACCACCTGATCTGCCTCTTGAGAAATTTGTATGCCCGTCAGGAAGCAACAGTTAGAACTGAACATGGAACAACAGACTGGTTCCAAATAGGAAAAGGAGTTCATCAAGGCTGTATATTGTCACCCTGTTTATTTAACTTATATGCAGTGTACATCATGAGAAACGCTGGGCTGGAAGAAACACAAGCTGGAATCAAGATTGCCGGGAGAAATATCAATAACCTCAGATATGCAGATGACACCACCCTTATGGCAGAAAGTAAAGAGGAACTAAAAAGCCTCTTGATGGAAGTGAAAGTGGAGAGTGAAAAAGTTGGCTTAAAGCTCAACATTCAGAAAACGAAGATCATGGCATCCCGTCTCATCACTTCATGGGAAATAGATGGGGAAACAGTGGAAACCAGTGTCAGACTTTATTTTTCTGGGCTCCAAAATCACTGCAGATGGTGACTGCAGCCATGAAATTAAAAGACACTTGCTCCCTGGAAGGAAAGTTATGACCAACCTAGATAGCATATTCAAAAGCAGAGACATTACTTTGCCAACAAAGGTCCGTCTAGACAAGGCTATGGTTTTTCCAGTGGTCATGTATGGATGTGAGAGTTGGACTGTGAAGAAGGTTGAGCGCCGAAGATTGATGCTTTTGAACTGTGGTGTTGGAGAAGACTCTTGAGAGTCCCTTGGACTGCAAGGAGATCCAACCAGTCCATTCTGAAGGAGATAAGCCCTGAGATTTCTTTGGAAGGAATGATGCTAAAGCTGAAACTCCAGTACTTTGGCCACCTCATGCGAAGAGTTGACTCATTGGAAAAGACTCTGATGCTGGGAGGGATTGGGGGCAGGAGGAGAAGGGGACAACAAAGGATGAGATGGCTGGATGGCATCACTGACTCGATGGATGTGAGTCTGAGTGAACTCCGGGATTGGTGATAGACAGGGAGGCCTGGCATGCTGCGATTCATGGGGTCGCAAAGAGTTGGACACGACTGAGCGACTGATCTGATCTCTCTGAGGAGTAAGGCGATGGCACCCCACTCCAGTACTCTTGCCTGGAAAATCCCATGGACAGAGGAGCCTGGTGGGCTGCAGTCCATGGGGTCGCTAAGAGTCAGACACGACTGAACGACTTCACTTTCACTTTTCACTTTAATGCATTGGAGGAGGAAATGGCAACCCACTCCAGTTTTCTTGCCTGGAGAATCCCAGGGACGGGGGAGCCTGGTGGGCTGCCGTCTATGGGTTCGCACAGAGTCGGACACAACTGAAGCGACTACTCAGCAGCAGCATACACTGCTCTTGGCTCTCAGGCTCCAGTGGGACACTCTCTATCTCCTGAGTTTATTCATTCATTCTCAACTTGCATGCTACTTAAGGGGATATTTTACTTAGATTTCAGTTCCCCCAAAGTCTGAAGAGCTGGCTTTGCTCAGAACTGGAGAGAAAAGTTTGATGCCAACATCTTTGCAAACAAAAAGCCTTGTGGTTACAAAATATTTCCTAGGCTCTCTTAGTATTAACACTGATTACAGAGACATCCTGTGGGCAACCTTAACCAGTTTCTTTCTTTCTTTTTTTTTTTTTTTTTTTTGATGCTTTTATTTTTTTATTTTATTTTTTAAATTTTATTTTATTTTTAAACTTTACATAATTGTATTAGTTTTGCCAAATATTAACCAGTTTCTTAAAGCTTCAAGAAAAGGACAGAGAAACCTAGCATCTCAAATGGATGTAAGCAACAGTGTTCATCATGGAACTCAACTTTACTAGGACAATGAAATATTTCAATTTGAACTTAAATTATTCTTCTAAGTAAATTGTATCCTGGTGATCTAGAACACTCACTCTCCTGCTTCTGTCCACATCTAGTAGTCTCCTTCCCTCTCTTCCCTTTCATCCTTCTTTTATTTCTTTCTCTGCTCTTTCTTCCTTTTTCTCTCCCTCTCTTTCCTGATTCATTCAATTACAGGCAACTTTTGCTAAGTAGTTGTATGCTGGGTGCTCTGCTAAATGCTTTTTTTTTGCATCATTTAATACAATCATCCAACAATAAGCAGTACTGTCTTGGTCCATTTAGACTGCTGTAACAAAATATGTTTTATAACATCAGGTGGCTTATAAACAAAAGAAATTTATTTCTCACAGTTCTGAAGGCTGGGAAGTGCAAGGTTAAGGTGCCAGTAGATTCAATGCCTGATGAGAACTCACTTCCTAGATGACTCTCTTCCCACTCTCATATGGTGGAAGGGGTAAGGGAGCTCTCTGGGGTCTCTTTGTGTGTGTGTGTGTGTGTGTGTGTGTGTGTGTGTGTGTGAAAGTCACTCCGTCATGTCCAACTCTTTGTTCTTGGCTTGAACAAGACATGAGCAAGTTGTTGTGAGACTTTGGGCAAGTTGTCTTATCTCTTAAATTCTCGTGTCCTCATCTTCAAAATAGAGATAACAACAATTATAGTAATCTCTGATGTGGACTGATATTTGTGATCAGCCAGGATTCATCTATTGGAATCTAATTCCCACATATTTGGAGGTGAGGTCTTTGGGAGGTTATTAGATCATGATGGTAGAGCTCTCATGAATGGGATTAGTGCCCTTTTATAAAAGAGACCCCGGGCTTCCCTGATGGCTCATTTGATAAAGAATCCACCTGCAGTGCAGGTGACCTGGGTTCAATCCCTGGGTTGGGAAGATCCCCTGGAGAAGGGAAATGTTACCCATTCCAGTATTCTGGCCTGGAGAATTCCATGAACTGTACAGTCCATGGGGTCTCTGACTGATCAAAAATATTCAGTCCACATCAGAGATTACTATTATTGTTGTTGCTGTTATTGTTATCTGTTTTGCAGATGAGGACACTCGAGTTTAAGAAATAAGGCAACTTGCCCAAAGTCTCACAACAATTTGCTCATGTCTTGTTCAAGCTAAGACCTGAAGCCTAGGATGGCTGACCTTTTAACTCTTACTTCTCAACCACTGGCCTCTCCTTTCCTTACCTCCTCATTCTTCCCTGCCACAAGCCTATGTGGGTTCAGGCAGCACTGAGGTATTTCCAAGCCTCCTCCCAGATTTACAGTTAATGGCACAGAAGGGAGCCCACACGGGTTGTCAGCCCACAGAGTTGGTGCCTCCTGCCAGATCCAATTGGTTAGACCCTCATTCAGATGCCATTTGGTGCTTTGTTTTGAACATATTTTCCTGGAGATGGATCAACTGAGGCAGTGGTCTATGTCCTTTTGCCAGTCGGGACTCCTATTGTTATTTATTTGATATGGGGAAAATCCCATCCTGGACCACTCAATCTAAAACAACACACGCAAAAATATTTGCTTTTCAATTTAAAAGCTAATTAAGGTTGATTTTTTACCACGGAGAACTTTATGGTGCTTCCAGCAAATAGACTACAAGCCACAGTGTGGCAAAATCCACCACAATTCTCTGAACTTTTCTTCTTGGATGATCCTGGTTTTTAACCCAAAGATAACACCACAAAATGATGAAGCAAACCTTTCAACACTGGATTGCCTACAAAATCCCAAGCAACTGTCCTAAACTTTTCAAGAGCACCCACTTTCCTAGTTATAATTATAGTATTGGGCAACTAATGAAACTCAACACGGTTGAGAATCACAACATTATAATGAAGTGGGTCACTTTTTACAACTGTTTTATATTGATTATACTTCCCTTCTTCTTTTAAACTTTTCCACATGTTTAAATCTGTTTTTTTAAAAGTAACTTTGTTGCCCAGGACCCCAAAAGAAATAAACACTATATATGAATAACACTTGCAATGTTACTGAGCAGTGCCAGCAATTGAGGGGAAAGAGTTGGCCAGATCAGCAAATTTCTCTTTCTTCCAAAAATAAAAAAAGCAACAACATCAGCATAATTACTGGTTGTTGTTTTTCTCCTATGTTAGATTCTGATTTTCTTATTTACAACGATGGGCAGTCTAACCAGAGTAACACTGATAGAATATTGAAGGAATTCTGCAATTAGCAGAGTAAAACTCAATTAATATTTTATTTAAAAACTTACTATTTTTTTCTTGATTCAATACCAAAGTAACAGTAATAATAATGATAATAATAATATGTACACAATACCTACTATGGTAATCAGAATTTTAAAGATAGTCTAGTCCCATCCAAAATTCCTGTCCCTGATTATTCAATTAAACATTAATCTGGGGGTATTTTGTAGATGGAATTGAAGTCTTGAGTCAGATGACCTTAAAATATGAGATGGGGCCTAATCCAGACAGGCAAGCTCTTAAAAAAGCAGAGTTTTTCCAGTTTGGCAGAAGGGGAAGTCAGACAGATTCAAAGCACGAGAAGGATGCAGACCCCGATGGCTTTGAAAAAAGAGGGGCCATGTATAAGGGCCAGAGAGCAGCCTCTAGAAGCTGAGAGCAGTCCCCAGGGACAGCCAGCTAGGCAGAAGGGACCACAGTCCTACAACCATATGGAAATGAACTCTGCCAACAACTTGAATGAGCTGCAGAGTGGATTCTTTCCAAAGCCTCTAGATAAGAACCCAGCTCAGCTAGCCCCTTGGTTCAGCTAGCCTTGTGAGACCGAGAAAATCAGCCAAGCCTACTGAGGTTTCTGACATACACATCTGTGAGATAATAAATTGATGTTATTTTAAGCTGCTAATTTGTGACAATTAATTATGTAGCAATAGACAAGTAAGCGCCTACCATGTGCATGGCTCTGTGCTAGAGGATTCCAAGATGAACTGTACACGCTTTGACTGGTTAATCTAAGCAGTTTTCCTCCCAGAACATATACTAAGAGCATCTCTTCCTTCTACAGTCCAAAGAGCCATTTGGCATAAAGTTCTTTAGTAAAGTTATGATAAGATAGACACAAGCATTATGTCTTGAAGTTAATGAGAGAGGCCAAAAGCAAATGGACAACATGAAAAGGGCCATTTAGTTGATAACAAGCACACTGAAAACCCTCCAGGACTCTTGCAGATTGGAGGATGAAAGACTATTCTGGAAGAGTGACTGTTAATTGAACAACCAGTGTTAGTCAGGCACAAGAATAAAAATTAATTTAATAGATCTATTTTAAGGATTAAATGAAAATAAAGTTGTATCAGTAATTAATAAGAATCAGAACTTATGGGTCTAACTGGCTTAAACGATAGAAAAATGTATATTAGGTGACATGACAGGAAGTCCCAACCTAGGGCAGGAAAATCTGGTTCATTAAGTAATGACTCTAAGGACCCAGATTCTGTGGGTCAGATTCTGTCCATCTCTCTGCTCTGCCAATATGTGTTGATTTTGTTCTCCAGTTGGTAGTAAGATGGCTACAACTGCTTTGGTCTTTGGATTCAGAAATGTTGCTTTGCAGGGAAAGAAGATTATAATCAAAGGAATATTTTCCCAGATACTTCCTAGATTTCCTCAAATTTTATTGGCCAGAGTCTAGTCTCATACCCAAGCCTGGACCACATGTGCAAGGAGGGAGAGAAAGGATAAGCTTCTCCCAAAGAGAAGAGACTCTTGGGAGTGCATACAGGGCTTCTTGGAGAAGGAATAGATTCCTGAACCAAATCAGAGTCCCATTAGGATGAAAGAGATGGGTAAGAATGCTGGGTGGGCAGCCAAGTATCTTCTGTAGAAGCTCTGGGTCTGACACAAAATACACACTCGAATGTTGGCCATAACATTCATTATTTATGCCATATTCCATTTAATGTTCACAATGATTTTAAAGAAATATTATTATTTACTATTATTGAAAATATTAAAGATAAAAAAAACCAAGGTTCAAAGAGACAAAGCTATTCATCCAAGGAAACACTCCTAGTATGTAGCAGAATCAGGATTCAGATCTGGGATGAAGGGATAGTAATTCAGAAAAAGTGCTTGCTCTGCTGAAAAACTAAGAGCCTAGTGCAAATTTTCCCAGCCTCTTTCAAAGAAGTTGAGTGACTGTGACATAAATCCGAAAGAGGATTAGGACTACTAAGTGGGGACAGGATTTTCCTAGAACCCCTCACATAAGCCCAGCTTCAGCAGGAGAAAGTGCTAAAATGACTGAAAAGGGAAGAAGTCAACCTTTGTGGGCACAAATCACTCCCAAGTGGAACCCTAGGGCTTCCTCAGACTACTCCCTTGACCCTTCCTTGTTGTGTTGTTCAGTCCCTCAGTCAGGTCTGACTCTTGGCGAAAACACGGACTGCAGCACACCAGGCCTCCCTGTCCTTTACCCTCTCCTGGAGCTTGCTCAAACACATGTCCATTGAGTCAGTGATGCCATCCAACCATCTCATCCTGTTGTCCACTTCTCCTGCCTTCTATCTTTCCCAGAATCTGGGTCTTTTCCAATGAGTCCGCTCTTCACATCAGGTGGCCAAAGTATTGGAGCTTCAGCTTCAGCATCTGTCCTTCCAATGAATATTCAGGGTTGATCTCCTTTAGGATTGACTAGTTTGATTTCCTTCTTGCCCTTATATTAATAAATACGAGATGCAAAGTTCATAGTACCAGATGTTTTTCTTTCCCCACCGATGTTTCAATGTTTCTTAAAAGCAATTTTATAGCTTAAACTACAGACTGAAGCAAAAGAAATTTTTTTCTTTAAAAGGCTTGTGTCTTATCTTAGAAAGTGGTTAATTTTCTCTTCATTAACAGGATGAACCAAGATAGAAGATTTTCTATTGTTTCGATTAAAAAGAATGCATTCTCACAATATTTTTGGTTTTGATGTCTGTTGAGTCATATTTTAAATAACTAATTTCCGGAGGCAGGATCATACACATATCTCCTTGGGATGGCACTCTATAGCAGACAGGAATGCTGCCCTTGTGACAGGAAAAAAAAAGTTCAACTGGTATAAGCAAAGAACAAGAATGTACTGGCTCATGTAACTGAGGAGTACAGAAATAGGTCTGACTAGAGCTGGATATAACAAAGACTCATACAATGTCATCTGGATTCTGCCTCACTCTCTCTCAGCTCTACTTCCTTCCTGTGAGGCTTTGTCAGGCTTTCCCCACAGAGCAGAAGATGGGATGTCACAGCCCTGGGCTGACATCTTTGCTATAGAAGACAACGTCCTTCCTGACAGATCCAGTAAAGGCCCAGGGTTGGGCTCTGACTGGCTCTGACAGGGTTGTGTAAATCACATTTTGATTGACCAAACAGATCAAAGCATGCAAACCCGGTGGGCTGAGCTGGGGTCAGTGGGTTCCCAATGAAGATCATGAGTAAATTTATAAAAGAGGAAGAAATGCAAGCTGGCCAAAGAAACCATCCTCAATATGAGATTTCTGTCCTACAGTGATAACCCACTCCTCCAGATCACCACCAGCATGGATGACAACCCAAAGTGCCATCACCAAGCGTGAGGCCACATGAATTAAATGAATAAAAATCACAAGGGACAAAGAAGTTCCATACCAAATTCCTTATGCACTAACCATTGGAATAGTCTTACTGTTATCAGATTGAACATTGAAAAGGTATCATTTTTCATAGGTTAAAAACTACTGACATCAGAAATTGCACATGATTCATCCTAAAACGAGGAAAGGCTTCTGCCTAATTTCACCAAGCCCATCCACATTAATAAAAGATAATGCTTACTTCCACTTGTAAGTAAGACCTTTAACTCCAGTGCTATAAATACTTTAATAAATTATAATTTTAAAAAACCCCTATGCAGACCTGCAACATTAGAAAACAGATCAGTGGTTAACAGGGTGAGCGACTACAGTGACGAAACTATCAAGGGGCTCAAGTGAACCTTGGGGGTGAAGGAAATGCTCTCTACAGTGATTACGATGGTCATTACACAATGGAATGCATTTGTCAAAACTCATCGAACTGTGCACTTAAAAATCAGTGAATTTTATTGTACAGAAACTTCACCAAAAGTTGGTCATCCAAAAAATTAAATTATGAATTTAAAATTAATTATTTAAATATAAAATTTTAAATTATGAACTTAATTTAAATTATGAAGTTATGTTTTACTGACAAAGAAACTAATGCCATCCTAGGCATCTGGCCAAGAATTAGCAGAGGGTGTATAGTGAGATTCATTGCAAAGTCAGAGCTGAAGGGCCCTTAGAAACCTGCTAGGCCCCTTAGTGTGCTGACTGAGATGGACACCTATCTGTGTTTGCCTGGGAAGCACTCACCATCCCCTCTCCCCACTTTTTGGTAATGACAGGTGTATTTCTGTGATCTCAGCCCAAGTATAATGATAAAAGATGTACTTTTATCTGAGACATCAGCAGTTGGGAACCTAGTGGGGACATATACAGCATAATCTATGTGAAAGTGAAGACAACACAACAAAATAAGGAATTGAGAAGGAGTTAAGAGGGTACAGGTCCTGATAACATTGTTTGAATCCCTGGATGCGGCCATACCTGAAATCTGAAGTAGCCAGAACTATACATCAGTTATGAGAGACAAATAAGCTCATTTTGCCTAAGCCAGTTTGTGTTTTCCATCATTTGCAATTAAAAAGATCCTATTTGTATAAAGGTGGAAACCAAAAAGTCTCAGAAGGATAGCACCGTGGTTGTACCATGTCCCTCAAAAAGGCATGCTGAAGGGGGGGGAAAAAACCAAAAAAAAGGCATGTTGAAGTACTAATCTCAGGTAACTGTAAATATGGCCTTATTTGAAAATAGGGTCTTTGCAGATATAATAAGATGAGGTCATGCTGGATGAGGGTGAGCCCTAAACGGAACATAACTTGTGTCCTTAGAAAAAGAAAAGACACAGAAATGTGGACCAATACAGAGAGAAAATGGTCATGTGAAAACAGAGTCCAAATTTGTGGAGTAACGCAGCTGCGAGCCAAGGAACGCCAAGGACTAACTACAAAAAGCAAGAAGAGGCAAGGAAGAAGTCTTCCCTAGAGCCTTCAGAGGGAGTAAAGCTGTGCCAACATCTTGATTTCAGACATCGAGCCCCAAGAGTTAAGACAAAATAAGTCCCTATTGTTTTAAGTGATCAGTTTGAGATATTTTGTTATGGCAGACCTAGAGAACTAAGAGCTTCTGCTTCCAGGAAGAGGAGTACAGCTTAATAGATTCATAAAACAGTGGAAATGGTTTGTTATTGGGTAATGGGTTATGGGTGGAAGAATTCAAGGCACATGATACAAAAAACCTAAGACTGCCCTGAGGTGACTGCTCGTGGAAACATGAAAAGCAATTCCTGCGAGTGGACTCAGAAAGAAGAGAGAATTATAGGAAAGATTCCTATCATCTTAGAGAATGCATATATCATCATCAACAGAATGTTGCTATAAATAGGAATGTCAAAGGGGACTCCCAGTAGGACTTTAAATGGAAACCATGAACGTATTATAGATACTGGAGGAAAGGTGATCATTGTTATAAAGTGGCAAATACTTGGCTGAACGATGTTCTACTCTTGGGTGGAAAGTAGAATTTGCAAATGATGGACTTGGATATTTACCTGAGGAGACTTAAAAGCAAAGTGTACAGGATGTGATCTGGTTTCTCCTTGCTACTAACAGAAAAATTCAGGAGGAAATAGATAAAATGAGAACAGAATTGTTAAACAAAAAGCAACCAGCACTTGGTGATTTGGGAAAATTTTAAGCTATCCAGATAACAAAATCTGAGAAAGCAGGCTTTAGAGGGAAAAGCAATAGTGCAGGCTGGACAAATAATAGCTGGAGAGATAATGTGTGTAACCCATGGACCTAATCAACCATCTAAACAGAAACAGGAATAAAGAAGAGATTATTGAGGAATCTGTGAAGAACCATCCTGTCTATTGTTGTGCACCCTCTTGACATTCTTGTAAGACTGACAAGGTTTTGAAGATTGCTATACCAGTAGACATACCAGCTGTTCTCAAATGAAAAGAGACAGACCTGGGATGAAATGAAGGAAAAATGACTGAGCCACATCTGCAGAGGCCACAGAAGGTGGAACCAATACAGTGGGGTTGTTACCTGGGGGCCAGACGGTGGAGTCTCAAGCCACAGAGTATTATTCTCAGGCCTTGAAATCTATGGAACTTGCACTGTTGGGCTGTAAACTTGCTTGGGACTCATGACCCCTTTATTCCTTCCTATTTCTCCCATACAAAATGAGAATATCTTATCTTATTCCTTGCCCACCTTATACTGCTGGAAGCCAAGAATCTGTTTCACAGGTCCACAGAAGGGAGGGGATTTTGCCCAAGGATGGAATATACCTGGAGTCTCATCTATACCTGATTTAGATAGATTAGAATATGAGATGTGGGAACTTTTGAACTGATTTAGGTGAGATTTTTTATATAGAGTTGATGCTGGAATGAGTTAAGATTGGCAGATGCTGATATTAAAAAGAGGTGGCAAGAATACACAGAACTTTACAAAAAAGATCTTCACAACCAAGATAATCACGATGGTGTGATCACTCACTTAGAGCCAGACAACCTAGAATGTGAAGTCAAGTGGGCCTTAGGGAGCAGCACTATGAACAAAGCTGGTGGAGGTGATGGAATTCCAGTTGAGCTATTTCAAATACTGAAAGATGATGCTGTGAAAGTGATGCACTCAATATGCCAGCAAATGTGGAAAACTCAGCAGTGGCCACAGGACTGGAAAAGGTCAGTTTTCATTCTAATCCCAAAGAAAGCCAATGCCAAAGAACACTCAAACTACTGCACAATTCCACTCATCTCACACGCTACTAAAGTAATGCTCAAAATTCTCCAAGCCAGGCTTCAGCAATATGTGAACTGTGAACTTCCTGATGTTCAAGCTGATTTTAGAAAAGGCAAAGGAACCAGAGATCAAATTGCTAACATCCACTGGATCATCAAAAAAGCAAGAGAGTTCCAGAAAAATATCTATTTCTGCTTTATTGACTATGCCAAAGCCTTTGACTGTGTGGATCAAAATAAACTGTGGAAAATTCTGAGAGATGGGAATACCAGACCATCTAACGTGCCTCTTGAGAACCCTATATGCAGGTCAGGAAGCAACAGTTAGAACTGGACATGGAACAACAGATTGGTTCCAAATAGGAAAAGGAGTACATCAAGGCTGTATATTGTCACCCTGCTTATTTAACTTATATACAGAGTACATCATGAGCAACGCTGGACTGATAGAGGCACAAGCTGGAATCAAGATTGCTGGGAGAAATATCAATAACCTTAGATATGCAGATGACACCACCCTTATGGCAGAAAGTGAAGAGGAACTAAAAAGCCTCTTGATGAAAGTAAAAGAGGAGAGGGAAAAAGTTGGCTTAAATTAAAGCTCAACATTCAGAAAACTAAGATCATGGCATCTGGTCCCATCACTTCATGGGAAATAGATGGGAAAACATTGGAAACAGTGTCAGATTTTATTTTTTTGGGCTCCAAAATCACTGCAGATGGTGACTGCAGCCATGAAATTAAAAGATGCTTACTCCTTGGAAGGAAAGTTATGACCAACATAGATAGCATATTCAAAAGCAGAGACATTACTTTGCCAACAAAGGTCCATCTAGTCAAGGCTGTGGTTTTTCCAGTGGTCATGTATGGATGTGAGAGTTGGACTGTGAAGAAAGCTGAGTGCCGAAAAATTGTTGCTTTTGAACTGTAGCGTTGGAGAAGACTCTTTAGAGTTCCTTGGACTGTAAGGAGGTCCAACCAGTCCATCTAAAGGAGATCAGTCCTGGGTTTTCATTGGAAGGACTGATGCTAAAGCTGAAACTCCAATACTTTGGCCACCTCACGCGAAGAGTTGACTCATTGAAAAAGACCCTGATGCTGGGAGGGATTGGGGGCAGGAGGAGAAGGGGACGACAGAGGGTGAGATGGCTGGATGGCATCACCGACTCGATGGACATGAGTTTGGGTAAACTCCGGGAGCTGGTGATGGACAGGGAAGCCTGGTGTCCTGAGGTTCATGGGGTCGCAAAGAGTCGGACACGACTGAGCAACTGAACTGAACTGAACTGAACTGATATGGAGTTGAAAACATTTTGTACATGAGAAGGATATGAATTTGGGGAAGGGGTTAGGGCAGACTTTTGTGGGGTGAAATGTGTCCCTTCAAAATGTGTTGAAGTCTTAATGCCAGGTATCTGTGAATGTGACTTCCGTCCTACAGTACCATGAGATAATAAATTCTGGTTGTTTTAAGTCAGTTTGTGGTACTTTGTTAAAGCAGTTCTCAGAAATTAATACAGGTAAAGGCTCATCCAGTTGCCTTGAGTCACAACGGCAAAACTGTGAACAGTGAATCTGATATATAGATTCATTTAGCTAACAAATGGGAACGAACAGAAATTAAATAAATAAATAATAGCTATTTTTCCACAAATAGTTGTTCCAATTACTGCATTTATAGATAGTATGCCCAAGAGAAAGAACAAATATTAGAGCTTGTGGGTGTATATTTATTTAGAACCAGAGAGACATAAAATTGGCACTGAGGTTATTACTTTTCCTTAATATAAAGAAAAGCAAATTTGAAACAAAACTTAAAATGCAAAATTTGCAAAACTTTTTACTGAAAATATGAACATATTATATTTATTAAATAAAGTGAATCTGACTTGTCCTATATATTCAACTACACAGAGAGATGAATTCCTATATTTAGCCAATTCTTCAATATTAGCTAAGAAGAGCAATTCTTTCCTTTTATACTGTTTATATCAAACAAAGCAAGAACTCTCTCTCCTGTGTTTTGCACGATCCACTATATAAGAAATATTCACTGACTATGATTAATAACAGAACATGTACTGATTCTTGGATCCAGCTCTTCTGCTCCACGTTATTCCAATGTAGCAGGCAGAACTTAAGGATTCAAAAACACAATTTAATTATGACATTAAAAAGTAGGGTTTTTTTTTCTTGTTTTTCATTGAAGGATTGATTGAGTGATATTGACCACTTTAAAATAAATAAATACAAGATGGTGCCTCACGTTTCCAAAGAGCCCATTACTAAATTCATTTTCAGTCAACTGAGACATAAAGAGACAAAGACGAGTCAATCTCTGCAGACAAAATGGAAGGACATAGGTCATCTTGCAGTTACCAAACTAAGACACTGTACTGATGATGTACCTAATACAAAGACCAGAGTTCTGGGCAAGATAAACAACTGAGTCCATCTAGTTCACAAACAAACTAAAGGTCTAGGGTGGTTTGATACAGGGTTCAGTGGTGACCACAGAGGTGAAGAGCATGAGGACTTGTTAGTGCACTGGTACTAATGCTAATCCGTTACACTAACTGGTGTAACGGATGTCATGAGATATGGGTCTTTCAAGCAGCCCTAGTTCTACTTCTAGTGTTACCCTCCAGGACCCTCCAGGTGTGTGGTGGAACCAGACTTCTCCTACTTTTTTTGGGGGACCTGGCAGGGACATAACTTATCTGAGAGTAAAAGACAACATACAGGAAGAAGAAATCAAAATATAGGAAAAGTTTCCAAGTCTTGATGACACTGTTTGAACTCCCGGATGGAACAAGGTCTAGACTATGGATCTGGAGGAGATGGTTTCTCCTGTTTCCAGTGAGAGGCTCCCAATCCAGGCCTCAGCAACTGGTGCTCAGTGATCAGCTTAGATTGGGCATGTGACTTAGGCTGAATTTGTTCAGCGGATTTAGGATCAAAGAATCTCAGTTTTGAGACCCTGGTGTTGAGCTTCCAGGGAAGGAGATACTTCCCTTTCCATTTCGCTTTCACCCTGGTAAGTAGAGTTGGTGCTGTGGTGCCTCAGCCCACTTGAGACTGGCTTAGGAATATGGGGACTAAATAATGAATACATGGATGTAGGATTCACGTGTTCTTATAACATCATCTGAGTCCGTGTATTCATCCTTGCTTGAAGCCAGATCTTCCCTTGAACCTTTTTGTAAATGTCCTTGTTGCTATGTTACTTTGAGTTTGGTTTTCTGTTATAACTAAAATAGACATAATAAAGTCTTTTTTATATTGTTAAATTTGGTATGAGCTGATTCTTTCTAGAACTCTCTTCCAGAGGTATTATTGAAGGACTGAATCAATTTACTAAGGACTCAAAAAGATTAGAATGATCTATCCTCACATGACCAGAAACATCACCTAAAATAGCTCAAAGGTAGGTTCATAGGACTATGTGTCATTGTAAAAAAGACTAATCCTTATAGCTATCTTCCACTATTGCCAAAGCACCATTCGTAAAAGAATAGGGAACTTGGGCTCCCTGGCTCAAAACTGCCCTGGTATCTAACTATGACTTAGTAAGAAGACACTTACCAAGCAGTGTCTTGCCTGAATGTCAGTAGAAGAACAGATGAGCACCCTCGTGTCATTGTTCAAGGCCAAGAAGAATCTAAATAAACAAAAGCTCTATACTACTTGCCAGCCACAAAGGCCCCAGCACACCACATGAGATGGAGAGCCTTCACTTCTGTGGTCTGGCTTACAAACCCTGTGTATTCTACAATTGACTGACATGAAAACAAAACACTCAAAATAGCTCATTTTCTGGAAACTTCTTCTTACAGCCATTTGAGGCTCTTAGATTTGAACCAGTCAGGACCCCTCCTGAAATAGCCTTTGAAGTTACTGATGTGCTCCTCAGACAAGTTGCTTTTAAAGGATTTCTCTTTTGTTTTCATACTTTCCCGATTTTAATCATCTTGGCAAGGAATCCATTGTTAATACTTTCACCCAGCATAATACAATTTCTCAGATTTTTCCCCCCTCAGATAATTTTTAAGAAAAACAAAAACCTACAGCTGCCATTCATGTGGCGGTTTTAATCTATTTAGAATTGGAACAGATTAGCACTCAGAAAAGTTGTGCAATACTGATCAAAGGAAAATGAGCTCAGAATGTCTGGTTCACAATACTGGAAAACAAGGACAGTCTTGTTGGCTGAAAAGTGTCTATTGTGTAATTAAGCAAGATGTCAGCACTAGGCTTGAAAAATGTTTCTCCTGGGGTGCCCTCCTCCCAGATCCCACCTTGAAGAATCTGGAATGTGGAAGAAGCCTCATATGTGGAGCAGACAGTTCAGAGACACCCCATTCCAGGAGAGTTGAAGGTGCAGAGAGCCCTCGTTCTCTGTTGAGGGGGCTGAGGATGGAATGCCAGGGCAGACGTGTCAGACTGCTCATACTGCAGGCGCCCCAGTGCTGCAGGAAAGAGAGAAAAGTCATCCACAGCCTAAATTCTGAGATGGCTTGGACATCAATGCCATGATGCTTCATTTTTTTTTAAAAATCTATTTTTACTGTATTTATTTAGTTGTGGCACACAGGATCTTTAGTTGCTGCATGTGAACTCTTACTTGTGGTATGTGGTATCTAGTTCCCTGACCAGGGATCAAACC
The DNA here is from genome assembly GCF_003369695.1 of Bos indicus x Bos taurus. NCBI lineage: Eukaryota > Metazoa > Chordata > Mammalia > Artiodactyla > Bovidae > Bos > Bos indicus x Bos taurus. The sequence goes on along the minus strand of NC_040097.1, from coordinate 14,306,990 downwards.
CAGGCCCCCTGCATTGGTGGTGCAGAGTCTTAGCTGCTGGACCACCAGGGAAGTCCCCATGATACTTTCTTACCTATCATCATTTAGGAATTCCATCATTAGGACTATATACAAATATGATTTGATCAAAAAGATGTAGTACTCTGTAAGGACATGAAACAAAAGAACACCCCAGAATGCGAAAATTGACAGAAAGTGAGCATTCATTCATTCTGAGAGATAATCTTGGTGTTTGTCGTATTACTTACTGTTCTTTTCTCAAAGTTTTTTTTTTTTTTTCTCAAAGTTTTTAAAGACAAAGTATTAGCACAGTATGGAAGAGGCCTGTCTGGGCCCAGACGCCTGACCTCTCACCTCTTCCCTCCCCCTCACCACCTGTGGGGCCTTACTTAAAGCAGCTACCTTTGACACCTCACTGTTTCATCTGTGCAGAGACAGCTCTTTCTTCTCTATGCTCTATGGATTTGTCCCTCGTGAAACTTTTTAATCAAATTGGCCAAAGTTTAGAAACTGAGAATCTGAATAATTAAGGCATTGATTCTGAATGTGTGTGGATGTCAAAAGAAGACGGCAGATTAATCAAAAGAGATGAAGGGTGTCAAATTTGAAGCATCCTGTCAAACTGTACACTGGCAAAGCAAGACATAAAAATGTCCCTCTCTCATGAACACAGGTAACAGGTACCACAGTTGCCATGAACACATGAGACACCAGCACAACCCAGCACTGAGGCAATTATACAATTAACACAGGAGGTCCAATCCTGTTCTGAGGTTTGTTACCAGAGCTGCTTCTATCAACCTACTTCACCACTCACTCAGTCCACTCAGTGCAAATATACTGACAGTCACCTACAGGCTGGGCAACTTCTAGGGCAGGCACTGGAGATGAAACCAAAATGAGATTGTTCTTGCCTTCAGGGAGCTCTGAAATAAGGATGAGCAGATTTACAAGGCAGTTGCGGGCGGCTCTGACCGGTGCACTTAAGCGCGGTGGAGAGGAGCTACCCCAAGTCCGAGGTCAGGGGCAGAAGCCAGGAGGAGCCCATGCCCGAAGGGTGGTGGCTAAGGGGCCACGGCCGAGAGGAGCTACCCCACGCCCCCACGCCCCAGGCCAGGGGCATCGGTCGGGAGGACCAACCCCACGTCCAAGGAGTGGTGGCTGCACAGGCGGAGGAGGGCCTCGAGGAGCTATCCCACGTTGAAGGTCAGGAAGGGCGGCGGTGAGGAGATACCCCTTGTCCAAGGTAAAGGAGCAGTGGCTGCACTTCGCTAGAGCAGCCGTGAAGAGATATCCCACGCCCAAGGTAAGAGAAACCCAAGTAAGACAGTAGGTGTTGCAAGAGGGCATCAGATGGCAGGCACACTGAAACCATACTCACAGGAAACTAGTCAATATAATCACACTAGGACCACAGCCTTGTCTAACTCAATGAAACTAAGCCATGCCCATGGGGCAACCCAAGATGGGCGGGTCATGGTGGAGAGATCTGACAGAATGTGGTCCACTGAAGAAGGGAATGGCAAACCACTTCAGTATTCTTGCCTTGAGAACCCCATAAACAGTAGGAAAAGGCAAAATGATAGGATACTGAAAGAGGAACTCCCCAGGTCAGTAGGTGCCCAATACACTACTGGAGATCAGTAGAGAAATAACTCCAGAAAGAGTGAAGGGAGGGAGCCAAAGCAAAAACAATACCCAGCTGTGGATGTGACTGGTGATAGAAGCAAGGTCCAATGCTGTAAACAGCAATATTGCATAGGGACCTGGAATGTCAGGTCCATGAATCAAGGCAAATTGGAAGTGGTCAAACAAGAGATGGCAAGAGTGAGTGTCTACATTCTAGGAATCAGCAAACTCAAATGGACTGGAATGGGTGAATTTAACTCAGATGACCATTACATCTACTACTATGGGCAGGAATCCCTCAGAAGAAATGGAGTGGCCATCATGATCAACAAAGGTCTGAAATGCAGTACTTGGATGCAATCTCAAAAACGACAGAATGATCTCTGTTCATTTCTAAGGCAAACCATTCAATATCACCGTAATCCAAGTCTATGCCCCAACCAGTAACGCTGAAGAAGCTGAAGTTGAATGGTTCTATGAAGACCTACAAGACCTTTTAGAACTAACACCCAAAAAAGATGTCCTTTTCATTATAGGGGACTGGAATGCAAAAGTAAGAAGTCAAGAAACACCTGGAGTAACAGGCAAATTTGGCCTTGGAATACGGAATGAAGCAGGGCAAAGACTAATAGAGTTTTGCCAAGAAAATGTACTGGTCATAGCAAACACCCTCTTCCAACAACACAAGAGAAGACTCTATACATGGACATCACCAGATGGTCAATACCGAAATCAGACTGATTATATTCTTTGCAGCCAAAGATGGAGAAGTTCTATACAGTCAACAAAAACAAGACCAGGAGCTGACTGTGGCTCAGATCATGAACTCCTTATTGCCAAATTCAGACTAAAATTGAAGAAAGTAGGGAAAACCACTAGACCATTCAGGTATGACCTAAATCAAATCCCTTATGATTATACAGTGGAAGTGAGAAATAGATTTAAGGGCCTAGATCTGATAGATAGAGTGCCTGATGAGCTATGGAATGAAGTTTGTGACATTGTACAGGAGACAGGGATCAAGACCATCCCCATGGAAAAGAATTGCAAAAAAGCAAAATGGCTGTCTGGGGAGGCATTACAAATAGCTGTGAAAAGAAGAGAAGCAAAAAGCAAAGGAGAAAAGGAAACATATAAGCATCTGAATGCAGAGTTCCAAAGAATAGCAAGAAGAGATAAGAAAGCCTTCTTCAGCGATCAATGCAAAGAAATAGAGGAAAACCACAGAATGGGAAAGACTAGAGATCTCTTCAAGAAAATTAGAGATACCAAGGGAACATTTCATGCAAAGATGGGCTAGATAAAGGACAGAAATGGTATGGACCTAACAGAAGCAGAAGATATTAAGAAGAGGTGGCAAGAATACAAAGAAGAATTATACAAAAAAGATCTTCATGACCGAGATAATCACGATGATGTGATCACTGACCTAGAGCCAGACATCCTGGAATGTGAAGTCACGTGGGCCTTAGAAAGCATCACTATGAATAAAGCTACTGGAGGTGATGGAATTCCAGTGGAGCTATTTCAAATCCTGAAAGATGATGCTGTGAAAGTGCTGCACTCAATATGCCAGCAAATGTGGAAAACTCAGCAATTGCCACAGGACTGGAAAAGGTCAGTTTTCATTCCAATCCCAAAGAAAGGCAATGCCAAAGAATGCTCAAACTACCACACAATTGCACTCATCTCACATGCTACTAAAGCAATGCTCAAAATTCTCCAAGTCAGGCTTCAGCAATACGTGAACTGTGAACTTCCAGATGTTCAAGCTGGTTTTAGAAAAGGCAGAGCAACCAGAGGTCAAATTGCCAACATCCACTGGATCATGGAAAAAGCAAGAGAGTTCCAGAAAAACGTCTATTTCTGCTTTATTGACTATGCCAAAGCCTTTGACTGTGTGGATCACAATAAACTGTGGGAAATTCTGAAAGAGATGGGAATACCAGACCACCTGATCTGCCTCTTGAGAAATCTGTATGCAGGTCAGGAAGCAACAGTTAGAACTGGACAAGGAACAACAGACTGGTTCCAAATAGGAAAAGGAGTACGTCAAGGCTGTATATTGTCACCCTGCTTATTTAACTTATATACAGAGTACATCATGAGAAACGCTGGACTGAAAGAGGCACAGGCTGGAATCAAGATGCCGGGAGAAATATCAATAACCTCAGATATGCAGATGACACCACCCTTATGGCAGAAAGTGAAGAGGAACTCAAAAGCCTCTTGATGGAAGTGAAAGTGGAGAGTGAAAAAGTTGGCTTAAAGCTCAACATTCAGAAAACGAAGATCATGGCATCTGGTCCCATCACTTCATGGGAACTAGATGGGGAAACAGTGGAAACAGTGTCAGACTTTATTTTTGGGGGCTCCAAAATCACTGCAGATGGTGACTGCAGCCATGAAATTAAAAGACGCTTGCTCCTTGGAAGGAAAGTTATGACCAACCTAGATAGCATATTCAAAAGCAGAAACATTACTTTGCCAACAAAGGTCTGTCTAGTCAAGGCTATGGTTTTTCCTGTGGTCATGTATGGATGTGAGAGTTGGACTGTGAAGAAGGCTGAGCACTGAAGAATTGATGCTTTTGAACTGTGGTGTTGGAGAAGACTCGAGAGTCCCTTGGACTGCAAGGAGATCCAACCAGTCCATTCTAAAGGAGATCAGCCCTGGGATTTCTTTGGAAGGAATGATGCTAAAGCTGAAACTCCAGTACTTTGGCCACCTCATGCGAAGAGTTGACTCATTGGAAAAGACTGTGATGCTGGGAGGGATTGGGGGCAAGAGGAGAAGGGGACGACAGAGGATGAGATGGCTGGATGGCATCACTGACTCCATGGACGTGAGTCTCAGTGAACTCCGGGAGTTGGTGATGGACAGGGAGACCTGGTGTGCTGCGATTCATGGGTCGCAAAGAGTCATACACGACTGAGCGACTGAACTGAACTGAACTGCTGGTGTAATAGAAGAAACACAGCATTATCAACCCCGAAGTCTTCTCCTCCCATTTTAGTTGTATTCCTTTTTTTTCTGACTACCAAGGCAAGATGTTTGTCACCAAACAGTATTTATACATGAATAGTGTGTATGCATGTATACATTGTATGTATATATACACATACATATATAGATAGCTAGGACTTCCCTGGTGGCTCAGACGGTAAAGCGTCTGCTTACAGTGTGGGAGACCTGGGTTCAATCCCTGGATCAGGAAGATCTTCTAGAGCAGGCAATGGTAACCCATTCCAGTACTCTTGCTGGAAAATCCCATGGAAGGAGGAGCGTAGTAGGCTACAGTCCATGGGGTTGCAAGGAGTCGGACACGACTGAGCAACTTCACTTTCACTTTCATATAGATAGCTACAGCTGTATCTGTGTCTATATCTATATACAGATAGATGTAGATACATTCTATGCATGATCTTTTGCCAATTGTTTTTCTCTATAAATTACTATTGCTCAAGTTTGGTTCCTTAAAAGTACAGAGGTCAAGAATTCTTGATACCCCAGGCTAATATTAGTCTGCAGGCATATTTTGTTTGGCCCAAGTAGTGAGGTATGCACAATGTTTTGAATTTTAATTCATCACCAACATTTCTTTTTAATGGGATGTTTACGGCAAAACACCGATTTCCAGCTCTGACAACAGTGGGCCTACCTTTCCACATGGCAGTAGCAACTGGATAAGAGCAGTGGAGACCTAATGAGGGGCAATGTGTTGTACTTCTCCCACTCTCTCCCACTCCGATACAAGACTTGGAATCACTACTGTTTATCATTTGACACCTGGCTTACTAGACTTCTGCTCCCTGCCTGGCTCAGATGGGTTCTGGAGTTTGCAGTCTCTGGAACATTTAGTTCTAACTCATTCACAGACAGCAGAGGTTCACTCTGTTCAAAGTAGGGGGAGAGGGATGAGGAGAGAATGATTTCATGGACAAATAAGAAACTGTGAAAGTCCTTTTCCTTCCCAATCTCTTCTATGTTGCTTAAGACAAGAGGTGGCAAAAAACAAACATGAAGGCTGAACACAGTGTTACTGACTCCACAAGGAAAGGATGCTGTATATGGAGAGCAGAGCCCTGTACCAGGCTGCCTGTGCAAGATGTGTCTGCTTCTCATGGTAAATACTGGGTGGACATGCCAGGTGAGGAGAAGAAAGCACCTCCTATGCTGGTCCTTCCCCTTCTCATCTGCCTACTTCTTCCTAGCCAAGAAGTCTCAAAGAATTAAAAGCAATAGACTGGGATTCCCTATATGACAACCCAGTATATGGAAACTGGAACCTACCAGTCATGAGTCTTGCAACAAATTAACCATAACGTAAGACACTGCCTAAAGGGAACTGTGCCTGATTATCATGCCCATTCCCTGGCCTCCCCACCACACAGACACACATTCACTGAGACAACAAAGCTAAATAACAAGAGAAAAGGCAGACAGCTGGTGATAGAGAAGAATTCCTGGTCTAGTCTGATTTCCCCAGATTCGGAGATGGTTCTGGTGTACAAAGATGCCCCTTCTCCCCCTCACTGTATGTTGTCTCTTTCACCAATAAAATAAGAGGAGTTCATTCAAGGTGCTTTTCTTCAACAGTTTTTCTTTGCTTTCTTCCCCATGCACCTTCATTCATCACTTCTGTGTACCAGGACAAATATTCCATCTTTAAATGTTTCAAGCAGCCCTTCTCTATCACATCAGATCAGATCAGATCAGTCACTCAGTCATGTCCGACTCTTTGCGACCCCATGAATTGCTGCACGCCAGGCCTCCGTGTCCATCACCAACTCCCGGAGTTCACTCAGACGTCCATCGAGTCAGGGATGCCATCCAGCCATCTCATCCTCTGTCGTCCCCTTCTCCTCTTGCCCCCAATCCCTCCCAGCATCACAGTCTTTTCCAATGAGTCAACTCTTCGCATGAGGTGGCCAAAGTACTGGAGTTTCAGCTGTAGCATCATTCCTTCCAAAGAAATCCCAGGGCTGATCTCCTTTAGAATGGACTGGTTGGATCTCCTTGCAGTCCAAGGGACTCTCGAGTCTTCTCCAACACCACAGTTCAAAAGCATCAATTCTTTGGTGCTCAGCCTTCTTCACAGTCCAACTCTCACATCCATACATGACCACAGGAAAAACCATAGCCTTGACCAGACGGACCTTTGTTGGCAAAGTAATGTCTCTGCTTTTGAATATGCTATCTAGGTTGGTCATAACTTTCTTTCCAAGGAGCAAGCATCTTTTAATTTCATGGCTGCAGTCACCATCTGCAGTGAATCTGGAGCCCCCAAAAATAAAGTCTGACACTGTTTCCCCATCTAGTTCCCATGAAGTGATGGGACCAGATGCCATGATCTTCGTTTTCTGAATGTTGAGCTTTAAGCCAACTTTTTCACTCTCCACTTTCACTTCATCAAGAGGCTTTTGAGTTCCTCTTCACTTTCTGCCATAAGGGTGGTGTCATCTGCATATCTGAGGTTATTGATATTTCTCCCGGCATCTTGATTCCAGCCTGTGCCTCTATCAGTCCAGCGTTTCTCATGATGTACTCTGTATATAAGTTAAATAAGCAGGGTGACAATATACAGCCTTGACGTACTCCTTTTCCTATTTGGAACCAGTCTGTTGTTCCTTGTCCAGTTCTAACTGTTGCTTCCTGACCTGCATACAAATTTCTCAAGAGGCAGATCAGGTGGTCTGGTATTCCCATCTCTTTCAGAATTTCCCACAGTTTCTTGTGATCCACACAGTCAAAGGCTTTGGCATAGTCAATAAAGCAGAAATAGACGTTTTTCTGGAACTCTCTTGCTTTTTCCATGATCCAGCAGATGTTGGCAATAGGCAGGTATTAACAGCCATTTCTACAGACAAGGCAGGGTCAGAGAAAAACGGATCACATTCAAGTTCCCAAGCAGTCAGCAAATATAGGGATGGTTTCACATCCACCAAAAACCCAAGCCCTTTCCTTGTTCTGTCTGTGACCTTCATCTCAGCAACTCGTAAAGTGCCTGACCACAAGTAAGATGGGCACTCTGTTTCTCAGAGGACTGGCCCAGTTCTGCACACAGAGTATGCCCTTGCCCTGTTCATATATATCAGATGGGCATTTAAATGTCTGATCAGACTAATGAAGGATGGGTTCATGGGTGCATAAATGCTGATTCAGGGAGCAACTGAATTAAGCTATTTTAACCAAGGGGCATGATTCTTAATACTCTTCAGCTAAAGAATTGGCACTGCTGTGTGAATGTCAGTTCATGACAGTGCATTCAACTCAAGGAAAAAAAGAGCCACTCAACAACAGCTTAAAAAAAAAAAAAAAAAAAAGGTTTATGTCTAGAAGTAGGCAGGTACATCTATTCAAAAACATTCTTTGAGGTTCAGCTTCTCCCATCTTGCTACTCTACCATCCTCAGCTGAAGGCTTTCATCTTCATGGTAGCAGTATGCCTGTTTCAACTCCAGGTATAGCATCAGTGTTCCAAACAGGAAGAAGGCACAAGGGGAGAAATTCTTTCTTCACCCATTTGTTTAAGTGATGGAAGAAATCGTCTCTAGGAATGTCTGCCAATATCCAATTGGGCAGAGTTAGGTGACATGGGCATTCAAAGATGAAAGGGAGTCTGGGAAATCAAGGAGAGGAAAACAAGGGCAAAAAGGGTTGAAATAGGCTCTGTGAATTATCCTCTAGTGTCTACCATAATGGGTTCATTATATAAACCATCAATGATAATTTAAGCAGATTCAAGCAAAAAGAATAGTTCTTTGTGATTTTCTTTGTTCAAGAGCCAGTATAAAACAGAGAGAGGCAGCTTGAAGACAGGAAGGAGGAGTATGAATAGGGTGAACTTCCTGAGGAGGATGAGGATTGATCTGGACCTTAAAGAAAAACATCTCCTGTACTCACATCACTTCTACCACCACTATCAGCCCCAGGAACAGAGTTCAGATAAGACTGCTCTTCACATCTATTCCTCAAGGCTCACTGAAGGTATAACCCTTAAACCCAGGTCCACTTGAGCTGAGCTGAATCTCTGGAACTGGAGAGAAGAGAGGTGGGGGCACCCCAGACAAGGAGAACAACAGAAGCACATGTCCAGGGTACGGTTAAGAAAAGGGAAGGTCACAAGCCAACCCTGCTGGGTTTTGGGGAGGTCAAAAGCCCACAGAGGAGTGAAGACAAGGCTGGCCAGGGAAGATCTGAGGGCCCTCTGAATACCAGGAGGTCTGGATTTGCCAGTATCAGGGTATCAGAAAGACCCTCATTATTAAGTGTTAACAGTGATGTGATGCAAATATTACACTGAAGAAACACATCAGACAGTTGTGTGGCAGGAAAGAGGAAAGGGGCAGATGGGAGGGGAGGAAAACAATGAGGGAGCTGGTTCCCTTTTTCCTGATTTCAGAGGAGTATTTGGTCTCCCTTGGAGAGGAGAGCATATATCCCAGAGGTAAAGGCACACTGACTTAGGGAGTTTGCCAGCCACCAGTCTTCTCTAACTGCCTTGCTTGATACATGTTTTATGACACAAACTTGTCCCATGATCATGGCTTATTGAACCAGAAGTGGGTACATGATGAAAACACAGTTTCTCCCTCCTAAGAAATTGGGATCAGGACTCAAACTCTCTAGTCCATTAAATGCCAGCACTGGCCTCAAAAATGCACATCAATTCCGGTGTGGGGCTCATGTCCCTACAAAGCAGAAAAACCAGATCTGCAAAGAGGGTGAAAAGTAAGCAGGAGATACCAGTGGGTGGGAGAGAGACTGCCTTGTTTGCTAAGAACTCTCCTCTTCCCTGCCCCAGGCATCCTTGAGTCCTGGCTATCTTGATGCCCTTGGGTTCCAAAAGCTAATTCTCTATCCTGATTTACATAAAAATCAAACAAACAAAAACTCCTTCACACAAGCTAACTTGAGTGGGTTTCTTTCACTTCAAGCATAGTAGTCCCAATGGAGACAGATATTTAAAAATAAGACATGAAATGAGCTGAACAAAGGTGACCCAGGCTGCAGGCTGTTATATCCAGAAGGTAGAAGGTGAGCAACTCCAAAGGCCATAAGATCAATACGATGGGAGGCACCAGGGAGAGTGATGAAGCTGCTTCAAAGCTACTGATCTTGACACAACGGCAAGGTTTCTCTACCATGCCAGGTGGAAATAGGGCCCCAGCCAGTCAATGTGACCACCTCATACCTGGTCAAAGATTGGGTACCGGCATCCCCAAGTTTCTAGTGCAAAGTTATACAACAGGCACAAGCTGTATGCTTGCTCATTCATTCCAATATTCAGTTCTTAACAGAAGCTACCAGAAAACTGAAACAGGAGAGCATGGCAGCTCCCAGCCTTTTCCCCACATCTTGCCCTACACATCTCTCCCATCTGCCTGCTCCAGAGTTATATATCCTTTCATAATAAATCATTTACAACTCTGTATTATACCAGCTTCAAATCTCCTCAGTGAAAAACTTAAAATAATGGGCATGGAAGGAAGCAGTTTTTAGCAGGAGCAGGTCTCACCTTCCACAAAGGGTTCAGTCAATCAGAAGTAAACTCGGACTGGAGATGTAACTCGGACCTGAACAGAGTCCCCGATATCCGGCTCAGAGACGGCACTGACAGGTCCAGGGCCGCGCCCCACCACCGGGTGCCTCAGACTCAAGATCCGTGCCTCTGGCGACTCTGCGACCCCTACGAGCCCGGGACAGGAAGGTCGCTCCTCAAGTGACTCTGAGGAGCCTGGGACACGACGCCGGCCCTCAGGCAACTTCCAGACCCTGAGGAGCTCAGGCACGACGGGTGCCCTCAGGTGACTCCGCAACCTCGAAAAGCCAGGAACAGGATAGCCGACCCTCAGGTGACTTCGTGACCCCGAGGAGCCCGGGGCAGGGCGGCCACCCTCTGTCGACTCCAAGGAACCCTCTACAGGACAGTAGCCAGAGGAGGGATTGGAGACAAAATGGTGGAGAAGGACCTTACGCTCATCGCAAGATTATCTCGCGAGAACACCAGAAAACAAAACAAAATGTATTTTACCAAAGTAAAAATGGCACATTAATCTTTTCGATATTATATAAAGCTTAAATCAAGTACATCATTTTTAAAGATGATCACCAATCTACTAGTGCCTCTCTTAATGACTGTTAAATTACCCCTTTAATGGATAATTAATGCATTTAATATCTCTCACTATTATGATTTCTTTTATGCAAATTTAGAATGATAATAGCTAACAAACACAATACTCCCTTTATCATAATTTAGCCATCTAAATGCCCTTGCTAGGAAAGACAGGTCACCTTAAATGCTTTAGTAATAATTCAATTCAATCTTTCTTTTTAAACAAATAAATATGCATTAATTATACACTGATTTTTCAAAGACTTGTCCCATCTCCCAGGGAGTTTCACTGAAAATCAACAAGAGGTCATCCTGATTTCCTAAAGCAAAATTTACTTAGGATGATTTTCATAACTGAAAATTGTAAGTCTTCATGTTCCTTATTTGGAGGCTGATAAAGACAAATCACTTATCCTAAGGAGTATCATAAAACACAAATTAGTAATTAAAATCCCCTACATGTCAGCTTCCAAATTATTTTTCCACCATATTTTGGAAGTAACCCACAAGAAAGTTAAGGGGGTAAAAAGATTTACTTAGAAACCAACAGATTTTCCATACTCAAAGAGCATTAGAAGCAGTAAAGGAATGATTCTTCCCCTCTTCCTACTACCCTTCCCATGGACTTAACAAAGCCTTTCTTGTCCTCAGAGAAATTTTGGTTAGCCATTTGATCATCAGTAATTTATCATAATTCCATTTATCTCTAATATTTTCCTTAATACAACCCCTACGAAACTCATATTTATAGTGTGTGTACATCTATATCTCTTTCCCACACCCCACCATTATGCTATCAAGCATACACAATGTCTGTCTACTTCTGGCCAGTGAGTGACAGTATACCAACCTGCAAACACCCTCGGGCAGAGATCATCTGTCTCCCTTGTCACCTGAACACAGTGTTAGCACCTCTGTTATTCACTGGGCTTCCAGACTACCTGAGTTTAACCATCTTAAATGACCAAAGAGATGCAAGGATTCATGTCCATCCACTCTGTAAAAATCAAGGAAGAAAAGAATGGAGCAAGTTTTGTACTGGCACCAGGAATCCTCAAGGAAACCGATCTGTAGGCAATCAGGGATCCTTGAATACAACGAAAAGATTTCTTAAACATCCGTGTGGGCTGGAAGGAGTGATCAGTAATGTCTGAATTCCTTGGCTGAAGGCATGTCGTGATGCAGGAGCACATATTCTGATTCTCTAGAGCTTGCATTTCCAGGAAAGCTATCTCCTGCAAAGTGGGGTCTCCAAGAATCTGATTTAGTCTGTGGGCGACTATGAGCCAAGGAAACAATACAGGGGCAAATACTCAAGGGGTTTCATTTCAATTAGCAAAATTCAAAAACAAACACAAATGTACTCAAGGAACCTCCAACAAGCATGACCATTATGCACTGTTTATAGTGGCTAAAGCCAGGAAAAAAGTCTCTCAGTAAAGGAATAGAAAACTAAAGTGGTGCATTCATATCTAACACAGTGAATACAAGCAATTATCGTAAAAAAAAATGAATATAATAAAGCAAATTACAGAGAAGGGGGCAACAGAGGATGAGATGGTTGGATGGCATCATCAACTCAATGGACATGAGTTTCATCAAATTCTGAGAGATAGTGAAGGACAGGGAAGCCTGGCATGCTACAGTCCATAGGGTCACAAAGAGTCAGACATGATTGAGCGGCCAAGCAAAAACAACATGCAAAATCCTAATAACACTCTGAATTTTGTAAAGTATGTGTATGGGCATGTAATCATGTTTTGAAAAATGCCATTAAGGAGAACCACCAATTTAAAGAACTGGTTGTTCTAGGTATTACAATATAGATGCATAATTTATCACAGTCTGCTGATAGAGATGTTTATAGTGACATGTAGAAAGTTTACATGCATTTCAGATCAGATCAGTCACTCAGTCGTGTCCGACTCTTTGCGACCCCATGAATCGCAGCACGCCAGGCCTCCCTGTCCATCACCAACTCCCGGAGTTCACTCAGACTCACGTCCATCGAGTCAGTGATGCCATTCAGCCATCTCACCCTCTGTCGTCCCCTTCTCCTCTTGCCCCCAATCCCTCCCAATATCAGAGTCTTTTCCAATGAGTCAACTCTTCGCATGAGGTGGCCAAAGTACTGGAGTTTCAGCTTTAGCATCATTCCTTCCAAAGAAATCCCAGGGATGATCTCTTTCAGAGACTGGTTGGATCTCCTTGCAGTCCAAGGGACTCTCAAGAGTCTTCTCCAACACCACAGTTCAAAAGCATCAATTCTTCGGCACTCAGCCTTCTTCACAGTCCAACTCTCACATCCACACATGACCACAGGAAAAACCATAGCCTTGACTAGACAGACCTTTGTTGGCAAAGTAATGTCTCTGCTTTTGAATATGCTATCTAGGTTGGTCAGAACTTTCCTTCCAAGGAGTAAGCGTCTTTTAATTTCATGGCTGCAGTCACCGTCTGCAGTGATTTTGGAGCCCAGAAAAATAAAATCTGACACTGTTTCCACTGTTTCCCCATCTATTTCCCATGAAGTGATGGGACCGGATGCCATGATCTTCGTTTTCTGAATGTTGAGCTCTAAGCCAACTTTTTCTCTGTCCTCTTTCACTTTCATCAAGAGGCTTTTGAGTTCCTCTTCACTTTCTGCCATAAGGGTGGTGTCATCTGCATATCTGAGGTTATTGATATTTCTCCTGGCAATCTTGATTCAGCTTGTGTTTCTTACATGCATTTAGGCCCCTTTATACTCCCCAATTTGTAGCTATAATTGTCTTGTTTTTTGCTATATAAACGGAGCACCACATTAGGTTTTATAATTTTTGCTTCAATGATAATACATGATTTAAGAAACTTATAAAAAGAATAGTCTATTATAGTCACCTCTATTGTCATCCATTCCAATGTTCTTCTTTCCTTTCTGAACCTCTAAGTCTTCTGTTATCATTTCCCTACTATTTAGAGAACTTCCTTTAGCCATTCTTTACAGGGAGTAAAAGATTCTCTTATCATTACTTACCTGAGAATGTCTTTATTTCTCTTTTTTTGCTGAGGGATATTCTTTTTACAGTTTGAGTACTGAAAAAATATTATACTACTTCCTCTGGCCTCCATGGATTAAGATAAGAAATCTGTCATATTTCAAGTAGGTGTTTCCATATAAGTAACAAGTTCATTTTTTTCCTTTAGTTTTCAGAAGTTTCATTCTGATATATCTTCATGTAAATTTCTTTGGGTTTATCCTATTTGGAGTTTACTCAGCTTCAGCTTCTTGGATCTGCAGTTTGTCTTGCATCAAATTTAGGAAGTTTTCAGCCATCATTTCTTAAATACTTTTTTAATCTCACTTTCTCTTCTCCTTCTCGATCTTTGATGATATGAATGTTAGGCCCTTTTTTATTATCCCACAGATTCTATACTCTGTTTATCTCCACTCTACTACTAAGCTCATCCAGTGAGGTGAGTTTTTCTTTTATTTTGGTGATTGCGTCTTTCAATTCCATAATTTCCATTTTTTTATAACTTATTTTTCTTAGTTGAGATTATCCAATTTTCATTTGCCTAAAGAAAATAAGTAATTGTTTGTTGAAGTATTTTTATGATGGCTTCTTTAAAATCTTCATCAGATAGTTTAGATAAAATCCAACATCTGATTCATTCTTGATTCGTGTTGGTTGTTCTCTTATTCAACTTGGGATTTTTCTTGATTCTTGGTATGATGACCTATAAGACCTTTTAGATCTAATACCAAAAAAAAAAAAATTTCTTTTCATCATAGGGGAATGGAATGCAAAAGAAGGAAGTCAAGAGACACCTGGAGTAATAGGCAAGTTTGGCCTGGCAGTACAAAATGAAACAGGGCAAAGACTAACTGAGTTTTCTCTAGAGAATACACTGATCATAGCAAACACTCTCTTTCAACAACACAAGAAATGACTCTACACAAGGACATCATCAAATAGTCAATACCAAAATCAGACTGATTATATTATTTACAGCCAAAAATGGAGATGCTCTTTACAGTTAGCAAAAACAAGAACTGGAGCTGACTGTAGCTCAGATCATCAACACCTTATTGCAAAACTCAAGCTTCAATTGAAGAAAGTAGGGAAAATCACTAGGTCATTAGGGTATCATCTAAATCAAAACCCTTATGATTATACAGTGCAGGTGACAAATAGATTCAAGGCATTAGATCTGGAAGACAAGAGTGCCTGAAGAACTATGGACAGAGGTTCATAAGATTGTACAGTGATCAAAATCATCCCCAAGAAAAAGTAATGCAAGAAGGTAAAATGGTTGTCTGAGGAGGCTTTACAAATAGCAGAGGAAAGAAGAAAAGTAAGAGGAGAAGGAGAAAGGGAAAGATATTCCACACTGAATGCAGATTTCTAGAGAATAATAAAAAGAAAGAGTTCTTAATGCAAAGAAGTAGAGGAAAACAAAGACTAGAGATCTCTTTCAGAAAATCAGAGATTAATATGTCTCACTATGATTATATATATTTTTATTTTTCTTTTCCCTTATATTTCTTCTGACCTTTGCTTTATGTATTTTTCTTTGTTGTTAGGTCTCTAATGATTTATAATGTCTATCTTATTTGTGAATAGTACTTTTAGCATTAAAAATATTCATCTTTGTTTCATTTAAAAATTAACTAATTAATTTTTAAAAGAGATAATTAGAGATACCAAGGGAGTATTTCATGCAAAGATGGGAACAATAAAGGACAGAAACTGTTAGGACCTAAAAGAAGCTAGAGATTAAGAAGAAGTGGCAAGATACACAGAAAAATATACAAAAAATGTTTTAATGACCCATATAATCATGATGGTGTGGTTAGCCACATAGAGCCAGATATTCTCCAGTGTGAAATCAAGTGGGTCTTAGAAAGCATTACTAAGAACAAAACTACTGGAGGTGATGGAATTCCAGCTGAGCTATTTAAAATCTTAAAAGATGATGCTGTTAAAGTGCTGCACTCAACATGTCAGCAAATTTGGAAAACTCAGCAGTGGCCACAGGACTGGAAAAGGTCGGTTTTCATTCCAATCCCAAAGAAAGGTGATGCCAAAGAATGTTCAAACTACCACACAATTGCACTCATCTCACACACTAGCAAAGTAATGCTCAAAATTCTCCAAGAGAGGCTTCAGCAGTACATGAACCAAGAATTTCCACATGTACAAGGTGGGTTTAGAAAAGGCACAGAAACCAGACATTAAATTGCCAACATTCGTTGGATCATAGAGAAAAGCAAGGTAATTCCAGAAAAAAAATCTACTTCTGCTCCATTGACTACACTAAAGCCTTTGACTGTGTGGATCACAACAAACTGTGGAAAATTCTTGAGATAGGAGTACCACACCACCTTACCTATCTCCTGAGAAACCTGTATACGGGTTAAGAAGCAACAGTTAGAACTGGACATGGAACAATGGACTTGTTCAAAACCGGGAAAAAAGTACAACAAAGCTGTATATTGTCACCCTGATTATTTTATTTATATGCGGAGTATATCATGTGAAAAGCCAGGCTGGACGAATCACAAACTGGAATCAAGATTGCCAGAAGAAATACCACCAACCTCAGATAGGCAGATGGCACCACTCTAATGGCAGAAAGTGAAGAGGAACTAAAGAGCCTTTTGATAAGCATGAAAGAGGAGAGTGAAAAGGCTGGCTTGAAAATCAACATTCAAAAAACTAAGATCATGGCACCCAGTCCCATCACTTCATGGCAAACAGAAGGGGAAAAATGGAAACTGACAGATTTTACTTTCCTGGGCTCCAAAATCACTGAGGACAGTGACTGCAGCTATGAAATTAAAAGATGATTCTTCCTTGGAAGGAAAGCTATGACAAAGCTAGGCAGCATATTAAAAAGCAGAGACATCACCTTGCTGACAAAAGTCTGCAAATTCAAAGCTATGGTTTTTCCAGTAGTCATGTATAGAGGTGAGAGTTGGACCATAAAGAAAGCTGAGTGCCGAAGAATTGGTGCTTTTGAATTGTGGTGCTAGAGAAGACTCTTGAGAGTCCCCTGGACTGCAAGGAAATCAAACCAGTCAATCCTAAAGGAAATCAACCCTGCTTGGAAGGACTGATGCTGAAGCTGAAGTTTCAATACTTCGGCCACCCTATGGAAAGAGCTGACTCACTGGAAAAGACCTTGATGCTGATAAAGATTGAAGGCAAAAGAAGAAGGGGGCAGAAGAGGATGAAATTGTTAGATAGCATCACTGACTCAATGGACATGAATTTGAACAAACTCCAGGAGATAGTGAAAGACAGGAGAGCCTGGCATGCTGCAGTCCGTAGAGCTGTGAAGAGTCGGACATGATTTAGTGACTGAACAACAACAACAATGATGGGTAATTTTCAATTTTATCACTGGACATTTGTATATTATGAGACTCCAAATCCTATTCATTTCCTCTCCTTTAGCAGTCTCTCTCTCTGTTGAGTTGAGCAGGAGAGCTGGGGTGAATGTGTATGTAGCTTTCCACTAGGCCCTGCCAACAGCCAAAGTGGCACACCGAGTCACATCATCTTATTGCATTCAGGTGGGATGGCAGTTCAGCTCTGTTCTCAGCCCTGCTGATATCTTCCCAGTGAAAGTGGGGCTCCAATCCAATTCACTTCATCTTTTAAGCTCTGTGTAGATGTGTAAGTTTAGCTTCCTGTTGAGCTCCACTGCCACCAGAGGAGTGGGCAATGAGAGATGTGACATAGTGTTTTATTACTGCAGACTGGACAAGGAAGCCCAGCTCCCCACTGGGTCCTACTAACCCCAAGGGAGAGGAGAGGAGAGTGCTAACTGGTCCAACTCCCACACCTTCCTTCCACTTTGTTGTTGTCAGTGAAGGTGAAGGCTCAGCTGCCCTCTGAGTACACTCACAGGGACTGGGGAGACTGGAGTGCCAACCACCGCACACCAGCTTCACCAGTCTCCCTGATGCCACAGAGGACCCCGTCAGCACTAGTGGTGTACCAGGGTGGGCCAAAAGCCAGAGGGCCAACTAGCTCTGCTTTATACCATCTCATTCAGCATCATCGCTGCTGTGTGGGTGGGGAAGTACAAGGTCAGCTTCCCGCTGGGAAGGGAGAAAGGAGAACACTGATGAGCCCCAACTTGCACTGCCTCATTTAGTCATTTGTTTATTTCTTTCCCCTCCCCTCCACACCATGAGGCATCAGGGGTTCCCTGACCAGGGATCCAACCCATACCCCCTGCAGTAGAAGTGCAGAATTGTTGGGGGCCAGCGTGAGGCACTCCGCCCATGGCAAAGGTCATGAGGAAGGAGGCTCGACATATGCAAAGGTGGGATCGAGCCTCAGGAGTCCCCCTGGAAATCCTCAAGCATCTACCCCCATAACCAGAGCCTGCCTACTTTACTACTTTGTGCTCTCACCTACACCTCTGACTTTACGGGGGGCTGTCCCCCACCACCTCTTTCGGAGAAGGAGTTAACTTAGAGCTCCAGTTAATAAAAACTCCTGGGCGTGACAAGAATGTTTTAACCTACAAACTCCTCTGAAGGTTCTCTAGCCTGCCTGACAGGCTTGTCCAGCCACATGTGATTGCTCACAGCCTCCCAACCGTGAGAGGCACGAGATGCTTTAAACCTTCTAAAATCAGGTTCCTTAGAAAAGTTAGAAAACCATTAGTATAAGTATAGTGGGCTGATTAGAAATTGTATTGGTGAAGGGTTTTCCATTTGTTGAGCCAATGTTTGTTGCTAAGTCTCCACATCCCCTGCCCTTACACACATTAATGAATATATAGAAGAAATAAGTATTAACCTTTGATATTAATCACATTAGACCTTAGGCTAAGTAAATTCTTTCCTTAATTAAAACCCACTACACCCTCACCCTATAGGAATGTAACTTTATCTGGTACCTTCGGAAGGTGGAGTCTTTTTTAAGAATAATCACCCCTGGAGAAATAAGTGTCCTGGTAGACTGATCGCTGTCACAAGGAGAGGGTCATAAATTGTCAGCAGGCCCCCTGGCCAGAAGATGATGTAACACCCCTAAGACCTCTGTATACATTTGTATGAAGCACCTGACTTTGATAAAAGTCAGGACTGCTGATCCCACATGACTTTTGCATAACATCTCAGTGTATAAAAGTAGACCATGGAAAATAAAGAATTGGGATCAGTTTCTCGAAATACTGGTCTCCCCATGTTGCGCTCTCGCTCAAACTCTGGCTGCGTCTCCATCTGGAGCGCGGAACCCACCAAGCTTACTAATTATGCCTGGGCTTCTAAGATCCGACCAGGGATGCCTCAGTGTCTCCTCTCCTTCGGGAGGACGGAAGGACGCCTGCGGCCTACGTAAGTGGTGCAAGCTTCTTGTCTTGAAGTTTTATTGGTTTCCCGCGTAAACCAAGCTACTCAGCCTCTTTTCTCCACTGAATTTTCCTGCTGAGCTATCCTCATTCTATTACTCTTTACATCTCTAATTAATATCTAATTGAAGCTATTGTATCCTGATCCTCGCTGATGCAGTCCCCGCTTCAAACTCCCTGGATCAGCCGGGGCTGGACCTCGGCACTTAACCACTTGACTTAACCACTTGACTGCCAGGGAAGCTCCTTCATTTAGTCTTGTTGACACAGGGCAGTGGTGGGGGCTCAGCTCACTCTGGAATAGGAGCACTGCCTGTGTCCCCCAGCAGGGCCGGGAAGCTCAGCTTCCCATTCAATCACACAAATACCACACAATGGGTGCAGCTATCACTGCCTGCTTCAGTCACACAGTGAATGAGAGACCAGTTTCTTTCTTAGTTCTGTTCACACCACCAGGTGGGGGAATTGAAGTTCTGCTGCTTGATTATACTGGCTGGGAGCATGGGGTGGAAGATCAGCTCTCTGCTTGCCCCTGCTAACTCCATGGGGGGCAGGACAGGGCAGGGTGGGGTTGAGGGATTGTTTTTTTCATAGGTATTTGTCTGGTATAGAGTGAATAAAAGGATTTTTTGCTCTTAGGCCATTCTTTTTCCAGTCCTCTGTCTAGGGGAAGAAGATTTTCTTGTAGTCTGTGCTTGTTGGCAGTCCAGGTGGGAGGCTTCTGGTATGCTCTGTTCACGATGTATGAGAAGTAATGAAGAAACCCAGGGGACTCACAGCCATGTGGTTCCTCAAGTCTGAAGGTCCTCAGGCCATCTGTCTTCTTCCTTCTACCTTTCAAAGTCTTCCTAAGCTCATTCTTTATGTGATGTCTAGAGGGTTTTAGTTGTAAGTGGGAGGATCTGGATATAATGAGACTACTCCATCTTTCCTAGAACTGGATGGATCAGTAATGTTCCAACGTTTTTTTTTTTTTTTTAGGAAGAATGGTTTCAGTATTACTTTGTACAATTCAAATATTACTTTTATAGAAGCCTGAAGAATATTTGGGCAAAGGAAAACTAGCTCCAAAACAAAGTATCTGAAGACAACTCTACCATGTCCAGAACACATTCATTCATTTGATATTTATCTATTGAGCATATACTAAGTTACAGGCACTGGCAAGTTGCTGGAGTTACAAAAACCAAGAAGATAATAGACACTGTCTCCATTCTCACATAGTTTACTATTTGAAAGAGAGATAGACATTGAACAAGTAAATAAATACCTGGCTACTCACAACTGTGGTAACTGTCCCATAGAGCTATATTCACTCCTTCCCTTTCCAACCTCCAATGCTCAACACAAAGTCATTTTATTATCCATTTCACAAGAGGATGTGTTCATTTTTTGCTTTGAATCAAAACAACAGTTCTATAATATTTTGATAAAAATGTGCAGCCTACCTAAATTAAAACATCTTTATTATTTTTAAAAAGAATTCCACTACTTAATCAATTCTGCCCAAGCAAAAGGCATGGTTAAAAAAAAAAAAAAATACAGTGTGAAGCAATACCCAGTAATTCCTGGTCATTATTTGCAACTGGAACTCAGAAGATACAATGCAGATAGCATGAATGGGGAATTTCCACACTGTCAACTTCTACTATAGCCTCATTTTATATTTTAATTAAAATAAATTAAATCCAGACAAGCTTCCTTCAAATTAATGCCTGGAGCCATTTAGAAAAAAAAAAAAATCCCATAGTAAACAGCAACAGCAATATGCATATGCTGAAAGCCTCACAATCCTAATATATTTGTAATTTTCCAATAAAACCTTTACAGAATCCTAACCAAACCTCATGAGAAGAAAGACATGAAAAAGTGATTTCAATGCTTTTGTTTTCAGGGCCAAATTCAGAGATAAAGAGCATGTTTTTACTTTCTCCTTTAAAATGAAGTTCAGTATTTTGAAGAATGGTATTGTATTCTAGGATCCACTTTGCTACAGAAATGCATCTGCATTTTTTGCTCTAGCCACATTTTCATATCAGCATCTGAAAACACACAATAAATGGAGAGATCCAAAACAAACACCTTTGTTTGCCTCCAATAAGAAAAGGGTTTCCTTATTTATTTTCTGATAATAAAAATAATAAAATTTCATCATAAAAATTAGAGGGCACAGAACTATCAAAATTTTTAAATAGCTATACCTCTACTATTCTAGTGATAAATAGTCTTTTACATGATATCTATGAACACCCACATTTGTAAAAATGGGACCACAACAGTATGAGAGCATTCTGCAGTTTCTCTTTTATTTTGTTTGCCTGAGAATGTAGCATGGCCGTCTTTTCACAGTAATGAATATAGACCTTCTTCATAGTTTTGAAGACTATAACTTATCTCAATCCCCTACAGGTAGACATTAGAGCTGAACAACCAACTTTACCAATACACTTTATATGTACATATGTTCATGAAGCTACAAGACTGTTTAGTTGAAGGACATAAATTTATAGTATATGCATGTAATATATTATATATTAATATATTTAATACATATATTATATGTATATTAACATATATAATATATATTATGTTGTACTATGTGTAGTACTGCACATATAATTACATATAATATTGTACTCCCTATTGTAACATTATTGTTGTTGTTCAGTTACTCACTAGTGTCCAACTCTTTGTGATCCCGTGGACTGCAGCACACCAGGCTTTCCTGTCCTTCACCATCTCCCAGAGCTTGCTCAAACTCATGTCCATCGAGTCAGTGATGCCATCCAACCATCTCATCCTCTGTCGTCCCCTTCTCCTCCTGCCTTCAATCTTTCCCAGCATTAGGATCTTTTCCAATGAGTCAGTTCTTCGGATCAGGTGGCTAAAGTATTGAAGTTTCAGCTTCAGCATCAGTCCTTCCAATGAATATTCAGGACTGATTTCCTTGAGGATTGTCTGGTTTGATCTCCCTGCAGTCCAAGGGACTCTCAGAGTCTTCTCCAACACCACAGTTCAAAAGCATCAATTCTTTAGTGCTCAGCTTTCTTTATAGTCCAACTCTCACATACATATGTGACTATTGGAAAAACTATAGCTTTGACTAGATGGACCTTTGTCGGCCAAGTAATGTCTCTGCTTTTTAATATGCTGTCTAGGTTGGACATAGCTTTTCTTCCAAGGAGCAAGCATCTTTTAGTTTCATGGCTGCAGTCACCATCTGCAGTGATTCTGGAGCCGAAAAAAATAAGTGTCTCATTGTTTCCATTGTTTCTCCATCTGTTTGTTGTTGTTCAGTTGCTATCACGTCTGACTCTTTGAGACCCCATGGACTACAGCACGCCAGGCTTCCCTGTCCTTCACTATCTTTGGGAATTTGCTCAAACGCATGTTCATTACTGCATCAAAGAATTAATTTTCAAGCAAATTTCCACAATAATCAAATAAATGTAAAGAAACCCTCCACTGATGGTATCTTTATAGATTTAAGATTATTCACTCTAGTCTGCAAGTGCTGATTGTTGAAGTCATTACAGTCTGGTCTGGAGGAAATTCAAGAGGAAAGTTGGTTTCAGACTTTACTGCAGGGTAGACCCTGAACAAATGTGAGAGATCCACAATTTATCAGTAGACCCTGAACACACCCCAAGACCTATCAGGAAATCAAACCATGTTCAGGACTAGGCGTACTTCTGAGAATGTTGAGTTGGAAAAGGAGCTTTAATCAAAGATATAAAAAATGGTTATTTGGTAGTTTAAATTCTAAATGTTGGCTCTGGGACAAAGAGTTATAAATTACAAAAGTCAAACAATTCACTGGGGATCTTAATAATATACACACAAATAATTCTAAATGAGCCCAACAACTCGATCAAAATTATATTACTGATCCAACCTCCAATACTTTTAACACTTTGATTGAAGGGGAGGGGAAATATTTGTAATTTTCCAAAAGTGAAAAATAGCAATACTGCATCTTGGTAAATCTGCAGAAGCTATCTAGCAAATAACAAATCACATATATAAGCTCATTGTAAAACTTGCTTGGGGCTTAGAAATGTTTTCACATTTTCCCACAATTTACACAGGAAGTTGTTGTGTAGCAAGGACACAATTAGTATCAAATATGATTAATTCATACTGTGAGGAAACTCAGGAAGTATTTTATGTTTTGATACAGCATTGTGGCTTTTTTCTCCCGAGCCTCCATCCACAGTACAGTAAAGTAGACATTTAAAGGGTTTTCATTCCTTGAAATTCTAAACAGAATGTCAGATTATAATCAGGAAACTTGGGCCTTTTTCTTCCAAAGGCTGGGAAATCTAACTTTCTTATGATTACATTATTCTTACTTCATGGATGTTACATTTTCTGCAATATAATGAAACCCAAAGAAGATTATTTTAAAAAATTAACTCAAGCAAGTGCTTCAGTCCAAGAAAAGTCCATGGCGAAAAAACCAACCACTTCATATTTTAAGGAGCTTCAGTTTGCTGGGTTTGAAGGTAGGCATGGAAAATGAGCAGGAAAGCCTGGCAAAGGGCCATTCACTCTGCAGTTGACAATAAAGCACCACCACAGTGTAACCCACAGGATATCTACTAGATCCTTTCAACTCTTGCTGAAATCCCAACTACAGTTGAGAAGTGTAAGACCACTCTTGCAGAAGATGCTATACCACCAGAGCTCCTCTGTGTTGAAAACAGGATCTAGAACAAATTCCCACTCTAGTATTGGGCTCTAACAACTCTCCCAATATACACATCCACACCAGGTGGTTTGTTGTTTAAAAAATAGGAGATTTTCTTTCCTCTTTAATGAAAAAAAGAAAGAGAGAAAGAACCTTTGCCATTGTAATACTTACAAATTAACTTTCCATGAGTCTCAAGCTTCTCTGAAAACCAGTTTGATGATTTTGTTGTTGTTTGATTAAAGCTATCCTAACTCCCTTTTAACATTGCTTTTTAAAATTTGACGATCTCATCCCCTATTAGCCATGCTCTGGGGGAAGAAATGTAGCTCATTAGGAGTGGAAATCTACAGCAGCTGCCAGTCTTTCTGCTTTTGTTGTTATTGTCCAGCTTAGAATTTACTCTGTATACCAGAGGGCTTGGCTTCATTACCTCCACATCCAACTACCCTATCTTTCTCTAGGAGCATCCTTCCAGCTTGAATCCTTAAGTCAGAATGACTGACCAAAGACTCAACCTCCTTGGACTACAACAATCATCTAATCCCTCCTATTGTCAGGGGCAAACAGCCAGTGGTTAAGAAATATTTTTTTTTTCCATTTTCAAAGTAAACCAAGCATAGATCTGTAAAAGGCACATCAACTTCACTGTCTTGAGGAAATCTACAGAAACTAGATAAGTTGTGTTAATACACACTAACCAAATTCATCAAGGAGATGAAGTCTGAGGAGTCTCGCAAAAATTAAACAAAAGCAACCTACACAAAGAGTGAGATGGTTTAAATGAAAGAGCCTTCCTTAACCTCTTCACTGTCTTTTGCTAAAGGGAGAGAGAGATCACTGAAAGGAGAAAGAAGATCCATTTGGATGACCACAAAGAAAATATTAAAAAGTAAAAGCTAAAAAAAAAAAAAAGAAATACTTGGAAGCTGCAGATTTTTAGCTCCGGCTTGACATTTTTAGGGACTTTTTTTAACACCCAGAAATGGGCTCACAGTTGCACTGGTGTGAATCATCAGCGACATCTAGTGGATAGCAATATTGAGGTGTCTGACTATAGCTTCAATTCAAATCAGATCTCAGCCCTCAGGACCTCACCCTATCTTAACATTTTTCGTTGGTGAGGGTTGGGGGTAGGGTAGGGACACACACACACACACACACACACACACACACACGTATGTATATATAGGTGACCTCCACTTACTTTAATTCAATAAGTCTGTCTGAGTTTAGTCTGAAGATAGGAACATGGAAGAAACTGTTAAGTTGCTTAGTCAGCCTGGCAAGGATCATGCATAGGAAGAACCGGAGAAAATCTGACTGTTGTACAGGCTGAGACCTGGGTTTTAAAAGGCTGCATAGCTGCTCAGATTGATTTAATTCGAGTGGAAGAAAAGAGGGCTGCACGGTAAACAAACACCGAGGTAGTAATTACGTGACTATGGCCAATGCTCTTTCACCCCTGTCAAGCACATTATGCTTCAGACATTTTTCAAAATGACTTGACATTTTTTCTGCGTGACATGTTTCGGGTTTGATACAGTGAAAACAGCTGGTTGCCTCCTGCTGCCTGTCCGATCCAGCAGTGGAGAAGTAGCCTTGAAAACTCTTCACTTTCCTGCAGGATCTTTTAAAACCTGAAAAAGGAGCTCACTGATATCACATGCTAGTTGGAAGGCAGAAGGGTGTGGGGCAGACAAGGTACAGACTTTGCAAGGTCGAAGGATCTAAGGAGCTGGTCCCGACTCCCTGTTTCCTAGTGCACCCTGCAGGTCCTAGCTGTCTGACCTTGGGGATGTTATTAACCTGTTAATCTTCCCCTGTAGACTGGGAAAGCACTACCCACCTCCCAGAGTTGTGGTGTGTGATAAGTAATCAACTGGGTGCCCGAGCTTGATAACCTGGTTGTGATTATTGGATGAGAAGCATCGTGCAGGCAGGAAGCATGTTCCACGTGTTTATGAATACAAGCAGGGTTTTCAGAATAACAAAAACACAGCACTTCTAGTTACATTTAAATTTCAAACTCAACAGGGTGTTCTATATTTTATCTGGCAATCTTAACTACCCCTTTGCCTGGAGTAATCTTGGTTTACAACTCTTGTCCAAGAGTATTTTAACAAGCTTCTCTTTCACTTTTAAAAGTATCCTGATTTGAGCAAAACTACTTTTGGATTCCTAATTCAAGCCCACCAAGCACAATGCCATGGATGTAACAGGTCCTGACGCACATCTTAAACAACCAAAGGAACAGTTATTTTCTGGAAAGGAAATCCAAGAGAAGCACATGTGCCCAAGATGTTTGCTAATTTAAAATCCTCTCTCTGTTACACACTTTGAAAAATACGCTTTATGAAAAAATCTTATTAGTCTATAGATATGTATTGATAACCCAAAAGTATCAGGACTCTCCGACGCTCTATAAAGCCAAGTGACCAGGAAGAAAGCATTTCCAGTTCATCCTACTACACACATCCTACACACATCCTATGTGTGTACTCAGCACACACATAAGCCAACACTTTGAGTCCTGACTTCTGGTAACACATTTCAAAACAAAGAAAGGGAAAAGATAATAAAAAGGACGGAAGGAAAGGAGAGAGGGAGGCAGGGTGGGAAGGAAGGAAGGAAAAAAGGAGTTAAGAGAGGGGAGAAGGGAAACATAAAGCTGGGGGCTTGGAGAGACAGAGAAGAAAAGGAAAAAAGTCAAGAGTAAAGAAAGATACAAAAGTAGTAGACAGTACAGACAGACATTAATAAGGAGATATACAGCATAACATCTTTGAATCTAAAAAAGGATCCTCTGATTTAACAGAATGGAAAGGAATCAAAGGACAAGATTTTGCAAACAGACATCACCACCAACTGTGGTTACAAATTATTTTGTAAAATGGGGGGGGAGGATCAAAGAATGTATTTTTATACAAAAACAACTATTGAGCATGCAGATTTGACAGTTGAGAAAATTCAGTTGCTCCACACAGCATCGACTCTTTATCAGCTGCACATACATTTCACTCCTGAACTGATTTCACTTCTGCACACTAATTGGGGCTGGTATTTATGACAGGTTCATAACAAAGACAGTCAGGAAAGCTGAAACACTATCATTAATATCACTAGGGAAGAGTAGCTCAGCAGAGGTGTGCATCATAATTAATGTCACCTAAGAAATTATTTTCAATATTCAAAATATTTAAGTAAAGAACTGATGCTACATTTAATATGAGAAACAAAAGCACTGTGTAATTGATTCCAAAATATCCTGACCCACTAAAATGAGTGGAAAGGCAAATATTATGACAGACATGTAAAGTGCTGCTGCTGCTAAGTCACTTTAGTCGTGTCTGACTCTTAGCAACCCCATAGACGGCAGCCCACCAGGCTCCCCGTCCCTGAGATTCTCCAGGCAAGAACACTGGAGTGGGTTGCCATTTCCTTTTCCAATGCATGAAAGTGAAAAGTGAAAGTTAAGTTGCTCAGTCCTGTCCGACCCTCAGCGACCCCATGGACTGCAGCCTTCCAGGCTCCTCCATCCATGGGATTTTCCAGGCAGGAGTACTGGAGTGGGGTGCCATTGCCTTCTCCATGTAAAGTGCAGTTGGTAACAAAGATGGAAGGCTTGAAAAGATCACAACAATTTGGAACTATACAAACTATTGATATTTTATGGCATTTTTGAAACATAAATATATTTATATAAGAGTTTGATGCCTGAACTAAACTTTGTACACATCCTGTATCTTTAAAATATAAATAAAAATGTGTCTACCAACTCTCTCCAACTAGAAAATCCATGATACATACATGTTCCTGGTTTCTTCTCTTGCCCACTATAAGCCAGAGACCAACATCTATCTTAAAAGTTATCCAGGATACACACTTAATAATCATTAAATTCAGTAATCATTAGACTGAATTGTCTGAGTAGAAGAAACTAGACTTTCACTTAAACCAACCAACTTCCTTGTGTCCTAAGGTGGTTGAAGCCTTCAAGGCAAAGAATACTCTGGTTTGAACTGCTCAGATGACAGCTGGACTTCAAAGATCTCATGTATCCATCTCCAATCTACATTCATGGAAGAGCATCAAGATCATTCAATGAACCAGGTCTCCCAAAGGTTTTGAAGTAAAATGTCCAACTTTTTGCAACCCTATGGACTGTAGCATGCCAGGCTCCTCTATCCATGGAACTCTACAGGCAAGAATACTGGAGTGGGTAGCCATTCCCTTCTCCAGGGGATCTTCCCAACCCAGAAATGGAACCTGGGTCTCCCACAATGCAGGCAGATTGTTTATCATCTGAGCCACCAGGGAAGCCCTCCAAAGGCTTTACTCGATGCTAGTTAACAAGGCAGAGCTATGAGATGCTCACGGACTGAAACTGGCCCTTCTTTGCATCCTCAGTGCCTGAAACGGGCCTGGTACCTCAGAGGGACTTGCAGCTCAGTACTCATTCCCTGAAACCACAGAGAATGCGGAGGCTCCCCAAATGATAACGGAACATGTGTAAGTATATTAACTTTATCTGCATTTCAGAGGAAAATCCAAGCCCATTCTTCTTTGGCCATTTCTGGTATCCCCAGAGCTGTTCAGATGGGATAGAACTGAGGGTGGGAGAGGAGACAACAGGGAAGCCAGTGGAAAATCCCAGAAAGAAGAACAGCAGCAGAGTGTGAAAGCGCTTAAACAACCCTGAGTCTAGTGCCTTAGATCCCATTTCCATATAATCCTCCACTTGTGGCTCAAAGCAGCTAAGCAACTTGCCTAAAAACTTACCCAGCTATTAAATGGCCATGGTGGGCTTTGAATTTAGACCTTACTCCTAAATCTAAATTCCTTTATTAGCTAAACTGCTTTAAGGAGGAGAAGAAACAGCTGTGGGTACTTCTCATCTTCTCCTCCTGTATGGCCAGGGCCATCTCTGAACAAGACAAAAGGGATGCAGAAGTACAGGGGTGTGGGGATGCAGAGATACAGGGATGTGGGAGATGCAGAGATGCCAGAATGAAGGGATGTAGGGATACAGAGATGTAGAAATTCAAGGATGTGTGAGGTATGGAGGATGATACGAGGATGTGGAGAGAGAATGGAAATGATGAGGAGAGTAGTGTGGAGAAATCCAAGTGCTATGGACCACAGCAGACCAAAAGCTGCTGGACATGTAATAAAAGCTGCCTCCTGGCTACTTGCTCCATTACCCAGAAAGCGGAGCCCACCAGAGATCCTGGCTCCATACTCAGGATCTGACTAACTGAAATGCAAAACAGTCGTCTACCAGTAGGATAAAAACTTCCTCACCTTCAGCAGTCAGTGATAACCTCCCTTCACAGAACGCAGGCCCATCAGGAACTGTGGTCTAAAGTGCATTCAGGCACAAAAGGAGGAAGTTTTTGTTGCCCTCTGGGCAAAAACATAAACAGAATACAGTGGTCTCCTTTAAGGAACTTGAAAGTCCACACTGTTATAAAGAGCTGCTTTTGTAGCTGGAACATCAGAACCATGTGCTTTTTGTGGAGCCACATGCCAGAATCTTCTCCTCCCATCAGTCTCCAGGGTTCTCACTAGCTCTGAAGCTGGTCCTGGATCTACTGCTCTAAGCAAGTCAGACTAAAGCCTCAGGCGGGAAGGGCTGAGGCCTCTCTCTCACACAGGCTGAGGGCCATTCTGCTCAAGGAGACAAGTGGAAGCTTAAGGAAAACCAGAGCCTGTGTACAAGGTCCAATTGGAAGCTAGGGCACCTCTGAATGTAAGGCAGATAATAATCTATCACCAGCTGCATGCCTGTAGGCAGTCAAGAAAGCACTCCACACCAGATCTCCAAGTTTAATACCAACTCAAAGCACATTTATTCAGTGCCAGCTTCATACCAGGCAATATGCTTGGGGCTGAGGATGGAGGAGAGACCAAAACACATGGTCTCACTTAATCTTCACCAGAACCGCTCTGGGCTTGATAAGAAAATGGAAGTGAGTGGCTGCAAGCACCCTGCTGTGGGTGGCTCTGATCTCTGCTTCCCTCTATGGAAGTCAAGTAGCAGACCTAATGGGTACTTACCCACTAATTCTTCTCTTCTTTTATATATATATAAAAAAAACTCTTATAAATTCAATTTTAATCATCCCAAATAATTTCCATGTAAAATCAGAGAAGCATCCCAGAGAAGAGTCAGGTCCCCTTTGACCACACTGCTAATGCCAGGGCCTGCCCCAGGTGCTACCAACAGACTTTTTCCTCTGTAGTAACAGATATACATAGACATTCACTCAATATCTTAAGATCATTTTCTTTCTAACCTAAACAAGATCACGTTGTACAATTAATTCTAAATTCTGCCTTTGCTTTTTAAAGTTAAAAATATGTTTTGGGCATCATCCTTGCCATTACCTGTCGATGGGTATCATCCCTTTCGGCTACTACCTAGAATCCCACTCCATGGACACCACTGTTTCATGAGCCTTTGCTACACAGGCAGACATTCAGGCAGTTTGTGGACTTTTGCTAAATGATACAACGCTGTATTCTGGGGCACAGGTGCTAATGTTTCTGTAACCAGGTACAACATGTGGAGTTGATAGTTCCCAGGGTCTGTGCATTTTCAGCTTCACAGGCTTCTGCAAAGCTGACCTGCGGTAGGGCTGGACCAGTGGAAACCCATTTCCCCAGGTCTTACCAATAGTTGATATTTTTATCATCACCATCATCGTTATGATTTTGCCACTTGATAGGTAAAAACAGTATTTCACTGCTTCAACTTCCTTTTCCTTGATTGCTAGTGAGACTGAGTATCTTCTCTTCATCCACATAATTCTACTCCTCCTATCAACTAACTGTTCATATCCACTGCCCATTTTCCCACTGCTTTTCACAGTAGATTGAAATGGAGGACATTTTACTGTGATATTTTGGTGACTGCTATGGAGGAGTTCTGTCTCTAGCCTAGACACTAGTCCTTTGTCTGTCGCCTGTATTGCAAATGTTTTATCAAACATTTCAAAATTGAAAACATTCTCTTCAAAAGTCCCTAGCACCAGAAACCAGACTCAGAAAGGATCACTAAAAGGACTGCAGTTGGGGTCTGCAGTACACAAATTTCAATCTACTGTTTCCCTGGGGAAACCCTAGGTGTACTAGCATGCGAGATGCTGGAAAGCCCTATGAAGGACGATGCCTGGGGACCAGGACCGCCCCCAGAGATTTCTGACAGTAATCGTTACCAGGTCCAATTAACTGCTTTACAAAAGCAGGCTCATTCCCTCTCTAACCAATGAACCCTGACATGCTGACACTACAATTAGAAGCAAAGAATAAATTAAAACCATGTCCTTACTGCCACGTGGGATAATGCACACAAGGACAGCCTTAATCGCATTTTTAAAGCTGTAAGTGAATTGTAAAAACAAAGACAATGGACAAACCTAAGAGGTGATTTATAAGGCTCCCGGCAAGGTGGACCCCCTCCTTGCTGTGGGAAACATTAGTCAAGACACATCTCATCTCAATGCCCCTCGAACATTTTTCCTTCTATGATCCCCTAAAATCTACTCCCATAAATATCTTACCATTCTGAAATGGGAAGTGGCCTAGAGCAATACTCTGCTCAGTGGCTTGAATCTCCTCTTCTCATATGTATTCATTAAATCCTTATTGTCAATACGCCCTGTGTTCCCAACCCCCCAACATGATAATCATGCAGCAGGAAATGGTTACCTCTCTCAGAAAAGCAAATCCACCAACAACAGCTCTCCCTCCTGTGGAGTCCAGGTGAACTTCTCAAACCCAGAGCTAATTTCTGCCACATTGAAAGAATAGACATCAATAACTTAAATCCCATCTGCAGACACTCCCAAGGGATCCCTAAGGCCCTCCATGCTCAAGACCAGGTGTCACCTGCTCTGCCTTTCCCCATCTTTTGTCTACTAAACTTAAAGAGAATAGAAAAAGGCAGAGGAAGCAAATAAAGAGAGCACAGCATTTCTGACTCACTGTACCAGGCACCTTCAATTGTTGCTGATTTCTTGGCCTCTGTCCCAAGTCTCAGGGGAAATATTCTAGAATCTTTACTTTGCAGGTAGATCCAAGAAAATAGTGAATAATGAATAAATGAATGAATGAGTACTCAGGACCATTAGTACAGAAATGCTGCCGATGACAGACGATCCCACACCACCGCTAAGCTCACTGTAGGATCGTCTTGCCAGAGGTGCTTCTTTCTTCATCTGGAAACAGAGGCTCTGACCTAGAAGAGCATTATGTGGCTTGTAAAGGGTGACTTCAGAAAATATAGGAATAATAGCATCAAATATTGAAGGAGACAATGCTGTAGCCCAATGAGACAAGAAAATAAAAACAACAGCTACCTGACAACTGGATTCAACCTGCACCTTTGGTAATCTGCTTTCCAAATTCCTTATAATTTCCAACCCCTCATCAACACCAGGTCAAAGAAAGACCTGTAAAACAAATATTCATAAACAAATTTCTCTGTAAGGCATAAGCTGTTCATGGAACCAAAGCCAGTTAATTTCTGATCCTAGGGTTCATCTTGCCCCTGCTGTGTGGAGGTAATTTATTTAATTTATTACAGTAATTTATTTAACTTCTCTGAATGCCAGTTTTATCATTCTTGAAGTGAGGGTTTCATAGTACCTACCCTTACAAGACTGGTATGAGGATTAAATCTGATGGTCTAGATTTTAAGGCACTCCTTTTAATTTTGAGTCAACGTCTTATAACTCCTCTCAAATAATAACCTGAGACTGGATGTGGATCCAGCAGAGATGTGACTGAGATTCAGAATCAGAACCCATGTTAGGGTTGGGATGTATGAGACCTATAAAGTGTAATGTAAGTGGCTCCAAACCAAAGAGAATTTTGCTGATTTTTAATCTGATAGTTATGCTGTCTTTGAAAGTGAAATGAATAAGAAGTCCAGACTCCAGACACCTGCCTCTGCTAAGACTTTCTAAGAGCATGGTGGTGCTCCTGGAAATTTAAATGGGAGGGCACGCTCCCAGGACCCTGCTTTACAGTTCAATGTTATAAATTCAGAAAGTCCCAGAAAAAATGGCACACAGAGTCAAAAAGAAGTGTAGAATATAGTAAATAGCTGGTATTTAATAGTGAAGACAGAATGCTTAAGGCACTCACAAGACAGATTTCCTTTAAAACCATTAATGAAATTGGGAGAGGAATACAATATGTCCTAACAGCAGTCTTTTATTTATGTTTGTCTTCTGACAGATAAAGGAACCTAAAAAAAAAAAAAAAGTGAAAGCAAAACTGAACAATTAGCTAGACCAGTGCTCCAAAATCGGCTGATGATTATGAAGGTCTTTCATTCTGTCTACTTAGATAGGGGCCTCTCACCATCTGCCACAGACACTCAGAGAATGAAGGCACAGGTGCGACCAAAGAGGGTTTGAGTTCAGCCCCTCCATAAATACAGAACACCCAAGCCTGTCACCCACCAGAGTCCCAAAAAGGCTAGAAACGGTTCAGGCTCTGGGCGTGCACAGCCCTCCTGCTACAAAATTACTACCAATTCTTCCAGCACCACCACATTTATTTTTCTCTTAGGCAATTCTTTTAACCTCCTTCCTATTGGGGATCTAACTCTTGAGATGATGCTTCACTTTTTTCCCTTTAGTGATTTAGGCCTTCTTCAAATATTGATTGAGTGCCAGCTGTGTGCCTAAGCTCAGATCAAAATGCTGACAACAGATGTGGCCCCTGCCCTACAGAACTCACAATTTTCAAAAGAGGCAGAGACTAAATATGCAATAACAAACATAATCAACTTCGTTGTACTTCAAGAGTATTGGTCAAAATAATGATCACAGTAATGATAATGTTTCCCCTGAACTGGGATCGTGACCTGTACCAGATAGTGTGCTCAATACTTCATGCAGATCAATAAGCCCATGGAAACTGGACATCCTTACAAGAAGAGTATCATCACCCAAAATATAGAGAATAAGAAACTGAGGCTCCAAAGGGCTAGGATATTTGCCATGAGTCTCACCACCAGTAAGAAAAAAGAAGCCAGGATTCAAACCTGTGTCTTTCTGTCTTCGGAAAACATTCTCTCATATCTACCTCATCTACCTCATCCAGAATATTAATCAGCAAATATAAGCAGACATAATTGAATCCTTTTGTATTTCCTTGCAATCAAAACAGCATTTTGACCAGACAAAAGCTGTTTGTGGTCCACTGTTCTGACCTGTGCTTTAGAAAATATTACTAAGAAGCTCTAATTCCACCTCCTCCTATCCAATCTCACTCCTTTTAGTCAGAACAGCCTCTGCATTGCAGCCACTCTCATGTAGAATGAAAGGACAAAGGACTTTAAAACCTAAAGAAAAAAAAATTTCATGGTGTCTGTATGTTCTCAGCCACTTGAAATCTTTCAGGAAGAAGGATCAATTATTATTATTACTACATGCACACACACAACATAATCACTGCCAAATAAAGGGAAAGGAAAGCTTTAACTTAGTCCTGAATTTCTTTAATGGCACAGAAACTAAGATTTGGAGCCATTCCCATTTCAGAGTTAAGTTCTTATAATCACAGACACACACACACAAAGTTCTTTATATTATTTGAAAGAGCCCCGTTAAATCTAAAATGATAAAATTATTTATAGGCAACTGTGAATGATCCAATCAAGCAATCTTTCCTTGAAATTACCCTCTTTCAGCTTTAAAGTAGAAAGTTCATATCTATTTGTGAAGAGGAAAGAATAGAGAGAGGATTTTCTTCCCAGAGATATTTCCCTTAGGACAATGCTATGTCTGTAGAAGTTACTGGATTTCCTAAAATAATACCCTCATACTCTATGGAACAATAACTGCTATACTTTGCCTGTAAAAAATCACAACCTTGGGGATTGCCTGGTGGTTCAGGGGTGGAGAGTCCACCTGCCAATGCAAGAGACATGGGTTTGATCCCTGATCTGGGAAGATCCCAATATTGCAACTAGGACCATGCACCACCACTACTGAGCCCACGTGCCCTACAACCCATGCTCCGCAACAAGAGAAGCCACCACAATGAGAAGCCCGAGCACCCCAGAGAAAAGTAGGCACTGCTCGCCACAACTAGAGACAGCCTGTGGCAGCAATGAAAATCCAGAGCAGCCAAAAATAAAAAATAAATAAAAAAAAATTTTTAAACATCACAACCTCACAGACTTAGGCAGTTCTAAACTAGGCAGGAAAAGCAAATCAGTCCCATGCCTCATTTACCCAAGGTAGCCTTCAGTACGAAAGGAAACTTGACTTTCTCAAGGTCACACAGTTGATTAGTTAAACTTCAAGGCCCCTAGTTATTTACCACACTCCAAGGAGAAAGTTACTTTTTTCCCCCCTCTATTAATGCCTGGTGGCTTGGACGGTAAAGAATCCACCTGCAATGGGAGAGACCAGAGTTCGACCCCTGGGTTGGGAAGATCCCCTGGAAAAGGGCATGGCAACCCACTCCAGTATCCTTGCCTGAAGAATGCCCATGGACAGAGGGGCCTGGCAGGCTGCAGGCCATTGGGTCGCAAAGAGTCGGACATGACTGAGTGACCAAGCACGGCACCATGAGAAAAACTGTCTTATTTTGAAGACTGTCTATTTATTTTGTTGTTGTTTTATTTTGCAATGAACAAATGAAATGTAAGATTGAGGATTTTCAGTAAGGGACTGACCTTATGGCTTTAAAGGTATTCTAAGATGATAATGTTAGAAGTTCGAGTTTTGGTAAACACAAAGACTCAGATATGACCTCAAGTCACAACCATTTTTGCTGTCAAATACTCATTCCTAGAGGATGATTATGTCTCTTCCAAATTCCTACTTGTATTATAAGAGGCTACTCCTGCCACAGACATAAGGTGTCTTTGCTCTGATAATGGGAGCTGGGAAGGTGGATGGGGACCTGCCCAAGAGAAACAACTGAGTTGGAAGAGCCTGTTTCCCTTCTGAGTTCTCTCTTTCCAATTTCAAATATGTTTTCTCTATAAGAACATACCTGTTTAATAAAATAACAATAAATACTATAATATTCATTAAATATGACTAATCAATTATCTTGTTTATAATCAGTATACTAATAAATTTGTAACTGCACATTAAACAGCAGAAACATCTCATTTGGATGAAGAAAGTTAGCCAAGTCATGAATTTATTGCAAGTAACAGCAAAAGCCAACTGTTTCAATAAAAACTGCTATTAACATACAAAAACGTCTGAATATTATAGCAAAAATTGAATCATTTCTGGTCATATCATAAATATTTATTTTAAGAAAGAATTAACTTTTCTAATTGAAATAAACAGATGAAAACTTCATGAATTACTAATGACTCTGGTCAGCTATCATTGTATCTAATAGAGTTTTGCCAAGAAAATGCACTGGTCATAGCAAACACCTTCTTCCAACAAAACAAGAGAAGACACTATACATGGACATCACCAGATGGTCAACACCGAAATCAGATTGATTATATTCTTTGCAGCCAAAGATCAAGAAGCTCTATACAGTCAGCAAAAACAAGACCCGGAGCTGACTGTGGCTCAGACCATGAACTCCTTATTGCCAAATTCAGACTAAAATTGAAGAAAGTAGGGAAAACCACTAGACCATTCAGGTATGACCTAAATCAAATCCCTTATGATTATACACTGGAAGTGAGAAATAGATTTAAGGGCCTAGATCTGATAGATAGAGTGCCTGATGAGCTATAGAATGAGGTTTGTGACATTGTACAGGAGACAGGGATCAAGATCATCCCCATGGAAAAGAAATGCAAAAAAGCAAAATGGCTGTCTGGGGAGGCCTTACAAATAGCTGTGAAAAGAAGAGAAGCAAAAAGCAAAGGAGAAAAGGAAAGATATAAGCATGTGAATGCAGAGTTCCAAAGAATAGCAAGAAGAGATAAGAAAGCCTTCCTTAGCGATCACTGCAAAGACATAGAGGAAAACAACAGAATGGGAAAGACTAGAGATCTCGTCAAGAAAATTAGAGATAAAAAGGGAACATTTCATGCAAAGATGGGCTTGATAAAGGACAGAAATGGTATGGACCTAACAGAAGCAGAAGATATTAAGAAGAGATGGCAAGAATACACAGAAGAACTGTACAAAAAGGATCTTCACGGCCCAGATAATCATGATGGTGTGATCACTGACCTAGAGCCAGACATCCTGAAATGTGAAGTCAAGTGGGCCTTAGAAAGCATCAATATGAACAAAGCTGGTGGAGATGATGGAATTCCAGTGGAGCTATTTCAAATCCTGAAAGACGATGTTGTGAAAGTGCTGCACTCAATATGCCAGCAAATTTGGAAAACTCAGCAGTGGCCACAGGACTGGAAAAGGTCAGTTTTCATTCCAATCCCAAAGAAAGGCAATGCCAAAGAATGCTCAAACTACCACACAATTGCACTCATATCACATGCTAGTAAAGTAATGCTCAAAATTCTCCAAGCCAGGCTTCAGCAATATGTGAACTGTGAACTTCCTGATGTTCAAGCTGGTTTTAGAAAAGGCAGAGGAACAAGAAATCAAATTGCCAACATCCACTGGATCATGGAAAAAGCAGGAGAGTTCCAGAAAAACATCTATTTCTGCTTTATTGACTATGCCAAAGCCTTTGACTATGTGGATCACAAGAAACTGTGGGAAATTCTGAAAGAGATGGGAATACCAGACCACCTGATCTGCCTCTTGAGAAATTTCTATGCAGGTCAGGAAGCAACAGTTAGAACTGGACATGGAACAACAGATTGGTTCCAAATAGGAAAAGGAGTACGTCAAGGCTGTATATTGTCACCATGCTTATTTAACTTATATGCAGAGTACATCATGAGAAACGCTGGACTGGAAGAAGCACAAGCTGGAATCAAGATTGCCGGGAGAAATATCAATAACCTCAGATATGCAGATGACACCACCCTTATGGCAGAAAGTGAAGAGGAACTAAAGAGCCTCTTGATGAAAGTGAAAGTGGAGAGTGAAAAAGTTGGCTTAAAGCTCAACATTCAGAAAATGAAGATCATGGCATCAGGTCCCATCACTTCATGGGAAATAGATGGGGAAACAGTGGAAACAGTGTCAGACTTTCCTTTTTTGGGCTCCAAAATCACTGCAGATGGTGACTGCAGCCATGAAATTAAAAGACGCTTACTCCTTGGAAGGAAAGTTATGACCAACCTAGATAGCATATTCAAAAGCAGAGACATTACTTTGCCAACAAAGGTCCGTCTAGTCAAGGCTATGGTTTTTCCAGTGGTCATGTATGGATGTGAGAGTTGGACTGTGAAGAAGGCTGAGCACCGAAGAATTGATGCTTTTGAACTGTGGTGTTGGAGAAGACTCTTGAGAGTCCCTTGGACTGCAAGGAGATCCAACCAGTCCATTCTGAAGGAGATCATCCCTGGGATTTCTTTGGAAGGACTGATGCTAAAGCTGAAACTCCAGTACTTTGGCCACCTCATGTGAAGAGTTGACTCATTGGAAAAGACTCTGATGCTGGGAGGGATTGGGCACAGGAGGAGAAGGGTGCAACAGAGGATGAGATGGCTGGATGGCATCACTGACTTGATGGACGTGAGTCTGGGTGAACTCCAGTATTTGGTGATGGACAGGGAGGCCTGGCGTGCTGCAATTCATGGGATCGCAAAGATTCGGACACGACTCAGCGACTGAACTGAACTGAACTGGTCAGCTGTGAATTTTAGTGATTATACCACCATATGAATTTCAATTAGTTCTAACAAATATTTGTGGACATATGACTAGATGTCAGATGCCTGCTCTTATGAGGCTTATGTTTTGCTGGAGAAGGCAGAAAGTAAACAAATCCTACTGGGGAGCTTTAAAAACAGAAGGATTAAGCCAGGAACCTGCAGACACGAAGGAAAGGAAAGTAGCTGCTAATTCACCTGTAATCTTGAGAAAACTGTGTGGCACTCTGTAAGGTATGTGGGGTCATCCAGACTTTGTTCTTAGTATAAGCAAAGTGTAAGTGTAAGCAATAAATAACTTGTGTTTTAAAAAGCTACAATGATTACCATGTAGAGAATAGACCCAATTGCCAAATGAGGGATGTCTCCCTTATGTTCATTACTAATAATGTCAGTAAAGTGGTGCTTAGTTATTTTTACTAAATCATTATATCATATTAAGAGGTTTTTTTTTTATTACTTAGGCTTATGGGTCAAAACTTACCATTCTAGAATTTGTTTTTGTTATATTTGATAGACCTTTTTTTTTCATATTAACCCATGATAACTTGCATCTTAAATTTCTTTTTAAGATTCTGTCCAGTGCAATTGAAAGTCAGTGTTAAAATTTGTGATTCCACAAGGCAACATTAACCGATTGGTCATTGGAGCCAAACAGTCTTGGGTGTGAATTCTGGCTTGTTCTCGCACCCACTGTCGAATAACCTTGGCCCCTCATTTGGCCTCTCAATCTTAGTTTGTCCTTAGGGATAAATGGAGATAGTAAAGTTATCTATCTCATAGGATTTTGGGGAGAAGAATTAAATGAAATAATGCCAGGGAAGCATTTTAAGTCAGTGCCTATACACCTAATACATTTTTAATAATTGCACCTACTACTCTCATCATTGAACCTATATTCTATTAGTATTAATTAACCAACAAAGAGAACTATCCTAAAAATATTGGTCACAATTTTTTTTTTTAATTTGAAGAATTAGGTTTACTACACCAAAGGCATGAATTTGCAGTTATTTATATTGTGAAGATTTACATCATAAACTAAACTGAAAGTGGGAAAGGTGAGAATTAATTCATCTCTACTTTAAGCTTTCAGTTCAGTTGCTCTGCTGCTGCTGCTGCTAAGTTGCTTCAGTCGTGTCCAACTCTGCGCCACCCCATAGACAGCAGCCACTGGGCTCCCCCGTCCCTGAGATTCTCCAGGCAAGAACATGGGAGTGGGTTGCCATTTCCTTCTCCAATGCATGAAAGTGAAAAGTGAAAGTGAAGTCACTCAGTCGTGTCCAACTCTTAGTGACCCCATGGACTGCAGCCTACCAGGCTCCTTCATCCATGAGATTTGCCAGGCAAGAGTCCTGGAGTGGGGTGCCATTGCCTTCTCTGTTCAGTCGCTCAGTCATATCCAACCAACTCTTTGTGACCCCATGAACTGCAGCACGCCAGGCCTCTCTGTCCATCACCAACTCCCAGAGTTCACCCAAACCCATGTCCATCAAGTCGGTGATGCCATCCAACCATCTTATCCTCTGTCGTCCCCTTCTCCTCCTGCCCTCAATCTTTCCCAGCTTAAATGAGATTAAATGAAATTTTCTGCTGAGTTTCTGCATTGTCACCAGATTCAAGTTTTACCTTAAAAATTCAATAGCAATGGGCAAATTCCTAGACCATAGACCCCTGGTGAAAAATCAGCAACATAAGAGCATTCCTAAGGTTTTCCAAAGAATTAGCTGGACAAAGATCCCAAGGTAACTTCTGAGATCTGCCAATGACCTCCACAGTCAGCCGTCTTAATGAAACACACTAAATTTTCTGGAAATGTACTGTGGGAACTCTAATATTATGATTAACAGAACCACAAAGTGTTTATCTAATGTAACCGCAGATATGCCAAGAGGGCCCTGATATCCCATAATGTCCCCTTTCCAAATTGGCAGATACCTGAAAGATGACAATCACACTATGTGTGTGGAAACAACAAAACTAAACTTTAAAAGTATTTGTTTAATTGGAATGTTTAACAAGTTTGAATTGGTAGTGCTCTTGCTGTTGCTGAGTTGCTAAGTTCTACCTGAGTCTCTTGCAACCCCATAGACTGTAGCCCAGCAGGCTTCTCTGTCCATGGGATTATTCCAGGCAAGAATACTGGAGTGGGTTGCCATTTCTTTCTCTAGGGGATCTTCCCCACCCAGAGATGGAAACAGCATCTCTTGCGTTGGTAGGCAGATTCTTTACTACTGAGCCACAAGGGAAACCTTAGTGTTTTACTACGTTTAAAATACATTTGAAACAAATGCTTCTTAAAAATATTTATTTTAAATAAATATTTCTAGTTTTGAGAAAACCAATTATGAAATTTCAAGATTAAAAAGAATCATAAAAGAATTTGAAAGGAAAAAAACAGCTTTCTAAAGCAAAATGTCAGATTTGTCTAGCCACTATTACCTAAAAATTAAGCCATACATAATCATGATAGACAAAAGACTGGTGTAGCAAGAAAGATTAGACAAAGAAGAAAACACATAGGAGTTTTACAAGATTATTCATTATTGATAAAAGTTAAAGACCCAGGGCTCCTAAACACGTAAGTAGTAAAGGAAAAAAAAAGGGTCACTAATGTGAAAATGTTGCACAAACAGATAAATGGCAACTCTGGGAAGAGAAAATAATGTCATTTTCCCCCCCTGAACTATGAAGTACAGTGACTATTCAAACAAAGCTAAATCAATTACCACTGCCATAAAATGGCACTTTTTGTCTTTATATTTGTTAATATTAAAATCTTTTTCTGGATTGAGAACAGGGAATTAAGCTGCAGAAATTATAACCTTTGGTAAAATAATGTTTGTAGTCTGAGATTCTATAACAAAAAAATGCATTTTTCTGTTTCTTTTAGCTAGAAGATGGCCTTGTGGTATTTTTGGAACAAAGAAGTCTATGTTGTACTCACTATTTATGTTGTTAGAATGCAAAAGATCAAGCCACTGGAGGATTCTGTATTATGTATAGTTTATCATTCTCTTCTCTTCGTCTCTTTAATAACGGTTTCCTAGTTACAACTTAACGGGATTCAATAAACTTGGTATTTTTAGCACATCTACTATACAGAAGGAACTATACTAAGCTACACTGAGGAATTCATAAAAATCATTCAAAGACATAATAACAATGCCCAAACTACCAGAAAAATTGTGTGTGTGCTCAGTCATGTCAGACTCTTTTGGACCCCATGGACTACAGTCCACCAGGCTCCTCTGTCCATGGAATTCTCCAGGCAAGAATACTGGAGTGGATAGCCATTTCCTACTCCAGGGTATCTTGCCAATCCAGGGATCAAAAGCGTGTCTCTTACATTTCCTGCACTGACAGGCAGATTCTAAATCAGACGTGTGAAGAAGCAAAAAAAATTAAGAGTTCAAAAGGAAAATAGTACTCAACAGAAACAGAAAGGACCTAGATGTTGGAATTAGCAGAGAAAGAATCTGAAACAGCTACTGCAGGCAATATTTGAGAAATCATGAACATAATGGATGTGCATAGATAGGGAGTTCAGCAGGAAATGAAAACTATTTTAAAAGATTTAATAAACAATAAGGTCCTACTGTATAGTATAGGAAACTTAAAACCTATAATGGAAACGAATATGAAAAAGAATTTATATGTATATAAAAATATATATATCACTTTGCTCTACACCAGAAACTAATACAACATTGTAAATTACCTATAATTCAATTAAAAAAAAAAAAAAACAACTTCAGTGAAACTTTTAGAGCTAGAAGTACAATATATGAAATGAAACATTCCCTGGGTGAGTTTAACAGTAGATTGGAAACTACAGAAAAAAAGGAACTAATAAACTTGGAGACCAATTAATAGAAAATACATTGGAAACAAACCAAAACAAGAGCCACAGTAAAATGTAGGATGATATTAAGGAATAAAATATAGATGTGACTTAAAAACTGTAAAAGAAATTTTCCAGAAAAATGTAAAGAGAATGCTGCTGTTCTTGTTCAGTTGCTAACTTGTGTCTGACCCTTTGAAAGCCCATGGACTGCAGCAAGCCAGACTTCCCTGTCTTTCACTACGTCTCAGAGTTTGCTCCGATTCCTGTTCATTATGTTGGTGATGTTATCTAACCACCTCATACTCTGTCGCCTCTTTTCCTTTTGCCTTCAGTCTTTCCCAGCATTAGGGTCTTTTCCAACAGGTTGGCTCATCACATCAGATGGCCAAAGTACTGGAGCTTCAGCATTAGCATCAGTCCTTCCAATGAATATTCAGGGTTGATTTCCTTTAGGACTGACTGGTTTGATCTCCTTGCTCTCCAAGAAACTCTCAAGAGTCTTTTGCAGCACCGCAATTTGAAGGCATCAATTCTTCAGTGCTCAGCCTTCTTTATGGTTCATCTCTCACATCCATTGGGCTTCCTTGTGGCTCAGACAGTAAAGAATCTGCCTGCAATGCAGGAGACCTGGGTTTGATCCCTGGGTTGGGAAGATTCCCTGGACGAGGGCATGGCAATCCACTTCAGTATTCTTGCCTGGAGAATCCCCGTGAACAGAGGAGCCTGGCAGGCTACAGTCCATGGGGTCACAAACAGTCAAACACTACTGAGCGACTAAGCACAGCACAGCTCACATCCATCATGACTACTGGAAAAACCATAGTTTTGACTATACAGACCTTTGTAAGCGTAGTGATGCCTCTGCTTTTTAACATGCTGTCTAGATTTATCATAGCTTTATCATAGCTATCCTTCCAAGGAGCAA
The DNA here is from genome assembly GCF_003369695.1 of Bos indicus x Bos taurus. Taxonomy (NCBI): domain Eukaryota; kingdom Metazoa; phylum Chordata; class Mammalia; order Artiodactyla; family Bovidae; genus Bos; species Bos indicus x Bos taurus. Next base: position 14,263,684 of record NC_040097.1, on the reverse strand, counting down.
GTGTCTTTTAATTTCATGGATGCAGTCACTGTCCGCAGTGATTTTGGAGCCCAAGAAAATAGTTTGCCACTGCTTCCACTGTTTCTCTTCTATTTGCCATGAAGTGATGGGACTGGATGCCATGATCTTAGTTTTCTAAATGCTGAGCTTTGAAGCCAGCTTTTTTTCACTCTCCTCTGTCACTGTTAAGAGGCTCTTTAGTTCCTCTTTACTTCCTGCCATTAGAGTGGTATCATCTGCGTATCTGAGTCATTGATATTTCTCTCAGCAATCTTGATTCCACCTTGTGATTCATCCAGCCTGGCATTTTGCATGATGGACTCTGCATGTAAGTTAAATAAGCAGGGTGACAATAAACAGCCTTGATGTACTCCTTTCCCAACTCTGAACCAGTCAGTTGTCCCATGTAAGGTTCTAACTGTTGCCTCTTGACCTGCATACAGGTTTCTCAGGAGACAGGTAAGATGATCTGGCATTCCCATCTCTTTAAGAATTTTCCACAGTTTGTTGTGATCCATGTAGTCAATGGCTTTAGCATAGTCAATTAAGCAGTAGCAGATTTTTTTAAAAATTCCCTTGCTTTCTCTATGATCCAACAAATGTTGGCAATTTGATCTCTGGTTCCTCTGCCTTTTCTAAATCCAGATCTCTGGATCCTCTGCTTTTTCTAAAGAGAACTGGGCAGGTAAAATTTTGAAGAACTGATTGTTAAAAAAAATCTCAGCAAGCTCCAAGCAGAATTAATATAGATAAAATCACATCTAGTTACATCCTGAACCTATCATACTATATAATATACTGAAAATCAAAGATAAGGAGAAAAAATATTCAAAGCAGCAGAGAAAAATGACTCCCTGTATCCAGAGGAAGAAAGATAAAAATGATGGCTGACATTTCATCAGAAACATTAAAGATCAGAAGAGAATAGGATTATATCTTCAAAGTGGTAAAAGAAAAATAAACTGTCAAGTAAAAGTTCTGTATCCAGCAAAATTATCCTTCAAGAATGAGAATGAAATACAGATATTTTTAAATAAACAAAAGCTGAGAGAAGTCGCTGCTACCAGACATTCAATGCAAAAAAAGAAAAGAAAAACAGAATGAATTTCTTTAGGCTGAAAGGAAATGGTAACAGAAATCTTTATGAAAGAATAAAAAGTGCTAGAAATGGTAAATGTGTGGGCATATACTACCTTATTTCTTATTTAATTTTTTAGAAGACAGCTGTTTAAAGGAAAACTAAAACAAAATTTAAAACATCTTATGGCGTTTATAACACATGTAACAGTAAAATATATGATTACACAAAGAATAGTGGTTGGTAGACATATGGTATTCTTATTTCAGTAAGAGTGATACTTTGGATAGTAAAGTAACTCAAGATAAACTGTGCACTTAAGTTAAAGATACCTATTGTAATCCTTAAAAGTCACAATTAACAAAGCATTTTAAAAGGGAGATTAGAACTTTCTTGAAGGATGAGGGTAACATCTCAGTTTATGGAAGTCCCACAACCTAGAACAGGGCCTAACAGGTGCTGAATTCTGAATAAATTTAAATTAAGTAACAAATATAAGTTCAGTTTTGTTCAGTCAGTCAGTCATGCCTGACTCTTTGTGACCCCATGGACTGCAGCATGCCAGGCTTCCCTGTCCATCACCATCTCCCAGAGCTTGCTCAAACTCGTGTCCATCGAGTCAGTGATGCCATCCAACCATCTCATCCTCTGTAATCCCCTTCTCCTCCTGCCTTCAATCTTTCCCAGGATCAAGGTCTTTTCCAATGAGTCAGTTCTTTGAAGCAGGTGGCCAAAGTATTGGAGTTTCAGCTTCAGCATCAGCCCTTCCAATGAATATTCAGGACTGATTTCCTTTAGGATGGACTGGTTGGATCTCCTTGCAATTCAAGGGACTCTCAAGAGTTATCTCCAACACCACAGTTCAGAAGCATCAATTCTTCAGTGTTCAGCTTTCTTTAACTCTCACATCCATACATGATTACTAGAAAAACCATAGCTTTGACTAGATGGAACAGACCTTTGTCAGCAAAGTAATGTCTTTGTGTTTTAGTATGCTGTCTAGGTTGGTCATAGCTTTTCTTCCAAGAAGTAAGCGTCTTTTTAATATCATGGCTGCAGTCACCATCTGGAGTGATTTTGGAGCCCCCCTCTCCCCCGCCAAAAAATAAAGTCTCTCACTGTTTCCATTGTTTCTCCATCTATTTGCCACGAAGTGATGGGACCGGATGCCATGATCTTAGTTTTCTGAATGTTGAGTTTTAAGCCAGCTTTTCCACTCTCCTCTTCCACTTTCAACAAGAAGCTCTTTCAGTTCAGTTCAGTTCAGTTCAGTTGCTTAGTCGTGTCTGACTCTTTGCAACCCCATGAATCGCAGCATGCCAGGTCCCCCTGTCCATCACCAACTCCCGGAGTTCACTCAGACTCACGTCCATTGAGTCAGTGATGCCATCCAGCCCTCTCATCCTCTGTCGTCCCCTTCTCCTCCTGCCCCCAATCCCTCCCAGCATCAGAGTCTTTTCCAATTCTTCACTTTTTGCCATAAGGGTAATGTCATCTGCATATCTCAGGTTATTGATATTTCTCCTGGCCATCTTGATTCCATCTTGTGATTCATCCAGCCCGGCAGTTTGCATGATGGACTCTGCATATAAGTTAAATAAGCAGAGTGACAATATACAGCCTTGACGTACTCCTTTTCCTATTTGGAACCAGTATGTTGTTCCACATCCAGTTCTAACTATTGCTTCTTGACCTACATACACATTTCTCAGGTGGCAGGTAAGGTAGTCTGATTTTCCCATCTCTTTAAGAATTTTCCACAGTTTGTTTTGATCCACACAATCAAAGGCTTTGGCAGAGTCAATAAAGCAGTAGATGTTTTTCTAGAACTCTCTTGCTTTTTTAAGAGTAAGAGTATATATAAACATATGAATAAAAAAAGTAACAGGATAGGCAGTGATAAGCACCATAAAAGAGGGAACAATAAAGTATCATCAGAGTTCAGAGGTGACAAAGACTATATTATATAGAAAGCAGAAAAAATCATTGTAATTTTACACTTAAGGAAAAACACAGGTATTATACGTTCTCTGTTGTTACACACACACACATAGATACACTGTGCTATCCTTTTTGTTCCCCAAGCTAGAACATTGTTACTCTGTGGAGAGGTTTCTTCTAGCTGTGGAGGAGGTGAATCTAGAATCGCCACTCCATCAACACTTCCTCTATCCCCATTAGCAGTCACTCCCCATTTCGTTATTTTCCTGTCCTGGTAACTACTACTCTTCTTTCTGTCTCTACAGCTGTGAATATTCTGAATGTTTCATATAAATGGAATCAAACAGTATGTGGCCTTGGATTTGAAAGGAAGTGGGTGTGGCTACAAAGGACCCATGAGGGATCTGGTTGTGATAAGGATGTATCGTGTCTTGATGGTGTCAGTGTCAGTATACTGGTTGTGACTATGTATTACAGTTTTGCAAAGTGCTATCTTTAGAGGTAACTTGGTAAAGGGTACATGGCATATTATTATCATCCTATTTCTATGTTACTTCTTAGAACTGAATGTGATTCTACAGTTGTAAAACTTGTGCTAAAAAAGACTTAATCTTCAGGGATTTGTAGCAAGGTTCCTTGAGCTCGCAGACTAAGCAAAGTCTCCTTGTCCTGAGCTGTGGTAATATCTTGTACTTCTGTTTCATGTCATTCATCGTGATCAAAATTTGAAAATTATTTCTGTTGTCATGGCTTTAACATCTGTCACTCTTATTAGATAATCTCAAGTTCCTTGAGAACAAAGACAACATCTGTCTAGCTTGCGGCCATAAGCCTAACCTAGTACCTGACCCATAGGGCATCACTAATAACTATTTGTTGAATGAATCCTGGCACATCTTAGAAATCATCTAGATATTACAATTTGTCTTTTTTGGATAGGCAATCAGTTATTTGAACGTGTAAATAGTCCAGTTGGACCAGAACTATCGGAACTTACTTTTTCAGACCTCTAGACCGAAGTACTCTCTGTAAAAGTTATAATGTTCTAGCCAAATACACAAAAAAAGACAGTATGTGTAACAACAGAGAAATGACTTTGACTTTTAAATGCTCACACTTAACAATTCCTCAGAAACTATTTACACATCAGTCTTGTGAATAAATGACATGTGGCAAGTCCTAATTAAGAAACATCTAATGTAAGACCTTAAAAGGCAGAAGACCGTGACCCTTAGCCAAGCTAATAAAAAGAAAAAAGAAAAGCATGCTCTGATAAATTAAATCAGAAAAAAAGGTGATTATAAATTTCCTTCTCTTTTCATCTATTTCTCCTCTAGATGTGAAATGAACCTTATCTCTCTTATTTAGTGCACCAAAGTTGATGAGTTATCTTTATAAAAACTTCTAATTCCAATCCTATTTCCAATTCTGGGGTCTGGGTCTTCTGTGTTCCACCCTGTTCCTCAGAAAGGAGCTCAATACCTCATTCTGTCCAAGAGCACAGAGATAGATTGGGTCTTGACAGAAACACGTGAGAAACCCCGCAAGGACAGTCATTTCCTGCACTCAGGAAGTACTTCTGCTAAGCCTGTCCTTTGCTCTCCTTCACAGCATACGGGTTTCCCCAGGGCAAAGCCTTACTTGCCAGCAGGGAAACGCTGCTCTGGTCTGCTGTTTGCTGGATGCCCGTCCTAACCCTTCCGAGAAAGGCTTCCTTCTCCCAGTGGCTAAAGTTAGAAGTTCTAAAGGGGACTCTGGGCCTCTGGAGCCACCCTCTCTATTCCCCGGGGTCTCCTTCAACACAAGCTCCCAATGCAACAGGCAGTGGTAATGAGGTGGAAGAAGATGCGTTAGCAAATATCACAAGCCATCCCCAGCCCAAGATATCCCATTAGTGGTCTGTACAACATTTCCAATCCACACCCCTCACCCTTCTCTGAAATCAGGACACTGTGTGTGCAAAACAGGCAACAGCAGCTTGGCAGTGACCAGGAAGGCATCTCCCCAGTTCTTTCCACTTACAGTTTGTTATCCTTTTGAATGGCAACAGGTTTTTTTTTTCTTCCCTGTACTACTTACAAAACAATAAAGAAAAATTATTATAGAAAACTTTGTAATCAAAAGTTTTCCACAGGATACACAATTCAAAACCACAATTTTTTTTCCCCACTGTGCAACAGCTCTGTGCAATTGGCAGTTACTTAAGACAGCTTTCAAAGAAAATATGTTTGCAGTTCAAAGATAAGTAAGTTTTTAGTAAACTGTCAAAAGGACTTTTTTCTTCTTTGCTGCTGGTGGAAAAATCCAAAAGAAAGAGTAAGTAAGAGGAGAAGGCTTCTCTCTGAATTATACTACACCTGAAGACCTAGATTGCCAGAAATTCATTAATAACGAGAATAATCAGGGCAAGCGGCCATTCCTCACCATCCCACCCTTGTCCTGAGTTAGGTTTTGCCATCAAAATAATGAGAATAAAATGATAAAATTATCATATGTGATTAATTATTAAACGGCTTTCTTATAATTTTCAATCTCATACAAGCTTTACATTAAAAATCTACGTTAATTCAAAGTATGCAATTAAAAATAGGGAAGATGCCATTTCAACAAGGCCTCCTTTTGCATCAATTCTAACTGAAAAGTGCCCTAATGGCAATATCAGGCAACAAAGAACAAAACCAAGAAGCCAGTCTGGAACCCATAGGACACCCGATAGTGGAGCAAGCTCAAGGGCTAAAGCAGCACTAGCGTCCATGAGAAAGCTTTCCAGCTGGTGCACCCATGCAGCTCTGGTTTGTGTGAAGGACACTGCACTGTGGGTTGCTCACATATGCCATCCTTTCAAGGCTGTATTTTGCCTGTTGCCCAACATAATTTTTGTGAAGAACTAACAATTCAGTGCCACATTTAAGGACCTACAGAAGGGATTACCAATGTCAAAGCTGTAAGTCCATAAGGAAAGGATCAAACCTTTGCAGAAACTGTAAAGAGGAAATTTAATGACAAATAAAATTACAAAATGATAATTCTACAAATGAAAAACAAATTATTCACCTTTAAAGCACAAGATGGTGCAAAGACATGAAGACTCCAACCTAAAGTGAAAGAAGAGGCAGATCCAGCATTTCTTTTTCATTTTGGAAATGGAGTGGGGGAATAGGGGCTAACATTACAGAACCTGAAGCTGCACCATTTAGGAAATTTCACAAAAACACTTTTTTTTTTTTCTGTAGGAAAACAGACTCCCAGCTCCTTCTACTCCCCCTTAGTTAGCTAACAGCACGGGAACCTCCTCAGCATTATTTCATGGTGAGCAGATGGTAGTCTGAAATTTCTTTGATAAAAACAATCTACTGGCAGGGGTTGGAGAGAGGTCAGCGGAACCCAGATTAACAATTGATCAGCTCTAATGAACCGTCATAGCAATAAACTCAGAGCCCGTACACAGACAGACCTGCTATTCCAGGAAAAGCAATGGGGCCGACATCCAAGCTGTTAACAGACTTGCATGTAACAGCATCAATGTTTCAGAGCTTCAAAACCTTCATCTAAGCAGACATACATTCTTGGGTGCACATCTATTTTCTCAAAGTCTTCTCTCTTCCACTTTTCCACAAAAGCGCATGTGATTTACTCTGACCTGGAGAACATTCCGTCATGGTCCAGATACTGAATGACACTCTGTAATATTGACAGATTATTTCAACATCTACTCTGTGCTCAAACCACAGCTGTAGCCTCTGATATTCGTCTTGTACTTATACGGAACAGATGACAATGGGAGAGGAAAAGCTGAGCCCATCATCTTTGTTCCCAAGAGAACAAAAACTAAAAGAACCCAGAGACCTATTCTCTCAGTCTCTATACTTTCGGAGAGAGACGCTCATGTTGCATCCATGTTTCCATCGCCACGTTTGACAAGAGATTCAGTATGCTGCCCAGAATTCTATTGTAAGGGTTCAATCATAGGAAGGAAGTCAGAGCACTCTTAGAAAATCACAACTGCTTCAAAAGCACAAAAAAAAAGAGAGAGAGAGAGAGCTCTTGTTAAACTAAACCACAGAACATTTTCCTCTCCTGAAGGAAAAACAATTCTATAAATCAATTAAATCATTCCTTCACTCACCCAATTACTTTTTGAAGACAACTGATCTCAAAATAAAATTGACTAAATCAGTCATAAACACCTGATTTTCCAAGAGTCCTGAGTTCCAATAATCTTTTTCAATCTCTTACAAACTTACTTCTTCCTCTGGGACCAATGAATCCAAATGCTCAACCTAGAAAAACTCAAGAGTAAGGACATTCTCTTGCATAAGCACCATACAGGGGTCAAAAATGAAGAAATTCAAAATTGAGACAACATTAATGTCTAAAGCACAGTCCATATTCAAATCTTTGTTTCTGGTTCCAGATCTTATTTAGGATCATGTGTGTTTGCATTCAGTTGTCACGTATCTTTATTGTCCTTTAATGTTCCTCAAGCAAAATTTTGATGATATTTTATCATAGTTAGATTCAGGTTATCAATTTGAGACAAGAAGTCTACACAAGCAATATTTTATTTTTCCTGGCTATCACATCTGAAGGCACTCTGTCTCTTTGTGCTGTTACTGATATTAACTTTGATTACCTGTTTAAGATGGTGTCTGCCAGGATTATCCATAATAAAGCTATTTTCCCTTTTTAATTATTAATAATAAGCAATTTGTGGACAAATACTTTGAGATTATCAATGTCCTGTTCTTCATCAAACTTTTACCTGCCAATTTTAGCATCCATTGAAGATTCTTGCCTGAAGCAACTACTAACATAATTTTATAATGCCATCATTTTTTCTGTATTCAGTAGTTGACAATGTACTTACTATAAGGGGCTTCCCAGGTGGCTCAGTGGTAAAAAAATCCACCTGCCAATGCAGGGTTGGGAAGATCCCCTGGAGGAGGAAATGGCAACCAAATCCAGTATTTTTGCCAGGTTAATGTTCTGAACAGAAAAGCCTGGCAGGCTATAGTTTATGGGGTCCCAAAGAGTCAGACTGGAGAAGGCAATGGCACCCCATTCCAGTACTCTTGCCTGGAAAATCCCATGGACGGAGGAGCCTGGTGGGCTGCAGTCCATGGGGTCGCTGAGGGTCGGACACGACTGAGCGACTTCACTTTCACTTTTCACTTTTATGCACTGGAGAAGGCAATGGCAACCCACTCCAGTGTTCTTGCCTGGAGAATCCCAGGGACGGGGGAGCCTGGTGGGCTGCCGTCTATGGGGTCGCACAGAGTCGGACACGACTGAAGTGACTCAGCAGCAGCAAAGAGTCAGACATGATTTAAGTGACGGTGCATGAGCACAACTGTATTCTAAGACAGGGGTCTCCAACCCCCAGGCCATGCATCAGTACTGGTCCATGGCCTGTTAGGAACCAGGCTGCACAGCAAGAGGTGAGCAACAGACAAGCAAGTGAAGCTTCATCAGTATTGATAATGATCCCCATTGCTCACACTGTCTCCTGAACTCTGCCTCCTGTCAGATCAGCAGCAGCATTAGCTTCTCACAGAAGCATGAACTCTAAATGCAATGCACTTAAATCACACCGAAACCATCCTTCCACCTCCCATCCGTGGAAAAATGATCTTCTATTAAACCAGTCCCTAGTGCCAAAAAGGTTGGGGACCACAGCTAAAAGAGCTTTCCCTTTTCTGTTATTTATGTATTTGTCTATTTACCCATCTGTTTGTTTATTTGCGCTTCCCAGGTGGCGCTAGTGGTAAAGAATCCGCCTGCCAAAGCAGGAGACACAAGAGATGTAGGTTTGATCCCTGTGTAGGGAAGATCCCCTGGAGAAGGAAATGGCAACCCACTCCAGTATTCCTGCCTGGTAAATCCCACGGACAGAGGAGCGTGGTGGGCTACCATCCATGGGGCTGCAGAAAGTCAGACACTACTGAGCAACTGAGCATGTGGATTGTTTTTTATTTATTATCAGCTTGAACTCACAGATTCTCATCAAATTAAGTTGATTTGAGTTGACTTTCTGTCAATTACAACCAGAATATTGCTGAAAAATCTTCTGGAACTCCCAAGGAGAGATAGAGAGTTTCCTTGGCAAGGCACTGAAAAGGTCCATACAATTGTCACACTTGCAAAGGTGCTTCCTAATGCTTTCATTAAATCCCTTCCAGTCCACTCTAGGAAGTTCAAATCCTTGAAGAAGAGGCACACTTCAGACAAATGTAGCCAACAAATGCCCCCTGGTTCTTCTTGGAGCCACCAAGCAGGTAAGGCTATAGGAAGACAAGGTGCTTCTTGCTATTTTCAGCTGACTCTGCCCTGTGTAACTTTGCTCAAAGAGCAGGGCTGTCTGCCCCATTCCTCTCCAGGTGTTACCGACAATCCCCAAGGCTTTTCCCACCTCTTCCTGGAGCCTCTGATGCTTAACTGCATTCTTGGTTCTATTTGCTTCATACATTCAGTGTTATGACTCAAAATGACTGTTTCCTCTCCAGACCCATTCTTCAAGCTTTTCCACCAAAAGTCTCAGAAACTCTGAACCAAATCAACTACAGCAACAGTTAGGTTCAGTCAACGGTGGGTTACAGCGAGAAATCAGAAGACTAGAGACAGTTATTGGAGGTATTCTTTCCCCCAAATTCCACTCTTATCATCTCACCATTTCTCTACCAAGTACCCTTTCCATACAGCTACCATCCCTGGGTTCTAGAAACCACTCCCTCCCCTTGCTCCTTCAGGACAGGTGTGTGGCTTGCCCCAAGAATATAACACCATTGCTTGTTGGTTTCTTTTTACCATGCATTTGCAAATATTCTCATTATTAAACTTGCCTCTATTACTCCATTTGAGTGGGCATTCTTTATCCACAAGGCAAAAATTATAGATGGAAGTGATGACAAGAAGGACACCCCAGGGACAGAGACACAGTTAAAAGTTATCTTTGGTATCAACATCTTTTTCTGTGCTTGAAGATTTATCTTTTCCATATGAATGAAAACATGGCAAAATAAACACTATTTCCTAATTGTGAGCACATGGCACTAAAAGAAGTATGTATGTTCTAGCAAAGCACAGCCTTAAGGAGTTAAGATTCACTCCTGTTTTGCCAGCAGTGAGGAAAAGTCACAAACTCAAAATGACAATACAGATAAAATTTCCTTCTGGAATGACCCAAAGGAACCTCAAAGTATTATTCAATTCACTCCTTGCCTTTTACTATGTTTTCTATATACATGGCAGCATCGAAATCCTTCCCAACCAGATACATGTGTGCAATGATTAGATATGAGATTCAGTATAAGAAACTTATTAAGCAGATGTTCAAATCCAGGTCTGTGAATGATGTAATTTTAAAATATAATTAACAGTAAATTCAAGGTTAGATCCATATGTTCTTTCAGTCACTTAAAATGAAGTCATGGAAGAGGGATTTGGATATATTCTGCCATCTATCTTACCAATTTATCATTGAAAGCTCTGGCGATTACTGTCAGTTGACTGACTAACTCCCCCAGAATTAGGAGTTCACTGAAACCTCGTTACATGCGTGTAGTATGCATTATCACCTGTAATTTACACAGTGGAAAACGGTTGAGGATCATTGTCCTGTCTTGTTAAGAAATAGGTACATTTATTTCAACTCTGTACCATACTCTAAAAATCCTCCTCCCCAAACATCTGAACCCTGGTATTTCCAGTATACCTAGTGTTTCTCCGTTAGCAGCAAGCACAAAAAGCAGTTTAACTCAAACTCTAATCAGTTACCTGTAAGTCGGCATCAAACTCATGTTTCAGGTGCGCCTCTTCTGCAGCCTCCACAAGACGCTGGAAAGACAGAAAGCAACCCAGAGTCAAAAGTGTGACCTGGACCCCACCTCAACATCGTGAAAACACTGACATTTCTCCACTGCCCCAAATGCCAGGTCATATCATGGCATGGAAACTGTGACCTGCTGCCCATGCTCCCACGAAGCTGAAAATAACATCAATGTCGAAGTCCAGTTTCTGCTTTCATCACCCAATCATATATGTGCATAAATGCACACATGTTCTGTATCCCTTTCATAAAAATTCAAAGACACTGGCTCTTCAGGCCAGATAAGGACTCTGAAACCTACCTAGAAAAGTATATTCCTTAAGCATAGAAAGCCCACGGTCAAGATTTATTGAATTGAACAGAGTCCAACTCTAAGTGGGCTTTCTTCCCCAGTGGTATGGAAATGGTATTTATTTTAATTCCCTCAATCATTTAAGGTCAACTCTTTCTGCACCCAGCTCTGGTGCATAATTATCAGGTAACATTTATTTGAAGTTAATGGTACATCAATGCCATCTTGACAATCTGCATCCCAATAAGAAAATCACTAAAATTAAATCAATAACTAACAACTATAAATGCACAACTGTTGTTACTCTTCTTTGCCAATGAAATTAAGCCAATACATATTGTTATGAAACAATTTTTATAAAATTCCATTTAATGCCAATCATTTACTCTTTAATTTAAAGTTACCAACAATAAGTTATTTCTACCCATGAAAATGTAAGCTACAGGATATTGCAGAAAACTCCTTTAGTGAAATAATATTTCATTGAAATTTTATTGAATTTAAAGAAAAACTTCAGATCCAGGTAAAAATTAAACCATTTATATTTTTCCCACAGTTATTCTTGTAGCCTATGCTGTCTTTAGCTTGCTTTTTGGACATATTATAGAACTGAGTTTAACAGGCCATGTTTCAAAAATTATGACATTAGATTAATCTCTAAATGATCACAAATCGACAGAAAAATGTTCCATGAATAATTATTAAATTGGACATGGGAATACAGAGGCTGAAATATATTTGGGTAAGTTGGGCACCAGTAGAAGCCCTAAAGCCCTCTCTCTCCAGAGGACATTTAAAGAAAGTGACAGGTCAGCCAGAGATAATGCTGCACACAGAATGGAAACTGGGAAGCGTGGCCAATCTGGTTTCCCACACTCTCTTCAGATAGTTGGGAAGAAGCTTCTCCTTCTCTGCTCAGTCAAAGAACAGATCCCAGGAAAATATTACAGGGCCAGAGCCAGAAGATCCAGTGCCAATTCTAGGGAAGGTACCTACCCTACCATTGGGAAATCTGGGCAAGCCCTTCCCCACTCTAATTCTTGGGATGGTTTCCTCATCCCAAACATCTGAAAAGACAATCCCAGATCAGTGGTTCTCAAAGCGGAGCCCCTCACCAGCAGCATCTAACCAGAGAACCTGTTAGAAACTCACATTTTCAAGTCCCATCCCAGTCCTACAGAATCAGAAGCTCTGGAGCTGAGCCCAGCAAACTTTTTTTTTTTTTTTTAACATCTATTATTTTTATTTATTTGGCTGCACCAGTAAGTGGGCATGTGGAATTTAGTTCCCCAACCAGGGATAGAACCTGGTCCCCATGTGTTGGGAAGCATAGAGTCTTAGCCACTGGACCAACAGGGAAATTATCCTAGCAATTTGTTTTAACAAGCTCTCTGGATGGTTAAGAAGCTGTTAAAGTTTGAGAGCCACTGACTACAAATAGCACTCATCCCAGATCCCCTTGTAATGAGCGTCACCAACCTTCTAAGGTTTCCCCAACCTCATTTATATTTTTAAAAATCTGTGTGTGTCTATATACATATACATATAGATGTCTTTTCACTATAAGACATAAAATACTTTATAGGAGAGAGGCATAAAGTAAAGATGATGAGAAATGGAGGAAAAGAAAGAGACACAATCTACATAGACTGGACACACTGGCCCAACTTTCAATGGGCCTTGGTCTTTTGGGAAACATCCTGGTCAATGAAGCTTATTAACATCCTGTGATGATTTGACACAATTTGCAAATGTATCAATGTAGACTCTGAAAGATAAATGACTGACAGTGATTTAAGAAATCTGTGTTTGTGTGAGCTTATTTTTTTAATCATCGTAACAGATTTAGAATGTATATGCATGTACCATGAAATCATTTACAAACTGTTATAAGGTATGTGTAATAAATATTACACATTTTTAAACACTTACACATCAAAAAAGCCATTCATTTTGACTGTGTATTTACAGTCATAGAAGTTGTTTTCTCATGGTGTCTAAGTACTTTGAGAACCCAGAAAAGAAACTGCAATGAAATGGACAAATGATCAAAAAATAAAAACAAAATAAAATTTCTTAATGAATGAGACAGATAATATTGAAAAAAGCAAAGAATTGGAAACCCAAAAAACAATAAAGCAGTATAGGACCAACAAATAAGAAACAGGCAACTTGAGGTTATCATGAAACAACATAGCATAAAACGCATTTCATATAATGTTTTGTTTACATTTATATTTATGTATATCTCATACATGCCATCAGAGAAGGCAATGGCACCCCACTCCAGTATTCTTGCCTGGAAAATCCCATGGGTGGAGGAGCCTGGTAGGCTGCAGTCCATGGGGTCGCTAGGAGTTAGACACGACTGAGCGACTTCACTTTCACTTTTCACTTTATGCACTGGAGAAGGAAATGGCAACCCACTCCACTGTTCTTGCCTGGAGAACCCCAGGGACAGAGGAGCCTGGTGGGCTGCCGTCTATGGAGTCGCACAGAGTTGGACACGACTGAAGCGACTTAGCAGCAGCATACATGCCATAAACAAATTTGTGTATAGAGCTTCCCTGGTGGCTCAGTGCTAAACAGTCCGCCTGCCAATGGAAGAGATATGGGTTTGATACCTGATCTGGGAAGATCTCACATGCCACAATGTAGCAACTAAGCCTATGTGCCACCACTATTGAGCCTGAGCTTTACAGCCCAGGATCCGCGACCACTGAGCCCACATGCCACAGCTACTGAAGCCTGCAAGCCCTGGAGCCCGTGCTCTGCAACAGAAGAAGCCACTGCAATGAGAAGCCTGAACAATGCAACTAGAGAGTAGCCTCTGCTCGCTGCAACCAGAGAAAAACCCACAGAGGAACAAAAACCCATTACAACCAAAAATAAAGTAATTAATTAAAATATCTTTTAAAAAATCTGTGTATGGCATAACATGAGATGTATTTCAACTACAAATACTGCAATACAAGCCACAGGGCACAAGAAAATAACACACTAGAAACAATTGTATAATACTGTACAAACCACTGACACCAGCCTGAACACTGTTCTTTGTGTGCAGCAGTTGAGTCCATGAGAATTTGAATCCTGCTGGCTGGTTTTTACATTCATTTTCAAGTTAAATCTGTGGCATGCCTTTTTTAAACTCAATTTATCTCACACATTTCTTGTTTCCATAAAGATATTTTCCCATCATGCTCACTACAGAGCTTTAGGAGAAATGATTCAGAAAAAGTTAGTTAACTGGCCACCACACATAATACTGTCTCATGTGAAGCATGAAAGTACTTTGGAATAGGGCTCTTGGAAAGGACATATCCTTCTTGTGATGGAGTTATCTCAGTCTGCACTCTGATGCCAACAGGAGACAAGCCTACATTACATGAGAGAATTCAGGGGAACCCCCGGCCTCTCCTGCACCAACAAGAATAGACTCAGTTGCTACACACAGTGATAATGACAAAAAGCACATCAAGAACCATGATCACCTTTTGGAAAGAACAAAACATTGTCAATCTTTCTCAAAACACTAGTATAAAGATAAATGAATTATAAGAAATGTTATTTAAGAAAGAAATCATGTGCCATAAATTTACCTAAAACAGAGCAGTCCTGGAGACAGTGTTCCCATTGTTAATAAAATAAAAATAAACTGAATCATCATTAACAAAATCAAAACCACTCAACTTCCAACTCTTGCTTACCAGCAGAAAATAATAGCCCAGAGTGTCCTTTTCTGAGCAAATATCCTTATCATCTAAGTCAAATTAAGTATGTTTTTAAAATAATTTTGATTATTACTTGCAGGCAAGGAAAATCAATTTAAATGTGCTAATATTTCAGTTATTGTATAAGGAACTGCCACTGAGCCTGAGGAGAACTGTTACTCTATCATATCTATTAGAAAGGCAGTGTTCTTTTAATAATAAGTTAATTTTCTCTTGTATGAATTCCTCTTTTGGCTTTGCAGATGGGACTACAGAATTGTGTTTTTTTAATTAAAACTACACACTGGAAATAAAAATGGTTTTGAAGACTGGTATTCAAAATTGAGATCTGAGAAAGCAGCAGTTTTGTCCATAGGTACACCTTCCCCCTTAATAACCAAGCATTTCCTTACTAAATAAAAATGATAACAATATAGCAGAATATACATCCTGGCCTTGAAACAAAGCACCTACAAGCTAAAAACTTGCAATTCATCAACTGATACATACTACACTGACTTTTAAGATTTCTAAATAATTCTTCCTTTTTAGTGGAATAAACACAGAAGTTAACTTTATATATATAAAATGCTAGAAGCCATGGACCATAGATAGTATTTATAGCTCTGGTGAAGGCAAAACTGCCAAGGGGAACAGCAGGGGTATTAAGGCATTTCATTTAAAACCACATCTTATTTCTTGCTACAATGACTCCACATATATCATGCAACAATACAGAATGCACAGTCTCCCCTCTCCTCCCCTGAAAACACTGAAATCAAGGCTAGCGTTAAAGACATTGGAGATGTCACACTCTCTGTCATGGTCCAGAAGGGGGAAAATAGGACACCAAGTCAAAGTAAAAATTGGATCAGAAGAAGAAAATGATTTTTTGTTCTACTTGTATTTCATTTTTTGGTTCCAGATCTTTTTGGCTTAAAAGGAGAAAAGATGGAAAGAAATACGCAGTGAAGAGTGGGGAAAGTAATGGAAAATACAATTCCACAACCAAAGTAACTTATTACTGGAACCCTACTGATTCTATCAGGTGAACAAATTGTGCACAAGTGAAAAAAGTTTTTAATAAATATCCCTAAAATTGGAGCAGGGACAATTATGGCCAAAAAGCCTTTAAACAGAAACATAAAAACCATATGTAGGACTTCCCTGGTGGTACAGTGAATAAGACTCTGCCTGCCAATACAGAGGACACAGACTTGATTCCTGGTCCAGGAAGGTTCCACATCCCGAGGAGCAACTAAGCCCACGAACCACAGCTATTGAGCCTGTCCTCTAGCGCCCCTGAGCTGCAGCTACTGAGCCCATGTGCCACACTACTGACAACCATGCACCTAGAGCCTGTGCTCCGCAACAAGAGAAGCCGCCGCAACAGGAAGCCCACGTACCGACTGGAGAAAGTCTGAGGGCAGCAACGAGGATCTAGTGCGACCAAAAATAAATAAGTCAATAGGTTTTTTTAAAAAACACATGAAAAGCAAAGAAAAATGATACTTTTATTTCTCATATTAAAGACAAAAAGCTTTGGCTTGTAAATTCTATGATCATGGGATACAGGAATTTTAACAAAAATTTCAAACTATTTAATATGTCTAGTGATTTCACTTTGTGTTTTACAAAGACATTTAATGCTTGTATTGGGTTTTTATTGCCCTTTTTCTCTGAAATGAGTACAAAATTCTTTCTCAAATAATGCTTAAATTCAACTGAAGGGATGCTAAGGAAGATCTGTGGTCATTTAACATAGCGCTAGTTATTAAATTGTCTTTAATACCAGAAAAAAGATCACGTGACTCTTCCTTCAAATCAACAAGAGCTAAACTTGCAGAAAAGCAGCTAAATGGGGCAATCAAAGAGAAGCAACAATCGCTGTCACAACCACACCCAGCGTGATATGGTCTATCTTTTCCCGACACAAACGATCATCAGCTTTTGTTTTAGGGACTGCCAATGAGTGTGATGGAGTAAAAGTTACATGCTGTGCCAATCAGTATGTACAGAAGGTGATCATTATCCTAGTACCATGTTACGATCATGTCTTAAACTTGACATACTGACCACCTGAAGAGATAAGGACAGAGGAAACCCAGGTTCTCTCTACAGTCACAGATTTCAAACTCAACTGGTCCTAGAAATAAAAATGAAAAATCTCTATTCTCATTAAATGCCATCAGTTCATCAAAAGATCTGTCCAGAAATCTGGACAAAATGTGACTGATTTGTCCCAGGATTAATTCTAAACACTCCATCCTTGTATGAAGAGTCAGAAACCAACAATTTAAGAACTGTCATGTTGGGGGGAAGAGTAAGATATTTAAATTTACATTTTCACTCCATCTGTTGTTAATCTCTTCTCTTCTCCAATCTGGATATAGTTTTTATCACTCTGTAACAGTATAGATTAGGGCTCCCCAAGAGACTTAGTGGTTAAAGACTTCACCTGCCAATGCAGAAGACTCAGGAGATGTGGGTTCAATCCCTGGGTTGAGAAGATACATGGGAGAAGGAAACAGCAACCCAATCCAGTATTCTTGCCTGGAGAATCACAGGGACAGAGGAGCCTGGCAGGCTATAGTCTGTAAGGTCACAGAGTTGGACACGACTAAGCGCACAGGCAACAGTGTAGATTAATCTTTGACGCTTTTGTAGCTAGAGTAATTGAAGGACTTGTATCACCAGTGAGCCATGGAACATCATGAGGTGGTTTACAGAGGGTGGAAGACATGCATAAAGAAAACAGCTATTTCCCTATAAAGAACTAAATGAAAAATCATAGTAACAATAAGCCACAAAGCTTCCCCCAAAAAATTACATTTAAGTTGAGCTCTAAAGGAAAGTGGGACGTTGCTAAAAGAGCGTTCAGCCCAAAGAAACATGGCAAACAAAGTTTTGGAGGCAAGAATAATTTTGGGACTTTGTTCTAGAAACAGCTGGATATCAGAGACCTATGCAGAGACCACATTAATGGCTGGATTACCATCAGGTAGTGAATCAGGGCAAAAGGAATAACCTGGAGAGATGGACACCAACTAGACAAGAAATCCAAGACGTCTTTCCCTCCTACTCTGAAACACTGAAGCTGAAGTTAGAGTCACATCTGAGTCTAATAATATTCAGTAATCCTTATTGATACGAATGTTTTTGCTTTTCAACTCAATAGAAAAAGCACATATAAATCACCAGCTATCAAGATGATCGTTCCTTTAGAGAAAAACAACTTTTAAGGAGCCTTCATTATTTCTTTGTTCCTGTACAAGAAATAAGCTTTGTTGCACACGAATGAACATTTTGTATAAAATGACCTTCTGCTTGAAAGCTGCAAAGATTGCTTCTGCTTTAAAAACAGCAAACATTTCAAAGTAGATTATAAAAGCTAATCTATAAAGTTTCCAGAGAAAGCAGGTAACAGAACAATAGAGTAAACACATCGTGTGTATGTGGGGAGAGTTTTCTTTCCTTCCTCCACCCCATCTCTTCCTGTCTCCTTCAGATTGCATAAGGCTACACCAACCTTTTACAAGACAAAATAAGCCTAGAGTTTACATCAGAAGACTGGATCACAATCAATAACAAATTATCTTTGTTTCCACAGGAGATACCTGTTATCAATTTGAGGCTGATTCGATTAATAACTGTTATCAACATGAGTGGCCAATTTCCAAACCAAAGCTATCTCATTTTACACCTAAGGCTGCATTTGCCAAAATGTAACATTTGCAAAACTATTGAACATGGCAACAGCCAAACTGCTCAAAAGGCTACCCAAGGGCCAAAGCAGCTGGGAGGAGACAGAAAAAAAAGACAGTCTTACATTTCAGCCCCAGCAAGTTTTTCCAAATGATCCAGCATTTTAGAATGTGGTCTTCTATGTAGGTATCCTCCTGGCAGTGGTTTATAGAGTTGGATTATCAAAATCAAGGCTATTTAACCATGAACCTTGCAAAGTTCCCTCTGAATCCTTCAGTTTTAAGATAACTGAACTCTTCCCTTCATGGGCAATGGAACTGTCATTAACTTCCTGAGAGGGTATAAGTCCAGTGTGAAAAGAGCTATGATATTAAGTCGGTTTAAGGATAAACATATCCCACAATGGAAATTACCTATCACTGAGGCCTCTGACCATGTTGAACAAAATTTTGTTCCAGCCCTTAATTACATCTTTCCAGGGCTGACTCAGAGGTTTTGACCAGAATCCACAATGGCAGAGCATTGAGGATACTGTCCAACTAGGTAAGGAAGATGGGAGCATCTGCCTAAGAAAAGAAAGATAAGATAAGGTGCAGCCAAGTTAAGAAGGTGATAGTCCTGGAGAGAATGTCTACGGTACAGAGAGTTTCCAATTCTGGCTGTAACAACAAGTTCCCATAACTTCTGTTCAATTTAGTTTAACAAGTATTTGTTGAGAACCTATTAATCAGAACAGCAACAAGAACTGAGTGGGACACTAAGAAGGAGATGACTTAATCATGGCTCTAAGCTTTTGGCCTTTTAAACATTACAGCTCAATAGAATTAAAACAGTCTCAGAGCCCAAGGACAAAGGTTTGAATATAGATCTTTCCACTCAGTAGCTACTTGACTCTGAGAAAACCTTAACTTCTTTGAGTCTTGGTTTTCTTACCCTGTGAACTGAAATAATACCATTTTTAGTCTGTATTTCCATGTGTGAATTTGATGAGCATGTACATGCAAAACATTTCCTGAAGAATTCCACACAAATGTAATTAAGCTATCATGGTAATGGGGCAGGGGAGGAGACAAAATTTTCAAGCATAACACAGTTTGACTGAACAAGAAAAGACCAGAGTCTATGATTCCCATGGTTGGCTCCCATGTGGGGAGAACTTGGAACAGCAACACAAGTTCACAGTTACATGGAGGTTATGTGAAAGTTAATTCTGCTGCCAAGAAAAGGACTCCAAAATCTGTGTTCTCAAACACAAGGCTGTGCGCCTGCTCCTTAAGGACTGGCTTTCAGAATCCACCAGGCTTTTTTTAGCTTCAACAGCAAAATCTGTGATCAGTCGGGTGAAAATGGAATGAGGCAAGGGCCTTTATAAAGTTTTGACTGATGTCCTCAAAATGGCACAAACACAGAAATTAAGCTGTTTGCCAAAGCAAGCTCCTTTGATGGATGGTACCAGTGCGACACAGAACAGGACAGCGACTATGGCAGGCAGCTCCCCACCCCTGGGCCCTAACTATAATCAGAGAAGGAAAATTCCCTTTACCCTTGAAAACAGAGAAATACTGAACAATTTCTGTGTCTAATAGATTTTACCTACTCAGATGGATTTTTATGTAAATATGATGCAGGGGAAACGCTATTTCAATTCTGTTTCTATTCTCTCCTTGTATCCACCCATCCAGATGTTTACCAGGCAACTTCAGTTTGAAAGGGAACATATTATGTTGGTCCAAGAGTAGGCTCCGGGGTCAGACAACCTGACTTGAATCCTAGCTTGAGCTACTTCATTAGAGTACTCTGGGCAAAAGCTCTTGGTACCTAATGAACGTCCATTAATGTCAGCTCTTATTATTGTTGATGATGATAACAAGACAATGCTGATGATAATTAAGTAAATGAGAAGAATTACACTAAAAGCTGGGCCATGAGGATGACCAACACATTCACAGTTCAGCTCTGAGGAGAAGCAAGTATTTATAATTAGACAGTGTAGTGTGGGCTCTTACAGGAGGTCCCACAAGGAGATAACAGCAAATTATTTAGTTCCACATTTCCTATCCCAGGGCCAAACTGTTCTAACTACTTTAATCAATTAATCCAGTTAATCCTCACAGCCATCCTATAAAGGAAAGCACATAGCTTTATCCCAACTTTACACATGGTAGAACCACAGAGCAAAGAGGTTTAAGGTGTTATGACAACTCAAAGTAAGGAACTCAAAGTAAGATATCTCTGCCAGGGAATGGGGTACCAGTCTGGGGAAGGTTTCCTAAATGATGTGACAGTGAGTTTGAGTTAAAGGCTGAGTGGAAGTCAGCCAACTGGTTAAGAGAAGTGATGGGAGACTGAGCAGCAAAGGCTCCAAGGAAGAAGCCTCATGAGTCTGCAGTCTGTTGGTGGTTTGGGATGGGGAAGGCCAGTGGTATGGGGAGAAGGGTACAAAGAGGCAGGCAAGTGGGGTTCAAATGAGCAAGGGCAAGAAGCAAGGCCAAGGAACACTATGTTCTGTGCACTATAGTCAGGGTGAGGAGCAAAGAGGTCTGATTGGGCATAAAAGCAACATGATCAATTCTGAAACTGAAGTCATCTTTAAAGTAATCTGGTAGCAATGATTTAAAAAATAGATTAGACTCCTATATCTAGATGGATTTGAGGCAAACCAAGAAAGGAATGCAGGGTGAAGGA
This sequence comes from Bos indicus x Bos taurus, assembly GCF_003369695.1. Taxonomy (NCBI): domain Eukaryota; kingdom Metazoa; phylum Chordata; class Mammalia; order Artiodactyla; family Bovidae; genus Bos; species Bos indicus x Bos taurus. The sequence continues at coordinate 14,242,445 of NC_040097.1, read as the reverse complement.
AGGTTTTAAGATGAAAATACGCTCACACTCTGTGAGCAGTAATAAGCAAGAAACAGTAATAAGAACCATCATGAAAAGCTCCCTGCAGGCCCAGGTCAGGGCAGTATTCAGATACTTCCTGAGGACCAGAAAGCCATCAGCAGGCCTCCAATTCAAAGAGCCTTAAACTTAGACTTCCTGCATTAATCTCCTAAAGAGAGCACAGGTATAGTCACAGAGAAACCATAGCACTGGAAGAAGATGCATCTCTTTCCTGGACCACACAGCCTATGGTGCATACAATTTTTCTTACTGTATCCTTTACTTCTTAAGAAAAATTCAATCACATTGTATAAGCACTCTCTGCTTTAAAAAAAAAAACAGTAATGTGTTAAATGCAAATATTTAAAATATATCCCAGTTCTCAACTCTGTTTTGTCATTAGGTCCGTATAGTCAAAGCTATGGTTTTTCCAGTAGTCATGTATGGATGTGAGAGTTGGACCATAAAGAAGCTGAGCGTCAAAGAATTGATGCCTTCAAATTGTGGTGCTGGAGAAAACTCTTGAGAGCTCCTTGGACTGCAAGGAGATCAAACGAGTCAATCTTAAAAGGAAATCAACCCTCAACATTCATTGGAAGGACTGATGCTGAAGCTTAAGCTCCATTACTTTGGCCACCTGATGAGAAGAGCTGACTCAGTGGAAAACACTCTGATGCTGGGAAAGATTGAGGGCAGGAGGAGAAAGGGGTGACAGAGGATGAGATGGTTGGATGGCATCACCGACTCAATGGACATGAGTTTGAGCAAACTCTGGGAGACAGTGAAAGACAGGGAAGCCTGGAGTGCTGCAGTCCAAGGGGTTGCAAAGAGTCAGACGTGACTGATCAACAACAACATTTCTTAACAGACTGGGAACCTTGAAAAATGAAAACGGCCTGGGTCCCTCTTGACTTTTGAAGGACCCTGAGTTAGCAGACCGAGTTGGCTTTTACTTTTCTAAGGTAAAGTCAACCACACATACATATGTGTGAAGCTGACTTAAAATGAAATCAAGAATAAATAGTGAAAAATAAGACCATTCCCGTGATCTTGGTCCCCAAACATTTTATGTAAGTCCCTTGCTTCAGTGTGCTCAGAAAAGGCCCTCCTCCAGCAAAAGAAATAAGATCCTGAAGCCAGCATTCTACTGGCTCTATTCAGGATCTAAATAAGATCCTGAACCCTGCCTGATACTTTCCCCAAAAATGACTGATTCAACTTAAGATACTGGGCAGCAAGGGGAGCAATCCTGGAGGCAGGATCCTGTCTGTATATGAGCCATACAAAAGCTAAATATGAGCTTTTAAGTCCACTGGAAGCTGAGTAAACCATGGGGCTGGTTCTGAATGAAGTGTGTGTGCCTTCAACTCATCTTCTGTTCTCTTTCCCTTCTAATTCTTATATGCCCCTTTTGTATTCAAGGAATGACATTTTCACTGTTTGGAATCAGGCTTGCCATTTTAAAATTCCAAGGATGAGGAGCCAGCTTAAAGGATAAGCTGGCTTTCCCTTTTTTAATGCCCAGGTAATGAACTGAAATTACATAGAAGATTTGAATTTTATAGAAAGGTATTCATATACTTTATTCTCTCTGCTTCAACTCTCTTTCTCCTCTGTCAACTTTTAATTATAACTTTATTTCAAAATGACAATCAAGTAAGCAGATATATGAACACATGCTAGTGGTAAAAGATTGGAGGATTTTTTTTTAATGAAGAAAAGACAGAACTAACAAAGGGCTGATTCCATAGTACCAAAAAGTAAACTAAGACCAAAAACTTAAATTCTTTCAAATGTTTATGAAATTCATTTGTACACCAGGCTTGCTTTTTTTTTTTTTTTTTTTTTTATGGAACATTTTTTAGTCTTTATTGAGATTGTTACAATATTGCTTCTGTTTTGTCTTTTGGTTTCTTTGGCCATGAGGCATACAGGATCTTAGATATCTGACCAAGGATTGAATCCGCACTGGCTGCATTGGAAGGTGAAGTCTTAAACTTTGGACTGCTAGGAAAGTACCATGGACCTGCTTTTGACATTCATTATGCTTTGCTCACACATACTCCCTCCTGATTGGTCAGGCCTTCAGTTTGGAGTCTTGTAACTTTCCGATGCTCTTACAGGACTCAAACAAAACAGACAACACACTGACAGTCTATGTTTGCCTTTCTCCAAACACCCAGACCCTAGACACACACAGCTGTAGTAAATTCAACCACATGAAATGTCCACTCTGTGAATACAAAGCAGTTAAATCTCAGCAAGTCTATGCAGTTTCAGCAAATACATTTGGACTTTAGTAGGCTTTAAATTCCCTTAAATAGTCTAAAGGAGCAAAATTATTTTGAGCAAATTTAGAGTTTGACGAAGACACAGAAGATGGGAATGAATACAACAGAGGCCCTTCTTTGTGCCGAGCACTTTACACTGTTTGCGCACTTAGCCCTTGGGGAACTATCCTTATCACACAGGTGAGAAACAGTTTTAGAAGATGAAGGGACTACCCCAAAGTGATCCAGAAAATGAGTTATAGTGGTAAGAATGACACTCATTTTCCAGTGACTATGAAGATGGGGAGATCCCAGCTGGGAAAAGGATGTTGGATTTCATTATCTTCCCAGTCTTTTGACCCTTCCCCAAAGCCCTTCAATAAAATGGCTTGATTCCCTCCCCCAACAAAGAAACTCAGGACACTCCCACTTGGCTAAACTGCTATAAACACTTGGATCATCAGTGCCAATGTGGACACCCTCTATCGTGACATGGATCCTTGGAACCATGGCCACTAGCAGCTGCCTCAACTGGTCCTTAAGCAAAGACTTAAGTCTAACAAACAAACAAACTGATGACATGATGTCTTGATTGGATCCTGACTGTCATGACTATTAAGCTTCAAAACCAGGTAGAAAGAGGCATAAGAGCTAGACTGGAGGAAATGATACACCCTCATATCTTTTGCACTGTATCAGAAACAGTGCCTGCCATCTAATTATCTGACGAAAGAAAAACAGACTGATGTCCTGGTCACAACTTTTATCATGCCCCAAAACAGGGATGCAAATCTATCACTGAGGGGAAAAAAACACAATCCGATGGGTGACCATTACCTATTATCTCTCACGGCTCAGTGATCCTCCCTTTCAGGTGTGCAGACCTTTTAGAGAACTCATCTCCATGGTGACAAGGATTTTGCACAAGAGTCAAGACCAAACATCTAGTTTTTGATGTGATGGGAGAGGCAGTAATCTTATGCGGTCTGATAGCAGCTGCTCACATGTGTCCTTTAGGCCAAGTTCCAATTGATCCCCATGGGGAGCCGAGCAGAATCAGCTCAGTAGGAGCAAGACACTGAGCAGGAACAGGCTGCTGCACCTGGAAAACCCAGTCCTTCCACTGCACTGTCGGTGCCTCCTGAGCACGAACCAACAGACAGGACCCCAGCCTTCACGGGCTTATGTTGGAGGAGACAAAGAGAATGGATGCAAACAGGGGAACAGATGCCGTAGGTCACATCAGGTAAGAATGAGGGTCATAAAGATTATAAAACAAGGTGGCACGGTAGAAAGTGACAGGGGCAGGAATGTTTGCGGTGCTCAGAAAAGAGATTCCCACAAAATCAACATGTACCTGAATTACAAGAAGGAGCCCAAAGGCCATCTGGGGAGGAAAACCAGCAAGTGCACAGGCTCTGAGGTGCTGGCTACTTCATTCAAACACAGACCCACAATCTGAAAGCTGTGGTGCCAGCTGTGCCTAGCTCAGGATTATTTGAATTTTAGAAAGGTAAAATGATACACATATCACACATTTGTTACAAATCACCCCCAGTGAGGGCTGAGGAAGTACCCCATAATCAAATATTAATACGTCTATAATAAGACATATGATTATTCACATTAAGGAGAACAAACAAATATTATACATAACCACCTGTTAATTCCGTTCATTTCCACCAAATGAGTTATGAAAAAAGTTTCAACTTTCAGAGCTATCTGTATTACAAACTTGGAGTATGAGTTTCTGAACCTACTCAAACTTGAAAAAATTTAAGTTCATAGACATTTCTCAATTCTATGTTGCTGCTGCTGCTGCTAAGTCGCTTCAGTCATGTCTGACTCTGTGCAACCCCATAGACGGCAGCCCACCAGGCTCCCCCGTCCCTGGGATTCTCCAGGCAAGAACACTGGAGTGGGTTGCCACTTCCTTCTCCAATGCATGAAAGTGAAAAGTGAAAGTGAAGTCGCTTAGTCGTGTCTGACTCTTAGCGACCCCATGGACTGTAGCCCACCAGGTTCCTCCGTCCATGGGATTTTCCAGGCAAGAGTACTAGAGTGGGGTGCCATTGCCTTCTCTGCAACTTTATGTTAGCCACAAAGTATTCTCAGCCCTTTAGCTTGGCTACCACATGAGCCAACAAATCACCAAATTAAATGAGGAAGGACAGATCAAATAAATGCAAATGGAGGAGAGATCTTATTGGAGTGATGCAAATGCATACACAATGTGATGTGAGTTATACCTCAATAAGGTTGTTAGTAAACACCCTCTTCCAACAACACAAGAAACAATATAGCAAACATCCTCTTCCAAAAATACAAGAGACTACTTTACACATGGACATCACCAGATGATCAATCTCAAAATCACATTATATTCTTTGCAGCCAAGGATGGAGAAGCTCTATACAGTCAGCAAAAACAAGACCGGGAGCTGACTATAGCTCAGACCATGAACTCCTTATTGCCAAATTCAGACTTAAACTGAAGAAAGTAGGAGGAACCACTAGACCATTCAGGTATGACCTAAATCAAATCTCTTACAAGTATACACTGGAAGTGACAAATAGATTCAAGGGATTAGATCTGATAGAGTGCCTGAAGAACTATGGAGTAAGGTTCATAACATTGTACAGGAGGTGGTGATCAAAACCATCCCCAAGAAAAGGAACTGTAAAAAGGCAAAATGGTTGTCTGAGGAGGTCTTACAAACAGCCAAGAAAAGAAGAGAAGCAAAAGGCAAAAGAGAAAAGGAAAGATATAGCCATCCGAATGCAGAGTTCCAAAGAATAGCAAGGAGAGATCAGAAAGCCTTCCTAAGTGACCAATGCAAAAAAATAGAGGAAAATAGTGGAATGGGAAAGACTAGAGATCTCTTCAAGAAAATTAGAGATATGAAGGGAACACTTCATGCAAAGATGGGCTCAATAAAGGACAGAAATGGTATGGACCTAACAAAAGCAGAAGATACTAAGAAGAGGTGGCAAGAATACACAGAATTATATAAAAAGATCTTAATGACCCAGATAACTACGACAGTGTGATCACTCACCTAGAGCCAGACATCCTGGAATGCAAAGTCAACTGGGCCTTAGGAAGCATCACTACAAACAAAGTCACTGGAGGTGATGAAATTCCAGCTGAGCAACTTGAAATGATAAAAGATGATGCTGTGTAAGTGCTGCACTCAATACGCCAGCAAATTTGGAAAACAGCAGTGGCCACAGGACTGGAAATGATCAGTTTTCATTCCAATCTCAAAGAAAGGCAATGCCAAAGAACGTTCAAACTACCACACAATTGTACTCATCTCACATGCTAACAAAGTAATGCTCAAAATTCTCCAAGTGAGGCTTCAACAGTATGTGAATCGAAAACTTCCAGATGTTCAAGCTGGATTTAGAAAAGGCAGAGGAATCAGAGATCAAATTGTCAACCTCTGTTGGATCATAGAAAATGCAAGAGAGTTCCAGAAAAATACCTACTTTTGCTTTACTGACTATGCCAAAGTTTTTTATTGTGTGGATCACAACAAACTGTGGCAAATTCTTCGAGAGATAGGAATACCAGATCACCTTACCTGCCTCCTGAGAAATCTTTATGCAGGTCAGGAAAGGAAAAAGGAAAGTGAAGTCATTCAGTTGTGTCTGACTCTTTGGCGACCCCATGGACTGTTGCCTACCAGGCTCCTCTATCCATGGGATTTTCCAGGCAAGGGTATTGGAGTGGGTTGCCATTTCCTTCTCCAGGGGATCTTCCCAATCCAGGGATCGAACCTGGGTCTTCCACATTGCAGGCAGACACTTTACCGTCTGAGCCACAGGGAAGTCCTAATGCAGGTCAAGAAGCAACATTAGAACCGGACATGGAACAATGGACTGGTTCCAAATCAGGAAAGGAGTATGTCAAGGCTATATATTGTCACCCTACTTATTTAACTTATACGTGGAGTACATCATGAGAAATGACTGGCTGGATGAAGCAAAGCTGGAATCAAGATTGCCAGGAGAAATATCATTAACCTCAGATATGCAGATGATACCACCCTTATGGCAGAAAGTGAAAAAGAACTAAAGAGCCTCTTGATCAAAGTGAAAAAGGAGAGTGAAAAAGCTGGCTTAAAACTCAACATTCAGAAAACTAAGATTATGGCATCCAGTCCCATCACTTCATGGCGAATAGATGGGGAAACAATGGAAACAATGAGGGACTTTATTTTCTTGGGCTCCAAAATCACTGCAGATGGTGACTGCAGCCATGAAATTAAAAGGTGCTTGATCCTTGGAAGAAAAACTATGACAAACCTAGACAGCATATTACAAAGCAGAGACATTACTTTGTCAACAAAGATCCATATAGTCAAAGTTATGATTTTTTTACAGTAGTCATTTATTCATGTGAGAGTTGGACCATAAACAAAGCTGAGCACTAAAGAACTGATGCTTTTGAACTGTGCTGTTGGAGAAGACTCAAGAGTCCCTTAGATTGCAAGGAAATACAATCAGTCAATCCTAAAGGAAATCAGTCCTGAATATTCATTGGAAGGACTGATGCTGAAGCTGAAGTTCCAATGCTTTGGCCACCTGATGAGAAAAACTGACTCTTTAGAAAAGACCCGGATGCTGGGAAAGATTGAAGACAGGAGAAGAAGGGGACCACAGAGAATGAGATGGTTGGATGGCATCACCGACTCAATGGACATGAGTTTGAGGAAGCTCAGGGAGTTGGTGATGGACAGGGAAGCCTGGCGTGCTGCAGTCCATTGTGTTGCAAAGAGTCAGACATGACTAAGCGACTGAACTGAGGTGAAGATTGTTATAACATCAACGAGAGAAACTCAGAAATGTTAATTAATATACTCACAAGTCTGTAAATGTAGAAACCCTTTTATCTATAATGTGATCCATTTTCTCACAGTAAAAGTGTTCCCAGTAATGTAAAATGATACACCTATTTTGGAAAACAATCTGGCAGTTACTAAAAGGTTAAACACAGACTTACCATACAATCCAGAATTCCACTCTTTCATTTTTCAAGAAAAATGAAAAATCAAGTTTACACAAAAACTTACACACAGATGTTCACAACTGTGCTTTTAATAATGGCCCCAAACTGGAAATAACCCTAAAGCCCAAGAGCCAATGAATGGATAAACAAATGCAGTATATCCATACAATGGAATATTAGTCTGCAATAAAGAGAAATGAAGTACATCAGTACATAACACGGATGGAACTTGAAAACAGTAGGCTATGTGAAAGGAGTCAGTCACACTAAATCACATATTATATGATCCCATGTATATGAAATGTCCAAAAAAATGGAAATTCACAGAAACAGAAAGCAAATTACCAGATGCAGAGCTGGAGAGGATGCTAAAATTGAAGGACAGGAGCTAAAGTTATCGGATTTCTTTCCAGGATAATGAAATTGTTCTAAACTTACTTGTGGTGATAGTTTTACAACTGCAAATATTTAAGATTTAATATATTTATTAAATATATATAAATACATATGCTTATGTAATTTAATAAAAATGTTGAATATCTTTAGTATATATTAAATTTAATTTATATAACATTTAATATATATACTATATATTAAATATACATATTTAGTATATATATTTAATTTAACATATATATTAATATATAAATACATATATGCTAAAATTCAGAGTGAATTTACACTTCATATGGATAAACTACATGGTATATAAATTATATTTCAATAAAACTATCACCAAAAAACACTGTCTTTGTACATTAGGGTGGAATTAAATATGCATTACTGTCTGATGTTCCTCAAAGCACAAATGACTCCATGACATCTGCCAGATTAGTGAGTATAACCCGTCTTCATAAAACGTGACCTGTGACTGCCAATCACCATTAACAGTGGGAAAGTTCTTGCTTTCCAACTATGACATTGGACAAGTCTGTGAAGAGATTTAAATCTCCTTTAAAGACTTACTTATTTACTTGGCTCTCAATTAGGATCTCTTATGCACCTTTAGCACAACAGCGCATTTCAGATTAACTAAAGTATTATCATTTGCAATAACTGTGACAAGAAACAATAAATATTATTGAGATAAAAATAAGTTAAGTATATGAAGTGATCCTTAGAAGTGTGTTCTAATGTGAACATTCAACCACAGCAATCTAGAAATTAAAACTGATGGTACCTAGGAGGGGCTTCCCCAGTAGCTCAGTGATAAAGAATCTGCCTGCAATGCAGGAGCTGCAGGAGACGTGGGTATGATCCTTGAGTCAGGAAGATCCCCTGGAGGAGGGCACAGCAACCCACTCACTCCAGTATTCTTATCTGGAGAATCCCATGGACAGAGAACCCTGGCAGGCTACAGTCACAGCGAGTCAGAAATGACTGAAGTATCTTAGCATGCACATACACCTAGCAGGATTCTAGGTCAATACAGAGTTATCAAACACATAATGCTAACTGAAGTTTTTCTTGCTTCTTGAAAAAGTAAACACCAAATGGAGGAAAAGCTCATAGACTGGCAACAATATTTTGGAAGGCTTATAATAATGTATTACTATTTATTTATATCTCATTGCACTCCAAATAGATTTTCTTCTTTTTAGTATGACACATCAAGAAGAAAAAGTGAAATAAAATCTCTATTATTAAATTAATTTAGAACATTTGCTCTTAAGGAACATTAAACCAGTTAGTCAACAAATATTTATTAAGTATCGACTATATACAGAAAACAGGGCCAGACACTGAAAGGACCTACAAAATATTTATGGTAGTTTCTGCCCTCTAGGAATTTGTGGTATTCTTGCAATAATAAATAACAATCCCTAATGCTATTTGCCAGATTTCAAATAATGTCTCCAGTTAATAAGAGGTGTAAGAGATGAATGGAGTGATGACACCCAACTTCTGAGACCACCAAGAGACTGGAGATGAATTCTGAACTAACTTTAAGAGGTGTAAAATGTAGGCAGGTTCCAAGTAAAGAAGGCAGATATCTTAAATGGGTAAAGCTGTGAAAGGCCAAGGTGCAGTTTTGGGAATGGAGGGCACATCAGTCTGGGCAGTCAGGCAAGGACACTGTGCACAGCTGGAACCAGGGTGGGGCAGAAGCCTGGACTAATCTGTGTGACCACTGCACTTCATCCTAAATCAGTTCAAAGAGATGCTAGAGGAAAAGTGACCCAAGATATTAGGGGCCAGGGTCCACTGGGGATGGCAACGGAGCAAAGGGGAAGAGATATGAGAAAGCAGAGGGCTTTGGTTCGTGCATGCCAACCAACTGAAGCAGTGTGTACAGCACTGAGCACCACGCAGATGGTCCCCAGGACATACATGGCCCCATCACTGTCAAGCTTAATCACACCTAACAACAGAACTTAGTCTTATTCTCTATCAGTATTTTTAAAAAAGATTTGTGTCTGTAAATTATTTAATAGGTTTCTTTAAAAAGAGAAATGTTCCTTTGTAAAGTCTTAGGTCAGGAGGAAATAATAAGACAAGCTTTTCAGTGACCTTCTATAACCGTGGAGTATTGATATATCATATGTACACATATCTAAAAAGATGTATCAAAAAAGATTTTTTCTTTTATGTTCACTAAGCTTTCACAGGGGGCGAGATGAAGTAAGAGTGATTAGCATATCAAGTAAAACAAAAATGGAACTACACTTGAATATTAACTTCAGGACACATATGCTGATTATTAAACTGGATATATCAGATATGCTGGTTATATGCTGAAAACAAAGCTTATATGAACCAGAAGCAATCAGGGACTCGTCTTGGTTTTCTCTCCCTCTCTGTCTGTCTCTCTTTCAAAAGAAGTTAAGTTCAAATATTATTTAGTAAGTAAAGATTAATGAGACACAGTCCTCCTCAAAGACTGCACAAAATAGTAAAGGAGATAAATATGTTATGAAATCACTGCTATTTAATATGATGAATGTTATATGTAAGTCAGATTTGATATCTTTAAAAGAAGCACTAAAATAATACCTGTTAATATAAAATCAAAAAAAGAATACCAACTCGTGTCCAGGTATTCTAATAAAATCTTGCACCTTATATAATTTCCTTCATTTACCAATATTCCACTAAGACAAACCACTTACTTAATGCTATCTAATAGACTTGTTAATATGCAGGTACTCAATGAAAATCATCAACAATGCTTTTCACTTTGATGATAACTAATATTGTAAGCAATAGGCAGACAAGGGGTGGGGAGTCACAGGACACACCACCAGCAGAGGTAAGGTGGGAGGCATGTAAACTCTGCAGATGGTAGGTAATGTTTCACAATCAGGGACACGGAAGGGGCAAAAGAGCGTCACAAAGGCCAGAGCAGCCAGTGGGCACGTAATCCAGGATACTCTGGGAAAACATGACAAAGATCCTGAATCAATTAAGATAAGTTTATTGGGAAGGCAAGTTGCAAGGCTTAAAAAGAGACTACTACAGGCTTCCCTGGTGGCTCTGGGGTAAAGAATCTGCCTGCCAAAACAGGAGACACAGGGTCGATCCCTGATCCAGAAAGACCCCACATGCCATGGAGTAGCTAAGCCCCTGCGCCGCAACTACTGAAGCCCGCGTGCCCTAGAGCGCATGCTCTGCAGCAAGAGACGCCATCGCAACCAGAAGTCAGAGCACCGCAACTAGAGAGCAGCCCCCGTTCCACCCAACTAGAGAAAAGCCCACACAGCAACAAAGACCCAGCACAGCCAAAAATAAACATTTTAACAGAAACACTGGTTAGTCCTATGAGTTTCAAAAACTCTAAGCAATATGACTGGACAGCTATTAGAGAGGAAACATTGGAAAACATAAGTTAGTACTTTTCATACTGTTCACAGGGTTCTCAAAGCAAGAATACTACAGTGAGTTGCCATTTCCTCTTCCATTGGACCACATTTTGTCAGAACTCTTCACTATGACCTGACCATCTTGGGTGGCCCTGCAAGGCATGGCTCCTAGCTTCATTGAGTTATGCAATCCCCTTTGCCACAATAAGACCGTGATCCATGAAGGGAGAAAAAGTCAGTTTTCATTCCAATCTGAAATAAGGGCAACACCAACAATGTCCAAACTACCATACAATTGCACTCATTGAACAGGCTAACAAGGTAATGCTCACAATCCTTCAAGCTAGACTTCAGCAGTGCCTGACCAGAGGATGTCCAGATGTGCAAGCTGGGTTTCAAAGAGGCAGAGGGACTGGAGATCAAATTGCCAACATCTGTTGCACCATGGAGAAAGCAAGGGAATTTCAGAAAAACCTCTACGTCTGCTTCATTGACTATGCTAAAATCTTTGACTGTGTGGATTACAGCAAACTGTGGAAAAAATTTTAAAGAGATGGGAGTACCAGACCATTTTACCTGTCTCCTGAGAAACCTATATGCAGGTCAAGAAGCAACAGTTAGAACCAGACATGGAACAGTGGACTGATTCAAAACTGGGAAAGGAGTACAACAAGGATGTATACTGTCACCTTATTTATTTAACTTACATACAGAGTCCATCATTCGAAATGCTGGGCTGGATGGATCACAAGCTGGAATCAAGGTTGCTGGGAGAAAACAAAACCTCAGATATGCAGATGATATCACTCTAATGGTAGATATATCACTTCTGATAAGGGTGAAAGAGGAGAGTGAAAAAGCTGATTTGAAGTTCAACATTCAAAAAACGAAGATCATGCCATTTGGTCCCATCACTTTATGGCAAATAGAAGGGGAAAAAGTGGAAGCAGTGACAGATTTTATTTTCTTGGGCTCCAAAATCACTGCAGATAGTAACTGCAGCCATGAAATTAAAAGATGCTTGCTCCTTGGAAGGAAAGCTATGAAAAACCTAGACAGCATATTAAAAAACAGAGACATCACTTTGCTGACAAAGGTCCATCTGGTCAAAGCTGTGGTTTTTCCAGTAGTCATGTAAGGATGTGAGTGCTGGACCATAAAGAAGGCTGACTACTGAAGAACTGATGCTTTCTAATTGTGGTGCAGGAGAAGACAATTGACTGCAAGGAATCAAACCAATCAATCCTAAAGGAGCTCAGTCCTGGGTATTCATTGGAAGGACTGATGCTGAAGCTGAAACTCCAATACCTTGGCCACCTGATGAAAAGAGCTGTCTCACTGGAAAAAAAAACAACAACAAACTTTATGCTGATTGAAGGCAAAAGGAGAAGGGGGCAGTAGAAGATGAGATGGTTAGATGGTATCACTGATTCAACAGACATGGAGCTGAGCAAGCTCCAGGATATGGTAAAGTACAGAGGGGCCTGGCAAGCTACAGTCCATAGGGTCCAAAGAGTCAGATGTGTCTTCACAACTGAACAACTACAGCAAGTTGGTACTAAGAGAATTAGACCTCACAATTTATCAAATATGAACAGGAGAGGATGGATGAATTCTCAAAAACCATTTTATCACTCCTAACAACTTCCGCCTGGATTCCTGCCACAATATTTACTTGCAAAATATGTTTGTTTTGTTAGCCCTGTTTTGTTTGCTCTCTGCCTTGAATCTGTAGCACGCTTCTGTTTTGAGACTGTTTTTTTTCCTTTTTAATTCTTAGCCCCTTCTAAGAATATTAACCATAATTATAAGATCATGTAAAATAATGCAAATATGTATGGAGTTAAACAGCTGCCTTTTTCTTATCAAGTAATCTGGGAAAAGAAAGAAAAGGAAGGAAAGTTAAGAAAAGCTCAGTCTAAAATACAGACAAAGAACACAATTACTAAAATTAAAAATACTCTAGAAGAAGCCAATAGCAGACTATCTGAAGCAGAAGAATGAATCCATCAGCTGGAAGGTAAAATGGTGGAAATAACTTCTGAAGAGCAGAATAAAATAAAAAGAATGAAAAGAACTAAGGATAGTCTCAGAGATGTCTGGGACAACATCAAACGCATTAACATTTGAATTATAGGTGTCTCAACAGAAGAAGAGAAAAAGAAAGGGTATGAGAAGATTTTTGAAGAGATTATAGTTGAAAATTTCCCCAACATGGAAAAGGAAATAGTCAATCAAGGCCAAGAGGCACAAAGAGTCCCATACAGGGCAAACCTATAGAGAAACACACTAAGACACATACTAATCAAACTAACAAAGATTAAACACAAAGAAAGAATATTAAAAGCAGCAAGGGAAAAGCAACAAGTGACATAAAAGGGAAATCCCATATGTTTAACAGCATATCTTTCAGCAGAAACTCTGCAGGCCAGTAGGAAAGGCAGGATATATTTAAACTACTGAAAGGGAAAAGTCTACAACCAAGATTACTGTACCTGGCAAGGATCTCATTCAAGACTGATGAAGAAATCAAAAGCTTTTCAGATAAGCAAAAGTTAAGAGAATTCACCACCGCCAAACCAGCTTTGCAACAAATGTTAAAGGGACTTATACAGTCAAGATACAAGAGAAGAAAAAGATCTACAAAATCAAACCCCAACCAATTAAGAAATGGCAATAGGAACATACATATCAATAATTACTTTAAATGTAAATGGATTAAATGCTCAAAAAGAAAAAAAAAAAAGACAGACTGCCTGAATGGATACAAAAACAAGACCAATACATATGCTGTCTACAAGAAACCCACTTCATACCTAAAGACACATATGGACTGAAAGTGAGAGGATGGAAAAATATATTCCATGCAAATGGAAAGCAAAATAAATCTAGAGTAGCAATCCTCATATCAGACAAAATAGACCTTAAAATAAAGACTATCACAAGCGATACGGAAGGACACTACATAATGATCAAGGGATCAATCCAAGAGGAAGACATAACAATTCTAAATATCTAAGCAAACATAGAAGCATCTCAATACATAAGACAAATACTAACAGACATAAAAGGAGAAATCGACAGTAACACAATAATTGTAGGAGCCTTTAACACCCCACTCACACCAATGGACAGATCATCAAAACAGAAAACGAATAAGGAAACACAAGTCTTAAATGATATATTAGATGAGATGGATCTCATTGATAATCTTCAGGACATTCCACCCAAATGCAGAAGGATACACCTTCTTCTCAAGTGCATGTGGAACATTCTCCAGGATAGACCACATCTTTGATCACAAATCAAACCTCAGAAAACTTAAGAAAATTGGTATCACATTAAGCATCTTTTTCCAACCACAATGCTATGAGATCAGATACCAATTACAAGGAAAAAATTGTAAGAAACAAAAACACATGGAGATTAAACAATACGTTTTTAAATAACCAACAGGTTACTAAAGAAATCAAAAGGGAAATAAAAAATTTCTAGAAAGAATAACAATGAAAATGTGACAACTCAAAACCTATGGGATGCAGCAAAAACAGTTCTAAGAGGAAAGTTTATAGCAATACAATCCTACCTCAAGAAACAAGAAAAAAATTGAATAAACAACCTAACTTTACACATAAAACAATTGGAAAAAGAAGAAAACACCCCAAAATTAATGAAAGGAAAGAAATCTTAAAATGAGAGCAGAAATAAATGAAAAAGAAATGAAACAATAGTAAAGATTAATAAAACTAAAAGCTGGTTCTTTGAGAAGATAAGCAAAATTGACAAACCTTTAGGTAGACTCATCAAGGAAAAAGGACAGAAGAATCAAATCAAAAAAATTAGAAATGAAAAAGGAGAGGTTACAACAGACAATGCAGAAATGCAAAGGATTATAAGAGACTATTATGAACAACTATATGGCAAGAAACTGGATAGCCTGGAAGAAATGGACAGATTCTTAGAAAAGTTCAATCTTCCAACACTAAACCAGGAAGAAATATAAATTATGAACAACTCAATTACAAGCACTGAAATTGAAGCTGTGACCAAAAATCTCCCAAAAAACTAAAACCCAGGACCAGATGGCTTCACTGGAGAGCTAATGCCTATCCTTCTGCTGCTACTGCTGCCGCTAAGTCGCTGCAGTTGTGTTCAATTCTGTGCAACCCCATAGATGGCAGCTCACCAGGATCCCCCGTTCCTGGGATTCTCCAGGCAAGAACACTGGAGTGGGTTGTCATTCCCTTCTCCAATGGGTGAAAGTGAAGTCACTCAGCCATGTCCAACTCTTAGCGACCCCATGGACTGCAGCCTACCAGGCTCCTCCATCCATGGGATTTTCCAGGCAACAGTACTGGAGTGTGGTGTCATAGCCTTTTCCAGCCTATCCTTCTAAACTATTTCAAAAAATTGCAGAGGAAGGAACACTTCCAAACTCATTCTGTGAGGCCACCATCACCCTGATACCAAAACCAGACAAAGACAACACAAAAGAAGAAACTACAGGCCAGTATCACTGATGAACATAGATGCAAAAATCCTCAACAAAATTTTAGCAAACAGGATTTAGCAACACTTAAAAAGCTCATACACCATGGTCAAGTTGGGTTTATTCCAGAGATGCAAGGATTTTTCAATATATGCAAATCAATCAGTGTGATACACCATATTAACAAATTGAAAGATAAAAACCATATGATAATCTAAACAGATGCAGAAAAAGCCTTTGACAAAATTCAGCACCAATTTATGATTAAAACTCTTCACAAAACGGGCATAGAAGGAACCTACCTCAACATGTTGTTTAGTCATTGAGTCATGTCCAAATCTTTTGTGACAGGTTCCTCTGTCCATGGAATTTTTCCAGCGAAAATACTGGAATGGGTTGCCATTTCCTTCTCCAACCTCAACATAGTAAAGGCAATATATGATAAGCCTACAGCAAACATCATTCTCAATGGTGAAAAATTGAAAGCATTCCCTGTAAGATCAGGAACAAGACAAGGGTATCCACTTTCACCACTATTATTCAACATAGTTTTGGAAGTCCTAGCTATAGCAATAAGAGAACAAAAAGAAATAAAAGGAATCCAGATCAGAAAAGAAGAAGTAAAGCTCTCACTGTTTGTAGATGACATGATACTATACACAGAAAACCCTAGCAATACTATCAGGAAATTACTAGAGCTAATCAGTGAATTTAGCAAAGTCACAGGATATAAAATCAATACACAGAAATCACTTGCATTTCTATATATTAGCAAAGAAAAATCAGAAATAACTGCAACAAAAAGAATAAAATATCTAGGAATAAACTTACCTAAGGGGACAAAAGAACTGTACACAGAAAATTATAAGATAGCGATGAAAGAAATCAAAGACACATTAACAAATGTTTATGTCCTACCAAAACCATAAACCATTTTCCTGGGTAAGAAGAATCAATATTGTGAAGATGACTATACTACCAAATGCAATCTACAGATTCAATGTGATCCCTATCAAATTACCAATGACATTTCCCAAAGAACTAGAACAAAAAGTTTCACAATTCATATGGAAACACAAAAGACCCCAAATAGCAAAAACAGTATTGAGAAAGAAGAACGAAGCTGGAGGAATCAACCTTCCTGACTTCAGATTATACTACAAAGCTACAGTCATCAAGATAGTATGATACTGGCACAAAAACAGAAATATAGACCAATGGAACTAGATAGAAAGCCCAGATAAACCCATGCACCTATGGGTACCTTATTGTTGACAAAGGAGGCAAGCAGACACAATAAGGTAAAGACAGCCTCTTCAATAAATGGTACTGGGAAAACGGGATAGCTATGTGTAAAAGAATGAAATTAGAATATTTCTAACACCATACACAAAGATAAACTCAAAATGGATTAAAGACCTAAATGTAAGACCAGAAACTATAAAACTCTTAGAGGAAAACATACACAGAACACTCAATGACATAAATCAAAGCAAGATCCTCTATGACCCACCTCCTAGAGTAATAGAAATAAAAACAACAGTAAACAAGTAGGACCTGATTAAACTTAAAAATTTATGCACAGCAAAGGAAACTATAAGCAAGGTGGAAAGACAACCCTCAGAATGTGAGAAAATAATAGCAAATGAAACAACTGACAAAGGATTAATTTCCAAAATATACAAGCAGCTCATACAACTCAATACCAGAAAAACAAACAACCCAATCAAAACATGGGAAAAAGACCTAAACAGACATTTCTCCAAAGAAGACATACAGATGGCTAACAAACACATGAAAAGATGCTCAACATCGCTCATTATTAGAGAAATGCAAATCAACAGTACATGAGATACCACCTCACACTGCTCAGAATGGCCCTCATCAAAAAGTCTACAAACAATAAATGCTGGAGAGGATGTGGAGAAAAGGGAATGCTCTTGCACTGTTGGTGGGAATGTAAATTGATACAGCCACTATGGAAGACAATGTGGAGATTCCTTTAAAAATTAGGAATAAAACCACCTTATGACCCAGCAATCCCACTCCTAGGCATATACCCTGAGGAAACCAAAATTGAAAAAGACATATGTATCCCATTGTTCATTGCAGCACTATTTACAATAGCTAGAACAGGGAAGCAACCTAGATGTCCATTGACAGATGAATGGATAAAGAAGTTGTGGTACATATATACAGTGCAATATTGCTCAGCCATAAAAAGGAACACATTTGAGTCAGTTCTAATGAGGTGGTTGAACCTAGAGCCTATTATACAGAGTGAAGTAAGTCAGAAAGAGAAAGACAAATATCAGATACTACAGAGTCAGACACGACTGAAGCAACTTAGCAGCAGCAGGAGCAACGCATATATACAGAATCTAGAAAAATGGTACTGAAGAATTTATTTGCAGGGCAGCAATGGAGAAACAGATATAGAGACTAGAAGTATGGACATGGGGAGAGGGGAGGAGAGGGTGAGATATATGGAGAGAGTAACATGGAATCTTACATTACCATATGTAAAAGAGATAGCCAATGGGAATTTGCTATATGGCTTAGGAACCTCAAACAGGGGCTCTGTATCAACCTAGAGGGGTGGGATGGGGAGGAGATGGGGAGAGCTTCAAAAGGGAGGGTATGTATGTATACCTATGGCTGATTCATGTTGAGGTTTGACAGAAAACAACAAAATTCTGTAAGGCAATTATTCTTCAATTAATAAATAAAATTCAGGAACTACGTCTATTCAAAGTTAAGCTAATGGTTTCTGAGGTGAAATGCATAGACACTTCTATAAGAATTCTTAGTTTTTCAGTTGTATTGAGAAACCTTACTCTACTTTATGGGCAAAATGCCTGTATCATTTCCAAAAAAATAATCCAGTACATATTGGGAGTTGGCATATCTTCTGTGAATCCAATTTAAATCCCTAATCTTTGCATCCTAATGGATTTAAACATTTTCTGACCTGGGAGGGGAAATGTATTCAACATTTTCCTTCCAAGATTCAGAGTAAACTATTTTCTAGCCCAAGGGTTATTGTCAAAAGTAAAGCCTAACTCCTCTTTCATTTCCAGAAGCTTTCTAGATAAAGTGCAGCATAGTAGAGAAAGTAGTTCCCATGCCAAAATCATTGAATATTACACATTATCTAAACCAATAGCGGGCAGGTACATCTTTTCCATATATGGTGTCTCTGGCTAAACTCCTTTCAACCCTGCCCAGCAAGCTTCTATTCTTCCGTCAGCACCATAATCAAATATCCCCTGTACTGTGAAACCTTTGTTAAACACTCCAAAGCAAGGATTCCTTACTCTGTGGGGGCGAGGGGTGGGGGCAGACCCTTTTCACCGTAATACTTGACAAACTTGAATTAAGCAGAGAGCTATGCTTCATCTACACTGTATTGTAAACATCACCCACAGGACAAATACTTCCCTGGATACTCTGGGCTTGTCCACAACCGTATGCATAGGGCTTAGCTGAGTACCCCTTCCATGACGGCGCTCCCCCAGCATCTGTTAAACAAGTAGTTATACTTCTCATATTTCCTGGCTCATCCCTCTCCCATTAGGCTGAACTTGAGGATGGTGCACTGTCTTATCTACCTGTCTTTTTACAACCTCTAGCACAGTCACTGCCCAGTAAATATGTGCTAAATGTATCAGTGAATGAATGAATGAACAAAAGAAAAGCAAACAGTGCCCAGTCCCCTTCAAACATTCAGCACAGTTGTTTAATTAATGGTTCCTTTCCTAGAAATTCCTTATCTGTGTATCCTTCCTGTCATGCCACGTTTTCTACCTTGTATTTTGTAGGTTCATAGACACACTTCTTATAGGTTCACACACACTTCTCCTGGAATGAAAGCTCCCTGAGGTCCAGAACTTGCTCAATTTCTCAGTGAACACAGTGGAGCCTATTGAGCCCAGAAGTTACTCACATGTCTGTTGCACAGTCAGTCAGCAGAGACTACATGGGATTATAGAACATCTGAGGTGACTCTAGTTCACTCGGTGAAGGTCCTTCTTCTGAGGCACATCAGTCTTATCAACATAAGTTGCTGAGTTGAGCTCAGTTTTCAGAAACACAAGCTTTACTAATTCCAGACCACAAACCTCTGTGATTCCTATCAGCCATTTCATTGACCCATTCCTCCCATATCAGACTGAAATGACATAAAGTGTCTTCAACTTCCTATAGAAAATAAAAGGGAATGAGATGGTGCATATGAAGAAATTTGAGTTTCTCTGACAAGAGAAGTTCAATAAGTTATTAGTCAAATACAGTGCTTAGAAAAGCTAAATATAATTATTTATTCAATGCTTATTCACTGATGTCAAAAAATGCTACTTTTCATTCACTTCCATCCTCACTCTGTTCCCTTGCACTTACTTTTAGTTTAGAACAAATGCAGTCTGTGAATTATGATCTATATTGTAATAAACAGCTGAAAAGACTAACTGTAATCAAGCAAAAAATAATCAATATTGGGAAGTGCAATGGTCTTACTTCAAAAGTTTGAAAATTGTTGTATAATTGACTTTCCTCCATTTGCTATCCGTTTTATTCACATTTTTTTCAACTGAAGGAGTAACTTGACCTACATGTGTTAAGAGGAAAAGAAATCACTTAAGTAGCAGCAAATGAGATACTATTATCACAGTTCAATATAAAATTGCCATCCATCATTTAAACAATTTGATCTGTGGCAGGGACAGGAAATTTCCAAAGACATTCTTAAACACTACAAACATTTTTCAAGCTATCAAATTAAGAGACAGGAATAATTAGACATTGCCCAAGGTCTTTCTATTCTGAAGGGAGAGATTTTTCAGGAAGATAAAATTGTTTGTCTCTCTTGTTTTGATATTTGGTCTCAATGAAAACAGGGTCATGTTTTAGACAATGATTGAGCTACAAAGTGTCAAGAAGGCCTTCACTAATTATTTTTTTAGAAAGCTAATCAACATACGGTACATGTAAAGAATGTTAATGTTTCCCCAAGGTCTACAGCTTGAAAAGCAGAGACATCACTTTGCCAGTAAAGGTCCATCTAGTCAAGGCTATGGTTTTTCCTGTGGTCATGTATGGATGTGAGAGTTGGGCTGTGAAGAAAGCTGAGCGCCAAAGAATTGATGCTTTTGAACTGTGGTGTTGGAGAAGACTCTTGAGAGTCTCTTGGACTGCAAGGAGATCCAACCAGTCCATTCTGAAGGAGATCAGTCCTGGGTGTTCTTTGGAAGGAATGATGCTAAAGCTGAAACTCCAATACTTTGGCCACCTCATGTGAAGAGCTGACTCATTGGAAAAGACTCTGATGCTGGGAGGGATTGGGGGCAGGAGGAAGAGGGGACAACAGAGGATGAGATGGCTGGATGGCATCACCAACTCGATGGACATGAGTTTGAGTAAACTCCAGGACATGGTGATCGACAGGGAGGCCTGGTGTGCTGCGATTCATGGGGTCACAAAGAGTCGTACACGACTGAGCGACTGAACTGAACTGAACTGAAGGTCTACACATGGGTCCGTTTAAAAGGCGCCCAGCAGCATCTGCCCAGCCCACAACCCCTTTCTCTGAGAACTGCAGAAAATCCAGCTGAGGGGCCCAGATGCCACTTTGTACTCATCTCAAGAGTGGATATCCGAAGAAACTGGGGTCCTCAGACACTCTTCCCTGAGAATTTGGAACTGGAGGTTGAATATGTTCATCAGCATCTATTGGACCTTAGAACTAAAGCATGTGAGCCTGGGAAAGATGTGGTAGCCGCCATCAACAACAGTGCGTGGAGGCCCCGAGAAAGCCCGGTGCTGACAGGAGAATGCAGCAGGAGGGAGGCAGCAGGGGTGAGAGGCAGGGCAGTGGCCTCGGCTCCTCCTCACTGCCAGGCCCCAACCCTCTGCCATGCTCCGCCACACACCTCTGCAGTTTCTCCAGCAAATCCTCACTTTCACTATCAAATCCTCATTCTTCTGTGGGTTTTGGTGACTTGTCACCAAAAGAACCTTGGGACAACCTTGTTAACTCACCTTGACTGCTTGGCAGGCCAGCCAGACAACTTCTCTTCAAACTCTAAAAACGATGACACATTACTGACCATCAGGGGCTTCTGAACATTCTGATTCGCAAGTCACTGCAAAAATCCTTGGAAATTCAGTGGGAGTATTTTTAGGTTTGGCTTCATAAGAAACAATGTGCTAAAGCAACTGACCAGAAAAAGTTGTCATAGATCTCAGCTACTATTTTAGCACAAGAGGCCAATGTAGTCATATTTCCCAGGTGGATTCTACTCTTCGCTCTAGAACAAGAGGCACTGGGCCCTATTCAATGACAGTAAGATTGATAAACTATGTTCTACACCAGGGCTTCTCATACTATAAATGGTGAAGGTTTTATTGGTTTTGTTTTTATTTTGTTCTGTATATGTTTTCCAATTTATTGGAGTGCAATACTTTTATAAAACACAGAAGTAGTGTGTTTGATGTCACACCAATGTCATATTGTTATATATAATTCTTAACACTTGCTCTCAATTTCTGTTCATATTTCACTGCAACAATAAACAGTTCCTAAACCACACCAGCCCTTGGCCCACACTTTTAGAAGCTCTGGTCTACACTACAGCTGTCTCAGCACTCAATATACATGGCTACTCAGTTGTCTCCACCCAGGACTTCTCTTGAAGACACTGTGATAGCCTGCTGCTGCTGCTGCTACTAAGTCATTTCAGTCGTGTCTGACTCCGTACGACCCCACAGACAGCAGCCCACCAGGCTCCCCCGTTCCTGGGATTCTCCAGGCAAGAACACTGCAGTGGGTTGCCATTTCCTTCTCCAATGCATGAAAGTGAAAAGTGAAAGTGAAGTTGCTCAGTCGTGTCCGACTCTTCACGACCCCATGGACTGCAGCCCACAAGGCTCCTCCGCCCATGAGATTTTCCAGGCAAGAGTACTGGAGTGGGATGCCATTGCCTTCTCCGTTGGTACAAAATAGAGGTACATCCTACCTGGAAGGCTGGTAATAATCAAGTCCCTGCTTGTAATACTGGCACTGTGATTCTGAGCTAGGAATGTAACCTCTCTGAGAATGCCTCTGCAGTTGCAAAATGTGAGTATATGGTAGGCAAAATTCTAAGACTGCTCCCCAAGTGTATCCATTCTCAGGCAGTACACCTTGCAGAATTCCTTTCCTTTGAGTGTGGACAGGGTTTGTGAATATGATGGGATAGCCACTTCCTCGATGAAATTACATTGTATAAGATGTTTTATAAGTAGAAATGGGAGAGACTGATTCACTGTTGGGTTGGGGGTTTTTTGTTTGTTTGTAATACTTGTTTATTTATTTTGCTGTGCCAGGTCTTAGTTGCAGGAGTTGAGATCTTCAGCTGCAGCATGCAGGACCTAGTTCCCTGATCAGGGATGGAACTCAGGCCCCCTCCCAGCCACTGGATTACTGGGGAAATCTCCACTGTTGGTTTTGAAGAAGTAAGCTGTCACACTGTGAGGAGGCCACATACCTAAGACCTGCAGGTGGTGAACAGAAGCGGAAAACAACCCCTGGCCAATGGCCAGCAAGAAACAGGGTCCTTAGTTCACTTCCCCTCAAGGGACTGAGTTCTGTCAACAACCTGAATGAGCCTGGAATAGAGCCCTGAGCCTCAGACGAGCACACAGCCCCTGAAAACACTTCTGTTTCAGCCTAGTGAGTCCTGAGCAGAGAATTCGGCTCTGCTCTGTCCAGACCTCTGGCCTATAGATAATCATACTAAATGGCTGTTGCTTTGTTATGCAAGAACAGAAACTATCACAGAGTGCCATACCTACCAATGCTGGGGTTGCTGCAAGGATAAGAAATAATTTATGGGAAGCGCTGAATATGCCAAAATCATTCAGTGCACAGTAGCTATTAAGCCCATGTTGGTGATTAGTTTTCATAACCCATTTAGGCCTGGTTTTAAAAAAGGCAGAGGAACCAGAGATCAAATTGCCAACATCCGCTGGATCATAGAAAAAGCAAGAGAGTTCCAGAAAAACATCTATTTCTGCTTTATTGACTATGCCAAAGCCTTTGACTGTGTGGATCACAATAAACTGTGGAAAATTCTGAAAGAGATGGAAATACCAGACCACCTGATCTGCCTCTTGAGAAACCTGTATGCAGGTCAGGAAGCAACAGTTAGAACTGGACATGGAACAACAGACTGGTTCCAAATAGGAAAAGGAGTTCGTCAAGGCTGTATATTGTCACCGTTTATTTAACTTATATGCAGAGTACATCATGAGAAACGCTGGATTGGAAGAAGCACAAGCTGGAATCAAGATTGCCGGGAGAAATATCAATAACCTCAGATATGCAGATGACACCACCCTTATGGCAGAAAGTGAAGAGGAACTCAAAAGCCTCTTGATGAAAGTGAGAGTGGAGAGTGAAAAAGTTGGCTTAAAGCTCAACATTCAGAAAATGAAGATCATGGCATCCGGTCCCACCACTTCATGGGAAATAGATGGGGAAACAGTGGAAACAGTGTTAGACTTTATTTTTCTGGTCTCCAAAATCACTG
Source organism: Bos indicus x Bos taurus (assembly GCF_003369695.1). Classification (NCBI taxonomy): domain Eukaryota; kingdom Metazoa; phylum Chordata; class Mammalia; order Artiodactyla; family Bovidae; genus Bos; species Bos indicus x Bos taurus. The sequence goes on along the minus strand of NC_040097.1, from coordinate 14,218,285 downwards.
CAGATGGTGACTGCAGCCATGAAATTAAAAGACACTTACTCCTTGGAAGGAAAGTTATGACCAACCTAGATAGCATATTCAAAAGCAGAGACATTACTTTGCCAACAAATGTCCGTCTAGTCAAGGCTATGGTTTTTCCTGTGGTCATGTATGGATGTGAGAGTTGGGCTGTGAAGAAGGCTGAGCACCGAAGAATTGATGCTTTTGAAGTGTGGTGTTGGAGAAGACTCTTGAGATTCCCTTGGACTGCAAGGAGATCCAACCAGTCCATTCTGAAGGAGATCAGCCCTGGGATTTCTTTGGAAGGAATGATGCTAAAGCTGAAACTCCAGTACTTTGGCCACCTCATGCGAAGAGTTGACTCATTGGAAAAGACTCTGATGCTGGGAGGGATTGGGGGCAGGAGGAAGGGGACAACAGAGGATGAGATGGCTGGATGGCATCACTGACTCGATGGACGTGAGTCTGAGTGAACTCCGGGAGTTGGTGATGGACAGGGAGGCCTGGTGTGCTGCGATTCATGGGGTCGCGAAGAGTTGGACACGACTGAGCAACTGATCTGATCTGATATAGGGACTAAAGTATATGCATATACAAACACACACATTGACACACAGAAAATTCTAACAGCCTTCATGAGTCCCCCTACAGAGAACAATCTGCCTATCGTTTTTAAAAACTGGCTGATATCTGTTGGGTCCCTCTCATATCTCTCTTTTGATAATTGTCATAAGCCCGGGAAGTCAATAAGGTAACACCACCATTTTCATTACACCAGAGAAAAATCTGATGCTCAGACTCCACCCAAAGTCACATAGCCAGTTGGCTCACAGCAGAATCAGATCATAAGCCTATCTTTTCAAAATAATCCACAGAAGTCTCATTTTTAAATGTAAAGATTTCTTTCACTTCAATAAGTCACCTCCTATGGTTTCAAAAAGAGTTTTTGCAAACATCACAGATGTTATTGATTACAACAAGGTCTCTGTCCATCTTAAATCACACTGCAAACTGTATTTTCTGGTTCTGAAATAAAAAAAAAAAAAAAAGTAGATATTCCCATAAGCAAAATCTGGAAATTGAATTGGACCTAAAATTCCTAATTTTTAGATATAGCTTTTTGCCATGAGAATTAAAAAGCAGACCAACTGTGTTGGGGATATGAAGACACAGTGCACTGGTCAGATCTGTTCTCTTTGACCTGCACATGACTTCAGAGCTGCTAGCTAGGGACACAATGTTTTCAGCCCACTTTACAGGGTCCATATCAACTTTTGCACTTCAGTTACGACCCCCTATTTTATAAGCTGTGGAATTCTTTTCTGGTACTTAACTTTCCATAAAAGCAAATATTCAAATTATGATTGGGGTGAACATTTTCACTAGCAGGTTTCACAGCTAAGAAAGATTATATTTTTTATGTTTTGTGTGCAGCTCTCTGAAAATATAGGATTCTGTTAAACACTCACTACCACAAATAAAGTGGCATATATTAGCAATGCTTATATATCTTCCCATTTCCCCGCTTAACTTCAGTAGATTCTCAAAGGCATCCACACCACTGAAAAATACATTTTCAGATTCTTGGACAGTTGTATGGATGATACAAAAATAAAATAAAACATACTGGGTGTTGGATAGTCCAGGCCTAGCCTGGACCACATAAGTCTGTCCTGTGGGAGGAATGGAGTTAAATGGCTCCACTCAACCTTTTGGGGCAACCACATACTTTATCATCACAAGACTTCACATTATAAATGATGTACAAATATATGTGCCCCAAGAAATATGTGTAGAAAGTTGCTCTCCATGGGAGAGAGGAGACAATGTCTGCCAGTATCAACAGTGTGTGCAGGAAACTGGGCTCAGAGGAACCAGAAACTGCAGCTGGATTCCAAGGGAGGTGTGACACAGACTGAGGCAGTGCCAAAGCTAATGATGGAGAGCTTACAGCGCTCAAAATCCGAGGACTCAAGTAGCCTCTTGATGAAAGCCCCTGCAGTCTGGGTCCCACCATGGAAGGGGTAACAGCACCAGATATGAAGGCAGGTCTTCGGTTCCTTCAGAGATGAAAAGGCAGGTGACAATCACAGTCTCTGCCACTTGTATTCAACATTTGAGTTAGGGCTAATTCCTAGAATTTAATATTTGAGATTTTGAGTTTGTATACCTTTGTTCATTCATCTGTTTGAAGAAACTAGAACTAAAAAACCCAGATAGTCCTCTTACGCTGGAAAGACTGAAACCAATCCAACCAACCACCCAGATCAGCAGTCAACAAACATTTCTAGAAAGGGCCAGATGATAAATATTTTTGGCTTTGCAGGCCACATGGTCTCTACTCAACTCCCCAAAGTGCAAAGACAACAACATGTCAGGGAGCGGGTACGGCTATTTTTCAACATCAGCTCAGTTTAGTCGCTCAGTCGTGTCTGACTCTTTATGACCCCAGGGACTGCAGCACACCAGGCTTCCCTGTCCATCACCAACTCCCGGAGCTTACCCAAACTCATGTCCATCGAGTCAGTGATGCCATCCAACCATCTCATCCTGTGTCGTCCCCTTCTCCTCCTGCCTTCAATCTTTCCCAGCATCAGGGTCTTTTCCAATGAGTCAGTTCTTCACATCAGGTGGCCAAGGTATTGGAGTTTCAGCTTTAGCATCAGTCTTTCCAATGAATATTCAGGACTGATCTCCTTTAGAATGGACTGGTTGGATCTCCTTGCTATCTAAGGGACTCTCAAGAGTCTTCTCCAACATCACAGTTCAAAAGCATCAATCCTTTGGTGCTCAGCTTTCTTTATAGTACAATATATGTTCCAACATACACTTACTTATAAAAAACAGTTGGTGGACCAATCAGACTGGGCCCATGGGTTGTCATTTGCAGACTCCTGACTTAGGTCTCAGAAAACACAGCCACCAGGTCCCTCATAATTTCTGCACTGGCACAGCCTTCGGTTTCCTGGACAGTGTTCCAACACATGTCCCTCCTCCCACTCCATCCTCCAGCTGCCTCCAGATCCCTATCCCAGAAGTCTGAGCATGCCCTTCTCCTGTTAAACATTATGTGCCTCCCACTGGCTAGAGAAGCACCCCAAATCTACACCCAAAATATTCTGGTGTTAGTCCAGATACTCGTGAGTGAGTTATGCACAAAAGGGTACTACTATCTTCAATACCATTTGTACGAGAAATGCCCACTTCAGCTTTGACAAAGTTAAGGAGTCCTTTATTGAAGGACTTCTGAGGACTGTACACTAAGTGTATCAGGCAGTCATCAGGGAACAAGAATAATTTCCCAAACACTTTTGACCACAGAACCTTTCATTCCCACAGAGGATCACTTGGAACTTGCATCCCAGGGGATGTGCCATGGGAAATACGCCCACGTGATACGTTCCTTAGCATGACATAAATAATCCTTTATAATCTAGCCCACATCTATGCAGAGTTCCCATTTGGCGCTTGCCAGGACCCTTTTAGTGTGTCCTCCCCCCGTTTCACTGAGCTGCATATTAAGGTTTTTTTTTTTTCCACATTAAGGTTTTTTATCTCTCTTTAGCACAACACATGCTGAAACACACCCATGCTTGACAAATTCTATACTGCCAGGACCAGCTCAGTTTTTAAACATTCTCCCCCATAAAGTTTATTCCCCAGGCCTTTGTGCCCACAGAATATTTGAATAATAACTCAATTATTCCATGCAGCTTGGTTTATTCTAAACCTGGTGCTAAGCAAAAGAATCCTAGAGGAAGCTAGACTTCCCATTTGAACTTGTGACCTTGGATGACTAATTTGAGGATAGACCCTGAATCCTTTCCTATTAGCTTCTCAAAGCTGGTACAATACATTTAGTTTAATAGAAGGTTATTTCTCCCATAAAGCATATGTCATGAATATACTAAATATATTCCCCTATCTCTCTCTACCCCATATTATTTAATGGGGATTCTTCAGAGAGCATAAAGGGATGACTGAGAGGAAGGATACAGGGTATGTTTATGAGAGGACAGGAAAAGAGGGCAGGAGGCAAGGAAATTTTCCTAAAACATATCCCACAAAGACCAAGTATAAACCATTAAAATTAATCATCTTATTAGCTTCCCAGAGTTTTCCTTCTATCTTTTTGACTTTTAATAATTGAACATTGGTCTTCTTACTTGCTTCTGGTTGATACCCAATTTGCCGTGTTGTTGACTCGACTCATATGCAATTTCACACACTAAATATCAACACAGGAATTACTGAACACCAGGGCTGGAGGGAACAACGCGATCATTTTTCAGATAAGAAAACCAAAGGACAGCAGGGAGGTGCCTCGCCCCAGCAGCCTCACATTTCAGGAGACTGTTGAAGGGCCACGAGGCACCCCTCTCATGTTTCCAAGGGCCTCTGATTTTATGTATCCTCAGGCATTATTGTCCCAATTTTACAGATGATGAAACCAGGGCAAGGAGAAATTGAGTGGCCTGCCCAAGCGACTCACTTGAACACTGAATGTTTTTTTTTTTTTTTCCTGAACACTGAATGTTAATGCCACAATGTCACAATCTGTCCTTCTTGCAGCTGTGGCCTCAGAGGAAGAACATTTTCCTTAGTTAAACAAAACCACATATTCTTCTTCACAAAGAAATAATTTAATGAATTCTGGCTTAGACATAAACAATACTTTAAAAAAAAAAAAAAGAAAAAAGGCATGATCAATTCTCTCCTTGCAACTTCTTATGTTTCTAGAGCATTTTATGTTTTTAAAGGTAGATTTTATTCTTTAGAGAAGTTTTAGATTCACAGAAAAAAGGAGAGGCAAGTACAGGGAACTCCCACATATCACCTCAACCCCACTCCCAATTTCCTATATTATTAACTGCTTGCATTAGTGTGGTACACGTGTTATGACTAATAGGCTAATACATTATAATTAACTGAAGTTCATAGTTTACATTAGGGCTCATTCTTTGTGTTGTACCTTTTATGAGTTTGGACAAATGTGTGATGACATGCATCTACCATACTGTATCTTACAGAATGGTTTCACAGATCCAAAAACTCCCTGCACTCCATCTATTCATCCCTCCCTCTCTGCAAAGTCCTAGTAATAACAAGATCATTTTACTGTTTCTATAGTTTGGATTTTTCCAGAATGTCAGAGCTGGAATCGTGTGATATGCAGCCTTTCCACATTGAATTCCTTCGCTCAGCATATTATACATTTAAAGTTCCTCCATGCCTTTACATAGCTTGACAGCTCATTTTTAATCACTAAATAATATTCCACTATATGTATGTATCACAGTTTATCCATTCTCTTACTGAAGAATCATCATTGCTTTCAAGTTTTGGCAGTTACAAATAAAGACGTTGTAAATAATTATGTGCAAGTTTTAGTGTAGATACAAGTTTTAAGCCATCTGACTAAATACCAAGCAGCATAATTTCTGGATTGTCCAGTGAGAGTATGATTAGGTAAAGGAGGAAGCAACTGTGATCATCTTTCATGGTGAGCCCTCAGTCATGCAGCCCTGAGGACAGGGCCCTACATACATCGCTAGGATGACAGAACAAAGGGCTTACACTCCTCACAACTGTGTTTTTGAAAAGTTGCCAGGAAGAATTTGCTCTGCCAGAAAATCAAGGGAGAAAAGTGACAGAAAAACTTTAAATAAGGAAGTGCTGGCTGAGGTTTCTGAATCAAGAGTGTATATCATCCCTGAAAGTGTTCTGACTAACACAAATGCTGCAGGAATGCGATTTTTTAACATTAATACCACTGTTTTAGACTTTTTAGATTCGTATAGTCCACTTTAAATAAACTGCACCAACAATCATTTCTCAATATTTGAGGGAGGATATTCATTGACATTTAGTACTGAATCCTCTTTCTATTTTAAGGCTACCATCCCATCCAACCCCTATTCTTTAACAATACTCACAGACTGTTGTGGTGGCACCATCTCTGAACCAGTTCACATTATTACTTACAAAGGGTTTCACAGGGACAGGAGAACAGTGCCTGAGTGGCTGCCAAGGCATAACTCAACACATTGTGTCAAGGTTAGATCTCGGTGCCAATAAAGATTTATTGGGTTCAAAAAACTGAATCAGCAGTGTCTTTGCAGTGACCTGAGCACTCATGTTGGCACAGGGTTCTGGCAGTTCTCAGTAAAGAGAAAAAGTGAGACTAAAAGACAGCTTTTCATTCTTATACAATGCAACAAAGGTAGAGAATAGCAGCCTAAACACAGATGACCAAAAAAGAAAATGAAAATTATTTTAGGAAACACCATTACCTCAGCTCAGTTCTCTTCTATGAGCTCTCTCTCTGGGGACAACTAACATACATTGTATTTATCCTAACTTTGGAACAAGCTGACCAGATTTCATTCTGGGACCTGCCCTCCAGATCTGGACACTGAGGGACTGTCATCACACAGCACATCAGAAGGGACCACTGCAGTCTGTCAGGAAATCATACAGGGATAACCCAGCCAGCCCTTGTGGACCTCCAAATATTCTACTGACCAACAACAAAGCAATTCCACAGGCACTGGCCTTAGCCTTCAGAGCAGTCAATGGAAGGAGAGCAGTGAAGAGTCTGGGTACATGTATACTTGTAAAATGGAGTTTCCAGTCTAACCAGGGTTAATGAGGTAAAAAGGATATGTAGACTAACTGGGTCCTTTTCCTTTTTCCTCCAACCATACACTCTTCCCAGTCACATGACTTAATATACACCTATATGCCAATCAGCCCAAGCCTCTATCATCAGCCCAGACTCCTGCCCTGGGCTTAAGCCTCATAGAGCCGATGGCATCTTTTACATCTCCACTTGCGTGTCTGACAGATATCTCAAACTTGGGTGGCCAGAACAGAACAGGGGATGTAAAACAAATTCTAGGGGTTCTCATTTGTTTCTCTCCTTCTCTCAGCGTTCCCACACAAACTCCCCCAGGGCCAATCTATGAGCAATTTCCAAAGGCACCAACTTCAAATGTACTCTGACCATATCTCTCTCCATCTCTACTGATATAACCCCATTCCCACACTGCTTTGCTGATGAATGTGGGCATAAGTTCTCAACACACTGAAAGCTGCGGACCATAGGAGCCCTCTAGCTAACCTAGTTTCCACTCTCACTCCCTCCAGACTAGTCTCCCCACAGCAGCTGGCATAATCAAAATATAAATCAGATCACATATCTTACTCCTTGAAATCTCTCAATGGTCTCCACTTGTACTCAGTAAAATCTACCTCCGTCTGCAGAGCTGTTTATAGCCCAACCCTTGTTTAGCTCCTCAACCTTATTCTTCATAAAGATCCTGCTGTCACACTATCACATCTGCAGAGACCATCCCTGGTCCCCGTTGAGAGACTACCACCCAATCACTTTCTCATAGCCTGTTATTTTCATTCTCCTTATCATAAATGCTGGTACACATGTGCATGCACATATGCATAAACACCTATAAAGTTTGTTTACAACAATATCTCCACTGCCCAGATGTATATCCAGGACAGAGAATGTCCTCAATAAATACTCTGTTGAAGAAATGGAAACTGATAAGCCATATCTCAGTAAGCACAAGAGAGTCATTCTCCTCTCTGCTTTGGCAAATGATTTTTGTTTGAGTTTTTGCTGTAGAGTAAAAGATTAAGTAATTGACTTAATTTGTGGACCATGCTGTACAAAAGATATGTATCATTAAACACCAGAATCCCACTCAAACTCAGGGAGAGGCATGTGAGAACCATGTAGCCCGAGGACACAGGTCTTAGATCTCACATTCTAGCCACTGAGGAGAATGACAAGTGGAATTAAATGTAATATTTAAATCTGTTTGCCCTTTTTTCTCCTTTCGGCTGATTTTTCATGAGCTAAATTTGCTCTGTTGAAAAGCAAAAGCCTTGACAGAAACCCTGAATGCATAATAATGAGACTCAAAGATACTTAGGAGGGGCTCATGGATAGAAAACACTGGAACCCCACTAAACTTGCAGCTCACCACAGCACTGTTTTTCATGTTTTATTATACTTGGTTTTAGGCCTTAAAAAATATCCTTCGTAGTTTATAAGCTTTAAAGAAATGGAAACACTAGTCATTGTTGACTTTTGCCCATGCCTCAAATTCAATTTAAAGAGATATCATCAGGGGGGCTAGAAGGCCCTGTGCTGTACTTAAAACAATAGTAAACTGGATCATGTCTCCTTAATTCCCTGTGTGAATATGTTTGTGGCAGACTTATAAAGTGCACACAATGCCAATAATTCTAAAGAGAAAAATTCCTCTATTTCCATGATCCAATCCAAAGCAAACACTGCACAGCACGTTTGGGTAGGTGTTGAAGGGCTGGAAGGCTGAGATTTATGTGCAGAGATGAAAAGACCTTGAACATGTATAGCTTGGCTAAAGAGACACGATAAGTGTCTTTAAACAACTGACAGAGTAAACACCGAAGAGCAAAGAAAATAATGGCCCAAGCTAGACAAAGGAGGCAATCAGGGGTAGTGGGAATCTTGGGCCAGGGTGATAAAAAGCATCCTGGCAGGAAGATTTCTAGATGAAAGAACAGTTCTTCTTATTCCAGGATGGAGCACTACCTGGAGAGGCCTTTTCTGGGGTCCCCACCACCTCACCTGGAGCAAGACGAGTTGGCCTAACTTTTCTACCAGGACAAGATGGCAAAAAGCCCAAGTCTGGGGGAAAGTGTCTTGGCCAATGGCTCCAGCATCTCATCACCCCACTCCACAGCCCTCCCTGAAGCTTTCCAGGGAGAAGGGAATATTTCCAAAGGGTCATTTCAGGTTTTGGAGCTGAGGTGTCGTCTTCAGACACCACTTGGGGTCTAATGCATTGCTGGGGGAGAGACAGTGCTAGGTTACTCACCGAAACGCCCTGCCACTGAGATCGCCTCTGTTTGGAGGTATCCCCAAACTCAGCTGATAATCAAAACCACCTGGGAAGTAGGGGCAGGATGGCAACTTTATAAAAACACCATTCCTGGACCCTCCCCATGCCCATACCTGCTCTACCAGGACCACACCACTGGTAGGGGCAGAAGTGAAGTGAAGTAAAAGTCACTTAGTCATGTCCGACTCTTTGAGACCCCATAGACTATACAGTCCATGGAATTCTCCAGACCAGAATACTGAAGTGGGTAGCCTTTCCCTTCTCCAGGGGATCTTCCCAACACAGGGATTGAACCCAAGTCTCCCGCATTGCAGGCAGATTCTTTACCAGGTGAGCCACAAGGGTAGGGACAGAGGTGCAAGTCAAACCTACACCAGGCCTGGCTCCAAGACTGCACTCAGCTACTGGTCACCGTCTGGGGGGGATGCTGGGACCTTAACCAGCAACTTCACGTATCCATTTCTGTGTTTCTTTCAAAGCTACAAAGAAATGCTGCTGCTCTCACTGTCCAACTGTTTCTGACTCTGAGGAAGCAGCTATATCAGTAAGTTAACCATATGACTTAAATGAGGTGACTAGAAAACCACCAGATTTATTGGCCAGAACTTATTATGATTTACTACCGCAGCTGTATTCCAAAGCTTCTGGAACTTGCTGTTTCTAACATTTATGGATACCTTTGAGCAGAGTACCACTGCCTTCATACCCGCTCACATTTGAAAGTGACATATTCGGGAGATATACAGTAATTTCTGGAATAACACCACATTGCTGGAGCTGTGTGCTAGTCTATCCAGGGTGGGCTCCACTGTTGCCCCAGGGACACGGATATGCCTCATTTGGTTGGGAGGAACCTATAAAATCTTTAGTAGTCACTAATTTTGTTTGTGGTCTTTCCTCATGTTGGCTTATGTGTTAGTGACCCCATAAGTTACAGCAAACGTTTCCCAGATTTTTTTCTGTGATTGGCACAGACCAATTTGTTCAGATTCAAATCACCTTAACAAGTATTGATTGAATATCTTGTAGAAGTACAGTAATATTAATGCTAGGAGTAGTAATAATCATACGATCACCAGTACCACATCCTATCTTTAATTGTACTGACCTTGGACTCTATCCTTACAGCTATCCTAGTAGGGAGGTGATACTGTCTGGCAAATGGCTCAATAGTGGCTCATGAAAATGAAATAGCTTACATAGGGAGGGGCAAAGAGGCAGAGGCAGAACTAGAAACCAGGTGCCCCTGCTGTGCTCTGACCCCTGTGCTGTATGACCTTCCATTACACCAAGTGCGAGGGCGTTACAAGAATACAGGAGAATGCCCTGGGCTCATACAGGGCCTGTCCTCAACTGGAGAAATAATAACAGCATATGTATCCATGTATCGATGCAGTACAGGTCATCAAAAGCAAAGTGCCAAGAGCCATGAGGACCAGGGGGAAAGAGACTAAGCTCCAGACTCTGAGAGAAGTGCAGCAAATAGGAAATTAGACTTTGAAGAGGACAGAACCCCCATGAGTTAGGGTGTATAGGATGAGTACCTGGAGACCACACTGTAGGAAGCTGAGAGGGGGCTGAGCAAGGAGGGTGTAATCAGGATGTGCTGTAGAAAGTCACCTGGCAGCAGCTATGGCTTTGAATGCAGGGTGCTGGACAGGAAGCCAGTGCTCAGTTTCCAAGGACTGTCTTCACAGAAATGAATGTGCTCTTGCTGATGAGAGTGAGTCCAAAAAGGAGGCTACAAATTGGCTTATTGAAGGAGTTTCTTACCTTGTAACACAAGGTAGAACCACACAAACTGCTGAGATTAATTACTTTTTAATGTCATTATATCCCAGCTACCACTGGTTACCTAGAATGTTCAAACATGGAGACAAAGCTGAGAGCTAAAGGGTTGTACACAGCAGGGAACATAAATGTGTGAAGATCTTTTAACTTTTTGTTTGAACATCATTCTAAAAAAAACAAAATGGCAGAAAGAGCAGCAAGAAGCCACCAATGACTCTGACAAGAAAAGAGAACAGAAAAATGTTTAAAAATCAAACTCATGAACTCAAAATTCATACCGGTCCAGAAACTTTTGACCCAGAAGCAAACAACCTTGGTCTGCCTTACAGAATGATTACGTCACAACCAAGGGGTATTAAAAGTTATTGGTGAGACCACAAAGGAAATATTAAATTATAATACCGTGCAGGTAGGCAGATAGGTAGAGAATACATTCAAGACAGAGGTCCCACAAAATTCACAACATTTTACAAGGCTTGATGCTTCAAGGAAGTGGAAAGCTCTTTCCTGCAGATCATTTACCTGGGATGTGAACAAGAAGATACAAAAGGCTAGGCTGAAAACAGGAAGTTCAGGCTTCATTGGTAGCTCAGCTGGTAAAGAATCTGCCTGCAATGCAGGAGATCCTGGTTCAATTCGTGGGTCAGGAAGATCCACTGGAGAATGGATAGGCTACCCACTCTGGTACTCTGGCCTGAAGAATTCCATGGACTATCCATGGAGTCACAAAGAGTCGGACACGACTGAATGACTTTCACTTTCAGGCCGAAAACAAGTGTTGAGTCAGTTATTCTGAAGCTTTTAGATGTTTCTGACTGTGCTCCAAGAAAGCAGGCACAAAATGTGAATTATTTTTCAGCTTTGCTTGAAAGTGAAAGTGGCTAAGTCATGTTCAACTCTGTGACCCCATGGACTGTAGCCCACCAGCCTCCTCTGTCCATGGAATTCTCCAGGCAAGAATACTGGAGTGGGTTGCCATTCCCTTCTCCAGAGGATCTTTCCAACCCAGGGATCTAACCTGGGTCTCCTATATTGCTGGCAGACTCTACTATCTGTGCCACCAGGGAAGCTCAGCTTAGTTTAGAAGAACCTAAAACGCTCTACCCCTCTGCGGCACAGCCTCTGTAGACTTATCCTAATGTCATAAATAACACTGAGTCCCCAAATACCCAGACCTTAAGCTCAGTGAGGGAAAGATCATAGCTATCTTGTTTATTTCTCTATCTCAGGGCCTAGCATGGCATCTGAAGGATAATGGATGCTTAATAAAGGTTGGATTAATTTTTTAAATGAACAGAAAAGTGATAAGCTTCAATCAGGAAAATACGACACTTACTGGAACCACCTACTGAAACAAATAAGATAAGAACTAAAGTTAAATTGTGCAACCAGAAGCCCACTTGGAGCTTCTAGCAAGAGTGCAGTTATTTGAACACCATTTTTAAAAGATTGGAGGGGGTTGGGGGGAGAGGGCAGTCCACTTTCCTTTCAAAGGCCTTTCTCTTCACTCTCTCACTGAAAAGTTGTAAAGACTGAACAAGTGTGGGGAAGGGAACCTGGCCTGGGCAGATCTGTTAACTCTACCCGGATGGGTAGTCAGAGCTGAAAGTACAACTGAAGTCAACTACTTTGGTCATAAGATATTAAAAGCTGCATTAAGAGCCAAAACATAAGACAAGTGCACAGGCAATTTCCTAACCCAAGGGCTCTCTGTCCGGGGACTGTGTTAAAGGGAATGTACATCACGGTGGCCGGCAGTCACAGACACTTCTCCGAAGGCAAGCGCCTGAACAACGGGTAAAGAACAGAGGTTCCTGACGCTGAGATGCAGGAAGAAGTACTGAGGTTGGAAGTGGAGGTTAGGATTTAAGGAAGACATGATTAAACAGAAAGGGACGTCCGTCCTAACAAAGAAGAGACTCTGGGACAGGGCAGAACATCCCTTAATAAAGCCAGGCTACCGGCTGCCACGATGGACGCCTGGGTGGTATGATTTTCCAGGAAGCTTTGTGGACAAAAGAGGCTTAAATCTAATTAAAAAGAAAAAAGAAGCTCATTGATGATTTTAGAGATAAGGAAGCGAATAATGAGAAGTTAGACAGACAAAAATTAAGGGAGTATAGTGAAATAAAGATAAACACAGCAATGCTCTGGGAAGATAAGAAGCAAACAGCTTGGTGCAGAGTCAGGGGAGCCATTAAGGGTAGTGGGGAGGAGGAGTGACAGATGGGCTGGTACTGCTGATGGGCTCCAGGACGTCTTTGCTTCAGAATTCCTAAAAGGAGTTGCCTCTGAGGAACGTCTCTTAATGAGAGATTCCTAATGAGAAAGCGCAACGTTCAGAACGAATGGTTGTGGGAGGCCAGTCCTGGACAGATTCAATCCACAGGCTCAGTGGGCTCAGGGTGTGGGCGCTTCTTGCTCTGCTTCATACCATCCTCCTAAGTCCCTCTTCTTTAGTTCTGCAGTGTGACTGTGGAAATGAGAGTGCCAACTGTGAAACAGCTCAGAAACTCAGTCCCCTGCTCCCTGAACTGCCTTTCTTTCTGCCCCGCCCCATCACCCCATCCTCATCACCACCCCAGATCCATTTTTTCTCCCCCTCCCTGGGACAGAGCCACAAGCCTCTTACTTCCTACTGCGGGATGCTAATCGAAAAAGCCACAGTGGCAATTAGGTGTGTTTCTAACACAAAAATCTCTCTTTTTTAATAGAAAGAGGATGAGCAAATAACTTTCATGCCATCTGCAATATCCACAGAATGAGAAAAACTTGAGTATGGGTAAAGAAGTAGAAGCGTTTCTTCTGTGAACAAGAGAATCCTGATAATGTGCCTTGAATTTCCATTTAAAAGGAAATAAATGTCTATGAGTTCAGAGGATCAAGCATTTTTGAACTTAAGCATAATATTGTAGACATCAGAGCACTGGCAATAAAATTACCAGAAAATTATCCACTTTGACTTGTATATGGCTGCTGCTGCTGCTAAGTCGCTTCAGTCGTGTCCAACTCTGTTCGACCCCATAGACCGCAGCCCACCAGGCTCCCCCGTCCATGGGATTCTCCAGACAAGAATACTAGAGTGGGTTGCCATTTCCTTCTCCAATGCATGAAAGTGAAAAGTGAAAGTGAAGTCACCCAGTCATGTCCGACTCTTCGTGACCCCATGGACTGCAGCCTACGAGGCTCCTCCATCCATGGGATTTTCCAGGCAAGAGTACTAGAATGGGGTGCCATTGCCTTCTCCGGACTTGTATATAGAGATTCTGTCAATTAAAAAATATTTTATCTTGCAGTTAAAATGTTTCAATGAATCACGATCACAGTTCTTTTGGCCACAATGCCGGCTAGTAAAATAAAAAAGAACTCCACCAAAACGTATCACTACTTACTATGGGAAGGCCAAATTCCAAAACAAACAGCTGGCTATGTTGAACCCATTCACAGGCAGCAAAGGGATCTATAGTTATAGGCCTGAGCTACAGTCAAGATGCAGATACTGGTTGACACCTTGGGTGCTCCTGATCAATCAAATTTTGTGCTGCAATCAGCTCATCACTCCAATGAACCCAAGAGGAAAACAACCCCAGAATTTTCTTTCAAGAAGCATTAACTTCTTGGCACTGACATATGAGAGTTGAATAAATGTAAGATGTGACTTTGTACACACAGGCCTGCTTTGACAAGCATATAGCCCTTTATTTAATTACATTTATTGACTATACCTTTCCTAAGTGCCCACAGTATACCATGCCCTGAGAGAGGTTCCTGCTTTCTAAGAGCTGAAAGTCTGGGAGGGAAGGTGGGCCCACAGACTGGTCAGTGCATGGAATGGCCCTGAGGCCATCTGTGTATGCACAGTGGTCCCCAGGCAAGGAAGTAGTGGCTCCACCTTGGACAGGGCAGAGGGAAGCCTTGGGGGATCTTACCAGATCCATGGGGCCACCTGGTAAACAGACCGCAAAAGAGCCTTCTACAAAGAAGTTGGTGATTTTAAAAACTCAACCAAAAAATTTAAAAAAATAAAAATGAAAACCCAATCAAAACAAGTTATTTCTGATTTTTTATCTGTGCCCACCAAACTTCTGATGTTTAACATAGAAATGAGCAGGTTCTGTGTTAAGGGTGTTTATTACAAGGCATATATGAAATCTGATAGAAACATAAGCAGCAGAAAAACTGAAGCATCTTAAGTTATCCTCTAAAAAACTTATTAATAAGGCAGAATAAAGATCTCTATTTCAGCTGATCTCCAAAATGAAAGAGAGTGAGTATTACAGCTCTCAGAAGAGCATTTAAATCACTTCTTCATCTAGAGCCCATGCCAGCAGGAAAGTGCACTGATGAAGAAAGGGATCTTTGGGCTTCAGCAGAAGGGGATTTAATCCGATCTTTGCCATATGCAGGCTCAGCTACTAGCCTCCCTGCCTCTCCTTCCCTATGTGTGTTTTGGTGGGGAGAGGGATTGAAGGTGATCCCACACGGAAAATACACAGCAAGGCTCTCCGTCGGTGGTCAAGGCTCCACCAACACTCCACATAAGAGCAGAAGGCACAGGGCTTCAGAGACACAAAATCAAGTAGATTTAACCTCAGTTCAAAAAAAAAAATTATAGGAAAAGACAAAACTATAGGGATAGTAAAAAGATTGCTGGTTGCCAGGAACCCAGCAGATTTTTAGAGGAGTGAAACTATATAAAATGGTAGATACATTGGTTAAAGCCTGCAGAACTGTATGGTAGGAACAGAATGCTTGTATCTACAAAATTTAGATGTTGATATCTAATCCCCAATGTGATGGTGTTTAGAGGTGGGGCTTGATGAATGATTAGATCAAGAGGGTGGAGCCGTCATGAATGGGATGAGTGCCTTTATAAGAAGAGGACTGAGAGCCAGCTTTCTCTTTCCGTCATGTGAGGATACAAGACATCAGACTTCTGGAGCCAGGAAGAGGACACTCATCAGAACCTGACCATGCCAGCACTCTGATCTTGGATATCCGACCTCCAGAACTTGGAGAAATAAACTCCTACTGTTTACATACCTGGTAGTTGATAGCACCTTGTTATAGCATCCCAAACTGAGACCCTGTACAACACGAAGAATGGACCCCAGTGTAACTATGGACTTCAGTTAAAAATAACGTATCAATATTCATTAATTGGTTTTAACAAATATACCACACTAATGCAAAATGTTAATAAAAGGAAATACTGAATGGAGTTAGGGGGAAGGAAGAGGCATATGGGAATACTCTATTTTATGTTCAATATTCCTACAAATATAAAACTATTCTAAAAAATATAGTTTCCTTTCTTAAATTTTTTTTTATTTATTTATTTTTGGCTGCATTGGGTGGTCACTGTTGCTGCTTGAGGGCATTCTCTAGTTGTGGTGTGGGGACTTCTCACTGTGATGACTTCTCCTGTTGCAGCGCACAGGCTCCCGGGCACACAGGATTCCATAGTTGTGGCAGCTGGAATCTAGTGTGGCTCCACAGTTGTGGCACACGGGCGTAGCTGCCCTGAGGCAGGCTGAATCCTCCCAGACCAGGGATCAAACCCGTGTCCCTGCATTGGTAGGCAGATTCTTAATCACTGGACCACCGGGAAGGGCCAAAAACAAAGTTTCTTAATTTAAAAAGATACATGAGGAGAAGCCTTGAGAAAGTGTTCAGGAAGATAAGTCCTTAGGAGGGGGAAGAGAGTATGTTCAAGGCAGAGTGTGTGTGTTAGTCGCTCAGTCATGTCCAACTCTTTACAACCCCAGGGACTGTAGCCCACCAGGCTCCTCTGTCCATGGGATTCTCCAGGCAAGAATACTGGAGTGGGTTGCCATTTCCTTCTCCAGGGGACATGCCCAACCCAGGGATGGAAACTTGGTTTCCCACATTGCAGAGGAGAATAATAGGTACCAATTATTCAATGGCGAACCAGTTCACAGAGATCCCAAGTACAATTAATATCTAAATATTATGAACAGGAAACAAAACTGTGGCAAAGGTCATTTAGTATTCTAAAGGAGAAATCAGTTCCACGATGTACTCTTTTATGCAACTATTCTGACAGCCCCAAAGGATCTTCGGATGCCGTCGTCCCTGGCGTCTGGCCGGACCAGATGTTGGATGAGACGTGTGATGCCTGTTACTCAGCCCTCTGTGTCCTGTCCTCTCTCCCCACTGCCATGCATTTTATCATCATCTGAAAAAGTGACACAAAGGGGTCACTACAAATCTGGCCTAAACTAACAGCAGCCCAACTTCAAGGCAGAGTCCTCAAACCTCTTGAGCCAGGATACAGCTTCCCCCTCCTCCAAGATGGGAACATTTATTTTAACCCTCCTTAGCTGGAGAAGGCAATGGCAAGCCACTCCAGTACTCTTGCCTAGAAAATCTCATGGACAGAGGAGCCTTGTAGGCTGCAGTCCATGGGGTCGCTAAGAGTCAGGAACGACTGAGCGACTTCACTTTCACTTTTCACTTTCACACAATGGAGAAGGCAATGGCAACCCACTCCAGTGTTCTTGCCTGGAGAATCCCAGGGACGGCAGAGCCTGATGGGCTGCCGTCTATGGGGTCGCACAGAGTCGGACACGACTTAAGCGACTTAGCAGCAGCAGCAGCAGCCCCCAGCAAGGGTCTAAGGAAGGAGGTCTGTTCAGTCCACAGATATAGGGAAGCATCCTATAAATCCTGCCATAGGAGGACAGATGTCATGATATGAGTGGGATCTTTCCAAACCCCTGTACTTATTTAAACTGAAAACAGCTGGAAGAAACACCTGGTTTCCTGGGAAGCTATGATTCAAACACTAAACATGCAATTTTGGGGGGGGAAAAAAGGCAACATGAGAGACTCAGTAACTAATCAGTTCCTAACTAAGGTAAGAAAGGCCTGGAATCCTGGACTCCTCCAGGGTCAGAGGCAGAGGCCAGTGGGGGTCGCGTAGGGATTCAGGTACTTTGGGAAGTAACAGTAGGTAGTCACTAGACACCGTATTAAATAACACTGAACCTCAGAGAGAGAAAAGTATTTCTTTTCCAACTTTCCTTCCAGTCTCGTGACTGAGACAAGGAAAAGGGAAGAATCAGCCCAGCATTCTGAATCTCTAATGCCTTTCCAATGTAGACTCATCTCCCTCTCCCCACAGGGTCCTGGCTCCAAGCCCTGCAGATCAAAGCAGTGAACTAGAACTGAGCAAGGCTGTTCCAGGGTCACTCTACTGCCTTACGGAGAAGGCAATGGCACCCCACTCCAGTACTCTTGCTGGAAAATCCATGGACAGAGGAGCCTGGTAGGCTGCACTCCATGGGGTCACTAAGAGTCCAGAACGACTGAGTGACTTCACTTTCACTTTTCACTTTCATGCATTGGAGAAGGCAATGGCAACCCACTCCAGTGTTCTTGCCTGGAGAATCCCAGGGACAGGGGAGCCTGGTGGGCTGCCATCTATGGGGTCGCACAGAGTTGGACACGACTGAAGCGACTTAGCAGCAGCAGCAGCTACTGCCTTACATGTCTTCTTTTATGGCCAGTTGGTTTTATTCCAATGCTAGTGATTTGAAGGCAGCTTTTTAAATAAATTTAAGGAATTCAATATAAAGGAAAAATACAGTTCAACATTTTTATAGGTGATAGTCAGATGCAAAAATGATGAAGGCAAAAAAAAAAGAATCCCTGGAATTTGGGTCACTCCAACTCCCTTATCTCACTGATGGCAACACAGAGACACCCCTCACT
The DNA here is from genome assembly GCF_003369695.1 of Bos indicus x Bos taurus. Taxonomy (NCBI): domain Eukaryota; kingdom Metazoa; phylum Chordata; class Mammalia; order Artiodactyla; family Bovidae; genus Bos; species Bos indicus x Bos taurus. The sequence goes on along the minus strand of NC_040097.1, from coordinate 14,199,845 downwards.
CGCTAGAGGAGAAATAATTTATATGAAGGTTACAGCCCAGTCAGAACCCAAACCAGGTCCTGTGAGTCTATGCCTCCATCCAAAGAGAAGCTCCCTAGGAAATAGAGACGTTCTGGTCAGATGGCATACTAGACTGAAAAGAACTGTATGGGGGGAAATCGTTTCTCTCTGCCAAAACAGAATTCGCTCTTGTTAGCGGTTCCCACTGGGCTTCCCAGGTGGCACAATGGTAAAGAATCTGCCTGCCAATGCAGGAGATGCAACAGACTCAGGTTCGATCCCTGGGTTGGGAAAATCCCCTGGAGGAGGAAATGGCAATGGACAGAGGAGCCTGGCGGGCTACAGTCTATGGCGTTGCAAAGAGTCAGACATGACTGAGCACACACACGGTTCCCATCATGTCAAGGACAGTGACAGAAAGCAGGGAATAGAGTCCTTCCCTTCCTCTCATCTTCATATAGTTACCAAACACTGGAGGACCCAGATACTGTGGTAGACCCAGAGAAACAACGCTGAATAAGGACACACTGGCTCTGCCTTGGCTCTGCCTTGGAGGAACTCATAGTCTAATCAGAGGGCCAGCCACCAGGTAATAAGCACTCCCTGGTAAAATCACAGGGAAATGGGCTCCTGGAAACAGAGAGATGAGTGAGAGTGAGAGAGAGAGAGAGAGAGAGAGAGAGAGGCAGGGCACCTTAATAATAATGCTTATTATTCACTAATTATAAGTGAAATGTAATACTCTGCTACTACTTCCTCTAATTACCTGTGACACACTAGGTCTGGTCTATTTCAGCAATATAAACCCCCCAGATTTCCTTTAAACTGTCTGGATTTTTTCACATTCATATTCTTAGCAGCAAAAAAGTTATCACAAATCTGCAAATAGGTACATTTATAAACAAATTATATAAATATTACTACTGTGTACATTATCTTAGTGTACTATTTCTCTACTATGCACATTATAAGACATACACAAAAACAGATAAAAGACAGACTCTAATATTTCCTTCCTGAACAGTAGAGGTATATCTGATATACCCTCCTTCAGAAATTTCTGCTCTGGCTAAAGGCTTTTCAAAATAAGATTCCACAACCTCTCTGGCAGGTGGAGGTGGGAAGGAGAGGTAGGGATGGTTTTAAAATTTCAGCTCCCCAGTCCTCCTCCAAGTTTACCAAATCAGCCCTCCAAGGAGGGCCCACGAATCTGCATTTTAAAAGCTTCTCAAGTGAGCCTTAAATTCACTGAAGATATGGAAGTACTTCTCTAGATTAAACACATTTTCCCAAGAGGAAAAAACAATTTAAGAACGCCTTTAATGCAATAAATCTGTTTCAAGTGCTCACTATCCAAGAACACTCACTCCAAACAGCATGGACAGTAAATTGTTCTGAGGTGTGCAGGCGCCTGTGAACACACAGCCACACGGGGCGGAGGGCTCCCCAGACCCACTCCCACCCAGGCCCCAAGGCTTCCTGCTCAGAGCCCCAGACAAACAGAGAGCCAAGGCCGGGTGCCTCCTCTTCCAAGCAGTTTCAGCCCAGATTAGGCTTCAGAGGCACCAGGTCTGCCCAGAGCCAGGTACCCCCCTTGTCAGACTAAAACCAGTGCTGGTCAGCCATCTCAGACACTCTCTTTACTGACGTCAGTTTCACCTCCTGGGATCCAGGCGGGGTTTTAGAAGTTTAAACTGCTCAGTAATTTCTTCAACTCTGTTCTTACCAATGTTTTGTCATCTAACCTACAAGTTAGGAAGGAACACAAGGCTAGGGAGATGTCCCCTCCTAAGCCATTGATCACATGGTTCTCCCTTTAATTCATCTGCCTTTTCCACCTCTTCTCAGAGCCCTCTCCTGGCAGAGACCAACATCAATCACCATCTCCTATACATTTCTACAGAATTGTATGTCTCTATTATAACACTCAGTCCACTTCACCTCATAGAACATCTTTGTGCATAGATTTCTATTGCAACTGTCTCAGATTCTGAAGATATCCGCCCATCTTTAATTCTCTCTAATACCTATCATTTACACTTAAGCATGGTTCAGTAAATATACAGTGCATAAGCAGCCTATGACACTCTTGTTATAAACATTCTAACATATCATTAGGGGACAGAGAAAAAATGTACAACTACTGTATTATTTTTGCATATTATTAAAGTAAATATTACACAAATATGGATAAGCCCAAGTCCGGCTCTTCCACTTACTAAGTGTGTGATTTCTGGCAAGTCACTTAACAGCTCTGTGACCTAGTTTCTTCATCTACAAGTCAAATAAATATTACTAACCAGTAACAGGCAAATTTGGCCTTGGAGTACAGAATGAAGCAGGACAAAGGCTAATAGAGTTTTGCCAAGAGAATGCACTGGCCATAGCAAACACCCTCTTCCAACAACACAAGAGATGACTCTACACATGGACATCACCAGATGGCTAAAACCAAAATCAAACTGATTATATTCTTTGCAGCCAAAGATGGAGAAGCTCTGTACAGTCAGCAAAAACAAGACCAGGAGCTGACTGTGGCTCAGACCATGAACTCCTTATTGCCAAATTCAGACTTAAATTGAAGAAAGTAGGGGAAACCACTAGACCATTCAGGTATGACCTAAATCAAATCCCTTATGATTATACAGTGGAAGTGAGAAATAGATTTAAGGGCCTAGATCTGACAGATAGAATGCCTAATGAACTATGGATGGAGGTTCGTGACATTGGACAGGAGACAGGGATCAAGACCATCCCCAAGAAAAGGAAAGATATAAACATCTGAATGCAGAGTTCCAAAGAATAGCAAGGAGAGATAAGAAAGCCTTTCTCAGCGATCAATGCAAAGAAATAGAGGAAAACAACAGAATGGGAAAGACTAGAGATCTCGTCAAGAAAATTAGAGATAAAAAGGGAACATTTCATGCAAAGATGGGCTCGATAAAGGACAGAAATGGTATGGACCTAACAGAAGCAGAAGATATTAAGAAGAGGTGGCAAGAATATACAGAAGAATTGTACAAAAAAGATCTTTACGACCCAGATAATCATGATGGAGTGATCACTCACCTAGAGCCAGACATCCTGAAATGTGAAGTCAAGTGGGCCTTAGGAAGCATCAACGCAAACAAAGCTAGTGGAGGTGATGGAATTCCAGTGGAGCTATTTCAAATCCTAAAAGATGACGCTGTGAAAGTGCTGCACTCAATATGCCAGCAAATTTGGAAAACTCAGCAGTTGCCACAGGACTGGAAAAGATCAGTTTTCTTTCCAATCCCAAAGAAAGGCAATGCCAAAGAATGCTCAAACTACCTCACAATTGAACTCATCTCACATGCTAGTTAAGGAATTCTCAAAATTCTCGAAGCCAGGCTTCAGCAATACGTGAACTGTGAACTATGTTCAAGCTGGTTTTAGAAAAGGCAGAGGAACCAGAGATCAAACTGCCAACATCTGCTGGATCATTGAAAAAAGCAAGAGAAGTATAGAAAAACATATATTTCTGCTTTATTGACTATGCCAAAGCCTTTGACTGTGTGGATCACAAGAAACTGTGGAAAATTCTGAAAGAGATGGGAATACCAGACCACCTGACCTGCCTCTTGAGAAACCTATATGCAAGTCAGGAAGCAACAGTTAGAACTGGACATGGAACAACAGACTGGTTCCAAACAGGAAAAGGAGTACGTCAAGGCTGTATATTGTCACCCTGCTTATTTAACTTCTATGCAGAGTACATCATGAGAAACGCTGGGCTGGAGGAAGCACAAGCTGGAATCAAGATTGCCGGGAGAAATATCAGTAACCTCAGAAATGCAGATGACACCACCCTTAGGGAAGAAAGTGAGGAAGAATTTAAGAGCCTCTCGATGAACGTGAAAGAGGAGAGTGAAAAAGTTGGCTTAACGCTCAACATTCAGAAAACGAAGATCATGGCATCCGGTCCCACCACTTCATGGCAAATAGATGGGGATACAGTGGAAACAGTGGCTGACTTTATTTTGGGGGGCTCCAAAATCACTGCAGATGGTGACTGCAGCCATGAAATTAAAAGATGCTTACTCCTTGGAAGGAAAGTTATGACCAACCTAGACAGCATATTTAAAAAGCAGAGACTTTACTTTGTTAACAAAGGTCTGTCTAGTCAAAGCTATGGTTTTTCTGTAGTCATGTATGGATGTGAGAGTTGCTCCATAAAGAAAGCTGAGCACCGAAGAATTGATGCTTTTGAACTCTGGTGTTGGAGAAGACTCTTGAGAGTCCCTTGGACTGCAAGGAGATCCAACCAGTCCATCCTAAAGGAGATCAGTCCTGGGTGTTCATTGGAAGGACTGATGTTGAAGCTGAGACTCCAGTACTTTGGCCATCTGATGCAAAGAGCTGACTCATGTGAAAAGACCCTGATGCTGGGAAAGATTGAGGGCAGGAGGAGAAGGGGACAACAGGATGAGATGGTTGGATGGCATCACCAACTCAATGGACATGAGTTTGGGTGAACTCCGGGAGTTGGTGATGGACAGGGAGGCCTGGCGTGCTGAGGTTCATGGGACTGAGCAACTGAACTGACTGACTGACCCCCTTAATATTGTTATGAATATCAAATAAATTTACATGTAAACAGTCAATAATTGTTACTTATTATTCTATTAATTGAAAATTATCAACTGTTATAACTGACAGTTAGAACTGGACATGGAACAACAGACTGGTTCCAAATTGGGAAAGGAGAACATCAAGGCTGTATATTGTCAGCTTGCTTATTTAACTTATATACAGATTACATCATGGGAAATGCTGGGTTGGATGAAGCACAAGCTGGAATCAAGATTGCCAGAAGAAATATCAATAACCTCAGATACACAGATGACATGACCCTTATGACAGAAAGTGAAGAACTAAAGAGCCTCTTGAGGAGAGTGAAAAAGGTGGCTTAAAACTCAACATTCAGAAAACTAAGATTACAGCATCCGGCCCCATTACTTCATGGCAAATAGATGAGGAAACAATGGAAACAGTGACAGACTTTATTTTGGGGGGCTCCAAAATCACTGCAGATGGTGATTGTAGGCAGGAAATTAAAAGACGCTTGATCCTTGGAAGAAAAGCTAGGACCAACCTAGACAGCATATTAAAAAGCATAGACATTACTTTGCCAACTAAGGTCTGTCTAGTCAAAGCTATGGTTTTCCCGTAGTCATGTATGGACGTGAGAGTTCCACCATAAAGAAAGCTGAGCCCTGAAGAATTGATGCTTTTGAACTGTGGTGTTGGAGTAGACTCTTGAGAGTCCCTTGGACTACAAGGAGATGCAACCAGTCAATCTTAAAGGAAATCAGTCCTGAATATTCATTGAAAGTGAATATTCATTCACTGATACTGAAGCTGAAACTCCAGTACTTTGGCCACCTGATGCAAAGAACTGACTCATTGGCAAAGACTCCAATGTAGGAAAAGACTGAAGGCAGAAGGAGAAGGGGATGACAGAGGGTGAGATGGTTGGACGGTATCACCAACTTGATGGACATGAGTTTGAGCAAGCTCCAGGAGTTGGTGATGGACAGGGAAGCCTGACCTGCTGCAGTCCATGGGATCGCGGGAGTCGGACATGACTGAGTGACTGAAGTGATGATTGACTAAGGCCCTATGCTACATAGTTAAACTATAAAAACAGAAAAACAAAAGAAAACAAAAAGGCCTCACTGTAGCTTGGAAAGCAGAGATAGTACAGATAAATACCCTATACAAGTGTCATTTCAAGAGCTAAAACAATGTAAAGATATGCATCTATCTGAAGGATCCGCAGATGGATGAATGGAGAAAGTGCTCCGGACCTACTGGCTATCAATTGCTGAAGAGGCTCTTAACATTCCCAGATTCTCAGCACTTTGAGCTCTTACAGAGGGGGATGCCAGTGGCAATAACACCAGGTCCCTTCCCCAGACTTTATATTCCTGCCATGTCGTTCCGTGTGTGTGTGTGTGTGTGTGTGTGTGTGTGTGTGTGTGTGTGTGTGTACACCAAATGACAGGGTGAACCAACCTTAGGGGTCCCTTCAGGTCAGAAGGAAGGTTGTGCATTCTAGCTCTGAATTTGTCTCTACATTATACTTCTAGGCACACCATCTCTCTGCACAGCCTCCCACCAAATCTCCATTTAGTTACCTGGCTGGGAGCAGACAGGCACTGTAGCTCCAACTTAGGCCTATGTCAAGGATCCACCCCAGGGCTCTACTGCAGGGACCAGCCCCTGGTGAGTCTGGAGTGCTAGGACCTAGAAGCAGAGTGAGAAGAAACACTGAAGGAGCTTGAACAAAAACAGCATTCCCATCTGTACTTCTTTACCAGCGAGGAACAGAAATCTAACTCAAAGGTGCTTACACAAGGTAGGGTGTATTAGCTCTATTAGCTCATGTAAAAGAGCCAGAGATGCTATCTTAGAGAGGATGACAGGGAATGCTTCTTTCAGAACTGACATCTGAACTGGGACCAGAATGAAGTACAGGGCAAACCAGGTGGCTGTCTGAGGAAAGAACAGGTCAGGTGAAGGAGACAACAGATACAAAGGCTCAGAGGTGAGAAGTGGAATTCAGTGAGTGAAGGAGAAAATGGCAAGACGTGAGGTCAGGGAGATCATGAGGCCAGAGCACCTTGGATTTTATATCCTGTGGTAAGGACTGTGCTACCTACTGAATAGACAAACCAAGGCCTCATACTCAGGCCTAGAATCTCCTCCATCCAAACCTTATGGACTGAGAGTAAGGAAGGGGCAGATTTCATGGAAAATCAGAGAGTACTGGGAAGTAGATTAAAGGATGTTGCATAGAAAGAAAGGTGGGGGAGAGAGGGAAGCACAACATCTATTATCAGAAAATCACAGACTGCTGATAATAAACCAACTTCATCTGGAACAAGTCCCACTTTCCCAATCACATCACATTTTACAAGTGAACAGCCGGGTGATGATTCGAGGGTCTTGGAATCATAACGCTAACACAGCTTTCCCTCTTTGGAATGCAAATCTGAATGAACCAACTCCAATGCCCAAAATGGAAAACACATACACACACAGTCTGACAAAAATGACTTGATGAAAGAGACATTAACAAGACCACACAGTGATTCGCTCACCGCTTTGTTCTTGCATGCTTTTAATTACTTTGCAACCCCCTTATAAAGGACTAGGAAGCAACACATATTTATGTCTATTTCAATTTAGGCACTGTTATGAAATGATCTGATCATGGCCAAGCTTCACACTAGAGACTGGAAATTAACAAGTGATTTTGTTTGTGATCTGAGCCTGAGGCATCAAAGAGGAGTAGGTTGGTTGGTCAACAGTCACATTAGCTCAGTGTTTACAATGTAGCCAGGACGTATAGGAACCTTAAGCAAGTTCTGAGGCCAAGGTGGCCTGTGCCGAGGACATCGTGCAGGTGAGGGTCAGGAGACCTCTAACTTTTATGGAGCTTCAATCAGCCAAAGCCCAGAAGTAAACTCTGAAAGTAGAGGGAGGAGCTATTTATTCATTCAAAGTAGACTTAATTCCCGCTATGGAGAGCTGACAGTTCTATAAGGTACTGAAGCAAAGGGTGCCAAGTCTGCTTTCAGGGGGTTACAGCCCAGATGGATACCAAAAGGGAAGGTGGGGTGGCAGTGCCTCAATGCAGAAACATCTAAGTCCAAAAGAGGTGCCCTGTGGTAAAACTATAGAATGGGCTTGGGTTCTTGGTTTTTTAAATGAGTTGTGTGTAAGACACACTTGGGACAGATAGAGCAAACTGGTTTAACTTAAAAAAAAGTGGGAGGAGAGAAAACTAATTGGCACATAAATGTAAAATGCACAGCCTAATGCCAGCTGTAGCACAGCAGGATTCAGAGTATCAACCTTGTCACCATATACCTCCATGTCTATATGTGTGAGCCTGAACGCATGGCCTGCATCACTGATGGGCTTTGTTCTCAGGAAGCACTCCCGTTATGGAGCTAAGGGAACATAGCTGTGGCATCTCCACAGTATATCCCAGCAGCTGAGCTACACTAGCTGAGCTACACTTATTTTTCTGACAAAAGTCCCTAGTGGGGCTGACCCAAGTCAAGCACTCATCCTGAGATAAACGACTGTCAGGGAGAGAAACTCACAGACTGTCCAGACCTGGGTCATGTGTCACCCATCACCCCACCCCACTGTGGCCCGGAATGAAGAAAGAAAGGCAAAATGCAGCTGCCTGAGCTGGGGAGGTGGATACTTGGAAGGCAGAACACAGCGGACATCCATGCCAGAAGGGGCAGGTGTCCTTTGAGCTCAAATCTGTCCAAACATGCATTAACCTGATTATGCAGGTCTCACATGGAATCCTGGAGAGCCCTGGGGGGTGGGAGCAGGGCTATGAATGATTCCACAGGGCTCCAGGCCAGGCAGTCCTTCCCAGTAAACACAACTCCATGCTACATCAGTCCATCATTTCCATTTTATTCTTCTGCACTTTGGAAAGATTCCCATCCTTGGCCCCTTAAGAGACCACTGGAAACATACACTTTGCTGATGCATCATTAGATAAGCTCATTTTCCACCAGTCATTCATCCATCCACCCAAACATACTTGTTTGGTCAGTGCAAATCTATTCAAGTTCAATATGACAGGATACAAGTCATGGATTTTAATTCTAAACATTTCTAATAGCAAAAGACTACCATTTGTATCACCAAATGACACTAGAATACCGTACACATTCCATGAAAAACTACTGAAGTGGCTAACTACTTCTCTCAACAGGCCAGGTATAGAATTATATGTATAAAATTTCCTACTAGTAAATACACTTGTGCTTATTGTTGGTATCCCTGTATAGCAGAGGCTTGTAGCCCAGGTACTTCATTTCCCAGTATCCCCTAGGTAGGGTACAGGTTGGATTCAGAAAGTGAGAGGCCTTCTGGGAGACATGCAAGAACAGGAGAAGCAGAGCAGTCATACTGACCCTACAGCAATGAGCCACAGGTATCTGAGCTTCAACTGGAGGCTTTTTCAGCTGGAGGGCAGAAGGAGACTTTGCCAGAAGCTTCCAGCATGTTCTAGCAAATCATCTACCTCAGTACTGAAGGCAGCTGAAGTTATAGGTGGTATATCACCTGGTATCCCCAAACTTCCTGGTTTCCTAAAAATAAGAGTTGGCTTTCTCTGGTATTGCTTCCCTTAGCCTTGAATTCTCTGTGTTCAGGCTCTTCCTGTTTGAAACACCTGAAGAGATTTCTGTGTCTTTCCTTACACTTTCAAAAGTTTAAAATCTGTCAGCAGTCTATCTTTCTAACATAGTGCACATGATAAGAGCATATCATTTCAAACCTAAGGAAAGAGCCCAGAGAGACTTTGGGTTCTGCTTAATTAGGTTGAAAACCTCACTAAACTTCACTTGGAACTTTTGCATGCAAAATGTTAGACTTAAATATCAACCCAACCTCCATAAAGCATCTTTCTTTTCCAATGAAAAAATGGATTGTTAGCAATATGACCAAAAGCCTACAATTTGTTTTGAAATGCACCAAAAATAAGATGTATTAACAGATAGGATGGGTGGAAGAACAGATATGGGTGATAAGTATACAGATAAGTATAGTTTTGGGGGTAAAACTTTCAATTTTTCTGTATGTTTGAACTTTTTCAAAACAAAATGTTGTTGGGGGAACACTATGAGCTCAAATTAAAGAATAACATTGGTGGAAGTAATATTTCTAAGTATTTTTTAAAGTGAATAGGATTTTGCACGCCTATAACCTAAATGTTCTAACATCATTTCTCTTGCAATATTGTCACTTTGCTTTGTCCCTTGTCACAATCAAAAACGAGTTGAGCACTGTTACTCATCACCCTTGGGGAAATCTTTCCTCCAAAAAATAACCCTACAGTATCATTAAAAACATGCATGTAAAATTCATAATTAATTATTCAGTAAATATTTACAGGTCATCACAAATTATACTCTTTAAAGCCATGAGAAGATTAAGGTTTGACGATTATAGTGCATATTATTTTCCACCCTGTAATTCCCAGGAACCAGTGGTGTCACCAGTAGTTTTAATTCTACCACTAGAGTGCATCTTACAACTCACTCTCAAAAAAAAAAAAAGTTATTTCTACTAGTTTAAAAGGTTATTAATGAGGATTTAAATTGAGTTTCCAATATTTTCATAGGTAAACTATTCCAATCTGGTCTCCTGCACATCAGCAAACATTCGTTCCTCATTCAAGGGATGCTGCTGCTGTTGCTGCTAAGTCGCTTCAGTCGTGTCCGACTCTGTGCGACCCCATAGACGGCAGCCCACCAGACTCCCCTGTCCCTGGGATTCTCCAGGCAAGAACACTGGAGTGGGTTGCCATTTCCTTCTCCAATGCATGAAAGTGGAAAGTGAAAGTGAAGTCGCTCAGTCGTGTCCGACTCTAGCGACCCCATGGACTGCAGCCCACCAGGCCTCTCCATCCATGGGATTTTCCAGGCAAGAGTACTGGAGTGGGTGCCATTGCCTTCTCCGATACCTTTGATTTATCTGCACTATAGACAGCACTATCCTAGGTGAACGGGTTATACGTTCTTCCTCTTGGGGCTTAAAATCTGGTGAGGAAGAAAACAAATACCAGATACATTAAAAGATAATTTCAGATACTGATGAATTCCATAAGAAGAGGCATAAACCAGCAATGAGAGGACAATCGTTAGGCTGGAGAGTGAGGGTGGTGTTTTGCATAGGATAGGAGCAGATTCTATCTTAGGCAAGCTCACCAAGGAAGGCTGCCATAAGAAGGAGAATCTGAGCTAAATCCTGAATAAAAAAGGGGAACCAGATCTGCCAAGGAAGATTCCACTCAGAGAGAACCCCACAAGAAGGGGCACTGCAGAGAGAACTGGGCTTGGTGAGTTCATAAAACAACCAGAAGGTCTGTGTGATAAATTGGCAGGAGTGAGGCTGGGAAAGGCGGGTAGGACCAGGATCTTGCAATAGCCTTGCCAATGAATGGGTTTTGGTTTCATTGTAAATAAAATGAGAAATAATGGAGGGTGATAAGCTCTCTGCAATAACAAAATGAACTTCCAGAGTTAACACAGTTGCTTTTATGTATAAATTCTAAAGACAGCAACATAAGGCCAGCACAGCCACTACAAAGGGATGCCTGAAGATCTGTGGTGATGCTGCTAATCCTTGCTGCTGCTGCTGCTAGACAATAATAATGAGAAGAAACAATTACTAAGCACTTCCTGTGTGTGCAGAATTGGAACACATGCTTTACAGGTCCCCAAGTATGACGTTAACTCCCTTCTCTCATATTGCAGTTGACGATCCTGAGGCTCAGAGACAGAAATGAACTTCCCTAAATCACCTGGCTTCTGGATTCAGGGCGTTCCAAAGTCCCTCTTCTTCACCACTGAATCAAGTGATGCACCATATACAAGCCCTTTTAATGGCATGCTTGGGAAACTTGAGAAAGACAGCATCTGTAAGCTGGTCATCACTGAGATGATATTGCTCTCTGGTTTGTTTTGTCCTAGCTCATCCTAGCCTAAATAGATATAAACACATATACACACACACACAGGTTGGGGGAGGAAGGGAGAAGGAGAGAAGATACGGAAAGAAGAAAAACATAGCTGGAATTTGTCTTCCAGTCAAGTTTACCATCTCTCCCTGTGGCAACAGCAACACACTCATAGCCTGTTTAGTACATAAAAGAAAAAGAGAGTGTTCCCTTGCAGTGGGCAATAGTTCATATTTTCCTTTCTGGCCCACGGTAAACAGGTTATGGTGTTTTATTCCTGCACACCCATCACTCAAGCCTTAGAAGAAAAACATTGTTCCCAAATGTTTTCTTACTGCAGCGCCTTTGTGCGCTGGTGATTGCTGTAATTTAACCTCCGTAATAAAAGAGTCATCAGTGGATGACAATTTATAGCACAGTTTCAGAACGGTTTACTTCTTTGCTTGTGCTGCATTGTGAGTACGATTTACCAATGTTGCCTGCCCTAGGGGTGCGCTCCCAGAGCCCTGCCAAAAGCCACTAGGTCTGACAAGGCTCTCACTTAAGGCACCAAACCCTTTGGAAGCAAAAGCCAGACTACATCTTAATGACCAGGATGGGCTTCATGTGAGCAGTAAAACAAATTATAAATCATTCCGGGTGATATGGCTGCCCACTGTATAGCACATCTTCCTGGTAAATTACTTTGAAGACACACATACAGATGTCCAATGTTATATAACTATTTACCTGGCTGACTCATGGGACGGTGGGAGGGGGTGGGGTGCAGGGGATGACATTGGGACAATACTGCAAATGACAAAAAGATAGGAAAAGATAAAACAATAAGACTTGGGACTTCAGAGGCACAAAATCAAGTTACCAGAAACAGCAAAAGGGCTGTGGCAACAAATCTTCCTCCACCCAAAAGATCTAACCTAGTCCTCCCCACAGGGCCTTCAACTTCAAACAGTGGGGAATTAGCTCTGTTTTCTGCTAATGCAGAGACCGCACAAGTCAAGCAAGCAGGCACTAATCAGTCAGGCTGTTAAAGGTACACCCACTTAAAAGGAATTCTTAAACTAAAGAGAGTTGTACAGCTACAGAAATGACAGACAGGGGCTTTGTCAGTTGTTCAACTCTTTGTGATCCCATGGACTGTAGCCCTCCAGGCCTCTGTCCATGGGATTTTCCAGGCAAGAATACTGGAGTGGGTTGCCATTTCCTCCTCCAGGGCATCTTCCTGACCCAGTGATTGAACTGGTGTCTCCTATGTCTCCTGCATTGGCAGGTGGATTCTTAACCACTAAGCCACCTGAGAAATCCTATATGTTAGCATACCATCATACTATGCAATTTCTCTATCATCCTGTGGACAGATATATGTGTGTGTGTGTGTATGTGTGTGTGTGTGTACCTACAATTCAGACTGAAGGTTGAGTTACTCATACTCCTATCATATGATCATCATGCAAGGCCCCCTCTTGATTTATACTTCCCCCTTCAGCTCTGACCCACATTCTTATCCCCTGCCTCCACAGACACCCACTCTAATGAATATGATAGACATCCTTAACTGTGTGTGTGTTTATGTAAAATGCATGTTGTTTTACATGCATTTAATTTATACAAATACTATTGTATTATGCTATAAGTCTTGTTCTATTTCTTATGCATTGTTTCACACCAAGTCAGCATGGGTTGCTCTGTTTACATCCAGTACATCTGACCTGTTCCCTTCCCTAATGACAGGGTCCTAGAAAATCTACAACCACCACCCCCAAATTATGCCACATCCCATCTCCTCATCTCACCTTTCCTGACTGTATTTCTTTAAATCAATGCACATAGCTTAGATAAATTAGTTTTAAAGGGCAGTTACATCTGTTCTATGAAGGATTAAAATATACATGTAACTATTAAAATTGTCAGGCATCTATGTGTGTGTGATTCCTGGACTCCCCTCACTTCATGACAGGCTAGCCTAGGATTGCCCACACTGGACACCAGCCTATAGTCTGCTAAAAGTCTGGAGCTGACAAGCTCAGGTTACCAACAGTTTTCCTCCCCAAATGTTCTCTCTACTCTGCATCCTTGACTTCCCTCAGACAAACCAGGGCTGCAGGAGGACCAAGTGAAACCTTGGAGCACTGCTCACTGTCTCCTGGGAGAACACTGCAATGCCAGGCATGATCCACATCACCTTTCTTCTGCAAGGAGATGCCAAAGGGGTGGGTCGGACACCCCAAAGTCAGACAATCCAGAACCAATTCATCTGCTAAATGTAGCTGAAAATAAAGCAATGCTCTTGGCTTCGTTCTCTCCAGCCACCAACAGCACAGTCAGCTGCAGGAGAGGGACAGAGGACAAAGGAGCCAAGCCTCCCACTGAGATCTGGAGGAGCCCTCTCGCAGAAATGCTTCTGATTACTGAAAGGGCTGTATACTTTTCTCAGGTAAGGGTGGGTGAACATAAATGAAAAACAGAGAAAAGTGGGTAAGACGGCAGAGTTGCCCTCCCCACAAAGGGAAAGGTAGACAGCAAGTGAAAGTGATGCAGAGACAAAAGTGCAAACCCTCCCGCAGCTTCCCGCATCCTCAGGAGGACACTCCAACCTTTCAGCGAACACCTACTGGATCCTCAAGCCAGGTAGTGAGCTGCTGCGGGAAGGCGGGGAGCAAGATGGACCCAGGCATGGCCCCAGAAGGTGCGTATCAAGAGAAGCATTTCAAATAACCACACAAATAGATGACATTTATCCCACTTCAACAGGCCTGTGCTGCCCCATCACCCCCCAGATCTCCCAATGTTCCCTCGACTTGTTCCCTGAAACCCTATCCCCTATTTCATCTTTCTTTCAATGTCTTCAACTTGCCATGTGCTCTGCTCACTCTCCACCCTCACACGTGCTGTTGCTCCTGCCTGGAGCCCCTTCCCTTTGCCAATTCATGGGGCACAGCTCACAGTCCACAACGGGAGTACGATGTTAAAGGATCCGGGGCTGAGGACAGACACAGCAGGCGAGATGAGTACTCATACTCACACACAGGCCACACAGGTGGCTCAGGCAGAAGAGAAGACAAGTAAATTGAGCCCCTACTCCCAAACTTTTATTTTCTTCTCCTTGAAATCATAGGAATTCTCTTAAGAAATGAGTGTTTCATCCTACTCTCAACAGACATTAGCTGAAAGCATAGCTCACCCTGCCCTTCCCAGTTTCCTCATAAAGTAACCTGATAAATGAGAGAACATGAACAAACTTGATTTAGAGGGACTGGGACCCCACATCCCAATTCTGCCAAAGCAGCAAGAAGTGAATCCCTGTGCCCAGGCCCCATAGGCACACCACAAGAGAACAGAGTCCTTGCGTGGGGAGGGCTTGGGAGGGGTTCAGCAGACCAGGGGCACAGGCATTGAATGACCCTCTCCAAGGGCTCCTTGAGGAGAGGGGACATCACCCACTTCACTGAGGGTCCCTTACAAACTGCCTTCAGAAGGGAAGCCGCTGCGAGGTGTGGACGCAAGAGTTAGAAGCTGGACTTAAACCTGAACTAAAATTCCAGCTCTTCTACTTCGCAGCCGCGTGACCTTGAGCAAGTCAGTCAGACTCTGGAAGCCACCTCTAAAAGACTCAAGTGACTACCCCTGGAGCTCACTGCAGGATGAGATTACCCTACTCAGGCTGCACATTAGAATCTCCTGGAGAGTCTATGAAAACTCTCCCTGCCAAGGCTACACCCTAAACCAAGTCAATGAGAACCCTGACAGAGCAGTCAGCCATATAAGTATTTTGTAAGCCTCCAAGTGATTTCAATGTACAGTCAAGTTTGAGAAGCAATGGGTGAATCCCTTTCTGCCCGAAATGTGGCCCTTTAACCACCAGCAGCAGCAACAACTGTGAGCTCATAAGAACTGCAAACTCAGATGACTGAAACGCCATCTTCTCCCGGGTTATTCTGATGAACTTTATGCTATGAAAAGTGCTGAGATCATTCACTTTAAGTGCTTAGCATAGTTACTTGCCCCTGGAAGCCACTGTTTATGGGATCTTATTAAACTGAGGACAGGCAATATAGGACAGAGGTTGCAAAAAGCCTGTCTAGGTCGAAATCTCAACTACCTACAGCCGATAGTATAATAGGTTTCTTATAATAATAAACTGAGCCTCAGTTGCTTTACCTAACACATGGGTTAATAACTGGTAATAACACTGCCCAACTCAGAGAAGATTTTGAGTATCAAATCAGATGACGTGGAAACATAGCTTGTCAGATAACATCGCTTATCAGAGTCAGCAGCCCTGTTGTGATTACAGCTGTAAGGATACAACTCTTTAGGTGATAGCGGTGGGCAGATTAAATGTCACAGCTGAAAGGAGCTCACCTTAAATCGCAAGGATACTTTTAAACAAATGATGGTGGGACAACTGATATTCACATGAAGAAATGAAGCTGGATCATCACTTCACATAAATCCAAAAGTTAACTTAGAATGGATCAAAGACCTAAATGTAAGAACCAAAACTATTAAACTCTTAGAAGAGAACACACACAGATCATGGATTAGGCAATGGTTTCTTAGATATGATACCAAAAGTACAAGCAACAAAAAAGGAAAAATAAATAAATTATACTTTGTCAAAGTTATAAAGGACTATCAAAGGAAAGTGAAGTGAAAAGACAACCCACAGGATGGGAAAAAATATGCTCAAACCATAAATCCTGTAAGGTACTAGTATCTAGAATACATAAATAACTCATTAAAAGACAACACCATTTTTTAATTGGCAAAGGATTTGAATATAAATTTCTCCAAGGAAGAAACACAAATAAGATATACAATAAGCACTTGAAAAGGTGCTCAACATTATTAGTCATTAGGAAAGCGCAAGTCAAAAGCACAATGAGATACCACTTTACACTCACCAGGATGGCTATAATCAAAATGTCAAATAACAAACAAGTGTTGTCAAGGATATGGGGAAGTCAAACTCTCATACACTAGTGGAAGCAATGTAAAATTACACAGCCACTGCCGAAAAGTCTGACAGCTCCTCGAAAGGTTAAACATAGAGTTATCATGTGAGCCAGCAGTCCCTTATATACACACTAAAGAAATCAAAACATATGTCTGTATAAAAATGTGTACACAAATGTTCACAGCAGTATTACTCATTATAGCTGAAAAGTGGAAGCAACTCAACTGATTATCAACTGATGAGTGAATAAACAATGAACGGATGTGATGTATCCATATGGTGGGTTAATACTTCACCATAACAAAGAAGGAAGTACTGATACTTGTTACACATACTATGAGTAAACCTCGAAAACATCATGCTCAGTGACAGGAACCAGACACAAAAGACCACACATTATTTTATTCCATTTACATGAACTGTCCAGAATAGGTAAATCTATAGAAATAGAAAGGAGAATAGTGTTTTGAGGAAGAAAGAATACTGATAATGGGTACAGGGTTTTCTCTTCGGGCTGATGAAAATCTTGGGGTGATGGGTGTGCAAATTATATGAACATACCAAAAAAATTTGAACTGTATACTTGAGGTGTGTGAATTGTATCATATGTGAATTATATCTCAGTAAATCTGTTAAAAAAACTGCAAAAGCAACTGGACACTGTGTTTTGGGGGGGTTGAACCAATGGTTAGATAACTGTTTTTGAAATGCTAACAACTCATTTATTAAAACAAGTTATACACATGACAAACATCAGAGAGGAAATGTGAGAATCTAATTTAAAATCATTGACTATGCAAATGTGAAATTTCAAAATATGCAAATGAACCACACCGTAATAAAATGGAAGGATACATGGGGCTAATTTCTTCCTGTTAATTCTGCTAAAATAACTTCTTTATTGTTCCATTCCTGCCATGGTGAGCTCTTGTTGTTGTTGTTGATGAGGCTTAGTACTCTTTTTTCTTGAACAAAGTCTGATGAATTATTTTTTCTATAAGATGCCTGCACAGAGAGATAAGTGCTCCATATTCAAATGTAAGCACTTTGAACATTTTTCACCCCCTTCTTCATGTGAGATATTATCCCAGTCATCATTCTAGTAGCAGGGTGTGTGCTAGGGGGAGGGGATTTAGGGAGAGAGGGTATCATTTTGATTTCTGTTTCCTGATTCTGTGAATGATACCAGATCAGGAATTTACATTGCTTTGAGATGAGAGAAAAGGCACGATGAAACAAACCCGATTCATGGCTAAGAGCCCAAAACAAAAGCTAAAATTAATGTTAAAGGTGAAGAAAATCTCAGAAGCAGTCCCATCCAGTCGATCACAAACTTGAAAAAGAAAATCTTCGTCTCCTTATAGGGCTTTCTTATCCTCTTTCCTCTGAACAATCTTTCTTTTGCCTCCAGCCAAGAATTTTTTTATTAATCCAAAACAAAACTGTAATATTTAAATGAAATAATAGGTATAGAGCGTAAGAGACATAGAGAATAGATAGCGGCTTAGCAGAAGAGAAGCCCTTCAAACTGTGTCAAATGACAGTGACTCCTGCTTACTTCTTGCACATTAAATTGTAAATGCTGCAAATATCCCACCTATAAGTTTTCAGACCTCATACATTCAAACACTCTGCCATGTTCCCTAAAAGAGGCTGTGGCCCTGATCTGACTGATCCAAGGGTTGCAAACTCAACTCTTTGCAGGGGGCGGGGAGGGCGGGGAGGGAGAGTGGCGACATAAATGACAGGGAAGCAGCACGGAGGTCAACCAAATGGACGTTCACGTGCACTGTGACTATGTGGGAATGGGGCCTCGGGGGGCTGCACCTCTCAATTTTTCAAGCTTTAAATCTGGAAAATTTTTTTATCACTTCATATCTCTATATGTGATTTCATTTTTTTCTCAAAGCCCACAAAGATCAAGTAAAACCTATCTATGACCTTCCCTGTTACCACAGAAGCAATTCCTATGACTGTGAACAGCCACCCACTCCACTCTATGTTCATTTTGCCAAAAGAAAAAGGCTAAGCACGCTTTTCGGAGAAGGTGATGGCACCCCACTCCAGTACTCTTGCCTGGAAAATCCCATGGACGGAAGAGCCTGGTGGGCTGCAGTCCATGGGGTCGCTGAGGGTCGGACACGACTGAGCAACTTCACTTTCACTTTTCACTTTCATGCATTGGAGAAGGAAATGGCAACCCACTCCAGTGTTCTTGCCTGGAGAACCCCAGGGACAGGGGGGCCTGGTGGGCTGCCGTCCATGGGGTCGCACAGAGTCGGACACGACTGAAGCAATTTAGCAGCAGCAGCAGTAAGCACACTTTTCTACAGTCAGTTCATCTCTACCATGTCTGATTTCCCCATGCGATGTAGTCTATGGCCACCAAGATTTCAGTGACAGACTCTCAGCACAGCAAGAGAAAAGGTTCACTGAGCCCTTTGTTGGGGGATGTGGGGAAGTTCTCAAGAAGACACGCTGTTCGACTCCAAAAGCCCCATACCAGAGGCCACCATGTAGCCAGCCAAACAGCTGCCTACTGGCATCGCCCCCTGCAAATCTGCCTGCGCTGCTGCCTGGGTGCTTCCACCTATCTGCTCACCTCGATCTGCTTGCTGACGCCACCATGTCTTCTGGGGTCCCTGGAGAAGTCCCTCTCTACAAAACCATCAAACACCCTGATGAGGTGATGCTTGGGAATCACCAGGTGTACAGCGAGGGAGGCCTCATAAGTATATTCCCAAGAATATGATTTGACTTCCCAACTGACATGCAAAAACATCAGTTAAAAACCACACACACAAAAATCCCCGTTCGTCCTTGATTGTACTAAGCTCTATTTGTCTCTTCAAGCAGCCTGTACAGCTTGGGATGGGCAATCAAGGATATCCCAGCTGATTTTTAACAAAGACTCTGATTATTTGAAAGGGCTGTCAACCCTCCCCTGAATGCATTGTAAATGAAACGCCATTGAATTCCTAACTACCTTTTCATCTTCCCTTCATAACCTAATTTAGAAAACGTAAATAACTTCACTGTGTTTACGGGACCAGCTGCTCCTTACCTCCATATGGAAAACTGAGCAAAAAACGAAAAAAGACAATGGATGCTGGCAACATATCCCCAGTTAAACATCCTAAATACACATTCAAAACATTCCTGAAAACCTTTCATTCACTGCCAGTAATTTATACAATTATAGCTAGTGGTCTTTTATTATTGTTATTACTATTATTGCTTTGTTCTGTCATTCAGATATATTGATGGTGACACTTCAGTGATTCAACATAATTTCATCCCACCCACAAACCTTTTAAGATTTCTTTCACCTTGCCTGGGTATAAATTAAGTGGCATTATTTTCTACCTGGTCTGTTTTGTTAGAACAACCATGTAATATTCCAGAAAAAAACAGAAGACTTTTGATGCAGTACTGTTGTGTTCAGCTCTCCCTGACACATCCACTTAGCTTCAAAGGGTCAAGCATGTCATCCACCTGCATACGACACCGTGTTCTTCTAGCTGCAGTGAGCAAGGCAGTCAGAGCACTGCAGGGTGAGCCCAGCATCTCCACATGGGCTCCCTGATGGGGTGTAATTGCTACTTGGTTAACAGAAGCAGCCAGCACTGTAATTTCACACAGGGTCTTCGTAGCCATGAGCCCCTCTTCTCGAGGCTGCTTGACCCACTGGGTCTTGACCATAGTGACAGGAAATCTTCCAAAACCGATTTTGCAAGCAGAGAATAAAAACAGGCAATGAAAACAGGAAACATGATTTTGAATGACATTTTACTTTGGATGCGAAAGGAAAAATTTTTTTTTCTTTGTCGTTATTAAACATAATATAAATCATGCACAACATAAACCAAATTCAAATGTCATATGTGAGGCAGAGGAGAAATGGATCACTTGGTGGGGAAGAGAGGGCAGGGAGGGCACAAACACACAGCAAAGGCTTGAGACCTTAGCCAGCCCTGTGTCCTGGTGACCAGATACTCATCCCAAGCTGGAGGCGCTGACCCCAGTGGCAGCATTATTATCAGTGTGACCAAGTCATTCATTCATAGACACCCAGGTCCGCTGCTTGGGTCCTGAAGATATAACAGGAAGCATGAGCACGAAGGTCCTTGTCTGCATGACGATGGGGTTCTACAGTGCAGGCTGACAATACGCAAGCCAAAATCGAGATACACAAAGCACAACTTTCAAAACATCGTATAAAAGAATAAGCAGGACACTGTGACAGCTAGCTGACAGGGGTGGGGCAGGGCTCTAGATGGGTGCCCTGACCCAGACAGGCTACATACAGCTGGGACAACAAGTCCAGATACAGGAAAAGAATTTGGCAACTGCTTTTAGCGTCGCTCCAAATTTTCCTTCATGACATCATTCTCTGATTTATGAAAACCCTCTTGAACTTGCTCACATCAGTTTGTTCTGTTTCTTGGAGGTAGTGAGCTGCTCATGTTTACCATCTGCTACATGAAGAGAAACATGTGCTGGGCCTGGAGGCACACACCCTAGTTCTAGCATCGAGCCTGTGCATTACAGCCAAAAGCTCCTTCAGCCAGGCACAGAGAACACCAGGGAAAGCCATGGTTTTCCTGTTAAGTCATGGCCTCACAAGATTCACTTTCTTCTTGTCTTATCCAGAAACCAAGTCTTCCTTCATCAGATCCAACCAAAAAGGAAGGAAAGAAAGAAAGAAGAAAGGGAGGGAGGGAGGGAGGTGTGGCCAAGATGGCTGAGCTCACCTTCTCCTACAGGCACACTAAAATTACCACAACTTACAGAGAAACTATCTACAGTGACCTGAAGACTAGCAAAAAAGATTTCCCACAACTAAAGACATAAAGAAGGCACCACGATAAGATGGGGAGGAGAGGCACAGAAGAGTACAAATCAGTATCACACCCCCAGATAGGTTACCCACAAACAGGAAGATAATCATAGCTGCAGAGGTTCTTCCAAAGGACTGAGGAGGCTTGAACCCCAGATGGGCTCCCAGGCTGAAAGTCCTGCACCAGGAAGGTGGTCCCTCGGAACAACTGGCTTTGAAGCCCAGTGGGACTCGTGTACAGGAGAGTCAGAAGGCTACAGGAAACAGAGACTTTGCTCTTAAGGGGCATGTACAGAATCTCACATGCTCTCAGTCTTAGCATGGAGGCAGTAGTTTGAAAGGAGCCTGAGTCAGAACCACTTGACTTGGTTCAAGAAATCAATCCTGAATATTCATTTGAAGGACTGATGATGAACGTGAAGCTCCAACACTTTGGCCACCTGATGCAAAGAGCTGACTCATTAGAATAGACAGTGATGCTGGGAAAGATTGAAGGCAGAAGAAAGAAGGGGACGACAGAGGGTGAGGTGGCTGGATGGCATCACTGACTCAATTTGGACATGAGTTCGAGCAGGTTCTGGGAGATGGTGAAGGACTGGGAGGCCTAGCGTGCTGCAGTCCATGGGGCTGCAAAGAGTTGGACATGACTGAGTGACTGAACAACAACAACAAACCAATCAATGTGATACATACCACATTAGCAAATTAAAGAAGAAAATCATATGATCATCTCAATAGATGCAGAAAGCAAATATGACAACACTCAACATCCATTTATGATAAAAAACAAAGTGGGTATAGAGGAAACACTTCAGCATAATAAAAGCCATATATAACAAACATAAAGGCAATATCATATTCAGTGGTGAAAAGTTGAAAGTATTTCCTCTATAGTCTGAAAAACGTAAGACATTGATGGAAGATACCAGTCGAGTGCCTAGCACACTTCTCTGTGAGATGATGAGGGACTGGCATGCGGGCCTTCTCTGTGTTGTGGCTCTGCACCCATTCTCTGTGACTCTGTCTCAAACCTTGATGCAGCGCAGGAAGGGAGCCAGAAAGGACGCACCATGCCAAATGTTAGTTGTCAAAGAAAATAAAGTAAAATGAGATACTGCTTTTTGGTTGTGAGACTGACCAAGACCAAAAGACTAACTTCCGATAAAAACCCATATATGATCGATCTTTCCAGCAGTCATGTATGGATGTGAGAGTTGGACCATAGGAAGGCAGAGCACTAAAGAATTGATGCTTTCAAACTGTGTTGCTGGAGAAGACTCTTGAGAGTCCCTTGGACTGCAAGGAGATCAAATCAGTCAGTCCTAAAGGAAATAAACCCTGAATACTCATTGGAAAGACTGAGGCTGAAGCTGAAGTTCCAGTACTTTGGGCACCTGATACAAAGAACCAACTCATTGGAAAAGATCCTGATTCTGGGAAAGACAGAAGGCAGGAGGAGAAAGGGATGACAAAGGATGAGATGGTTGGATGGCATCACAGGTTCAATGGACATGAACTTGGGTAGACTCTGGAACATGGTACAGAACAAGGAAGCCTGGCGTTCTGCAGTCTACTGGGTCGAAAAGAGTTGCACACGACCTGGTGACTGAACGACAACAAAAACAGAGAGGAAAGTGGATAAATAGTACCTTTCCGACCACACAGGTGGGAGCACAAGCATGAGGGCAGTATCTGGAGGACAAGCTGGCAAGACATACCAAAAACCTTGATTTATGCATCCTAATAAATGCATCAAATAAATGGAAGAAAAGTTTCTCTGCAAAAGTTTATCATATTATTGCTTGTAATCCTGAAATGTTACATGACATCAATGTTAGCTGAGAAAACTCCTTGATTGATATCCACAAAGCAGATGATGATACAATCATCTGCTATAAAAATATATATTCATTAATATGGAAAAATGTCTAAAACATGTAAAATTTTTTGAAAATCTGGTTTTAAGAAAGAATAAGCCAGTGTTTTGGAAGTTTATACACACACACATATTCATATACACATACAGGAAGAAAACATCTAGAACCACAGAAATTAAGATATTTAAAAACAAAAGATACTGAAAGATGTCAAATGCCTTTCGATACCCCCTGAGGCTGTGACATCTAATTTCTCCTTTATATTTTCTGCACATTTTTTTTTTCCAGTGAACACATACAGTTTAATCAGTAAAATACAAAGCAAAAAAAAAAAAAAAAAAAAACCTAAGAAAACCAACATGGTGACATGAGCTACATAGAAAACCTAAATCTAAGTCTTTCATAAAGCTTTGAAAAAAGAGGCCTTAAGTTAAATATTTGGGAACAAATAACCATGAAGCTGGGGAGGGTTTGGCACAGTTCTTCTACCCACAAAGAAATCTTTCTGCAGGCCAACAGCCCCAGAATACACAGGAAAGCTAGGATGCAGTTCACCAAGCCACCCAACTCCCCATACAGGCCTGAGAAAAAATGAAAGGCTTGAGGAGTCTGGAGGGCAAACGACACAAAATGCCCGGCCATTCTCCTTCCATCTCTTTACAAGAAGTGCATCTCCCTCAGGAGACTGGCTGGTGGCTTACTCTCAATGTGGGCAGGAAAGCAGCCTCCTGGGCCTCTCTGTGAGGCTCAGGTTGATACAGTCTGAAGTATGTTAGAGGAAACCCCAACCCAATTTGGGGTGAAACCCATGAAGACCACGCAGATCCATGTGGTTTTGCCCTCAATCATTAAACAAGGATGGTTCGCTGACCTCATCAAAACTGATGAATCCAGACTGTTGCTATTTTTTAAGTTTCTTCTGGTTTGAGGTTTCTGCTCTAAATTTCCTTATACATGTGCATGGAATTTTGCAACCCAGTTTGCCAAAAACAAAAGAAAGAATGAAGGAAGGAAGGGAAGGAAGGAAGAAAGGAAGGAGGGCAAATAGGTCACAAAATCAAAGTGAAAGTGTTAGTCACTCAGTCGTGTCCAACTCTCTGCAACCTCATGGACTGTACCCCACCAGGTTCCTTTGTCCCTGGAATTCTCTAGGCAAGAATACTGGAGCGGGTAACTATTCCCTTCTCCAGGGAATCCCCTGACTCAGGGATCGAACCCAGGTCTCCCTCATTGCAGGTAGATTCTTTATCATCTAAGCCACCAGGGAAGCCCAGATCACAAGATTCAACAACAGCAACAATAAAATAATAGTCTTCTCCATTTCCATTGGTGACTCAAAACATTTTTTTTTTCCTGAAACAAATTCACTCCTTTTTCAAGGAACAAGTTTTAAAATTCTGAGATGAGATCAGAAATGAACACAAGACAGAAAAATATTTTTAGATAGGTACAGCTACCTCCATCGGTTGATAACTAAAGTCCATCTTGGCAATGTTTGGCATATTCAACTCCTAAGACCTCAGCCAATTTTGGACTTAGCATCTAAAGAGTCTTTATGATCTAACAGTCATTTTATACAGGGAGAATCAGTTCTGTCTTAATAATCTTTCCTTAATTTAGAAATCTGTAAACAAAATGGTTGATTTCATTTCCAGTTTAATGGGTATGCTTTTGAAAGCACTCCTCACCAACAATTTTCACAATACCTACCAATATAGGTGAGTTTTTACACTAAAAGTGTTCGCGTAGCCCCTGTAGATATGAAATGCTTCTGCAGCATATATTTTTGATACATAGCATGTCTCCCTTGGGTGTATCCTGCTTTTCATACCTCAGTGTATGTATTTGCATAAAAACATACATGTGTTTTATGGTCATACACATGTAGACATGCACCAGTCAAAAAAACAGCTAGAGGAAGTCACTTTAATAGTACCCTCTGGCTTTTTGGAAAACTGGCATAAATCTCTTCTGCAAGAGAGAAAAAAAAATCCATTTTTTCTGAGAAGGTAAATGTTTATTAAATGCAAATACTGATATGCGTTACCTAAGAAAAATGTCTTGCTGCATGTGGAATTTCCCGATAAAAAGCTTTCAAGTCCCAGGTTTCTCCAGATAAGCCCCTATCGGTGAACTGATGCGTGAATGCACTGAAATTGAATTACTGTACAACAGCAATTACTTTCCACAGCACAGCTATAATGGGAATCAGTTCCGCAATGAACAGCAGGTAGCTATAGGAAGGGGAAAAACCTTAATATATAGTCTAGTCTCTTTTAGCTTTTCCCAAGAAGCACAGATGCTTATTTTTAAGCAAAACACTCTTTTTCAAGGGCCCCAGTTTATCATTTTATCAATATAAAACAGAAAATAAGAGTGAAACAGGATTAAATTTATTTGCAGGTATGAGCATCAGAGTATAAATGTAATATTTATACTTCACAGTATAACATAAATTTTAAAGTTTATGAAATAGTTACCCAAAGTTTGGAAACAACAGACTCCTCACTTGGTAAGTTTAGCTGCAATTCGCTTGCCGTGTCTTCTCACAGTTCCCAATGAAGTTTTTTCATTTAATTCTAATTAATTGTGTGGGGGAGAAAATAACTTTAAACAGCAAATAAAATACTTAATGCCTTGCCTAATGTGCTACCAAAATAGATACCATCCTAGAATCCTTTCTGTCTCTTTGAAGTGTTTGAGTTTGTGGAGTCCCGAACTCAGTACATCCCGGCAGAGAAAGCCATGTGGATCAGAACCCAGAAACACTAGGGAAGTCAGAAGAATGTTATAATTTTGATACAAACCAGTGTGATAACCCCAAAGTTGTGCCACACAATGAAAGAAAAAAAAAAAAACCATGCTGGGGAATTCACCCTTAGAAAATCGTTCTGGAGAACAATAGTATAAACTCACAAATTCTCTGAGGAGTCATTCTTTTTGTCATTTCTTTGCTTTACCTACATTTTTCAGGGTGTGCTGCTCATCCAGCCTATATGGACCGTATGGAAATCAGAGGATCGTTACCTCTCCCTAGCTGTGTTGGAATCTGTCCTAAAAGTCTGTCTCTATGAACAGAGATGCCCACAGTTACTCAGATCTTCTTTCTACAGATTCTCCTCCAACCGCGTGTTTTGCTGTGCCTGCTTCAGATGATCCTTCCAGCCGTGTGATGGTTTGTGCTACTCCTACTGGAGGCTCAGATTTAAAGATAAAGGTGGGGCAGCTGTCTGCATCACCAGTGCCACGGAAGGCATATCCTTTGCCTTCTCCCTTTCCTCAACAGAGAACAGAGTTTGCCACCATCAGCAGGAGAAAGGGAAGCTGTGTCCAATTTGCCTCCCATCAGATGAGCTCTGACTTGTGACACAGCCAAGCATTTCCAGGTGTCACTCAGGAACAGACCAACAGGAGTACACAGCTAGCAGAGGACATATCACTTCTTCCATGTCCAGCATATGAAATATCTCTCTCGAAATGCTAATGAACTGAGAACAAATTGATTCAATTTCTGGTCCATTCATAGGGACTTAAAACTTGATAAAGTGCTCAGCAACATTAACCGAGGGCTTGGTAGCACAAATATGTTTGAACAAAGAAGCTGGGAAATGATTCTTTGGGTGTAATCTTTATACACAAAAGCAAAGAGCAGCATCGCTGCATCAAACCTATGTGGCTTTATATTAAAACAACCTACATCAAGTCTCTGAGTGGAAACGAAAAAATTATTTAAACTACCAATGGCATTAAACAGTGCTAGAAAATATTAGTTACAAAATGCTACCATAATGATGGCCCCATTATGTTAATGGCAATTATTAAAGCTAAGGTTATTTGTAATTTGCTAGCCTGGAAAAAAAAAATCACATATAATCCATTACCCACCAGATGACAGAGGTTATGTAATGGGCAGGCCACTTTGGGTTTCACATTTACTTCAGACATCTGACGGGGAGAAAAATGGGTTTTCTGTGATAGGATAATTGCATAGTGGAGAGTAATTCAAATAGGGGATGAGTATGATAAAATCACTCTGATTCAACTAATCATTGGGAAAAGTGATGGGGGGAAATGATGAAATCAAGTCTGGAGAGAAAGAGAAAAAGATCAACACTGTTTAACAGCTAAGAGGTGACAGACATGTTAAAGGACTGGGTTACTGTAGTACTTTTTTTTCCTCCCAGCACTAATTGAACCTCTCTCCATCAGACTAAAGGTATTATTGCAGTCTTCTAAATTGCTACTGCCAGTCTCATAAATATTTTATACACATCAATGGAAATTTTAATAATCAACACTGCTTGGGAGCCAGTTTTATTCCTCTGTGTTCTTGAGTCCTCCTAGCCATCCACCATCGATGAGCACTTGGTGGTCAGTTTTGGGCGGGAAGGCACTAGAGGAGGCTCTAGAATCCCTGACCTGACTTGGCTTGATGGGGATCAGGGCTCAAATGGGAGGCTGCTAGGCATGGCGCATCACAGGGATGGAGCAAATTCTAAGATCCAGTGTTTCCCTGGGACATTTGAGAAGGGACATTTGCTCATTGGGTGGCATGGACTGGAAAGGCAGATCCCTGGTGCGCAGTGGTGCATTCTACTGCAATGTGGCAAAAGACGATTCCACAGCAAATGCACTGGCAAATTAGAATCTGAAGTCTTTGCACTTCAAATGATCACAAGTCTCGTGGGAAATAACAACCTTTCCTTTTCGAGAAGAGAGGTGTCAGTGTAGTGTAAAAAACAGTCATACCCAGTGCTTCCCTGGCCTTAACATAAACCAACATCTAAGAGGCCTGTCAGTGGCCACCTCATCTCATTTCAAATGTCACATGGTCCATGACTTGTTAATAGAGAGGCAGAGTTCACAACAGGGACTAAGCTGATCTCAACAAAGAAACTGTCTCCAAACCAAACCCAATTTGACATACAAGCCCTCTTTCCCGTTTAACAATTGGGAGCAAGGGAGAACCACATATTGCTGGGCCAGTTACCCTAAATTTTATGGCATCAAGTATGCTTACAAAGGCCCTTGTCCTCTATTTTAAACTACATAAAACACACAGTTCTGGATAGCTTTACTCTGGGAGCATTTCAATTCAAATAGAGCAAAATAGTTTTTTCCTTCTCCAAGGAACCATATCAATCATATCAGTATTTTTTTTTTCACCGCACTAATTTACAGCAAAAAAAATTCAAACTTAGGTTCCCCTCCTGTCAACATCCAGTGACTTCCTGAAGCTACAAGACTGATTATTAAATGTTCACAAACTGAGAGGTCCTGTAATCAGCAGTAACAGCAAACATCTACTGAACCTTTACTGTTTACCAGGCCTGTGCTAAACACTTGACACAGATACAAACAGTCCTACGGCCTGGGCGCCAGTGAAACTCTACTGAGCCTGCCCAAGTGACCAGGGCCAAGCCTGTTGGCTCATCTCTAAAAATATGATAGTAACGTGTCTCATTCTCCAAGTTGATTTAAGAATGAAATGCGATGCCATGTGCAAAGTACTTAGCACAGGACCAGGTGCATTGTTTTTGTTGGTTAGTCACTAAGCTGTGTCCAACTCTTTTGTGACCCCATGGACTGTAGCCGTCAGGCTCCTCTGTCTACAGGATTTCACAGCCAAGAATACTGAAGTGGGTTTCTGTTTCCTTCTCCAGGGGATCTTCCCAATTCAGGGATCTCGCATCCCTGCATTGGCAGGCAGATTCCTTACCACTGAGCCACCAGGGGAGTCCAGACCTGGTGCACAGTGAACTCAACAAACATAAGCAAGCTGTTAGTAAGTCACCGGATCCTAAAATCTCCAGAGCAGTGAACAAGAAGACCTCGACTGCACTTACTCTGCTTTTCTCACCAGTTGCACACCTTGGGACAGAACTGAGATTCAGAACAGTTCTCTCTACTCCAGAGCCCATGCCTCACCCAGCACGTGGGCTCCTGCCTCTGAGGGCCTAGGTCCAGGGTCTGGTGCTGGCTGGAACTCTATATCATGGTAGCATCACCCACAAGTCTCCCCGCCGCCCCCATATCCCTGAATGCCAGACACCAGGCCTTCCTTGTCTGTCAATTGCAGAGACAGAACCTAAGGATACTTATTTTCCTCTTTCACTCCAAAATTCTGTGATTCATGAAGAAATCCAATTTGGGACAATAATAGCATTTCCCTCTCTCAAGAGACAATGTTGTTACTAGTATTTAAAACAAAATAAAACATTAATATTCGTTTGTCGAGGATTAGGAGAATGTGCATTTACACACTATTCCCGCTGGAAGGACTGTGGATTGGCATGACCTTATTTGGACAGAAATATTTCATAGGCATACAGAGCGTTAAAGACCAGTTCAGAGCCTCGGAACTGTCTCTGCGTTTGGGAATATATCTTAAGGAAATCAGCATACACTGAAGGCTCCTGAGAGCATGGTAGTGATGAAGCAAGTGGACTCTGGGGTCCCTGTGCCTGGGGCCCATCCCTCAGTCCCCATGTGACTGTAGGGAAGTGACAACTTCTGTTCTGAGTCTCTTTTTTTGTAAAATGAGGATACTAATAATACTTCTACTGTCGTTTTTGTTATTGCTAATTTGTGTCCAACTCTTTGTGACCCCAAGGACTGCAGCATGCCAGGTTCCTCTGTCCTCCACTATCTCCCAGGGTTTGCTCAAATGCATGTCCACTGAGTCAGTGATACTATCTAACCATCTTATCCTCTGCCACCCTCTTCTCCTCCTCTGCCTTCCACCTTTCCCAATATCAGGGTCTTTTCCAATGAGTCAGCTCTCCTCATCAGGTGGCCAAAATATTGGAGCTTCAGCATCAGTCCTTCCAATGAAAATTCAGGACAGATTTCCTTTAGGATTGACTGGTTTGATCTCCTTGCAGTCCAAGGGGCTCTGAAGAATCTTCCCCAGCACACAATTTGAAAGCATCAATTCTCTGGCAATCAGCCTTCTTTGGGCTCCAATTCTAACATCTGTTCATGACTACTGGAAAAACCACAGCTTTGACTATACAGGGGCATTACCAGTATAAGTGAGTGTATGTAAAGTCCTTACAAAAGCACCCAACACACAGTGAGTGCTATGTCCATGGATCTATTGTTAACATCTAAGAAGATTTACTGCAGCATTAATTATTTATATCAAAGCTTACAAACAACTTAAAACACCCAGATAGAGAGGAACACTCAAATCAGTTGTGACACACACACCCACAGATTGGAATATTATGTAGCCATTAAAGAAAATCACGAAGGCAGTCCCAAGATGGTGGAGGAATAGGATGGGGAGACCACTTTCTCCCCCATAAATTCATCAAAAGATCATTTGAATGTTGAGCAACTTCCACAAAACAACTTCTGAATGCTGGTGGAGGATACCGGGCACCCAGAAAAGCAGCCCAATCTCTTCTAAAGGAGGTAATCCAAAATATAAAAGACAAAGACAAAAGATTTAGGGATGGAGACCTGTCCTGGGGAGGAAGTCGTGAAGGAGGAGAAGTTCCCACATAGTAGGAAACCCTCTCACAGACATGTTTGTGGGGAGTTTTGGAATTTCAGTGAAAGTGAAAGTCGTTCGGTCGTGTCTGACTCTTTGTGACTCCATGGACTATATAATCCATGGAATTCTCCTGGCCAGAATACTGGAGTGGGTAGCCTTTCCCTTCTCCAGGGGATCTTCCCAACCCAGGAATCTAGTCCAGGTCTCCCACATTGCAGCCAGATTCTTTACCAACTGAGCCACAAGGGGAAGCCCAAGAATTCTGGAGTGGGCAGCTGAGAATCTCAGAGAGCAACATAACAGGGAGAAAAAAAAACTCACAGTGAGACAGTCAATTCCTAGGCAGGCTGATAAGAAACCCAGGGTCTCTTGAGAAGGAGAAATGGGTATGGGGCTCTTAAGGAGAAGATAGGGGTCAGAAATTTTAAGTAGGAGGAAAGGACAAACTTTTTTTTTACATTCCTTAATCTTAATCACAAAAAATGTTTTTTTCTTTAAGCTGATGATTACACAACAACACAATTCAGTTTAAACTCTGTACTAAGGAATATATTCTCCAAGCCACGCTTCAGCAGTATGTGAACTGTGAAATTCCAGATGTTCAAGCTGGTTTTAGAAAAGGCAGAGGAACCAGAGATCAAATTGCCAACATTCACTGGATCATGGAAAAAACAAGAGAGTTCCAGAAGAATATATATTTCTGCTTTATTGACTATGCCAAAGCCTTTGACTGTGTGGATCACAATACACTGTGGAAAATTCTTCAAGAGATGGGAATACCAGACCACCTGACCTGCCTCTTGAGAAACCCTTATGCAGGTCAGGAAGCAACAGTTAGAACTGGACATGGAACAACAGACTGGTTCCAAATAGAAAAAGGAGTACGTCAAGGCTGTATATTGTCATACTGCTTATTTAATTTATATATAGAGTACATTATGAGAAACGCTGGGCTGGAAGAAGCACAAGCTAGAATCAAGATTGCCGGGAGAAATATCAATAACCTCAGATATGCAGATGATACCACCATTATAGAAAAAAGTGAAGAGGAGCTAAAGAGCCTCTTGATGAAAGTGAAAGAGGAGAGTAAAAAAGTTGGCTTAAAGTTCAACATTCAGAAAACTAAGATCATGGCATCCGGTCCCATCATTTCATGGGAAATAGATGGGGCAACAGTGGAAACAGTGTCAGACTTTTATTTTTTTGGGTTCCAAAATCACTGCAGATGGTGACTGCAGCCATGAAATTAAAAGACACTTACTCCTTGGAAGGAAAGTCATGATCAACCTAGATAGCATATTAAAAAGCAGAGACATTACTTTGCCAACAAAGGTCCGTCTAGTCAAAGCTATGGTTTTTCCAGTGGTCATATATGGATGTGAGAGTTGGACTGTGAAGAAAGCTGGGCACTAGAGAATTGATGCTTTTGAACTGTGGTGTTGGAGAAGACTCTTGCGAGTCCCTTGGACTGCAAGGAGATCCAACCAGTCCATTCTAAAGGAAATCAGTCCTGGGTGTTCATTGGAAGGACTGATGCTGAGGCTGAAACTCCAATACTTTGGCCACCTGATGTGAAGAACTGACTCATTGGAAAAGACTCTGATGCTAGGAGGGATTGGGGGCAGGAGGAGAAGGGGACGACAGAGGATGAGATGGCTGGATGGCATCACTGACTCGATGGACGTGAGTTTGGGTGAACTCCAGGAGCTGGTGACAGACAGGGAGGCCTGGTGTGCTGCGATTCATGGGGTCGCAAAGAGTCGGACACGACTCAGCGACTGAACTGAACTGAAGGATTATATAACAACAATGTATCCTGCTTGAGGACGGTTTCTCCTTCTTGAAAAACCTTCTGACTAATCCTATTATCTTAAAATGTATATTATGGGAGTGGGTCTGGTAAAATCTTTCTATTGTTAGTTCTAATCCTATTATCTTAAAATGTAAACTGTGGAAGTGGGTCTGGTACAATCTTTACAACACTGAGACATTCTTTTGATTTATTGTTATAACTAATTAAAAAAGTACATAGCTCCCTTGCCAAGACTCAAGGGGGGGCATGTTCCATCCCCCTCCTGATGTCTACGTCGTCAAAAGCTTGCTCTGTCCCGTTTCACACTTTCATAAAACTCTGCTACACAAAAGCTCTTGAGTAATCAAGCCTGGTCCCTGGTCCTGAAGCTAAATCTTCTTCAGAGATCAGGAATCTGACATCCTTCACCTATCATGGTAAGCTATCAACAGAACGCCTGCCTAAAACACAACTGCAAGCTGAGACAGCAAAGTGATGCAGACGCTCAGGTCCGCCACCAGCAAGTGGGGGTTGGGCAGGGACGTGTTTATGCTGCATTTAAAGTACATTTAAAGTTCTTATGCTCTGGTTGTTAGTAATAATTTAAGAGTTAATATATTTACTTTTATACATCCCACATCTTTCCAAAATAGGTATGAAGCAGTTTACAAAAAAATATTTAAATAAAATAACATATTTTGTGTTGTGTTGCCTTGTCAATTTCTTGATTTCTTGTGACAGCACAGTAAGAATTGTTTACTAATAAATGTTATATTAATAACAGTTTTGAAAAACATGCCCTATATCATTTATAATTCTGTACAATGTATTTCTAAAATGTAAAATATAATGCTAATTTAATAATAAATGATAAATGAAGTAGTTGCTTCTTTAATGCTAATTTTCTTCTTAATGCTAGTTTTCATTTTATTATCTTTATAAGTGGGATTTTATTTTAGGTACTGTCTCTTAATATTCACTGCATCATCTGTCCTTAGGGTAAGGACCAGGGCTGAATGCCCTGAGGACTATCTGAGGGAGCTAATATGAGATAGCAACCCAAACCATGGGACTGCCAGAGAGACAAAAAAAAAAGAACTTTGCCGCAAAAGGCTCTAATGCAGTGAGCCTTGGCATGCTCACAGAACAGAGGATTGAGCAAATACCAAAGGAGAGCAAGCCGGCTGCCATACGGGGCCGGCCCTCCCTGGAGGCAGAGAGGCAGGCTTGTGACAGCCAGAGGTGGAAGGCAAGGGCCTGCTGCAGTCTAGGCCCCAGACACCACATCTTCCACCAAACTTTGAACAGGCTCCCATTTGCTAACCGTGTCTTCCTGGAATCCTGGACAGTTGACATCTGCCAGGAGTGGCACAGCCTGAGATCAGCTCCCCAGAGGAAACATGCAGCACACGCGGGACTGTGCTCTTGAGGCACACCCAGGAAACTGAGCGGCCGAGACCGGGGAGGTGAATAAGATGCATGGACCACCTGGAACAGTGCGCTCACCAAGCACCTGGTCACCTGAGCTGCTAGATTTGGGAAGGGCACAAAACACACAGCCCTTCTGGGCCTGTGCCCCTGTGGAGCACCCAAGAACCCGAGCGGCTTAGGCCTGAGAAGGGCATGAAATGCAGGTCCACTTGGGACAGTGCCCTTGCAGAGCACCCTGAAGCCTGAGCACTGTGGACCCAGGAAATACATGCTGCCTTGGGCTGGGGCAAACCCAGTGTGGTCCATCCATTGTGAGCACTCCCCACACATGCCAGTAGTATTTCTTTGCAATGTCCCTCCTTCCCCACAACACAACTGAACAAGTGAGCCTAAATAAGTGGCTACCTTCGCCCCCTTGTGTCAGGGTGCAGATTAGACGCTGAAGAGACTTGGAAACAAAGGAAGCCAAAAGAAACAAAGAAGGGGGAACCACTCTGGAAGTGACAGGTGCAACAGATTAAAACCCTGCAGTGAATGCTGAGAATGTGCATTTGAGTGGCACCTCTAGACCTTGAGAACAAGTACAAGCCAGAACAAGGGACTATCTGACATTGAACTGACCCCACACTGCCCGTAACAGCACTAGAGGAATTCCTACAGCTTCAGTATTTTTAGTATTATCACTTTTCAATTTAAAAAAAATTGTAGTTCTTTATTACTCCTTTAACTTTCATTTTTATAGCCTACTATTACCTTTCCCCAAAAAACCCATTTTTTAAAAACAAATTCCATATATACTTTTGTAATTTTTCTAATTAATTTTGTTCTGTATTTTTATACAGTATTTTTGGGAGTCTAACCTCTATTCTTCGTTTTTAATCTTTGCTTTTTGATATTTATTATCAATTTTGTACCTTTAAGATTTCATTTAGGGACTTGATCACTGGCTTGACTGCTCTCTTGCCTTTTGACTCTCCCTTTTTTCCTCCAGATCACCGCTATCTCCTTCCTCCCTCTTCTCTTCTCTACACATCTCTGTGAACCTCTCTGGGTGTTCTGGGCTGTGGAGAGCACTTAGGGATTTGATTACTGGCTAGACTGCTCTCTCCCCTTTTGACTCCCCCTCTTCTCCTCCTGGTCACCTCTATCTCCCTCCTCCTTCTTCTCTTCTCTCTGTAATTCTGTGAACCTCTCTGGGTGTTCCTGCCTGCTGAGAATTGTCTTACCACTAACCTAGGGGTTTTATCTTCTGTGCTGTATGGATAGAGAAGTCCTGAGGCTACTGTCAGAGAAGGACAAGAAATCCAGGAGGCTTAGCTCCAAAACTTTAGAACATAACAGAACTCCTGACTCCAGGGAACATTAATAGACAAGAGCTGACCCAAAAGTCTCCACACCTACAATGAAACCAAGCTCCACCAAAGAGCCTACAAGTTCCAGTGTAAGACACACCATGCTAATTCTCCAGCAAAACAGAAACACAACCCTAACCATTAAAAGACAGGCTGTCCAAGGCCATGTCAAACCCATAGACACCCCAAAACTCACTACTGGACACTTCACTGTACTTCTGAGAGAAGAGATTCAGCACCACACACTAGAACACAGACACAAGCTCCCCCAACCAGGAAACCTTGATAAGCCACTAGTCCAGCCCCACCCACAGGGAGCAGACTCCACAATTAAGAGGAACCACGAACTTCCAGCCAGCAGAAAGGGCACCCCAAACACAGCAATCTAAACAAAATGAAAAGGCAGAGAAATATTCAGCAGGTGAAAGAATATGATAAAAACCCACCAAACCAAACAAAAGAGGAGGAGACAGAGAGTCTACCTGAAAAAGAATACAGAATAATGATAGGAAAGATGATCCAAAATCTTGAAAACAAAATGGAGTCACAGATAAATAGACTAGAGACAAGGATTGAGAAGATGAAAGAAATGTTTAACAAGGACCTAGAAGAAATAAAGAAGCGTCAGTCAATAATAAACAATGTAATAACTAAGATTAAAAGCACTCTGGAGGAAATCAACAGTAGAATAACTGAGTAAGAAGAGAGGATAAGTGAGATGGAAGATAGAATGGTGGAAATAAATAAAGCAGGGAGGAGTAAAGAAAAAAGAATTAAAATAAATGAGGACGACCTCAGAGACCTCTGGGACAATGTTAAATGCCCCAACATTCGAATCATAGGTGTCCCAGAAGAAGAAGACAAAAAGAAAGGGCATGAGAAAATACTTGAGAAGATAATAGTCGAAAACTTCTCTAAAATGGGGAAGGAAATAGCCACTCAATTCCAAGAAACCCAGACAGTACCAAACAGGACAAACCCAAGGTCAAACACCCCAAGACACGTATTAATCAAACTAACAAAAATCAAACCCAAAGAGCAAGTATTAAAAGCAGCGAGGGAAAAGCTACAAATGAACAAAAAGGGATCCCCATAAGGGTAACAGTTGATCTTTCAATAGAAACTCTTCAAGCCAAAAGGGAATGGCAGGACATACTTAAAGTGATGAAAGAGAAAAACCTACAACCAAGATTACTTTACCCAGGAAAGATCTCATTCAGATATGAAGGAGAAATCAAAAACTTTACAGAGAAGCAGGAGCTAAGAGAATTCAGCACCACCAAACCAGCTTTTCAATAAATGCTAAAGGATCTTCTCTAGACAGGAAACACAGAAAAGGTTTATAAAAACGAACCCAAAATAACAAAGTAAATGGTAATGGGATCATACTTATCAATAATTACCTTAAATGTAAATGGGTTAAATGCTCCAACCAAAAGACAAAGACTGGATGAATAGATACAAAAACAAGACCTCTATATATGCTATCTCTAAGAGACCCATCTCAAACACAGGGATGCATACAGACGGAAAGTGAAGGGCTGGAAAAAGATATTTCATGCAAATGGAGAGCAAGAGAAAGCAAAAGTAGCAATACTCAGAACAGATAAATTAGACTTTGAAATAAAGACTGTGATATGAGACAAAGAAGGACACTACATAATGATCAAAGGGCCAATCCAAGAAGGAGATGTAACAATTATAAATACATATGCACCCAATATAGGAGCACCTCATTATGTAAGGCAAATGCTAACAAGTATGAAAGGGGAAATTAACAGTAACACAATTATAGTGGGGGACTTTAATAGCCCACTCACAGTTATGGATAGATCAACTAAACAGAAAGTTAGCAAGGAAACAGAAGCTTTAAATGATACAATAGACTAGTTAGATGTAATTGATATCTATAAGGCATTTCATCCCAAAACAATGGATTTCACCTTTTACTCAAGTGCACACGGAACATTCTCCAGGACAGATCACATCCTGGGCCATAAATCTAGCCTTGGTAAATTTTAAAAAACTGAAATCATTTCAAACATCTTTTCTGATCACAATGCGGTAAGATGAAAGTGAAAGAGGAGAGTGAAATAGTTGGCTTAAAGCTCAACATTCAGAAAACTAAGATCACGGCATCCTGTCCCATCACTTCATGGGAAATAGATGGGGAAACAGTGGAAACAGTTGTCAGACTTTATTTTGGGGGCTCCAAAATCACTGCAGATGGTGATTGCAGCCATGAAATTAAAAGACGCTTACTCTTTGGAAGCAAAGTTATGACCAACCTAGATAGCATATTCAAAAGCAGAGACATTACTCTGCCAACAAAGGTCCGTCTAGTCAAGGCTATGGTTTTTTCTGTGCTCATGTATGGATGTGAGAGTTCGACTGTGAAGAAGGCTGAGCACCGAAGAATTGATGCTTTTGAACTGTGGTGTTGGAGAAGACTCTTGTGAGTCCCTTGGACTGCAAGGAGATCCAACCAGTCTCTGAAAGAGATCAGCCCTGGGATTTCTTTGGAAGGAATGATGCTAAAGCTGAAACTCCAGTACTTTGGCCACCTCATGTGAAGAGTTGACTCATTGGAAAAGACTCTGCTGTTGGGAGGGATTGGGGGCAGGAGGAGAAGGGGACGACAGAGGATGAGATGGCTGGATGGCATCACTGACTCGATGGATGTGAGTCTGAGTGAACTCCGGGAGTTGGTGATGGACAGGGAGGCCTGGCATGCTGTGATTCATGGGGTCGCAAAGAGTTGGACACGACTGAGTGACTGAACTGAACTGAACAGGAAAAAAAACTATTAAAAATACAAACATGGAGGCTAAAACAACACACTTCTGAATAACCAACAGATCATGGAAGAAATCAAGAAGGAAATCAAACTATGCATAGAAACAAATGAAAATGAAAACACAACAATCCAAAACTTATCGGATTCAGTAAAAGCATAGCAACATAAGGCTGCCTCAAGAAACAAGAATAACACCAAATGAACAACCTAACTTTATACCAAAAGCAACTAGAAAAAGAAGAAAAGAAGAACCCCAAAGTTAGCAGAAGGAAAGAAATTATAAAAATCAAACAGAAACAAATGAAAAAGAAATGAAGGAGACTATAACAAAAATCAGCAAACTAGAAGCTGGTTCTTGGAGAAGATAAATAAAATAGACAAACCATTAACCAGTCTCATCAAGAAAAAACAGAGAAGAATCAAATCAGTAAAGTTAGAAATGAAAATGGAGATATCACAACAGACAACACAGAAATACAAAAGATCATAAGAGACTACTATGAGCAATTATATGCCAATAAAATGGACAACTTGGAAGAAATGGACAAATTCTTAGTATAACCTTCCAAAACTGAACCAGGCAGATATAGAAAATCTTAACAGACCCATCAAAAGTACAGAAATCAAAACTATAATCAAAAATCTTCCAACAAACAAAAGCCCAGGACCAGATGGCTTCACAGCTGAATTCGACCGAAAATTTAGAGAAGAGCTAACACCTATCCTACTCAAACTCTTTCAGAAAATTGCAGAGGAAGGTAAACTCCCAAGCTCATTCTATGAGGCCACCATCACCCTAATACCAAAACTAGACAAAGATGCGACACAAAAAGAAAACTACAGGCCCGTATCACTGATCAACATAGGTGCAAAAATCCTCAACAAAATTCTAGCAAACAGAATTCAACAACATATTAAAAAGATCATATATCATGACCAAGTCGGCTTTATTCCAGGGATGCAAAGATTCTTCAATATTCACAAATCAATCAATGTGATACACCATATTAACAAATTGAAGATTAAAAACCATATGATTATCTCAATAGATGCAGAGAAACCCTTTGACAAAATCCAACACTCATTTATGATAAAAACTCTCCAGAATGCAGGCATAGAAGGAATATGCCTCAACATAAGAAAAGCTATATACAACAAACCCAAAGCAAACATTATCCTCAATGGAGAAAAATTGAAAGCATTTCCTCTAAAATCAGGAACAAGACAAAACTGACCACTCTCACCACTACTATTCAACATAGTTTTGGAAATCCTAGCTATAGCAATCAGAGAAGAAAAAGAAATAAAAGGAATCCAGATTGGAAAAGAAGAAACAAAACTCTCACTGTTTGCAGATAACATGATCTTCTACATAGAAAACCCTAAAGACACCACCAGAAAATTACTAGAGCTCATCAATGAATATAGTACAGTTGCAGGATACAAAATCATTACACTGAAATCCCTTGCATTCCTATACACTAACAATGAGAAAACAGAAAAAGAAATTAAGGAAACAATCCCATTCACCATTGCAATGAAAAGAATAAAATATTCAGGAATAAATTTACCTAGAGAAACAAAATATCTATATATAGAAAATGATAAAACACTGAAGAAAGAAATGAAAGATGACACAAATGGAGAAATATACCATGTTTGTGGATTGGAAGAGTCAATATAGTGAAAATGAGTATCCTCCCAAAACAATCTATACATTCAATGCAATCCCTATCAAGCTACCAATGGTATTTTTCACAGAACTAGAATAAATAATTTTACAATTTGTATGGAAACAAAAAAAAACCTTGAATAGCCAGAGCAATCTTGAGAAAGAAGAATCGAACTGGTGGAATCAAGCTGCCTGACTTCAGATTACTACAAAGCTACACTCATCAAGACAGTACAGTACTGGCACAAAGACAGAAATATAGATCAATAGAACAAAACAGAAAACCCAGAGACAAATCCATGCACCTATGGACACCTTATCTTTGACAAAGGAGGCAAACATATACAATGGAGAAAAGGCAATCAATCTCTTTAATCAGTTCTTCTAGGAAAACTGGTTAACCACCTGTAAAACAATGAAACTAGAACACTTTATAACATCATACACAAAAATAAACTCAAAATGGATTAAAGATCTAAATATAAGACCAGAAACTATAAAACTCTTAGAGGAAAACATAGGCATAACACTCTCTGGTGGCTCAGACGGTAAAGTGTCTGTCTACAATGCAGGAGACCCAGGTTCGATCCCTGGGTTGGGAAGATCCCCTGGAGAAGGAAATAGCAATCCACTCCAGTACTATTGCCTGGAAAACCCCATGGACAGAGGAGCCTGGTAGGCTACAGTCCATGAGGTCGCAAAGAGTCAGACACGACTGAGCGACTTCACTTCACTTCAAGATCCTCTATGACCCATCTTCCAGAGTAATGGAAATAAAAACAAAAATAAACAAATGGGACCTAATTAAACCTAAAAGCTTTTGTACAACGAAGGAAACTATAAGCAAGGTGAAAAGACAGCCTTCAGAATGGGAGAAAATAATAGCAAATGAAACAACTGACAAATAATTAATCTCCAAAATATACAAGCAGCTCTGCAGCTCAATACCAGAAAAATAAACCATCCAATCAAAAAGTGGGCCAAAGCTAAACAGACATTTCTCCAAACAAGACATATATACAGCTAACAAACACAAGAAAAGATGCTCAACATCACTCATTATCAGAGAAATGCAAATCAAAACCACAGTGAGGTACCATCTCATGCCGGTCAGAATGGCTGCCATTTTAGTGTAGAAGCAATAAATGCTGGAGAGGATCTGGAGAAACTCCCTTACACTGTTGATGGGAATGCAATCTAGTACAGCCACTTTGGAGAACAGTGTGGAGATTTCTTAAAATACTGGAAATAGAACTGCCATACGACCCAGCAACTGCACTGCTGGGCATACACACTGAGGAAACCAGAATTGAGCGAGACACTGTCTGCAACAGCTAGGACGTGGAAGCAACCTAGATGTCCATTGGCAGACGAATGGATAAGGAAGATGCGGTATACATACACAATGAAATATTACTCAGCTATAAAAAAAGAACACATTTGAGTCAGTTCTAATGAGGTGTATGAAACTGGAGCCTCTTATACAGAGTGAAGTCAGAAACACCAATACAGTACATTAACACATATATATGGAATTTAGCAAGATGGAGGAACACATGTACACCTGTGGCTGATTCATGTTGATGTATGACAAAAAACATCACATATTGTAAAGTAACGAGCCTCCAATTTAAAAAATTAATTAGTTTTTTAAAAAAAGAAAATCACAAAACACAGGGACACAAGATAATGCTCACGCTATTTTGGTATAAAGAAGTAAAAAAAAGCGGGATACAAAAGCAAACAGGCAATATAGTTACTAATTTGATAAAAACACACACAAGGATATGCATATAAATGTAAAGAAAAAAGACTAGAAGGAAGAAAATCTAAGAAAATAAGTGTTGTTTTCCTGCTAGGTAGTAGGAGTTTTAGGTGACTTTTTTTCTCTTTTTGATACTTCTCAATACATTCTAAAAGTTCCAACAAAGAGGGTGTTCATTTAATAAACATAAAATGGTAATTGTGTTTTTTAAATGTTTACCTCAGGGTTCTCTGACTGCCATGCTGCAATGTCTGTGAAAAATAGAATACAACTTGCTCTAAGGTACTGACATAGACACCCCAGAGGCCACCATGCAGCTCCCAGGAATGGCAGTCAGTGCAGTATGTCTATGGCACATAAAAGCACTCTTTTTCCTTCTAAGGCACTTGAGTTTCCACCAAGAAAGCTCACCTTATTTAAATTAATAACCATAGTAGCAGCAGAAGTTAACTATTCACTAAGCACTCCTCATGTGCCAGGGTCTGTGCTTAATGGCTCAAAACCACAACTGTGATCTTTACACTCTCTGTGTGAGTTTTTCCCATTTTACAGATGAGGAAATGGAAGCTCATGAAGGTTGTTCTGCTTGACACTGAACCCAGGTCAAGCTCATGCTTCTACCTAAACTACAGTCCCTTCTTCCCTAAATCAAAATAATACAAAATATTTTAGAAACAAGGAAATGTATGGGATTATAAGGTCTAAGGTAGAAATATCTTGTGGCAATTTGGTTTGGCCAATTAAGGATGAGAAAAACTAAACTAGGAAATGAACTTTTATAACAAAGTCATTCTGAAGATAATAAAACTAAAAGGTAAGTAAACTACACTGCAAGATCCAACCAGTCCATCCTAAAGGAGATCAGTCCTGAGTGTTCATTGGAAGGACTGATATTGAAGCTGAAACTCCAATACTTTGGCCAACTGATACAAAGAGCTGACTCATTTGAAAAGACCCTGATGCTGGGAAAGACTGAAGGCAGGAGGAGAAGGGGATGAGATGGTTGGATGGCATTACCAACTCAATGGACATAAGTTTGGGTAAACTCCAGCAGTTGGTGATGGACAGGGAAGTCTGGTGTGCTGCGATGGGGCTGCAAAGAGCTGGACATGAGTGAGCGACTGAACTGAACTGATCTGAAAGTAAACTACAAGTTAGAAATAAAGAACTCTTTAGATCAAAATTCTTTCCCATAATCCTGTGCCAATGTAGTATTAAAAAAGGGTACTGTAACATTTACATGTCCTAAATCAAGAATTCAGATGCCCCATTTTGTTGGCAACAAAGTATAAAGTCAGAGGCAATCTTGGAAATCCAAAATAACACCACATGCGCACTGCAGTTCCATTCTTCCTGCTAATACAACATTTCAGGGATAATGGCCTAGATGGGAAAAAAATCTTAAAATGAGTGGATATATGTATGTGTTTAACTGCTTCACTTTGCAGTACACCTAAAACTAAAACAACATTGTAAATCAACTATACTCCCAAAAAACTTTAAAAAAAAGATTTCAGGGAGCTCTTGCCAGTCAAGATAAACATTATAATTATAGTAATATTCCAAAAATAGTAAAAAGAACTTCAGACTTCATCTAGACTCATTTACTCCATGGAGATTTTCAATTCCATATTTTGGTAAACACTGATTAACTTTTTTTTACAACTGCTTAGTTCAACCACAACACCCCCTTGAATGTACTTTGGCAATTAATTAGGCAAACAATTAGGCACTTTGTTTGTCTGGCAAACAATTAGGGACA
Organism: Bos indicus x Bos taurus; assembly: GCF_003369695.1. NCBI lineage: Eukaryota > Metazoa > Chordata > Mammalia > Artiodactyla > Bovidae > Bos > Bos indicus x Bos taurus. Next base: position 14,156,575 of record NC_040097.1, on the reverse strand, counting down.
CCTCCACTGAAAGTAGACTTCCCTGGCGGCTCAGACGGTAAAGCATCTGCCTACAATGTGGGAGACCAGGGTTCGATCCTTGGGTCGGGAAGATCCCCTGGAGAAGGAAATGGCACCCCACTCCAGTTCTCTTGCCTGGAAAATCCCATAGATGGAGGAGCCTGGTAGGCTACAGTCCATGGGATCGCAAAGAGTCGGGCACGACTGAGCGACTTCACTTTCCACTGAAAGTACACTATCGTAAGACAAAAACTAGCAGCTAAACCCTAGTTTACCCCAGAAAAGGGGTGACTGTGCCCCTAGCACCTGCTTATCTTCATTAACCAGACTTAAGAAATTATGTATATATGGGTGAGTCAACTTTTGATTTCTGAGAGTTGGGTTCATCAACACCAGTTGCCTTTGTGTCTTTGGGCAACACAGAGCAGAAACCAGAGACACTTACCCGCACTGCTTCAGACTTCTTGTGAAACATCTCTTCCATGTTCTTTGCCAGCTTTTTCACCAGCTGGAGCCCATCGATTTCTTCTATGGCAACATCCTTCTCATACTCTTTGTATTTCTGTAAGGAGGATGGACAACATTAAAGACCCAAGATATCATAAAACACAATGCCCATGATGTCAGAGCACATTTATTTAAAAGGAATAAGTAAAAATAAAAATTTCTGTTGGATTTGGGGAGATTGGACTGTATTTCAAAATTATTAAACTAACTAAAGAGAAATGTGAAAATTGGCTCTGGCTCTCTTGAAGCTTAACTAGTATCCAGGAAAAAAAAAAAAAATAACCTTAACACAATCAAAGTAGAGCACCTTATACACATTTTATAGTGTGAGAGTACTTGCTGTCAATTTTTAGTATTTTGATTCAATTCAGTTACTGAGGACTTCCTAAATATCCTTAAGGAACTCGCAAAAAGAAGCATGTACACAAACAACAGTAAAACAGCAACATGTATTAGGATAACCTTAATTTCATGGTTTGTGAGTGTTCATAAGCAACTAATTTGTCCCACAGTATACTCAAATTCTCAAGGACAACTTGTCATTTCAAGTGAAGGCAAAGTGTTAGCTGCTCAGTTATGTCTGACTCTTTGCAACCCCATGAACTGTATGTAGCCCACCAGGTTCCTAAGTCAATGGAATTCTCCAGGCAAGAATATTGCAGTGGGTTGCCATTTTCTCCTCTAGGGAATTTTCCTGACCCAGGAATAGAACTCAGGTCTCCTGCATTGTAGGCAGATTCTTTACCGTCTGAGCCAAAACCCACCGAATAACTCAGAAATTTATCTGTCTAAACCAGCAATTCTCAAAGTGACCCTAGAACACCTGTATGGTCCCTGAGACCCTTTTTCCAACAGATTATTTATATGAAGTCGTATCTTCTTACTTGATTTTAACAAATCACAGTAGATTGAACACAAAAGCAAATAAGAAAATCTACCTGTCTTCTCTAAAACCAAATCTTGAAAAGATATGCAAAAATGAAAAAAATGCCACTCTTCTAATTTGTTTTTTTTTTAAGTTATTTTTAATAAAATATGTTATGTATGTTAACATGCAATGAGTCTTTTTATTTTGAACTTGTTAATTTTTAAATTAATGAATTATTGGTTTTAATTTCTAATGTGGCAAATATTCATACATACAACTTGCATAAGCAGAAGCTCTTAAGGGTCCTCAGTACTTTTTAAGTGTGTAAAGGGGTCCTGAGGCCACAAAGTTTGATATAACTAAACATTTAATTTTGTTCCCACGGAAAAGAAATATTGCTTATTAATTTAAAAAACTTCCAAATGGAGCTCAAAATACTGTTAATGTCAAGAAGAATCCTTCACATTTATGTAGCTATCAAAAGTCTAGAGAACTAAAAATACTGGGGGCCTTACATTTTCCCTCTTTTGGATGAAAAACCTGAATCAGTTACTCACCCTACCAAGTTTCTACTTAAGGAAAACATAAGGATCCACATGTAATCTGGACTATAGAGACTTTAAGAGTAATTTCTGAAATGGAAAATAAACCAACTTTTTAATGCAGGATAATTTCAAGATACAAATTTCTATTTTCTCTCTAGTCCTCTCCATCTCCTTCAAAAATGTAAACCAGGAGGAGGTTCTGTCTTTCCTTGCCCCAAGGAAGGGAGTGTGTGTGTGATCTACTACTACAAACGATCTACTACAGCATTCAAAACATGCTCTGAGAGCTCTGCATGGTCCTACAATACAGGGGTCCCCAACATCCAGGATCTAACGCCTGATGATGTGAGATGGAGCTGATGTAATAATAATAGAAATAAAGTGCACAATAAATGTAAGGCCCTTGAATCACCCTGAAACCATCCCCCCACACTGGTCCATGGGAAAATGGTCTCCTACCAACCAGTCCCTGGTGCCCAAAATGGTTGGGAACCACTGCTATAATGGACCGTGAGTTGTAAGTGACTTTCTTCTCCCTGCTCCCTGAAAATGTCCATAAAAATCTTAGATATTTGTGTTGAGTCCTTCACTTCCTTGGAAAACCATCATTTCTTCTTCTAGCCTTCCCTCGCTCTTCGACAAGGCTCTCCTCATTTCCCAAACAAGAAGGCTACACCTTCCCTCCAGGTTCCCAGAGAATTCTGTGCTCACCTCTCCCTCACCTCTCCTGGCATCAGAGCTTGTGTGGTCCAGGAGTTAAGGACAATCCCCGGGCCCACAGCAGACACTCACATAGCTTCTCTGGATGAAGCCTGTTGCAGCACAACTGCAATGCTACAATACAAGAAAGATGCAATAAGGATGCAGCTGACTGATGCTCCTGGAAGGGTGACCTCCCCACTCCTTGGGAGGTTGGCTGGCTTGGCCCCTGCTGTGGGACTCCAGCCAGCCCACGCCTGGCTCAGGCTAACAGTGTCTTCTGGTGTATGAACAAAACTTCAATGACAATCACTAGAAACTTTCCCTAAGTTCAAATGCAAGCCAGTGACATCTTTGGAGCCAAAAATTCTGGGGGTTCTCTGCTGCCTGCCAGATGTGCTCCAAAAGCCAAAAGCCAAGCCAGCTTAGACACAAGGTTGATTCACTACCCAAAATACAAAGTTTAAGAAGCGAGTCAAACAAAAAAAACTAAAGTCAGTCTAATATTTACAGTCAGGGAAATAAATCTCCATTGTAATTCTGAGCCTAAAGGTGATCTAGAGGCTTAAGATAAAAAGAAAATGAATTTCATAATTAGCCTTTACCTAAATCTTTAGTTTTTTACATCGAGTCCCATTATTTTGATCATATCTGTCACTTTCATGTTTTTTCCTCCAAAAGACTTCTAGAAGGGAACCAGTTTATACAACTCTGACTATCTACCAAGTTCTCAATGAGACCTTCCTGCATGCTCTCTTCTTCTGAATCTGCTCCGTAGAAAGGAAGCACTGATTTTATGAAGGTCTGCTGGTGTCCCAGGATTCCTTGGGCCTTGTGACCTAGCTAACTAAGCTCAACATGAAGCTCTGTGCCAGCCAAGGATTTCAGATCTGGGACGAACTCAGCAGGTCACTGATTCTATTCCTCTTCCAGCATAAGCTCTCTCCCCTCGGGACATGTGGCAATGGGTCCTCTCTGCCAATGAGCCAAGTCTCATACTACTTTCTCACTACCCCAGGGAAGTAATCCCATAAGCAAAAGCATTCTGCTTTTCAAGATGTGCTCATGCCTGTTGGAATCAGGTCAGAACAATGTACTGTCTTCCTCTCTCTAGGAAACGTTACTCTTTGCTGGAATCCAAAGATTTTGAATAACAGAGAGAGTAACCAAGTGATAGTCATTAATCAGCTTCAAACCCTTAGCAGCTCAGAATGGTGATATACACCAAAAGCATCAAAAACGTACCTACGGTATAAAACCAAGCAATATGACCTCTGGCAACTGAACCGAGTAAGCTACAACAGTACAGCAAATTCCAAATTGTGCAAAAGAATGTAGGAAACTAGTATACAGAATGTTACAATTGGTTACAGATAGTAATTGGTGACTTTTTGCTTTAAATTACTAAACTGCCTATACATACACACACACACAAACACTGTGAGGACAGATGCCAAATGCTCACAGCTGGCTGCACTATTACAAATAATTATTTTTCTTTCTGCTCACCTGTATTTTCTAATTTCTGTCATGAGCATACTATTTTGGAAACTAGAGAATGTATACGAGCCATACTTATATGCAGAACAGAAGATGGGCACTTACTAACAAATTTCTGTAGGGGAATGCAGCCCCAATTAGAATCTGTGTAGTTAAGCAGCATGTCTTCATTAGCTGAGCCTAAGGAAGTTAGCAAAATTAGTCTTCCATGTGTCACAAGCCCAGCACGGCTCCAGGAGCTTTTCATGTATCAATTTGTCTAATCCTCACAGCTACCATCTGGGGCAGGTGTCATCCCCATGTTGCAGATGGGGAACTGAGGCAAAGAAAGACAGTCATTGTTGAAAGTCAAATGGTTAGAGAATGAGTTTTAAGCTAAGCGAGGTCTGACTTCAAACTGCTTGGTCTTTTGAAATTAGCAGGTAGAGGGTGAAGGGCTGATAATCTAAATACTTGTGATCTTGTTTCAGAGGGCCCATCTTACTGCCATCACAGTGCCTGTTTCATTGATTGGTAGCTTTTAGTGGCCTAAGCTAACCAAGAGACTCAAATACCTAAAGCCAGAGACATCATCAGTTAACAAGGGTGGCAGCTGTTTACAAGTCTCTTCCAGGTGAGCAAAAGCCACATGGCCAGGGCTGGCTGGATGTCACAGGAGAAGATGCTATCCCTCAACTTGGGGGATGAGCTTAGAGCCTGTCCCCAGAGAAGCAGACACAGCTCTTGACTCTTGAAAGAGGCCCAGAAGCCTTAATTGTATTGTGTCTGTGTGTGGTCAGTCACATCAGTCATGTTCGACTCTGTGAGACTTCACGGACTATAGCCCACCAGGCTCCTCTGTTCATGGGATTTTCTGGAATGAGTTGCCATGCCCTCCTCCAGGGAATCTTCACAACCCAGGGATTGAACCCGCATCTCCTGGGTCTCCTACACTGCAGGTAGATTCTTCACCACTGAGCCACCAGGGAAGCCATCTTAATTATATTGGGTTGGCCAAAAACCTCATTGGTAAGATACTATGGAAAAACCCCAACGAACTTATTGGCTAATCCAATATATTACTCCTTGGCTGTGTTTTGGCTACACATTGTCCTATTCTCCAAAGTATCAAGAATAACCTGAAGCCACACAGCTGTGACGGCAGTAACACTTTTATTTTCTATAGCCTCAAGGGTTGCTCTGGCAATTACTTTGTTTTGTGTAAAAAACAGCTATTTTTCAACTGGGTAAAGGAATCTGGAAAGTACCAGCACATCTCTGTCAACACACAATGAAGGCAGAGGGGAAGACCAAAGTGGAAGAGACACTATGCCACCTGATCAAAGATTCAGGCCAGTTTGGATTGGACCTCTGACTCCAAAACTCCATTTATTTTTCCACAAACATCTATTTTGTGTCTCTGGTATGCCAGGCAGGGGTGGGGTACCAAGCACAATATGATGAATAAAGCAAAGCTGAAGAAAGCTCATGGTCTAATGGTCAGGAATGTTCTGATGACTAAACCAGAAAAGAAGACACAACATCATCATAACCACCCTGATGGGGTGGTCAAGGCAGTCACTCCAACTTTCTGGACCCGTAAAGGATGACTAGGCTAAGAAGAGGGGAGATGAAACAGGGGATGAGCAGAACAGTAGGTATGGATATCCAAGACAAGAGGCTGCCTGGAACACAGGGAACTACCCCTGTTCCACTTCCCTGGTGCATGGATGGCCAGGACAGGGGAATCTGGTGAGAGACGAGGTCAAAGAAGTGAGCAGGGCCAGGCCATCAAAGGTAGTATGCTAGAATGAAGAGTTTGGACATTGTCTTGACATGGGTAGGAGGCTGAGGGTATGGATTCAAACAACAATCAGAACCACTGAAGGATTTAAGGGTAGGAGGGACCCAAGACCAGATTTATGGTTTTGAAAAATCTCAGTGTGCAGAATGGGAATGAGGAACATAAAACTGGCAAGGAATTGGGAAACTGAGATAACCAGGACTTGGGAAACAACTGGAGAAAAGAAGAGTCAGGGAATGAGAGGTGGGCTCCTTGGGAGACATCAAGAGGTCTGATGGCCAGACACAGCGGCACAGTGCCCACATAGAACAGGCCACTCTAAATCTCCGTGTTCTCCTGTTTTGCCCTCTTTGAATTTCTGCTATAGAAGATTCTGGTACATGTAGTATTTTCATACGAACGCCTTTCTGAACTTCTGATGCAGGAGACAAATTCCAATGAGGTGGTTGATGACGCTGATGTTCTTCACTCTGCCACCTCTGACCATCCTCTGGGGCTCCCTCTGGCTTAGGGAAGAAGTTGCAGACACCTGAGCAACACAGCCTGTGTGCCTTTAGCCAAGGCCAGGGTCGAGGCAGAACACAGCCCTTCACAAGAGCACCTTTGAGCACTCATGACACAGAAGGAAGGCAGTCCAGGAAACTTTTTATTCCCTCTGTCACAGGAGAACATCTGAAGTTTCCATTCCTTCTGTTAGCAGAATCAGCATTTGGCAAAAAATCTTGTGATGAGCCAAGAACATTTATCATTTGAGAAGGGAGACACAGAAATGCATTATTTCTGTAGCATCTATTTTGCCAGATCATTTCACACAAACATCAGGAAGAGAAAAGCACTACTTCACTGTCAGAACACTTAATGTTGTTCATACCTTTGGGTCATTTTTTTTTTCCTACGTGATAACTGCATATCTAGGAGTAAGCCACCTGGAATAGCCCCCGGAGAGAGGGCTTCAGGAAGGAGGCTTCTGACCAATCACAATCACTTAGTATAGCAGCCAAACACTGAAGAGGAGCTCTGTGTGTGCTTCACATCAGAAAAAAAGACCCTCTTGCAGAGGACGGATGCAGGAGTACCATTAGCCAAGAGCTGGAACATCTGAACATGGTCTCTTGGCCAAATTTTCTCATCACAAACCGAAATTACATTTCTAGAGTCAGAATAATTAAATCACTAGATGAGGGTTGACAGACAGTCCAGGGGAGAAGATGGTAAAGCAAAGACCTGCTTGTCCCCAAGTGAGAATCTGGAGACGTTGCCTAAAAGACTATAACTTGAGAGAAACTGGCCTCTTCTTCATCCCACCCCTAAGCCTCCAGCACTTCCCCTAAAAACTCCTGTCACAGTTTCCCAGTAAACTCTGTTACTGGGAAAGCAACCCACACAGGTTAAGCCCAGAACCCTTCAAAGGGGCTTGTTATGTAAAAGCAGAAGATGCCTCATGTTCCTACCTTAAGATTCCATTTTTGGTCTAATTCTCACTCCTTCAAGCTCTGAAGTAGACACAGAACAGCAGATAAAGTCATTAAACTATTTACATAAAGATCACACCAATATTAGAAAGGAACCTAGACTGAAATTACTGCTATTTTCATTCATTCAACAAATATTTACAAACTGCCTGCAACCCAGGGATTGAATCCAGGTCTCCCACATAGTAAAGAATCTGCCTGCAATACGGGAGATCTAGGTTCGATCCCTGGGTTGGGAAGATCCCCTGGAGAAGGGATAAGGCTATCCACTCCAGTACTCTGGCCTGGAGAATTCCATGGACTGTATAGTCCATGGGGTCACAAACAGTCAGACACGACTGAGTGACTTTCAAAAAACCACGTTCAGGCAGGTGGTGGGGAGGGGATGGGGAGCCACTGACAAATATACATATTCCCTTGGATATGAGAAGGCTAATTTTTTGTTCTGTTTATTAACAATAAATAATAAATAAGCTGGAGCAGAGTCACACGAGTTCCTTCAATCAAAGTCTGAGCTGTGATGTTATATGTGTGTCTCCTCCCAGGGTCACACCTGTCTGCCGTGCAGGTATGTCACTTCCACCAGATGTGGGGAGAGCATTGTGTATCCTCTAGTAAGTGCAGAACAGTCTGTAAAGCACAGACATGTATTCCTCCCTGAGTAGGGAAGGGTGAGTAGCAGGAAATGTGGGCAATCCAAACTGATTTGTAAACACTGAAAAACTGGCCAGGAACAAGAGTGACATGACAGTCAACAGGGAGGAAGAGGGTCTCGGGAAAGAATGTAAAATAATGAATTGTCCAGGGGTTGAAGAAAAGATGATTGTGCCACATATGTAATTCCCTGGCTGCGGGGAGATGAAGTTTACAAAGTATCCTATTAGTATAATGAGATGGCCATGAGCCATCACAAGGATCACCAGGTAGCTGGCCAATAGAGGCAAGATGTCTGTGACCAGCGCTTGATGAATGCTGGGAACGGGGGTGGGGGACAGGGGAGGGTGGGAAGGGAGAGTCTCTTTAGACTGCACGTGAGCTTCTCACGCGTCCCTCTGTGCTTATGCTCTGTTACGCAATCATGTTCGGCTCTGCAACCCCGTGGACTGTAGCCCGCCAGGCTCCTCTGTCTATGGGATTTCCCAGGCAAGAATACTGGAGTGGGTTGTCATGTCCTTCTCCAGGGGATTTCCCAACTCAGGGACTAAACCTGTGTTTCCTGCACCAGCAGGCAGATTCTTTCCCACCACTGCACCACCTAGGAAACCAAGGTCATCACCACCCATCCATAATCTCTTCTAATAAAATGCATGTAAGTGGGAAGATATAATATTAAATACTACTCTGTCATTCCGCAATTTTAAAATGACACATGCACACATGTTAAAAAGGTACACATGTTAAGTAGATACTGTTTAAATATACATATTAAATAGATACACATATTAAATATTTTTTAGAAACTGTAATTTTAAAAAGCGTTTTAAAAATCAACATCATTAAAATTTTTGGTTTATAAATATAACCTTAAATGCAGGGCGTCAAGAAGCTTAAATAACTATGTATTATGATGGTCAGCGACATATAAGGTACATATTCTTTCAAGTTTAAAGTACCTCTCCTAAGAATTGGGCTAAGGTTGATTCTTTATTTTAGTTCAACTGGAATAAAATGATAACAGGAGTATTTTCCTGTATAGTACAAAAAATTATAGGCTAAAGGCCAAGCAACCCAGAATTTAATAAATATTGAGAAGAATCCAACAGTTAATAATACCAAATCCTACCCAGCATCTAGTTTTGTGCAAGTTTAAGATTATCATATAGAAACTTATTCTACTAAAAGAATCCTACTAGAAAGAGAAGAAACTATAAAGAAACAGACTGTTAGAGATCCAGGTAAGTGCCCACCTTTTACAAATTAGAGACTGAGACTCAATAAGTAACTTGTCAAGGACACATCTCAATGGCAGCACCAGGTAGAATCACCTCCAGTGAGGAGAAAGTAATGCAGTTCCTGTTCTGTCTCCTCTGTCTTATGGGATGGGTGGGAAAGAATCTGCATGGATTTTGCTGGCATGTTATTGATTTGGAGCCTGATAAGCAGTATTTACTTGGCTTAGAATCAGTGGCCAGGGTTCAAGTCAGAGGAAAATCAACAATGTGCATCCCACTTGTGAGGCCATTTGGCGTTGGGCTAAGACCAAGGGTTCTCCATTCTGATATACTAAGTGCAAGTCCTAGCAATGTGACAAGTTGCTTAGCCCCCATCGGCCTCCTTTCCTTGAATAGTAGAGTGAGGGATACCAGACCTCCTGCTGTTCTTGGGATGGTCAAATGAGGCCGAGTGTGAAGACCCCAACAGGACGCTAGGGACACAGAGTAAAGCACGCAAATAGTGTCAGTGGTCACTGCAGAAGTGGTAATGAATGCCAACATTTTTTCTTTCAGGCTTCCCTGGTGGTTCAGACAGTAAAGAATCTGCCTGCAATGCAGGAGATGCAGGTTTGATCCCTTGGTCAGTAAGATCCCCTGGAGGAGGGTATGGTTCCCTGCTCCAGTGTTTTTGTCTGGAGAATACCAATGACAGAGGAGCCTGGTGGGTTACAGTCCATGGGGTTGCCGAGTCGGACATGAATGAGTGACTTTCACTCACTTCACTTTGTCCTTTAAGTTCTGAAAAATGAATTCTCTTACCTCAAGACAAAAACTTCCAACCAAGGTGCAAAACCTAACAGATGAATTACCTTTGAATGCTGCTGTGGGCAAAGGTATTTTTCAAATACATTCCCAAGGCCTAGGGGTTCTTCAACAGTAACTCTTTGGAGATGGTTCCCTTCTGGCAGAAACTGAATGCTAGAAGTCTTTATTTGTGTAAAGCGTGAATGACAGTTTTCAGATATGTTACTAAAGATGTTGCAATAAAAACTAATCATCTACAATTTCTGGATTCTCTCCTTATAGGCAGTGTCATTTTCTTATTATGACATAAATGTACTTAGTATTCCTCTCAATTCAATTATTGCATGTGGAAGTGTCACTTCAAATACAACACTCCAAAGCAATTATGTTTCCAAGTAAATATATTTCTAAATCCTTTAAGCTGATGTTAGAAACACTTCTTAACTATAACAACAAACCTAGTTGAATTCATGAAACTCAAGGTCACAGGAGAGTATTTTTCTACTGGAAAATGGAAAAAAGCATTTTGTACAAATCATTCTGTTTCACAGAGGTATTCCAATCAAGTGTCTCCAAGGTCAAAAAAAATTTTTTTAATGCAGTGCTCTTCCAGATCTAGTTAAGTCTGAGGAACATTCTTGAAGAATGAAGTTTTTCTCTGTCAAAATCATCAGAGTAAGAGATAATTTGCACGAGAATTAGAGGCCCTGTTTAGGGATGACAGAAAAGAAAGGAGGACAGAGCACCAAATTACAACCAAAAAATAAGCAGAGAGGAGGCAGAGAGTGGCTGGACTCTGACTTCTTCGGGGCTGCAGGAAATGGGGACCACTTGAGGAGTGTGGAACATCACCTGGAGGCAGTTGTTTCATGGGGTGAGAAGCACGGAAATGGACCACCACTCAAGGCAGTGGTTTTCCTCAACCACTAGAGGGTCTAACTTCCAGCTAGAGGGGCAGGGGAGGCGGGTGGATCAGGGGAAAGAGTGGTATGATCTAAATTACTCCTCAAGGTACTCTCTGATATTCACCTCAAGAAAGCACTGTCACAAGAATTATCAGGGTCCCCAGCCCCAGTGGCCCCGGAGCACTTGTTCCCAGTTAGCTGTCTGGAATGTCCTTCTAAATCAGAGTTCCAGAGAGACTGCTCTTCAGAGCAGCTGGCTCTGCTGTGGGTGGTCTCTGACAGATTTCTACTACTTTCAGATTGTGAGGTCCTGAATTAAAGATGGATATCTCTTCTCTCCCTGTTTTACTATCTATACTCTTTTTGAAAAAAATCCTGATAAGTCTCATAAGCTTTTACTGTTCCACACAGTCAACTGGACAAATGCCACTAATAAATTTTAGCTCTATAGTGATAAAACTGAGTGTTAATGCTGCATTAGATTTTTTATACAAGGGATGCTGTTCTATACAAGGGAAATTAAGTCAGAGGCAAGCTATTAAACCTGCTGTTGATACAACTATCTCTGTCCTAGCATGGGAGTGTAACATACTGCTTTAAAATTGGGAAATTCATCTGTCTACTGAGCAAACAAACAAAAATATGGTTATATTGCATATCTAAAAAAAATTAAAACTCCAATTTCTGGGTGTTTTCTGGATTACGTCATGGGGATCTGAGGCTACGAAATATGAATATTTATGCTGTACATAAATCTACACAACATGAAAAGCCAAAATAATGATTATAGATCCATGTGTGTTAGAGAAGAAAAATCCCAATGTATGCATTTATGAGTGTGTTTTATGTATGCCAACAAATTTAACTACAGCCAAACTGCAAATAATAAGCTATTACTTTACAAAGCCTGGACCACTTGTATAGATTATTTCCTGCAGCTTACATTTTCAAACACATTTTTCTGATGTTCCAATTTAAAATAATTCATCCTTCCTACTCCCTAAAGATCAGTGGGAACAATAACAACAACAATAATAATTTATTATTAATCATAGCAACAGCATTTATCGAGTACTTACTTTGGGTCAGGTAGATATTATCTCCTCCCCACCCCCTTTTTACAGGTTAGGGAATTGAGGCACAGATAAATAAGGTAACTTAGCCATGGTTGGACCATGAGCAAGTGGTTTTATTAATTCAGGAAATACTAGCTACTATAATAAAAATATCCCAAAACCTCAGAGGCTTAACACAATAGAAGTTTACTTCCTGTTCATGTAACCCTCCCAGGAGCAGGTTCTTTGTCACCAGTCTTTTTCACATAGTGATTCAGGAACCCAGGATCCTCCCATCAGCTCCTCAGGCTTTGGAGTCTTTCGCATTCAGCCATGAAACACAGGGGAAGGGATGGAGAAGATGCACCTGCTTCTTGAACTCCTTAGCCTGGAAGTGACATGCATTAGCTCTGCTCAGGTTCCGCTGGCGGTAACCAGCTCCCAGCCCAACCCAAAGTAAGAGGGCTCTGGAAATTGAACTGGTGGCTGGGGAGCCATCTCTAGGCTTGAAGTCAACACGGTAGAAATGGGAGCTTAAATCATCAGGGGAGTATTAGCTGTCTGGATTTGAACCCAGGCAGCATTGTCCCAGATTCCATGTGTATAACCACCACACTTTAAATGCCTGATATAAACCGCTGCTAGATGAAACTTCAGATTAAAACTTGGCTGGGAACCATCTGCAAGATGGACACTTTAGAGTTGGTGCAATCAAGTCATAATCTCCAGGAAGAATAATATGACCTGACCACTTGTATGTGTAATTATGGTCAGGCGCCGATGGTAAAGGCCAAAATCGTACACACAGAAAGGAACACATTATAAACAATTCTTAGACCTCTTGTCCAATTTCTTTAATCACAGCTCAAATAAAACTGCTATTTGAATAACATCAATGACCTTCTCCAGTACAGGATATTCGTTGCCCAGGCGCCACGGAAGTTAATTGGCTTACCTAAAGTCTTTTTAATTCTATATCCGAGATGTCCTGGAAATCGAAGGCAATCAATGGATAAGTCTGCAAGACCTATAACAAGCTTAGAGCTAATACTATTTGCAGCTGCTCAAGTGGTTTCTGTACTTACAAAGTCAAAAGCTGGAAATGAGTGTTAGGACTCTGCATCTGAATGAACCTTTAACTCCGTCAACTCCAGACTAACTACAAACTGAATATGGAGATGATGACTTATGCCACAGGTGAATCCTAGCCTTTCTTTGGTGAGCGTAGAGAACCATGGTGAGGTGGCACTTAATAGTTAGAAAACCACCCTCCCTCCTGTTGAAAGGAAGAGATGAAGACTTGGTCTCCCTTTTCATGTTTAAACCTTCTTTTGTAAAAAGATTCTGGTGTAGAATTCCCTGCCACTAATATCAGAGACTAAGAAAAAGGACCCATCGCATGAGCATCCTTCACTGAAACATCACCTTCCTCCACCTGCCCAAAGGTGCTTCAGGAGTTTGCAGTAGGTGACTCCCTCCAATTTTGCCCACCATCAACAAAAGTGAAGACATTATACAGGGCCTTCCCTATGGTGAGTTGCAAAAACATAAAATGAGCCCTCTAAAAATTTAGACGTCACCAACTTCAGATTCAAATGATTTTCTGACATCTTTCATCAAGTCCAACACAAAGGACTTTCCTCAACAGCCTTAAAGACACAGTGTTAGAATCCAAAAGGACCTTAGGAATAATCCATTTCAGAAGCTATAATCTGAATGCCTCCAGAGGCCAGATGGGTCATATCAAGTGAAAGACTTGGGCCAGTCTGGAGCCTGCAGTGAACAGCAGAGCCTCTGTCTCATCCTAAATGGTGGCCACTTTTCGGCTCCTGCTCATCTCTGTGAGGTAAGGGGCACACTGTGGTTATCCAGTCTTCCATTTGTTAAAAGAAGCCAGAAATCTATGTTTTTCTGTGAAATCTCCCACTGAGTTCATTTCCTTGAACACTGTGGGGCCCAGATACAAAATGTCTCTAAACATCTTCCTCCTCATTCATCTTCACATGAGGAGACCGAGACAGAATAACACAGTCTCATATCTCCCACAGGGCAGTGATGGGCTGGACACTGTGTGGAAGGTTTCCAGGCATCTACTGCTAATCCTTGAAGCAGGCACTGCTATAAGCATCACCACCATGTGAGTCTAAGGCATGGAGAGGGCAGTAGCCAGCCCAGGTCAATAAAGAGACAGATGCTCAGCAGGGTCTCAGTCAGTGGAGAAAGAGCCTAGGCCCTCTTTACCATTTGGGGTTCCCTGGCTATGCAGGGGCTGAGGACTTGAGGATACCCTCCCCTAGAAACCCCAATGTATAACCAAAAGCACTTTGACTCCTCACGCATTCAGAGTTGCTAGGCATGGGATAAGACTCTCAAGTTGAAGAATCTATAGGCATGTTGAGAGAAGCCCACACATTACTGTTGAAATGGGGACTGATCTACATCAGTTTGAAGAATTCTAGAGTCCTAAGATGGAGAAGGCAATGGCACCCCACTCCGGTACTCTTGCCTGGAAAATCCCATGGACGGAGGAGCCTGAAAGGCTGCAGTCCATGGAGTCGCTGAGGGTTGGATAGGACTGAGCGACTTCACTTTCACTTTTCACTTTCATGCATTGGAGAAGGAAATGGCAACCCACTCCAGTGCTCTTGCCTGGAGAATCCCAGGGACGGGGGAGCCTGGTGGGCTGCCATCTATGGGGTCGCACAGAGTCGGACACGACTGAAGTGACTTAGCAGCAGCAGCAGAGTCCTAAGAAATCTTAAATAATGTTTCTCTCTCTGCCTTTGTCCCTGTCTCTGTCCCCGCCCCCCTCTCTCTACATACACACACACACACACACACACACACACACACACACACACACACGGTCATAGGCTACCAATATTTTTCTCCTAAAGTGTATTTAGGAAAATAGAAGGAAATTAATCAACACATTCACCTCACTCTTACTATTCTTACAGACATGCTATGTTATGACTATAAGATGAGAATTTGTGGGTAGGGGGTTTGGGTAGTGGTACAGTCCATGGACCCCCACTTCTCAAAATATTTTCAAATGCCAAAAAGAAAACACATAGGAAAGAAACCAATAATATTGAAATTCAGTCTTCAAAATGTTTATAATATCAATTTGTGACAGGGTAATGCAGATGTTTCTTCATTAGCACATTAAATAATAAGAACCATTGCTGACACTATAGCTCTCACAGCCATCCGTGTCGAGGAGAAGCATCAACAGCAAAGAGATGGCTGTGTTGGCTACGACATGACACGAGAATATCTGTGATTTCTGTTGGTGACAAAGTCACAGGAACTGTTGTGGTTTGTTAACTACATTTGTAAGCTAAAATGATAAATTTCAGTTAGAGGTTAGTGAAAATAAAAGGTGCTATTTTTTTCCCCACCTAAGTTCACAGCCCCCTGAATTCTCTCCATGGTGTGGATACAGGTGATGATGGACAGGGAGGCCTGGCTTGCTGCAGTCCATAGGGTCGCAAAGAGTCAGACATGACTGAGCAACTCTCAGTCTCACCCTATCTACTCCCCAAGAGTTCTCAGGAAAGATCACGCAATGTGTGAACAGTGATAGGGCCTCTGTCCCGGATGCACCCTCACTGAAGGGACGGACAGTGCTCATTTTTGACTGCTGGTGAACATCTCAAGAACTGTCTGATCATTAGCTTATATTTACAATCCAATGTAAGATGTATGTACATTAAACATACACACCAAATGATAGAAATTTCCTGTAATAATTAATTCTGGAAGATGGTTCTGCTGTCCATGTAAGCATGGATTAGAACTTATGAATTTCCCTGGGTGCTCTATCAATAAATGATGATTTCTCAAATGGGTTAGGGAAGGGTAAACATCAAACTGGAAACAGTATTTATCTCAGTCCCTGGTACTCAAGCAGAGCTGAAAAGAACTACACTGTTTTCCTTATGTAACCACTGGGTTATTAGAATTCTTCACAAAGACCATATATTCATGTATTATCTGTATGATGAAAAATACATAAAGTGTCAAGTTCAAAGAAATTTAGTAATCATTGGTATAAAAAAATAATAAATGCCCCATAATGTGAAAAGAGGAATTGACTGGCTCAGAAGCCTTATACTTGATAAATGAATTAAACAACCCATTGAGCAAGCCTGATCTTTGTCCACAGCCACTAGATGACTGTGTCAAAAAATATTTCGCTGCATACTATTAGAGAACTCTGCTCATGAAATATTGCTAAGTGAAGTACATTATGTCTATAATTAAAACCATGTAAAAACATAGAGCAAAGGACACTGTGAGGGACCACAATAAAATTCAAACCATGGCTGGGTAAGTCAGGGTGGCAGAATTTTGGATGAATTTTCAACTTTTCTAAGTGTGTTTTGCAAAGTTCCTTTTCAAATCGCAAATGTAAAGTCTAAGATGTAGAAAAACAGAACAGTAAGGCTGGAATTCAAGTCCAGGCAGGCTGGCTCCAGAGCCCATGCTTTGACTTCCCCTAAAACTCTCCTAAAATTCAGTTCAGTTCAGTTCAGTAGCTCAGTCATGTCCGACTATTTGCAACCCTATGGACTGCAGCAAGCCAGGCCTCCCTGTCCATCATCAATCACAAAACTCATGTCCATTGAGTTGGTGATGCCATCCAACCATCTCATCCTCTGTCGTCCCCTTCTCCCGCCTTCAATCTTTCCCAGCATCAGGGTCTTTTCAAATGAGTCAGTTCTTCACATCAGGTGGCCAAAGTATTGGAGTTTCAGCTTCAGCATCAGTCCTTCCAATGAACACCCAGTACTGATCTCCTTTAGGATGGACTGGTTGGATCTCTTTGCAGTCCAAGGGACTCTCAAGAATCTTCTCCAACATCACAGTTCAAAAGCATTAATTCCTCAGTGCTCAGCTTTCTTTATAGTCCAACGTGCACATCCATACATGACCACTGGAAAAACAATAGCCTGGACCAGATGGACCTTAGTTGACAAAGTAATGTCTCTGCTTTTTAATATGCTATCTAGCTTGGTCATAAATTTCCTGCCAAGGAGTAAGTGTCTTTTATTTCATGGCTGCAGTCACCATCTGCAGTGATTTTGGAAAAAATAAAGTCTGCCACTGTTTCCACTGTGTCCCCATCTATTTGTCATAAAGTGATGGGACCAGATGCCATGATCTTAGTTTTCTGAATGTTGAGCTTTAAGCCAACTTTTTCCCTCTCCTCTTTCACTTTCATCAAGAGACACTTTAGTTCTTCTTCACTTTCTGCACAAGGGTGATGTCATCTGCATATCTGAGGTTATTGATATTTCTCCCAGCAATCTTGATTCCAGCTTGTGCTTCCTCCAGCCCAGCGTTTCTCATGATGTACTCTGCATATAAGTTAAATAAGCAGAGTGACAATATACAGCCTTGATGTACTCCTTTTCCTATTTGGAACCAGTCTGTTGTTCCATGTCCAGTTCTAACTGTTGCTTTCTGACCTGCATACAGATTTCTCAATAGGCAGGTCAGGTGGTCTGGTATTCCTATCTCTTTCAGAATTTTCCACATTTAATTCTGATCCACACAGTCAAAGGCTTTGGCATAGTCAATAAAGCAGAAATAGATGTTTTTCTGGAACTCTCTTGCTTTTTCAGTGATCCAACGGATGTTGACAATTTGATCTCTGGCTCTTCTGCCTTTTCTAAACCCAGCTTGAACATTGGGAAGTTAACAGTTCACATATTGTTAACGTTGAGCTTGGAGAATTTTGAGAATTCCTTTACTAGTGTATGAGATGAGTGCAATTGTGTGGTACTTTGAGCATTCTTTGGCATTACCTTTGTTTGGGACTGGAATGAAAACTGACCTTTCCCAGTCCTGTGGCCACTGCTGAGCTTTCCCTATTTGCTGGCATACTGAGTGCAGCACTTTCACAGCATCATCTTTCAGGATTTGAAATAGCTCAACTGGAACTCCATCACCTCCACTAGCTTTGTTCGCAGTAATGCTTCGTAAGACCCACTTGACTTCACATTCCAGGATGTCTGGCTCTAGGTCAGTGATTACACCATCATGATTATCTTAGTGGTGAAGATCTTTTTTGTACAGTTCTTCTATGTATTCTTGCCACCTCTTCTTAATATCTTCTGCTTCTGTTAGGTCCATATCATTTCTGCCCTTTATTGAGCCCATCTTTGCATGAAATATTCCCTTGGTACCTCTAATTTTCTTGAAGAGATCTCTAGTCTTTCCCATTGTGTTGCTTTCCTCTATTTCTTTGCATTGATCGCTGAGAAAGGCTTTCTTATCTCTCCTTGCTATTCTTTGGAACTCTGCATTCAGATGTTTATATCTTTCCTTTTCTCCTTTACTTTTCGTTTCTCTTCTTTTCACAGCTATTTGTAAGGCCTCCTCAGACAGCCATTTTGCTTTTTTGCATTTCTTTTTCTTAGGGCTGGTCTTGCTCCCTGTCTCCTATACAATGTCACGAACCTCCGTCCATAGCTCATCAGGCACTCTATCTATCAGATCTAGTCCCTTAAATCTATTTCTCACTTCCACTATACAGTTATAAGGGATTTGATTTAGGTCATATCTGAATGGTCTAGTAGTTTTCCCCACTTTCTTCAATTTAAGTCTGAATCTGGCAATAAGGAGTTCATGATCTGAGCCACAGTCAGCTCCTGGTCTTGTTTTTGCTGACTGTATAGAGCTTCTCCATCTTTGGCTGCAAAGAATATATCAGTCTGATTTTAGTGTGGGCCATCTGGTGATGTCCATGTGTAGAGTCTTCTCTTGTGTTGTTGGAAGAGGGTGTTTGCTATGACCAGTGCGTTGTATTGGCAAAACTCTATTAGCCTTTACCCTGCTTCATTCCATATTCCAAGGCCAAATTTGCCTGTTACTTCAGGTATCGCTTGACTTCCTACTTTTGCTTTCCAGTCCCCTATAATGAAAAAGACATTTTTGGGGGGTGTTAGTTCTAGAAGGTCTTGCACATCTTCGGAGAACCATTCAACTCCAGCTTCTTCAGTGTTACTGATTGGGGCATAGACTTGGATTACCATGATATTGCATAGTTTGCCTTGGAAATGAACATAGATCATTCTGTCGTTTTTGCAATTGCATCCAAGTACTGCATTTCAGACTCCTTTGTTGACTATGATGGTTACTACATTTCTTCCAAGGGATTTTTGCCCACAGTAGTAGATATAATGGTCATCTGAGATTCACCTATTCCAGTCCATTTTAGTTTGCTGATTCCTAAAATGTTGATGTTCACTCTTGCCATCTCCTGTTTGACCACTTCCAATTTGCCTTGATTCACGGACCTGACATTCCAGGTTCCTATGCAATACTGCTCTTACAGCATCAGACTTTGTTTCCATCACCAGTCACATCCACAACCAGGTATTGCTTTTCCTTTGGCTCTGTCTCTTCATTCCTTCTGGAGTTATTTCTCCACTAATCTCCAGTAGCATACTGGGCACCTACCGACCTGGGGAGTTCCTATTTCAGTATCCTATCTTTTTGCCTTTTCATACTGTTCATGGGGTTCTCAAGGCAAGAATACCGAAGTCGTTTGCCATTCTCTTCTTCTAAAACGGTTGAAGGTAAAATGAAACTATTCGATATTCTGTTCTAAAAGCTAAATGTTCTCACTGTAGGAAGTGCAAACAAAAGGTGGATATAAGCAAATAGAAGAAAACAAAAAACCCCAGTCCCACTATCAAAATACCAGGGGCTATCCTGTGATTAAGATCCTTACAGATGTGTGGCATAATCTAAGAAAGCATTCTAACAGAATAAACGTTCTCAGGTTCTAAAACTGCAAAAAAAAAAAAAAATCCTTACAGCTATTTTCCATTTTTGAAATGTAAGATCATAAGTGGAATTGTTTCTTCACACACACAGTGAGACCATCCTATACATGCCAAGGGACCACATTTTCAAATTGTGTCCCCAGGAAGCTTAGGTACAAAACGGTTCATCCCTTAGGCCACCAAAATAAATACTGAGAGAAGAAAGAGGTCTGGCAGCCTTTTTATAGGATATACACCATTCCACGTTCATCAGCGTTTCACTGCAGGCATAGCTTCACGGGGTGAAAACCAGCAACAAAACACTTTCAGGTTTCAATTACCAAATATTTATCTTCCAAATAAATCTCATGTCTTCTAACCCTTACAGAAAATCAATTTGTTAATTCACTTCTATTTCATTCTATAATGTCTCCTTTTGTTAATCCTCTTTCCCTAGGGGACTCTTTTCAAATCTTGTCACTTATCCTTTACTGAAAAAGTTCCCTTTTTTGAATTCAAGGTGAATTGTACTTAATAAACAAGCCTTGAATTCACGTGCCTTTCCTTGCCTTCACTTTGTGTTCTGTGGTCTCTCTCATTAATTGAAATGCTTTTTCAGCTGTTCCATTTCCTCATTATCAACACACTGCCTTTAATTCATTCATCTTTCATTAAATACTGTGGTGGGCTACAAAAGGTTAACAAGAAAAAGGAAAGGAAAAGGAAATAATTGGGACAGCAACCAAAAATGGAAAGAGAGAATTATTTAATAACTTTAAAAACATGATGTACATATTAGTTGAAGAAGCACCCAATGAAGGCACTTACTTAGGCCAACACTCTTCTTGAAACAGAATGTGGTGGGGGGCGGGGGCAGTGATTCCATAGCCCTGTACTAGGAGTGTGGTGCATGTCTCTTTAGCCTCATTCTCACTGCTACGATGTTTCAGTTAGGCTATAAAGCATTGACTTAAAAAAAATATATGAAACCATATATTTTAAGATAAAGAAGCATGAACTTCACAGTGAAACATCCAAAGGTACCTGCCACAAATGAAGACTCTGAGAATCACAGAGGCTACCAACTAGCCCAAGCTCAAAATTCTGCAGCCAAGAAATTAAAAGACGCTTGCTCTTTGGAAGAAAAGCTATGATAAACCTGGACAATGTGTTAAGAAACAGACATCACTTTGCCAAGAAATGTTCATATAGTCAAAGCTATGGTTTTTCCAGTAGTCATGTATGGAGATGTGAGAGTTGGACCTTAAAGAAGACTGAGCGCTGAAGAATTGATGCTTTTGAACTGTGGTGTTGGAGAAGATTCTTGAGAGTCCCTAGGATTACAGAGATCAAACCAGTCAATCCTAAAGGAAATCAACCCTGAGTATTTACTGGAAGGACAGATGCTAAAGCTGAAGGTCAAATACTTTGGCCACCTGATGCACAGAGCCGACTCACTGATAGAGCCCCTGATGCTGGGAAAGACTGATGCCAGGAGGAGAAGGGGATAAGAGAAGATGAAATGTTTGGATGGCATCACCAACTCAATGGACATGAGTTTGAGCAAGTTCTGGAGAATGGTGAAGGACAGGGAAGCCTGGCATGCTGCAGTCCATGAGGTCACAAAGAGCTGGACATGACTGAGCGATTGAACAATACCACCACCACCAACTGGCCCAAGTTTCTTCCCACGAGTAGCAAAGTCTGGATCCAGTCCCAGATGGAGGACTTCAAAGCCCACTCATACACTTTCCTTCTTAGCCCCAAGGAATCAATCTGAGAGTTTAGTCATCTCTTTGCAAAGTGGTAATACCTCTGCATCTGTTTTATGAATCCCCATTTTATATATCAGAGTTTGGGAAGCAAAGTGCTCCTATGCTATTCAAAAATTATTTCACATGACCCAAGCACATGTCCTGCATGAACGCTAAAAATGACCCAGCGAATAAAAAGTAATAGCAGCAGCTCATACGATCTTGCCATCATGGGCTTTGTACATCCAAAGCCCATGGATGTACAAAGCCTTTTCTTTTAGAAGCTCGTCCCTCCCCATATTTGCTCCCACCCATCCTTCTCCCCAGCCAACTCCTGATCCGAAGTCAACACCTGATCAAGAGTCACCACCTATAGGAAGTCCCCTCATTCCCCCAGGTAAGCCTGGTCCAACTGGCTTATCGATCCCTCTTCCAAACAAGTGTGAGATACCACAGCACTAGACATGGTTTAGTACACACGTGAATCTCCCAAGGGGAGTTATTACAATGCAGATCTAGAGTTTTGACAAGATTCCTCATGCTAATGATGCTATTTGTCCCTGAACCACAGAGGGAGGTCTAAAGGAAAGAGGCTCTGGGTTTCATCTCCACATTCTCCATGTATAGAGGTGCAGGAGAGGACGGGAGGAGGGAGGCTCACTGAGGGAATAAAGAATCCCTACACGGGTAGGTCGGGAAAGCTGTGATGCTGCCATTTGTCCAGCCTTTTTTTCTTTTTTTTTGAAACATTCAGCATAAATACACAAAGTACCCTGATTTGAGAAGATAAAACTTATGAACGAAGGCCCCAATTTAACTTCGAAGTTGTTTCCTATCATATTCAGTAGATTCAAAATATGACACCATCTTCAGCATCTCAGGGAGTTCAGAAGTTAAAAACAATAGGTGAGAAAACACAACATTCTGAGAGAAAATAAATGAGGTTGTCAATGTTCTTTATAATTTATGGCTCCAACATGCTGGCTCCCTTCCCCTCACTACAGACTGGGTTATAAAATAACAATCCTACGTCCGTCCTAACCCCTCTGCTAGGACTCTCCCTCAGAGGCTAATAGTAATAACCACAGAGGTTGCAGCAACCCCACGCTTAACTGGGCACTCACCCATGCACTAAGTACCTCAGATAAAAAGTGAGTATTTTAGCCCCACAAAAGGAAGGTACCATTATCACCTTCATTTTACCAAAGAACAACCTTGGTTTATGAGGAATAACTTGGTTTGCCCAAGGCCACAGAGCCAGTTCACAGTGGGTAGGATGGAAACTTGGACTGTCTGCCTCATAAGCATGGTGTCTGAGAGACATGCTGCCAAGGTCATTTCAAGGTACGGTGAAGGAAAGTGTGACCCTAAGACAAATTCTGAGATCTGGATCACAAACTCTGGATGGGAAGCAGCAGAGGGATTCCCCTTGGGATGTGCAGAAAGGGTCCCCCTGACCTCAGAAGATGCTGAATTCAGCCCAGATACAAGCTTGGCTCTGTCAAGTTGGCCTGATCACTGGGCATCCACTGATCTCCCATTCTACGCATTTGCCCTTTATTCTGCATGGAACACATTCCTCTCCCTTTTCCTCACAATACAATTTGTCTCTCTCTCGCTTGGCTTTTTAGTTAAAAACAAGAGAGATGAAGCCTGAAACCTAATTAAGGAAATGGCCCATGTACAAAGAAAACAGCCAGGGATCATTATTCAAACGGCAGCCTCTCTCTTTGTTTCTGAGGGAAACCTAATGACTGCTCTGCAGCCCAGTGGCCTCTGTATCATATCGTGTACACATCCCGTTATTAGAGGGTAATGCCAGTGATTGGAAAGCACGCCAAGTAAAAGCATGCACAGATCCTTCTTCTCGCTTAAATGCTGTTTTGATGATTTAAAATAAAGACAAATGTTATCCTGGGAAATGCGCAACTCCCTGTGGCCAAATCCATTCATCTTATGTTAGTAAGATTCCCTGTCCAGCAGACCTGGGTCCATGCAGTGGGGGCCAAGGGCAAGAAATGAGAACAGCAGTAGAAAGCAGACCTTCCTGTGAAACTGCTGTAGCAGGAAATGCGAAAGGAATAGGAGGGGGAAGGGAAAAGTCAAAGAAATTCTCTGAGAAAATCTGGTTGGATCGTTCCCTTGGATTTTTTAAAACTGGGGTACAGTTACTTTACTGTGTTGTGTTAGTTTCTGCTGAACAACAAAGTGAATCAGCTATAAGTACACATATATCCCCTCCTTCTTAGACCTTCCTCCTGCCTCCCTCTCCCCCATCCCATCCACCCAGTTCACCACAGAGCACCAAGCTGAGCTCCCTGAGCTATACAGTGGGTTCCCATTAGCCATGTGTTTTACACATGAATTTTGCTGAAATCTGTTCACTTCCAACCATCCCAACCACTGTCCAATTCACACCCACTCTGCTACCTTGATATTCCGGATACCTTTCCAATAACATCATGCACTCAATGGATATGAATCTGAGCAAACTCCAGGGGATAGTCAAGGTCAGGGAAGCGTGGCATGCCGCAATCCATGGGGTCACAAAGAGTCAGATATGACTTAGCAACTGAATAACAACAACCTTCCCAATATGCTAACTAAAAACAATAATTTGTATTTGGCACACGCCTGCCAGAATGTTTTATACCCTCCTGTGTGTGTGGGTACATCTTTTATCTACATACTCCTTTATGATCTCTTTTTCCACATAGCAAGAACACTATTAAAGTCAAATATATTCAACTCTATCATTGTTACTGCTGCAAAGCATTCCAGGATATTGAAGGGTCTTTATTTATTCAAGCAATCTCTTAATTTGGAACATCTTTTACTTGTATAAATAATGCTGCAATGAACATGCTCCTCTGATTCTGACTTTAGCAAAACTGCTGAGGCAGGCAATCTGATGACCGTTTTTATTAATAAGCTCAGATATTGAAGGAGCTTTCTTTCAACCAAATTGACATTTTATACTCTATATTCTCACACTGAAGTTGGTTATCAGCACTGAGATGTTTACTGTTGAGTACATTAGATATCATCATTACAGTTAATATATTTTAATAAAAAAATTTCCTAATTAGGTTTATTTTGAAATAGTTCTAGATTTACAGTAAGTTACAAAGGAAGTTGCATTCCTATAGACCCTTCACCCAACATCCCCAAAGGGAACATTATACCTGACCTGGCACATTTATCATAACTAAAAATTAATATTCATACAATGGACTTTAAGGGTCTCTTTCTTTTTTTTAATATAAATTTATTTATTTTAATTGGAGGTTAATTACTTTACAATATTGTATTGGTTTTGCCATACATCAACATGAATCCGCCACAGGTGTACACGTGTTCCCCATCCTGAACCCCCCTCCCACCTACCTCCCCGTACCATCCCTCTGGGTCATCCCAGTGCACCAGCCCCAAGCATCCTGTATCCTGCATCAAATCTGGACTGGCGATTCGTTTCATATATGATATTATACATGTTTCAAGGCCATTCTCCCAAATCTTCCCACCCTCTCCCTCTCCCACAGAGTCCAACAAACTGTTCTATACATCTGTGTCTCTTTTGCTGTCTCGCTTACAGGGTTATCATTACCATCTTTCTAAATTCCATATATATGCATTAGTATACTGTATTGGTGTTTTTCTTTCTGGCTTACTTCACTCTGTATAATCGGCTCCAGTTTCATCCACCTCATTAGAACTGATTCAAATGTATTCTTTTTAATGGCTGAGTAATAACTCCATTGTGTATATGTACCACAGCTTTCTTATCCATTCATCTGCTCATGGACATCTAGGTTGCTTCCATGTCCTGGCTATTATAAACAGTGCTGTGATGAACATTGGGGTACACATGTCTCTTTCAATTCTGGTTTCCTCAGTGTGTATGCCCAGTAGTGGGATTGCTGGGTCATAAGGCAGTTCTATTTCCAGTTTTTTAAGGAATCTCCACACTGTTCTCCATAGTGGCTGTACTAGTTTGCATTCCCACCAACAGTGTAAGAGGGTTCCGTTTTCTCCACACTCTCTCCAGCATTTATTGCTTGTAGACTTTTGGATAGCAGCCATCCTGACTGGCATGAAATGGTACCTCATTGTGGTTTTGATTTGCATTCCTCTATCTCTTTCTATTCTGAAGAAGAATTATAACTCCAGAAAGGGAGAGATTTGTTCCAGGGAGGTCAAAATAGAATTATACCTGCCAGAATCAGAACTTGGGACAGCTGGACTATTTTTTCAGCTACATGGCTATGCCTTCCCTATTAATTCTCTTCGGACAAAATTTCTTCTCACGAAAACCATGCAATTTGTATCCTATAATTATAATCACATTTCTAAGTCCTGATAGCTCAAAGTCCAAATCACTCTCTCCTTTTTTTTAAGGTAAAAAGTAACCTTAGTGTCACATAAAGCTACACCTTCCAGCACAAAACTAATCACAAGGTAAATTTGCCTTCAGAAATAAAAACCTATTTCTCATGTACATTGTTCTCTGTTTGAAAATAGACTTTAATTTATAAGCACAAACAATGATATCATGACAGGATTTGTGATCCTTCTAATAATAACTGTATTTGATTGAAAAAGTCAAAAGTGACAATTTATACTCATCTTAGAGGCTAATTCCTAGAGAAAGTGATGTATTTTATTCTATCACCTTGCAATCTGTTTTTCATAACACATCACAATTTTTAATGCTTCCATATGTATTCATTTAATGTCTTTAAATCACAACAGTACACGTATGAAGGTATAAATGAGCACTGCATCCTCAGAGTCCAGGGCATAGATTGATGACTTCAGATCCCTGAGAGCAGTACATCCTGCACACAGTCACTCGTTTCCTAGGTCACTTTAGACATCTAGAAATGTACGTGATGTTAACACAAAGATGCTGAAGCTTCTATTCCTCATCTCCACAAGCAGGTATGTCCACTTATCATGAGGGAACTGGAGCCCCAGAATGCCCCACACAGAACCTCTGTGACCCTATACTGATATTTCTATTCTTCACATCTAAAGGTTTGTTACTTAAACCAATGACTACTATCCAGGAAGGTGATTACTATGGAAACCTAGTCTTAGAGGTGATCTAAAGAGCTCATTGCTGTTGCTAAGTTGCTAGGTCACGTCCAACTCTTTGTGACTCATGGACTGCAGCATGCCAGGATTTCCTGTCCTTCACTATCTCTAGGAGTTTGCTCTAATTCATGTCTGTTGAGTCAGTGGTTCTATCCAACCCCATCTCATCCTCTGCCACCCTCTTCTCCTTTTGCCTTCAATCTTTCCCAGCATCAGGGTCTCTACCAATGAGTCAGTTCTTAGTATCAGGTAGCAAAGTATTGGAGCTTCAGCTTCAGTGTCAGTCCTTTCAATGAATATTCACAGTTGATTTTCTTTAGGATTGACTGGTTTGATCTCCTTGCAGTCCAAGGGATTCTCAAGAGTCGTCTCCAGCACCATAATTTGAAGCCATCGGTCCTTCAGTGTCCAGCCTTCTTTATGATCCAACTCTCATATCCGTACATGACTACTAGGAAAAAAACATAGCTTTGACTACACGGAACTTTATCGGCAAAGTGATGTCTCTGCTTTTTAATATGCTGTCTGGGTTTGTCATAGCATGAAGTAATGGGACCAGACACCATGAGCTTAGTTTTTTGAATGGTAAATTTTAAGCCAGCTTTTTCAGCCTTATCTTTCACCTTCATCAAAAGGCTCTTTAGTTCCCCTCACATTCTACCATTAGAATGGTATCATCTGCATATCTGAGGTTATTGATATTTCTCCAGTAATCTTGATTACAGCTTGTGATTTATCCACTCCAGCATTTCTAAGTAGGGTGACAACACACAGCCTTGTTGTAGTCCTTTCCCAATTTTAAACAGCCTGTTGTTCAATGTTGCTTCTTGACCTGCATACAGATTTCTCATGGGATAGGTTAGGTGGTCTGGTATTCCCATCTCTTTAAGAATTTTCCATAATTTGTTGTGATTCACACCGTGAAGATCCTCTGGAGAAGGGAAAGGCTACCCACTCCAGTATTCTGGCCTGGAGAATTGTATAGCCCATGGGGTTGCAAAAAGTAGGACACAGCTGAGTGACTTTGACTTCACACAGTGAAAAGCTTTAGTGTAGTCAATGAAGCAGAAGTAGATGTTTTTCTGGCTTTCTCTTTCTTTCTCTATGATCCACTGAATGCTGGCAATTTGATCCCTGGTTTCTCTGCCTTCTCTAAACCCAGATTGTACATGTGGAAATTCTTGGTTCACATACTGCTGAAGCCTACCTTGAAGGATTTTGAGCATAACCTTAATAATAGGTGAGATGAGCATAACTGTATGGTAGTGAACATTCTTTGGCATTGTCCTTCTTTGGGATTGGAATGCAAACTGATCTTTATCAGTCCTGTGGTCACTGATGATTTTTCCAATTCTGCTGATATATTAGTGCAGCACTTTAACAGCATCATCTTTTAGGATTTGAAATAGTCTCAGCTGGAATCCCATCACCTCCACTACCTTTGTTTGTAGTAATGCTTCCTAAAACATACTTGATTAAACATTCCAGGATGTCTGGCTCTAGGTGAGTGACCACACCATCGTGGTTATCTGGGTCATAAAGGCCTTTTTTGTGTATTTCTTCTGTGTATTTTTGCCATCTATTCTTAATTTCTTCTGCTTATGTTAGGTCCTTGCCATTTCTGTTCTTTATTGTGCCCATCTTTGCATGAAATGTCCCCTTGGTATCTCCAATTTTCATGAGGAAATCTCTAGCATTTCCCATTGTATTTTTTCCTCCATTTCTTTGCATTGTTCACTTAAAAAGGCTGTTTTCTCTCCTTGTTATTCTCTGGAAGTCTGCATTCAATTGGACATATCTTTCCCGTTCTCCTTTCCCTTTTGCTTCTCTTCTCTGCTATTTATAAGGCCTCCTCAGACAATTATTTTGAATTCTTGCATTTCTTTTTCTGGGAATAGTTTCAGTCACCACCTCTTACAGTGTTATGAACATCCATCCATAGTTCTTCATTCAGGAACTCTCTCTATCAGATCTAATCCTTTGAATTTATTCATCATCTCTACTGTATAATCATAAGGGACTTTATTTTATTTACGTCATACCTGAATGTCCTAAGGGTTTGCCTACTTTCTTCAATTTGGGCCTGAATTTTGCAGTAAGGAGCTCATGATCTGAGCCACAGTCAGTTCCAGGTCTTGTTTTTGCTGACTGTATAGAGCTTCTCCATCTTCAGCTGCAAAGAATATAATCAACTTGATTTCAGTATTAACCTGGTGATGGCAATGTCCATGTGTAGAGTCATCTCCTTTGTTGTTAGAAGAGAGTATTTGCTATGACCAGTGTGTTCTCTTGGAAAAACTGTTAGCCTTTGCTCTGCTTCATTTTATACTTCAAGGCCAAACTTGCCTGTTAGCTCTAAGTACATCTTGACTCTCTACTTTTGCATTCCAATCCCCTATGATGATAAGAACATCTTTTTTGGTGATAGTTCTAGAAGGTCTTGTAGGTCTTCATAGAATCAATCACTTTTGGCTTGTTCAGCATCAGTGGTTGGGGCATAGACTTGGATTACTATGATGTTGAATGGTTTGCCCTGGAAACGAACTGAGATCATTCTGTTGTTTTTGAGATTGCACCCAAGTACTGCATCTCAAACTCTTTTATTGACTATGAGGGTTACTCCATTTCTTCTATGGAATTCTTGCCAACAGTAGTAGATATAATGGTAATCTGAATTAAATTCACCCATTTCTGTCCATTTTAATTGACTGCTTCCTAAGATGTTGACATTCACTCTTACCATCTCCTGCTTGACCATGTCCAACTTACCTTGATTCACTGACCTAATATTCCAGGTTCCTATGTGATATTGTTCTTTACAGCACTGGATTTCACTTTCACCACCAGAATCATCCACAAGTGAGCTTCATTTCCACTTTGGCCCAGTTGCTTTATTCTTTCTATAGCTATTCATAATTGCCCACCACTCTTCCCCAGTAGCATGCTGGACACCTTCTGATCTTGGGGGCTCATCTTCTGGTGTCATATCTTTTTGCCTTTTCATACTGCTCACACTTAATTCCAAAGTCTCCTTCTCTATATCTCTATCAGTTACTAAACTAATAAATGTCTATTTTAAAAATTACAAGTAATAAAAACAGAAAATTCAGTGATTATTTCCTCAACCCACTGCTGCTGCTAAGTCACTTCAGTCGTGTCTGACTCTGTATGACCCCATAGACGGCAGCCCACCAGGCTCCCCCTTCCCTGGGATTCTCCAGGCAAGAACACTGGAGTGGGTTGCCATTTCCTTCTCCAATGCATGAAAGTGAAAAGTGAAAATGAAGTCGCTTAGTCGTGTCTAACTCCTAGCGACCCCATGGACTGCAGCCTACCAGGCTCCTCCATCCATGGGATTTTCCAGGCAAGAGTACTAGAGTGGGTTGCCATTGCCTTCTCCGATCAACCCACTAGCCCCACCAAAATATTTTTAAAAACTTAATATTTTGGTGTGTGACCTTAATTTTTCTCTATGCTGAAACATATTTTAACAAATTCAAATTGTACCATATATGCCATTTTATGGAAGTGTTTTTATGCATTACGTGATGAAAAGCTTTCTATATCAATACGCACTTTTGTTGTAAATATTATTATTGTTAATCATACTCTGATTTGCTGAGACCACCTAAGGAATCAACCCTTTTTAATATTATAAATGTTGAGAGAGTGATTAGTTGACATTAAGACGTGTAAACAAGCCTCCATCCAGTGATGTTTGGTGAGCAATGTTAACTCAGGTCAGGATGACATGGTAAAATCCTCCTGTCAAACAGTCACATCAGACACACTGGGACTGTATGCCCTCCAGAGGCAAATACCCATTCCTAAGTGACAGGAGTAGTGCCATCCATTGATTGAGACCCACTTCACCTCCTAAAAACTGCTATAATACAGAGCTGAAGCACTTCACTTGGAGCTTTACTTTACACAACAAAATAGAATTCATTTATTCCCAGAAAGAATCTGCAGAGGAGGGGAGACATCAATAAAACACAGCCTCACCAACTGGATGTTTCATGGGTTCTCTGAGTGTGTGAGGTGCCACGTGACCACCATGGGCACACACCTGTGCTCTTCATGCTCAGCAGTCTAAGGGATGAAGAATCACCTCATTACACAGCTGCTATGTTTGAGGGAGCTCTGGGGTCTGGGGCCTGCATTCCTCCTCAGTGCTTGGCCATTCCCTCCCCTCAGAGTCCGCCATAACACGGGATGGGAAGAGGGGCAAGCTGGCCAGGTCTGCCTGCATGTCCCCTGCCTGGTCACACACAGTTAGGTCACCATTCACCTTTTGGCTACCCACATGCACAGTGGAAAAGATGAGGAGTTACAAAATGTGTGAGAATCTACACAACAAAGATGATGACTTCCTTTTTCAGAAATTGTGCAACATTCCTACCAGTTCCAAGCCAGTGGGAAGGGCACTGTTCTTGATGCTGTCTTATTCTGCAGGGCCTTCCCATCCTAATTGAGATGGGGAGCTATAAGCATGCACTGTTATACTTCCTGCTGCCCCCTGGGAAGTCATCTTTCTCCTCTCAGCTCCACGTGTTTCAAGAGCCACACAGCCTAAGCATGCCAGACACTCAGGGTGGCCACCAGAAATAGAGGAATGAATGAGATACCCACAGTCCTTACCCTCCTTGAGCTCACAGTCTCACAAGGGGGAAAACAAGAAAGCAGTGTGCTCAGCTTTCTTGATACGGGATGTAGAGGATGTACAATCTCTGAGAGAGGCGCCCACTGCAGACTAGAGGATCACAAAGTGCTGTCCTAGGAAGGGGACCTAAGGTGAGACCCAGAGGATGAACAGCAGTTGGCTAAGAAAGATGAGTGTGAGAGGGAATGAGATAAAAATGCACAGGGAACAGCAGTGCAAAGTCTAAAAGACTAGAGACTGGAGGCCACAAAAGAGAAAGTCATCTGGGAGGACAGTTATCTGGGAGATCAAGGGGGAAGTGGGCAGTGTGAAGTTGTAAGGTAGGCATAGCCCAGAAGGGAACTCATAAACTTCTATGTCACCTCCTCTCTGAGGCCTACCCTGACTACCCCCACCTTCTCTTAGTGCAGGGTTCATGGACTTCATAGCACCCCACAGTTGGTATTTACCCATTCACCGGTGTGCCCCACCACTAGATTAGAACTTTCATGAACACTAAAATTTCTGTGTATGTCCTCACTGCACACCAGCACCAAGCCTGGGTCCCAAGAGGCCCAGGTGTTCAACAAACATGTCAAATGAACATGCAAGTCATATCTGTTGGTTTCATTTATGCCTCATTGTTCTACTATTGAAATTGTTGAAATACTCTGCGGGTGGAGGCAACACTGCATTGCATCTACTACTGAAAACTCAGAATATAAACTGGAATGTCAGGAACCTTTGCTTCTTGTAAAAATGACAGTGCAGGCCACACCAAATCCAAAAATTAAACAAATAACTAAGTCATATGCTGATCACAGCCCCCTGATCTCTGTGAGCAGTCAAGGAAGCTACTCAAAGCACCAGCTCCCCCAGCCAAGGTCCTCAGTCCTTGATTTGAAGGACAGACAGTTCTGTATACAAGACACTAGGGCTCAAAAGAGTTTCAATCATTAGCACTAACCCAGAATTTCACACCTCTATGTGCAGTGTTGCTTGCAAATGCATAGTGCTCTCCAGTAGCTAAGACAGCAAGATGGAGAAGGAAAGTTCTAGAAAACCAAACATCTTCATGCCACATGTAGACAAGGCCTCTTGCCAGGTGTGAACTGAGTGCAATCTTGGCACAGCCCAGGTCATCTCTGGGTAGGCACACTATCAGAGACAGGCGGGGACAGGGCTTGTCAGGATTCCAGTATTTCATAAATCCACTGCTCCTCAGCTCAGTTCAGTCACTCAGTCGTGTCCGACTCTTAGTGACCCCATGCACTACAGCACACCAGGCTTCCCTGTTCATCACCCACTCCGGGAGCTTACTCAAATTCATGTTCATCAAGTCAGTGATGCCATCCAACCATCTCATCCTCTGTCATCCCCTTTTCCTCCTGTTTTCAATCTTTCCCATCATCAGGGTCTTTTCAAATGAGTCAGTTCTTCATATCAGGTGGCCAAAGTATTGGAGTTTCAGCTTCAGCATCAGTCCTTCCAATGAATATTCAGGACTGATTTCCTTGAGGATTGACTGGTTTGGTCTCCTTGCAGTCCAAGGGACTCTCAAGAATCTTCTCCAATACCACAGTTCAAAAGCATCAGTCCTTCAGTGCTCAGCTTTCTTTATGGTCAAACTCTCACATCCACACATGACTACTGGAAAAACCATAGCTTTGACTAGATGGACCACTGCCCCCGGCGTTCCTATAATAGATGGCCATCCCGTTTGGTCCACCCTCATGCACACACGGGAAAGCTCATCACTACCTGCCTGCAGTCTTGGTTGGGAGGAGCTGAGAAAAGGGCCTGTGATGTTTCAATTCCTTAGTCAGAATTCATGCCTCACCCTTGCCTTGGACTTGTACATTCCACTCATGTCTCTGGAAATTAAGTGAGTCATCAAGGTGACATAGCCAATCTCTTCATCACTGGAGCCTCTCCGGGGAGTGAACGAAGCTTTGGGGAATGAGGAAACAAGTTCATTTATGGTGGTGAATTAGATATCTTTCCAGTATCCATGTACATTAAAGAATGCTAATTTGATTCTGTCAGCTCTGTAGCTGGGCTGTCAATACCAGCATGTTTGAAAGAGGTAAGGAAAGTGCCGACGTCTGTTAAAACGGCAGTGGCACAGCCCTGCAGGGTGGATTTGTGCCAGGGCATGAGGACCTGAAAGAGCAGGTACAGGAAGCTCCCCGGGGACACCCACTTGGTGTGTGTCTCTAAGCACCACCTCCAAGTCGTGGAGCTGGCCACGATACCCCAGGGTTGGTCCACAGAAATAACCACAGTACAGACCCTGTTTTATTGCACGGCAAAGCTGGTCTCTGTGTGCCTACCTCGAGTGCAAGATGTGTTATCTGACTAAACTGTGGAGATCAGATATGAAAGTGATTGAGTGAGACTCTGCACAGGATGCCACTCAGTGCAGTGTGCAGGAGACCACAGTCTACTACATAAGCCTGTCTGTGGTAGGGGGCTTCCCCCAGTAGTCCCATCCTGCCTCCTGGTATGTGTGCCTTTGTGTAACATTCTTCCCATGAATGTGACTGAAGCAGGTGACATCTTTCTGTGGATAGAATATGGCAAAAGTAAAATGACGCCACTTCCACAAGATCATAAGAAGTTTGGCTTCTCTTTTGCTTGCCATGTGGTAAGCTGCTCTACAGAGAGGCTCACATGGCAAAGACCCAAAGGAAGCCAACAGCCAGCAAGGAGCTGAAGCCCTCACTCCAACACCACAGGAGTAAACTCAGAAGTGGACCCTCCCCCTGTCAAGCCTTCAGTTGAGGCTACAGTCAGGCTGATATTTGGCTGAAGCCTGTAGGAGATCCAGAGGCAGAGGACTCAGTTAAGCTGGGCTCCAGTTCCTGACCCATGGTGAGATAACCAATGCTTGCTGTTTTAAGCCACCATGCCTTGAGGCAATCTGTTATATGATGACCCAGACCACACCCAGTAATGAGCAGGAACACTTAACATTCTATGGATGCTGAGGAAGACTTTGTATCTTTTAGCTGGGAGTGATTGTACAAAAAGGTATCTGAAGATACTTATACTTGAAGTGGCCTCAGGAATGAGGATATCACACAGACACTCAAATTCATCAGTTTAAAAAAAAGTCAAAAGAAAATGACACAAAATAATTATAGCCAGGTGATAAAACTTAAAGGGTTTTTCCTTTCTACCTTATGCTTTTCTGTATTTCCTAGATGCTCCTATTAGATGGAAATAATTCAACAAATACAGGAATATATCTTTCTATATTTTCCAGACTGTCTAGAATTTATACATCCTGCTTTATATGAGATTTTTTTAAAGAATGGGGAAGGTTTTAGATTTGGATGTTTCAAGAGAAGGCCTTTTCCAGTAGACTAAATATCACAAACAGAGGAAGAAAGAAGGAACAGAAAGAGATGTAATTTATGTGGACAACAGGAAGCTTGAAAAAAACAATGGGAAATAAATCAAGGAGGCCAGAGTGGGATCGGAGGATAGAGGGGTGTGTGTGTGTGTCTGTATGTCTATGTGTCTGTGTGTGTGTGTGTGTGTGTCTGTGTGTGTGTGAGAGAGAGAGAGAGAAATCTATTTTTTAACTTATGAACAGTTGAGAAAAAAAAGGGGGCCCAGCAGCCATGAGTAATGAGACGAATCCAAACCCTTCTCTCCAGCCAATAAGCACAGCTGGATGAGAGGAAAGAACAAACCTGAGACCTTCACAAATTCCACAAGTTTCCTCATCAAAAGATATTCTCATGTTGGGCATGTGCAACCACAAAAATCTGCTCTCCTTTCTCCATAGTGACATGTTTACAATGAACAAGACAGGATGAGAACTGAACTCATGATGAAGAGAGTCATATGCTAATGTATTAACCAGGAAGAGAGGCTGGCTCTGCTCACAGCCATAGAAGGACTCAGAGCAAAGGAGTCCGGGGCCTGGCTTTAACTTCTCAAGCACAGAGCTCAGATTAAACAAGCCTGGGAACACCGAGGTCAGAGGCACTGGAGCCACTTCTTCCCCATCATCCTGCTTATCCATGCTCACCACTGCCCATTGGTGAGGGTCGGTCCACTGGCATTTGGCTGACTTTCCAGCATGGTGGGGATTCCTGAGAATGTCATGTTCCTCAAAACCAGCTTGGTGTAAAGTACTGAACACCTCTGTTGTCAAAAAAAAGTGGGCAAAAGGCATAGGTGTGTGGAATAGGTGGGTAGAAGAATAGACACAGCCCCAAGCCCTGGGAGGAACAAGGAAAACAGAAAGTCTCCCCATTGGCTGACAGCAGCTTGAGCAGAACATGGAGAGCTGGCAACCTGCTCAGGACTTGCAGATGGGATGATTAAATGCAGAAACTACTCAAAAGGAATCAACAACTGCGGTAGCTCCTGGTAATGCTCGCCTGACAGCCACGTGTCAGTCCGTACACATTCACATTATTCAGCTCCCTGTGGTTGGCTGGGTTCATGTGTCCATCCCTGGCCAATGGAAATGAAAAAGTATGGGTCATATCCTGACCAATGACTTTAAGACCCACCCAATGACCTTCCAGCTCTCTCTTCCCTGCCTGGGTGACTAAAAGTTTCATACTGAAACAAGACAGAAACCACTAGTTCCTTGACCACTGTACAGGTGAAAGATGCCCTGGAAAACTGCCCAAGTCACGGAGGACTTTGCAGACCGAGAAAATAACTCATGCATCGCTCAACTCTGGAGGTTTATTTGTTAACCCAACCTTTCTTGAACAAAATCAGACAAACGTTAACAAGGATGCTGCCACAGATGCCATCACAGGCAGGTGAGAGTGAAGTACCAGCAGCCCTCCACCTCCATGCCTGGGCTCTACATGGGTCCATGGAACTTAGACACAATGCCTCGGAGAGTCAGAGGGTGTACCCGGACTTGACTGAGATTTCATTTCAACAACTTGACAGAATAGGGGCTCAACCTAGAAACGAAGTTCAATTAGAGGGAAAGAAAGTGCCTTTTCCTGCACACCTCAATTTGTGGTTTGAAAACTGAAACCACTCCCCAGATGTCTGTATAACAAGTAAAGCCAAGGCCAACTGGCTCTTCTCTGGCTGTCTGCAATTTGGCCAAGGGAATTGATAATTTCTCATTTCAGAGAATCGCGGCATTTAGGGATGAAACAGGAACTCCAAGTGCTGAGATGACACACACGTTTCACCTCCAGTGCCAGCTCCACTGGACTGCTGGTGACTTCCTGGAGGGCCATGTCAAAAGGATTCTAGGACTGTTTCCAGGCTCAGTGGGGAAGATGGATGGATGATTAATGAGAGCTGCCAGGGGAAGGCAGAATGAGAGCATGTGAGCAGGGAAAAAAAATAGGAAAAAAGAAAACTGAGCTGACCCTAAGAGCCCAGCTATCTCATTTTACAGATGAGAAGTCAAGGCCCAGAAAAATGAGCCCAAAGCTCTCCGGATACATGGTCTCAGAACCAAGACTTGAATCTTCATCTCTGAATTCCTATTTATTGTAGTTCTATTATCACCAGCTGTGGCTTAGAAAGAATTGCTTCTAAAAATGCAAATGAGATGCAGCCCTCCTGCGCCTTTCTCCAGTGTCTCTTGGTAGCTCATTGTTTCTGATCTTACATAAAAACAATACATAAAACTAAGTAACTTCTTAAAGGCAGGAAACTTTTTCCAACTGATGACAAAGGGAAAGTCAGAGACTGGAAGCTTGAGAGGGCCTCAAGGGACCACCGCTGTCTTTGAAGATGAGCAGCCTTATCACGCTGGAAAATGTCTACGCCTCAGAGACAGCCAACAGATAGAGACTTCAGTCCTACCACTGTGAGGAACGGAGTCCAGTGGACAACCCGACTGATGACGGAATATTCTTCCCGGAGCCTCCAGATCGCAGCCCAACCAAGACGGCATCTTGATTTCGGTCAGTGACATACTTGAATGTAGAACTCACAGACAGACTGGACCGCTGACCAATGAACTGTCAGATCATCAATGGGAGTGGTTTCAGTTGCCAGATTGTAGGTAAACGGTCATGCAGGAATGGAAAGCCAGCCGAGATGGCAGCTGAAACATGTCTCCTGTGGGTGACTGGCAAAGCTGCATTTGAAGAATGAGGACTATCAACATGTTGTGGAGTAGTGGCAATGGTAGAAAGAGACTGACACGGTAACTCAAGAAAAGCACCAAGGTAACGGCTGGACCAGGTCAATGAACTCCTGCAACAGTCACTATACAATATTTCTATATTTTACATTTAAATAAAACAAGATTTGTGTCATAACAACAGCGAAAATAAAATCATCTCCAAGTAGAGGCTAAACAAGCCAGAGAAAAGAAATTCTTTTTTTCATTCATATTTGCAAATTCAGCACAGGAAAGTTTGCTGAATGTTGCTTTAAAAATTAAATCTGCAGTATACTTGAGGAGAATGCTAAATACAGGGAGAAAAAGGTGCTTCCAAGCTCAGGATACAAGGTCTGAATTAAATTGTGTCCACCTATGGCTCTGCCCACCTTCGAACTCAGACCAGTGGCTTCCAGTTCTGGTACAATACTTCAAAGAAAGTTTTTACTTGTCTGTTTGCTGGGGCTAAAATCTAATCAATACTAATATTTTTTACATTTTTGATTGAGGTATAATTGATTTACAATGTTGTGTTAGTTTCAGGTATACAGCAAAGTGAATCAGTTATATATATACACACATCCACTCTTTTTTAGATTCTTTTCCCATAAGGCCATTACAGAGTATTGAGTAGAGTTCCCCGTGCTATACAGTAGGTCCTTATTAGTTATTAGTTATCTGTTTTATATATAGTAGAGTGTATGTGTCATCTATCTCTCCCTCCCCTTACCTTCTAGATGTAGAAGATACTAATATTACTATTACTAAACAAAGACAACATAATAGATACCATGTATTAAGGTCTTTCCTCACGTGCCAGGCACTTTCCTAAATATTTGACATATTTAGGAAAGTATCCATTTATTTCATCAAGCAAATTCAAGAAACCTAAAATGATTTCAGAACCAGTGCCTCCAAGGTTACCATTCCCAAGCACTTTGCTTCTTCTATCTTTTTATCAGCAGTTAGAATACAAAGAGAAGCCTAGGTTCGAGTCCCAGCTCTGACATTCACCAGCTGAGTGACCTTACATGAG
Organism: Bos indicus x Bos taurus; assembly: GCF_003369695.1. Classification (NCBI taxonomy): domain Eukaryota; kingdom Metazoa; phylum Chordata; class Mammalia; order Artiodactyla; family Bovidae; genus Bos; species Bos indicus x Bos taurus. Next base: position 14,118,141 of record NC_040097.1, on the reverse strand, counting down.
TTCTTTTCCCCTTCTCCAAACCTTGGTTTCCTCATCTCTAAAATGCTGACAGTAAACTGTCCCTCCTGCATAGAGCCATTGTGAGGGCAGAGTGAGATCAGACACACATCTCAGGGCAGTGACCAGCAGGCTCTCCATACTGGCAGCTATCAGCCATGACACCAAAGTGACGTGACCCCTTGAGTGGTCACTATGTGAAGGCTCTACCACTCAGGATAGACTAGCAGTACTTCTTACACATGGGCAGCAGCTTATTTCCCACTAAAATTTTGTCCTATGAGCTCTTTCTATAAACTTTACCAAATTCTCATGCCACAACTCAGAATATCAGAATATTAATACTTCCTGATTGCCAAAGCCAGCATCCTGTTCTGATTCTGAATATAAATAAATACCAACCACAGGTTTCAGACCATCAACTTCCTTCCTTTTCCTTCTTTTAATGTTATCGTTTCTAACTTGGAGCAACCAAGGAGATTTGTATTTTAAACATTGTAAAAACATCCCCAAAACATCCTTGCTCCCAGGGTGAAACCTTTTTGTGCCATCAGCTTAAGCCCAAAAATCATTATATGAATGACATGCAAACCTCTGAAAATCATACCTGCTTGGGATGGAAAAAATAACTCAGAGCCCTGGGCTCTGGAATAATCACTTAGAATACCTTGCCCCACTGACACCAAAACATTACATGTTACCTCATCTTCTGTATTTCAGTAGGATATACATTCTCAGGTTTAAGAAAAGCTTGAACCAGCTAGGGATTGGGTGTTCTTTGCCCTGAACATCAGCCTTCAATGTAAGAAGCATCATATGATTTTACACTCATATCCACCTCTGACCTTCTGAAAACAGTGACTAAATTCTGTCTGGTTCAGAAAGGATTCTTTCAATTCTCTTTTTTAAAAAAGTACTGAGTATCTGCTATATGCTAACCATGTTGCTGAAACTTGACAAGCTCTCATCCCAATAACTATGGGAGAGAGTCTACCCTGCACCTCCCATGGAGACTTATAAATGTCTTAAAACCACATTTTTTTGGTGGGGAGGGGGTTCTTTTTTTAGTTGTGTGGCACGTGGGATCTTAGTTCCCTGACCAGGGATTGAACTCATGCCTCCTGCAGTGGAAGGTCAAAGTCTTAACTACTGGGCCACCACGGAAGTCCTAATACCATATATTTAAATAGGCATGAATAACACAGCACTCGAGGTCCTAGCTTGTCATTGCCTCCACTGCAACTCCTATAAGTCACTGTCTTTAAAGAGTATTCATGGCGGGTTATTTAAGGAGGCTGAGTACACATTCCACACCAATAATATCACTTCGCAAGACCTAAGCTGTGAGAAGTAAAGATACACAATTGATTATCAGTGAGTATGCAAAGACAGTGCTTCCTAACTTCCACTATTTGAGTTGCACTGCCACAACTGAAAAGTCTGAACACCGTCTGCAACACCTGTTTTTTAATAAACGCATATTTTCTTCTTACTGGCTACTTTAGCCTTACCCTTAAGCCCAAATGACAGTGACATCATGGTTGTGCTAGTTATTGTTTTCACATTAAGATAAACACCAACCCATCCTTGGTCCATGCTCAGAGCAAGGCTGAGATGAAGTGTATAAAGGACCAGGCAGAGCCATTGAAAATAAAGCTGTGGACTCTCTCCACACTCTTCTTCTAAGGGCTGTTCTGTCTGTTCTCGTGAACCACTGAAACCAAGTATCTGCTGATTGGGTGACTTGGTGCCAACAGCCCCTGACATGGCAGTGGAACAAGCCAGGCACAGATTCATGGTAGGGAGAGCTAGCAGGCAGTCTGGTCAGCTGCAGGTCACCCATGTAACCACCCTGCCCTTTGCCAGTGGTGGTTCTTCCCAAACTGGAATCTAAAATAAGGGCTTACACTGACTCAGCCAACATTCCTCGCTCCAGCCTTGAATTCTGTTCCTTATCGGTGCCATCACTTAGTCAGTCACCTACTCAGTCATTCAGCCAGTACCATTATTACACGAAAGACCTTTGTGTGAGAATGGAGACCCTGATGGCAACGAACTGGCCATAATGCCCTGTGAGATGCATGTGTAAGATGTTTCACTGGGCCCTTGTGTTTGGGTTCCTAAAGAGACAGCCAACTGTGAGCTGGCGATGCAACAACAGGGTCCTCTATTCTTCATAACTATAATCCAAAACCTTTAGCCAGGAGGCAGAGTAACTTCAGGTAACATTAAACCCCAAATCCAAAACCTATGAATTCAGGAAACTGGCGTTCTTAGGAAAGGTTAAAACCCTCCTTGATGTCTCTCAACCTTAACTCCATCTTCAGTTATCTGGAATAACAGCCAGAAAAATATCATTAAATACATTATTGACAGCAGCTAGAGGGCTATCCAATTCCAATTATAAGAAGTATTACTGAGATCTCATGTTCCAACATCTCTCAGATTCATTTCATGTATCATAGCGGTGGCTAAATAACTTTCCGTTTCTGTAAGGCTCAGACCAAACCGAACCATTTTCTGGATTTGGCAACAACTGAAATTTTCCAGGAGTCACTGATTTAAGCCCCAATTCTCTTAGACCTAAAAACTTTTTCCACTGTTTTCAACATGATTATATGTAAGAAAAAATGGCTCATATTTTTCTAATTCCAATGTCCTTCATTCATCAAATGCTTTCACTGAGAACTTTTTGATATCTAAGAAGGTACTTTAGTTTTTTATAAGCCTTTAAATTCCACTCCCCCTCCTTTGAACTAGGAAGCTGCCTTTTTTGCTAAGAACAAACCAAACTTGAACCTTATAAGGTTTTAGGTCGGTCTGAAATTTAAACCTCCTCAAAGTACAAGAGGGTTCTAACCCAAGAGAAAAATTATGCTTTCTTCTCTTAAGTATGTTTTTTCCATTTGTCCCTCTTCTGCATATCAAAATGAGAAAGATGCTGTTGAGAAAGATGATGCAGCTCTTAAAAATGTGCTCTTTAAGCAATGAAATCTTCAACAGACTAAGAAGTAGAAGGCCGTAATTTAATTTGCCCAAGTGTTCCCAAATAAAGATTTAAATAACAGTCATGTATCTCTCATAGCAGCTGGTATAAATCTACCAGCACATTGAGCCCATTACAAACTAAAACACTGGATAGAAACTCTGCTCAACATCACCTATAGGCTTCTCTTCCATTTCACTGTTAATAGGAAAAAATCTGAAAAAAAAAAAAAAAAAGACAAGGACGAGACATTAAACCTTTTCCACTCCTAAACTGAAAGATTATTCTAGGTCCAAAGAAAAAGATGAGTATGCCCCCTTCATATCTCAGCCTGTGGGACAATTAATGTGTCTTAGCGTTCAAAGCCAAGTGACTTATACTTCATTCTGTCCTAAGCGGTTCTGATTCTCAAAGAAAAAAAAAAATCACAGGCATCATGATTATTCTTCATCATTACACATGACACACTAAATAGAATCTTTCCCTTGCTTCCTTTTCCAACACAAGGGCAAAAAGAAAAAAAAGCTCAAAAGTGATAGGAGGACAGGAAGTAAGAGCAGTTTCCCAAAAAGCTGGAACTACAATCTTTGTAATCAGCTGAGGACAGCACCCACCACATCTGGGTAGGCACCAGAGCCGATGACGCTAATTATGATTGAGCTGGATGAATAGCAAATCTGTTACATTGTGGCTGGGCAGCAAGTGGGTGAGAAACACCAGCATCCAGGACATGCTGCTGGGTCCTTTCCTTCTGTCTGTACAGATGTAACATAGAAGGAAGGCAGTGACGTCACTACAGAAAGGCCAGTCTCCTACAAATACGCCAACGGATTCACGTTAATAGCATGATTTAACAAACGTCAGGTAACATGCAAGACAATTACAAAACAAAAGCAGGGCAAACACCATGTAATGCGACAGGGGACAAGATTCCTGCTCTACCAGGCACATGTATCATACATGCCTTGCACACATGGTCACTCAGTGTCATCCTGATCTCCGCAAGCTTCATACGGCAGGGCTGTGTCCTCTCTGTGCAGTTTCTGGGGACTCGCATAGAAGGAATCAACAGGTGTTTGCTCAGTCTATGAACTGGTGAGTGTGAAAACCACCCTCTCAGCCCCAGTGAGTCGTGTACCATCCTGTCACATCCTGCTTCATTGACTGAATTCAGCACCTAAAGTCCTAGAAACCACAGGTGCTCAAGAGAGCCAAGAAATCTCAGTTGCACTACCTGGCTTCTAATCTTGGCATCAGTTCCTAGTTGTGTGGCCTGAGACAAATTACATTCCCTCTCCATGCCTCAACTTCCCTCTCCTGTGAAATGATGATAAAAACAGCACTTAGCCCACTTAGATGCTCTCATAAATAACTGAGATAATCTATGTGAGACTTAGAACAGTCTGGCAAACATGAAGCACTCAATACATGCAAACTATTTCTATTTCTTTTACTACTCTGGGTCAGCAGACAGTCACCAACCTACAAGCTTCCAAGAAGAGGCACAACTCTCAGTAACTAAAATTAACCAACCACATTCTCAGGGATCAATATGAACTCAGGTAAAAATAGTCTATGGAATAAAAGAAGCAAGCAGCATGAAGATATATGCATAGCATGTGCCGCATTTGTGTCAGAACAATAGTAGTAGCTCACACACAGGGTGTGCACACATGTGGAAATACAAGAAAAAGTCTGTGCAAAGTCAAATTTAACACAATGGGACTGGAGCCAGGGAGGTCTAAAGGAACTTTAGTGTTATCTGTAATATTCTAAGTATAAAGCAAGTGAATTCCTGAATTGTTTTCCTAAATTATCATTAAAAAGTTAAAACAAACCTTTAACATATATACCAAAAATAAAAACGAAACAAAAAAGAAAAATTGCTTCCTATGGCAATACGACTGCAAGGGAGCTCTCCACGTGGTTGCTGGAGTAGGGAGTTGTAATTACATGGATAATGACTTCTTCTTGGCTGTATCACAGGCTCAGCCTGGCAAGGAATCTTCCTGCCTTGTCATTAGTCTTGTGTCCCCAGCACTGATCAGAACTATGCACAGAGTAGGTGCTCAGCATGTGTCTATAGACTGAAAGACTGCGTTTAAAACTAATACAATTATGTAAAGTTTAAAAATAAAATAAAATTAAAAAAAAAAAAAAATGTTTTGCCAAAAAAAAAAAAAAAGAAAGATTCCAAAATCCTTTCAGCAATTTGATAAGGTCTTTCGGTTTTCAGTATCTTTTTTGAAAGCTCAAGTGCATTTAGTTATTTAACTTTCAAAGTATGAGTTCTGATTAGTCAAGAGTTTAACCACTGCATTTAAATCATAGATATTTGGGAACTCTCCCTGCCAAAACAGTGTTCCTTTTATTATGCACCTCCCCCCATCTCACATCGTGACCTTGAAGGCACAATAAATAGCCTTCTTTCCCTATCCCATCAAGGCCTGAGATTGTGACATGATATGCAGACATGGTCGACCGAGTCTTGCGGGCTGAAGCAAACACGTCAGCAAAATCTACCCATCGTTGCTATAGATTTATGTCAGTCCAGCAATTATACAGGCTGTCATGGGTTCTGGGAACACGCTAAAGTGAAATATAGAAGAATTCCTTAGAGAGCAGCAGCAAAAAATCGAAACTTCTGCTTCCTTACACCAACCCTCTCTCCTGGTCTAAGGTCACAAGTCCCAAGTAGACCCCTATGGGCTACAAAGAGCCACCCATCTTAACTGCTTATTGCTGCTGCTGCTGCTGCTAAGTCGCTTCAGTCATGTCCGACTCTACGCGACCCCATAGATGGCAGCCCACCAGGCTCCCCTGTCCCTGAGATTCTCCGGGCAAGAACAAGGGAGTGGGTTGCCATTTCCTTCTCCAATGTATGAAAGTGAAAAGTGAGGGTGAGTCATATTCAAGCACCATGAGGGATCTGTGCAATTTCTATGGGGGAAGAACAGGACATGTCATACATTACAGCATGTTGTCCCTTAAAGCATTTTGGCCCATAGACCTGATTTTCCCCCTCCTTAAACCGAGGGTAGAATGGTGCTAACTCTAAGAACCAGTCTCACTAAACACACAAGACAAGGGAGCCTTCTGAACTCACGCTGCCTATGCTGGTGAGAAAGACTTCACGTTTTCCTCAACTCTTGCAAAACAGGTGAGTGAGGAGTTTTTAAATACTCTTCCAGCCACAGAAGGACTTTTGTGGTTGAAAAGTCCTGTGCCCAGACCAGGCGGAGTAAGGGTTCCTATCAGGAACCTTTCTCCACCCTTATCATTAGGCCCCACGACGTGCCTCGAGTACCCACTGTGTGCCAAGACTTTTGCAAGACTCAGAGGCTTCAGCAGGACAGGCTAAAGGGTCCAACAGAGGAGAAAGACAGCATACGTGAAATTAAAAATTCAGCTAATTCCCATGGTAGCAAGTGCCCAGAAGAAATCTAGGTGCCAAAAAACGAAACCAGACTCGAGCAGTAAGTAAGAAGATAAGCTTGAGTTGTGTTGGTGCCTAAGCCTTTTATAAGAATTAAATGAACTCATTAAAGCATCCAGCTTAATGTGAAGCCTCAAACTTGAATATCTCATTCCAATTCCCCCTCTAGACCAGAGAGCTGGAGAAAGATGCTGAAATAAACTGCTTAACTTACTTGAATGAGCTCACTGCTCAGGGGAATGGGTAAATTACTAAGCCATTTATTCTTCCTAGAAATAAAACTGAACATCTACTATGTGCCAGGACACAGGTGCCAATATTATGCCCTCCCTCATGCCGCTTATATTCTAGTGGGGAGACAGAATGGGAAATGAGTTCGGGTTTCAGATAAAGTTACTATGAAGAAAAAGATGGAGAGTTTCATGATATGGACTTAGTCACTAGGCAAAAGATACAAGATTGCCTGGTCAGTGCAAGCTCCTTTACAGCGATGACATATGAGCTGAGAGCTGGGTGTGAGCCAGGTTGGGGAGAAGAGTGGTCAAGACAGAGGGAATATGAGAGTGAAGGTCCTGAGCAGAAAAAGGTTGACGCATTTAAGGAAGGAAGAAGAGTGTGGCCAAAACCTTGCCGAGCAAGAGGGAGAATGAGCAAGAGACATATTCTAGGAGCTTTATAAGCCAATGGAGGAATTTAAGGCACTCAATTCTAGGTAACTGGTCCCCAGAGGAAAAAAAGAGATCAACGTGAAAGGTTCCAAAGAGTGACATCTCGGCACAGATATGGTAAATACAGTTTCTGTTAGAAGACAGACAAGTTTGTCACGGGCTGGTTCCATATAAGAAATGGCTCAAGCAAGTCAGTAAATGCTATTGGATTCAGTTCTTTTAAGAAGTTAGGGCAAAGACCCAGGATACTCAAAGAGGACAGGGAGAGAACATATTCATTCAAGACCTCTTTGCCCATATATTACTGAATCTAAGCAGAGCAGCTGGTCCTGAAACTTTCTGAGCACTGCAAAAGCTGAGTGGCTAGAAAGCAGCTCTTTGCTTAAGCAGCTGCAAATTTTGTCTTTTCTCAGAAGACCCTGTTCTGTAGCTACATCAACGTATCGGCAGGCTTCTGTTTTACTAAATGGACTTATAATTTTGTATGTTTCCTCCACAGAAAGTCTTTATGATATATATTCATGATGCTGACATTATAAAAGTTACTTGAGAGGACTCTCGCAGTCACTGCAAGTGCTTCCAAAGGCTATGGCTCAGGCCTCATAAGGCCTGAAAACAAGCGGCTGAGTTTCAGCTTAGCTATTCCCTCTGGGAGGACATTCTGCAATCACACCGCATAGTAAAAGCACTTCTGGAGCCAGCTCTCTGCACAGCAGAGATGAAATCTCACTGATGTGGCTCAAGTGAAAGCACATTTCAATTTTTTTGTTTTGGATGATTTTTTTCCCTAATAAATCCATATACTGCTCTAAACAAGATAACCGAAAGAACCAAGGACTCATAATTATGGATTGTGTCTCCATCTGCTGTGATTGTTTCTCTTTCCATTACAGCTTTCAGCTCTGCCTGATCTCCCTCCATATAAGTGGGCCATTCTGGTGGCCTATTAGGTCCACATTACCATGCCAGACTCTATCCCATCAGCTTATCTACAGGGCAGAAAGGATATCTTTGTCACCATTTTCAGCACAGAAGTCCAGGGTAGGCTCTGATTGGCCTAGTTTGAGTCACAAGCCCTTTTCCGAGGCAATTTCTGTCTCTGGGGAGATCTAGAACCTTGGTAGACCAAGCCTGGGCATTCTTCCCATTCTTTGGCTGGAGCTTAAAGGGCTCCAGCATCAAAAGGAAGAAGGAGATAATCCTCCAAGAAATGCAAAGCTAGGAGGCAGGAAAGCACAACAATCAGGTTAATACTTGAGTCACTTCAGTTCACTGCAGTGGACTGGTTGACAAGGTTATGTGCTGCATCCAGCGGAGAAGGCAGTGGCAGCCCACTCCAGTGTTCTTGCCTGGAGACTCCCAGGAACGGAGGAGCCTGGTGGGCTGCAGTCCATGGGGTCGCTAGGAGTCGGACACGACTGAGCAACTTCACTTTCACTTTCATGCGTTGGAGAAGGAAATGGCAACTCACTCCAGTGTTCTTGCCTGGAGAATCCCAGGGACGGGGGAGCCTGGTGGGCTGCCGTCTATGGGGTCGCACAGTCGGACACGACTGAAGCGACGCAGCAGCAGCAGCAGCAGCTGCATCTAAACACATGCAGCTGAGTCCTGTGGACTCCTCCTCCCTAGCCAGCTTCACCTGGAGCTTTGCGATTCTCTGAGTTTTGCTTTCGTAGGTTATTTATTATTAATCTCTCCTCTCTCAGGTGTTAGAAAAGTGTTCAATCAATACTTTCAAATCCTTACACGACCGAGCAGAAATAGAATCACTTACCTCTAAAGCCATCCGAAACATTCTCAATCAGGTATTTTATATTGGCTCTTTCTCCTGCACTGAATGCTGATAGCATAAAATCTCCTCCTTCCAAGTGTAAAAGGAAAGCCCTGCTACTCGACTGTCTCAAAGGCAAACCAAGTTTAATGGTGAAGGTGAATTCAAGCCATGAGCTGGGTTAGAGTCTAACCTACCTTACTTACTCTTTCTTGACCTTGCAATTCAACATCATTTGTTCCTTCTGTCACCTGCCATCCCAAACACTGTCTGACATATTTGAGTGTATACTCCTGCCTGTCTTCCCAAGCTTTCCATGAAAGTATAAGCTTCAGAGGTCCAGGAGCTCATGTACTTGGGCAATCCCAGTCCCAAATAATGCTTATACAACACAAGCACTCAATATATATGGTTTGGGTATAAGATTAGTTGTCTATAGAATCCCTGTTTCTGTAATCAATTCCTGTAAGATCCATATCGGAATGCTATAATAAACAACTATTAAATTTAAAAGCATTACCATGCCTAGAAGTACTAGCTTCTGATTTATCCCTGGAATCTAAGAGATTTCCACCTCCAATGAGGATATCTAACTAACCAGGGTTTCAGAAAGTCCTTGGAGCCATGAAGGTTACTATGCTTGGATGCTCCTATTTCTAAGCACTTTCAAAGTCCTGCACCCATTATAAACTTATGCACTTGATTTTCTCATAAAAATATTTTATAACACTTCCCTCAGGTTGACTAAGAACACTCCTTCATCCAGCTACTGGTCAGCTGGTTGGTGAGGACTGAGCGACAAGCCACTGTTGGGACAGGCCTCATCTTCTAATTTCCTCAAGTTGTCCTTGACTTCCTTTCTGAAGTGCTCTAGTCCCTTCTCCTGTTACACCCTTTTGAAGTCAAGCTTTTGTATTCAGAAAAATCTCCGGAAAATCTTCTCTCTTCTTAAATTAGCCTATTGCAACCAGAGAGGGACAGGAGATCCACTTTCATTTACCTAATTATGTTTACACAGTCATTGAGATGCTTTGAGGTCTTTTTGTTTTCATGTTGGCCAACAAACCCCTCTTTTTGTAAGCAAGCTTTTCATGTAAGAAATTTACTCTAGAAGCAGTCAACCTTTCTAGAAGGAAACTATTCTCTCTGACGTGACAAGACCCACTAAAAAAACAACAGCAGCAGGAACAGCAGCTATGCAACATTGCTGCTATCTAACAGAGTAGGGGGAAAAGATAGCTGGTAGGGGAAAAACTAAGTCCATAAACATTGCAGAGAGGCAAGGCTCCCCCAGCTCTCACACTACACGCGGCAACCAATTACTCTCTCAAAAGAAGAATGCGGGTCTTACATGAAGTGGAACAATTAATTTCACGCTTGTCATCCTGGCCTCAATAGTAAGTTGATTTGAATCAGATATTCGCGGTACATTACAGCTTGCAGGGGACAGTTCTGGTGCCTCCTGAGCTGATGGACTGCCTTGATGGCTACCATTGTAAAACAATCCATCAATAAGAGTAATTATGGTATTGATCAAAGTGGTTGGCTGCTTCAGATGGGAATCAATTCTCAGGAGTTGCTGGGAACTGAAATGTCTAATGGACTATTCCATCACTAGTCACTGCAGCAACTGAAACAGCTAATATTCTGGAAAGTTCTTAATAATTACTCATTGAAACTGCATTTCTGCTTCGGTGGTCATAACTAGACCCTGTTTAGTGTAGCCTGAAAGTCACTCCAAGTGGAAGAAGGAAGGGCCAAACACAGATTCATAAAGTGCCAGCATGGGCCAAAAGGGGTTAGAATAAATAATGTGGAAAGCTACCTTTTTTTTTATCTTTCCTTTTCTGGCCATGCCGTGCAGAATAGCATGTGGGATATTAGTTCCCCGACCAGGGACTGAACACATGCTTCCTGCTTCGAGATCACAGTGTCTTAACCACTGGACTTCCAGAGAAGTCTCCAAATACTTTTATTAATTTTACTGTCCTGTTAATCAGAGAAGCTCATTATTGCTGCTATTTTTTATAGAATTTCTGGGTGAGAGGTGCACTGAGAAGAAAACAGCTTATTTAACAGATGCTGCTCTTACAGGAATGCCTGACAAGAGAAGAAAATGCTGCATTTCAATGTTGACGCCATCAGTAACAAAGAGTACAATGTCACTGATTTGAAATTCTCATGTATGTGTTATTCACTATATTCTAGTTTATGTGGAGAAATTTTGACTCTCTGGGAAGCAGAAACTTGGGAAGACCAAAAATAGCACATAAGCCTAATAAATCCACTCTCTTTTCCCTCATTCAAATGCCCACTGATTCACAATCAGGCTCTATACTTAGGGCAGCCTCTTCATGGAAACCCTTATCTCCTTGCTTGGACTGCAAGGAGATCAAACCAGTCAATTGTAAAAGAAATCAGTTCTGAATATTCATTGGAAGGACTGATGCTGAAGCTGAAGCTCCAATACTTTGGCCACCTGATACAAAGAACGGATTCATTAGAAAAGACCCTGACACTGGGAAAGACTGAAGGCAGGAGGAGAAGGGGACGACAGAGGATGAGATGGTTGGATGGCACCATCCATTGAATAGACGAGTTTGAGCAAGCTCCGGGAGATTGTGATGGACAGGGAAGCCTGGTGTGCTGCAGTCCGTGGGGTCGCAAAGAGTCAGACACAACTGAGAAACTGAACTGAACTGAACTGAACTTCATGGACTAGGGACTCAGAAGCTGCCACATGTCACATCTACCCTTGATTAGAGAAAGTGTAGCTATTCAGTCCTAGGACTCAGCAGAAGGCTTCCTACCACACACAATAGGGGATCCACACTCCCCGTGACACCAAACCTCAAGCTTAGGGGTTTCCCTTTCCAGGATACAGGAAAGAGTATATAGTCCCTGAGGAGGCCTCACAGACCCTGTACTTGACAATGACCTTCTCTTCCCAACTCTGCTTCTGCATTTCATTTCTTTTTCAGGAAGTAGTTTGTTTCGCTCTCCAGCTCGGACACTAAAGACATGTGTAACCTGGCCTAAGTTACTGAACTTCTCTGTGCCCCTATACATCCCTTTCCACTTCAGTAAAGGAGGAGGAAATGATTAATTTTGATGGTAGAGTGTCTGGAAAAGGCTCCTAAAAGACATTTGAAGGGACTTGAGGGATTCCCCAAGTGCCAGAGTGCTTGGCAATGGAGGTGGGGAAGTGGTCCTCAGGCACAATAAACAACTTTAGCAAAGGCTTCGAGGATGAACAGAGAGTATACAATGTTAACCACAACACAGGAGTGCTGGGGGAGAGACGGCCAAGTACTGTGGAAAGCAGATAGGGAAGGACGTGGAACACAGAGCTCCAAGGTCTATGCTTCATCTGTCGACAGTGGGAGCTACCCTGGGTTTCTCAGCAGGGAGTGAGCTGAAGGAAACACTTTTAGAAAAGGTATCCCAAGAATCATTTTATAAGATGAATTGAAGGAAAAAGGAGCATGGAGCCCCATTAGGAGGTCGCCACAATCATTCAGAGGACAGACGATGATAAAACACCAAATTCTTCCTAAATAAGTCTTCTGTAATTCAGACGTTATTTCAAACAGCAGGTTGATAAATACTTGTGTGGACATTTGCTGATGTACATCTTTATGCCAAGTTTCATTTTGTTATATGCAAGCTGCAAGAGTGGCCACAATGTTATTAGGAATTTACAGGGTCATTAGCTGTCCTTCTCTTATATATCAAAACTCTATAATGCCTGAGCAAATTCCAAGCTCAGTTTGGAGAGTTTGAAGATAACAAAAATTTACTGAAAGGCTTAGAAGGTTTTAACATCAGGATGACTCAACTCTCCTTAGTGCTTGAAGCACAGCCATTAAGTCAAACATGATTCCATTTTTAAAAGGAAAAACTGAGTTTAGATAGTCTTTAATCTGAGAGAAAAATACAGGCAATAGAAACCAAAGAAATATTCCAGAAGGCAAAAATGTATGGATGTTTGTCTTCCTTCAGCAACCAAATATTAATTTCACTGATGATGAGATTAAGGAGGCAGACAAGAGTCAACTGAGACTACTCCAGTGCTTTTATCTGCAACTGACAGCACCTTTGAGCTGAGCCTGGAGCACAGGCAAATGTCCTGGCAATGCTCTACACAGCAGATGCATTGATAAAGCCTCCACATTACAGATAAGGACCACGATTATTCCAGATATTGCACCGACGCCCTTAGAGCACCCCAGCCTGCATGCAAAGGGTTCTCCCAAATCTTTCCTATTGACACCTATGAGTTACTGACAAAGAAGATTTTTCACTTTAATTCCAATAAAATAGCAACAAAAACAATAATACTAACAGCAACTAACTCTTATGTAACATTTATTACATATGCTAGGCTCCACTGCTAGCATTTAATCTTCCTAACAACCTGTGCACTGGGTACCATTATCATCTCCATTTTCAAACAGGGAAACTGAGGGTCAAAGGGGTCAGGTAATTTGCCTGAGTCTTATCTTCTCCTCTTAACACTAAGACACATGCACCTATCACAGCCAAGAAGCTACCAGAAGACTATATCATTACACTCCTCTAAATACACTGTATTGTTCCAAAAGGCAACAGTAGTTGATTAGTAGCTAACTGACAATTCTCAGTGGTCACTAAGTGAGCCCCTAGAAGGGGAAAAGTACAGGTTGGAAGAAGCAGTGAACTGTGAGATAAAGATGCCATTAATACCAATTTCCTCTCTGAAAGTGGAAAATGACTTTTGAGAGACTTGACACATCCCTGAAAACCAAAAACTATCATTTTATGAGTGAGCATCCCTCCTCAGGGGGATGCTCACCTTTCAAGTGACTCTACCAGCATCATCTAAGAATATGGAAAAATTCATATTCTTGAGCCCAGCCCAGACATAGCCCAGTGCCTCACTGTGAAGAAACAGGAGAAAACACATTTAAACAAGATCCCTGTAATTTTAAGGGCTTCCCTGATGGAAGAATCTGTGGTAAAGAATCTGCCTGCCAATGCAGGAGATGCAGGTTCAATCCCTGGGTTAGGAAGATCCCCTGGAGAAGGAAATGGCAACCCACTCCAGTATTCTTGCCTGGGAAATCCCATGGAGAAAGGAGCCTGGTGGGCCACAGTCCATGGAGTTGCAAGAGTCACTCATGACTTAGTGACTAAACAACAACAACCCTGTGATTTTGTAAAGAATCCCTGGATTAGAGACTGAAGTTATCCCCATCCTGCCATCCACGGAATCCTCCCAAAGGCCACATACAGATATACAAACTCAAAAACGCTTCTTCCAAACCAAAACATGGGATAACAGGAATAAAGAAACCCAGCCATAACCTTTAACTTTCAAAAAAATGAACACACAAGGCTTGCTGAGCTGAGCAAAGAAACACCATAAGAGCACAGTGTTGTTATTGTATTTCAAAATGTCACACCAACACGAAGATGCTCTGAGCAAGAGTGCCTGAGAGAGCTGGTCAAATCCAGGGCAGCTTGAATCTTTCATATTAAAAGTCCAATACCAGAGCTGTGTGTAAATCAGAAAGGCACAAAACTATTCAGGGAGAGTTTTAAGTCAAATCTGACCTTAAAAGACCAGCCGAAACCACAGGGTCATAGAAAAGGGGAAATTTGTGTGCCAACCGAGTCTCTGGAAATGTGGACCCAATCCTGAGGCCAGGAAAGGATTTAACATAAGAACCAGGACTGATGCCTGGAAGTTAATCCACTTTGTTTTCTTAGGTCCAAGTCCTCTTACTGGCTCTGCTTTCCCCGATACCCCCAGATTTCTCCAATTCAACAGCCCTCTCATGGAACCTTCGGATGACAGCAGACTCTAGGATGAAAGATACAGGAAGCATCATTCTCACATCCTGGCACAAATGAGCTGGGGGGTCACTGACATCTGGTAGGGGTCAGCTGGCAAATGCCTGGTCCCATGAGAACAGAGTAGAGAGCAAAGAAAGGCGGTTCTGGGTCCCAGGCTAGGCAGCCTGCACAGAAAACACCAGAAGGAGCAGAGGGACAATAAAACCCGGTGCAGAGTGTGCAGGACTCCCAGACGGAAGAATGTGTAAGGAACTGTAGCCAAGTCCTAATGACAGTCTCTCTCCAGTTACGTCTTTACAGAAGCCCCTAAAACACCTCTGAGATAAAAGAAAGAAAGTAAAAATTAAACCTAGTGAATATGACACAACCAAGATTCAAGTCTACCGCCCTGACCACACAACTGATCCATAAATTCCATCGCATTTCTGTAACAGGCAGGGTTGACATTATCTACTAGTAAGTCTATGTACAACAATACCATGATTAAGTTTTTCTCAAATAATTTTTAGTGTGATATCCAATACAGAGGCTCAGCCTAAATCCAGAGCTAGTTTTCCAACAATTTCATCACCAGACCATCCTCTAAAAAGGCAGAGAATTATCCTGCAAGGATGTGCTTGTCCTTTAGCAAAAGGGAATTTTTGTTTAAGAAATGAAATAATCATGCCCAAAAGGCAGCTTTGCAAAAAGAGAAACTGAAATACTGGGATCCAGACATTTTACACAGAGGTATCTTAGGACCTCAATTAAGGAGAATATCTGGAGAGATCACTGCATGAATAAAAAATTTCAAAAGCTGCTAATAGTAAGCAAATACTGGAACCAAGCAGAGTTTAACAGGAGAGCTCAAACAGTAAAACACCAGGGTCTCGCTCTAACTCTGTGGGTCCTCAAACTTCACAGTATTGTTCTGCCTTATAAATTAAATTCTTTTATGAAATATCATTTTGATATTTATCTAATTAGTCCCTTGGAGCCAGGACATTCAATACTAATTCTGCTCCATATCAGTGTCATACCTATGTTCCAAAGAAACGGTACTCATTTGGATTTAAGAGGTCCCAAGTGTTGGAACAGATGAAAGGCAAACGTGGTTCAGGGAGGCAATACCGCTCCTCTGTTTCCAAAATTGCTTGAAGAGATGGACAAGATGGGATCAGGGTAAAGGAGACCAAAACAGGTGAACATTTGAAATATATACTTACTCTCACTCACTACAATGTGAGTCTACAGATTCTAAATAAACAGTGGCAGGGGGCAGCAATAATCTTCCACAAGAAATCCTGGGATGGTCACCTTATTCCATTCTAAATAATCTATGGTTTGAAATTAAGTTGGTTATGCAGATATACTCAGTATCTGTTAACTCCATAATGCAAGGATATTGACTTGCATTGAAGAGTTGTACCATGAGGTACGGCTAGCGATACTAAAATATTATCACATAAATGTTAATACATATTATGCAACATGACAAGGGGATAACAGAGGGTAGAAAACAAAGATATTTGCTATACACATATATTCATAATAGAATAAGCAGGAAATTCTCAGGACGATTATGGTCCTCATTTCTGTAACCAGTCTCAGGGTCATACCTGGTATTTGTAACTACCTTCCTCTACCTCGTCTGTATTCCTTTCGCCTTCAGCAAACACCTTAGCTGGTGGTGGTTCTTTATTTGATGGGGTGACCCAAACTTTAAAATCTGTATTAGTCACCTAGAGTTGTCCTCAAAAAAATACCACAGGCTGGGTGGCTTAAACAACAGGAATTTATTTTCCAATAGTTCTGGAGGCTGGAAGTACAAGGTCAAAGTGCCAGCACAGTAGATTTCTAGCGAGGCTCTCTCTTTGGCTTACTTATGGCCACTTCCTTCTGTGTCCTCGCATGGCCTTTTCTCTGTGCCTGAGGATCCCTGGTGTCCTTTCCTCTCCTTAGAAGGATATCCGTACTATGAGATTAGGGTTGATGCCCTCATTTAATCTGAATTACCTCTTTAAAGATCCTATCTCCAAATACAGCCACATTCAGGGTTAGGGGTTCAATTCATGAACTGGGGTGTGGAGGGGGGACACAATTCAGTGTATAACAGCTTGTGATAATATTCTCAGTCTCAGCCAGGATAATATACAGCAAGTAATAATTAAGGAAAATAAGATTATCACATTTTCTAGGCATTTTAGAGCATCTTTATTTTATTCACCAAACATGAATGCATTTGGCCAACTGTCTGAGCACCATCTATGCACCAGCACCGTTCTGAGCATGATGGCAGATATAAGCAATGATCATATAAGACACCAAAGTATATCTTGGGTGTTGGTCATTGTAGGCCACTCTTTGCATGTAAGAAGTCCCAGCGTGGAACTTCAAATCTTTTTCATTTGAGGTGATTTTTCTTGAAATATAGTTTTAGTGTTAGTTCTGTCCTTTGATCTAGTTTTCTTTTTCAGGGGCTCCGATTAGTTATATGTTAGATCTCCTTTGCTTCTTTTCAATGTTTGTCCCTTTCTATTGAATTCTTTTTTCTATTTTTCCTGTTTTAAATGTTCCTAATTTTCACCTTTTATTTGTTTTAAGGCATTATCTGTGTGTGTTCCTTCTAATTTAATCTTTCTTTTTTTTTTTAATTTCCAATGCTTTCCTCACTTCCGTCACCTCGTTTGGTAGATTCTTCTATTTTGGTTTATGCTGTTCTCTCATATCTTTGATCTCTTTCTTAATGAATTTGGTTCATTTTAACAATAATAAGACAGTTCTGTTCGATGAGCATGTCTACTTGGTGAGCTGTGTGTAGAGATATTACTCTGCTCCTTACTCTTTTCATACTTTTTTTTTTCTGTACAGGATTTGAGAGGGTAACAGGCAGGAAGGCCAGGGGTCTCCAAATAGAGGAAATAGCCTGCAAGTGTCAGACATTTTTATCTCTCTTCAGCGGCAGGAAGAAACAAACTAGCAATATTTTTTCCTTCTCTATACAAATTTAAAGGGAGGTTTCTCTTAAAATACTGTGTTGCCACAATGACACCCGGTTTCGCCTGAAGTTAGCTATTCTCGAGCCTACAGATAACCAATGCCTTTTTCTTATGGAAATGTTTGTCTTAAGCTATGCTAATGTACTATGCCTTTACCCCAAACTCTGTCTCCAAGTCGGTTCGCCTCTTGGCCCAGAAACTACTTGACAAACCAGTATGGATATTGTTCCCCTAATCTATGTAAATGAAACTATTTGTATGGTGGTCTGCCCTTCTTCAAGATTCAAGTTAATCATTTTATGGCCCAGGATAAACCATTTGGTGCCAAGATTATCCCAAAATGCATCTTATGGGTGAGGGGCCTGGTGCCATTCTGAATTTTAAGACATTCCTTTCTTTCATTAACAGACTGCTAGTGACTATATAACATCCAGCTAAAGACTAGCAGGGGGGTACTCTTTCTGCCCCCTCCTGATGCCTATGTCAGAAGCTTTCTCTATCTCCTTTATACTTCAATAAAACTTTATTACACAAAAGCTCTGAGCGATCAAGCCTCGTCTCTGGCCCCGGATTGAATTCTTCTCCTCCAGGGGCCAAGAATCCTGGTGTATTCGCGTGATTCAACAACAACCTTTCAGATTTTATCTCCATTCTTTTCTATGGCTTATATTTGTATGAAATTAATTTTCCTAAACATTCAGGGAAAAGTACAATTCACAATAGTTTTTCTAACTTCAGGGCTCCCTCTTCTGTTGTTTTCATGTAGTGTTTAAAAACACATTGGTTGCTTTCTAAGATTGTTGTTATCTAGTCACTACGTCATGTTCAACTCTTTGTGAACCCATGAACTGCAGCCCCCCAGGCTCCTCGGTCTGAGATTTCCCAGGCAAGAACACCAGAGTGGGTTGCCACTTCCTGCTCTAAGGGATCTTCCCCACTCAAGGATTGAACCCACATCTCCTGCACTGGAAGGCAGATCCTTTACTACTAAGCCAAAGGGGAAGCTTGCTTTCTGAGATTTTCTGGCTCCACTTCTACCTCAGCAACCACTTTCATTACTAAACCTTAAGGAGAAAAAAAAATTTTTCGAGCATATGAGAAAAAAAAAAAAAAAAGTAACTTGTAAGGGAAAAGAGTATTATAACTAGACTTTGAAAATAACAATTTTTGCAAAAGAAAATAGAGTAACATATTAAACTACTCAAATGAAATATGAGCCAAGGATTTTGTACTCAGCAAAATCATTTTGAAATATAAAGGACACAAGTAATATGTAGGAACCTAGGGAATATTGTTCCCTTGAGGCATTTCTGAGAAAAATATAAGAGAATAGATATCAGGCATCAAAATGGCTATTGAGCAGAGATTAGGACTGGTGGTAAAGATTAAATACACAGATTTGGGGGAAATTAAGACTAAATGAAGGTTAAAGTGAGAGTATAGTGTGTAATGGCTATATGCTTCAAAATGTAAATATGGTAAAACTATTTTTAATAGGGATAATTGGAAAAATTTGCAAAAGAAGTATTTTAAGTATTTCTAATAATCATATTCATAGTGTTAATATTAGTCTGAAATGTTTTATACATAATGTGAGACCAAGCAAATGATTTATTATGAGTTCTGAGATACTCAAATTCTGAAAGACAGAGACACAGATACAATACACAAAGGAGTAAAAACTATATGGTTTCATATTTAAATTGAAAATATCAAGATGAAATCATAAAGTGCCATATATGTGTGTATACATATATGCCTCCAGATTCATGCCTGTTTCAGGCTTGAACTGAATTTATTAATCCAGTCAGGAAAGCTGGGCAGGCATCATGATCCATACTGAGAGCTAAGGAAAACTGGCTCAGATGGATCAGTGACTTGTTCATAGTCACATTGCTAAAAAAAAAAGTAGGAAAGCTGGAGAACTTTCTGGTAGGCTTAGTTTAAAGCCTAGAGTGTGGACTCAGGTAATTTACAACTTCTGAGGCCCTGCCTCCCCAAGGGGTGCTTTATGTGTATGGGAGGGGATGTTTTGCTTTGATTTTGCTTCTCCCCTTTCGATTTTAATTTACCAATCATTTTAAGGGAAAACTATCAACTGCTTCTTTGACCTGAAGCATGAGGTTATTTGCACAACATAAAAGACACACACAGCTCTCTGTGCAATAGAAATAATTCCCAAGCCTTCTATTTTTGTCCTAACCCAAACACAGCTTTCAGACAGTGGAGATGGGTCAACACCTTGACTTTAGGAACAAGAAAGCAGTGAAAAATATCAAGGACTTCCCTCAAAAAAAAAAAAAAAAGAGTGCTGAAAATAAAGTGGAACTAGGTAAACTTACAATAGAAGACTAAACACTGAATATAATTAAAAGAACCCATTTAATTTCTTAACAGATTCTTCTGGCATCATCTGCCATTTGCCAAGCATCTCATGGCCCCCTAGGTCTCGAGTCTCCCCACACCCCCGCCCCTTGTCTTCCCAGGTAATAAACCCTCCCTCTCAGCAGCCTTGGGTTTCCAGGTGTCCACAAGGTCACAGGATGAAGGGAAAAGCATTGCTGAGCTATAGAGCAGAGAACTGGAGGCAGAGGACACAATCCTGGAGATGTGGAACCAGAGGACACTTACTTTATGATCTAAAATTGGGGTTCGGGCTAACTTTGACTGCAGTTCACCTAGAGCCCAATCTCCTCCAGTATCTCTGATGTCAGGAAAAATGTTTTCCAAAGAGCATTTCCATATTTTGACAGTGGGTGGAAGGTGCTTTATTACTGTCAGTTATCTTCAGAACCCCTCCCCCTTGCCCTAGGACCAACAACCAAACAAAAGCAATCACATCCACCACCGACTGCAAACTTACTCGTTCCATGCCCTATCATGACATACAGCTTTTACTCATTTCTCTCTCACTAACCTCAAGGCAGCCTTAGTTCATAGGTTTTTTTGTTTTGTTGTTTTCTTGCCTCACTGAACAGCTTGTGTGACTTCGGTTCCCCAACCAGGGAATGAACCTGGGTCCTCTGCAGTGCGAGTGTGGAGTCCTAACCACTGGTCCGCCAGGGAATGCCCATTCATAAGTATTCTTATTATCATAGTTTAGATGGAGAAACCGAGACTTAAGAAGTTGATATAACTTCCCCAAAGTCACACTGGAAGCAAGTGTTAGAATTATTGACCAACTACCACCACCAACACTCAGCATTAGAAGCTGGCTGTGTGGTCCCCACAGGCCAACCTCTTAATTACTGACCCACATAGAACCTTCCGAGATATTGCCACCTGCCATCCACTCCATCCACCTCCCACCTCCAAAATAGCCACCAGAGCAGCACACAGGTCTTCTACCAGCTTAATCCAGCCTATATCAGCCTAATTGCTTGTAATCTCATAAGCAATTAAGAGCTGGGCATGCCCAACTGTGTCTCCATAATGACAAGTCGGCTCAGACCTTATCCTGCAGGCTATTTCTTCTTCTAAAAGCTGCCTGTAAAGCCTCTTTGTGATTAATATGCTTTCTTTCTTAGACTTTAAACTCTGGAGCCTGGTGGCCGGGGGCTGAAACCTAGCTCCATCACTTAGGAATTGCGTGACCTCGGACCACATGTACAGCCGCACCGTGCTACTTTTTCTCACTTCTTACGTAGGTACTCACGAGAGTAATGAGACCGACCTCTCAGTATGCTATGAGAATTATATGAAGTTCTGCTTGTGAAGAGTTTATATTAGTGCTTTAGACAGGCAGGAAGCCCTCTGTCATGTTCCCCTAGACAACAACCACGTGAGATTTTCTGATTAAATGTTTAGATTTCTCTTTCAAATTGAATGTTTGGAAGGAAATAAAAGCAGAAATACCAGAGTTATTCCAAGGGGGCTAGATCTTAGTCGTTGGGTCCATTTGTCACTGGATTCAAGTTCCATCTGAGGTCACCCAAAAGACAGCAGAAGTGGGCAAAAAAATATATATATAAACTCCAAACTTTATTTTTTGATAGCTTTCTTTCCAGGGGGTTGGATGATAACAACTGGCACTGGGTTTTAAGGTCATTTTTTTCTCTGCACAAAGTTATTTCCAATGAAAGGACCTCCAATGTTTCAGAGAGAAAAACCCAGCTTTCTCTTTGCTGTGGTTTTTCCCAGCACCTCTTTAAAAAATCAGCAGTGAGAATTAAAAGCCTGAAATCAACGTTGAGAATCACATCATGAACCATAACACAGGTAAGTCACATTCTTCCTCCTATTTCCTTTCTTGTGTTCACTCACTAGAGAGAAATGCATCTCTCAGCTGCTGATCCATTTTCCTTTTACTTCACCTAATTAGCATTCTGCTTGGACGCCTCTCACAAGGAAAACCATCCTGCAACTTCTGTCGTTCTGATTATGCTGAAGCAGCAGAGGGTTTTCAGTAACCGCTTTTGACAAGCATGATTATATCTAGTAATGACTGTTCTCTTGGGTAGGTTGGAACAAAACGGACTTGCTTATCATCACTGATCTTTCAACACAAGCTGCTGGGCTTCTGACCTGCAACAACCGACCAACAGGATCTGCCAGTACCCTTGGTGGCCCCTGTCTAGAGCCACTTAATAAAACCATCTCTAGTTAATTCCTCTCGCACATTTTGATGTGTTGAAAATTCCAAATTCACTCTTACTTGGAGAGTTCCTCCAGCATCTTGGAACGCTCAAGGTAGTTGTGGACAGTTAGCATAAATGCCAACAGAATATCTCATATTAAAAATTAGAAATTAAGTCATTTAACAATATGTTTCTATTTCCTATTTTGTATTTCTATTTTCTATTTTTGGCGCCAAATAAGATTCCACAGGTGTTGTTACAGCAATTCTCATAGCAGGTGATGTTTCGTGAGACTTTACCAAGTACCTGACATGGTATAAAGGGGTTTTATTTTTGAAGTATTTTCTGACTTTATTCTTAGAGAAACTCTGTTGGTAGTTATTATAGTTGTATTATATTTTCACTATACCTATTTTAATGATGAATAAAGTGAGGATCAAAGACTGTGACCCCATGGACTATATAGTCCAGGGAATTCTCCTGGCCAGAATACTGGAGTGGGTAGCCTTTCCCTTCTCCAGGGGATTTTCCCAACCCAGGGATGGAACCCAGGTCTCCCACATTGCAGGTGGATTCTTTACCAGCTGAGCCACAAGGGAAGCCCAAGAGTACTGGAGTGGGTAGCCTATCCCCTCTCCAGGGAATCTTCCCAACCCGGCATAGAACCCAGGTCTCCCACACTGCAGGGAGATTCTTTACCAACTGAGCTATAAGGGAAGCCCAAAGACTCAAATAAACTGCCCCAAATGCCACCTAAGTTAGACCTGAAGCCCTGACATTTACCCACTATACTTTATCACCCCCTATGCCAATATTTTGAGCAGGACTCAAATTTTCTGCTTTTTCAGGAAGTAACATTATAATTCTAAACCATGGCAGCTAGTAGAATCACATTTGTCCTCCCAAACCTCTTCCATACATGATGATCTTTCTTCTGACCCAACTCTTTAGTCTGGACTACTCATTTGGCAACTGAGATCACAACAGACACAGTAATGCTTTTCAAACGCAGTTACGGAAAAAAATATCTGGGTGCCTCAGCATTCTTTGATCCTAGCACTGGCAATGAACTCTGCCACTGAGTTTATGTCTTATCTCTCTAAAGGAATTGCAAAATCACTAAAGACTAAAAGGGTTGGGTTTACTGCTCTGCACCCTTCCCTTGGCGTAGTGGTTACCCTATAAATACCTACTGATTTATTTCCACATTTAACTAGTACAATAACTGCCTTCTGGCTTACAGGGTTGAAACCAAAGCATCTCAAAAATTCCCTACATAAATTCCCACTCAAAAAAAATCCCTACATTTTCCTGTTCTTCAAGAGCCTTTCAAAGGTCTTGATCCCACTCCAATCAAGTCCTTCCCCCAGAGCCAAAGTGTATGGTGATTTTACACTTTATTTACTTCACTGACTTAATAATTATTGTCCAATACTTCCTTGAGTCCTTTACTTTAGCCACAGGGCCAGATGCCCACTCCTTTTTGCATAACAAATAATAACATTTTAACAAACATTCGAAAGAATGACTGATAATGGATGTATAAGCCTCACATCCTCAATATGTTTACACTTAACAACAATAAACACATATGTTGGTTTATATGTTGCTAATAAATAAAATACTCATAACAATCTAAAGACTTCAAATGGGTTTATTAGTGCTGTGATTTACATTCTGGTAAGCATTTAGAAGGCCTAAGAAAATTAGTATCCTTGAACCACAGGAAGAAAGAGTTGATTTGTGCCATGTCCCAGCTGACCCTACAGGGCAGCTCAGACCACAGCAGAAAGGCAACTGCCAAGTGTTTTAGGGTCTTCGTCTCAACAGCTCTTGTAAAACCCTTTTTACATTATTTAGACTTAAATCAGAAATGATCGTTAGTGTTTTTCCTTCTTATGAAAAGCAAGATATATTTGCTCAGTTGTATCTACTTCCCTACCAGGAACTGTCACATATAAAAATTGACATCATAAAAACTGCATGACTTGAAATTTACTCTTTTGTCCTTAACAGAAGATGCTTGATGAAGATGGAAAGAAAATATCTAAGCAAGTGGGACTGCCACAAGAAAACAATTAAAAGACTCAAATTGGATTTTTTCATGATCATTTGAGGTGATCTGCTCTTCCTCTGGGTTCAGCAGCAATTTAATTATGCCTCCTTAATATGCATAGGTGAGTGACAATTCACTAATGCCAGTATAGGAGCTTATGTGACTTAAATAAAACCTTAAGTTCTATAGAGGTTCAACTATCCTATTTTTAAAATTACATACATATATATGGAGGAAAAATTTAACAGTGTATAAATCATGCTACAGATGACCTGTGGACATAAACGAAGACTGACGAAGGCAAAGAAATTGAAAAAAAAAATAGCATAAAACAGTGTTTTTCAAATATGCACCTCCAAGCACTGTTCCCTCAGCATCAGGCCCCAGAGACACTACAAGGAGGCGAGTTTCACAGGGGCTTGGAGGTGAGACCATACACAGTCTTAGAGACTCTCAGCGCACATCACGGAAAAGTCCTGCAGTAAAGAAACTTGCTTAACTTGGATTAACTCTGTACAGCTGTCCCTCAGCACCCCCAGAGTTTCAGAACCCACAGGCTTCAGGACATGTGCAGATTCCCAAAATCCACAATCCAAGGGAATTGTGCTCAAGTCCCTCACACAAAACAGTGTTAATATTTGCATACAACCTACAGCATAGTCTCCCATACGCTCCAAATCACCTCTAGGTTACTTATAATATATAATATCTAATGCAATGTAACTATTATGTAAATAGTTGCCAGTGTGCAGCAAATTCAAGTTCTGCTTTTTGAAACTTTCCGGAATTTTTTTCAAATATTTTTCAATCCATGGTGGTTGAATCCGAAGCTATGGAGCTCACAAATACCGAAGGCTTATTTCCTAAATCCATCTATGCATGAAGCCATTTTTTCCCCACTTAACATCTATTAAACTAGCTAAACTCATGTAGCTTTGGGGAAATTCAGCACTGGAAAGGGAAAAACACTGGGAAATGCAACGGAGGGGGACTGAGCCAAAGCCCTCATGCTATGCTGTGGCACATGTCAACTGCAGAAATACCGGCGTGTTCAATGGGCATAGAAGATGTTGACATAATAATTCCTGAGAGGCAGGAAAAAAGGGAATTACAAAGTTGAATCCATTAAATGAAGTCTTGGTAGGTCAGCTAGCGTTCCTCTTCATAAAAGTCAAGTTCCAGAGATCAAGTTGCTTGGGTAAAGATTAATCTGTACCGTGAAAATGTGTAAAAATGCTGTTGACCTACATTTCATTTGTACAACTTAGATAAATCAAAACTCCATGGATACTTAGATTAGCTAGGGATATAAAATACTAACTTCCTCGATAAACAGCAGCAGGGCCATTGCTGGCAGATGTAGGTGGATTTGGGAAACAAGCAATGGGGCTTCAGCCTCACTCATTTCCCCCTCCAAGCCCCTGCCCTGAAAGTTCTAAGGCTCTGGTGCATCTGTCTCCCCTGCAAAGCAAATCTTGTAAGCCCTTTCACACCAGATGTGTTATTCCTCCTAGGGCCATGAGCAGCTTGAAAGAGATATGGTAATGTTTAACACAAATTATTTAACATAGTTAATTCTCCCAAGGGGAAATAGAGGTGTTGACGACAGATACTTTCTCATGATTAAAGTGGGGTTTATGGGTTTGGGGGAAGAAGTGCCACTCTCATCACATTACATGACTTAATCACTGTTGATGTTAACCCTGATCATATGACTGAGGTGGTAATTGTCAAGGTTCCCACTGTAAAGTTACTCTTTTTCCTTCTCCCTTTCCATATTGTATTCTTTGGAAGGAAGTCACACAGCGCACAGCTAAAGAGTGGGAGTTGTGCTCCACCTCCTTCAGGCCACAGTAGCTATACACATGATTTGGAATTCTTCTGCTTGGGAGATTTTTTTTTTACTTTATACTTGGGGTTGTAATACAATACCACTTTATTTTGTTATTCAAATTATTCCAGTTTGGCCACTGGGAGCCAACAGCCAGTTGATTCCTGTGTCTCTTTGGCATATACTCACCATTCTATTTTTATTGCTTTTTTTTTTCTTTGAGAAATCACTTACTACTTTCTGACATTACAAATGTTCTAGGCTCATCTTATAAACTCCCTGCCCCAGTCCTAAAATCTACCATTTCTCCAAGAAGCCTTGGTTCTTTCCACTGGGAAATTAGAAACCAAGATTCAGGAGAGTAGGTTTTTTCTTTCTTTAATGTTCATAAAAAGCTGCTTGGTTCTATTTTTACCAACAGTCAACCCATCCTTAGTCTTTTAAACAGAATCCACTCCTGTCTAACGTGACCATACAAGACAACTGAAAACAAACTGTATGATGAGCAAATAGAGAATTTAAGTCCTCCACACCTAACGATTCTCAACTTCCCTTTGAGTTGAGAAAGGATCCAGACCTCTTGCCCGCAGACAAACCTTCCTTGGGTTACGCTGTCGAGTAGCTCACTGTGTCCAGGTTGCTCATTCCCCCAATGTTGTAAGAGTCTTGTCCCCAGAATGAATGTTCCCTCACTCTTTCTGAAAATGGAGCACAAAGAGCCACTGTCCTGCTTTTTCAGTGCTGTGTCACTGGATGTGTTTCCAAAGGTACAGAAGGCCACACAAGTCAAGGAGGCAGGGTAGTCTCTTTAAAAATACACACTCAGGTACATTCATCTGTGGTATCCTGAGACACTGTGCCTTCGCATAAGCTGCTCCTGTGGCCTGACAATCTCTCTCCCCATCTCTGTGTGAGACTCACACTTGTCTAACCAGCAACTTCTTATGTACGGTCCACAGCCTATGGATGACTGCTCTGTGGCTCCATCTATCATTCACTCATTCCACACTGTACCAGTGTAGTCCAGGCCCTAGACCTGGGATACGAGAGTAAGCGCTATAAGACTAAGGCTCTGTTCTCACAGAATGGATATTCCAGGGGATTGCAAGGGGGACAGAAAAATATCAGATGGTGGTTACGTGCTGAGAAGAAAAGTGGAGTGAAGGGGACAGCTAGTTTTTGTATGAGTGCCTCCTCATCAGAGGGATCTTCCTGAGCATGCCCCCACCACTCACCCTCAGCCGCTGTATACATCTTTCTAGCACTATCGGGTCATTAACTATGTGAATATAACTATTTGTCTGTGTGTCTGTCTCCCCTAGTAGACAACTCCTTGGGAGCACAGATAGATTCGGTTTATCTCATCCATACAGCATTACAGAGAGCCAACATCCACAGAGGATCCATCAAACCCCAAAGCAACTGACTGGCATGAGATCCTGCAAACAAAAGGGGCATAGATTGTGACATGGTTTTGTCCCCTAATTCCATAATTTGAAGTCTGCTTCTTGCGCTATCATCAATCAAAGTGTCCATGTGTTCTACATCTGCATTTCGAGGAATGAGCTATTCAGTATTAGGAAGAGCCACGCAGGGAAAAATTCAAACAATGGGTGTAAAAGAAACAGGTCTCGAAAGCATGGTGGGGAAGGGGAATATATACAATTTGGGAGTGGTGGTCAGAGACTGTCTGAAGATGAGATTTCTCTTTTTTTTAACTAATTAATTTCTTTTAATTGGAGGCTAATTACTTTACAATATTGTAATGGTTTTTGCCACACATTGACATGAATCAGCCATGTTTCTTAAAAGGAAGCTCTTGGGGTCAAAACAAAGAAACACAAATCATTGCCTGTGACACATTTCCCTTTGGACTTCAAAACCCACGTCAGTATCGTTATGAACATTTAGAAAGATTATATGCATAAGAGTAATAGGCCAGGACCCAGCTCCCAGTAATCCCAGTCAGTACCACTGGTATGAAAGCAGCAACAAACAACACTCACTCACACATCCAAGCACCCAGCACGCTAAAAGCTTGCGGACACTGACTCGTTTACTTGCTCCCAGTAACCCTACGAACCGGGTGCTCGCACTCCCCTCCCTGCAGCTGAGAACCCAACGGATGACCCAGGATTGCACCCACGGAACTGTCTGACTCTGTAGCTAAGGTCTTCATGTCAGACGGACACACACTCGTATGTGAGTCTACACAGCGGAGGCCACGCTACCCCAGCACAGAGGGGATCATTCCAGAGAATATGCCTGTGCTTGGATAACAAAGTCATGGACCCGAAAGTAAGGGGCAAGGGGTCACATCCAGTGCCCAGCCTTGGCACTACCACCTGAGTTCTTGTGAAGCCCCTCCCACCTGCCCTAGGACCACCCCTGCCATTCTTCATGCAGCGGCTTCACTTTAGGCAGCTGCCTGAGTCTGTGGAATACAGTACAGCAAATAAGCCTCTACAATCATGAAACCGATAACCCTGACCTTGACAAAACCACATACTAATAACTACAATGCTTGTGCAAACTATCCATTCATTCAGTTAATCATTCAACCAATTTTATGGAACCATGAGCGCATGCCGGTACTTCTTTATACACTAGAAATATACACAGTGACCAAAACGGACAAAATTCCCTTTCGGCTCCAAGATGGCATTCTAGTGGTTTCTAAAAGCACTCTTACAACTCAACTACATGTTAGTTACATGAACGTGTGGGCCTCCTGCTCACAAGGCTGGTCCAGACAGGACAGGGTCTACATCTCCAGAGATGCACACAGAGTATTTGAAGAATCAACTAACACAGTAAATCAATTAACATATTAACTAGCACACTGCTTTTGATTTTTCAAGAAACCTTGACAATCATCACTTCCAAGGGCTCTGTACATTTATCCTTTAAAGTAATACTTTAAGAAAAAAGTAATATTGCCCCTACCTTACAGATGATGGACAGTTCCATGTGGTTAGCTCTCAGAGTAAGGACCAGAAAATGGGCTTTCTAATTCTTGCTTAAGAACTTCATCTACTGAACCAAGGTACAACATCAGATTTCAACAGAAACCCAGATATTAGACAGCTATGACATTTGTGTCACCCATTCCCAAAAAAGCCAAAACCCCAACCACTAAGCATTCCCCTTTGTCATCTCAACGTGGTGGCACCCCAAAGATATCAGGCAAAAACCACTGACTGCTTAGTCCTGGGTGACATGTTGGCAGAACAGATATTTTTTCTAAGCCACAGCCTGTGGCCAACATACTCAGGCAGAAGCCAGGGATGGAATCTATCCAAGTCACCATGTGTCCCTATCACCATCTATTGTGTTTACCAGAGCTGGATATCTTTTGGCAACGAATTCAACATACACAATTAAAAAGAAGCTTGGAAATTTTGGATCATTTAATTAATCTTTATGTATTTTGTTCTATTAAGCAGCAAAGAAAATGTTTACAGCTCAATTGAACGAATTAGCATTTAAGATTCTTCTTTTTTGCAGAGAGATTTATTTATCTATATCTATCTATATAAAATATTGTAGAAATTAAAATGTCAAATCTAGATTCTTTGGCAAGAATTTTATACGACTGTGGAGGTGACATGTGGCCTGAATAATCTCTCATACAAATGTACTGAATTTCTTGAGCAGTAAGTATAACGTGTTTAATGAAGCTCAGCATTTGCAACCTGTCTCCCACAGAGTCCAGCAGAGTTTGCCTTTAGAATCTCCTGTGTCTAACTGTGGCTCAGAGACGACTTGCTAAGATGAGTTCATTCACAGATGACAGGACATACTCCAGAATTATCTAGAAAAATCATTATGCCTTTTCAGATATTAATGACCCTCACAATATACTAATTTAAACATGTACTGGCTTAGATAATTCTTACGAGATTTGAGAAACATTTTCTTGAATGTGAGTATGGTTAAGTCTCAGTCAGTTTGGGCTGCTGTAACAAAATCCACCATAACTTGGGCAGCTTAAGCAACACATATTTATTTCTTACGGTTCCAGAGATTGGGGAGTCCAAGATCCAAGAGCCAGCACAGTCAGTGAGGGGTAAGGGCTCTCTTCCTAGTTTGCAGGCAGCACCTTCTTGCCATATCCTCACACAGCAGACAGAGAGACCAGCTCTCTTGGCCCCTTTTATAAGGGCACAAATCCCATCATGAAGACTCCACCCCCATGACCCCATCTAAACCTAATTACCTCCCAAAGATCTATCATACTGGGGGCTAGGGTTCTGACATACAAATTTCCAGGGAATGCACAATTCAGGTCATAGCAGTCAGAAAAAAAGAATTTCATAAACTCTTGGATCTTCATTTTTTGTGGTGTCCAAATAGGCTAGAAAATACTCCACTGAGAAGAATGGAGGAAAAAAATGAAATCTGGAAATTTTCCCTACAATAAAACTACTGTGGTTGTTG
This sequence comes from Bos indicus x Bos taurus, assembly GCF_003369695.1. Lineage (NCBI taxonomy): Eukaryota > Metazoa > Chordata > Mammalia > Artiodactyla > Bovidae > Bos > Bos indicus x Bos taurus. The sequence continues at coordinate 14,087,563 of NC_040097.1, read as the reverse complement.
TTAAGTTGCCAAGTTGTGTCTGACTGTGACCTCATGGACTGCAGCACACCAGATTCCTCTGTCCTCGAATCTCTCTCAGAGTTTGCTCAAATTCATGTCCGTTGAGTCAGTGATGCTCCTAACCATCTCATCCTCTGCTCCCCCCTTCTCCTTTTGCCTTCAATCTTTACCAGCATCAGGCTCTTTTCCAATGATGCTCTTTGCATCAGGTGGCCAAAGTACTGGAGCTTCAGCTTCAACATCAGTCCTTCCAATGAAGATTCAGGGATGATTTCCTTTAGGATTGACTGATTTGATCTCCCCACAGTCCAAGGGAGTTGGACTCCCCACAGTTCAAGAGACCTCTGAAGCACCACAATTCGAAAGCATCACTTCTTCGGCACTCAGCCTTATTTATGGTCCAACTCTCACATCCCTACATGACTAGTGGAAAAACCAAAGCGCTGACTATATAAGCCTTTGTTGGCAAAGTGAAGTCTCTGCTTTCTAATACACTGCCTAGGTTTGTCATAGCTTTCCTTCCAAGGAGCAGGCATCTTTTAATTTCGTGGCTGCAGTCACCATCAGCAGTGACTTTTCAGCCCAAAAAAATAAAATCTGTCACTGATTTCACTTTTTCTCCTTCTATTTGCCATGAAATGATGGGAACCGGATGTCATGATCATTGATTTTTTTTTTTTTAATGTTGAGTTTAAACACAGCATTTTCATTTTCCTCTTTCATCCTCATCAAGAAGCTCTTCAGTTCCTCTTCACTTTCTGCCATTAGGGTGGTATCATCTGCATATTGTAGGTTGTTGATATTTCTCCTGGCAATCTTGATTCCAAATTGTGATTCATTCAGCCAGACATTTCACATGATGGACATTGCATATAAGTTAATTAAGCAAGGTGATAATATACAGCCATGTCGTACTCCTTTCCCAATTTTGAACCAGTCCATTATTCTATGTTCAGTTCTAACTGCTGCTTCTTGACCCATATACACGTTTCTCTGTAGACAGGTAAGGTGGTACACCCATCTCTTTAAAAAGAGTTTCCATAGTTTGTTGTGATTCACACAGTCAAAGGCTTTAGTGTAGTCAATGAAATAGATGTTTTTCTGGAATTCCCTTGCTTTCTCCATGATCTAACAAATGTTGGCAATTTGCTCTCTGGTTCCTACACTAAACAATGCTACCTCTTAAATTCATGTCTGTTTTTAAGACCAGAAAATACAAACAGTAATAAATTGAAAATACTTTAAACTACAAGGCAAAACAGACAAAAATTTTTATAGTCAACACTGTGACTGGGTCTGATTTTACTTACTTATTTTTAACTATTTTGTTAAAATTAAACCCACCTTTGGCAAAATTTCCAACTTGCATAATACTTTGTCAAGATTGATGCTTCTTCTATCCAGGTTATTTAGAAGCATCTTAAGTTGAAGTGGCAAAGAATACATGACAGTCTTATCAAGATGACAATGGAAGCAAGATCTCTGTAATCTGCAGCCATCCAAAAGATTAAAATTCCCTCTCTCTTGAAATGAGTGCTCTGAATAAGATATAACAAAATGGATCCAAGAACAGTAAATTTGGTGCATTATATGAAAAGCCTGCCAAGGCAATTGATACTCAGGGGGAAAATAGGAGTTTTTATAACTGGGTAAATGCCATGTGAGCAAAACAGAGCATAAAAAGGAAAAAGGCAGAAATGAATCCAGCAAACTTAGGGAAGGATTCAAACTTCCTTAACTTACACAAACTTTCAAATCCTGAATAGAAACCACTAGCCCTTCAGGCCTTACAAACATCAGATAAACTAGAATCATCTGTTCCATCCAGTTCAGTCACTCAGTAATGTCCGATTCTTCCACATCATGGACTGCATGGGGTCAGCCCCATGGATGCCAGGCTTCCCTGTCCATCACCAACTCCCAGAGCTTACTCAAACTCATGTATATCGAGTCAGTGATGTCATCCAACCATCTCATCTTCTGTCGTCCCCTTCTCCTCCGGCCTTCAATCCTTCCCAGCATCAGGGTCTTTTCCAGTGAGTCAGTTCTTTGCACTAGGTGGACAAAGTATTGGAGTTTCAGCTTCAGCATCAGTCCTTCCAATGAATATTCGGGACTGATTTCCTTTACGATGGACTGGCTGAATCTCCATGCAGTGCAAAGGGACTCTCAAGAGTATTCTCCAACACCACAGTTCAAAAGCATCAATTCTTTGGCCCTCAGCTTTATTTATAATCCAAATCTCACATCCATACATGACTACTGGAAAAACCATTCCTTTGACTAGATGGACCTCTGTCAGCAAAGTAATGTCTCTGCTTTTTATTTTTTAGTTGTTGTTATTTTTTTTAATATAAATTTATTTATTTTAATTGGAGGTTAATTACTTTACAATATTGTATTGGTTTTGCCATACATCAACATGAATCTGCCACAGGTATATACGTGTTCCCCATCCTGAACCCCCATTCCTCCACCCTCCCCGTACCATCCCTCTGGGTCGTCCCAGTGCACCAGCCCCAAGCATCCAGTATCCTGCATTGAACCTGGACTGGCGATTCGTTTCATATATGATATTATACATGTTTCAATGCCATTCTCCCAAATCATCCCACCCTCTTCCTCTCCCACAGAGTCCAAAAGACTGTTCTATACATCTGTGTCTCTTTTGCTGTCTCACTTACAGGGTTATCATTACCATCTTTCTAAATTCCATATATATGTGTTAGTATAGTGTATCGGTATTTTTCTTTCTGGCTTACTTTACTCTGTATAATAGGCTCCAGTTTCATCCACCTCATTAGAACTGATTCAAATGTATTCTTTTTAATGGCTGAGTAATACTCCATTGTGTATATGTACCACAGCTTTCTTATCCATTCATCTGCTGATGGACATCTAGGTTGCTTCCAAAAATATGGAACACTTCAGGAATTTGCATGTCATCCTTGCACAGGGGCCATGCTAATCTTCTCTATATCGTTCCAATTTTAGTATATGTGCTGCCAAAGCAAGCACTGTCTCTGCTTTTTAATACGTTGTCTAGTTTGGTCATAGATTTTCTTCCCAGGAGTGTCTTTTAATTTTATGTCTGCAGTCACCATATGCAGTGATTCTGGAGCCCAAGAAAATAAAGTCACTGTTTCCACTGTTTCCCCATCTATTTGCCATGAAGTGATGGGACCAGATGCCATGATCTTCATTTTTTGAATGTTGAGTTTTAAGCCAGCTTTTTCACTCTCATCAAGAGGCTCTTTAGTTCCTCATCACTTTCTGCCATAAGGCTGGTATCACCTGCATATCTGAGGTTATTGATATTTTTCACAGCAATCTTCATTCCAGCTTGTGCTTCATCCACTCCAGCATTTCTCATGATGTACTCTGCATATAAGTTAAATAAGCCAGGTGACAATATACAGCCTTGACGTACTCCTTTTCCAATTTGGAACCAGTCTGTTGTTCCATGTCCAGTTCTAACTGTTGCTTCTTGACCTGCATACCGGTTTCTCAAGAGGCAGGTCAGGTGGTCTGGTATTCCCATCTCTTTCAGAATTTTCCACAGTTTGTTGTGATCCACACAGTCAAAGGCTTTGGTATAGTCAATAAAGCAGAAATAGATGTTTTTCTGGAACTCTATTGCTTTTTTGATGATCCAGCAGATGTTGGCAATTTGATCTCTGGTTTCTCTGCATTTTCTAAATCCAGCATGAACATCTGAAGTTCAAGGTTCATGTACTGTTGAAGACTGGCTTGGAAAATGTTGAGCATCACCTTGCTAGCTTGTGAGATGAGTGCAATTGTGCAGGAGTTTGAGCATTCTTTGGCATTGCCTTTCTTTGGGATTGGAATGAAAACTGACCTTTTCCAGTCCTGTGGCTGAGTTTTCCAAATTTGCTGGTATATGTAGTGCAGCACTTACACAACATCATCTTTTAGGATTTGAAATAGCTCAACTGGAATTCCATCGCCTCCACTAGCTTTGTTTGCAGTGATGCTTCCCAAAGCCCATTTGACTTCACACTCCAGGATGTCTGGCTCTAGGTGAGTGATCATACCCTCATGATTATCTGGGTCGTGAAGATCTTTTTCGTATAGTTCTTCTGTGCGTTCCTGCTACCTCTTCTTAATATCTTCTGCTTCTGTTAGGTCCATACCATTTCTTTCCTTTATTGTGCTCATCTTTGCATGAAATGTTTCCTTGGTATCTCTAATTTCTAATTTTGAAGAGATCTCTAGTCTTTCCCATTCTATTGTTCTCCTCTATTTCTTTGCACTAATCACCGAGGAAGGCTTTCTTATCTCTCCTTGCTATTCTTTGCAACTCTGCAGTCAAATGGATATACCTTTCCTTTTCTCCTTTGCCTTTCACTTATCTTCTTTTCTCAGCTGTTTGTAAGGCCTCATCAGACAACCATATTGCCTTTTTACACCTTTTTCATGAGGATGGTCTTGATCACTGCCTCTTGTACAATATCACAAACCTCCAACCACAGTTATTCAGGCACTCTGTCTATCAGATCTAATTCCTTGGATCTATTTTTCACTTCCACTGGATAATCGTAAGGGATTTGATTTAGGTCATACCTGAATGGTCTAGTGGTTTTCCCTACTTTCTCCAATTTAAGTCTGAATTTGGCAATAAGGAGTTCATAATCTGAGCCACAGTCAGCTCCCAGTCTTGTTTTTGCTAACTGTATAGAGCTTCTTCATCTTTGGCTGCAAAGAATATAATCAATCTGACTTCACTATTGATCATCTGCTGATGTCCATGTATAGAGTTTCCTCTTGTGTTGTTTCAAGAGAGTGTTTGCTATGATCAGTGCGTTCTCTTGGCAAAACTGTATTACCCTTTACCCTGCTTCATTCTGTCCTCCATGGCCAAATTTGCCTGTTACTCCAAGTATTTCTTGGCTTCCTACTTTTGCATTCCAGGCCCCTATAATGAAAAGGACATCTTTTGGGGGTGTTAGTTCTAGAAGGTCTTGTTGGTCTTCATAGAACTGTTCAACTTCAGCTTCTTCAGCATTACTGGTCGGGGCATAGACTTAGATTACCATGATATTGAATGGTTTGCCTTGGAAATGAACAGAGATCATTCTGTCGTTTTTGAGATTGCATCCAAGTACTGCATTTCGGACTCTTTTGTTGACTATGAGAGCTACTTCATTTCTTCTAAGGGATTCTTGCCCACAGTAGTAGATATAATCGTCATCTGAGTTAAATTCACCCATTCCAGTCTATTTTGGTTCGCTGATTCCTAAACTGGTGATAGAAGCAAGGTCCAATGCTATAAAGACCAATATTGCATAGGAATCTGGAATGTTAGGTCCATAAATCAAGGCAAATTGGAAGCAGTCAAACAGGAGATAGCAGGAGTGAACATCGACATTCTAGAAATCCACGAACTAAGAAGGACTGGAATGGGTGAATTTAACTCAGCTGGCCATTATATCTACTACTGTGGGCAGGAATCCCTTAGAAGAAATGGAGTAGCCATCATAGTCAACAAAAGAGTCCAAAATGCAGTACTTGGATGCAATCTCAAAAACAACAGAATGATCTCTGTTTGTTTCCAAGGCAAACCATTTAATATCACAGTAATCCAATTCTATGCCCCAACCAGTAATGCTGAAGAAGCTGAAATTGAACGGTTCTATGAAGACCTACAAGACCTATTAGAACTAACACCCAAAAAAGATGTCCTTTTCATTATAGGGGACTGGAACACAAAAGTAGGAAGTCAAGAGATACCTGAAGTAACAGGCAAATTTGACCTTGAAGTACAAAATGAAGCAGGGTAAAGACTAACAGAGTTTTGCCAAGAGAACGCACTGATCATAGCAAACACCCTCTTCCAACAACACAAGAGAAGACTCTACACATGGACATCACCAGATGCTCAATATCGAAATCAGAATCATCTGTAGTGGAACAAAAGTCCCAAACAAGACAGAATCATGTCTCCCCAGACTGGATGCCAGCAGTGTTGCTAGCTTAAGAAATGTCTGATTCATTCCTGATTCTTCAGTACTACACAAAGGAAGCTCTGACTCCGTGGGAGCAACAACTTGGAGGATTCCCAGACTTATAAGTCTGCAGAAGCACCTCGCCTCCAGAAAGATCTCCAGGTCTTTCATGAAAATGAATATGATCTCCCAGGGGAGAGAATAGAATCACGAGCACATGTATCTAAATCAACACACTCCTGGTACATCTGAAACCCATACATGAAAACCCAAACTCCACTCATGAAAATATAGGCAATACTGTGGCACCTCTACCCTTATCTGTGAAACAGCGATTCTTCTATCTCTCAGTTCAGATTATGAGGATATTATCTGGTCACCACAGTGAGCATCTTCATAAAGACTGGTAAGGACCTACTGAGAGCAATAATTGGGGCAGAATAAAGCTGCAGGCAAAACAGGTCACAGGTCCTTGTTCTCAAGGTTCTGACTTCAAGGTCTGAACTCAATGTGTGAAATAAAAGGACTTCTAATAAAAGATCAGAATCTCTAGGAACCTGCTAGAGAGATCACTGCCAGACTGTGGCCACCTCCTCAAAGACAGGGACCATGCTCCCACCAAGGTGTCTGGCCAGTGTCAACAAATATTAGATCAGTCATTTTAACAACACTCAGTAGTATTGAGGGGTGGGTGATTTATATACACTGAGTCTAAATCTCACTAAGAGGCAAGTGTTATTCCCAAGGTACAGATGATGAAATCAAAACTCAAAGAGATCAGATCTCTGCATAAGACCCCACCCAGTTAAGGGCCAGAGCTAGGTTGTGAATCCACGTTTCTGCCACCCCAATCTGCTAAGGAAACCAAACTGAAGACCAGTTAAGACTTGAGATATAGACTTCCAAACAGGTCTCAGTTTTCTAATCGGTAATGTTAAGAGAATGAATCAAGTCTCTTCTGAAAGTCCACTATTTGACTGTCCCTGGTGTCTGAACTACAAAGGAGAAACTAGGTCATGATCACATCCCTCCTCTGATCACAGAAATCTTAAATTTAAATAAAGGAGCCCCTACAAAAAGTTCCTGGAACAAAGTGGACCCAAGAGCATGGAAGTCACTTCCATTGTATCTAAGATTCACTGGTTCAAAAAAAACAACTTCTCTCAAGATTGGTAAAAGGAACCAGAGGAGATGACCAAAACAGGCCTGGGCAACAAGTGATTTGTTTGACTTGGCTTTGCCCCCATGCAAAACTCCAGCCTGAATAGTGTGTGTATAGCACTGACTCAAGCCAATGAAAAGCCCTTTTGGAACCAGATGTCGCATCTGAGAATGGCTTGATTTTCTAAGCTAATCATTAACCATTCTTTTTTGGCTACAAGAGTATCACAGCTTTTGTAAATTTAGCAACATTTTGGTAAATCTTCATTATTTTAAAAAATCTATTTAAAAAGTCCTCTATAAAGGAAATGTTAGACAATAATTGTGTGCCTAATTAATGAGGCTTTACCGAAAACCTAACTGATAAGAGCAATTATGTACCAAATATGCTTGCAATCTGTGTGATGAAAATACTATTCCTATCAGAGGACACTGACTGAAAACTAGGTTGGAAGAAACATTCGCAGCAGTCACCAGGAAACAATTAACTAAATGTGGACCTCAGAGGGGAACACCGTAATTTTTTAATATTTTAGATAGCTCACTGCATGAAAGGTCTTGATCAAAAAGCTGCTTGAAATTCCATTAGAAAAGAGAATAGCAAACAATTTCAGAGATTCGAAAGACAGCATGATAAAATGACAAGTGCAAAAACAGGCTTCGGGATTTGTTAGAATATTTACTCAATGGAGAATCTTTCAATTATTAAGGAATGACATTTCATTAAGCAAATTCTTTAATTAACTGCCACCGCCTTGCCAGGATGCTTCAAGATGCGCCATATTCTATGGATCTGGGGATCACCAAGGAGCATAATCACCAAGCTTTCAGTGGGACTGCACACATCCATCAAAAGTCAAAATGCTACGAGGGATACATATGGTCCCCTAACAGTGGAATTCAGAGGAAATAAGGCCAAAGTGCTTATGGAGGGAGAAGGTCATCTGTTTTAACCTGGCAATTATTTATTATTTCCCTTGCTCAAGAAAAGGAGAATTGTAATGCCAGCTAGAAATGAGAAAAAAAAAAAAAGATTCCTCTGAAAGAAGGAAAATACAAAAGGAACATGTTTATTATCCAAACCTATAAAGTTCAAACAAGTGTTAATGATGGCCCCATACCAAGATCGCCATAATTTTTGCTATTCATCCATATCCATCTTCCCAAATGTACAATGACAATCCATAGAAAAATAAAGAGGGTGTCCCCAAAAACAGGAATCTCAGCCCAAATGGACAGGTTAGGGGAGGAAGATAGGAAACCATGAACTGCAGCAGTTGATTTCCATGGTGTAATCATGTAAACTCTACCCTGGCTGATTCCAAGTTACCTACATAAAGTCACTAAACACGAAACCAAGAAAAGATACTGCCTCTTGAGATCTGGTATCAGCCAGCTCCAGCACAAGCTAGAACGGATGAGAGAGACAAGGTAGCTTGGGATTTCTGATATGCAGGGCGTGCAAATGGAAGGCACTGCAATGGCCTCTCAAGAATGTCCATATCCTAAAACCCAGGACTTGTGAATGCCTTTGCTATTGTTGTTCAGTCGCTAAGTCATGTCCAGCTCTTTGCGATCCTGTGGACTGCAGCACGCCAGGCTTCCCCGTCCTTCAATAGTTCCTGGAGTTTGCTCAGATTCATGTCCGTTGAGTTGGTGATGCTATGTAACCATCTCATTCTCTGATGCCCCGTTCTTCTTTTGCCTTCAATCTTTCCCAGCCTCAGGGTCTTTTCCAGTGAATTGACTCTTCTCATCAGGTAGCCAAAGTATTGGAGCTTCAGCTTCAGCATCAGTCCTTCCAATGAATATTCACGGTTGATTTCCTTTAGGATTGACTGATTTGATCTCCGTGCTGCCCAAGAAATTCTTGTCTTCTCCAGCACCATGATCTGAAAGTATCAATTCTGTGCTGCTCAGCCTTCTTTGTGGTCCAACTCTCACATGCCTACATGACCACTGGAGAAACCTTAGCTTTGACTAAGCTGGACAGGGCAGGGAACAGATTTTCCCCTATAGCCTAGAGCAGGAACACAGCTTTGAAAACTCCTTGATTTTAGCCCTATAAAGTCTATTTTGGACCTTTGACCTCTAGAAATAGAAAATAATCAATATGCATTGTTTTAAGCAGCTAGGTTTGTAGTCATTTGTCATAACAGCAATAAGAAATTAACACACTGACTAAAACCCAGTCAGACCCTTACAAATGAGGGTGGAAGTTAAAATGGTAACTTCTGGGACAAATAAACGCTGTAGGACAGAAGTTACAAAGCAGACCCCTTCACCTCACCCTGTAGTCAAATCAGACCTGCAAGCTAATATGCTTGAGCCAGATTTCAAGGCCAGGAAATTCTGTGTTTAAAAAAAAAATTTAGGTGTTTTTCAGGTTTGTCCAGGAAACTAGGATGTCTGACCCCACTGGCCCACATCCCATGAGGCAACATCAGCTGAGGAGCAGTGCAGCAGTCCCAGCCTGCGCCAGTCCAGGTTGCCAAACTCCCATCCCAACCGCCCTCATCCATAGGGTATGGCCAGGCTGGCTGCTGGACATATGAGAGTGGACAATCCCTGCTCCAAACTGAGCTCGGCTGTAGTGTAAAAGAGTGGGGATGTGAGCAGGCAGTCTCACAAGGTTGGAGGGTGGTTTTTCCCCACCCTCCTTCCCCCTCCATCACCACCCACCGTGCTGGAGTTTTGGGAGGTCCAAAGAAGAGAGGTGCTAACACCCCTCCATCCCTCTCTCCTGTACTAGGACCTGCACTAGCTTTCTGCGGCTGCCACAGCAAATTACCACAAACGAGTGGCTTTAAACAATAGAATTCATTCTGCCACAGTTTAAGAGGCCATAAGTCTGAAATCAAGATGGTCCTCAGGAGAATCCATTCTTTTTCTCTTCCAGTTTCTGGTGGCCATTGGCATTCCTTTGTGTTCCTCGGCTCTGTTTTCACCCTCTCCTCTCCTCCAGGTGTCTGTACCTGCCTTGGCCTCTCTCTGATAAGGAGACTTGAGAAGGCACTTAGGGTCCACTCCAGTAATTCAGAATAAACACTTTATCTCAAAATCCTTCCCTATGCTTGCAAAGACTGTTTTTCTCAACAAAGTGATGTTTACAAATTCAAGGGATTAGCACTTGGTCTCTTGGGGTGGCCAACATTCAATCCACTTCCATTTCCATCACCAATTTCCCTAGCCCAGGGCACTGTCTGGGGCAGAAAAGACACAACAAGAAGGGACCCCAACACTGACCGGGGCTGTAGTGGGTGCGGGACACTCAGAGGCCATACTTTCTGCGCCCTGCAACCCCACCTGCCCTCTGCATCACTGCCCTACTGAACAACCCTCTGGTCTCTTCCCCAGTGCATCAGAAAAGAAACCCACCTGTCTCTCAGACTCCAGGGTCACCATCCCCCTGTGCCCCAACCCCTCCTCCCAGGCAGCCCCCTCTGACTCCCCAGCAGGGCGGGCTCCTCCCACTCCCAGCCCAGGTGAGACCTCCTTCAAAAGGCCTTCTCCATTACCTGACCCAACAGCATCACTGGCTCACCTTCCCTTTTTCCAGGATTTGTCACTTCCTGAATTACTCATTTCATGCCATTTCATTCTCCTTCATCTCCCTCCACCAAACAGAAGCTCCAGGAAACCAGGGAGTTTTGCTGGACTTATTTCCACAGCATCTTCAAAGCCCACAGGGCAGGTACTCAGAAAAACCATAGCTAACTGAAAGCTTGCCCCATTTCACAGCGAGGATGATTTTAAGTCCTGGCTGGACACTGCTTTCTTCTACCTGGGCTTATTTTTGACAAACATGAATCAGGTAATGCATTTCTCTCCTGGGTTACCTTCAAATGTACTCTGTTAAATCACTGATGTTAAAGAAATTTTCTAAACAGACAACTATACTGTGCTGCCTTCCAGCTGGAATTCAAGGAGCCATTATATTTTCTTTAAAATGCTTTTTCCTCACCTAATTAGTTTAAAATGTTGATAGTAATCCAGAAGTTTAATTGCAGACTGAGCACTTTGGTGCTCCAAGCCGACCCCCACACACTTGAGAGAAAACCTAGATAACAACCTGTTCATGCAAACTTAGGGTATCCCAATAATTATATGGATACCTTCTGGTTTTTATTATATAAAGTACATATATATGGAATATTTAAACATTTTCAAAACATAAATTTTTCAAAATCACTGAATTGCAAAGAACTGTATTTTTGAGAGAAGATTTCTATTAAAAAGCCTATTAGTTCGGAATACAGAGATTTAATCTTTCAAAGCCTCTGCTTCATCAGTTGTAAAATATCTTCTGCAAATGGTGCGTGCTGGCTTCTTAAATCGTGCCACCTCCCTGAAACTCAAAGTGGGAGCCTAGGAACAGAGGCCACAGATCCCCAAAGACTCTATAACCCAAAAAAGGAGAGGACCGCCTAATCTGAGGGAGCAGCACAAGACTGTTGGGTTTTTAACAAAGTAAGAAAATTAAAGAGGGAACAGCCACATATGTGTGTGTGCACACACGCGCAAACACACACACACACACACACACTCCACCATCTATTACCACAGTAAAGGATATTTTAAATCAAAAAAGAAAAGCAAGCTCAGAACAAAAAAGCATGGCCCTTGAATGGAATATATTTATGTATATGAACACCTCCCTGCACTGTTCTTCTTTCTCTTTGGTCAACTGAGATCAGAGTAAATAAATTTAACACCCACAGACACTGCAGTATGGACCCAAGTTTGGAAATCATATGGGAAAGATGAAGTGACATATGAAAAGCAAAAGAATATGTTGGCTCACCTCTTACCCTCACCAGATTTACTCACTTGGAAAAGAGAAAGTTCCCCCGGGCAAGGCATGGCAAATCTAGCACACAAAGACAAGATAAATCTTAGCTTCTAAAATCAAAAGGTCAAGTTCACATACACAGAAGAAAATCTGAAGGGAGATGAAGTGGGCCAGAACCTTTCACTACCCCATCAGTCCAAGGCCTCTGCACTCCATGGCTGCTCTGAGGAGCTAACCTCAGCTGAGAGAGAGGAGGAGCATGCTTGGGCAGGATCCCACTTGAGGGGATGGGATGAGGTCACAGCCGTGTCTCAGCTGACAGACACTTGGCAAGAGGTCACATATGAGGACACCTTCTCCAGGGCACTGTGTTTAATGCAGGACAATATGCTCCCATCAGACTTGTAGGAAAGACTTCAGCCAAAAGACAGAGGATCTGGGTCCTGCACCACAGCCATTGATGGTGTCAAGATCTGAGTGTCGCAAGATGAGAACCACGGTAACTACTTCTCACGCGGTCTCTGATATGATGTTCAGGTATCATGAGACCCTGAAGTACTAGTGCCAGGATCTTCATCTGGTCCTGTCACCTTTAGAATGGGACATGAATCCATCAGAGCTGCTTCTTCCTGACTAAGCTGGCTCAGCCTCTCCACACCCTAGGTTGCTTCATGGCCACAGAACCGTGAACTGTTTAGAACAAGAACATTAACCATACCTTTCAGCTCTCATGCAGACATCTTGAGTAGCTCCATATAAGCCCTGCAGTGGAAGCACTCCATCATCCTCGACAAAGCCACAGCACATACATCATTCACATGCCCAATTCCCCTTTGGTGGCAGCACACTGGACACTGACCAGTACTGCCTCTCAGCTCCAGATCTGGGCCCTTAGAGACCAGGGAAAAAGAGCTCCCCACTTGTCTCTCTCAGTAGCTGTGATGTAAAGGTGAATTTTAGATCTCCTCTGTGTTTAGTCATCAAAATAAAGGCCTGCAAGATGTTAACAAATACTTGGAAATACTTGCTAGACAAGATGTTAATAGTGGATGCTTAAGGCGTGGTAAGTGAAGGGTCTAACAAATTAACTTGGAGTCTTCTGGAATATGAGAATTTCCCCAGGAGACTTTTTGAATGCCAGTTTTGTTTCTGCCAGAGGCATCTTGAGTCTTTATGAGTCGTCAAGAGGGCCCCATTCCCACAAGGCTTGAGCTCCAGGGTCCAAGAGATCTCAGTAAATGCCTTCATCCCAGTATTTCCATGCGAAATGCCAAGGCTCTGAGCATCCCCAGCGTGGCAGGGCCGCCCCTGTGGTAGACCAGTTACTCATCTGACTCTTGTACTGAAAGAGCTCTATCAACAGCAGGTGCTGGAGAGGAACTCAAGGCCAGAGGCATCAAACCTTTAAGCTTCCTTTGGTCCCCTGGCTGTGTGTGTGCTCATTGCTCAGTCACGTCTAACTCTTTCCTACCCCGTGGACTGTAACCCAGTAGGCTCCTCTGTCCATGAAACTTCTCAGGCCAGAATACTGCAGTGGTTGGCCAATCCTACTCCAGGGGATCTTTCAGACCCAGGGAGTGAACCCAGGTCTCCCGTGTTTCCTGTATCGGCAGGCAGATTCTTTATTACTGACTCACCTGGGAAGCCCTCTTTTGCCCCCCATTCCTATCCAAATCCCTCAACCCAAGTAGACAGCAAGATAAATCCCACTTGACATCATTTTTACTTCTATCCTAATGTCATCTGCCATTATCACATGTCCTTAATTATTAGAGGAAAGCATGCTATTTGACTCTAGCTACTATTGACTCTGTGGTGTAAAACAAGCCTGGGGGTTCTATATCCAATCCCTGCATTTGGCAGCCTGAAGGCAGCAGGCCACCCCTTAAAGTGAGCAGTAGGTCACAAGGAATTCCTTAATTCAGTCTCCATCCTCTGAGCTGTGAAAGGAAACAAACTATCCTCGGGGTGAGGACCACAGAAGAGAGAGAGTGCTGTTATCTTGCACAAGCAGACACTGATGGAGGCATCCTGTGAAGAATGAACTACAACCCAGGACAAAGACCGAGGTAGCAATTGTTCCCATATTATCTTGGGGCAGGGGCAAGGGTCTTGGGGCAGGAGGGGGCCATCATTGACTCAAACCCTCGCTAGTAAATAGCTACTTTAACATAATAGCAATGTACTAATTAATACAGCCAGAGAGGACCAGAAGAAAAGAGGTTTTATTATTTCTATTAATATTTAAAACTATCCCTTAACCTTTCAAAAGGGTGAAAAATGAGGTTTTCAGGAAGCAAACACCTGAACAGCTTCCTAAAAGAAGGAAATGTGACCCAGTTTCAGGGACCAGGAGCAGTTTATGGAAGCACTGTTAGCTCTGCACCTTCGTCCTGGCCACCGAAGCAGGTTATCTGGAGGCTCCACAAGGAACAACTGACAGTGGATATCCAGACCTTCGATCCTCACAGGTTAAAGGCTGTTTGGAGGAAACATGAAAATATTTACAAGAGTCACGTGTAAGGAGGGGTAAGAAGGAGCCGTGGAGGGCCTCCAGAGCCCAGGCGCTACAGGTACTACGTCACATAGCATCTCATTATTCCGAGTAGAATATCCTAGGAGGACGGTATCATGCCTGTTTCACAGGTGAAGAAACTGAAGCCTTGAGCCAGAGGCTGAGCACTCCATTCCCTCCACACCTAAGTACAGAAAGACACTCAACTTCAAGCCCACCTATCTCATGAGTACTGCTGAGGCTTTCCTTCATTCCCTGAGCCTTAAAAAGTAAGGCCTCAAAGTGTCTGAGGGATGCCTTGGCAAGACAGAGGTGCATGGAATCGAGATTTTCATAACATCCCTTGCAGTCTTCCTAGCTAAATAAATTCAATTCAGTTTCAGTGGTGCCTTTGCTTCAGAGCACAGCTCAGCCTCTCTTTTTAAAAAACAAATCTAATATCAGAAAACCAAAAATGTAAAAGAATAGAAAAAATGAAATCATTTACATCCTCTGAATTTAGTTTTCAGAAAACAATTTGTAAGTATCTCTAAATAACAGAATCTCTTTCATTAATTAGGCATTAATTCATAGATGACCATCTACTGTGGTAAGGAAGCTAATGACAGAGAAAATTAAAAGTAAATAATTGAGTTGCTGCCAACCAAGACCGCAGTAAGTACACCTACACAGGGGGAGGGAAGTATTTGGTTTGTAAACAATAAAATGGGTCTGAGTTTTACATACAAAGACAAGGAAGACATGCAGTACACACAGCAGATCATGGTTTCATCCAGGGATGTGGTTCCCAGGTGCTAGTAACCTGCTCTCCTGGGAGATGCAGAACACTGAGAAGCTGGCAATCCAGGAGGTACAAGGCAACTCAGGAAAACTGTCCTTCTCAAAACTGCATCTTCCCTGGTGGTCCAATGGCTAAGATTCTCTCTGGGCTCCCAATGCAGAGGGCCAGGATTTGACCCCTGGTCAGGGAACCAGTAATAGATCCCACATGTCACAACTAACAGTTGGCAGGCCTCAACCAAAAAGATCCCGCATGTCAACAAAGATCAAAGATCCTGCATGCTGTGATTAAAACCAGGCGCAGCCAAATAAATTAATTAAAATAACTATATCCTTGACTTCCCTGGTGGCTCAGACAATAAAGCGTCTGTCTACAATGCAGGAGTCCCGGGTTCGATCCCTGTGTTGGGAAGATCCCCTGGAGAAGGAAATGGCAATCCACTCCAGGACTATTGCCTGGAAAATCCCATGGACAGAGGAGCCTGGTAGGCTACAGTCCATGGAGTCGCAAAGAGTTGGACACGACTGAGTGACTTCACTTTCACTCTTTCACTTTTTATCTATCAGGTGAGCAGAATTTCACTAGCACCTCATCCTGGCAAGACTGTGGGGGAAACATGGTGTTACAGGGAAAAACTGACTCCATGTTGGATCTGTTGCTTTTAACTTTTGCTTCCCACTGTTTTTGTTCACTACAAGGATACTGTCCATACATAATGCCCTGTCTCGGGGAACCTGCCCCTCTGCCTAAATGTTAAACCAAGTGCCTTTGTTCAGGACCATGTCCACCTGTGGATGGCTAAGGGAAGAAAGAAATTACTACATCTTGCCCTCACGCTTGCCATTCCAGGAGATATCTGTAAGATTAATGGCCTTTTTACTTTACTTCTTCACCTCCCCAATCTCTGTCCTATAAAAGAACCTAGCATCCAGATCCCATCAGTTCAGTTCAGTGGCTCAGACTATCTGACTCTTTGCAACCCCATGGACTGCAGCATGCCAGGCTTCCCTGTCCATCACCAACTCCCAGAGCTTGCCCAAACTCATGTCCATCAAGTCAGTGATGCCATCCAACCATCTCATCCTCTGTCATTCCCTTCTTCTCCTGCCTTCAATCTTTCCCAGCATCAGAGTCTTTTCAAATGAGTCAGTTCTTCACATCAGGTGGCCAAATTATTGGGAAGATTCAGCTTCATCATCAGTCCTTCCAATGAATATTCAGGACTGATCTCCTTTAGGATTGACTGGTTTGATCTCCTTGCAGTCCAAAGGACTCTCAAGAGTCTTCTCCAATACCACAGTTCAAAAGCATCAATTCTTTGGTGCTCAGCTTTCTTTATGGTCCAACTCTCACATTCATACATGACTACTGGAAAAACCATAGCTTTGACTAGACAGGCCTTTGTCAGCAAAGTAACATCTCTGCTTTGTAACATGTCTTGGTTGGTCATAGCTTTTGTTCCAAGGAGCAAGCATCTTTTAATTTCATGGCTGCAGTCACCATCTGCATTGATTCTGGAGCCCAAAAAAATAAATACTCTCACTGTTTCCATTGTTTCTCCATCTATTTGCCATGAAGTGATGGGAACAGATGCCATGATCTTAGTTTTTTGAATGTTGAGTTTTAAGCCAAAAAAGTTTTTTATTTTTTTAATTTAAAAAAGTGAGTTTTTCACTCTCCTCTTTCACTTTCATCAAGAACCCATAAGATGGTTATTTTGAGACATTAGCCTGCTATCTTGTTGGTCAGCCAGCTTTCTGAATAAAGTCGTATTCCTTGCCTCAACACCTTTTCTCTCAATTAACTGGCCTGTCATGAGGCAAGTAGAGCGAGCAAAAACTGGGTAACAGATGGATTATCATTCATGGCTGATGGGGGTGTACAGTCATGTACGCCACTGGTACAACCACTCTAAAATTAATTTAGCAACATCTATCAATATTATCTGGAGAAGGAAATGGCAACCCACTCCAGCATTCTTGCCTGGAAAATTCCATGGACAGAGGAGCCTGGCAGGCTATAGTCCATGGGATGGCAAAGAGTCAGTCAGCCACGACTGAGTGACTGAGTACACATGAACATTACCAACGCGTACAGACGTTATCCTGACATTTCTGTTTCTAGAGATTTATCCTCAAAGAAGGTGCCCACATGTAAAATGATGTCTGTGCAAGGTTTTATGATAGCAGGTGGGAAGAACAGCAAAAAGAATGGTCTCTGAAAAGGACCTGGCTAAAATTATAATGATCCAGTCATAAAATTCCCTACTGTGCAGCTGTAAAGGGAAGTGTCTGTAGTCTAATATGGGAAGATTTCTGAAATATATTCATAAATTAAAAAAAAGTAGGGCTTGCAGCAGCATATATAACATGCTGGTACAAATGAACGTATTTACAAAACAGAAGTTGAGTCACAGATGTAGAAAACAAACTTATGGTTACCAAGGGGGAACAGGTCGGGGAGGGATAAACTGGGAGGTTGGGACTGACACAATGGCACCCTACTCCAGTACTCTTGCCTGGAGAATCCCATGGACGGAGGAGCCTCGTAGGCTGCAGTCCATGGGGTCGCTGAGGGTCGGACACGACTGAGCAACTTCACTTTCACTTTTCACTTTCATGCATTGGAGAAGGAAATGGCAACCCACTCCAGTGTTCCTGCCTGGAGAATCCCAGGGACGGGGGAGCCTGGTGGGCTGCCGTCTATGGGGTCGCACAGAGTCGGACACGACTGAAGTCACTCAGCAGCAGCAGCATACACACTACTCTATATAAAACAGACCACTAATAAGAACCTACTGGATAGCAGAGGGACCTCTATTCAATACTCTGTAATGACCTATGGAAAGAGAATCTAAAAAAGAGTGGAAATGTGTATATGTATAACTGATTCACTCTGCTGTGCAGCAGAAATGAACACAACATTGTAAATCAACTATACTCCAATCTAAATATAATATATATATATATATATATATATATATATAAAACATGCTATCACTTATATAAAAACGAGGGAAACAAGAATATACATTTGGAGTGACCTGTATCACATAAACATCTATCTAGTTCTATTAACACGTTACTGACCAGACGATTTTCGCAGAAACTAATGCCTGTGACTGGCAATTTGCTATGGAAGTGAAAATTGAAATGTCTCTAGTCAATAACGTCCAGGTATCAAAAGACATATTAATTAACACATCTTTGGTCAATAAGTTGTTAACATATCCCTTCATTAAATCATTAGTACACAGCCCCCTTTCTCAGGATGCATTCAATCATCATTTACACCCTATCGAGAATGAGTGGAATTCACTGCCTCCCGTCTCTGCCTGACCCATAGCCTTGGCACAGAGTAGAGACAAGACGGCAAATCTGATGGAGCTGTGTCAGGGGGGTAGGCAGGCCTGGGAAGAGGACACATGAAGGGAACAACGGGCAGTAGACAGCCCTGGAGACAGGAGCCTGATGGGTTTACTAACTCTTCCCCCAGCAGCTGATGTGAATTACTGTGAATCCCACGTGGATTCACTCCAGATGGAACCAACGACAATTCGCAGAGGCTTTTCGTGTCCATTTATTCCTCCAACACCCAATCCATGTCTGACAGAGGAGAAAACTGAGTCTATAGTCTAATGCCCTTATCAAACTGACATATAACATGATATAAAAACCCACAGATCTTTTTTAAGCCAATATGAGCTTTCTTACACAGTGAGACATGTATTTTTACATAGTATGCAAAATTTTAAACCTTATTTGTTAATTTTCCTACAAAGAAACACTCTAAACAGTCTTATTACCTAAGAAACAATAGCTGTTTAGGTAAAGCTTACAAGACAGTTTTTTAAAAGTCTACGTCTTGCTCAAAACCATTTCTCAACATTCCAATTTTACATAATAGAACATGAAGGGGTGATGAACTGGGCTGTAGGTGACACCGCTTCATAGTACGCTTCAATGCTCACCACCCCTACATCCCAGATACTCCTAATCTTCCTAACCTCTCTACTTTTTTCCATATCATATTCTAACAAACTTTATGCTTTTCTTATTTACTATGTTTATCTTCAATGTCTGTCTTTCGCTTTCTAGACTATAATCCCCACCAGAGGATGGATCCTCTTCTGTTGGCTGATGAATCCTAAGGGCCTAGGAAGCGCATGGTGCATAGTAGATGCTTAATAAATTCTTGCTGAATACATCTCCGATTCAGTAATTAAAAATCCCCATAGAGTAAAAGAGATATACATGCAACATTCATCTCCAAGGGACTTTTGATTTTTTTAAATAAACTGCTTAGATATCCAGTGAAGTGATGGAGGCAAGAGCACAGAAAACACAGCAAAATAAAAAGTTTAAGATCAAAGATACTTAGAGAGAACTAACATACACTTTATTTTATCCTCTGGAGAGGTCTATTAAGGTTACATTCCATTAATATAATCCAAGAGACTGCTGGAGTCCCAGTTTTTAAAAAAAATCTTTGTTCTTAGAACAGACGATGAGATGAGAGATTCTACTATTACTGACTAAGGCTCCTGTCTTTCTTCCATCAGAGTTAAAAGCCTTTCACATTATGCTTTCTTTAAATAAAGTTGTAAAGGAGCATACATTGGAACAGAGTACTGAAAATGTAATTTAATGGGTGAACTCCTTTCAGCCTCTCTCGGTATATAATGGATACAGGAATAATTATTTTTGACCTCTATTTTCATTAGCTAAAAGTTCTGCAGAAAGTTCTTTCGTATCCCTTGAGTCACAACCCCAGTCAGAGTTTTAGTATGCAGGAGGACCATCAGGCGCAAACAGAGGGACCGGAGGGCGAAGCATAATGGACAACCGGCCTTATTAAAGGGCTTTCCAAGGGCCAAAATTATGTCTTAATATTATTCTGCTACATCCTCAGGGCTCTCCAATTATTTCAATGCATATCTTGAATTCTCTAACATTTCTATGAATCCTTGGTTCAAATATCTTGGGTTAATTAGAAAAAAAAATTTTTTTTCAGTATCACCCACACAGTGATGCTCTAAATCAAGGAAAGGAAGCCTAGAGAGGGCAGAACTGATACCCCTCTCCAAAAATGAGGCAGCAGCACTGGAGGCACCAAAGCTGCTGAGAACAGAGATGCTGGTGACTGAAAGGGGCCTGGCACTCTGAGACTAGGACCAGATACTCCCAACCCAGAGGCGAGGGGAGGTGGAGGTGGCACTGGGTCCCTGGACAGGACTGCAGGCTACCCAGGACCTAAGGAGAGGCCACTCAGAGCCCAAAACCCCACACACAGCAAGAGCCTAACCAAGCCACTACTTGGGCCTGCTGGGTACCCAGCTCCCCTCTAGAGGCCCCTGGAGCAGACCAACATATTGAAGGGCAGTTGGCAAACAAAATGAACCAATTAAAAAGTTCCAGAGTACACTAACTTCTCTAATTTTTAGGAAAAAAGTAGAGAAAAGGCATCACCAAATCGAGTCAGTAACGCTACAAGTAACCCCAACTTAGTGGGCCTGTGAGTCACTGGACTGGACTGCCAGGATATGTGCTAGACAGGCGCTCGGACGCTGGGCTGCAGATCGCTTTCCCGAATAAGGGTAAGTGTCGTGAGAACAGATGCACCCAGGGAAGCGAACCCAAAGTAGTCTTGTGGAAATGCTTTCTGTCGAGCAGCTCCATCCAAGGCTCCCATGATGAAGTTACAGACAGAAGAGATATCCCTTTCCCTCACGCCATCAGCACTGTCCTCACCATCTAGTGGCCACGGTCCGTGGCCTACTCCACATATGGCACAGTGTGCAGAGGGTGGGCACTCACATTCCAGAGGTAAGGCAAACAGATATGAGTCCCCCCTCTCTGCTGGGCTGGAAGATTGCCACCAGGAATCTTACGCCAATTTCCACTCATTCCGAAAGGTTAGCAACAGGTTTGTGCAAGGGAGAGAAGTACCTAGCTCTAAGCCTTAGACACAATATGGAAAGAACATTAGGATGGATCCAAGAGAGATTTTAAACATGATATTAAAATTGCTCATGATGTCCCTTCTTTTTAAATAAATGATTAAAATGCAAACAGAGGACCACTCAGGATACAGTGGTACCAGACAATGGGCAAGTCCAACTCTCCCACTTGCCAGCTGTGTGACCTTAGTAAACACAGTGTCTCTGAATTTCACTTTCTTGTTGAAGAAGATGGGAATCTTAGAACACATTTCCCAGGATTTGTGAGACAGTGTATGTATATGAATGGCTAAATATGTTGACACAATTACAGTGAGTTCAGCACACAATAGCTCTTGTGGCAGACACTGCCTTCAGACTCACCTAGAACCCATTCTTTTCCCTGGGAACTCAAGAAGATTACATCTTCCAGCCTCCCTTGCCATGACAGAGTCACAAGACAGAATTCTGGCCAGTGAATGGGAGCAGAAGTGATGTACATCACATCTGACATGGCCCCTAAAACAGGCTCTCCTACCCTGCGTCCCTGTTTGCTCGTGGCTGGCTGGCAGAGTGAGTCCTGTCTGCTCTACAAGTTCTGCGGGACAGAGGAGCCTCCGTATGAGAGGAGCCCAGGTCCCCCAGTCACTCCGGGGAAGAGAACTGCACTAGATATTAAGAAAAAGAAATAACTTTGTTATATATTAAGGCCCTGGAATTTCTGGTTTACTTCTTTCAGCTGCTGCTGCTGCTGCTAAGTCACTTCAGTCGTGTCCGACTCTGTGCAACCCCATAGACAGCAGCCCACCAGGCTCCCCCATCCCCGGGATTCTCCAGGCAAGAACACTGGAGTGGGTTGTCATTTCCTTCTCCAATGCATGAAAGTGAAAATTGAAAGTGAAGTTGCTCAGTTGTGTCCTATTCTTAGTGACCCCATGGACTGCAGCCTACCAGGCTCCAGCTATTACATGGATCTTTTCTTTTCAGAATCAACTGAAAATCCATACCTAACCAGTATAGCTCCACCCAAAGTGGTGCTGCAAAGCCCAGCATTACTTTTATACTCTCTCTTTGCTGGGTAATGGCTGAGTTTCACTGTTTTGTTTTCAAGGCCAATCAATGTACCTCAGAAGAATAAGAAATAGGGAGAGGAGAGCCATCACAATTTGGAAACATTAACAGGAATGAGACCTTCCTCACAGGACAAAAAGTCTCTAATGCTCTTCTAATGCTAACACAGTCTCAACACAGGTAGTTTTCATCTTCCTCAAGGTGACCTTGTAAGAACCTTGAGCTGAGCTGAAACTTTGCCCACGGTTAAGCCTCCTTGACCTCACTTCCCAGTACACAGACAGCCACCCGTTCTCATGCCCCGCAGCTCTCAGAACATGCCTCAAGGCATGTACATGCCCCAGTCAGCACCGTTCCTGTGCTGAGTTTCTCTGACTCCTTCTTTACTCCTCAAATGAATATATTGTTGTTGTTTAGTCACTCAGTCGTGTCCGACTCTTTGTGACCTCGTGGACTGTAGCCCACCAGGCTCCTCTGTCCTTGAGATTTCCCAGGCGAGAATATTGGAGTGGGTTGCCATTTCCTCCTCCAGGAGATCTTCCTGACCCAGGAGTCGAACTCAGATCTCCTGCATTGCAGGTAGATTCTGTACTGCAGAGCCACATATATACTTGCAGTAAAACAATTCAGATATGAAAATGAAAAAGAAGAAATCGAGGTCATTCCTCTTTCCCAGTGACACACCCTAGAATCAGCTACAACTGAGTTAGACGCATCATCTTCAAACCTTTTGTTATCTGTATATAATTATATATTCTATGTATTGGGTTGGCCAAAAAGTTAAATTTGGGGTTTTTCAACCCAATATTTTTATCAAGCTAATACATACACATAACCTAGGGTTGTCTGATTAAGCAACAAAGAATACAGCTTGTCTAGATACACTTGAATTTTTAAATTTTATTTTATTATTTGTTTGTTTGGCTGCCCCGGGTCTTAGTTGCACCACTTGGGATCTTTAGCTGCAGCAGGAGAACTTTTACACACAACCTAAGAACTCTAAGTTGTGGCATGTGGGATCTAGTTCCCCAACCAGGAATTGAAGCTGGGCCCCATGCATTGGGAGCATGGAGTCTTAGCCACTGGACTACCAGGGAAGTCCCTACATTGGAATTTTAGATAAACAATGAATAAATTTTTAGAATAAGCCCATAGCAAATATTACATGGGCATACTTATGCTTTAAAAACATTCAGTGTTTATCTGAAATTCAAATTCAATTGAACAGTCTCTATTTTATGTGATAACCCCAACATAGCAATGTTGCTTATTTAATAAAAAAGATATCCTCCATCACAAACCTCCATACCTCCCTTCCTGTCTCCTGCCCCATTCCAGCCCCAAAAGCAACTACTGTCAACTCTTTGAGCTTTTTTACTCTGGCATTTTCTTCCATGTTGCTAAACACCAAGAAGTAGCAATATAGACACATTATCAATTACAGACATTATCAGTTGATGACCCGTTGTGACAAAGATTTAGCTCTCATCACAATCCTCTGCTTTTTTTCCCTCCCTCCATCCTCCCAATAGAGTCATCATAATTTTGAAAACAGTCAATGATGTAAACACTGACCCTAAGCATACAAAGCTAAGGATGTGCCATCATCACATGTCCTCTCTTGTGGAACATCGTTTTTCCTAATGTATTAGGAAAATACAAGCTGCCTTGTATTTTCATTTGCTGACTGTATATACTCCCATCACCTCAGATGATCTACTGGCCCTGTTTCCTTTTTTCTTGGAGTCCTCACTCTGGTTCCCCCCTTTTGCTGCTCCAGCAAAAACAGAGCTTCCTGACCAGTTGTCATGCTGGGACTTTCCTGGGGTGCACACTGGATTATCTGTGTCCTACACTGGATATCTCCCACTTGGTGAAGAAGAAAAAGGAGGAGCCCATGCTCTAGTTAGTTCTGAGCATCATTTCTCTACTCTTACTCACGACTGAGAGTTTGTCAGGGCACCAAAGTCTAGACCGGAAGTTACAGTTGCATCTGAACTGTCTGCTAGCTGCCACCATTACTGCTGAGAACTTTGATGCCAATTGGATTCCTCATTCTTCTTCTGGATGCTTTAGGAATGTCTTGGGCCTGGTGTTCCCAATCTCACTATGTGCCTAAGTACGGGCTCCCCATCTATGCCATCCCCTACTCTGCTAGGTGAGACTTTTTCATCTTAAGACTCCAGTCTGCAGTTCAGGAAAGCTGTCTTATATTTATGACAATTTCCTCCCTTCTATTCATTTCACTGTGGAGCTGTGGTTAGTCAGATGTCAGACCACTGAGGTTAATCTCCTGGCTTTCTCTTCTTCTTTTACCTGATCCTATATCATTGCTATTTTCGCCTACTGATGGGGATTGTTTTTAATTTTATCCTTCAAACCATCTATTGAACTTATTTTGGCTATCACTTTTCATTTCCAAGTACTTTTCCCTTCTCTTCCATATTCTTTTACAGCTTCCTACTCTTACTTTTATCTTCAATATATTCTTTTCTCTTTGAAGGTACTGTAGGTTTCTTAAATGTTTTCTGGTCTTCCATTTCTGCATTTCCCTGGGATTCCTTCTTTCTGATTGGTTGGCCTCTCTCTTGCATACTAGCGCCTGGTTATCCTTGGATGCCTGTTCCTATAGGACTGGGTGTGTTACTGCCAGGTTTCCCTAGAGCCAGTCATTTTCTCCAAAGAACAACTCTTCCATCTCATATCTATTAATATGTGTTTCCTCCCTGCACTTAATATCCACACTCCCCTAGGCCTAGCTTGACCATGTAATTTCCTATAAGAACAAAGACTCTTTGGAGAATAAAGTTTGGGAGAAGAGGGACATTATTAATAACTACAATTAATAACTATTAATAACTACTGAGACATCAGGCACAAATTGGGATTGTCCTAGGACATACAGTCTTCTTAACTACATCCTTTTCCCTCATCTTCCTGACTGCTCGCCAGGAACTGAAGAATCAGAACTCTCACTGTGTACATATTATTCTCTCAACAAAAATGAACCTGTGTATTAATTGGATAATTAAAATATGTGTTCTGATTAAGGCTGCTTTTCTATTAATGACAGAAACAAGATTCATGAATTTTAAAAGATGGTACAAAGAAGGTGTTGTAACTGGGACCTGGGGCTGGACTCCTCCCCTCTGATAACTGCCTGCACCATGAGGGAGCCTTGGGACACACAGGTGCCCCACAGTCCAGGAGGCAGAGATGAGATGCAGGGTTCATGGGGGACAACTAGTTGAAATCCTTTTTTCAGGACAGTCGGACCCCAGGATCCTCTCCACCAAGACCAGCCACGTAAGTACTTAACTCCTAGCCTTCCTTCTCCTTCTGCATAATGGGGGTTGGGATTCCTGAGGCTGGGTTTGCCAAATAAAACACAGGATGCCCAATTAAACTAGGATTTCAGATAAACAACAAATTTGTTTTAGTAAAAGTATGTTCCAAATATTGTTTGGGATGCAATTATACTAAAAATTATCTGTTGTTTATCTGAAATTCAAATTTAACTGGATGTTCCATATATTAATGAACAGAAAACTGGCAGGGATAAGGCCAGCTAAATTCA
The DNA here is from genome assembly GCF_003369695.1 of Bos indicus x Bos taurus. NCBI lineage: Eukaryota > Metazoa > Chordata > Mammalia > Artiodactyla > Bovidae > Bos > Bos indicus x Bos taurus. Next base: position 14,061,762 of record NC_040097.1, on the reverse strand, counting down.
CTGAACTCTTGTGTCCATAAATGTGGTATTCTGAACATTGTATCTCAGCAAATCAGAAGTTTAGAAGAGTTTCCTGTTTTACAACTGGCTTGCTCCAACTTTTTAATTCTATTAGATTTCTTTTAAGGAATAAAACTAGATTTCTCTGTGATCAATCTCTTCCTTTACAATTTCTTCTACTGCTTTTATTCTGAAATCAAATAAACATTTGACTAGATGATGCTTTAGTTCTTTTTTATAGTTTCATTTCCTACATTTATTTTCTCAATCTACCTGGAATTTACTTGGGGGTATAACTTGCGACCCCATGGACCCCCATGGATCTTCAGCCCATGAAATTTTCCAGGCAAGAGTACTGGAGTGGGCTGCCATTTCCTTCTCCAGGGGGTCTTCGCAACCCAGGGATTGAACCCGGATCTCCCGCACTTCAGGCAAACGCTTTACTGTCTGAGCCACCAGGGAAGCCCATAACATAACATTAGGTTCAAACTCAAATTTTTTTTAACAAATAGTGAACGAATTGCAGATTGCTTATGAAATAATCTTACATGGCTCTAAGCAATCAGAGACCACCTTTACATTTACTCAATACAAACCCTAGAGTTCGTTTCTAAGCTAGATGGTTTGTTCCCTCAGTTGATGACTGCTGAGCCAATGCCCATTCCTTCCAGTACCGCAGCTTCAAACATTATAGCAAGTCTCCAGCATCAAATAAATCAAGCTTCCTTGTTATTGCTCTAATTGTTCAAAATTTTCCTTAATTATTTTCACCCTAAGATACAGCACTTTCCAAAATAAATATATAATTACACATATAAGTTTAAATTTTCTAGTAGCGACATTAAAACATAAAAAACAAGTGAATTAACTTCAATACTAAAGTTGGCTTAATCCAAAATACTATATATCCAAAATACTATCAACATATTATCAATATTTCTAAATGATGAGATATAGTACATACTCTTTCACTGTATTTTCAAAATCCCATGTTTATTTCACAGTAACATAGCATCTCCATTGATACCAGCCACATTTCAAGCACTCAATGGCCAGATGAGACAATAGCTATCAAATTGGACAGTGAAGTTCTAAGTAAACCACAGAATCATTTTAGCAAGTTGCCTATACCACAAGAAAATAATAATAATAATTTTGAATTATAAGTAAAGAACACTATTTTCACCTCAAAATCTTAAAACCTCAACCAAAAAAAACTTCCTATTTTCTTAAGCACTTGTCTAAAATGCAGGAAAATGGGAAACATCAGAAAAGTCTACGGGTTGATACAACCTCATGGCTATTTGACCCTAAGTAAATGAACGGTACAAACCATAATAACATCTGTGCCTGTAGCACTGCCCCTACTCTGACCATTATAACAGAAATGGATACTGAAATGAGAAAAGCATAAGTATCTGCTAGAGAACTCTTTCACATTTTACCTTGATGCTTTCCTCCCAGCTAGATATTTGCCACTAAAGCCAAAGATTAAATTGCTATCCTGAGTAAAGTCAGCCTTGTAGTCTATGTTAAGAGATCTTCAATCTATTTTATTTGGTAGTAAATTACTCAACTTTAAAAATATTCTTTTCATGTCTTTGAAATTGTCTCCCAGTCATTAATAATTTGAGGGGCTACACAACAGCAACCTTATACAAAGCATTTTGTGCTACATTACTAAAAATTAGAAATTACTGAGCTCTGGAAAGAACACTGGTCCAGTGTGAGACCTGGAACCAACGTGAAACGCTTAGAGATGTGAGCGCAAGTTCTGGAGCAGCATGTTTTAGGGGGAAACCCCAAGGATGGAAGGCGGGCAGAAGCAGCTACAGGCTGGACTTACCACTTCCCAGCGTGTGGCCCAAGGCAAACCTCTCCTCCCTGGGTATTTGTAGCTCCATCAGCTACAAAGCAAGAAATTGGGTCTGATTGACATTTCTCAAACTTTAGCCATTCATGTGCCAACATACGCTCCATCCACAAACTTCCTATTCCATGGATCAGCAAACATTTTCCCCTGAAGAGCCATATAGTAAATGTCTTCTACTTTGTAGGCCAGACAGTCTCTGTCACAACTACTCTACTCAGCCATTGTCACACGAAAGCCGCCATAAATAATATGCAAGCAAATGAGAAAGGATGTGGTCCAATATGACTTTATTTACAAAAAATAGGCAGTGGGCCAAATCTGGCCTCCAGTCTTAGTTTTCTGACCAGTGCCCTATACTAATACTTTTATTTTAAAATTGATTCACTTTACTAACGTTAGTTCTATCACAGTCTATACTGTATTTTGAGAAATACTGCTTTCAATGACCATTAACAGCCTCTGAATAATCAAATTTCTATGATGTTCTCCTTTAAGAGTCTTTTGTCTAAAGGAAAAGTCCTTCTCTTAAAGACACTCACTGAAATACTGAGAGAAAAGATGATATGATGCATGAGAACTGCTTCAGAATAATCCAGGGGGCCGTGGAACAAATTCATAGATACAGATGAAACCAGATTTAGCCAATATTTGGTAACTGTAGAATTTGGATAATCTTATTATTTTGAATACATTTAAGGATGTCCATTTTTAAAGTTTTCAAAAAAGAGAGAAAAAGACAGTATCAAAATAGAGAATATTGGGGTTTTCCTGGTGTTCCAGTGGTTAAGAATTTGCCATGCAATGCAAGGGATATTGGTTGAATCCCTGGTTCCAGAAGTTCTCACACAACACGGAGCAAGTAAGTCCATGCCCACAACTACTGAGCCAGCGCTCTAGAGCCCGTGAGCCACGACTACTGAGCCCATGCACTGCAACCAGTGAAGCCCAGTGCCTACAGCCTGGCTCTGCAACAAGAAACTCCAGCACGAGAAGTCCACACACAGCAACCAAGAGTAGCCCCCTCACTGCAACTAGAGAAAGCCCATGTGCAGCAACAAAGACCCTCCACAGCTAAAAAATAGTACTAACTAAATAAATAAATCTTAAAAAAAAAAAAAAAAAAAACATAAAAGATAGAGAATATAATCCTTAGCCCTAGAAGAAAGGAGTCAAGGACAGGCTGAGGAAGGAAAATAAGAACAGCAGAAATAAGGGCTTAAAAGGGAAGAAGAGAGGGGGGAAAAAGAAAGCATAGGAATCCAGGAATAAGAGAAATTAATAAATTTTATGAAGCCCATAGCTTTCTATTCCATAGCAAAAGTAAGGAACCAGGCACAAAGAAGCAAATGGCAGTAGCCATCATTCAGCACAGCAAAGTCAACTGAAGAACAAAAGCCTTGGTGAATGACCCGCGCCACCCAGATCTGTGCACTCAGGGTCCAGATGCAGGGAGTCCTCACCGCGCCTGGGGCTGCAGATGATGCCACCAGGTAAACGCAAAAGCCCATCACCACTCAGGGCCTGATGAGCAAATCTATAACCTTGAACTGACAGCTGGCTATGAAACCCTGAATTCCACTGGGCTCCCAAGCTAAGAGTCTTCCCTTCACACAATTCCACATGAGGCTCAGTGCCAAAGCAGAAGAACAAAGCCATTTAATGTGCTACAAATGGGCCAGTTTAATTTTATTATCCAGACGTACTGGAACTAAAGCATTAAAAGTGGGCAAATAGTATAAATTAGCAAATAGAGCCCCACAGAGCATCTGGCCCATCAATGCTCTATGGAGGAAGCCTGGCCAGCAACTTCCAGCTGGTTTATAGAAATACTCTGTGCCATGGGAAGCCAGAGGCTCTGGCCTAACATCAGGCTGCTATCCCTAGATCATCCACGTGAAGAGGGTTCAAGACACATTAAAATCCCCTTGGAAAGGCTGAGTTGACACACAAAAGTCAGGCCTTTCTGGCAATGGCGGGTTCACTGTGTCAGACCTCTGGGGGTCAGACTGGCGGAGCCACAAGGAGCCTATTAGGCTGGGGGCTCTTTTAGATATTTCAAAGACAAAGACACACAAAGAAATACAAAGACAGTAGCTTGCCCTCGTCTTTGTTATGCACAGGTAAAGAACAGAGCTAGTCTTTTAGCTCTTTTAGGTCAAAAAAAGAAAAGCCTGATAAGAAGGAGGTATCAGTTTAGCTTCTGACATCTTCCTTTCCTTGGAACTTCACACATGCTGTTCTGACTTTCATCGTGAGTGTGTCCAAAGATACAGCATCACTTCACTAATCAAAGCCCAAGCCCAAGATTTCTCTCTCCACACAGAGAAAGCGGTTCCCAAGGGTATCTCCAACACCCAAAGGCTAGAAACTTTTAACATCAGGTTGGAGATAATGAGGAAATGGAGAAGGAGGAAATGCAGACAGCGTTCATCAAAGAATATGCCAAGAAATGGAGGAATGAATATGGAAAGGATGGCTAGTGACCTTCTCCCGTTCAGCCCTGTTCCCTCCAGGGCCTGCACCCACCCACAAGTCAGCTCCTCCCAGCAGCCAGAGGATCAGAAACGCTCACGTATAGAAGCAGTTCCGACACTCTAAGATCTCAAACATTATGAGATCACACAATGCCTAAGACATTATGTGAATGGCACCCCACTCCAGTACTCTTGCCTGGAAAATCCCATGGATGGAGAAGCCTGGAAGGCTGCAGTCCATGGGGTTGCTAGAGTCAGACACGACTGAGCGACTTCACTTTCACTTTTCACTTTCATGCACTGGAGAAGGAAATGGCAACCCACTTCAGTGCTCTTGCCTGGAGAATCCCAGGGATGGGGGAGCCTGGTGGGCTGCCATCTATGGGGTCACACAGAGTCGGACATGACTGAAGCGACTTAGCAACAGAAGCAGCCATGAAAAAGCAATACACACAACTCAAGAAAGGAATTTTATCTGTGGGCTCATTCTCCTTGCTTCCCTCAAGAGATCAGTGTAAGACCAAAGGGAGGGAAAAAATGGCAACAGAAAAAAAAAAAAAAAAAAAACCCACTTCTGAAAAGTTTTGATCAGGAGAAAATGCTGAAGGTGGATCCATACTGGAGTTAGGCATTACATACTGTCCTGAGAATCGAGAAGGGATAAAGACATGCTGTAGATAGCAACTCCTTCCCACAGATGCTCAAATAACCATGTCCAGGATGAGAAGACGTGGGCCACAGAAGAGGCATTTCCTGCCAGCCCCAAGTTCAGCTTCTCCTTGACTTTGCTCAGGCCCATACAACATAGGCACATAACATTTTGAACAGAACAGCTCATAGATAAAGAGGAGGAAACCTGGGCTAGAAATGCCTTTCAAACTTGGCCGATTATATAATAAATTTTAACACTGTTTACTAACAAGTCCTACAATGGCTTTTATGTAAACATGAGTGGGGGAAAAGTGAAACGCAGTTTACACTGGATCTTATAAATAATGCAAAAGGTCTAATTTACCATAATCACGTCTGGCATTTTATCTCCAGTCAATAACGTATCGGGCACATGCACTATTTTATATGGAAGCAATTGCAGGGTAGTAAGCCTGCCTGTGTGTTTGGAATCGGGTAAAATCCAATGCCCCCCGAGTCCAAGTGTGAAAACTGCTGTCTCTGAAGACATTCACCTAGGCAAAGGCTGGAAATGTCATTATTTTCTGTGGGAAATTAAGTGAGAAATTACTGAAAATGCAATTTAAATGAGGAATTTTTTTTCCTCAGACATAAATATTCATAACTTGCAAACCGACAAAGCCCTGCAGATACCATAGGAACCACTTTATAAGAAGAGCTGATTCTTCCAGATTTCGTTTGTCAGTGACAAGATAATTTTCCTAGCAACAAATTAACATCTCAAAGAAAACCGGGAGGGCTGTGATATGTGGGCAGGAGGCAAGTAGAGGTCTAGCAAAGGTATTCCAGACTCAAGCTTCCTTTCGACAACTTTCCTGTGAGGATCCATCCATTAGGTTTCCCTCCTGAGAACTCGTTGCCCTCCCACCCCTGAACAGGTTTGATTTTGTAGAGCAGTGGTTCTTCACCTGATGAGACTAAAGACTCTTTTTAAAGCAATCATTTTGCAAAGTCGCCTTTATTATCTTAAAACGAAACTCAGATAATATCAACTTATAACATTAAAAAAAAAAAAATCAGCATACCTGACCTATAATAGAAAATCAAAGGCAAGTGGTTTGGAATAAAGTAATAGGTACTTCAGCAGATAAAAACTTAGGCACACCTGCACTAAAACATAAACAGTCAGATGTCCATACCTTGACACAGAATCACTGAAAATGCCACAGCTACAAGCACAAGCACACACAGGTGTGTTAAAGTCTATTAACACTGCCCCTGGTGATGTGGCTTTTTCAAAATACTGAATAACTCTGATGACTTACAAAGGTCATGCTCCAGGAAAATTCAGTGTTTATTAAAACCATGAAAACTTTAAAACCATGTGTTTAGATTAGATTCTAGGCTCAAATCACAACGGTCAGGTTTGTCACCGGTAGGAAAGGCCAGCGAACTGCCTGCTGCTGAGCTGCACTGTAAAGCACGCCGGACTCCCCGAGCCCTGCACTCTGCGCCAGCAGCCTCCTCCAGCCACTGCGGTCTGGGGCAACCCGAACGAGGGCCACGAAAGCCCAGGGGAAGGGCCCCACACACATCCTGCCAGGACCTGGCCTTCTCCCCTGCTCACTGGCCACCAGCCCCGCAGCAAAGTACCCAGCTTTCCCACACCTCACTTTCCACATCAACCAAAGTGGGGACAACATCTGTACTGACCTCACAGGGCTATGAGGAGTAAATGCTCAATATATGTAAAAGCTTCCCCAGCATATGATGAATCTTCAGTGAGCGAATACTAGATATTATGATGATTATCTCTGCCACTATTTCTTCATGTTGGTCCCTCTCAAAGCTAAATCTTAAAACACAGAAGCCAGGTCAAAAGGGAAGCAGGGGCAGGGGACAGAGTGGGCGGCCTAGTAGAGACTGAGAAGCAGAAATCAGCCGGGCTGAGGAGGCAGGTAAAAGAACCTGGACTGATTCTCACAGATCACTGTTTCAGTCCAGATCTCTCGGGCCAGAACCACCTGCGACAACAGCCCGACAGCAGATTCCTGGGCCTAACTTAGACCCACTAGGGTGTGGGACCCCAGAGTATGCATACTAATTGCTTCCTCAGGTGAGTCTAACGCCTGTGAGACTCAGGAACAGCTGACTGTAACTGACTGGGAACACTCGGGACTCTTTAGCACAGAAGTGACCAGGTCAGGCGTGCTCTAAGCAACCTGGGGACTATGTGGGAAATGGAACACCAGACACAGGAGGCAGCCGTCTCAGAGGAAGGCATGGGGCAATCCCAGGGAGAGGAAGGAAGCCAGGAGAAACACTGCTTAGAAAGACAGGGAAGTGGAAGAGAGGCAGGAGCAAGAACTGGTTTCAGTGTCTGGGTTCAGTGACTGGGGGATGGTCCCACCTCACATCCTTGCTTCTCAATTGTGAAATTAATGCTAGCTCCCAAATTCTATAAGTTGACTATGGGCCAGACCCTGGGCTCTCAACGTCCCAGGGAGGTAGATACTCTTCTCCTGTCTTACTTTTATAAAAGCAACAGGCACAGGAAAACAATGACTTGCCCATAGCCACATGGTCTGTAAGTGAGGGAGCCCAAATTTGAACCCAGGTCTCTCAGGACATGGAGCTGATGCTCCCAGCAACACCCTAAATCAGCCCTGATGAACATTCTTCCTGCAACAAAATCTCCCAGGTTGGGAGTCCCTCTCAAGAGCACACAGCCCAGTGGTTATGGGTTGGAGCTCTAGACCCAGGCAGAAGGTTAGATGGTCACCCACTGGTCCCAAGATGGCAAGCAAGTTACTCAGTTTCCCCAACAGGAAAATGGGTCTAATCACAGTATCTATTTTTTTGTTTGTTTTTTTGTTTTTGTTTTCTTTTTTTTTTAATTTTTTAATTTAAATTTATTTATTTTAATTAGAGGCTAATTACTTTACAATATTGTATTGATTTTGCCATACATCAACATGAATCTGCCACGGGTGTACACGTGTTCCCCATCCTGAACCCCCCTCCCACCTCCCTCCCCATACCATCCCTCTGGGTCATCCCAGTGCACCAGCCCCAAGCATCCTGTATCCTGCATCGAACCTGCACTGGCGATTCGTTTCTTATATGATATTATACATGTTTCAATGCCATTCTTCCAATGCCACTCTCTCCCACAGAGTCCAAAAGACTGTTCTATACATCTGTCTCACATATAGGGTTATCATTACCATCTTTCTAAATTCCATATATATGCGTTAGTATAGTATATTGGTGTTTTTCTTTCTGGCTTTCTTCACTCTGCATAATCGGCTCCAGTTTCATCCACCTCATTAGAAGTGATTCAAATGTATCCTTTTTAATGGCTGAGTAATGCTCCATTGTGTATATGTACCACAGCTTTCTTATCACAGTATCTATTTCATAAATCAAATGAGATAATGTTTGAAAATTCTTACAACAGTGCCTAGAAACTAGGGTTCATATATTTATGTCTAGAAACTAGGGTTCATATATTTATTATCATTATGTCATCTGATGCCATCATTGGAGACAGAGGAGAAGCCTTAGCTAATATCAGGAAAAAACTGGACCTTGGAAAAGGCATGGGCTACAACACACCATTTGCAAGAAGATATACAAAGGCCCCACTGGCTGCTTTTTCACGTTTGACTGTGGACAGCGCAACACTCATTCAGAGCAGGCTTACATGCCATGGCTTCAGTTCCAGCATTGAGGCCAAAGACAAGGATTGCAAAATCCTACCACCTGGGCTGGAACCAGTCTCCCCAACTGACCTCGTGACAGGGAATGTCACTTCACCCCTCCAAGTCCCATGCCCTCACCTGAGAAATGGATTCCATGAGAAGAGCCCCTCCCTCAGAGGGTTGCTGTGAGAATTAAACATGAATCATTTAGCACAGTGCCTGCCAAGGTCATGTGCAGAATAAAGGTTAACCAGGATCACAAGCAGTCTCACAAGCAGTCTCCTCAGCGCAGTAACAAGAGAAAGAATGTCTGAAGGACAACCTACCCAGCCCTAACAGCGCTGCAACTAACACTGTTTCATTGCCCCTAATTCTCAGATTGCTCCTCCCTATCACGGTTCTTCTACAATGACAGACTCTGAGTCTCTCTGAGGCTCCATAATACTCGCTCAATTAAAAGTCGCTCTCCTTTGCACCAGCTGGAGAGCCATCAGTATGCATCTGCCGTCACAGCTTCACTCCCACTGAGTTACCTGGAGATCCGCATCAACGGTCCCCAGAGGACAACCCATAACCAACACAGTGTGTGCACACATGAACACGCGCGCACACACACACGCACACAGAGCCCTTGAACGTGGTGGGAACAAGCAGGTGGGGAGCTGAGGCTGCTTCGTGTCTCCTGTGCGACTTTACTGAGAAAGAAACACACTCAGAGGAGAACCATTTGCCCTGGACGCCAGAGCAGCGGCAGCACTGGGACCTGGTGTTCAGACAAATAAAAGCGTGCACTCCCTGCGGGCTGCTGGACCCCTCCTTCAGGGGTTTTTAAATGGTTTTTAAATGTCCCAAGAGCCTGCTGGAGCACTGCTGTAGTTTTGACGTTTTTAGCAAGGATGAATGGGCCTGTCACACCAGTCCTGCCTCAGTCAGGAGCTATCTTCACAGGTGGCATGGGGGACTTGGTGTCAATGCCCTCTTTGCAGAAGGAAAAATAAGCCCAGTTTGTAAGAGCAAGCATGTCCCCTTTAGCATAAACTTACCACGGTGATATATTTTTGTCAAAACACATCATTTGTGGTAAAAAGAAAAGTCTTCCCCTCCACCTTCAAGCAATCTTTAAAAGAACTTTCTGGAAGTGGGAGGATGAGGGGCCACCCACTCTTGAGTCACTTGGCACTGCTGACTGACAGGGAATTAAAAAAAACACTGCATCCCAGGTTCTGTCATTTTAGATGGCAAGACATTCTGAAGAAAACTCACAGGGAGAGCATGAATGCACAAGAAGGCAGCTGGCAGATCCCAAATATCCAAACCTCCTCCAGACAAATCCAATGTCAATATATCTTAGGATCCTCCACTTCCAAGTTCAGGACAGAAACAGAGAACTAGCTATTCCGGCAGCAGCAGCAGCTAAAACCCACAGAGCCCTCCCTCACCTGCCGGCTCTGTGTTCTTCATACATTCTCAGTCTTCAGCACTGTGGAACTGGGTACCACGATCCATCATTTTCCTCAAGTATCAGAAAATGGAAGCCCAGAGAAGTTACACAGCTTACCCCAAATAAACAGCCCTGACACCCAAACTCCACTCTGCCTGACGCCAAAGCTGAGCTTTTCCAAGGCAACCATCCACAGAGGGGCTGAACACGCCACCCACTCAGCTGCCGCAGGGACAGAGCGCACACTGAGAAACTGCACATGCTTAGTCAGCTCAGTGTGGACACAAGACAAAAAACTGCCTGTCTCCTTCTGAGGAGCTCCCAGGCCACCAGACTATGAAGTCCATTCAGCAGTTTAGACTGCTCGGCAAGGCTATAAACCAAAAATACTAAGCTGAGTAGTCTGATAATGATGATGATGATGATGTTGGTGATTAAAAAAAAAAAGGCATTAGAACATTAAGTACAGCCAGAAGGCAGAAAAATGCTCATTTTAAAATCGTTAATCTGATGAGATCTCCCATTACAAAAAGACATTGAAGATTTCGTTTGTCCCCAAACACTGCCCCTGCTCCTTCAGGCTGCCCAAGTTCTGCTTCCTTTTTAGAGGATGGAAAATGCTGTTCCATCTAAGCCTCAAGGTGGTCCTCCATTTCTTCAGGGAAGGATGCCTTCTGGCTCCATGTGAGTCCTTCACAACTGTCTTAGAGTGAGTTCACCATGACTAATTAAGATAAATCCAACTCAGCAAAGGGAAGGGTTTCTTCAGCTTCCACCAACACTGGTCAAAGCAGCAACCACACCAAACACCATGTCAGGCTCTGATATGTACCCCCTTGGGGGGTCCCAGTGACAGTCCTTGGAGAGTTTTTCCCTTCTTCTTGTTTCAGACAGAGATTCACAAGTTACAGATGGGAAAACTGAGGCACAAAAAGGTTAACTGTTTTGCCCAAGATCATATGAACACTGAGTGGCAGGGTCAGGATTCAGCCAGCTCTACAGATCCCAAACCTATGTTCTATCCACAACACCTTAACAGCTCTGCAGGTGCAACAGGATGGTTGGAAAATATCTCTAGAATGTTGTATTTATAATCCTATATAATCTTACAAGGAGCATTAGAAGAAAGAGATTCACTTTCCCTGGAAGAAAAATGGCTTACTGCCAGTGCCGTCATTGTGAAAGAGAAGATGAGAAAGCACACCAGAGGGATCGCTTTGAGCTTCACATTCAAAGGTTTCTATAGACAGAAACTCTGATAGTGACATGCTTAGAGATTTAAGCTGAAGCTAAAAATCAAAGGTTACAGGGATGTGAGGTTTTAAATCTCTAGATTTCAGGAAGGGGGAAAGTTGCAGTGTGCACTGATGGCAGGGCAGGGAGAGGTGTCACTTGTCTGGAACATAATCTTTTAACTGTCAGCAGTTGGTCCTAAATCCTATATTCCCCCATTATCTCTTTGCCTTCTACTCAGGGAAGAGGTTTTAAGAAACATACCTCCCTTTCCCTGCTGCTAACACTTGGTCATAACCCTGTCTTCAATGCGGAATAATGGGGAAAGCATTTATGAGAATGGATTGTTACACATGAAGACTAAAAAGGAGAAAATTGTGTGTTTTCATTAACCTTAATGACATAAGAATTAAAACTTTACTTTAAAAGAATCTAAGTTGAAGGCACAAAGGGCCTAGAATCAGCTGACAGGGCAGAGAGGCCTGGGTGATGCCTCTGGCTAACCCTGCCTCTCCTTCATGCCCATGGGGCTGAGAAAGGCCTTTCAAGAAATCTCTTCAAACTCTCACCGCTCCAGACAACTTCCTCCTGAAGCTGGGCGAGAAACATCCTGCATCCCAGTAACTCATCAATCCTACACCCAGAGGTGTCCAGCCTGCCAGCTGCTCCAGCTCACTGAGGACTTCAATCCAGCCCCACCCAGCAGGGCTCTGACCCCTCCTCACTGCCTCCTCACTCTCCATCTCAGAGGACAGGTTGGGGGCTGGGACAGAAAGGGATCAGTCTGCTTGGACAGACACAAGGCCACTGACTGTCTTTGTCTTTGACTTTGGTTCTGTCCCTCACTGGCCTTATGCTAAAAACTATCTACCACAGAGGATGGTTATGCAACCTTTATTAAGGAACAGAACATTTATTAAAATCCCTGCCACCTTCTGTAGACTCAGAACTCCTCAGGTCTCTTAAAGGTCCACATACTTTAATTGCTACACTCTTCGCATACTACAGTATGCCCAGGACCAGCTATGTAATTTATGGAACTGAGTCCAGAATACTAATGTGGGGCCCTCTGTTAAAAAATTATAAAGAATTTCAAGAAAGTGGCAACAGGTCACTAAACCAAATGCAGAGCCTTCTAAGCTGTGTGACTGAACGGAACACACACACACACACAACGCTGGTCCCGGTTACGCCAGGACCAAAGTTCCATGAGCACAGCTAACTCTAGTAAGTATGTTTTGAAATAGTCATATGAACATTTTTAAAAAGAAACCATCTCTTTCAGACCAGAAACATCACACACATGATCAGTGAGCCAGTTCCATGCAAAGGCCCTTCTTAATCCTTCTAGCTATGACTATACATCTTCAGGGGGCCAAGCCCACACACCAATGTTTCCCAGTCAATAACTTGGCTAAGAGGAAGTTAAAAAATCAGGACTCAACACCACAAAACCCAAGAACTCCTTCAACAAAGCTGAACCATCATTTCAAAAGTAAATGTAAAGGGGTTATTTTAATGCTTCCAATACAATATGCATAGTCATGCTGGGGGCTTAGACACCTCAGCTTCACTTCTGGTTGAGGCTGGAGTATTGGGGGGAGCTGGAGAAAATTCTATTGACTTGTTAAAAGTCAAAGGCCAAATTCATTATCCTGAGTTGCTGAGGGACAAATACCACAGATGATACTGGGGTGGCCTGCCAAGTCCTAAATGAGTGACTTTCTATGCCACATAATTTGGCAGCTTATATCATCACTAATGCCACTCTACTGATAAACAGAAAAACAAGCTATTCTGGAAATGTGAGATCTAGGGGTCTATTAGAGAAGGGGCCCTGTGTTCATAACCTATGACCTGGAAGACGTGGAAATTTCACATACAGAAGGAATTGAAAACAAAATTATAACCTTGAGCCAACTGTCTGGCAGAAAACAGCAAGCATGTCCTTCCACTTGTTTCAGGAGCAGAACCCTTGCGATCTGATCCCAACTCCAAGGGGTCTGTCTATACAAGGGAATGTGGATTTAGATACCAACAGAGGAATATCACAACCTAACCTATGACAGGCAATCAAGCTTGACTTGGGTGAAGCCCTGAGGGCACAGTGAATACAAACTCTGCAACGAATGCCATTCCTTATCACATCCAACACCAGTGAATCAACAACAGAGGAGTTAACAGGTCCCGGAGCTGGACAGGCTGCATGTCACTGTCCTTGGTGCTGAACCATGACTGCTTGTCTCAGCAGTGTCATCTGTTCAGGGTGATTCCTGCAGTTTCTCCTAGATACTCAGTTTTTCTTGGTTCATCTTTTATACTTGATAAATGCAAGTGTAACAATAGAAAAGATTAAATAATCACAACCATGACCTATGTTTAGCAATCTATACCATGACTTCCATGTACATATATTCTGCAGCTAGACAGTCTACAGTTCAGAGCCTCTAGCTGGAAAAAAACACAAGTTCATGTTATTCTGCTGATGCTGTGTCTATGGACCTGATACTTATTGGAGAGTTCTTCTTTCTTTATGAGGAATGCTCAGCACCCTGGCCCTCTATATGGTGAATACCAGGTCATCCTTAAACAGCTAAATCCACCATGACTCCACTTGGGAAGCCCTTCCTGACTGCATGGTGCCCACTTCAGACAACCAGTGATGCCTTTCTCCACACTCCCACAGTGCCTTACAAATGCTATTATGCCCGAATCCTGAAGTTCAGGGTATGTGTGTTCACTTCTTTCACTTAGATATGAGCTCCTAGGAGAAAGGACCTGTGTTTTAATGAAATAAGGAACAATCAGGAACACTTTAGTGTATCCAATTATTTCAGTTGTCAAGACTTTGAAATCTCTGGTGTTTCCTTCTTATAGCAAGGAATCTCCTATAAGATTAAAATAACAAACAAGTATGGTGGTATTTAATATTCAACTGAGTACATGGAGGTTTATTTGTTAACACTGAAGACAACCCAGGAAGCCAATCGATCACTCTAGACACAAATGGAGTCATCTGGAGAAGACCAAGACATCAAGTGACTGTCCCAAGGTCACCCCATTCATCAGCAGTGGCACTGAGTTAGGAGTACTCTGCCTGCCAACACTCTGAAAGTCACCACAGCCTGCAGCAACCTCCGAGACAAACTGCTGAGAGAGTCTCCGATGCCCAACAGTAGACTCCGGGACAGCCACAACGCCTTTTCTAGATGAAAGGTGCCTCTTCCAGGGTCTTCTTCAGTCCCTAAGAAACATCAGTCCAGCCTTTCTTTTCGTCCTCTTCAGGCCATCTCAGAATTGTGGCCACCCCTGGAGCTTAGTGGGGCTTCCCATCAGTAAAGGCAGGTGAGAGCAGGGCTCTCCTGGTTTCAGAGATAAGGAGCCCAGCTGTTCAATGAGCGCTTGGGTTGGATCTGAGATTTTAAAGGCTCATTTCCTTTTAATTCACCTATTTTATTTTAGTATTAACTCAGTTACATTTTTTTTCAGGAGTAAGGAAGGAGAGATATCATAAATCCAGACAGAGCAGAGAGCACATTAAAAATGCAGTTCTATTATCTTAAAACTAGAGATGTAATTAGAGCAGTCATGTAATATGAAGAGAAATTACCAGAAAAAAATATTTTAAAGGCCTGGGTGAAAAGAGGAAAAGGTCTATATCATTTAATCTCTAATACATGGAGAAAGAAGGAGAAAAATACGCCTTCAGATCTTTCAAATACTTCCCCATTGCCCCCTAAATTATCATTTTCACTTGGCTTTTCTGTTCCACATGCATAATTTACCACAGTTCACAGTAGCCTCATTTCTTCCTTTACCCGAGAAGCATATATCCTGGGAAGATGCAGAATTCATCTTCAGATTCATCCAAATGAGCCCTATCTTTGGGAACGTCTGAAATTTTTATTTGGAAAGAGCATTTCCTCTTGCTGTATCTACTATTAACTCTAAGAATTCATGCAAACAAAGCAAGATGAAACACTGTATCAGTCTCCCTATTCATCCAACAAGCTCTCAGTGAGAGCCTGCTGAGTGTCTGCTACATCCTCCATGCTCATGATCAGAGCTGGAGACACACTAGAAATGAGGTCTCTGTTACAGAGCTTGCTGTGGGGGCAGGGTAGGGGAGGAAACGAGTGATGGCAGCACACTGCTTAGGGGCAGGAGGAGGGGAGCTATGGGAGGACAGAGGAGCAGGTGCTCGAGCTGTCCCAGGAGTCCAGGACTAGGAGCTGCTGAATCAAAACATGTGTTACAGCCAGAGGCGATGGCACAGAACCTCCAGCAGACTGATCTGGGGACCAGGGACCTAACACAGGATGGGCAAACTATGACCCACAGATCAGCAGCCTACCATCCATTTCACTAAAGCTTTATTGCAACACTACTGTGTCCATTCATTTATGTATTGTCTCTGCTTTCACAATACAGTAGCAGAGTACAGTAACTGCAACAGAAACCCCACGGTCTGCAAAACCCAAAATATCTACTATCTGACCCTTTAAGGAAAAAGTTTACTGATTCCTGGTATAAAGGATTTGGCCTTGAATCTGCAGACTATCTGTCCATGAATAGATGTAATGTAACCTTTAGATGTCATACTGTAATCTTTAGATGTGAGATTGGCCTCTAAGAACCTAGAACTCCATTTCTAGAAGTGTGCTATGGGCAAGTTAAAATTCAGGGTGCTTTAGGTAGAACTGGACATGGAACAACAGACTGGTTCCAAATCGGAAAAGGAGTAAGTCAAGGCTGTATATTGTCACCCTGCTTATTTAACTTATATGCAGATGACACCACCCTTATGGCAGAAAGTGAAGAGGAACTACAAAGCCTCTTGATGAAAGTGAAAGTGGAGAGTGAAAAAGTTGGCGTAAAGCTCAACATTCAGAAAACGAAGATCATGGCATCCGGTCCCATCACTTCATGGGAAATAGATGGGGAAACAGTGGAAACAGTGTCAGACTTTATTTTTGGGGGCTCCAAAATCACTGCAGATGGTGACTGCAGCCATGAAATTAAAAGATGCTTACTCCTTGGAAGGAAAGTTATGACCAACCTAGATAGCGTATTCAAAAGCAGAGACATTACTTTGCCAACAAAGGTTCATCTAGTCAAGGCTATGGTTTTTCCTGTGGTCATGGTATGGATGTGAGAGTTGGACTGGGAAGAAGGCTGAGCACTGAAGAATTGATGCTTTTGAACTGTGGTGTTGGAGAAGACTCTTGAGAGTCCCTTGGACTGCAAGGAGATCCAACCAGTCCATTCTGAAGGAGATCAGCCCTGGGATTTCTTTGCAAGGACTGATGCTAAAGCTGAAACTCCAGTACTTTGGCCACCTCATGCGAAGAGTTGACTCATTGGAAAAGACTCTGATGCTGGGAGGGATTGGAGACAGGAGGAGAAGGGGACAACAGAGGATGAGATGGCTGGATGGCATCACTGACTCGATGGACATGAGTTTGAGTGAACTCCGGGAGTTGGTGATGGACAGGGAGGCCTGGCGTGCTGCGATTCATGGGGTCACAAAGAGTCGGACACAACTGAGCGACTGAACTGAACTGAACTGAAGGTTGCAAAATGCCATTAAGGTTGCTAAAATCAAACAGGCTTCTTTCTCAGGCCTGCTCAGAACCTTTAGTATGCAAATACACAAGTGCCAAAGGAAAAAATGTTGAATTTTTTAAGACAACCATTCTGCATCCAAAAGTGCAGAATTTCACAAAGTTATTTGTTCAAATGACTTTGTGAGGAGACTCTCTTCTGTAAGAAAGTCATTTAATTCTAAGGTAAGTATTTCCTTTTGTATCCTCAAAAGGTCAGGATAAAGCAGAGCTTGAAAGCCTCTAGACTCTGTGAGCCCTTTAGAAGAGCTATAGTCTGAAAAGTACAAGAATCCTAACTTTGTGGTGCTAAAATAGGTTTTTCCATGATTTCACCTTCTACACCAATGGGCTCATCACTGCTCTGTCATCAGAACAATTCCAACATTTATGAATAGAATCTACAGGAAGTGCAGACAAACCCCTCCTGCTGCCACTCAGGCCCTCTGGGTAATAACACAATGTGACTGAGTTCTCTCTTAGGGCTACTGCCTTAGTCACTGGTAACTTAGAAGTCACTCTCCTCCCAGGAACCCGGCTGTGGTTGGGATTCTCACCTCAGAATGTTGCTGACAGAGACAAACTCTGCAGCCTTCTGCTATTAACTCTGGAAAACTTCAGAATCCAAGTTCCAGAGAAAACCTTCATTTCGCCCACATTCACTACTCTGAATCAAAGGAAAAACAGAAATGTGAGCCAAGAATGCAGCATGGTTAGGAAAGGAGGCCACCTCCCAAAATGAGTTCAAATTGCTCAGGTTTAATAAGAACCTGTGTAAGCCATAAAGGGCTTCCCTGTGTGATGGCTTGTCGGCCAAGAGGGCAAACAAAAGATGAGGTGGGGAGGGGGGACGAGGGATGGTACACTGTACTGGGGGGCTCTAAAGTCCTGTGCTCTTATTGCCAGTGCTAAGCGCAACCTGGAATGGGACTCTGGGCTGGTGACCTTGGGCAAATGACACACACTCTTAGACCTCATTTTTATGCCTCTAAAATCAGAGAAGGGAGGTCATAAGGCCTTAGCACAGTCAACAATCACAGAAGTGGATGGTATTCACTCAAATAGGTCATGAATACCAACCATATCCTGGGGAATACAGCAAAGACCAAGGCAGTGACAAGGATTTGACAAGTCAAGGATTTGCCAAGTGTGCAGCAAATGTTCAGACAGAAACTTTTAGGGCCCAGGCTTTTCCCTACTAGCCTGAACCTCTGATCGTTCTATTTCCCCAGCTCCATAAAAGCACTTGTTTTCTGCACTCAAAGAGACTGACAACTACATCCTCTTGTTCTCATGACAACTATACTGCCTTTGAACTTGACCTCTGACAGTTGAGTCTCATCTAAAAAGTTGGTCAGAAACACATGGGGACAGGTGCCCTGGAAAAGGCAGGTGACAGTCGAGGCAATTCCACGTTCCTTAAATGGAAAGGAAGTGAGTCCAAGAGGACAGAAGGGCGCCCCACCGGTCACTCACTGCTCAAATCTCTGTTGAAGAGACATGTATTTTATGGCTCCTCTTAAATGCAAGCAAATATGAATCGACAAACCAAGAAGCCTTCCAGAAAGAAAAGTTCCAGAGAGGCAAAGGGCACGTTGGCAAACAGTTCCCTGAGTACAGGGTCCAGGACGCAGATTCCACCTGAACCAGCCCTGTGACTGTCAACAGCTTGCCTCTCTTCCTAGGCTCCAGGCTCCTCTCAGCCACACCAGGGCAGGCCCGCCACAAACTCCACTCTCAAAACAACCCATGCTATGAAACAGAAATGCGTGCAAACTAATATGAAATTATGCGGTACCCCAGCATACCCTTCAGTATATTCATTTTTTGAATAGCAAAAAAAAAAAAAAAAAACCTCATTTTTATCCCTGATTCTCCCAATTCTCCCAAACCCAAATTCACTTTCTTGCTCACTGCTAACTGTAGTAAGTTTTATTCCAATTTTGTTGGGGTCAAGTGAATCACATTTCACAGTGTGAAAAATGTTTTTTGAGGAGACAAGGTCAACTTCAAGGGGGAAAAAAAAATAGTCCAGCTTTATCTCTGATTATTTCCCAGGAGAACATGTAGATTATATCTTTTAAGTGGAGATGAATTGTAATTTAAAGAAATGTCGTCATAATATGCTGTGAAATAAACTCAGAAACGGGCTTTCCATCCAGTGCCTGACAGATGAGTTCTTCTGTTTGTTAACTGAATTTGTGCCTGAGCTTTTAGTCCCTGCTTTGATTGCTATTTTCAGATTGTCATCTGAGCTGTATGGTGCTTCCAGGATTTATTCTCTGTCCTGGGCCACGATAAGCAGATTCTGCCATCCCAAAGGAAGCCCACAGTGCGGAAGTGATTGCATAGGGCCCTTTCTCAGTGATTATCCACTGCGTGACTAAAGCACTCAGCCACAGCACAGTGAAACCCAACCAAAATCAACCGTCCAAGTTATCTAATCGTAGCCACTCTAAATCAAATAAGGCAGGAACAGTCATTTCAGTTTCTGGATTTTCAAAGGCAGCATCAAATTTCTCCAAAGTTACCATCAGTACCCTCTGCCTCTCTGTCCAGTAAGAAGGGACGTATTTATTTATGCCAAATGACAAGCCGACTTCGAGCATCTGATTTCATTTATTACACCATCTCATTGCAGAAAGCTGTTTGTTACCTCTCCTTTACACTTTTAATAAAGGGTGACAATATTTATCAGAAAACTCATTATTATGTGAGACAAAAAGCTAAAATTGGATTTTCAAAATAAAAATAGCAGTCCAGCAAAAATCTCATTTAAACAAAACAGACTTTTCCACCCGGACAGGGCTGCTGAATGCTGATGAGTTCTCCTCCGTGAGTGCTGGAAAAGGTAGCACTGCTAAGTGGCTTACCCAAAACACCCTCATTTGTCATCAGTCCTGGCATAGAAAACACAAGAAATTTCATTAAAATTACTTTATAATTTCAGCTTTGGGGCAAGATAAAACTTAACCTTGATAAATATTATTGCCTGTAAACACATTTCCAGAGGGTGTATTTGTCGATCTTTAAGCCCACCAGATTATTTAAGGCATTAAAACCAGCTTCCAAAGTTAAGATATTGGCTTCAAACCACTGAAGATATCATTTTAAAAACAGCCTATGTATTAGCACAGTATGTGCCGGACTCTGCAGCCAGGACATGCACAGTTTCACTTCCCCCACAACCGTGCCAGGAGGGATACCTGCCACAGGAACACTGGGGCAGAAGAGAATCCACTCCACAGCCTGCGTCCAGACAACCCCTTTCCTCTTCAATAAAGTCACGTGGGACTTGGTCCAGCCCACAAGAACTGTCTAAAAAGCAAGTGACACTGTTCATGACAAAGCACTTGAAAAGCATTTTGAAGTATAGGTGACAGGTTCAAATTTTAATCCTGCTGAAGCAGCTGTGACCCTGGAGCGAGTGACATGAAAGAAGCATTCTTTATTTAGGAGAGGTCTAGATTATGACCTATTTTAATAAGAGCATACATTTTAAACCCAATAATTTATTTAGAATTAATTGAAAGTAATTAGCAGTGTCTCCTTCTGTTGGTATGCCTAACCGTAACTATTGTTTAAATGCAGGGTTATGACTAAGTTTTTAAAAAGTCTAATTGTAAACAGCCAGTGTTCTTACTCAGGAGTTAATCTTCAAATGGTATAATTCATCCCTGGGTAAGTTTATAGACTTTTACAACCCCTCATGGTAGCTGTTACTGCTGAAAATGAATATCTTGATTAATAGCAGCAATGTAACTAGTGTCCAATATGTATTCATCACCACAGCTCAATTTCTTCATAAAGTACCTCCTTATATAATAAATAAGACCTTCATGTTTTACCTGACAGCTAGATTAACAACCCTACAATCAAACCCTTTCACACAGTGAGTAAAGAGTGAATACTGTAAGTGTCAGCTGTTCTGCTGTTTCCACTCAGGTTTGAACCATCATCCACTGTTCTCAGAAAAGAGAGCAATTCCAGGTCTACAGCCTATGGGATCCTAGGAGTGCTAGGAAGCCTTCATTATTCATCACTACGGGGTCAACCAGATGATCTGCTAGCTCACAGAATCCATTCAGCTAACATCTAGAGGGTACCCTCCTTCCACAAACATCTGCTGAGCACCTGCTGGATGCTAGGGCAGAGGATGCAGCCCTGGCCCTCAAGGATCTGCTAGGCTGGGAGGTCAGACACACAGTACAGACCCAGTGCATGCAACACACCCAGCACTGACCAAGCACATCCCAGGACACCAGCAGCGGAGCAGTCAGGCCTGCTGAAAGTCAAAGGGTTAGCCACTCAGCCATGTCTGACTCTTTGCCATCGCCTGGACTGTAGCCCGCCAGGCTCCTCTGTCCATGGCATTCTCCAGGCAAGAATACAGGAGTGGGTATCCATTCCCTTCTCCAGGGAACTCAGGGATTGAACTCGGGACTCCTGCATTGCAAGCAGATTCCTTACTGTCTGATCCACCAGGAAAGCCCTGCTGAAGCAAGAGGCAGACATGGTTCTTGCAAGACTCTACAGATGAAGCAACATATACACTAGGCCTCCAAGGATAAGACAGTTACTACACTGAGAGCTACTAACAAAAAGAGCAGCAGCTGGTGGTCAGCAGGCCTGGCTCCCAGTCCCCTTGAACTGAGGTAAGAGTTGGGTGAGACTCCAGCCCAGCAGCGTATTCAAGTACTTCAGTGGCCGTGGGGCTCTGAGGTTCATAGTGCTGGGCTGTCACCAGTCGTGAGCCTCAGATTCGCTGTCCGTGAAATGCAGATAGTAACTGCACTACTCACTCACTGGACAGATCTTTGCCGCAAGCCCACTCAGCATCATGGCAACTAAGCAAGGTCACTTGGTGTCCCACCAGGCACAAAGCCAGCATGCACACATGGGTTGTGCATGACTCCACCTGGTAAACTAAGGGCCTCATGCATTCCCATCCACCTCTTCACATGGTTGGACTAGCGTCTCTGAAATGCAGTCGCTCCATCAAGCTAAGGCTGTTCTTCGTGTTACACTCATTTCTGGAAGATTTTCCTTTTTTTCCCAATTATGGCTTCACAAAAAAAAAAATTAGTGAAAACACAGAATTGGGAAAAAGGGGGGGTGGGGAACATCTTTCAGAAACTAAAGCTAGGAACATCCAAGGCACAGAATGAGATAGTCCCAGCCATAAAGAAGTCAATTCTGGAGGATCTCAGCAAAATCCCACCAAGTGAGGTACCTCCACCATCAGGCAGTGGGGTGGAGGTGCAGGTAGCTCAGCCAGACACCCTCAAGAGTCAAGATCAAGCCGGGTGAGAGTTGAAGAACAGAGGACAGATACCCCAAGGGCAGCAGCAGGATGTCCCTTAAAGGGGCTTCCCCAGGGAGTGAGGCTGCCTGAAGGCCTGGCTTTCACATCTTTCTCCTCATTGGTAATCTACATCCAACTACTGAGATGCCAGCAGAAGACACAAGTGGTCACATTCCCACTGTGGGCCAATGAGCAGAATCTTCAGTAAATCCTGGGTTATTTCTCATTCCCTTTTTATTCTTTTGAAATAAAAACAGTGTGAATCTCTGAGGAGGGTCCTGACCTTCCCAGGATGAGCTATAGCCTCTCAGGGAGAGTGTCAAACCTCTACAGGTACCATCGGCCACCAATTCAAAGCAATCTGGTGCTGAAGTTTAAGAGACATGCTGTCTGTGCCAGTGAAGCTTCAAGACCAGCACCTGAAGTACCTCCCAAACAGAAACCTGGAGATTCTGGAAACCAACTCCTCCCCAGGCAGCCTCAACCTTTCCGGTCCCACACTCAACCCAGCACCAAAAGCTCTAGGTCCAGAGGGGAGAAATCCACTCAAACATCCCGTTTTATTTTCATTTATTTTTAAACTATTTTTTTCAAGAGACATCTTCTTTTATAAACAGATTATTTATGTCAATAGTATCAGTCATCTTCTGACCAACGTTTCTGGTAAAAGTGCAGACTGACTAGATTTAGGTAAAAGCAGGCCAAGAGGAGATACCCCACATCCAAGGTCAGGAGCGGTGGCCGTGAAGACATACCCCATGTCCAAGGTCAGGAGCGGCGGCCAAGAGGAGATAGCCCACATCCAAAGTAAGGAGCAGCAGCTGCACTCTGCTGGAGCAGCCGTGAGGAGATACACCACGTCCAAGGTAAGAGAAACCCCAATAACATAGTAGGCGCTGAGAGAGGGCATCAGAGGGCAGACAGAATGAAAACCACAGTCACAGAAAACTAGCCAGTCTGATCACATGGACCACAGCCTTGTCTAACTCAATGAAACTAGGAGCCATAACGTGTAGGGCCATCCAAGACAGACGGGTCATGGTGGAGAGTTCTGACAAAACGTGGTCCACTGGAGAAGGGAATGGCAAACCACTTCAGTATTCTTGCCTTGAAAACCCCATGAACAGTATGAAAAGGCAAAAATATAGGACACTGAAAGATGAACTCCCCAGGTCGGTAGGTGCCCAATATGCTATTGGAAATCAGTGGAAAAATAACTCCAGAAAGAATGAAGAGTCCGAGCCAAAGCAAAAACAACACCCAGCTACAGATGTGACTGGTGATAGAAGCAAGTTCCAATGCTATAAAGAGCAATATTGCATAGGAACCTGGAATGTTAGGTCCATGAATCAAGGCAAATTGGAAGTGGTCAAACAGGAGACGACAAGAGTGAATGTCAACGTTTTAGGAATCAGGAAACTAAAATGGACTGGAATGGGTGAATTTAACTCAGATGACCATTATATCTACTACTGTGGGCAGGAATCTCTTAGAAGAAATGGAGTAGCCATCATGGTCAACAAAAGAGTCCGAAATGCAGTACTTGGTTGCAATCTCAAAAACAACAGAATGATCTCTGTTCGTTTCCAAGGCAAACCATTCAATATCATGGTAATAAGTCTATGCCCCAACCAGTAACACTGAAGAAGCTGAAGTTGAACGGTTCTATGAAGACCTACAAGACCTTTTGGAACTAACTCCCCAAAAAAGATGTCCTTTTCATTATAGGGGACTGGAATGCAAAAGTAGGAAGTAAAGAAACACCTGGAGTAACAGGCAAATTTGGCATTGGAGTACAGAATGAAGCAGGGCAAAGACTAACAGAGTTTTGCCAAGAGAACGCACTGGTCATAGCAAACACCCTCTTCCAACAACAAGAGAAGACTCTACACATGGACATCACCAGAAGGTCAACACTGAAATCACATTGATTATATTCTTTGCAGCAAAAGATAGAGAAGCTCTATACAGCCAGCAAAAACAAGACTGGGAGCTGACTGTGGCTCAGATCATGAACTCCTTATTGCCAAATTCAGATTTAAATTGAAGAAAGTAGGGAAAACCACTAGACCATTCTGCTGCTGCTGCTGCTAAGTCACTTCAGTCGTGTCCGACTCTGTGCAACCCCATAGACAGAAGCCCACCAGGCTCCCCCATCCCTGGGATTCTCCAGGCAAGAATACTGGAGTGGCTTGCCATTTCCTTCTCCAAGGCATGAAAGTGAAAAGTGAAAGTGAAGTCACTCAGTTGTGCCCAACTCTTAGCGACCCTATGGACTGCAGCCTACCAGGCTCCTGCGTCCATGGGATTTTTCAGGCAAGAGTACTGCAGTGGGGTGCTATTGCCTTCTCCAAGACCATTCCAGTATGACCTAAGTCAAATTCCCCACAGTGGAAGTGAGAAATAGATTTAAGGGACTAGATCTGATAGACAGAGTGCCTGATGAAATATGGATGGAGATTCATGACACTGTACAGGAGACAGGGAGCAAGACCATTCCCAAGAAAAAGAAATAGGAAAAAGCAAAATGGCTGTCTGAGGTGGCCTTACCAAGAGCCGTGAAAAGAAGAGAAGCGAAAAACTAAAGAGAAAAGGAAACATATATCCATTCGAAAGCAGAGTTCCAAAATATATCAAGGAGAGATAAAGAAAGCTTTCCTCAGTGATCACTGCAAAGAAATAGAGGAAAACAACAGAATGGGAAAGACTAGAGATCTCTTCAAGAAAATGAGAGATACCAAGGGAACACTTCATGCAAAGGTGGGCGCAATAAAGGACAGAAATGGTATGGACCTAACAGAAGCAGAAGATATTAAGAAGAGGTGGCAAGAATACACAGAAGAACTATATAAAAAAGATCTTCATGACCCAGATAATCACGATACTGTGATCACTCACCT
Source organism: Bos indicus x Bos taurus (assembly GCF_003369695.1). Lineage (NCBI taxonomy): Eukaryota > Metazoa > Chordata > Mammalia > Artiodactyla > Bovidae > Bos > Bos indicus x Bos taurus. The sequence goes on along the minus strand of NC_040097.1, from coordinate 14,036,599 downwards.
AGAGCCAGACATCCTGGAATGTGAACTCAAGTGGGCCTTAGGAAGGATCACTACCAAGAAAGCTAGTGGAGGTGATGGAATTCCAGTTGAGCTATTTCAAATCCTAAAAGATGATGCGTGTAAATGCTGCACTGAATATACCAGCAAATTTGGAAAACTCAGCAGTAGCCACAGGACTGGAAAAGGTCAGTTTTCATTCCAATCCCAAAGAAAGGCAATGCCAAAGAATGTTCAAACTACCATACAATTGCACTCACCTCACATGCTAGTAAAGTAATTCTCAAAATTATCCAAGCCAGGCTTCAACAGTACATGAACTGTGTACTTCCAGATGTTCAAGCTGGACTTAGAAAAGGCAGAGAAACCAGAGATCAAATTGCCAACATCTTCTGGATCATTGAAAAAGCAAGAGAATTCCAGAAAAACATCTATTTCTGCTTTCTTGACTATCACAATAAACTGTGGAAAATCCTGAAAGAGATGGGAATACCAGATTACCTGACCTGCCTCTTAAGAAATCTGTATGCGGGTCAGGAAGCAACAGTTAGAACTGGACATGGAACAGATTGGTTCCAAATCGGGAAAGGAGTACATAAAGGCTGTATATTGTCACCCTGCTTATTTAACTTATATGCAGAGTACATCATGAGAAACGCTGGACTGGAAAAAGTGCAAGCTGGAATCAAGGTTGTGGGAGAAATATCAATAACCTCAGATATGCCACCCTTATGGCAGAAAGTGAAGAGGAACTAAAAAGCCTCTTGATGAAAGTGAAAGAGGAGAGTGAAAAAGTTAGCTTAAGGCTCAACATTCAAAAAACTAAGATCATGGCATCTGATCCTAGCACTTCATGGCAAACAGCTGGGGAAACAGTGGCTGACTTTATTTTTGGGGGGCTCCAAAACCACTGCTGATGGTGACTGCAGCCATGGAATTAAAAAATGCTTACTCCTTGGAAGGAAAGTGATGAACAACCTAGACAGCATATTAAAAAGCAGAGATGTTACTTTGCCAACAAAGGTCCGTCTAGTTAAGGTTATGGTTTTTCCAGTGGTCATGTATGGATTTGAGAGTTGGACTATAAAGAAAGCCAAGCACTGAAGAATGGATGCTTTTGAACTGTGGTGTTGAGAAGACTCTTGAGAGTCCCTTGGACAGCAAGGAGATTCAACCAGTCCATCCTAAAGATCAGTCCTGGGTGTTCATTGGAAGGACTGATGCTGAAGCTGAAACTCCATTACTTTGGCCACCTGATGCGAAGAGCTGACTCACTTGGAAAGACCCTGATGCTGGGAAAGATTGAGGGCAGGAGAAGGGGATGACAGAGGATGAGGTGGTTGGATGGCATCACCGACTCAACGGACATGAGTTTGGGTAAACTCCAGGAGTTGGTGATGGACAGGGAGGCCTGACGTGCTGTGGTCCATGGGGTCGCAAAGAGTCGGACATGACTGAGCGACTGAACAGAACTGAACTGAACTGGGAAAACCAATTTCATAATTTCCAGGCAAATAACCAAGACCGCCCTCAGAAATAGCAAAGCAGGGTTCATGACAAAGCCACTCAACCTTGCTTTTTTGTTCCTGTGTCTGCTTACTAAAAGCAGATAGAAGATCTGAAAGCTCCTGCCAGTGTATGGACTCAGGGAGACTGAACTGGCAGACAAAAACCAGCTTCTGCCCACTTGGGAGATCGGAGCTACCGAAATCACCAGGCGATCAATACCTGATTGTCTCAACTGCTTTAGAGGCAATGCCAAGGAGGAGGCAGGGGTGAGTGTCCAGGAAGGCTGAATCTGTCTCTGAAGATGATTCTAGAAGGCAAAGTGTGGAAAACAAGAGAGCCTCCCATCTTAGGGCCAAGGTCCTTTTCTGAGTATTAACCTCTGACCTTCCAGAAAGCACTAGCATCACAGAGGGTTCCTAAGCAACCTGACCACACTGTAATCTGCAGGGCAGAGTCTGGACCACAGTCTACACGGCACCTCACTACTTTCTGGAATCCTTTGTACCCTGTCTTCACCAGCGTGCTTCCATCTCTATGGAAACCGGAGTGGGAATCAGGAGCCAGCCCTGAAAACGCTTGTCAGAAACTCCTAATTCTATTTCCATGGAAACAGATGACAGATCAGTGGAAATAAGGTAATGTTTTTAAATAAGGTAATCCTTTCTTTAAAAAATTCTTCCTTACCTAAATTTTCTACCAATTTCACAGAGCTAAAATTTGAGCATACATTGCTCATGAGCTACAACAGCAACAATATTCTCTTGAGGTTACAGATAAATGCTGGGGACAAAGAAGCAAGAATACAACCATGGGAAACCAGGGAAATTAAGATGAGTTCGTCTCAGCAGCAATCACAAGAGCCTGAAGTAGAAGGTTCCATGCTCAGCGCACAGGCTTTAGCTTAAGCCCTTCATCAACTCCTATAATAGCACTACCACCATGTGATGATGGTTTTCACTGAGGGAAGATGCTTCCTGAAAACTAAACTCTCATGGAAGGCTTCAAACAAGAAAGATTAAGTGTAGGGACAGGATTAGAGTCTGAAACCAAGAATTCTCCAAAGCTAATTGTCCCATTAAAAAAAAAAAAAAAAAATGCACAAGGAGCCTCCACTGTCCAGGAGGATTGAAAAAACACCTCCAAGGTGACCAGAGCAGCAAGCTGGTTGTGAAATATACCTGTTCCACCTACCATTCTGTTACAAGGCATGAAACTGAGGAAACTTAAGACATGCCGCCAAATCCTTCTTGTGAAATAACTGTGGATCCAATATCCAAAATAGACAGCCACAGATAAAGCACCTGAATTTGCAGGATTAAAATATAAAGAATCACAGCATTTCAGGTTGGAAACAGGGCTTGTGGGAACTGGCATACTCAGATAGATGGTATTTCTTCTTAAGCAGAGGGGCAGGGATTTACGCTGTGGAGTAAAGAGAACAGATTCGTCCATCTTCCCCTTGTTATCATGGTAACAGCTCCTGAGTTTGGGGACGGGCTCTCCCACAGGCATATGCAAGACGTTTTACATTCACGGGATACAACCCCGTCTCAGGGAGGCACTATCATTCCCATGTAGCAGAAAGGGGCCTGAGGTTCGAGAGTCTGGCCTGTACTGGATATCCAGGCCCCCTGACTCCTGCCTCCAAGCCTCCTAAGCCTTCACGAGGCTGCCCGAAATGGTCCCTGCAAACACCTCCAACCAAAGGAGAAAGCACAATCTCCATGGAGCTGGTTAATAAGCAAAGTCCATGTAAATGAATGGAGGGAGACTTCTCTCATGGTCCAGTGGTTAAGAATCCTCCTGCCAATGGACTCAAGTTCAATCCCTGGTCTGGGAAGATCCCACCTTCCTCAGGTTTATGTACAGAACTACTGAGCCCACACTCTAGAGCCCAGTAGCCACAACTAATGACGCCTGAGCACCATAGAACCTGTGCTCTGCAACAAGAGAAGCCGCCTCAGCGAGAAGCCCCTGCACCGCAACTACAGAGTAGCCCCCAGCCTCCGCAAGTACGGAAAGCCCATGCGCAGCAACAAAGACCCAACACAGCCAGAAATAAATGTATTTTTAAAAATGAGTGGAGGAATATTTGTTGCCCATAGAAAGCACTGGTTAAATGTTTTCTGGATGAAAGATAAAAATACAATGGAAAGAAGAAATTAAACAACAAAAATCAAAATTGAAAATGACAAAAAAGACAAGCAAAACATAAATTTCCATACTTAAAAAATATGTAAAAGCCAAGGTTTAAAAAAAACAATAAACAATAATGAACAAGAGAAGGCTTTAAACCACCTTTTGATAAATGACTACAAAGTAGTTTTCAAAGTGGATATAAATGTATCCAAAAAACTGTTCCTCTATTTGATAACAGCGAGATGACGATGACATTACAAAGCTACATAAGCTAATGGTGCCACAATATACAGACACAAACCATGTGGGAAACAGATTTTAAGCCTGAATCAAAGAGAACCGTTCAGGTGTGTGCGCCGTTATGTTTGCAACGTAAGCTAGAGTATGAGCATAACTGAATTAAAACATAAAATGCACAAATTGGCCACCATCATTATCCCTTCAAAAGAAACCAGAAAATAAGATAATAACAAGGAATTGCTGTGACACAAAGAAGAAAGCCTTCAAGGATGTGAACAGAAATACACTCTGAAAGCAGTATTAGTTGGTGCATTCATGGCTGTGGTCCAGAGGAACTATTTCTTCCTTAAACACGTAAAAAAATTTCAAACTGAGCAAACCATTTGGAAAAACAGAATACTGGAACCAGAAAAGCAGAAAAACTCATAATCTGGCTGGATGTCCGCAGTTAGGACGATCGCACCCCACACCAAGTGTAACGCAACAAAGCATGGGAGCATGCGTTCTCTAACGCTTAGTTTTCCAACCCCTGGAGAACCGGGCTCCTTTTCACTTCAAAACCCTTTTAAAAGCAATGAAAAATTAGCTACAAAGAATGTAATACAGAATGTGGCATTTGAAGACTGCAAGAAAAACTCAAGTCACTGAACTTATCTGGACTCCCAAAGACGAGTTCAATGTTCTCCAAAGTCAGGGCATAGAGGCACAGCCCGCTCTGAGGATGGGGGCCTTTGGGCGACTCCAAAGGCCAGGCCAAAGAGACAGAGTAGGAATCCAGCAAAAAGGGCCTAAACAACAAGTAGAGCAGGAAAAAAGAGGGGAAAACAGCACCTCTCAAGCCAGCCCCCCATCACCACTAAACTTCCACCCCTTCCTTCAAGAAAAACCTGAGGCTTTCCCTCAAAACAGGTTCAAGTCCATCAACTCACTTCTCTTCTAGCTACCAGATCAGGATGGAGATTCCAACCCATTTTAAAACTCATCTCAGCAACTATGGTTGTCAGGAGAACCACTTACCACTAAATCATTCAAAACTCACTCTCTCCCCACCCCCGGCAAAACTGTCACCTCCTTTTGCCTTTATTCAAGCTGGACTGAAGGAGATACCTGGAAACTTGGGTGGTTTTTTAGCACACATGCATTTGAAAGCTGGAATCTCATTAAATAGGCAGGACTATGCAGATCCTACAGCAAGGGTCAGCAAAGTACAACCCAAGGGGCAAATTCGACCACTGCCTGTCTGTAAAGAGTCTGGAACACAGCCATGGCCATTATTTTATGTATTGCTTATGGCTGCTCTCACACTGTGTGTGTGTGTGCTTAGTCGCTCAGTGGTGTCCGACTCTTTGCAATCCTGTAGACTGTAGCCAGCCAGGAACCTCTATCCATGGGAATTCCCCAGGCAAGAATAATGGATAAAGTTCAAAAGCCTAAACTACTAATGACCTAGCTCTTTAAAAAAGTTTGTCCTGTCCTAGAGCAAAGTTAACACCAGTAAGCAAACATCAGACTTAGCTGGAGTGCTTGTTACAGAATCAAATTCCAAGACCAGCCCAAAACATTCTGTTTCAGAGGATCCGTAGAGAGGCTGAAATCTGCATCTTAACAAGCTCAAAGAGGGTCACCAACCACTCAGAAACTCTATAGGCTTAAGAGATGTCTTTAAACATTTAAATTTAAAAAGCCAATTACCATAATATTAAAAGATGACTTTCCCTTTTGAAGTAAAAACTCCAAGCCTCAGCCAGCTCAGCTCTATCCAAAATAAAATTTTCTAGGGCTGTGAAGTGCAAAGGCCAAGAAACACCTGTTCAATCTTTTAGGCTTACCTGTGCTTTGCAAAGATTAATCGTTGCCACTGAAGTTTACTCAGCCATGCTCTCTAATTATTAGCAAAGCGCTGTTCTCAGGCAGGGGAGACGGTTTCCGTTTCCATAACAACTTGGTTAAGCCTTCAGCGCAAAAAAAAAAAAAAAGCACTTGCAGAAAGAGGTGCGCAAGTAGCCAGCCTAGCTCCATGTGCATCAGCCAGAAAGTATAGCCCTTTGGTACTTGCAACCCCCCAGAGCACATTAGCAACCCTTCTGAAAAACCTTTTCATCTCAAGGTTGCATTATTATTAAATTTTCTTGTGATGGGCTATTTTGATACTAATTGTCGCCCAAATCATGGATAAGACTAATAATATATGGTAATAATATGCATTTTAGCACAGAGAACAGTGCAATTTTCCCCAAAGGACAAAGAGGGGAGCACCCTAAGATGCTTACAGGATGTTAAGTGCACAGAGTTCCCAGATCAAGTAAGTTAGTAAAATCCTGGTTGCACAAATTAAACAGCTTTCTCTGCTGAAACTTCCCAGAGCCTTTATTTTTCTAATGTGTTTCTTGCCTCTCCCAGGATAAATGGGTGGGCTTTCTTTCCAGTCCTAAACTTCTTTAGCTCTTTCTTCTTTTTTTCCCCCACAGAGCCATAACTACCACTCCCCATCCCCCTACCTCTGTGCCTTACCATAATCTAGTCCTAGTTTGCTCAGGACTTCCAGTGTTAAAGTGAAAGTGAAAGTGTCACTCAGTCGTGTCCGACTTGTCGGGATCCCATGGACTGTTGCCCAACCAGGCTCCTCTGTCCATGGAATTCTCCAGGCAAGAATCATGGAATGGGAATCTTCCCAACCCAGGGATCAAACCTGGGTCTCCCACATTGTAGGGCAGACTCTTTACCAAGTGAGCCACCAAGGAACCTTCTTCCAGTGTTAAAACTGGGGCAAACCAAAACAACTGGTCACTCCACCATGCCCTCAGCACACGGGCTTTCCGTAGTTCACCAGACATTTGTGTTAGAGTTGGTTGAGTTTATCTTCCTGGATAGAGGACAGAGAACAGACTCAATGTCGCTTTGGAACCCCAGCACCTACCAAAATCCTCCATAGGTATGTCTTGAATAAATGAATTAAACAGAAAGTAGAGAGTCCTTCCAAACAGACCCACTCCTTTTCTTCACTCAAAACTACTATGAAATTGCCATTTTTATAGGTCAAAAATGGTCAGATATGGGGAATTTCATGTTTTAACCTAACATGTCCCATCACGTCATGGGAAATAGATGGGGAAACAATGGAAACAGTGTCAGACTTTATTTTTCTGGGCTTCAAAATCACTACAGATGATGACTGCAGACAGGAAATGAAAAGACGCTTACTCCTTGGAAGGAAAGTTATGACCAACCTAGATAGCGTATTCAAAAGCAGAGACATTACTTTGCCAACAAAGGTTCATCTAGTCAACGCTATGGTTTTTCCTGTGGTCACGGTATGGATGTGAGAGTTGGACTGGGAAGAAGGCTGAGCACCGAAGAATTGATGCTTTTGAACTGTGGTGTTGGAGAAGACTCTTGAGAGTCCCTTGGACTGCAAGGAGATCCAACCAGTCCATTCTGAAGGAGATCAGCCCTGGGATTTCTTTGGAAGGACTGATGCTAAAGCTGAAACTCCAGTACTTTGGCCACTTCATGCGACGAGTTGACTCATTGGAAAAGACTCTGATGCTGGGAGGGATTGGGGGCAAGAGGAGAAGGGGACGACAGAGAATGAGATGGCTGGATGGCATCACTGACTCGATGGACGTGAGTCTGGGTGAACTCCGGGAGTTGGTGATGGACAGGGAGGCCTGGCGTGCTGTGACTCATGGGGTCGCAGAGTCAGACACAACTGAGCAACTGATCTGATCTGATCTGATACTTTTATTCTAGAAGCAGGGTTTGCATATGCAAAAATAGAGGGTTGGTAGCCACCTTCTCCATTTGGTCAGGAGTAGATACCCAAAACCTTGCTTAACTATGTGTGAAGTCTAAGAAAGTGAAAGTGTTAGCCGCTCAGTCCTACCCACTCTTTGCCACCCTGTGGACTGCAGTCTGCCAGGTGGTCCTGTCCCTGGAAGTCTGGATTGCCATTCCCTTCTCCAGGGGATCTTCCCAACACAGGAATGAAACCCAGGTCTCCTGCATTGCAGGCAGATTCTGTACCATCTGAGCCACCAGGAAATCCCCACCCAACCGTGTGTACATCGTACATCACCTTAACCTATATTTAAAGGGCCATTCAGACAGCGAGACCCACCTTCCTACACAGGAGAGAAGGGGCAAGGGCACAACCTTGAAAAAAATGACACAGCCCCTGAGGATACCACATAAACTGCTTAGAATCAACTAGGCCCCAGATATGGCAGGAGAGTCACTTCCAGTAGACCTCAAGCCTCATTATACCCTCACAGCAAAACATGAGCTCCATGTCACACCCACAGGCACTGAGCCAGGTTTCCGGCAAACCCTAAAACGCCAAAAAGTGGACAGTGACCCAATTTCAGGAAATCCCAGACCCTTCCCCAAAACAGTTGGAAAAACCCTCCCACTCCTTAGCCCATGAAATTACCCAGCCCATAAAAAATAACCACCACCCACAACTCGAGGGCCTTCTCACCTTCAGAGATGGTGCACCATCTGTCTGCAAAGCGAATTTCTCTCAGGGCGACTCTCTTGCCCTCCGAGGCTTTCACACTCCACAGAACAGGTTTCTCTCAGGGTCCCTGCTGCCACTGAGACGTGCACACTCTGTTGAGGGAGTTTCTCTCAGGGCCCCTCGCGTCCCCTGAAATGTCCATTCCATGGTGCAAATGCGCCTCTCAGCGCTGTTCGGGACATCTGAGATGTCCACACTCTATGGAACACAATTCTCTCAGGGCTGCTCTGGACGTCTGTCACTCTATGGAATGCTTTTATTTCAGGGCTGCTCTAGACATCTGAGATGTCCACTCTATGGAACGCGTCTCTCTCAGGGCTGTGCTCACCTTCTGAGATGGACTGTGTAGCTCTCTAAATAAGCTGGCTTCCACTTTACTGTGGGCTTCCCTGGTGACTCAGCTAGTGAAGAATCTGCCTGCAATGTGGGAGACCTGGGTTCAATGCCTGGGTTGGGAAGATCCCCTGGAGAAGGGAACAGATAGCTACCTACACTAATATTCTGGAGAATTCCACGGGCAGAAGAGCCTGGTGGGCTATAGTCCATGGGGTCGCAAAGAGTTGGACAGGACTGAGTGACTTTTACTTTCAGTTTACCGTGGCTCACTCTCAAATTCTTTCCTGAGTGAAGCAAAGGACCCTCACTTGGAGGCTCATCAGAGGGACTCACCTGAGACCTGGGACATGACCATCCTCCCTGGCTCCATTTTCTTGCAACACTTTCACGTACAAGATATGGAGAGGAGCTCTACGTTTAGAATCCAAAAGGGAAAGTCCCACAATCCTCCCATATCCAAGCTGTGCAGAGCACTGCTGTGTGTAGGACCAGGGCTTGCCAAAGATTGCATGTCAAAGACTCAGCAGAAAACACACGCGTCCACTCAATATGAATAACATGTTTTCTGCCAGCTGAAATGAACACCTTTCCATGTGGGCTTATGCTGGCAGCCCAGGGAGAAGAGACAGCATTTCTGTGTTTGGAAGGGAACAGTGGAGGTGGCAGATGCCTGGAAAGAGACACAGGGAGGGCCGAATTTCAGGATCACTCAGCTGTGCAAAGGCATGTGGGCAGTAGGGATGTTAGACAAGGCCCTTTCTTGAAAAAGAGGCCATTCATGAAAGAGAGCTTTCTGACTACCCATGAGAGGATACAGGACAGAAGGGATGACAGAAGATGATCTGCTTTGGACTCCTGGTGAAGGAGGAAGGACACTAAGACAGAAATGGATGTCACAGGAAAAAGCAGGCAAGAAAAGCAGAAAAGAGGGAGATGGAAAGAAATTTTTGAAAAGGAGGAGCAGACAATAGATGGAGAGGAAGAGAGAGAACCAAGGGTTTCAGCCTAGAATACTTCAAAGTTCAATGGAAAGTAACTTGTACTTTCCATTGAGCGTGGGAGTAACGTCCCATTTCTCCAACAGCCAACCATGCGTGGTCGTGCCAGCCAAACACTGAACTGGAGCCAAAGGGCACTGGCTGGCAGCTTGAATAGGTTAAGCTTTCAAGTGACTGGAGTCCCACCTTTCCTAATCATTTGTTCTTCTAATTATCAAGAGACCTGAATTTCTTTGATCAACCTTTATTTTAGATGATCATATCTCAACAGTTTAGGACATAAAACATTTCCTGTCTGGAATGTGAAAATTTGTTAACAGTCTGTGCTTTCGCTCAGATAGCAATGTGTGCATATGTCAGAGAGGCTCCTGAGGGCTTGGAAGGCGTCTTGGTGTGAACCATCCCAACGCCAGGGGGCAGCCCTGTCCCCAAGAAGTTGCAACCATGCAGATTTCAGGACCGGCCAGATTGTAAACCAAGAGCCTACAGTTTAAGAATCACCAGATATCTTCCTTGGCACCTCTCACTGTAACTCATATAGATCACTTTAGCACAGCAGACAAGTTGGTATCTCAGGACAAATATCAAAGTGATTGTTATAATACAGTTACAGAATTCAGAAAAGCCCTCAGCTAGCAACTTCATCACTTAGCTATTCCTAAGAAATGTTTATAATCTCTAAATTAGAGTTTGTTTGTTTAAAAAAAAAAAAAAGGCTCATTAAACAGTTCTATGAAGATGCCTAAAATAGAGAAGCCTCAACGTTCCAGACTGTACCATTCTTTAGTAACATTCAGTCCACACACCACCCTCTCTCAGCCCAGCCACACTGTCAGATCACTTTTATAAGAGTCTTTCCAATAACACACAGTCTCTGATTATTCAGTCTAAGGACTTTTTTACTGTATAAAAATTATTCCATCTATATTTTTCATTTAAAATATCTGACAAAGCCTATAGAAAGGCTGAAATCTCTTGACATGGCAAACATAAAATTTACTCATCTTTCCAGCTGAGTTCAAGTTTCACAAAAATTAGGTTTCTTAAATAGAAGCTTTAAAATGTAGATGTGCCAGATCTCATATAGAAAGGTTCTACTGAAGAAAATTGATTCTGGTAGAAGACAGATTCACTCACTGATCTGCCTGTGGTTAATACTGCTGAACTGCAAGGACGGAGGGAGGGTGGAAGGGAAGTTTCTTGACTCCCTGGGGAACAAGTATCAATACAGAAGTGAAGTGTTATTTGCTTACCCTTGTCCGACTCTTTGTGACCCCGTGGACTGTAGCCCACCAGCCACCTCTGGTGGAATTCCACCTCCATGGAATTCTCCAGGCAAGAATACTGGAGTGGGTAGACATTTCCTTCTCCAGGGGCTCTTTCTCACCCAGGATCAAACCTGGGTCTCCCACATTGCAGGCAGATTCTTTACTGTCTGAGCCACCAGGGAACCCCCATCAATACAAAAAGATCCACAACTGTGATATTCTGAAATTTCAAACTGTGCCCCGGAGTGTCCTAAAATCTGACCATTAACAATTATCTGAATAAGGAATGTTTTTTCACATACATTGTTTAACTGCTAATTGTGCTGTGAATTTTACTGGCTAATCTGTTTTGTACTAGAAAGCAGCAAGCTTCTGCTTCTAATGGACCTGATGTGGAATCCTCTACCTGAAGGGCAAATTGTCCTGGTTCCCTCCTCACAGGGTCTGTTGGCAAAGCCTGTTGCTGAGCTGGCTTATTCCCAGGCCATTTTTCCCTGGACTTTTTATCTGGAGAGCTCATTCTCCTCACTCACTTCTTGGCTGAAATGTCACATCCTCAGACAGAAGTCTTCTTTCATTGCCTTATATAAGAAATATTTCCATGCTCAACACCACTAATTATTAATATTAGAAAAATGCAAATCAAAATCACAATGAGGTACCACTTCACACTGGTTACAATGGCCATCATTAGAAAGTCTACAAATAATAAATGCTGGAGAAGGTATAGAGAAAAGGGAGCCCCCACCCACAGTGTTGGTGGGAATGTAAATTGGTGTAATTAATAAAGAAAACAGATAAGGGTTTCCTTAAAAAACTAAAAACAGAGTTGCCATATGATCCAGTAATCCCACTCCTAGGCATATATCTGGAGAAAAGTCTAATTTAAAAAGGTACATCCACCCAGTGTTCATAGCAGCACTGTTTACAATAGCCAAGACATGGAAACAACTTAAATGTTCATTAACAGATGACTGGATAAAAAAGATATGGTATATATACTGGTATATATACTAATATATGCACAATGGAATACTACTCAGCCATAAGAAGAATGAGATAATGCCATTTGTAGCAAAACGGATGGATCTAGATTATCAAACTAAATGACATAAGTCAGACAAAGAAAGACAAATATATGATATTGCTTATATATGGAATTTTTTAAAATGTTACAAAAGAACTTATTAACAAAACAAAAATAGACTCACAGACATAGAGTTTGGTCCAAACCAAATTTATGGTTACCAAAGGGGAAAGGTGGGGAGGAATAAATTAGGAGCTTGGATTTAATAGATACACACCACTGGCACCCCACTCCAGTACTCTCGCCTGAAAAATCCCATGGACGGAAGATCCTGGTAGGCTACAGTCAATGGGGTCGCAAAGAGCTGGACACGACTGAGTGACTTCACTTTCACACTACTATATATAAAATAGATAAAAAGGATCTAATGTATAGCACAGGGAACTATGTTCAACATCTTGTAACAACCTATAATGGAAAAGAACCTGAAAAAAATATATATATAAATATACATATATAACTGAATCACTCTGCTGTACACCTAAAACTAACACAACATTGTAAATGAACTATGTACCTCAGTAACAATTGCTTAATTAAAAAAGAAAAAAAAATTAAGAAATATTTCCCCCATCTACCACACACACACACACACACACACACTCCCTCACACACACACACACCAGCCCACACGCACACTATTTTTTATCACTGTTTCCTGTTTGCATTATTGCATTTCTCACCATTTCATTTTTTATTTATTTAATTATTCTTCCTTTTCTGTTTCTCCCAGTAGACTGGAAGCTCCTTGAGGGCAAGTGTCTGGCACAAAAAAGTACAAGTGCAATAATAAACTGAAAAATAAACGGAGGAAAGGCCGTCAGAGATGAGAAGCTATGGCCCTCCCACAAAATGTAACCTGGGTCCCCATCCCATTCCAGGGACCATGAGGCATTACTTTCAGTCTTACAAATGGACCTGACTTGGTAACATTTGGAGTCTAGGAAAAAGTTCCTCCTGCTAAAAACAAACGCCCTTTCCTTGAGCTGGGTGTGTCTGGCCTCACCACCCAGAAGGCACCACTATTTTCTTTATAGGTTCAGGGTCAGAGCTTGATGATTTTTCCACCTGGATATATTGAAAGAAATTTGAAGAAATGTATTTCTGTTTGCTTTGCAGCTTTTCAGCTTTATGTTCTTGAGACCACCCCCCATCCCTACTCTGGGCGTCTCTTTCAACCACACCCTAACAGCTCACCGCCAGTCTCCTACAGTAAGCAACACCCCTGTCTGCCGGTTTTGAAGTTTATTCCTGATCATATTCCTGGTCATCCTCAAATGTCCATTTCAATCTCACAGTCTTGGGCACGACTCAGTGCAGACCCAAACTGGCAGGGAACTTCAAGCCAGCGGACAGAAGAACGTTCTGGCAGGATGGTGAGTGTTCAGAATGGAAGCTCTAGGCTGCAATACTTACAACAACAGATTTCCTGGCACTCAGTAAAGTTAGGGAAAGCCCCAGAGGGTGCTCTCCTGAGCCTCCAGGCTTCATGGAGCTCGGGCCCAGGCCATCCGAAGGGGACTTCCTTTTGCCTCTCATATGCATCGATTTATGCATTTATTTGCATAAGCAAACTCCAGAAAGTCAATAATAACACTCTGGAGTAAGGCCTGAGCAAGGTGCCCCAGGGGCAACAACAGTAATAGAGACAGGAGTACAGAAAAGGCTGCAAATCCTCGGCAAAGATGCCTGGAATCACATCCAGATGGTAAACAGAACTCAGCCAGGCTTCCCAGAGGAGCACCTTGGCAGCTCCCATCGCGACCTGGGAAGAGAGCATCCTCAAATTCCAAACCAGCCTCTCCGTGTACACCTGCACACAACTCCCAGCCCAGCTCCTCCTGACTCCTTCAACCTCACCCCATAGGTTGTTCACTCATCCTCATATTTTAAGACACGAGTACCTCAATCTGGGAGAAATCTCAATGGATATTTTTGGATGATTTAACAAAACAAAACCTACTCACCATTATGCAAATGCACAATGAGGCTAGCAGAAGTGGATGAAAGTTACTCCCTCATTCATTCCACCAGCCTTTCTGGAGAAGCCCCAGTGTCCCAGATTGTGTGGGGGGGCTCCCACTGACCTCATTTTCCCCACTCGTTCTAGCTCTTCCTCTTCTCAAAACCTATTCCTTCAATCAGAAGGACTCAAAAATAGCCGTCCTGCATTTGTTCTATTAGAGGGCTCACTAAGAAGCAAATATAGGAAAGGAGAGAAAGTAAGAGTAATAGAGGTAAAAAATAATGTAGAAAGGCGTGAAAGAGAGAGCTTAGGACAAAAATGAGGAGAGAGAGAGAGGACTGAAGAAGAGGGTCGTAGGAAAAAAGGAAGACAACAGGGAGACTATTTAGCGAGGGGAGGAGCAATGAAGCATGTGAAGCATGCAAAGCAATGAAGAAAGTGTCAACTACAAATGGGCACTTGCCATCTCCCTCTCCAAGGGTTATCATGAGCTGCTGCAACTGCTGACCTTCAACACCCCCCTGAAAGGACTTCAGGGTGGAGAGCAGAAATGAGGCACTCTGTGTTTAGGGAAAAACTGGCAGGACAGGTCTTCAGAGAGTTAGATATTCTCAGGAGCTGATTTTATGAGCTTAATTCTTATATCTCCATATCTAGAAAAACACTAAAATCCTTCATGGTGATGACTGTTCCCTGTGACTAGCAGAAACCTTCTGGAAAAAAATAAATGCTGGATTGCATGTATTCCCCCTTCACCAAAATCACATATTTGGTGACCCGCCCCCTGCCTCTTAGGAGCGTCTCTCAGAGTCATCTGAGGTGCTGTCTACCAGGCTGCAGGCCTCATTTTGCCCCAGATAAAACTTAACTCACAACTCTCACGTTGTGCATCTTTTTTAAGTATTTCAACAAATGTATAAACCCGGCACTCATCCCTTAATCAGGCAAGACTGGAGAAAATTGTTTAGAATCTAAAGAGCCATTTAAGTTCCTCTCCTCTAAACTCTGCCCCCCACACGGAGTGCCCCCCACTTCCAGGATACAAAGGCTCCCAGAACAGTCCTTACCAAAGGAGCTTCTCTTCCTGTGCCTCTCCAGTGGAGGCAGTTCCACCTCCCACAAGGCGGCCCTGTCCACCTGAACTACAGGGGGCATTCACTCCCCTCACAAAAGGCCCAGCCCTGCCCCCAATACCCTTTAGTTCTGAAAGTTGAGTCTGCACTTAATCAACTTCCCCCGCCCCCGCCTGCCCTGCAGATTTGGAGAGAATGGATCCATGTATCTGTATGGCTGAGTCCCTTTGCTCTCCACCTGAAATTTTTTATAATTTAAAAAAAATTAAAAATTATACTTCAGTCCCCCCTAAAAAAAAAAAAACCTGATTTGAACATGGTCCTCCTCAACCTCACCAAGGCTACTGCAGCCCATCACCTTGAACTTACTTTCTCCCACGGTTGAGCTGTCACTGACCATCTTCACAGACACTGCTGTGTACGCCAACAATTCATGGTCCAGGGGTGTATGGAACCCACTGGAAGATGCTGTGTCTTAAAGAGAGAAAAGCAGAAAGCTTGGGGGTGAATAATCAGAGTACGAGGGTATCAGGTCCATTCTGATGGCCGGTGCACAGCAGTGTCTCTGCAGGACTAAAGAAATCATATTCTTCCCTTTGACAAACCTTTACTGAAAACATTCTATAGCCAGTCATCTATACGCCCCATTAGGAGACTTCTAAACACCCAATGCTTTGGCCACCTGATGCGAAGAGCTGACTTATTTGAAAAGATCCTGAGGCTGGGAAAGATTGAGGGCAGGAGGAGAAGGAGACGACAGAGGATGAGATGGCTGGATGGCATCACCGACTCAATGGACATGAGTTTGGGTAAACTCTGGGAGTTGGTGATGGACAGGGAGGCCTGGCATGTTGTTCATGGGGTTGCAAGGAGTCTGAACGACTGAGTGACGAACTGACTAACTGACTGACTGACTGGCTGAAACACCCAATGGACAGCTTATGCCCTAGTGGGGAACACTGTGCTCAGTCGCTAAGTCATGTCCAACTCTTCAACAACCCATGGACTGTAGTCCACCAGACTCCTCTGTCCATGGGATTTTCCAGGCAAGAATACTGGAATGGGTTGCCATTTCCTCCTCCAGGGGATCTTCCCCACCCAGGGATCAAACCCAGGTCTCCTGCATTGCAGACGGATGCATTACTATTGAGTCACTGAGGAACACAGTTGTCTCAATAACTCAGACATTGGAATAACTCAATAAGTACACAAGGCAGAAGGAATTGACTGAAAAACACACAAAAACTGGCACATGCTGTGTCAGTAGAAATTCTTCTATATATATATAGAAGAATTTCTGTATATATATTATATATATATAGGTAATGAGAGAAATTTCCCCTAACACCCAAAGACTGGATCACAGTCCTTTTCCCCAAAACAATCTCAGAAGCCTTTTTTTTTTTAATTTACGAAAACTGTTATCCAGGTAATATTAGAACTCTTAAAATCTTCCACAGAGTGTTAACTTTCAGCAGGATATCTTTGATAAGAGAAATGATGTAAAATCTCTCATCAGTCAAATGTAAATAAAGACATCAGAATTTTTCAGACCATTAAATCAGCAATCTTCATCTCTCTGCGCTAAAGAGATACACAAAATATTGTCACAGAAAGTCTCATAAAAACTCATTACAAATGTTCCCAAAGGTTCATAAAATTACCTGATGAAGGCAACAAACTCTTCAAAATTCATCTTCTATAAACTGAGCACCAAAGAGTCAGAAGCATCACTAACATCTTTTTAACTAAGACGCTTACAATGAAAGGTACAGGCAAAGAAAGACAAGCCTTCCCCCAAATTAGCAGGTTTAAATAATTTAATTAGATGAACATCCAGGGATAAAATAGAAATAAAAGGGGGACAACAAACTCCCATATCTGTAAATTAATGGCACTCTCTGTGCTCTTCTGCCACATATTCAATTAATAAGGGGCTCTAGGACAGTAGGGCAATTTTCTTCTCTATTCACAGGATTTCAAGGTGAGAAGCTAATAACTTGCAGTAAGTTGCTTGCTTAAGATTAATGGTATTCAGCAAGAAGCTTTATAATTTAGGACTGTCAACCTCTGGAGAATAAATGGGCAAAGGGACATGATGGACTCGGGCTGCCAATGGCCCTGGGGACCACAAAGCACCAGCTGGAAAACAGAGGTCCACCAGGGTCAAATTTCCAGCCTTGGACTTTCTCTCTGAAATGTGGAGACAGTCTGAAAGGAAATGCAGCCAGCTCCACAGGGATCCATGCTGCAAATCTTCAGGCTTTAAACAAAGCCCCTGTCCATCTGGATGGCTCTTGGCAAACAGGGAGACAAGAATTCAGGAGCTCAGCAGGAGTCACCATGCACTGGGATCCTCTCTTAGGGCACTCAAGGCACAGTTCTTTTTCTGGGGGACAGACTTCAACCCTCCACACCCCTGGAGGTCAAAGGTATTTCTGGTGGCCACCATCCCAGGAAGGCACCATAGATCAACTGCCAAGAATGTGAGTAGGAACCACAGAGGAATCCTTAGAACAAAATCAGGTTTGGTTTTCACTTGTTAGAAACACTTTCCTTCCTCCATGCCTGTGGGAGCCAAGAAGCTTCTACATCGGAGGAAATTAAGCGATCTCAGAATCACAAGGGCAGAGGGACCCAGTGAACAGGTCCTCGTCCAACCACCCCGCAGGATTCTCAGTCCATCACCCACCCCAGGTCAGACAGGATTAAAATTCAGGAGGAGTTACTGGTTTAGTGGTTTTCAAGTGGTGGCAGTACCATCACCAGCTCTCAAGGACATTTAGAAATATTTGAGTCTTCACCATGCAAGGGAACATTGAGTGTGGACATACACCAGAATCTGTGTCAGCAGATACGGAACGATCCTTCCCCAAATGCCATTCAAGTTTCTATTTAAAAAAACTGATTTCCTTCATTCATCTTGGACAGAAAAGAATCATAATATTCAGAGAAGCGGTGCATCCTGCCCTTGCTCACCTCTCTAGTTAAGAGGCAGAAATCCGAGGTTCCTGGCTTCTTCTCTCCACTCTACCATCAGGAAGGTGGAAGCAACAGGAACAGAGGTGATGGGTTATTTACTATTTACTGACTATTTACTGAGCCTTCGCCATAGCCCGGGCCTGGGTTAAGGGCTTTGCATACTTTCATTGAATCTGCACAAGGAGCCTGATAGGAATCTAGGTCTCAGAGAGGGTAACTAACTTGCCAGAAGCCACACAGCCTGAAAGTGGCAGGCTATGGCTCTCACTGACAGGCCTGCTCTGCCCAGAGCTGGGCACCACAGTGTTCACCACACAAAGGAACGATGGACAGAGGCGAAGGATAACACCAGACCACGCCTCCCTCAGCACAAAGTGCCCACCTCCTAAGGCCCTTCGGGAGATGCGTCAAGGACCAGAAGGTCACCATGCGTTCCCTTCCAGAACTTTCAAGCGACCGGAAAACTGACCCAGAGGAGCATCACTGTCTGTGACTAGAACCCCTCCAGGATATCTAGGGGTCAGTCTGCCTCAGAAATGGCCATGACCATGAAGGTGAACCCAGATTATGAGCCCACGAACCTCTGTGTCCTTGGCTGGGAAGCTATGACAACACAGTGGCTCCTCCCTGAGGAGCAATCATCGCTATCTTAATGTCGGGGGTGGTGACAAGACCGGGAACCCCTCCCCGGCCGGCCGTGGTTCAGCCTTTGCTGTATTTCCTAAAGGAGCCTCTGGTCAAGGCGCACAGTGGAAACAGGACAGCAGCAGAAGAACGATGTTTTTCACATCATGATATCCTTCAGGCTGTAAGCCTGCTGCCTCAGTCATTTCTCACATCATGAAAACAAAGGGAAAGGCACAGACATTTGAACCACTTCTTAAGGTCCCGGGGCTGAAACTTTGTCATCAGTAGCTCTTTTATTCCCTCTTAAGCTGCAATTTGACCAGCACATATGACATTCAGTTCCTAATTCCTGCACTGAAGCAGAGGTTGATTAACTGTGAAGCAAAAGAGACCCAAGGGACGCCCCTGGTGGTCCAGTGGTTAAACACGCTGTGCTTCCACTGGAGGGAGCACAGGTTCAATCCCTAGTCTGGGAACTAAGATCCTGCATGCTGTGTGGAACAGACAAAAAGAAATTTGATTTAATTAAAAAAAAGAGGGAGACCCAAGCTTCAGGACCCGTCCCATGGATCCCTCCCAGGGACCCAGCATTGTGTTCACATGCAAATGTTTTTGTCAAAATAACAAAAGTGAAATATTTTAACTTCAGTTGGTTAAGACCACTGTCTCCTTCACTTCAACTTGCCCTCTGTCACACTTATCTCTCTGTCGGGGGACACTGGTGGGTTGGAGGCTTGTTAGGGATGTAGTAAAGGGGAAGCTAGTTGGGGGGTCCATTCAGATGGGGTGTAAAGGGGTGTGCTGTGCTGTGTTTAGTCGTTCAGTTGTGTCTGACTCTTTGCCATCCCATGGGCTGTAGCTCACCAGGCTCCTCTGTCCATGGGGATACTCCAGGCAAGAATACTGGAGTGGATTGCCATGCCTTCTTCCAGGGGATCTTCCCAACTCAGGGATCCAACCCACGTTGCTTGTATTGCAGGCAGATTCTTTACCATTTGAGCCACCAGGGAAGCCCGTAGAGGGGTGTATATACCTTATTTTCCTATATTGTCAATGTTAGTTCATAATTAGCAATGTTTGGGATTCACACAAAGCTTCACGCGCCTCTGAAAGGAGTTACCCCAACGCTCCTGACCCCTACTGTAATGGCAGGCGTGCACCCTCCAGCACTTGCCAGGAGAAGGCACTCTCTCCCCTGCCCCCAGGATCCCTTTCCAGTCACCTCGCCCATGGCCACCCCACCCCCCACTGCCCTCCTCCCACACTGGCCTTGCTGGCTCCACCTCACCTCTGCTCACTTGCCTCCTTTGGCTAAAATGGTCTCAATCACATTTCCTGAGGTCATTTAACTTCCTACTCCTTTGACACAAACTACTGATCTCAATGAAAACCAGCATAAATCTCATTAAAATGCCTGAAAAAACGAGGACACCAATGACAAACTGGTTAACGAGTGTCTTCAATTCAAAGGACATTTAAGATTAGTCACTGCACAGAAAATGTGAAATGCCCCGAAGTCTCACAGCTCCAGTATGAAAGCAGTCTGATGGGAGTTTTCCCAGATTTGACACACCTAAAAATATACATGACAATACCAGTCACAAGGAGTGAAAGTTTTCTACACTAGCAATAATAAAAGTCAAGTTTCCATTCTATTCCAGGGCGGTGGTTCTCCCCCAGTGCTTTTATAAAAGGCAAATGGCTGGGTCCCACTGATACTGATTTAATTAGCCTGGGAGCATCCTCAGCTTTAGGACTGTAATAGTTCCCAGATTATTCTACTGGGCACCCCATGGGCAGGACCACTGCCAAAAAAGAATGAGTCATCTTTCTATTTTTTCCATAGAAAATGATATTACAAAACCATCATCATGTGAAAAGCAGATCAATGAGCTTTCAGCCAAAAACTGTAGGAAAAAAAAAAAAGAGAGATTTGGGAACATGGAACATGTTAGGCAATGAATTAAAATAATAATAACAGTAATAATAACTTTATGTTATTTTCTGGATTTTGTAATGTTTATGGTATGTTATGTAAATGATACAACTTTTAAATCATGTGCTGTGATTTCTTTTCTATTAATAATTTTGTGTTCATAAAGTGAACACAAAAGTTCATTAAACAACCATAATTTTGTGTTCATAAATTTTGTATTCATAAAGAAGACTCCCCAAATGTAGAAGCTTGAGTTCTCCCCTGGGAAAAGAGCAAATTTTGTGTGTGTTTTTCAAAATAGGTAGATTCCATTAGCCAAGGAAGGCAAAGAACTTGGTGGGTAACAAATCCAAGGAGATTAAAGATAGCATCAGCGTTCATCAGCACCAGCCCCACAGAACTTGATAATTCTGTCATATTCGCCTCCATGTTCAGCACAAGCCTGGTACATGGGAGGTATTAGTGAGAAATTTGTCAATTTTTTTTACTTATTCCCTCCTTGACTACAGCTATGAAAAATATAGGGTTTTTTTTTACGATTTTGATGTTTAAAAGTTTTTCATTTAAACTTTTATTTAATCCTATTACACAATCATTAAAAGGAACTATTAGGAAGAGTGTGTATTAATAGCAAGAAGGGCAAAGGACATAAAACTGTACATCCCAAATCACTGAACTCAAGTTAAAAAAAATCTGCACTGAGCAAGCAAAAAGTCTAGAAGAAAAAAAATGACATGTTAATAGCAGCAATACTACAAATAAAATTATGGATTTTTTTTCACCTCTTACTATCAGTTCAGTCGCTCAGTCGAGTCCAACTTTTTGTGACCCCATGGACTGGAGCACACCAGGCCTCCCTGTCCATCGCCAACTCCCGGAGCTTACTCAAACTCATGTCCATTGAGTCGGTGATGCCATCCAACCATCTCATCCTCTGTCGTCCCCTTCTTCTCCTGCCTTCAATCCTTCCCAGCTTCAGGGTCTTTTACCATGAGTCAGTTCTTCCTATCAAGTGCTCAAAGTATTGGAGTTTCAGCTTCAGCATCAGTCCTTCCAATGAATATTCAGGACTGATTTCCTTGAGGATTCACTGATTGAATCTCCTTGCAGTCCAAGGGACTCTCAAGAGTCTTCTCTAACACCATAGTTCAAAAGCATCGATTCTTTGGTGCTCAGCTTTCTTTATAATCCAACTCTCACATTCATACATGACTACTGGAAAAACCATAGCTTTGACTATTTGGACCTTTGTCAGCAAAGTAATGTCTCTGCTTCTTAATATGTCATCTAGATTGGTCATAGCTTTTCTTCCAAGGAGCCAGCGTCTTTTAATTTCATGGCTGCAGTCACCATCTGCAGTGATTTTGGAGCCCCAAAATTATAACATCAGCCACTGTTTCCATTGTTTCCCCATCTATTTGCCATGAAATGATGGGACCAGATGCCATGATCTTAGCTTTCTGCATGTTGAGTTTTAAGCTAACTTTTTCACTCTCCTCTTTCACTTTCATCAAGAGGCTCTTTAGATCTTCTTTGCTTTCTGCCATAAGGGTGGTGTCATCTGCATATCTGAGGTTATTGATATTTCTCCTGGCAATTTTGATTCCAGCTTGTGCTTCATCCAGCCCGGCATTTCACATGATGTACTCTGCATGTAAGTTAAATAAGCAGGGTGACAATACATAGCCTGAACATACTCCTTTTCCTATTTGGAACCAGTCTGTTGTTCCACCTCCAGTTCTAACTGTTGCTTCCTGACCTGCATACAGATTTCTCAGGAGGCAGGTCAGGTGATCTGGTATTCCCATCTCTCTCAGAATTTTCCACAGTTTATTGTGATAGTCAGGAAAGCAGAAATAGATGTTTTTCAGGAATTCTCTTGCTTTTTTGATGATCCAGAAGATGTTGGCAATTTGATCTCTGGTTCCTCTGACTTTTCTAAAACCAGCTTGAACATCTGGATGTTCACAGTTCACATACTGTTGAAGCCTGGCTTGGATAATTTTGAGAATTACTTTGCTAGTGTGTGAGATGAGTGCAATTGTGCGGTAGTTTAAACATTCTTTGGCATTGCCTTTCTTTGGGATTAGAATGAAAACTGACCTTTTCCAGTCCTGTGGCCACTGCTGAGTTTTCCAAATTTGCTGGTATATTTAGTGCAGCACTTACACAACATCATCTTTGAGGATTTGAAATAGCTCAGCTAGAATTCCATCACCTCCACTAGCTTTCTTCGTGGTGATGCTTCCTAAGGCCCACTTGACTTCACATTCCAGGATGTCTGGCTCTCGGTGAGTGATCACACCATCATGATTATCTGGGTCATGAAGATCTTTTTTATATAGTTCTTCTGTATATTGCTACCACCTCTTCTTAACATCTTCTGCTTCTGTTAGGTCTGTACCATTTCTGTCCTTTATTGTGCCCACCTTTGCATGAAATGTTCCCTTGGTACCTCTCATTTTCTTGAAGAGATCTCTAGTCTTTCCCATTCTATTGTTTTCCTCTATTTATTTGCACTGATCACTGAGGAAGGCTTTCTTATCTCTCCTTGCTATTCTTTGGAACTCTGCATTCAAATGGGTATATCTTTCCTTTTTTCCTTTGCCTTTTGCTTCTCTTCTTTTCTCAACTATTTGTAAGGCCTCCTCAGACAACCATTCTGCCTTTTTGCATTTCTCTTCTTGAGCATGGTCTTGATCCCTGCTTCCTGTACAATGTCACGAACCTCCATCCATCGTTCTTCAGGCACTCTTTCTAACAGATCTAATCCCTTGTATCTATTTGTCACTTCCACTGTATAATTGTAAGGGATTTGATTTAGGTTATACCTGAATGGTCTAGTGGTTTTCCCTACTTTCTTCAATTTAAATCTGCATTTGGCAATAAGGAGTTCATGATCTGAGCCACAGTCAGGTCCTGGTCTTGTTTTTGCTGACTGTATAGGGCTTCTCCATCTTTGGCTGCAAAGAATATAATCAATCTGATTTCAGTATTGACCTTCTGGTGATGTCCATGTGTAGAGTCTTCTCGTGTTGTTGGAAGAGGGTGTTTGCTATGACCAGTGCATTCTCTTGGCAAAACTCTATTAGCCTTTGCCCTGTTTCATTCCGTATTCCAAGGCCAAATTTGCCTGTTACCCCAGTCGCACAGAGTCGGACATGACTGAAGCGACTTAGCAGCAGCAGCAGCAGCCAGGTGTTTCTTGACTTCCTACTTTTGCATTCCAGTCCCCTATAATGAAAATGACATCTTTTTTGGGTGTCAGTTCTAAAAGGTCTTGGAGGTCTTCATAGAACCGTTCAACTTCAGCTTCCTCAGCATTACTGGTTGGGGCATAGACTTGGATTACCATGATATTGAATGGTTTGCCTTGGAAACGAACAGAGATCATTCTGTCCTTTTTGAGATTGCATCCAAGTACTGCATTTCTGACTTTTTTGTTGACTATGAGGGCTACTCCATTTCTTCTAAATGATTTTTGACCACAGTAGTAGATATAATGGTCATCTGAGTTAAATTCACTTATTCCAGTCCATTTTAGTTCACTGATACCTAAAACGTTGATATTCACTCTTGCCATCTTCTGTTTGACCACTTCCAATTTAGTCCCCATTTTCCAAAATGTCACGAATGATCATGTACTAGTTTAATGATGACTGAATCAACCAGGACCGCAATATAAAATAAATGACAAAAGCAAACTGCAATAATCTGAAGAGTGTTTGGTTACGAGGGATGATTTAAAATGGAGGGGTTGACAGCTTTACCCTCTGAAACACTGCAGACGCAGGGTGAGCAGAAACACGACTCTCACAGGATTCTTGTGCCAGAAATGACACATCTCACCTCCACTCATATTCCATCAGCCAAAAGCAAGCTACATGACCACACTTCAACAGGATGGGAAGTGTGATTCAACATGCACCCAGAGGGAAGACAAAGGAAATATTCATGAACATCACTAGCGACCATCACAGGGGAAAGATCCAGACAGCCAATTTTCTTTGCATTTTTGCAAATGAGTGAGTCTGACCCAAAGCTCCAAGCAACACGAGGTCAAAAGGGCATGCTGGCTGAACAAATGAAATCATTGCCCCAAGAGGAAGTACTCTGTTTCCAACACTTCAACACAGAAACAGTACGGTGGGTGAAACCATGTGGGATCTTAATCAAATCCTCAAAAGGAAAGACAGAGGAAAAACCACCATGCCTTGAAAACTAAGTATGACCATCCAATTTCAAG
Source organism: Bos indicus x Bos taurus (assembly GCF_003369695.1). Taxonomy (NCBI): domain Eukaryota; kingdom Metazoa; phylum Chordata; class Mammalia; order Artiodactyla; family Bovidae; genus Bos; species Bos indicus x Bos taurus. Next base: position 14,011,679 of record NC_040097.1, on the reverse strand, counting down.
AAGTCAGTTCTTCATTGACACTCTTTTTATTCAAGATTTGATGTAAGATGAATGGATAAAAATGATGTGATTGATATCTATCTATCTATATACACACACACAGAATGGAATCCTTGTTGTTTAGTCCTTAAGTTATGTCTGACTCCTCTGCAACCCCATGGACTATAGCCTGCCAGGCTCCTCTGTCCATTGGATTTCCCAGGTGAGACTACTGGAGTGGATTGCCACTGCCTTCTCCAGGGGATATTTCCAACCCAGGAATCCAACCCTCGTCTCCTGCATTGGCAGGCAGATTCTTTACTGCTGAGCTACCGTCGAAGCCCAGTGGAATACTACTCAGTCATAAAAAAGAATGAAATTTTGCCATTTGTAGCAACATGGGTATACTTGGAAAGCATTATGCTAAAAGTGAAATGAGTCAAACAGAGAAAGACAAAAACTATATGACATCACTTATATGTGGAATCTACAAAATACAACAAATTAGTAAATATAACAAAAAAGAAGAAGATTCACAGATATAGATAATGAACTAGTGGTTTCCAGTAGGGAGAGGGAAGGAGTGGGGCAAGACAGGTGTGGGGAAGTGGGAGGTACAAACTATTGGGTGTAAAGTGACAGTCAAAGTGTTACCCACTCAGTCATCTATGACTCTTTGTGACCCCATGGGCTGTAGCCCACCAGGCTCCTCTGTCCAGGGATTCTCCAGGCAAGAATACTGGAGTGGGCTGCCATTTCCTTCTCCAGGGGATCTTCCTGACCCAGGGATCAAACCTTGGAGTCTCCCACACTGCAGGCAGATTCTTTACCATTTGAGCCACCAGGGAAGCCCCAGTTGGGTATAAAATAGGCTCAAAGATGTGTTGTACAGCACTAGGAATATAGCCCATATGTTGTAATAACTGTAAATGGAAAGTGACCATTTAAAATTAAGTATTTTTTTTTAAAGATTTGATGTCCAAAGGGAAAGCCTGTTTGTTCTGGAGAGAAGATACCACACAGGATTCTGCCTGGGAGGGGTCAGATGCAAGAAGCCCACCCCACAGGGCTCTGGAGGCTCAAGCTGGGCTCCTTCTTTCCTGGCAAGCAGTGAACTCCAGGATATTGCTCAAAGACAGAATCGATACTGAAAACATTTCCAAGTTGGTCTGGAACAAAATTTCCACAGAAGGTATCTGAAATAGAATAGCTCACCAAAGGATCTATATTAACGGGTAGGTGGATTTCTGTAACTGCACCCAGGATAACCTCAAAGCTGCAACTGGAAGAGACACCCCCTAGAGAGCCAAATAGAAGCCCACAAAAATAGCAAGCCAGGGGGCTCCTAATAACATCCCCAGCCCCTGCAAAGAATCACAGAGCTGTAAGCAGGCAGACTGCAGGAAGCAGAGATTACAGACAACACAAAGACAGGACAGTCTCGGCGCGGCACGGTGGAGCTTTGATGCCTCCAGCCCTGGCTGGCAATTTCCTTCTGAAATAGCACAGAGCCTTTTAAAATTATATGTTGCTTCTCCCCAGCCTCAAAGAACTTCTGAATGTAATGATTACAAGGAAGTTGCTACATGAAAAGAGCCGCTGCACGGAGAATTTATCCTCTTTCTTCTCACTGTTCCCACTCAAGTCATCATCTTTGTGCAACACATCCGTCATTCCTCACTGGAAGAGGAAATAACTCCAGCAGAGGCAAAGCGCTTGAAGGCGTCATTGACTGTGTTAGTTACATACTGCTGTGTAACAAGTCACCCCCAAAACCTAGAAACCTAAATGTTAATGGTCACTTCTTATTTCTCATGGTTTCTGTGGGGTGGGAACTGGGGAAAAGCTCAGCTGAGCAGTTCCCGTATGGGGTCTCAGAAGTGATTACTATCAAGTCTCGGCGGGGATGGTATCCTTGAGACCAGGTTCAAGGATCCATTTTTTATTCCAGTGGTGGCGGTGTGCTTTATTTATTTATTTTTAATTTTGGCTGTATCTCGAAGCATGCAAGGTCTTAGTTCCCTGACCAAGGATCAAACCCATGCCCTCTACAGGGGAAATGCAGTCTTAACCACTGGACCACCGGGAAGTCCCAGAGGATCCATTTTTAAAGTGGCTCACTCACCTAGCTAGCTGAATCAGTGCTGGCTCTTGGGCAGGGATCTCAGCTCCTGTCCACATGGGTCCCTCAAGACATGGCAGCTAGCTCCTGCAGAGCAAGGGATCCTAGAGACCAGGACAGAGACCAAGCCTCAGAAGTCACAAATCGTCAGATCTGCCAGGAAGGACCAGCCCTGATCCAGTGAAGGAGAGGACTATACAGGAACATGAAGACCAGGAGAAATCCTGGAATGTGGTTCCCAGGGAGTCTAAGACACTGACCATTAGGTGCCATGGGGTGGAGCAGATGACCTGATGCCCCCCGCCACCTTCCAATCTGGCCGGAATTTCTGAGGATTGAGTGCCTCCCAGGAGCAGCCCCCCTCAGTGACTGATAGACCTCAGTGTACACAGAGACCAGATCCCTCAGGCTTAGAGTGGGAACCCAAAGTGAATTACACTCCAGTTGCACCATGGCAGCTGGCTTAACAAAAACACCCTTTCTCACTTCCCCACTCCCCAGATGGTGTTTCCTGGGTTCATCTCATACATAAACCATATGCACTGAGATTACTAACTCAGGTTCTGCTTCTGGGAGCCAACCGAAGGCCAGGAGGGCACTGACAAGCTTCCTGTATTCATGGAGCTTTCATTGAGTTGGGAGGCAAAACATGTGCCTATAAATCAGACTTCATGGCCTCAAGAACAAGCTATAAGCTAATAATTAGGTTCTTAAAGAAAACACTACGTTTGGCAAAACCTCAGTTGGCAAGATCACAAGAAAAACAGAGGAGTGGTGGGAAAACAATGAAAGTGGCGTTCTGTGTATTTTTAAACTACGGTAAACAGGGACTTCCCTGGTGGTCCAGTGGCTAAGACTGCACTCCCAACGCAGGTTCAATCCCTGGTCAGGGATTTCACATGCCACAATTCAGACCCACTGCAGCCAAATAAATAAATTTTAAAGTAAATAAACTACAGTAAATAAAGCTTCCGGAAGGCATCTACAAAAGCAGACAAAATGTGTTCAGGTTGACTATTTGCTCCAAGAAATGGCCCTGCTCCTAAATGATCTTCCTCACTTGCCCCACAATCATGGCTCTGGTGCTGGGACCTGCTGATAAGTTTTTTAATAGACTGGACTCAAGAGATGATCTCACATGAAATAGTGTTCATCCACACTATGAAGGAGTTCTCTCTACAACTTGCTTTTCATGGATCGTGCTTGCTTTTCCTTGGATCACATTAAGAAAAAAAGGAAAGAAACCTCAATGCTGTGTTCAAGGTTATCTGTAACAAAACACGCATTGATCCTCTTTCTCTCCCAATGTCCCTTGCCCCTGAACTGAGCCATATAACTGCTTGGAGGTTGATGGCTGTCTTTGGGAGAAGATTCTAGAAGAGAAAAATTGCAGAGGTATGTTGGCTGCAGTTCGGGGAATAATAATAAGCTGGGGGAAGAAACAGTAGGAGGCATTCAGTATACTACTTGAGATGTGTTAGCAAAATAGGACGACGGTGAAAGACACAGGTTCGTAAACCCAAGAGTTCTGGATAAGAACTTACCCAGCCCTTGATCTTGGGCACGTTACTTTACCTTCCTAGGCTTGGCTCCCATTTGTGAAATGGGGATAGTAAGAATAATCAGGTTATCAGGAATATTAAAAGATTTTTTACCCTAAGTGCTTAGATTAGTACCTCATATTGGATTAGCCAAAAAGTTCATTCGAATTCTTCTGTTACATCATATGAAAAAATCTGAACAAACTTTTTGGCCAGCCCAATGCATAACAAATGGTACAGAAATACAGGCTATGTCTTTTTTTTTAAACCTGGTACAGGGTAGAACCTTAGTAAACTTGTTTGATTTAGAATGAAAGAAAATAATGATTTGTATGGGGAATAGCATTCAAATTAGCTGGCTAGAGCAAAAGAGCCATTTTGCTCAACTACCCTGGAGATTTTTTGTAAAACAGGTACCATTCCAATCATATTGGAATATACATATCCTGATACAAATCCACATTGTTGTTGTTGTTTAGTCACTAAGTCGTGTCCAACTCTTTGCAACTTCATGCACTATAGCCTGCCAGGCTCCTCTGTCCATGGAATTCTCCAGGCAAGAATACTGGAGTGGCTTGCCATTTCCTTCATCAGGGGATCTTCCCTACACAGGGATCGAACCCATGTCTCCTGCATTGGCAGGCAGATTCTTTACCAATTAGGCACCAGTGAAAAAGTGAAAGTCACTCAGTCGTGTCCAGCTCTTTGCAACCCCATGGACATATAGTGGGGTTCTAAAGGCAGAATATTGGAGTAGGTAGCCTTTCCCTTCCCCAGGGGATCTTCCCAACCAAGGGATCAAACCCAAGTCTCCCGCATTGCAGGCATATTTTTTACCAGCTGAGCCACCAGGGAAGCCCCCAAATCCATACAGTTTTCAGCCAAAAAGCTGTGACTAGCTCTAGAATTCAGTGTTTGACTGTCTTCCACCACATTACTTAGCCTCTCGTTCTTCACTGGCTGAGTGCCCATGCTGCCCCAAATGGAGGTTCTGAAAGGGTGTTAGATCACATTTCGCTTTATCATAAGGACACACCGGCCAAGTCTCAAATCCCAGCAGAAAAAATCTCGTTCTACAACCTTTTTCAGGCTGCAAGTAATAACAAGGCAATTGTAAGAAGTAATATAATTAATTTAGTGGGTTGGAACTGCCATTTTTAAATAAGCAGAATGAAAAATTCAGTGCAATGCACATGTAAGAAAAAAACAATTGAAACACACACACACACACACCACTCTGCCATGTAAATATATTTCTTACTGTGAGTCATGTTAAAAAGTTCAAAAGATGGACTATAGCTCCTTTATGGTTTCTTTCATTATATCTATTCCTTTATTCAGCATCTATCCAGCCAGAACCCCTCAACCACATTCTCTGAGACCACGTTTGTCTTATTTATTGTTCATAAACAATAACACAAGCCCAGTGCCTGGCACACAGCACATATTCAATATGTTGATGAGATTTACGTTAGTCTACAAGTCCCACAAACCCCGAGTCCACTCATTTTTCAGCAAGTGTATTTATTTTGCCTCCCAAGTATCATGTGTGCATTTCTCCTTTCCTATTTCCTTCCACTGTCTTGAACTAAGGGACTGAGGTAGGCTGCTGGCATTGACTAGTTGCCCTGCCAACTATGGTCAGTGGCCAGTGCTTACATATGTGGCCCAAACTTTCTCAGGAGAACATGTTCCTCTTCTTACAAATATGGACCCTGAGACCCAGAGTAGTGACTTAACCTGCTCAAGGTCACAGAGTTACCACATGTCACTATAACCTGACACGCCTGCCCTGCAAAGGCTGTGGATACTCAGTACAGAGGAACTTGTCTACATTCTCCTCCAGATGGAGACTGGGGTCCCAGGGGACCTCTGACGCATTTACCCGATACAGTGAGCTCACAGGGAACTGAGTGTGGTGGCCCTCTCCCACGGTTCTCAACTCCTGGCAACAACACCAGAGTCACCTATATGGGTCCAGCTGAGATAAAACTCCTTCCCAGGAGACCTCTGCTTCTCCAGCAAGTCTGTAAAACAAGAGGGGCTGTCTCGGCAATCTGGTCACAATAAATAAGACTGGAGTCACACAACCACACACTTTTTCTCACACTGAGATAAAAATTCTTCTGGTATTAAAAAGATCAATCATAGCTTGCGCTTCAAAATATCTATAAATGTCTCTTTAAAATACTTCACCCATGTGTTTTTGTTCTATAAACACTATTAAAAATTAAGGAAAGATGGAGCAATTACCTTCTGAGGTTTCATTCTGCCTTTGCCTCTCCCCTTTCTGGGGCCCTAAGTGAGTCACTTTTTTCTCAGTTTGTCCGTTTCTTGGGCCACAGTATGGACAAATAACCAACACCTAAGAAACATGCATGTATTCCTTAAAAAATATTTGAGTCACCTACTAAGTGCTAGACTGTGTGAGACTTAAGTTCACATGCATTTAATCAGAGAAGGTTTTGAAAAGAAGCCAAACTCTCTCGGGGACTGTTTTTTAATTAAATGAATGACTGGATGAATGAGTGGATGGAAGAATAAGCACCATTCTAAAGTCCTACCAAATAAAAGAATCTGTCAATAGAAACACAGCTTTTAAAGAAAGACGCACAAGCTCAATGGCCAAAACATTCCAGGTGTGGCACTGGGTATGAAGTCCGCTTCAGAATAATGTCCACTCTCCTGAGATGAGAAACTTCCATTTAATATCATTTGCTTCAAGTATGGAATATTAACCACAGCCATCCTCTCGTGTACTCATTCATCCATCCATTCACCATCGATTCAACAATCCATCCATTCATCCACCCAGTTACCCATCCATTCACCCATTTCTCCATCCATCAACCTACCTACCCAATCATCCATCTACCCATCCTTCTATCTAGTCCTTCAGCCAATCAACCATCCATCCCTTTATCCAGCCCTCCCTTCCTTCTTCCCTCCCTCCATTCACCCAACCACTGATCCAGTCCATTCACTCATCCCTCCATCCATCCATCCACTCATCCATCCATCCACTCATCCAATCCATCCATCCATCCCTCCATGCACCCATCCCTCTTCCTCTTCCTCTTTCCATCCATGTATCCATTTACACAGCATGCATTAAGCACCAATTTCACAATTACTTCAGGAGCTGTCTCCCCTCAGAATACTCCCTAATCCTGGCTGAATTGTAATTACCATTTTGTTTATTCCCCTATGATGGTTTTAACACATGACTCATGTCTTTCCCTGGGAAATGTGACCACAGCTCTACCATTTAAGAGAATTAAGTTTGAGTAATTATAATAGAAATAACAATGATGTTATCATTTGTTGAGAATTTACTATGTCTAGATTATTTGACAAAAACTCATGATGGCTCCCAGAGATACCAGAATCACCCCCAGCTTAAACTCCATGGACACACTGCTACAGAAACAAGGCCAGAATGGCAGGTGCAGGCCTGCCCAGACCCTGCCCCTGTTTGCAGGAGAGGGGAGGGGTCTGGGGAGGGATGCCTGAGCCTCATTCAGTCCCATTCTCCTCCTGCCCCTGGAATAAGACTACCCCATCTGTCTTTCATTTTCATTTTCCCTTGAAAAGCCTCTGAACATCTCCCAAAGTTTAAATCTCTAACCCCTAAAGTAAAAACTAAATGGGGGAAACTGGAAAATGACAAAATCAGTTCCAAGTAGGTGAGCTGCACCTAGACTCACTGGAGTTTTAGGGGCTTTTTCTCCCCAGGAATAACCAAAAACTTTATTTGCCTCCACTCTGAACTCAGTGATGCCCGGCTGCCCCCCAGCCTGGGAAACAGCCTCTACTTGACAAATCTGTTCCTGCTGCCAAGTCCTGGATGCTTCCACAGGGCTCTCCTGTTTTGAGGTCTCCTGCACCCCAGGATGTCATTTAGTCATAAGTCATGTCCAACTCTTTGTGACCCGATGGACTGTAGCCCACCAGGCTCCTCTGCCCATGGGATTCTCTAGGCAAGAATACTAGAGTGGGTTGCCATTTCCTTCTCCAGGAGATCTTCCCCACCCAGGGATCCAACCTGTGTCTCCTGCACTGCAGGCAGATTCTTTACCGCCGAGTCACTAGGTACAAAGTGCTGACTCATTAGAAAAGACCCTGACGCTGGGAAAGACTGAAGGCAAACGGAGAAGAGGGCGGCAGAGGATGAGGTGGTTAGAGGGCATCGTCAACTCAGTGGACATGAACTTGAGCAAACTCTGGGAGATAGTGAAGGACAGAGGAGCCTGGCAGGCTACAATCAATAGGGTCGCAAAGCATCGGGTACAATTTAGCGACTGACACAAGCAGCCCCAGTAGACTGAACCAGGTGGCCACCCTCTCTCCGGGGCTGTGGTCTGTGCCAGGAGGGGTTGCTGACCATCCTGAAGTTTCGTTCTGTGTCCAGCTGTCCTGCTGCACCGTGAGCCCCTAGCTTCAGCTCTGCCTCCCAGCTCTGAGTGCAGCACACGGCAGGGCCATGAGGATGGAGGATGCATCTGAGGCTGAGAGTCCCTGGGCACCTCAATGAGCGTATGTAGAAGAACCACCCAATCATAACTTTTCCTGTGAAACCTTTGGAAAAGCTCGCCTTGGCCCTCAGTCAAGCAGATGGTCAAGCCGGACAATGAAAGCAAACGTTAACCCAGTCCCCCCCAGGTGTCTTGACACTGTAATCCCCACCAAAATCTTAGTTATCTCCACTTCACAGATGAAGAAACAGAGGCACAGAGAGTTATGTAACTTGCCCAAGATCACACAGAATATGGAAGAGTCAGGACCTGACCCAGTCTGGCTCCAAAGCCTGTTGTCTCTTCTTCCATACACCACCATGGACTGCAGCAGAGAAGGATAAAGAAGAAGAGTCCGTTTTGTGCTCTCTTACCAGAAACTAGTGGGAAATTCTCCAAGCAAGGGCTTCCCTGATTCCATTTACCCCCTAACGCTCTGTACACCAAGTTCAGTTCAACCATTCAGTTGTGTCCGACCCTTTGTGACCCCATGAACTGCAGCACGCCAGGCCTCCCTATCCATCACCAACTCCTGGAGTTTACTCAAACTCATGTTCATTAGTCGGTGATGCCAACCAACCATCTCATCCTCTGTCGTCCCCTTCTCCTCCTGCTTTCAATCTTTCCCAGCATCAGGGTCTTTTCCAATGAGTCAGTTCTTTGCATCAGGTGGCTAAAGTATTGGAGTTTCAGCTTCAGCATCAGTCCTTCCAACGAATATTCAGGACTGATCCCCTTTAGGATGGACTTGTTGGATCTCCTTGCAGTCCAAGGGACTCTCAAGAGTCTTCTCCAACAAGAATCAGAGGAGCTAACAGTTCCTTTGTCCCAGGCACTGTGGTGATTGCCTCAAATGCATGAGTTCCTTGCTCCTCACAATGGCCTCATGAAGCCAAAGCCATCATTTCCCCATTTTACAGATGGGAACACTGAAGCCCCCAAAAAGTGACGCCACGTGCCCAAGCTACGGAGCAGAGTGGATTCCTAGCTACACCCTCATTCCCAGCTCTTCCCCTCACTTATTTGTCATCTTTTTGGGTAGCTGTGCACGGGTTCTCCTGGCAAAGTGTGGGGTTTTAATGCAGAAAGAACCAATTAGAAATCAAAGTATATTATTAGAATTATGCACTAAAGAGGTGAAATTTTCATTCCTCGCTGAACTGCCACGCAGGCAAGAAAAGTCCATGAGTGACGCTGAGCTTCATCCGTGGCCGGGCCAGGGATGTGGTAGAGATGGGTCACTCCTAAAGCAAGGAGGCACCCAGCCGCAGCCTCGCATCTGACTACTTGCTGCCACCTTGTGACGAACTGATGCAATCGCAGGAGGGGAACACGGCGCCCATCCGCGGGGGCGAGGACAGCTGGGGTCCCCAACAGTGATTCTCAGGGAGAATCCCTTAGGCTTGCCCTCTGAGAGATTCAGAAGCCCAGGGGGATGGGACGTGGCGCCAGCCCCCAGGGAAGTAGATCCCAGTCCTGAGTGAACAAGTTGGTGGCCAGTGGGGTGTGGGCCAGGAAGACAAGAGGGTGACAGCTCCAAGGCAGCCCTCTCCTCTTCTGCTGGGGCACCAGCAGGGGACAGGCTAAAGTGTCCCCTGAGGGGTGACATCCCAAGGCTCCCGGGAAGGATCCTGGGTGCACAGCCAGACATTCTGCCCGAGACCTTGGAGACCCCGGGACTCCATCCCCTTCATCCCCTGGGGAAGCGAGGAGCCCCCATTGCCCTCGCAGGGGAGGTGGTGAGCACAGAGCTCCTGTGTCAGTCGTGGTCCATACGTTTTTGGAAGCTGTTCTCTTACCATGCTCTTTCTTAAATATACTCTGGGCTGTGGGTTTATTTTTCTGGGAGATGAATCAGACTGTGTTTCCTTTGGAGTCAGAGTAGTAAGTCCAGAGCCCCCAGGGTCAGGGAAACATCTCGGGTGTAGACCCCAAAGAAAAGAGTGGAGGGGCTGAAGTTCCAGGCTTGGAGTTGGATGGATCTGAGTACAAATGGCTCCCATGGATCGTGCCCTGTGTGACCTGGGCCAGCCCTTCCCAAACACAGCTCCTGTCTGTACCGTGGAGATTATCACACCTGCTCCCTGGGTCCTCAAGAGAATTCCATGAGAGGAACGTGGGCCCTTCTACGAGTGCTGAGCAGTCAGGGGCTTCAAATCGTTTGCGGTTACCGAATTTACTGTGTCTCCCTCAAATCCTCACGCTCTCGTTGCCCTCTCCCCTCAGAATCACTCAGTGATGGTAGGACCTCGAATAAGTTAGTTGGCTGCTTGTACTTACAACTCACCATCCAGAAGACAGGCCAAACAGGAGCACAGCTATCTCAGAAGGATGTGGTGAGGATTAAACCAAACAATGTAAGCTCAGGGTTGAGCGCACTGCCTTGCCTGGAGAAAACTCTTCATAAACGCTACCTCTGACAGAGAACGCTTGCCCTTGCTGAAATTCAGGATGCTGGAGAGGGGTCCGGGGTGGGGGGACCCCTGCCAATGGCGGAGGAAGAGTTTCCGGCCAGAATTTCTCTGTAAAGGAAATGGGGCTTCAGCTTCATGTTGGCTCCAAAGGGGCTCCCACCAAGCTGACAATGGGGTCCTCGATTTGTCCTCAGCTGGAGAAAGGAGAGCAGTCTCCCTGCCAGGCTGTAAACTGTTGCAGCCCGATTCCCTTCCAGTGGAGAAAGGGATTTACATAACCGAGCAGCAGAACATCGGTGGGCAGAGAGACGAGTCAAAAGCGGATGCAGGCAGCAAAAGGCATCAGTCACCTGGAGGGACCACGGGGCAGGAATCCCAAGAGAGAGGAGGGCCCAGCATGGCTTTGCCCGTACGTCTCCTGCTCTCCTGGTTTCTGATGCTTAATCCACGGCAACAGTATAAATACAAGCCACCCACCCTGAGGGTGGGTGTTGCCGGTTCCAGTTTGCAGGAAAGGCTAGGACTCTGAGCATGATCTGGGGAGCCTGGGGCCACCTCCAAGCGTCTCCTCAGGGCAAAGTGGCCACTCAGGTCCCTAGGAGACAGCATGGTTGCAGATCTGCACAACCACCATGAGGTCTGAGCCCCCCAGGGCAGCTTATAAAATACCACTGTGAGCTGTTTCATCCTGCAGTGACCCCCTTCCAGGCAGGTGCAATATCTTATTCCCTGAGATCGGGGTAAAAAGGCTGAGAGATTCAGTAACTTGTCTAAAGACAGACCCCACCCTCCAGGATCACTGATTGCTCCCTGAGGTCATGCTGGATGCTCAGAGGGCAGCGTGGTGCATGGAGCTCAGCATGAAGAGGGACCATTTGAAGGGACAGCATCATCACCTGACCACTCTCCCCACAGCCTCACCCCTGCTGCCTCCTAGGGAAGTCTAACCTCTCTATCGCTGTTCTCTTGCTCTGTTATGTCCATCTCTTCCCTGGAGAGTCCCTTGAGACACAGAAACATTCAGTGTCAGGATGAGAGTTTGCTGTTTCAGACCCTGACACACACACTCAGAAAGCCCCAGGAATTGTTCCTCTTCTTCCTTATATGTTCTAACAATATGAAATGGATAAGGGGACAACTCCTCAAAAGAAAACCACAATTCTTAACAGTGTCTAGAGCCCCAGTTTTTCAAGTGAGAAGTAAAGAGTCTAGTTTGGCAACCAGGATGCAGAAGTCCACGTACACAATCCCAGGTGTTGTCTTTTTCAAAATGCAACCTGGTATTATGTGCAGCACAAGTTGCATCTGCAAATATCTCCACTTACTCCGGGGTTGAAATACCGCTGCATAATTGGCAACACACCCCATTTTATAATTAGCTGTTGGTAATTCCTATTATTACTGTTACCCTTAATTTATTTGACTGCAAAAACAGTTGCACTAGGGAGACTACAGAGGCAGCTTGTGTTCCCCCAGCCAACACTCAGCTCCTCATCTGTCTTTTTCAAGCCAGGCTTCTTAAGAGCCAATCCAAAATTTCAAACTCTTTTAAATTAACATCTGACACCCTAAGACCTCCCGCTAAACTACACAGAGACCAGCTAAAACACACACAACTGCTCTATAGAATATTCTACCTATTTGTACGGACAGTAGCAGTTTAAAAATGAATCAAATTCCTATAGCCCTGAGGGATGAAAGTTGGAATAAATAGTAAAAATAATAACATTTGCTGTTACTGAGCCCTTATGATGCATTCAATTCTATGCTAAGCACTTGACATGTACTATTTGATCTAACACTCCTAATAACCCCCACAAGTAGATATCATTTTTCCCTTAGCCCACTGAAACTCAGGGAGGTCGGATAATTTGCCTCAGTCTGCACATCTAGTAAACAGCAGAGCCTTGATTGGAACCCAGGGACACCTGATCCCTGAATCTTGCTTTGAACTCCACGTCAACTGTCTTGCACATGTAAAGAAAAGTCAAGGCCATTTAGTCCAATCAATGTTGTCTGCTCTCCCAGGCAAGACTGAGCCATGGAACAGAGCTGGACACTATGGGAGAAAGAAGGAGGGCAGATGAGCATACAGGTGTGCACGCACACTCACACACACACACACACCCACACACACACAGCAGCAGCAATAGGAAAGAGGTGTGCTTACACACTTCCCATCCTCTGGCCCGGAGATTCTCGCGGTGAGATTGGCTCTGAGGGACGTGATCAGAATGGAACAGAAACAGAAAGGGGTGTGCATCAAAGCCTTGTCCACACCACGGGGCAACTTGGGCTTCAATCCTCCTGTCCGACAGTGGAAGCAAGGTGACAGACGTCACACTACACCCACATAGTGAAATGTTTTGTACAAACAAATCATTTTGAAGAATACTTAATAAAAAGGGGACACGTTCATGAGATAAACTTAGGGGGAAAAACAAAATAACTTCATGCTGACAGTTTGAGTCCAATTTCAAGCAGCCCAAAGGAAATGCCACAAAATTCTGATGTGGTTATTCCTGCATCATGGGTTTCCCTGGCGACTGACTCAGTGATAAAGAACCTGCCTGCAATGCAGGAGACACAGGTTCTATCCTTGGGGTGGGAAGATCCTCTGGAGAAGGAAATGGCAACCCACTCTAGTATTCTTACCTGGGAAATCCCATGGGCAGAGGAGCCTGGCAGGCTACAGTCCAAAGGGTCACAAAAGAGTCGGACATGACTTAGCGACTAAGTAACAACTCCTGCATCACAGGATTAGGATTTTTTTTCTTACTGTGTCATTCGGTACTTATCAGTTTTTCAACTGATTTTATTTTTCACAGGAAAAAATAATTATTTTAAGTGGTCCCTACCTTGCCAGAATCCACTCTGAGATGTCTTATAAAATAGTTTGTACAATATGATCTCATTCATAAAAAATAAATATACATATGTGCATATATATATACACACATATTCAAAGGAATAAACATACCAAAATATTAACAGTAAGCAGGCCAAGATAATGCGATAGCAGTTTGTCTTCACTTTCTTTTTACTTTTCCATATTTCCAAAATTTTCTACAGTGTTATAAATAGATAACACTTGGTAATTTTAAAAACTATAGTTTGTCACAACCATTATTTCTTCCCAGGTGGTCATCGAAGCGTCTATGTTCGAACCCTGCGATGCAAGGCCATTCTTATCTCTGTGCCTTTTGAAGCCCATGTGTTCACACAGAAAACCCGTACCTGTAATAACGAACTTGGCATTTCTGTTGAGGGGAAGTCATTCACATGACAACTTGGACTGGTGTAGGGACTTCTTCAATCCTGGGAAGAAAGGAAAGAAGGGGAAAAGGACCTGCTCAGAGCCCAGCAGGGCTACTGGCATGAACGGTGTGCACATCAACCTCGCTCCCTGCCTCCTGTGATGGAAACAAGCTCTAAAGTACAGAAGGCGGCTCACGACCCTGCCACTCCTGCTATCTGAAGGACGGGCGTCAGCCCGTCATCACTCGGGGCTGCCGTACGTGTGCACAGTCTTGGAGAGGGCTGGGCTGTACCTGTCAGCATTGCACACATACAGCTCGGCTACTGCGGCCCAAGCCAGGAAGGAAGTGTGCTGCAGTGGTTACCAATCCAGACCCGGGAGTCAAAAGGCCTGAGCGAGAGTCCTCTGACTTCCTAGCTAAGTGAGTCTTGGGAAGTCACTAACAGTCTCTGGGCCTCAGTGTCTTCATTGGCTAAATATGGATAATAATAGAGTAACTTGCTCTTGTGGGTTGTTGTGAGGATTAAATGAGCTAATACGTGTTAGGTGTTTTGAATCTGTCCGTCTCTTGGTAAACATTGAACAAGTATCTCTGTGTTGTCATAGTCATCATCCCAGGGCTTTGCCCACCCAAGGGAGCCACTAGGAACTCGAAGATGATAAAGACAGAGGGCTTCAAACAGCTTGTGGAGTTGAGGGGAAAGGCCTAATGAGGGTACGACAAGAACAAGAATCCAAGGTCAATCATGGTGACCATCACTTCACTTCACTTGCTCAGTTGTGTCCGACTCTTTGCGACCCCATGAATCGCAGCACGCCAGGCCTCCCTGTCCATCACCAACTCCCAGAGTTCACTCAGACTCACGTCCATCGAGTCAGTGATGCCATCCAGCCATCTCATCCTCTGTCGTCCCCTTCTCCTCCTGTCCCCAATCCCTCCCAGCATCAGAGTCTTTTCCAATGAGTCAACTCTTCTCATGAGGTGGCCAAAGTATTGGAGTTTCAGCTTCAGCATCATTCCTTCCAAAGAACACCCAGGGCTGATCTCCTTCAGAATGGACTGGTTGGACGTCCTTGCAGTCCAAGGGACTCTCAAGAGTCTTCTCCAACACCACAGTTCAAAAGCATCAGTTCTTTGGTGCTCAGCTTTCTTCACGGTCCAACTCTCACATCCATACATGACCCCAGGAAAAACCATAGCCTTGACTAGACGGACCTTTGTTGGCAAAGTAATGTCTCTGCTTTTGAATACGCTATCTAGGTTGGTTATAACTGTCCTTCCAAGGAGTAAGCGTCTTTTAATTTCATGGCTGCAGTCATGATCTGCAGTGATTTGGGAGCCCAGAAAAATAAAGTCTGACACTGTTTCCACTGTTTCCCCATCTATTTCCCACGAAGTGATGGGACCAGATGCCATGATCTTCATTTTCTGAATGTTGAGCTTTAAGCCAACTATTTCACTCTCCACTTTCACTTTCATCAAGAGGCTTTTTAGTTCCTCTTCACTTTCTGCCATAAGGGTGGTGTCATCTGCATATCTGAGGTTATTGATATTTCTCCCGGCAATCTTGATTCCAGCTTGTGCTTCTTCCAGCCCAGCGTTTCTCATGATGTACTCTGTATATAAGTTAAATAAACGGTGACAATATACAGCCTTGACGTACTCCTTTTCCTATTTGGAACCAGTCTGTTGTTCCATGTCCAGTTCTAACTGTTGCTTCCTGACCTGCATACAGGTTTCTCAAGAGGCAGGTCAGATGGTCTGGCATTCCCATCTCTTTCAAAATTTTCCACAGTTGATTGTGATCCACACAGTCAAAGGCTCTGTCATAGTCAATAAAACAGAAATAGATGTTTTTCTGGAACTCTCTTGCTTTTTCCATGATCCAGCGGATGTTGGCAATTTGATCTCTGGTTCCTCTGCCTTTTCTAAAACCAGCTTGAACATCAGGAAGTTCGCGGTTCACGTATTGCTGAAGCCTGGCTTGGAGAATGAGATGAGTGCAACTGTGTGGCAGTTTGAGCATTCTTTGGCATTGCCTTTCTTTGGGATTGGAATGAAAACTGATCTTTTCCAGTCCTGTGGCCCCTGTTGAGTTTTCCAACTTTGCTGGCATATTGAGTGCAGCACTTTCACAGCATCATCTTTCAGGATTTGAAATAGCTCCACTGGAATTCCATCGCCTCCACTAGCTTTGTTCCAGTGTTCTTTTGTACTTAGAAAGCAGTGATACTTTCTAAGGCCCAATTGACTTCACATTCCAGGATGTCTGGCTCTAGGTGAGTGATCACACCATCGTGATTATCTTGGTCATGAAGCTCTTTTTTGTACAGTTCTTCTGTGTATTCTTGCCACCTCTTCTTAATATCTTCTGCTTCTTTTAGGTCCATACTATTTCTGTCCTTTATTGAGCCATAGGGAGGTATAAAAGGGAAAAGAGGTCAAGATGGGAGAAGGCTTCCCAAAGGCAGCCGCAATGGAGGACTGAGCCCCTGGCTTAGCAGAAGCTCAACAGCCACTGGCTGAATTCAAGAAGAAAGCTGTGAAGACTGAAAACTCAACAAGCCGCTCTAGGGACAAGGGTGGGAGTTTAGAGGAGTGGGAGCAAGAAGCAGTAAAGGCTGAAAAGAAAGTAGGGAATGACTTTTGGGGCCAAGAACCTATACAAGGAGCTGAAGCATGGGCCCAGGCGAGGCAGTGAGACTGGACAGGATCCATGGTCCCCTCTTCTATCTCTCTGTCATGTTAATTCCTGCCATCCCTCCGCTTTCTGCTGAAGCTCATCCCCTCAGCAAAGCCCCCTCTGGCCCCGGACCAGAGCGGCCCCCAGCCACATGCTGTGGGTGCACTTTCAGAGCACTGCAGGGACACGCGTACACATTAGTCTAGCTCTTCGTGGAATGCCTGATTCCCGCACTAGACCGTAATCTCCACGAGGGCACAGGCTGTGTCTCATTTCCCTCATCCTCTACCCCCAGCCCACTGCAATACCCGGGACAAAGTAGCAAGAGGCAAAAATGTTTGTTGGATAAATGAATGAATGAATAAACAAAAGAAACCATCAAATTAAGATTTTTCTCGTGCTCCTGCTAAGGACCAGCCACGGTCCAAGCAGCAGTGAGCTCTCTGGAGATACTCTCTACCTCCCTCCTACACATGAAATGGAGAAATGGAGAAAGAAAGTGTTATTGATATATTTTGACATCCTGGACTAAAAGCTGTTATACAAGAAGCAAAGAATTAATAGCCATCATCTCTCAAATTTATACTGCACTACTCAAGGGCTGAATTCAAGGACTTTTTAAAAACAGCATCAAGTACTCCTCTTCACACTTCAGCCCCTCTGCCTTTCCTTCTCTTCTTCTCTTAACCTAGCAATCTTGCTCACAAAATGGATCTGAGAAAGAAGAGAAACAGTGGAGCTTCACAGCCCATTGCAATGAGAATCTTAGGGGCTTGGGGGTGAGCTGGGAGATGTAAAATCACCATTGCAACCTACAAGAGAAAGATGACAGCTACACATGGAGCTCTAAGGGACAAGCTTCCCCTTCCCAAGACCCAGAAAAAGTACCTCTAGTGTGGCCTTGACGGGTATAAACTATGTCAACAGTCCAGTGAGACTTTGCAACATGTCAGAACATAAGAGCATTTAAGGAGTTTTTCCCCAAAGAGCAAAGGGTTACCAGTCTGCTATTTTGCCCCAGAATGAAAATGACCAGTTAGTTTCTAAACAACCTGGAGGCTACATCTAATACGACCTATCTTCTTGGATGCCGTCCTGGAAAGTGAGCACGCGCACACACACACACACACACACTTCACCTTTAGATCACTGGGAATGAATGGGATAGTTTCCAGGAATTTAGGTAAGCATCAAAGAGTGGAGCCGTCAAATCACCAGTAGCTTATGGTCATGGCTGAGGACACAGCAGAGCTGGTGGGAATCTCTATGCTGTCCCTTATGATCCAGCCAACCTCCCTGAGCCTCAGTTCTTTCCACCTGCAAAGTTCATTCATTCCCTGCAATCATTCATTTATTCCACAAATAGTCACTGATGGAGATTATTGTGGGAACCAAAAATAGAGCCATGAACAAGCCAACAGTCTTTGTCTGGAGAGCTGATGGCCTCCAGATCAGGCAATGACAATGACCTCAGAGGGTGGGTGCGTGACTCCAAGGCAGTAAGAATAATGATGGCTGCCATTCATTGGATTCCTACGCCTGCCAGACCCCGAGCTCAATTTGAGATTCATGATCTAATGGAATCTTCACAACAGTTCAGTGAGATAGAGATCACTTAAAGAGGGAGAAAATGTAAAATAAGAAGCTAAGCAGCTCTCAAGGCCATATACTAGTCACAGGTGGAGCCAGGATTCAAAGCCAGAGCCAGCTTCCAGTGCCATGAACTTAACCCTCAGCCCCACTCTATGTCTAGCCCAACCAGCCAGCATTCCCAGGATGTACAAGTCCCTTTTCCTGAGCTGCTCAGGTTACATCCCAGCCTTCTCTCCCCTAAGACACTTCAGCTCTTCTTTCCTGGCTTCAGCCAGAAAAGATCACAGCACACTTGTTGAATGAATGCTGGCTTACTTTTTTTTTCCAGTTTGGCAATTTAAAGTAATTAACGTCATTTAGTCAGGCATGTTATTAAGTCAACATTCAAGGGAGGGTGGATCAGGGGAAATGAATATACCCGGTTATATAAATATCAATTTACTCACTGACTAAAATATCACAGAACTTCATCATATGTCAAATATTTCAGTCCCTTTTATTTTTTCTTTTTTACATTCAAAGATGACTCCATTCCTGACACAAGTAGAAGAACAAGTCTATGTACAAAGATTCCTGGGAAATAACGTTAGCAAAGACATAGGGGAGAATTAGCAAGATGAGATGTACTTTCTCCCTGCCCAGCGCGGATGCTGCTCTGTCTTCTCCTGGCCTCGTGGCCAAGTCTGCCTTGTCTTTTCATGAGTTTGCCCTCGCTGCTCCTAAGAGACTCTAAGGACCTGCAGGTGGAGGCAGCAGTGTGCCCCTTCTCCCTCTACTCCAGCAGGGGCCTGGTTCAGACAGAAGAGGGGTAACAGACATTGGGAGGACGGACGCTCAATGGCAAAACGGTAGGAGTACCGCCCCTCTCATGGTGGAGCTGACAGGCAACGTGTAGGATGGGCCATCCTTTGGAACCATGCTGAGTCTCAGCACCAAGGGTCCTTGAGCTCTGTGGAGCACAGCAGGCTCAGGGAGAAGCAGATCCCAGAGCTCAGCAGCATCAAAGCCAGAGCTGGAACCTGGACCTCAGACTCAAGCCAGAGTCCTGCCCTCTCTAGACCTGTGACTCTCAGGCCCTGCCCCATCACACCCAAACAACCAGAAAAAAACCAGGAAACCAAGTCAGCAAACCCACATCCAGATGGTAGGAAGATAAGTTCTTGGAAGGAGGTGGGGTCACCAAATTGACCTTCCCAAAAAGAAATAAATGTGAATGGAACAGTCACTTTTGCATCTGGGAGTCGGGCTGGTCCTCCACCTGACTGTCCCAGCACTAGCTTTGAGATCTTGGGCCCAGGTTCCTCACATGCAACACAGGACGGAAACTACTCAGGGCCGGATGTGAGGATTAAGTGAAAGGGTCTCTTCATGCACTTGCTCATTCAACAGATGCTCAGGCGGCATCTCCTCAGGCCAGACACTGGGCATGCCGAGAAGGACCAAGGCCTCATTCCTCCCCTCTGAATGATGACTCCTGGTCAGAGAGGAGATGAGAAAACGAATAACTGCCCGCTAGGTATAATAACAAATACCAGATGCAGCGGCTGCTCTAAGAGGAGGAGACCCAATGTAACACAAGTACAAATATTCTTTGCAAATTCTCTAAGTGCTAAGCAAGAGATCAGGTATTTTGAAGACTGCTGCTCATCTGTGCTTCCCAAACTTCCCTCTCCCGCTTGCCTCCCCTCCCTCCCCTCACATGTCCTCCCCATTGCCCCTATCATGCCACCCCTATATTGCCGCTAACTGGGTTTCCCATGCCAACGGCAACTGCTGCTGCTGCTAAGTCACTTCAGTCGTGTCCAACTCTGTGCGACCCCATAGACAGCAGCCCACCAGGCTCCCCCGTCCCTGGGATTCTCCAGGCAAGAACACTGGAGCGGGTTGCCATTTCCTTCTCCAATGCATGGAAGTGAAAGAAAGTGAAGTCCTTCACTCGTGTCCGACTCTTCACGACCCCATGGACCGCAGCCTACCAGGCTCGTCTGTCCATGGGATTTTCCAGGCAAGAGTACTGGAGTGGGTGCCATCGCCTTCTCCGGCCAACGGCAACACTTGGGACCAAGTAAGGTGGCCGATGGCAATAGGAAGAGGCAAATGCAAACATGGGTAATTAAGAGGCAGGGGTCACAGTCAGATGGCCCTGAGATCAAGAACCAATGCCACCACTTATACTAGCTTTGTGACCTCAGAATCTAAAGGTCCTCATCAAGAAAATGGGGCTCTCAGAGCACCCATCACATGGGGTTCTTGAGAAGGTGAAATGAAATTTACACAGAGACCTTGGCATCAAACGAGGCTGATGGACATTAGCTGTCACCATCTATCATTGTTATTGTGGAAAACACAACTTTAGTCTCAAAGATTAATGCTACACATTCCAGAACAAAATTAATTCAGCCAATCATTTACCCTGGTTACCACTTTTTTTCCCTTAACACATTTATTAGGTTATGAAATCAATTTATTGCTCACAGCCAGCCCTCCAAAATGAATAGAATAGAATAGGTTAGGGTAGTCTAGATTAGAGTAGAATAGAATAGAAGGGAATAGAATAAAATACAGGAGGGCAGAGTGCAGTCAAATCAAACAGACCACACTGCACTGCCAGAAATAAAGCTTAGTGGATTCATAAAACTGGTGTTTCCCATGCGAAGTTGTGCAGAATGGGTTCATTGAACCATGTTTTTCTCACTGTGGACCATGGCCAAAAAAGTTTGAAAGCCACTGACTTAGAAAAAATGCAGTTGTGTGCCGAAGGAGCCCCCAGGGGAGCAATTCTTGTACCAGGGCGATTAGGAGTAGCCTTTATGGGAAGCAGATGGCATCTTTCATAGTGATGTTCACCAAACAATTTTCTGTTAAAGGGTTGGTAATCACAGGTCCCAGGAACCTATTTGGTAAGAAGAAAAACCATCATTGACAGGTCAACAAATTTCTCCCCATCTTACAAATTGGAGAATGGCTGCTTCAACTCCGCTCAGTGATTTATAAATAAGCTGCTTCAACAATCAGACATGCTCCTGGGTACCTTCTGACTTAAAAGGTAAAATGCCTGACAAAGCCCCCATATCTATTGCAGAGAAAATCTCCAGTCACGCCATGCACGCCAAGGAGGGCTGTGCCCCGTGCCAGCTTTAGGCTGGGTTCAGAGGCTGAGGACCACCGGCCCAGGCCCAGGATGGAACAGACTCCATGTGGACACACAGACACGGAAGCAAAACGTGGCGGAAAGATATGTGCATTTCCTCCCAGCAGGAAAGAGAGGGAATAACTGGATCTCTAGGGAAAGCCAGAGCATTCCCGCGGTGGCATACAATAGCATTTCTCAAAGCACGGTCGCCGTACCCCATCAGAATTAACTAAGACACTTGTTAATGCAGATTCCTGGGCCCCGGACCAAGCTTACTGAGTCCAAATCTTTTGTGATGGCTCCCTCGGAATCATACATTTTAAGCAGCTCCCCGGGTGATATCTCTGCACACCGAAGTCTGACATCCTCCAGAGTCAGGGCTCAGCAACCAGACAAGGACAACAGGGTCAGCCGTGTAGACGGTTCGAACGGCCTGGGCCGAGGCGCAGAGGCGTGGCCCAGCCTGATGCGTGTGGGACTGTGTGCAGTGTGCTGCCGCTGAGCTCTGGGGTAAGGATGCCAAAGGTGGCCACAGCAGCAAAAGCGACTTTGGCACCCTGCACAGCCCTACATACCTCACCGAGTAGTCCACGAATGCTTGTCGAAGCAGGAAGGAAGGGATGAGGTGAGGAAGAAGCAAGAAAACATTCCCAACATTTGGTCAAAAGCCAACAGGTTCTTATAAGTCTGTTAACACAGCTAATGATTTTCCCAAACCATGAGACTCTCCCCCAAAAGAAGCATTTGGTCCTGTGAACCTCTCTTGTGGAAAAGGGGAAGGTTGAGACCTCAGGCTTTCAGATGGATTTATTAGTAATATATAAACACTGCCGGGCTTCCCGGGTGGCTCAGTGGTAAAGAATCTGCCTGCCAATGCAGAAGACGAAGGTTTGATCCCTGGGTCGGAAGATCCCTTGGAGAAGGAAATGGCAATCCACTCTAGTATCCTTGCCAGAAAAATGCTATGGACAGAAAAGCCTAGCAGGCTACAGTCCATGGCGGGCTAAGTCCATGGGGTCGCAGAGAGTCAGACACAATTGAGCAATTGAGTGCACAAACACAAACACTTGATTAACCATTCAGTTTCCTACTCACTTCACCAGTGTAGATCCCGTTCCTAAGGGGGCCATTCCCCGCTGATGTGCTGGGACAAAATATTTTGGCTGTTAAAAAAGAGAGACCTTGGGGGAACAGTTTCTCTAGGTGAAAGTCAGGCTTAAATGTGATGTAATTCAAAGAACTGTTACAAAGGCCCCTCTGCCTGGAGAGTAGAAAAGACTTCCTGTGGAGGGCGGCAGGGGAGCTTTGAAAAGCTGGGGCAGGGAGGGGAGGGCATGGGGCTAGAGGCTGCCTCCCCCAGTCCTGGGAGAAGCCAGCACAGGGTCATGACGCCTTCCTGGCCTCTATGCCTCAATGCCCTGATCAACACACAAGCAAGAGGGCTGAGAGGAGAAATGTCAGCTGTCACACGTGGCCTACTCCTGACGCACTGTGACCCCTGGGGCATGCCACCAGGTTCCAAGCACATACCCCCAGGTTGGAAGGGCTGGGCTGGCTCCCACAACCTGCCCTAACTAGGAGATCCCACCCGCTTCTGGGTGAGGCTTCAGGCTCAGTAGGAAGGTAGGAAATGGGCACCGAATTCTGATGACTGTGGGGTGTTGGTGTCGTTGTTGTTCAGTTGCTCAGTCATGTCCAGCTCTTTCTGATCTCATGAACTGTAGCCCACCAGTCTCCCCCGTCCATGGGATTTCCCAGGCAAAAATACTGAAGTGGGTTGCCATTTCCTTCTCCAATGGATCTTCCCAGCCCAAGGATCAAATCTGTGTCTCCTGCTTTGCAGGCGGATTCTTTATCACTGAGCCACCACGGACCACATAGCAAATTCCCGGTATGATATGACACGGACGGCTCCACAGAGCAAAAATCACCCAGCAAGCTTCAACAGACTCCATAGACTAACATGCCAGGGAGGAGCCAGACTCAAGACTCTTCAGGAACCTCAAAATGCCATACTGTTGGGCCTGATACTGGGAGGAGGCGGGGCTGGAGCTAAACATCCCCCCATTAAATCCATATCATTTAGTTCTCTCCTCCCAGCCAGATGCTCCAGCTCAGCTCAGAGGGGCTGTGCTGGGTGCAGATTCTCAGCATGTCCAGGGGCCAGGCAGGAGGAAGAGAAGGGACAACTGAGCTGGCACGATACCAATGCAAATCACCTAAGCTTGCTTTCTGGCTTCTCACAAGGTCTCATCCTGGTGGAGGTGCTGGAAGGAGCCTATGCAGAGAGGCCACCCAGGAGCGGGGAGCGCTGCACCGTGGATGCTGCAGCGTATGAAGACGCAGCTCCCGAACGCCTGCAATGCGCAGACTCAGAAACACTGTCCCCAGGATGTACAAAATAACCAAACAAAATACCCAAACACTCGTAAAACAAAAGGAAAGTGCGCAGGGAGGTGACATGCTCAGCAAGCACCGTGCAGCATCTTGAGGCCAGCAGGGCCCCGAAGCAGGCCAGGTAATGACCCCACGCGAAGGTGAAATTCAGGGAGGAAAATTAAAATTCACACTTCTCCCTACTGTCACCAGGAACGTGGCGTTGGAGCACTTCGTGGAATTAGCTGCAGCAGCTTCCTAATTGCCTTTGCCGAGTTGCCGCCCCCAGGTTGATGGCGGCGGCTGCGGCGGCCCCATCAGTCTCGCTTGGTGCTCCTCCGGCACTGCGGCGCTCCTGCCGCAGCTGCTCAGCTTGGCGCTGCGGAGGCGCAGCCGGGACCCCTCTGCTGGGCTGGGAGGCTTCAGAGTGGGGAGACTCGGCCATGTTTTCAGAGGGCTGATGGAGATGGGCTGGGATGCTCCCCAAGGAGAAGAGAGAGGGTCGTGGGCTGGAAGTGAGGACCAGCTGGCTGGAAGGTCTGGCAGTTCCTGCTGGCACCAAGCAGGCTGTGGGCAAGGGACCCATCCCCAGGGCTTCAGGGTTGGAGAGCTGGAGCTGGGAGGCAGCCCTGACTTTTTGCAGCATCTGCACCTGATGATAGGGGCTCAGAAAACCCAGTGTTGGAGGGTAATACAGAAAGGAATGTGAAGGACCTTGTTTTAATCTGTGCTCAAGAGCACTGTTCCCATCACTGGCGAGTGAGCACCAGGAAAAGTCTCCTTTGTTTATCTGCACATTCATGCATTCCACAAACAGCCCCTGAAGCCCACCCCAAAGGCAGCTCTGCACTAAGTGCCAAAGGAAGACCCTCTCCCATCAGAGAGAAGGAGCCTGCCCTGGGAGATTTCAGGTCCAGCTTACCTGCCTCCTTCTTCACATCCCCACCCCCACTGAAAGAGATGAGGGTCCTCAGGATATCTCACTTCCCCAGAACTGCCTGGGCTCGGACAGATCCGCCAGACTCTTTCCATGCAAAATACAACTGCCCTATGGGCCCAAGGGCTGGAGCCTTCAAGTTAGCTGTCAATCATGCAGAAAAACATGCATGATTCTCTTTTCAGGAGAGAAAAAGAAAAAGAAGCTCCAACAAATATCCAGGAAAGACAGAAAAAGAGTGGGGATGACAAAAAACGGGAAGCTAACATTTACTGGGCACCTTCCAGATGTCGAGTTCTGTGCTTAGACTGTTACCACATATTGACAATGCTCACCATGATCCCATTTTACAAATAAGGAACCGGAGGCCCAGAAGTGAAACTCACTAGAGCCAGGCTGGATCTCAAAGTCAGATCCATCACGTATTAATACCCAAGTCCCAGACAGAGCCCAACCTGGCTCTTCCACAGCATGGGATATACACAAAGGAAAATTTAGCCAAATTCAATGAGATTCTCAAAACGGCTTCTTAAGAGTCAGCCCTCAAGAGGGGAGGGCTGGCTGACCCTCAAAAGAAATCAAAAGACAAGCAATATTGTTTTAGTACAAAAAAAATGGAAAAGTATAGAAACCTAGAGGGTGGACTGGGCTCACCCCTCTTTCCAGCTCCTTTTTCATTCTGTATTATGAAAGCAGATGACAGTTCACCAAAAAGACTAAGAATTCTGTTGGGGAAAGGATTAAGAGCATAGAAGAAATTGCCACCAACCACCTTGATGAGTCACTAGAAGGCCAAGTCCAAAGCATGGGGAACATTTCGTCCTGGGAGTACCCAGATGTCCCTCCTCAGACCCCACCCCAAGCCAGACAGCTGAACAGGACTCAGAAGACACAGTTCCATGCCTGTCTTGGTCACCTGGAGCTGGGCATTCTTGGACCAAGGAATATTCTCTGTTTTGGTTTCTGCATCTCTAACCCAGAGATGATGACAGAACCAAACACAGGAGTGGTTGTGAGAAATTAAATGAAACCATACAAATAAAGCACATGGAACCACATGCAAACTACCTGCAGCATTATTATGATTACTGCCTCAGAAGACCTTGTGGGGCTCAGTGGTGGGCAGCTCTGGCAGAAGGACTGCCAAGTGGCCTGATATAGTTTCCCCCTCCGTGCACAAACTACTGTTTTCAGCAGCCAACCTGCCCTGATACGTGGAAGCAGCTCCTGAATAAAAATAATAACAACAGCAGCAGGCGCCCACCTTTTGTAAATATTTCCTCTGAGCCACTTATCGTCAACCATCCTGTGCGCATCTTCTCACTTGCATCTGTCATCACCACCCTAGAAGTTAGTACCATTGTGCCCATTTAACAGATAAGAACACTGAGGTTCAGCAACTGACTTGTCAGGGGTCTGAGACTAGTCAGCAGTAGCACTGGACTCTACCCTGAGGAGGTGGGTCTCAGATCCAGACTTCTACCTGTACACCGTTCTGCCTTCCCTAGACCAACTGCCTCACTTTAAAATAAAATGTAAAAAATCCATAATCCTCTAATTTCTTTCTCAGTTTATATATTTTTCATATCACTCATAAAGCATTTGTTTCATGCAAAAGTAACTGAAAATCTTGTTGTTTAAATAGGAATTCCAACTATGTTTCCATAATTCTGAAATTCCTGTTCCAGGAAATGTGTCTTGCTGGTTTTTTTCAATAGATTAGTGAGCTGTGAGCCCTTTACTGAGAGAATTACATCTTACTGTGGGGTGACCAGATGATTCCTGATGTTCTGAAATACTGGAACCTGGCTACAGACCCTGGAATTTGAAAGTAGTTACTAGTCTTTAACAAAGGGAAGACAGCCTGTGTATATCAAAACATGCCAACACACACACACACACACACACACGTCTTTTACTGGTTGCCTGACGATGATTCCTTCAACGTGTGCCCCCAAAAGCACAGCTTTCTGAGAGAGGCCCAGGCCAACATCAAAAAGAAATAACATTCGAACTTGAGCTTGAGGGTCCCAGAAATCAAACAATCACCACTGACATGACTGCATGCGTGCGTGTTCAGTCGTGTCCGACTCTTTGTGACCCCAAGCACTGTAGTCAGGCTCCTCTGCCCATGGAATTTTAGGGACAATGCTTGTCTATTCTTTAGGCAAGAATATTGGAGTGGGTTGTCGTTTCCTACTCCAGGGGATCCTTCTGACCCAGAGATTAGACCTGAGTCTCTTGCGTCTCCTCATTGGCAGGCAGCTTCTTTACCACTCAGCCACCTGGGAAGCCCCTTCATTGATGTCAAGTGGGGCACAAACCTCTGCTCACTGAGCTGTTTGGACATGCTGCAGTATATTGAGTTAATGGAAATTTCACTGATGATGGAAACGGGTAGGAGTAAAGCCATATGTTACGACTCGTAGCCAAAGATTACCTACCTCCAATGGGTTTACTGCCCCCCACACCTATTGTTCTTCTAACACTATTTCTCCGCCTCTGCCTTGACAAAACACAATGGAAACGGTATTTCGGATGGCGCAGGTACAAAGAGCCAAACGCCTGCCCCGTGTCTCTCTCACTTTGCTTTGCAAATTACAGTACACAGGGATTACAAGAACAAAAGTGACTTCCACAACTGCCCACCTGTTCTGTACAAGGGATGGGATGGGAAGAATTAGGAAAAGAAAGCAAAAAAAAAAAAAAACCAATCCACCTCCATGGAAACATAATGAATACATCTGTTTGCCTTTGTGCCCCTGTCAGATTAAATGTGCAAGACATATATGGCCTTAATCCTATGAACTCATTGTGGGATCAAAGTGACTAAAATTCCAGAAGTTTCTCTTGCTCTTCATTAATAACGAAGTAGAAACCATAAGTGAGCGTGGCCCCGAGAACTAAGGCTTCCCAGGTGCCACATACTGTTCAAAGCTACGTCATCTATGTTCTACCATCTGGCCCTCCCCCAAATCCTATGATACAGGAGCTTTTATTGTTAAGGTCCAGAGAGATAAAGTTAGTGACTGACAGAGTGGAATTCAAACCAAGGCCCAGAGAGATAAAGTTAGTGACTGACAGAGTGGAATTCAATACAAAGCGCATGCTTTGGAAAAAAAAAAACTCTTCAGGGTCTTCCCTGGTGGTCCAGTGGTTAAGAGTCTGCTTGCCAATCCAGGGGACACAGGTTCAACCCCTGGTCCAGGAGGATCCTACACGTCGTGTCGCAGCTGAGCCCGTGTGCCACAACTACTGAGCCTGTGTGCCCTAGGGCTTGTGCTCCGAAACGAGATGCCACCACCGTCAGAAGCTCACGCGCCACAAGCAGAGAAAGCCAGGTGCAGCAACAAAGATCCAGTGCAGCCAAAAGTTAAAATTAACAAAATTTTAAAAATAAATAAAGGTTTTTTAAAAATCTCCTTTCAGCTGTGCATGGCTCACCACAATAGAAATCTAGACCCTGCTTATTTAACTTATATGCAGAGTACATCATATGAAATGCCAGCCTGGATGAAGCACAAACTGGAATCAAGATTTCCGGGAGATATATCAATAACCTCAGATATGCCGATGACACCACCCTTATGGCAGAAAGTGAAGAGGCACTAAACAACCTCCTGATGAAGGTGAAAGAAGAGAGTGAAAAAGCTGGTTTAAAACATTAAAAAAGACTAAGATCATGGTATCCAGTCCCATCACTTCATGGCAAATAGATGGGAAAACAATGGAAACACTGACAGACTTTATTTTATTGGGCTCCAAAATCACTGTGGATAGTGACTGCAGTCATGAAATTAAAAGACACTTGCTCCTTGCAAGAAAAGCTATGACACCGTATTAAAAAGCAGAGGCATTACTTTGCCAACAAAAGTCCAGCTAGTATGGTTTTTCCAGTAGTCATGTATAGATGTGAGAGCTGGACCATAAAGAAAGCTGAGTGCCGAAGAATCGTTGCTTTTGAACTGTGGCGTTGGAGAAGACTCTTGAGATTTCCTTGGACAGCAAAGAGATCAAACCAGTCAATCGTAAAGGAAATCAACCCTGAATATCACTGGAAGGACTGATGCTGAAGCTCCAATACTTTTGCCACCTGTTGTGAAGAGCCAGCTCATTGGAAAAGACCCTGATGCTGGGAAAGATTGAAGGGAGGAATAGAAGGGGACGACAGAGGATGAGATGGTCGGATGGCATGAGCCTGAACAAACTCTGGGAGATGGTGAAGGACAGGGAGGCCTGGAGTGCTGCAGTCCGCGAGGTCACAAAGAGTCAGACACGACTGAGCAACTAAACAACAGATTCTTTCCTGGAAGCCCAGAATTTCAAAGAAGGAAATGCAAGGTCAAGTTTATAACATTGGGGGGCTGAGGGGGGGGGCGGTTCTCAACCTTGGTGGTATTTCCAAGGGCAAATTTTACCACTGATTCCATTTTAACACACAACACTAAAGTCTTGGGAAAAGGAATCAAACCATCAGGTGTGAGAAACAGACCCTCAGGACACAAACTCAGGGACCTGAGCAAACAGATAAAGAGCAGGTTTGACTTTTGGAGGAAAACGTGATGGGAAATGCTCCCTACTTTTTGCCGAATGGCTGAGGCCTTGTGCCTTAGCCGAGACTGAATCGTGCTCAGGAGCTCCGCAAGGTTATTCTTTTCCTTGGCAGCTCTGGTTGAGCAGGTAAGGTACTCAACAGCCCCACTTCTGCCCTGGCAGCCAGGGGCCCTCCAGTCAACCTGTCCTGTCTCCCTTAGGAACCATTCTTGGCCCATCATGGCACAAGCTCCCATGGAATGAGGGAAGTCCTTCCCCAACTCGTGGGGGCCCATCGCCCACAAAGTCAGTCTTTGCTGCCAACAGAAAATCTCCTAAAAGCCCACCCGAGGAAGCACATCTAGGGGAAATAAACCAGAGAGGCCTCCAGCATCCCACCCATCCGGCCCTTCTCATCCTGCTGAGGTCCTGACGACCCCACTGAAGCAGGTGCTGAGGCGGGAGCAGCCCACATAGGTGACACACACTGCAGAGAAAAGTCAAAGGCTTGGGGGTCAGAACATTCCCATCTGAGTCCAGCCCCACCACGTGGCAAGCGCTCCATCTCCCTGAGCTGCAAGCCACTGGTGACAGGTAGAAAACAGGCCACCTCCCAGTGCAACTAAAGACCCCAGCAGACACTTTGCATTATCTACTTTAATACAAAGAATGCTTGGCTCATTAAACTCTCCCCAAAAAAGTCCATTTCCTTCCTGTCAGGTCCCACTGAACAGTCTGTTCTCCTGAGCCAGTTAGAATCTTGGTAGAATTTAAGAAGCCTCCAGTGCAGTCAGACTCTGTGGTTCCATCAGTCCCGGGTACCAGTGGTTTGGGGGTGATTTTCTAAACTATATGGCCCTTCCTCAATTGATCCACCACCTGCACAGCAGGGCAAGCCAGGAAGGGGGTACCAGGAAGCCCCTGAGGTAGTTCTTCAACCCCAGTGTCTCATGTGGGCATCACCCCGACTCTAGGAGAAAGTGAGCCGGCTTTCTCGGCTGGGTCTGGGCAGAGGCTGGGTCCACTGTGGTCTCCTCCTCCCGCTCTGCAGTGCCTGGCTCCTCAGGCTCCTCCTGTCAGGCGCCAGGTGGGACCACCGTCCTCCCTGTCGGCACCTGGCACCCACTGCCCCCTTCAGGCACTTGTTCATTTGCGTCTATGGAGCTGGCCCCACAGATGCTCAATGACGGTTATCTGAAGAGCTCGTCTCTGTCTCACGCCACCAATAACGACTTCCACAGCTCAATCGCGGAAAGCTTCTACGTGCCAGGCACCGTGCTAAGTGCTTTACGCCTTTTATTTTATTTAATGTTCATCACAGCCTGTAAAGTAGAAGATCCTGGCCTCCTCTCACATTGGAGGGAGCAGGTTCAGAAGCGTCATGCTGCAAGGTGACCCAGCTAGGAAACGGCAGATCTGGGACTCAACGCCAAGTCCATCTGATGCCAAACCCTGTCCTCTCAGCTGTTTTCTTGGGTTCTAATTGTTTTCGAAGTAATTTCCCAGATGTTATCTCATTTAATCCTCCAAAACACCCACAAAGTAGGGTAATGCAGGTATTACTCACATTGTTTTCAAACAGGAAGGGGGGATGAGAAAAGGTCACACAAAGACAAGAGAACACAGCAGCAGTGCGGCCAGGCAAGCAGACTCCGGAAGCCCAGCTGGGTCACCTGGGGGCAGCTGCTTCGTTTCCACAAGCCTCAACTTCCAAATCTGAAAAATGGGGTGACTGGTAGTGCCTGAGTCATCAGGTAGCTGAGAGAATCCAGTGGGATGACACGTCAGGTGTTTATCTGGTACCTGGAATGTAGGAACTCCTGAGGGAATGCTACCTGTTCTTACTATCAGATTAGACCGTTTGCTCAAGGCCACTCAGGAAATACCTACAGAAAAGACAAGAAGACAAACATCACAGCTTTTAGACTCCTAAGCCAGTGACCTTTTTCTATGCTTTAACAGCACTGCAGCTTCCAAGATGTATGTCTCTGAAAACGCTCCAAGCTCTGCACCTATTACAATGATGAAAAAAGATGGGCAAAGGACGCCTCCCCAGCTGACTGTGGCCAGAACATCAAAATAGAATGAGAGGATGAGCTACCCAGCAGGGAAAAGAAAAAGCCAAAATGAGCACGACCTGTCCTGCAGGGAGCTTCACCCGAGTTCCAATGGGCCCCCTCCTTGCTGTGATGCCCGGCTATCATCATCTTGAAATTCTTCATAACTTTTTAACAAATGGAACTACATTTTGCTTTCCCACTGGGTCCCACAAATTATGTCAGTGGTCCCCAACCTATCTGGCACCAGGGACCCTTTTCATGAAAGACCATTTTTCCATGGGAATGGGGATGGGGTGGATGGTTTGGGGATGATTCGAGTGCATTACATTTATCGTGCATTTTATTTCTAGTATTATTACATCAGCTCACCTCAGATCATCAGGCACGAGATCCCGGAGATTAGGGACCCCTGATGTAGCTGGTCCTGGTCTCAGCAGGTCCTCCACTGCAGCTGCCTATAATGTCTCAGATGCCGGACAAACCTGAGCCTGGCGGACTGGATCATTTGGCTCTGTCCTAACACCCCAGTTCACCCCCTCAAGCCGCACTTGCTAGCAGCCCAAGAGGACAAGGACAACTTTCCCCATCAGCAGGCAACATCTGGCACATTCTGTGATGAGCAGCCTCCGTTTCTACTGGCATGCGTGCACATGCATGCACAAACTTAATAAGTGGTAAGGACATGTACCAGCACCAAATATCATCTGGCAGTTGCTTCACTCAAAATGAATAACCAGAAGTCTGGTCTGCGAACCCACAGCCATACATTAACCATGTCCAACTTGCCTGTCCGGATTGTTTACGTGGTAATAGCTCCCTTAACCTTGGGAGGGTACTGTTTTCCAATACTGGATGCCAAGATAAATACACGGCAGGGCACAAAGTGAAGAAAGAGGCATCTATTTCTTGTCAAGAGATAATGCTCTCCTTTCCAATATGGCCTTGAACTGCCCATTAATAGGTGGCTACTGAGTTGTTTATTTCCATAATCTTGAAGTGGGATAACTGAGAAGCTCAGCAGCATCTAACCATGATAAACCTTATATGTAATGCCTTATTTAAACAGCCTTGGAATGAGCACCCAACAAGTGTTATACCATTTGTTAAATACACCCTGCACCCTTTGCAAAGTTATGCCTGTAAAATGACTTTCTCCTGAAAAGTAGACACGCTGGCTACACAGAGAAATCCCTTAAAATACATCAGCTGAGCAGATGCCTCACCTGCAGAGGGTGAGCTGAGGTCCAGGTCGGACTGTCAGGAAAAAGTCTCTGAGGCTGGCTTCGCATTTCAGGGACCACCAGCTAAATGTGCTGGCCACTAAATACTCAGGGAAATCAAGCATCCTCCCCTTCTTCTCCATGTTCTTCTCTTGAAGGAGAAGCTCACTTTTGCTTAATGGACCAGAGAGGGCTGATGAAGATTCTATCGATATTGCCAGGATCCTGACATGAGGAACTTTCCCTCTCGCTCCATGATACACAAAAGCCTCACTGCAGCCACTGGAGATGAAGCAAAGGCCATTATGTCTCTTGTATAAAAATCACACTAAAAGAGTAGTGGGGGAGGGGGACTCTCATACGCTAATTCATAGGCTGGCATTTTCGATATCTATTTCATTTTTTCTCAGTCTCGGCCATAGCAAATCTCTAAGTCCAATCAGAGTGTCCCAGGGAACATGCAAGCTGTGAAAAGTCTCTGTCTGGAGGACACTGTGGATCTCAGTTTGGGAGGCTGTTTTGACAAGCACTGTGACTGCAAAAGATGGGGACCCCTGAAATAAGCACCACTCACTTCTGACAGAGGCTGTATACTTGGATAAAGAAAAAGCCATGAGTTGGTATCTGTAATGAGAGATCCGGAATAATGACAGTCCAGAAACAAAGGATCCTTGAGAGAATGTACACCTCTTTCTGGAAGCCCGACACAGCAAGTCATTCACTGCTCCAGGTGTGCAGGAGCACTAAACACCTGGCGAGGGCGGATCGATGACAGAAAAACCTGAATCCCCACACTTGACTTCCACAAATGTGTGCTCCAAAGTGCAGGATGATGAGATAGCCGGCAAGGTCACAGGTGCCCAAGGTACTGTTTCACATTTCTTTTACTTCTGTTCATCCTGATACATGGCTAGTGTGAGTGGGTGATAGTTGCTCAGTCATGCCTGACTCTTTGCAACCCCATGGACTGTAGCCTGCCAGGCGCCTCTGTTCATGGAATTCTCCAGGCAAGATTACTGGAGTAGGTTGCCATTTCCTTTTCCGGATACATGGCTATGTCTTCTTCAAAACTGGAAACGTTATCTGTGCTTGCCCCTGCCAGACAGACTTTATGAGGTGGCTTGGTACTCGTGTGTTTGCCTAAAAG
Organism: Bos indicus x Bos taurus; assembly: GCF_003369695.1. Taxonomy (NCBI): domain Eukaryota; kingdom Metazoa; phylum Chordata; class Mammalia; order Artiodactyla; family Bovidae; genus Bos; species Bos indicus x Bos taurus. Next base: position 13,978,167 of record NC_040097.1, on the reverse strand, counting down.
CACATTGGTGTTAGAATAAATAAGACAAGATAAAACTAGCCTGAGAGCACCAGAGAAATTGATCAAATGTAATAACTACATTGGATTAAAAACCTGAAGTTTACCTCCGATGAGAAAACCATGCCTACATTTTCACCTCCCTTAACTTTGACTAGCAGTTGTAAATCTGAGCAATGCAGGCTGCAGCAGCTCCTAATAAGGGAAAAAGCAAAGCAGAAATATTTCTGGCAGAAAAGAAACTTTGAGAAAAAGAAGGAAAAAAAAAGAAAAGAACAAAAGAGGCTCAGACTTAACAAAGTCATACAAAAAGAACTTTATCTGGTCAGCAAGTGACCAAGCATGAGTGTATAAATGCAATAAGATATATACGTGGGTAAGATGCGGGAAATGAATTCTAACTGGTTTAGCCTGCTCTGCTGATGTCCTGGTGATTAAGCTAATGAGACCAATAAACTGCCCTGAAAGACTGAAAACTGTCATTTCCAAGATTTTAAGACTTTGAAAAATAATCTGCCAGGGAGAAGTCCAGTAATTGAAGTGGTGCCATGAATTAAAACGTGGGCAGCATAGGTTGAATGCATTAATCTCGCAGGATGACAAATAACTGTGTTTATTCAACAAAAATGTTCAGCCAAGTAGCGCCTCCCAGTAAAAGCAATCCATAGTGTCAGGCTTCCTATAGACAGTACAGCGCTGCTACCTAATTCCTGATAAGTGAATACTCCTATTTAATTATTTAAAAGACCATCGATTTCCACATTGATGAAAAGTCATAATTATCAAAATGGCATAAAGACCCAACCTTTCACTCTGCTGACTCTGTCCTGTGGAAAGAGATATCACATTCATGTATTAAAGCCGCCCTCTCAATAAATAGTTGGTAACGCAAAAAACTGGTTATGCATTCCAAGGAGAGCACATTTGATAAATGCGGCACGAGGCGTCCAAGGTAAATGTCAATTCTTTTCTAGCATTAACGGCAGAGACACACAGTACCTGTATTTCTGCTGTGTATTTATCACCATGATTCTGGAAAATGTAATTAGAACCCTTCATTCCCATGAACATACATTCCCTGAATGCAGAACTACATAGAACGACAAATCCAGCTCCGACCAAATTCTCCCAGAGAGGGACGAAATGAGAATCACATCAGTTTAATACCTTTTATTGTGAATGTTAGGGGTGTGGAGCCCATGCATTTAACAGCCTAGGTTACTGGACCTACTAGAATGCTTCTCACTGAATCCCAAAATAGAAAGGTAATGAAACTGTGCCTCTCCAAGAGAACCCACACAAAGCGCATTCTCTGGGGAAAATGAAGCAAGATAGAGGCAGCTGAATATTGGCATGAATATGTCAAATACGAAAGTTAATTAAAAGTTGAAGTGAATGGAAACCCCTGCAGTATCTGCCAGCTAAAGAGGGCAGGACACAGGCACACAGCCGCATGAGAGCTTCGCTTTCAGGCGCCCAAGGTCCTCTAACAACCAGAAAAACCTCTCAAAATTGACTCCAACTCCAACATTCAAGTCCCACGTTCTTCCATTCTGCGTTGGAAACAGTCTACTTTGCTAAAAAGCAGATTCTTTTTTTAATACAATCAAAAATATCCTCTTTATAAAGAACTAATAGATTGCTATTCCTGCACTAGGCAAAGAAAACAAAAAGAGAAAAAATAGGAAGTCTGGCAGTGGATATCAGATACATTATTGTAAGCTAACACCATGGTAATGAACAAAGAGACAACTAATTAAATATTCTCCTTTCTAAATCCATGACAATGAGGCACATTATTAAATACCTATATTTACATTGATAAAATCAGTGATAATACTGCTATCTTGAATTATATTATCTAAAAAAAACCTGTTACCCTATTACGAAAATGGCAGTTTTCCCAGTCTCCAAACCCCTTAAAATAGGTGGCCTATTATTATTGAACTTACATTCACAATAACTATTTTGCAAAGTTTTTGCCTTGGTTCAAAAATTAATAAACTTCCATTCTAAAATGAACACCTTGCATCAATTCATAACATTAAATGTCAATTAGAAAAATCACATAGAGTACATAGAATTGTTCAGTGGTATACAATATACCTTACTTAACTGAAATCAAGTTTAAATGTCTATGCCTTAAAAGTATAATTACAATCTATCATGCAACACCCTTGAGTCCTCTTACTGCAGTGTTAATGTATTGTTCAATCAAGTTTCCAAATTCGTTTCGAGAATAACTTAAGTGTCAAAGATGCAATGATGTGACAGAAGGGTACAGAAAGTTTTGACTCAGAGTAGTAATGTCTCATGCAAATGGCCAGAAACTTAAAAAGAAGAGAAAGGCAACTGTCTGCTTGCTTTTCCAAATGATGCTACACCTCCCCACACTCTGAGCACCTCGCATCTTTTCTCATTCATACTCTGAGCTCTCTAAATCAGTCTTCTTTGTTGATTATAAAGATACAATCATATTGAAGGGCAACGGGCCAAGACAGCCCAAAGATATCTCCCCAAGTTGTCTACCACACCCTGCTCCATGGAAGTCCTTGCCTAGCCAGAGAAAGCCATGAGTATTGGAGGGCGTCATGGTCGGTGATTGCAATCCAGAGCAGAAGAAATGCCCACCTCAGCACCTAATGCCCAGCAACACCTCACCTTCCCCTTGGTATCAGATTACAGAATGCCAGGCAACAGTAAGAAATGACAACAAAGACATAAACAGCTGGAAATAATTACCTAATTGTCCAGCTGTAAACATGACAAAAGCAAAGTAAGGCTTGTGAATGCAGTATCAGAAAGGATGCTGATGAGAAGGTAAGAGAAGGATTTTAGCTTTCTCCAACTTGCTGTCAGAGAGTAGCCAATAATATGCTTGGCTGAAGGGATTTTGGGTGGTGTGTGTGTGTGTGAACTTCAGAGAGAAGGAAAAAATATATTTCATGGGCTCCTACAAAATATGAGTATAAGATATGTAAGCACAATAAAAAAAAAAGTGCTCACAGGCTCTGAGGAGATACTTTCAGAGTTGCTATAACTAAACTACAACAGGCAGATGAAAAATATTTCTTTAAAGTTATACAAAATATCCTCTTTTTAAAAGCATAAGCTAAATACACAGGCAATGCAATAGGCCAGAACTCTTCACATAAAACATCTGACACACAGGCAAAATGCCAAAGCAGGGTACAGACTGGTCCAGATTAAAAGAACACAAGCAAAAGAAGCGACTCCTATAAACTGAGAGGCAGGTCACAGGTATGTGAATTATCATTGTCCATAAAGGCACATCATAACCTCAAGCTTTTATCAACTGCCTATAATTCAACGAACTCCGTCCCCAGATAACAGTTGAGAAAACAGTCTTTCCAAGGTTTCAGAGAATATGGCTACTGGCAGTTTTTAAGCCAGGCTAACCTCTGTCATTCCATTGTGGGATGATGTTTCATTACAATATTTAGATTCCATGTGACAAACTGTTTCATACAATGTCCCCCAAAACGCTACTCTCTACAGCAGAATGCCATAAATAAAATACGTACTTGGTTACCAGGCAGCATGCATGATACATATGTTACATTGGCCCAAAAAGCACAGCTTTAAATGCTTAAAAGTTAACTTAACAATTTAAGCTGTTTGTACCCATTTTCAGAGAATTACCCCTAAATGCCAATTTTATTTTCTATCTTTGAGAGAATTCTTGGATTAACCCTATTGATTTGTTAACTTGAAATTCTTTTTTATCTCCTCTAATCTCTCCTCCCCAGCCTATTTCCCCTTGCCCCCTTTTTTTCCCTTGGAGGGGAGTGCAAAGGACTGTATATCTCACAGTGTAATTTTAAGCATAATGCTGCCTGTTTGAATTAAAATTGATGCAGCTTCTGATAAAAGCCTAATAATCAATTCTCCATTCTCATTACTCTCCAGAATATATGGACGCGGACCAACGTCTTAAGTTTGTGGACTACTCTCATAGGTTATTACCCAGCAGTGCAGCTGAGTGGAAAGATAACCACATTCATTCTCCTTATCTGTAATGATGTAATGCATGCTAGCCCTGGGTCTAGATGATTGGGGAATAATGGGATTGTACAACTGCAGGGATGACAAACAATAGTGCAGCGTCTTTCTCTGATACACTGAACCCCAGCCTGCAGCGTGGGCAAGGTGAAAGGCATCATAACATGGGCACTGACGCTGCCCCTTGCACGAAGTTAGCGTTTTTTGACCAGAGGAGCATCTGCTCTCACACTGAAACAGCAATCCCGACACTGAGAGGAGAGCCATGCAAAAAACACTCAGTTTCCGAGCCTCGGCCAGGACAGTGCCACTGAGTATCCTGCTTTTCTTTGTGTATCGAATCGAGTGTCATCTAAAAATAACCGGTTGGTAGGGAGAAGTCACCGGCACAATATATTGCCAAGAAACCGGGGGATCAGAGACACCTCTGATAACTGATGCTGCTCTGGGTTCACGTTTGTTTGGAAAACTAAATCTGCCTCCATTTTCTGTGCTGGAAAAAATCATCGCTTCCTGCCACCACAGAAACCTTACCTTTTGCAGAAGCTGGGAGCCGGAGTACTTCGCGGCAATAGATTTTATCTCTCCACCAAAAGCAGAGGCCCAGAGCTTCACCCTAGAGGGAGAAAGGGCACAGGAACAAATGTAACACCGTGTCACAGTCAACACGCACGCACACGCACACACGGGGACTGTGGCTGAAGGAGCCGGGAGGTATAACATCGGAGGAAAAAAAAAAAAGAAAAAGCGCCTTGGTAGAAACTGCCAGCACCAAACTGCAGAGCGCACCGCGGGAGGGGGCTCGAGGGGGGGTCACATAGTTCAAAATGCGCAAAGTGCCCCCAGTCTCTCTGGAAAGATCACTAAATTTTATTTCAATCATTGCCTGAGAACTTGACCACCCAAACGGGGCATCACCTGGCAAAGATTAGTCGGAAGAAATTCACCCGCCCTCCCCCGCCCCGCAAAGAAGTGAGACGGCAAGATAGCAAAGAGCCCGGTAAATAAACGGCCCATGGAAGTTGGATGTGGTAAACAGGCTTCAAAGTTCGTGCTGTCACTGGCGGTGAGCCTCTCCTGGTCTCACTCGCCAGCCCGGGGAGGGGGCGAGGGACTCCCACCCCAGCCTGGCCGCCCCACGCGGGTGCGGGCCGGCAGGTGCGAGAGACGAGGCCGACGACCGCGGCAGGTCCTGTCCGGCCGCACCTGCAGGAGCCCAAACTTGGGCACAGCGGGTCGCGGGCGGCCGGAATCCCCTCCCGGGGCGGTGCAGGACCCCGCACTTACACGGAGAGAGGGATCTGCTGCTCCGAGCGCACCACGTCCCCCAGCGCGGCGTAGAGAAGCGCGGCGGTCAGGAGCGCCCAGGGCCCCCGGGACGCGCGGCGCTGCCAGCCCAGTCCGGCCATGCTGGGCTCCCTCCGACGCGCCGGCAGCAGCGACAGAAGCGGCCGTGGGGAGCTGCGCCGAGCGGGCGGTGGGCGAGCGCGCTGGGCTGCCTGCTCCGCGCCGCCCCGCCTGCCTCTCGCGCGCCGGGCGCACTTGGGGAGCAGAAAAAGGAGCGGGGCGGGGGGGTGCGGGGGGGGCGGAGGGCGGAGAGGAGGAGGGAGTGGGGAGAGGTGGAGAGGGAGGCAGGCGGGGGAGGAGGCAGGGAGACGCGCCTCTCGCAGCGGCGGCCGCCCGGCCCCGCCTCGGCGGCCCCGGGAGTCCGGCGGGCCGCGGCGGGAGGGCGGGAGGCGCCGCGCGGGCGGGGACTTGCAAACTCGCGTGTCCTTGGCCGCGGCGGAGCGCGCCCTGCCCCGCCCGGCCCACTGCGGCCGCCGAGTTCTCCACAACTCCGCAGTCCGCCGCCGCGGGCGCCACTCTCGGGCTGACCCCCGGCCGGACCCAGTGACCCTGCGCCCCGAGCTGGCTGGAGATGCGGGTGGGTGCGGGGGGAGGCAGGCTGGAGGACCCTGGCTGGGTCACAGGGTGCTGAGGAGCGCAGAGGTGGCGCGACCCCCGGCCCCGCCGCGCAGTTTTCCGGCGGGCAAGGGGTGCGAGGAAGAGGCCAAAGTCTGAAGAAGAGGCCGGGGCTCGCGGCGGAGTACTGGGTCGCGCGGGGTGGAGTGCGATGGGGATGGCAGGGGGATGACAGCGGGGCTCGGCGGTCAGGCGCGGGCACTGCTGCGTGGCCGCCTGCAGCCGCTCCTCCGGTCGCGGCGCCGACCAGGGAAGGCGCGGAGGGCGGCGCTGCCGGCGCGGCGCGGGCTCACGAGCGCGGGGCTCCGGGTTTCGGGCCGCAGCTGGGCCGGCTCGGCGCGCCCGAGCCCGGGCCGGGCTCTGACCCGCGGAGGCCCGGGGTCCGCGCAACTGCAGCGGCCGGCGGGGCGGGGAGGGGCGGCACTGCGGCTCCGGGTCCATCCTGACTGGCGGACTCCCTGGATTTCGGGAATGAGGGAGTCCTCCGAGGCTCGGGGATTCACCGTCTCCCCACTCGGACCCCCACCCGCTGGGTGGAAGGCGCGGTCGCGCGGGCGGAGGCAGGAAGTCGGGGAAGCCCCGGGCGCCTGAGGAACCAGGCTTCCCCGCGGCCTCTCCCGCCGCCGCCCCCAGCCCGGCACCCGTCTCTCGGAGCCCCGGCTCCGGCTAGAGGTCTGGGTGTGTGACTGGGAACTTTGTGGAGCCCTCGCGCCAACCGGCAGTCGAGACCGACCCGAGCTGGGCTGAGTCATCCTTGACTCGCCGAGCGCAACTCGACTGACCCCAGGCAAGCCGCGCGCTCCTGATACCGCGGGGTCTCCCGGGGCGTCCGCCGCCTGGGTTCGCCTGGTTTGCGGGACTCCCCCTACAGGGCTCTGGGCTCTCTTTCCCGTCACCCGCCTTCAGCCTCACCGCCCTCAGCTCTCTGGGGAGAGAGCGAGGGTGGGCTCCAGCTTCCGCCTGGTGGTGTCGGGCGAGAAGCCAGGCGGGCTCTCCTGCTCAGCACCCCCGCCAAAAGTTACCCCTGCAGACGTGGGTCTGGATCTCACAGTTGGCTACGCTGGGAGAAGGACCGCGCAGGGGCCTTTGGTGTCTGCCGAGTGCGGAGGAGCCCCGGCTCTCGTGGGCGGGTCGTGCCCCCACCTCGGGGAGCAGCTCAGGGAACAGGCCCCACCCTGGAAGCGCCAGGTGCTTCCCGCCCACGGGCAGCGTCTACAATCTCCACGGATGACTAACCGGTTATAATGAATTCTCCGCTTCTGTGCACACCTCCGATCTATGGAAGTGTGCTAGCAGTTCCAAACCGAGATGAGCGCGGCCTGACCCCAGGGAAAGGGTCCGGATGGCTTTGCCGCTCACACTGGGGGCGGGAGAAAAATAGTTTTCCTGTCATATCCCAGGCGCCTTCTTTCTAAATGAGTAAGTGTGTAAGTGAGTGAAAGCATACTAGCCTTTATTTGTAAGCCTACAATCCACTGCCACTGTAATATCTATATGATAATGGCCTTCAGGCAGTCCCTCATTCATGCAGTGAATAACTGCCAAGCATCTGTGATAGGACCGTCGAGTGTACCAGGGACCCGACGGTGAACGAATCAGACACCTCCCCTCGAGGATTTTATGCGCTATCAAAGGAAAAAGGCTTTACTCCAAAAGCCATAATGATAAATGCATAATTATATAGTTTGACAAGAAGTCAACTATAGTATGCATGAAGAAAAAGTACCTGAAACGTCCATATTATTGCTATCCCTATTAACTTGGGAGAAAACTGAGGCACCCTAAAATAATACAGCTTAGTCAAACAACCACTAGACTGCTGGACTATATTGAGGACCACTGGGGCACCAGGGTCATGACAACAATTTATGATGAAAGCCAGCCGTATGCAGGTGAACATTGCAGCCGTTTCAGGGCAGCTAGAGATGAACCCGGAGAGGAACCCTGGCACAGGAATTCACAGCCCCCCAGAATCATAGCGTCTTAAGCATTTGTAACTTACACACGGACCATCTTAAACAGAGCATTGCATCCAATGCATTTAAAATAGATCCCACTAAACACTTCCTGCTGCTGCTGCTGCTGCTGCTAAGTCACTTCAGTCGTGTCCAACTCTGTGCGACCCCATGGATGGCAGCCCACTGGGCTCCCCTGTCCTTGGGATTCTCCAGTCAAGAACACTGGAGTGGGTTGCCATTTCCTTCATGAAAGTGAAAAATGCATGAAAGTGAAAAATGAAAGTGAATTTTCACTTCATGAAAGTGAAAAATGAAAGTGAAGTCGCTCAGTCGTGTCCGACTCTTAGCAACCCCGTGGACTGCAGCCTACCAGGCTCCTCTGTCCACGGGATTTTCCAGGCAAGAGTACTGGAGTGGGGTGCCATTGCCTTCTCCGAAACACTTCCTCAGATCAGATCAGATCAGTCGCTCAGTCATGTCCGACTCTTTGCGACCCCATGAATCGCAGCACGCCAGGCCTCCCTGTCCATCACCAACTCCCGGAGTTCACTCAGACTCACGTCCATCGAGTCAGTGATGCCATCCAGCCATCTCATCCTCTGTCGTCCCCTTCTCCTCTTGCCCCCAATCCCTCCCAGCATCAGAGTTTTCCAATGAGTCAACTCTTCGCATGAGGTGGCCAAAGTACTGGAGTTTCAGCTTTAGCATCATTCCTTCCAAAGAAATCCCAGGGCTGATCTCCTTCAGAATGGACTGGTTGGATCTCCTTGCAGTCCAAGGGACTCTAAAGAGTCTTCTCCAATACCACAGTTCAAAAGCATCAATTCTTCGGCGCTCAGCCTTCTTCACAGTGCAGCTCTCACATCCATACATGACCACAGGAAAAACCATATTCAAATCCCAAAGAAAGGCAATGCCAAAGAATGCTCAAACTACCACACAATTGCACTCATCTCACACGCTAGTAAAGTAATGCTCAAAATTCTCCAAGCCAGGCTTCAGCAATATGTGAACCGTGAACTTCCTGATGTTCAAGCTGGTTTTAGAAAAGGCAGAGGAACCAGAGATCAAATTGCCAACATCTGCTGGATCATAGAAAAAGCAAGAGTTCCAGAAAAACATCTATTTCTGCTTTATTGACTGTGCCAAAGCTTTTGACTGTGTGGATCACAATAAACTGTGGAAACACTTCCTACTCTCTCTCAAAAAACAATGTTTAAACTATCTGATATTGATAAGAATTGGAGCTCAAAGTGTCATAAATTTGAAGTCCTGTTGGTTTCAACTATCATCTTCAAACTCTATCATCCTTTCCAGAAACACAAAAATTAATGCCAGCTGTCTAGTCCCATACTCTGATTTAACAGAAGAGGCCCAGAAAGGTTTAGCCAAGTATTCAAAGACACACAGCCACTTAAAGGAGGGTCTCCAGACCAAAGCAGAGGGTTTGTGCAGCTACATCAGGACAAGGGACCAAGAAAGGCTTCAGCTATGCCAAGTGCAGCCCCAGGCATCAGGTCCTACTTGTCATTTTCGCCCAAAAGCCTATATTTCCACACCCAACTCTCCTTGAAGCTTTGAATCTAGCCAATAAACATTTCATTGACAGACTTCAGACTCTGTTTAAGGAGAGTTTAAGCAGAAGTGGAACATGATGAAATATGAGAGGTGCAAGTTTTAGAAATGCTCACCCAATCCTGGTCTAAGGAATGGATTCCAGAGGAGACCCAAAAGCAGCTGTTCTCAGAGCCAGAGAGGGCCTATTGAATGGTTGGGACTTTCTCTATTTGTCACAGTGACTTGGAATCCTACTGGCACTTCTTGGATGGGAACAGGACAGTCCCATACAAGGAGGAATTATTCCGTGTCCCATTGGACTCTCAAAGGACCCACTGGACATTCAGGTAGGACAAAAATTTGCTTATAATCACCTGATTCTAGAACTTATTTATTTTATATGTAAATATAAAGGAGTTTTTACATGGTTTTAAAAAACAGTGAATTTTCCAGGAATGCAACTGTAGTATAAATAAAAAGAACATTGTCTTCTATTTTGTTCAGAATCTTAGCAAGAGGGCTTTGGTTAATTGTTTGTTTGTGTTTTACCATTTTGGAAAAGCACTTCTCCAACTGTAGCTGTGCTCAGGGTCCCAGGTCACCAGTAGAGCCCCTCTATGTCAGTCTACACTTGGGGTGTGGAATTCCTAACCAGCCTGCATATAGGGGCAAGTCCATGAGCACTCATAGTGAAATGCTTTTTATTTTATTATAAATACTTTTATTTTATTATAAATACTTTTATTTTATTTATCTCTGATATTACAAGATGAAGCATCATATAGATTTTTTAAAATAATTTTATGTATTTCTGATTCTGCTGGGTGTTCATTGCTGTGAGCTGGCTTTCTGTAGTTGCAGCTGGTGGGGGCCCCTCTCTAGTTGCAGTGCACAGGCTTCTCATTGCAGTGGCTCCTCTTGTTGCAGAGCATGAGCGCTAGGGCACGCAGGCTTCAGCTGTTGCAGCCATGGGCTCTAGAACACAGGCTCAGTAGCTGTGGTGGATGGGCTTAGTTGCCCCACAGCACATGGGATCTTCCCCAATCGGGGATCAAACCTGTGTCCCCTGCATTGGCAGGTGTGCTCAACTACTGGACCACCAGGGAAAACCAATTTTTTTGTTTTAATTCTGACCTTGAGTAGGTTATATTGTCTCAGAATTTCATATCAGAATGGTAAAAGGGGGTGAAGATCTACTACTCTATATTAGAAACACCAGTGAAAGGCTATGATGTTGCTGGTCAGGATACAAAATGGTTCACCTTGAAGAAGCAAAATGACAAATGCTTTAACCTTTGACCCAGCAGTCCCTCTTCTGGAAACTTGTCTTACAATTGCTAAATGATGTTCATATGAAGTTATTCATCACCACATTATCTCTAAAAGCAGAAGTCTGGAACCAACCCAACTGGCTATCAGTACATATTTGGTTAAAGAAACTGTGCACCCACACAGTGGAATATTATGCAGTTTTAAAAATGAGAAAGCTTTCTACATGTAAATGTGAAAAGATCTTGAGTATATTAAATTCTTTATAAAAAGCAAGGAAAAAAGAAAAAGCAAGGTACATAACAACATGTATGACATTGCCTTTCTGTAAGAAAGAGGGAAAATAAGAATACATATTTTTATTTGCTTAAGAAAACAATGGAAGACACACAAGAAACTACCATTAGTTACTCCCTGTTGGAAATTAGGGACAGAGTAGATGGGGACAAGATTCAGAGTGGCATTTCACATGCTTATCACTTTAAACCATTTTGATTTTTGAGTCTTGTGGATGTATTACTTATTCAAAGCAGTAAGAAGACAAATGTTAATAGCTCTTAAAACAGTTTAGACACTGGGGCCAGGGCTGGAGTGGAGCAAGTCATTGTTGGGATGGAATGTGAGAGACACTTAGAGTCCGTGATGCCCTCCAGAGGTGGTTCTCAAACCCTCAGAGATTGCGATTCAGTAGGTTCAAGTTGGGTCAGTAGGTAGAGGAGGATCTTTGTTTCTAATAAGCCCTTCAGAGGATTCTGACGCTGATGCTGGTGGCCATGGACCACCACTGGCAAGCATGCAGTTTCTTTTACAAGAAATGTGTAGAGCCTGGTGGCGTTATGGACTTCGGGTTCAAACAAACCTATGTTCAAGTCGTGACTCACCCTCACATAAGCAGTGAGAATTGGGCAAGTTACCCAACCTCTCTGAGCCACGATTTCTCAACCACAAAAGATGGATAACGATAGCACCAGAGAGCAGACCTCACACAGACATAAAGATGCAGCGGGACAATGCAGCTAAGAATTCAACAAATGTTCATTACTGCTTCCACTCTGCACATACAGCAAGGTTTCCACACCTGGGCTATTTTCCTGGCTTACCAAAAAAGTGTGCCTTACTCTTAACTCAGAGTGCCAAAGCTTCCTGCTTCACCATCACCATGCACACATATACACTCACACAGAACCCACCTCTCCATTGCCACCACACTGCCCAGCCCACCCTGCTCTGCCCATCCTCCATAAAGACGTTGCTTCCCTGCACCCCTCTCAAATACACTCCTTCTTCCCATGGTAGCCAGAGCCATCTTTTCAAAAACAAAAATCAAACCATAGTCATTCCCCTGCTCAAAATCCTCCAGTGGTTTCTGTTTTTAATTAAAATGCAGGTTGCTTGCCAAGGCTCGCACGGTCCTGACAGCTGCCCTCCTCTCTCAGTCCCACTTTCATCTCTCTCCCCATTGCTCACTGGGCTCTAGCCCGTCTCCTTGGGGTGACTTTCCGTCTTGGGCCTTTGCATATGCTGTGACCTCTGCCTGGATGAGCTTCCCTTCTGGCTCAGCTGGTAAAGAATCCGCCTGCAATGTGGGAGACCTGGGTTCAGTTCCTAGGTTGGGAAGATCCCCTGGAGAAGGGAAAGGCTACCCACTCCAGTATGCTGGTCTGGAGAATTCCATGGATGGACTGTATAGTCCATGGGGTCGCAAAGAGTTGGACACGACTGAGCAACTTTCACTGCTTGGATGACAGTTTCTCACTGTATTCAGGTCTCTGCTTAAATGTCACTTTTCTGGGGAAAATTTTCCCTGATTCCCCCACCCCTATAAAGGAGAAACACACAGAGAGACACACCCATCCACACACACGTCCCCATCCACACACACTCGTACACCTCTGTGCTCTTACCTTGCTTCAGTTTTCTTCCTAGCGTTTATTACTAATGATGGAGTGATTTATTTGTTTACACAGTGTCTGCCCCATGGGATGGGACATGCCCATCTTTATCATTAATATTATAATGATGTCAGCAAGGACTTTGATGTCATGAGGGCTCAATATACATCAACTAAATGACGAGAACCTGTGTCAGCTTGAAATTCCTTTCTCCCTGTTTCCTTCTTCCTCAAGCTCTTTCATCCACCTCACCCAAGACAGAGCCTTTGAAAAAACGCAAGGTTTGCTAAGGAGAGCATCACGGAAACTGTTTCTCTGGGGAGAAGTGCTCAGTCACATCTCTGTGGGAGGATACTGGTTGGAGGAAGAAAATAGAGACAGGAAGACAACTCGAAAGTTTAAAAACACTATGAGAATGCCTTCCTGAATGGTGTTTTTTAAGCTATTAGAGGAAAGAAATGTACTTGTCATCTTCAAAATTCTATTTACTGTACACTGGTGACATTATTTCCAGCTTCACAATGGTGTTCAGGGTGTAGACATGTCCCAAGGAGAACACCGTGAGCCAGAAGCATTCCACTCTTAGAAGATATATTCTGAAAATGCCTGAAATGCAGTCCTTGAAAAAGATAGCCCCGAAGACAGTGTCGGGTTCACTGTGCCAAACCTCCTTGCATAGAGCAAGCATTAAGGCAGCTTCTGGTGAATCCCACCAAACTAGATGACCCTTTAAAACATTTCTAACCCTTCCCCTGAATTGAAAAGAACTCTTGGATTCCCAACATAGAAGGCAATGGGTGTGTATGTGGGTACTTTGTGATAAACATCTCCTCTCTAAGATCTGTCCCCAACTCTGAGAAGGTTGTCCTTGGCCAATGGCAAGGACTATCCCAGAGGAAGGACCTGGAAGGACCAGCTGGCCATTGAGCAGCTTCCCCAAACCTGGCGAGGTTCTGGCCCACACACGTTAGAAGCGGCTGTTCCCCTCCTACTCGGGTGGGGACTGAGTTTCCCTCTTCAGTAAGTCTAAGTTTCTTTTCTAAGTCTGTGGGCCTGTTTTTGTTTGTACAGTAGTTCATCTGTATCAGTTTTTTGATCCCATCTATAAGTGATATCAAGGACATTTGTTTTTCTCTGTCTGACTTACTGGACATAGTGTGATCATCTCCTAGTCCATTCATGTTTGCTACAAATGGCATGATTTTATTCTGTTTTCTGGCTGAGTGATAGTGCATTGAGTATATGCAGCACATTTCTTTCTTCATTTATTTGTCGATGGAAATTTTGGTTGTTTCCATCCCTTGGCCATTGTAAAGAGTGCTGCAACAACCCTTGGAGTGTGTATGTCTCTTTGAAGGATCATTTTCTCTGGGTATATGCCCAGGAATAGGATTCTCAGCCCCTGTGGTAGCTGTATTTTTCATTTTTTAAGAAACTTCCATACTGTTCTCTATGGTGTCTATTGCCAATTTACATTCCCCCCAACAGCATAGTAGGGTTCCTCCAGCCCTCCTCTGCCCATCCTCAACCCCAAGCCCTGGCATGCTGGGAACCTCAACTTGTTGTTCAGGAAAGCAGGGCAAATGTTTATTTAAATGATTCCGTGTTTTGTTTTTTTTTTCAGTTGAAGTATAGTTGATTTGCAATGCTCTGTTATCCCACAACATTTTATTGAATAAGTGATTCTCTATGTGTATGTGTGTGTTCATGTATATATTATAAATATATACAAATTATATACTTGTATTGAGACATTCTGCACATATATACATATATATACATTATGACCATATATATACATATGTATATGTATGTATATACATACTGGCACATGTATGTGTATATGTGCAGAATATCTCGATATGAATGTATGACTGTGTGAGTGGGTGGGTGTGCAAGCCTGTGTATGTGAGTCTGTGAGTGCCTGCATGTGGAAGTGATTGTGTATGCAAGTGTATAGACGTGATGCTTTGTGTGTGTGTGTGAGTGTGACTGTGCATATGTGTGCGTGTGAGTGCAGCACTCATCACATCACAGTTATCTGGTCTGCAAAAGAATCTATCCTAAGGCAAAGCAGATCTGGCGCTCAGTTAAGGGGATTCCTTAAACCAGCTCTGACTTGGTCCTTGGCGAACAGTGGCCTCACACCCACACTCACACACTCAGTGACACAGCTTCTCGGCAACTATTCTCCAGGCAGAAGAATGCTTGTGTGCAATGAAGAGCCCTTAAATGAACAGCTGCAACATATGCCAAGCCTACTATTCTGGTTTTGTTTTACATTTAAAACATCAAGCCAAGTGGAGAAAGAGCAGAAAGTGTTCACACATAGCACACCTTCTAATTATCTGAATCTAAAGTTGCCTATTTTCGGAGAGGGCAGTGCTGCCTTCTGGGGGTTAGAGACGTAGGACAAGGTCCTTCCAGGATTGAATTCATTTCTTTGTGAATATCTTAAAAACAAGGTTTCTAAGTGTCCATCAAAGAGAACTGGTTAACTTAATCACAGTTCATCACATAATGGAATTTCATAAAGCCATTAAAAAGGGTAAAATCTGACTTCCATGTACTGCCATGCCCACATGGCAAGTGGCGCATAACAAGTGAAAGTGTCAAGTGGAAAAAACCAACAGGTTGTAGAACAACATGTGCAGTATAAACCCATTTCTGGTTTTTAAAAATATGTGGCTGTAAGGTATAGGTGTAAGTACGTGTGCATGCTAAGTCACTTCAGTCGCATCCTACTCTGCAACCCCATGGACTATAGCGTGTCAGGCTCCTCTGTCTATGGGGATTCTCCAGGCAAGAATACTGGAGTGGGTTGCCACGCCCTCCTCCAGGGGATCTTCCCAACCCAGGGATGGAACCCGAGTCTCTTGGGGCTCCTGTATTGCAGGTGGAGTCTTTACTGCTAAGCCATCAGGGAAGCCCCCTAGGTGTAAGTGTAGGTATAAGTGTACCTTCTCAGTGTGTACGCATGGAACAAACTGGAGAGTCATATGCTACACTAGCAACGCTGGTTCCCTCTAGAAGACAGGATTGGGAAGTTGAACGGAAACATTCCGCTTTCTACTTTCAGCACTTTGGTGCAGTTTGAATCCCTACAGAAAGCCTGAGAGCAGAAGTATGAGTAAGGAGAGTGTAGAAAGTGAGGGAGTATGTCTGGAAGTATTAGCATAGGCAGCATCCGAGCAACACAGATGTTCCAAAAAGATGATATGCATGTCATCACCTTTCTTTTTTTCAGCTGGGTCTTCATGGCAGCACACAGGATCTTTTTTTAGTTGTGGCTTGAGAACCCTTAGTTGCTGCATGTGGGATCTAGTTCCCTGATTAGGGGTCAAATGCCAGCCTCTTGCATTGGCAGCATGAAGTCTTAGCCCACTGGACCACCAGGGAAGTCTCACCCCATTGTTCAAAATCATGATGTGGTAGGAAAGGAAGATCCATCAGTGCTAATGAATGAGCGTCTGGTGGGGGCAGGTGGGGAGGGAGGTCACTCCTCAGAGCTGGAACAGATATCAAATCAGGAGGAACTGATACATGTTTTCTGAGTTGAGAAAATGACCACATTGGCAGGACCAGATGGCAGTGTGGCCAGAGAGTGGCCCCCAATGCTCTTACAGCGAGTTCATTTGTGGCTTTCCCCTCATTCAGTTGTTTTCACTGATGACAATGGTTTTTAAAAATGTTGAATTGCAGTTGTGTAAATATCTCTCACATGTTAAAACATTTATTTTCATGACTGTGTTTGGGAGATAAAAGGTATATAAACTCTGAGTGCTGCTGCTGCTGCTAAGTCGCTTCAGTCGTGTCCAACTCTGTACGACCCCATAGACGGCAGCCCGCCAGGCTCCCCCGTCCCTGGGATTCTGCAGGCAAGAACATTGGAGTGGGTTGTCATTTCCTTCTCCAATGCATGAAAGTGAAAAGTGAAAGTGAAGTCACTCAGTCATGCCTGACTCTTAGGAACCCCATGGACTGCAGCCCACCAGGCTCCTCCGTCCATGGGATTTTCCAGGCAAGAGTACTAGAGTGGGTTGCCACTGCCTTCTCCCATAAACTATTAGTATCAGTAATTAAAAAGTAAACGGTTTTCTGCTATGTTACATATTAAACATATTATTTAAAATTTTGCATGAAATAATCAGGTTTCAAATATAGTAAACTCTCTGCTTGAAGCCAATTTTTGGATGATCCACCCTCAGTTTCTCATCCCAGGTCAGCTTCCCCCAGTGCCAGTCAGTAAGCTCTCACAGTATTCAATAAGGTACACTTTGGAAAATAAACTAACTTTTAAATAGGATAAAAGTCATTTAGGTTCATATTGTGTGTGGGCTCAGTCATGTCCTATTCTTTGTGACCCCGTGGACTGAAGCCCGCCAAGCTTCTCTGTCCATGGAATTCTCCTGGCAAGAGTAATGGAGTGGGTTGCCATTTCCTTCTCCAAGATTCATATTGGGTTGACCAAGATAGTCCATGGAGTCACAAACAGTCAGACACAACAGAGTGACTTTCACTTTGGGGCTACCCTTGTGGCTCGGCTGGTAAAGAACCTGCCTGCAATGCAGGAGACCTGGGTTCAATCCCTGGGTTGGGCAGATCCCCTAAAGAAGCGAAAGGCTACCCACTCCAGTATTCTGGCCTGAAGAACTCCATGGACTGTTATAGTCCATGGAGTCGCAGAGAGTCGGACATGACTGAGCGACTTTCACTCACTGGGTTGGCCAAAATGTTTATTTTATTTTTTTTTCGTAACCCAAATGAACTTTTTGGCCAAGTCAATACTCGGTCTGTTTAAACACACATACATTCCAAAGGCAAATGTAAGTGTGGATGAGAGTAGCCGCTGTCTTAAGCACTCTTTGTCAATGGTTCTCTGCTCTCTCACTCTCACCATGCACTAGAGTTGGTAGGAAGCACTGAACATAACTTCCTGTTGAGAATGGAGGACTCTGCATCCTCGGCTCATTTAGGGAGTGTAGGTGGAGGTGGTTTAGTCGCTAAGTCATGTCTGACGCTTTGCAGTCCCATGGACTGTAGCCTGCCAGGCTCCTCTGTCTGTGACATTTCCCTGGCAAGAATACTGGAGTTGGTTGGTATTTCCTTCTTCAGGGGAATCTTCTCGACCCAGGGATCAAACCAGTGTCTCCTGCGTCTCCTGCTTGGCAGGCAGATTCTTTACCACTGGGCCAACTGGAAAGCCCCTAGAGAGTATAGAGGTCCCTTCGTTGGATGACTGTTTCGTTCAATCATGATTTTGCATCTACGTATTTCCAGTTGCATGGACTGGTGAGGAGTGGGTACCTCATCAGGTAATAGCCTAAATAGTCAAATACTCTAAGTGGTCAAATAAACATGGTCAGTTTTTCTGTAGTAGATTTTTACAAATCATATATTTAATGTTTGAAGTTAAGGAGCATGAGACCTAATCTCCAATGAACTTGAATAATTAACATTAATTTGACAACATTGAACATTTTCCCCCTCAACTGAAATGAAATATATGTATATGTAAAATGAATTCACTTTGCTGTACTGCTGAAACTAACATAATATTGTAAATCAACTATACTCCAATAAAAATTTAAAAAGCAGTACATTCATATACTGGAATGCTACTCAGCACTAAAAATGAATTACTAATATATGCAACAGACAACATGAATGGACCTCAAAAGCATTATGCTTGAATAATATACAAAACAGTGTACACTATAATGATTCCAAAATATGGAAAAAATAAAACTAATCTATCAGAAAATGCTTGCCCAGCCATGAGGCATTGGGTAATTGTCTAGAAAGGGCACAAAGACACTTTCTGGGATAATGCAGATGATCCACATTTTTGTGTTGAGTGGTGTTTGCATAGGTGAATACTGTTGCTAAAACTCATAAAACCGAGTGCTTAAAACCTATGCATTTTATTGTGTGTAAAGTATGCCTCTATTTTTTTTAAAATATATATAGTTATTAGATGTTTCTGTGCAATATTGTTGCCCAGCAATGCTACTGTTATTATCAAGAGATGCTGATGGACTATGTTGCATTGTTCATAACTGCCTTTTTGTATTATAACTATTTGTAACTTTATGAAATCTTCATAAATATGATCAACTGCAATAATAAAGTTATGAAACACTTAAAAATGACAACTGGTGGAGGGAAGTATTTCCAACTCATCTCTCAGATAAAGGGCTAATCACCAAATATATATGGGCTTCCCCGATGGCTCAGCAGTAAAGAATCTACCTGCAGTGCAGGAGACCCAGGAGACGAGGTTTTGATCCCTGGGCCGGAAAGATACCCTGGAGAAGGAAATGGCAATCCACTCCAGTATTCTTGCCTGGAAAATCCCACGAACAGAGGAGCCTGGAAGGCTAAACAGTCCATGGGGTCACAAAGAGTTGGACATGACTGAGTGACTGAGCACTCATGTATATGAGATTCCTTAAAAACTTATTTTAAAAATACCGTAAGCTACTAAAGTAAAGATGACTTTTTTTTTTCCACAGAGTGAAGTGCTTTAGAGTAGAATCCACACTTGGATGAAGCCACTTTTCTTGTTTCTGGTTTTATTTCCCCGTCTAATGGTGGTTTGGGAGAAAGGGAGGGAAAGAGTGAGAAAGAGATCAGCAAGAGAGCAGGAAGGATGGGAGGGAAGAAGCAGATAGGTACATACCCATGCTCAGAAAATGAACTAGATAGAAGTATATCAACATGTTAATAACAGGCAGTGAAGCTGTGGGAGATTTTTCTCTTCTTATGGATTATCTGTGTTTTTTACAATGACTATATATTACTTTCTGTACGTTTATAGGAAATGTTATCATGCAAATGAGAACTATTTCTGCTGAACCTATTATACTTACAAGTACTTTAAATAATTTCCATGGAACTCAATTTATGAGTTGCAATTTTTTTTTCCTTCAACAGGCAAAGCTTTTATTATTCATTTATCCCCACCCACCCACAGAATATGGGTGAATTAAGAGAGCTTCATGAACTTTTACTTATAAATGCTGCATAATTTTATATTCCAACAGCAGAGAATATATTTTAAAGCTAATTTAAATCTACCTGACTTATATTTGGAGTTTTCTTCTATAGTTTCCATCAGAGATGGTGCCCATATTGGTTTCTTAAAATAGATGTAGGAAAGGAATCTGCTGACAAGTTATTTGTCCTTCAAAAAAGCCTTTGTATTATATTTCAAACATGCATTAAAAAATAGAGAATTATTTAGTGAACCTTATGTAACCATAACCTAGATTGAACAAATATCTTTGCTTCATCATTTTAAAAATAAATTAGTAATCGTGACATTTCATCCCTAAATTCTTTAGCAAGCACTTCTAAAAAATAGACATCTTAACTCAGATGGTAAAGAATCTGCCTGCAATGCAGGAGACCTGAGTTTGATCCCTGGATCAGGAAGATCCCTTGGAGAAGGGAATGGCTACCGACTCCAGTATTCTTGCCTGGAGAATTCCATAGACATAGGAGCCTGGTGGGCTCAAAGAGTTGGACACCACTGAGCAACTAATACTTTCACTTTCACAAAACCACAAAACCATTTTCACATGTAACAAAATTATCTATAATTTCTTAATATCATCTGATATTTAGACCATATTCAAATTTCCCCTATTGATTCCCAAAATGTACTTTTGCAGTTATTTGTTGAACTTAGGGATCCACCCAAGGTCCAACTAACCATTTCTTTTCTAAAATCTGGTCTTTAAATCCAGAACAGTTTCCATCATCACTATTTTTCTTTTTAATTTTTTTAAAGGTATTTTTTGATGTGGATCATTTCTTAAGTTTTTATTGAATTTGTCACAGTATCGCGTGTTTTATGTTCTGGTGCTTTGGCTGTGAGGCATGTGGGATCCCAGCTCCCTGACCAGGGACTGAACTCTCACCCCCTGCATTGGAAGGCTCAGTCTTAACCACTGGACCACCAGGGAAGTCCCTCTTTTTAATTTTTAAAATAATGTTATTGCTTAAAGAAACTTGAGCTATTCCATAAAGTGACAGTTTAAAGAATGATTTGAGAAAACCACCAAAGAACTCACTGCAAAAAGTGTCATCTCTAAACACAATGCCAGATTCATAGTTTAACATCTAAATTTTGCAAATCTTGATCTGGGACATCAAGAACATAATGCATTTGGTGAGGAGGGAAGTGGGGAGAGGAAAGATTGTGTTTAAACCAGCATACAAGTTGACTGATATAGATCTTATTTTTTGTTATTAAAACCTTGATTTTAGGAAGAAAGCTACGTTGCCTTTGGAACCTCTAAAGTCGGGAGAGACATTCCAATTTCCCTTCTGGCCTGGAGGAACACAAGCTTAATGTAGCTTGCAGGAAGCCTGATTTCAGCTAGCTTTAACACCCCCAGAAGGAGTTCAAATGTGAAAGAACAGCACTTTCCCTTTTAGGAGGCCCATCTTATCACAGACAACAGGGGTAAGAGAAAACATTTTAAGCTAATGATGTTTACAGCTAACTAGATTTGGTTGAAGCAATCCAGTGGACACCAGTCTGCAATTTCTTACAAGGTTCATTTATCTTAGAGTGCTCAACCACTAAAAGTCCCCTGCTTTCACATATCTCTGAATATTAAGCTAGACAATGAATTCTTCTCCCAGCTGGTTTAACTATCTTTAACCCCTAAGGCTGCTCCAGTACTGTGTGTGTTAATTCAACCGCATTACAAATTCTCTAATATTGAAAACAACAACAAAAAGAAACAAGTATTAAGCATAATAAAATAAATATTGTTGTTAGGGAGCTTTTTACATGATGCAGCCAAGAAAGTCCTCCACATATAGAAGGCTGAATTCTTAACCCATCCAAAATATAGTAACTGAATGTCTACTGACCGGGTCGTGCACCCATCTCTGCTAGCCTGGAAGAGTGTACTGCTTTCCTTACCATGTCTGGGTCACATGCCCAGCCCTGAGGTCAGAGGTGAAGTCAACTTTGCACGTATGTGCTAAATCGCTTCAGTCTTATCTGATTCTTGGTAAGTCTATGGACTGTAGCCCACCAGGCTTCTCTGTCCATGGGGTTTCCCAGGCAAGAATACTGGAGTGGTTTGCCAGGCCCTCCTCCAGGAGATCTTTCCAACACAGGGATTGAGCGTGTGTTTCTCATGTCTCCTGTATTGACAGACAGGTTCTTTACTGCAAGTGCCACCTGAGAAGGCCAAAGTCAACTTCACCCAAATCTTAATCTGAGACCAGTGAACACAACTTCCCACAGGGAAGATCAGAGAGCAGCGACCAGCGGAAGACGGAATGGATCCCGGGCAGACAAAGCCAACAGATGGGCGTCGATAGATCCAGGACTAAATGAAAACAGGGCTCCACAAACACGGAGAAGGAGTCCTCATTGGTGTGTGTTGTCTCTTTCCATTCAAAGGCCCAGATCACTGATACTTCTGAACTAATCAGCCTTGGCTCTTCTCCTGATGGCAACCCAGTCTCTTAGGACTCTGGGTCCTGCAAGCTTGTTGGCCCACTGGGCAAGTTTCCTAATGTCCTGTCCCAGGCAGACAAACCTTATCTCCAGCTAACTGCATGTTATAAAATCCTTGATGGAATGGCCTTGAGGGAAAGAGTGTTTTGGTCGCAATCCCTGGAAACACATCATAGTCCAGCTATCTAGGCTATTGAGTCCAGCCTTAGTGGGTAAAATCATTCACTTCTTGATTTGGTTCTT
Source organism: Bos indicus x Bos taurus (assembly GCF_003369695.1). NCBI lineage: Eukaryota > Metazoa > Chordata > Mammalia > Artiodactyla > Bovidae > Bos > Bos indicus x Bos taurus. The sequence goes on along the minus strand of NC_040097.1, from coordinate 13,955,779 downwards.
CTAGCTGTTGGGAGGCAACAAAAGAAACATTCATTCAGTTTTTCAGTGAAAGATGAAATGAAGACAGAAGGCTTGTTTTTTGTTGTTTTGCTGTTGTTGTTGTTGTTAAGAGTTTGTTTTTAAGAGCAGTTTTAGTTTTACAACAAAATTGAGAGGAAAGTTCAGATATTTCCCCTATAACCCTTGTACCCACACATTCTACCCTTGTACCTCCTCCATTATCAATATCACATGCCAGAATGATAAGGGTTCCCTCTTGGTGTTCATATTCTATGCGCTTGATCTAAAGTGTAGTGCTGTCTATGTGTGAATGCTCAGTCACTCAGTCATGTCCGACTCTTTGCAGCCCCATGGACTACAGACTGCTAGGCTCCTCTGTCCATGGGATTCTCCAGGCAAGAATACTGGAGTGGGTTGCCATTTCTTCCTCTAGGGGATCTTCCTGTCCCAGGAATAGAACCCACATCTCCTGGGTCTCCTGCATTGGCAGGCAGATTCTTTACCACTGAGCCACCTGGGAGACCCATAGTGATACATATCCATCATCATAATATTGTACAGAGTATTTTCACTGCTCTAAAAATCTGTGCTCTGCCTGTTCATCTCTTTTACTTCCCTTACCCCAATACCCCAACGGCAGGAAGTTTTCACATCACAACACAGACACGTCTTTCTAATAAAAAGAAACCCCCCTCAGAGCTTTCCTAGCCCAATGAGGTTACTTGATCCTGCCTTGTAGGTTTTTTTCTTTTTTCTTTTCCCCTGCTATAAGCAACCAAAAGTAGAATAAACATGGGCATAAGACAATCCCGAGAATGCTCTGGCTCTTTCCCAGAGTCGCTTATCAGAGCCTGCCAGTGAGGGCCACATGTGTGCTGAAAGATGAATGGCAAATATCAAAGGATAATAAATAAAAAATAAAAGGAAAATGAGTAACGTTTACAAGTGAATTTATGTTTACACAAAATCTTTGTGGAAACATGCCTTTCCACTTTGGAGATTCTGCTAATACATCACGGTGACACTAATGTTGCAAGAAGCAGATCCATCAGGCGGTGGCGACCATTACTTTTTAATAGACCACTCCATTTTCAGCAATCACACTAACAAAATCAGGACAGAGGCCAGTCTGCTTGCAGGAGATGCAGATTCAAGAATGCTTGACAGATGCCTCCTCCACACACAGAGGGCTTCTTCATGTGTAGTCTAGATGCTGGACAGAAGGGGAAGGTCAAGGGAACATCCGATTTAGGTGGATTCTTCCAGAGCCCGGCTAGCATCTGTGTGCTTCCTGAACAACCAGCGCCGTGTTTTTCATAAAACTGTTCTCATTTTGCCCAGAAGGTTTCTGCTCAAGGCCTGTGTATACGGCCTTTGCTTGTCAGATTACCTGAGATGCTGAAACAGATGATATGGATCATGTAGGCCAGAGTATAGGACTTTACAGCTGCTTACCAAAGGACACTAAGAGAGAGAGTGCTTTCTGTCTGTTTGTTTCTGATATATCTGTGATTATAATTCATTCATTCGTTCATTTGATGGGTACCTCCTCAAGGGTGGGAACTGTCTTAGACTTATGGAATGTGGATATTCATAAATCATGGTCCCTGCTCTCAGATGAGAGGAAAAGGCACAAATGGCTATGCTAAACATCAGAACTAATTAAGTGGGACACCAGAGAATATAAGAAAGGACCTATGGGAGCATAAAGATGTAAGTGATTTATGAAGCCTCATATGAATCCAGAGAAACTTCAGGGAGGGGATATTTTGGACCTTGACATTGAAGATTAGCTAGAACTTATTATTTATTGGTTTTATTTTACTTTTTTGCCTAATTATATCAGTGGGCTCCAAGGATTAGAGCAGTGGAATCTTGGGAGCCATTTTCAGAATTCTTCTTACCACAGTCATTAAAGTGGGGACAGAAGGAAAGAGCATTCCAGGCTACATGAAGAGCATAAGCAGAGACATGAGAATTACAAGGCAACAAGTAATTGAGGATCAGCAACACGGAAACCTGCTTCAGTCTCAGCTGTGGCTGCCTCCACTTCTAACATCCCAGCTAAAACCAGACAAAAGAAAGTGTGTGTGTGTGCGCTAAGTCGCTTCAGTCACGTCCAGCTCTTTGCAGCCCTATGGACTATAGCCTACTAGGCTCCTCTGTCCATGGAATTTCCCAGGCAAGAATACTGGAGTGGGTTGCCATGCCCTCCTCCAGGGGATCTTCCTGACCCAGGGATCAAACCCACATCTCCTGTGGCTCCTGCACTACAGGCAGATTCTTTACCACTGAGCCGCAGGGGAGATCATGAGGAAACATGAAAAACTAAATTATGCTGAGCTGCCTAAATATTTTTCCTTATGTTGCTTCTTTCCCCAGAGAGCAAAGACTTCCATTTATCTACGGAGAGAGAATGATACAATGATATCAAAATGCACCCACTTTTCAGCCATTCAAGAAGGAAAAGATTTGAATGAGAAGTCCCAGTGCTAACTGGTAAAACTGATGTATGGTCAAAAATTGCAGTGTAAATGATACAACTCATTAAGGATACAGATTTGGGCTATGCTAAAGATGTTGATGCTTAAAAATTTGAGGGCAAGAGGAGAAAGGGGCAACAGAGGATGAGATGGTTGGATGGTATCACTGAGTCAAAGGACATGAGTTTGAGCAAACTCAGGGAGAAAGTGATGGACAGAGAAGCCTGGCATGCTGCAGTCCATGGGGTCACAAAGAGTTAGACATGACTTAGCAACTGAACAATAACAACAAAAAGGGTAAAAATATTCATACTCTTTCACCTCACTTCGGGGACTTTATACCAAGAAAATAATTCAAAAGAATTTTTTAAATTATTCAATAAAAATATTCTTTATAGTAATATATATACACTAATATCTATATGCTTTATTTTATCTAAATGTGCAGAATTGAAAAGTGATTAGGTGAATTGGGGTCTCACTATATTCAAAGGAATATTATGCGGACATTAACATTTGAATTGTGAAGAGTAAAATAAAATGTGTATGACCCCTTAAGTTTAAAAGTAAAATGCAAAGCCTTATCTAGCCTACTACTATAATTCTGTGAAAAATTACTTCTGGAAATAACTGGGATTTGGGAGGCAACTTGGAAAATGAAAAAAGTTTGAGTAGGTCTGCTTTTTCTTTCATTTTAATTTATATTAACAGTGCTATAAGGTTGTTTGTGCAATAAAGAACGATAGTAAGCTTTAAAAAAAAATCATTTATGAACTCCTAACAACTCTGACTACCGTGAATGTCACTGCACTCTCACTGGCTTTAAAAGGACCAGAGACAGTTAATCAAACAAACAAAATATGGATTACAAGTCAGGGCCATTGCAAAATGAGCCCTCACCCCTGAGCTCAATGCCTCGAAGCAGCCTGACAACATGGAAACACAAGTACGTTTCCCTTTTATCCCTTTTTCATTTTATTTCAAGGAGAAGAAAAGAACATGTGGTATTGAAAATTGTGTCCTCTGCCTTGAGAAGCCATGGAGGATGTGAGCAGGTAAAGAGAATCAGTACAATTGTGAATTGTAGAGAGAGAGAAAAAAAAAAATCTTGCTTCTTTGCAAAACTGTGTTACAAAAGACCCCTCGTCTACAGAGTTATTAATTAAGAGATGCTTTGTTTTTCATTAATCGTTTGAGTTTGGGAATTCTAGTTAAAAGCATCTCTTAAATGAATTTGCATTCCTAACCTGAACTGGGCAGGCCTTTTATTCAACTGCTGCCCAGTGATTTAAAAAGCTAATAAACCCCCAATCAAGTCCTTTAGCCAAAAGTTAAAATAACCTGCCACATCAGTTGCATGCTATGCTATGCTATGCTAAGTCACTTCGGTCGTGTCCAACTCTGTGTGACCCTAGAGATGGCAGCACACCAGGCTCCCCCGTCCCTGGGATTCTCCAGGCAAGAACACTGGAGTGGGTTGCCATTTCCTTCTCCAATGCATGAAAGTGAAAAGAGAAAGTGAAGTCGCTCAGTCGTGTCCGACTCCTAGCGACCCCATGGACTGCAGCCCACCAGGCTCCTCCATCCATGGGATTTTCCAAGCAAGTGTACTGGAGTTGCATAGACTCCTTTATTTGCAAATACCCAGTCTCACCTGCCTCTTGCCTTCTAAGATGAAATTGGTTTTCATACTGTTTTGCTGGGGATTCGCTCTTTTTCATAATGGGACTTGCACTGTGAAGCCCTGAATCTTGCATGTGGAGGTCCACTGGAGGGGATGACCTGCCAGAGTGGAGAGAAAAAGGCAGTGCCCATTAAGGTCAAAGACTGATCCTTCACCTCTGTGGACTTCTAATTCCCTCCAGTTTAACTTCCATCAAACAAGCAAACATTGTGAGGAAGTAGTCCCATTACCATATTTAAAATTCCTCTGCTAGTCAGTAGCACTCAGGAAGAATTCCTGTCTCAGTTCCAAGGGATCTATTGGAACTCCTTTAAATTGTCATATTATCCTCTCATTTGCTGCTATTTTAGCAAAGCAAATGATTAAAAATTAAACTTTCATTTAGAAGCATAATTATTTTAAAGGATGTCAAGGCTTCATGTTAAACAAATTTACCTCAGCAAATAGAATGAGGATTTGGAATTCAATTGAAGAGTTAATGAAATAACCATAATTTGGTTAGGTGAATCAACCTACATCATCTTATTTATTTAAAAATTTCTCCCCTTCTTTGCCTGTCATGTATATAGTTGTGTTTTTCCTTTAGTAAATGCCTTAGCTTCACAGAGTGAATCTGAAACATTTTTTTCATCAAAAAGAGAATTTTCTGAAATTCTCTGAAATTGCATGAAAATGAGAATTGATTAATGTGATTCCCCTCTGAGAGAATGGGGATTTATAAGTCACAAAAGTGGCGATAATACTAATCTGAATTTCTAATCCTTAAAAATTCCTCCTGTAACATAAAATTTTGTTCTAAGTAACTGAAATGAACCAGTTTAGTGTTTATGAGTTGAAGAAGGCCAGTGCCCAGTGCCTAGAAAACTCTAGACTGAATGAGTGAATGGTCAGAACTAATTAACTGGGAAAGTCAGCCCCTTATTGTTTCCAGTCAGCTCTGCTTTCTGGAATTCATACTCTATGTAATCTCCTCCCTTGAATAGAGACTGGACCTAGTGACTTCTTTCTAAGGCATAGAATATGGTTAAAGTGATGGCATGTCACTGCTAAGACCAATTTTGCAAGAGACTACATCTCTGGCTCACAGGCCTCTTCTCTCTGCCTCTGGTGGACTAAGACTGTTGCCTGGACTATCAGTAAACAGAGGATGCTGCAGCCATCAAACCTGCAGCTGCCCCTAGTGCTGCTCCCTGAGGGGATTCAGGGTGGAAAAAAAAAAAAAAGCTGGATACTCACCCTACACAGTTAAGGTGCGTATCAAAGGAATTCAATGAACCCAGACTCTTGCATCTTCTCATAGGTAGAAAACTGCTAAATTCATTAACTTGAGATGTCTGGTTTTCTTTAATTAACAGTAATCTTTTGATGTTCTGACTACCTGGTTTCTGTTGCAAGACTCCTCTATATCCTGGCTCCTCCCTTACCTCTTCCTAGCGGTTCCTCAGAACTATGTGAGAGGTTGTCTTCAGGGCTTGCGTTCTCAGTTTTGTCTGCCAAACAAAGCACAATTCTCAACTTTTAGGTCATGCTTTCCTTTTTTTCAGTCAACCCTGATCAAACAAGCTGCCCTGGAGACAGACCCACACAGCAAGGAACTAAGGATGTCCTCTAGCCAATGGTCAGCGAGGAGCTGAGACTCTGCTCAGTAGCCCACAGGAAACTGAATCCTCCCAACCACCATGTGAGAGAGCGTGGGAGGCGGGACCCTCTGAATTCCAGCCTTAAGATGACTGCAGCCCCAGCCTGTAAGAGACAGTGAGATGAGACAGTAAATGCTTTTTTGTTTGTTTTTATAACTTATTTATTTTTGACTGTGCTGGGTCTTCGTTGCTGGGCGCAGGCTTTCTCTAGTTGCAGTGAACGGGGTTTGTTCTTCCTTGCCGTGCGCAGGCTTCTCTGGTTGCGGAGCGTGAGCTCTGTGGGCGTGGGCTTCGGGAGTTGCAGCATCCAGGCTCAGTAGCTGTGGTGCATGGGCTCAGTTGCTCAATAGCATGGGGAATCTTCCCAGACTAGAGGTCGAACCCGTGTCCCTAGTATTGGCAGGGGAACTCTTAACCACTGGACCACCGAAGGAGTCCCAGTAAGTGCTGTTCTTTTAAGTCACTGTGTTGTGTTAGTCGCTCAGTCGTGTCCGACTCTTTACGACCCCAGGGACTGTAGCCCACCAGACTCCTCTGTCCACGGAATTCTGCAGGCAAGAATACTAGAGTGGGTTGCCATTTCCTTTGGGGAAATTTTTTTATACAGCAATAGATAACTAATACGCTAATAAATTCATGCATGGCAGAGCATCACTCCCGTGGACATATTCATATTGAAATGTGAGGCTCAGCTTAGCAGGTGACTCAGAATTGTTTCAGATGATATGGTCTCCATGCTAAAATATATGTGCTAATCCAGTCAGCTGTCCAGGCAGTTGGTACCAGGAGCTGGAGGGGAGGAGATCACATTAAATTCACAACGGAAATGCTGTTTCTTTGTCTCTTCCACTTTAAGGTTATACCTCCTGGAAGTTTAAAAGGCCCATTAGGTTTTATTGGGGGCGGGGGATAAGGGGGTGGTGGTAGGCAGCCAGGTTCCAAATGTATGGGTGTAAACCAAGAGTATAAATGGAAGCCCATATACTAAATGTTTACGTATTTGAAAGTTACAATCAACCTACATGTACAGCAAGGCCCATGTTCTCACACAGAACTTCTCCTCTCCCCAGCCACATAGCCTCTTCCCAGGAGCCAAGAGAGTCTGCTCTCTATTTACCCTGTGGGCATGAGTGGGAACATAGGCTGGGGCCATGCAGGGTGGGAGCCAAGCTGGACTCTTGACTCTGGCCCCTCTAGGGAAGGGGAACAACCCAGTCCAACTCCCCTGGGAGCTGGGTCTGGTAGGGCATCCAATCACAGTTCTTACGCTGAAAGACAAAGCAACCAACTGTGGGCTGAAGCTCTATCAGCCCCTGGAGAGATTTATGCAAATCTTCAGCAGTTCTTAGCCTTCCCAGGTGGCCCTAGTAGTAAAGAACCCCCCTGCAATGCAGGAGACAGAAGAGATGCGGGTTAGATCCCTGAGCTGGGAGGATCCCCTGGAGGAGGGCATGGCTTACCCACTCCAGTATTCTCGCCTGAAGAATCCCATGGACGGAGGAGCCTGGAGGGCTACAGTCCATAGCGTCACACAGAATCAGTAGTTCTTAGCTAGAGGAAAGCAGGTTCAATGAGCTTGGTTCATCCTCATAGTCACCATGCAACCATCATCCACAATTAAAAGGCCAAAACTAAGGAAAGCCTGAGAGAGTTTCACCACACAGCAACCAGTTCTTAACAATGCAGAGTACAGAACAGCAGCGTACAGTCTGTTGTGTCCTGCACCTGTCAGACAGGTGTTCTGAAGGACCTATGCTTCCAACCTCCTAAGTACCATGTGCAAAAGTCTACTTTTATTCAAGACAAAACAAGTTTTAGAAAAACAGTAGCAATAGCTAATGTCCACTGAGCACTTACTGTCCACTGTGCTGCCTGCTTCCTCAATGACCTCACCAAGCCCTGGAGACAACTCTGTTGCATAGAGACAAGTACTGTCAGAGGAAGCAGAAGTCCCCAGGGGTTAATTCCTTGTCAGGCGAGCGGCCGAGCAGAGAAGACAGCATCATTCAAGAGTCCTGTGCTCTTGGCCTGCAGACCCCTTTGGCCAACTGCACTTTAGAAGAATGAACTGTCCTTCAGTGTCCTGTCCTTGAATGAAAGAATCTAAACCCAAAGAGAAGTGACTTGTCCTAGGCCACACATCTCCCTTACCTTTGTTCTCTCCACCTATCCTTGCCCTACCTGGGTGACAGAGCAGAGCCTTTGACAATGAGACCACCCAAGCCTCGTGCACAGCCAACCAGCTGAGAAATCCTAGGAAGGTTATTCATCCCCCTTTTTCTTGCTTTCTTATTTATTCATCTGTTTATTTATTTTACATTTGGCTACTCTGGGTCTTTGTTGCTGCACACAGGCTTTCTTAGTTGCAGCGAGTCGGGGCTACTCTCTAGTTGCGGTGCATGGGCTTCTCATTGTGGTGGCTTCTCGTAGCAGAGCACAGGCTGTAAGGTGCGGGTTCAGGAGTTGTGGCAGAAGGGCTTAGTTGCCCCACAGCATGTGGAATCTTCCTGGACCAGGGATCGAACCCGTGCCCCCTGCATTGACAGGTAGATTCTTAACCACTGGACCACCAGGGAAGTCCTGTCTTGTTTTCTAAATCTACCATTTGGGTATGGTGGGATTATGGACTGATTCATCTAAAATGCAAATACAATTGGTCTTTGGTACAAATGTACATTCTCATTTTACAGAATTACTTGTTTTACTTTTGAGCACCAAAAATGCGTAAGATACAGGTTTGAATAAAGTTTCGCCGCATCGCCCAATGTTTAGCATAGGCTACTAGCTCATAATTCATAATATACAGAAGAGGGATCTATGTCAAAGAAGCTAAATCACTTTCCTAAAAAAAATTAACAAAATATATTTTTGTGGGTTTCCCTGGTGGCTCAGTGGTAAAGAACCCTCCTGCCAATGCAGTACACATGGGTTTGATCCCTGGGTCAGGAAGATCCCCTGGAGAAGGAAATGGCAACCCACTCTAGTATCATTGCCAGGGAAATCCCGTGTACAGAGGAGCCTGGTGGGCTACAGTCTATGGGATCGCAAAAGAGTTGGACACAACCTAGAAACTAAACAACAACAAATATATTTCTGTCTAGTATCTGGCAGACATTACGTAAAGACTCAATGAATGAAAAAGAACTTCAATTATATACAAGGATCTATCTAATTAGATTATCTACTATATAGTAAAATATATTTTTTTTATTACTTTTACTATTTATATAATATTTGATTAATATGACTTTCTCAATAAACTCTAAGCTCCGGCAAGAACTATTTGTTTGTGCACCAGGACTTAGAACAGTGCCAGACACATTAAAAAAAAAAACTCAGTAACTATATATTCAAATATTTATTGAATGCCCCTAAATATCAGGCCCAGTGCCAGGCACTCAATTGTTATTCCAATGAGTCTCTCCTTTTCCCAGGAGGAGAGAGTTTAATGAAAAGAGCATTAAGGGTCATGATTCTATTCCTGCTTCTTCACTAGCTCTGTGGCCTTGAGCAAGTTACTTAACCTCTCTGAGTCTTAGGGAGGAAAATTCTTATCTCCAGTAGATCCTTCATAAAGCAGTCTTTCTAGAACCCCCGAGGTTGGATGTGTTTCTTTCACCTCTACTGAGTACAGATAACATCACTACACACGTGGGAAACATACCAAGGGCAGCTGTGAGGTGATTTTAGTGAAAGGTAGGCATGTTATTAAATTGATTATCTTTCAATTCTTCATATTACTTCAGGAGAAAGCCTCATTTGACATCTAATAACTCTCTAGAATCTGATTGAAGAGAGAAGGAGCCCCAGGCTCAATGACTGTAGCAAAGCAAAACAATCAAACGAGAATTTAATAATATGGCTTTACTTTCAATATACTCATTTAAGACAATACTGTTTTGTCATTTATGATAAGGATATTGAATTTCCCTCCATTTAAAAAAGTGGGTGGCTTAAAATAAAATTATTAAGCCTTGACTGTCACTCAGGGGTGGCCTTCTCCCCACCAACCTCAGCCTCTAGTCTCAATATTTCCTTATTTTCTCCTCCAACACTGGGGCCATTACGCTGGACCTGGTCCTGATTGGCTTATGCTGGTCACACTCCCTCCTTGACCCAATACCTTTGGCCAGGGGTGGGATGTACTGATGGATTTAGATCAACTGAGCGCCCCTCCCCCTGGTCAGGATGCTGTAACGTCCATCCCAACCTGCTGGGAGTAAGGGAAGGGAATTCTCCAAGAGAAAATCTGAGGAGTGGTCCCCAGGGAAGCCGGAAGCTATTGCTGACCTCCCTGAGCCATTTCACTCTGACCCTGGGCTGTAATGCACTCCCCTGCAGGAGTGTGGGGAAGACACTAACCAGTCACACTCCCATGGCTAAAGCAGAGTGATAGCTCAGCAGTTCAGAGCCCGTCAGAGCCTGTCGCCCATTAGGTGCTCAGGAAGGACGTGTTCCCTCCATCAGAGAATAGTCCAAGGCTGGCGGAAGTCGCCTTGCTGCCCGTCTCCGCATTTTATGGGGTGTTAACAGCTCTGCCTCTCTTGTAATAAAACCAGGGATGGCGCTTCCAATTCTGGAACTGCTGGGGGACTTCACACACACACCTGCTGCGGGAGCTCCAGACCTAGGGGCGAGGGGCGGGGCCCGGGGCGCTCCCAGAAAGGCTCACTGCTGCCATCAAGGGGCTCCCTGTGCACCCCGTCTCCGGGGTCCTGCGCCCAGCCTGCACGGCAGCCGCAGCTTCACATGTCGGGACCCTAGGGACCGGGTCCCAAAAGCCAGGTCTTCGACCAAATGCGTAAGAGGTGGAGAGAGTCGGGATGTGCCCTGCGGGAGGAGATGGGACATTCCTCCTGGGGTCCCAGATGGCGTGGGGAAGAAAAGCTATTAACGAGGAAATAAAGAAAACAGCAGGTCAATTAGCGCCACTCGAGCAGCCTCAAGGGACCACCTGAGGCTGAGCCCCGCTACCCCTCGGCGTGTAGCCCCGCCATCCGTTAACCCCACACGCTCGGGCGTACTACGCTCGGGCGTACTCGGAGCGCTTCCTCTCTGAGCCCCTGGGGCGTTGAGGATCCGGCTTTTTCTTTTCTTTTTTTGTAAGTAGTAGTCAGCCTGGTATACTGCTCCCCCCACCCCTCCCCTTTTTTTCATTGTTTTTCTCGTTGCAGTCTCCTTGCCCCAACGCCCTCTTAAGTGCATTTGGTTGAAGGAAAAATTGACCCCCTAGAAGTCTCTCTGCATTGTACCCAAGACAGTATTGGAACAGCCTAATGGCCCTAGGAATACCCTTGGGGCCCTTCTTCTCATAAACCAAACCACTGAAGTGGAAGAAAACCGTTTTCCGATCCTGTCAATCGCCTTTAAAACTGAGACTCAACTAGAGGGACAGGCTTGGACCGTCTAGATCATAACTGTGCCTGCAGAGCTGAAACCTGTGACCCCCCAAACCCCGAGCTGAGGGAGGTAAGAGGCAAACCAGCTTCCTTCTGTTGAGTATCTACCAGGCCCAGGTCTGACTAGGCATCCAAATGCCTAGATGCTGTTACTGAACCCATTTTACAGAAAGGAAGTTGAGGTTTGGGCATGAGGGACTTGCCCAGGGTGCCCTCCTTTGTAAGCTGTAGATTTAGGTCAGGAATCTTGGTCTGTGGGTCTTCAAATGCTCTCGAACCTCTTCTCATGCCCCATCTGATTCTCACTGATTATTAGTGATTTTAACCACCACTCAAGTTAATACAATCAGCTACAAACAGAGTGACTGCTGTTTTCTGTTGTGGCTGTGTTAACCCTTTGTAGACCACTTGCAGCTTCTGAAACTCCACCTTAAAGAAGACTGTATTTTATTTACTTGACTAGGCCGTGCAGGCGTGGCACTTGTCAGCTCTCCTGCAGGCTGGTGAATCTAGGTGCAATCTGGCATTCACGTGCGTGCACTTTACATAGAAACGCATCTGCCCACACTGATATCAGAATCAAGAAAGCATATTTCCTTGCTTACATTTTCTGATGCAGATTTTTCTCTTTTTCAGTGTCCTTGGGCTTAAAGCCTTCATAAAACACTGTAATCTTAAGTCACAATGACAATGTGTATTTCCTTTTCAGATGTGAGAAATGAGAAAAGCCATAGTCCTAGATTAATACCGTGGAGTTTAAAATGGAGTGTCTGTCCAAGTCTGAGATTTAGAGCAACATCTTTACCAATTCTCCAGTTTTCCCCTTGAAGAAAATTTTCCATTCTCTTAAGACCTGCTTATCATGTCAGAAGAAAATTCTCCGATTTCTTTAGCTGCATTTCTCCTTTTATTTTGTCTTAATGATGTAGCAAAAACTAAATGTACTAATAAAAAATAACTGGATGTCATAGAAGCAGCGCAAAACAAGAACCAACAATCTAAGTTTTAAAAATTAAATTAAGACCTATGCTTTCTAATTGTTGTTTAGTTGCCAAGTTATGTCCTGCTTTTTTATTACCTCATGGACTATAGCTACCAGGTTCCTCTCTCCTTGGGGTTTCGCAGGTAAGAATACTGGAGTGGGTTGCCATTTCCTTTTCCAGGGCATCTTCCTGACCGAGAGGACAAACCCCATCTCCTGCATTGGCAGGCAGATTCTTTACCACTGAGCCACCAGGGAAACCCCCCTAATATGGAACGCTGCACAAATTTGTGTGTCATCTTTGCACAGGGGCCATGCTAATCTTCCCATATACCTTCTAGGCTGTGAGAAATAGAGCTGTCACCTCTTCCTGTTTATGGAGTGTCTATCATGTGCCAGGCCCAGGGCTAGGCACTGAAAACAAAACAGACTCGGTCCTAGCCTTCATGGACTCACAGAGTCATGGGGCAGACAGGCTTGAGGTCACTAGTTACTAATTAAACCATTCCAGGGAATATGGAAACATAGCAGGAGAATCAAATCTAACCTGGGGCCTAGAAAATTTCCCCAAGGAAGGAAGAATCCCAGCTGAGTTGAAAAGGAGAGAACCAGGCAAGGAGCACTTGAAGCTTTGGAGAGCATGAGTGAGGACCAGAAGACAGGAGAGTCTTGTAGGATGGGAAAACTGAAAAGATTCCAGAATAACTGAAGGGGAAAGATAAGGAAGAGAATGGTGACAGGTGACGTTGGAGAGATGCTAGCATATTACTGAATACAACTTGGCCAGGGAATCTACCCTCAGTGCTATAGACCACATAGAGAATAAGAACCATGAGAACAGGGACCAAGCTATACTTTTAAATATATGTATGTTTATTATTTGGCTGCACCAAATAAATTTGTGGCACATAGGATCCTCTGTCTTCATTTAGTTATGCAGAGCTCTAGTTGTGGCATGTGGGAGCTAGTTCCTTAACCAGGAATCGAACTCAGGCCCCTCGCATTGGGAGCATTAGCCACTGGATCACCAGGAAAGTCCTTTGTTTGCTGAACTTGCTAGCCCATGGCTAGCACATAGGAATTTCTCATAAAACAGCATCGTTTTCTACATTATTGTCTCAAATCCTCATGCATAGTCATCTCCCTTTCCATTTCCTTCCCTCTCTTCAAACTAAATGTTGCTCTCGTTTCTCCCATTTTCCTCTTCCCAATTTGAAGGTCATGGATTCTGCCTTCTATATTCTTCCTTCTTCTTTCTTCTCATTTTGTTGTATAACATATTTAACAATTCCCTGCAGTGCCAAAAAGAAGAGGGAAGTCATCCAGCTAGATTACAAAGGGGAAAAAATCCAGGATGCGCTTGCGTCTTAAACAAATATCCATTTACTCCTGCTGCTGCTGCTAAGCCACTTCAGTCGTGTCCGACTCTGTGCGACCCCATAGACGGCAGCCCACCAGGCTCCCCCGTCCCTGGGATTCTCCTAGGATAGCTCAAATTTGGGTAGGGTTAGTGTGCATTGGAGAAGGAAATGGCGACCCACTCCAGTGTTCTTGCCTGGAGAACCCCAGGGACGGAGGAGCCTGGTGGGCTGCTGTCTCTGGGGTCGCACAGAGTTGGATACGACTGAAGCGACTTAGCAGCAGCAGCAGCAGTGGATATTTATACAATCAACTGGCAAGATAAGGAGGACTTTCTAGTCGGGACTTTAAGAGACAGATAATTTATATCTGAAGGGAATGTTCTGATTCATCATTAAGCTCCTCCTCCTTGATTTCCATGCCACGGCTTTATCTGGCGCGTGGACATTGTTATGTGCCCCGAGTGCCAAATTGGTCCCTCTGGGACTGGAAAAGCATTTCGGAAACCATGTTCACTGCTGCCATACACACAGTTTGAGCTGTCAAAGCTCACCCCTCTACTGTGGCAGAAATCACCAATAACCCTGGCTTCTCAAACAAATTGGCACAATGTACTCTCCAGACATTCATGCGTATGTTGCATTTTGTTTTGTTTTGTTTTCAAGTACTTTGGATTCCAGGAGATCGTCCTGGAAACTTACTCAATAAGCAACTTATCCTGAAGTTGCATTTGAATTTGGTTATTTGAGTTCTTCAGCCTTCTGGGATAGTCACCCTTGGTTTTAATGTCTGACTGAGATGACTTACATTGTCTTCCCACCGTTGGTGACAGGTCGAAAGCTTTCCTCAATAGCTCAAGAGCACATGTTCCTGAACCCTCTTGCTCTTTTTCTTTTAAGATTTTTTGTTTTTGATGTGGACCATTGTTAAAGTTTTTATTGAGTTTGTTATAATATTGCTTCTGTTGTATGTTTTGGTTTTTTGGCCAGGAGGCACACGGGATCTTAACTCCTCGACCAAGAACCAAACCCACACCCTCTGCATTGGAAGGTGAAGTATTAACCACTGACCCACCATGGAAGTGCCCACTTTGGCTCTTGAATTCCTGTCCAGAGCTCATGCCTCCAGCCCCTTCTGCTTAAATGCAAGCAAAGCCACCTCCCTTTCATTTCCCCAGTGCCACCAATCAAGGCTCTGTGTGTGACTGGCTGTTTATTAATAAAATCTGGAGTCAACAGAAAGTAATTGCAGCACAGGGCAGGGGCTGAACACTGGACATGGGTATTTCCCCCAAACCCACCGACTGTCCCTGCCCAAGACTGTCTCTTCCTGGTTGTAGTCTCTTCGGGCCCTTGGGTCACTGGCCCCTTTTATCCAAGAGCTTTTTTCTCTCTCTTTTTCTCCAAATGAATTCCACTATTACCCTGTCATTCAAAAAGCAACTAGACATACTTTATCTTCTCAAATAGCAATTATTTCCTCCCTGTTGTACTTTTACTGGAGACCCTTCAAGAAGAGAAGTCTGCCTTTAAAAGTCAAAACCTACAAGTTCTGTTTCAAAATTAACAGCTCCCTTAGACTTGAGTCTTCCTGTACCTCCATTTCTCTTGTGTGCATGCTAAGTCTCTTTAGCTGTGTCTGACTTTTTGCGACCGTATGGACTGTAGCCCTTCAAGCTCCTCTGTCCAAGGGATTCTCCAGGCAACAATACTTGAGTGGATTGCCATTTCCTCCTCCAGGGGATCTTCCTGACCCAGGGATAAAACCTGTGTCTCCTGCATTGCAGGTGGGTTCTTTACCACTAGCACCACCTGGGAAGCCTCTGCATCCCTTACCCTTTGAGAATGCTATTTCTAATATAGAGAAATGGCCCTAAAACTGCTATTTTATGAGAACTTTCTAGGTACCATGTGCTTAACAAGCCTTAGTTGATTTCATCTTTATAATGGCCCTATATGATTGGCTCAGTCTCTCTATTTTACAGATGATAATCATAATAAAGCTATTTTTTTAACTTATATACAGTGCAAGTTTATCTCTCACAGTTCTGGAGACTAGAAAGTCTGAGATCAGGGCACCAGCAGATTTGGTGTTTAGTGAGGGCCCCCTCCTGGTTCATAGATGTCTTTTCACTGTTTTCATGGAACTAAGATGTATTGAGTGCCTGCTATGCCTCCAGTTCTGTGCTAAGCACTTTGCAGAGATCACCTTGCTGAGTCCTCACAGCTCTATGAAGTTTGGATCATTACCATCCCCATTTCACAGATGAGGAAACTGAGGCTCAGAGAGGAGAAATGATGGGTGTCAGCAGCATCCAAATAAGAATGTTCCCCAGGTCCCCATGACTCCAAAGCTGGATTTTTTACTACACCATAGGTCTTCAGTTTGACTGAGCCCTAAGAGTTGGAGAAAAATTCCTTCAAAGACCATGAGCAATGAGCTTCCTGAACCAGTGCTGAGCCAGCCCAGGGTGTACCTCAGAGCAGGTCTCAATGATTAGTTGTCAAATGAATGAGGGAGACTGGTTCTGGATTCTCTCTGCGCAGACTCCTGGGAGAACACTGCCTGGTGAAGGGGGCTGGATCTTCTCTAGATTATCATTTGGCTTCCCCTGAGGTGGTTCAGTAGAGGGAGTGCCCATCGATTAAGAAGAAACCTCCATGCTGAGAGTGCAGCATTAAATTTTCATGGGAGAAGGGGGGAAAAAGAGGAATTGTGGCTAGAAGAAACTAGGTTTTTTTCCAACAAAGCTTATGCTCTAATCATCCTTGATTTCCTTGTGACTTTGAAAGGCAAGTTGGACTCTGGTGTGATGAGAGTCCGAGCTGCCACTGAGAGACATGGGAACACTCAGTTCTCTCCAGGCTGCGAACAGGACCTGCCTTTTCCCTCCTCCGTCTCCACGTGTGCCAGGAAGCTAACATCCAAAGAGGTCAGAGGAGCACTCTGGGACTGGGACTAAAGGGAGAAGGAGGTAATTCTCCTGGAACCTGAGACTGAATAAATGAGGTCTCTGGCGTCTTTAATTCTAGGAGTGAGGCTCCTAGAGGGAGCACTTGATGTTCTGGTCAGACCCATGTCCTGGAGAAAGGTGTCCTTGTCAGGGAGGTATATGCAAAGGGACAGGAGAGACTAACATGACCTATGCCCCACGCTGTTGCCAAGGCTACACCTCCTTGCCCTTCAGATGGGCAAAAGAGAAGGAACAATGATAACACCCAGTATTGGAGATAGGGTAGAAGGCTGGGCTTTGGGGAGGATAAATACCAGAAGTCAGGCTAGTAATGTGTGTCACAGATCTTCAGAAGCATACATTTCTTTGGACCCAGCAGTTCCACTTCTAGGAATTTATCCAAAGGAAATAATTTTAAATGTGTAATATTTCCTCTGTAAGGATGTTTGTTTCACTCAGTGTTTTTATAACAGCCTAAAACTCTATTTGACCTAAATGTCCATCAACAGGAAATTAGTTCAATTAATTTTGGTTCATCTCTGCAACGGAATACTCAGCAGTCATTAAAACAATAATGTACAACTCTTTGTTGACAAGGAAAGATATGACATGACGTTAAAGTGGATTAAATCAGTATGGTTCTGTGTGTGTTGTGCGCATGTCTTTTCAGTCGTGTCTGTCTCTTGGTGACCCTCCTTGGACTGTAGCGCACCAGGCTCCTCTGTCCGTGGGATTTCCCAGGCAAGATTACTGGAGTGGCTTCCCCTTCCCTTCTCCCTCCCACCCAGGGAGTGAACCCGCGTCTCCTGCATTGCAGGTGGATCTTACCACTGCACCAGCTGGGAAGCCCCGGGTGTGTTAGCAGTGATTATTTCTTAGTGGTAGGATTATGAGAGTTTGCTTCTTCTTAATGTGGGTGTTTATCCCATATAAGTTTTGTGAGAACAGAAAAATTATGATCAGGAAAGGAATCAATAATGATTTTTCTCTTTCTTTAAAAAGACTGTTTATCAAGAAACCTAAAGACAAGAACCAATCTAGGAAGTTCCTGTACAACCTAAAGGATAGAAATCAGTTGGCTGCTGAACACGCAATTTGAACTGAGTTCACACATCTGCTCTTAAACAGGAAAGCCTCCTCTCTTCCACCAGACCACCAGCCAGCCAGCATGAATTATGGGCAGGGGTCCATGATTTCCCACCTTACTGCCTGGAGGCCTGGCTCAGGGGTACAGTTCAACTATTTCTCAGTGTTACACCCTCCACAAAGCCATCCATCCTTTGAAGATTTACTGAGCATTCATCCTGTGCCAGGCGCTGAGCTGAGCATCTGGGACTCAGAGGACAGGAAGATACAGTCCCATGATTAGAAGAGAAGCCTTTCTTCAGTGTGAGCGTTCCCGCCTGGCTCCTTCTACCATATGATCTACATCTCTTGGGGCAGCTTCCCTTCCCACCTTGTTTTACCCTTGTCTTCTGCTTTAGATCCTCTTTCAATCAGGCCATCTGTCCCTTGAGGGCTGCTTCTGGATCTCCCGCAGCACGTAGGAGAGTGAATGGCACATAGCAGAAGCTCAATAAATATTTATGGAATGAAGGACTGGATCAGAAAAGCATATTTCCTCTATTTAGATGTATGTGAGTCTGATGTCTGATACCCTGGGTCAGTTAGACTTCTTCTCAGTTTTAAGTGACAAAAAAAATACAATCCAAATTATCTTAAGCAAAACGGGGGCTTCATTGTCTATCACAGCATGAGGTTTCTAAGCATAGCTTTGGCTGGGCCCAAAGCTCACAAGTGTTGGTCTTCCACTGCTTCTCAGCCCCATCTTATCCTTGTTGGCTCCATGCTCAGACGAACTCTTCTCTTGTGAACCCACGATGGCTCCTAGCAGCTCCAGCCTCTCGCAGATTCTAGTCTAAGGGGAAAAATGAAAGAGTACATCTCTTTTGAAACCCAAGCAGAAATCTCCAGATTGGATGATGGGACTTGACTGGTTGACTTGGGTCATGTCTTCATCCTGCACCAGTCCTTGAGCTGGGGGATACTGTGTCCTCGTTGACAGGCCTGGGTCACACCTCTGTGCCTGCAGCCGCTCGTGCATCTTAAAAATGGGGTGGGGTGGCTCTCTCCCCTGAACACAGTGTGCTGTTACCAGAAGAAGGGAGGGTGAATGGAGGAATAAAAAAAAATCATGTCCATTAAGCTTCCCCTCCTAGCAGAAAGCACATCTTGCCTGTTTCTTGAGCCTAAGTCAAGTCATTCCCTTTTTAGCACAAACATCTTTGTTTTCTCTCCCTGCTTAAGCAGTAGAAATACATCAAATCCACATAAGGGAGAACTGTTTCAAACTGAACCTCCTCACTTCAGCCAGGGGCTGCCCATGGATCTGGGTTGGCATCTCCCAGGGTCATTCTCCGTCAACCCCAGCAGCATATGGGGTCACCTCAGTTGAGGAGAGCTTTCTTTTTTATTATTATTATTTTTTAAAATCAAACTTGTTTTTTATTCTATACAAAATTTTAAAGCTTTTTACTTTGAAATTATTTAGGTTTCCATAAATACCACAAGAACAGCCCAGAGAGTTCCTGAATACTCTCACCCTGCTTTCCCTGTTAAAGGGAAAATGTTACTTGCTCAGTTGTGTCCAACTCTTTGCGACCCCATGGACCGTGACCACCAGGCTCCTCTGTCCACGGGATTCTCCAGGCAAGAATACTGGACTGGGTTGCCATGTCCTCCTCCTGAAGATCTTCTCGACCCAGGAAACAAACCCGTGTCTCCCACTTTGCAGGCGCATTCTTTACCATCTGAGCCACCCAGGACATATATATATGAAGTGATATAACTGCTCCTCAGCTTTTCCTTATCATTCATGACCTTCAGAGGATGCTTTTAAAAGCAGATGCCTGCGTTTGCCCCTGCCCCAGTTCTAATCAAGTGGACTGGGAGGGGGGGTCTCGATGTCATCCAAGCACCACCTCCACTGTGAACTGTAGCGCAATTGAGGAGAGACGTCCTCGGCTTTACATTCAGATGGTACTGAGAGTGCCCTGCAGCCTATGACCCAAGTCATAAGTGGACAAGTTAACTCATCTCTGAGCCTCACCTTCCTTTTCTATGAAATGTAAACTGTTAAAAAAAAAGTTTTCAACCAAGTAAATTTTAAAGGTCTCATTGTCTATATTGAATGATTCATGACTCAGTCACCAGCTCATGTAGCAAGTAGAGAGCCTCAAAGGTGTTGTACAAAATGAAAATTCTTTATAGGCAGAAGGAGGAAAACAGTGGATTGTTTCCAGGCTTAGGAAACCTACCTATGGAGGACAGAAGGGGGCTATGTGGCAGATTACCTTATTGGTGCTGACCAAAGAATTCTAGACTGAAGCGGGGAGGAGGTTAGGTTAGGTTAGGTTAGGATGCAGTCAGGTATTAAGTCTTTAGTCTGCTGTTGTGGCGCTTAACATAAGTGACTCCATTTTAGGCCTGTCGTTTCTTTTTTAAAGCAGAATGATAACCCCTAGTTTGCAGGGATGCAGTAAGGATTAAATAAGATAAGGCAGACAAAATTCTGGCACTAATAGGTGCTGAAAAATTCTTAGATTGTAGGCTCCAAACAAGATTGCCAAGGGGCATTTATTACTCATCAGTGCAGAAGCAAACCTCACTCTGTTCCCAAATAACGTGTTTTTCCAATGCCAGCGACTCATTCTTTGCCTCACCAAGGAAGATCAGTTTGTCAGGATGCTTAATTTAAGAAATCCCTCTTCATAGTATCATAATATGAAAGGATTTTTTTTTCTTAAAGTGAGTGTGTGTCATGCTTAGATAGTATGAAGTACAAAAGAGACATGCACAGGCAAATCACCCTTACAAAAGAGGTGCTCCAAAGACGCTTTCTGAATAATGGCGAGAATGTTGGCTACCCAAGCACCAGGATCTGTCCCGGAAACGTCCAACGTTTATTTTATATATTGTTGACATTATATGAAAGGAAAGGTCACAGGTGCGATGTAAAGTTGTTTTTTTTTTTTTTTTCTATTTGAGACTGTGTTGGATGATCAGCCTCCCTCCAGGAGAGGAATATCTAGGAGTGTTTAAATGTCACTAACAGTCTCAAAATTATTGCAGTGGATTTGCAGCAAAAGGGATGTAAAGGGCCTTTTTCATTAAAAATGTTCTTTGATTTTCAGTTGTAGCTTTGGCAGCGTTATTGGCAAGAGAGCCGTGGTGGGGGAAGGTGTCTCAGATGATGGTGGGGGGACAATGTTGGGGAGGCATTTGCAGCAGATTATACATGAAAGAACTTTCTACTCAAAGAGAAAGTGCCGACCAGCCAGTCGAGTGCACGTGTAGTCATTTCATTAATTTCTATACCGACAGGAGATTGAGAAGAATGCTTTACAGCATTCTCCCCTACAAGAAAACCAGCTTGAAGACACTGCTGGACACCACCTCAGCCTTACAGACTGCACCTGTTGACTCATCCCAGGCTGCAGGGCGTGAGGCTGGTCTAAGGCCCTGAGCATAAGCCATTCTCACAATTCCTCAGGCATGTAAAAGATGGAAGACCCCTCACGTAGGATCCTTTATGTAAAAGCATCCAGTCCAGTGCTGGGCATAACTGAGGTCCCAATACTGCAGAGAGAGGTCTGAATCTGAAGTAAATATCATGTTACTTTATTTTCCTAATCAAATTAAATCATACTCCATGTTCCCACTCACCAGGATGAATCTTTCTCCCAGCACTCTCCTCCCACCAGTGCTATTTGACGGTGCACATCATATTGGTTCTGGAACAGTCAAGGTGGGCCTCTGGCCTTCGGTCACTGTGGTCACTGCTGCTACTCAGGGCCAGGCCAGTATGGTCCGTGGAGGCAGAGGCTGTTCTGCCCCTCCGTCCAGGCTGAGGATCCTATCACAGTGCCTGAGGCAGGGTGAGGGGTAGGGAGGAGAGCACCAGTCTTCCAGGACCACTGTGTGGCCATTCCTCTCTGCAACTCTGTCATTGCCACTACATCCCCAGGGCGCCAGGGGCAAGCTTCCCACTGACACATTCATCTGCTGTAACTTGCAATGGAAAGCTCTTCACCTGGTCAGCCTTTCGTTCCACATTTAATCCATGTCTCCTAATTTTCCCGCCAAATCTCTCATCCCTGCCAAACACAAAGATGCCAGAGTGCACTTTGTCTTCCTATGTCCTGCATCCTTGCCTGCGGGTAACCAGAGTCAGGACAAGCGAGCAACACCGCTGGAACCTGTCTGCCAACCACCTTCCAGGAACTGATGACCGTGGAATTTAGCCAGCCTGCAGAAGAGGCTCAGACTCAGCTCTCTGAGGTTCCTGCTGGGGCTAGTTAGTTGCAGGGGTTCTCCTCCCTAGAAACCACCTTAAGTATTGGCTGAGAGGATGGCAGACATGGGACCGGAAGAGCAGGCTCCATGCAGGATCTCAGGCCATAGGCTTTACGCTAATGGGGGCGGAATTCACATTTACAGAGCACAACCACATGCCAAGCACGGGGTTGAGCCCTCATTCTCACAAACACCTCGTGATGTTAGTGCTATTTTTACCCCATTTTACAGATGAGGTAAAATGATTCTTTACCTAGAGAAGAAGGAGTTTTATGAATATTTGTCATCCTTTTCCCAATCCAGTAAAACTCTGCTCATGTAGCACTATTTTTTTCACTTTAAAAAAGAAATAGGTATTATAAACACATAACCTTGAAAAATGGAATCAATAAAAAAGATCTTTGTGTAAAATGTCCCTCTCCCATCCCTGGCCCCAGGCCCAATATTAACTGAGTACTTTCAAGATGTCCAGCCTGCTGCTAAACTTGTTTCTTTTTTTAATGTTTGTTTATTTTGACTGCACTGGGTCTCGGTTTCAACACATGATATCTTCAGTTGCAGCATGCAAGCTCTTAGTTGTGGCATGTGGGACCTAGTTCCCTGCTACTGCTACTGCTGCTAAGTCGCTTCAGTCGTGTCCGACTCTGTGCCTCCCCACAGATGGCAGCCCACCAGGCTCCCCTGTTCCTGGGATTCTCCAGGCAAGAACACTGGAGTGGGTTGCCATTTCCTTCTCCAATGCATGAGAGTGAAAAGTGAAAGTAAAGTCGCTCAGTCGTGTCTGACTCTTAGCAACCCCATGGACTGCAGCCCACCAGGCTCCTCCATCCATGGGATTTTTCCAGGCAAGAGTACTGGAGTTGGGGGGCGGGGATCAAATCCAGGCCACCTGCACTGGGGGCTCAGACCACCAGTAAAATCCTAAGCTTTTTACATTCTCCATTTAATCTTCAAAACAACTCTAAGTGGCAAGTGGTATCATTCATATCTCCATTGAAGGTGATGACATGGAGGCTAGGATGGTAAGGACAGACCAGGACACCAAACCTAACTGTTGGTCTCCAAAGCCCACCCCCTCGACCTCGTCTGCACGCCTGGCCCCTCCCACTTGAGCCAGGACTTTTCCACTGCAGATTCTGTTTGCAAAAGTTACCCCTAAGCCTCAAAGTCACTTAGCTTCCATGGGTTTATTTCAGGTATGAAAGCAGGCTGTTTCCCAGTGCACCAAAAAGGTACCACCACTCCAGGCTCTTTACTACAAGCTATGTCTGTGCCCTTCCTCACTCAGCAGCATTCACAGGCCTTCCTGTCCACTGGTCCGGGGAACATATTGGTCTGCAGTGATAACTGGGGTCTTGTTCTAAAGCTCCCTCCCACTTTGCTATCTGTACCCACTCCGGCAGCCCAGATGTGGATTTGGGAGATCAGAAGAGGCCAGTTGATTAATATTCTGTGGGATATCACAACTAATTCCATCCCATCCCTTTGGGTAGAGGGGCCAGCAGGTGGAATGCCTTACATCCCTCCAGTTCACAGTTGGTGGGGTAGAGATGGGGTTTCAGCATTGTCTTCTTGGTAGGGGTGAGAGGAAGTGTGGAATCGTTTCCCCACAAAGCCCAGATCATCCATATGCCATCTGCCCTTAACAGCAAGCAGCCCAAGCACCAAGGACTTCTCTAGTGTGCTTAGACAGTGCCTCAGGCGAGCAAGGAGAGGGAGAGAGAGAAAGAAAAGGAGCATCTTGGCTGCTCCATATTAATTAAATTGTAAAGAGTCAAATAGGAATGCAGTAATGATAATAGGCCTGTGGGTGAATCAAGTGTATCTGCCTCTTAGGAACAGGCTAGGAAAGCTTTGCTGAGGAAATTGTATTAATAAAAGGGTGACAAATACAGAATAGCTTCCAGCCTGAGGGCCATGCTGACTTGCTGGTGGAACTGAGCGTGACTCATGTGTTTGCCAATAATGCTCCTTGGGGAAGGCCGCCTTCTCCCAGTGCCTAAGGCAGTGGGGTGCTGGCAAATGTTTCACAGCCAACTCTTGGGGGGAAAAACCTTTATTTGTAACATCTGCTGATTTCTGAGTTATAAATATTCCTGCCATGCCTGATTTCAAGCTACCAACATGAAGTCACTGAACATAGAGTTGGAAAGAGCTTTGCATACCAGCGTATAGCTAAAATAGATGCAGGTAACCTCAAGAGCACGGCTATGGGTAAAATGTGTAAGGTAACTAGAAAGTGATGAGACTCAAGTTTATTATCTTTGTTTTTAATATAACATTTAATTGCAAGTAGTTATAATTTGATGCTTAATAACTGCTTAATAAGTAAAACTTAATAAATAAATAAATGCTTAATAACTGCCTCATGTTGTTTAGTCGCTAAATCGTGTCCAACTCTTTTGTGACCCCATTGACTGTAGCCTGCCAGGCTCCTCTGTCCATGGGACTTCCCAGGCAAGAATACCAGAATGGGTTGCCATTTCCCAAGGGATCCGAACCCACATCTCCTGCATTGGCAGGCGGTTTCTTTACCACTGCACCACCAGGGAAGCCCAATTGCCTTATAGAATTCCCCAAAATCTAACAAATCAGCTCTGACAAGACAATATGAGCCAGCCCAGCACCCCACTAACAGGTCAGGGAAAGCAATTGTATTTGAGCTGCAGCGATTTCAGAGAAGAGTAGACATGAATTATCCTAGAGATGGGGGTTTAGCATAAAGAAGTCCTCAATGGGGACTTCCCTTGCTGTCCAGTAGTTAAGACTCCACGTTTCCAGTACAGGGGCCATGGGTTCAATCCCTGGTGGGGGAACTGAGATCCAGCATAGCATGACCAAAAAAAAAAAAAAAAAGTTCTTAACAAATGGTTTTTGGAACAGCAATGGATCAATGCAGAGCCTGAGACAAAGACTACTTCAACTTGCAAAGACCAGCAGAGTTAGTTCTGACTTTCCAGGAGTCTCTCTGCCAGAGTAGAAATGATATGATCATGTCAAACACAGATCTCATTCATTTGAACGTTTTCTCACGTGCCACCATTTCAGAGATGGAAACAGTGATGCCCAGTGGATCTAGAGATTTCCCCACAAATCACATAGTAAATGTAGAGCCAAGTAGGAGTCCAGATTCTTTAAGCCTTACTATTTTCTATCTCACCAGTTGTACGGTCAGCCATCCAAGGTGGGTATTCTTTTACTTACTGTACATCCCCTGCCTGCTTCACCTACACCCTCCTCACCTGATTGACCTTGCTACATACTCGCCCTGCCCCCCACTAACAGGTGGGCTGGTGATTGTTTTTTTTTTTTAATTTTTAAATTTTTATTTATTTATTTTTGGCTGCACTGGGTTGTTTTTATTGCTGTACACCGGCTTTCTCTAGTTGCCTGAGCAGGGCTACTCTTCGTTGCAGTGTGTGGGCTTCTCATTGAGGTGGTTTCTCTTGTTGGGGCACACAGGCTCTACAGTGTGGAGTTCAGTAGTTGCGGTTCGCCAGCTTGGTTGCCCTTCAGCATGTGGGACCTTCTTAGACCAGGGATCAAACCCATGTCCCCTGCATAGGCAGGGGGATTCTTTACCACTGGACCACCAGGGAAGTCCTGGTGATTGCTCTAACCTTTAAATCAAAACACCAGCACCAGGATAGCTTATCACAGGGGCCCTTGCGGGGCGTGTTTCCCTACTGGTTTCCTAGCAACCAATGAACCAATCAGACATCAGGTCACTTCTGCCTATAACCAGTAACCTTGGCTTGCAGGGTGTGAAGATGGCCGCCGTGTCCATGCTGCAGTGTCCAGAGGCCACCGTTCACTGCACACAGTGGGTTGTCACTCCAGGACCTTGCTTCACATAAGTAAGCTCCCTCTATCCATGAAACCTTTGATGTCTCTGTCACCGACACCGGGCTGTTTCTTCGGTCTGCAAGCTGACAACTACGGGGCTTGTCGGCCTGCAAGGTGAGCCAAACGATTGGTGAAGCAGCTGGGAGACTGAGGAGACTCCCGAGAGTGCCGAGACGTTGGGAAGAAGCTTTGGGGGCCTGAAAGTTAGGGATGTAATCCTGAGGTGGCTGTCGGTTAGCATTTGGGGCGCAGAAGTTGTGGGGGTGATCCTGCGGTGGTTGTTCACTAGTGTGTGAGACTCTGGTGGCTGTCCTTGGTGAATGGCAGCCGCCACGAGAGTACAGGGAACTAAGGCTTTTGTGGTGCTCTTGGCCACAATTACAGTGAGGAAAAAAAGTTAACAGTAAGGCAGCAGCCACGTCTGTGGACTGGCCACTGCTTTTTGTTTGTTTTCTTTTAAAAGTAAAAAATAAAAATGTAATATAATTTTATTAATTATGTTATATTAACATATTTATTAATCTTGTCTTTTTCCCTTTTTCTTAAATTTGAGAGTATTTTCAGAATTTCGCTGTTTTTTTAAATTATTATATAATTGATTTGTAAATGTTTTCAGGTATATAGCAGTAATTCAGTTATAAATATATATACATATGTGTATATGAAATGTATTTTTTAATATTCTTTTCCATTAGGTTATTATAAGATATTGAATATAGTTCTCTGTGTTATACATAGTAGAACCTTTTTGTTTGTTTATTTTATATATAGTAGTTTGTGTTTCTAATCCCATGACCCAGATAATCACGATGGTGTGATCACTTACCTAGAGCCAGACATCATGGAATGTGAAGTCAAATGGGCCTTAGGAAGCATCACTACAAACAAAGCAAGTGGAGGTGATGGGATTCCAGTTCAGCTATTTCAAATCCTAAAAGATGATGTTGTGAAAGTGCTGCACTCAATATGCCAGCAAATTTGGAAAACTCAGCAGTGGCCACAGGACTGGAAAAGGTCAGTTTTCATTCCAATCTCAAAGAAAGGCATGCCAAAGAATGTTCAGGCTACCACACAATTACTCTCATCTCACACACTAGCAAAGTAATGCTCAAAATTCTCCAAGCCAGGCTTCACCATGATTCATGAAGTACATGAATCATGAGCTTCCAGATGTTCAAGCTGGATTTATAAAAGGCAGGGGAACCAGAGATCAAATTGCCAACATCCATTGGATCATCAAAAAACCCAGAGACTTTCAGAAAAATATCTACCTCTGCTTTATTGACTATGCCAAAGCCTTTGACTGTGTGGATCACCACAAACTGTGAAAAATTCTTCAAGAGATGGGGATAGAAGACCACCTAACCTGCCTCCTGAGAAATCTGTAGCCAGGTCAAGAAACAACAGTTAGAACTGGACATGGAACAACAGACTGGTTCCAAATCTGG
Organism: Bos indicus x Bos taurus; assembly: GCF_003369695.1. Taxonomy (NCBI): domain Eukaryota; kingdom Metazoa; phylum Chordata; class Mammalia; order Artiodactyla; family Bovidae; genus Bos; species Bos indicus x Bos taurus. The sequence continues at coordinate 13,928,630 of NC_040097.1, read as the reverse complement.
AAAGAAGAACATCAAGGCTGTGTATTGTCACCCTGCTTATTAAATTTATATGCAGAGTACATCATGAGAAGTGTTGAACTGGATGAAGCACAAGCTGGAATCAAGACTGTCGGAAGAAATATCAATAACCTCAGATATGCAGATGACACCACCCTTATGGCAGAAAGTGAAGAAGATCTAAAGAGCCTCTTGATGAAAGTGAAAGAGGAGAGTGAAAAAGTTGGCTTAAAATTTAACAGTCAGAAAACTAAGATCATGGCATCCAGTCCCATCACTTCATGGCAAATAGGTGGGGAAACAGTGGAAACAGTTACAGACTTTATCTTTTTGGGGCTTCAAAATCACTGCAGATGGTGACTATGCCATGAAATTAAAAGACACTTGCTCTTTGAAAGAAAAGCTATGACCGACCTAGACAGCTTATTAAAAAGCAGAGACATTACTTTTCAGACAAAGGTCTGTCTAGTCAAAGCAGTGGTTTTTCCAGTAGTCATGTATGGATGTGAGAGTTGGACTATAAAGAAAGCTGAGCGCTGAAGAATTGATGCTTTTGAACTGTGGTGTTGGAGAAGACTCTTGAGAGTCCCTTGGACAGCAAAGAGATCCAACCAGTCCATCCTAAAGGAGATCAGTCCTGGGTGTTCTTTGAAAGGACTGATGTTGAAGCTGAAACTCCAATAATTTGGCTATCTGATGCGAAGAACTGACTCATTTGAAAAGACCCTGATGCTGGGAAAGATTGAAGGCAGGAGGATAAGGAGACGACAGAGGATGAGATGGTTGATGGTATCATTGACTCAATGAACATGAGTTTGAGTAAACTCCAGGATTTGGTGATGGACACGGAGGCCTGGAGTGCTGCAGTCCTTGAGGTTGCAAAGAGTCGGACAAGACTGAGCAACTGAACTGAACTGAATGTATTTCTTATAAAAATGAAGTGTCTCAGCCTCCAAATGGTATTGCCAAGATCGCTTTGTGGATAAGCTCTGCTTAACTAGTATAAAATAAATTATGTGCTTAGGTGAATTCTCAGAAATATGAAAAACTGGCCAGAATGAATTTCAGGTTCACATGATCAGAAAAATATTCAGTATTGAGTCTACATCTGGTATTGAAGCTAGCTTAAGCTTGCTGGTTTGATTAATGTAGACGTGTTTTTAGAGTTATCAGGATTAAGTATAATATTGCTGTTGTACGTTGGTTTACTAGAGATCAAATAAGACCTCATTATATCTGCTGCAAATTTGTCAGCAAGGAAAATAACTTGACAGGATGGAACTTTAAGCAAATGTTAAATGAGATTAGAGCTCTTAAATAAGCTCTACTGCAGCCATGAAATTAAAAGATGCTTACTCCTTGGAAGAAAAGTCATGACCAAACTAGACAGCATATCAAAAAGCAGAGACATTACTTTGCCAACAAAGTTCCGTCCAGTCAACGCTATGGTTTTTCTAGTAGTCATGTATGGATGTGAGAGTTGGACTATACAGAAAGCAAAGCTGAGCACCAAAGAATTGATGCTTTTGAACTGTGGTGTTGGAGAAGACTCTTGAAAGTCCCTGGGACTGCAAGGAGATCTAACCAGTCCATCCTAAAGGAAATCAGTCCTGAATATTCATTGGAAGGACTGATGCTAAAGCTGAAACTCCAATACTTGGGCCACCTGATGCAAAGAACTGACTCATTTGAAAAGACCTTGGTGCTGGGAAAGATTGAAGGCAGGAGGAGAAGGGGAACGACAGAGGATGAGATGGGTGGATGGCATCACCGACTCAGTGGACATGAATTTGAGTAAATTGCAGGAGTTGGTGATGGACAGGGAGGCCTGGCGTGCTGCAGTCCATGGGGTCACAAAGAGTCGGACATGACTGAGTGACTGAACTGAACTGAACTGATAGAAATTATTATATTTTGAGAATGTCTATCTAAAAAAATTAGTCTCTCCAGATTTGGTAACTTGAAACTAAACTGTATTAAATGAGAATTCATTGACTATTTGGGTCATTTCAAATAGGATAATATTGAAACATTAATTTCTGAGCACATGTTAGTTTACTTACCTTTGCCTTCTTAGGAAAGGAAGACTAAAACATAAGTTTTCCAGTTGAAAATGCTGGTATGACAAGCAGTGCACAATTACTTGCTTCTTGGTTTTTGCCAGAGGTTAAAGTTTTTAAGGATTAAGATTATAATCAGTCATAATTCTAGTTATTATTACCAAGTTTCTTTATTGGTTACATTGTAATAAGATGTTTAACCAGTTTAAGTCTTTTTGTCATTTATGACAGTTATGTTTGTATTCTGATGCTCTTGCAAAAGTTCTTCATCTTCAAGAAGGTTCATAGGAAGGACTTTTGACAAGTACGGGTCTCTGATAAATTTCAGATCATACTGCTGAACTGAGTAAGAAATTAAAGAATCCTAATGGAAAACCTTAATGACTTCTAAAAAATTAACACAAGGATTGGTTGCTGAGTGAACTGGTGAATATGATAATACTTTTTATGGATTTCATCTGGAATATTACTGGGTTTGATCTGTTTCCAGATATAGGGAAGCCCTTCCCCTCAAATTAGTTATAACTTACAATTTGGTAAGCTTGACCTGTGGGTAGAATTGAAACATTTTTCTTTTCTCTCTGCCTGATCCCTCCAGAAATTGGAGACTCTTGGGTTCTGAGCATCCTTGTCAGGTGAATGGGGAAAAAAAATGGCCTATGCTGGAATCTCCATATTTGGGGGACCTCTGGAAGAGGGAAATTCATTGAGGCAGAGCCTGATGGCAAACTTTTGGCATGGTTTTCCTGGCCCTGAGATGCTTTTGGGGAGTTCAGTCTGAGATTCCTTCTGAGGAGTTCTACCACAGCCAGTTTGGAGAAGCCTTATGTGGCCAACTGACCAGGTTTATTTTGCAAACCAATTAGTCTTGCTTTGACTGTGTTTGGTGGAAATGAGGGTACTTTTAGAGAGATAAAGATTATGGTTCAATAGATATTAAATTCTAGTCCTGTTAATTGAGATCTAGATTTTTGAAAGTTGTGTAGGCCACACTTTTGCCCTGATGTTCTGAAGGAAAAGCAAATTCTCCAGTGAAGTTGTCACAGAGTATAACTACTTGTGATATATGACACTACTTGCTTTAAGTCTATTGCTAAAAGCACAGGTATAATGTTTTTATAAAAGTTTGATATAATTGATCAACTGTATAGCTGCTAAAATGTTTCCCCATTAATGTAATTCTGAGTTTATCTGATCAGTTGTCCCCCAAAGTGACAAATATAAATGCATATATAGGCAAATATAAAGTAGGCCCAGGGCAGGACCCTGACCTTAAGGGACAAATATTTTGGTCCATTGAAAGATTTTCAATCCAAAGGGTAAGTCATGGAAAAATCTTCACATTCTGAGGTATGGGGAAGTCATTCTGGTTTGTACATGGTTTAATGTAAGCCACGTGACAGAGTGGCCTGTGTTGTGGCCTACTGAACATGCATTGTACATCAGCTTTGGCCATTGAGGAGGAGAATGCATTGGAAAAATCAAAATGGAGTAGCTGTGGTTCAGACATCCAACATAAAACTAGGTGGCAGTTATAGACATGATTTTAGATACATTCCTATATTACAGCAAATTTGAGTTAATCAAACTGTGTTGCAGACGGAACACAAACTTCAGGCAGAAGTGGCGTTATCTCAGAATGCAGGCCATGCTTGTGTTTGCTGAATGGTCATGGTCTCCCTGTGTCATGCCTATCCAGTGTCTTACATTTCACCTGTAGCCTGAACAAAGGATATCTATTTGAGGAGTGGGAAGCAAGTGACCTCACTGTGAAATGAGTCTAACTGCTGCATCTCCAGTGAGGTGCTGTTTGTCATCCTCCCTCTAGGCTTGCATGAAAAATAGACCCAACTGATGCAACCATGAGGGATGACTGACAATGGAGGAGTGGCACTCAGCATAACATGGGGTGGCAGACCTGTACCGTGACTGCTGATTCCTGCTAGGCCCCCAGAATGTTTGTTTTAGAGTTGGGGCCTCCCTTGTCCACATAGGGTGGCTCTGGGTTTGTGAAAACCAAGGGTGGCCTTACCTTCCTTGTAACCGGACGGGACACGGCCGCCATTGACTCCCTCTCCATTGGTCTGTTAAGTGCTTGGCTCCAAAATTTGCTGACATACTGGCAAGTGAGTGTTCTTAGCACATTCGGTGTCTTACTCCTGATACTCTTTAGCTGCTGGTGTCTTTATTACATTTGTGGTATCTGGTTGCAGTGCCCCTCTACTGACCAGACCGCAGGGACATAGCAGAAGAGGGGTGAACAAAGATTGTAAGGGTCATGCAGGGTATGTAGGGGTTGGGGTGCATGGTTAGGCCACCCAGGATGGCTGCTCTCTTGCTCTCTGTATATCGTTGGCTCCACCAGAGCCTTCTTCACCTACCCTCTGCTCACATGACTGACCTTCCAACATACTTGACCCTGTCCCAGCTCATTATTGTTCTAGCTTAATATCAGAACATCTTCACTGAGATAGCTTATGTCCTGGTTTCCCTGGTAACTGATGAGCCAACCTGACATCAATTCCCACTGTAACTGTAAACCTCCTCCTCTCTGCAGAAGCGAAGACTGCCACCATGCCCTGCCGAACATCTGCCGCAGCGGTTGGGGGTTGCTCCAGGACCTTGCTTCAGACATGTAAGATCTCCCTATCCATTAAACCATTGACGTCTCTGTCACTGACTCTGGGCTCTTTCTTTGGTCTTAAAGCTGGGCAAGTAGTACAGGGCTTGCAGGCTTGCAGGGTACAGCCCAATACCTGCAACGCGTACAGAGAGAAAGGACAGGATGCTAGATAAAGAGAACAAAAGTTTCCATTAGTTCCAAGTTCCAAGAGAACTTGCCGAATGCCAAGCCCTTGGTTGGGCCTTTTGCATGTATTATCTCATTTAAGCTGTATCACAAGCATGATTATCATTTTCATTGTACTGGTGAGAACTTTGAGGTTCAGAGAGACTGGGTAACTCACCCAAGGTTGCATGGCTGGTCTAGCCTCACCTAGCCTGGGTCCAAGCCTTTGTGCTGTTAACAGCTTGAGAAATGGAAAAGCAAGAGCTGAATGATGTGGAAGTGCCACCTTCAAGGAGGGCACAGGGCCTTGGAGGTGGTGTTCAGATTAGGTTAACAACAGTCGGATCCAAGGATGGCTGGAGAGCAGTAGCTGTGCTGCCAAACCAGATGGGTCAGAATCACGTTGCGCTCTCTCTCTCTCTCTCTCTCTCTCTCTCTCTCTCTCTCTCTCTCTCTCTCTCTCACACACACACAAAAGTGAGAGGAGCCAATCAAACTTGACCACATGCATGTTTTTCTTCTTGATTTTTTTCTTTTCCTACCTTTTTTCCCCCATTGGCTTCTCTCCTGCCCTTTCCCCAATACTGATGGATTCTCATTTCTGAGCTAGGATGGTGGCCTCGGAGGATGGCTCTTTCCTTCTTCCATCTCTCACTTCTTTTTTCAGCCTGTGACTCCTTTGTTTTTCTGGTTGAAACTTAAATCCTGACTTGAGCATCCATTACATTGCCCCTCTGTATAGCCAGGCTCAGCACCTTTCATGGAAGCTCCCAGAACCTTCTTCCCTTTGCTACAGTGACCCTCCTTTTTCACCCCTATCATTGGGAGCACGGGATTTCAACAACCCTTCTCGTCTCATTGTCAAATCCTTACTATTTAGGAATCTTGGTGTGTTAGTGCTGATATGATGGTCAAAACAGAAGCTTGTCTAGCCTTGCATAAAATAAAGTTACTCCAACTTTACTAAAGTGTTTAAGAGGGAAAATGTCCCCAGAGATATTTCTTAGCACAAAAATCACTTTTCTGTATTTAAGAACTTTGCCAGGTCCTTGTGTCTGAAATAGAGCCATCCCTACCCAACGAGGCCGTGTGGTAGGCTGACCCCTTCTAGGATCACATGTTGTTTTGGTGAAGGGGCTTTCATAACTCAATGAATTTATGAGCCATGTCATGCAGGGCCATCGAAGAGGGACGGAGCATAGTGAAGAGTGTTGGCAAAACATGGTCCCCTGGAGGAGGAAATACTCCCGTATTCTTGCCTGGAGAACCCGGTGGTAGGCTGCCAGTGTAACCTGGTTCTGCCACCTCCCACCTCCCAGCAGCGTGACCATAGGAAAGAAGCAGTTACTCTGTGCTGTAATTCTCTCATTTGCACAATGGGGTGATCACGTTTGCTCTCCAGGACTTTATGAGGACGGAGGTGACGGCCAGCACAGAACGGGTTCTTAAGATCTGCCCTGGGGACATCCATGGAGCTCCCGTGGTTAAGACTTTGCCTCCAATGTGGCGGGCGCAGGGTCAATCCCTGCTGGGGGCGTAAGAGTCCCACATGCCTCAGGGCCAAGAAGCCAAAACAGAAAACAAAAGCAGTATTGTAATGAATTCAATACACACACACACACACACACACACACACACACACACACGCGTTGCTCAGTTGTGTCCGACTCTTTGCGACCCCATGGATTGAGCCCACCAGGCTCCTCGGTCCATGGGATTTTCCAGGCATGAATACTGGAGTGGGTTGCCGTTTCCTTCTCCAAACGAATTCAATAAAAGACCTTAAAAATATTATCCACATTAGAAAAATCTTTAAAAAAAAGACTTGCTCTGGGTACATTCTTAATCCCTAGTGACCCAGTGGTTGTTATTGAGGGCACTATGCACTTTATGTTTTTAGGGCAACTTTACTTCTACTATGTAACTTGGGCCCATAAACCCATCAGGGTCTGCTTATAGAGCATGAAATACATTCTAGCAACTATAGGCAGAAGGCATTTAGTTCAAAGTATTATGTGTCCTACAGAATCATTAGAGACGTGAAGAAAATGACTCTAGCTTAAGTTTTCTAAACTGGCAGAATTGGACCTTCTAAAAGTCTCCTGCCTTTTCTATGACAAGAAAGCACTGACTGATCCAGAAACTTCAGGTGCCAAATCTGAAAATTAGAAAAAGAATATGCATACTCATACACATGCAATTACTGCCATGGCCAGAGAGGCACCTAAGTCAGGAAGTCTCCGTTGGTGCCTCCAACTCCACACCCTCACGGCCTGCTACAATCTGCAGCACCAAAAATGGGTGCCCGTCCACTATTTACCACCCCCCAGCCCTCCACCCCCCACAGCCCGTCTCTGTCAGTGTCCACAGAAGCTGTAGAAACGGCCTCTGCCTCATTTTCTATCTTCTGATTCCCGCCTGAACATTTATGCTTAGCTGAAGTTGGAGCACATCTGGAAATCTAGGTGCAAAGGAGTCTGGGAAATTCCATCTTCCCCTTTTCAGCCTTTTCAGAACAGGAAGCACTTACAAAGGAGGCCAGAATTGATGTGAAGCACTTGCCTTCCATTTTTCACAAGAGCCTGACAAATGATTTCCTGGTAGAAGTCCTGTGGTATGACTCCCTGGTCACTTTCTCTTTCCCTGGCGACTGCGCTGCCTGGTCTGGTATCTTAAGGAATCTCTGAGCACCACTTGCTTCTGAAAGCTGGCTGTTCCTGGGAGCACAGATTTCCTACAGGTCTCTTGGGTGAAAATTGATTTATGTTCCAAAGGTGAGGTTGGTGTCCTTTTTGCTTCTTCTTGCCTCATCCAGACCACTTCTTTCTCAAAAATCCCAACTTGCCTCCCTGGGGGATGCTGCCCTTTTTGCCAACCTCAGGAGTACTATTTCCTCCCAGAGACATTCCAGGTTTAACTGGATCCTCAGGGTCACCCACAGAAGTACCCAGTGGGCTCCAGTCTCTTCCGGAGTTCTCTGTGGTAAAGATGGAGACGGCAGGGGAAAAATGTTCACAGTCTCTGGGAGCCTTCCTATTCAGTGCAAGCTGCCAAACCAACGTCCCTCTTTGGGCACAGCCATAAAGCTATCTACAAACAAATGGATTTTTAGAAAGTGGAAATGTCAGTGGCTCAGGACTAGAAGAGGCTCTGGGGACCATCCAGTCTATTCTTCTCTTCTTTCAGAGAAGGGACATGAGGCCCCGAGAGGTAAGGGACTTACCCAAGGTCATACAGACAAGGTAATACTGCTTCCACAGCAAGGATGCCTTCAGCAAGTCAGCAGACTTACCAGGGGCCCACTTTGTATAGTGACTGTCTTTGGTCAGGCTTCGGAGAAGCAGAGCCTAAGAAGGGATTTGTATAAAACACATTTATTTAAAAGAGTGATCTGAACATGCATGGGGAGGAAGAAAGGAAGTAGGATAGGGAAGGAGCAGACATTTTAAACAAGACTGTAGTTTCCGGTGACATCTAACGGTAGCTTGATCCTGCGGAGAGATCTAGACCACACACTGCATTACGGAACTTGAACCACCGTAAGACAAGGGTGTTGTTCTTTTATATTTCTGCACCAGCTAGTTTATTAATTACGGGCTCATCCAGTGTGGGGGCCATTATTCTCTGGTACTTCCAGGCAAATCGGCCTGGTCTCTGAAGAGCAGTGTTCCCAGATAGGCATCAGGAGTGAACTGTTAACAAAAGCACCTCCAGCACCGAATGGTGAAAAGGGCCACCGGAGATCTAGGTGGGGCACCAAGGTGGCTGCTACTGTCCTTCAGACAAAATTCTCTGGATCCCAGCATAACAACTGGGATTCAGTGGCTGCTGTGTGATCTCAAACAAGTCGCTAAACCTCTCTGAGCTTCAGGTGCCAAATCTGAAAATTAGAAAAAGAATCTTTCCTCTTAGGGTTGTTTTGAGCATTCAAAGAGCTCATGCATGTTCCAAAGTACTTAGTCCAGTGACTGCATTTAGTATTATTGTAATTATCAGTCCTTTTTATTAATTAACAGCAATATAATTATATTAAATATATAATAATTAGAGTAACATAATTATTGTAAGCAATTACAATGATGATAAAAATTGACAATTCAAACAGCAGAGCTGTATGAGGTCACCGTCTACCACTTACCATCCAGGGGTCATGGGAATGCATTGTCCACATCTCAACAACAAAATCAGGATCATCCAAGGAGTGGTATTATTTTTATCCACAGTATGAATGTAAATGTGTGCTTTTGGTGCTCCCATCTCACCACTGAGATAATTAACCAGAAGCAATTACAGTGCACTTGGCAAATTGCAGCTTTGCCCTCTTTGCAAGGGACATGTTTTATTTATACTTCCTCCCTTGTGACTTGCTGATTGATCACATTCCAGGTCCAGTATTTAAAGGTGAGGTGCTGACACGGACTTCACCTGAGTTCCCTCAAGGTTCCCACACACCTGGCCCAGGCAGGAAATGTCCTTGTGTCTTGTTGGATGCAGCCATCTCTCTGACAATCAGCGCATCTGGGCAGATCCCAGTGCCCCCACCCCAGGGACAGTTGCTGAGTCCTCCTTTATTGAATGTCAAAAAAGTGAATCAGTGCAACACCCTGAGCTAGACACCTCATCTCCCCAGCTTAGTCTTCTCCAATTTCAAACCACGATGAGCCAACTCACTTTTAGAACATTGAACTCATGGAAGCCTTTCAAAGCTGGACGTGGAAAGTGGAGATCCCACTAATGCTATTTCTGATAATCAGTCTGGAAGACAAAATCTGGCATGTGGATTTATGCTGAGATGGTCACCTGAGCTTTACTTATAAAGCAAGAGGGGGAGGGGATGAAATGTCTTAATCTAAGGTTAGAAATGGCATTTTCAGACATGAGAGAGTAGGCAGACACTAAGACAGTGTAAACAAAGATTGTTTAAAATACATGGGAAAAATATTAACCAAATGGTTTTTCTGTACAAAGTGGATTTCTTCTATATATTACCTCCATGACCATTTGTGTTAGTGTTTTTATTGATGTTTGATATTAATTCTCTGAAACCTAGTGAGTTGCTAGCATTATAGTAAATAATATTCTTCATGTATATTAAACATTTGAAAAAACTCTTTAATTTTTTAATACCTATATTTTTTAATTAGATGAAACAGAAAAATACTGTCCACAGGAAACTACGTATCATGACTGTATTATTTCTCATCATAATTTATATCCATGGTCATCTCTTTCCTCATGGAAAAAGGAGATCCCTCAGGTGACATTCGGAGAAGGCAATGGCACCCCACTCCGGTACTCTTGCCTGGAAAATCCCATAGACAGAGGAGCCTGGTGGGCTGCAGTCCATGAGGGCGCTAAGAGTCAGACACGACTGAGCGACTTCACTTTCACTTTTCACTTTCATGCATTGGAGAAGGAAATGGCAACCCACTCCAGTGTTCTTGCCTGGAGAATCCCAGGGAGGGGGGAGCCTGGTGGGCTGCCGTCTATGGGGTCGCACAGAGTCGGACACGACAAGCGACTTAGCAGTATCAGCAGCAGCAGGTGAAATTAACCAAGGGAAAAGGAGATATGCAACGACCTTTCCTCCTAAACAAACCCATGAGATCTGCCACAATAATGTGGGACGTTTTCATTTAACCACGTGGTATTGCCAGCAGTTGGTACCTGCTCTCCAGGCCCTGGCCTCCACATTCTAAACACCTCCTATAGGTGTCAACTATAAAGTACCATCTCTATTGCTCTATAAGAAAATACCTAAAACAGAGATGAATAAGCACTGACTCTATGTTTTGAACATTAAATTTCATCTTGATATATAGGCATCTAATCTCTAAAATTAGCTTCAGTTGCTCAGTTTTTATTTATAAATTATTTATTGAGCACTTTACACATTTCAGACTCTGTGTTAGGCCCAAGAAATGGTGAGTTAATCTCTGCCCTGAAGGAGCAGAGATTAGTGAGAAAATTAGTAATTTTCTTACTAGAGTTAGTGAGAAATTAGTGATTTCTTACTAGAGTTAGTGAGAAAAAAAAATACTAGCCAAGAAAGGGAAAAAAGACACTATTCACTAAAGGCTAAACACCAACAAGTGCTAGCAAGAAGAATAAAGGGTTTGACCTAGTCAGGGTGAGTGCTGAGAGGATGCAAGAAGGATGAGTAGGAGTTAGCTAAGAAAAAAAGAGGAGAGAAGAGCAGCCCAGGAATAGGAAATAGCATGTGCAAAGGCCCTGAGGTAGAGAATATAACCACCTCGTTTGAAACTGCAATCAAGAAAGAGGTGGGAGAACATGGTGGACAGTAAGACTAGAATATGACTAGGACAGCAGACATTGTAAGGGGCTTTTTTTTTTTTTTGGCAGTTCCAGGTCTTAGTTATGGCCTATCGGAAAATCTAGCTCCCTGACCAGCAATCAAACCCAGGTCCCCAGAATTGGGAGCATGGAGTCTTAACAACTGGACTACCAGGCTTTATCCACCATTTTGCTGGATAATGTCAGATGCCTATCCAGCATCTATCCACCCCCCTTTCCCAGTAGAATTTAAATTTCTTTAGGTATTCTACCTTCTCCATATTAGCTTAAATGGTGCACTCTGACCTCTAAGAATGGGTTCCAGGAGAAGGCAATGGCACCCCACTCCAGCACTCTTGCCTGGAAAATCCCATGGATGGAGGAGCCTGGTAGGCTGCAGTCCATGGGGTCGCTAAGAGTCGGACACGACTTAACGACTTCACTTTCACTTTTCACTTTCACGCATTGGAGAAGGAAATGGCAGCCCACTCCAGTGTTCTTGCCTGGAGAATCCCAGGGACAGGGGAGCCTGGTGGGCTGCCGTCTATTGGGTCGCACAGAGTCGGACACGACTGAAGCGACTTAGCAGCAAGAATGGGTTCCAAGAGATCTAAGTCAATCCTTCCCAATCCTAGGTTTAATCCCTGCAAGAGACAACTGCTAATCGTGCCAGGTAATGTAAACTGGACCAACTGGACTCTGAAATGATGAGAGAGGTTTAATTCCATGACAGGGAAGAGGCCTTTCACTCTCCCACTAGGAATAAAGCAGAAAGCCTGTTGACCTATTGCTGTTGTCACTTCAGTTCAGTTCAGTCGCTCAGTCATGTCTGACTCTTTGCGACCCCATGAACCGCAGCATGCCAGGCCTCCCTGTCCATCACCAACTCCTGGAGTCCACCCAAACCCATGTCCATTGAGTCGGTGATGCCATCCAGCCATCTCATCCTCTGTCGTTCCCTTCTCCTCCTGCCCTCAATCTTTCCCAGCATCAGGGTCTTTTCAAATGAGTCAACTCTTCGCATGAGGTGGCCAAAGTATTGGAGTTTCAGCTTCAGCATCAGTCCTTCCAATGAACACCCAGGACTGATCTCCTTTAGGATGGACTGGTTGGATCTCCTTGCAGTCCAAGGAACTCTCAAGAGTCTTCTCTAGCACCACAGTACAAAGGCATCAATTGTTCAGTGCTTAGCTTTCTTCATAGTCCAACTCTCACATCCATACATGAACACTGTAAGAACCATAGCCTTGACTAGATGGACCTTTTGTTGGCAAAGTAATGTCTCTGCTTTTGAATATGCTGTCTAGGTTGGTCATAACTTTCCTTCCAAGGAGTAAGCGTCTTTTAATTTCATGGCTGCAGTCACCATCTGCAGTGATTTTGGAGCCCAGAAAAATAAAGTCAGCCACTGTTTCCACTGTTTCCCCATATATTTGCCATGAAGTGATGGGACCGGATGCCATGATCTTAGTTTTCTGAATGTTGAGCTTTAAGCCAACTTTTTCACTCTCCTCTTTCACTTTCATCAAGAGGCTCTTTAGATCTTCTTCACTTTCTGCCATAAGGGTGCTGTCATCCGCATATCTGCATATTTAAACTTTGATAATTGTGTTTGACTGCTGTTGTCAACCATGGGATAAAGCCAGGTGGGTGGATAGTGAAGAGGAGAGATGGGAAGAACTTTGGTCCTCGACTATATTGTTGTATCACTAAACCAAGCAAGCCTGAAGCCCAAATTGCCTCTAGACTTCTTACAATGCAGGATAACAAAGATTCTTCTTGTACAAGCCAATCTGAGCCAGGTTTTTAACACTTGCTCCCAAAAGCATTTTGCTGGATATATATCATGCAGAAGGATCATTGCCTTTTTCCAAGAAGAACAGTGGTCTGAAATTTGGGTGCAGAGTCCATAATTCTAAGAAAAACGTTTATGGAACGGGACCCGGTACATTCCTCATTACCGTCACCACCCAAAATAGTCTAATGTTAAATGAAAATGTTGGAAATAGAATTCCTCATACATGATCTCAATGGAGTTAAGCACCTCTGATTGCACAAACACAGAAATACACACACACACACACACACACATTAAAGGAAAGACTGGTAAGAAAAATACTCTGTTAAATGCTGGCTCCAAGGTAAGGAGATTATTACTAGGCTTTTAATTTTTTTTTGGCTTGGCTATTTATGTACTTCAGTATTTCCTGATTTTTCTACAATGAATATACTTATATAATTAAACATCAGTTTAGTTCAGTTCAGTTCCTCAGTCATGTCCAACTCTTTGACTTTAACATCAAAGTCAACATAAAGATGTTTTCCACCTAAATTGACATCACCTACCACAAAAGAGGCTACTTTCATTTTTTTGAAAAATATAATGGCCAAAATAAAACTAAAAAGTAGCATATCTAACATAGTCTATTGGAAAAGATAAAGATTTCTAGTCTTTATGTACTGTATCCAGACAGTTAAGGATTTATCATTGGTCTTATAATAGAATAAAATATCTTGAGTATGTCCAATTTTCATTTTAAATCCTCAATTTATAAAATAGTTATTCATTTCAAAGTTCCATTAAATAAAATAGAGACACTTGCAAATTTTGAGACCCTCAGGAGATATCATTTAGCATCTTTGGAAAACATAATATTTAATTATCATAGCATGAGGTACTCTTAATGGCACATTTCAACACTGCTATTGAAACTGATTTCTGAGAGGAAAATTAAATGATATTTCCACTCACATGCCTTATTTAAATACAAACTACATGCATAATTATCTTTGATCCCCACTGCCACTTAAAAATAAAATACAAAAGTGAAAATACAAAATATTCATGGAAGTTTTTTCATCTATAACTCAGTTACCAGAAAATCCATAATTACCCAATACCCCTAAATGGTCCATGTACCTCAAATGATTTGGGAGCCCTGTTTGCTGACCAATACCTATTACAAGATTCAAATTCTAAAGCTTACCTTCCTACTCTCAGAGTCATTTGAGATAAGCTCTATTCTAGGAAGGAAGATAGTATCATTTTTATTAACTCCCTTTAATTATAAAATTTGCATTTTTTAATTCAATCTTCCCTCCACTGTGTACTTCTTCCTTTTTTCCCCCAAAGTAATAAATAGACCTTGTTATTTCACAGTAACCATTTTCTTTCTAAGATGGCAGGAGTATTTTTGGATAACAAAGCCAGACAACCTAACAGACACATCAGAGGCAACACCTCCTGCCTCAGTTTCTGCCTCTGTAATGAATGAGAGATGATAAAGGAAGAGGTAGTGGGCCCTAGAGCTGGCCACAAGCATTCCAGTTCTCCCCTCGGAGAGCTTGTGATAGAGCTACCCTTCTTTGAAATTAGGAAGCCTGTGTTACTTTCTGTGGCCGGTGGTTTAGGGATACAAGTAATTGTGTCACTTCTGGGTTGACATTGAGAGAGCTGAGTTTGAGTCGTTACACGTCATTCCCTAGCCGGGGAGATGCTGGAAGCACATATGGAGGTCATGCTTCCATCAGCCTGAGCCCTGAAGGGACCATCAAGAGCAGAGGCCCACTTCCATCCAGCACAGGAGAAGCGCATTTTAAGTCACTGCACTTTAGGGGTTGGTTGGTGGCGCAGCATGTGTGTGCTTAGTCACTCAGTCATGTCTGACTCTGCAACCCCATGGACTGTAACCCACCAGGCTCCTCTGTCCCTGGAATTCTCCAGGCAAGAATACTGGAGTGGGTAGCTATTCCCTTCTCCAAGGGATCTTCCTGACCCAGGGATTGAACCAAGGTCTCTTGCATTGCAGGTGGATTCTTTACCATCTGAGCCACCAGGGAAGCCCTAGCACAGCATAACCAAGCCTATACTGATTGGATAGAAGGAAAAAAAAAGGGAACAAGTGCTTGCATTCCTTCAAAGGCCTTTTGTGTTCCTGTTGAAAAACTTATTCCCTATTTGGTAAATGATAATAAGCTCAACAATGTTCTTATGAAAGTACAAAAACCATCCTCAAAAATGTGTTACAATCAAAACCATTTCATTCTAAGCTTGAGTTAAATAGTTTAAACCCACATATTTACTGGGTTACTGAAGAGAATTTATGAGTACCTATGAACTGTCTAAAGGGGAGTTTCCAAATTTGGGTCTTTCAGGTTGAAGATAAGAAAATGAATATGAGCATATTCTGTATCACCTAGGTGGCCAACCTGTATGTAAAGACGGACCTGTATGCCTATGTTAGTGATGCTAGTGGTAAAGAATCCGCCTGTTGATGCAGGAGCGACCAGAGACGCAGGTTCCATCCCTGGGTCGGGAAGATCCCCTGGAATAGGAAATGGCAGTATTCTTGCCTGGAAAATTCCATGGACAGAGGAGCCTGGCAGGCTACAGACCATGGGGTCATAAAAAGTCAGGCATGACTATGCACACAGCCACAGAGCCATACACCTATATATAAGGCAATGCCAGCGACCAAATTGCTTTGTGGTTACATTTATCTTGGCACCCAATAGTATTATTAATACTTTGTCAAAGGCTAGGCAATAAAGAACCAAATTGGACATAACACTGAAGGGCTGCCTTTGTGCCCAGAAAATTTCCCCAAAAGCGAACATGGTCAGCATCTTGTTTTGAGCAATGATTTAGTTCCAGAAAAACTATATCATCTTTCACATTAATGTTGTGAATTTGAGTTTTATTGGTGTGACTGTTTGGTTTTAACCTGTAAATTGGTTTTTCCTTTTATAGTTTATAAGAATTACAGACATAAATTTATATCTGTTTTTCTGCAATATACATTTAAGTAATATTGTAATACAAATAGTGAAACTCCACACTTTGGGGGTGGTAAGAGTGTGGTTCTCAGATCATTTTTCCTTTAAAAGGCCCAATAAATAAAAACGATAAAAACTTAAAAATTAACTGTAAAAAATTTTTTTTAATATTTAAAAGAAAAAGGCAGTGAACATTGCTTGTTTTAGAACAGGCTCAAAGCAGCTCTCTCCCTTGGAATAAACTGTTGAGTTATATGAATTTACTCACCCAAGTTTATCCAGAAGAGTTATCTGAAAACACAAGAGCTAGCTTCGGGACTCCATAAATCTCTTCTTTATGCTTTTGATGGAAGAAGACAGAGTTGTTTTTGTTGTTGTTCAGTCTCTCAGTCGTGTCTGAGTCTGCAGCTCCATGGACTGCGGCATACCAGGCTTCCCTGTCCTTCATTATCTCCCCGAGTTTGCTCAAACTCATGTCCTTTGAGTCGATAATGCCATCCAACCATCTCGTCGTCTGTCGCCCTGAAAGAGCTCCAAAAACTAGAGAAGCATCAGAAATGATGAAATAAAGGCATTTGTGGCTCTTTTCAAAGGCAAAACCCGTTGCAGCAAAATGTACCTTTCTTTGTGCTGATGGGACGTTTGCGCTCACCATCAGTTTTTTGTGACCATGTCTTGCCCTGACCACTCTCTTACTTGTTCATGAAGCAAAGATCTCACAGTCCCCACATTACCCAGTCTTTCTTTGGTGCTGGTTTCCTGTTAAATTGTACCTTTTACCTCGTTGCAGTAAGCAGTGGCTGTGCACTCAGCTTCCTATTCCATCTCTTCAGTGTCTCTGGTTGGGAATTTCCTCATTGCAGGACACATTTTTTAAAGTCGGTTTTGTTGGTGTATAGTTGCTTTGCAGCGTTGTGTTAGTTCCTAAATCATGCAGCAAAGTGAATCAGCTGTATACACATATGCAGGACAAATTAATGTCACACATTCGTCAAAACTTGACAGTTTACCCGGAAGGAACCGAGGCCATGCACACCAGTTGAGAAATTCTGTCCTACAAGTACTGCAAGAAATTCTGTCCTACAGGAGGGGCAGATTTGGTCCGTATTGTTTGCCGCTCCGTACTCTGGATTTGAAGAGCACTTTTACAGCACACTTCCCCCACCACCTTAAATCTGTTCAACTCTGAATTTTAAAGGGAAAATGTAATTCATCTGATCCTGATTTGTTTGCACTTAACTCATCACAATGTTGTTTTGAAGAAGCTGATGTGCAAAAAGGCTCTTCATCAGCTCTTTGAAGAGCTTTTCTCTTCAAGGGGAACAAAGAATCAGACAGTGTTTACCAAAGGTAAACAAAGCAAAGTCATGAAAAAAATTGAAAAAACCCAAGTTTGTTTCTAAAGCTTGAACTCAGTAGAGGTCAAGGAGGTTTGAGACCTGCTGCCTCACTTGAAAAAAAGTGTGACCCAGAGTGAACGGCCGGGCCGTCCAGGCAGAAGCTGGTGAGGCCTCGCTGAACGCTCCAGAGCCGTGCTGTGTGTTCGTTGCAGCCAATAAACACTCCTAATGATGCTCACAACAAAAGCCCGTATTTTGAGCCTTATTTTCTCTTTTCTTTTCATGTTGTTTCTCTCAGTGAAGGGATCAAAGCAGCGAGGCTACTTTTGCTTCCCTCAATCAGACAGGAGTTCTTTGAAGTAAATGTGTGTTGTTTCTCTTTTGCTTTTCTTTTCTTTTTTCTTTCCTCCTTAAGGAAGAATCTTTATAATCAGAGGCCTGACTTTGTAAACTTCCCTAACACTAGTCCCTTAGGTGCCTGTGCGTCTCTTTCTTGGGTTTCCCCTTCTTGTGCTCCATTTGATGAAAGCCATAGAGTGGATTTTAATGTGCCCAGGATGGCTGAGAACATCCGAAGACAACATCATCCATTCATCAAAAACAGATGAAGACAAAGATGCAAGAGCGCAGCCGAGCAGGAAAATAAATCAGGGAATTTTGAAAAAGCATTTGTAGTTACAGCTTAAGGCTGTCTTATTTAAAAAAAAAAGTATCAAAATAACTCCATTAATGATCATCTCAGAAGCAAAATGAAGCTGAAATCTTGTTACTATGGTTCTTGCTTCCACAGGGAATTCAGAATATCGTATAGAAAATAATGGGATTTTTTTGTGAATAAAAAAGGGCTGCAGAAGTCAAGCTGAGCATGATTTCCTCAGGAGCCTTTCAGGGGCATACAGTGTAAAAATTGGTGATTCTCCAAGAATGGGTATGTTTCTAATGGAAGATGAATAACTAATGATAGCAGCTAGCAGGAATTAAGCACTTACCAGGTGTCAGTCATTGTACTACATGCGTTCATGCATCATCTCTTTTCATCTTCATTCTAACCCTATCAAGTAGGTCTGTTAATTGTCCCATTTTGCAGAAGAGAAAATGGAGGTTCAGAATACTCAAGGTCAACATAGGTCAGCCCCAGACCTGTCTGATGCCAAAGCCCGTGCTCTTAGCCACAGTGTATGCGGTTTATCTGGAGTGTAGTACTTATGTTCAAACTGGAGCCTAGAAGGACTCTTGCTGCTCAGAGGCTAAAGTCACATCTGTTCTGGCCCAGCAAACTGAAATGTTAATCTAGCTGTTTTGGCCAAATTAATTCTTCACTATTAATTAACTCAAAGAAAGACAAATTGCTTTACAGAAGTTTCTAGACATTCCCTCAACACTCTTCTTTTTATAGTGGTAATACAGACCTACTTCCCTGGACATTTTCCTCATCAAAAATATGTAATAAGGTTGTTAAAACCCATCAAGCTATACACCTTAAATGCCAACATTTTATTGTAAGTAAATTTTACCTCAGAAAAGTTGTTTCAAAAGTGAACATTCACGAACACTCAAAGGGAGTTATTCCAGTATATTTTCGACTTCATCATTTCCTAGATTTCATATTGAATTGTTATTAAGTCGAACTATGTGAAACTGCAATTTATGCATGTCAGCTCCATACAAATCAACCTTTAAAAGATTTTAAATAATGTCAGCATGCTTGTCCCATGTAACCTGGAGCTATTCTCTCCTGTTGTCTTACTGATATATTTTAATTTAGATAAAGATTTTCTTTATCAGCATATGTACTAGGTGAATGAAATTTCTTTCATTGTCCTTCCTTTCCTTTTTTATGACTTTTTTTTCCTGATACTTGGCTGGACTACATTTCCCAGCCTCCTTTGCAGTGAAGGCATAGCCTTGAGACTGAGTTCTGCCCAACGGAATGTGAGCAGAAGTGATGTGCATAAAAACTTCCTACAGGCAATTCTCCACTCTTTTTCCCATCTATCATCTGGAAGTGAAGAATTTTGAGATCTTTGAGGCAAAAGACAGAAGAAACCAGGATTTCTGAATCACAGTGTGATAAACCACCTGCCAATCCATCTCTTTCAGAGGAGCAAGAACTCACTTCTGTTGTGTTCAGCCACTGAAATATGGGAACATTACAACAAGTATTACTTTTCCTGATGGACTTTCTTTCATTAATGTCTATTGTGTAATTTCTGTGTGCCTTGGAGACCAGTTCAGTGGACCAAAATTAAATGGCTCTTCAGAGAAATGCTGTAGAATTTTGAGAAATGGGGATATTCAGGTTCAGGGAGGAAAATAAACTTCCCATTTATTGAGAACATCTTTATCTCCTACTCATCACTCATTCACCCTCTTCCTGGGAAACCATCCTCCTTCCCACCCAGCCATGTGATTTAGGTGAAGCTGAAACTCCAGGTTGGCTTAGGTCAGCCAGTGTCCCTCACTGTCTGGCTACAGTGAAACACGAGGGCATGAGGTGATATTGCTGAGTCTGTCCAGCAATAAAGTGTTTCTTTTCCTCTACAAAACTAGTCCAAAAGATCTTCTCTCTCACCCTTGAGAGTACATTGCAATGATGTCAAAGTATGAAACTCTGTAGCTGTCTTGTTTTTGAAGAGTATTTTTGTACAACAGTTTTCAGTTCATGGCAAAAGAAGAAACCAAGATTTCTCACATACACTTTGCCCTCACATACACATGTACAGCTGCCCCTCACTATCAGTATCTCACTCACACCAGAGAGAAACCCAGATTTCTCATATACACTTTGCCCCCCACTATCAACATCTCACACCAGAGTAGTACATTTATCACAACCAGTAAACCCACACTGATACATCTTTATCACACAACATCCATGGTTTACATGAGGGTTCACTCTTGGTGTTGTACATTCTGTGGGTTCAGAGAAATGTAGAATGGCATGGATCAGTGACATGACAGTTACAGTGTCATACAAGTAGTTTTACTGCATCTTAGCCAGCATTTGGTGTCATCAATGTTGCAGATTTTGACCATTCTAATAGATGTACAGTGGTTTATTTATCGTTGTTATTTTAATTTGCATTTCTCTGATGACATATGATAGGGAACATATTTTAAATTATTTATTTATTTATTTATTTATTCATTTATCTTTGGCTGTGCTGGGTCTTCGCTGCTGCATGGACTTTTCTCTAGTTGCAGAGTTGGGGCCACTCTTCATTGCGGCGTGAAGTCTTCTCATTGTGGTTGCTTCTCCTGTTGCGAAGCAGAGGCTCCGGGGTGCAGGGGCTTCAGAAGTTGTGGCATGTGGGTTCATTAGTTGTGGTGCTCCATGGCATGTGGGATCTTCCCAGACCA
Source organism: Bos indicus x Bos taurus (assembly GCF_003369695.1). Taxonomy (NCBI): domain Eukaryota; kingdom Metazoa; phylum Chordata; class Mammalia; order Artiodactyla; family Bovidae; genus Bos; species Bos indicus x Bos taurus. The sequence continues at coordinate 13,908,015 of NC_040097.1, read as the reverse complement.
GGGATCAAACCCATGTCTCCTGCATTGGCAGGTAGATTCTTTTCCATGGAGCCACGAGGGAAGCCCTGGAGTATCTTTCTTTTTGTTTATTGTCCATCTATGTATCTTTTTTGGTGAAGTGTTCTCTAGCCATCTTTCTGCTGCCCAGGAGAAAGCTGGCCTGTCAGGATTCTGCTGTGTGAAGTCTGCCAATGCAAAACTGCTCCATGAGGAAAATTGGAGGCATTATTTGGGAGAAATAGGTCTTAGAGGATTGCAGTCACTTATTATCTGGATCAATACTGACCTCACATCTGGTCTTCAGGACTTCTCAGTTTCGTGGGCTATCTTCTGGTAAGCAATCTGATTTGAGTTTTCAGTCCTAAATTATGCAACTTTGCCACTCATTCATTTATTCTGAATTTGGCTGAGTAAGGAAGTACCACAATCCATATGAATTTGAAAATGGACCAAGGAAAACTCAATGCAGAAAATACTTACTGAAATGTGTATATTATTTTCTGCCTCATAAAGACCATTTTTTTCTCTCCACAATTACTAGAGCTTCCACACCAAGCCTAACTATAATTGGACAATCACTCCTGCAATGATAATTGAGCCTCAGCATTCAGAAAGAGTTTAAGGCAGACCACTGTGAATTGTCAAAGAAATCCATCAAATAATTTATTATTTGCATTTATTTGTTTTGCATTTATTTGTATATCCCGTATTATAATGCATACTCATTAGGTAACTTACAGTTATAATCATTTGTTCTAATACATCATGTTTTCAAACATTATATAGAAAACAAGTGATGTAACTTTAAGACCTTTCACCAAATGCCCTAGTGTTTTGGCTGAATCGTAGTTCACTCTCCCCATGACTCCAGCCTCTGTGGCCATTCATTCACTCACTCATTCTGAAATTGAGTGGGTGAAGACGGATTATTTACAAAATGTAGAAAATTGACATTCCTCATCTTTACTGCCTATATAAGTGAATATTCTTTTGGTCACAAGTGACAAAAAAAAAACCAATCCAAGATAACAAAAGGAGACTTTATTGGCTTAGGCAACTGAAATACCCTTGGGCAGATCAAGTGTGACTAAACCCAGGGACTTAGGCAGTGCGTGCAGGTCATCCCAACCTCACTGTCCTTGTCTTTCGGCTCTGTTCTCTTCTAAAGCCATTCTCTTCTCATGTGGAAGCCCTCAGCAGTACAAGCAGTACATTAGCTTGTACTCTAATCATAGCTTCACATCTAGCAGAAAGGCTCTGCTTGGCTTAAACGTCCATTTTGAAACCTGTCACTATGGCTGGGAGGATGACCAATCATGCAATGCTATGATTGGTCAGGCCTGTATTACTCATATATCCTTTGGAGTATATGGACAGGGAATGATGCTCTGTCCCTCAGAAAGAGAAATGGATACTAGATGGCCGTATTAGTCAAGTGTGGAGAAAATGTCAGTTGCTTAGTCATGTTCTACTTTTTGCAAGCCTATGCACGATAGTCCACCAGATTCCTCTGTCCATGGGATTTCCCAGGCAAGAATGCTGGAGTGTGTTGCCATTACCTTCTCTAGGGGATCTTCCTGACCCACAGATTGAAACTGGGTCTCCTGCATTACAGGCAGATTCTTTACCATCCGAGCTACCACAGGATGGATTGGAAGATGTGCCCTGGGATTATCATTTGACAATCACGTTAGTCAAAGTGATTAACAATAGCTACTATGATAAGCAGCCCCAAATATCTTAACATTAAGATATTTAAAGTTGCATTTGGTTTAACATTAAGTTGTATTTTTCACTCGTACGAAATCTAATGCAGAGTGTTCTGGTTGGGCAATTCCCTTGGCAGCTCTCAGCCAAGCCCTGACTCAGGAATCCAGATTTCTCCCATTTTGGGAATGCTGCTATCCGCGTCACCTCCAAGGTTGTGTGGAAGGGGAGGGTGAGCTGGACGAGGCATGACTGCATTCAGCTGCCTTGGCCTCAGGATGATACATCAATCTGTCCTTGCATTCGCTGATGAGAACTTAGTCACGCGACCCCATACAGATGCAAAGGGGGCTGGGAAATACAGTTCAGTTGTGTGCCTAAGAAGAGAAAACAGGCTTTCTGGCCACCTGGCCAATCTATGAAACTAAGGCAAACCCAACCCATACCTGACACACAGCCAGAATGACCCACTGGTTCTCCTCTGGTCAGGCAGACATTAAGTCAGTGCCAGCAGGGTCCTGAGAGGTGATCTGGCTCTACTGTCTACTTGGACAGATGGGCATAGTGAGAGAGAAAGGGCATTTCCCAGGTCACTCAAAACTAAAGTAGTGAAGCAGAGATTTTTGAGCCCCAACCCCCTCCCAAAGAAATAATGAAAAGGAGTTCCTCCCTCCCCAGATGCCAGAGACATCTTCCTGTCCTGCCCCCCACCATAGCTACAATTTGCCAAAATTTATTTTTATCAAACATGGGACAGTAGAAATGTGGCTAGTTTTACAGCAAGATGGACCTGAGTTCAAACTTGAACTCTATTTGTTTCTAGTTTGGGCAAGCAGTTAAGCTCTCTGAGCAGTAGGTTACTCATCTGTTCAGCCTAAACTAGTACTCAACAAGCATTACCTGGGGGTTTCAAGAGTCATTTTCCTGACGTTTTGTGGCTAGGGCACTAAAACTAAATATACATCCAGGAAAACTGTACAAGCTCTGAGAGTGAGGGAAACTAACCCTTTTTAGAGGTGAATTCACTTTCACATAGGAAACATGTTACTCCCAGAATGTGCTTTGCTGATTTCGTCATCGTGATTCTACAACTTGGCTAGCTAAGCAAGAAATGGAGACAGACTAGCGCCTCTCCAAGACTCAAGTGAGGACAGCATCACCTCCCCTTCCTGGGACGGAGTAGCTCCTTTTTCAGAGGTGACTGAATTCCAGGTGCTTTGCAAGCCCTTGTCAGATAGAATGCCACCTAGCTGGAGACCCAGATTTTGTCATTTGAACAGTAAGAGCCTAACTCACACTCTCTGGGTCATAAACATCTTGCATGAAGCTTAAAGCAAACTGTCTAAAGTCAAGTTTCTATGTACTTTCAAGGAAAACTAAACCATTTGCAAAGAAAGCTTTGACAAGTCCCAATAGGGCCAGACCAGGAGATTAGCTTGGTTTTCAATACTCCAAATAGCCACTCCAGTGTTGCTCAGTGCGGAGCTTCCCCTCGCCAGGCAACCCCCCCAGCCGCAGGATTTTTGTTCCCTTCCTTAACATGTCAAAACTTATTTGTGGTATATCTCATTCCCCCAGATCTTTGCCAAAAACCACTCAGCAACCAGTCAACTTGATCATGTAATTCATGGTTAACCATGATAGCATTTTCCAAATAACATATATTCCTTTAAGCAGATTCAGCAACTTTAAGCCTCTTTGAGACAAACTACCTTGAGACAAAACACAAAAAGTAAATCTACAGATTCTAGTGGAATAAGACTAGTGGTTGAGAAGACATTTCTCCGTCCTGGAAATTCTTACCAGTTCCAGTGTGGTTAAAAGTGGACCAACCTGCAAAACCTGGCTGCCAGTCTTGAGGCAGTTACAGTGCCACAAGGAACATGGCTGCAGACTCTGAGTTCTCACCGCACCGCATTAAGCTTCTGGGTAAGGAGCATTATAATTGTAACACTTTCATTAATTTGTGCATTGGCTCTCCAGGCTACAAAAAAGATCATTATAAAGATTTTTAAAGTTTCATTTGAAAATTTCCTGGAGGAAATCTCAATTTTATCAATCCACCCTTTAAAAACATCATGGTTTTGTCTTCCTATTACAAGCCTTTTTTTTTTTTTTTTAAGAACTTTTTTTCTCCTGTTTCCTTTAGCTGACCTTCAGAGATTGACCCATAAAGTGTGTCTGAATTTCAGAAAGTTGAAACTGAAAAGAAGCATGCATTCATGTCACCTTGGATTATTCTAACTCCTGCTTTTAAAAAGTATATAGTGGCATTATTACGACTTGAGACTTCTGTTCAAGATCCTGTCTGATAGACTATAATTCAGGACTTACTGGAGAAATATTTAGGAAACACTTCCTGCCGGAGCTTACCACCCTCCCACAGGCCCAAAACCTTAGTGATTTGCACCCAAAATAGATAGACACACATACCTCACTGCTGCCTAATTTATGTTCCGGTGACACCTGGATCTTGTATTTCATACACACTTGAATATGGGGGATGTTTCTTAGCAACAGACCTCTTTAAATTTCTGTTAGTCTGGCCAGAGGGAAGGTGCTGGCATGGCTGGAGCTGAGGCAGCCAGTTCTGAGCACTGACCTCTAAACAGCGAGGACCTTTTGTCAGTCCAGGATAGGAGGGCTGGAATCACTGCTAGTTCAAACCTCAGCCCCTCTGTGCCTTGAGTCAGCTCATATAGTGGAGTAAACCCTGGCTGAGGCATCAGGAGACCTCAGACTCTGCCGAGGACCAGATGGGGTGTGACTTTGTGCAAACAGCTCTGAGCATCAGATTCCCTGCTTGTGAAACGATGTGAGATGGGGGGAGTTAGGCCTGGGTCAGACTCAGCCTTTTCATTGCTGGCAGTTGAGGAAGGTGGGATTTCCCTTCCAAGAAACAGATGAGAGATGTGGATCTTCTCCCTAGAAAATATAGAGATCCACAGGGGCACCTGGAATTGATGGCTCAGGAGTACCAGCTGAAAACTCCCAAGCAGGGTACCCTCAAAATGTCCTTCTCTGAGTGAAATTACAACAAAAGAAATAGTTGGTTTCTCTTCGCCAGAATCCGACGGTCATGCCTGAGTCTTCTCTCCCTCTTACCTCTGCCCCCTCCCTTCCTCTCATCCACCATGATCTCCTATCAGTAAAAACACCGCAAGATGGATCCAAAAGATCCACTTCTCTCCACATTCACCCTAGTCCAAGCTGCCCATCGTTCACTTTGACCTCCTAAAATCCATTCTCTCTCTCTGTCAGGAGGAGCTCCTTCACACTTGACTCCTTTGCTCACCTGCTTCCTAGAACCCCGATTGTTGAGGCTCCAACATGACCTCGCAGTGGATGGCCAACCATTCTCCACCAGCAGCCTTATCCCCCCTCCATTCTGTTCCCTGAGCTTCAGGTGGCTTTGGGGTCTCAGCTCAAAAGTCCTCTCCTCAGAGAAGCCCATTTGCAGACACTGGCTTCCCCACCCTCCTGTCCCAGTGTCTTCATGGTTTTTATCATTGACTAGAATGATTCTATTCCTGTGTGGTTTCCTCGTTCACAGCTGGTTTCCTCTTCCCTCCATCCTCATCGCCACCACCAAAATGTGAGTCCTACTAGACAAATAGGTCCTTGCTGGTCCTATTTAATCTGTATCTGGGCCTTTGCAGCTGCTTACTATGTATTTGTTGAGTTCATTACAAAAAATGATATTTAAATCCTTCCTTTGACATTGTATAATAAAACTAGCAGACTGGTTCCTGCTTTTAAAATATTTTAATTGATTCTCATGAAGACATCAGTGGTATGCCATTAATTTCGCCCCTAGAATTTATTTCTCCAGATTAAATTACTCTTATTCCTCTGAGCCCTCTCACCAGTCTTGCTCTCATCCTCTTAATCACTTTCCAGGACCCTGGAGGCTCTCCAGGTTCTCCTTGTCCTCCTGAGAGGCTGAATAACCTTCTTCTTAGCGGGCCCCATTGTGAACCTTCAGAGGACTTAGGGCGATAGTTCTGCATGAGTTTGGGGTTTCTAAACAAGGGTGGCTTCAAATCCAGGCCCTTTGATCTTGAGTGAGGCCCTCTCTCAGCCTCGATTTCCTCCTCTGTAAAACAGGGATGGCTAAAACATCTTCTAGAGCTTATATATGCTGAAGCTTCCAGGCACTTTATCCTACAAAGCTTTGAGCAAAGGGCCTGGTGCACACTATGCATGCATGCTATGCATGCTAAGTCACTTCAGTTGTATCCAACTCTTTGCGACCCTATGGACTGTAGCCCTCCAGGCTCCTCTGAACATGGGATTCTCCAAGTCAGAATACTGCAGTGGGTTGCCATGCCCTCCTCCAGGGGATCTTCCCACCCAGGGGTCAAATCCTCCTCTCTTATATCTCCTGCATTGGTAGACAGGTTCTTTACCACTGGAACCACCTGGGAAGCCCGCTGCATGCTAAAATCTCAGTAAATAAAGACTGTTATTTTAAATCATTAAGCTAAAACCCTAACCTCCGGAAACACAAACAGGACAGCCATGAAAGGAAACTGAGCTATACACAGAAGTCACATCATATGATTTTGGATGTTGTAGGGGGAAAAAAGATGAGAGAAAAGGTTATTTATTAAAACTCTAAATAAAGCAAAGGGGAAACGAAAGAATATCTGCAGCCTGTTATTGGGGTGGCGCGCATGAAACAGACGCCAGTAATTGTAGTGTGCTCAGTGAGAGAGCCAGCTGAACATGAAATAGAAGCAAGTGTGGGGCAAAAGGTGAGGCTGCTTGAAAGGAAATAGCACCTCCTTTCATCTGGTGGGAGATGAGCTAATACCGGGAGGTCAGCCAGGGCGTCACACACCTGCCTCTCCTAATGCACAGAGTCCTTCCTCCCTCCCAGGAGTGGCAGGGGCTTGGCTGTGTTCCCTTCAGTGGCCCCAGGACCTCCTCAAAGACAGCTGGGAGTCATCCTCGTTAATGGAAGGTCTCAGAGGCCCATTTTGGGCCCTTGGGGAATACACATACAGCAAACTTGGAAAGAAGTATTTTGAGGCTCACAGACTTCCACAATGACACAGCCCAAGGGGCCCACCTCAAGGGCACTCCACAAACGTGCACTTCAAACAAAGGCAGGATGGCCTCCAAAGACCTACAGCTCCGGTCCTATTAGGCCATCCATGCTGTAGAGAACTAAGCGGCCAGAAAAAAAAAAACAAAACGATAAATCAGATGTCTGTGTTCTAACAGAAAAAGATGTCCAAATGCATGTCTAGTGACAAAAGCGAGGTGCAGAACTTTGCGTGATTAAGACCTCTTTTATATAGTTCCTCTGTGTATTCTTACAACTCTTCTTAATCTCTTCTGCCTCTGTAGGTCCTTACTATTTCTGTCCTTTATACATGTTTGGTAAGAACCAGTTAAGGTTAATACTTGCTGGCTTGTACCTGCTCATGGCCTTGCCTCTAAACTATAGAGAGCAGTTATCTCTAAAGAGCAGTATTAGAATTTTCACATTTGGAGCAATATATATATATATATATATAACAGTGAACATTTATAATTTTGTATTTCAAACAAATTCTTTTAAAAATTCATCCTCGCTTTCTGTTAGGCCTTTCTAAAGATCAGATTTCCCTCAGGTTCCTATAAATGACAAAAATCCACACAAACCAGCTTAAATGGAGAAGAAGTGCTCTTCTCCAGGGGATCTTCCCAACCCAGGGATCGAACTCAGGTCTCCCACATTGCAGAGGATCTTTTCCCAGCTGAGCCACAAGGAAAGCCCAAGAATACTGGAGTGGGTAGCCTATCCTTTCTCCAGCGGATCTTCCTCACCCAGGAATTGAACTGGGGCCTCCTGCATTGCAGGCAGATTCTTTACCATCTGAGCTACCAGGGAATCCATATATATCTAGATATTACAATGAACATTTATAATTTTGTATTTCAAAAAAGTTCTTTTTAAAATTCATACTTGCTTTCTGTGAGGCTTTTCTAAAGATCAGATTTCCCTCAGATTCCTAAAATAACAAAATCCATGCAAACCAGCTTAAATAGAGAAGGAGGATGGACTCTGAATTGTGACACAAAAGAGGAGGTTAATACGCACCCAGCGGCCTTGGAGGAAGCGGGGCCGGGGCCGGAGCGCGTGGCCAGTCGCAGCAGACAGTGCCTCAGCATTCTGTCTTTGGCCCGTGTGGTCTCTCTTCATGGTTGGAAGTGGTGACCCACACTGTTTATATGACCAGCATCTCTCTATACAAAAGATAGTGTTTGCCTCAAATACTGGAAACCACTAGAAATCTCTCATTTGAAGAGAAACTTAGCAAGTTCTTTTAGTTGGACTTCACCCTTTTCTCCTTGATACCCTGATCCATATGAGCTTGCTGCTTCTCTCTCAGGCATAAAATGTCTGAGGTGTAAGAGGGTGGCTCTACCTGGTTGATCCTCTGCCTCAGTGTGGGAACTCCAACAGTATTTGTGGGACCACAGGAGCTGGTACTTACGATGCCAGTTAGTGCACACCAAGGTGTAAGTTGAGGGCTTCCCTGGTCGCTCAGACGGTAAAGAATCTTCCTGCAATGCCGGAGAACAGTTTCGATCCCTGAGTCAGGAAGACCGCCGGGAGAAGGGACTAGCCGCCCACTCCAGTTTTCTTGCCTGGAGAATCCTATGAACAGAGGAGCCTGGCCAGCACAGTCCAGGTAGTCACAAAGAGTTGGGCACGACTGAGCAACTAAAACACACACACACACACAGGGGGCGAGTTATCTATCAGTACAATCTAACTCAAAGGAACTGCGTCCTTCCTTGGTCTGTCCTTGTATAAGTAGCAGTTACAAAGTACAGATGTAAGTCCAAGGCAAACTCTTGTGTCTCACTGCTGCTGCTGCTGCAGTTAAGTCACTTCAGTCGTGTCTGACTCTGTGCGACCCCATAGATGGCAGCCCACCAGGCTCCCCCGTCCCTGGGATTCTCCAGACAAGAACACTGGAGTGGGTTGCCATTTCCTTCTCCAATGCAGGAAAGTGAAAAGTGAGAGTGAAGTTGCTCAGTCGTGTCCGACTCTTCGCAACCCCGTGGACTGCAGCCCACCAGGCTCACGAAGTGATGCTAAAGATTTAAAAAATACCATTCAACTTCATATTATACCTCACTTAGTAGAAACAATATCTCCAATTAGCACAATTATCTAATGAGCATTCAAAAGGGAAAATCTAATTACTAGAATCACAGACTCCTTAGGTTGGATGGAAACTCACAGGCCAGTGTGAATGCCCACCCTCCCTCTCCACCTTCTGCAGCCCTCAACTGATACAAGTATCCCCCTTATGATGTCCCTACCAGGTAGAAGATAATCCTGCTTCTTGTCTCCATAGAAGCAGCACCTTCTACTTCTAAATATAGTTTTCAGAATATCTTGACCCCGGTAGGACTAAAAACTGGCTTTCTTATAACTTCTACCTGTTGACACACATTTGCCCAGATTTTGTGTCTGGAGCCTCAGAAACCCTTTTCTGCATCCCAAAAGGAGATCTCTTCTCTGATTTGAAAAAGAAGCTCTGCCCAGTGGCAGATACACTTGGTTGCCCACCCAGCAGCCATCCTTCATACCTTCTTCTTCCTAGCTAAAAGAACACCAATACTGTTTGGTTATTAGATGGACAGAAATATGTTCAAAGAAAGATATCTCTTCCCCAGCCCCAGGTCTAGTTAGTCTTTGAAACTGAAGAGCTGAAGGGACAGTAACATGACACAGTCTGGCCAATGAGGTATAAGGGAAGCATGCTAAGGAACTTCTGGGAAAGTGTTTGCTTCCAGATAGAAGGTTAAGATGTTTGAGACGAGCTCCTCGGCTCTGCCTTTCCCCACTTCTCCTTGCCTCGAATGTGGTCGTGTGAAGCCTGGTGCTTGGAACCATGGCAATCACCTTTGTACCATAAAGTGACAAACCTAAGAAGCCAACATGCCAGGGATGCAAAACATAAATGTAGAAGGAGCCTGGGCTGTGGGTGGCATCATTAAGCCCCTGCTGCTCACCCTGGAGTGGCCTCCCTCCAGTCATCTTGCTCTCTAAGATAATCACATTTTATCATCTAACACTGCTAGCTGAGCTTTCCCTAAATTGTAAAGGAATATGTTTCCACCTCTGATGGCTCACAAGAGCCTCAGGTGTCCAGGCTTCTCTACTAAGATTCATATGACATTTCACGTGCTGACCTCAGCCCTACCATCCTAACCTGTCTCCTCAGTACCATCCCTGTGGTGTGGTGAGGAAAACACAATACAAGCCCCTGGTGACGGCCACTTAGGACAGAGCCGTTCCCTCTCTGTCTTAATATCCTCCAATTTCACTTTCTCGGCAACCACCTCACACCTTCAGGTTGCCATTTACTACATCACATGACCGTTTCACAGATGCTTTGGCGGATTCCATCACCTGCAGTCCTCCTGCAAGTTGTCATTTGTACCCAAGTGCTGGGCTTTGCTTTGGTCCGGCCTCTCTGGTGGTCCAGGATGTTTCCCAGGCTGTTACCATTGCTTTGGCTCATCATTCTTTCATCCAGTTTATTAGCTCTCCTCACAGAGCCATGGCAGCCTGGAAAGCTGATCAGCATGCCATCAATGTGCTCACCCACAAAGCTCTAAAAAAAAAAAATCTACTGAATAAGACAGCAACCGGAGACAAATGTAACACAATACTAGCAGTTGGTCTGACAATAACAGACATACCAGTGTCTCCAAAAATACACCAACTTGATACCCATTTGGAGTGAACCTCTTCTGGTGTACTAATATAGCAGAAGGAGGAGAAGGCTTGATTCATCGCACAGGAACTGAAAGTGCTGAGGAAGGGACAGTGATGGGAGGTCAACGTATTCCATGGTCGTTATTAAGGCAATTATCAGTCTCCCCTACAGAGGCAGCTTGTTAGGTCATGCGCAACAAAACACAAGTTGAAAAAAGTATGGGAAATTGAAGAGCTTTGCTCTACAAAGCCTGCATTTTATAGAACACGGGCATTTGCTCCATAACAATAGAACACAGCCGTGATTTATAAAGCAAAGCAAAGATATATGGTCTGCCATCCAATTTTTTTTGTTCTAGACATAATCAGCAGATCTGAAATAAGACAAGCTCCTAGATGAAAGCAGTTATCTGTAATACCAAGAATGTGAGAGGTAAGAGAAGAAGAAAAAAAAAAAGAAAAATACATTCTGGGGAGGTAACCAAAATAACTGCTTTTGCACTTCCTGAACTATGACTTTTGCTTTTTGGAATTTTCTGGAATTAAAATACATATATATTTTCCATCTGGATTTGGTTGAATCTGCAAACGTAGAATCTGTGGACATGGCGGGCCTACTGTCTACAATAATGACTGGATGAATGCAAATCCTCTTCTCTGCATATCTGCTTCAGATACAGTCTGAGGGGCAGGATTTCTGGTTCCAATTCCCAAAAAAATTGCCCTCAAAAACAGAAAGTTATCCAAAACAAACATCCCGGTTACTAACTGTTCAGATTATCCCCACAAAGATTGTATCTTTGCAAATTTCTGCCAGCACCACTGCCAGCTCCAGCATATTAATCATTACTATACATCTTTGACAATTTGGTGGGAGGAAAATGGCATCTTGCTGTTGCTTTCCTTTGCATTTCCATCTTCATTAATAGACTTTTCCCCCCCTTAATCCTCATTTTAAGTAATGTTTCTCTGACTTCCAATGAGAAATTATAAACTTGGCGAGTTGAACATTTATAAAAGGGATAAATGCCACGTATTTCTAACTTAATTACCGCACCATTAAAATGAGCTCTGCACAACATATCTGGAAGTGGCTTTTGTTTGAGAGACAAGGAAGACGTGTGTGGTTTCTTTTCCAAATCAAACAGCTGAGAGCTTTGCCTGCAGAGCTGTGTCCTAGAAGCACAGACGACCTCTATGCCTCGATCCATCCAGGGTAAAGATCTTGCTAAGTGGCTCTTCCCCAGCTTGTGGCAGTTTCCATCCTAATGCTTCAAAGGACTGTCATCGTTAAGATAAAGAAACAAGAAATAGTTCTCCAGTTTTTTTCCTATGGCTAATCCAAGTTATAGTAACACAATAATAGTTTTCACTTGGATAGCCTTTAAGATTCATTTTGAAAACAGCAGTAGCTACCTTGAAACATATTTATTGTGCGTTTTCATACCAGTGCACCAGTGGGGGTGCAAAGAAAAATTCTAAAATAGCCACTTATAAAGTTTAAAAGAATTTAATTAGACTGCTCAAAATGGAAAAAAAATGCTAAACTATAAACCATCGTAGACATGATTAATTACATTTGCATTATGCACAAAGTACAGGAATCAGACCCCCTCCACCCCATGCCTGGCTCCTCCCAGATTCAGAGGTATATGTATTGTTGCCAGCAAGACGCCTCCTGGTGGAGGAGGCACACCTAGAGCGTGTCTGCAAGCAGAGCGGGGACAGTCTGATCAAAAGGGGCCCTTCGGCCGCTGCAGACTCAGACCAACCTTACTGATGAGCCAGCCACCCCTCCTTCCTGGGGTCGGTCCCTGAATCCTTCCTGCGCATTCCCCAGTTAGGTCCCAGCTGTCCCCTACACTAGGCCTGGCCTTTCATCATTCCTCCCCAGCCTCTCTGCACCCAGACACACTATTGTCTTTGTTCTGTGCTGCCTGACTCTTGCTACAGTGAAAGTGAAAGTCACTCAGTTGTGTCCGACTCTTGCGACCTCGTGGACTATACAGTCCATGGAATTCTCCAGGCCAGGATATTGGAGTGGGTAGCCATTCGCTTCACCAGGGGATCTTCTGAACCCAGGGGTGGAACCTAGGTCTCCTGCATTGCAGGCAGATTCTTTACCATCTGAGCCACCAGGGAATGTGAGCACTTACCATCACAAAGTAAGTGCAAAATGAGTGAGTGAATAAACAGAGGCAGAGTGAGCTCTCCTCTGGGGGACAGAATGACAGACAAGTCAGGAGGGCCATGACATAGTCAGTGGGAAAAAGCAGATTTTCAAATGTGTCTAGAGAGGATAATCCAATGTTAAACTGTATAAAAAGTATGGAAATGAAAAAATTCTGAAAAGATGCCCTACATGTCAGCATTTAAAGGTGAGAAGCTAAGGGTAGATGCAGAAAAGACACTTACTTCTTCTCCTAAGAGGCCTCTTTCTTTTTTACTGAGGAATTAACATTTTACTTAGAAACTGCCTGGCAGCCTGGTCCTATGGGTGCCCACGACTGAAGGGAAACTGGGGAAGTAAGAACCTGGGTCCTCAGCTCCCTCGTAGGAGGTGGACGTGGAAGAAGGGAATTGGGAATGATCAGCAGTGTTTGCCCCAGTCATTCATTGGACAAATATTTATATCTTTTTCAGTTTTTACTTTATATCGGAGTATAGCTGATGAACAGTGTTGTGATAGTTGCAGGTGGACAGCAAAAGGACTCAGCCATACACACACATGTATCCTTTCTCCCCTAAACTCTCCTCCCATCCAGGCTGCCACCTAACATCGATCAGAGTTCCCTGTGCTATACAGTAGGTCCCTGTGGGTTATCCATTTTAAACATAACAATGTGTACATGACATTGGACAGTTATTTATCGAGTACTTGCTATGTGCCAGGCATTATTCTTGGTAATGGGCCACAGCAGTGATAAGATAGACAAAATCCTGGATCTCCTAGGGCTTACATCCTAGTGGAGAAAGCCAGACAGTATGATAAAATAATAAATTATGTAGTGTAGTATGTTGGGTCAAGAAATAAGGCAGAAATGTAAGGAGTGCCAGGTGGGGTGGGATTGTAATTCCAAACAGAGTGGCTAAGGAACACCTCCAGGACAGGAGATTTGACAGATGAATAGGAGCTTATTGGGAGGCCTCATGGGGATGGGGCTTCTCCAGGTGAGGGAACAGCCTGGGCAAAGGGCCTGCAGCAGGTGTGGTCCTGGCACATCTTGGGCAGAGTGAGTATACAGTCAGGAAACTGAAGGCCAGGGTACCAGGGGACTTGCAGGGTGACATGGGTATGTGAGTCTTAAATTAAGGAAATCAGGGGCCCTCCTGGAGGGTCAGAGCAAAGAAATAACAGAATTTAATTTACATTTTTAGACAGCTTTATTAAGATATAATTTACATATAGCTTAATTCATCCATTTAAATTATGTAATTTGGTAATTTTTGGTATATTAACAGGATCATTCAACCATCACCATTATCCAGTTTCTAAAGATTTTCATGTCTTTCTCTCCCCCAAAAAGTGCATACCTATTAGCAGTCACCCTCTAGTCCCCCTTCCTCCAACCACAGGCAATCATAATTCTTCTGTCTCTATGGATTAGCCTATTCTGGACACTTTATACAACTGGAATCTTATAATATGTGGCTAGCCTCTTTCATTTAGCAGTGTCTTCAAGGTTAATACACGTTGCAGCCAGTATGAGTACTTCATTCCTTTTTATTGTCAAATAATGTTCCATTGTAAGGGTATACCACATTTTGTTTATCTGTTCACCAGTTGGTGGATATTTGGGTTGTTTCCTCTTTTGGCTATTATGAATAATGCTACTATGAACATTTATAAGACTTTATGTAGACATATGTTTTCAGTTCATTCTGAGGAACTGCCAAACTCTTCTTCAAGGTGGCTGGCTGCACCATTTTGCATTCCCATCAGCAGTGGATGAGGGTTCCAATTTCTTTATATTCTCACCAGTGCTTGTTATTTCCTGTTTTTTTTATCATAGCCATCCTAGTAGGTATAAAGTGAAGGTGAAAGTCACTTAGTTGTGTCCGACTCTTTGCTACCCCATGGACTCTACAGTCCATGGCATTCTCCAGGCCAGAATACTGGAGTTGGTACCTTATCCAAGGGATCTTCCCAACCCAGGGATCGAACCCAGGTCTCCCGCATTACAGATGGATTCTTTACCAACTGACCCACAAGAGAAGCCCAAGAATACTGGAGTGTGTAGCCTATCCCTTCTCCAGTGGATCTTCCTGACCCAGGAATTGAACTGGGGTCTCCTGCATTGCAGGTGGATTCCTTACCAACTGACCCACAAGAGAAGCCCAAGAATACTGGAGTGTGTAGCCTATCCCTTCTCCAGTGGATCTTCCTGACCCAGGAATTGAACTGGGGTCTCCTGCATTGCAGGCGGATTCTTTACCAACTGAGCTATCAGAGCAGCCCAGCAGATATAAAGTGGGTTTTATTTGCATTTCTCTAATTACTAATGTTGTTGTTGTTCAGTCACTACGCTGTGTCTGACTCTTTGCCACCCCATGGACTGCAGCACATCAGGCTTCCCTGCCCTTCACTATCTCCCTGAGTTTGCTCAGACTCATGTCCATTGAGTTGATGATACTATCCAACCATCTCATCCTCTGTCACCCTCTTCTCCTCCTAAGCATCTTTTCTAGTGCTTACTAGCCATTTTTTATCTTTGAAGAAATGTTTACTCAAATCCCTGCCCATTTAAAAAATGGGGTTATTTGTCATTTTATGACTTAGGATATAAAAGGCTTATTCTGACTGCTGTTGAGATAGTGTGTACAAAGAACACAAATTACTTTTGAAAACACAAGAAAAATTTTTTGTATTTTTTAAAAGTTTCCAGTTTTGAAATCAAAAGAGATGAGTACATCCTCTGGCACTCAAAGTCCATCCTTGACCAGGGCTGGAGCTCAGAAAACCAGATCCTCTGTGAACCATAGTGTCTTAATGTATAAAGTAGACCTGCTGGGTCCTAATTAGAACATAGTGCTCACCAAAGGCTCAAGATGAGGAAACTAGGGTGCTGGGGCTTTGGCTGTCACAGCACAAGATGCAAGGGTAAGGTTTCATGCTTACCCGAAGTAGAGAGGTGACTGTATTACCCTACAGTCGGAAAAACTGTGGACATATTGACAATGCTGTGGGAACTGGATTTTGCCCCACTGAGTGCCTGAGACAGGTTTTCTCAAATCAGAAGAGGTAGGGAATGGATGGCTTATATTTGGACCATCCTTTTTAATAAACGGGCTTCCCAGGTGGCTCAGCTGGTAAAGAATCTGCCTGCAATGAGGGAGACCTGGGTTCAATACCTGAGTTGGGAAGATCCCCTGGAGAAGGGAAAGGCTACCCAGAACTCCAGCGTTTTGGCTTGGAGAATTCCATGGACTATATAGTCCTTGGGGTCACAAAGAGTCGGACACGACTGAGCGACTTTCACTTCACTTTTAATAAATACTGTTGTGGAATTAGATAGTGAACCTGGACTCACTGATCTGAGAGAGGACCATGGAACGTGAGGAGAAGAACACCTCAGAGGAGGACAGTTAGAAGGAAGCATACCATAATAGTCAGAGAAAACTGCTGTAACAAAGCGATGCAGCAACACAGTGGCCAGAAGAACAAAGGGTTGTATTTCTGTCTTACACCACAGTGTCAACGTGGGTGGTGCAAGAGGTGGGCGCCTCTCCTTGGACTGTGTGCCCTGCCTCGGTAGCATCATCACAGTCGCTGGTAGATACTGGGTGGCTGTGAGTGCAGGTCCCAGCCATCAGGAAGGAGAAAGTACGGAGGACTCGCCCCCACGTCACCCCAGGCCTGTGGATGCTCCACGTCAGCTCTGCTCACGTTCCATGATGACAGCCACATCACTTGCTCACATCTGACTTCCGGGGAGGTGGGGAAAGGCTGTCCAGATGGGCAGCAGAGGCCTGGCTGTAATTCCTTCCCTATGGAAAACAGAAGAATGGCGTTGGTGAACAGCCCACAGTGCGTGCCACAGACACCAAAACTCTCATGTCGCTCTGACTATGAAGTCGGCTTAGGCATATTTTTATTTCCTTTTTTTGTGTAGGTATCTGGATTTTTCTGAAGGTTTCATATTGCTCTCACAACAAACCAAAAGTGATAGTTGTAATCTCCGTTCTGGAGTCAAACTGGATGCAAATTAGCCTTACTAACTGGGTGAACTTTGACCCATGACTTCTCTGTGATCCTCTGCTTTCCTCAATAGTAGAACCTACTTCCCTGGTGGCTAAGATGGTAAAGAATCCACCTGCAATGCAGGAGACCCAGGTTCAATCGCTGGGTCGGGAAGGGCATGGCAACCCACTCGAGTATTCTTGCCTGGAGAATCCCATGGACAGAGGAGCCCAGCAGCCTACAGTCCATGGGGTCCCAGAGTCGGACACGACTGAAGCAACTTAGCATGCACGCACTTCCCTAGTAGTTGTGAGAACTGAGAGTGAAGACCTACAGCATGCTTTGCCTTGAGCCTGGAACACAGATACCGCATGTGAATAGTATTGGGCATCACTAGCATTACAATAATTACGACGGCTATTATTAGCATCAGACCACCTAATACACAGGGCCTGATTATGTTTGGAGCATCACTACCCATGAGCTGCTGCCTTGTCTTTCGTCTGTCTCTCCTTTCTCCTCCTTAGCCCCTTCACATATTCATTAAACACTTGAGGCTTGTCTCTCTCATCTCTCCCTCTGCCTTTATGATCACTCTCTAACTCTTTTTCCTCCTCCACATCCCTGCAGACTCCAAGGGTTAGAGGGCAGTCATGGATCCTGCTTGGAGATAGAAGTGGCTGCCTTTCAGGTCCCTTCATTATTTAGATCTGATCCCAAGGGTGCAACAGCAGTCCCATTTGCATCCCTGGGACATCCTGTAGAGGCGCTAACTTGAGCTGGTCCCCTTCCTGTCCCCAGTTAGCAGGACTAACCACCCCCCCTTTCCCATCTACTGCTCATTCCCCTTCCTCCTGCCTTTCCTCTCTACTCCCAAATATGTGCAAGCTTGGATGAGCACAAGTTGAGGAGCCTTTTAAACAGCTCATTAAAACTATTAAAAGCTGAAAATTGACCTTGGGAAATGACTGTGCAATAGCTTTATTAGATTTCTTGGGTGAAAAAAAAAAAAAAGAAAAGTTAGCCTGGCTGTCTTACTACTGATTTCTCGGGGCTCTCCATACAAGCTTCTAAATTTGGATCTTGAGAATTATTGAGCTTCTATTGGAGAAAAAAAAGAATCTGAAGTCCTGCCAGAGCCCAGAGTAATTGTCCAGTTCTTCTTCCCAGAGCCCTTGGAGGGGAAAGAGACCAGCTCTTTAGATTTGGGGGAAAGAGGGAGTTGTTACTGAGTTGTTGAGTTTTTGCTGGGGAAGAGGTGCATGGAGTCCTACTAAACTGACTCCCCTCTTTATCACCTTGAAATGAATCTTTGCAAGCACTCATGATTAGTAGGAAGTGGGGGAGGGGTGGATAAAATACCAAAACCCACTTAGTAAAGAAAAGCAAATCATTCAAAGCATATTTTAAAGACAAACGTGCTGATGCAGCTCTTTGTTCTATTTTCTGAAAGATGTGTGTGGTGTGTGGTGGGGCTGGGCTTAAGCACTAGTGGAAAGGAAATGGGAGTGAACTGTGAGCACATGCATGTGTTTGAATGGTCCTGAGCCAGCCTGTGTGGCAGTGAGGGCCTAAACCACATGTCAGAAGACTGGTACCTGGGCAAGCCTTGCCCCTCATCAGAGCAAAGCAAGCACGGTGCTCCTTACCCACGGCTACCAAGGATAATGAGAATGGATGCTAGCCCTCCCAGGTCCTCTCACTTCTAGCAGTCCTGAGGCTTACAGGATCAGATTCCATCAGGGTTTCCTGAACATCTGCTCTGCCCCAGGCACTGCCCAAACCGTGTCATCTGGCCCTGCTGTATTCATTTCATTTTGTCTTCACAGCATCTCCATGACAAAAGCATTATCAACCCCATTTTTCAGAGGGGGAGACTGAAGCTTAAGGAGGGAAAGTGACTTGCCCCAAACCACCCAGCCATGAAGTGGCAGCACCAGAACTCAAACCCACCTCTTCCAAGGCTCAGTCAAGCTTTTGAACCGTAGTGGGTGAATGTGCATGTGTTCACGCACGTGGATTAAGGGGACAGAGACTGGCTTGTGATTTTCTTTTTTAGTTACCTAACTGTATGCCTTTTCCAGTCCTGTGGCCATTGCTGAGTTTTCCAAATTTGCTGGCATATTGAGTCAGCACTTTCACAGCATCATCTTTTAGGATTTGAAAGAGCTCAACTGGAATTCCGTCACCTCCACTAGCTTTGTTCGTACTGATGCTTTCTAAGGCCCACTTGACTTCACATTCCAGGATGTCTGGCTCTAGGTCAGTGATCACACCATCATGATTATCTTAGTGGTGAAGATCTTTTTTGTACAGTTCTTCTGTGTATTCTTGCCACCTCTTCTTAATATCTTCTGCTTCTGTTAGGTCCATACCATTTCTGTCCTTTATCGAGCCCATCTTTGCATGAAATGTTCCCTTGGTATCTCTAATTTTCTTGAAGAGATCCCTAGTCTTTCCCATTCTGTTGTTTTCCTCTATTTCTTTGCATTGATTGCTGAGGAAGGCTTTCTTATGTCTTCTTGCTATTCTTTGGAACTCTGCATTCAGATGCTTATATCTTTCCTTTGCTCCTTTGCTTTTCATTTCTCTTCTTTTCACAGCTATTTGTAAGGCCTCCCCAGACAGCCATTTTGCTTTTTTGCATTTCTTTTCCATGGGCATGGTCCAAGATGAGGCTGTGAAAGTGCTGCACTCAATATGCCAGCAAATTTGGAAAACTCAGCAGTGGCCACAGGACTGGAAAAGGTCAGTTTTCATTCCAATCCCAAAGAAAAGCAATGCCAAAGAATGCTCAAACTACTGCACAATTGCACTCATCTCACATGCTAGTAAAGTATTGCTCAAAATTCTCCAAGCCAGGCTTCAGTAATATGTGAACCGTGAACTTCCTGATGTTCAAGCTGGTTTTAGCAAAGGCAGAGGAACCAGAGATCAAATTGCCAACATCTACTGGATCATCGAAAAAGCAAGAGAGTTCCAGAAAAACATCTATTTCTGCTTTATTGACTATGCCAAAGCCTTTAACTGTGTGGATCACAATAAACTGTGGAAAATTCTGAGAGAGATGGGAATACCAGACCACCTGACCTGCCTCTTGAGAAATCTGTATGCAGGTCAGGAAGCAACAGTTAGAACTGGACATGGAACAACAGACTAGTTCCAAGTAGGAAAAGGAGTACATCAAGGCTGTATATTGTCACCCTGCTTATTTAACTTATATGCAGAGTACATCATGAGAAATGCTGGACTGGAAGAAACACAAGCTGGAATCAAGATTGCCGGGAGAAATATCAATAACCTGAGATATGCAGATGACACCACCCTTGTGGCAGAAAGTGAAGAGGAACTAAAAAGCCTCTTGATGAAAGTGAAAGAGGAGAGTGAAAAAGTTGGCTTAAAGCTCAACATTCAGAAAATGAAGATCATGGCATCTGGTCCCATCACTTCATGGGAAATAGATGGGGAAACAGTGGAAACAGTGTCAGACTTTATTTTTGGGGGCTCCAAAATCACTGCAGATGGTAACTGCAGCCATGAAATTAAAAGATGCTTACTCCTTGGAAGGAAAGTTATGTCCAACCTAGATAGCATATTCAAAAGCAGAGACATTACTTTGTCAACAAAGGTCCGTCTAGTCAAGGCTATGGTTTTTCCAGTGGTCATGTATGGATGTGAGAGTTGGACTGTGAAGAAGGCTGAGCACCGAAGAATTGATGCTTTTAAAGTGTGGTGTTGGAGAAGACTCTTGAGAGTCCCTTGGACTGCAAGGAGATCCAACCAGTCCATTCTGAAGGAGATCAGCCCTGGGATTTCTTTGGAAGGAATGATGCTAAAGCTGAAACTCCAGTACTTTGGCCACCTCATGCAAAGATTTGACTCATTGGAAAAGACTCTGATGCTGGGAGGGATTGGGGACAGGAGGAGAAGGGGACGACAGAGGATGAGATGGCTGGATGGCATCACTGACTCGATGGACGTGAGTCTCAGTGAAGTCCAGGAGTTGGTGATGGACAGGGAGGCCTAGCGTGCTGCGATTCCTGGGGTTGCAAAGAGTCGGACACGACTGAGTGACTGAAATGAACTGAATTGTATGCTTCCCTCTCCTCTTCTCTCAGCTCCTTGAGGGCCCTGCACATTGATCCCCAGTGTAACTCCCAAACCCAGCCTGGTGCTGGGAAGGAGTGAAGAAGACAGAAGATGGAAAAGTTGGGTTCTCAGCCCTCAGGGTGCTAAGGGAAGCAGATGAGGACCTTTCTTCCTGAAGTTCAAACTTTGCCGAAAATCCGTTTTGTAGAGGATCCTGGCTAACATTCCCTAAAGGAACTGTGGTCTTTTTTTTTTTTTTTTTTTTTTAAGCTTAGGGCCACACCACGTAGCATGTGGGATCTTAGTTCCCCAGCCAGGGATTGAACCTGTGCCCGCTGCAATGGAAGGGTGGAGTCTTAACCACTGGACCACTAGGGAAGACCCAGGAACTGCAGTCTTGGTCCTTGCTTCTTCCGCAGCCTTGTAGAGTCCCGGAGATAACCTGTCGCTCCATCTCCTCCTCTGGAGAGGGGCTAGAATGCAAGTGGCCATCCTCACTTGTTGGAGTAATGTTGAAAGGCTAAAAACAGATTTTCTGTGCTTGTAGTGAATTGTGCAAAGCAGTATTTCAGTAATCAAAAGGTGGTTTGACAGAACAACGCTCACTTAGAAGTCTGAATCTAGTAGGTTCCTGTTTCTGGACTCCACCTTCTTTATAGAGTTGGGAGGATTAAGTACAATAAAATAATAGATGTGCTGAATGGTAGTTGGCAATAGTATTATTTCTATGCACCTTGCTCCTTTCCTTTACAAACTCAGAATTCTCCCTGAGCTCATTTTCTTTTGAAACCTAATTTAAAGAAATGAAGAATACAATGAGATACCACTCCTCATCTATCAGATTGGCAAAAATCCAAAAGTTTGATAGAATAGTCTGTTAGTAAGTCTCCAGGGGAAACGGCCACCCTCACCCATTGCCAGTGGGAATGTAAATGTCTACAACTCTAACAAAATTACACATGCCCTTGATCTTTGACCCAATATAGTCACTTCTATCCTGGAGACATGCTGTCAAAACACATAAAAAAGATATGAGACATATAAACCAGTTGTAATGTATAGGGCTCATTTGCATCCAGATTTGAACAACCAATTGTAATAACAAGAAAAGGAACTGTGAACATTAGTTGAGTATTTAATAAATTCTAAGAAATTATCATTATTACTTTTAGGTGTGACCATGGTATTATGGTTATGTTTTGTTTAAATAGTGCTTATCTGTTAGAAAAATTATGAATGGAATACAACGAGTGGAATGTGCTTTAAAGTAATTCTGGAGGAAGGAATATGTGGGTTGAAAGGTACTTGGGAGCTTACAATAAAATTATGACATTACAGATAAAGCTGAAATTCCCCTTGACCTCACCTAGTGGTCCTAACCCTAATCCTAGGACTCTCCTTATGTAACCACTGTTTCCAGTTTGCTTTGAATCCTTTCATACATTTTTTCTGGGCATTTAGAACTATACATACGGTGAATCAGTGGTAAAGCAATGCGGGAGACTCGGGTTCAGTGCCTGGGTTGGGAAGATTCCCTGGAGAAAGAAAGGCAACCCATTCCAGTATTCTTGCCTGGGAAATCCCATGGACAGAGGAGCCTGGCAGGCTATAGTCCATGGTATTACAAGAGTTGGACATGACTTATCGACTAAACCATCACCTCCATATACTCATAAGGGGTGAAGGGACAGTATTTTTTTCCATTTACCCAAATGACCAACTGTCCTGCCTTGTGCTATCTCGCAGTCATGTATTTGGAGTCTCCACATTAGCGTGAGATCTGTTCTGTTCTTCCTCGCTGCACAGCATAGCATGACAAGGGTGTACCGTAGGTCATTCACTCATTCCCACCATGATGGGCACTTACCTTTTGTGATTACAATCACTGCTGCAATGAACATCCTTGGATGCGTCTCCTCATGTATGAGAGAGTGTTTCCATAGAATGGATAGTGAGAAATGTAGCTGTTCGGTCCTAGAATATTTTCTGTTCTATGTTAATAGATACAGACCTTGCATTCCCTGTATGATGTTTTCTACCTCCAAAATCTCAGAGCCTTGTTTCCTCCTTAGTCAGATGGGGATGTTATTTTTTGGTTATCACCAGTTTGCCTATTACTTTATAATACTGTCCCCAGCTCACCTTCTGCGTCCTTCATCTCTTTGAATTATGGCTCTAGGCTCACACTTCTACTTCTTGCTTTGTCATCCAACCAGGCTGGCTCTTTCCCAGCCCCACCCTCTCTTCCCTTCCTCTGGGAAACCCCTTGCCATGGGCCTGCACCTTTTTCCCATCCTTGTGTGTTGCCCACATTCCCCCTACTCTCTGACAGAAGAAAGACAAATATGAAAGGAATGATGGAATTAGAAAATCACCATTTGGCAAACACCATATTAAGAAATTTTGAGGAAGAACCATCAATAATGACAGTGCTACTGGGCAGGAGTTTGGGGAGTAACAGGAGATTTCCACAGTCTCCAATAGCATCAAGTAATGAGATGTGCTTTCTGATATGATGAAAAATTAAACATTTCTTCTGTGACGTTTCTGCTAAAGAAACAAGAGTCTAAATCTAATCATGGGGAAATATCAGACCAATCCAAAGTAAATGCCATTCCATAAGATAACTGGCCTGCTCACCAGGAGTGGGTGGATTTTACTGTATGGAGATTATACCTTGGCACACCTGATTTTTTAAAATATAGCTGATCCACGCTCTTTAGAACTATCAATATCAGGGGGAAAAGACTAGGAACTATTCCAGATTATAGGAAACTGAATAGACGAATGTACCCTGTGAAAAAGAAATTTCCATTTGTTATCAAGAACATTACTGGGATGAAGGGTAAAATCTGAATAAGATTTCTGTATAGACAGTGGTGTGTAAATGTTAATTCCCTGATTTTGATAACTATATTATGGTGATGTAAGAGAACAATCTTGTTTTTAGGAGTAGACTCTTTATTATTTGGCAGCAAAAGGACATTCTATCATGTCTATAACTCAAGATCAAACAATTGATAGATTGGATGGATGGATGGATAGATGGGTGGATGGATGGTGTTAAAAGAAAACAAAATGGAGACCAGGCTTGAGGATCCCCCAAGCAGACAAAGCCAGTTAAGTAAAACTTATTCTAGCTAATTTCATGACCATAAAGAAAAACTTTACCATATTTCCTGTAAATGCCTCTGATAATCATAAACAAACTTGTCATCTTTCTAAAGTGATACCAGATAATCACTTTTAACATTTTAATTAATCTTAGTTAATCACTCTTAACTTTTAATTAATTTTAACTGTGGAAAACTCTTAAAGAGATGGAAATACCAGACCACCTGACCTGCCTCCTGAGAAATCTTTATGCAGGTCAAGAAGCAACAGTGAGAACCAGACATGGAACAACAGACTGGTTCCAAATTGGGAAAGGAGTACATCAAGGCTGTATATTGTCACCCTGCTTATTTAACTTATATGCAGAGTACATCATGAGAAACACTGGGCTGGATGAAGCACAAGCTGGAATATATCAGTAACCTCAGATATGCAGATGACACCACCCTTAGGCAGAAAGAGAAGAGAAACTAAAGAGGCTCTTGATGCAAGTGAAAGAGGAGAGTGAAAAAACTGGCTTAAAACTCAACATTCAAAAAACTAAGATCATGGCATCCGGTCCTATCACTTCATGGCAAACAGATGGGGAAACAATGGAAATGGTGAGAGACTTTATTTTCTTGGGCTCCAAAATCACTGCAGATGGTGACTACAGCCATGAAATTATAAGATGCTTGTTCCTTGAAAGAAAAGCTATGACCAACCTAGATAGTATATTAAAAAGCAGAGACATTACTTTGCTGATAGAGGTCCACCTAGTCAAAGCTATGGTTTTTCCATTAGTCAGGTATGGAAGTGAGTTGGACTATAAAGAAAGCTGAGCACCAAAGAATTTTTTGAACTGTGGTGTTGGAGGAGACTCTTGAGAGTCCCTTGGACTGCAAGGAGATCAAACCAGTCAATCCTAAGGGAAATCAGTCCTGAATATTCATTGGAAGGACTGATGCTGAAGCTGAAACTCCAATACTTAGAGCACCTAATGCAAAGAGCTGACTCATTTGAAAAGACCCTGATGCTGGGAAAGATTGAAGGCAGGAGGAGAAGGGGACAACAGAGGATGAGATGGATGGATGGCATCACCAACTCAATGGACATGAGTTTGAGCAAGCTTCAGGAGTTGGTGATGCACAGGGAAGCCTGGTGTGCTGCAGTCCATGGGGTCACAAAGAGTCAGACATGACTGAGCAACTGAACTGAATCACTTTTAACCAGTCCTCTGTATCTGGAAAACCCCATTGAAACAACCAATCATTGTAAGATCAAGGAATGTCCTCATTTTCACTTTGTAAACCATCCTTTAATGAGCTTCTGGATTTCTGATAGTTTATGAACATTTTGTTTCTCACTCAATAGAATATCCATATCTAGTAAAGTTCTTTGAATTTCCTTTTGACAAACGATGGGTGGATGGATGGATGGATAGATGGAATACAGATAGATAAATAGATGGTGGTAGAGTGCATAGAAAATATATCCCTGAATATATTTCCAAGCTGTATAGGAAGCTGAGGTCTTTCAGCAGACAAACTTTTTATATAGATAATTCTGGGCTATCGAGAACCCCTGTGGCTCAGATGGTAAAGGATCTGCCTCCAATGCAGGAGACCCAGGTTCGATCCCTGGAGGAGGAAATGGCAACCCACTCCAGTATTCTTGCCTGGAGAATCCCCATGGACAGAGGAGCCCGCCGAACTGCAGTACATGGGGTCACAAAGAGTTGGACACGACTGAGTGACTCTACCGATTTCGTGAACCAACCTGGAAGGGGTTCTGAACTGCAGGGGGCGCCAATATACGCTCGGTAGCCGGGACAACAAGCTGCTAAGGATCCACTCCCTCCTCCCTCAGGTCATCCTGAGCTCTTTCACGTTCTGAATCTCCATGCAGGGGCTCCTGCCAGCCTTCCCTCACAGTTTCCATACTGCCTGGTTCCCCCGCCCCCTCCTCCGCAGTCAGTCCTAGTAGAGAACACTCTGAACCCCTAGCTATGCCGAACTGGGCACCGAAGCGATGCCACCAAACCTCTATTCACTCGTGACCTACATTGTCATTGGTTCCGTGGACTGTGCATTCTGCAAGTAGAAGGGGGAAATGTTACTATGACAACAGCTCCTAGCGCTGCAGGGAGGCAGAACACCTACTTAAAACAAGTTCCCTTACCCATATGGCAGGTGGACTTCATCAGTTGTTTCAGAATCAAATATCCAAACCAGGTGAACTGAAAAGAGAATATTCTTAGAAGGGCTAATTCAGAGCATTGCCCAGAGCTACCCGCTGAGATATCAAGAGTGAAGAGAACAGCAGCTTTTTAAAATATTGTGTTTTTAAAGACAAATATGAGTACAGATGAGCAGCGTGCTCTCTGGCTGCTGTGATCTTGCTGGACTGAGAAGGCAACAGACATCAATAAGCAATGGCTGAGTCCTTCCTAAAATCTCAGCCTTGGTTGGTTCCTATCATTTTCCTCTCATGGCTGCCAGGGCTTCTAGCTCTTTCTACTCCTCCTTCCAGCAAATGCCGTGTGTGTGAAAGAAAGAGGATGAGGTTCTTAGGTCTGATCCCCAGCTTTGTTGTGTATGAGCTGTGTGACCTCAGGTACATTGTTTCTTTTCTGAGGCCCAGTTTCTTCATCGGAGACAGTCGTGTTTATTCCCTTATCTAACTGTTCACAAGTGCTTCTTGAACACGGACTGTGTGCCTGAAGGAATAATACAGCTCCTACCCCAAGAACTTTATGGCTTTAGACCACTCCATATTTTTTTTCAGATTTTTTTTTTGATGTGGGCCATTTTTAAAGTCTTTTTTTGAATTTTATTGCTTCTGTTTTATGTTTTTGGTTTTTTTGGCCACAAGGCACATCAAATCTCAGCTCCGAGACCAGGAATCTAACTCACCCCCTGCATTGGAAGGCAGTCTCAACCACTGGACCACCAGAGAAGTCCCTTAAACAACTCTTACGGGTTATAAATCAATGTTCGCTAGTTGCCTTTGCTTCTTTTCCCAGCCCCATTCACCAACCAAAGTGAGTGATAGCCTCTTCTGACTTCCACAGCCCTGGGCCAGGGCCCCCATCACAGCCCAAGTTGATGGGGTAACATTATTGACTGCATGTCTCTGTCACCCACTTGGACAGAGAGGGCTCCTCAAGGGCACAGATCAGCTTCCAACCCAGCCCTGTCTCCCCAGGGCCTGGCACCCAGTCTTTGAAAGTCAGATCCTATATAATTAATGATGTTAAAGCCTGTGCAAGTAAGTGGATTTTCTTTTTCTGATGCTCCTTGCAGAATCAATGAATTCAAGTCACAATCACCTTTCGGTGTTGGTTCCAGGAGCATGCTCTGTGAGATGCTTAGGAGGGGCCCCAAGTCGGGGGCTCAAGCGACATGTGATGAGCCACCCTCTTGTTTTTTTTATTTTTATTTTTTATTGAATCATCTGAACTTGGAGGCAGATAAACTCCACACTGGGGCTCTGGAAGGGCCTGCCAGAATGGGAGAGGTAACAAACTACTTCCTTAGGGGCCTTGTAAGAATGTGCGTGTGTGCTCAGTCACTCAGTTGTGTCCAAAATTTTGCGACCCCATGGACTGTAGCCTGCCATGCTCCTCTGTCTGTGGGATTTCCCAGGCAAGAATACTGTAGTGGGTTGCCATTTCATTCTTCAGGGAATCTTCCCAACCCAGGAATGGAACCCATCTCTCCTGCATTGACCAAAGGGTTCTCTACCACCAAGCCACCAGGGAAGTCTCACCCTCTTGTAAGTGGATTGCACTGGGGAGCTTGGAGCTGCATTAGCATGGTTAGCACTCGGATTTTGTCTGAATTTTTTGTACAGAGGGTGACTAGGGCAGAGTGTGCATGAAGATGGTAGCTTGACCCTCCCACCACCTTTGAGAGTCCCCAGTCCTTAACACTTTCCAGTTGCTTGTCTCTTTTCTGAGTCTGGTGGCACTAGTGGTAAAGAACTTGCTGCCAGTGCAAGAGATGCAGGTTCAATCTCTGGGTTGGGAAGATCCTCTGGAGGAGGGCATGGCAGCCCACTCCAGTATTCTTGCCTGGAGAATCCCATGGACAGAGGAGACTGGTGGGCTACAGTCCTTAGGGTAACAAAGAGCTGGACACAACAGAAACCACTTAGCAGACATGCACACACACCCTAGAAAGTACCATATGACACCCCTCACTACCTCCCTCTAGAACAACATCTTCCTGTTATATCATTGAGCAGCTGAGACGAGATACCCCATGGCCGAGAGGAGATATCAGACTACATCTGATACACAGAGTGCCTGATGAACTATGGATGGAGGTTCATGACATTGTACAGGAGACAGGGAGCAAGACCATCCCCATGTAAAAAAAATGCAAAAAGGCAAATGGCTGTCTGAGGAGGCCTTACAAATAGCTGAGAAAAGAAGAGAAGTGAAAAGCGAAGGAAAAAAGGAAAGATATATCCATTTGAATGCAGAGTTCCAAAGAAGAGCAAGGAGAGATAAGAAAGCCTTCCTCAGTGATCAGTGCAAAGAAACAGGAAAATAACAGAATGGGAAAGACTAGAGACCTCTTCAGGAAAATTAGAGATACCAAGGGAACACTTCTTGCAAAGATGGGCTCAATAAAGGACAGAAATGGTATGGACCTAACAGAAGCAGAAGATATTAAAAGAGGTGGCAAAAATACACGGAAGAACTGTACAAAAAAGATCTTCATGACCCAGATGATCATGATGGTGTGATCACTGACCTAGAGCCAGACATCCTGGAATGTGAAGTCAAGTGGCCTTAGGAAGCATCACTAAGAACAAAGCTAGTGGAGGTGATGGAATTCCAGTTGAGCTATTCCAAATCCTGAAAGATGATGCTGTGAAAGTGCTGCACTCAATATGCCAGCAAAGTTGGAAAACTCACAATGGCCACAGGACTGGAAAAGGTCAGTTTTCACTCCAATCCCAAAGAAAGGCAATGCCAAAGAATGCTCAAACTACTGCACAATTGCACTCATCTCACACGCTAGCAAAGTAATGCTCAAAATTCTCCAAGCCAGGCTTCAGCAATATGTGAACTGTGAACTTCCAGATGTTCAAGATGGTTTTTAGAAAAGGCAGAAGTGCCAGAGATCAAATTGCCAACATCCTCTGGATCATTAAAAAAGCTAGAGAATTCCAGAAAAACATCTACTTCCTTATTGACTATGCCAAAGCCTTTGACTGTGTGGATCACAATAAACTGTGGAAAATTCTGGAAGAGATAGGAATACCAGACCACCTGACCTGCCTCCTGAGAAATCTGTATGCAGATCAGGAAGCAACAGTTGGAACTGGACGTGGAATAACACACTGGTTCCAAATAGGAAAAGGAGTACGTCAAGGCTGTACACTGTCACCCTGCTTATTTACCTTCTATGCAGAGTACATCATGAGAAACGCTGGACTAGATGAAGCACAAGCTGAAATCAAGATTGCTGGGAGAAATATCAGTAACCTGAGATATGCAGATGACACCACCCTTATGGCAGAAAGCGAAGAAGAACTAAAGAGCCTCTTGATGAAAGTGAAAAAGGAGAGTGAAAAAGTTGGGTTAAAGCTCAACATTCAGAAAACTAAGATCATGGCATCTGGTCCCATCACTTCATGGCAAATAGATGGGGAAACAGTGGAAATAGTGGCTGACTTTATTTTTGGGGGCTCCAAAATCACTGCGGATGGTGACTGCAGCCATGAAATAAAAAGACACTTGCTCCTCGGAAGAAAAGCTATGACCAACCTAGACGACATATTAAAAAGCAGAGACATTACTTTGCCAACAAAGGTCCATCTAGTCAAGGCTATGGTTTTTCTAGTAATCATGTATGGATGTGAGAGTTGGACTGTAAAGAAAGCTGAGTGCTGAAGAATTGATGCTTTTGAACTGTGGTGTTGGAGAAGACTCTTGAGAGTCCCTTGGAACTGCAAGGAGATCCAACCAGTCCATCCTAAAGGAGATCAGTCCTGAGTGTTCATTGGAAGGGCTGATGCTGAAGCTGAAACTCCAATACTTTGGCCACCTGATGTGAAGGGCTGACTCATTTGAAAAGACCCTGATGCTGGGAAAGATTGAGGGCAGAAGGAGAAGGGAATGACAGAGGATGAGATGGTTGGATGGCATCACTGACTCAATGGACATGAGTTTGGATAAATTCTGGGAGTTGGTCATGGACAGGAGGCCTGGAGTGCTGCAGTCCATGTGGTTGCAAAGAGTCGGACATCACTGAGCGACTAAGCTGAAACTGAATTATATCATTTCCTTTCTGAGCTGAAAACAGTCTCACAGGAGCTCGTACAGAAAAGAAAAAAATCAACATAAAACAAAGCATCAAAACTCTGGGGACGGGTTTCCCAGGTGCCTCAATGGTAAAGAATTCACCTGCCAACGCAGGAGACACAGGTTCCACCCCTGGTCTGGGAGGATCCCATGTGCCTCAGAGCGACTAAGCTCATATGCTGCAACTACAGAGCCTGTCCTCTAGAGCCTGGAAGCCACAACTCCTGAGCCCACGTACCTCGACTACTGAAGCCTGCTCACCTAGGGCCTGTGCTCTGCAACAAGAGAAGCCACAGCAGTGAGAAGCCCGTACGCTACAACTGGAGCGTAGTCCCTGATTTCTACAAGTAGAGAAAAAAGCCCACATAGCAGCAAAGACTCAACACAGCCAAAAATAAATTAAAAAAAAAAGCTCCAGGGACATGAACCTAAAACCATGTCACCCTTTCTCAATTTCAGCGTCTCTGTCCCCAAGGGGCTTAGAGAGAAATGTGGAACATCACTTCGGTAATCCCTTGTGGACACAATTACGTTGTAGTTACTGCCTGTGGGGACCTACTTGGGATTTCTCATCTTACTCTGATTGCATTCAAAACTAGATTAGATTCTATTGATTCTGTCATAAAAAATAAAGGCGGCCTGCCTCTCCCCCTCCCGTAATCTTCTGTTTGCTTAATATAAAAAATCTGCCCTGTGCCTCTTAGGCTTCTACCTGCCTTTGTTTGTTCTGCTCCACTTCTAGTCCTTGCCCTCCTCAACACCCACATCTCCCCTCAGTCTTGTGCATGGACTTAAATTTTTATTGCTCTTATTTGCTGGTCTCTGTTACGGCTATTCACTCTCCCAGCTGCCAAAGGGGAAAGGAGAAATATTTCTCCGATTCCCGGGTAGTGTTGTTATTGGCCAAACGGTTTTCCAATGAATTCTTCTATATTTATTGGCCCTAAAAGTTATTTATTCCCATTATAAGCAATTTCCCTTATGATAAAGGAAAAGCTGACTGTGACCCACGAGGAGGGTCAGACCCCTTGAGAGATCTCTATGCGTGCATAAGTGGGTGTGTGCTCAGTCGTATTTGACTCTTTATGACCCCATGGACTGTAGCCAGCCAGGCTCCTCTGTCCATGGGATTCTCCAGACAAGAATACTGGAATAGGTTGTATGCCCTCCTCCAGGGGATCTTCCCAACACAGGGATCAAACCCTCACCCCCAGTCCCCTGCATCACAGGTGGATTCTTTACCAACTAGCCACCAGGGAGGCCTGAGATGTCTCTATATTCACTATTATATGGCAAATGTTCACACCTTTTAAGGCCCAGCTAGATGTCCCTACCGCGTGAAGTCTTTCTTGGGTCCTCCAGGAAAGCAGATGAGAAGGAAGAGAGAAAGCCAGACTGAGGACTCAGAATAAATCCATTAATGAAAATCATAGAGATACAGTTGTAATGATCTCACACTGACCAGGGGTCAGGAGACCTCGGTTGACTCACCTTTTCCCCTCAAATTCCAGTTACTTGTCATTCTTTCTTTCTTTCTTTCTTTCTTTTTTTTTTTTTTTTTTTGCCATATCTGAGCACCACTATTAACTTATAATTTTCCTTGATATACACTTGCTTATTGTGCTTTCTTTACTGACATTTATTTTTAAAGAAATGTTATCAAGATCTCTTGCCATAACTAGGAGATAGTTTTTTAAATGAATGCTGCTGCTGCTGCTAAGTCGCATTAGTCGTGTCTGACTCTGTGTGACCCCGTAGATGGAAGCCCACCAGGCTCCTCTGTCCCTGGGATTCTCTAGGCAAGAATACTGGAGTGGGTAGCCATTTTAAATGAATACAGTGAAACAAAACAATGGCACTGCCAAGGCTCTGACCTTGTCATCAGGGGAAGTCAGAGGGTATCCCGGCACCAGACTGAGACTGGCTCCTTAGCAAACATCAGGAAGACTGAACAAGGCTTGAAAAGGGAATATCTTTCTCACGATGTGATTTGTGCCCATAGAATGCCACCTAAAAATCATCTTCTGCACCCTCTCAAATCCCTCCACACACCAGTGGGGCTTACCCCACAGTTTAAGGGTGAGGTTAAATGCTCAAAGAAAGGTTGATTTCATACTACTACAAAATGCTCCCACATTACATGAGTTTCCTAACGTTTGCCTGAGGATCTATACCCACAAACCCCAGAAAATCTAAGCTCAGCAGTCTCAGTACATCCAAACTTCTCTTGCAGTGGCCAGAAGCTAGACCAGAATTCTGGCCACCAGATACACAGGTTTAAATTTTTTTTTAATTAAAAAAAATCCAGTTTAACAGTAAAATCATCCCTTCTTTCCACCCTTCTACTCTTACTATTTATCCTTTCTTTCTTTCTTTCTTTCTTGAGTGTTCCTGGTCTTTTACTAGAGGTCAAAAAAATAATAAACACTCATGGAGAATCTGTGCAGATACAACTCTTTAGGAAAACTGACCTTCATGTAAGGGAGTGAACCTTAGTTAGCAGTAATGTTTGTTCATTATGAGAGACAAAGATGGGAAAAATCCAAACTCCTAACAATAAGATATTGACTCCAAAAGCCATGGGACCCTTAAACAATAGAATTCTTTGCAGCCATTTAAAATTA
Organism: Bos indicus x Bos taurus; assembly: GCF_003369695.1. NCBI lineage: Eukaryota > Metazoa > Chordata > Mammalia > Artiodactyla > Bovidae > Bos > Bos indicus x Bos taurus. The sequence continues at coordinate 13,875,271 of NC_040097.1, read as the reverse complement.
TATTTAGAAATATGTAATTGACATAGAGAGACATTTATACCATAGAATCAGTTCAGGCAGTCTGTCATACAATTATATAAATTAAATATGATCTGTAATGGAATTTAAGCCCAATATTCCTCAGTTTCCTTGTCTTCCATGATAACTTGCATTATTAGGTCCTTTAGCTATAGAAATTAAGGCTTCCATGCCCAAGTGAGTTGGAAAAATCTAGATTAATCACAGCAAAATGAACTTTGCTATTAAATTTCTCAAGTCTTTTTGAATATACCAATGAGCATCATGAATTTCCAAGAGGAGGTGCTATCATGGGTCATTTTCTAAAACCTATTTAATCATGAAACTGGTGTCCTGAGGGCCATACTTTGGAAAGATGGATAAATAATTGAATATGCCTTAATGAATCAATATAGAAGTCTAAAAGTACCTACAAAATGCTAACAGGGATTCTGTCTGGCTATTAGAAGTATGGGTGGCTTTTATTTGGTGATTTTTCCCACAATAAACATTTCTGTTTTCTAAAATTTAAATATCAAGCTGTTCTGTAATTGTTTAATTTTTAAAAGATGGCTGGAGAAGGGATAGAGATGTGGGGCGAGAGCTCTTGTTCTCACAGTCAGCGTGCACACAGGCCAATGTTAATCCCTGCTGTTCTAAAGCAATGAGGCAGGTTAACTGGATGGTTTTTACCGCAGTTCCCATTGGCCATCGTGGAAAACACTCTCTTTTCAGTTATAGCCTAGTCACCCCCATCACCATTATCATCATCAAAGTCATTTAGTCATTGATATGCTGTTCTTTTAATTTTTTTATTGAAGTAAAATTCACCTAACAAAATTAATCATTTTAAAGTGACATTTAGTTCTTTCACAAGGTTAGGCAACCATCACCTCTATCTAGTTCCCATTGACCCCGTCCGATGAGGATATCTACAAGAACTGAGGTGGGCTGTCAAAGGCATAGATACATAGTTACATTAATAAAGCATAAAATCAGGGCCATAAAAAGGAGAAAGGGATAAATATACCAAGCAGGAGGTTAATATAATGCTGTGACTAAGTATCAAGAGTATCTCTGAATTTCCTGGCAGCCTGGGCAAAATAGGAAGCACAAGGATAAATGGCTCTCATCAGAAAATAGAAAGTTTGGTATAACTCAAATAAACTATAGTGTTTTTCTGGAACTTAATTCTAAAACTTTTCATGTGGATTTCATACACAGAACATTAATGCATATTAATATGCATAATAGGCAGTGCACTTGACTATAATTTCATAACAAATGTAAAAGGAATGATTTTCATATAGTTGTTTTCCAATAAATATTTACTAGGTTAATAAGTAAATAAATTATGAATAAAAAATAAGTCCATTGCATTCTTATCTCACACATCCTTCATAAATTTGTCAGTATGATAGAACTAAATGCCAAACAAAGAATGCAATCATCCCAATAAAGAAATTATTTTTTAAAAAACCTAAACTGTATTGAAGCTATTAACTGTTTTAATCAAATTAAAATATTGGGAAACCCTGGTCTATCTTCTGATAGCACTAACAGTGGGCTTTCCCAGTGTCTCAGATGGTAAAAAAAAAAAAATCTGCCTGCAGTGCAGGAGATGTGGGTTTGATCCCTGGGTGGGGACGATCCCCTGGAGGAGGGTATGCCCACTCCAGTATTCTTGCTGGGAAAATCCCATGGACAGAGGAGCCTGGCCAGCTACACTCCATGGGGTCACAAAGAGTCAGACATGAATAAAGTGACTGAGCACAAACATGTAGAAAAATCATAAAGCTTTTGGCACTATCTAATTCCTTTATAGTTTTATGGTGATATTAGGATAAACTGGTCTCCATTCTTCATTCAAGATATGCGTAAGTTGTTTGTTTAAAGGTCAAAACTTAAAAGATTTTTCGGGAGTTCCTAAAATCTGTCTACTCCCTAAATAATGGCAATATGAGAGTTCGAACAGCCACTGTGCACAGCGTTGCCCTTCTGTCAATGGGATAGACTCAACCCATCCAAACTGCAATTATTCAGTCATTCCTGTCTTAGATTTCAAGAGAGGAAATTCTGCCACCCAGCAGTAGTTTTGTGAGTTTTCTAGGTGCTAGCGTTTCCCCTGGAGAAGGAGATGGCAACCCACTCCAGTATTCTTGCCTGGATAATCCTATGGACAGAGAAGCCTGGCCAGTTACAGTCCATGGTTTGCAAAGAATCATATAAGGCTGAGCATGCAACACTCACTCAATCATTCAGCCTAAAGACTAAGGCTTAAGGCATGCACCCCAATATTCATAGCAGCATTATTTGCAATTGTCAATATATGGAAGCAGCTTAAATATCCATCAACGAATGAATGGATAAAGAAGATGTGGTACATATACATATATATATATATGATGGAATACTACTCAGCCATAAAAAGAATGAAGTTTTGCCATTTGCAACAACATGGATGGACTTGGGGGGCATTATTAAGTGAAATAAAACAAAGAGAAAGACAAATACTGTATGATTCATCTCTTCTATGTGGAACCCCCCCAAAATACAACAGAATAGTGAATATAACAAAAAAGAAGCAGACTCATAGATATAAAGAATAAACTAGTGGTTACCAGTGGGGAGAGCAAAGCTGGAAGGGACAGCCTAGGGGTAAGGGATTAAGAGGTACAAATCCCTTAAAATAAGCTGCAAGGATATATTGTAAAATGTGAGAAATATAACCAATATTTTGTAATAACTATTTAAAAATTGTGAATCACTATATTGTACACCTGTAATTTATATAATATTGTATATCAACTACACTTCAATTTAAAAACAGCCATAAAAAAAAAAAAAGACTTGAGATTCCCTGGCCACCCAACGGTTAGGACTCTGTGTTTCCACTGCAGGGGACATGGGTTTGATCCCTGGTGGGGAACTAAGATCCTGCCTGCTGTGTAGCATGGCCAAAAATAAATAAAGTGTACAACTCGGGGGTTTTTAATATATTCCTAGACTTCTACGTGCATCACCATAATAATTTTTTTTTTTAAGGCTATGGTTTAAGAACAAATATTCTCCTTCTTCTCTACCTCTCAGATGGGGAAAACATACGGAAGGTCCTCATGAACCATTTGCAGGAGGATCACAGTGGCTGCCATGAAAGGAAATGAACTGGAAGTCACGTCCAACTATCAACAACAGATTTCCCAGGTTTTGACACTCAGACTAAGTTTAATCTTAAAAAGTTTTTTTCTTTCTGGTATGCTCTAATTATTCTATAATCTTGTATGATTGACTCATGAAACGTTGTTGGGTTTTGTTTTGATAAGAAAGAAGGAAAGGGTAAGAAAACAGGTTGAAAGTGACAGGAGCCGTGGTGCAGAAGGCCACTTGACTGTCCCCTCAGTGGCTGTGCCGCTTGGGGAGAATCCTTCCCTTTCTCTCTGTGCGCTGGGGGTGAACACCCCCGCCTTGCAGACATGCAGGGAAGATTCAGTGAGCCAATGCAGAGCTCAGTGGTTCAGACCGAGCATGCATTTATTTATACATTGTGAATATAATATTAGAAATGATAGCTATTAACATTACTAATTGAGATTTTTACTTTGCATAATGGCAAAACATTTACACAATAGTAAAAAAAAAAAAAGAAGAAGAAGAAAAAGTTGTCTCTAATCCTATCACCCCAGCAAGCCAAGCTATGGTCATTTGCCCCAGGCCTCGTCTAGTCCTGACCCACATGATTCATATGTGGTCATAATCATATTGTAAGTGCAATTTCATATTCTGATTTTTCAGCTAACATTATATGATAAGCACTTTCTGCCACATGTGAATGATTAAATGGTGATTTTAAAAGCCATACGTATTCAGGGACAACAAGATGCAGTGACCCTCTATAGCACAAGGAACGTCCTTCATATTCTCTAAAATAAAATCCCTCAAGATGACCGATGCTGGCCCTTGAAGTAACCAAATTCAGTGCAGTAAAACCAATGTCAAAGAAGGCAAGCCCATCAGGGCACTTTGGGTGAGGAGGGAGCGTTAACCTTTTATAAGCTTGAAAGCTGATGGGCTTCAGTTGGCTACAATGTGCAAAGGTACCTCAGAATATGATCTGAGGATGTACTGCCTTTCTGAAAGTGAGGGTAGAATCTGACCTCCAGAACCAAACCAGGGGTCTTTGAAGCCTGAAGATCAAGAAAGGCCAACCCTGGTGTGAGGACTGTGGCTCTTCCTCCCCTACAGGCTGACGTCTAGGCAGGTGGAGACTGGGAAGGAAAGGGCCAGCCAGAGCAAGGAGGTGAGAGGGCAGGGAACTTGCTTAGGGACAAAGGTAGAGCACCGTTAGGCAGACAGATCAAGTGTGGATCAGGAAATAGTGTGTCAAAATTGCTGGCCTGGAAAGTTGAAGGCTTTGAGTTCTGCTAAAGAGCTTTGAATGTAATTGGGCGGGTATTGGCCAGCCCCGGAGAGTTGTTGAATAAGGAAGCAGGCCAGCCAAGGTGTTGAGAGAGAAAGAGAAGAGAATTAAGTAGTGTGCATGGACAGAAAAGAAAACCGCTCCGACAGGGGTGCAGAAGAGGAGGAAACCAGCAGCAAGACGGTGGCTGACGGGTGCTATTGCTGCGTTCCGGTCTCCGTTCTGGCTATTTGGTGTGTACTCACCAGTTCAGTCCTTAGAGCAACCTTCTGATTTAGGTACTGTTATTATAACTCCTGTTCACCAGAGGAAAATTATTAGGTGATCTGGGCAAGTTGCCAAGGTCACAAATAGTCGTGACAGCCCCAGCACAGAAATCCAAGTGGGCTGGTTCTGGAGAGAGGCCACCAGGCGAGTAGGGGAAGCACTCCAGGTGGAGCTGACAGAGCCACAGAGCTGAGAAACAACGTGCTACTTGTGGAGGAAGGCAAAGGCTCCACGATGCAGATGGTGGACAGACCAGAGGAGAAATCCTTGGAATTTCTGTGACTGGCAATGTGGAAGGGCCCCTGACAGAGTCTGTGAAGCTCTGTGCCCCTTCTTGTCCCCTGCAACCTGCACAAGAACTTGGCCTTACACACTGTTTACAAATCGGTTAGGATTATTTTGGTTGAGGCTGCCTCCATTCTGGCTGGTCTCAGTACTTATCCATCTAACAAACACGTATTATAGTCCTCTCAGTGAAGAGTGCTAGCTTGACAGAGATTAGCAAAATTGGCACAGTGCCTACACAAACCCACACCTGAGATGAACTTCCTTCCACCCAGCATGTAACTAGTTAGGACAAAGGATCTCCCCATGTAATATCTCAAACCTCTTTGTCCTTTCTTGTGAAAATCTCATCCTACAGAGCTTTGAGCTCAAAAAAGCTGCTTCCTGCTGGAGAGATCAGGTTTTACTCTTTACTGATAAACAGCTGGCATAAGTGATTTCATCTTGATTATAGCAGCCTGGGAGCCGGATGATCCAAGCTGATGTCTTTGTTGTTAGAATTCTTCTGCCCAAAGCATACCCAGGGAGCCAACCTCCCCTTCCTCCAGACCCTCAAGGGAAAGGCCACTAAAGATGGTACCCAGCATGAGCTTCAAAGATGGAGATGCTGGAACTCTGATTCCTCTAACTCTCAAGGGTGTTTCATCTGGGAGAACTTGGAGGTTTTTTCAAGGGTGAACTCAAATGGGGCAAAGATATGGAGGTGAACGGGTTTTCCCTGGAGCTGGACCATCTTTGGGGGCACAGCTTGAACTTGCTTTGTCCCATGACACTGCCCCATGTTGTGAATATCCACTTGTCCATTTTCAAAACCCACTGGAAATGTTACAACCTGTCTCAGGGTGCTACAAGTGGGACTACAATCATCTTACACTGAGTAGGGGGTGTACTGAGAATTGCTGAGCATCTGTATGAGTGGCTAATGGCCCAGGTGCAACTGGACTCCCCCATGAGCCATTATCATGGAAATAGAGGGCCATTTAGCAAAGTAGCAGCAGCAGCAGCAGCAAATTTTGTCTAACACAGGTTTGCGAAAGGACCTACATCTCTACTCAAGAAAGATTGCTTCTTACGCAGTTAAAATAAATCCTCCATCTGTCTAAAAACCACTTACATAAAGCGCCCCCTTCTCCCTCGCCTCCGCTGGTTCTTCATCTGTGGGCCAGGTCAGGCTTTTGGCCAGCTACACCAGGCCCATGGCAAACATGTGCACAGCCATGCACAGCCCAGAGCTAGCTGCTAGGGAGCGAAGCCCTTAGTGGATAGCTTGCTCTAAACATACCCAGGAGCAACCGTCACATGGGGAGCTTGCTTCTCCCACATCCATTAGCCTAGAGCTCTATTTGCACCCCTGCTGCAAGCAGTTTGGAAGTAGATAAAGTCTGAAAATATTACACATGTATTACACTCACCCAGAGCATGACCCTGAGCAGAATAGAGGAGCAGTGGCTTCCCTAAAAAGGGCTCAATCTTCCATCCTGCTACCTACACACAGACACAAGCTCGTTTGTTCCTTTAAAGCTTGAAGAGCCTGAGAGGATGGATTTGCAGGCTCCAGGATAACCCTGAGGGCTGTTGGCCGCCTACACCCCAGAGGCTCTGGAAATGACAGTGGGAAGCTGCCGACAAGAGTGAGAGGGCACGTGTGTCCCGGAGCACAGCAGAGCTCCCCCGGACACACAGGCTGACCAGGCTGACCTCAGGCTCACACTGTCCCACTCTTCCTCTGCACTCTGTGTCTGTGAGAAGTTGCAGGACGAGGACCTAAGTGGGACAGTGAAGGCATCAACGGCCTGGGCTTGGGCACCAGGCAGAGGTGAGCTCCATTTGAGCTCTGCACTTACTTTGGGACCTCCACACAGCTTGTTTAATCTCTCCAAACCTCGTTTTCCTCATCTGAACAATAGGGACAGCAATGCCTGCCTCCCGGGTTTGTTGCAGGAACTGAATGAGATGATGCATATGCAAAAACCTCCATTCAGTACGTGAGCTCACTGCACAAATGCTGACTCACAGCACTGGCGTGCTTGGTTTTCTTATCTGCTTAATTACCCATACTAGACTGTCAGTTCTTTGAAGGCAGGCTTAATAACTTATCAGCTGCTGTATTCTTACGGATAAACATAGTTCCAGGCTTGCAGTAGACCTGTGTTTAATATTCATTAAATACTTGCTGAATTTGTTGAATTCAGAATTAGTTATAGACCTGTAATACATGTGATGGTTAATTTTATGTGTCAATGTGGATGAGCCATGGTACCCAGATATACGCTCAAATATTATTTGGGGTATTTCTTTGAGGATGTTTTTGGATGAGATTAACATAAACTGGGAACATTCCCACTCTTGGTCTGCCATTGCCAAGAGAACATGTGCAGCCTAGCATGCTGGAGGATGGGAGATATGGGGCACAGAGTCAAGACACCCCATTACTCCAGGCTAGGCCATCCTAGGTCGGTGGTCATCTAACCCCCATATATGTAAATAAGCTCATTAAGATCAACAAAACTGCCTAACTGATCACCCCGAAGCAGGAGCAATTACTGCTTTATAAGCCATGGAGATTTTGGAAGGCTTTGTTCCACTGAATCATTTTCACAATAATTATTTGCACATAGAGTCACCTGTCCAATTCTGTTATTTCCACAGTCTGTGCTCTTCCCCGTGCATCCCACAGTAGTGGATGTCACCTGAAGGCAGCTCTCCTGGCCGGGGCAAAACTTTTAAAAAGTAGAGAAGAGATTTTCCTTTGCAACTTAGCCATGTGAGGATGGCATGCCCACTGGGCACCAGGCTGCCCAAGAGGCAGTCTAAGCACAGGTGCCAGGCAGAGCCTAGAGAATGAGGGCAGCAACACAAAAATGAGAAACTTTTTTTTTAAAGAACTTGATATTTCAAAAAATAAGCATTGAAGTAGTCATCAAAACGTTTTCAGAATTTCTTATGCTAGTTTATGGTTTAGGTTTTTTTGTTTGTTTTTTTTTTTGATGCAGATTACATCTTGGGAGGTGGATTTGCCTGCAGAGTCTGTGACAGGCTTAGAGCCTCTAAACTGTCCAAGGATCCCCTGCTCTACAGGGATGGGGGGACCTAGGGCTGCCTGGAGCTGGAGCAGCACTTCGGGCATGCAGGAAGCAGCTTGGGGGGGCGGGGCATGGGAGACACCCAAGTAACGGAGCTGGGCTTCTGCAATCTGTTCCCAACTGCTTGTGCCTATGAATCATCTACATCCACACTCCCTCACAACCCGCCTGTTACATAAATAATATACAAAGTGAGCAAAAATCAGCCACCACCACAGAGGAGCTTGACCTTGGGTGGTCATGGAGGAGTTGGGAGAAAGGGCTGTTTAGGAGAGTTGTGGGTGGCTCCCTCCAGAAGGGCAAGTTTTGCTTGGCTTCCTGACGTCACTAATAGCTTTGAAACAGTCAGTCACCTTTAAGGCCCAAGCCCTTGGGAAACTGTCTTCAACGCCAGTTTCTCACTCAGTAAAATCTCTGAAAAGGAAAATAAAAGTCGGCTTGCATTCCAAGAAGGAAAAGGAGTTCAGAGGGAATTCCCTGTGGTCCAGTGGTTGAGACTCCATGCTCCCACTACTGCCCAAGACAGGGAAAGGGGCAACCAAAAAAAATGCCCGTGGGGGGCGGGTGCGGGTAGCTCAGAGCAATCCCAGAGGATTTGGAATGCTTGTGAAATCCAGCTTGGGGAGAGGGTAGGAGTAGGTGGGGAATACTCACTACCTAAATGAGCAAACATGAGACAGCGGGACTCTTGCATAAAGTCTAGGTAGAGACTTCCCCTGGCGGTCCAGTGCTTAAGACTCAGTACTTCCAGTGCAGGGGTTTGATCCCTGGTTGGGGAACTAAGATCCCAAATGCCTTGTGGCCAAAAAAAATTTTAATTAAAAAAAAAAAAAAATCTAGGGATAGAATACTTTTTTCCTCTCTGAACATTCCAAGATGATACAAAATTGTTACTCCCAGATAGGGCTGAATAGTGGCCTTCAGAAACTGTTCCTAGATACTAGCTTGCTTCCAGGGGAGATGAGCAGAGGCCATGCACAGGAGACATTGGCAGTGCCCAGGTTGGTTAGCAGGGGACAGATGAGGGGGAAGAGGAAGAGGAGGAGAATTTTTTATTGAACACTTAGCTTTGTACCAGGCATTACCTCATTCAGTCTTTCCCACAGTTCTATGAAATCCAGTGTTGATACCCCCATTGTATAGATGAGAAAATTCAGAGAGCTTAGGTAACTTAGCCAAAACCAGTATGTTTTGAGCACAGTTGAGTTTAGACCCCAGGCTCTTTGATTTGAACCCTGTTGGCTAACTCAGGGACCTGGACTTCCCTGGTGGCTCAGATGACCTACCCTACTCTTAACAAAGAGCTCAGTTACCTTGACACTATTTAAATGTTTCTCATTTGGAGAGATGCCTCTACAGCTGTAAAGCACTTTATTCTGTATCAACACAGGAACTGGTTTATTCCCAAACGCAACCTTTGTTTTGGAAATAAACTTTATTTAACAGAGTCTTCTTTGCATGCCTTAAATGGATATCTTATGAACCTGTTTTGGTAGAGGAGGCCTCCTTTTCCATTTTGGAAATGCTGTTTACTTATGTGATCCTTCATTCATTGTTCATTCATTTATTCACTCAAGAAGCATTTATTGAGCAACTACTAAGTACCAGATACCTTGCTGATTCCTAGGACTCTGCTGATGAGTTTATTGCCATTAAGGAGCTTATAGTGTATGCCTGGGGTTGTTCAAAATGAGGTGTCCAGAACTCACAGACTACTAGTGGGATTTTAGGTGTCAAAAGCAGATTCACAGTGCAAGAAAAAAATAATCAGTAGATTCTCTAGATCTGGGGTCTTAATAACTGAATATAGCTGCCACTAAGTGACCAAATATTATCAGACCTCTAACCAAGTCATTCATCTTAAAAAAAAATAAAAGTTTTGTGCTCAAAAATCACTGCTTCCTCATTTGACTCCACCAGTATAGCACACTCCTTAAATAAAACAAAAAGAGTCAAACATTTCAGCTTTCCAAAACTGGACCAAAGCCAGTACCCTGGGCTTCTGCTGCAGAAGAACCAAGACCCTTTCTGTAAACCTATAAATAAATTTCAGCAGATGCTTGGACTCAAAGAGTCCAAGTGGAAAGCCAACCCTCTGGTCCTCAGAAACATGCGTGCTGCCTCCTTTCCTAACCCCTCACCAGCTTTAGAAAGCTGTGTTTTGGGAAGCTATTAGTGCAGAAAACAGTATTTCCAGAATGATGAGTTACCCCAGAAAACTCTTCAAAAATAGGTAGCTCCCAAAAGAAGTGAGTGAGCTCTGCGTCCTAGTTCCGAGATGTCTCTTCTATCCTAAAGTTCCAAGGGAAGTTAGGAGTGAAAGTCTCTAGCCAGGCCTCTTTCAGGATATTGTGATGAGATCCTTGTTAAGCTGTCTGGTCTCCATCACTGACCACCCAAAATGCCAAGTCACAGTTCAAGCCAACCTCATCCCACCGTAAGATTAGAATGGATATCAAGTCATCAGTTTCCAACTCTGATTTTTCTCCATCCCTGTGGGGACCACATATCTAAAGGATCATTTTCAAAACAAATGAATTTTAATTCCTTTCATTTGAAAAGGTAAGGAGCCAGCAACTCTTTTAGGAGGAAGAAGAATATAAAGAGACCCAATAATGAGAGTAGTAAATAATAGTAACAATTAGAACAAACTAGAATATAAGCTTCTTAAGAACAGACGTTTTGGGGGACTTCCCTGGCAGTCCTCAATTTTTCCCATCATCAGGGTCTTTTACAATAAGTCTGCTCTTTGAGGGCATGAGGAGAAGGGGGCAAACAGGGATGAGATGGTTGGATGGCATCACCAACTCAATGTATATGAATTTGAGCAAACTCTAGCAGATAATGAAGGACCCAGAAGCCTGGCGTGCTGCAGTCCATGGGGTCGCAGAGTCAGACACAACTGAGCGACTGAACAACAACCCTGATGGTCCAGGGGTTAAGACTTCAATGAAAGGGGTGCAGGTTTGATCCCTGGATGGGGAACTAAGATCCCACATGCCTCTATGCCGGGAGCCGGCATATTGCATATTGAGTGCATATTGCATGTTGAGTGCAGCACTTTCCACAGCATCATCTTTCAGGATCTGGAATAGCTCAACTGGAATTCTATCACTGCCGGGAGCCAGCGTGAGGAACTCCGCCCATGACAAAGGTCATGAGGAAGGAGGCTCAGCATACGCAAAGGTGGGATCGAGCCTCAGGAGTCCCCCTGGAAATTCTCGAGCATCTACCCCCAAAACCAGAGTCTGCCTATTTTCTGCTTTGTGCTTTCACCTACACCTCTGACTTTATGGGGGACTGTCCCCCACTACCTCTCTCTGAAAAAAGAGTTAGCTTACAGCTCCAGTTAATAATTCCTGGGTGTGACAGTGTTTCAGCCTACAAACTCCTTTGGAAATCCTCTAGCCTGCCTGAATAGGTTTTTCCGGCCACATGTGATTGTTCAGAGCCTCCCAACTGTGAGAGGCAGGAGATGTTCTAAACTGTCTAAACCCAGATTCTTTTGAGTAGTTAAAAGATTGATTAGAAATTGTATTGGTGAAGGGTTTTTCACTTACTGGGCCAATGTTTGCTGCTAAGTCTCCATATCCCTTACCTGCTGTGTCCCTGGCAGTGTATTGATTAATATGATTGGTGTAAGTAGTAGCTTTAATGTTTGTAACCTTGGACCCTTGAGTTAATTCTTTTCTTGATTGAGCCCACCACACCTTTGCCCTATAGGAATGCAACTTTATCTAATGCTTTTGGAGGGTGGCTCCTGACTTTGGAATAATCTCCTTTAGAGAAAAATAAGTTTCTTAAAATGTTAACAGGCCTCCAGGCTGGAAGATGATGTAAATCACCTGAACTTTTGCATATGATAAGTTTGAAAGCCTGGCTTCAATTAGGAGCTGGAACTGCTGTCCTTGCATGACTCCACCCCTTCCCCCATTATCCTCTATGCATAACTTAAGGTATAAAAACTACTTTGGAAAATAAAGTGCGGGCCTTGTTCACTGAAACTTGGTCTCCCCATGTCGCTCTCTCTCTCAAATTCTGGCTGAGTCTCCATCTGGAGCGCGGAACCCACCATGTTTACTAATTATGCCTGGGCTTCTAAGATCCGACCGGGGAGGCCTCAGTGTCTCCTCTCCTTCGGGAGAACAGAAGGACGCCTGCGGCCTACGTAAGTGGTGCAAACTTCTTGTCTTGAAGTTTTATTGGTCTCCCGTGTAAACCAAGCTACTCAGCCTCTTTTCTCCACTGAATTTCCTCACTGAGCTATCCTCATCCTATTACTCTTTATATCTTTGATAAATATTTAAATAAATAGGTCACCTATGCCGTCTCTCCTTCGAATACCCTGAATCAGCCGGGGCTGGACTCCGGCACCTTGGGACCTAAAAAACAAACCAGGAAAGAGAAGAAATACTATAAAAAATCAGTAAAGACTTTAAAAATGGTCCACATTAAAAAATCTTAAAAGAAAAAGGAACAGAGGCTTTTTTCCCATCCTGTTCCCTGCTGAATTTGCAGTGCTTAATCACTCAGGAGCTTCATACACATCTACTGAATGAATAGATGGATGATACTCGTAGGAGTGTTTCAGTTCAGTTCAGTTCAGTTGCTCAGTCGTGTCCGACTCTTTGCAACCCCATGAATCGCAGCATGCCAGGCCTCCCTGTCCATCACCAACTCCCGGAATTCACTCAGACTCACATCCATCAAGTCAGTGATGCCATCCAGCCATCTCATCCTCTGTCATCCCCTTCTCCTCCTGCCTCCAATCCCTCCCAGCATCAGAGTCTTTTCCAATGAGTCATCTCTTCGCATGAGGTGGCCAAAGTACTGGAGTTTCAGCTTTAGCATCATTCCTTCCAAAGAAATCCCAGGGCTGATCTCCTTCAGAATGGACTGGTTGGATCTCCTTGCAGTCCAAGGGACTCTCAAGAGTCTTCTCCAACACCACAGTTCAAAAGCATCAATTCTTTGGCACTCAGCCTTCTTCACAGTCCAACTCTCACATCCATACATGACCACTGGAAAAACTATAGCCTTGACTAGACGGACCTTTGTTGGCAAAGTAATGTCTCTGCTTTTGAATATGCTATCTAGGTTGGTCATAACTTTCCTTCCAAGGAGTAAGCGTCTTTTAATTTCATGGCTGCAGTCACCATCTGTAGAGATTTTGGAGCCCCCAAAAATAAACTCTGACACTGTTTCCACTGTTTCCCCATCTATTTCCCATGAAGTGATGGGACCAGATGCCATGATCTTAGTTTTCTGAATGTTGAGCTTTAAGCCAACTTTTTCACTCTCCTCTTTCACTTTCATCAAGAGGCTCTTTAGTTCTTCTTTGCTTTCTGCCACAAGGGTGGTGTCATCTGCATATATGAGGTTATTGATATTTCTCCCGGCAGTCTTGATTCCAGCTTTCTTCCAGTCCAGTGTTTCTCATGATGTACTCTGCATAGAAGTTAAATAAGCAGGGTGACAATATACAGCCTTGACATACTCCTTTTCCTATTTGGAACCAGTCTGTTGTTCCATGTCCAGTTCTAACTGTTGCTTCCTGACCTGCATACAGAGTTCTCAAGAGGCAGGTCAGGTGGTCTGGTATTCCCATCTCTTTCAGAATTTTCCACAGTGTATTGTGATCCACACAGTCAAAGGCTTTGGCATAGTCAATAAAGCAGAAATAGATGTTTTTCTGGAACTCTCTTGCTTTTTCGATGATCCAGTAGATGTTGGCAATTTGATCTCTCGTTCCTCTGCCTTTTCTAAAACCAGCTTGAACATCAGGAAGTTCACAGTTCACATATTGCTGAAGCCTGGCTTGGAGAATTTTGAGCATTACTTTATTAGCATGTGAGATGAGTGCAATTGTGCGGTAGTTTGAGCATTCTTTGGCATTGCCTTTCTTTGGGATTGGAATGAAAACTGACCTTTTCCAGTCCTGTGGCCACTGCTGAGTTTTCCAAATTTGCTGGCATATTGAGTGTAGCACTTTCACAGCATCATCTTTCAGGATTTGAAATAGCTCCACTGGAATTCCATCATGTCCACTAGCTTTGTTCGTAGTGATGCTTTCTAAGGCCCACTTGACTTCACATTCCAGGATGTCTGGCTCTAGGTGAGTGATCACACCATCGTGATTATCTGGGTCATGAAGATCTTTTTTTTACAGTTCTTCTGTGTATTCTTGCTACCTCTTCTTAATATCTTCTGCTTCTGTTAGGTCCATCCCATTTCTGTCCTTTATCGAGCCCATCTTTGCATGAAATATTCCCTTGGTATCTCTAATTTTCTTGAAGAGATCTCTAGTCTTTCCCATTCTGTTGTTTTCCTCTATTTCTTTGCATTGATCGCTGAGGAAGGCTTTCTTATCTCTTCTTGCTATTCTTTGGAACTCTGCATTCAGATGTTTATATGTTTCCTTTTCTCCTTTGCTTTTCACTTCTCTTCTTTTCACAGCTATTTGTAAGGCCTCCCCAGACAGCCATTTTGCTTTTTTGCATTTCTTTTCCACGGGGATGGTCTTGATCCCTATGTCCTGTACAATGTCACGAACCTCATTCCATAGCTCATCAGGCACTCTATCTATCAGATCTAGGCCCTTAAATCTATTTCTCACTTCCACTGTATAATCATAAGGGATGTGATTTAGGTCATACAGGAATGGTCTAGTGGTTTTCCCTACTTTCTTCAATTTAAGTCTGAATTTGGTAATAAGGAGTTCATGATCTGAGCCATAGTCAGCTCCTGGTCTTGTTTTTGCTGACTGTATAGAGCTTCTCCATCTTTGGCTGCAAAGAATATAATCAATCTGATTTTGGTGTTGACCATCTGGTGATGTCCATGTATAGAGTCTTCTCTTGTGTTGTTGGAAGAGGGTGTTTGCTATGACCAGTGCATTTTCTTGGCAAAACTCTATTAGTCTTTGTCCTGCTTCATTCTGTATTCCAAGGCCAAATTTGCCTGTTACTCCAGGTGTTTCTTGACTTCGTACTTTTGCATTCCAGTCCCCTATAATGAAAAGGATAGGTGTTCATTCTAAAAGGTCTTGTAGGTCTTCATAGAACCTTTCAACTTCAGCTTCTTCAGCGTTACTGGTTGGGGCATAGACTTGGGTTACTGTAATATTGAATGGTTTGCTTTGGAAACAAACAGAGATCATTCTGTTGTTTTTGAGATTGAATCCAAGTACTGCATTTCGGACTCTTTTGTTGACCATGATGGCTACTCCATTTCTTCTAAGGGATTCTTGCCCACAGTAATAGATATAATGGTCATCTGAGTTAAATTCACCCATTCCAGTCCATTTCAGTTCGCTGATTCCTAGAATGTCAACATTCACTCTTGCCATCTCTTGTTTGACCACTTCCAGTTTGCCTTGAATCATGGACCTGACATTCCAGGTTCCTATACAATATTGCTCTTTACAGCATCGGACCTTGCTTCTATCACCAGTCACATCCACAGCTGGGTATTGTTTTTGCTTTGGCTCCATCCCTTCATTCTTTCTGGAGTTATTTCTCCACTGATCTCCAGTAGCATATTGAGCACCTCTGACCTGGGGAGTTCCTCTTTCAGTATCCTATCATTTGCCTTTTCATATTGTTCATGGGGTTCTCAAGGCAAGAATACTGAAGTGGTTTGCCTTTCCCTTCTCCAGTGGACCACATTCTGTCAGATCTCTCCACCAAGATCTGCCCATCTTGGGTGGCCCCATGGGCATGGCTTAGCTTCATTGAGTTAGACAAGGCTGTGGTCCTAGTGTGATTAGATTTACTAGTTTTCTGTGAGTATGGTTTCATTGTGTCTGCCCTCTGATGCCCTCTTGTAATACCTACCATCTTACTTGGGTTTTCTCTTACCTTGGGCGTGGGGTATCTTTTCATGGCTGCTCCAGCAAAGCTCAGCCGCTGCTCCTTACCTTGGATGAGGGATATCTCCTCACCACTGCCCTTCCTGACCTTCAACGTGGGACAGCTCCTCTAGGCCCTCCTGCGCCCGCACAGCCACCACTCCTTGGACTCCTAGGAGTGTTTACCACAGTGCCAGATTCTGTGCTAACTACTTCATCATCATGATCCCATTTAAACCTCTTGATCCCATCACCAGAAATCTGTACATCCCTGTTCTGCCTTGAGGAAACTGAGATTCAGAGCATGCACTGCACCTCTTCAGGGTCCTCTATCTGTAGGGCAGATCTGCTTTTGTGGAACCTGAAACGTGTACAACTTGAAGATTCTTGCTTTAAGGAACTGAATACTGTATAAATTTAGGTATGTAAGTAATAAATTTAGGGATGTAAGTAAATATCTATTGAGAATGAGGAAACAAAATGCAACAAATTACAAATGTAAAAGTATTACAAATATCATAAAATCTGGAAAAAGAGCAGTCACTTTTATCATCTGCCTGACATACCTCTTTTATTTGTTGGCTGCATACTGTTTTCTACAAAGAGAACAAAAAAATAATTTATCTTTCCTTAGTGTGGTTGCTTAAAATGGTTAGTTAAGGAAATATCTTTCAGCTTCATGACTCAATATAGATGATAGCAGGTAAGTCCTTAGGGTTGTCATCGAATGTGGGTAAAAGCTCTATCAAGTTTCTTTCATATCTGAGCCTTAAGACTTCAGGGCACTTGAAGTTTTCTTGTCAATGATTAATCCTGAATCAACATCACATTAGACAACACTCATTAACCTGTTTGCTGTCAACAGACATCTTCACTATACTGACTTATGACTTTCATGTTATCTTTGTTCTGTGTCAAATTAGCACTTAAATTTTTTCTCAGTGTGCTCGTACGACTCACTCCCCATTGCTAATTGTATTATCAAAGCTCCAAGTGCTTCTTCATTATTTCTAGTCAATATTTCCTTCCTGCTAAATGAATGAATAATTTTTTTCTATTAATTGAGTGAGTTTGATACGATCTGAAAAATTTTTGTTATAATTTGCTTCTCAGTGTTTCCTGATTTTATTGCTCATCTTTCTCAGTTCTAGTTCATCTTTTCATCTTTAAATGAATTTTCTTTCAGTTCTTTAATGAACTGAAAGATAGACACAAAAAAGTACCATTTACCTATATTCAAATCAGGGGTATGTAATTTCTCACTTATTTTATTGACACATTCCAAAATGACTCTCCAAATTGTAATTGAAATGGCATGTCCTCCACTCAGTTTCCCCTTACTCAGATTCCCTAGATGCCCTTGGCCAGTCCAGTGCCACCCTATGCAGAGACCAAGTGGAAATCAGAGTGGAAAGAGACAGTAGTAGTAACTGACTGACAATATTAACTAATCGAGTATGTTAGTCATGTGGCTATGGTCTCTCTAAAGTGAAAGTGAAGTAGCTCAGTCGTGTCCAACTCTTTGCGACCCCATGGACTGTAGCCTACTAGGCTTCTCCATCCATGGGATTCTCCAGGCAAGAATACTGGAGTGGGTTACCATTTCCTTCTCCAGGGGATCTTCCCGACCCAGAGATCAAACCTGGGTCTCCCGCATTGGAGGCAGATGGTTTAACCTCTGAGCCACCAGGGAAGCCTAAAAATCTCTAGGAAGGAAGCAAATCTGATGAAATTTTATCGTCACCAGCTCCACGGCAAACTGGCCTCTGCACAGTTAGTATGTGACGGATCCCAAATTCAAAGATGTTCTGGCTCAAAACAAATATCGTATACTAAAGCAAATGTATGGAATCTAGAAAAATGATACTGATGAACCTATTTGCAGGGCAGAAATAAAAGCATAGACAGCAGACTTGTGAACACGGTGGGGTGGGTGGAGGCAGAAAAGAGAGGGAGGGACGAATTGAGAGGGTAGCATTGACATATATACACTGTGGTGGTTTAGTCACTAAGTCGTGTCCAACTCTTTGCAACTTCATGGACTATAGCCCGCCAGGCTTCTCTGTCCGTGAGATTCTCCAAGCAAGAATACTGGAGTGGATTGCCATTTCCTTCTCTAGACATATATACTACCATGAGTAAAATAGCTAGCAGGAAGTTGCTATGTAGCTCAGAGAGCTCAAATGCTCTGTGATGACCTAGGTGAGTGAAATGGGAAGGTGGGAGGAAGGATATGTATACATATGGCTGATTCATGGTATTGTACAGCAGAAACTAACACAACATTGTAAAGCAATTATGTGGCAATTAAAACCTGTTCCGGCTCTGGGCCCTGAGCACCTGACCTATACTCTCCAGGCTGTCTAGGGAGTTCACAGAATAGAGTACCCAAGTCCAATTCAGTCTTTCCCTAGCAGGTCTTCCATGAAGTCCCAAAGGAATGTTCAAGATTCTTTCTGTACAGTTACATACACAATAAAATTTCCAAAGAATCCTGGAGTTCCAAGGAGTTAAGCTAAAAACCACATGAAGCGTCCTTAGACAAATTCCGAATTATCAAACACCAAAAAATAAATCCAGAAAGGAAACAGGAACCATCTCTTCGTTCTCTAGTTCTCTCCTTTGGAGCAGTGAGGTTGGGAGGGTTTGCTGGTCAGCAGGGCCACAACCAAACCTCCCTTCTGCCAGTTAGTTCCTGCCTCTAAGTGTCAGCAGGCCCCCGTCACCAACTTCGTCCCTTGAGAGCTGCGATCCCCAGCCCTCTGGGAATAGCAAATTCTACTCAATGCCGGTATCAGGGACACATCTGTTCCCCTCCCTCAAGGGCACCGTGGCATCTCCACTTCTTTCAAGGGTTTCTGTGTGTGTGTGTGTGTGTCTTTCAATTTCACATGTGCCCTGGGAACCATAAACAAATACAAGTAACTAAAAAAAAAAAAGAAAGAAAGAAACTGGTTTACAGTTGAAATACCTTTCTCTCCCTACAAATTATTACAGATATAATTGTATTCTCCATCCCGGGGTCACCAAAACATACATCCCCTGTGAAAAATTCTCATTAATTATGATGTATTTTATAAACTCAAATTTTTAAAACCTACTCTTAAAATAACTCCACCTACTCATGCCACCAGGGAATTCACTGTTGATAAAGCACATATAAGTATAGGTCTACTCTCAATAAATTTACAGCCAAACAAAGGAGTGAAGGTGTGGACACAAATATTAATAATATTATTAATATTGCTATATGAATACTATATGAATAATTGCTAATAACACAAATACTGTTAACACTGATAACAGCATGTAGAAAATGAGGAATGTCAGAGTGGACATGACACAGGGCTACAGGGTTTCCGAAGAAAGATCTCCAAAGAGGGAATACCAGAGACATTTAAAGCAGTATCAGTCATCTAAGTCAGAATTGTATTTTTTTTTTTAAAAAGATTAATACAGTTCAGAGAACTTGAAAATACCTTGAAAAATAGAAATGAAAAGGAAAGATGACAAAGGACCCTCCTTTTTTCCCCTTCTGTGGGTGATTTTTACACAAAAGTCGATATTGTATTTTTTCCGTGTAATTGTGCTTCACTAATCAGAGATCCTGTTCTATCATCCTCTCCATTATCTTGTTTTCCTGCCTCATTTGCTTCCTGCTTCCAAACTCTGGCAAATATTATCCTACAACATTATCACAAAGTAAATTTTAACTGAATTTGCAATTTGAAATCATCGATTTTTCTAAGTTTAAACAAACAGAAGCAACTGCCAGATATTTCATACAGAAAATCTTCTGAAACAGAGTATTAGTTTGTTTCAATGCATTCCATTCCAGAAGGAGAAATGCTAAAGAATAAGCAATGTGCAATTTTTAAATGTGTGAAAAATGATCAATGAGCAGATGGATGTGGAGAAGAGAATTCTCCTAGAGCAGAAGAAATTTGAGGTGACCCTCTTTGGTGGTGGTGTTTTTTAAATTATAGATTGGCAACTTTGTATTAGTTTCTGGTGTACAGCAAAGTGATTCAGTTATCTGTGTATCTGTATCTCTCTCTATATTAATATATTCTTTTTCATATTTTCTATTATGGTTTATTATAAGATAATGAATATAGTTAGTATGGTTCCCTGTGCTACACAGTAGGACCTTGTTGTTTATCAGTTTTTACATATAATATTATCAGCTAATCCCAAATTCCTAATTTATCCCTTCCCCACCCCCTTTCTCCTCACGTAACTGTGTTTGTTCTCTATGTCTGTGATGTCTGTTTCTGTTTTGTAAATAAGTTCATTCATTTCATTTTTCCACACATAAGACCATGTGATATTTGCCTTTCTCTTTCTAACTTACATCACTTAAGTATGATAATCCAAGTTCCATCCATGTTGCTGCAAGTAATATTATGTCATCCTTTTTTATGTCTGAGTAATATTCCATTGGGTATATGTGTTGTTGCTGTTTAGTTGCTGAGTCCCATCTGACTCTTGCCACCCCATGGACTATAGCCTGCCAGGCTTCTCTGTCCATAGGATTTCCCAGGTAAGAGTACTGGAGTGGATTGCCATTTCTTTCTCCAGGGTATCTTTCTGACCCAGGGATCAAACCCACGTCTCCTGCATTGGCAGGCGAATTCTTTACCACTCAGCCATCAGGGAAGCCTGTGTATATGAGTGTGTGTGTGTGTGTGTGTGTGTGTGTGTGTGTGTGTATTCACACGTCTTTCTCCATTCATCTGTTGATGGTCATTTAGGTTGCTTCTGTGTCCTGGCTATTGTAAAGAGTGCTTTATGAACATTAGGTGCATGTATTTTTTCAAACTGGGCTTCCCAAGTGGTGCTAGTGGTAGAGAACCTGCCTACCAGTGCAGGAGACCTAAGAGATGAGGGTTTGATCACTGGGTCAGGAAGATCCCCTGGAGCAGAAAATGGCAACCCACTCCAGTATGTTTTCTTGGAGAATCCCATGGACAGAGGAGCCTGGCAGGCTACAGTCCATAGGGTTGCAAAGAGTCTTAGCACATGGCATGCATTTTTTTTTAATTAGAGTTTTGTTTGGATATGTGCCCAGGAGTGAGATTGCAGCATCATCCAGCAACTCTGTATTTTAATTTTTTAAGGAAACTCCATACTGCTTTCCATAGTTGTTGTTGTTCAGTCACTCAGTCGTGTCTGACTCTTTGCGACCCCATGGACTACAGCACGCCAGGCTCCCCTGTCCGTCACCATCTCCCAGAGTTAATTCAAACTCATGTCCATTGAGTCGGTGATGCCATCCAACCATCTTGTCCTCTGTCATCCCCTTCTCCTCCTGCCTTCAGTCTTTCCCAGTCTTTTCCAATCAGTCAGCTCTTCTCATCAGGTGGCCGAAGTATTGGAGCTTCAGCTTTAGCAACAGTACTTCCAATGAATATTCAGGGTTGATTTCCTTTAGCATTGATTGGTTGATCTCCTTATAGTCCAAGGGACTCTCAAGAGTCTCCTTCAACACCACAGTTCAAAAGCAGCAGTTCCTCGGTGCTCAGCCTTCTTTATGGTACAACTCTCACATCCATACATGACTACAGGGAAAAACATAGCTTTGACTATACAGACCTTTGTCAGCAGAGTAATGTCTCTACTTTTTAATACGCTGTTTAGGTTTGTCATAGCTTTTCTTCCAAGGAGCAAGTGTCTTTTAATTTCATGGCTGCAGTCACATCCGCAGTGATTTTGGAGCCCAAGAAAATAAAGCCTGTCACTGTGTCCATTGTTTCCCCATCTATTTGCCATGAAGTGATAGGATCAGATGCCATGATCTTAGTTTTTTGAATGTTGATATTTAAGCCAGCTTTCCACAGTGGCTACACCAATTTACATTCCCACCAACAGTGTAGGAGGGTTCCCTTTTCCCCACAGTCTCTCCAGCATTTATTATTAGACTTTTTGATGATGGCTGTTCTGACTGGTGTAAGGTGGTACCTCATTGTACTTTTGATTTTCATTTCTCTAATAATTAGTGATGTTGAGCATCTTTTCATGTGCCTATTGGCCATCTGTATGTCTTCTCTGGAGAAGTATCTCTAAGATCTTCTGCCCATTTTTTTTATTGGGTTGTTGGTTTTATTGTTATTGAGTTGTATGAGCTGTTTGTATATTTTGGAAATTAAGCCCTTGTCAGCTGCATTATTTGAAGATATTTTCTCCCAGTTTATAGGCTGTCTCTTCATTTTGTTTATGGTTTCCTCTGCTGTGCAATAGTTTATAAGTTTGATTACGTCTCATTTGTTTATTTTTGCTTTTATTTCTATTGCCTTGGGAGAGTGACCAAAGGAAACATTGCTATGGTTTATGTCAGAGAATGTTTTGCCTGTGCTCTTTTGGTTATGGTTTTATGGTTTTATGACACCATAAAACTCTTCTAGGAGTTTCATGGTGTCATGTGAGATGACCGTCTTTGACTATGAGTAAACAGAGAGCTTTCTCATGAGACACTTTGCAAAACTGTTCACATGTCTTGCAACCATGCTTGGCATTAACTTCTTCTTAAGTTCATTGAATGGGAAGGCAATAAGTACATTAGAGAGCAAAAGATACTATTTCAAAGAGCAAAAGAGCCAAATAAAAGTTTTACTCTGATGGAGAGAAGGCACCCTACTTTGGCAGGGATGGGTTTGGCCTCAGGGTCTGTGATGGTAGAAGCACCAGCATGGATGGGAGAAACTGGAGTCAGTATAAGGGGAAAGAACAATTAGGCAAAACAGCCAGTATGTAAGGAAAAGGGAAGAACAGTGAGGAGGAGGTAGCAGCCCTGAAGGGAAAGGTGGAATAATTGAATGACAACTGGAAGAGAATTCCAGAGCAGGTGTTGGATTCCAAAAAGAACAGTGGATGGGGACTCAAAACCAAAGACTGTTACCATTGCTGTGTACTCCATACTCCTTAGTTCCTCTTCTTTTTGATGAAGGAAGAGAATTCAAAACAACCTGAACTTCCCAAGGCTCTCTGACCATCACTAGTAGACCAAATTTACTAGATCTTGTCCCATGCAAAGTCTCATCTAGTTATTTCTGAGAGAACCTGAGATTCACAGACATCCCTTGGGTGTTCTTCTTGAGCCCTGTGTGTGTGTGCGTGTGCGTGTGCACACGTGCACGTCCTCAGTTGTGTCCAACTCTTTGCAACCCCATGGACTGTCATCCACCTGGCTCCTCTGTCCATGGAATTTCCCAGGCAAGAATATTGGAGTGAGTTGCCATTTCCTCTTCCAGGAGATGTTCCCAACCTAGGGATGGAACCCACATCTCTTGCACCTCCTGCATTAGCAGGGGTTCTTTACAATTGTGCCCTGGGAAGCCCCCATTTGAGCCCTTAGTTGATGTCAGCTCCTTACAAAGCCAAGCGACGGCTGGATTCATCCATGCCATTGATGCTGGCCACCCTCCATGAGAACACTCATGCCCAAAGGCAGTACCAAAGTGATACCCCTCTCAGTGCCAAGGCCAAGCCAGTTTGCTGGAGTTCCCCTGCATCAAAGCAACTCTCTGAGACACTCCTCTGTCCCACTCTGTGCTGTCCTGAGTCTCCTGGACCCTGAAATGCCTCTGCTGGGCTGCCACAAGCCACTGTCCCAAGGAAAACCCCTGCTCAGCTTGTGCCTGCAAAGGTCTCCAAAGATCTCAGATGAAGTTCAGGGTACCAGTAGAAGAACTCATGCCTGAAACATGTAGCATGCTCTTCTGTCTGCCACATTCCCATCTCTTCCTGGGTACACAGCTTCTTCTCTGAACAAGTCTCTCTTATCCATATAAATTCATTCCTGCAGAGGCTGGCCATCTGCTCCTCTAACTTCAGCAAATACAGCCTGAACCATCAGAATTCCAACCAGAGACCCAGTCTGGGACTCCTGCTCTTCAGTTAGCACCATCACTGTGAGGCCAGGCATTTTGATAAAATGTAGGAGACAGGGATGCAAGGAGAGAGTGGTTCCGAAGGTCCCTTTCTGCTGCACAGAGAGGGAACATGAACCTCAGACCGTTACCGAGAGCTTTTGACCCTATGCATCCCCAAGGAGGGTGTAGAGATGGTGGAGGGGAGCAGGTACTATTAGAGTCAGGATGAACTGAATCAATTAAGCTTCTTTAGCATTCCAAAAGTATAAAGGAGCCAGAGCATATTTTGCTAGTGCCAGAGTAATTTTTTTCAATTCTAAATTTATTAATAAATGTGTGAGTCAAACTATTTTCCCAGCATGCACCACAACCCACCCACTTATCACACAAACCTGTGTTATGTGAACTTCCCGGAGAGTAAACAAAAGCTCCGGAGCGGTGAATTTCAGAGATGAAATTATTAAGGGTATTTTTGCTTGTAAGTTCGTGGAACCTGCCAGACCCAGATGGATAATTGGTAATTGATATTTATGAACAATATCCCCCACAGCTGGGGGAATCTGGCTAACACATGGTGGGTTACCCACTCCCAACAAACCTCACTTTCACACTCCCTCTACACCCATCTCAGCAGAAAGAGCCCCATGAATGGTTTTCCTGAATCCTCAGGCTGGCAATCAGTTCATTTACCAGAAGCCCATGGGGACTTTGGGGCCTGAGCAGCTCACCATGCATCCCCATTTCGTCCAGAGCACCCAGATTCTGTTGATGCTTCAAAATCTGAATTCACAGGAACACCCTGCACCGGATTCTTTGGAGTTCTCGGAGATCTGGGATGGAACGTCAGCTGTGCTGCCAAGACCTCAGAAATAGCACAAACTGAAATCTGCCAGCAGTGGCTTTAAAAAGTCTGCTCACCTTTCTCAAGAGAAATTAACGCATAGCAAATGAAAATCACTAATGTTCCCATTAATCTGGCATATGATTCCCCTTGGATACAAAATGGCTCTTCTCCAGGCTGCAACTAATGATGTCTTGACCTCAGCCACTCAAACTTGTGAGCAACTCACCGTGTCCAGTCATCAGCATCAAAGGACTGGGAGAAAGAACAGGGGCCCTGGCGCTGAAGTCCTGGCTGACTACGAATTTTACATAAGTCTGTTCTTCCTCTGGACTTCAGTTTCTCCAGGTCTGGCCAGAGCATAAATAAAAAACCCCTGGCCCTCCACTCCTCGAGGATATTAATGTCCCACTCAGTCTCTGAGATCTGAACAACTGGATGTTCCGACTACCTGCCCTTTGTTGCAAAATTCCTGTATATCCTAGCTCCTCCCCTCGCCTCCTCGGAGCAGTTCTGTCAGGGTTACTTGAGATTATGCCTCCTGAGCTTGAAGTCCTAAACATCCCTGCCAAGTAAAACATAACTCTCCAAGAGAAGAAATCTGAACAATTTGAAATCTTAGAAGTCAAAAGAAGGAACCACACGTGGGGCTGATACCTGGCTCACTGCCTGCTAACCCTTTGTTGTTAGAGTTAGTTGTTAGGGGCCTTTGTTATTGATCAGTCGCTCTG
This sequence comes from Bos indicus x Bos taurus, assembly GCF_003369695.1. Taxonomy (NCBI): domain Eukaryota; kingdom Metazoa; phylum Chordata; class Mammalia; order Artiodactyla; family Bovidae; genus Bos; species Bos indicus x Bos taurus. The sequence goes on along the minus strand of NC_040097.1, from coordinate 13,849,930 downwards.
TCATGTCTGATTCTTCGTGACCCCATAGACTGCAGCACGCCAGGCTTTCCTGCCCTTTATTATCTCTTGGAGTTTGCTCACACTCATGTCCATTTAGTCGGTGATGCCATCCAACCATCTCACCCACTGTTGCCCCGTTTTCTTGCCCTCAATCTTTCGCACCGCCTTGGATACCACCTATTCACCAACTTCTCCCACTCTTCCCTCACCTCCCTGACTCTGGCTTCATTGTAGAAAAGTAGGAGCAGGGAAGGTAAGTGAGGTCCTGTTACATTTTGGCTACCCAAATGTAGCCTGTTACATTTGGCTAATATTTGAAAATAGGAACCACCAAACCAAAAAAAGAGGAAGTTATTATTTGCTTTGTAAAGGAATTCTTAATACCAAGATGTCTATCAAACACTTGTTCATTTGCTCAGTCATGTCTGACTCTTTTCGACTCCCTGGACTACATACAGTATGTCAGGCTCCTCTGTCCTCCACTATCTCCTGAAGTTTTCTCAAATTTGTGTCAATGACACTATCTAACCATCACATCCCTTCTCTTTTTGCCTTCAATCTTTTCTAGCATCATCATCTTTTCCAGTTGAGTCAGCTCTTCTAATCAAATGGCCAAAGTATTAGACCTTCAGCTTCAGCACCAATCCTTCCAATGAATAATCAGGATTGACTTCCTTTAGGATTGACTGTTTTGATCTCTTTGCAGTCCAAGGGACTCTCAAGAGTCTTCTCCAGCACCACAATTCAAAGGCAGCAGTTCTTCGACACACAGCCTTCTTTATGGTCCAACTCTCACATCCATACATGACTACTGGAAAAACCATAGCTTTGACTATACGGACCTTTGTCAGCAAAGTGATGTCTTTGCTTTTTAATATGCTATCTAGGTTGGTTATAGCTTTTTTTCCAAGGAGCAAGCATCTTTTAATTTCATGGCTGATACACTCAAAGTCTTCAGTTTCTTGGCAGGTTGGGGAAATACCTGTTGATGGTCTCCAGCACCATGAAGTAGTTACGGTGCTAGATGCTTTCACATTAATTATCTCCTCTGATCCTTTTAGTGTCCCAACACAATGAGACCCATCCAGGTCATGTAACCTGACTAAAATTCTGTAAGTAATAAATGTAGGATTTCAACTCGGGTTGTTTCACTTCGAGGCTTATGTTCTTCCTACAATTCCATACTGTTTCTCAAACACAAGAAGGCTCCATTTGAATTAAGAGTGAAGTGTTTGGTTTGTAATATAGCTCCCTAAGATTGTTGTTGTTTAGTCACTAAGTCATGCTAACTCTTTTGGGATTTCATGGACTCTAGCCCCCCAGGCTCCTCTGACCATAGGAATTCTCCAGGTAAGAATACTAGAGTGAGTTGCCATTTCCTTCTCCAGGGGATCTTTTCGACCCAGGGATCGAACCTGGATCTCCCGCCTTGGCAGGCAGGTTCTTTACCCCTGAGCCACTAGGGAAGCCATCCCTAAGATTAGGCATAATCTAAGTAAAAGGAAAATACGATTGTAGTGAAGCAAATATGTCACTTACATTTCAGTCTTGAAATGTAACCCCTGAAATGAAACCTAACCCCTGCAGGTGAGAGTCACTTTCACTGCTTTATTGTTGGAAAATACTCAAAATTTCCCCCTCAGTTATCAGTACAAAGCTCTCTGCCAGGAGAAAAGAAAGGTTACTTTTTCACCGACTGCCTATTTTAATGGCTCGCACTTGGCACTGTAATTCCAAATACAATTTGAGAAAATAAAACATCGTTTACTTCTTTAAGTGTTAGCACCTACACCAAAGGGACAGCCTTAAAGAAAAAGATTAATAGATTTGAGTGCATAAAGTTTAAAAATTTTACAGTACAAAAACACTGTAAAATCAACGTAAAAGAAAGTGACAATTTGAAAAAGTATTAGAACACATAGTAATTATCAAGTAACTATTAAATATATGAGCCCTTTTAAGTTATTTTTAATGAGTACCCTTTTAGAAAGGTAAGCAAAGGATCTCAAAAGGTAAATAATCAAAGTATAAATTAATATACTTCTTATTAGATTAGTTGATGTGACAACAGGGCAAGAGGGAACCGGTAAAAATACAGGGAAATTGACCCCTTTGTTCACTCTAGTTAACATTTCAGAGTAGTACCATGTATGAAAACAGCTTATATTTCTACTATTTTGGATATTTTTCAGGAAACATATATTGCTTTGCAATAAGAAAAAAAATAGTATTTTAAAAGGTGTTCACCTGACACAGTTATTTCCTCAGCATAAATCCTAAATGGAAACAACCATGGGTGTGCAAAAGTATTTAGCTAGAAGCCATACATGACAGCATGGATTATAAGGGCAAAAAATGGTGTGGCAGAAACCACTAGTTGCTACACAATGCCCATTCTTCTCCTTTTTGTTAACAATAGAACGCTTTTGAATTCCCTTCAAAGCCTCCCTTACAGCTGAATATCAGTTCAGTTCAGTTCAGTCACTCAGTTGTGCCCGACTCTTTGTGACACCATGAATCACAGCACGCCAGGCCTCCCATCACCAACTCCCAGAGTTCACTCAAACTCACTTCCATCGAATCAATGATGCCATCCAGCCATCTCATCCTCTGTCATCCCCTTCTCCTCCTGCCCCCAATCCCTCCCAGCATCAGGGTCTTTTCAAATGAGTCAACTCTTGGCATGAGGTGGCCAAAGTATTGGAGTTTCAGCTTCTGCATACGTCCTTCCAATGAACACTCAAGACTGATCTCCTTTAGGATGGACTGGTTGGATCGCCTTGCAGTCCAAGGGACTCTCAAGAGTCTTCTCCAACACCACAATTCAAAAGCATTGATTCTTCGGCACTCAGCTTTCTTCACAGTCCAACTCACATCCATACATGACCACTGAAAAAAACCATAGCCTTGACTAGACGGACGTTTGTTGGCAAAGTAATGTCTCTGCTTTTCAGTATGCTATCTAGGTTGGTCATAACTTTCCTTCCAAGGAGTAAGCGTCTTTTAATTTCATGGCTGCAATCAGCATCTGCAGTGATTTGGAGCCCAGAAAAATAAAGTCTGACACTGTTTCCACTGTTTCCCCATCTATTTCCCATGAAGTGATGGGACCAGATGCCATGATCTTCGTTTTATGAATGCTGAACTTAAAGCCAACTTTTTCACTCTCCTCTTTCATTTTCATCAAGAGGCTTTTTAGTTCCTGTTTGCTTTCTGCCATAAGGCTGCTGTCATCTGCATATCTCAGGTTATTGGTATTTCTCCCGGCAATCTTGATTCTAGCTTGTGCTTATTCCAGCCCAACGTTTCTCATGATGTACTCTGCATATAAGTTAAATAAGCAGGGTAACAATATACAGCCTTGACATACTACTTTTCCTATTTGGAACCCGTCTGTTGTTCCATGTCCAGTTCTAACTCTTTCTTCCTGACCTGCATACAGGTTTCTCAAGAGGCAGGTCAGGTGGTCTGGTATTCCTATCTCTTTCAGAATTTTCCACAGTTTATTGTGATCCACACATAATATGGCCAACTACAAAAAAGCAGAGGTGTTTCATAGGATTTCCAGGGAGGCGACTTCAGTTCAGTTCAGTCGCTCAGGTCGTGTCCGACTCTTTGCGACCCCATGAATCGCAGCACGCCAGGCCTCCCTGTCCATCACCAACTCCCAGAGTTCACTCAGACTCATGTCCATTGAGTCAGTGATGCCATCCAGCCATCTCATCCTCTGTCGTCCCCTTCTCCTCCTGCCCCCAATCCCTCCCAGCATCAGAGTCTTTTCCAATGAGTCAACTCGTCGCATGAGGTGGCCAAAGTACTGGAGTTTCAGCTTTTAGCATCATTCCTTCCAAAGAAATCCCAGGGCTGATCTCCTTCAGAATGGACTGGTTGGATCTCCTTGCAGTCCAAGGGACTCTTAAGAGTCTACTCTAGCACCACAGTTCAAAAGCATCAATTCTTCAGTGCTCAGCTTTCTTCACAGTCCAACTCTCACATCCATACATGACCGCAGGAAAAACCATAGCCTTGACTAGACGGACCTTTGTTCGCAAAGTAATGTCTCTGCTTTTGAATATGCTATCTAGGTTGGTTATAACTTTTCTTCAAAGAAGTAAGCATCTTTTAATTTCATGGCTGCAATCACCATCTGCAGTGATTTTGGAGCCCCAAAAAATAACGTCTGGCACTGTTTCCACTGTTTCCCCATCTATTTGTCATGAAGTGATGGGACCAGATGCCATGATCTTCGTTTTATGAATGTTGAGTTTTAAGCCAACTTTTTCACTCTCCTCTTTCACTTTCATCAAGAGGCTTTTTAGTTCCTCTTCACTTTCTGCCATAAGGGTGGTGTCATCTGCATATCTGAGGTTATTGATATTTCTCCCGGCAATCTTGATTCCAGCTTGTGCTTCATCCAGCCCAGCGTTTCTCATGATGTACTCTGCATAGAAGTTAAATAAGCAGGGTGACAATATACAGCCTTGACATACTCCTTTTCCTATTTGGAACCAGTCTGTTGTTCCATGTCCAGTTCTAACTGTTGCTTCCTGACCTGCATATAGGTCTCTCAAGAGGCAGGTCAGGTGGTCTGGTATTCCCATCTCTTTCAGAATTTTCCACAGTGTATTGTGATCCACACAGTCAAAGGCTTTGGCATAGTCAATAAAGCAGAAATAGATGTTTTTCTGGAACTCTCTTGCTTTTTCGATGATCCAGCGGATGTTGGCAATTTGATTTCTGGTTCCTCTGCCTTTTCTAAAACCAGCTTGAACATCTGGAAGTTCATGGTTCATGTATTGCTGAAGCCTGGCTTGGAGAATTTTGAGCATTACTTTGCTAGCGTGTGAGATGAGTGCAATTGTGCAGTAGTTTGAGCATTCTTTGGCATTGCCTTTCTTTGGGATTGGAATGAAAACTGACCTTTTCCAGTCCTGTGGCCACTGCTGAGTTTTCCAAATTTGCTGGCATATTGAGTGCAGCACTTTCACAGCATCATCTTTCAGGATTTGAAATAGCTCCACTGGAATTCCATCACCTCCACTAGCTTTGTTCTTAGTGATGCTTTCTAAGGCCCACTTGACTTCACATTCCAGCATATCTGGCTCTAGGTGAGTGATCACACCATCGTGATTATCTTGGTCGTGAAGATCTTTTTTGTACAGTTCTTCTGTGTATTCTTGCCACCTCTTCTTAATATCTTCTGCTTCTGTTAGGTATCCATACCATTTCTGTCCTTTATAGAGTCCATCTTTGCATGAAATGTTCCCTTTTTATCTCTAATTTTCTTGAAGAGATCTCTAGTCTTTCCCATTCTGTTGTTTTCCTCTATTTCTTTGCATTGCTTGCTGAGGAAGGCTTTCTTATCTCTTCTTGCTATTCTTTGGAACTCTGCATACTTAAAAGTATGGGAGACTACTTAAAGGCAGCTAATTTGGCTGAAGGGGAGCCTTTTGAACCCTTCCTTGCTTTCTTCTCTGTACTGCCTAGAACTTTGTGGAGGGGGCTTTTGATTCTTAATTTTTTTTGAAATATAGTTGATTGACAGTGTTGTGTTAATTTCTTCTTTACAGCAGAGTGATTTAGTGTTATATATATATATATATATATGTATCAGATCAGATCAGATCAGTCGTTCAGTTGTGTCCGACTCTTTGTGACCCCATGAATCGCAGCACGCCAGGCCTCCCTGTCCATCACCAACTCCTGGAGTTCACTCAGACTCACGTCCATCGAGTCAGTGATGCCATCCAGCCATCTCACCCTCTGTCGTCCCCTTCTCCTCTTGCCCCCAATCCCTCCCAGCATCAGAGTTTTCCAATGAGTCAACTCGTCGCATGAGGTGGCCAAAGTACTGGAGTTTCAGCTTTAGCATCATTCCTTCCAAAGAAATCCCAGGGCTGATCTCCTTCAGAATGGACTGGTTGGATCACCCTGCAGTCCAAGGGACTCTCAAGAGTCTTCTCCAACACCACAGTTCAAAAGCATCAATTCTTCGGCGCTCAGCCTTCTTCACAGTCCAACTCTCACATCCATACATGACCACAGGAAAAACCATAGCCTTGACTAGACGGACCTTTGTTGACAAAGTAATGTCTCTGCTTTTGAATATGCTATCTAGGTTGGTCATAACTTTCCTTCCAAGGAGTAAGCGTCTTTTAATTTCATGGCTGCAGTCACCATCTGCAGTGATTTTGGAGCCCCCCAAAATAAACTCTGACACTGTTTCCACTGTTTCCCCATCTATTTCCCATGAAGTGATGATACCTGATACCGTGATCTTCATTTTCTGAATGTTGAGCTTTAAGCCAACTTTTTCATTCTCCTCTTTCACTTTCAGCAAGAGGCTTTTTTGTTCCTCTTCACTTTCTGCCATAAGGGTGGTGTCATCTACATATCTGAGGTTATTGATATTTCTCCTGGCAATCTTGATTCCAGCTTGTGTTTCTTCCAGCCCAGCGTTTCTCATGATGTACTCTGCATATAAGTTAAATAAGAGTGCCTGATGAACTATGGACTGAGGTTCGTGACATTGTACAGGAGATAGGGATCAAGACCATCCCCATGGAAAAGAAATGCAAACAAGCAAAATGGCTGTCTGGGGAGGCCTTACAAATAGCTGTGAAAAGAAGAGAAGTGAAAAGCAAAGGAGAAAAGGAAAGATATAAGCATCTGAATGCAGAGTTCCAAAGAATAGCAAGAAGAGATAAGAAAGCCTTCCTCAGTGATCAATGCAAAGAAATAGAGGAAAACAACAGAATGGGAAAGACTAGAGATCTCATCAAGAAAATTAGAGATACCAAGGGAACACTTCATTCAAAGATGGGCTCAATAAAGGACAGAAATGGTATGGACCTAACAGAAGCAGAAGACATTAAGAAGAGGTGGCAAGAATACACAGAAGAACTGTACAAAAAAGATCTTCACGACCAAGATAATCATGATGGTGTGATCACTCACCTAGAGCCAGATATGCTGGAATGTGAAGTCAAGTGGGCCTTAGGAAGCATCACTATGAACAAAGCTAGTGGAGGTGATGGAATTCCAGTGAGCTATTTCAAATCCTGAAAGATGATGCTGTGAAAGTGCTGCACTCAATATGCCAGCAAATTTGGAAAACTCAGCAGTGGCCACAGGACTGGAAAAGGTCAGTTTTCATTCCAATCCCAAAGAAAGGCAATGCCAAAGAATGCTCAAACTATGGCACAATTGCACTCATCTCACATGCTAATAAAGTAATGCTCAAAATTCTCCAAGCCAGGCTTCAGCAATACATGAACTGTGAACTTCCAGATGTTCAAGCTGCTTTTAGAAAAGGCAGAGGAACCAGAGATCAAATTTCCAACATCTGCTGGATCATGGAAAAAGCAAGAGAGTTCCAGAAAAACATCTATTTCTGCTTTATTGACTATGCCAAAGCCTTTGACTATGTGGATCACAATAAACTGTCGAAAATTCTGAAAAAGATGGGAATACCAGACCACCTGACCTGCCTCTTGAGAAATTTGTATGCAGGTCAGGAAGCAACAGTTAGAACTGGACATGGAACAACAGACTGGTTCCAAATAGGAAAAGGAGTTCGTCAAGGCTGTACATTGTCACCCTGCTTATTTAAGTACGTAGATTGCTGCTGCTGCTGCTAAGTCAGTAACCTAAAAATCCAACAGTTTAAGGTTAGATAAATAAAATATATGGAATCCATATGATTAAAAACTAAGTAGCCATTTACAATAATATTGCATGAAAAGATGTTCACAATATATTGGTATTTGACAAAGGCAGAGTTTTTCAAAGTATATACAGTATAATCTCATATTTGTAAAAGATAAAAATTCTTGTTCAAATATTGAAAAGTTTGGTGAGTTATACACCTAAATGTAACTAGTTATTTATGAGTACTTGGACTGTGGTGAACAGTCTGAGTTTCTATACAAAGTCTCTAGTTAATTTCATAAAAGGGACAGGTATTAGGCATCCAACTCTGGATGAGACACTAAGTAACACAAGAAAATCTATTTACTTCCAGACAAACAGAGAGCATTCATGGGGGGACATGGAAGGAGCAAAGTTTGACTTTTAGGAGGTGTATTCACTCTTGGAGATGACTAGGGAGCCACCAAATACATTCTGCTCCGCAAAAGAATTCCTTGAAAGACTCCAAGGGTTAAATACGAAGGCACATTATTTTTCAGTAGCCATATGTGTCTCAAGCAAAGAAAGGAGCCTGCAGAGATGCTTCCAAATGTTCAAAGGACACATTTCCAGGTTCCATGGCTGTGTTTTATTAATAAGGGCGCTACAGTCAATATTCATAAGAATTTGGCATAAACTTATTCTAGAAAACGTTCACATGCGTTAAAAGCAGATTTCATGTATATGAGGAACGGAACTTGGTCGTCCACTTTATGGAAGACAGAAATCAGTCTAGCAGATGTGTTTAAATGCTTTCTGTGGGTCTTTTTCACCCTGGTAGGTTTCTTCCCCTGCTTTCACCATGGAACTCAATTTCCCCATTCATGACACAACAGACAAGGACATTCAGCAGAGGGGGGTTGTCCGAGAGACCTGTAACAAGCATGTCACCTCGGCAATGCCGTTATTAAAGGCTTCCTCAGAGGCTGCCAACACAACCATCCTATTTTTAGGGGTTATGCATTTTTGCTCTAAAATATCTCCTCTTTTCCTTAAACTGCAGCCGAGGAGCTGGCAGCAAGAACACTTGGGCAGCTCCTCTGTCCTGTGGTCAGATCTTTTCCCAGTCATGTGAAAATCAACCAGAAAAGACCGTTGGGGTTTCAAACAGCTTTATGTTCCCATCTGGCATCCAAAAAAGGCTCATTTAACTTAACACAGACACATTTTTCAAACACCTGGTTCTTCATTGGCATTCTGTTGAAAAAAAGTTCTTCCAGAACAAGAACAAAATCTCAGTTATGATTTAACCATCCTTCAGTGTGTGTGGTGAGAAATACTCTTCCTGTGTTTAAGTTTCTGGTGTGGAACTTGAGAGCTAACGAGAGGAATAACTTCCTGCCGTGGCTGTCACCTCCACATCTACTGAGTGCTCACACTTGGTGCTAAGTTCAGGCTTGGTGATTTACATCCTACCTACCTACTGAGTTAGGCATCATCACCTTCACTTTTAAAGTGAGAAAATGGAGGCTCAGAGACCTTAAGTCATTTGCCCAGTTCACACAGGTGGGAGGCAGGTCAGGGATTCACACTAAAACTGGTTGACTCTTTTCATCATGCCAAGCTTTTTTTTTAAATTATGTACATAACATAAAGCTTACCATTTTGACGATTTCTGTGTCATTAGGTATATTCGCAATATTGTACAAGATCATTGTATAATGTTGTTCACCACATCTCGTTCCAAAATGTTTTCACTACTCAGAACAGAAACTCTATACCCAGTAACTCCACATTCCCCTTTCCCCAGGACTTGGTAAGCCCTTCCTCTACTTTGTGTCTCTATAAATTTGCTTATCCAGGTAATATAAGTAGAATAACACAGTATTTGTCATCTTGTGACTGGCTTCTTTCACTTAGCATGATGTCTTCAAGGTTCATCCATGTTGTAGCATGTGTCAGAATGTTATTCCTTTTTGTGGCTGAATGATACCTGTGATCATGAGATATATAGATACCTGTGTTGAAGGAGATCAGCCCTGGGATTTCTTTGGAAGGAATGATGCTAAAGCTGAAACTCCAGTACTGTGGCCACCTCATGCGAAGAGTTGACTCATTGGAAAAGACTCTGATGCTGGGAGGGATTGGGGGCAGGAGGAGAAGGGGACGACAGAGGATGAGATGGCTGGATGGCATCACCGACTCAATGGGCCTGAGTCTCAGTGAACTCCAGAAGTTGGTGATGGACAGGGAGGCCTGGCGTGCTGCAATTCATGGGGTCGCAAAGAGTCGGACACAACTGAACGACTGAACTGAACTGAACTGATGTGTATATATATCTCACATTTTGTTTATCCATTCACCTGTCAGTGTACACTTGGGTTGTTTTCACCTTTTGGCCACTGTGAATAGTGCCACCAGGAACATTGGTATACCAGTATCTGAGTTCTTATTTTCAATTATTTGAGTATATACATAGGACTGGAATTTCTAGGGTAATTTCATGCTTAATTTTTTTTTTTTAGAAATTCAGCCTTTCTCCACATATAGATTATAGTAGCAATTTTATGTAGATATAAATATAGATATTCCACTCTTATATAATCTCTTGTTGATTCAGAGTGGAAAGAAGATGCCGTTCGAATCGGAGAGACCTGGGAATAAACTGTGGCTGTACAACTTCTAAATCTTGGGCAAGTCACTTCACCTCTCAGAGCTTCAGGTTCCTCTTCTGTAAAAATGGGAATAATGAAATGTATCTTGAAGTGAAGATTTGATTTCAAATGGGGAAAATGACTAGCAGAATGGGCAGTGGATAAATAGTTTTCCTTAGTTTTATGAAACAGAAGAAGAAGCTCATATTTTTTTATGTGTAAAATTAATGCCTCTGTAAGTCCAATTTATGGGTGATGAGTAAAAGCAGAGCCATGTTAGATAAGTCTTGGGACTTTAGATGCCTCGAGGAGGTCCATAGTCCACCAATTCCTACCCGGAGAGACCATGATTGGATGGATACACTTGGCTGGCCCTTAATAGCTCTCCCTTGTGACTTTCTTATAGCCAAGAGATTGTGAATCAATCAATGTAATTATTCAATAAAGTTCCCTGACTACATGTGTCTCAAAGCACTAAACAACAAATTCAATTTACCTAGAATACAAGACACGTTACATCTCCCCAGATGAGATGAAAGTCCTTTAAATACAAAGGTTATTTTATAATGTATCTGTGAATCCAAATTGGTTGGAGTCAGTGGAACCACTGATCTCTTGAGCAACATAAATGGAATCGGTGTGGTCAAGGATTCTCCTCTCTCCTCTCTCTTAGCCCCAAGCTAAAACAGGGCTGCTCCCAGCACTGAGTCTATTTCCCTTGAAGGGATAAACAGCTAGTGTCCAAGATTAGTGATAACTTGTACCCAGAGGTACAGAAACATGACTTAATGAGGATGATGAACTCTTGCCATCAATTTTGCTTTGAGTTCATAGGCATTTAATGACTTTTTATTCCATTTAATAATAATAAGGCTATTAATGCCATCTCTGTCCCTCAATGTCAGTTTTGCAACTTTGATCTTACTTTGTCCTGACTTACTTTGTCCTGCTGTGGATGAGTCTTCCCTGTCTTTTGGTAAAACATGAAGGCATATTGAGAGATGGAAGATATACTTAGGATGTAAAGCTAACCACAAATCAGGATTGTCCAGTTCACTCATTACAGCCACGGATAGAAACCATCTTTGAAAAATCTAGTTCTCACCTGAAATCTCAAGGGCTATTTATTTACATTTGAAATGATAGTGCTCATCAGACAGATTGGTGAATTGCTTCAGTAACTTCCTCTGTATACAGAACCCCCACCTGGCCTACTCCTCCATCAATAAGGCCAAGAGAGGAATCAAAGTATCCTTTAGAAGCTGGGTGCCCAAATGTGGTATTACAAGATTTTGTCTTTTCTTCCCTTCTCTAAGTCTAAAGATGCAGGCTGACATTTAAAGCATGTGAGTACAACTTCAACCTCCATCTGTAAGCAGAAAATAGTTCATTAAATAAATTGCCTGTTGGTGGTGCAGCCTGAACATAAAGTCTGGTGTTTTGTTCGACCCTGAAGTTTTGTAAAATGATACGAGCTGGTTCTCAAGCACCCTCCTTATGTTAATCCAGGTTCTTTCAGGAGTAACCAGGAGAAAAGCTGGGGCAGACAGAATCTGTTAGTGGATGAACAGGAGTCCTTGCCCTCACATGTCTGCAGTGCATGTTGATGTGACCAAAATCCTTTTTTCCTAAGCTTTTGAGCTGTTCCTTCATTAGACATGTAAAGCTTGCCCTGTCTTTGTTTGGCTGGAAACAGCATGAAAATAGTTTGTATTTTAAGAAGAGCAATGAGCACCCAGAAATGTGACTGAAATATTATTGCTAGGCTGATTAGAGGAGTTACAAAGCTGCCTATGCGTGCCTTGGACAATTGTAATACAGTAATTGCTCTTGTGTCGGTGCATTGAGTGGCTGGCAAGCATGAAGAGAAGGAGCAGAGCATTTCCAACCCCTCAATTGTAGTTTCCCTCCCCAAACTGGTAGGGAAATGCCAAGTAAATATTGTTATTTGGGGGAAGATTTTGATCTCTGAAGATTTGCAAAGAGAATTACATTTATCATTTCCTTGACTCAAGGATTTAATTCTTTTAGTATACAAAACCAAACTATTATTTAAGATCTTTTTGTTCATTCATTAACTCAAAAATATTATTTTATTTCAAAAATTGCACACACTAGAGATACACCAGGTGCCATGTTGGATGCTAAGAATAAGATAAGAAGGTCACATATTCTATTCCCAGAGCCATTACAGTTTTGCAGTTGAGAAAGATAAGTAACCAGGCAGAGAAGAATCAGAAGTGCTGTGACAGAGGCATATGTGCATGTGTGCTCAGTCATTTCAGTTGTGTCTGACTCTTTGGAACACTATGGACTGTAGCTTGCCAGGCTCATCTGTCCATGGGATTCTCTAGGCAAGAATACTGGAGTGTGTTCCCATGTCCTCCTCCAGGGGGTCTTCCCAACTCAGGGATCAAACCTACATCTCCTGTGCCTTGTGTATCACAGGCAGATTCTCTACAACTGAGCCACCGGGGAAGCCCGTGACAGAGGTGTACACCTACAGAACGTGATGAGGCATGTGAGACACACTAACCAAGAATGGGGTCTGAGAAACAGGGGTCAGGGTGGGGGAGGTCAGGAAAAGCTTTCCAAATAGAGTGAAGCTGACCTAATTCTGCAGGAAAAGCAGGTTTGACTCTGGGATCTGCAGAGCTGGGAAACCAGAACTAGAAGGGCAGGGATGAAGGCAACAGCATGGGGTCTGGGAGCCACAAGTGAGGGTGGTCTGCGGCTGGACATGCAGGAGGACATGTGGACATAGTGCAAAACTGCCTGTTTCATGAAGGCTCAAGAGACTCAGTAAGAAGGTCTGCATATGGGCGAGAGGATCCTGGCTGATGCTAGAAGAGCTAAAACCAATAGATGAGTCTCGGGGCAGCCAAACTAGATGCTGCCAAGTCCCTGAAATGATGTTTCCCCTTACAGCTTAGGAGAGCCCTCTAGGGAGTCTTACTTCAGTCTAAGCATGCAAAGCAATTCAACTTTCTAGTTCACAGACTGTGAGAGGGAGGAGGAAGCGGGCAGGGTTAAGCCTGAGCAATAGCCGCAATGCTAAGTGCCATTTCTAGAACAGCAACCTTGGGTCCTGAGTGCTACCTCCTATCCACAATCATTGGGGTATTATGATTCCTTCCATCAGACAGATGAAGAAACTAAATTTCTGAGAGGTGAAGTGATTTGTCCAAGGCCATATGGTTAGGAAATGATGTCAATGGGGCTGGCCCTAAGGAAACCAACAACTGCATCTTCACCTTATATGTTACTCAATGGAAGGAAAAAGACAGCTGGAAGCTAGAACACAATGGAAAACAGACAGCAGTATTTAGAAGGCAGACACCAGATACTGGATAAAGATGGTAGACTGAACACACCTAATTTTTCTATCTCCTAAGACCCTACTAATATTACTATTAAAAAATTACTACCAGGATCTGGAGAAGGAGAGAGGAAGCAGGTAACTTAGCCTAGAGAATGCTGATTCCTAAGTCAGCAGAGAGGAAAGGAGAGAGCCAAGTCCATTTACATGGAGAATCCTCACCGGAGAGACCTGTCTAGCACATCCTATGTCCAAATAATGTTTCCAGAGAGAAAATACAGAAGGGAAAAAAAGGAGGGAGAATAAAAGAAATCATTCAGGAACATTTTCAAGGAATGAAAAAGCTCACAAGTGTCCAGTCCAATGAATGTAAGCCAATCTATAACGTGTAAAACATTTTACAAGCTTTCAGGAATAAAAACAGAGGATGAGATGGTTGGATGGCATCACTGACTCAATGGACATGAGTTTGAGTAAGCTCCAGGAGTTGGTGATGGACAGGGAGGCCTGGCGTGCTGCAGTTCATGGGGTCGCAAAGAGTCGGACACGACTGAGTGACTAAACTGAACTAAGGAGTAAAAACAGGCCCCATAAAAAGGGTCTGGAGTCCAAATGGTCTTCAACTTCTTAACAACAACTATGGAAGCTGGAAGACAAGTTTTCTGAAGAAAAATCAGTTCCAATCGAAAATTCTATACTCAGCCAAACAAGAAGTCAGCATTTTCATTTTTTGACATTGTGGTCTCAAAAAATTTCTTTTCCACACACCCTTCTCCAGGAAGCTGTTGCAGGATGCGTGCATGCGTGCTAAGTCATTTCAGTCGTATCCAGTTCTTTGCAACGCTATGGACCGTAGCCTACCAGTCTCTTCTGTCCATGGGATTCCCCTGGCAAGAATACTGGAGTGGTTTGCCATACTCTCCTCCAGGGGACCTTCCTGACCCAGGGATTAAATCTTCATCTCTTAAGTGTCCTGCATTGCAAGATATGCTCTGTAAAAACAAAGGAGTAAATCAAGAATGAGGCAGGCATGGGAACCAGAAAAAAAGGAAGACAAAGAGAAGCTTGATACTTAAGGAGGAGAAACCAGACCCATTAAAAGCTGTATACCTTGTATATAGGCTTCCCAGGTGGCAGTAGTGGTAAAGAACCCGCCTGCCAATGCAGGAGACGCAAGAGACGGGGGTTCAATACCTGAGTCAGGAAGATCCCCTGGAGGAAAGCATGGAAACCCACTCCAGTATTCTTGCCTGAAGAATCCCATGGACAGAAGAGTCTGGTGGCCAACAGTCCACAGGGTCTCAAAGAGTCAGACACAACTGAAGCAAATTACCACACATACACACATACCTCATATACAGAAGGTAATCAATTTATAGGGGCAAGTAAGAAAGTACCAAAAAGACTTATTTAAGAGGATGAAACTGACAGAATACTCAATATGTTTCGATGTATTAACAGGTGATCTGACAATGCCACATAAAGTATGCTGGTTGCCTGGGGCTATCCGTGAACTGTTCTAGAAATATATTTTTATTATATTTTATAAAAGCATCTGTAACCAGTTAGAATTTTTTTTTTAAAAAAAGCTGGTCCTTCATCCTAGATTTGCTTTAGAAGCACTAAATAAGCTGAAGCAGAAATAAAGACACAGAAAATGGAAGCAATTTTTTTTAAAGGATAAGTATTAACTTGAGAGAACACAAAGTTATCCAGGAAAAGAAAAGTAATTCTTGTTTGCTACATGGTGAGCTCTGAATAGTGTATTGGATCACAATATGTAAACCCTGAATATTGGTGTAGTTAAAACTATGATAAATCATCTTCAGAGTATGGAAAGTGAGCATGTGTGATAGGAGAGGGAAAATGCAAGAGTTAAATCCTCATCTTCCATAGTGGGAAGTCAACAGTCAAAGCCACAAAGACAAAAATAAACAAGGAGAAACATGACCATGTTATTCATAGATATGGAAAGAAATTTTAAAAAATCAGTTTAAAAATGTAAAGGGGAAGAGAAAAAAGATGCAAGGCAGACTGTGAACTACTCTTTTTCTTAATCAGACCTAAAGAACTTATCTCTTTGAACTACTTGTGAGAGAGTCAATTCCTAGGCAGGTTGATAAGAAGTCTGGGGGTCCCCAAGGAGAGAGGGATCTGAAATTCTCAAGGAGGAGGAAAGGACAAATGCTTTTTTTCCTCTACATTCCTTAGGATTATATAACAATAATGTATCCTGCTTGAGGACAGTTTCTGGAAAAAACCTTCTGGCTAATCCTGTTATCCTAAAATATAAATTATGGGAGTGGGTCTAGTAAGGTCTTTATAACCTCCAGATATTCTTTGGATTCACTGGAATAACTAAAAGTATATAACTCCATTGCTAACACCAGTGAGGCGGCACTCTTTCTGCCTCCTTCTGATGTCTATGTCAGAAGCTTTCTCTATCTCTTTTATGCTTTAATAAAACTTTATTACACAAAAGCTCTGAGCAATCAAGCCTCGTCTCTGGCCCCGGATTGAATTCTTCTCCTCTGGAGGCCAAGAATCCCAGTGTCTTTCATGGTTCAGCAACAACTTTTCACTTGTGTCTCTATAACTCTAATGAAACCAAAGATCTGTAGTCCAGGGACAAACAATTCTGCATATACTTCATCTGGCAATAAGATTACCTGGGCCTCAAGATTATTATTGGAGCTTCCCTGATGACTCTGGTGAAGAATCCACCTGCCAATGCAGGAGACCGAGGTTTGATCTCTGGGTCAGGAAGATCCCCTGGAGGAGGTAATGGCAGCCCACTCCACTCTTTTTGCCTGGGAAATCCCCTGGACAGACGAGCCTGGGGGGCTACAGTCCACAGGGTCACAAAGGAGTCAGAAATGACTTAGTGACTAAGCAGCAACCACAAAGATTTTGTTCTTGTTCAGTCATTCAGTCGCGTCCCATTCATTGCAACCCCATGGACCGCAGCACACGAGGCTTCCCTGTCCTTCACTATCTCCCCGAGTTCACTCAAACTCATGTCCATAGAGCTGATGATGCCATCTAACCATCTCATCCTCTGTCGTCCCTTTCTGCTCACGTCCTAAATCTTTCCCAGCATCAGGGTCTTTTCCAGGGAGTCGGCTTTATGTATCAGGTGGTCAAATTATGGGAGTTTCAGCTTCAGCATCAGTCCTTCCAATGAATATTTGGGGTTAATTTCCTTTAGGATTGACTGATTTGATCTCCCTGCAGTCAAAGGACTCTCAAGAGTCTTCTCCAGCACCACAGTTTGAAAGCAGCTCTTTAAGGTCCAGCTCTCACATCCGTACATGACTATGGGAAAAAACCATAGCTTTGACTTAAAGAGACCTTTGTTGGCAAAGTGATGTCTCTGCTTTTTAATACACTGTCTATGTTCATTATAGCTTTTCTTCAGAGGAGCAAGCATCTTTTAATTTCATGGCTGAAGTCACCAACCACAGTGATTTTGGAGCCCAAGAAAATAAAGTCTGTACTGGGACAGGACCAGATGCCATGATCTTCATTTTTTGAATGTTGAGTTTTAAGCAAAGATTATTACTATCATTATGAGTTCAAATAACTCTTGAATATACATATATATTAAATATATATTACATATAACCTATAGTTACCTGTATTTAAGACTGTTATAGTCTACATAATATATATGTATTGAATATACATATTTTATATATACATACAATGGCACCCCACTCCAGTACTCTTGCCTGGAAAATCCCATGGATGGAGGAGCCTGGTGGGCTGCAGTCCATGGGGTCGCTGAGAATCAGACACGACTGAGTGACTTCCCTTTCACTTTTCACTTTCATGCATTGGAGCAGGAAATGGCAACCCACTCCAATGTTTTTGCCTGGAGAATCCCAGGGACGGGGGAGCCTGGTGGGCTGCCATCTCTGGGGTCGCACAGAGTAGGACACGACTGAAGTGACTTAGCAGCAGCAGCATTGTGTGAGACATGGATTCTTGGAAACTAATTCCCTAGTAATCAAGTGGTTAAGACTCCCAGCTTCCACTGCAGGGGATGCAGGTTTGATCCCTGTTTGGGGAATTAAGATCCCACATGCTACTGGCGGCTCAGAGGTTAAAGCGTCTGCGTGCAATGTGGGAGACCTGGGTTCAGTCCCTGGGTTGGGAAGATCCCCAGGTGAAGGAAATGGCAACCCACTCCAGTATTCTTGCCTGGAGAATCCCATGGACAGAGGAGCCTGGCAGGCTCCAGTCCACAGGGTCGCAAAGAGTCAGACACAACTGAGCAACTTCACTTTCACTTTCACTGTCATACTACACAGCACTGCTTTAAAAAAAAAAAAAAATGGCCTTGATAATCCAGAGGGAAAAGAAAGAGCACAGCAACTAAGGAAGGCAGCATCATTTTTATCCTTGTTTCTTTATAAGAGATAAGGTGATTTAAAATGCCAATGAGGGCATGTCTTTGATCAGAGAATCATAAAATCAGAGGTGTTTCTGGGTCAGGAAGATCCCCTGGAGAAGGGATTCTTGCCTGGAGAATTCCAGGGTCAGAGGAGCCTGGCAGCTACAGCCCATGGAGTCTCAAAGAGTTGGACACAACTGGGCGAGTAAGACTGTCACAGTCACTGTAAGAGCATAACGAACTTCAGAGGGTCCCCTCCACCTCTGACCAGGACAGCCTCTTAACCTGGGTCCCTGGAGAGGCTGTCAAGCAAAGTATATAAGGAATCCAATGGGATGGATGGGAAAGAGATTAATCCAATCAAGTGGTGACAAGAGTTGAAGTTAAGGGAAAACATCAGTAATACTGAAAGACTCCCAAGAGAAATTGAATGTACTGAGTTGCAATAAATCCCAGTGCAAGGAATGGCTGGGAGGCATCAGCCAACAATAAAAGACAGAAAATGATGCTAACCGAGGGCCCGGCATGTTTTCTGGTGATAGGGGTAGAATTACCTAGGAAGATGTAGTATCAGGCCCCAGGTCACTGTCTCAGGTATGACTGATGAGTAAGAATATTGCGATCATAATCTTTTTTTTTTTTTTTTAAACCTAGTACCCTTAGCCTGCCTGAGGTAGTAAAACTGATCTTCTTATTTGGGGATGTGACTTCACAAACTGAGATGGTTTACAGTTCAGTACTGTGCTAAGTCTCTCAGTCGTGTCTGACTCTTTGCGAGTCCATGGACTATACCCGCCAGGCTCCTCTGTACCTGGGATTCTCCAGGCGAGAATACTGGAGTGGGTTGCCATGCCCTCTTCCAGGGGATCTTCCCGATCCAGGGATAGAACCCATGTCTCTTATGTCTCCTGCGTTGGCAGGCAGGTTCTTTACCACTAGCGCTACCTGGGGAGCCTTACAGATCCGTTCCTTAGCTTCAGTGTAGTACTGTTCATTACAGAACTAAGCTTTGTAATCTTTAGGACAATCTGTGTACATTTGTTATTTAAAAATGGAACGTGTTGGTGAATCTATTATGTTTTTCAGATTTGGGATTTTTAAAAAGTTTTTAAAGGTGTAAGTCCTCCCAGGCAGGGATGTGGAGTACTTTGAAAAAGTCAGATATATTAAATAAATCTATAAATGTAGTAAAATGTAGCTTAGATCCTTATCATTAATTGACTAATAATATACTTAGGAATAAATATTTAGGGGAATTTAATACATGTTAATGAAAGTGCTCTTATTTGCAACTCTTATTTAAATACTGTAATTCTCCCTGCTAATAATAAGACTCAAGCTTTCCCCTTTATCTGTTTTTTAAATATTTATTTATTTAGCTGCCCCAGGCCTTAGTTATGGCCCTCGGGACCTTCCATTTTCACTGCGGCATGCTAGATCTCTTAATGGTGACGTGCAAACTCTTAGTTTCAGCACGTGAGATACAGTTTTCTGACCAGGGATCAAACCAGAGCCCTCTGCATTTCGAGCATGGAATCTTAGCCACTGGACTGCTAGGGAAGTCCCAAGATTTCCCTTTCTTCAACCCTTAAAGCCTTCCCCCTTCTCTACCTGCCTTCGGATCTCTGACAAAAAGCAGGTGATGGTGGCTAACTCCCTGGTATAGCGAGCTCAGAGCCTTTGCTCATTCTCGTTTGGTTGGTCTTCATTTATTTCTACAATAAGTGCTCCCTTGGACATTAAAATTCCAAACCAACCTAGGGATTGGTGTCTCCAATTCACCGTCTGTCCTGCAGCCAGTCACCTTCCCTGTTTCCCTTCCCCCTCCTCACTCCTCCATGCAGATAACACAGCCTCTGCCAACCTGCCCTGGCCAACCTCCCCACCATCTCTTCCCCCTCTGTGACTTCCTCTCTAGTCTCTGGCCCTCCGGAATTCTAGATCCTTGTACCTAGAACCCCTTTCCTATCTGTACTGCCTGACTACCTCCTCCCTGTCCTTCAGGTTTTAGCTCAAACATCACTTCTGCTCCTGCCCTGTGCTCTTACCAGAATTTACCACGCTGTTGTTATTTCTTATTCCTCTGCCTGGTCCCCTTGACCGTAAGCTCCACAGAGGCAGAAACCCCACCTGCCTCGCTCACTATACCCCCACCTACTCACTCAGTGCCGGGTATGTGATAGACTTTCCATAAATGAATTCATCAGTGGGAAACCAGACTTCCTATGGATAGCCTATGGCCAGGAACATTAAATAATTGTTTTAATGGGCTATACTAATGAGAGGAATTTTACAAGTACAAAAGTCCATACTACTGTCGAAGAGGAAAACTTGTGTAGTTAGCTTTTTCAACTAATAAACATTTTCTGAGTGCCCCCTGAATGCCAGTTTCAAAATTAGGTGCTAAGGATAGAAGGAATTAGTAAGACATGAACCCAATTGTCAACAACCTTGCCAGATATTGGAGATGCCCACGTGACTAAGGTGTGCTGCCTGCCAGCGGAGGACTCACACACGAATGGCAACAGACAGGAAGACAGGTTAATCACCACATACAGAAAAAGATAGAGCAGATCACAGGATGCGTTCAAGGTTTGGAAGCAGCACACGCCTTGTGCCCTGCAAACCACACGTGTCTACCTTCCTCTCTACATACTATATTTTCCTTGAAAAGTTGTGTGCAGATTAAGCGTTTATAAATCAAATAATTTGAAATGCCTCCAAGGTGCCTCTCTGTTTAAAGAAAACTTTTGGTGAAGTCTTTTAAAAATCAATTCCTAATTTCTTTTGTACATTTAACACTTAAATACAATCTTTTCCCACAAAGCAGATGATCGTTATATTACAGTCTAAGGAAAGATTGAAGGCAGGAGGAGAAGGGGACAACAGAGGATGAGATGGTTGGATGGCATCACCAACTTGACAGACATGAGTTTGAGCGAGCTCTGGGAGTTGGTGATGAACAGGGAAGCCTGGCGTGCTGCAGTCCACAGGGTCACAAAGAGTTGGACACGACTGAGCAACTGAACTGAACTAAAGAAACCAGAATGACCATTAACTGGGGAGGGGTGGTGTACAATCAACTTTGTTCGAGCTCAGTCGCTTCAGTCATGTCTGACTCTTTGCAACCCCATGAACTGTAGCCTGCCAGGCTCCTGTCCATCGGGTTCGCCAGGCAAGATTACTAGAGTGGATTGCCATGCCCTCCTCCAGGGGATCTTCCCAATTTATAGATGGATGATTTCTTTACCATTGAGCCACTAGGGAAGCCCACAATCAACTTTAAGAGGAGGACTTTTCCCTTTGGGGGCTTCCTTATCTGTTTTTAAAAGTACCATCTTGAAGAGGCTGTTGAATGGATGTGACGAGGGAGTTGGCAGTACAGGGTCTAAAGGCTCTTAGTGCCAGCTCTGGCCCCGACTCATTCAGTCACCTTCAGCAAAGCGGGTGCCCTCCCTCTCTTCGGGGGCTGTTTTGAATACCTGGATGCCTGCCAAAGAACTCTGTCAACCACTTTGTGCTCCGAAAGCACAAGAGAGCTCTTACAGTACACCTCCCAGGGAAAACTGAAATCCCAAAAGCTGTTTACTAAAGCTGCAGTAACCCTTGCTAGGGTCTTAAAGTCCAGTGACCAGGAAGCAGATGGTCTTAGTCTGCAGACTTAAGCATTTTAGGTCTGGCTGGAGCATCTCACAGGAGAAAGAGCATGACTGCCATATGCAAGTGAGGAGAAGCTGCCTGACTTCAAATGAAATGACTGGACAAAGCGAGGAGCATGGCTCAGGTATGATGCAGTGCCTTACAGAGCACGTTGACACCTGGGTTCATGTCTTATTAATTCCTTCTATCCTTTCATTCCACTGGCACGCAGAGCACAAGACATGAAGCAAAGCACATCCCTTCTGCAGTATGCAGTAAACTCAGGGGCTCCTGGGGGATCTCGTTCTGCATATGTGCAGTGCCTGGTTCTGTATTGTTGAGGCTGCTATCACAGAAGTCTAGAGACTGGGTGACTTATAGAACAAACAGTTATTCCTCACAGTTCTGGAGGTTGGGAAGTCTAAGACCAGTGTACTAGCAGATTCATTTTCTGATCAGAATCTGTTTCCTGGTTCATACATCTCCTCACTGGAACCTCTGATGGTGGAGGGGCCACACTGAGGTCTCTTTTAGGGCAGTAATCCCATTCATGGTGCTCCACCCTAATACCTGGTGACCTCATTGCCTCCCAAAAGCTTCAACTCCTAATACTATCACCCTGGGGATTAGGTTTCTACGTGTGAATTTGGGAAGGACACAAGCATTCAGTCTGTGTGCTACTTTTGTAAAAGTGGTCGGGAAGATCTCTCTGACTTATGAGCAGAGCAAAGTGTCCAGAGATAGAATTTTTTTGCAAAATGCTTTTCTGCAGAAGATACCACCAGCTATTCCCCTCTCTGTTTTGTAGAAACCCATGGGCATGTTCTCAAAGGCTGGGAGAAGGCTTAGAAGAACATACACCCAGCTGCTCTCAGTGTTCATTTCTTATAAAGGATAATTAAGTAGGGGATGAGGAATTTACTCTGAATTTTTTAAACTTCTTCATGGTGTACATTTTTAATAATGACAGTGTTAACTTTCATTCGAGTTGGAGTCCTGAGAAGGATCTTTCTGCCTGGTACTGCTTGCATCAATGGAGTGAGACCAAGTTCAGTTTCGAAGCAAAGGCAAGTTTTAGCCTTTGATTCAAGAATGGAGAGGTTGAGCTCCCACTAGAGCGCACAGGGCTCTGCCCAACAAGCAGAGCTGCTCTATAGGGTGTGGTGGCTGGGGAAGGGGGCGGGGTCTCACGCAGGGCGCAGTGCCAGGGACAGCGTCTCTGCTGGAGCTCTGCCATCTTGAATGGAGGTACCCCGTGCAGCACTGCTGCACACAGAAAGCCAACCTGGGGGTGTGGGGAGCAGGGGTTCTATGCTGCAAACTCTAATCCAACATGTGAGGGGCAAGATCTCTGCACACAGCCCCCTGTAGTCATGTGAAGCTACACTAAGCTCAAAAGGTTAGGCCTTACCACCTCGATTCCATCGGATTTTTCCTGGAGACCCCAGTGGGTTTTGCGGGTGACAGTAGCAAGGAAGCGCAGTGGCCTCGGCCCAGCTCTGTTCTGAGAAGAACTGGCTCTTGTTGTGTAAATGAGGGAGCGGGGAGTAGGTGAAGAACCCAGCCTGAGGAGTGCGGGTTCAAACCAGACACTGCCTAGTTTGGGGCGGTTATTTCCTCTGTGCCCTAATTTCATCCTCATATTATGTAGGACGAATATATAATATATATAATTTCATCCTACATAATATGAGGATGAAACTAAGGCCTACTTAATCGGTGTGTGTGTGTGTGTGTGTGTGTGAATATTAAAATGAGCAAATCAATGTAAGAGAATTAAAACAATGCTTGCACATAGTAAGTACTTGTAAATATTAGTGATTTTTATTTGTCGTAGGAGATGTAGGAATCCACTCTTTGGAGAACGATGGTCTCTGGAAGGGGTCAGATATCCTGAGCTTTCCTGGGGGAAAAGAACCAAGAATATCTCTGAGGTTCAAAGTCACTGGCACCTGTTTAGGCCCGAAATGGCTGTAGCCAAAACTGAGCGCTGGGGAAGGGCAGTGAGATTAATGTCAGATGGACCCGAAGGGTCCGTAGAACCGGGTCCGGGAGGCAGGCTCTTAGGCCATGAGCAGAGAGGCATCACATGAGGCCATCACACGAGGCCCTGGCTCTCCTGGAGATGGAAGCATCACTGTCCGGAACAGGACCGTCTCCCTGGAGAGCTGTGACCTGGCTCCCTACTGCCCCTCAGCCTGCAATGCACACAGCTGAGAGGACCCCTGGCAGGGGAGAACACAGGCTTCCTTCTTCCCCCAAACCCTGAGAAAACTGGCAAGACCAGAGACAGCCAGGTGCTGCTGGGCCTCCACGATGCCCCCTGCACTGGATGGCGGCTGCCCAGTGTGGTAGGAAGAGAAAGTTTCCTTCTACCCTCTTAGGATCCCTGTCTGGGCCTGAAAAGTCAACTGACAAGGACAGATTAACAAGAGCAAAGCATACAGATTTATCTAGTGTAAGTTTTACAAGACACAGGAGCTAAATTTACTTCACAGTGAAATGAAAACCCAACAACAACAACAAAAAGCCAACTTGACCTGTGTATTTTTATGCTAGGTTTGATGATAAATGGACAGTCATGGAGGAATAGGATAGCTTAAGGCATGTAAATGCAGTAAACTGGGGGGAGCTTAGCAAGGCTTGTTTGTTCAGATTCTTCTTGTTATCTGTTTGTCTTCAGAGATAATGATGCTCCTTTCCTACAAGTCTAGGGAGGGCACCTCTCACAGGACGGTTTTAGGATTTATTTCAGGGAAGAAGGGCAAGGGGGCAGGAGGTCAGAATGACCCTTCTGCTTGAAATATTCAATATGCCAAGGTGTCAGATTTGGGATAGCATGTCCTAAACTATGGGCTTCCCTGGTGGCTCAGTCGGTAAAGGATCCGCCTGCAATGTGGGAGACCTAGGTTCAATCCCTGGGTTGGGAGGATCCCCTGGAGGAGGACAGGGCAACCCACGCCAGCATTCTTGCCTAGAGAATCCCCATAGACCGAGGAGCCTGGCAAGCTGCAGTCCTAAACTATATCATCAAGACCACTGGACTTTGGGCAGTGACACCAAGAAAGTGAATACTGAGCTTTTTGGACTGAGTCAGTCCTGGGGTTCTTGACTTAGAAGAAGGGAGCCTTGCAGAGTGGAGTACCAGATTTCCTCCCCACATGGGACTGTGGGGATCGGGCCCTCCAGTGTTTTCATTTGTGACACAACCTCAAGTCAGTATTCGAACCTCAAATTGTAAAGCGCAAGGTCCCAGTTTCACAAATCAAGCCACTGCAATCCCATCTGAGGGTTTTCAGTAATAGAAAAAAATCTCACCACTTGAGATAGTGAATTCTATCTTTCCCATTTCATAAGTCAATTAGACATCACGTCTTTTGATTCCTTCTTTTCAACCTGGACAATATGATAGGTGATTGCCTTCTTACTATTATATGCTCATAGCAACACACACACACACACACACACACACAAAGGCTTGCGAAGAGACACTTTAAAGATGTAGCTGGCGTATAAAGAGGAGGAGAGAAAAAAGCATTCACCATCCATCTCCTTGGACTCAGAGGCAGGTGCCAGATGTGCTGCGTTGTGAAGCTTCGATGCCAGCGCCAACAGCAGCACGTTTTATCTCTGCCCCATAAAGTACCAACAACAAGTCTTTAATCAGAAGGCCCCATCATCCGAGAGGAGGCTCACGCCTTGACAGGCACCTGTGATTACAGAGCCTCTCCATTCACGATGAATGCCTTTCTGTGAAGGGAATTGGCACTTTTTTCAAGGGGCTGGGCTGGCAACAGCAGCAGAGAACACCTGTCTGCTCGCTGGCTGTCCCCACCCCCTCCGCCGGGGCTCACGGCGTGGGGGAGGGTGCTCAAGAGGAGGACTTGTCCGTGTGACCCTCTCCCTCCTTCGGCCGAGCACTCCTCAGTCACTGTTTGCCCCAATGTGTCGGTGATGGTGCTGGCAAAGGGACCTGTCGCCTTTTTTCCCCTCACTGACTTCAGAGTCTAGTCGACCCATGGGCAGTTAAAATAAGGCTCTAGAGGAGCCTGTGTGCCCACCAAGCTTTGTGCTCTTCCTTCTACGTAACACTGTAACCCTTCCTTCCATGTAACACTGTCACTGGGACTGCAGCCACCCCAGGGAGCAACATGACATTATGTTTGTGCCAATGGAATCGGTTGGAGGGACAAGAGAGGCCCTCACGTTAAAGCAGTAAGGGGCACTCGGGCCTTCCAGCCCCTGTCTCTCCTGCCCCAGATGCACATTAAGGTTTTCGAGGCCCTGGAAGAGTTTATTTTCTTGGGCTCTAAAATCACTGAGGACGGTGACTGCAGCCATGAAATTAAAAGATGCTTGTTCCTTGGAAGAAAAACTATGATAAACCTAGACAGCTTTTAAAAAACAGAGACATCACTTTGCTGACAAAGGTCCATCTAGTCAAAGCTATGGTTTTTCCAGTAGTCATATGTGGATGTGAGAGTTGGACCATAAAGAAGGCTGAACGCCAAAGAAATGATACTTTTAAATTGTGGTGCTGGAGAAGACTCTTGAGAGTTCCTTGGACAGCAAGAAGATCAAACCAGTCAATCCTAAATGAAATCAATCCCGGATATTCATTGGAAGAACTGATGCTGAAGCTGAAGCTCCAATACTTTGGCCACCTGATGTGAAGATCCAACTCATTGGAAAAGACCCTGATACTGGGAAAGATTAAAGGCAAGAGGAGAAGGGGACAACAGAGGACCAGATGGTTGGATGGCATGAACAACTCAATGGACATGCATTTGAGCAACCTCAGGGAGATAATGAAGGACAGGGGAGGCTGGTGTGCTGCAGTCTATGGAATCACAAAGAATCAGACACGACTTAGTGATTGAACAACAACAGAAGATGGCAAGGCAGCAATATGGAAAGAACTTGGAGCCTTGAGTCAGCCTGGAGAGAATCACCGAACAGCCAGGATCACCTTGCTTGGATGGTTAGATGATGGAGAAATATAATTCTGTTGCAAACAAGCCACTGTAATGTTGGGGTTTATCTCTGCAGTTGGCATTCTCCTAACACAGTGTTATGTTGGAGAAAGCAAAGATTTCCCCGGAGCACCCAGCAGAGGTACCTCCAGGACCACTCCCCACAGGGATTAATTTCTGGCTGTCACCTGAAAAAGAAGTAGGCATGGGTCAGCTAAAAAAGCGAAAATGTGGACAACTGTAGAGAAAAGTGGTGATAAGCACAGAGGAAGAGAAATGGAGATAGTTGAGCATGAGGATCTGCTTAACCGTACTCAAACCTGCAGCTTTATCCTGAGGGGCATGGAAAGAATGGGCAGGTTTTTATCGGGGAAGTGACATGATGAGATTTATGTTTTAGAAAGATCACGGTGACTGTAGTGTTGAGAATGAATTGGAGTATTTTTGGAAGAACACATGTTCATTATTTCCTCTTCCTGCCAAAAATGTACAAGGACAATGCCGCTAGAAAAAATGTGAGTGGCCCACTGCTGGAACCTGGAGGGGTTCCCAAATCCCGCTGAGGCCTCAGGAGTTTTTGAGAGGCAGGTGCTGGGCTGCCGGGGGACAGCATCAGCAGTCTTTGTTTACAACATGTCAGGGAGCCAGATGAACACCCAGAGTCCCGGAGGAGGTCTGCTTGTGGGAGGGAGCCCCAGATGGAGACAGATCCCCCCTGATGGCTGAGGGGTCCTAGCCAGCAAGCTTGAGCTCTCAGGGCACCATCAGGGGATGGTGCTTGCTCTGTCCAATAACTCCTGGACCCAGGCGCTCTTGAAGGCAACAGCATAAAGAGTTGAACTGCTGCTGCTTCTTTTTTTTTGGCTGTGCAGCACGTGGAATCTTAGTTCCCCAACCACGGACGGAAATTATGTTGTCCCCTGTAGTGGAAGTGAGGAGTCTTAACCACTGGACAACCAGGGAAGTCCTAAAGCTGAACTGCTTCTGCTGCTGGGAGAGGACCCTCCCCACCCTGAAGAAGCCTGAGACTAACACCACCATCACTCCACCTCCCATCCTTTGTAACACATCTATATCCCCACACCCTTCCTTCCTTCCTCCTGACATCTCTGCTGGCCCTTTGGAGTTCCACTCTAGACCTTCCAAACACAAAAAAAGGGAGACAGGAACTCTTTCCCAGACCTTGTTCTCTGCAAGCGCCTTGACTGTCCACCCTGTCACTGAAGCAGAGAGAACAGCACACACTTTTAACTCCTGCAGGGCCCAGTTGAGAAGAAACAGTGTTTCTGGAGGATGCTCGTCCTGTTCCTCTAAACATTCTTAACCCCTACTTTGGTTAAACCAGCATCACATAGAGTACCTGGAAAAGTCCCTGTGGTCCCTGGAGAAGGTTTTCACTGAAGTCTGCTGGGGGATGACATCACAGTCCAATTCTAAAGGATGTAACAAGACACAATCCTGAGGAATTTGTCATTTCTTCCCGGTGGAGAATTCTACAAAGGTCCTCTTTTCGGGGCCCTATGAGAGAAATTGTTCTCTCATCTAAATTCCAGAGATTATTGTGCTGCTTCTGATCAACTGACTCATGTTACTGATCACTTTCCTCCACTTAACCTGGTTGCAGGGCCAAAATTGGAGTCTACCCCTGGCAAAGGTCAGAGCCTCAAGGAGCACATTTTGTACTCCTAGTTTCTTATTTTCCCACCTTTGTCCTCCATTTGCCTGAATTTCCTCACTATACTGGTCTTCGTTTCATCTTGTTATTTTCCCACCTTTGTCCTCCGTTTGCCTGAATTTCCTCACTATACTGATCTTCGTTTCATCTTGCTGTGTTGCATGGATTTTTGCAACCCACCTTAAATCCTTTTTGGAACAGGGTGGCAGTGAAATAAATAAATAATAGAACTATTAGCTATCTTTTGCCATCATTATTGTAAAGCAGCTACTAATGACTGAAATATCACACTCTAGAGTAGAACAGGGTTCCTGGTAATTAGGAGAGGAAGCGGGGAGGGGAATAATGGCAAGTGGCATGGGTTAGTATAGACAGAAAGGAGCTTAGGAGCACTTCTTACTCTGATCAATGTAGAATTTTAGCAAACAGGATAGAAAAGGGAGCTTTTCTATTGGGATTTGGTAAAAGATAATGATTGTTAACTACCTGTCTAGTTGGGTGTCTACCATTGCTGATTTTGGGGGCCATTCATTGAACAGTCTTCAACAGTTTTTTATGCTGAGCCAAGTTCTTGTCTGTTTGTATGTACTCCAACTAATGGTTATTCTAAATAGCAACTTTGTTGTATTTTACATTCTTTGGGAATCTTTTCAAGGGAATGAAATATGTGCTATACATATATTCGTATATATAGAGCCTGGAGAGTCATTGTTTTGTTGTTTAGTCACAATGTTCTCTCCAACTCTTTTGTGACCCCACGCACTGTAGCCTACCAGGCACCTCTATCCTTGGGTTTTCCCAGGAAAATATTGGAGTGGGTTGCCATTTCCTTCTCCAGGGGATCTTCCTGGCCCAGGGATTGAACCCAAGTCTCCTTTATTGGCAGCGGAGACTTTACTGCTGAGCCACCAGGGAAGCCCCTGTAGAGTCATGCACTGAACAGTTTTTGTAATGGCACAGACAGTAGTCCTTGGAAACAGGGAACTTTGCTATTCACCTCGACTATACCCTAGATTCAAGGTAAACTCGTTGTGCACATTATCCATAATCCTAATCTTTCATCTAACCAAAATAAAGCATCGTTCAGAGTCATCTCCTAGTGTATCAACCCCTTCTGTCACCTCTTCCATCCATCAGTCACTCCTCTGAATACTTGCTCTGCCCTGGCCTTTCTTCTAGAGAAGGCATGGAACATGTTTTAGTTTTCTACTGCTGCTATAATACATTACCATGAACTTAGTGGCTTAAAACAGCACCAGTTTATTATCTTATCCTCTAGAGGGGAGAAGTCTGACTCATTAGGACAAATCAAGGTGTCAGCAGGGCTGGGCTCCTCTGGAGGCTCTGTGGGAGAATCCATTCCCTTGCCTTCTCTAACTTCTAGAGCCTACCTAACCTGGGCTTAGGTCCCCTTCCTCCATCTTCAGAGCTAGCAATATTGGCTCAAGTCTTCTAGGACTGCCATCTCTCAGTTCTGACCTCCTCTTCCTCTTTAAAGGACCCTCATGATTATTTTGGGCCCAGCCAAGTAATCTTAGATGATCTCTTTATGTTAAAGTCAACCTGATTAGATTCTATCTTCTCTCCTGACTCTTCCTTGCCCTGTAACACACTTATTCACAGGTTTCATGGACTAGGACATGGATATTTTTAGGGCACCATCCTTCTGAGTCCTCTAAGAAGTCCAAATATGCTCTCCCTTAAGGGATTTAACAAGTCATATTTCTGAAGATATCAACATATATAGATTACTAATACTAGTTACTTATAATTTTTGTGATACAGTCAATAATCTGCAAGCATTTCCCACATTTATTTCATCACACTCACAGTAAAGAAAATCTCATTCAGGGACCTTTATTTGTTTTTCGAGTTCACTAATCAAACAAAAGATAAAAGTTCTTCCGGATTTTCTAATGGTCTGAAGTGAGCCAACAGGCAAGCATCCTGTTCGTCATTGCTCCAACACGTCTACTTCCAGGCTTACGGAAGGATGAGCTTACTATCTTCAAGATGAACATGGCCAATCGACTTGCAGTCCTTCCGTGAGCCTGGAAGTAGCATGCATCTCCTCTGCTACATTTTATTGGTGGAAGCATTTAATGGTCATTGCTCCACCCTTCAGTCTTCTGTTTCCCTAATGCAATAACCACAGAAGAGCATGTTAGCATGGATGTGGCTTAAGACTGACACATCCTGAAACATTTCTCTGATATCTCCTTATCTGCCTAAGCGCATATCCTCCAAAAGAAACTAAATTGTCATAAGTCCCCTGCCAGGGAAAACCAACTCTTATCACAGGAGAGAAGACTAGAAGTCAGCAGTACATCCAAGCTTTGTGACAAAGTATCATAGCTCCCATCTAGTTTTCTAATGTACCATTCATCCCCCAAATTATTTACTCTTCCCTAATAGGCCTATATTTATCCTCACATTTCCCTAGTAAGATGGCATTTTATGCTGAATTCTAAACCACCTGAGTTGCTCATTTTCCCTGAGTATCTCCTGTATATACATGTGGTGTACATATTTATAAACTGCTGTTAGTTTTTCTCTTGTTTGTCTTTTATTACAGGCGTCTCAGCCAAGAACTTAGAATAATGGAAAGAAAATTATTTCTTCTCCCCTACAGAACATAATATTGCCTATCTTGACTGGTACATGGCCCATCTATGAAATAGAAGTATCCTTCTCTATGCTACCACCAAAAGAAGGAAAAAGCATATAAGGACACCACTGGCAGAACCCCCAAGCTGGAGTTTATCCAACACACTGCCTAAGCCATCAGATTCTACTCTTCATATATTTATGAAAGTCCATTACAGTATGGTAAGGAACAAATAGTAATCTTTATGTTCTTTCATTGATAAAAATGAGCTTTGAAACTCCCGTTATATAAGAAGATATTCATGGGCTTCCCTGGTGGCTCAGCAGTAAAGAATCTGCCTGCCAATGCAGGAGATGCAGGTTTGATCCTTGGGTCAGGAAGATCCCCTGGAGAAGGAAATGGCAACCCACGCCAGTAGTCTTGCCTGGAGAATTCCATGGACAGAGGAGCCTGGGAGACTACAGTCCATGGGGTCACTAAGGGCTGGACACAGCTTAAAAAAATATTCTTTGCTTATTAATAGAATATTGATGATGAACTTAATCTTAATTGGTAACCATTGTTGATGATGAACCAAAGGTTCAAAGACCCCTTGGTTAGATGACTCATTATCAAACACTGACAAATATCAAGTAACCACGGGGTTTCAAAACATTGACAATAGTCTGTGCTTAGAGTCTGGAAACCAATTTCATATTAAAGTGGAGGTAAATTTTTAGTTTTCTTTCCTGCATTCCTAACAACCGTTAGAAGTATCTAACACAGGTGCTCTGGACACGGTGGTAGGTGCACTGTAGGAATGTAACAAATATTTGTGGCATGATAGAATGATCTTCATGGCACTTGGGATTCAGAACAAGTCTGTTATTGCAAAGGCATCACCAGAATATGAAAAATATGCCCTTGTAGCTGGCCTCCAGCCCTGGCCATGAGAGCACCAAAGTATTGATAACAACCCAATTTTTTATTCCATGGCAACCCAAATTTCTGCTCACGTCAGCATTCTGCCTCCTGTCAACTTAGGCTTACCTTACATGATCTGAACAACCATATGGAATATTAATTTCACATGCAAATGAGGCATTAGTAATTATTGACTAGTGTGAGCAATGAGCCATTAGTTATTTATCAAACACAACATTAGCAGCAGTTTAGATCAAAAGTCCTGTTGTAAGGAATTTACTTTAATAAAAACCTCTCTAATTGTCAAAATAAAAGACAGTGAATTAGCCAGTCATTACCTACCTTAATTGCCTCAGGAATTGAGCTGTCCTGAAAAGTGCAGGTTGGGCTGCCAGGTCACCTTAAGGGCAGCAAGAGAGAAGGAGCTGGCAGCTCTTGCAGAATACAGACAGCATGCTGAGTGCATGAGTGCACACCTCTGGGCCACACCTGCAGCTTATCCGAAGTTCACGAGTGGGCAAGGCAGGAACATGCACACAGAGAGGCCAGTCTGAGGCCTGGGGCTTGGGCCTCAGAGTGGCAGGGGCTAAGACTAATGTGACTGAGCCCAGGGGCGGTCCTACAGGAACAGGGACAGGGCCCTGGTGGTTGGTAAGGCAGGAAGCATCTAAAAATGAAATGACTTTTTGATCTTTTTTTTCTCCATTTCATGTGTTAATTTCACACTGTCTTTCTCATGCCTTTTCCCCACAGTCTAACCTCTGAAGAGGCTGTCCCTGGGGGACAGAGTCTCACCCCTGCTTCTCCTCAGCTCAGTTCCTGTGGGTGTCAAAGGAGACTGAGGACGTCTCCCTGGCAATCCAGTGGTTAAGATTTCGTGCTTGCAATGCAGGGGGCACAGGTTCGATTCCTGGTCAGGGAACTAAGATCCCACATGAACGCAGTATGGCAAAAAAGAGAGAGAGATTGAGAAGGGCACAGCTAAGGAGAGACAGAGGGGGTCCTATATCCCTAGGTGTTCAGTCTAGGGGATTGCCAGCTGTTGCAAATCCCATCTAATGTCAACAGGGTATGGGGGAAAAGGAGAAAGCGTACCCCACAGCTCCCAAGTGTGGGAGTCCTGCCTTGACTGTGCTATTTGAGAAGGATCTAAGGTCTTTCTATGCCTCTGATTGGTATATATGGCATGAGGGTCAGATTTATTTGCCCTTCCATACTAAATGAACCCAAGTCATCAAACTACTCAGCAGAAGTGAATAGACAGGGAAGATCTCCAGAAAAGATGCCAGGCCACTCATCTTTCCATCTGCCACGGTGCGGGGATATGGTGATGAATTTTCATGGGGCAGAAAACATCATCTACACTATATGCTGGGAGACAGCAAAGAAGGGTCAGTGAGAAATCTGTTTCAAAGCAGAAATGTGGGGCACATTCACACTGAGCTGACAAGATCCTGCCTAAGTGTCAGCTGTTTCACAATCAACTTTTCTTCATGTAATGTCCCTTATATATTGCAGTTAATTATATAGTTGGTTGTTCAAACTTTATCAGTGTTGTATTGAAACAGCAGTTTGAAAAGTAAAAATCTCTGCCATAAATTGACTATTTTTATTTACATTATGTCCAAAAATAATGTGGCTGGCTTTTTAAAAATTGAGCTAACTGCTTTGAGAGCTGACTTGCCTCCACTGGCTGGGTATGCTGTCAATGTTTAGTAAACCTTGGAATTTTGATAGGTGTCCTTCTTTGTAGCAGCTGATGGTGTAAACGGTTACCTGGGGCTTTGGATTTCAAGGGGTTCTGAGGTCACTGCTGCTGCTGCTAAGTCACTTCAGTTGTGTCCGACTCTGTGCAACCCCAGGAATGGCAGCCCACCAGGCTCCCCCATCCCTGGGATTCTCCAGGCAAGAACACTGGAGTGGGTTGCCATGTCCTTCTCCAATGCAGGAAAGTGAAAAGTGAAAGTGAAGTCGCTCAGTCGTGTCCCGACTCCTAGTGACCCCATGGACTACAGCCCACCAGGCTCCTCCGTCCATGGCATTCTCCAGGCAAGAGTAGTGGAGTGGGGTGCCATTGCCCTCTCCAATCTTGGGCTAACTGAATACTAATCAACCGGAGTCAGATGACTGTGTGTGAAGTTGCTCAGTCGTGTCCGACTCTTTGCGATCCTGTGGACTGTAGCCTACCAGGCTCCTCCATCCATGGAATTTTCCAGGCAAGAGTACTGGAGTGTCTTGCCAAGGAAATCCATTTGCTAAATGATTGGTGATGGCCATGACAGTTGTGTGCAGGGGTGGGGATGATGGAGAAGGACTGGGGGACAGGATAGCCAGTGGGGGGGAGTTGGAATGGAGGGGGTGCAGAGCAGCTCTTGTGCCGTATATGTGTCATATTGCCCTGTTCTGGGCATCGAACCATGATAATGCATACTGGACAGAGGGTACTGGATTATTATTGCATATTATTACACAAGGGAAGCTTTGGCCCTTTGATTTAAAAAAAAAAAAAATCTGTTTCAAAAATACAAACGTTTGGGGACTTCCCTGGCAGTCCAGTGGTTAAGACTCCACACTTCCACTATAGAAGGCACAGGTTCAACCTCTGGTCAGGGAACTAAGATCCCACATGCCATACAGCATGGCCAAAATATAAAATTAAATAAAAAATAAAACAAAAAATAAATAAAAATTTAAAAATTCCAATGTCCTATTTACATGTCTCCACTGAAGGGCAAATTTTTTTTTCTAAGTAGATAATTTTCTCAATTATCAAATTATTAAATAAATGTGACCAGGAACACAACCACCTCATTCCCGCCATGCATGATAATCATGAGTAGTCCTGACATCTACAGCTGAACCGGCTCTTTGTGCAACTTGACCTCTTTCTTCCTACGAGCGGGTAAAGTTGAAACATTAAGGAAATAGCAAAATTCATAAAAACTACAAGTCAGAGTCACTCTTTTTTTGAGATGACAACACATTTAAAAAGCATCACTTGTAATTATGAAGCTATTATAAAAACATTTTAGGGATGTGGAAGTACATTAAATCTACTCAAGAAAGCAGACAAGATACACAGCCTAATGTCATCTCTCAGAAAAAATTTAATGTGTTGAAAGTCACTTCATTTAAAAATAATAAAAATGTCCAAAATTATATAAGTTATTATGTAAATTATTAAAGTTTGAAAGTCTATGCTCAGGAAATAAACCGTTTTTGGAGACTGCCTTAATGACTAATACAAATTATCAGATAATTGGGTCATGATGAGTTAGGAGTCAAAATGAACAAAAGATTCTTCCTCATACAGACATAGAACAGAAGCTGTGATGACCTAAAATAAAATGTTGGGTGCTTTTGTCCACCTCCAATTCCATATTTTAAATTGCTTTTGATTCTACAAGGAATCATAAAGAAAGAAAAGGAAGGCCTAGAAAAATGGGAATTTAATCCTGAACCCCTCCAAAATATTAATAACAAAAGTGGAGTGGCATTTGTAAGCCCTGACCGTGTGCCAAGCACTGAGCTAGGCATTTGATATATATTACTACATTTAACTCTCAAAATAATCCTTTAAGGCAAGGATTATTATTATCCTCAAATTACAGATGAGACAAATCCCCTTTCCTTCAATGGCTTTCCCAAAATTCCCACAAGTGTAATGAATATTGTCTACTAATGTCCAAGTGCAGAATCGCACAGGTCTGGGCTCCATGGTGTACACTAGACATGGGACAGCCCCGCAGGCTGGGTCCAGCCCTCATCGGAATTTGTTTGGGCTCCGGCTGGAACTCAGAGAACACCTCAGTGCCAGTTGTGCGATTTCTTCTCAATGCATTTGGACACATGAGTTATTCTCTTCTGTTTATCCTTTCAAAGACTAACAAAATACCATTGTAACAATTTAAACTTTCCCAACCAAAACCATCAATCTTTAAGTTTATCCACTTAGACTACTTTTCAAGGTATTCACATATAATACATACATACTTTTTTGCTTTTACAAAATTGGAATCATAGTATGCATAATATATGGTAGCGTTGTTTTTTTTACTTGCTTGCAGGTGTGTCTATCTTTCCATCATTATACACACTTCTACCTTGTTAGTTTCAGTGACTGCTTAGAATTGCACTGAATGAATGTTTGTTGTTGTTGTTCAGTCACTAAGTTGTAACCAACTCTTTGCCACCCCATGGACGGCAGCGTGCCAGGCTTCCCTGTCCTTCAGTATCTCCTGAAGTTTGCTCAAACTCATGTCCATTGAGTCAGTGATGCTATCTAACCATCTCATCCTCTGCCGCGCCCTTATCCTCTTGCCCTCAATCTTTCCCAGCATCAGGGTCTTTTCCAGTGAGTCAGCTCTTCTCATCAGGTGGCCGAAGTATTGGAGCTTCAGCTGTAGCAACAGTACTTCCAATGAATATTCAAGATTGCTTTCCTTTAGAATTGACTGGTTTGATCTCCTTGCTGTCCAAGTGACTCGCAAGAGTCTTCTCTAGCACAATTCAAAGGCAGCAGTTCTTCGACACACAGCCTTCTTTATGGCCCAACTCTCACATCCATACATGACTACTTGAAAAACCATAGCTTTGACTAGACGGACCTTTGTCAGCAAAGTGATGTCTCTGCTTTTTAAAACACTGTCTAGGTTTGTCATAGCTTTCCCTCCAAGGAGCAGGCATCTTTTAATTTCATGGCTACAGTCACCATCACCATCTACAGTGCTTTTGGAGCCCCAGAAAATAAAATCTATCACTGCTTCCACTTTTTCCCCATCTATTTGCCATAAAGTGATGGGACCAGATGCCATGATCTTAGTTTTTTGAATGTTGAGTTTTAAGCCAGCTTTTTCACTCTCCTCTTTCACCTTCATCAAAAGGCTCTGTAGTTCCTCTTCACTTTCCGCCATTAGAGTGGTACCGTCTGCATATCTGAGGTTGTTGGTATTTCCCCCTGCGGTCTTGATCCAGCTTGTGCTTCATGCAGCCCGGCATTTCACACGATATACTCTGCATATAAGTTAAATAAACAGCCTTATTGGACTCCTTTCCCAATTTTGAACGAATGTACTCTAACCTATATAACTGTTTTCTTACTGTTCAACATTTAATTTGTACGTAGTTTTTTGCTGTTATAAACATGCTTCACTAAGCGGCCCTGCATACCTACGTGAGTATTTCTATAGTATAGATACTCAGAAATATTAATAATACTGCTGGGTTAAGGATTTAGGCACTTAAATACTAGATGGATACTGTAAAATTTCTCTCTAAATGACTTTCTTGCCAACTTCATTTTCAGCATGTGTTCCTCTCCTGCTCTGAGGGATGGTATTTAGTCTACACCAACCCTTCTCCCCTCATATCTGTCCTCCTCACCTTTGCTGGTCTACTTTCCGCTTCTGTCTACTTAAACCTCACCATTGTTTTTACCACCCAGCTTAACTGACTATCAGTTCAGTTCAGTTCAGTTCAGTCGCTCAGTCGTGTCCAACTCTTTGCAACCCCATGAATCATAGCATGCCAGGCCTCCCTGTCCATCACCAACTATATAAAATGACATTAAAAACATATTTTAATTTCCCACTTGTTAAATAAATGATCAGGTAGTTTTATCTTTCATATAGATCTCTTTGTTAAGAAAAGGTAATAAAACACAAGAATTAAAATAGTTTCACATAGCCCCTGATTTTAGTGACCCATGGCAAAAGAAAGTACCCCACTTCTGCCCTAGGTACAACTCTACTGTGCAAAATGTCAAAATCCATCCATGTCAAAAAATTTAAACTTTAGTTCATTATCAGGAATTATTTTTGGTGAATAAACCTTCTCAGGTTTTAATTGAATATTCAATTTTAGTGGTTAGAACAAGATATAGGCAATCATGACTGCAGAAAGCACTTGCAGGAATTATTCTTTTCCAATGAATCTTTGAATAGCAGAATAAAGATCACGTCCAATCTGCTTGACTTGACTTTCTGCATAACCAGTCTCTTTAAGAGCAGATCTCTGCTGGGTCTGTTATACTTATTTCCTTTTAGGAATCAGTAAATGGCCCTAGTACAAACACAGAGGGCAGTTTAAAGACTTAGAATACCACGAGAAAGAAATATTGGGGGCTTTCAACTTATTTGTCCTGGATAAAGAAAACTTGATTTTCTATTTCTAAGCTAAACACTGTAGAGAGAAATACAAAGAGCTGACTATGAGGGGGAAACAGAAAAGAAAATGAAGCTATGGTGTGCAAAGCAAACAGCAAAGTTAAAGGGAAAAAACCTAATGAATAGAAAAGATGAAATTTCCCTTAAACTACATATAGGACAAGACATGAAAAATTACATACGCACGCGTGCTGCGGTGGAGAAGCTGTTTATGTTCATTGAAAAAGTCTTAGAAAGACAAAGGTTAATATTGGTTATCTCTGAGAGTTGGGTTTATAGGTAGGGTTTTTTTGTTTGTTCTTCTTGTCTGAACTTCCTGTATTTGTCCAGCGAATACAGATGAGTTGTGTTAAAAAATCAATAAAAGTTAAAAATAGAAATGTTCATAAAGACTCAAGACATTTAAAAGTCTTTGCAAAGTATATCTAGGGCTCTATCAGACTCCAGATACCTGACATTTGACTTGATGCATTTTTTTAGACCCCAACTTTTCCCACTTTAATAAGAACCAATACAAAGAAGTAATAAGTCCCGTAAATACTGAAGATAGTTAAACAATTTGGTTGTAGGCATTAAGCAATCCAGTATTTATATAAGATGATCAATAAGAAATGGCATCTGTATCAAGGATTTGTTTTAAAAGCACTTTAGCTTAGAAAGATAATTTCAAAGTGATTCAAAGCAACAGGTAGTCCAAAGGGAATTTCATCACAAACAGTATTAGATCAGTTATATAAGCCATGGTTAGTTTGGTTTGCCAAAGGACAAACTCATTCAGGTGCCAAGGAATGTTCATAGTTTGCACCTTTAATTTACTACAACTTCAAGGCTATGTGTTGCAGCATTATGTATAATAGTGAAAAACTGAAAACAACCCAAATATTCATCACCAACAAGAAACTGGCTGAAACCCATGGTGCGTTACACAGTGGAGGACCATGCCCGTGAAGCCCAGGGGTCTCTGTCTGTCACTTGGTGTAATCACAAGGATGTATTGTGAAGTCCAAATAAGAAGCAGGGAGACAAGCTGTATCTTTGGTATCTTGTGGTAAGAAAGGGGATTTCCTTCTAAGTTTAAAAAAAGAAAAAAACAGAGAGTTAATTGCAATGCCCTCCCCCCAAAAAAGATTACCTATAGAGTGAAGAAGGAACTAGGAAGAGGGAATGAACATAGAAGCTAGACTTGATGTACTTTATTGTGTAATTTTGAGTTTGGAACTATAAAAACGTTTCACATACTTAAACATCTCGAATAAAAAAGAAAAACATTTACTGGGCCTTGATTGGTGTTTACATTGGCTAACGAAATCTTTCACTTCTACCAAGCTGGAATTTCGTAAAAAGAAATGACAAAATATTTCTACTTTTATTATCCCTTAAAATGAATTCTTTTTGCCTGTTTGACCTATTAAGCCAAATTTTCTGTTTCCTGCAAGTTTTTTTTTTCTTTCTTTCTTTCTTTCCAGGTTTTCAATGCTACAGATGGAGAATTTAGGGTTGGAAAAGAGGTAAGTGGGTTTTTAAAGTTATTATTAAGACTTTGCTGTTTTAGAATAATTGAAGTTCACAGAGAAATTGCGAGGAAGGTATGGAGAGTTCGCATATACACACCTTGCCCTCACACATGCATGGCCTCCTCCATTGTCAACATCCCCATCAAAGTGGTACCTTTGGTATGAAGAAAGACCCTGCACTGACACATCATTAACCAAAATCTGCAGTTTACATTACAGTTCACACTTGGTGTTTTACATTTTTATAGGTTTGGATAAATGCATAATGACATGTCCATCATTATGGTACATAGAGTATTTTTACTACCCTAAAAATCCTGTGTGCCCCACCTGTTCGCCCCACACCTCACACCCAGCCCCTGACAACCACTGATCTTTTTATTGTCTCCACAGTCTTGACTTTTCCAGAATGTCATATACTTGGACTCATATCATATGTAGCCTTTTCAGATTGGCTTTTTGCACATAGTAATATACATTTAATAAACATACATGTCTTTTCAAGTGGTTTTTAATATATCAGTATATTTTATAAACAAAACAAACGTCTCTTATTTCTTCAGATCTTTTTTTCTGATATTTCAAAATAATTATAGAAACCCAATATTTTACTGAGTGATTTGTATCTTTCCAGGACTTTTTGCATTTCATCTTGAATTATCAAATTTGTTTACATAAAATTGGTCACCAGAGTCACATGGTTTTAAGGAGTGGATGGGATTGAAACAAAAGGATGTCTTATTCAAGTCCCCAAAATTGTATTCAGAAGCAGTAGCAATGACCCGAGCCATCAATGAAGGTCATGATTTTAAAATAAACTGGAACATATACTTTGCAAATGAATCCTTCTAGTTTTAAAACTCTTCCTAGATGTTCCCAGATGTGACTTCTTGACTGCTTGTGCTCTGACATCAAAAGCCTAAAGATAAAAATCATTAGGGTCCTTGCCACCACGCGGGTGACCCTGAGTAGGAGCAGGCTGCAAACATGTGCAGTGGTGGGCAGTCTCTGATGGTAGCTTTCCATGAGCAGCACATGCTCTGATTTAGTAATTTTTTCCATTCTTATTAGCCTAAATAGAAAACCATACTTGTGAATAAACATAAAAATTTGAATTCCAGGGACTTCCCTGTTCAGTGGTTAAGACTCCAAGCTCCCAACGCAGGGAGTCCAGGTTGGATCCCTGGGCAGGGAACGAAATCTTATATGCTGCAACTAGGACCCAGTGCAGCCAAATAAATAAATATGTTTTTAAGAAGATATAAATTCCAGAACTGTATGGTTAAGGCCCTAGAGATCATCTAACCTAACCCCATCTATTTTCTTACGGATAGAGAAACAGAAACCCCACGAGGGCAATAGATTGGATCTCCAGGAATGAAGGCCTCATTGACACGCAGCCAGGCTGGTTGGGGAACAAATATATAGAAGAGAAGAATGAACGAAAAGGAAGGGTATTTAGGATGACATAGTTATTTTTTTGGTGCCTCAGTATCCTTTAGCTCCAGGATGATTTAAACGTAATCTAGAAGTATTTAAGGATCTCACATGTGTAGTATTAATATTTTCAGGTTAAGGAGTTTGTGCATTTTTGGCGTTTATATACTTTAAATTCTCTTATGTTTGAGAGAATTGGCCATATGAAGCAAGAAGTAATTGTTGTGATTCTAATTTTAAATATATACTTGATTTAGACTTGTGATTTTTAAGTTCAAATCTTAATAAATATACTACAAACTGAGTAATTTAATAGAGCTAAAGGTTTATCATAAGTTTAATGTATTGGGTTTACAAGAGTTAATGAAATATGCAGGAAGCTTTTGTTAAATCAAGACTATTATAATACTTATATGGAAACTGAATATATTAAATTTATAAAAGTTTAAAAGGAGTTCAATCAAGTTTGTAAATGGGATCCAATATTAATCAAAGTCCCCTTAAAAGTGACTATTAGAACTTGCTGGGCTTATAAACAAAATAAATAGCAATAAATGCAAGGCTTTGTAATGTTTTTAACTTTAGTAAATCAAGGACTAATTTAAAAATCAAAAAAAGTCACACTTATGAAT
The DNA here is from genome assembly GCF_003369695.1 of Bos indicus x Bos taurus. Classification (NCBI taxonomy): domain Eukaryota; kingdom Metazoa; phylum Chordata; class Mammalia; order Artiodactyla; family Bovidae; genus Bos; species Bos indicus x Bos taurus. The sequence goes on along the minus strand of NC_040097.1, from coordinate 13,808,387 downwards.
AATCTCTGTTTTGCACAAAAACTACCATTGAGGACCTTAAAAATCACATTTAACAAGTTGGAGCATGATAAGCTATCCAGGCTATCTCTTGGCTAGGGTAGGATATCATTAAAGAGGCATGTATGAAGCTCCTGCTGGGTCGCAGATGGACCCCATGCCAGGTGCCAAAGACTGAAGCGCTCGTGGGCTCCTTGTGCTGCTGCTCACATGAGGACCCTGAAACAGCCACCCATGCAGGTGGCAGCCAGGCAACCCGAGGGGCTGAGCTGCTTCACTTTCTCCATCAAATAAAGCCATGTCACTATGGCAGGATGCTGTTTTGAAATAGGGAAACATAACACATATCGGAATCAATGCTTGGCTTTTGAATTTTAAAAGTCTCTCCTTAAATTAGTTAAAATATTTGCCAATAAAAAACAAAAACAGTGTTGTTGTTTTTGTTGTTTAGTCGCTAAGTCGTGTCCGACTCTTTGTAACCCCATGGACTGTAGACTGCCAGGCTGCTGTGTCCATGGGATTTTCCAGGCAAGAATACTGGAGTGGGCTGCCAATTCCTTCTCCAGGGGAACTTCCCAACCCAGGGATGAAGAAAAAGTACATCAGCCCACCAGGCTCCCCCGTCCCTGGGATTCTCCTGGCAAGAATGCTGGAGTGGGTTGCCATTTCCTTCTCCAATGCATGAAAGTGAAAAGTCAAAGTGAAGTCGCTCAGTTGTGTTCCACCCTCAGCGACCCCATGGACTGCAGCCCACCAGGCTCCTCCGTCCATGGGATTTTCCAGGCAAGAGTACTGGAGTGGGGTGCCATTGCCTTCTCCAAAAAGTATGGTAGGAGACAGCTTTCCTGTCCAATCACTCCCTCCCCCGCCCCAGGATAGATCAAAATCCCTTGGCTTGGTAGGAAGGAGCTAGTGGGAAAGAGGGGAAGTCAAAAGAAAAGGAGAAAAAAAAGAAAACCATAAATCTAATGCATCCCTGAGAAGGTTCCTGCGTCCTTTCTCTTGGCCAGATTCCTGGTGAAGAGGAGGACAGACCTGGACATTTGAGAAAAGGAGAGCTATGCCCTTGTCCCCTGCAAACCTGGTAGGTAGCAAGACCCAGAGTTCCCAGACCCAGGGTGGGGATTTCTGTCTAGTCAGAGAAGTCCCAGGTAGCCTCACCAAGTGTCTTGGGAATAGAAACGTGGTCCCAGTGGCCGTGAGGAGCACAGAGTGGAATTGCCCCAGTAGCATCGGCTCTGTGCCGAGTACTCTCATGCCTGTCGGAGTCCAGCTGACAGCAGTCCTAGGAGGGAGGCAGTCTCAGCATCTGTGCTTTCCAGATGAAGAAACCAAGGCTCTGAGTTAAATCGCATGCTCAAGGACACACAGCTCCACAGACTTGGAGCCAGGACTTAAAGGCCTCCTCCTAATGCACACTGTATTGCTCTCTATTAAAATATGCGTACTATCTACCACCTCTCTTGCAAGACGGATGAGGTAGAGACCTGTCTTCATGCTTCGTAGCATGCAGAGAATGGCAGCAAGCCAAGACAAGAACCCAAGCAGAGAAGATCTTTCAGGTCCTGACTCAGCATTGTTCTTGATGACAGTTAAGCTAATGGAAGCTACGAAACACAGCCAAGAAAATTCTTTTTTTCTGCCTTTGCTGAATAGGATCTGACTGTTTGGGGGTCATTTAAAGGCCCTGGCTTGTTCCTTTAACAGTGAGTTCCTTCCACATTGCTTGTGTGCTCTTCTTAGCATCCATCCTCCCATCTCTGCAGGGATTATCTTAAAAATGAAGATAAACTTTCAAGGATATTGCTAAGAGAAAAATAAATGACCAAACAGTAACACAGTAGGATCCAGTTTTGACCTCCAGATGCACATGGATACATTTGCACAGAGAACAAGTTCTTTCTGGGCAGCAGTGTGTGCGTGCTAAGTTGCTTCAGTCATGGCCTACTCTTTGCAACCCCATGGACTATAGCCCACCAGGCTCCTCTGTCCATGGGATTCTCCAGGCAAGAATACTGGAGTGGGTTGCCATTTCCTCCTCCAGGGGATCTTCTAGACCCAGGGATTGAACTTGCCTCTCTTGCACCTAACCTGCATTGGCAGGTGGGTTCTTTATTACTAGTGCCACCTGGGAGACCTTCTTGAGCCCCAGAATGAGAGGTAATTCTATTAACTTCAGGGTTGGAGAACTAAGTGCCTAAGGAGTAGGTTCCTGAGCCTGGTGGCCTGGGTTTGAATCCCTACTCTGCCACTTGCTGCCTGTGGGACCTTGGGTAAAATGAGTGACACTCTCAGAGTCTCAATTGCTCATCTGTGAAACAAGGGGACAAGCAGAACCTCCCACAGGGCTGTTGTGAGGGATGATCAAATCACCCCTCAAGTATGCTCAGCATCTTGTTTGGCACATGGTAAGTACTCAGGTCTCATATGTGGAAAACGCCTCCACCTTCTGCCAGAGGTCAATATCCCAGCTTTGGGCTTCACACCTGCTCGAGAGACCACCTGATCCGACCTCCTTGTACAGATACAGAATCCCAGAGCCTGCAATGGCAAAGCACCCACCCACCTTCCCAGCCTCTCTCCCTGCCGTAGGAACTTCTCCTGGGAGCATTCTCTGCATGAGGGTCTCCCCATCCTCCCTTGTCAGTCCCTCAGGTCTGGGCTCTCATACCAGGAAACTCTGGCTGTAAACAGTTGCTTTAAGGGAATCGAAACAAACCCTGTCAGAGACTCATAGTCTGAAAGGAATTCTGTTCCACCTAATTTAAGGCACTGACAACTCAGACTATAAAGAATTGTTGCATTGTTACAAAACTCATGTCAGCAATGTATGCTGTAATGAGAAATATATTAGATAGAGAGTGGACGGAATCTAAATACAGAGACAGACTTATCTTAATGTGAAAGTATGTTTGTTTTTTACTTTGGGTTGCATAGGTGTCTAACCAGGAGAAACAACTCCTTGAGACAGATTTTGAGGGCCTTTTGTGGAAATGCCTTTGAACCTGTGTGCCAGTAGAGGATTTTAGGATAAACAAGACAAGACTGAAGATGATTAGAAGCTCTTCAAAACTGTAAGTCTTAGTACTCCAGAAGTAGACAGACCTTGGTTTAAATGCTTTCCCCTCCACTTGCTGTGCAATCGTGGACTAGTTACCTAACATCCCTGAGTCTTGGTTTCCTAGCCTGAAAGACAAAGGCAATCCCTAATTCACAATAAATGTGAAAACATGAAAGACCCAGCACACAAGAACCCAAGAATGCATTGAAATCAAACAGACAATGGTCCCTTTGTTCCTTAGAAAATGACCTCTTAAAATCAATTAGAAGTTTCTGTTTAAGCCTTATAAATTAAGTTTTGTGATGCTTTGCCTCAGAAGAAAAGATATTTACACAAAATTTGGAAATTGAAATTATCCAGACTTGAGTTTAAATCCTATCTCTACCATTTACTGGGTTTCTCTGGTGGCTCAGAGGTAAAGAATCCACCTGTCAATGCAGGAGATGCGGGTTCGATCCCTGGGTGGGAAGATCCCATGGTGAAGGAAATAGCAACCTGCTCCAGTATTCCTGCCTGGGAAATCCCATGGACAGAGGAGCCTGGTGGGCTACAGTCCACTGGGTCACAAAGAGTCGGACATGACTTAGTGACTAGAAAACAAAAAGAACAAACCAGTTATTTACCTTGTAACCTTGAGTAAGTTGCCTCAGTTTAATCTCAAGTATAAACTGGAACTGATCATAACTAATTCAAAGGGGTTAATGATAAACCTTGTAAAGTGTCGGGCACAGCCCCTAATGTTCTAAAAATATTGGCTATTTATTTTTGTTTTTATTTTGGCTTCTCTAAAAATTATTCCAGTAATTGCCTCGCACCTTTCTTCAATGCATGCTTGAAGTCAGAACCTCAGATTTTGCATTTTACAGCAAGACACGTTTCCACTGAAACAATTTAATCCATATAAAACTTAGACAAAAAAATACGGAAATGTTTGCTTAGATAAACCTAAGAAACTGACATGGAAACAATACAGCCAAATAGTTGTTTTCATTTTCAAAAGGCACCGTGACCCAGTCTAAGACAGCTCAAAGGGTCCATCTGCAGACTAAAATGGAGACATCACAAATATGTCCAGTAGGAAATGACTGCCTAGCCTGCTCAGAGTCTGTAAATCCCCTGGCAGCCCAATTCCCATGCAGAGGGAATGAATGTTTTATTAAGTATCTACTGTGTGTCAAGGGTGGCACTTTTGTGCTGTTATCAGTTACACAACTGCAGCCTCCACACACCCCGATAATGAAACCGGGCACAGTGGGGTTCTTTGTTCTGTTGTGTTCTTTCTAAACGTTTCATTGAACGCTTCAGTTCAGTTCAGTTCAGTCGCTCAGTTGTGTCCAACTCTTTGTGACCCCATGAATCACAGCACGCCAGGCCTCCCTGTCCATCATCATCTCCTGGACTTCACTCAAATTCACGTCCATCGAGTCGGTGATGCCATCCAGCCATCTCATCCTCTGTCATCCCCTTCTTCTCCTGCCCCCAATCCCTCCCAGCATCCAAGTCTTTTCCAATAAGTCAACTCTTCGCATGAGGTGGCCAAAGTACTGGAGTTTCAGCTTTAGCATCATTCCTTCCAAAGAACACCCAGGGCTGATCTCCTTCAGAATGGACTGGTTGGATCTCCTTGCAGTCCAAGGGACTCTCAAGAGTCTTCTCCAACACCACAGCTCAAAAGCATCAATTCTTTGGCACTCAGCCTTCTTCACAGTCCAACTCTCACATCCATACATGACCACTGGAAAAACCATAGCCTTGACTAGATGGACCTTTGTTGGCAAAGTAATGTCTCTGCTTTTCAATATGCTATCTAGGTTGGTCATAACTTTCCTTCCAAGGAGTAAGCCTCTTTAATTTCATCCTGCAATCACCATCTGCGGTGATTTTGGAGCCCCATACATAAAGTCTGACACTGTTTCCACTGTTTCCCCATCTATTTCCCATGAAGTGATGGGACCAGATGCCATGATCTTCATTTTCTGAATGTTGAGCTTTATGCCAACTTTTTCACTCTCCTCTTTCACTTTCATCAAGAGGCTTTTGAGTTCCTCTTCACTTTCTGCCATAAGGGTAATGTCATCTGCATATCTGAGGTTATTGATACTTCTCCCAGCAATCTTGATTCCAGCTTGTGCTTCATCCAGCCCAGCATTTCTCATGATGTACTCTGCATATAAGTTAAATAAGCAGGGTGACAATATACAGCCTTGACATACTCCTTTTCCTATTTGGAACCAGTCTGTTGTTCCATGTCCAGTTCTAACTGCTGCTGCCTGACCTGCATATAGGTTTCTCAAGAGGCAGATCAGGTGGTCTGGTATTCCCATCTTTTTCAGAATTTTCCACAGTGTATTGTGATCCACACAGTCAAAGGCTTTGGCATAGTCAATAAAGCAGAAACAGATGTTTTTCTGGAACTCTCTTGCTTTTTCCATGATCCAGTAGATGTTGGCAATTTGATCTCTGGTTCCTCTGCCTTTTCTAAAACCAGCTTGAACATCTGGAAGTTCAGGGTTCACATATTGCTGAAGCCTGGCTTGGAGAATTTTGAGCATTACTTTACTAGCTTGTGAGATGAGTGCAATTATGCGGTAGTTTGAGCAGTCTTTGACATTGCCTTTCTTTGGGATTGGAATGAAAACTGACCTTTTCCAGTCCTGTGGCCACTGCTGAGTTTTCCAAATTTGCTGGCATATTGAGTGCAGCACTTTCACAGCATCATCTTTCAGGATTTGAAATAGCTCCACTGGAATTCCATCACCTCTGCTAGCTTTGTTCGTAGTGATGTTTTCTAAGGCCTACTTGACTTCACATTCCAGGATGTCTGGCTCTAGGTGAGTGATCACACCATCGTGATTGTCTTGGTCGTGAAGATCTTTTTTGTACAGTTCTTCTGTGTATTCTTGCCACCTCTTCTTAATATCTTCTGCTTTATTAGGTCCATACCATTTCTGTCCTTTATTGAGCCCATCTTTGCATGAAATGTTCCCTTGGGATCTCTAATTTTCTTGAAGAGATCTCTAGTCTTTCCTATTCTATTGTTTTCCTCTATTTCTTTGCATTGATCGCTCAGGAAGGCTTTCTTATCTCTTCTTGCTATTCTTTGGAACTCTGCATTCAGATGCTTATATCTTTCCTTTTCTCCTTTGCTTTTCACTTCTCTTCTTTTCACAGCTATTTGTAAGGCCTCCCCACACAGCCGTTTTGCTTTTTTGCATTTTTTCCCCATGGGGATGGTCTTGGTCCCTGTCTCCTGTACAATGCCACGAACCTCCGTCCATAGTTCATCAGGCACTCTATCTATCAGATCTAGTCCCTTAAATCTATTTCTCACTTCCACTGTATGATCATAAGTGAATCATTGAACGCTTAACAGATACCAAATGGTCCAGTCCTTTTAATAATCCTTCAAGGCAGGATTTACCATCACTTATTAAAAAAGGAACTGAGGCACAGGGAAGCTAAGCAGATCTGCCATAGGTCACACAACTTACAAGTTAATGGAAGCAGGATTAAACTTCAGTGCTAACTTAACAGGATCTTGTCAATAGTGGAGCTGATCTTGGTGCGAAGCTGCACCAAAGTGAATCAACAGTGGGATCAGCTGTACTGTGAGAACATTGTATTTTAGAAAGCTACTGTGATTCTCATGTGTTTTGGGTGGGGGGACTTTTTTGGGGGAGGGAGAGTGGGAATCTTACTATTATTAATAAGGCTATTTTTGTTGCTATTAGATTAGGTAATACATTCATATAGTTCCCTGATAGCTCAGTTGGTAAAGAATTCGCCTGCAATGCAGGATACCCCAGTTTGATTCCTGGGTCGGGAAGATCCGCTGGAGAAGGGATAGGCTACCCACTTCAGTATTCTTTGGCTTTCCTTGTGACTCAGGTAGTAAAGAATCCACCTGCAATGCAGGAGACCTGAGTTTGATCCCTGGGTTGGGAAGATCCCCTGGAGAAGGGAAAGGCTACCCACTCCACTATTCTGGCCTGGAGAATTCCATGGACTGTACATTCCAAGAGGTCCCAAAGAGTTGGACATGACTTTCACTTTCATGTAGTTTACAATTGAGAAGGTACAAAAAGTATCCAGTAGGTGCCCTCTATCCCTGCCCGTGTAGTCAGTACCTTGGCCTGGAGGCAAACAGTGTTACTGGCTTCTTAGGTATCTTTCCAGGAATTTCTTATGCATATACAAGCAGATGAATAAACACATACACTCACTCAAGATACCCTTTTATTCACACTTCTCTGCACCTTGCTCCTTGCCTGGAGCCCTGTATCTGCCTACCATTCGGTCTATGCACAGAGAGCTTCCTCATTCCTGTTGAGAGCTCCCAGGCATTCCATTGTGTGATTTGTCCTCTATCAGACATTTAGGTTGTTTCCAGCTTTCTGCTGTTACCAACAATGCAGCAATGAATAACTCTTGTCTACAGATCATTTTTCATATTTGAAAGTATATCAGATAACATCCTAGATGTGGAATTGCTGGGTTAAACAGTACCTTCATTTTATAGATATTCCCTTCTCCTCTTGCACAGAAATTACCCAAATTTCAAAGTCTGTGATTCCTGCCACTCTTGTCTGTGAGTGTCTGGATCTGTCTGACTTGAAATGTTTCTGAGATTTCAGTTGCCTATCTGCATGATCTGAGATGCAACCGAGGGCAACTTTCAACCACAACTCACAGTTTCATAGTTTAATTTTAATCAAAGGGGTATTTCTCACTGATTGGCTTTTAAATAAAGGTTCAAAATTAGAATATACAATTTTTATATCAATAAAATACTGATTTTATTTGCTTTATGTTTGGGGGTGCTGCCCAGGTACCACCTATGGTTGCACAGAAACATCGCAAAGGCACCCCTAGGGTTGTGCACGACTATATGTGGCAGCTCTAGTTTTGCCTGTTTCATATAGCAGAAGTGGGGAGGGGAAGCTGTTCTCTTCCAAGTAAACACATTTGAGATCCCCCCACAGCCATGCTGAGTTTAATAGTTTATAAATGTTGTTGTTTAGTTGCTAAGTCATGTCCAACTCTTTTGAGACCCCACAGACTGAAGCCCACCAGGCTCCTCTGTCCATGGGGATTCTCCAGGCAAGAATACTGGAATGGGTTGCCATTTGGAGCTTTGCCATTCACCAGGGAATCTTCCTGACCCAGGGATCAAACCCACATCTCCTGAATTGGCAGGTGGATTCTTTACTGCTGAGCCACCTGGGAAAACTGCTTGATGTTAATGATGGCAGCTGAATCTCACTCTTCTTTCTGAGCGCCTGCTACCTCCCAGGATGTTTTAACAGCAATCTCAGATGACCTCGCTGAAATGAAACTAAATCTTGTATCAAAAGGAAAGCCAGATGTCAGTGGCATCTTGTCTTCCTCAAAGAACAGAACACAGAGCAATCACTGACCCGCCAGCTTGAACCCTGGATGTTGAATTATTATCCATAGGAAGTTAGATGGTGGTACCCAGGGAGACCTGTCTGGGAGATGAAAGGGGTCAGCCTCTTGGAACTAAGCTTCATTAGATTTAGATACATTCACAAGCGTTTATCACCCATCCTGTGAGACACATAAAATTTGCTGGGCTTTACTTTCCACCAAGCATCCTGATATCCTAAATTAGGTCTGAGATCAAGCTGATAATCATAGACCTGGCTTTCAGAGGCTGTTTGATGTTGGGGACCAGGAAGAGTGTTTATAGTACCAGTGGGACAGCTCAGCAGCTAGGATATTGGAAATGAAATGCTGCAGAGGCTGCCACGTTCACTTGCCCCTTATCTCTGGCATCTTATCTTGGCCGTCACAGAAGAGTGACCACAAAGGAGGCACTAGGAAGAGGAAGGATGTGAGAGCACCGTGAACAGAGAAGGATCATGTCTAATCCCCAGCAGCCGCAGGAGCTCAGCTCCAGTGATAAAGGGATCTAGCAGTAATCCAAGCTCTCAACAAAGAGATTTAATATCCTGCGGGGTGAGATCCACTCAGCCTTTGCAGGGTCATCGGCTGATTTAATCCAGCCAGGTTTTTACAGACAGAGTGACAGGTAAACTCCTCTCTGCTTGGGTTTCCAGGACTGATAGCATTTTAAGAGAGTGAATGAGGTAACTTACTTTCTGGCCTGATTATGTATGATTTTCATTCCTTAAAGATACAGTTTATTAAATAAACTAATTAGGCTCGATTTGCCGATAGCCATTTCTCTACAGTCCAGAAGCCCATCACTTATGACTTTTCCCTTTATTACTGTGTAGTGTGGTGACATCTAGTGGGAGCAAGAAAGGGAGCAGCCAAGCAGGAGCCTGGAAAAAAAATTGCATTTTTGGTGATCCTGTTTCTGTGAAGTTCATAGAACTTGGGGTGGGCAGAGGCACCAATAACAAACGTAGCCTTATATCCTCTTAAAACATTTGTGACCAGATCAGGCAGAGAGGTGAGACATTAATAAACACTGTGCTGTCCAAAAACACTTCTCCCACAGAAATGTCTCTTGTTTTAGGTCTGAAGGTAGACATTCAAAGACAGAAATGACTATGTCACTTAAAGCAAGTAGCCCCACAGCTGATCAGGGAACTTTAAGGATGGACAGACTAGGAAACAGCCTAATCAGTCTGATACTAGGGAAGCTGGAAAGACTTCTCTGCCTTGCACATGCTTTCTTCTTCACCGGTATCGGTGTCTGGATTTCCATCACTTTGCAGCCCATTACTTTGGCCCCGGAGAACTTTCTGCAGGCCTTAGTAACACATTGTTGTTGCTATTTAGTCATTAAGTCGCATCTGACTCTTTTGCAACCCCATGGACTATAGCGCCCCAGGCTCATCTGTCCATGGGATTTCCCAGGCAAGAATACTGGAGTGGGTTGCCATTTCCTTCACCATGGGATCTTCCCACCCAGGGATCAAACCTGTGTCTCTCATTGGCAGGCAGATCCTTTACCACTGAGTCACCTTTAGGAAGGCCCCCTAAAAACACATTCTAAGATGGTAAAGTGTCTGCCTACAATGTGGGAGACCCGGGTTCAATCCCTGGGTCAGGAAGATCTCCTCGAGAAGGAAATGGCAACCCACTCCAGTATTCTTGCCTGGAAAATCCCATGGACAGAGGAACCTGGTAGGCTACAGTCCATGGAGTCACAAATAATCGGACACGACTGAGCGACTTCACTGTCACTTTCTTTTTCAAGAGTTAATAACTCTGACATGGATCGTAGTTTAAGCTTTGCTAACATTACATTCTAAGGAAGGAAGGTAAGTTAAAGATGGGACCACCTGATTATTAAAAGAGTGAAACTGGGTAGTCACCAATTAGATCTATTATACCTGAAACCTTCCTTGACTGATCAAACTGACTTTCATTGTTGCTACAAAAAAAAACCTTGCATGTCCTCCAAGCAGCTTGGAGCCTAAACTGTGAGCCGTTTGCCCAAGTTGTTTTCCAAGAATTTGGAGTCATCCCTCTGTAGTGGCTCAGACAGTAAAGAATCTGTCTACAGTGCAGGAGACCCAGATTCGATCCCTGGGTTGGGGAAGATCCCCTGCAGAAAGGAATGGCTACCCATTCCACTATTCTTGCCTGGAAAATCCCATGGACATAGGAGCCTGGCAGGCTACAATCCATGGGGTTGCAAAGAGTTGGACACAACTGAGTGACTAACACTTTTCACTTTCAAGCTCGAGCTGGATAACGCTGGTTAAGACTGCCGACCTTACGGTTGGGCATGTGCAAATATCCTCTTGGTGACCTTTAAACATAAGAGGGCGCAAAATGCCACCCTCAAAACATGTGAGCCCACCATTTTCTGAACATGTGTCCCATGTAGAAGCTTACAGCTTACTACAATGATTACCTCACCTTTCTCTTACCTCCAGTCATGCTTCCCCACACCTCTTTGTCTCAGACTGCCACACTTCTTTTTCAAAAAATATTTTAATTTATTTTATTATGTATTTGTCTGTCTTGGGTCTTAGTTGCAGCATATGGGATCTAGTTTCCTGACCAGGGATTGAACCCGAGCCCCCTGAATTGGGCACACTGAGTCTTAGCCCCTGTACCACCAGGGAAGCCCCTGTGCTGTGCTTAGTTGCTCAGTCGTGTCTGACTCTTTGTGACTCCATGGACTGTAGCCCACCAGGCTCCTATGTTCATGGGGATTCTCCAGGCAAGAATACTGGAATGGGTTGCCATGCCCTCCTCCAGGGTATCTTCCCAATCCAGAGATCAAATCTGCATCTTTTACATCTCTTGCAATGGCAGGCAGGTTCTTTACCATCTGACCCATCAGGGAAGCTCAAGAATACTGGAATGGGTAGCCTATCCCTTCTCCAGGGGAACTTCCCAACTCAGGAATCGAACCATGGTCTCCCGCACTGCTGATGGATTCTTTACCAGCTGAGCTACTCGGGAAGCCCAGAGAAGCCCCTGCCTCACCTCTTTATCCATAAGTATGCAAGCCCTTTGTCTTCATGGTGGTGGATCTAAGGCTTTCTCTCCCATCTCCTTATTTGGCTGCAAATCTCGGTATCTCAGCGTTTTGGATGGCTGCTCACTGGGCAAAGGCACCTGGTTTATTAAGATGTATTAGAAGGGGAATGTACATATTGGATCAAATTAAATGACGTTGAGAGTTCCTTGAGGGGTATGAAAACCAGCTGGGATCTAGTGTGTGAAAGTCACTCAGTTGTGTCTGACTCTTTGAGACCCCATGAACTATAGCCTGCCAGTCTCCTCTATCAATGGAATTCTCCAGGCCAGAATACTGGAATGGGTAGCCATTCCCTTCTCCAGGGTATTGTCCCAAGCCAGGGATTGAACCCAGGTCTCCCGCATTGGCAGACAGGTTCTTTACCATCTGAACCACCCAGAGAAGCCCAAGAATACTGGAGTTGGTAGCCCATCCCTTCTCCAGGGGATCTTCTCGACCCAGGAATTGAACTGGGATCTCCTTCAATACAGGCAGATTGTTTACCAACTGAGCCACCAGGGAAGAACTGGGATCTAGACCTTGATGAAATGGAATAGGTGCAGCTGCAGGGAGAGAATGGATCCTGGAAAGGGAGAGACGGGAAGGAGAGGAAAGGAAGGAGGAACCCATGACGGTTTTGTCACCTCCAAACCATCTGAACTCCTGATGCTGCTGACCCCTGATAAAGAGTAAAACCACGGGCCTACACTGGGGTCACTCTGCTAAAGGGCTTAATTCCAAACTTAGGTTTAACGCCTAAGTGCAGTTTTAACCTTCCTTGGGAATGTAATCTTAACGGGGACTTTCTGGTCAGCACCAGTGAGGTCATCTGCATGATCCCCGCTAAGCCTTCCCCCAAGGAGGTGACCAGGCCTGAAACAATCCTTCCTTTTCTTAGCTAATACCTTCCTTGCCACACCCTCCTGCTGCCTCCGCTAACTGTCCATTTTGGACAGCCTGCTCAGACCACTCTTGTGTTTACTGGACCGGATGCTGCTTGATAAAGGGATTTCTGAATTAAACCAGTGAGATCTTCAAATTTACTTGGTTGAATCTTTGATGTGTTTTTTTCTTTTTTAAACCCACCAAATGTATGATTACTTTTCCAGTGTTTCTCCAATTCTTCAAAACCAGCTGAGCATCCTACTGTTCACTTTATTTATTTACTTTTTCCATAATTCACTTTAATTCTAACCTTCTACCTGGGGTTAGCCTCATATCCCACCAGTTTAGGGCTCAGTCCTCAAGACTGCCCCCTTCTTCACAGGTCAGAGTTCCAAGACCTGGATTGTCACTTCTGACCAACCAGCTGTGCATTTAGGAGGTTCTCACACCCGCACCTGAATGATTCACCAGACTGACTCATAGAACTCAGGAAAGCACTGTACTTACTATCACCAGTTTATTATAAAGGATGTTATAAAGGAAACAAATCAACAGCCAGACAAAGAGGCACATAGCATGAAGTCTGGAACGTAGGAGCTTCTGTCTCATGGGATTGGGGTGGGCACCCTCCTACCACACAGACGTGTTCACCTATCCAGAGGCTTGCTGAGCTGTGCCAGTTCAGGAGTTTTATGAAGGTTGTGTGACAGAGGTGTGATCAATGGAATCACTGGCCGTTGTTGACTGACCTCTACCTCTAGCCCATCTCACCTGCCTAGAGGCCAGGAGGAAGGGTCATGGATTTTTCTCCTTTAGTATCTTAATATTGTGAATTACACTGATTAGTTTTTGTGTGGTAAGACAATCTTGCACCTTAAAAGAAGCCACCCTTGATCATAATATATTATTCTTTTCTATATTTTCTTACTCAAATGTGACATACAATTCACAAATCTAACCTTCAGATAGTAAGGGCAGGTTTTCCTCCTCTTATAAAAAATTAAATGACTCAGTTTGGGAGAGTGGACAATTCTTGCCTGGCCCCTCTACTGTGGTTCTGCCCCCATCCTAGGCGCCCCCAGCCACCAACCATCTCATTAGCATACAAAAGGCACGCTTCACTCCTAAGATTCCCAGAGCTGTAGCACTAGTGGTAAAGAACCTGCCTGCCAACGCAGGAGATATAAGAGATGTGGATTCATTCCCCAGATTGGGAAGATCGCCTGGAGAAGGAAATGGCAACCCACTCCAGTACTTTTGCCTGGAGAACCCCATAGACAGAGCAGCCTGGCAGGCTACAGTCCACGGGGTCACGAAGAGTCAGACACGACTGAAGTGGCTTAGCACATGCACATGTCAGGAATTGGGAAATAAGATCAAATAGTTAGTTTTATTATAGCACCCATCTTCTCATCTTGCTAAGTTCTGACTTTAGCCTCTCCAGGATAGTTTTTATTTCATTTTGTTTTGTTTTTTTTTTTAAAGAAAACCTTCCTCAGTAAACTTTGCCAGGCCCAAATGACTCAACTGAGTCATTTAATTTTTTATAAAAAGAGAAAAACCTGTCCTCACTATCTGAAGGATGGACTTGTGAATTGTATGTCACATTTGAGTAATAAAATATAGAAAAGGATAATATATTATGATCAAGGGTGGTTTCTTTTAAGGTGCAAGGTTGTCTTACCATACAAAAACTACTGAGTGTAATTCACAATATTAAGATATTAAGGGAGAAAAATCCATACAACTATTTGAAAATATGTAGAAAAAAGCACTTGGCAAAATCCAATTTAGGAAATTAGGTGTAAAAGGTAACCTTCTCAATCTAATAAGAGCATGAAAAACCTACAGCTCACATTTTTCTTAATGGTGAAATATTTTCTCATCTTTTTATTGAAATATAGTTGACTTACAACATTGTGTAAGGTGCAGTTCTGCAAGCTAAGCTCCTTTGTCCTTGGATTCTCCGGCAGGAATCTTGGAGTGGGTTGCCATGCCCTCCTCCAGGGGATCTTCGTGACCCAGGGAATAAACCCAGGTCTCTTATGTCTCTAGCATTGCCAGGTGGGTTCTTTACCACTAGCTGCTGCTGCTGCTGATAAGTCACTTCAGTCGTGTCCGACTCTGTGCAACCCCATAGACGGCAGCCCACCAGGCTCCCCAGTCCCTGGGATTCTCCAGGCAAGAACACTGGAGTGGGTTGGCATGTCCTTCTCCAATGCATGAAAGTGAAAAGTGAAAGTGAAGCCGCTCAGTCGTGTCCGACTCCTAGCGACCCCAGGGACTGCAGCCTACCAGGCTCCTCCGTCCATGGGATTTTCCAGGCAAGAGTACTGAGTCGGGTGCCATTGCCTTCTCCATCTATGTTGCTGCAAATGGCAATATTTCATTTTTTATGAGTAATAATCCATTGTGTGTGTATATGTACACACATGCTCTCACACACATACACACACACACACATATATAGCAAATCTTCTTTATCTTAATAGTGATATATTCAATGCTAAAATTGTGAACAAAGTACAGATGTCCCATTTCACCACAAGTATTCGCCAATGCAGCAGAGGTCCTAGCCAGTGTAATGAGGAAAGGAAAAAGAAATTAAAAGGCATAAATTAAGAAGGAAAAAGTAAAATTATCTCTATTTACAAATGACATGCTTGTTTATGAAGGAGTTCAGAACATCCCACCCCAAAATATTCTGCTTGATTATTTTGGGCTGAAGGCACGAAATTGCAGATACACAAAGAGCTCTCTGACCGCCCCTTTTTCCACTTCAAAGCAGGTCATAAAATTTCCCTGAAGAGTGCCCTGTCTGCACCAGGAAGAGAACATTCTTATCAACAGAACTGGGATTTGACGCCAGAGAGGACATGTACAGAAAAACTATTAACAAAGGCCTTATCTTCCATCAGTTTTCAGCACATATTCCCTAGACACTGTCCCACCATGTCCTGCGTCTTGATCAAGCCTCTCTATCTTGTTACATCCCCACAGCTTATTGATTTTGTTTAAAAATATATATAAGCTTTGAGGCCTAATGGCCTCTTCGTGTCTTTATTTTCCTCCTGAAGACTGCTATGTACATGTAAGAACAGTGGGTAAAATGTATATATTTTTCTCCTGTTAATTTGTCTTAAGACAGCTTAATTCTTAGGTCTAACACAGAACCTAAAAGAGTGGAATAAAGTTTCTTCCTTCTATATTTACATAGGAAATCCAAAGGAATCTACAAAACAACTACTAGAATGAATAAGTGAATTTAGCAAGATGGCTGGATACAAGGTTAATATATAAAACTTAATTATATTTTATATGTAAGAGCAAACCATTGGAAGATAGGTGTTTAATTCCATTAGCAGTACTATGAAGAAGAAGAAGATATTTAGGGATAAATTTAACAAAAGAAATGTAAGACCTCTGTACTGAAAACCATGAAACATTCTGAGAGAATTTAAGATAACCTAATTAAATGGAGACCATGTTCATGGAATGGGTGACTCAATATTATTAGCATGTGAATTCTCTCCACATTGATCTGTAGATTCAACACAATTTCTGTCATAATTCCAGCAGCTTTTTTGTAAAAACCGATAAGGTGGTTCTGAAATATTTATAGAAATGGAAAGGATCTAGAATATCCAAAAAGTATATTTTTAAAAAACTTAGAAATTTGAAATTAATCCAAAAAATGAATATTGATAGATAAGAAGATAAAGCGAGTACAATAAACTGTCAACAGGTGAAATGAGGAGGTAGATACGTGGCTGTCACCATGAAAGTCTCCAACTTTTCTGTACATTTAAAGAAATTTATCATAAAATGTTCGTGAACACTTGTATAAGTCTGTCTGGAAGACCTTTTGAAAAGGACAGCTTATGTCACACAGCACATAGCAAAACCTAAAAATTACCTACTCATTTCCTCAAAGTCTCATATCTCGCTTATCATTATAAATATGCATTATTCCTCTGTTCTAGAATGTCATGAAATGTGTCTTCCCTTTTCAATAAAAAGGAGATCTCAAATGCAGAGAGCAAGGCAGAGGCAAGTGAAAATAGCCAAGGCAAGTGACAAATTGCATTCTTCCGTGATAACGGCAGCTTGTTTCTGACCCCAGATGGTAATTTAGGTTTGGTTCCAAGTGACTACAAGGTATTTCCAAAAATCAAATTTACCTTCAAAAGATGGGATCTTTCCCCACTGAAGAAATCTCAACTAATATTGCTAAGGCTAAGTGCAACATTCATTCATAAGGAAGCGTTTCAGACGTGTTGTACCAGTAACAGCACTGTCAGAATAGTATAATAATCCCATGAGCTAACTATTTGGAAAAGGACTATATCCTAGTGGAGGTATACTTTAAAAGAGCCTTCTAAATAAACTGCGTTTCTTTCATGCTCTAGCGCAGAACAATACTGGATGTTCATAATGATAAGCTTATGTTATCGAGATTAAATTACAAGTAATATACTGTTTACCACAGGCATGATACAGTTCTATTTGAAAGACTTCCAATAGAAAGAATAAGTCATATATAGCGTATATGTAGAATCTTTAAAAAAAAATGGTACTAATGAAGTAATTTACAAAACAGAATCACAGATGTAAAAAACAAACTTATGGGTGGGGGTGAGGGGAAGCTGGGGAATGGAATGGGGTGGGGAGAGAAGGGATAAATTGAAAGATTGATATGTACACATTACTATATATAAAATAGATAACTATTAAGGACCCACAGCGAACTAAAATGGACTGGAATGGGTGAATTTAACTCAGATGACCATTATATCTACTACTGCGGGCAGGAATCCCTCAGAAGAAATGGAGTGGCCATCATGGTCAACAAAAGAGTCCGAAATGCAGTACTTGGATGCAATCTCAAAAACGACAGAATGATCTCTGTTCGTTTCCAAGGCAAACCATTCAGTATCACAGTAATCCAAGTCTATGCCCCAACCAGTAATGCTGAAGAAGCTGAAGTTGAAAGGTTCTATGAAGACTTACAAGACCTTTTAGAACTAACACCCAAAAAAGAAGTCTTTTTCATTATAGGGGACTGGAATGCAAAAGTAGGAAGTCAAGAAACACCTGGATTAACTGGCAAATGTGGCCTTGGAATACAGAATGAAGCAGGGCAAAGGCTAATAGAGCTTTGCCAAGAGAACTCACTGGTCATAGCAAACACCCTCTTCCAACAACACAAGAGAAGACTCTACACATGGATATCACCAGATGGTCAACACCAAAATCAGATTGGTTATATTCTTTGCAGCCAAAGATGGAGAAGCTCTATACAGTCAGCAAAAACAAGACCAGGAGCTGACTGTGGCTCAGATCATGAATTCCTTATTGCCAAATTCAGACTTAAATTGAAGAAAGTAGGGAAAACCACTAGACCATTCAGGTATGACCTAAATAAAATTCCTTATGTTTAAACAGTTGGAGTGAGAAATAGATTTAAGGGCCTAGATCTGATAGATAGAGTGCCTGATGAACTATGGACTGAAGTTCGTGACATTGTACAGGAGACAGGGATCAAGACCATCCCCATGGAAAAGAAATGCAAAAAAGCAAAATGGCTGTCTGGGGAGGCCTTACAAATAGCTGTGAAAAGAAGAGAAGCAAAAAGCAAAGGAGGAAAGGAAAGATATAAGCATCTGAATGCAGAGTTCCAAAGAATAGCAAGAAGAGATAAGAAAGCCTTCCTCAGTGATCAATGCAAAGAAATAGAGGAAAACAACAGAATGGGAAAGACTAGAGATCTCTTCAAGAAAATTAGAGATACCAAGGGAACATTTCATGCAAAGATAGGCTCGATAAAGGACAGAAATGGTATAGACCTAACAGAAGCAGAAGATATTAAGAAGAGATGGCAAGAATACACAGAAGAACTGTAGATCTTCATGACCCAGATAACCACAATGGTGTGATCACTGACCTAGAGCCAGACATCCTGGAATGTGAAGTCAAGTGGGCCTTAGAAAGCATTACTGCAAACAAAGCTAGTGGAGGTGATGGAATTCCAGTTAAGCTATTTCAAATCCTGAAAGATGATGCTGTGAAAGTGCTACACTCAATATGCCAGCAAAGTTTGAAAACTCAGCAGTGGCCACAGGACTGGAAAAGGTCAGTTTTCATTCCAATCCCAAAGAAAGGCAATACCAAAGAATGCTCAAACTACCGCACAATTGCACTCATCTCACACGCTAGTAAAGTAATGCCCAAAATTCTCCAAGCCAGGCTTCAGCAATACGTCAACCGTAAACTTCCAGATGTTTAAGCTGGTTTTAAAAAAGGCAGAGGAACCAGAGATCAAATTGCCAGCATCCACTGGATCATGGAAAAAGCAAGAGAGTTCCAGAAAAACATCTATTTCTGCTTTGTTGACTATGCCAAGGCCTTTAACTGTGTGGATCACAATACACTGTGGAAAATTCTGAAAGAGATGGGAATACCAGACCACCTGACCTGCCTCTTGAGAAACCTATATTCAGGTCAGGAAGCAACAGTTAGAACTGGACATGGAACAACAGACTGGTTCCAAATAGGAAAAGGAGTTCGTCAAGGCTGTATATTGTCACCCTGCTTATTTAACTTATATGCAGAGTACATCATGAGAAACGCTGGGCTGGATGAAGCACAAGCTGGAATCAAGATTGCCGGGAGAAATATCAATAACCTCAGATATGCAGATGACATTACCCTTATGGCAGAAAGTGAAGAGGAACTCAAAAGCCTCTTGATGAAAGTGAAAGAGGAGAGTGAAAAAGTTGGCTTAAAGCTCAACATTCAGAAAACAAAGATCATGGCATCTGGTCCCATTACTTCATGGGAAATAGATGGGGAAACAGTGGAAACAGTGTCAGACTTTATTTTCTGGGCTCCAAAATCACCGCAGATCATGACTGCAGCCATGAAGTAAAAGACGCTTGTTCCTTGGAAGAAAAGTTATGACCAACCTAGACAGCATATTAAAAAGCTGACATATTAAAAATAGACATTACTTTGCCAACAAAGGTCCATCTAGTCAAAGCTATGGTTTTTTCATAGTCATGTATGGATGTGAGAGTTGGACTATAAAGAAAGGTGAGCACCGAAGAATTGATGCTTTTGAACTGTGGTGTTGGAGAAGACTCTTGAGAGTCCCTTGGACTGCAAGGGGATCCAACCAGTCCATTCTGAAGGAGATCAGTCCTAGGATTTCTTTGGAAGGACTGTTGGTAAAGCTGAACCTCCAATACTTTGGCTACCTCATTCGAAGAGCTGACTCATTTGAAAAGACCCTGATGCTGGGAGGGATTGGGGGCAGGAGGAGAAGGGGATGACAGAGGATGAGATGGCTGGATGGCATCACCAACTTGATGGACAAGAGTTTGGGTGAACTCTGGGAGTTGGTGGACAGGGAGGCCTGGCGTGCTGTGATTCATGGGGTCACAAAGAGTCGGACAGCACTCAGTGACTGAACTGAACTGAACTGAAGGACCCGCTATATAGCACAGGGAACTCTACTCAATACTCTGTGGTGACCTATATGGGAAAAGAAGCTGCTGCTGTTGCTGCTGCTAAGTCGCTGCAGCTGTGTCCGCCTCTGTGTGACCCTATGAACAGCAGCCCACCAGGCTCCTCTGTTCATAGGATTCTCTAGGCAAGAATACTGGAGTGGGTTGCCATTTCCTTCTCCGGGAAAAGAAGCTAGAAAGGAGTGAATAAATGTATGTGTGTAACTGAGTCTCTTTGCTGTGCAACAGAAGCTAACCCAACACTGTCAATCAACTATACTCCAGTAAAAATTTTTAAAAATAATACACCAGCTATGAAACAAACCAAGAGCAAAGAATAAGTCATTAAAATCTCTGATGCTTGAGTATCAGTTATCTGAAAAATTTACTTCTGTGGGATGGCTCAGACTCTTTCAGAATATCATATTTCTAAATTTGCTTATGGATATATCTTGACACTTTGTTTCTTCTTGTCTGGGATGTGACCTTCAAGCCAAAACTCTGAAACGTTAGTTATCTGTACAGATGTACTGAGAGACATTGTACTGTGACCATCAGAGATCTATTCTCTAGCAGGAACAGGATGACTTAAAGGGAAAAAGACAGTTATATTTATTTCTGCTTGAACAACTCATCAAGTTGATTGTAAATCCAATGAAAAGGCAGTATCTCCAAATGATGTTCTGTGGAGTTTCGTACTTGCAACGTACTCCTGAGAATAAAACAGTTGATGCAGTAGCTGTAAATAATATCAGTTCTCTAAAGGTCACCCTTTTTCATCCCAAGGATTCTGGCAAGGATTGAAGGGGAAGACATTTGTGATACACTTAACACAGTGCCCAACACATTAGGTCAATGCTTAGGAAGTGCAGGCTACTGTTACTTTTTATGGATTGTGGAGACAGCATTTTAGAAAGTGTAACATAAGAGTCAGGAAGGAGAAAAGAAAATTAGGTTTCCATTAATCCACAGCCACTTACCATTTTCCCCCAAAAAAGCATCAAAACATTTGATGTTAATTACCCAAGTATTTTGGGTTTTGTTTTCAGTTTAGTTCAAAATTTATATTTTTACCTTCATTGATAAAACGAATACATAAGGGACTCCCCTGGCAGTCCAGTGGTTAGGACTCTGTGATTCCACGGTAGGGAGCAAGTTGACCCCTGGTTGGGGAACTAAGATCTCACAAGCTTCGTGGCATGGCCAAAAAGAAATAATAATAATGTGTAATACAATTATTCTCATTTGCAAAGAAAAACCAAATTGAAACATGTAATATAAACTGTGACTGTTCCCCTACTGCCTCCTCCTCTTGTTCCATGTCCTCCGGAAAGATGTCAACCTGTATCGGTTTGACTACGTGTGACACTCTGTTTACACTTATGACGTCATCACGGGCATTTCAACATTAGCTTTAGTTGTCTCAGTCATTGCATAACCACTTCAAGTCCTCCCACAAGTAAAGTTCCCTCTGTAGCTTTGATAATCATCTCAAAACGTTTGAAGGGATTTGACAAGCCCATGCACCTCCATCCTCACAAATACACATCAGTTCAGTTCAGTTCAGTCGCTCAGTTGTGTCCGACTCTTTGCGACCCCATGAATCGCAGCACGCCAGGCCTCCCTGTCCATCACCAACTCCAGGAGTTCACTCAGACTCACGTCCATCGAGTCAGTGATGCCATCCAGCCATCTCATCCTCTGTCATCCCCTTCTCCTCTCGCCCCCAATCCCTCCCAGCATCAGGGTCTTTTCCAATGAGTCAACTCTTCGCATGAGGTGGCCAAAGTATTGAAGTTTCAGCTTTAGCATCATTCCTTCCAAAGAAATCCCAGGGCTGATCTCCTTCAGAATGGACTGGTTGGATCTCCTTGCAGTCCAAAGGACTCTCAAGAGTCTTCTCCAACACCACAGTTCAAAAGCATCAATTCTTCAGCGCTCAGCTTTCTTCACAGTCCAACTCTCTCACATCCATACATGACCACTAGAAAAACCATAGCCTTGACTAGACAGACCTTTGTTGGCAAAGTAATGTCTCTGCTTTTCAATATGTTATCTAGGTTGGTGATAACAAATACACATATCTCTGGGTTAATCTAGGGATTCAGGAGATACAGATATACCAAAAGGTTTTGGAGACCCAATTCCATCAAAGAGCCTGAGGAGAAGGAGACTTGAAAGCTCACTGCCATAGCCAACCTGGTGAGTCATATAGTCAGTGGGAATCAGTTAATTTCTTCAAGGTCTGCTGTCTGTCTGTCTGCTCTGCTCCGAGGACTCTACTAAAAGGTGGGCTACAATTTAATAAAAATATCCCAGAAAGATTCTGCAAGACTGGGAGGCCTCCCTTTCTCTGTCAATGCAAGTTACCACACAGACCATTGAAATGTAGAGTGAATCTTTCAAAATTCAATGATAGCATAGTCAATATGCCACGTAGATGATTAAAATGCAGCAGGTTACATTTGCTGCCATTCTCCAGGTGGTTTTCTAGGCAGTAATTGTATTTTGTGGGCTGTCTGTCCTGTAGCTTTTGATATTCCAGAAGGATTGACGACATCCATTTGTTTCAAATAGGGCAGTTTTCAATTTAGCTACGTTCAGCAACCTACAAATCAGTCTGCAAGGCACTCTGAGGAAGACAGCTTTCAGACCTCGGCTATATTGCAGGTGATTCTGCCAAGAACCATGAAGTACAGATGCTCTGAAACCTTTGATGAGAACAACATCAAAAGTGAGTTTCCCTTTGAGCAAGATACATGAAAGCAAAAACTTAGCTGATGGCATCATGTCACAGGGTTCTTTTTAAATAATAAAAAGAAATGAGGCCAGGGCAATATTTATTTCCTCATTGCATGAAATTAGATCTCAACTAAGAATATATGCATGACAGAGAAATAATCTGTACATTCTTGCAAACTTGAAAAATTGCAAAATAAAACAGCCACAAAATACTCCCATTTCTATAGCTTTTTGTTGTTGTTGTTATTGTTGTTGAGGTGCTAAGTCATGTCCTTCTCTTTTTGATCCCATGAACTGCAGCACACCAGGCTTCCCTGTTTGTCACTATCTCCTCGAGTTTGCTCAAACTCATATCCATTGAGTCAATGATGCCATCCAACCATCTCATCCTCTGTAGCTCCTTTCTCCTCTTGCCCTCAATCTTTCCCAGCATCAGGACCTTTTTTATTTATTTTAAAATATTTCTTTATTTGTTTGGCTACACTGGGTCTTGGTTGCTGCAAATAAGATTTTTAGTTACAGCACGTGGGATCTAGTTCCCTGACCAGGGATGGAACCTGGGCCCTCTGCGTTGGGAGCACAGAGTCTTAGCCATTGGATCACCAGGGAAGTCCCTGTAGCTTTCTTAAAGAGTTGGCTTTCTTAAAAAAAAATATATATATATATATATACAAGTAATGTATTCATTTTCTAGGGTCACTATAACAAAGGATCACAAAATGAGTGGTTTAAACCATAGAAATATATTGTCTCACAGTCCTGAAAGCTAAAAGTCCAAAATCAAGGTGTCCTTAGAGTTCGTTCCTTCTGAGAGCTGTGAGAGAAGGATCTGTTCCAGGCCTTCCTTCTAGCTTGTAGATGGCCGTCTTCTTCCTGTCTGTTCATGTTATCTTCCTTTTCTTCGTATCCCTCTGCCCAGCTTTGTCTTTTTATAAAGACACCAGTCATATATGATTCATATCAGATCAGATTAGTCGCTTAGTCATGTCCGAATCTTCGCGACCCCATGAATCGCAGCATGCCAGGCCTCCCTGTCCATCACCAACTCCCAGAGATCACTCAGACTAACGTCCATCGAGTCAGTGATGCCATCCAGCCATCTCATCCTCTGTCATCCCCTTCTCCTCCTGCCCCCAATCCCTCCTAGCATCAGAGTCTTTTCCAATGAGTCAACTCTTCACATGAGGTGGCCAAAGTACTGGAGTTTCAGCTTTAGCATCATTCCTTCCAAAGAAATCCCAAGGCTGATCTCCTTCAGAATGGACTGGTTGGATCTCCTTGCAGTCCAAGGGACTCTCAAGAGTCTTCTCCAACACCACAGTTCAAAAGCATCAATTCTTCGGCGCTCAGCCTTCTTCACAGTCCAACTCTCACATCCATACATGACCACAGGAAAAACCATAGCTTTGACTAGACAGACCTTTGTTGGCAAAGTAATGTCTCTGCTTTTGAATATGCTATCTAGGTTGGTCATAACTTTCCTTCCAAGGAGTAAGCGTCTTTTAATTTCATGGCTGCAGTCACCATCTGCAGTGATTTTGGAGCCCAGAAAAATAAAGTCTGACACTGTTTCCACTTGTTTCCCATCTATTTCCCATGAAGTAATTGGACCTGGTGCCATGATCTTCGTTTACTGAATGTTGAGCTTTAAGCCAACTTTTTCACTCTCCACTTTCAGTTTCATCAAGAGGCTTTTGAGTTCCTCTTCACTTTCTGCCATAAGGGTGGTGTCATCTGCATATATGAGGTTATTGATACTTCTCCCGGCAATCTTGATTCCAGTTTGTGTTTCTTCCAGTCCAGCGTTTCTCATGATGTACTCTGCATATAAGTTAAATAAGCAGGGTGACAATATACAGCCTTGACGAACTCCTTTTCCTATTTGGAACCAGTCTGTTGTTCCGTGTCCAGTTCTAACTGTTGCTGCCTGACCTGCATACAAATTTCTCAAGAGGCAGATCAGGTGTTCTGGTATTCCCATCTCTTTCAGATTTTCCACAGTGTATTGTGATCCACACAGTCAAAGGCTTTGGCATAGTCAATAGAGCAGAAACAGGTGTTTTTCTGGAACTCTCTTGCTTTTTCCATGATCCAGCGGATGTTGGCAATTTGATCTCTGTTTCCTCTGCCTTTTCTAAAACAAGCTTGAACATCAGGAAGTTCACGGTTCACGTATTGCTGAAGCCTAGCTTGGAGAATTTTAAGCATTACTTTACTAGCATGTGAGATGAGTGCAATTGTGCGGTAGTTTGAGCATTCTTTGGCATTGCCTTTCTTTGAGATTGGAATGAAAACTGACCTTTTCCAGTCCTGTGGCCACTGCTGAGTTTTCCAAATTTGCTGGCATATTGAGTGTAGCACTTTCACAGCATCATCTTTCAGGATTTGGAATAGCTCAACTGGAATTCCATCACCTCCACTAGCTTTGCTCGTAGTGATGCTTTCTAAGGCCCACTTGACTTCACATTCCAGCATATCTGGCTCTAGGTGAGTGATCACATCATCGTGATTATCTGGGTTGTGAAGATCTTTTTTGTACAGTTCTTCTGTGTATTCTTGCCATCTCTCCTTAATATCTTCTGCTTCTGTTAGGTCCATACCATTTCTGTCCTTTATCGAGCTCATCTTTACATGAAATGTTCCTTTGGTATCTCTGATTTTCTTGAAGAGATCCCTAGTCTTTCCCATTCTGTTGTTTTCCTCTATTTCTTTGCATTGATCGCTGAAGAAGGCTTTCTTATCTCTTCTTGCTATTCTTTGGAACTCTGCATTCAGATATTTATATCTTTCCTTTTCTCCTTTGCTTTTCACTTCTCTTCTTTTCACACCTATTTGTAAGGCCTCCCCAGACAGCCATTTTGCTTTTTTGCATTTCTTTTCCATGGGGATGGTCTTGATCCCTGTCTCCTGTACAATGTTACGAACCTCATTCCATAGTTCATCAGGCACTCTATCTATCAGATCTAGGCCCTTAAATCTATTTCTCACTTCCACTGTATAATCATAAGGGATTTGGTTTAGGTCATACCTGAATGGTCTAGTGGTTTCCCCTACTTTCTTCAATTTCAATCTGAATTTGGCAATAAAGAGTTCATGATCTGAGCCACAGTCAGCTCCTGGTCTTGTTTTTGCTGACTGTATAGAGCTTCTCCATCTTTGGCTGCAAAGAATATAATCAATCTGATTTCTGTGTTGACCATCTGGTGATATCCATGTGTAGAGTCTTCTCTTGTGTTGTTGGAAGAGGGTGTTTGTTATGACCAGTGCATTTTTTTGGCAAAACTCTATTAGCCTTTGCCCTGCTTCATTCTGTATTCCAAGGCCAAATTTGCCTGTTAATCCAGGTGTTTGTTGACTTCCTACTTTTCATTCCAGTCCCCTATAATGAAAAGGACATCTTTTGTGGGTGTTAGTTCTAAAAGGTCTTGTAGGTCTTCATAGAACCGTTCAACTTCAACATTACTGGTTGGGGCATAGACTTGGATTACTGTGATATTGAATGGTTTGCCTTGGAAAGGAACAGAGATCATTCTGCCGTTTTTGAGATTGCATCCAAGTACTACATTTCGGACTCTTTTGTTGACCATGATGGCCACTCCATTTCTTTTGAGGGATTCCTGCCCAAAGTAGTAGATATAATGGTCATCTGAGTTAAATTCACCCATTCCAGTCCATTTCAGTTCGCTGATCCCTAGAATGTCGACATTCACTCTTGCCATCTCTTGTGTGACCAAGATTTGCCTTGATTCATGGACCTGACATTCCAGGTTCCTATGCAATATTGCTCTTTACAGCATTGGACCTCACTTCTATCACCAGTCACATCCACAGCTGGATATTGTTTTTGCTTTGGCTCCATCCCTTCATTCTTTCTGGAGTTATTTCTCCACTGATCTCCAGTAGCATATTGGGCACCTACTGACCTGGGGAGTTTCTCTTTCAGTATCCTATCGTTTTGCCTTTTCATACTGTTCATATACGATTAAGGTGTGGTAATGACTCTCTTCAACTTGAGAACCTCTGTAAAGACCTTATCTCCAAATAAGGTTTTGCTTGTGCCCTCCAGGAGTCTCTATTTCCCCAGACCTGTGGAAGTTCTGTAATTAAATCCTGCTGACCATCAAAGTCAGATTCCCTGGGGAATCTCAGCCCCTCTGCTGGATCCCTAGGTTGGGAAGTCCATTGTGGGACCTAGAACTTTTGCAACAGTGTGAGAACTTCTTGGGTATAATTGCTCTCCAGTTTGTGTATCGCCCATTTTGAGGCTTGTGGCGGGGCTAACGGCATCCTCCTCCAAGAGGCCTTATGCCACATGCTGCGCCTCCCAGGACTGCTGCTGTCAGAGCCGCCGTCCCTGGGGCAGGCCACTCCTGACTCATGCCTCCACAGGAGGCCCTCAAACAGTCACAGGCAAGTCTGCTTCAGTCTACTGTGGAGGTCACTTCTTTCCCTGGGTCCTGATGAGCACAAGGTTTTGTTTGTGCCTCCAAGTGTCTCGGGAGGGTATGAGGTTTGACTTTAAAAGCGATTGCACCCCTGCTACCATCTTGCTATGGCTTCTCCTTTGCCCTTGAACATGGGGTATCTCTTTTTGGTGGGTTCCAACATTCTCCTGTTAAAATGAAAAGATGCTTGCTCCTTGGAAGAAGAGCTATGACAAACCTAGACAGTGTATTAAAAAGCAAAGACATCATTTTGCTGACAAAGGTCCATACAGTCAAAGCCATGCTTTTTCCAATAGTCATGTATGGATGTCAGAGTGGGACCGTAAAGAAGACTGATCACCGAAGAATTGATGCTTTCGAACTGTGGTGCTGGAGAAGACTCTTGAGAGTCCCTTCGACAGCAAGGAGATTAAACCGGTCAATCCTAAAGGAAATCAACCCTGAATATTCATTGGAAGGATTGATGCTGAAGCTCCAATACTTTGGCCAGCTGATGCAAAGAGCCAACTCATTGAAGAAAGCCCTGATGCTGGGAAAGATTGAGGGAAGGAGGAGTAGGGGATGGCAGAGAATGAGATGGTTGGATGGCATCACAGATTCAATAGAAATCAGTTTAAGCAAACTCCGGGACATAGTGAAAGACAGGGAAGCCTGGTGTGCTACAGTACATGGGGTCGCAAAGAGTCAGACGTGACTGAACAACTGAACAACAGCATATCAGATGTAAAATAGTGATTGGATCCCGTGGAATCAAGCAGGTTCCAGCTGACTACAAACACTTCATATCTCCCAGCTGTTTGGACTAATAAATTATTTGGATGCATTGGCCTGTGAACATTTTTTTTTTTTCTGTAGAGTTTGAGGGTTAAATATGGCCATAAATCACCAATTTTTTTCTGCCAAGAAAATTGCATGAGACCAGATGAGAGGTAAATTTTGTTCTGTTAATTGTAGTTGAAAATGCATGGTGCCACTTAAATCATAAAACTTAAGATGAGTATACCAAAGCAAAAAAAAAAATACCTGTTAACAAGTCCAAACTTGGTCTGCTCGCCACACAGCAGACCAATTAACTGAGAGACAAGGTTTTGAGGCAAAGACTACAACTTTATTTGGAAAGCCAACTGACCAAGAAGATGGCACGCTAAAAAATAGTGATACATTTTTTAAAAGGAAAAAAATCTTAAAAGAAGGAAAAAATAGCAACAAACAAATAAAAATCTGCAATAAAATTGATCACAAAGGAGTTTCTGATCATCAGGAAGGAAGAGGGTGAGGGGAGAAGAAGAAGAGGGTACTAATTAACTGAGCCATGAAAGTTTTTATAGTGGCCAAAAGCCTCCCAAACTTTATAAAAGACACAAATATAAGCATCTAAGAAACTCAAAGAATTCCTAGTTGCTAAAGAATACAACATCAGAAAAGCTTCCCAGGTGGCACAGTTGTAAAGAATCAGGCTGCCAGTACAAGAGATGCAGGAGACACAAGAGACATAAGTTCGATCTCTGGATTGGAAAGATTCCCTGGAGTACAAGATGGCAACCCACTCCAGTATTATTGCCTGGAAAATTCCATGGACAGAGGAGCCTGGCAGGCTATAGTCCATGGGGTTGCAAAGAGTCAGACAAGACTGAACGTGCATGCATACATATACCACACCAGGAAACATTATAATCCAATTGATGAAAGGCAAAGACAAAGATCGCCACCCCATGGACTGCAGCCTACCAGGCTCCTCCATCCATGGGATTTTCCAGGCAAGAGTACTGGAGTGGGGTGCCATTGCCTTCTCCGAAAGACAAAAATAATTTTAGAAGTAGTAAAACAGAAGTTACTTGTCATACACAATGAATCCTCAAAAAAGATAATCAGATTTCTCCTAAGAAATTTGGAAGCCAGAGGTAGTGGGCTAACATTAGGCATGCTAAAAGAAAAAAGGAAAAAGAAAAAAACTGTTAAGATTCTTCAGATGAGGATTATCTGGCAAAACTGCCCTTCAAGAGTGAGAGAGGAAACTAAGACATTTTCAGGTAAACAAAATCAGAGGGTATTCATATACTACATTTTGTTTATCCGTTCGTTAGTTGAGGCACATTTGAGTTGTTTTGCCTTTTCGGTTATTATAAATAATGCTGCCATACACATTTTTGTATGGACATATGTTTTCAAGTCTTTGGGGTATTTTCCTAGGAGTGAAATTGCTGGGTCATTCTGGGAAATCTGTGTTTAACTGTTCGTGAAACAGTGTTTTACAGAGTGGCTATATCGTTGTACATTCTCATCCTCCAACTTTTGTTATTTTTCTAGACTAAAGGCTATTTTGAGTCCCTTGAATTTCCATATGAATTTTTGGATTACATTGCCAATTTCTATAAAGAAAAATTGTCTGGGATTTTGATAGAAGTTTTGTTGAAAGTATAGATCAATTTGGGAAGTATCATCACCTTTATATTTAGTCTTACTGTCCATGAACATGATATCTTTACACTTATTTAGGTTTCCCTTAATTTCTCCCAACAGTGTTTTAGAGGCTTCAGTTTACAAGTTATGCCCTTTTTTTGTGAAATTTATTCCTATTTTATTATTTTTAGTGCTATGATAAATACAATAGTTTTCATGACTTCACTTTTGGATCATTCACTGCTAGCATATAGAAATACAGGGGATTTTGGTACATTAATCTTGAATCTTGCAGTCTAGCTGAATTCATTTGTTATCTCTAATCCTGTATGTGTATGTGTGTGTGTATGTATACACGCATGTGCATGAGTGTGTATTCCTTAGGATTTTCTACATATAAGAACAGGTCATTTGCAAATTAAGATAGTTTTATTTCATATTTTTCAATCAGAACTCCTTTTATTTCTTTTTGTTGCCTCATTGTCTTGGCTGGATACTACAGTATAATGTTAATAGAAATGGTGAAAGTGAACATCTTTGTCTTGTTCCTGATCTTATAAGGAAAACACTTATTCTTTCAGCCATTAAATATGATCTTGGCTGTTCTGTTTGGTTTTGTTTTGTAGAGCCCTCTATTGGGTTGAGGGAGTTCACATCTATTCCTCATTTATTGACTTTTTTTATATTTAAAGGTTTTGGATTTTGTCAAATGCATATTCTGCAACTATTAAGATGACATGTCTTTTATGCCTCCATTCTGTTAATATGGTATATTACATTGATTAATTTCAGATGTTAACCAAACTTGAATTCCTAGGATAAATTGATTAGTCATAGTGTATAATCCTTTAATAAGTGGCTGTTCATTTTGTTAATATATTTTCTAAGGATATTTTAATCCCTATCTGTTAGAGATTAGAGAAGGAAATGGAAACCCAGTCTAGTATTCTTGCCTGGAGAATTCCATGGACATAGGAGCCTTCTGGGCTACACAGTCCATGGGGTTGCAAAGAGTTGGACATGACTGAGTGACTAAAGCATTTGTCAGAGATATTGGTCTGTACTTTTCTTTTGATCTTGTTTTGGAATCAAGATGGTACTGATTTCATAGAATGAACTGAGAAGTGTTTCTGCCTCTTCTATTATATTCAAGTCTGTGAAGAATTGGTATTAATTCTTTAAATGTTTGGCAGAACTCACCAGAAAAGCCACCTGCTTCTGGGCTTTTATTTGTAGAAATATTTTTTATTCCTAATTCAAGAAGACTGTCCAATTTTTTTTGCCAGTATTGAAAGTGGGATATTAAAGTCTTCTACTATTATTATTGAACTGTCTATTTCTTCCTTTGATTTTACAAGTTTTTGCTTAACATATTTTGGGACTCTATTAGGTGCATATATATTTATAATTGTTCTATATTCTTGCTATAGTGACACTGTTATCATTATAAAATGTCCATCTTTTTCTCTAGTGACAAATTTTCTCTTAAAGTCTATCACATCTGATATTAGGACAGTCATGACAGCTGTCTTTTGGTTATGGTTTGCATGGTTTATCTCTTTTCATTCTTCTATTTTCAACTTATTTGTATATTTAAATCTAAATATGTCTTTTATAGATAGCATATATCATGAGTTTTTAAAAAACCCATTCTGCTAAACCATTCTGGTTTTGAGTGTTTAATCCACTTATACTTAATACGATTACTGATAAGGTAGGATCTATGTCCTCATTCTATTTGTTTTCTGTGTCTTATGCCTTTTTTCCTGCTCCTCCATGAATAACTTCTCTTGTGTTAAATAGATATTTTAATTCCATTGTTTTTTTTAACAACATATTTTGAGTTAATTTCTAATTGGTTGACATGGGGGTCATCAACATTGGGTAGGCTTCAGTAGTTGCTGGGCTTCCCTGGTTGGACCCGAATGAGCGACTAACACTTTTGCTTTCTTTCAGTAGTTGTGGCACGTGGGCTCAATTTGTGGCTCCTGGGTTCTAGAGCATAGGCTCAATAGTTGTGGTGCATGGGCTTAGGTGCTTTGCATGGTATCTTCCCGGATCAGGGATCAAACCCAGGTCTCCTGTGCTCTTCACCAAGGAGGTGGATTCTTCTCCACAGAGCCACCAGCACACAAACCTTGGGCGCACCAGGACCCAGAGAGCCCACGGAGACTGAGTCAGAACTGTGTTTGAGTGTTTCCTCTGGAGGTACAGGTCAGCAGTGGACTGCTGCAGGGGCAGGGGCTCTGGGTGCAGTAGACCTGGGTCTGGCATAAGCCCTCCTGGAGGAAGTCACCATTAACCCCAGCATAGAGCCACCAGAGCTTACACAGGACTGGGGAGACAGACTTGGAGCATACAAACAAAACCTTCTGTGCACCAGGACCCAAGAGAAAGGTGCAGTGACCCCACAGGAGACTGACCAAGACTTGCCCGTGAGTGTCCAGGAGTCTCCAGTGGAGGCGTGGGTTGGCAGGGGCCTGCTGCAGGCTGGGGGCTCTGAGCACAGCAGTGCGTGCCTGGGACCTTTTGAAGGAGGTCGCCATTATCTTCATTACCTCCACCATAGTTTGACTCAGGTCAAATAACAGGGAGGGAACACAGCCCCGCCCATCAACAGAAAACTGGATTAAAGATTTACTGAGCATGGCCCGCCCCATGAGAAAAAGACCCAGTTTCCCCCTCAGTCTCTCTCATCAGGGAACTTCCATAAGCCTCTTATCGTTTTCCTTCAGAGAGCAGACAGAATAAAAACCACAGCCATAGAAAACTAACCAATCTATTCACATGGACCACAGCCTTGTCTAACTCAATGAAACCATGAGCCATGCCATGTAGGGCCACCCAAGATGGACAGGTTATAGTGGAGAATTCTGACAAAACATGGTCCACTGGAGAAGGGAATGGCAAACCATTCAGTATTCTTGCCTCAAGAACCCCATGAACAGTATGAAAAGGCAAAAAGATAGGACACTGAAAGATGAACTCCCCAGGTGGGTAGATGCCCAATATGCTACTGGAGATCAGTGGAGAAATAACTCCAGAAAGAATGGAGACGGAGCCAAAGCAAAAACAACATCCAGTTGTGGATGTGACTGGTGATGGAAGTAAAGCCCGATGCTGTAAAGAGCAATATTGCATAGGAACCTGGAATGTTAGGACCATGAATCAAGGCAAACTGGAAGTGGTCAAACAGGAGATGGCAAGAGTGAACACTGACATTTTAGGCATCAGTGAACTAAAATGGACTGGAATGGGTGAATTTAACTCAGATGACCATTATATCCACCTCTGTGGGCAGGAATCCCTTAGAAGAAATGGAGTAGCCATCATAGTCAACAAAAGAGTCCGAAATGCAGTACTTGGATGCAATCTCAAAAAAGACAGAATGATCTCTGTTCGTTTCCAAGACAAACCATTCAATATCACAGTAATCCAAGTCTATGCCCCAACCAGTAATGCTGAAGTTGAACGGTTCTATGAAGATCTACAAGACCTTTTAGAACTAACACCCAAAAAAGATGTCCTTTTCATTATAGGGGACTGGAATGCAAAAGTAGGAAGTCAAAAAGCACCTGGATTAACAGGCAAATTTGGCCTTGGAATACAGAATGAAGCAGGGCAAAGACTAATAGAGTTTTGCCAAGAGAATACACTGGTCACAGCAAACACCCTCTTCCAACAACACAAGAGAAGACTCTACACATGGACATCACCAGATGGTCAATATCAAAGTCAGACTGATTATATTCTTTGCAGCCAAATATGGAGAAGCTTATACAGTCAGCAAAAATAAGATGGAGCTGACTGTGGCTCAGATCATGAACTCCTTATTGCCAAATTCAGACTGAAATTGAAGAAAGTAGGGAAAACCACTAGACCATTCAGGTATGACCTAAATCAAATCCCTTACAATCATACATTGGAAGTGAGACATAGATTCAAGGGATTTGAAAAAGCAAGAGAGTTCCAGAAAAACATCTACTTCCGCTTTATTGACTATGCCAAAGCCTTTTACTGTGTGGATCACAATAAACTGTGGAAAATTCTTCAAGAGATGGGAATACCAGACCACCTGACCTGCCTCTTGAGAAATCTGTATGCAGGTCAGGAAGCAACAGTTAGAACTGGACATGGAACAACAGACTGGTTCCAAATTGGGAAAGGAGTATGTCAAAGCTATATATTGTCACCCTGCTTATTGAACTTGTATGCAGAATACATCATGAGAAATGCTGGGCTGGAAGAAGCACAAGCTGGAATCAAGATTGCCGGGAGAAACCCGGCAACCTCAGATATGCAGATGACACCACCCTTATGGCAGAAAGTGAAGAACCAAAGAGCCTCTTGATGAAAGTGAAAGAGGAGAGTGAAAAAGTTGGCTTAAAGCTCAACATTCAGAAACCTAAGATCATGGCATCTGGTCCCATCACTTCATGGGAAATAGATGGGCAAACAGTGGAAACAGTGATAGACTTTATTTTTGGGGGCTCCAAAATCACTGCAGATGGTGACTGCAGCCATGAAGTAAAAGATGCTTGTTCCTTAGAAGAAAAGTTATGACCAACCTAGACAGCATATTAAAAAGCAGAGGCATTACCTTGCCAACAAAGGTCCATCTAGTCAAAACTATGGTTTTTCCATAGTAATGTATGGATGTGAGAGTTGGACTATAAAGAAAGCTGAGCGCTGAAGAATTGATGTTTTTGAACTATGGTGTTGGAGAAGACTCTTGAGAGTCCCTTGGACTGCAAGGAGATCCAACCAGTCCATCCTAAAGGAAATCAGTCCTGAATATTCATTGGGAAGACTTATTTTGAAGCTGCAACTCCAATACTTTGGCTACTTGATGCGAAGAACTGACTCATTGGAAAAGACCCTGATGCTGGGAAAGATTGAAGGAGGGAGGAGAAGGGGACGACAGAGGATGAAATCGTTGGATGGCATCAACGACTCAATGGACATGAGTTTGAGTAAACTCCAGGAGTTGGTGATGGACAGGGAAGCCTGGCATGCTGCAGTTCATGGGGTCGCAAAGAGTTGGACACAACTGAGCAACTGAACTCAATTGAACTGAACATTAAAATAGTGGGAAATTCAGTTCAGTTCAATTCAGTCACAAAGGAGTAAGCATCTTTTAATTTAAGCATCTTTTTAATTTCATAGCTGCAATATTTTAATGTACCCTATACTATATATTCAAAATTTAGCCAATCCCTCATTGTTGCAATTATATGACTTTCATTTTTTCTTTTCATTTCAAATAACACTGGGGTAAATATTCTTGTACCTATGTCTACATCTCTCATTGTTTCTTTAGACTGAAATCTGGAATGGTAGTGTTGGATTAAGGATCTGAACATTTTCAAGGCTTATGACAGACAATGTTCTTTAGTGGGATTTTTAAAAAATTTCTATTTCTAAAAACAGTGACTCAATTGAAATGGCTAGAGTCATATTCTGCGTGGCATCCCCAGCCCCTGGTTACCTTATAAAATGCCAGTGTGAACTGTTTATGCTGTCAGCACCATTGCAGCAGTCAGCCTGAGCCAGGCTCATGTGGCTGCCCTTTTGGCAGCCTCTGAACCTGCTCTCCTCCCTTGCCAGCCAGCTGATTATGGCACAGGAACTATAGAGACCAAACAGGTCAGCAACCCAAGGTGACTCTAGCCATTTCCAATCGCTTCTCCGCTTTTCTGCACATATGGTCTTCAACACACTTGTGAAATATCTCAGTCTCAATGTGAAAGACTGGGTGCCACTAAGGAGTAGCTAAATCCATTCCAAATGAAAGGAAAATAACAGCAAGCAACACTTTGGCTGCTGCCAGATTCCATTTTCAGAGTCTCCACTTCATACTTCTCATCAAAACCAAGTTAGAGTGTGACAGCAAAAGAGATGGATTCCTGATAATTGTGAAAGATGATTTTTTTGAAATTAAGAACCTTATTTGATCTTGGGTGATATTCACCAAGGTCACTAACTGTATGCTTGTGTTATACAGCTGGTAAGAAAAAATAAGGTGATGTTGAGGCAACAGCAGCAGCACATCTTACTACCTAGTTGAGGCAATGGCAGTCCCGTTTAGAGCCTTGGAACAATCTTTCCAAGGACCAGTGATCACTGGACCATAAAGAACTTTCCTGAGGACACCACAAAATGAATCTGTTTTCATTGAGCCTTTAATTAAAAGGACCAAGAATATCAAACCAAAGTAAGGTTTTATTCATCTACTTGGCTGTGGAAAGATTAAAAGCAAAATGTTTATTTGTAAAATATATTTTAAATTCACTCACAGTTTTTACTATTTTTTGCATCAATATCATACTATTTTTAGTAAATTACTTACAATTTACTATTTATAATATTTATTTACAATACTATTATTACATATTACAATACTATTATTTATAGTACTAATACTGACAATAATCTTTCTGTTCATAAGTGATAATGTGTTTTGACTACATTTGAAACACTAGGAGTTGTTCTGGAAATTCTGTTCACAAATAACATAATTGTTCAAGTGAAAGGCAAAACAGTACTTAATCTAAGACAGAATCTAAATGGCCATGTCGATTGGGTTAAATAGATACATCAACTTCCACTTCATTACAAAGAGGAAGTAATTTGCACTAACTCTTCCTCTGAGCACAACTTTAAAAACCTGGATAAAGTAGGGGAGAAAACATTTTAAGTACATTAAAGATGACAGTAAGTGAGGAATTGCTTGGCCATGATCCCAGAGATGGGACTTCAGGGAGGTGAGTCTGTCATTGAGGTTACTGTTGCCCAAGAGGAACTGGCAAAGCAGGGCTGGTAACGGCCTCACTAAGTGAGGGGTGGACATTTAGAATCCTGGCTTAAGGGGAAACTGAGAAGACAGGAGACTTGTTCTTCATGGGATATTATTTGTATCTTTTGACTTTTATATTCTATACAGGCACCACATTAACACAAAACAAAAAGACCTAAAGGACTATGAAATTCTCTGCTCCAAACCATTTAGAGAGTAAGACTAATAAATCACATGTTTCTTAAAGTTAACAGGCACATATCTATATTCTAGATTTTCAAAATGTAAAAATCAATGTTACTTGAGACTTCACACAGCGATAGAATGTACACTTCTGTTATATTTCGTTACCACATTTTTAGGAATATAGACATAAGGCTTTAAAGCAATACTTTTTTGGTACTACAGAATATAATTCTAAAAATAATAAGTGTGTTTTTAATAATCAGTTAATGCCCCCCGGATACAACACAACCAACACCCAAGTCTCTGATGATCGGTTTTACTTTACAAATCTGTACAAGTATTTCCTTCCATTTACCAATTTACCATTATAGTACCACATTACTAAGATCTGATCATGAGTTTAAAAGGTTAGAAATTATAATTGAAATAGTATTTCTCTTCCTGTAACAGAATCACAGGTAGACTCTAGATATTCCTTATTCGTTTAAAGAGATGTGTTTAAATTAGGATCACTAATGAAACTGATAATATAATTAACTTTGTGATAAGGCAAAAGGAGAAGGGGGAAACAGAGGATGAAGTGGTTGGAGAGCATCACCGACTCAATAAACATGAATTTGAGCAAACTCCAGGAGATAGAGGAGGACTGGGAAGCCTGGTGTGCTGCAGTGGATGGGGCCACAAAGAGTCGGACTTGACTTAGCAACTCAACAGTAACAATACATACTTTAGAGACTAAAGATGAAATCCCCAACTTTTTAATCCACCAAATTCTCCCAAGAAGTTAGTATTGTGAATTTCTAGTGTTTTTTTCCATTTTTGATGCAGAAAATGAGTTCAAATAGTTTAAGAAAGTGACTGGTAGAGCAGTAAAACCATGAGTTCAACTGAAAGGATGAAGTGCTTATACTGGTTCAAAAAAGTAAGCTCCTGATTTGCACAGC
This sequence comes from Bos indicus x Bos taurus, assembly GCF_003369695.1. Classification (NCBI taxonomy): domain Eukaryota; kingdom Metazoa; phylum Chordata; class Mammalia; order Artiodactyla; family Bovidae; genus Bos; species Bos indicus x Bos taurus. The sequence goes on along the minus strand of NC_040097.1, from coordinate 13,770,956 downwards.
ATGTCCAGTCTGAGACTACATGACTTAAAAGGAATAAAAAAAATTTACTGTTAAAACATCAGTAAAGAATATAAGGTAGAAAAAAAAAGACAAAGAGCTGAGACATCTGAGCCCTGGTGAAATAAAGAATACAAAGGCAGTAATTAGAACAAACTCATAAAAAAGTTAATGAAGAACATAAATGCCATCTGTTTCCCGTGTTCCTTAAAGGCAGTACTGAAGGCATCTTATTGTTTTGACGTTACGCAGCATTCCTTCACTGCTGCTGTTGAGGTGCTGAGTTGTGTCTCTTTTGTGACCCCAAGGACTGTAGCCCCCCAGCAACTCTGTCCATAGGATTTTCCAGGCGAGAATACTGGAGTGAGTTGCCATTTCCTTCTCCAGGGGATCTCCCCAATCGAGGGATTGAACCTGCATTGATAGGTGGGTTCTTTACCACTGAGCCACCAGGGAAACCCATTCCTTCACTGCTGCTGCTGCTGCTAAGTCGCTTCAGTAGTGTCCGACTCTGTGCGACGCCATAGACGGCAGCCCACTAGGCTCCTCTGTCCCTGGGATTCTCCAGGCAAGAATACTGGAGTGGGTTGCCATTTCCTTCTCCAATGCATTAAAGTGAAAAGGGAAAGTGAAGTCGCTCAGTTGTGCCCGACTCTTAGCGACCCCATGGACTGCAGCCTACCAGGCTCCTCCATCCATGGGATTTTCCAGGCAAGAGTACTGGAGTGGGTTGCCATTGCCTTCTCCATTCCTTCACTATATTGTAGTAAATATCACCTCTCTTTACCCATGTGGTTTAAGTGGGATTGACTCCAGTCCCAGCTCCAGAGGTATTTGTCATTTAGAATAGCCCTTCCCTCTGGCCAAGGGATTGGAACAGAGAAGCCTAGGTCATCAATTTAGAGATGCTTAGGTTTCCCCGGTGGCTCAGCTGGTAAAGAATCTACCTGCAAGGGAGGAGATCTGGGCTCGATCCCTGGGGTGGGAAGATCTCCTGGAGAAAGGCATGGCAACCCACTCCAGTGTATTTGCCTGGAGAATACCCATGGACAGAGGAGCCTGGCAGGCTGCAGTCCATGCGGGTCTCAAAGAGTTGGACACAACTGAGCCACTAAGCACAGCACAGCACAGGGGGATTTTATGCTTAGGGTGTCTAGAAAAGAAAAAGTATGTGAAGCTATTTTGTAAATTTGAGAAAACTGAGATGCGTTTAGGCTTCAGAGACCACCTCCCATTCCGTGAGTGCCACATTGGATTATAGCCCCCTTTTCTCAATACAGTGCCTCTACCTGTGTGTGCAGAGGCAGTAGAGCCCAGGAGTTTGCTTTATTTTGGGGCGGGGGGTGGTGCTGGCTGTACCATGCAGCTTGTGGGACGTTAGTTCCCTGACCAGGGGTTGAACCCAGCCCTCAGTAGTGAGAGCAGAGAACTGCCAGGGAATTCCCTAGCATAGGAGTTAAGCGCATAAACTATAGAGCCAAACTCTTAGTCTTAATCTCAGCTGTTTCTTGCTAGCTGTGTGACCCTGGGCAAGTCATTTGGGCTCTTTACGACTCAGTTTCCTTATCTGTAAAATGAGAAAAACTGTAGAACTCAATAATGTTGAGGTCTAAATGAATTAATACATCAAAGCACTTAGAACATTGCTTAATACAGGGTAGTGAAAGTCGCTCAGTCCTGTCCAACGCTTTGCGACCCCATGGACTGAATTCTCCTGGCCAGAATACTGGAATGGGTAGCCTTTCCCTTCTCCAGGGGATCTTCCCAACCCAGGGATCAAACCCAGGTCTCCCACATTGCAGGCAGATTCTTTACCAGCTGAGCCACAAGGAAAGATCAAGTATAGACTGGAGTGGGTAGCCTATCCCTTCTCCAGATCTTCCCGACCCAGGAATCAAACCAGGGTGTCCTGCATTGCAGGCAGATTCTTTACCAACTGAGCTATGAGGGAAGCCCCAGTAAGTACTATATAAATGTTAGCTATTATTGTTGTTGTCATAAGGATTAAACTAATGAGTAAAACGCTTAGAACAGTGCCTGACACATAGTAAATTGTGCATAAATATTATTCATTATTAAGACCATTCAGTCATTCAGCTCTTCAACAGATATTTACTGAGTACATTTTCTGTGCCAGGCTAATAACATCTTCACTCTAGCCCAGTGTACTAGACAAATACCTGACTGAGAATATACACGTGTCTATATAAATAGACACCACCAAGGGACTTTCACTACGCTGTACTAATATTAGTTCCCTTCCACCTTTTGGGACTGGGGAGATTTTTAGGGGCCTTTTGGATCCCTCTCTCTTTCTCTCCCTCCCTCTCTACCAACAAATACCTGAATACCTACTACCTGCCAAGGACTATGACAGACTTTAAAGATGTAAGAGGGAACAAGGCAGGTAAGATTCTGGACCTCTTACATCTTTTGTTTTCTGGAAAGAAACAAGCCAGTTATGACATAAAATATTTTCACATTGTGATAAGTACTATGAAGAAAATAATCATGGAGATGACAGCCCCGGAGAAGGAATTCAGAAGTGGTGACACTTAAGCCCTAAGACCTAAAAGATGAAAGGAGATGGCTGTGCAACAAGTCAGGGTAAAGAGTGCCCCAGGAGGAAGGAAAAGCACATGCAGTCTTGCAGGCAGCAAAGAACTTGGGTGTTTGAGACTAAATGAACAATGCTGCTAGAGCAAAATTTCCCTGGGATTGTGGCAGGAGGTGTAGTGAAGGGGGAATCAAATGGATATAGTGAGTCATGAAGGGCCCGTAGATGCTGACAAGGAACTGGATCTTAGGACCAATAGGAAATCACTAAATTTTAGTGTCTAATAGGTTGCAGGAAATTACTTCCTCTTTAAGACCACTCTTGCTGCAATGTGAAAAACTGCTTAAGGCTGGTAAGGGTGGAAGCTGGGATTTCAGGTGGAAGACAACTAGACAACAGCAGGTAAGACATGATGATGGCATGGCTTGTATTAAGAAAGGTCCTTGCGAAAATTAATGACCCCATGTCAATATTTGTGCAGAAAGAAACCTCTATGATTGCGATGCAAAAATTTCAGATGAAGGATATTGTCTTGTCCTAGAATGCACTTTGGGGGCAGGGGGAATTGCTGTTGAAGAAGTCAACATGAAAATAAATATTTGTTTATTCTAGATATAGGAACTTACAATCTTAGCACACATCGTTAAATGCAAAATATTATTTCCAAAATGTAATTTTCAATTTCATTTTAGTTTAGATGATTAGGAACTTTCTGAGGATACAACACACATGGCTTGACAACTGGAGGAAAAAAAAAAAAAAAAGGGTGTCCACGCAGAAAGAACAGCCAGGGACAAAAGCAACGGGACAAGAATGAGACTGCCATAGTAAAGGACCAGAAAGTAGCCCAGTGGCTGGAGGAGTAAGTAGCCATCAGCACAAGGTATGTGGTCCATTTTTAATCAATGACCAGGAGATGGCTTCTCATTCATCTGTCACCTCCACACTGCCCGTATATCACACAACGACGGTGTGCTCAGTCTCAGTCGCTTCTATCCATGGGATTTCCCAGGCAAGAATACTGGAGTGGGATGCCACTTCCTTCTTCAGGAGATCTTCCGCACCCACGGATGGAACCCGCATTTTCTGAGTTGGGAGGCGTGAGCCACCACCAGGGAAGCCCTATATCACGCAGTAGCCAGGAAATTAAAAAAAAAAAAAAAAAAAAACTAGCAGAGTAAGGTATAGCTACCTCGCGCTACAGTATTTTTCAGCTATCTCACAAGAGCTGATAAAAACTCCATCCACTTCCAGCGAACCAGGAATAGAAACACTAGTTCTAAAGAGAATTAGCCCATCGTCTAGAGAGTGCCTGTGTATTCCCGACGGCTTCACGATAAGGCTCTTTTCGGTTTGATCACCGTCTTAAGGCCCCTCCCGGCACACCCTCAAAGATCCACAATTTTGGAAAATTCTCAGGAACCTCCTCCTGCGAGCGGTTCTTCAAGCCACTCCACACGTAGCCCTGCCTCCCCAGCCTTGGGCCCTCCAAACTAGAAAGCGGCGCCTCTTCTCCAGCCGGAGCAAACCAGCTCTCCTAGAAAAAGCGAATGTTCACAGACTAAAACCGCAACATCACTTCCGATCCCCGGCCCCAGCCGCCGCTTTACACCGGAAGTCGCCGGCGTGACGTGGCAAAACGCCCGTCGGGGGCGTGTCCCCGTAGAGCCAATGGGCTCTGTCCACCTCCCTTCTCTGTCACCGTTTTGTCGATTCACGGCCTGTGATGTAAGAGGGAGGCGCGGAGGGAGATAAGGAATCCAAGAGGGGTCAGGCGTCGCCGTCGCCCTGAAGACGGAGGAGGGGCAAGATGGTTTACATCTCGAATGGTGAGTTGAAGGGGCAAAGTGGGCGACCTCCGTGCTGGGAAGCCGGACCCCGGGTTTCTTCCATCCTCGCCCGCCGGCCTGGCACCGCTTTCCCGGGCACGCCCCCCGGCCAAATGGAGCTGGGGGCGAAGTCGCCCCGGCCTGCAGCTCCTCAGCCGATCGTCCCTGAGCCGGCGGCGGGACTGAGGTCCCCTTGATGACTGCTATGCCGAGCGTCCGGCGATCTCGCCCTCCTGGAGCTTCTGCTTGTGGGTCTTGAAAAGTGGTCTTTCCTTTTCGGGCGTCAGTGTCCTTAAGTATTAATAGTGAAGACCACAGTGTTTACACCATCTGCGTTGCGCTATGCCTTTTTTAAAAGAGTCGCTCGTGTGTCCACGCATTCAGTCTCTATATCGCCTTATCCGGGTGAAACGTATTGTCTGTTTTGCGGGTGGAGACTTAGCCGCAGCCGGATTAATTAGTTTGCCCAGGATCACAGAAGTAGTTCTGATGGTTTATTGGGGTTTCTAACGCCGGTAGGCTGACGTCAGCTTCCTTGCGGTTATCTACTACGCTGCCTCTTTCCGTAACTTGTAAGAGCCTGGACTAAAAGCTTTGGATAGACTTTTTCCCTCCAGGTGAGAGAGAGCTCGTCACGCAGGTAATTTTCTGCCCTAATATCAAGGGGCATAGGGAGAAACAGCACTCCCTGTGGGAACAAGCTGATTATTCCTGGAATGGAGAAGCTGAGAGAGACTTAATTCAGTGGTTCCCCAAAGACAGTGAATGGAAAGAAAGACACAGTATGACTGGGAAAAATGTCAGAACTGCCTGCCCAGTTGTTTGACTCAGGTAACACAAATGTCCTGGTGCCCTCTTAACTAGTTCTTGGATCACAGGAGCCAGGTCCTGGTTTCGTTTGAATCATCTGTTTATCTTAAGACGCTATGAAGACACTGTAGTCTGAAGTCTTCTGGCTGAGCACACTTTGCATTTCTTTGCTTTTCAAAATCTCTCTTCTGCTCCGAAACTCAAAAGTTTCGTCTTGGTTTTAGGCACTTGCAGACTTTGTGTTACATCCTTTGTGGTTAAGGCTGGCAGCTTCTATTATTTACTGACTACTTACATATATTTGTAGTGTGTCTTGTGTATGCCTTGTCGTCTTTCATCTACATAAATGAAGTCTTATTAGGGCCTCGAATCTCGCTTGTATAGTTGAGAAATGCCAGTTGCATTCAAGCCACTTATTTCTATCTGAGGAGAAGTTTCTGCCTTCAGAAACTGGGAGAAAAAGCACAAAAAACTGAATGGTACAAATGCATTCAATAGGCTCTTTAGAACTGCATAGGAAGAAATTGACCAGTTCTAGTTAGATCTCTTTTCTTAGAAGGACTGTATCAGTATTTCATAGGTGACAAAAATTTTCTCTTACTGTCAGATGACTTTTTCTTTTTCCAATAATTCTGTATGATGACTAGTCTTGGAATGCTTTTTCTTAGAGAAGGAAAATGTCTCAATGATGCAGAGCTAGTAAGAGGCCGAACAAAGCCAGTCACATACTGTTGGTATTGTTCAGTTGCTCAGTCATGTCGGTGTCAGACTCTTTGCAGCCCCATGGATTGTAGCCCACCAGGCTCCTCTGTCCATGGCATTTGCCAGGCAAGAATACGAGAGTGGGCTGCCATTTCCTTCTCCAAGGGATCCTCCCAACCCCGGGATCTTCCGGACCCAGGGATCGAACCCATGTCTCCTGCATTGCAGGTGGTTTCTTTACCACTGAGCCACCTGGGAAGCCCTCACACTGTAGTAGCCCCCTTTTCTCAATAGTTGTGTAAGAGCTCAGATCCGAGTGGATACTGAAAGTAAGCTGGTCTGTGAAAGAGGAAAAGTAAGCTGTAGCTGGGGGTGGGGGTGTGTGTGGGGGGTGGCAGTGAGTGTGGTGAAGCCCGAAGCCCTTGGGAAAATGGAGAGAACATGTAGTTGACAGATGGCTCTTCTCTCAAAATATTCTGACCTGTTGATTGACAAGACTGAAACTCTATAGAGTATTCACTTTTCCTGATATAGCTTCTATTATTTAAAGTGGTTTGAAAAGTAGATGCATTTTTCTGTTAGATAAAACTGGAGTCTGTAATTAGGATCAACAGCATTCTGTTAAAGAAATAGCCATAAGCCAAATGCTCTTTAGTACTTCAGTTCAGTTCAGTTCAGTTCAGTCGCTCAGTTGTGTCCAACTCTTTGCAACCCCTTAGAGCACCCAAATTTTTGTCTTTTAGGAATTTTAACATAACAACTGTTATGTGCTTATAAAGATTTTAAGAGTATGTATAAACAGTCTTTTTATCTAGGCAAGAGACTTTGCAAGTGAAAGAGATACTCCAAACACATTTAGGAAATGGAAGTGGTGTGAGCATTCTTTATACTCATTCATCTCATTTGTTTCCTCAAAATGCTTGAATAAACAGATATTTGTACACCCATGCTCTTAGTAGCATGTTCACAGTAGCCAAAACGTAGAAGCAACCCAAGTGCCCATCAATAGATGAATGGATAAACAAAATGTAGTATATGCATACAGTGGAATATTCATCAGCCTAAAGGAAGGGTATTTTGACATATTCTACAATATGGATGAATCCTGAAGATATTGTACTAAGTGAAATAGCCAGTTGTTAAAATACAAATAGTGTATGATTCCTCATACAAGTTTCCTAGAGCAGTCAAGTTCATAGGGACACCAAGTAGAATGGTGGTTTTCAGGGTCTGGGGAGTGGAGAAATGGGAAGTTGGTGTTTAAGGGGTGTGGGGTTGTTTGGGGAAGATGAAAACGCTCTGGAAGTAGCTGATGATGATGGTTGTACGGTAATGTACTTAATGCCATAGAATTATACACTTGAAATGATTAAAGTGATAACATTTTTTGTGTATATTTTACCTCATTAAAAAAAAGAAAAATTCTTGAAATATTACCCACCAAAAATTACAAACTATCAGATCAGATCAGTCGCTCAGTCGTGTCCAACTCTTTGCGAAACCCATGAATCGCAGCACACCAGGCCTCCCTGTCCATCACCAACTCCGGGAGTTCACTCAGACTCACGTCCATCGAGTCAGTGATGCCATCCAGCCATCTCATCCTCTGTCGTCCCCTTCTCCTCCTGCCCCCAATCCCTCCCAGCATCAGAGTCTTCTCCAATGAGTCAACTCTTCACATGAAGTGGCCAAGGTACTGGAGTTTCAGCTTTAGCATCATTCCTTCCAAAGAAATCCCAGGGCTGATCTCCTTCAGAATGGACTGGTTGGATCTCCTTGCAGTCCAAGGGACTCTCAAGAGTCTTCTCCAACACCACAGTTCAAAGCATCAATTCTTCAACACTCAGCCTTCTTCACAGTCCAACTCTCACATCCATACATGATCACTGGAAAAACCATAGCCTTGACTAGACAGACCTTTGTTGGCAAAGTAATGTCTCTGTTTTTGAATATGCTATCTAGGTTGGACATAATTTTCCTTCCAAGGAGTAAGCATCTTTTAATTTCATGGCTGCAGTCACCATCTGCAGTGATTTTGGAGCCCCCCAAAATAAAGTCTGACACTGTTTCCACTGTTTCCCCATCTATTTCCCATAAAGTGATGGGACCGGATGCCATGATCTTCGTTTTCTGAATGTTGAGCTTTAAGCCAACTTTTTCACTCTCCTCTTTCACTTTCATCAAGAGGCTTTTGAGTTCCTCTTCACTTTCTGCCATAAAGGTGGTGTCATCTGCATATCTGAGGTTATTGATATTTCTCCCGGCAATCTTGATTCCAGTTTGTGTTTCTTCCAGTCCAGCGTTTCTCCTGATGTACTCTGCATATAAGTTAAATAGAAGGCATTATTTGACATATGAAAGGAATGACGTCTAGATCACAGAGCTTCTCTTCCCCAAACCTTTCCTTAGGACCATATACGCATAACAGACTTCTCCTTGCGTAGACTATTTGGAACAGCGAACATGTTGAAAATTGAGCTTATGATTGTTACCCGACTGATTAAGTGTAATGTTTCTTGTGTTAGGGATTTGTAGCACTAACCAAAGTTTCTTCATTCTTATCTGCAGGACAAGTGTTGGACAGCAGGAGTCAGTCCCCATGGAGATTATCTTTTATAACAGATTTCTTCTGGGGAATAGCTGAGTTTGTGGTTTTGTTGTAAGTATAGCAGTGCTGTTAACAGCCCTGATATTTAAGTTGACAGGGGTACATTAGAGACATTACGGTGGTATCTTAAACAAGCTCAGCTTTCCTGAAGCAGTTTTCAATTGTGAATTTTATTAATAGTTTTTCTAAGAGAGATGAAGACCTGTACACTGGTAAAACTCCCCTCAAACACCTTGTATGATTATAAATATCTTCTTGAGTTAGTAAGGTTGACCATGACTTAGCCCTCGTGGTAACCATTTCAGCCTGCAGCTATGGGGCCAGACCAACTCCTTCTGTTGCCCAGTGACATACCTCACTTTCTGTACGTGCAACTATTATTGCACAGTATACATTGAGTAAACAAGGGGAATTAGATCTTGAATTTTAAGAGCTCCCAAGCCATAAACATTTTTTCTTAAATGAAGGATTAGCATCAATACACAGGATACACATAATTCACCATAATTTCAAGCAATTCTTAGTTAAATTCTTTTTTTTTTGGTCTTTCATATTCTGTTTTATGAAAATTTTTCATCAACTACTAAAAATTCTTACTCATCCAAAATTTAAACATACATTTGAGTGTCTCATGGGCCAAGAACTGCAGAGATGTGGGAGATAGTTTCTTCATTGACTTTAATGTCAGTAAATACTTTCATTTTACAAGGGGCCTTGGGGGAGGGCATGATGGTGGGAGGTGGACATCAGAGGAGGTTATTCCAGGTGGGAGAGACACAAGAAAGATGGCAGAGGAGTTTGAAAATCAGCCTATGGTATTTACACTTAATTTGATGGTAGCTCTGGTATATAAAGTTTAATCTGATGGCTGCATGTAGCATAAATTAAAAGGGTAAAATGGAAGAGACTACCATAGAGAAATACAACAGGGGACAGAGAGGCCTAAGTTTGGTACTCACTGCAAAACTTCTTTGCAATCTCTTACAAATTTCACCTCCATATTGTTTATTTAATTAATTTAGTTAAATTTTAATTTAATTTAGTTAAATCCTTTCCCCTTTACAAATAAAATTCCATTTAAATGAATTCCCAGAAAGCCCTGTGCCTCTGGCATACCACCTCAACCCCTCCTTCCCCAGGGTAACATTAGGTAAGCTTTTGGCACAGGAAATACACATGCAGTACTTTAAAAGCAGTCTCTGGGGCTTAACAATCAAGACAGAGCAGAGGAAGAAAGTTGGAGTTGACTCTGGTTTCAGAGTCATTCGTAGACTCTGTGTAGAAGAGTTACAGCAAATAAGAAAGACAAGAGATGGTAGCTTCAGCACAGAACACAGCATACTACGTTGAAACCTGTGTTTGTGATAGATGGTGTTGTCTAGCTGGCCTCAAGAAAGGGAGCTTTGGAGCTAAGTTAGTTTAGTCTTCCTCCCACAAAGATGATAGTTGAAGCCATGGAAATTTTACAGTGTTGAAAGTGGATCTTCTGTTGTTTTCTGCTCCTTTCAGTTTCAGAACTCTGCTTCAACAAGATGTGAAAAAGAGAAGAGGCTATGGAAGCTCATCTGATTCCAGATATGATGACGGAAGAGGGTATAACTTTTTAAATTAATAAAAGATGTTTTTACCCCTCTGTGTAATTTATTAAATTAAAAATAGGCAGACAGACATATTAGGCTCATTTAAAGGCTTAAATTCTGTTTACAAAATTAATGCATTATTGTAAATCAAACAAGTTGCCTCTGATTTGATAATCTGAATTAATCTGACAAAGCTAAATGTATCAAATATCCTATGGGAAAAGTCTAAATTAGAGATTGAAAAGCGATGGTCAACATTAAAATCTAGAGATTTCACTTCAGAGTCTATAGATTTCCAGCTGCTAATGGAAATCTCAAGATCCAGCAGCACTGGGTGAGGCTTGTGTTTCCATATGGCTAAAATAAACTGGAGTTGGGTTTCAGGTAGGCATTTTAGGAGCTGTTGTTCCATTTATCATAATTCTTGCTTCACTCATGTATGTAATGTATCTATGTGGTCTCTTTCAGTATTTGAATTTTCAACTCAGATCTAAATAAATGGTAGTTCCTATTTTAAATTAAGAAAAAGATCTATTTGAGTGTTTGAAAAGAACCTACTAAACAGTAGAAATTAACTTTTCTTATCTTAGGCCACCAGGAAACCCCCCCAGAAGAAGAATGGGTCGAATTAATCATCTGCAGGGCCCTAATCCTCCTCCAATGGCCGGTGGATGAGGAAGGTAACTTACAGTCTGCAGTTCTCCAGAGATTTCATTTTGAAAATGCCTCCTTAGGAAGGCTGTCTTTAGGAAAATAGATGTCACAGCATTTTATACTCAGATGTCTTATTTGGAAAAATATTTATATCTTAACCCTTGAAAAATTATCTTTTGAATCAAAATGTCTTTTGAAGAAAGTTTTATAACATGCAATGACTGAGTTTTTCATACAGATCCGAATTACCAATTAGTAACTATTATAATGTTCTCTTTTAGGTAAATGTCTGCTCTAAGAAGCAGACAACTGGACGTGCACATTAATAGCAGAAGGAAACCATCAAGAAATGGAGTATGGATCATGCTGGACAAGTTAGATGAATGTGTACGTCTAAACAAGGATTGCTCTGTGTCCTCACAGACGAATGAGGTCATGCTGGGAATTCCCTCCGCAGGGATCTGGCATGACTGACACGCAGTTCTATAAATGCACGTTTGTCTCATCTTTTTTGTATCGTCTGTGAAAGTGTTAATATAGTTTTAATAAGTAAATATTTTTAGGTTACAAAGCTGACTTCTCAACTTCTCATCTTTATAAAATTAAAACTCAAAAAGCTGCAAATTTGAAGGAAAATAAAAGACTGTATATTGATTACTATTAGTGTCACCTTTTTCAACTTATGAAATATTGTTAGTTGTTGGGTTTTTTGTTCTCATTTATAAATAAATCACTGTGCTTATTTCAGTAGTATGCATATGATATCTATACTCTTGAATTAATTTTAAATCTTAAAACCTATCTGTCCCATGGATTTTTAATACAGTATGTCTTATTTGCTACCAAATGTAGTTAGCAGGGTACTTATAAAGCCATAATCAACAGACCTGAGCTACAGAATGTACGTTTGATAAATGGTCTTTAAAATTACGGACTTCAGTGCTATCTGCCAATTTTAGTTCTAAAGATGCTACCTGTTGGCTTTAACCCCATCTGAATCCAGGTAACTCTTCTTTCACTAGAATGAAAACTATTCGGTTAGGGATTTTTCTTCTTTATCCCAGTGCTTTGAACCGTGGCTACATGTAATAGGCACTGAAATAGTTATGAAAAAATGAATAGTACAGACAATTCTGTGTGTCTTTGGATCCAAGGTGTTCAGGTAAAAGTATTTTTGTATCCATATGTAAGCATTTATTCAACTCTGCCTGGAAATGGGAGTGGAGGGGCATTAATACACTGGTTTGTATGAAGGCCGGATCACAGGAGGACAAGATTGGAAGCAGGGAAATGCATTCAGAGGATGTTGTGTTCTAAGTGAGACAGTAGATTGGACTAGGTAATGGTGGTAGGAATGGAGAGGTGGTTGCATTGAAGGCATATTTGAGAGACTGTGGGATTTGCTGATGGATTTGGTTGTAGAAGATGTGGACGGCTGAAGAAACAAAGTGAAACTGGATGGTTTAAGTGAGAGCAGATATATGGGGGATCAAGAGTTCCATCTTGTATATGTTTGCAATATCTTGTAGACATCTAAGTGGAGATACTAAAGAAGCAATTGGTTATCAGGGAGAGATCCAAACTGGAAATACATATTTGGGAGTTCTCTTCATATTTAAAGCCATGAAACTGGATCAAGTCTTACAAGGAGTGTAGGGAGAGAGAGAGAGATGTGTGTGTGTGTGTGTGTGTATATATATATATATGTATATGCCCTAACTCTCCAGGGAATACTAACATTACTAACATCCGAGGCTAGACTGAGCACAGCCAGTGAAGTACGAGGAGAACTAAAATTATGTACGTTATCTGAGAAGCCAGAAGAAACACATGTGAGGTTTAAGCGAGATGCTAGGTATCCCCGATTCAACAGCAAGTACACAAAACAAAACACAAGTAGGTGGCCGACACGGTGCAGCCATGACCAATCGCATCAGCATCCGCCCAATCCACTCCCCACCCCGCCCGCTCCGGGCGGCTCCGCCTCCGCCCTTCCGCCTTCCCGGAATCCTCTGGGCCGACGCCTGGCGGCCACCTTGTCTGTGGGCTGTCGCCCAAAGAGGTATCGTCTGCGCAGAGACCAATTCTTTGGCACTCGCGTCGCGTCACTGAAGCTAGAGACTGCAGGGGCGTCGGCGGCCGACATGACCCAGGCGGAGAAGGGAGAGGCGGAGAACGGGAAGGAGAAGGGCGGGGAGAAAGAGAAGGAGCAGCGCGGGGTGAAGCGACCCATCGTGCCCGCGCTGGTGCCGGAGTCGCTGCAGGAGGTGAGGCGGCGGGGGCGGGCCTCGGACTCGGCTTCCGGGCCCGGGCGGGGAGCTGGGCGAGGGGAGGAGACTGGCGAGCCGACCCGAGGCTTCGGGCCCTCACCTGGGTGGGTGGTGCAAGGGGGTCATTTCCCGTTCGCTCCGAGGGCTCTGGGCAGATGGCCAGGTCACTGCGTCCCCGCCGGTCGCCCCCAGCAACTGCTGTACGAGCCCCTTCCGGACCGTGAGAGCAGGACAAGGCTGTCACTTTACTGTCATATGGTTGAGGGAGCCGACTGGATGGTGTGTAGACAGTTCCACTCTCTAGGATTCTCCCACTTTGAGAGGAGGAGGCGGGAGGAGAAAGCTCCAGTTGAGTGGGGGCAGTAGGTAACAAGGCCTGATGTGGGATGGCTACATTGTTGTTCAGCACCATTGATGTTCAGTCGCTACGTCGTGTGCGATTCTTTGCGACCTCATCGACTGCAGCACACCAGGCCTCCTTGTCCTTCATCATCTCCTGGAGTTTGCTCAAAATCAGGTGCATTGAGTTGGTGATGCCATCCAACCATCTCCTCCTGTCATCCCCTTCTCCTCCTTTTTTTCAATCTTTCCCAGCATCAGGGTCTTTTCCAGTGAGTCAGCCCTTCACATCAGGTGACCAAAGTATTGGAACTTGAGCTTCAGTATCAGTGCCTTCAATGAATATTCAGGGTTGATTTCCTTTAGGATTGACTGATTTGATCTTGCAGTCCAAGGGACTCTCAAGAGTCTTCTCCAGCACCACAATTCGAAAGCATCAATTCTTCAGTGCTCAGCTTTCTTTATGGTCCAACTCTCAAATCCATGCACAACTACTGGAAAAACCATAGCTTTGACTATATGGACCTTTGTTGTCCAACCAAAAGTGCTATCTCTGCATTTTAACGTGGGCTCTCTAGGTTAGTCATAGCTTTTCTCCAAGGAGCAAACGTCTTTTAATTTCATGGCTCCAATCACCATCTGCAGTGATGCTGAAGCCCAAGAAAATAAAGTCTGTCACTTTTTCCATTTTTTTCACCATCTATTTGTGCAGCTGACACCTAGACAAAGATCTAAAGGATATTTAGGAGTTAGCCATGGGGAGTGTGAGGACAGGAGAACATTGTGGAGAAGACCTGGGCCAAGAGAGCATAGGAAAGCATTGGAGGTGAGAATATCTGGAATCAGGGAAAAAGAGAGAGCAAGAAATAAGACTGGAGATCTTAAGAGGGGTGTCATCATGAGAGTGGTATAAGGCAGAGCCTGGCCTCTTCTGAAGGGGAACTTTGGAAGAGCTAGCCAGACTCCGAGCTGCATGATCAACTCTTTTAATCCTCATAGTAGCTCTCTGAGGTAGGAACTTCAGTCAGAGCCAAGAAGTGGCACGGTCTGAATTTGAAGCCATGTCTGTGAATCCAGAGCCTGGGCCCTTAACCACTGTTGGAATATTTGTTTACCATCAGTCAGTCATGGAGCACCTTTTGGTTTTTGCATGTCCTCTGTGGCACCTCTACTGTTATTTGCGGAATGCCTTTTTTTTTTTCCTTCTGAATCTTTTCTTAAGCAATAACGTCCAGGAAATGATATGTAGGATTCACTGGCTAGTTACTCTAATATGTTAAAATAAATATGTAATTATTAAAAAGTCCTTGTCCAGACTTTGGAAAACTGTATTTACTACCCCAGAGCTTCCCAATCACTGTCCTGCAGGCTGTGTGCCATTGATGGGGTACAGGTGTCCCCGACAGCAGGCTTCCCAGGTAACTCATTGGTAAAGAATCCGCCTGCCAAGCAGGAGACGCAGGTTTGATCCCTGGGTCTGGAAGATCACCTGGAGAAGGAAATGGCAACCTACTCCAGTATTCTTGCCTGGGAAACCCCATGGACAGAGGAGCCTGGGGGACTACGAAGCAGCCCTGTCGGTTTAACTCAGTCTCCTAGATATGTGTTGTCTGCCGTAACACACAAAAGCCTGAGGAGTCTGCTGAATAGCATCAGGCCTTTGTGAGAATGGTGCCATCACCATGCAACAGATGACCTCTGTGCCATGCACTGGGCATAGAGCAGTGAACGAGACAGTAACAGTCCCCTCTTACATGAAGGTTTTGTCTTCTGGGAGAGCAGTCAGTAAATCATTGTAAGAATGACAAGTGTCATGAAAAGGAGGGGTGCCCTAAGATTTTATTACAGCAGGACAAACACGCCTGGTCTAATGACAGTTAACACCTGAAGGGAAGAGTAAGATTTAAAAGGGAGAAAGAACACTGCAGACAAAAGGAAGTGCCTTTGTGCAGGCCTGAAGGTCAGCACTGTAAGCTAAGAAATCAGGAGACATCTGGATTTGGAAGACCAAAGAGACTGAAAAGGAAGTAGTTCTAGAGTAAAGCTAGAGAAATAAGCAGGGTCCTGATCTTGGATGTTCTGAACTGTATCTTACCAACAAGTTACAGAAATGTTTTGAAAGGGGGCAGGCCAGGAAGACACAACTGTAGCCAATGGGTGGAACGGACTAGGTGCTGGCTGAGGAGTCGTGCTGGAAAGGCCATTCTCAATGCAGGCATCCATTTGTCAGAAGGACTGTTGGAGTCTCTTTGAGTCCCCCCTGAGTCCCTCAGCGTGTTTCCATGGTAAAGGTTCCTCAGTCACTCAGGTTATGTTCTTCTCCATTGAGAAATCTGGATCTAAAAGCCCACTGTCTCAATTTGTGCTCCTTGGTCAGTCCTTGGTGACTGTCTCCCAAGAACGGGTGGTGAAAGGCAGACATCCGAGGATAGAATTGTGAACTCCGGCCTTTTAACTCCAAACTCTTACCAGATCAGGTAAATAGCACAGAGTCAATAAGGGTAACGTATTTAAAAAACAGTGACCAAAATACAGTTTATGCTCATTCTCGAAAGTGGTTCCTGTATTGAGCCTTACTTTCCAGCATTAGAAAACAGTGATTCTGTTCTAATACTACATTTCTTCCCTCACCTACTCAACCAATGTTGTCATAGCTGAGCGATGATATTGATTACCTCAGGAGCTTTTGTAAATTGCAGATTCCTAGGCTGTCTCTCAGAGAAGGCAATGGCACCCCACTCCAGTACTCTTGCCTGGAAAATCCCATGGATGAAGGAGCCTGGTAGGCTGCAGTCCATGGGGTCGCTGAGGGTCGGACACGACTTCACTTTCAATTTTCAGTTTCATGCATTGGAGAAGGAAATGGCAACCCACTCCAGTGTTCTTGCCTGGAGAATCCCAGGGATGGGAGAGCCTGGTGGGCTGCCGTCTATGGGGTCGCACAGAGTCGGACATGACTGAAGTGACTTAGCAGCAGCAGCAGCAGGCTGTCTCTCCCAGGAGATTCTGAATCAGAAAGTTTGTAGTGAAGCCTTAGGGTCTTTTTATTTTGTTTTTTTTTAACAAGGATCTTTAGGTGTTCAGATTTAGGGAACCCAGCACTTCACGAGTCATAGTATTCCCCACACTCTTATTCCTTATTTGTCTTCTTTAGTAAATGGAAAGTTCTCTAGTGGCTGGGACTTTGTCCTTGTCATCATTGTACCTGTAGTGCTTGGCACAGAAACACCCTCAAATCATAGCTTGATTTGCACTGGGTACTTAGGATTTCATTCATTTAAACAAAGATGTGTTGACCTTTGTGCCATGAGTCAGACCCTCGAAACACAGATACAAAATGAGTTTGATAGTCATTACAGGAAACTAACGTCTTTAAGTCTGTTACCATCTATATTATTTTCTAAAGTCACACTCCTATGTTTTATATTTACAGCAAATCCAGAGCAACTTCATCGTTGTCATACATCCAGGTTCCACAACTCTGAGGATTGGTCGAGCCACAGACACACTTCCTGCCAGCGTTCCTCACGTCATTGCACGAAGACACAAACAACAGGGGCAGCCACTGTACAAGGACAGCTGGCTGCTCAGGGAGGGACTAAACGTAAGTCAGGGTGAGGACCTGGAGGGGTGCCCCGGCAGTCCAGGGGTTAAGACTCCGCTTTTGCTGCCAAGGGGCCAAGTTCAGTCCCTGGTCAGGGAACTAAGATCCCACAAGTCACGCTGTATGGACAAAACAAAACACCACACACACACAAAATGTAGGACCTGGAGCGAAAGCCCAAGGCTGTCGCCTTGGGAGGGCTTAGATACTCAGTGTATGGCGTAATCTTGAGCATAGCTTTAATGTATCTTAACATAATGACATTGTTCAGGGTTACAAATATAATTTTTTATCAGAGCTAGCAATTTCAGATTGTACAGAAATAATTGTAACAAAAGAAAATTAATTTTTATAACCCATCAGGATGAATTGGGTATTGAAGAAGCTGATTTTTAGTGGAGGATACAGAATTGTCACTTTCTTAAAATGATGCATCCAGGTGTCTGTTAACTGACTGCTGTATTTTTTCTTCCAGATATTTAGATTTTATATTGAGCTTATTTTTTCAATCTGTAGCAAATTGAATTCCTCCAATAAGTACTTGTTATAATCTTAGGTTAAATCATAATTTAAAGGCAAAAAGTAAATATGTCCTTGGGGTCATTTACTTAGGATGCAGTAAGTGTCCTATTTTGCAGGTGATAATTAACAGGAAAATTTTTCATGATAGGTATTGAATATGTATATAACATTATAATCCATTTTTAAGCTTTAAATCAAGGGTAGTTTTAGGAACTTGCAGTTTCTATAACTCTGATAGTAGGCCTTAGGGTTTCCTTTTCTAGCATAACTAGCAAACTATCCTTAAGTCCATTTCTAAGCTTAACTATAACTTGACAATGTAAGGGTTTAAAACTCACTTATATCCTGGATCTTCTAATTCTATCTTAGGGACTAAATCTCTGGAGTAAAAATAGAAAGAAAATAAAATAATCTTTTCAAAAGTATTTATGGAATGTTCTTTTCAATATCACAATAACTTGAATACTCATTAACTAAGTGAAATAACACATGTAGGAAAAAATATTGCTATAAAATTGTAAGCGTGAAAATTCTATCAATATATGGAAGAGTCTTGAAATACTTGGTAAGTTTTAAGTATGCTATGCTCTGATATTAAGTCAAAAGTCCCTTGAGGTATAGAAATTTGCAATAGTTAGTTTATGGTGATGGTGCTTTTCTGATTTTTTTAAAAATAAATAATAAAAAGGTTACTTTGTATTCTTAGGGTTAGCATATGTGACATAGTGAAGGACAAGCTTGTTGATGAGGGAGCATTTCCTCTTGCTAGATTAAATTAGTATTTTGCTGTTACTTTCTCTTTTTCACTAAATCATTGATGCTGTTCATCACTGTTTCTTTTCTGCCAGAAACCTGAAAGTAACGAACAAAGGCAAAATGGCCTTAAAATGGTGGACCAAGCAATATGGTCTAAAAAGATGTCGAATGGCACCAGACGGATTCCTGTGTCCCCTGAGCAGGTTGGGTCTCAGCTCTTTTTTCAGATTCATTCCCTGACCACTGCTATTATGTCGTAACCATTCGTGGGCACTCCCTATTTCATTATGCAAATTACTAAAGATGGGATTTTCTTTAAAAAGGAAAGAAAACCATTTATAACCACCTGCAGAATACCTAAATTGGTGTTAAAAAAGTCTAGGCAAGCGAATTTGAAAGGTAGTGTTTCTTATGTCAAGTTGATGAAAATTTAGTTACCTGTGAGTCTTGAGTATATTATTCCAGCATCTTGATGAGAAGCTGTATTCTTACACGTTTGTCCTTTTAGTGTGATAAACCAGTACTGCTGGGGATGGACACGAGTCTGTGTCCAAAAAGTTCCTTCAGTTTTTAAGTAAAAATAAAAGACAAATTGTTCATTTTTACCAAGAACTTTACTGAACAACGTGTTCACTGTTTTGTTCTGCTGCCTTCTACTGTTTTTCAGGCAACTTCATAATTCTGTCTTCCCCAAATTTTTTATCTTTCTGAGCAAAGAACTGTTCTAAGTGCCTTTTACAGATTTCCAGGGATCTGAAATTTTTTTCACTAAAAATTTTGTGAATAAAATAAATGGAAATCTAAAGGTACAGTGTCTGGGGAAAACAGTGGATGAATCAGAAATTCCCATCCAAGCTGTCGTAGTTTTTCCATATAGAAAAACATGTGGTCTTACATTATCCTGATGGAAGATTATGCATTTTCTGTTGACTAATTCTGGATGCTTTTCAACAAGTGCTTCTTTCAGTTGGTCTAATTGGAAGCAGTACTTGTTGGAATGAATCATTTGGTTTTCCAGGAGACCATAATACAGGACTCCCTTTCAATCCCACATCAAAGCAGTTAAAATAACCAAGCTGGTACAAATACTACCCATTGCTCGATTGGGATATTTTCAGTATGTTGGCTCTCTCTTGCATGGTACAGTGTTGATTATTCTCAAGTAATGTCTCAATTTGATTTCTATCAACTTCACTGGTCTACTGGACCAGGGAGCATTGTCCAGTGAGGAATCTCCAGTGCAAAACTTTGCAAACCACTTTTGACACATTCGATAAGTCATAGCACCTTCTCCATATTACTGCACATATCTTTTTTTGCATTTTTACCTTTTTTGAAATAACAAAGCATACTATGCAGAAAATGTTGCCCTTTTCCCCCCATCATCAATATTAAGATGGCTACACAAAAATTCACCCGTTTTGACAAGTTTTTGTTTTAAATGCACACTGATGTTACAGCTGTCACAACATAATCTAACAGTTGTTTTGAATAAAGTTAAAGACAGCTAACTGCTACTTGAGCTATCTTACAGAAAAAAACCAAATGAACTGTTTGGTTAACCAAATATATAAATTTATGTTCACGTTTCAGCAGAGTGCAATATTCATTTTAGACTGGCTGTGAATCACAGCCTGAGTGTTAACATGATGGGAAAAATCAAGGTTGTGGAAAAGGGCAGGAGAGTCCACTTGTGACCAATCCCTATTTTGCACCCATCTTGGATTCATTATTAAAATTTGCCACTATATCTATTCTGTGAGAGGAGAAGAGGACAGCCCCTTTTTTTCTTGCATAGACTCAGAGAATTTTCTGATGTTCGTTTGTTTCAGGCACGTTCCTACAATAAGCAGATGCGACCCGCGATTTTAGATCACTGCTCTGGAAATAAGTGGACAAACACATCTCATCACCCTGAGTTTTTGGTGGGAGAAGAGGTAGGAGACTTGTTTACAGTGAAATGGAAGAAGAAAACGGAGGTCCTATTTATAAAATCAGTGTGCTTTGCCACCCAGTTCTGGTTGTTCCCAAGCATTCTGTAATCTTACCCTGAGGAACAGATAGTCACACTGGCTCCTAAGATATTAGACACTCCACTCTCAACATGAGAACAGTCAGCAAATGTTAATGATAACTTCTGGCCTTTGGTTTTTGAATGTGAATCTGGGAAACCCTGAGAGAAGAGTTCTAACAATGTATTCATCTCTCCATCATTTCCAGGCCCTGTATGTTAATCCTTTGGACTGTTATAATATTCACTGGCCTATCAGAAGAGGTCAGTTAAATATTCACCCAGGACCTGGGGGCTCTCTTACAGCTGTTCTGGCAGATATTGAAGTAATATGGTCTCATGCAATACAAAAATACTTGGAAATCCCACTGAAAGATTTAAAGGTAAATGGAAATTCCCAGTTACTGGATTGTCTTTAGAAATTCTTGGTCAATAAAAGTACACTGTTCTTTGTAAGACAGTGTCCTTGAAGCCGTCTCCACTTTAAGGTGTTAAGGATATCCTTTTCCTTCACTAAATTCCCATCTGGTGCTTTCTTTTTTTCCCTCATTTTGTTTGGTTTTTGGTATTTCTGTTGCTCTGCAGGCAGCAAACTTGCTCATGTTTATACGTTCTCTCTGGACCTTTTTCGGACACATCAGTTGTCTTATTTTTCATTTTACAAGTTTTAAATAATTCAAAAGGAATAAAAGGTCCACAAAACTTCAACATTTTTTTTTTTTTTTTTTAATATAAAACCTAAAAGATAGCAGAGAGCTTTGAGCTTTTACTTTGGGCCTCTAGCCATTGCTGCTGCTGCTTTAGAGAGAATTCTCTCTGAGGACAAGTGTGGTGAAATTTGTTTTGACCTGATTTGAATATTAACCATTTAATCTTTTTCTCCTTTGTTCTTCTTTTTAGTATTATAGATGTATCTTGTTAATTCCTGATATCTATAATAAACAGCATGTGAAAGAATTAGTGAATATGATCCTAATGAAGATGGGTTTTTCAGGTATGTCTGTTATTCCAGGGAAACCTGCCTGAAATGAGAGTGTTTTGTTTTTTCCTGACACAGTTGATTTAATTCACTGCTTGACTGAAATGCTTATTCTGGGAGGGTCAGTGATGCTTGCCTGGGGGTTCCTAGACTTTAACTAGATATTTGTCATAGGATCTTCCCTGCTCCCCAGCTGATCACCCCTCTGCCTTTTGTTTTTCAGGGATTGTGGTCCATCAGGAGTCTGTGTGTGCCACCTTTGGAAGTGGCTTAAGCAGCACGTGTATTGTAGATGTCGGAGACCAGAAGACAAGCGTGTGCTGTGTGGAGGATGGGGTCTCTCATCGGAACACTCGGTGAGGAGCTTGGGAGGTATTCTCTGCTTCCTCTTCCTTTACAGCCTATTCAACTAGAAGCATCTTGAGTTAGAAGTTTTTTTAAGGAATTATATGTTGACTTTTTTTTTTTTTTTTTAATGAAGCCACTGAGATTGTGGAAGTGCAAATTTGAACAAGGCTATAAACTGGTGATTTCTGCTATAATAAGGCTATAAACTGGTTCCGTTGGAACCCTCTGACATGATGAGCCCAGGCTTCCTGGGTGGCTCCGTGGTAAAGAACCTGCCTGCCAATGCAGGAGACACAGGTTCAGTTCCTGGGTCAGGAAGGTTCCCTGGTGAAGGAAATGGCAACGCACTCTAGTGTTCTTGCCTGGGGAATCCCATGGACAGCGGAGCCTGGCAGGCTACAGGCCATGGGATCACAGAGAGTTGGGACACGACTTAAGTACTAAAAACAACAACAATGTGAGCTCACATCATTGGGTTCATGAAAGCCCTAGTGTGTGCTGTGTGCTTTCCCACAGAAGTGTGTATGTTAGCTCTGTGTCTTTCACTGGTGTGGCAGTCACACTCACAGCAAAGCTTTATATAGGCAAGTCATTTAGGGGAGACAGTAGGTTTTTAGGTCTAAATTGTCTAGCTAGCATTTTGAGTATTTGCTTTTCTCTCTCTCTCTCACTTTTTTGGCCACACTGCATAGCTTGTGGGATCTCAGTTCCCCGACCAGGGATTGAATCTAGGCCACCACAGTGAAAGCTCAGAATTCTAACCACTAGGCCACCAGAGTCTCCTGAGTATTTGCTTTTCTTGTCAGATTGTTTTTGATCAGTGAACAGTAACTTGGTGGTGGTCCAGTCCCTTCATTACATTATCACTGATAGAAGATTTAATAAAGTAACTAGCCCAGCAGGTTTGCAGCTTGCTTATCTGAGACAAGCCCAGCACAGGTGAGCATACCAGGTAGTGCCTATGACCAGTTCTCTGCAGCATTTTGTGCTTCCAGGATGGCTGCTTCAGGATGATTTTAATTCTTCCTGTCACTCACATAGGTAGTTTGACTTTTAAGGCATAGAAACAAACTTAAAAGGGTCTAAGCAGTCCTTGAGAAAAGTTAAGCTGCTACCTCCTAGGTTACAGTGCATTCTCAAGCCCTGATTGAGTTGTTTGAGCTCCTTCATTTGTATTACCTAATGCCATTGCTTCTTGAAGTATAGAGAGAACACTGGACCCCAGGTCTTCTACCACTGAAACAGCACAGCAGTGATCCCTCCAGATGGCAGAAATGTTCAGTGAGTGGCTAGTAGTCTCAGAGTTTTTCTCCCACAAGAGAGATTTGTCTTATGATGTTATTCCTTGTCGTCTCTATATGCCAGTAAGCGTAGATAGGCAAACAGCTGTCATATGCTATACATATGGACCTAGAAATGAGCTGGACTTAATGTGTATTCTGTCTCTTGGATTTTTTTGCAAGTAGTATTTTTTACTTGATGCTCACCACTGGTTTTTTTCTAGTTTCCTTTCTCTCTCCCTTACATCCGTTCTGCCCTTTGATTCTTTAACTTATCCTTACAACATTTCTTGAAACTTGCTGCTTTGCTGTGCCTAACTGAGTTTTTGGAACACCCTTTGCATCTTGTTAGCTGCCCTTTTCTCTTGACTCTAGGCTCTGTCTGGCATATGGTGGATCTGATGTGTCAAGATGCTTTTACTGGCTGATGCAGCGAGCTGGCTTCCCTTACAGAGAATGCCAGTTAACAAATAAAATGGATTGCCTTCTTCTGCAGCACCTTAAAGAAACTTTTTGTCACTTGGATCAGGTGGGAGCAAAATCAAAATTGCTGATTATTTTTGTTTTCAGGGAAAATTGAAGATGTTTAAGGATAATTAAAAAATTAACAGTACTGTGCTACCCGTTCAACCCAAGTTGATAAAACCTTGAGGCTGAAGCTCTTAAGAAGTGAGAGATTTGGTAAGGTCAGACCCATACAGAAGTATCTCATACTCAGGGAAACACAGCTAGTTTTTTCTTAAGAGAGTAGATTTCTCTCTTCTTAGGATCTGTGATCATTCTAAGGATAAACATTAACCTTTAGATGTAATGAACAGCAGCAGGTAAATACATAGTTACAGACAGTTAATAAAATGGTATCATTTGAAGTACTTTCTTACTATTGTGAACAATCAGCATTTAATCGTTGGTGTATATGAATTGCTACCTTTTTATACTGTTCATTGTAGACTTCTTTTAAAAAATCTTGTTTGAGTAATAAAATTCTGAGTAAAAAATGTTTTGAGAAATGTAGAACAGGGTAACATTTCCCAGTTATTGAGGGAATTTGCTTGTTGGTTTGGACATTGTTTGTATTCGTGTATATTGATAATGAAAGAAACCAGAAATACAGATAGTGGCAATTTCAGAAATGTTGAAAGAGAAACAAGGTACAGTTGAAGTCCTGTTTTTTAAGTTCCAGTGGAAGTGGTAGAAAGTTGTAGTGCAGCCCTTTCGTGGGTGAGATTTAGACCGCAGAGAGGCTTGTCATTTGTAGAGTTTGCGTGCACTTTTCCTGATTGACTGACAGCATCTTTCCCCGGATTTAGGACATCTCTGGGCTTCAGGACCATGAGTTTCAGATTCGACATCCAGATTCCCCTGCCCTTCTTTACCAGTTTCGATTGGGAGATGAAAAACTCCAGGTAACATACGGGTGTGTATTTCCCATGGGTAGAAAGAAAGGCAGCCAGGTTCAGTCAGACTGAGAGAATGTGTATTTGCTGGAAACCTCATGAAGTCAG
This sequence comes from Bos indicus x Bos taurus, assembly GCF_003369695.1. Taxonomy (NCBI): domain Eukaryota; kingdom Metazoa; phylum Chordata; class Mammalia; order Artiodactyla; family Bovidae; genus Bos; species Bos indicus x Bos taurus. The sequence continues at coordinate 13,746,605 of NC_040097.1, read as the reverse complement.
AATGCCAACTGGATGTAAATTAGCTGCTAGCCCAACATTTAAACCCCTGATAGAGTATAGATCAGAAGAGATCTGAGCCATCTTTTTAATTAGCCACTATGTGAGGAGTTGCTATTTAGAGAGAGGCACCATTCTGGGAAATTATAAAGTAGTTGCAGTTCAGTTCGGCCGCTCAGTCGTGTCCGACTCTTTGCAACCCCATGAATCGCAGCACACCAGGCTTCCCTGTCCATCACCAACTCCCAGAGTTCACCCAGACTCACGTGTAGTTTACTAGGCACGTATTTTGCATTCACTTTGAGATTACTCTCTCAGGTGTTACATCACCCATTCAGTTTGGTGATGAAGCCCATTACACACTGAAGAAATAATGCTCCTTCCAAAAGAGAATGCTCACCCAATCCAGCTTACAGGATCTGACCTGCCAGTTTTGTTTTTGGAAGGACACAATTTATTTAACGGGTCAGTTTTTTCAGGAGGCAGTAGCCTTGATTGGTCATTCTTTTCTGTCCTTGCACAGGCTCCAATGGCTTTGTTTTATCCAGCAACTTTTGGAATCGTTGGACAGAAAATGACAACTTTACAGCACAGATCCCAGGGTGACCCTGAGGATCCTCACGATGAACAGTACCTGCTGGCCACGCAGAGCAAGCAGGAACAGGTCTGCGGTAATTCGGGGTCGCAGGAGATAGTTTTGTGCCTGAGAGAGGTTTGCCCACACTTAATGGATCGTTGCAATGACTGCAGTCTGACAGTATGCTACAGCTGATACTGTTTTTAGGACCATAGATGAAGTCTACATTTAAAATCCAGATGGCAGATTTCTTTGTTCAGCACACATCTATTTTCAGGATACTACTCCACACATGTAAAAGTTAATTTAATGATGATGCTTCCCTTTTGGTGTGTATTATTTCTGAACTGTTCCTCTTTTGAATATTTGCCCAGGAGTATTTTCAGTAAAGTCTCACCTATTTTTTTCCTCACCTGTTTTTAAATTATCACATGAAAGGTGGGTAGGCCCAGAGCTGATCCTCGTTGTAGGACGTCTGCTGCAGGGGCACAAAGGAAAGCTCTTATCTGCCCGTGAAACAGCAGCTCCTGATGGAGAGAAGAGGGCTGTAAACCTGCTCTGCTCTTTGTTCCTGTCCCAAAACTGAGCATGAGATTGCTTAGATAAGGTCTGAAAATGAGGACCCATGACAGCCACTGGCCCAAGAATTCCACTGACATAACTATACTCAAAAACTCAGGGGGGAATAGTTCATCAACGTCAACATTTCAGTCTTAAAATCCGGCCAATATTAGGAAAGTTCTGTGGTCTGCCCTGCCAGCCTGGGGTTGCCTTGGTTTGTTAGCATGTCCTCGTCTTCTGCATCCACCCCACCCGGTTATCCAGGGCGGGGATTGGGTGCTAGGTTGCACGCTGTGGGGGTGTTTTCTGTCTGCGGCACAGGGACAGGCCTTTGTTTTATAGAGTGTCCAGCAGTGGGGTGGGGAGGGGACATCCAGCTGGAGAACACTGATCACTCTCATAGTCGGACCATCCATTCGACTCTCCTTTTGATTGATTTAAAGTCTGCAAAAGCTACTGCTGACCGGAAGTCTGCATCCAAACCCATTGGATTCGAAGGGGACCTTCGTGGCCAGTCCTCTGACCTTCCAGAAAGACTGCATTCCCAGGAGGTGGATCTGGGACCCTCCCAGGGAGACTGTTTGATGGCTGGCAATGATTCTGAGGAGGCTCTCACCGCACTGATGTCCAGGAAGACTGCCATCTCGCTGTTTGAAGGGAAGGCCCTGGGACTGGATAAAGCCATCCTCCATAGCATAGACTGCTGTTGTAAGCATATCTGGGGAGCCGGGAGCAAGCAGTTCCGGGGTTCAGGCTAGGGTGTAGTTTTATCCTGCAGCATGTTCATTCAAAAGCTATCGAGGAACTACTTTGTGCTGCCATTGTCAGGTATTAGAATCTGATTCCTGGCCTTCTTGAACATAGAACCAAGTACCAAAGGCCAAAACAAGTCAGATTACCACATAAAGGCATTCTAGGTAGAAGAAGCAGCCTGTGTAAAGGCCAGTGTGACTGGGGAGCAGAGTGAGGCTGTGGGAGGGGCCGGTACACACCACACTGGACTTTGTAGCCCCCTTAGAGGTTGAGGTCCTGATCCTGCTAGTAGCAGGGTTGGGGGCGGGGCATGTGTGGGGACAGCAGCTTGCTCAGGTTTTGTGCTTTGCAGGGTTCCTCTGGCTGCATTGTAGCATCATCGAAGATAGGTGGGGGAGAGCGCTTTGAGGGGCTCCTGCCATTATCAAGCAATAGATGATGGTGGCTTGGCCTAGGGTGGTGGTAGATACAGAGAGAAAGCATGAAAGGGATTTCTCTGTCTTTTCAGCATCTGATGAAACCAAAAAGAAGATGTACAGCTCCATCCTGGTGGTGGGAGGTGGTTTGATGTTTCATAAAGCCCAAGAATTTCTGCAGCACAGAATTCTCAATAAAATGCCACCTTCATTCAGGCGAATTATTGAAAATGTAGATGTGATCACAAGGCCCAAGGTATGTTGTACATGGTGCAGGTCAGACTCTTTTCCAGTGAAACAGCATTATTTGTAGTTGTATGTGGACAGAGAAAATCCTGGGAGGCATGAGGCTGTGTGTGGGGCGTTCTCGAGGGCTTGGGGCAAGTAGAAAAATGACTTTCAGCAGGTCACACAGATGTGGTGGAAGGAGCTCTGGACTCAGGGACTGGATTACTGGCTTTCAGTCCCTGCTGTGTTCTCCAGATCAGCATGACCGACTTCTGACTTTGTCAAAGGACGGGGTGGGCAAGGAGAAGACTGACTGTACTCACACTGTCAACTAGAACAAGTCCATTTTCATCTCTTTCATATTGAGAATCTGCTGGGCCCTAGACCAGGTGATCTTCAAGGATCTTTTTGGTTTGAACTGTCATGGAAACCATAAACACAGCAATTTAGAAACAGATTGTGTCTGTATTTTATCATTCTCACTGACAATTCCAGGGAATATTTCTGTTTAATTCTCATTCAGAGGGAGATTCATTCAGAGGGAGAGGTTATGGGATATATTCATTCCACTCAAATTTCAAAATAAGTTATTTCCTTAGAAATGGTCTGGCCTATAGGGACTATTAGTGGAATAATAGTAAGTAGTGAATAATAGCATCTTCAGTAATAAAAACCAAAAAATTTTCTTGTGAACTGAAATAGAAAATATCTGTGGTTGGTTCATAGGTCCTGCATGAGTCTGCCCCTAAATTCCAGTAAATGATTAAGTATATGTCTTGTCCGTTTTCATTGAAATATCTTTGTCATTTCTTCTCTAGGACATGGATCCCCGGCTGATTGCCTGGAAAGGAGGGGCAGTGTTGGCTTGTTTGGATACCACACAGGAACTGTGGATTTATCAGAGAGAGTGGCAGCGCTTTGGCGTCCGCATGCTACGAGAGCGAGCTGCTTTCGTGTGGTGAGATGGACAGAAAAGTCGCTGTTGAAGACCAACACAGACCTTGTGGTATAAAAGACTTAGTATAATTTATTGACTTAGGTGCTTTTCAGTTTCATGAAAATAAAGGAATCTTAACTTTTTTTGGTTGAACACATTACATTGGTGTAAAAAAATAAGCTGCTTTTGTAGTCAGGACATTTGAGAATAAATATGAACTTAGTCTTCCGTGGTGAATTTTCCTGCTCTTCCTCGGGGTCTCAGACTCCCGATGATGTCTCTTGCTGCAGTAGAGTGGCTCTCAGGTGGTGAAGCCCTTCCTTTAGGTTGACTTCTGAGTGTTAGGCAGTCTCGGGTACCCATGAGGGGTGGGTGTGTGAGTACCTGAATTGTGAGAAATGTCTGATTACACATTTTCCCTCTTGTATAGCATAAACGTATGTCATGACTTCTGTATGCTGCTAAAATTCCTTGGGGAAAAAAAGGTATTTTTGTTGTTGTTTCTTTCCATTTTTAAAATTTTCTCTTGGATTACAAAAAGTAGCGGGGCCCATTCAGGTCCAGATTTCCAGAGCAAAGATTTAAGGTTGGGCTGGTTGGCTTTTGTTACCCACATGATCTGGGGTGGGCTTGGGAAAGGAAACCAGTCACTATTTGACCAGAACAGAAACAGAAAAGGCAAACTCATTTTCTTCCTAAAGCCAAATAGAAATGGTTTATATATAATTTAGACAAGATACCTGTCATAATTACTAACTTAATCAGTAGCTCCTCAGTCTTCCTTGACCTGAAAAACAAGTGAAAGTTCTCAGAGTACTTCTTGTTCAGTATGATCTCTAGAACTGGGCCTGGGGGTGGGACTGGCAGAAAGAAAAAGTAGGTGAAGGTAAGAGACTCAGGCCAGTGGAATACAGAAACAAGGATGGTTGGGAGCTTTCCCTGGGGGTCCACTGGTTAGGAGTCAGCGCATTCACTGCTATGATCATAGGTTCAATCCTTGGTCAGGGCAGTAAGACCCCGTAAACATTTGGGCCAAAAAAAAAAAAAGGATGGCTGGAAGTTTAGGACATGGAGAAATATTAGAGTATTTTAAATAAATAGGATTATCTTGAGTGTGTGCTCAGCAGGTTGGAAACAAAGAAGAGCCTGCCAATGTGACAAAATTTTAACTTGCTTCTCTTCTTTGGGATGCTTGCCCTCAATCTGAAAACTGTATGCTATTTTAATTTTTATTTTTTTTAATTTTTAATTAAGTTTATACACTATGATTTTACATTTCTGGATTGTTTCAACACAATTTAATACTAGCTACCTAGTTCTAAAAGCATAATGAATTCTGTGTATAATAGCTCTTCACATAATAGCAATTTGCTCTTAAAACTGGTAGAGGTTGATTCAGAGGAAGTTTGTTTCCGGTCCATGTTTTGACATAGGTCATGTCCATTTTTTACTATCAGCACTTAAAAGCACCATGCAAACTGAACACGACAAGGAAGTGAGCTTTACCACATTAACTGTTTTGCCTCAGGCATTACTAATTATTTGCTTGTGAAGCTGTACACTCTGCTTCTTTTTTTGGTCTTTGTAACATATGTATCCGGAGAAGGCAATGGCACCCCACTCAGTACTCTCGCCTGGAAAATCCCATGGACGGAGGAGCCTGGTAGGTTGCAGTCCATGGGGTCGCTAAGAGTCGGACACGACTGAGCGACTTCACTTTCACTTTTGACTTTCATGTGTTGGAGAAGGAAATGGCAACCCACTCCAGTGTTCTTGCCTGGAGAATCCAAGGGACGGGGGAGGCTGGTGGGCTGCCGTCTATGGGGTCGCACAGGGTCGGACACGACTGAAGTGAGTTAGCAGCAGCAGCAGCCAGGCATGTATCAGAGGAGTGGCATGGCCCTTTAGGGATACTCGACAAAAACATTTTAACAGTCGTCCACCTGAAACTGATCCACATTCTAGAGCAGATGCAGGCTTGCACTGTGTGAGAGAGACAGGCTTTCCTAGAAAAATACAAATGGTAATATAACCAACTTTTGGTGACTTCTGCATTAAGGAAAAGATGCTTTGAGAAAAGTCAAAAAAATTGGAAGACTTAAAATGCCACCCATCTCTATGTTCTGTAATGCCAAGGTAGATTCTGTTTTTTTACTTAAGTAAAACAGTATAATAACTCATTTATAAAAAATTAATTACTTCAAGAGGGCTAACTTCAACATAGGAATTATTTTTGTTTTGAACATGAAAAGTTACGTATAATCAACAAACTCTGAATTCTGACAGTTGACTTCTAATGGGTAACTTTGGGCAAAGGTAGACATCAGCTCTGTAAGTGATATATTTTGTTGATGTTAAAAATCCCCTGCCCAAGAATCAGGTAGGACATGAGGCTAGTTCAGCTGGTTCAGAGGGAGGGTCCTATGCAAATACCAGGTATAGAAGTGTTTCCACACAGAGTAGGGCACATGGTCAGCAAAGATCGGCGCAGCCTGTTATTCCCTATGTCTGTTATAAAGATTTTTGTGTGTTATAGAGGGTTTTTCACCTAAGAAGTTATTGAACTAGTGAGGACTCTCAGTTTTGGCCTTCATTAATTAAACTTAGTTACAGAGCTAAACAGTTCTACCTACTCTGCAGGGCATGCCCTATTCAGGACTGGATGTTCAGGTGGGAAATGCTTTATTACTGATTATCACTGTGGCTATAGTTGTACAGTGTTCCTGATTTTTAGATATGAAATTGAGGTTTAGAGTTATAAATTTAGTTTCCGTTTGTAATGCCCCAGTCTTTGGTAATATTTATAACAATTTTATTGGTATAACATTTAATTACTAGATTAAGGTGTATATATTCCTTTATAAATTATCCTGTTGTAAATCCTCCCTATTCCTTTTGCTCAAGCAGATATACATATGGTTGACTCTTGAACAGTACAAGTCTGAACTGGGCAGATACACTTAAGTGCATTTTTTTCAGTAAGTAATGCACTACACATCTGCAGATGGTTGAGCCATGGATAGAGATGATGGACTGTGAAGTTCTCCCTGGATTTTCCGCTGCAGAGGGGTCAGCACCCTTGGGTTGTTCAGGGTTCAGCTGTAATCCTCCCTGCAAGTAGCCTATATGGTAAACTTCAGATGCTTACAGAGCCTTTTTTCCCTGTGATTGGAGGGGTCAGAAGGCTTTAGGGTCTCCTGCTTCGTGGCTGGGCTACAGGGAGCAGCAGCTGTAGTGACAGGCACGTGACCTTCTCCCCACCGACACATGCTGCTTGGCACGGAGGAGCTCTGCACAGAAACCTGTAGCGTCCTTCGTGAGGCGGTACGTGGGGCAGACGCTGAGCGCCCTGTAGCTGTCTGCGATGTCACCCTCTCTGAAGTAGACCACCACGTATTTGTGCAGATGAGCCTGGCTTCTCAGATCACTGCAGAAGAGGTTAAAAGCGAGGTGGAACAGGTCTCGGGAGCTCTCACAGGGGCCGCCCTCCTTCTCGTCACAGTTACCATCGCACGTGGTGTTACCATTGGAAAGAAGGAAAATGACCTTATCCGCTGCTTGCTTCTGAGTGGTAAGCCACTGCACGGGACCCATCTCGGCTATTTTCTTTTTCTGCCACTTCTCAAGGATAACTTCACTTCTGCAGCGGTTTTGAAGAAACTCAGTGAAGTAACAAACTGTGTGATGGAAGCATATTTCAGAAGGGTAAACCACAAGAACCTTAATGGAGGGCAGTAGCGTGGTAGTTGAGAAGGAAGTCTTCTTGATCCTTTCTGTGGGGGAGAGAAGCATTATGTCATCTCTGCACAGCAAGTAACAGGCTTTCACGCCAGTCGAAACCATGGCAGATAAATGACCCCTTGCTAGGGCACACTGGCTGAGCATCAGAGGTGTTACTACTGCCAGAGAGGAAAATATCCCTAAAGTTCCTTTCATACACATGATCTGAAATATACCAGTACTTAAACCTTAAAGATGCTGCAAAAGATTTATTTTCTAAGTCCCTGTCACTGAGTTCTCTTGATCAAGCCCATCCCTTTTCACATAAATTCACAGAAACTATTTAGGTTCAGAGTACTCTGTTTCAGGTGGGTGGTTGTAACTGTAGGATTTTCAGTGCCATACATAAAAAGGACAGCTGACCTCTGCCCTTTCACATCATGTTTTGAGTTGCGTCAACTAAGTAGTAATTCCATCTTCTACCTGTAGGTGGTAGGGTTTCTTTACAGTTACATAAGGTTAAGTGGTAGGTCATTTCAGCTGGTCAACTGGAATTCTGTCCTATACATGGTACAGAATGGAAGCTAGTTATGAAACTACTGTAATGAATAGATACAGGTCAAACAATTCCCACTAATAGAAGTATTTCTAAGGTCAGAGTTCGATACAGCTTGCTTACCTAAGAAAGAACACGGGATTAATCTTATTCTATCTGTAACATCACAGACAGCTCAAACGCTGCATTTCCATGTCTGTGTGTGGAGGGGAGGGGAAAGCAGAGGTTATCAGTGGGCCTCCCCCTAGCAGTTTATATCAATACTGATATCTGATTTCTCATTCAAGTGTTCAGTGTTTTTGGGTTGGCAAGATCCTTGTTGTTCAGTCACTCAGTCGTATCCAATTCTTTGCCACCCTCATGGACTGCAGCATGCCAGGCTTCCCTGCCCATCACCAACTTCCGGAGTTTGCTCAAACTCCTGTCGATTGAGTCAGTGTTGCCATCCAACCATCTCGTCCTCTGTCATCCCTTTTCCTCCTGCCTTCGATCTTTCCCAGCACTAGTGTCTTTTCTAATGAGTCAGCTGTTCCCATCAGGTGACCAAAGTATTGGAGCTTCAGCTTCAGCATCAGTCCTTCCAGTAAATATTCAGCGTTTATTTTCTTTAGGATTGACTGGTTTGATCTCCTTGTAGTCCGAGGGACTCTCAAGAGTCTTCTCCAACACCACAGTTCAAAAGCATCAATTCTTTGGTGCTCACCCTTCTTTATGGCCCAACTTTCACATCCCTACATGACTATTGGAAAAAACATAGCTTTGACTATACGGACGTTTGTCAGCAAAGTAATGTCTCTGCTTTTTAATATGCTGTCTAGGTTTGTTACTGCTTTTCTTCCAAGGAGCAAGCATCTTAATTTCATGGCCGCAGTCACCATCAGCATTTATTTTGGAGCCCAAGAAAAGAAAGTCTGTCACTGTTTCCATTGTTTCCCCATCTCTTTACCATGAAGTGATGGAACCGGATGCCATGATCTTCATTTTTAAATGTTGAGTTTTAAGGTAGCTTTTTCACTCTTCTCTTTCACTTTCATCAAGAGGCTCTTTAGTTCTTCTTCACTTTCTGCCATAAGGTGTCGTCTGCATATCTGAGGTGATTGATATTTCTCCCAGTGATCTTGATTCCAGCTTGCACTTTATCCAGCCTGGCATTTCACATGATGTACTCTGCATATAAGTTAAACAATCAGGGTGACAATATATAGCCTTGATGTACTCCTTTCCCAATTTGGAACCAGTCTGTTGTTCCATGTCCACTTCTAACTGTTGCTTCTTGACCTGCATACAGGTTTCACAGGAGGCAGATATGGTCATCTGGTATTCCCATCTCTGTAAGAATTTTCCAGTTTGTTGTGATCCATACACACAGTCAAAGGATTTCGCATAGTCAATGAAGCAGATGTTTTTTCTGGAATTCTCTTGCTTTTTCTATGATCCAGTGGATGTCGGCAATTTGATCTCTGGTTCCTCTGCCTTTTCTATATCCAGCTTGAACATCTTGAAGTTCTAGGTTCATATACTGTTAAAGCCTAGCTGGGAGAACTTAGAGTATTACTTTGCTAGCATGTGAAATGAATATAATTGTGCGGTAGTTTGAGCATTCTTTGGCATTGCCCTTCTTTGGGATTGGAATGAAAACTGACCTTTTCCAGTCCTGTGGCCACTGCTGAGTTTTCCAAATTTGCTGGCATATTGAGTGCAGCACTTTCACAGCATCATCTTTTAGAATTTGAAATAGCTTAGCTAGAATTCCATCACCTCCACCAGCTTTGTTCGTTGTATGCTTCCTAAGGCCCACTTGACTTCATACTCCAGGATGTCTGGCTCTAGGTGAGTGACCACACCATCGTGCCTATCTGGGTCGTGAAGGTCTTTTTTGTACAGTTCTCCTGTGTATTCTTGCCACAGTGTTTTTCTTACGCCTTGGAAGAATTTATTTTAAAAAAGTAGGAACTAGCGTAGATCAGCTATCTCGAATAAGGGGCAGTTTGTTATTAGCTATCTTTGGACCATTTCAGTCTTGGTAGGTGCCTCAGTGATTTAAAGAAAAAGGTGACTTAAAAAGGTGAGTGAAATCCTGAGTCCCAACCTTTGCTTTACCCTTGCAGGTGTGATCAGTCTTTAGGAGAGCTCTAAGGTATTAAATAAATGTTGTCTGACTCTATTCTGATGCCAAAATGTGATTGCCTCTGGAGGAAGCTCCTTTAAAAGAAAAAATCAGCGTCATTCTTTAAAGAGCTGAATTATAACCCTTACCGTGCCTCCAGATCAGATAGATGCCAGCCACCAGCACCCATGTAGCCACAAGCAGAGCGGACAGGAGGAGAGGCAGCCAGCCACCCAGCACACTTCTGTCTGGGGAGAACAGAACTTATTTATCTTAAGCAGCACACAACCAGATTTTTCTCTTATTTGAAGACTAAAATTTTTATTTGACGCTTTGTAGACAAGTTTGGGTTCCTTCAAAGCCAACAGTCAGTAGATCTCTGCAGATCGGTATTTTTTTTTTTATAGAGTGTCCAGGTCTTTCAGTAGATGCTCAAAAAGGAGAGGGGGCCCAGGAGTTTAGGAATGGTCCTTCAAAATCACTTTGGCCTTTTACTCCACATTTTCACTGTGGTAACCAGAGTTTACATTCAGGTTTTTTTTGTTGTTGTTCTTTGATGAATTAATGTTATTCCGGGTGCAATTACTTCATATAATACATAGTATGCATAGAGGGCATCTTTAAAGGCTGTTCTGTCAGACTGACAAATGTGAGGGTAATGCCACCCGGTCACAGGAATGCTGAGAGTCAGTTAAGCTCCAGGGTGTGAAACTGCTCAGGAATCCGTCGGCACTGTGCCCACACAGCAGGATTGTCAGGAGGCTGGGTATCTAAAAACAGCACCTTCCAACTTTTGACCCTATGCCGGGCTAGTTCCGGAAGCATTTAATTTGAAAGAACTAACATCATTAAATCCAGAGAGACATTCTCCAGAACAGGCTGCTCTCAGGCACCAACGAGGTGTGTCTCCCCGGGGCCACTATTCCTAATTTGTTATCCAAATGTCTGTGTGGCCGCATCGAGTTACAGTAACAGCCGGCCCTGGGCTACTGAGACAGATAAGAAAGTCAAAATGCAGTGAAATGCACGTTCCTTCATTCACTCAGTCCTTTTACACCACTGACATTTTTCAGCAGACCCTTGGGGTGTTCTGAACATCTATTTTGCACCACTGATTTTTTTTCTTTCCCTTCTTCTGTATGTCCTGCTTGGTCAGGATCTTGATCTCATAAATGAAGCCTCATTCCTATTCCTATTGTAGCTGTTGGGCACAGAACCGCTATCTTTCCCTGCACCCTGTTCAGCACCCACAGGCCAGGACCCTCTCTCACTCTACCCCCACACCCCCAGCCTGTTGCATTCTGAATGGGGTAGGGCTGGGGTCCTTCCTGTCCTGAGGCTCTGTGCTGGGCACCTACCATGATCCTGAGGAGAAGAGACTCCCGTTTGTGGGCACTGCACCACGGTTCCTCTTTGTCGGATGCAGTCGTTGCCACAGGTATGGAAATACGGAGTCAGCTAAGGAGAAGCAAGGGGCTTAGCATTATTCCTACTTTTCACCAGAACTTCTCATCCCTTTTTTCCTAGCTTCAACCCCTCTCTGGCATTGTAGTAAGGCATTTTTTTTTTCCCTTGGTCATACTTCTGTTATAAAGCCCTAAAATCCAGACCAGTGACCTAAGACCAGACACCTCCTACAACTCCTGGGTTATGGATCTAAACTTTGTACATGTTGCTGAGAGGTTTTGCATGCTCAGTTGTGTCCGACTGCAACCCCATGAACTGTATGTAGCCCACCAAGCTGCTCTATCCATGGGATTTCCCCGACAAGAATACTGGAGTGGGTTGCCACTTCCTTCTCCAGGGAATCCTCCCGACTCGAATCAAACCCGCATCTTTTGCATTGGCAGGCAAATTCTTTACCACTGAGCCACACGGGATGCCCACTAAGAGGTTAGTTTCCTTATCTAAAAGGGTTAGGTCGCATCCTAATACATAAATATGTCCTCAAAAAATAGGGCAGTGGGACGCCTCTTGACCTAATCAGCACTTTTAAGTCCCTTGGGACTAGGAGAGTCTGGTTCCTTAGAAAAGAGGTGCAGTTCTAACATGCTGATGGGTATCTGCTCCCCTGGGCATGTCTGAGTGCTGCCTTTATGTCCCCAGGAATGAAGAACAAAAGAGTCTTATATCTTGGGTGTGGCTCTGTTCCAGTGGGACCCTCAATAACATGAACTCGGAGCAGAAAGAGCCCTGAGAGCATCTGCTGGTCTGACTTCCGTTCTCCAGTGGACTAATCACTGGTCCCGAGAGGACAGAGTTGCCCTTCAAAGTTCATAAACCGATCAGGAATTTTACTTCATTTTGCAGTGGAAATGGAGGCTTGGGATAACAAAATGGTATTCCTGTCTCAGAATTCCTTTGTGGCTCTGTGACAGCAAATGGGAATAAAAACATATTGGAAAGTCATCAGCCACTCACAGAAGCCAAAGGGACCTTGACAATAAGTTCACCTTTCTGACCTCATGGATTCCCCATCAACATCACATAATGGCAGAGAGGCTGCTGGCAGAAGCGAGCCGAGGAGAGAACGCATCTGCTCCAACCAGAACGGACCGCTCAAAAGCAGCGAGTGGCGGTGCAGTGGGTCAGTGAGCCCCGTTCTGTCCCCGCCAGAGCATCTTGTTCAGCTTTACCTGGACCACAGCACCTTCACTCTCCCCAGTCACGTGAACCACCACGGAAGTTCGAGTTAGTTCCTTCTGGTGCAGGTGAGTGAGACAAAATCAAGAATTAGGAGCATAGGAGGGAGTAGGTTAAAGACTGCCAGTGAAGCCACTGCTCTTCCCAGACTGACTGGAACTCGTTAATTTGCGTGAGCCAGATGCACTCTGTACTTCTGAGACCTCTACCTTTGGTGGGTTTTAGGTTCACAGGGATGTTTCCAGAGATGCCCCCAGGGGGCTTGGTTTTGTTTTTTTTAATTAATCAAAATAGCCCAGCACGTTTGTATATCAGTCAGTCCTGCCTGTTGCTCTCTCAAAAGAGTCTGTCCAGGGAAGTTCCCCAAGGGAAGGAGAGCTGGGGGTGGAGGACAGGACTGGTCTTGAGGACATGAGGGGAAGAAAGCACCTCTGACACGTAGGAAGTCCCAATCACGGCGGTACTTTGGATGAGCGCCATGTATCTGTCTCCAAGGGGACTGGTGGTAAAATTCACTTCCACCGTGTTCGCGCTCCTCTTGCAAGCGGTGATGTTTGGCTTCCACAGACTTCCTGTGAGTCAGGAGAATCACAAGGATGGAGCTGCAAACTGAGCCCTCAGTTAAGTCCCCGAAAGGGCTTGACCAAAACAGATGTCTGTTCTGAGGCACACCTCCACGAGATACAAGCTACTACACAGCGTGTCTTTTATTTATCATCTCAGAGTAACCTGCTGCCCAAGAAAGTTTAGTGACCCCACGTCACTGCTTTGCTGAAAACAGCTTCCCTGGGCTGACGGTGATGGGAGGCACAGGCCAGGTTCTACTGCTCTCTTCTGCTCTCGGCATCCATTTGGAGTGAAGGGCTGGGGGTCAGGATTTCTCCCTTTCCGGGATGGGGAGCAAGAGCCACAGCTTAGGAGACATGTCTGAGTTTATAGAGCGAGTGAATTCAGCTAGAGCTAGAATACTCTGGATTCCAGAACTCCATCCATCAGCCTGCTTTGCCCCAGCTTAACCGAATGTCAGGAAATAAGGAAGTGCCTCATGGCTTAACAGAATACCCTGACAGGTCTACTCTGTGAGAAAAGCCAGTTGTTTCAATCATGTGCCTTGCAAATCAGCACTTGGTTCATTTCCAGGAACATGATATAGAAGAGCATGCATTATTTTCCCCACCCAGGAGGCCATTTCAAGCCCTCACTCCCAACTATCTTACTGTCTTTAGGGGTTGGGTCCCAGGACTGATTCAAGGCCCTCGGGCCCCCTACACCCCAAAGGGTCCGCCGCTCCAGATGCCGGCAGGGGGCTACAAGGAGGCGCAAGCTCCAAGTCCACCATCAGCGGGAGACACATGCTCGGCCTGCTGGGGTTCACAAGGACACCTGTGGGGCGGGGGTGCCTAAAAGACAGGGGCTGGTGCCTCCAAACCATTAGCCTCATTAGCACCCTAAGACTATCATTACCCAGAAATGCACAGAAATCCTTGTAAACACCTTGGAAATTGGATGGTTGGGACTGATTAACCTGAAGGGGCTTATTTCAAAAATCAGAGGGTAGGGGCAGTTTCTAACAGGCTGCCTGTGAGCTGTGACCCCTGTGAGGTCACAGGTTGGGAGCATGCTTCTAGGCCATTACTTTAGCTAATGCTGCCACCTTGAATGTTTGCAAATCCAGGTAGGTCCCTGTGGCCACAGCTCAGTGGTGCTGGTGTCTGAGCGGGCGGAGGACTTTCATGGAGTCCCATCCAGGCAGAGAGGGCCTTTGTTGGGGGCTAAAATGTTACTTTAATCAAGGGAATGGGGTGTTTTTCCTGTGACTTGCTCACTGCATAAACCTACCAAGAGTTTGTCAGGTTGGGGATCAGCCTTCACTGAGCAGACCTACTCTAGGCCTCAGTTCCTTCATCGTAAAAAGTCTGATTGAGCTGTGCTGGCTCGAGCTATGGATTTCTTCTCATAACAAAAGCAAATGCTGAATTTACTTACCTGCCTCGATGCATTTTTTTTTATATTTCATTACGTGGTCCAGGCACCCTGGAAATTTGAAAGTTTTCACATTTTAGAAAAAAGTAACCCTGCTCCACCCCAGTGCCAACACGTGTGCACACAACACATGCTTACACACCTGTAATGAATTGCCAGAACATTTCCGATGAGGGCAGATAGCAGATGTAAATAAGATGCTAACATACTGTTAAACAGAAGACTATCTACCTGCGAAATGATAACCAGAATCTAATTTGAATACAGCCTTTATCAGAATGCTATCTGTGATCCCCAAGAGAAGACCTCGAAACCAGCCATTCTTGAAAAATGAGGTTCGGTATTACGTGTAGATACTGCCCCTTCCAAGAGGTGGAGCTTAATCCTACTCTGTGCCCCTCCGCCCCAGGGTGGGGTAGGCTTAGTGATTTGTTTCCAAAAACTAGAGCTGGGGAAGGGAAAGATACTAGATTACATGGAGAAACCTGGCAAGACACCACTCAACAGTGACACAGGTGAGCATCACCCATGACGTCCTGTGCATGTCACCCGCCCCACAGGCGCCACAGGAAGAGTGCTTCACCTGTAGAATTCTCATCAAACTCCTATATCCCCAGTCTGATCATGAGACAAACACCTGACAAGCCCAGATTGGGGGAACATCCTGCAGGAGGCATGGCCATCACTCCTCAAGACCCATGGTCGTGAAACACGGAAACACTAAGAGACCGCCACAGACCAGATGAGATGAAGAAGACACTGGGGACTAAATGCCACTGGGACGGAAAGACGACATTAGTGGGAAATCAGATGAAATCCAAATAAAATCTGGACTTTAGTTCATAGAAATACCAGTGCTGGACTCTTAGTTTTGACTGATAGATTGTGGTAACATATCCTATGTAAAAGAAAAGCCTTTATCAACAGTAAGAAACTGGGTGAGCACTATATGGGAACTCTTTGTACTAGCTTTGCAACTTTTCTATAAAAGTATTCCAAAATATTTTTAAAATGAGATTTGGTCTCACCAAGAAACCTGGGAACTACTGTGTAGTAAATGATGTGATGCTGAGAATACACTAGACCAGAACCAAGGAATGCAAACAGATTGGAAATTGCCCCCATTTGGCTTCAGTGGCACAGCTGGCACAGGGACAGGCGTGGGGACAGAACAGATGACCCAGCCCGAGCCGGAGTGATGTGGGAGCTGCTGGGGCCAGGCACCTTGCTGGGCCCTCCTCACCGAAGACCTTGTCTCATCCTCGCACTGACCCCATGTGTGATCGTGCAGGTGTGACACCAGAGGGCTGAGCGTGTGTCATAGAGCAAGGGAAAGAACCAGTGCTCACCTCAGTGCCATCGGCCTCTCCTCCCAGCTCAGGGGGCAGACCCACTGGAGTCTGTACATCCTCAGAGACCAGCCACACATGGTCAAACTACACATCCTGCCCAGAAGCTGGAACAAGCGTTTTGCGTCGACCGCAGAGAATGGCAGATGTGCATCAGTCAAGAAGGACCAGAGTTTGACCAGCAGCTTCACTGCGCTGTGTGTGTAACCAGGGCAACTTCCTTAAGCTCCCAGTTTCTTTTATCTGTAAATCAGGGCTGTCCCAACTTTGGGGGTTTTGACAGCCCGAGTGAGATGATGGGTGTCAAGTGCTCAGTCAGTGCCCAATGCACAGGAATGGGCTTTCCCCTCCGTTTCACCTGACTCAGTCCTCTCCTTGTGAGTGACGCAGTTGCTGTATCCCTAGTACACATGAGGAAACCGAGACTCAGCAAGGCCAAACATCTCATCCAGGGGACCTGGCCTGTCTCTACCAAACCACATACCAGATCAGGTGTCCCAGCCAAGACAGAGGATAAGACAGGAGTGAGGATGTGTACCTGGGGAGGTGAAGTTCACAGCCATGGAGGGACCGTCCTCATTCATATTTGCATTGGGGATGTTATGGGCCCCAATGAAATAGACTGTGTTCAGCTCGACAGGAAAACCAATGTAGGAAAACGTCCACTGCAAAGCAAAGCGGGAACCCTTGACTTGCCACGTCCTTTTCATCTATAATTCCATTCCTTAACCCACTGCTAAAACTTATGTCTCTAGCCAATGTCTACTAAGGAAATTGACCCCACACAGTTTGCCAGTGTAACCCACAGAATCAGAGAAGTGTAAAATTCTAGAGCCAGGATATAATTTAGGGTCAGTTTCCCTCCCTTGGGCCCCCCCCTGCTGGCTCAAACGGTAAAGAATTTGCCCACAATGTGGGAGACCTGGGTTCAATCCCTGGGTCAGGAAGATCCCCTAGAAAAAGAAATGGCAACCCACTCCAGTATTCTTGCCTGGAGAATTCCATGAACAGAGGAGCCTGGCGGGCTACAGTCCATGGAGTCACAGAGTTGGACATGACTGAGCGACTAACACTTCCCTCACTTTGCTGATGGGGAAATTGAGGCCCAGGGATGCTAACTTGCCCAAGGCACACAGCAGAGAAATGGCCCCAAGTGGGATTTGAACCTGAACATCTAGGTTCCAGGTTGTAGCTGTCAGCAGCCTGTATGTGAATACAAATCCACACCCCCAACAAAGGACCCAGATTAGTGACAGCCCTCCCAAGTGTCTCCAAGTGCTTACTTTGCCACCAGAGGGTCTGGTCTGAGTCTGGAAGGCCTGCGTGTAATTGCACCTGATGCAGCTGTAGGACTGGAAGTGGCTTTTGCCCATCACGCAGATCTTGGTGGCCTTCAACAAGCGGATGCTGGCTGCCAAGGTGGGTAAGAGGGCAGTTATGTATTTAGTACTTCCTCTGTAGCTGATTTGATGCCAGACAGCCTACCTGCCTTCACACTCACCGTGGCCCTCAGAGGTAGGCACTATGATTGTTCCCGGTTTACAGAAGGGGTAAGTGAGGCTGGGAATTGCAGGGAGCTGTGCCATAGCTTACAAAGGTCATAGGGACCATATGGATTCAGATTCCAAAGCCTTTCCTCCTCATAGGTGAGCCTGAGTTTCACAGGCACCTGCAAAGAGGAGGCTACCTTTACACTATCCTGGACCTCTGTTAAGAGGAACAGGTGTGCTGTGTGGAGCAGAGGCCTCTCAGAGTGTCCTCAGCAGCCAAGCCTGTTCTGTCCGAACCTTTATCCTTGCTGATCCATCCCTGCAATGCCTTTTCCTCCTGTTCTTGGCCTCACCAACTCTTTCTCCTTCAAGGCCCAACTCATGCACCACCATCTACAATGACAGCTAACAAACACAGGAGCTCACTCTGTGTCAGGGATGAAGCCAAATGCCATCTAATTTACTGTGGTCTCACCAGGGCCCGCTCCTCCTCCTCTCCCCTCAGCCCCACCGAAGATGAAGTACAGGTCCCTCCAGGATTCCCCTGACAGTCTGTCTGCCTCCCCCTGGCCCCTGAGAACCTGACTGAGCAGGAACTGGAGCTCGCTCACTTCCCCGTGCTTGGCACTCCCAGACTATGACCATATGGAATTTAGTGAGGGGACTCTACAGACATGAGCTTTAGGCCCCCAGTATTGGTTCATCCAAAGTGCCTCAGAGAAATGCTAGGACTTCCATGATGTCCTTTGGGAGATGGAAAAGTTATCTACCCAAGAGAATGTTTTCCTAAACCTGCAAGATCATCTCTGGCCCTATCCCGCTTCCTTCCATGAAGAGCAGTGTAACATGTAAAAAAGCACACCAACACCAGCACACCACCTGATGAGTTTTCGCACTTGTGCAGCCAGTACCCAGGTCAAGGAGCACCCCAGGAGTGCCCCTCAGGCCTCCTTTCAGTCACTCCCCACCCAAGAATGGGCTTCTCTGGTGGTTCAGATGGTAAAGAATCCACCTGCAATGCAGGAGACCTGAGTTCAATCCCTGGGTTTGGAAGATCCCCTGGAGAAGGGAATGGCTACTCATTCCAGCATTCTTGCCTGAGGATCTCATGGACAGAGTAGCCTGGCAGGCTACAATGAGTGCATAGGATCACCAATAATCAGACATAACTGAGCAACTTTTACCCAAGAATAGCCTCTGTCCTGACTTCTGACTACATAGAGTAGTTTTGCCTGTTTTGCACTTTCTGTTAGTGGAATCATCTGGTGGGTAGGACCGCAGGCCTGCGTTTAGAGGTGTAAGTATGAACGCCCGAATCTGGCTTCTTTTGCTTGTGAGAGTCATCCACACATCGTTATAAATCATTCATGCTAATTGATATACTGGATTCCGTTTTGTGAATCTAAGTCTGCTGTCAGGCATTGAAGGCGTTTTGTTTTTGGCTGTTGTGAATACTGCTACTGTGCGCATTCTCGTCCGTGGCTTTGGTGCATGCATGGCATGTATGGTGTATCTGTGGCACGCGTGTATGTGTTCTGCTGGGTATGCCGGGAAGGGACGTCACGGGCCACAGAGTCTGCCCATTTCTGCTTTAGTAGACATGTCGGGCCTTACCGTTGATGGATGCAGACTTACCATCTGCCCGGAGGATCCAGCTTATGTTCATCAAAATTGGAGAGTCCTCCAGGTCAACATTGCTTTTAATAGTTTCCACTCGGAGGTCCCTCAGGTCTCCTGGGGTCAGGGTGTGTCGGACCATCCATTCTGGAGACGGTCCTGGGAGAAGGCAAAACTTCCCATGACACCCTTTCCCCAGCCCAGTCCAATGCCACTTGCTCTACATGACCCACTGTGACCACCCCTCACTCACAACTCATCTCTTCTTTCAGCTAAGGCAGGCCAGACATTTCTCAGTGCTGGCTGATGTGCAGCCAAGGTGATGCTGAACCTCCTAGGCCCAACCTACAGGGCACATGTGCCCACTCTGGGTCCCTTCATACATATGTATGTATCTAATTTATTCGACATGTTTATTAGAATCGCTTCTGCCCACCCCCACACCTCAGCCTGGACTCCAGCCAGCTTACCCCCATGACTCCCCCTTCCTACCCCTTAGTCTCTGTCAGTACCATCTCTTCTCCAGCTCACTCTGTCCATCCACATTTCTTGGGCAGAAACACACCCATTCTTTAAATGCTACCATCTCCAACACTCCTTCTTCTCTAAAACATTTGCTTCCTGTTCCCAAGTGTAAATGACGTCCCTCCCATGGCACTTGATCTCCTGTGCCTCTTTCCAGCCAGGAGACCAGCCCACCCGAAACCCTGGGAGCTCTGCCTTGGGCAGATGGAGGCTTCACCCGCGCCTGGTCTTCGATGACCTACTGCCGGGATTCAGGTCCCCTGAAAGTCCAACTGTACTTCTGACGTAAAGCCCTGTTTCTAGTGCACCTACCGGGTTCAGAGCCACACTGAATTGTCTGCAAGAGAGAAAGAAACTGAGTGCCATGTTGAATACCAGCAAACCACAAGACTTCATTTGCCAAATTAGACAAAACACCATCTTTTCCCTTAAATGCATATACAAGTGGTGCATGTTCAAAGAAAGGCTGATCTGGTCCCACCTCACAATTTGGGAGACATTAAGCAGCCCTATGATAGGCTATGATGGGCCATAGATTAACCACCATTTACTTGAACGTCAAGCCTGGCCATCATCTCCCTTAAAGATCAAAGGTGGGTTTACACCCCTCTCTGCAGCTCAGCCTTCCCTGCCACAAGCAGGGGATAACTCTGGACCATCACAGAGGCCCCTTCACACTAACTGTAGCCTTCTAGGACAGTCTAGAATATTTATTGAGTTTCCCCAGGTTAAAGACAGGCTGTGCCAAGAAGAGCAGAAGAATGCAGTCCATGGTACCTTTCCAAGGTTCTTTAAAAAAATTCCCCTTCTGATATAAAAGGACTCACTCGAACTATTTACCAAATCATAAAGCAACTATGATTTCATCATGTTATCTTTTAAAAAGAACTTATAAAGAATATCATCAGTATCTAAGAAAGGCCAATATTAAATCCTTTGGATTAACTGCTCATGTCTTTTTATTAAAAAAAGTAATTAGTCCTTTGGTTTGGGAATAAAATTTAAGACCTAAAAGGAAGCAGCAAGTTCCCGTGACACAGATGACACAGTGTGGGTAAGTCCACCGGCTCTGGAATTTGAGCCCTTGCAGCCTCAACATTTCTCAACACCATGAAGACAGAAGGCAAGACTTTGTTGATTTGAGTAATATGAGTTGGGTGGAACTGTCAGTCACTCATCTTTGTCTTTTTAAAGCTGAACTCCAAGGGATGTCACCAGACAGTTTTTTAAACAAGCCACCATGGTGATACTGGGAGCTAAGTTCTTGTCAAGGGGCTGCTGAGATAAATTTTAGAAAGAAGCAAAGCCACAGCTCTAAGCTTTGTACAGAGTTCAAGCTACAGGCCTAGTAGCAGGTACTGCAAAAGCAATGAATTCTTCCTCTAGGGGAAAGGTAGGGGTGCGGTGGAGTGAGGGGGTGGGCTCTGAACTGAGACAGGACAAGGAGAGGAGCTGAAGACATCAAGGCAGGGTATGCCTTTCCATCAGCAAATGACATCACGCTTTAATGCTGCATGCTATGCTTAAGGGCAGCAATATAGCTTCAAACGCTATTTTGCAAATGAGGTTTTGTTTGAAGACCCAGAAAAGTCCCTCAATCCTTTAAGGCAGGGGAAGAAGGGAAAGCTGCAGAGTTCAGGGGCTTAGCTCTGGGGACAAGGGCCCCAGTATAGCAAAAAGAACACGGCAAAAAAGGCGACTGGAATGTAGAAGCAGCTCTTGCGACCCCAGGCAATAACAACAGTGAACGCCTACTAAGTGCTAGGCTCTTTGCTGCTATTTTACGGCCCCTATTTTAGCTGTCCTTCACTAAATCCTGGTGAGTGAGGGATATGACCCTTCAGTTAGACAGATGAGGACACGAGGCTTATTGAGCATAGATGGCTGGATCAAGAACGCATGGTGACATCCGAACCCGTCTGATTCCCTCGCCCCAGACTTAAGCAGTCCGACGCCCGATCCCGGCTTCAGACGGCCCTCTGCGAACGCCTCGGAGGAGCATGAGCTGATGGGTTGGGACGCGTTTGGGTCCGGGTTTGAGGGACCGGAACGCGGGAGAGGGGAGCGGACAGGGGGTGCTTACCGGCTCCGGAGGCACGGCCCCACAGCACAGCGCGGCCAGGCTCAGCAGTACTAGCGACATCGCGGGGCCACCGCCCGCCACCGCGCGGGGTCCGGATCGGCATCGGGCCGCGCTCTTATCCAGGCGCCCGGGGCCACACCTCCGGGCTCCGCCTCCCCCAGCACCGCCCGGGTAGGGGCGGCCCTCTGGCGCCCTCCCAGGGTGGGGAATGTAGTGCCCGGCCTGCAGGGGTCGCGCGGGATCAATGCCCGGGTCCGAGCGTCTCCCGGGCAGCCACGCACGCGCCGTCCCAGCGCACCAGTGCGTGCGGTGAGCCAGGTGCGCGAGTGCGCGCACGAGCCGCCCGCCCCACCCGGCAGGCCAGCCTGGCGCCCGCTCGCCGCCGGGAGCAGGTCTGGTCCGAGACGCCCGCGGTGCCCCTCCTGGCCGCCCGGAGCGCGCGGAGCGCGGGCGCTGCCGGTTAAAGTGTAGCGGGGCTGGGCCGGGCCGCCGGCGCCAGCTCCTCCGACTCCGCCGCCAACCGTCCCGGCACTCGGACCGACCTGCCCACGGTGAGTAGTGGGGAGGCGCTCGACCCGGGGCCGTGGCCGCACTTCGGAGCCCGCGGCCGGGTCGGGCCGGGAGGTCGAGTGGGTCTGGAGAACCCAGGCTGGACGCCGAGGTTGGCCACCCCCCCACCCCCACCCCCGGGAAACGTGTGGGACGGGAACAGCAGAGTCGCACTGAGTTACTCGCAGAAATTTAAGTTGTGTGTAATTTGTGTAGTAGAAACCGTCCCTATCGCTGGTTTTCTGGTCAATGTATCTTTCCACAAAATGAGACCTGATGCTAACAGTTGGGTCTCCGAAGAAGAAAGTCTTCACCCTTTGGGTTTGGAGGCGAGTTCTTGAGTTTCAGGGAGCTCGGGATTTCTGAGCAAATTTTGCAAATTAAATGCGGCCTCAGAGAGCCGACCTAGCTGCTCAGAACCAAGTAGGGTCTGGGAATTGCATTTAACTTGATCTCGCTGGTTAATTCTGCGCAGATGGACCAGACCCATTCTTTGAGAGACATAGTGGGTTTGGGGAAAGGTTAATGAAAATCAGCTGGGCTAACAGTGAATCCAAGTGTTTGAAACTCTTCCGCTTTAGGCGCCTGGGTTTGCAGAGGAGGGGGAGGGTGACCAACTCAAGGTCCCTTAAACTTCTAGGCTGAGTTAGCTCCACTCTTTAGATGGGAGACCAAGGCCTAGGGAGGCACGGAGTTGTCAGCTGGTGAAAAGTTGACTTAGTCAAGCAGTTGTTTTGCTGAGGTCCTGTGTACCAGTCCTGGCCCAGCTGCCTGATTCAAATTTTGGCCAGCATGGAGCAGGCCCCAGTCTCAAGGTTGGCTGGGGATTCTGGCATGCACATATGTGAGATGCAGGCGATGTTTTCCTGAGGGTTGGTCTGGTTCCTCATCAAGGTGAGTGGCTCAGGTGAGGGTATTGCCTCACCCATGCCTGGGGCTGGGTCACCCGCGGCCCCTTGCTTAACGTCTCTGAGTTGCTTTGAGCCCTAGCCCTGTAGTCCCAGAGATCACTTGCAGCTCTAATAGTTGTCTGTATTCTTGAGCCAACGTGTGCAGGATGCCTGTGCTGGCATGCAAAGGTGCCAGCTAACAGGTGCCCTCGGACTGAGAACGCAGGCGGTGAGAGTATGTTCGAGGGCACGTGGGCTCCCCACTTCTGCCATGGAAGTGCAGATGCAGTCTCATCTTCCTGCTCTTGGGATTACAACCCTTGTCCGTGGGGTGCCAGACGTTTTGGTGATGGTCATTTTTCAGTGTTAGGAAGGTCACCTGGCTGGCTATGCCAGGCCATGGGAAGTCAGTCCCTCTGAAGGCAGTGAGAAGAGGCCGCAATTAGTCTGAATCTGTTCGCTGGACGAATAGCCCAGTGTCTGTATGGGCCAGGCTTCAGGCTGCACCGGCTTTACAGCCATGCCCCAAAGCAGGCCCTGTTGCGAGAGCTTGGGCTCTTGAGGGTCAAGGCTCTGGGGGTGACCAGGGATGCAAAGGTTAGTCCTGGAGACAGAGTTTGTGAGTCAGACATTTATAGGGATTAGTAAAGTAGGGAAACAGTGGAAACAGTGTCAGACTTTATTTTTTGGGGGGGCTCAAAAATCACTGCAGATGGTGATTGCAGCCATGAAATTAAAAGACGCTTACTCCTTGGAAGGAAAGTTATGACCAACATAGACAGCATATTCAAAAGCAGAGACATTACTTTGCCAACAAAGGTCCGTCTAGTCAAGGCTATGGTTTTTCCAGTGGTCATGTATGGATGTGAGAGTTGGACTGTGAAGAAGGCTGAGCGCCGAAGAATTGATGCTTTTGAACTGTGGTGTTGGAGAAGACTCTTGAGAGTCCCTTGGACTGCAAGGAGATCCAACCAGTCCATTCTGAAGGAGATCAACCCTGGGATTTCTTTGGAAGGAATGATGCTAAAGCTGAAACTCCAGTACTTTGGCCACCTCATGCGAAGAGTTGACTCATTGGAAAAGACCCTGATGCTGGGAGGGATTGGGGGCAGGAGGAGAAGGGGACGACAGAGGATGAAATGGCTGGATGGTATCACCGACTCAATGGACATGAGTTTGAGTGAACTCTGGGAGTTGGTGATGGAATGGGAGGCCTGGTGTGCTGCGATTCATGGGGTCGCAAACAGTTGGACACGACTGAGCAACTGAAATGAACTGAAAGAGGGGTAGAGAAGGAAATGGCACCCCACTCCAGTACTCTTGCGTGGAGAATCCCGTGGACAGAGGAGCCTTGTGGGCTACTGTCCGTGGGGTCACACAGAGTCGGACCCGACTGAAGCGACTTAGCAGCAGAGAGGGGAGGTGGATAGGGTCCCAGGAATGGATATTCCCTATTCCCTTCTTTCTGTAAGATCCTAGAGTGAGGGAGCAGCCATGGTGTCAGGTGAGACAGAAGGGCCAAGAGTGGCCTGGCCTGCGGTGGACCCCTGACTTAGATCTTCGGCAAGAAGTGTTGAGACGAGGCATGAGAGGAAGTGGCTTTCGGGATGGGAGAAGGCTGGTTTTCTTCCAAGAATGAGCAAGGTTGAGATAGTTTCTCCAGGAAAAGAAGCTGATGGGCAAAGGAGAGGAGAAAGGCGAGGCGAGCAAAATGCCAAGGTGGCTGAGCATCAGGTCGAAGGAGTGGGAGGGGGGAACCAGAGCAGTGGATGCTGGCCATTGACTTGGGATGCAGACCGAGTGACCTCCCCATGCCCTGGGTGCAGGGCTGGGCATGTGTGGGCACAGAGATGACACCGCACTGTCTCTGGTTCTCTGCCGCCCATGGCCAGGTCTGAAGGCAGGACCGCAGAGTGAGTAGTCCCGAGTGATCCCTTTAGCCACGGCTGGTGTGCTCTGTGGGCCAGCAAGTGTGCCTGTTCAGTAGGAGGGGTCCACACTGGCTCGGACGGTCATTCTGAAAAGTGTTCCTCCGTGAGAGGGCCTTGCTGGTTAAGCATGGAGCCTCCAAGCTGGCCTGCTGGAAGGAACGCCGTTTGTTGCAACGCCTGAGCCCAGTAGTGCCGTAGCTTTGTTAATGGGATGCAGGGCCCCTGTGGGTCAGGAGGTCTCAGCTGCTTCCCCTGTGACTCTGGAAGTCTCGGCCCTTCTCAGAGCCTCGGTTTCCTTTGCTGTCAAGTGTAATGGCAGTGAGGTGACTCAGGTCTGTGAGGGAAGTGCAGATGCTCTCACCTTTCCTCTTTGGCCATGAGTTCTGCTGCATCTGCATTCTGAAAGAGCCTTGTACAGCATTCCTTCTTGTCTGAGTATTTAGTAGGTGCTTATTAAATGCTTGAATGAATCAATGAATGAATGCATACCTTCCTCCAAGCCAGGGGCCCAAGCCTACCCAATCAGAGCTGGTTTGGGTTTCCTTCTACTCTTCCTTCTGTGGTGGGGTGAGGAGCATCTCATCTGGAGTCTGGAGGACCCCTCTGTCCACTACCCGTGGCCCTGGCCCCAGACTCCCCTGGGACAGGCTCTGTGCTGCCACTGGGTTCACATCTCCTGGCTGTGCTATTCGTTCCCCAGTGCCACCCTTGAGCGAGGCTCTGGGTGTCGTAGGGCCTCAGTCTCCCCTCCATAACATGGGGCTGACGTCAGTCCTGCTGGCCTGGCAGGGCTGTTGGGAGACTCTGAAGGGGTGGGAAAAAACTGGAGG
Source organism: Bos indicus x Bos taurus (assembly GCF_003369695.1). Lineage (NCBI taxonomy): Eukaryota > Metazoa > Chordata > Mammalia > Artiodactyla > Bovidae > Bos > Bos indicus x Bos taurus. The sequence continues at coordinate 13,720,863 of NC_040097.1, read as the reverse complement.
ACTTAAAGGTGCTGTGTAAATTTAAGGACAGGGGAGGTGGGACAAGAAAAAGACAAATGAGCCTGGCTTTGACAAGGACATTCCTTTGGACCCAAGCACAGAGACACCTTCAGGCCGTCCCTTTGGTCGGCCTCTTTGTTTCTCTGTCCTCCCCGTCCCCAGGAACAAGGCCATTAGAGGTTGTTGACCTGTCCCAGGCCCGGCCTCCACCCACACAGGTGGAATTTTCCACTTTTTTTTTTTTTTTTCAAACATTAATCAAGGCCCCAGCTGGTCAACAGTGGATTCATTGTCTCTTGAAGAGCAAGATTCAAGCTGTTTCTGGCAGACACTGGCTGCCTCCCAGGGCCCCAGCGGCCCACCCAACTGGATGGGCTGTACTGGGGGCACCTCCACCCACAGTATCGCACCCCCCCCCACCGCCCGTGTTCTCCTCCAGTTGTGGAGTTTTGCAGAGTCAGTGGTCATGCACACTTTGAGGCAGGGACCCAGATGCCCCCCTGAGTGTTTGCCCCCTGTCCCCAGCAGGGCCACAGAGCCACAAACGGCCTCTCTGCTGCAGTGAGGAGGGCTGGCCCAGGAGGGCTCACTGGGTTAGGTCCCTGTTAAATCTACGAAACCCTGTGAGGCCGCAGCCTGTGTGTGCTTGCCTCGATCTCCACACGCACTGCCACCCTGGGCCTGGGGAAAGTCCAGAGCGCAGAGGAGGCCGGCACTGCTATTCCGTCAAAGCCCCATCTGTACTTGGGTGACTGAGGCAGCCTGGGCCCAAGGCGGGGTTACTGGAGAAGTTGGTGGCGGGGAGCAGTGGCAGGTGGGGCTCATACCACAGGGCTGGCCGTGTATTTCTCCATCAGTGATGCTTTAAGTACTCTGTTATTAGTAATATCCCTGTTATTCATAGTCACAGCATCACTCTCCGTACTGAAGGGGATGAGTGAGGATGCAGGGAGGAGAGCAAGGAGGGAGTAAGGCCACGGTATGAACTTGACAAAATTACCACGTGCTTTTGACTTTACGCCTGTAATTCTCTGAAGGGTGTTTTTGGCTCATTTCTTTTTCCTCTCATAACCAACCTAAGGAATGGGCAGCTCTGTTCCCATTTTATCGATGTGGAAACTGAGGCCCAGCGTTGCTAAACCATGAGTGGTGACAGAGTTGAGACCACAAACCATGGATCTTGACCTCCAGCTCCTTTCACTCTTTTTTTTTTTAAGTAGTGAAACTTGAACGTGAAGCCTCAGTATATATGACACACATACAGATGGTGATGTTGCATATTAGTGTGAGTTATCTTGTAAGTTCATCTTTGTAATTTATGTGTGTGTGTTTGACTTAAATATTCACAACCTAATAGTCAAGAGCTATGTTTCACTCACCGGGAATTTTTAGGACTTCAAGCTCAGGAGGCAGCATCTCAAGTGACCGTGAGAGAACTGCTCCAAGGAGGCCAGGCTGGAATAGCCAGGTTATACAGAAGTCTTACAACAAAGGGCAGGTAGTCTGAACATCAGGAGGTTATCGTTAAGTAAAGAAATCCAGATAACCCAGGTTAAGGAATCCAGCACTTTTCCGTGTATGAGAGGATGTACGGTCTGAGCTCACTGAAATCATTCCTTTGATGCGCACCTCACTTATCTGGGGCCAGTGTCCTGTGTATTTTTTTAAATTACTTTATTTTTATTTGGCTGCACTGGGTCGTGGTTGTGGCGTGCAGGGGCTTCTCTCTAGTTGTAGCACGTGAGTTTCTCATTGCGATGAAATTTTAAAATTATTTTAAGAGAGTTTTCCCGAAAGCTGTTATCTCATTTACATTTACTGTAAAGCTTCATCATATCAAGTTATTTTGCTTGCAACAGATGCAATAACGTCCGTCTTATTTGACTTCTGTTAAACCTAGGTATGGAGAAGGCAATGGCACCCCACTCCAGTACTCTTGCCTGGAAAATCCCATGGATGGAGGAGCCTGGAAGGCTGCAGTCCATGGGGTCGCTGAGGGTCGGACATGACTGAGCGACTTCACTTTCACTTTTCACTTTCATGCATTGGAGAAGGAAATGGCAACCCACTCCAGTGTTCTTGCCTGAAGAATCCCAGGGATGGAGCATCCTGGTGGGCTGCCGTCTATGGGGTCGCACAGAGTCGGACACAACTGAAGTGACTCAGTAGCAGCAGCAGCAAACCTAGATACAATAAAGTATTATACTTAATGATTCTAAATACATGCCTATAATAATTAGATCAACAAACAAACTTTAATACCAGGTAGCATCTTAATCAGAGAAGGCAATGGCACCCCACTCCAGTACTCTTGCCTGGAAAATCCCATGGATGGAGTAGCCTGGCAGGCTGCAGTCCATGGGGTCGATAGAGTCAGACACGACTGAGCGACTTCACTTTCACTTTTCTCTTTCATGCATTGGAGAAGGAAATGGCAACCCACTCCAGTATTCTTGCCTGGAGAATCCCAGGGAGTGGGGAGCCTGATGGGCTGCCGTCTATGGGGTCACACAGAGTCGGACACGACTGAAGTGACTTAGCAGTAGCAGCAGCATCTTAATATTCAATATTTCTCAGTTCACGTGAACCTGAAAGTCATTTTGGCCTGTTTCTCTTTATTTGTAAGTACTTTCTTTGAAATTAAATAGAGCTCTTTATAAATTCAATGTTGATGATACTATCCTTTCCAGAGGCAGAGATATCTCATAGGTGCAATGTATACATAGGCATATGAATAGGCAAAACTAGAGATCTCATGGTTTTACCTAATTATGAATCGGGTATCACAATATAAAGTTGCTAGTTTACAAAGAAAAGTTGGAATACATTACATTGGCCAGCTCAGATGATTAAGGTTTTACTCTTTGTGAAGTTTGGCTGAGGGAACTTTTCCAGCCCCGTGAACTTTAGAATTGTCACTTTGTCTCTTTTCTTCCTTGGTTTCAGGTATTGCCTGATTGAGCTAATTAGGCTCAGTTTCAGGTCCTGTGGCCTGTATTTACATTTTTGTCCTGTGGAGATTTGTAAGAGACAGACAGTTGCTTTTAGTTCCCCAGAGAACAGGTCTTTCACCTAAAGGATACTGAAAGATTGATTTCTCCAACTGTATATTGTCAGTGAGAAGATTTCTAGCTTACCTGAAATGTACAAGTTCTGTGAAAGAGTTTCAGATACCTTCAAAAGCTTGTATAAGGCCTTCAACAAAGACCCTCATTCCGAGTTTACCAGTTAAACCCAGAGAAAAATCACTACTTTTATTTTTTTATTAGCTCTTGAATTTTAGTTTGCAGTTTTTGCTTATTTGTATGGCTCAGGAAATCCTATTGGTTTCCTTTAGAATGTTTAGTATTTCCTGAGGGGCAGATTTATATACCTTGTCTTGAAATACCATATAGTATTTCCCAGTGAAGCATGCCTGTCCTACAACATAATTAAACAAAAGAGATGATAATCATCTTCTATAAAGCCCATTAAATATACCAGTTTGATACACTTTCATCTCAATTTTGTCAACTTTTATACCTTTACTTTTCGTTAGTGTCTGATTAACAAGGTTTCATCTTATAGGAAGACTTTCAGTTTTTGTCTTTTTATTCAGTGTTTCCTGCCCATTTATCTGTTTTTATATAAAAGGCTCTGGGATCCCCAGAGAGAGGTTCAGTGGTGGAACTCAGGCCCTTTGGCCTATCTGTTGCCCCAAATAATTGCTGGTCTGGTACTCAGTGTAAATTTTTCTAGCTCATTAAATATTTATTTTAACACTGGGGGTGAATAGATCAGACTTGTTTGGCTTTTACTGTTGGGAACTAGTGGGGGTATCCTTTGACCCATTTAACTTTAGGTAGTGTAATATAAAACCTTGTGTTTTAACCACATAAATGTCCATTTTATTTATCATACTCTAAACAACCATATAAAGATTTCTTTATTCATTTGAGATAATTCCTTTAAAATTTTTTACCTTTTTGGAAATAGTATCTAGAATTTCCTTATAGGATTTTTCCCATAAACCCTAATTATTGTACTGCTTTTGTTATCATCTGTAAGACCCATTGAGGGGAAGCAAAGACCACAAATGAAGCTTCCCAAACCAGTTTTTCCTACTTGTTTTAAACTAAAGAAGTTCTTAATTATTAGATATATTTTTTCCACCTTAAATTTGATTTTTGTTTTTATCAGTTCAGTTCAGTCGCTCAGTCATGTCTGACTCTTTGTGACCCCATGAACCGCAGCACGCCAGACCTCCCTGTCCATCACCAACTCCCAGAGCTCATTCAAACTCATGTCCATCGAGTCGGTGATGCCATCCAGCCAACTCATCCTCTGTTGTCCCCCTTCTTCTCCTGCCCCCAATCCCTCCCAGCATCAGGGTCTTTTCCAATGAGTCAACTCTTCACATGAGGTGGCCAAAGTATTGGAGTTTCAGCTTCAGCATCAGTCCCTCCAATGAACACCCAGGACTGATCTCTTTTAGGATGGACTGATTGGATCTCCTTGCAGTCCAAGGGACTTGCAAGAGTCTTCTCCAACACCACAGTTCAAAAGCATCAATTCTTCGGCCCTCAGCCTTCTTCACAGTCCAACTCTCACATCCATACATGACCACTGGAAAAACCATAGCCTTGACTAGACAGACCTTTGTTGGCAAAGTAATGTCTCTGCTTTTGAATATGCTATCTATGTTGGTCATAACTTTCCTTCCAAGAAGTAAGCGTCTTTTAATTTCATGGCTGCAATCACCATCTGCAGTGACTTTGGAGCCCCCCAAAATAAAGTCTGACACTGTTTCCAGTGTTTCCCTGTCTATTTCCCATGAACTGTGTTTATAGGTACCAATAAAACAGCTTTATAATGAGAGTGCTATATATTCACCAGTTTGTTTCTCCAGTTTTAAAGGGATCCATCATTTGACCATTAATAAAATATATATTAATAGTGATTCAAACCACTGAAGTGCATGAGGCTTCCTCATAAGAGAGTGGGGCAGGATATTACCTAAGCAACATCCAGAGGGTTTGCTCTCAAAATAGCATGGCAGAGGTCAAGTTTTCAAAACAAGTACATGTAGACACACACATACACAGAATGTCCTAGGAAGATCATGTAGAATTTTACAGCTCAAAGACCCAGGAAGAGAAATGGAAGCTTTCCCCTAGAAGAACTTTGTTTAACATCAAAATTCTGAAAAGATATTTTTGTCAAGCCAGCTTTTTAACCTTAATTTAACTGCACATGCAGTAAGAGAGGCCTCTCATTTTTAGGGCAAGATTTCCTTTAGTTCCCAATTAAGTAGGTACTTGTAAGTTTTGTATGTACATTCACCTGCCTAGGGAATTAGCTGGAGGTTGGCAGTCTGCCATTCCTTTTATCTGTTTGTACCTGTGCTGGGCTTCGTTGCGGTGCGGGCTCTCTCTAGCTGTGGTGAACAGGGGCCACTCTCTCGATGCAGTGTGCAGGCTTCTCATTGCAGGGGCTTCTGTTTCGCAGAGCACAGACTCTAGGGCACTCGGGCTTCAGCAGTGGTGGCTCCCAAGCTCTAGAACGCAGGCTCAGCAGCTGTGGTGCATGGGCTTACGGCTCCGCAGCGTGACGGATCTTCCCAGATCAGGGATCAAACCCATGTCTCCCGCATTGGCAGGTGGATTCTGAGCCACCAGGGAAGTCCTCCTTTATCTTTTATTTTTTAACCTTTATTTCCCATTCTGAAGTTGGTTTGCTGAAATAAAATTACTAGTGATGATTCAGTGTGATGCGTCAGTGTGCCGCTTGAGAGCGTGAGTCCTCTAGGTTTGGCGTCAGATTTTGTTTCGGCTCCCTCTTAGGTGTCTTGGGTTCTCCGAGTGGCACGTAAGACTACCATGGTGTTCAGATCTCAGCGTGGTCAGTTTTTCTTCGAGTCCCTGGTTGAGTGGGTTGTTAGTGAAATGAGTGGGTCTCCCTATAGGGACAGCTGCCCAGAATGCGGTCTGGCCACCATCTCTCCTGCAAGTTTCTCAGTTACCTCAGCCAGGAGGAGAGAGTCCCTTCTTTGGAGCTCCGAAGCGCTCATAAATTTCAGTTTTGTTTTTTTTTTTAATTTTGACAGTCTCTATTAAGGTCGCCGATTCAAGGAAAACCAATAAGCCAGTCTTCCCCCCAATGACTCAGGCGGGAGTTAAACCTTCAGTTCAGTTCAGTCGCTCAGTCATGTCCGACTCTTTGCGACCCCATGAATCACAGCACACCAGGCCTCCCATTCCATCACCAACTCCTGGAGTTCACTCAGACTCACGTCCATCGAGTCGGTAATGCCATCCAGCCATCTCATCCTTTGTCGTCCCCTTCTCCTCTTGCCCCCAGTCCCTCCCAGCATCAGAGTCTTTTCCAATGAGTCAACTCTTTGCATGAGGTGGCCAAAGTACTGGAGTTTCAGCTTCAGCATCATTCCTTCCAAAGAAATCCCAGGGTTGATCTCCTTCAGAATGGACTGGTTGGATCTTCTTGCAGTCCAAGGGACTCTCAGGAGTCTTCTCCAACACCACAGTTCAAAAGCATCAATTCTTCGGCGCTCAGCCTTCTTCACAGTCCAACTCTCACATCCATACATGACCATTGGAAAAACCATAGCCTTGACTAGATGGACCTTTGTTGGCAAAGTAATGTCTCTGCTTTTGAATATGCTATCTAGGTTGGTCATAACTTTGCTTCCAAGGAGTAAGCGTCTTTTAATTTCATGGCTACAGTCACCATCTGCAGTGATTTTGGAGCCCCAAAAAATAAAGTCTGACACTGTTTCCACTGTTTCCCCATCTATTTCCCATAAAGTGATGGGACCAGATGCCATGATCTTCGTTTTCTGAATGCTGAGTTTTAAGCCAACTTTTTCACTCTCCTGTTTCACCTTCATCAGGAGGCTTTTTAGTTCCTCTTCACTTTCTGCCATAAGGGTGGTGTCATCTGCATATCTTACATTATCATAAGTTAAACCTTACTCAATGTTTAACTGAGCAGTCTTCCCAGCCTTTAAGCTGAGAATAACCACTCACTATCTAAACCGAGTCTGCCAGTGCCTTTTACACTGAGCAGAATCTTCCCAGTACTTCAGCTGAGGATAACCGAGGTACCACTTCTGGAAACTAAGTTTCAAAGATAACTTATTCCCCCAGTATATGAAACTTAACGATCATCAACCGATAATGGGAGATCCTAGAACTAAGGAGAGACTCACCCAGAGTTGTCTGGACTCCTCAAAGAGGTGGGTGGGCACAAGTCGCCTCCGCTGGTACCAAGGCTCCAGATCCTTGTAGAGTTCAGGTGAAGGAGAGGAATCTGCTCTGGTCCCTTCATCAGTCTCTGTAACTGTAAACAAAAAATATTCACAACCTTTAAGTTGAGAGTTCTGTTTGATTTGGCGGGAATTTTTAGGACTTCGTGTCAAGAAGGCAGCATCTCAAGTAAATCTAAGAGTTGCTCTGGGGAAGTGGAGGGAGGAGCCAGGTTATATACGAGCTTTGCAACAAAGGGCAGGTAGTCTGAACATCAAAAAATTATTGAGAGTTAAAGAAAACCAGATATCTCAAGCTAAGAGGTTTAGCACTTTTCTATGCATGGGAAGATCCATGAGTCTGCCTCAGCTGAAATCATTCCTTTGCTATGCCCCTCAGCGCTCAGGGGCCAGTATCCTGAGTTTCTTCAGGGCTCACTGTCCGGAGTGGCTGCAGTGTGATGGCTGCTATACGGCAGGTATTCCTTCCTTCCTGAGTTCCCTCCGGGCTCAGCAGCTCACCATCGGTGGTGGCTGCAATTGCTGATGTCTGTGACATCCTTCATTTACTGATACGGCAGGAAATATTCCATTTCTTATTTGCATGTCATAGAACAGCGATACTGTTTTCTGTGAAACCAGGAAACCCCATGAAACCTGTGAAACTCTTGAAACCAGGACCCGTGGGTGCAGGTTGATGTCATCCAGCAGCCCTGCTGCCTGATTGATTTCCGTACTTCCATTCAGCGATAGAGCTGTTTGTAGTTGGCCCAAGGAAAACAGTGGACGTTTTTGAAGCAGTTCACCTGGCATTCCTTAGGGCTCTCTGCAGCTAAGCCCCTCCAGCAGCTTGAAAAGGACACGTGGACATGTGTGGGAAAGCTGGCTGACTCATCTCTCACTGTTGGTTTACAGATCAAAGTGGCTGGCTACCTACCCCTGGGGCTGCTCCAGGGTTTGATTTGGTGCCCCTGCCATGCTGTGGCTGGGATGGCACTTTGAGAGGGGCGTGTTCCACACCTCCTGGGCCTTGTGGCCGTACGTGGAGAGTGGCTCCAAGCCTGTGGTAGTGCCTGAGTGAACGTGGGTTGAAGATCAAGGAGGCCTGGCAGCTGCTGCTGTCTACCCTCTGCTCAGCCCTGTGTTTGCAGCAGATGCCAGAACTGGCACTGCCAGCAGTGGGAAGGGACACTTTGTCCTGGGGCCTTGGGCAGGCCACCTCAGCAGATGGGCCTGGGCCCCCAGGGGTTGACGTCCAGTCCGTAGTAGCATGTCTTCAGCTCCCTCTGAAGGACCACACTTGTTTGGTTTTTAAATTTTAATCTTGAGTGAAATGATTTTTAAAATGTAATTAAAGTTGTTATGATAAAAACAAAGATACCTTGCGTTTAAGCCCATTATCTTATTAGGAAACGCGAGAGACATCAAGTCACTATGTCAGATTGGTGGGAAGATTTGTAAAACTGCCTTTTGATTCGATGCTTATCTTTCACAGACAAAAATAGCATGCAGGCTGGCCCTGCCCACCACAACCCCCCACCCCCACCTCGAGCCTGAACCCTTCACATCTGGGTGTGAGGTGGGTGTTTCTTAATTGAGATTTTTTAAACTGAAATGTGTTTGAAGGAGGAAGCAGATAGCAGACCTTTGTGGAATGCCCCGACTTCTGTGGAAGAGGGTGGAGTCCACGAGCCAAGACCAGGCTCCCGGCCTCAGCGTTTCTCCCGCTCTGCCTTCTTTCTTTTAGTCCATTAGCAGGGAGATTTGAGACTCAAAACAGACAGCAAAAACGAAAGCCCTTTTTGTTGTGGAAACTTTGGAACACGTACAGAATTAGCCAGAAGAGCGCATTGAACCCCACGTGCCACCCCCTCACGGGTGATCCTGGTCTGTTTGCCCCCCAAATCCCTGGGTTATAAACAAAATCCCAGATACCACTTTTTTTTTTTCTGTTGGTATTTCAGTAGGTATTTCTGAAAGAGTCACTGTAAGCCACATAACCACGAGACCAGTGTCACATCTGACAGACAGTGACCTCTAAATACCCTCCGGTATCCACTCAGTGTTCAGATTCTCAGGACCTGAATGAGATCCATGGGTCATTCTCTCTCCACGTTTGGGTTTCCCTCCGTCTCTCTCTACCTTGTTTGTTTTTCACTTGAACTTGTGGAAGAAATGCCCCTTGGCCTGCATTCCGTGCGTGGGATCCCTCGGGTCCTTTCATACCTTCCTCTGACATTCGAATTTCCTCTGAATCGGTGGGTGGATTTAGAAGTGTGAGCAGACTCGGGCCTGGGAGTTTTTGGTGAGGATATTTCATTGTGTCACCCCTGTCTCCACTTGAGGGAAAATCATTTGATTTTTCAGTTGCGTCCTGGTGGTAGGGATACTGCTAGGATGCCAGCGGGACTTGGTGGGGACTGGCCCACAGATAGGCCGAGGTGGGCAGATTCCTTAGTGCCGACCCCACCCCTTACAAGAGCTGTCACTGCCCCTCTGTGCCTCGGTTTCCATTTTTGCCTCCTCTTGTGAAGTGAACACTGTGTTTTTACACACTAGTCAATAACACGTGGACTTCCCAGCTGGCACAGTGGTAAAGCAACCCCCTGCAATGCAAAAGACATGGATGCCATCCCTGGGTCGGGAAGATCCCCTGGAGAAGGAAATGGCAACCCACTCCAGTATTCGTGCCTGGAAAATTCTGTGGACAGAGGAGCTGGTCAGGCTACAGTCCATGGGGTTGCAATCAGTCGGACACAACTGAGTAACTGAACACGCACACACACACACACACACACTAACAAGCATTTACTGAGTGTCTTAGTTTTCTGAATGTTGAGCTTTAAGCCAACTTTTTCACTCTCCTCTTTCACTTTCATCAAGAGGCTTTTTAGTTCCTCTTCGGTTTTTGCCATAAGGGTGGTGTCATCTGCATATCTGAGGTTAGTGATATTTCTCCCGGCAATCTTGATTCCAGCTTGTGCTTCTTCCAGCCCAGCATTTCTCATGATGTACTCTGCATATAAGTTAAATAAGCAGGGTGACAATATACAGCCTTGATGTACTCCTTTTCCTATTTGGAACCAGTCTGCTGTTCCATGTCCAGTTCTAACTGTTGCTTCCTGACCTGCATACAAATTTCTCAAGAGGTAGGTCAGGTGGTCTGGTATTCCCATCTCTTTCAGAATTTTCCACAGTTTATTGTGATCCACACAGTCAAAGGCTTTGGCACAGTCAATAAAGCAGAAATAAATGTTTTTCTGGAATTGTCTTGCTTTTTCGATGATCCAGCGGATGTTGGCAATTTGATCTCTGGTTCCACTGCCTTTTCTAAAACCAGCTTGAACATATGGAAGTTCACGATAGATGGGGAAACAGTGGAAACAACGTCAGACTTTATTTTTGGGGGCTCCAAAATCACTGCAGTTGGTGATTGCAGCCATGAAATTAAAAGATGCTTACTCCTTGGAAGGAAAGTTATGACCAACCTAGATAGCATATTCAAAAGCACAGACATTATTTTGCCAACAAAGGCTGGATGGCATTACCGACTCGACGGACGTGAGTTTGAGTGAGCTCCGGGAGTTGGTGATGGACAGTGAGGCCTGGTGTGCTGCGATTCATGAGGTCGCAGAGTTGGACATGACTGAGGAACTGAACTGAACTGAATTGAGTGTCTACTCTGTGCCTGGCTCTGGGAGCTATGAGCTCCATCCCCCGCTGATTGTGAATAAACAAACATGGTCATGGCTCTGGACAGGCTCTACTATAGAAATCTTGGTAGACCACGGTCACTCTGCCACTGAGCCTGGCACAAAGGGGACCTTCAGCGCCCCCGAGAGGGAAGAACAGTCTCTCTTCCTGATGTTATGCCTTTACCGTGTAAGCGGGCAATGCCAGGGTCTTCTGTCCCTGCAGCCCACCTCTGGTTTTGGCTCAGACTTACCCAGACCCACCGCAGTGGGTCCCTCCGCATCCTCACTTTCACGTGGGCCTTCTCTGCTGCAGGAACCCACTCACCCAGGTTCGGGCAGCCCCGAGTGCAGGGGCATTCATGTCTGGAGGGGCTCCTTTGTATCTCAGGACCAGCTCCAGAGGCTTCGTCCCTGATCCTCAGCGTGTCAGGGAGGGTCCCCGTGGGAATTGAGTCCCCGGCAGCAACCACAGTATTGCACGTGCCTCCAAAGTGCATCTGTGGGAGCACACCAGCAGCACAGATTGGATCCACAGACACACCTGCGAGGGAAGGAGGAGATGGCAGGCAACCCCGGGAGCTGCCCCTGGGTGGTAAGGTTTCCCGTCTTACCCTGCTGTTGGTGAGACCACCACCATGGGGGTTTGAGAAAGTAGGGAGGTCACTGTGGAGTCAGGGACTGTGAACGGAGGGCAGATGCCTGGAATGCACGGTGCGAGGTCTCGCTGCAGAAGTGAGGAGGGAGGAGCTGCAAACATCAGAGGCCCCGCAGAGGCCAGTTCCCACGTCAGCAACCAGAAACCCCCTGGCCTGGGTCACACAGCAGTCCCGGCAGAGCTGGGGATGAAAGCCTGGCCTTCGCTTGGTGTCAGACTTGGGGCTCCCTACTGGGGCTCTTTTGGCAGCCTGAGCAGCCTCTGCCTGGTCCTGTGGCCCACCCTCAGCCCCAGGAGGGCCCAGGCCGCCAGAGTTGTCTCTGAGGCAGTGAATGGTTAGCTGTTTCAAGAGAAGAGGGGTAAGTTTCTGATTCATTTGTTTATTTGGCACCAAGATGTGGGAGATGAGAGTTTTAGGAAGAGAAACCTGACTTTTGAAGAAAATAAATCTTTTTAGTTAAAAGATAAAGTATTTATAAAGATAAACATGAAGTATTTCCTGCTGTGCTGTGCTTTTGTGACTTCATGGACTGTAGCCTGCCAGGCTCCTCTGTCCATGAGATTTCCCAGGCGAAAATACCAGAGTGGATTGCCATTTCCTGCTCCAGGGGATCTTCCTGACCCTGGGATGCAAGTCACGTCTCTTGCATCTCCTGCATTGGCAGGCAGATTCTTTGCCACTGTGCCACCTGGGAAGCCCCAATCAACATGAAAGTATACTGATGTGAATTTTCATTTGTATAAAAATTATGTATGTATAATTGCACACCCAGGTGATCATCACCAGGTCAGGATCCATAATGTTCCCTGTGCCCTTTCTTTTGTATTTAGGATCTTGGTTCCTAAATCCAAACCCACACCTCCTGCAGTGGAAGCACAGAGTCTTAACCACTGGACTGCCAGGGAAGGCCCACCCTGTCCCCTAAGTGGTAGCTCTCTCTGCCCCGGCACAGATGTATGAATTGAGCGCCCACATCTCAGACAGCCAAGGTGTGGCAGCCGTAGGCTGCGTGCTGGCCCAGCCCCGTCACATCTCTGCTCCGCCTTACAGAGGGCCAGGCTCTGCATTGGGACCGAGGCCACAGAGCCTTTGGCTGGGGCGGTGGGTTTCAACAGCTCATTTCATTCTTAGAGTGGAGGTCTCCATACGTGGTATAAGGAGAAGCCCCAGGATGGACGTGGCCAGTGGGCAAGGCGGGCTTCTCAGAGGGAGCATTGGCTGAGCAGGGCCTGAGGGAAGGGAATGAGTGACCCAGGTGTGATGCGGTGTGGACCTGTTACCTGGAAAGGGGAACATGTGCAAAGACCCTGTGTGGGACAGAGGGAAGGTGGTCCCAACGCCTGGAGCCCAGAGCGTGAGGCTCATGGTTGGGTGAGAAGTGATGGCTGGGACAGAGGCAGGAGGCAGGGCTGGAGAGGGGCCCTGGAGCTGTGAGGATGCTGGCGGAGTCATCTTGGGAGGACTGATGACCTGGTCTGGGGGTGGGCAGTGAGGTGCCTGTGGCAGGAGGAGGCAGCTGCCCAGGGTTCTTGACCGGACCATTGCTCCCTGACGAGATCCTTCCCACCTGGGTCCTTTGCACGTCTGCCTCAAACTCACCTCCCACCCAGGGCTGGCCCCTTAGGTGGCCGTGCCATCAAGAAGGCTGTGCCGGACTGCAGGAAAGCAGCTGGACTTCACCAGTTTTCTTGGCCTCCAGAGCCCTGGAAGGCACGTGGTGCCTCGTTCCCATTCCATGTACTGATGGTGACTTTATAACTCCCAGGATGCGGCTTTGTTGGTCAGGCCCGTGCTGGGCGGGTCCTGTGTTTGAGTTGAAGAGGGCCAGGTCTCCCCGCTCAGGCTTGTTTCCCTTTCTGTGATGTCGGACTGACGGCGATGACAGTGACAGCCATGAAGCCTGCTCACCCAGTGTCTTTGGGGGGTTCACAGTGTGTGATATACCCATATGAAGTGCTCAGGATGGGTGGCTGCCCCTTTTGTTATTGCTGTGCTTATAACGGATTCTGTGGCTTAGTGGAGCTCTGTGAACAGACAGTGGCAGGCTATAGGACAGTAATCATTTGACCCACCCAAAGCCCGGCCTAGGAGGTTGAGAACCTCATTACAGGTCTTGTAGGAGAGTGGGTCAAGGCCGGGACTGGAAGGCCAGGTTGCAGGCAGGTGGCCGGCTCTGAATCCTTCATTGGAGAACTGCCCCCCGCCCCCGACCCTGGAAACCCCCAGGAGGGGGAGGATGGTGGTGCCTCCACCACACTTTTTACAGTTCTCCCTTGGGATTGTTGTCACCACTCCGGCCCATGGGCTCAGAGAGAATGTGAAGGCCAAGTACCTCTGAGGACCTCTGCCAGCCTTGGGAACCAAGGGGCTTAGTGCCCAGGTTAGCTTACGCCGTGTCTGTCGTGATAGGGCTACACGGTCAGTATGTAAAGAGTTAGCAGGGTGCTTTCTCATGACCGGGCCATTTTTCATGCTCTGTCCCCCAGCAGTGGACAGTGCGGCTTTCATCATCGTTTGCCATCTGAAACAATCTGGGACAGACCTCGAGGTTTCAGTCGTGCACAGTTCTCTTTTGGTTGAATTCTTAGAAGTGGGACTGCTGAACCAGAGGGCTGCCCCTGTAGAACCCTGAGGTGCCCATGACCTTGGAGAAGGTGTACATGCTCCCCAGCTTGCTCAGAGCAGAATCACTGTTACCATTGGCCCTGCCCGGCGGAGCTTTTCAAAGGTTGAAGAAGTTCTTGAGCGCTGTTTCGCGTGCAGGCCTGGCCGAGACTGCTGCCCCTTCTCCAGAGTTCTGTCCTCTCTTCCTGGGTGACTGACAAAGGCCAGGATCTCAGTGGCCCCAGGGATCTGATGCTAGTCTGGTCCACTGGCCCAGAGCTAGAAAGGAAGTACACACACATGCACACACGCACGCATGCACACACACACGCACGCGTGCAGTAAATTAGGAAGAACCTTCTTCAAGGGTTGTTTCAAAAAAGTTTGGTCAGCCTTCCAGCTGTGCAGTTCTAGAGGCTGTGTCTGAGTATGGGTGCTCTAGATGTGGGTAAGCATTTTTTTTTGGTCACAGGTCTTTTGCAATTTGACTTCGCCAGAATTATCAAGTTTGTTGTGCAATTGACCACAGGCTTAAAATTACATGGAAATCTGGCTTATCATGCAAGGCATTCAGTGTTCCAATCATAAAATTTGGGAAATTTTTCAAAACCAGTGTTTGCTTATCGATTTCAGAGTTAAATGAGAATTGTTAGTTGCGACAAAGGACTCGGTGATGAAAGCCACAGTACTCAGAAGGGGGTGGGGGCCCTACCTTCGTTCTCCTTCATTGAATGTCACCTCTTCACTTGACGTTGTCTCTCCACACCCACTGTGTCCATCACTGGTGTTGAGGGTCATGGCCTGAATTGACCAAAACCCTCTTCCTGGCTGGAGGTACCATGCGGTCCAGGTGTCCAGCTCCAAGCTGACCATCTGGATGCCATGTGTGGCTTGGTGTGCTGCCCTGCAGCCCAGGAAGATGCATGTGGTTGAGGGTCTTCTCCCCTTGACTGGGAGGTGGAGTGGGTGGAAGCGTCCTCTCCCTCCATCTTCCACTCAGAGCTGTAGGAGTGGACAGCCAGCCCTAGTCACAGAGCCGAGGCTGGTTCCAGAAAACGGGGGAGTCAGGGTACAGGCACTCCAAATCAGAAGGAAGCCTTGAATGCCCCCACCATGGTACAACCCCTGTACTGCCCTCCTGCACCCAAGACACACACTCACACACAAACACATACACACACACACACGCACACATACGTGTGAACACATGCATGCACACACACGTGAACACACATGCACACACAAACACGCGTACACCCGCTCATGAACACGCACACATGCACACACATATGCACATGCGCATGCGAGCACACACACACCTGCACGCATGCATATGCACACATGCACACACACACAGGTGCTATCCTGTCTTTCTCTGGCTCCACAGTTCCCGCCCCCGCCCCACCCCTCATGCTCCACAGTGCCCGTGACTGGCAGCCCTGGACTGTGGAAGGGGCTGCTTCCCTGTGATGCCTGACCCTGTCGGTCAGTCTGTCCACCTACCCACCCAGTATGGGAAACTGAGGGGCACTGTTGGGGTTGGAGGGTCTCTGCCCTTTGGGTAGCAGGCCCCTCCCTCTTCGGCGCTCCCACTGCCCCCATTCCCCAGGCTCTGTAGGTGTAGGTCATGTACTCTGTACGTGTAGGTCTCACCACCTCCCAACACCATGAGGCCAAGACTCCTCTGCTCCCCCAGCTCAGGGCCTGGCTGCTGAGCGGGGCAGGAGGGAGGCAGCCCCCTAGGATGGGTCTCAGGGACAGGGACATGCGGTTCTGAGGTGGGAGCCTCCCTCCAGGGCTGGGCACCAGGACTGCCAGGGGCAAATAGCAGAGGCCATCCCACTCCTGGCCATGGCACGGGGTGGAGAGCTGCCTGCAAGCACCACGAGAAGGGGAAGTGAGAGTGGGCAAGTGCCCTCGGCTGTCTTGTCTTCACTATTTAGCAAATCCTGGGCAGAAGACTTAAGGGAGTAGGGCTTCAGGGTGCAGGCACATGGGAGCATTTCTCCTCTGCAGACGTGGGGCCACAGTGGAATGTCCAGCTTGGTCCAGCCCTAACCAGGGGCCAGAGAGATCTCTGCCTAGTCCAGGATGGGACTCAGACCTTTGAGGACAATGACATGTGCTCTCCATGTTGGGGCATGCTGGAGAAGGATGTCAGAGAAGAACTGTGATAGAAGCTGAGGTCTGGGGATGGCTGGGGCCACGGAGAGTAAGTGACCTGCTGCCACCCCATGAAGAAGAGGTCTGGTAAAATATATATAACATGAAACATCGTTTTAACCACTTTTTGTAAAAAGTGTATAATTCAGTGGCATTAAGTATATTCACTGTGTTATCCCATCGTAACCACTGTCCATTTCTAAAACTTTTCATCACCCCAAATAGTTCCATATCCATTCAATAGGAATTCCCCATTCCCTTTCCCCCAGCCTCTGGTAATTGCTCATCTACTCTCTGTCTCTCTGGATTTGCCTCTCATAAGTGGCTGCTGCTGCTGCTAAGTCGCTTCAGTTGTGTCTGACTCTGTGGGACCCCATAGATGGCAGCACACCAGGCTCCCCCGTCCCTGGGATTCTCCAGGCAAGAACACTGGAGTGGAATTGGAATCATACAGTAATTGTTGCTTTGTGACTGGTTTATTTTACTTAACCTATTTTCAAGGTTCCATGTTGTAGCATGGTTTTTTGTTTTTTGTTTTTTTTTGGTTGACATTAATTTTTATTTATTTTAATTTTAATTTATATTGGAGAGTAGTTGATTTACAGTGTTGTGTTGGCTTCCATGTGTAGCTGAGTGATTCAGTTATACGTATATCCATCCTTTTACAGATTCTTTTCCTATTTGGATTATTGAATAGACTATTGAGTAGAATTCCCTGTGCTATACATTAGTAGGTCCCTGTTGATTAACTTTGTTATATATAGTAGTGTTTAATGTTAATCCTGCTGCTGCTGCTGCTAAGTCGCTTCAGTCGTGTCTGACTCTGTGCGACCCCTTAGACAGCAGCCCACCAGGTCCCCCGTCCCTGGGATTCTCCAGGCAAGAACACTGGAGTGGGCTGCCATTTCCTTCTCCAGTGCATGAAAGTGAAAAGTGAAAGTGAAGTCACTCAGTCGTGCCTGACTCTTAGCGACCCCATGGACTGCAGCCTACCAGGCTCCTCTGTCCATGGGATTTTCCAGGCAAGGGTACTGGAGTGGGGTGACATTGCCTTCTCCTAAACTCCTAATTTATCCTTCCCCTCCATTTTCCTCTGCCCCTGCAACCAAAAGTCTGCTTAAGAAGTTTATGAATCTGTTTCTCTTTTCAAATAAGTTCATTTGTATCATTTAAATATTCCACATCTAAGTGTTGCCATGTGATACTTGACTTTCTCTGACTTCACTTTAGTAGGATAATCTCTAGGTCCGTCCATGTTGCTGCAAATGGCATGATGTCATTCATTTTATGACTGGGTGATATTCCATTGTGTGTGTGGTATGTGTGTGGTGTGTGTGTGTGTGTGTATACCACATCTTCTTTATCCAGTTGTCAGTGGACATTGAGGTCGCTTCCGTGTCTCGGCTATTGTGAGTAGTGCTGTGAAAATAGGGGTGCATGTATCTTTTGCACTTACAGGTTTTATCTGGATATATGCCCAGGAATGGGATTGCTGGATCATATGGTGGTTCTATTTTTAGTTTTCTGAGGAAGCTCCACGCTGTTCTCCGTAGTGCTTGTTCCGGTTTACATCCCTACCACCTGTGTATAGAGCTCCCTTTTCTCTACACCCTCTGCAGCACTTTTTGTTTGTAGACTTTTTGATGATGGCCATTCTGAGGTGATACTTTATTGTAGTTTTGATTTATATTTCTCTCATAATTAGCAATGTTGAGCATCTTCTCCTGTGTTTGTTGGCCATCTGTATATTTTCTTTGGAGAAATGTCTATTTAGATCTTCTGCTCATTTTTTGATTGTTTTTTTTTAACCTTTTAAATTTTCTATTGGAGTTATAGCCAGTTAACAGTGTTGTTACAGTTTCATGCGTACATCACCATGCATACACGTGTATGGAACTCATCCATACATGTGCATGTATCTGTTCTCCCCTCAACTCTCCTTCCATCCAGGCTGCAACATAACATTGAGCCAAGTTCCCTGTGCTACACAGTAGGACCTTGTTGGTTATCTATTTTAAAAACAGTGGTGGTTATGTGTCGATCCCAAACTCCCTAACTATCTCCTCCCAATTCTTTCCTCTGGCATTTGTTGTTGGGTTTGTTTTTTTTTTTTGTATAGAGCTGCATGAGCTGCTTGTATGTTTTGGAGATTTAATCCCTTCATTTACAAATGTTTTCTCCCATTCTGTAGGTTATCTTTTCACTCTGTTCATGATTTCCTTTGCAGTGCAACAGCTTTTAAGTTTAATTAGGTCCCATTTGTTTATTTTGTTTTCATTTTCATTAGGCGGTGGATCAGAAAAGATGTGCTGTGACTCATGTGCAAAAGTGTTCTGCTACGTTTTCCTCTAAGAAGTTTCTAGTACCCAGCCTTACATTTAGGTCTTTAATCCATTTTGAGTTTATGGTGTTAGAGAATGTTCTAATTGCATTCTTTCACATGTAGCTGTCCAGTTTTCCAGCACCACTTATTGAAAAGACCGTTTTTTCTCCATTGTATAGTCTTGCTTCCTTTGTCATAGATTAATTGACCATAGGTGCATAGGTTTATATCTGGTCTTCCTGTCCTGTTCTATTGATCTGTATTTCTGCTTCTGTGCCAGTACCATACTGTCTTGATGACTACAGTTTTGTAGTATACTCTGAAGTTCCGTTTTCCTTTTCAAGATTGTTTTGTCTATTTGGGGTCTTTTGTGTTTCCATACAAATTGTAAAATATTTTGTTCTGGTTCTGTGAAAGATGCCATGGGTAATTTGATAGGGATTACATTGAATCTGTAGATTGCTTCTAGTAGTATAGTCATTTTCACAATGTTGACTCTTCCAGTCCAAGAATAGGGTGTATCTCTCTGTGTCATCTTTGATTTCTTTCATCAGCATCTTATACTGCATATAGGTCCGTTGCCTCCTTAGATAGGATTATTCTTGAGTATTTTATTCTTTTCAGTGCAATTGAGAATGGGATTGTTTCCTTAATTTCTCTTTCAGATCTTTTGTTTAGCGTATAGAAATGCAAGAGGTTTCTGTGTTTTAATTTTGTATCCTTCAGCTTTACTGAATTCAGTGATGAGCTCTAGTAGTTTTCTGGCAGTATCTTTAGGATACTTTTCTACTATGTATAGTATCATGTCATCTGCAAACAGTGACAGTTGTACTTTTTTTCCAATTTGGATTCCTTTATTTTTATTCTCTGATTGCCATGCTTAGGACTTTCAAAACTATATTGAACAAAAGTGGTGAGAGTGGACATGTCTTGTTCCTGATCTAGAGGAAATATTTTCAACTTTTCTCAGTTGAGAGTGATGTTAACTGTGGGTTTGTCATATATGCTCTTTATTATGTTGAGGTAGGTTCTTTTTATGGCTTCTTTCTGGAGAGTTTTTTTTTTTTTTTTTAATCATAAATGCGTGTTGAATTTTGTCAAAAACTTTCTACATCTATTGATATGGTCAAATAGTTTTTATTCTTCAGTTTGTTGATACAATATATCACAGTTTGATTTGTGTATATTGAAGATTCCTTGCATCCTTGGGATAAATTCCACTTAATGATGGTGTGTGATTATTTTAATGTGTTATTGGATTTTGTTTGCTAGTATTTTGTTGGGGACTTTTGTGTCTATGTTCATCAGTGATAGTGGCCTGTAATTTTCTTTTCTGTGTGGTGTCTTTGTCTGGTTTTGATATCAGGGTGATCTTGGACTCATAGAATGAGTTTGATAGTGTTTCACCCTCTGCAAATTTTTGCAAGAGTTTCTAAAGTACAGGTGTTAGCTCATCTGTAAATGTTTGATAGAATTTCCCTGTGAAGCCAACTGGACCTGGACTTTTGTTGTTAATCACAACTTCAGTTTCATTGCTTGTGATTGAAAGTGAAAGTGCTGGTCGCTCAGTTCATGTCTGACTCTTTGTGACTCCATGGACTGTAGCCCAGTAGGCTCCTCTGTCCATGGAATTCTCCAGGCAAGAATACTGGAGTAGGTAGACAGTCCCTTCTCCAGGGGATCATCCCACCCAGAGATCTAACCCACATCTCCTGCAGTGTAGGTGAATTCTTTACCATCTGAGCCACCAGGGAAGCCTGCTTTTAATTGGTCTGTTCATATTTTCCATTTTTTCTTGGTTCAGTATTGAAACGTTGTACCTTTCTAAGAATTTGTCCATTTCTGCCAGGTTGTCCATTTTATTGACGTATAGTTGCTTATAGTTGTCTCTTATGATCCTTTGTATTTCTGTGGTGTCCATTGTAACCTCTCTTTCTTCATTTCACATTTTATTGATTTGAGTCTTCTCCCTTTTTTTCCCCTTGATAAATCTTGCTAAAGTTCTATCAATTTTATTTATCTTTTTATTAAACCAATTTTTGTTTCATTGATCTTTTTTATTGTTTTCTTTGTCTCTGCTTCATTTCATTCTGCTCTGGTCTTGATAATTTCTTTCCTTCTAATAACTTTGGGTTTTGTTTGTTCTTATTTAAGTTGCTTTAGGTGTAAATTTAGGTTGTCTATTTGAGATTTTTCTTATTTCCTAAGGTAAGATTATATTGCTGTCAACTTCCCTTGTAGAACTGCTTTTGTTCTGTCCCATAGGTTTTGGATCATCACATTTTCATTTGTCTCTGTATTTTTCGATTTCCTATTTGATTTCTTCAGCGATCCACTGGGTAACATATTGTTTAGCCTCCACGTGTTAGTGTTTTTTATAGTTTTTTTTTTTTTTTTCCTGTAATTGGTTTCTAATCTCATAACATTGTGATGGGAAAAGATGCTTGATATGATTTCAGGTTTCCTAAATTTGCCACGGCTTCATCTCTGGCCCAAGATGTCTTGGGAAATGTTTCCTGTGCACTTGAGAAGAAAGTGTATTTTGTCGCTTTCAGATGAAAAGCATTTCATACATATCAATTTTTATAAATTTTATAAATATCAATTAAGTCTATCTGTCTAATTTAAGGCCTGTGTTTCCTTGTTGCTTTTCTGTCTGGATCATGTGTCTCTTAACGAAAGTGGCGTGTTAAAATCCCTCATTATAATTGTGTTGCTGTCAATTTCTTTTTTTTTATGGCTGTTAGTGTTCGTCTTAAATATCAAGGTGTTCTTATGTTGGGTACATGTATAATTGTTACATCTTCTTTGTGGATTGATCCCTTGATCTTTATGTTGTCTCTAGTAACAGTCTTTATTTTAAAGTCTGTTTTGTCTAATATGAATATTGCTATTACAGCTTTCTTTCATTTCCATTTCCATGGAATACCTTTTTCCATCCCCTCACTTTCAGTCTGCATCTGTCCCTCGATCTGAAGTGAATCTCTTGTAGCCATCATACATGTGGGTCTTCTCTTTGTATCCATTGAGCCAGTCTATGTGTTTGGTTGGAGCATTTAATCCATTTGCATTTCACATAATTATCGATATGTATGTTCTTACTGCCATTTTGTTAATTGTTTTGGATTCGTTTTTATAGGTGTTTTTTCTGCCCTTCCTCTTGTTCTCCTCTTGTGATTTGATGACTATATTCAGTGTTGTGTTTGGATTGCTTTTTCTTTTTTGTGTGTTTATCTATTGTAGGTTTTTGGTTTGCAGCTCCCATGATGTTTTGATATAGCTGTCTATACATATAGGAGACTGTTTTTAGTTGCTGGTTGCTCAGTTTGCAGTGTATTTCCAATATCTTGCATCTGTACTCTCCTCCCCTCACATTTGCTGGTTTTGATGTATTTGTGTATTTCCTGCCTTTGCTTTGTGTTTGCCTTTACCAGTAAGCATTCCCATTTGTAATTTTCTGGTTTCTAGTTGCAGCTTCTTGTTTTTCTCTGGATGTAAAGTTTCTTTTTGGATAGGTCCCAGTCTTTTTGACTGATTGTTTTCAGCTGTTAGTTGTGGTTTTGGTGATTCTGTGCGAGGTGAGCCAGCGCAGGTCCTCCTGTTCCACTCTATTGTCCAGAATCGGGGGGCTGCTTTGAGTTTGGATGCTTTCTGCCTGTTTTCTCAGTGTGTGCTGGCCATTAGCCCCTTGATGTGGGGTGTGTAGATGTGGTGGCCCACACACACTCCTCATGGAGTGGAGGCAGTGACTGGTGCCACCCTGTGGGTTATGCAACAGGGCTGGTGGGCCACATGGTCCCGGCACAGCAAGGGCAGTGCTTAGCACCTCCTTCCAGGTCCCCTAGCTGTGGCCGCAGCCTACACACCCCCGGGACAGCAGGGGCAGCGACTGGCACCTGCTCCCAGGTCTCCTCGTGGCAGCAACAACCCACACACTCCTGGGACAGCAGGGACAGCCATTGGAGCCTACTCGTGGCTCGTGGGTGCTCCCCAGGTGTCGGGGGCAGTGTTTGACACCCACTTGTGGCTCTCCCAGTGGCAGCGGCGGCCCGTCCAATCCCAGGACAGAGGGGCAGCCCTTGGCACCCACTTGTGGGTTCCCTACAGCAGCAGTGGACTGTGTGTGCCTTGGTCAGCAGGGACAGTGATTGGTGCCCACTCCTGTGTCCTGAATTTCATTCCTTTTGAGTACTGACTGATGTGGCATTGTTAATACAATCATCTGTTGATGGACATTTGTGTTGTTCCCACCTTTTTGATATTGTGAATAATGCTGCTTAAAAACACTGGCATTCAAGTATCTGTTCGAGTTCCTGCTTTCAGCTATTTTGGGTGCATACCTAGAAGTGGAATCGCTAAATCATATGGGCTTCCCTTGTGGCTCAGCTGGTAAAGAATCCGCCTGCAGTGCAGGAGACCTGGGTTCCATCTCTGGGTTGGGAAGATCCTCTGGAGAAGGGAAAGGCTACCCACTCCAGTATTCTGGCCTAGAGTAGTCCATAGGGTTGCAAAGAGTCGGACACAACTGAGCGACTTTCACTTTCACACGGTAATTCTATCTTTAACTTTTGGAAGAATCACCAAACTGTTTTCCACAGTGGCTGCACCACTGGCGTTCCCGCCAGCAGTACACAAGTGTTCTGTCTTCTCCACATCCCCGTCAGCACCTGTTATTTTCCTTTTTTTTTTTTTTTTTGGATGTGAGGTGGTATCTCATTGTGATTTTTTTGTTTGCTTTGCTTATTTGAGTTTGGGTTTTTTTTTCTTTTTTGGCTGCATCGGGTCCGGGATGCGGCACACAGAACCTTTGCTGTGTCGTGCAGGAGCTTGCCTTTCGGCACACAGACTTTCCAGTCGTGGCGTGTGGGCTCTGTGGTTGTAGCGTGTGGGCTCTGGAACGCGCAGTCTCACTCGTCGTGGTACTCGGGCTCTCTCGCTGTGGTGCATGGGCTGCGTTGCCATACAGTACTTGCAGTGTGTGGGCTTAGTTGCTCTAGCGTGCAGGATCTTAGTTCCTTGACAGGGAAGTGAACCTGCATCCCCTGTATTGCAGGGAATAATCTTTTTATTTTTTAATTAATTTATCTATTTTAATTGGAGGCTCATTACTCTACAGTATGTAGTGGTTTTTGCCATACATCGACATGAATCGGCCATGGGTGTACATGTGTCCCACCATCCTGAACCCCCCTCCCCACACCCTCCCCACCCCCTCCCTCTGGGTTGTCCCGGAGCACCGGCTTTGAGTGCCCTGCTGGTCATCTATTTTACATATGGTAATGTACATGTTTCAGTGCTATTCTCTCATATCATCCCACCCTCACCTTCTTCCACACAGTCCAAAAATCTGTTCTTTATATTTGTGTCTCTTTT
Organism: Bos indicus x Bos taurus; assembly: GCF_003369695.1. Lineage (NCBI taxonomy): Eukaryota > Metazoa > Chordata > Mammalia > Artiodactyla > Bovidae > Bos > Bos indicus x Bos taurus. The sequence goes on along the minus strand of NC_040097.1, from coordinate 13,696,806 downwards.
GCTGTCTTGCATATAGGGTTGTTCCCATCTTTATAATTTCCATATATATGCATTAATATACTGCACTGGTGTTTCTCTTTCTGACTTACCTCACTCTGTACAATAGGCTCCCATTTCATCCATCTCATTTGAACTGACTCAAATGCATTCTTTTTCACAGCTGAGTAATACTCCATTGTGTGTATGTACCACAGCTTTCTTATCCATTTGTCTGCCAATGGACATCTAGGTTGCTTCCATGTTCTGGCTACTGTAAAAAGTGCTGCGATGAACATTGAGGTACATGTGTCTCTTTCGATTCTGGTTTCCTTGATGTATATGCCCAGCAGTGGGATTGCTGGGTCGTATGGCAGTTCTGCTTCCAGCTTTTTAAGGAATCTCCACACTGTTCTCCATAGTGGCTGTGCCAGTTTGCATCCCACCGACAGTAAGAGGGCTCCCTTTTCTCCGCACCCTCTCCAGCATTGATTGTGTGTAGACTTTTTGATGGCAGCCATTCTGACCCAGCATGAGATGGTACCTTACTGTGGTTTTGATTTAAATTTCTCTGATAATGCGTGATGTCGAGCATCTTTTCATGTGTTTGTTAGCCATTTGTAATCATCTTTGGAGAAATGTCTGTTTAGGTCTTTGGCTCACTTCTTGATTGGGTCGTTTATTTTTCTGATATTGAGTTGTATGAGCTGCTTGTATATTTTGGAGATTAATTCTTTGTCAGTTGTTTTTTTTTTTTTTTTTTTTTGCTATTTTCTCCCATTCTGAAGGCTGTGTTTTCACCTGGCTTATAGTTTCCTTTGTTGTGCAAAAGCTTGTAAGTTTAATTAGGTCCCATTTGTTTACTTTTGTTTTTATTTCCATTACTCTGGGAGGTGGGTCATGGAGGATCTTGCTGTGATGTATGTCAGAGAATGTTCTACCTATGTTTTCCTCAAAGAGTTTTATAGTTTCTGGTCTTACATTTAGACCTTTAATCCGTTTTGAGTTTATTTTTGTGTATGATGTTAGAAAGTGTTCTAGTTTCATTCTTTTTCAGGTGGTTGACCAGTTTTCTCAGCCCAACTTGTTAAAGAGATTGCCTTTTCTCCTTTGTATATATTTGCCTCATTTGTCAAAGATAAGGTGTCCATAGGTGCATGGATTTATCTCTGGGCTTTCTATTTTGTTCCATTGATCTATATTTCTATCTTTGTGCACAAGACATATTCTTAACCACTGTACCAGAAGGCAAGTCCCTCTCATTGTGGTTTAATTTGTATTAGTGATGTTGAGCACTATTTCACATGCTTACTGGCCACTCTTGTATCTTTGGAGAAATGTCTTCCAGTGTACTGAGTGTTTTTATTATAAAAGTGTATTGAATTTTGTCATATACTTCTGCATCGAGATGATTATGTGATTTTTATTTTCATTCTATTAATGTGATATATTATATTGATTGATTTTCATATGTTGAACTATATTTGCACTCCTGGGATCAGATCAGATCAGTTGCTCAGTTGTGTCTGACTCTTTGCGACCCCATGAATCACAGCACGCCAGGCCTCCCTGTCCATCACCAACTCCCGGAGTTCACTCAGACTCACGTCCATCGAGTCAGTGATGCCATCCAGCCATCTCATCCTCTGTCATCCCCTTCTCCTCCTGCCCCCAATCCCTCCCAGCATCAGAATCTTTTCCAATGAGTCAACTCTTCGCATGAGGTGGCCAAAGTACTGGAGTTTCAGCTTTAGCATCATTCCTTCCAAAGAACACCCAGGGCTGATCTCCTTCAGAATGGACTGGTTGGATCTCCTTGAAGTCCAAGGGACTCTGAAGAGTCGTCTCCAACACCACAGTTCAAAAGCATGAATTCTTCGGCGCTCAGCCTCTTCACAGTCCAACTCTCACATCCATACATGACCACAGGAAAAACCATAGCTTTGACTAGATGGACCTTTGTTGGCAAAGTAATGTCTCTGCTTTTCAATATGCTATCTAGGTTGGTCATAACTTTCCTTCCAAGGAGTAAGCGTCTTTTAATTTCATGGCTGCAGTCACCATCTGCAGTGATTTTGGAGCCCCCAAAAATAAAGTCTGACACTGTTTCCACTGTTTCCCCATCTATTTCCCATGAAGTGATGGGACCGGATCCACTCATGGTATGTAATCCTTTTTTAATATGTTGATGAATTCATCAGTGAAATCAGTTTGCTTGTATTTTGTTAAGAATTTTTACTTCACTGTTCATAAGAGATATTGGTCTGTGGTTTTCTTGTTAGCACTTCTGTTTGGCTTTGCTATCTTGTTAATGCCTGCCTCATACAGTGAGTTCATTTGTCCTTCTCTTCAATTTTTGGGAAAAATTTGAGGAGAATTGACTTTAATCTTGTAAGTCTTTGGTAGAATTCACGACTGAAGCCATTTTGTCCAAGGCTTTTCTTTCTTGGGAGGTTTTTGATTATTCTGTCTCCTTACTGGTTACTGGTTTATTCATATCTTCAACTTATTCATTATTCAGTTTTTGTAGATGGCATAGTCCTGGGAATTTGTCTATTTCATCTACGTTATTCAGTTTGTTGATACACAGTTGTTCACAGGACTTTCTTGTTTTTTGTTTCTGTAAAGTTGTTAGTGATGGCCCCACTTAAATTTCTGATTTTACCAATTTGAGTCTTCCCTCTCTTTTCCTTAGTCAGTTTACCTAAAGTTTTGTTCAAAAAAAGTTTGAGAATCAGCTTTTGGTTTGACTGTCTCTATTGTTTTTCTGTTCTTTATTTCGTTAATCTGTGCCCTAATCTTTATTATTTCCTTCCTTCTGCTCGCTTTGGGTTTAGTTTACTCTTGTTTTTCTAGTTCCTTAAGATGTAAAGTTTGATTTTTCTGATATCTGTCTTCCTTTTGAATGTGAGCGTTTACAGCTGCAAATTTCTCTCCTTACTCCTGCTTATGCTGCATCTCATATGCTTTGGCATGCCACGGTTTTTTGGATCTTTTTGACAAAATACTGCACTTATTACCTATGTTCGGAAGATACATTCTTAATCAGATACATTCCTAATGAAGATATCAATTATCTTCATATTTGAAAAGAATTTCAGAGTAAATTAATTTTATACAGCATACAATCCAGGGTAGGATTGGGCTCAGGGGACCAATTCATTGTTCACAGAGGACAGAAGCCTCTGCATCCGAACGTTTTTTGAGCTAGTTTAACTTTCAGCTCTGAATCCTGGTCCAAGTCTTGAAATCACAGAAGGCTAGGCATTTGGAATTACTCAGCCCTAGGGATGAGCTTTTAGTTTAGACACGAGGAGAGGGCTTCCTGCACGGGACCAAGAAAGCATCTGCAGCAGAAACAGAAGATGAGGGCAGAGGGGGCTGAACCGAGGGGCCTGGCACGGAGGGAGGCGAGGCGCCCTGTCACAGGCCAGCCTTGCCCTGGGCTTGCTTGTGTCTCCACTCAGTGGGCCGGGGCCGGGTGCTCAGCCACTCCGTTGTTTCTGCCTTTTTGTGGCCCCATGGACTGTAGCCCACTGGGCTCTTCTGTCCGTGGTATTTCCCAGGCAGGAATACGGGAGCAGCTTCACATTTCCTACCCCAGGGGATCTTCCTGACTCAGGGACCAAACCCATGTCTCTTGCGTTGGTGGGTGAGTTCTTTACCACCAGTGCCACCAGGGAAGCCCAGAACGGGGGCATGCCACAGTTTCATTTTCATCTGTCTTATTTACTAATTTCCTATTTGATTTCTTCTTTGACACATTGGTTGTTTAAAAGTGTGTTGTTTAGTGTCTACATATTTGTGAATTTTCCAGTTTTCCTTCTGATACTGATTTCTAGTTTAGTTCTATTATGATCAGAAAATGTACTTTGTATTATTTCAGTCTCTCAAAATTTATTAAGATCTGTGACCTAACGGATGATCTATCCTAGAGAACGTTTCATGTGCACTTGAGAAAAATGTATATTCTGCTGTTACTGAGTCGAGGATTTCATAAATATCTTTAAATCCATTTGGTTTACAATGTTATTCAAGTTCTTTATTTTCTTACTGGTGTTCTGTCTGGTATTCTATCCATTATTTCAATCTGAGTATAGAAGTCTCCATTTATTACTGTATAATTGTCTCTTCCTTTAAATCTGTCAGTGTTTATGTATTTTGAGAGTCTGATGTTAGGTACATATATGAATTGCATGTTTTAAAGCTTTATGTAAAGGCCTCATTCAAATCATACCATCTTTTTTTGGTATATTTTGAATCTATTTTTAGGATCCAACCATATTGATATGAGGTACTGTAGTTTCTTCATTTTCATTGCCACATGAGGTTTCTTTTTATCTGTACTGTAACTTTTCCTGTCATTTGCATTTCCATATACATTTTGAAGTCAGCATGTCAATTCCTTAAAAAAAAATTCCTGTCATTCCATATAAAATCTGTAAATCAATTTGAGGAGGACTGATATAACAATATTAGGTCTTGCTATTCATGGTATCTCTCTCTGTATATTTTTGGGTCATCTTTAACTTCTGTCAACAATGTTTTGTAGTTTTCAGTGTTTAGGTTTTGCACATAAATATAATCCTAATTATTGCAGATTTCCTGATGTTCTCATAAGTGATATTGTTTTGTCTTGTCGGTTAAATACACTTCCTCACATTTGTTTAAATGTTGGGACTGATGGTACCACACATGTACCAAGAGGCCATGGGAAGTTTTATTATTCCATAAGGGGACTTTCCCTGGTGGCTCAGACAGTAAAGAATCTGCCTGTAGTGCGGGAGACCCAGGTTTGAGCCCTGGGTGGGGAAGATCCCCTGGAGAAGAGAATAGCAACCCACTCCAGTATTCTTGCCTGGAAAATCCCATGGATGGAGGAGCCTGGTAGACTGCAGTCCATGGGGTCGCAAAGAGTTGGACATGACTGAGCAACTTCACTCTCAGTTTCAAGGGAGCTTTCTAGGGGGACAGGATAGGCACCCAAGCTAGTCTGGGATAGCTTGAGTGAAGGGAAGGGGGAGCCGCTCTGGGGAGTTGATCCTATATATGGGATTTCCCATATATGATTTGAGTTTTCATGGTTTGAACTTACCTACTGACAACTAAGGCAGAAATCAGAGCTTTTGTACTGACTTGCTCAGATGTGAGTCAAGAGGGAGAAATGGAGCTTGAAAGCTGTCAATGGCCAAATATAAGAAATGGACTCAGACTCTTCATTACATTTCTTTCCACTTAAAATTTTCATTATTCATTAATTGTATATAAAAATGCCATTAACTTTTGTATGTTAACCTTGTATCTTGTGATATTGCTAAATTCACTTATTAATTCCAGTAGCTTTCTTTATAAATTCCTTGGGAATTCTGTGTAGATGACTGACCATCTTGTCTTTGAGTAAGTAAACACAATTCTTTCTTGCAGTCTTTATGCCTTTTACTTTTAATTAACTAATTAATTAACCTTAAACCCTTCATGAGAATATTCAAACAATGTTGAACAAAAGTGATTAGAGTTAACATCCTGTCTGGTTTCTGATCTCCTGGGGAAAACTTCTAGTCTTTCACCACTGAGTACAAGATCTGTGGATATTTCATAGATTCCCTTTATCTTCTTTAAGTACACAGATTTTAATTTTATGGAAGTTGTACATATCCAAATACTTTCTGTATTCTTATTAAGATGATCAATCATATCTTTATTCTTTTATGGTGTGTTAAACCATAGACTGATTTTCAAATGTCAGATCAGTCTTACATTCCTGGAATAAATTCTAGTTGGTTGCAATATATGCTTTTTGTATGTTGGCTTTGATTTGCTACAGTTTTGTAAAAAAAAAAAATGGTGCATCTTGGTTCATGATGGATATATTGGCCTGTAGTTTTCTTGTTATGTCTTTGGTTTTGGTAAGTGGATACTGCTCACCATATAAAATGAGTTGGGGAGTGTTCCTGTCTGTTTTCTACAGACTTGATATTATTTCATCTTGAATGTTTCTTAGCTTTTACCAATGTAGTCTATAGAGTTTTCACTGTGGGAAAAATTTAAAGTATGGATTTAAGTTTTTAATAAATATATACAGCTGTTTATGTTCTATAGTTCGGCTTGTGTGAACTTTGATAATCTTTTAAAAAATGTATCCGTATCGTCTTAATTATCAATTGTATTGACATAAAGTTATCATAATAGTCTTACTGTCTATGGAATATGTAGGGATGTTCCCTGTCATTTCCAGTGTTGGTAATCTGTATTATGACTCTTCTTTTCTTTGCCTGGCTAAAGGTTTATTAATTTCATTACTTATTTTAAGAACTGTGCTTTGGTTTTATTAATTTTTTCTATTTTAAATTTGTTTTTAGTTTGATTGATTTCTATTGTGCGTATTACTTTCTTCTAATCACCATGGACCAATTTTCTTTTTTTCTGACCTTTGAAAGGTGAAAGTATAGGTCCTCAATTTGAGATCTGACTTTTCTAATGTAAGCTTTTTATTGCTGTATTATTCCCTCAAAGCACTGCTTTCCTGCATCCCACACGTTTTTGTCTGTTGTGTTTTGATTTTCATTCACTTCAAACATTTGCTAATTTCTCTTGCGATTTTTTTCTGATTCATGGGTTAATTAAAAGAGTTTTAAAATTTTCTTAATATTTAGGGATTTTTCAGATATATTTTTATTATTTATTCCTAAGTCAATTCTTTTGTGGTTAGACAAGATACTTTGTAGCATTTCAGTCCTCTTAAATTTGTTCAGATTTTTAGGATGGCCCTGGTGACCTGCCCTTGTGAAGGACATGTGTTCTTCTGGGTTTTTGGGTGTTCCTGCTAAGTGCTAATTAGGTCAACTTACACTATAATTAGTGTCTTCTTACTGACTTATCTAGTAGTTTTATCTATTACGAGAGGAGAGTTTTGAAATTTCCAAGTAGAGTTGTGTTTTTATTCATTTCTTTCAGTTTTATCAATTATACTTTGTACTTTGGAAGCTCTACTAGGCACACACTTAGAATTGTTTTGTCTTTATGATATATGGACCTCTTCATTATTCTGAAATGTCTTCTAGACCTTGGATAATATTCACTACACTGAAGTCTACATTGTCTGATATTAATGTAGTCACTCTCTTTTTTGTTTAGTATTTGTGTAGTATATCTTTTTTTCCACTTTAAAATCTGTTTCTTATGACTTTATATTTGCAGTGGGTTTTCTTTTTTTTGCAGACAGCATTTATTTGACTCTTGCTTTTTTAAAAATCCTATTTGACAATCTGCATTTTGATTGTATAGCCTGTTTATACTTTGTGCAGTTATTAGTATGGTTGGATTTAAACCTACCATTTTGTTGTTTGCTCTGTCTCCTCTTTGCCTAGTTTCTTCTACTTCTTTTCAATGTTTTATGGTATTTATCTCCATTAGTGGCTTATTTCCTGCAATTCTTTAATTTTTGAGTGGTTGTGCAAGGTTCTGCAATATATATCTGTACTTTAGCACACACCTCCAAATAATATTTCTTTTATACCACTTCATTTATGGTATAAAAACCTTGTATACTTAAGTTTGTTCCCTCTCCCATCCTTTGTGCTACTGTTGTTACATAATTGTAATATTACATGTATAATGAACCCTATAATATATTTTACTACTTTTGTTTTAGTCAAAACTTGCCCTCCCTCCAAGCATACTAGGAAGTCCGCCGGCTGTGCTGGACTCCTGCCTGGGTTAAAGTCATCCTGGGGTATCTAGACAGGGCTTTAGCCCAGTGCTGTTAAGAAGAGCTTTGTGTATTAGCTGTGCTCAGGAAGTAGGATTGTCTTCCCAGGGACCCCTCTACTCTTCAGCTTTGAAAGTAGCGAATCCAATCAGCTGTTGATGGACCTGAACGTGAAGCCATCCCCGACATGTGGTATTTGGGCTCCAGGTAACGGAAGCTGTACTCAGCAGCTGACTGACTGCCCCCCGCGGTCTGACCGTGGACACGTGTGAGCTTCTTCATTTGAGACGCCGTCTGTTCCTCCATTTCCTGACACAGTCTTGTCTTAAGCGCTTTCCGTTTTCCCTCCCGTTCACCGTCTAAGCAGATTCTCTTCTGAGGCTGTTTGCTGGACACAGCGTATCCCTTTGCTTTCTGCTTGTGTCTGTGTTCCTTTTCCTTTTTCTCACCTTAGACGCTTTACAGATTTCTTCTTGATGCCGTTCTGGTGGGCTGTGTGTTTCTAGGAAGTTGTCAGTTTCTTCTAGGTTGTCAAATTTGTTGGTGTTTAATTGTTCATACTATTCTCTTATTTATTTTTAATTTAAAACAATTTTGAATTTCTTTTGGCCACACTGCGCAGCTTGTGGGATTTTAGCTCCCTGGCCAGGGATCAAACCTGCGTACTTTTACCACTGTGGGCAGTGGTTAAGTCAGCTTTTTCACTTTCCTCTTTTACCTTTATCAAGGCTTTCTATCTTGTTCCACTGACTTATATTTCTGTTTGTGTACCAGAGCTATAGTGTCTTAGTCACTGGAATTTTCTAGTATAGTCTGAAGTCAGGGGGCTCGATTCCTCCAACTTCATTTTTCTTTCTCAAGATTTCTATGGCTATTCAGGGTCTTATTGTTCCCATTAGTGTTATTATTTTGTGACTACAAATTGTGAATTTTGTGTGTGGTAGTTCTATGAAAAACAGCATTGGTAATTGATTATGGAGTGCATTGAGTCTGTTGATTACTTTATGTAAGTATAATCATTTTCATAATATTGATTCTTCCAATCCAAGAACATGGTATATATCTCCATCTGTTTATGCCTTCTTTGATTTCTTTTATCATTATAGGTTTCTGCACACAGGTATTTTATCTCCTCTGATGGCTTTATTCATGGATATTTTCTTCTTGTTGTTGCAGTGGTGTATGGGATTGTTTCCTTACCTCAACATGATAAAGGCTATATATGAAAAACTCATAGCAAATGTTATTCTCAATGGTGAGAAACTGAAAGCATTTCCTCTAAGATCAGGAACAAGACAAGTGTACCCACTCTTGCCACTATTATTCAACATAGTTTTTGAAGTCTTATCTACAGCAATCAGAAAAAAAACAGAAAAGGAATCAAGATTTCAGGAGAAGTAAAACTCACTGTTTTCAGACTGCATGATACTGTACGTAGAAAACCCTAAAGATACCACCAGAAAGTTTCTAGAACAAATCAAAGAATTAGGTAAAGTCGCAGGGTACAATATTAACACACAGAAACCCCTTGCATTCCTATTCACTAACAATGAAAAGTCAGAAAGAGAAATTAAGGTATTTTGTAATTTAGAGACCCATTTTCAGACTCTTTTTCTCCATCCCCCAGCCTGTATAAAGACCAGTCAATGTTACAATAAAGTTAGAAATTTTTCCCTTTTCATCAGATTTATTTTTAAAAAATTACCAATTTTTAAGGATTCATTCCAGAGATGTTTTTTCTGGCTTAGAAGAGGACCCTCCCACGTTGAGTAATCTGAAACCAAGAGCGCTCCTAGAAGTGAATGAAGCCCAGCATCCCAGAAAAACTTAGAGGAGGATTTTGTCAGAAGTGGGTAAGAGTATACCCTGAATTCCTTTCTCACCTAATGGGATTCTGACCACGCTCGACTCTCCCAGGAATTAACCAGATGTCTCTGGTCATCCCCGTCCCTTGCAAGAGGGGTCCCCAGTAGGGGCCGTTTGAACCCATGCATTGCTAGGACTCCCCTGAGAGGGGTCTGTTGTCTATAATGCTTATGTCCTATAACAGGTTTCCTGATGCTGAGTTGGATTCCTTGAAATTGGGCATTTATAAAGCCTAGGAATGGGGGCTGCTTGGACGTGGCCAGCCCAGTAAATAGTCTGTCACTGCGTAACGGCAGCCAAGACCCGGAGTGAAGGATCTCCTAGAGGCGCAGAAAGGAACTCCTGGAGAGATTGGAGTTGGCACAATGGAAAATGGCCCAGGGGTCAGGATCTGAGGCCTAGACGTAGGAGTATTCCCACAGGGGATATTATGGACACAGAGTAAGGTGGGAGACTGGAGAGCTCAAGAACCTCAAACCCTTTCCCCTGTATGTTGGGTGGTTGTGGTAGAATTGGAGAAAGCCTGACGATTGCATCTGACACAGTCAACCGTGAGCTGGACAGTGTTTCCCATATAATTTAAGATACCAACTCAATTAGTTTAGGATCTCTCTTTGGGATGCTCCAGGGCCCCTGTAAAGCTTCCAAAGTTGCTAGCAGGAGATCAAAAGAACTTTAATTAGTATTTGATATTTGGGAAGTCAATCAAAAATTTCAAGAAATTTTAAAAGACCCAGTTAGAATCAGAGTTCACAGTGAAACAATTATTCCTTGAATTAAGGTGAAAAAAAGATTTCAAAAGTAAATACACGTCAGTTGAAGGCACAAAAATGCACACAATCTGTTATCAAAAGCAGCATTCCAGAAAAACTTTCATCTCTTCAGAGAGACCAAATTTAGTTTACATCAGCCTATGATAAAATCCATTTGCCTAGTTTAAGTTTAATGCAACCTTTGAAAATTCTGATGACGTTCAACATTCTTTTCTCCATGTTCTATTTCTGCCCAGTTTGCTGCTGCTGTTCTTTAGTCCCTTAGTTATTTCTAACTCTTTTGCAACCCTACGAACTGTAGCCCACCAGACTCCTCTGTCCATGGGATATTCCAAGCAAGATTACTGGCGTGATTTGCCATTTCCTCCTCCAAGGGATCTTCCCGACTAAGGGAATTGGAGCCACATCTCCCCATCTCCTGCATTTCAGGCAGATTCTTTTCTAGCTCAGCCCCCGGGGAATGAAGCCACCTTTATCCCAGTTACATTTACTTAAAAATCTAGTCTTATCATTTCATTTTCCCTGTTGACAAATTTTATAACAAATATGATATTCATTTACTGACTTTCAGTAATCCTAGGTACAATGAGAATATTATACTTTATGCTGATGAGTCTAAAGGCAGGTCTGTTAATTAATATTAAACCCATAAATTTAAGCCAGAAAAGTTAATCCCTACAGAACGAGAGATCTCATAGTTCTCCTGCTTGAATTTAAAATGGCCTTTTCTTCAGTCTTGGGGACTACAGATGAATCAGGCAGTTTCTTCGAACAAAGCAAAACAGTTAAATTGCAAAGGGCAGAGGAGGGGGAAATGCAAACTTCTTTCTAAAGTCCCAAGAAGTAACCCAAGGCTGGAGTCTCCGGCAGTGTGGGCTGTATATGTATTTCAAGATTTAAATGCTCTTGTCTGCCCACAGTCTTGGCAGAGACTTGGAGGAGCATTTGAAGAGAAAAGACGCGGATGACAAAACCTTGAAGACACAAACAAGTTTGTAGGGTAAAGGCGATGGGAGTGCATGTATAAGGATCAAGGGTGAGGTACAGCGGGGAGGAACCAGTAAGACTGAAAAAGTGAGAGACAGGAAATTAAAGGCGAAAATACTAGGGCTTACAGCCGCAACTGATACCAAGTTTAAACCTGTATGACTCTCATAAATCTCCCTTCAGGGGAGCCTGCTGCACCAGGGTCTGCAGGGCCTGAGGCGAGCCTCTCCCACCCCTGCTTGTCTCCTATCTAGATGAGCTGTTGGCAGCCAGAGGGAACAGGTCACAGAAGTTGAGAGGAGGGAGGCTGTAGCTGCCCGACATCCACTGTCTCAGAAGGAGAGAAGAGAGGACAGGGAGCAGGGAAGTAGAGAGATTTCAGGGGAGGGAGAAGGACAAGGGGGAGGGGAAAGTGTTCTTTGAATGAGGTCCTGAGACCCCCAGGGGCCAGGAAAGCTGCCTTACCAAAAGCGGTGACACTGAAACAAGAGGCTCATGTGACCCCTTGTCACCCACGAGGAAGCTGCATTCAGTGGCTAGGTCCTTTCCCCAGAAGGGGACAGCTGCCCCACCTTGGGAGCCATAAATCTGATAATGACTAGGGTTCTTGGCCTTCTCAAATCAGTACAATTTGTTTAGAGGCCAGCAAGAAATCAGGCAAGGTCTTATTGGTGCTCCTGAGCTGGCTGCTGAAGGGAGCAACAAGTCCACGTTCCCTTGCTTCCGCCCTGAGTAGGGGCCAACCCATTCCTTATGTGGGATGAGGGTAGGCGTGTGTCCAGGAGTTGGGCTGGAGACACTGGCTGAGCTAGTTTGCCCCTGGTGGTGCTGAGTGCAGGGGACAGTCTCAGTACCCTGTTTTTACTCCCACCACCTTTTTTTTTTTTCTTTTTTTGGCTTCCAGCTCTTTATAAATAGCAGTTAGGGTTTTTGTTTTTGTTTTTTTTATCTCTGTATGTTTTGTGCCCCAGTTTGTCCCAACTACACACAATTATTTTTATTCCCATACAGTTCTTTGTATTTCATACCTTAGTAACGGTGTGTCCAGGTGCAGGCTTCATACCATTGCAGCAAAGGGTCCCAGGTCCATGTGTCTCATTTCACCTGGAGAGACTCTACACCCTTATTCTTAAGGCATACGGGGCTGAAGTTCTCTCTGAAACTTCTTCCTGCTGAACAGGGCTGCAGACCCCAGTCTACCATAGCGGTGTAGGGGTCACTCAATGACTGTTCCAGGGACCTGTAGGGACCTGGGCCACTTGCGGTGGAATGGTTTGAATTCCTTGAGCCATCATGAGCCCTGATGCAAACTGTTGCATCCTAAAAGACACAAACATAACCAAAAAGTTAATAAACAAGTGTTAAAAATGTGAAGCACAATAGCTATTTCAGGACCTAGAAAGGGAAGGCATCAGGATAACTTTGGGAGGGCTGTCTTAACTGTTGACCAGACAGGGGGTGATGTTACCCCTGCCAAGAAGTCATTCTGCTTAGATATTTATTTTTGTTAATATATTTTCCTGGGCTCCAAAATCACTGTGGATGGATGATTGCAGCCATGAAATTAGAAGACGCTTACTCCTTGGAAGGAAAGTTATGACCAACCTAGATAGCATATTAAAAAGCAGAGACATTACCTTGCCAACAAAGGTCCATCTAGTCAAGGCTATGGTTTTTCCAGTGGTCATGTATGGATGTGAGTTGGACTATAAAGAAAGCTGAGCACCAAAGAATTGATGCTTTTGAACTGTGGTGTTGGAGAAGACTCTTGAGAGTCCCTTGGACTGCAAGGAGATCCAATCAGTCCATCCTAAAGGAGATCAGTCCTGGGTGTTCATTGGAAGGACTGATGCTGAAGCTGAAGCTCCAATACTTTGGCCACCTGATATGAAGAGCTGACTCATTTGAAAAGACCCTGATGCTGGGAAAGATTGGGGGCAGGAGGAGAAGGGGACGACAGAGGATGAGATGGCTGGATGCCATCACCGACACAATGGGCGTGGGTTTGGGTGGACTCCTGGAGTTGGTGATGGACAGGGAGGCCTGGCGTGCTGCGGTTCATGGGGTTGCAAAGAGTCAGACAAGACTGAGCAACTGAACTGAACTGAATGTCTAACATGTTTCTCTGTTTTTGGCATGGAAGGTCTGGACCTGCTGGACCCAGGTCTCCTCCGTGGACTGAGAAGTCTCACCCACAGGTTTACAACAGTAGGGAAGACAGCAGAGCACTAGAGGAAATATGGCATAAATCAGCACGAATGAAAAGAAAACAGTTAAAAGAAAATAAAAACTTCCTGCCAGAAAGGTTTACTGTACCTTGTCAGGTCCAGGAGAACAAACTGGCGAACCAGTTTTCAGTTTCCCCACCCATATCGAATAGCGTAGTTTAGTGGCTAATTGCTAAACCACATAACTTGTGCAGTTTTCCGTGTTGGTTTCTACTGGGAAGAGGTGTTGACATATGTGCTCAAAAAGTCTTGGCCATCTTACGTACCCCCCCTTTCCCTGCCAAAAGATAATCAAAGGTCAGTTTCCTTTTGATGCCTAGGGCAGTGACTGACGGCTACTAGTTTTGAGTTTTGAGCCACTTCTGTAAGATGACAAATGCCAGCCCCATATTTTATAGGGGAATTTTTTGCATCCATAAGCCCTTTTTCTTTCCAGATAGCTACATGGGCATGTGTATAGAATAAGGAAGGCATATTTCAAGTCTGTTCAGTTCAGTCGCTCAGTCATGTCCAACTCTTTGCGACCCCATGGACTGCAGCATGCCAGGCCTCCCTATCCATCACCAACTCCCAGAGCTTCCTCAAACTCATGTCCTTTGAATCAGTGATGCCATCAATCTTTCCCAGCATCAGGGTCTTCCCTAAGGAGTCAGTTCTTTTCATCAGGTGGCGAAAGTATTGGAGCTTCAGCTTCAGCATTAGTCCTTCCAATGAATATTCAGGACTGATTTCCTTTAGGGTTGATTGGATGGATCTCCTTGCAGTTCAAGGGACTCTCAAGAGTCTTCTTTAACACCACAGTTCAAAAGCATCAGTTCTTCAGCATGCAGCTTTCTTTATAGTCCAACTCTCACATCCATACATGACTACTGGAAAAACCATGGCTTTGACTAGATGGACTTTTGTTGGCAAAGTAATGTTTCTGGTTTTTAATATGTGTCAAGGTTGGCCATACATTTTTTTCCAAGGAGCAAGTGTCTTTTAATTTCATTATCATTTAAAGTCACCATCTGCAGTGATTTTGAAGCCCCCCAAAATAAAGTCTGTCACTGTTTCCACTGTTTCCCCATGTATTTGCCATGAAGTGATGGGATCAGATGCCATGAAATTAGTTTTCTGAATGTTGAGTTTTAAGCCAACTTTTTAACCCTCCTCTTTCACTTTCATCAAGAGGCTTTTTAGTTCCTCTTCGCTTTTTGCCATAAGGGTGGTGTCATCTGCATATCTGAGGTTAGTGATATTTCTCCCAGCAATCTTGATTCCAGCTTGTGCTTCCTCCAGCCCAACGTTTCTCATGATGTACTCTGCATATAAGTTAAATAAGCAGGGTGACAATATACAGCCTTCATGTACTCCTTTCCTGATTTGAAACCAGTCTGTTGTTCCATGTCCACTTCTAACTGTTGCTTCCTGACCTGCATACAGATTTCTCAGGAGGCAGCTCAGGTGGTCTGGTATTCCCATCTTGTTAAGAATTTTCCACAGTGTGTTGTGTTCCACACAGTCAAAGACTTTGGCACAGTCAATAAAGCAGAAGTAGATGTTTTTCTGGAACTCTCTTGCTTTTTTCAATGATCCAACAGATGTTGGCAATTTGATCTCTGGTTCCTCTGCCTTTTCTAAATCCAGCTTGAACATCTGAAAGTTCACAGTTCATGGACTGTTGAAGCCTGGATTGGAGAATCTTGAGCATTACTTTACTAGCGTGTGAGATGAGTGCAATTGTGTGGTAGTTTGAGCATTCTTTGGCATTGCCTTTCTTTGGGATTGGAATGAAAACTGACCTTTTCCAGTCCTGTGGCCACTGCTGAGTTTTCTAAACTTGCTGGCATACTGAGTGCAGCACTTTCACAGCATCATCTTTTAGGATTGAAATAGCTCAACTGGAATTCCATCACCTCCACTAGCTTTGTTCATAGTGATGCTTCCTAAGGCCCACTTGACTTCGAGTCTGTAGATCCGTTTATAATTTTTCTTTCCCCCAAGGTTTAGGCTCGAGTTAGGGCTATTAGCTCAGCCTTCTGGACTGAAGTGTCAGGTGGCAAAGGTTTTGCTTCTATCTTCTGTAGCACTGTAAGTGCTCACAGTAGCATATGCCTGCCCTCCTGATCCCATCTTTAAGGAAACTACTGCCTTCAGTAAACCATTTTTCCTCAGGGTTTTCTATGGTCTGGTCTGTTAGATCAGGCCTACAGGCATAAACCTGGTTAAATGCATCAAGGCAGGAAGGCGTTAGTCTGGGCCCTCACGGGGCATTAGTGTAGCCAGGTTGAGAGTAGGGTAGGTTTTGAGGGTTAGCTCTGGGGAGTCACAGATTAAAGCCTTGTATTAACAGTAAGGCGGCCCCCAGTTAGCCAGTGGTGGCCAGCATCTCTTGGCCTTGATGAGGGGTTTGAACCCTAGTGGCTGTGCAAAGGTAAGCTTGTTAGTTTCTTGCACTAATAAAGCAGTGGCAGCTACCACCCAGAGGCAACCGGGCCAAGCTTGAGCCCCCAGATCTAGTTGTTTGGAAAAATAGCCTGTAGGCTGAGGAATTTCTCCTAGCTTTGTTAACAGCCCCCAGAGCTGTCCCCTATGTACAAGATAAATGTTTTTTGTTTTTTTTTAACGAGGAGTTCCAGCACAGGAGCTCTGGTGAGGACCTCTTTGATACTATTAAAACTCCTTTCTTGTTCCTCAGTCAAACGTAATGACTCTGTATCTCAGCCTTTAGTGGTTTGGCCATTAGTGTGAATCCTGGAATCCAGATTCTGTCAAGCTTTACCATGCCTAAGGAAGGATGAAGATTTTTTTTGTCTTTGGGGTACTTAAGTGTAATATAGCTTGTTATCTATCTGCAGATACCTGTCTGCTTCTAGGATTTATAGTATTGGGTTGATGTAAATGTAATTATGGTTTTAGACCATGATTTTTACATTACATTCAGCTCAAACACATCTTTATTAATCAAAATAGGAATCATTACAATCAACACATTTTTGCCAACAAGATATAAGTTTGCTTATACCTGTAGCTTAAAAATCAATGCTTTAAGATTTGGCAAACTCTTGGAATGCATTTTCTGAATCCTGCTGGTTGTGGAAGCATTTTCCCTGCAGAAAGTTGTCGAGATGCATGAAGAACTGGTAGCCAGTTGGCAAGAGGTCAGGTAAATATGGTGGATGAGGCAAAACTTCATAGCCAATTTGTTCAACTTAAAAAAAAAACAAACACATTTATTTATTTGTTTGGCTGCCGTGGGTCTTAGTTGCGGCACACAAGATCTTTAGTTGTGGCATGTGGGATCTAGTTCCCTGACCCTGGATCGAACCCAGGCCACCTGCATTGGGAGTTTGGAATCTTAACCCCTGGAGCACCAGGGAAGCCCTCTTCAATTTTTGAAGCATTGACTGTGCGATGTCTGGTCTGGCACTGTCATGGAGAACTGGACCCTTTCTGCTGACCAACGCCAGCTTCAGGCATGGCAGTTGTTGGTACATCTCATCAGTCTATTGAGCATACTTCTCAGATGTAGTGATTTCAGTGGGATTCAGAAAGCTATAGTGGATTAGACCAGCAGCAGACCACCAAACAGCAACCATGACCTTTTTTTGGTGCACATTTGGCTTTGAGAAGTGCTTTGTAGCTTCTTTTTGATCTAACCACCGAGCTGGTCATCACTGGTTGTCATATACAATCCACTTTTTCATTGTAGTCACAACTCAGTTGAGAAATGGTTCATTTTTGTTGTGTAGATGATTATTTTTTTGGCAGCTCACAAGGCACCCACTTATTCACCTT
The DNA here is from genome assembly GCF_003369695.1 of Bos indicus x Bos taurus. NCBI lineage: Eukaryota > Metazoa > Chordata > Mammalia > Artiodactyla > Bovidae > Bos > Bos indicus x Bos taurus. The sequence goes on along the minus strand of NC_040097.1, from coordinate 13,679,488 downwards.
GACAGTTTGCTTCAAACGCTGAACGACCGTGGAATGGTTGCTGTTGAGTTCTTTGGCAGCTTCTCGTGTAGTTGTAAGAGGATCAGCTTTGATGATGCTTCTCCGTTGTTGTCAGCTTCCAATGGCCAGCCGCTGTGCTTCTCATCTTCAGCGCTGTCCTCTCCTTTGCAAAACTACTTGAACCCACTGCACGGTATGTTTATTAGCAGTTCCTGGGTCAGACACATTGTTAATGTTGTGAGTTGTCTCTGCTGCTTTACAACCCATTTTGAACTCAAATAAAAAAATTGCTCGAAATTGCCTTCTGTCTAATATCATTTCCATAGTCTAAAATAAATATAAAATAAACAGCAAGTAGTAAGTCATTAGCAAAAAACCATAAAGTGAGAAATGCACATTAAAATGATTGTTTGGTCTTTGTATCTTTTTTGCCCCAATTTGCCCCAATTGCCTATGCACACAATTATCTTTAGTTCTATATAGTTTTATTTTTTTGTATTCTGTAGCCTGAGGATAGTCAGCCCCATATTTTATAGGGGAATTTTTTGCATTCAAAAGTCCTCTTTCTTTCCCGATAGCTGCATGGGCATGTATATAAAACAAGGAAAGCACATTTTGAGTTTGTATGTATATGTTTATAATTTTTCTTCCCCCCAAGTTTAAGGTTCAAGTTAGGGCTATTAGCTCAGCCTTCTGGACTCAAGTGTTAGGTGGCAAAGGTTTTGCTTCTGTCTTCTGTAACACTGTAAGTGTTCACAACAGCATACGCCTGCCCTCCTGTCTCCATCTTTAAGGGAACTGCTGACGTCAGTAAACATTCTTCCTCAGGCTTTGCTATGGCCTAGTCTGTTAGAGCAGGCCTACAGGCTTCCCTGCTGGCTCAGAAAGTAGAGAGTCCACCTGCAGCACAGGAGATCTGGGTTCGATCCCTGGGTTGGGAAGATCCCTTGGAGAAGGGAACAGCTACCCATGCTAGTATTCTGGCCTGGAGAATTCCATGGACTGTATAGTCCAGGGGGTCTCAAAGGGTTGGACACGACTAAGCACCTTTCACTTTCATGGGCATAAACTGGTAAAGGGCATCAAGGCAGGAAGGTGTTAGACTGGGCCCTCAGCGGGTGTTAGTGTGGCTGAGTTGAGAACTATGGCAGGTTTTGAGGTTTAGCTCCGAGGAGTCACAGAGTAAAGCCTGATATTAACACTAAGGCAGCTCCCAGTTAGCCAGTGGTTGCGAGAATCCCTTATCCTTGATGAGGGGTTTGAACCCCCAGTGGCTGTGCAAAGGTAAGCTTGTTAGCTTCTTCCACTAATAAAGCAGTGGCAGGTACCACCCAGAGGCAGCCAGGCCAGCCTTGAGCCCCCAGATCTAGTTGTTTTTAAAAGTAGGAATTTTAGGAAAAAGTAGGAATTTCTCCTAGCTTTTGAATAAGTGCCCCCAGAGCTGTCCCCTATATGCAAGATACATGTTTTTTGAAAATTAGAAGTCCCAGAGCAGGAGCTCTGGTGAGGTCCTCCTTGATATTATTAAAATCTCTTTCTCGTCCCTCAGTCCAAAGTAATGGCTCTATATCTTGACCTTTAGTGGCTTCACATAGAGGCTTGGCCATAGTCTGAATCCTAGAATCCAGATTCTGCCAAACTTTACATGCCTAAGAAAGTATGAAGATTTTTTTTTTTTTTGTCTTTGGGGGCACGTGGGCCTAATATAGCTTGGTGTCTATCTGGAAATAACTGTCTGCTTCCAGGATTTAAAGTATTAAGTTGGCGCAGACATAATTACGGTTTTGGACTGTGAATTTTAAATTATAACTTGGCTCAGACACATCTTTATAAATCAAAATAGGAATCATTACAATCAACACATTTTTGCCAACGAGAAATAGGTTGCTTATTCCTGAAGCATAAAAATTGGTGTTTCACAATTCCATAAGCTCTTGGAATGTATTTTCTGCATCCTGCTGGTTGTGAAATGTAAAAGCATTTTCCCCACAAAAAGTTGTTGAAATGCATGAAGAAGTGGTAGTCAGTTGCCGAGAGGTCAGGTGAATATGGTGGATAAGGCAAGACATTGTAGCCCAGTTTGTTCAGCTGTTTTTAAAAACATAATACTGACTAATAGATTTGGATGCTGTGGGTCTTAGTTGGTGGCATACGAGATCTTTAGTTGTGGCATGTGGGATCTAATCCCCTGACCAGAGATGGAACCCAGGCCGCCTGTGTTGGAAGCTCGGAATCTTAACCTCTGGAGCACCAGGGAAGCCCTCTTCAGCTTTTGAATCCTTGATTGTGCCACCTGTGGTCTGGCATTGTCATGGGGAATTGGACCCTTTCTCTTGACCAAAGCTGGCTGCATGCATGGCAGTTTTTGGTACATCCCATCGATTTGTTGAGCATGCTTCTCAGATGTAATGATTTCTCTGGAATTCAGAAAGCTGTAGTGGATTAGACCAGCAACAAACAGCAAAGATGAAGAAGGCAATGGCACCCCACTCCAGTACTCTTGCCTGGAAAATCCCATGGATGGAGGACCCTGGTAGGCTGCAGTCCATGGGGTCGCTAAGTGTCGGACACGACTGAGCGACTTCACTTTCACTTTTCACTTCCATGCATTGGAGAAGGAAATGGCAACCCACTCCAGTGTTCTTGCCTGGAGAATCCCAGGGACGGGGGAGCCTGGTGGGCTGCCGTCTATGGGGTCGCACAGAGTTGGACACGACTGAAGCGACTTAGCAGCAGTAACAGCAGACAGCAAAGAGTGACCCTGACCTTTTTTGGATGCGAATTTTGATTTGGGAAGTGCCTTGTACTTACTGCTTGGTCCAACCACTGAGATGGTTGTCATTGGTTGTCATATACATTTCACTTTTCATCGCATGTCACAACCTGGTCCAGAGATGGTTCATTGTTGTTGCGTAGGATAAGAGAAGATGACACCTCAAAACGACATTTTTTTTTTTTGGTGAGCTCATGAGGCGCCCACTTACTGATCTTTTTCACCTTTACGATTTGCTTCAAATGCTGAACGACCGTAGAATGGTTGATTGAGTTCTTCAGCAGCTCCTCGTGTAGTTGTAAGAGGATCAGCTTCGATGAGGCTTCTCCATTGTTGTTGTCAACTTCCAGTGGCCAGCCACTGTGCTCTTCATCTTCAACGCTGTCTTCTCCTTTGCAAAACTTCCTGAACCACTACTGCACTGTATGTTCGTTAGCAGTTCCTGGGTCAGATGGCATTGTTGATGCTGCGAGTTCTCTCTGCTGTTTTATGACCCATTGTGAGCTCAAATAAGAAAATCTCTCAAAATTGCCTTCTGTTTAATATCATTTCCATAGTCTAAAATAAATATAAAATAAACAGCAAATAATAACTCATTAGCAAAAAACACAAAGTAAGAATTGTGCATTAAAGTGATGTATAACATAACCACATTTATTTAGAATGTATTCCAGTATCAAATGGCAAATTTCAACAATGCAAAAACCACAATTACTTTTGAACCAGCCTCATATATTCCAAATATTTAACTTGTTGCTTTGAGATTTGTTTTTTTCTCGAAGATCCTTTCGTTTGGGGCCAGAAGGAATTAAGGACTTCTAAGATCAGTTGTATTCTGATCTCAGGACTCCGTAGTGGGACCCCATATTACTTTGTCATCTACATACTGTAGAATGGCCCCTTGTTTTAGCTGTAGTTCCCTTAGTCCCTAGGCTAAGATGAACAAGTGTGGCGTCTCCCCAAACCCCTGACAGTCTTGTCCACATATATTGTTTTTGGCAAGTCCAGGGTTAGTCCATGTGAAGGCAAAGAGATACTGAGATGGGAGGTGAACTGGGCTGCAGAAGAAGCCATCCTTTAAATCAAGCACTGTATACGTTTGGCATCCTGTTGTAAGGGTTGGTCACAAGGAGATGCATAGGGACCACTGCATCATCTGCTCTAAGGTCTTGTCCCATTCAGCATTCCCCATTTGGCTTAACAACGGACAGAATAGGGTATTGCATGGAGACTGACACACTTCCCAAGGAACTCACTGATAAAGAATCCACCTAACAGTGCAGGAGACATGGGTTGGATCTGTGAGTCAGGAAGATCCCCAGAGAACGAAATGGCAACCCACTCCAATATTTTTGCCTGGGAAATCCCAAAGACAGAGGAACCTGGTGGGCTACAGTCCTAGGGTTGCAAAGCAGTTGCATACGACTTAGGAACTAAACAACAATGATGGAAGCACCAAGAGGCCATGTTTTACGAATTAAAACATGAGAGGTTGCAAACCTTTTTTTTTTTTTTTGCTTCCAACTTTATGGGGTACCGTCTCTTGTTATGATAAGCAACTTCTGGCTTAAGGCTAAATTTTACAGGTTGGGCATTTCTAATAGCATTCCCAGGATTTCCTGTGTCCCAAACTGCAGGGTTTACTGCATGTAGATTATGGCTGGGAATCAGCATTGTCCTGTCAGCTGATTTGTCTAGGGTCAAGAAAAGGGGCTGCTTGGGGCCTCCTAACTGTAATATTGCTCCAAGGAATCCCATAAGACCTCTCCCTGGAAGTGAGGTAGGACACACAGGCACAACTAAAAAAGTATGTGAAACCGAACACTGCCCCAGTGGACAAGTGAGAGGCCCAGTGAAAAAATGAGTGTGAGGCTTTCTGTGAACACCAGTCACAGCACAGCTTGGTGGAGGAAAGAAGCCCAGCCTGAGAAATCAGAGCACAGTAAGTGGCTCCCTCATCAGTTAAAAACTTGATTTTCTTACCTGCCATGTCAAGGGCCACCCGCAGCTCCTCGATAGAGAGAAACATCTTGTTGTAGGGAGCCCCCCACATCCCCAGGCTGCCTCAGGTACTAGTGTGGCCATCTGGGGAGCAAGAGCCCCCACTTATGCTTCGGGCTGGGAAGAGTCCCACTTCCAGTGACCTATTCGTTTGCAGACTCTGCATGGACAGGGTTGTTCATTTTGGCATTTTTGGCCTCAGGGGCCAACTGATTGATATTTGAAGCATCCCCGTTGCTGGTTTTACCTCCAGGTGAATGCTTAAACTTCTTGGGCCCCCTTCCATGATCTTGTGGTTGCAAGGCATGGCTGACAGCTGTGACCATCGGTCTAGCTTGAGTCTTGGCTGACTGTTTTCATGTCAGGTTCTCTGGTCCTCACCTTGATCTCAATTCTAAAATGCCCAAAGGCCACTTCTCCGAGTTGGGGCATCAGGGTTTGTGGGCCGAGTTGTAACTTTTTTGGAGTTTCCGCCTAATATCGGGGTGGCCTGGCTGATAAAATGTTCTCCCAGCAGGGTGTGACCCTTGGGAGTGGATGGATCAATGTTAGTAAATTTTCTGGAAAACCTCCACAAGCTATACCTGGGGCTTCCCAGGTAGCACTAATGATAAAGAATCCATCTTCCAATGAAGGAGCCATAAGAGACACAGGTTCGATCCCTGGGTCAGGAAGATCCCCTGGAGGAGGGCATGGCAACCCACTCCAGTATTCTTGCCTGGGGAATCTCATGGACAGAGGAGCCTGGCGGGCTCTGGTCCATTGGGTTGCAAAGAGTTGGTCATGACTGAAGCAACTTAGCTATTCATGAGAGGACTGGGTTTTCTTTTGCCTTAAGTCACTCCTTAAACCTTTTCCTAGTTAACTGGCTTTTTCATACACTTTCTCATCCCTTCTAATACTCATTGGATCAGATGCTTCCTGGCTTCTATTTCCTCCCAAAAATTGGAAAGAAAAACTTCAACTGGGCTTCTGATTTGGAATTGCATCTCCACCCGTAGCAAAATGTTCAGGTTGGACCCTGGCAAGCTCGTCACCATGTCCCTGGGCTGTTGCCCAAATTCTGTTTTTCCTCAGGGTTACAGCAAGTAGAAGGACTATCTGGGCATTCTCTATAAAGTTTTGTTTGTTTAGTTTTGCCTGTGCGTAGTCTCCGTTGCTGCGCTGGCGTGTCTCTAGCTGTCACGAGAGGGGCATCTTTCTAGTGTGCACGGGCTCCTCATGGCATGGCTTTTGCTGCGGAGCATAGGCTCTAAGGTGCCCGCTTCAGTAGTTACGGCTCCTTGGTGCTACCGCAAGATATTTGGACATCTTTCCAAGGTAAACCCAAGGCCAGAGCTAGGGCTTAAAACCCTCCAACAAACTTACGGGGATCTTCACACCCTGACCTCCTGTCTGTTGGCTTTGTACTGAGTCCCGTAAAGAGAAGAGCACGCACTCTGATTGTCTCATCACTGTTTGCCACTGAGTCTCAACTTCCTATCACCCGGATCCGGAAAAGTGTGTCGTCTGGACCCACTTTTCTGGATCTTGGGTGATAGGAAGTTCCACTGCAAGTTGTCCCTCCCTCCTGAGGTAACGGAGGGTATAAAGGAACACTGGGAGGCAGAGTGTGGGATTGGTCAGAGGAAGAAGGAGGTGAAGAAGTGGGTGCCTTTGGAGAAGTATGTGGCTGTGGAGAAGCACGGGAAAATTGGTTTCCCCCCTGAGAATTGGGGAATATTCAAAGGGGATCATCTAATTAAAAAATAAATAAAGTGGCCAAAATGTCAGGAGTGTTTCTTATTCCCCTGGCTTCTGATGAAGGGAGCCGTTTACCAAGGTTTTGGTAAAGGACCATGAAGACCTGGACATATGGAATCTCAGTGCATTTTCTGATATTGTAACAGTGAAGACCCAGTTGCAAAACAGTATGGTAATATATTCATTTAATTTATTTATTTTTAACTGGGTGATAATTGCTTTACCATGTTATGTTGGTTTCTGCCATACAACAGTGTGAATCGGCCATAAATATACATATCTCTACTCTGTCTTGAGCCTCAGCCTTACTCCAGCCATCCCATATCCTCATCCTTCTAGGTCTTCATAGACAACCAGGCTGAGCTCCCTGTGTTATACAGCAGCCTTCCATGAGCTATCTCTTTTACACATGGTAGTGTATATGTTAATGCTACTCTCTCAATTCCTCCCACCCTCTCCTTCACCCACTGTGTCCACAAGTCTGTTCTGTATGTCTGAGTCTCTATTCCTGCTCTGCAAATAGGTGCTTCAGTATTATTTTGCTAGATTCTGTATACATGCATTAATATACAGTATTTCTTTTTCTCTGACTTACTTTATCCAGTGTGACAGGCTGTAGGTTCATCCACCTCAGTTCAACTGCTTCAAAAATCGTTCTTTTTTATGGCTGAGTAATATTCCATTGTGCATATGCACCACAGCTTCTTTGCACATTCATCTGTCAGTGGGCAACTAGGTTGCTTCCCTGTCGTGACTGTTGTACATAGTCTTGCAGTGCACACTGGGGTATAGGTGTCTTTTTGAATTATGGTTTTCTTGGAGTGTATGCCAAGTAGTGGGATTGCTGGGTCATAGGGTAGTTTTACTCCTGGTTTTTAAGGAATCTCCGTGTGGTTCTCCACAGTGGCTGTATCAATTTACATTGCCACTAGTGGGCTTCCCTGGTAGCTCAGTTGGTAAAGAATCCGCCTGCCATGCAGGAGACCCTGGTTCAATTCCTGGGTCGGGAAGATCCACTGGAGGAGGGATAGGCTACCCACTCTAGTATTCTGGTCTAGAGCATTGCGTGGACTGTATAGTCCATGGGGTCACAAAGAGTCAGACATGACTGAGCAACTTTCACTTTCACAACAGTGCAAGAGCATTCCCTTTTCTCCACATCCTCTCCAGAATTCATTGTTTATAGATTTTTTTGATGATGGCCATTTTCATCAATATGAAGGGATACCTCATTGTAGTTTTGATTTGCATTTCTCTAATAATGAGTGATATTGAGCATCTTTTCATGTGTTTGTTGGCCATCTCTATGTCTTCTTTGGAAAAATGTCTGTTTAAATCTTCTGCCCATTTTCTGATTGGGTTGTATTTCTGATATTGAAACGCATGAGCTCTTTAGTATATTTTGGAGATTAAACCTTTGCCAGTTACTATTGTTTCAATTATTTTCTCCCATTCTGAGGGTTGTTTCTTTCATCTTCTTTATATTTTCCTTTACTGTGCAAAAGCTTTTAAGTTTAATTAAGTCCCATTTGTTTAGTTTTGTTTTTATATCCATTGTTCTAGAAGGTGGGTCATAAAGGATCTCACTGCAATTTCTGTCCATGGGTGTTCTGGCAGTGTTTTCTTCTAAGAGTTTTAGAGTTTCTGGCCTTGCATGTAGGTCTTTACTCCATTTTGAGTTAGTTTTTGTATATGGTTTAGGAAGTGTTCTAATCTTCTTCTCTCATACATAGTGGCCCAGTTTTCCCAGCACCACTGAATTTTTACTCCAGCACCACTTAATGAAGTGGCCGGGTTTTGGTTTTTTTGTATATTCTTTCCCCCTCTGTCAAAATATAAGGTGCCCGTAGTTGCATAGGTTTCTCTTGGGGCTTTCTGTTTTGTTTCATGATCTACATGTCTGTTTCTGTGCCAGAACTATACTATCTTGATTACCATGGCTTTGTAGTATAGTCTCAAGTCAGGGAGCTTGGTTCCTCCAACTCAGTTTTTCTTTCTCAAAATTTCTTTGGCTGCTCAGGGTCTTTGCGTTTCCATTACTGTTGTTGTTTGTGCTGTGCTGTGCTTTGTCTCTCAGTCGTGTCTGGCTCTCTGTGGCCCCATGGACTGTAGCCTGCCAGGCTTCTCTGTCCATGAGGAGTCTCTAGGCAAGAATACTGGAGTGGGGTGCCATTGCCTTCTCCGGCTGTTGTTTAGTTGCTATAAATTGTAAAATTGTATGTTCTAGTTCTGTGAAAAATGCCATTGGTAATTTGATATGGATTGACTGAATCTGTAGATTGCTTTGGGTAGTATAGTCATTTTCACAGTATTGATTCTTCCAATCCAAGAACACAGTGTGTCTCTCCATCTGTTTGTGTCTTATTTGATTTCTTTTGTCAGTGTCATTTAGTTTTCTGCATACAGGTATTTTGTCTCCTCTGGTAGCTTTATTCCTGGATACTTTATTCTTTTTGTTGCATTGTTGTATGGGATTGTTTCCTTACCTCAACATAATAAAGGCCATATACAACAGTCCCACAGCAAACATTATTCTCAATAGTAAATAACTGAAAGCATTTCCTCTAAAATCAGGAACAAGACAAGGATGCCCACTGTCATCAGTATTAATATCATTTTGGAAGTCTTAGCCACAGCAATCAGAAAAAAAAAAAAATAAAAGGAATCCAGATTGGAAAAGAAGTAGAAGTCATTGTGTGCAGACTACCTCATACTATGCATAGAAAACACTAAAGATACTATGAGAAAATCAATGAAATATGTAAAGTCACAGGGTACAAAATCAATACACAGAAGTTCCTCGCATTCTTATTCACTAACAATAAAAGGTCAGAAAGAGAAATTCAGGTGTTATAATGTAGAGACCCATTTTCAGACCATTTTTATTCATTCCCCCACCTGTATAAACCACAACACCAAGTAGTGTCACAGTAAAGTCTAAGTTTTTCCCTTTACAACACATTTATTTTTTCCAAATTTCCAATTTTTAAGGATCCATTCCAGAGATTTCTATTTGGGGAGGGGGCAGAGCTTAGTAGAGGACCCTCCCATGTTGAGTAACTTGCAACTGAGAGCCCTCCTCAAAGTGAATTCCAGCATCCCAGGAAAATATACTAGGGGGATTTTGTCAGAAGAAATCAGAGTATTCCTGAATTCCTTTCTCACCTAACAGGATTCTGAGCATCCTCAACTCTCCCATGAATTAACCAGATGTCTCTGGTCACCCCATCCCTTGCAGGAGGGGTCCCCAATAGGGGCCATTTGAACCCGTGCATTGCCAGGACTCTCCCTGAGAGGGGTCAGTTGTCCATAATGCTTTTGTCCTATAACAGGTTTCCTGATGTTGAGTTGGATTCCTCGAAACTGAGCATCTATAAAGCTGAAGATGTGGGCTGCTTGAAAGTGGCCAGCCCGAAAGGTGGTCCGTCACTGTATAAGGGCTGCCAAGGCCTGCCGTGAAGGGTCTCCTAGAGGAGCGAAAAGGATCTTCTGGAGGAACAGAGTTGGCACAATGGAAAATGCCCCAGGGGTCAGGATCTGAGGGCCCAGAGGTGGGAGTCTGACCACAGGGGTGTCTTGGACTCAGAGTAATGTGACAGTAGACAGCGCAAGGACCCAGACCCTTCCCCTATATGTTTGGCGGTTGTGATCCAACTGGGGAAAGCCTGATGATTCCATCTGACACATCAGCACAAGTTTGGACAGCGTTTCCCATGTAATTTAAGACACCAACCCAGTTAGTTTAGGATCTCTCTTTGGGATGCTCCAGGGGCTCTTTGAAGCTCCCATAGTTATTTAGCTGGAGATCAAAAGAACTTTAATTAGAATTTGATATTTGGAAAATCTGTCAAAAATTTCAAAATGTTTTTTTAAACACCCTGTCAGATAAAATAATAGATCACTGTGAAAAAATTATTCCTTGAGCTAAGGTGAAAAAAATGTTTTCAGAAGTAAATATAGCTCACTTAAAGGCACAGAAACTCACACAATCTGTTATCAAAAGCAGTATTCCAGGAAAAGTTTCTTCTCTTAACAAGAGTGAGACCAAATCTTGTCCTGATTCAGCCTCTCTTAATAAAAGCCATTTGCCTAATTAAGTTTAATCCTACCTTAGAAAATCCTGACCACGTACAAAATTCTTTACTCGATGTTCCACTTCTGCCACTTTTTGTAGCCATTCTTTGTCCCTTACTCTTTCCATTTAGAAATAATCAGCTTTAGGACAAAGTCACGCTTTTTCTGTTAAAAAATATATTTCCATTCCTTGTACCTTCTTTCCTAAAATACACATGCTACTTTCCTTAAACAGCCGTGAACTCTTCTGTATCAGTGTTCTATAGGTTGGTAGAGACCATCTCATTGAGGCACCAAACAACTTTTGTTCCTCTCTCACAAAAGACAAATTAGGTAAATTTGACTTGTTCAGCAATGAATGTTTCCAATATTTTATCTTATTTGAAATCAACTGGATAGTCAATGAGCTCCTATCATTTATCTTAGTTTATTTTTAAAATTCTTATCCCAGTTACATTTACTTAAAAATATAACCATATCAGATGACTTTCCCTGATGACAAATTTCATAACAAAAATAATATGCACTTACTACCTTTCAGTAACCCTAGGTACAATGAAAACATTATACTTAATGTTGAATCTAAAGATGCTCATGCTCGGTCACTGAATTGCATTTGACTCTTTGTGACCCCACGGACTGTAGCCCACCAGGCTCCTCTGTCCATTGAGTTTCCCTGGCAAGAATACTGGAGTGGGTTGCCATTTCCTTCGCCAGGGGATCTTCCTGACCCAAGGATCGAACCCACATCTCCTGCACTGGTGGGCAGATTCTTTATCACTGAGCCACCTGGGAAGCCCCTGAATCTAAAGATAGATCTCTATTCATTAAATCTGCAATCTTTAGCCAGACAAGGCAATTTTTATAGAACAAGAGATCTCATAATTTTCCTCCTTATATTAAAATGACCCTTTTTATTCGTCTGGGGAACTCAGATGAATCAGGCAGTTCCTAAGAACACAGGCAGAATAGTTACATAATAAAGGCAGAGGAGGGAAAAATGCAAGCTCCTTTCTAAAGTCCCTCCAAGTACCCCATGGCTGGAGCAGGCAATGTGGGCTGTGGTTGTATTTCAAGATTTAAATGCTTCACTGTGCCCACGATTTTGGCAGAGACTTGCAAGAGCAATTGGACAGACAAAAGTACATAAAACAAAGGCACCAATGACAAAAACTTAAATACACAAAGGAGTTTTCAGGATAAAGGGGATGGAATGCAGCTACATGTATCAAGGGAGAGGTACAGGGAGGAAGAGCAGGGAAGACCGAAAAAGAGAAAGACCTAACAGGAAAGTAAAGCTGAGAGTGCTGGACCAAAGGGCTTCCAGCCACTGCACTCAGTTCAGTTCAGTCACTCAGTCGTGTGCGACCCCATGAATCGCAGCACGCCAGGCCTCCCTGTCCATCACCAACTCCCGGAGTTCACTCAGACTCACGTCCATCGAGTCAGTGATGCCATCCAGCCATCTCATCCTCTGTCGTCCCCTTCTCCTCCTGCCCCCAATCCCTCCCAGCATCAGGGTCTTCTCCAATGAGTCAACTCTTCGCATGAGGTGGCCAAAGTATTGGAGTTTCAGCTTCAGCATCAGTCCTTCCAAAGAAATCCCAGGACTGATCTCCTTCAGAATGGACTGGTTGGATCCCCTTGCAGTCCAAGGGACTCTCAAGAGTCTTCTCCAACACCACAGTTCAAAAGCATCAATTCTTCAGCGCTCAGCTTTCTTCACAGTCCAACTCTCACATCCATACATGACCACTGGAAAAACCATAGCCTTGACTAGACGGACCTTTGTTGGCAAAGTAATGTGCACCATACGAGGCTTAAACCTGTGTCAGCCTCATAAATCTCCCTTCAGGGGAGCCTGCTGCACCAGCGTCTGCAGGGCGTGAGGCGAGCCTCTCCCACCCCTGCTTGTCTGGTGTCGAGGTGAGCTGTTGGCAGCCAGAGGGAGCAGGTTGCAGGAGCTGAGAGCAGGGAGGCTGTAGCTGCCCAACACTCACTGTCTGGGAAGGAGAGAGGAGAGGACAGAGAGAGGAGCAGCAGAGAGATTTCAGGAGAGGGAGAAGGACAAGGGGGAGGGGAAAGCATTCCTTGAATGAGGTCCTGAGACCTCCAGGGGCCAGGAAGGCTGCCTTCTTGACACTGAAACAAGAGGGTCATATGTCCACTTGTCACCCACAACAAAGCTGCATTCAGTGGTCCTGGAGGTGCCTCTCCCCAGAAGGGAACTGCCCATGTTGGGCAGTCAGGGTTCTTGGCCTTCCCAAATAGAAATTGACTAGAGGTCAGACTGTAAACTCCCACAAGGCTTTATTGGGGCTCCCGTGCAGGCTGCAGGAGTGAGTAGGGGCAAGCTCGTTTCTTATACAGGGTGAGAGTAGGGATGTGTCCAGAGGTTCGAGCTGGAGGGGTGGCTTAGGTGGTTTTCCCCGGCTGCAATGCAGGAGACCTGGGTTCGATCCATGGGTTGCGAAGATCCTCTGGAGAAGGGAATGACTACCTACTCTGGTATTCTTGCCTGGAGAATCCCATGGACTGAGGAGCCTGGCGGGCTACATGCAGTCCATAGGGTCGCACAGAGTTGGACAGGACTGAAGCGACTTAGCGCTGGTGGTGGTGAGTGCAGGCGGCATGCTCAGGACCCTGCTTTTGCTCCCAAGACCCTTTCATGTTTTGGCTCCTGGCTCTTCAGGAATGGCAGGTGGATGTGGGTGTGGTTGGGTGTGTATCTTTTGGTCCAGAATTCTCCCCAGCTGTGCATGCATGCCATTATTTTTAGTCCCACATAGTGTCTTTGTGTTTTGTAGCTTGAGGAGAGGTGTGTCCAGGTACACGCTTTGCAGCATTGCAGCAAAGGGTCCCAGGTCCCATGCCTGTCTCATAATGTCCTGAAAGCATCAGTTGAGTCCAGCTGCTCTATCAATAGAATCTGTTGCCTGATTGATTTTTGTGTTTAAAAGATCTGTCCATTGATGACCGTGGGGTGTTAAAGTCTCCTACTATTATTCTGTTCCATCGATTTCTCCCTTTGTATCTGCTGGTATTTGTTTTATGTATTTGGTGCTCCTGTGTTAGGTGCATATACGTTGAGGAGTGTGAAATCCTCTTTTTTTTAAAATTTATTTATTTTAAATTGAAGGATAATTGCTTTACAATATTCTGTTGGTTTCTGCCACACATCAGCATGAATCAGCCATAAGTATATATATGTCCCCTCCGTCTTGAACCTCCCACCCCATCCAACCCCTCTAGGTTGTCACAGAGCCCCTGTTTGAGCTCTCTGAGTCACAGAGCAAATTCCCACCGCTATCTGTTTCACATGCAGTAACGTATATGTTTCCATGCTAGACTTTCCGTCCGTCCTACCCTCTCCCTCCCACCCGCCCCGTCTCCCTGTCCACAAGCCTGTTCTGTGTCTGCATCTCCATTTGTTGGTGGTGTTCAGTCGCTCACCTGTGTCTGACTCTTTGCGACCCCATGGACTGCAGCACACCAGGCTTCCCTGTCCTTCACCATCCCCTGGAGCTTGCTCAAACTCCCGTCCATTGAGTCAATGAGGCCATCCAACCATCTCATCCTCGGTCGTCCCCTTCTCCTCTTGCCCTCAGTCTTTCCCAGCATCAGGGTCTTCTCCAGTGAGTCAGCTCTTCAAATCAGGTGGCCAAATTATTGGAGCTTCGTATCAGTCCTTCCAATGAATATTCAGGGTTGATTTCTTTTAGGATTAACTGGTTTGATCTCCTTGCTGTTCAAGGGACTCTCAGGAGTCTTCTCTAGCACCATAGTCCAAAAGCATCAATTCTTCCATGCTCAGCCTTCTTTATGGCCCAACTCTCACATCCATACATGACTACTGGAAAAACCATAGCTTTGACTATAGAGAACTTCGTTGGCAAAGTGATGTCTCAGTTTTTTAATACACTCTTTAGGTCTGTCATAGCTTTTCTTCCAAGCAGCCAGGGTCTTTTATTTTGTGACTCCAGTCACCATCTGCAGTGATTTGGAGCCCAAGAAAGTAAAATCTGTCACTCTTTCCACTTTTTCCCCATCTATTTGCCATGAAGTGATGGGACCAGATGCTATGATCTCCGTATTCTGAATGTTGAGTTTTAAGCCAGTTTTTTCATTCTACTCTTTTACCTTCATCAAGAGGCTCTTTAGTTTCTCTTTCCTTTCTGCCTTTAGGGTGGTATCATCTGCATGTCTGAGGTGATTGATATTTCTCCTGGCAATCTTGATTCCAGCTTGATTCATCTAGCCCTGCATTTTGCATGATGTACTCTGCATGTAAGTTAAATAAGGAGAGTGACAATATGCAGCCTTGACGTACTCCTTTCCCAATTTGGAACCAGTCTGTTGTTCCATGTCTGGTTCCAGTTGCTGCTTCTTGACCTGCGTACAGGTTTCTCAGGAGGCAGGTCAGCTAGTCTGGTATTTTCCCATCTCTTTAAAAATGTTCAGCAGTTTGTTGTGATCCAACAGTGCAAGGCTTTAGCATTCTCGGTGAAGCAGAAGTCGATGTTTTTTCTGGAATTCTCTTGCTTTTTCTGTGATCCAATAGATGTTGGAATTTGATCTCTGGTTCCTCTATCTTTTCTAAATCCAGCTTGTACGACTGAAAGTTCTCAGTTCTCACTTACTGTTGAGGCCTAGTTTGAAGGATTTTGAACATTACCTTGCTAGCATGTGAAATGAGCACAATTATACAGTAGTTTGAACATTCTCTGGTATTGGAATGAAAACTGACTGTTTCCATTTCTGTGGCCACTGCTGAGTTTTCCAAATTTGCTGGCATATTGAGTGCAGCACTTTAACAGCAGCATCTTTTAGGATTTGAAACAGCTCAGCTGGAATTCCATAATTTCACTAGCTTTGTTTGTAGTAATGCTTCCTAAGTCCATTTGACTTCACACTCCCCGATATCTGGCTCTAGGTGAGTGACCACACCACCTATGAAAGACCTACTATGTAGTGTCCTTTTTTATCTTTCTTTATGGCCTTTGTTTTAAAGTTTATTTTGTCTGATATGAGTTTTGCAACTCCTGCTTTCTAATCATTTCCATTTGCATGAAATATCTTTTTCTGTCCCCTCATTTTCAATCTGTGTGCCTTCTGCCCTACGGTGGGTCTCTACAGGTAGCATATTGTAGGCTCTTTTTTTTTTAATCCAGTCTGCCACTCTGTCTTTTTGAATGGAGCATTCAGTCTGTTGACAGTTAAGGTAATTATTGATATATATGTCTAGTCAAGGCTATGGTTTTTCCTGTGGTCATGTATGGATGTGAGAGTTGGACTGTGAAGAAGGTTGAGTGCCGAAGAATTGATGCTTTTGAACTGTGGTGTTGGAGAAGACTCTTGAGAGTCCCTTGGACTGCAAGGAGATCCAACCAGTCCATTCTGAAGGAGATCAGCCCTGGGATTTCTTTGGAAGGAATGATACTAAAGCTGAAACTCCAGTACTTTGGCCACCTCATGCCAAGAGCTGACTCATTGGAAAAGACTCTGATGCTGGGAGGGATTGGGGGCAGGAGGAGAAGGGGACGACAGAGGATGAGACGGCTGGATGGCATCACTGACTTGATGGACGTGAGTCTGAGTGAACTCCGGGAGTTGGTGATGGACAGGGGGGCCTGGTGTGCTGCGATTCATGGGGTCGCAAAGAGTCGGACATGACTGAGCGACTGATCTGATCTGGTCTGATGTGTTTATTGCTATTTTAAGCTTTGTTTTCCAGTTGATTCTATGTTTCTTTTTTGTTCATTTTTCTTTTTGTGGTTTGATGATTTCCTTTTATTTTATGCTTATGTTCTCTTCTTTTTGGTTTTTGTGACTCTATTGTCTGTTTTGATTTGTGATTACCGTTTTACAAGTATATTAGACTTTTCCTATATCTGCTTACTGTAGACTGATAGTCATAAAAGCTCAGACACATTCTTTAAAAAAGAAAGAATCTGCATTTTCTTACTCTCCTCCTCCACATTTTATGATTTTGATGTCTTTTTTTACATCTGCATGTTTATCCTTTTGCTGTTCTTTTATCATCACTTTCACAGTTTTCTTTTTTTTTTATCTGTATACTGACTGATTTACTTTCCAATTGTGATTTCCAGTTTCTTCCTGCTTTTTTTCTATTCAGAGAAGACCTTTCAGTATTTCTTTTCAGATAGGTTTAGGATTACTGTATTCTTTTACTTTTTGCTTGTCTGAGAAATTATTTCTCCTCGTATTCTAAATGATCATCTTTCTTGGTGGAGTATTCTAGGTTGCGGATGTTTTCCTTTCAAGACTTTGAATATATTTTGCCGCTCCCTTCTGGCCTGCAGTGTTTCTGTAGAGAAATCAGCTGATAACCTTATAGGGATCGCCTTGTAATTAACTCTTTGTTTTCCTGTTGCTGCCCTAATAGAATCCTCTCTTTATCTTTGTGTGTGTGCACTCGGTCGCTCCTTTGTGTCCAACTCTCTGGATCCCATGGACTGTTTAGTCCATCAGGCTCCTCTCTCCATGGCATTTTCCAGGCAGGAATACTGGAGTGGGTTGCCATTTCCTGCTGCAGGGATCTCCCCCACCCATGGACTGAGTCCGCATCTCTCGCGTCTTCTGCAGTGCACGTGGGCTCTTTGCCTTTTTGTTACCATGTGTCTTGGCGTAGGTCTGATTGGGCTCATCTTGTTTGAGACACTTTGTGCTTCCTGTGTCTGAATATCTGTATCCTTCTTTAGGTTTGGGAAATTTTCAGCCGTAATTTATTCACATACATTTTCAATCCCCCTTTCTCCTCCTTCTGGAATCCCTATTATGTGTAGATGGGCACACTTTATGTTATCATACATTGCTTCCTTTTCTTGTTCACTTGATTTTCATTTTGTTTTTTTTTTTTCTTCTGATTGGATAATTTCCATTATTCTACCTAACAGGTCACTATTCTTTCTTCTGCATTATTCATTCTGCTGTTCGTTGCCTTTAGCTCAGCTTTCCTCTCAGCAAATGAATTTTCTCATTTTTCTTGGCTCCTCCTTACAGTTTCTAGTTCTTTTTTACAGTCATCTGCACTTCTTTCGATAACTTTCCTTAATTCCTTCAGCATTTTCATTATCTCCTTTTTGAACTCAGTGTTTGTCAGCGAAGAGGTCTGTTTCCTTGTTTATTCCTTCAGGGGGATTCTCTTGGCCCTTTAATGGGAGTGGTTCCTCTGTTTCTTCATTTTGCTTGTATTTCTCTTACTCAGTAAGTCTGGGAGAGACAATCGTCTGCTGCAGTCTTGGACGGCCTTTTATATGCAGGAGAGCCCCTGGAGCTTGTGTGCGTTTATATTTTTTTGGCACGAGGATTGTTTTTGCTTTGGACGCTTGCTGTCTCTTTCCTCGGTATGTGCTGACCATTAGCCCCGACAAGGCATGTGCAGCCACGTCACCCGTGCGCACTCCCAGGGAGGCAGGGGCATCCAGTTGTATGGCCCTCGGTGGCAGCAGTTCATGCCCACCCCTGGAGTCCGAGATGGCAGCGGTGGCCTGTCCCCACTCCTGGAGCTTCTGACAGCGGCGCCCTGCTCCCTGACAGTGGGGACGTGGAGAAAGAGACTCTTTGGCAGTCCCGGCCCTCTCCTAGTGCTGTTGTTGCTGTTCAGTGGCTCAGTTGTGTCCAACTCTTTGTGACCCCATGGACTGCAGCACCCCAGGTTTCCCTGTCCTTCACCACCCCCCGGAGCTTGTTCGAACTCTTGTCCATCGTGTCTATGATGCCATCCGATCATGTCATCCTCTGTTGTCACCTTTTCCTCGTGCCTTCAATCTTTCCCAGCATCAGCGTCTTTTCTAATGAAAAGACCACCTTCGCATCAGGTGGCCAGAGTATTGGAGCTTCAGCATCAGTCCTTCCAATGAATGTTCAGGATTGATTTCCTTTAGGATTGATTGGTTTAATCTCCTTGCAGTCCAAGGGACTCTTAAGAATCTTCTCCAACACCACAATTCAAAAGCATTAATTCTTTGGTGTTCAGCCTTCTTTATGGTCCAACTCTCACATCCACCTGTGACTACTGGAAAAACCATAGCTTTGACTAGATGGACCTGTGTCGGTAAAGTAATGCCTCTGCTTTTTAATATGCTGTATAGATTTGTCATTGCTTTTCTTCCAAGGGGCAAGCGTCTTTTAATTTCATGCCTGCAGTCACCGTACGCAATGATTTTGGAGCCCAAGAATATAAAGTCTGTCACTGTTTCCATTGATGCCCTATATATTTGCCATGAAGTGATGGGACCAGATGCCATGACCTTTGTATTTTGAATGTTGAGTTTTAAGCCAGCTTTTTCAAACACCTCTTTAACCTTCATCAAGAGGCTCTTTAGTTCTTTGCTCTCTGCCATAAGGGTACATATCTGAGGCTATTGATATTCCTCCTGGCAATCTTGATTCCACCTTGAGCTTTATCCAGGTCAGCATTTCTCATGATGTACTCTGCATATAAGTTAAATAAGCAGGGTGACAATATACAGCCTCAGTGTACTCCTTTCCCATTTTTGAACCAGTCCCGCTGTTCCATGTCCAGTTCTTTTGCTTCTTGACCTGCATACAAGTTTCTCAGGAGGCAGGTCAGGTGGTCTGGTATTCCCATCTCTTTAAGAATTTTTCACAGTTTGCTGTGATCCACACAGTATAAGGCTTTGGCATAGTCAGTGAAGCAGAGTAGATGTTTTTCTGAAATTCTCTTGCTTTATCTATGATCAAATGGCTGTTGGCAATTTGATCTCTAGTTCCTCTGCCTTTTCTAAATCCAGCTTGTACATCTGGAAGTTCTCGGTTCACGTAGCTTGAAGGATTTTGAGCATTACCTTGCTGGCATGTGAAATGAGTGCAGTTGTGTGGTACCATGTATGCCCCCCAGCAATGGTCCCTTGACTCTGGCACGTCGAGGCTTCTTCCCTACCCCCTCAGACTGTCGCCACACAGGCAACCCCAGTCCTTGCTTCAGGTCTGGTCTCTGAAGCCAGAGCCACAGCACCCAGCCCCCACCCACGTCAGAGGACGAATGTCTCAGGCTGGGTAGTGCTGGGTGGTCTCTGCACCGTCTCTGCAGGTCTTTCTCTGCTCTGTCCCTCGCAAGCTGGTTACCACACTCTCCTCTGAGGCCCCGAGGCTCCCTGTCTGTCTAGGCAGATCACTCCACCAGTGAGGCAGAAACGTCGTGTTTCACAGCTCCCTACTGGGGGCCCAGGTTTTGTCCCGATTCCTTTCTTTTCCTGTTTTTCTCTGTTGATCCTACTCAGTTACATGATTTTCTTGCTTTCCCCCCTCCATCTTTATCTGATCCTGGATTGTATGTTTATTATTATTTTTTTAATGCTATGACACTAATGTATTTAATTCAGTGATTTTCAACAGGGTGGTATAAAACATCCAAAAGATCATATCTGAGTTTCATTCTTTTTTTTAACTTTTATCTGGTATTGGGGTATAGCTGATTAATGATGTTGTGACAGTTTCAGGTGAGCAGCGAAGGGACTCAGCCTTACATATACACGCATCCATTCTCCCCCAGACTCCCCTCCCACTGGGTTGTATGTGTTCTGATAAGAAGTTGCAGGCACTCTTAAATTTATTCCTCTGTACATGTTTTTGCAGGGGGCTGGCTCCTTTGATGATCTCCTGGGATTTCAGCAGTTTGACTGTGATATACCTTAGGTGTGTTTCTCATTATATTAATCTTGCTTGGGATGGTCTAAGCGTCTTGAATCTGTGATATTTTTGTCGGGTATTAATCTGGGGGCAGTCTGAGCAGTTATCTCTTCAGATATCTTTTCTCCGCTATGCGCCCTCTGTCCTCCTGCCTGCCCGCCTCTCGCCTTCTGCCTCTGCTGCTCCGCCTCTCCACCCCTCTTCTTTTTCCCTTTACCCTCTCCTCCTCCTCCTCAGACTCCAGTCGTGTATACTTCAGATAGTTTGGTCTCATCCTGTAGCTCTCAGCTGTTCTGTTCTCTCTTTCACTCTTTCTTCTGTTTGTATTTCCACTGGATGAGTTTTACTAACCTGATGTTCAGTTTCACTTGTTTCTCTGCCATTTCCAGTCAAATTGTTTATCTCTGGTAATTTTTTTTATTATTTGTAGCAGTTGTGCCTTTTTTTATTGTCAACTTTTTGCTGAAATTGCCCATCTGTTCAACATGTCCACCTTTTCAACGAAATCTTTCAAAACTTTAAACTTTGTTACTTTGAAGTCTTTGATAGTTCTAACATCTGGATGGGTTACCCCCTGGATCTGGTTCTGTTCACTACTTTTCTGTTTATAATGAGTATACATGACCTTTCTTATACATGCATGACCTTGGGTGTAACAGGATAAGAGGGACTGGAGGGTGAACAGTGTCTGTACCTAGGCAAGGGCATGCCTTTTACTCTGTCAGGTCCTGAGTGTGGAGTGTTGAAGTCAGCCCAGTTGGGAGCTGAGCAGTGGCCGCTTCTGCCTTGTGCTAGCATGAGGCCTGGAACGCTGGAAGGATCTCAGAATTCCTGCTTCAGATTTAGTTTTTAGGCGGCCTGCTGGTCTCTCTCCTATGCTTGCAGGAATGGAGTTAGGGGTAGGGGATTTGGAATCTTTCCACTCTCTTCTTAGCCTGTTTCCTGCACTAGGCTGCTGGCGACTTGGTGCAGGATTGTAGAAGAGGTGGGGGGAATCTATCAGGGTTTTCTTGAGGTTTTTCGGTTCTCTGATTGCAGCCTCAGTCTTGGGCAGGCCTTGTGTGCCTGAGCTTCATGGCAGTCACGCCTGAGCTTCTCAGAGATCCTGTGTCAGCGCAGGTCCTGATGGATATCGTGGCTCTTCTCCCCGTGTGCATTGAGCATGCTGGAATGGATATGAACACTGTTGGGAAATAACCCTCCAGAAATTACTGACGTTTGTTAAAACTCTGGCACTGGGCAGAGTGATCTTTGAAGATTGTGGCTCTGACCCCATCCCCTGCTGCAAACCCTTCTGCACTCTGGTGCCCTCAGGTCAAAGGCTATAAGCTTTATAGTCTCTAGCCTCTCACCTTGACCTTACTTTGGTTATTTATATAAGTCTTGTCTGTCTCCCTGGTCCCAGACCATCAGTTTTGAGGGCAGATACCTTGTTCTCTGGCTTTCCTAGAGAGGGCCACATGGTGCCTGGCAGGTGGTAGGGGCCCAGCAACTTTCTCCGTGTCTTGAATGGATGAGGAGTCAGGGCAAACATGGAAGGCCCTCAAGCCCCTGCTTTCCAGCAGGTAGAGTCCTGCCCCCACTCCAGGTTCATGGACAGATGTCACAGGGAAGCCTTTCTGGAGACTACAGCCTTACACCCCGCAGGTGGGGAGGAGCCTCCTGTGCCCCCAGGCCCTGGGCTTGTCGCTTCAGGCACTGATCCCGCAGGACTGATATTCCTGCTTGTGTTTGCTCCTCCTGGTTCCCCAGGAACGTGCCACCCAGGCCTGCTGCACCCAGTGCCAGGCGGGCACCGATTCTGTACCATGCATGCTGAGTTAAATTTGCAAACCCTTTTTCTACTTTTAGGGCAGTGAATCATCACATTTCCCTTGGTGGAAGTAAGAGAACTTGGGCTTGGAAGCATGTGGTGCGTCCTGCGAGGCTGGCGGGGAGGATGCCTGGGCCCATGGGGAGCCCTGGGGGCGCAGGGCCCCCGGGGCCTCCGCGCTCTGGCCAGCAAGCACCCCCGGAGCCGAGGTGACTACAGCCACGTGGTGGTGGGCGCGGGCTCCGCCGGCTGCGTGCTGGCGGGCCGGCTCACGGAGGACCCCGACCAACATGTGCTGCTGCTGGAGGCCGGGCCCAAGGACGTGTACGCGGGGAGCAAGCGGCTCTGCTGGAAGATCCACATGCCCGCGGCCCTCGTGGCCAACCTGTGCGACGACACGTACAACTGGTGCTACCACACCGAGCCGCAGGCGGGCCTGGACGGCCGCGTGCTGTACTGGCCGCGGGGCCGCGTCTGGGGTGGCTCGTCGTCGCTCAACGCCATGGTCTACGTGCGTGGGCACGCCGAGGACTACGAGCGCTGGCAGCGCCAGGGCGCCGCGGGCTGGGACTACGCGCACTGCCTGCCCTACTTCCGCAGGGCGCAGGCGCACGAGCTGGGCGCCGGCAGGTACCGCGGCGGCGACGGGCCCCTGCGCGTGTCCCGGGGCAAGAGCGGCCACCCGCTGCACCGCGCGTTCCTGGAGGCGGCACAGCAGGCCGGCTACCCCCTCACCGAGGACATGAACGGCTTCCAGCAAGAGGGCTTCGGCTGGATGGACATGACTATCCACGAAGGTAGGTGCGAGCCTCCTGATTCCCTGTCTCCCAGATTCCTCCTTTAAAAACGAAAAGCTGTTCTATCACAGCCTCATCCCTCCAGTCCCCGCCCCCCCCCCCCCCCCGCCCCCCTGGGTCAGGGTCAGTGTGGCCAGACTGGGGCTGGTTTGAGGTGGAGAGGATGTGACAGACTGCACTGGCGAGAGCCCACAGGATACCACCCAAAGCCAGTGAGAAGTGACCCGGAGGTGGCGACACCTTGGGCATCCTCTGGTCCCATTTGATGTGGATAATGGAGAGCTCACCAGCCACAGAGCCTCCGGTTTCAGAGCCTTACACATGGGCATACCGAGGCACAGAGCAGTGACCAGCCTTGCTGGCAGCAGGGCGGAGGCACAGCCAGGTTGGACCCAGGGCTGTCATTAGCCCTTCCTGGCCTCTGCCATCCTCTCAAGGATGAGGGATATCTGCCCACCTGCACCCAGGGACCCCAGGTCCATGTGGATTTCAGTTGCACAGGCCATCTGGGTCTCAGTCTTCCTTTGAAGACAGAGCTTGCAGTCACGGGAAGAGCAAACTCCCTCTTACTTCTGTCCTTACCTACCTCCTCCTGTATAACAGGTACCCAGGGAGCACGCATGGGCTTGACTGATCTCCTTGCTCTGTCCTGCAGGCAAGCGCTGGAGCACAGCCTGCGCGTACCTGCACCCAGCACTGAGCCGCCCCAACCTCACAGCTGAGACCCAGACATTTGTGAGAAGGGTTCTGTTTGAAGGCACCCGTGCAGTGGGTGTGGAGTACCTCAAAAACGGCGAGAGCCACAGGGTGAGTGAATTACCACCAGGCCTGAGCAGCTCACTCAGCCAGGAGGGAGTGGGCAGTGACCCCGAGGTCACAGTCAGTGTGGGTGGGCAGGAGTCATGTTCTTGTCTCTGTCAACATGGTGATAAGGAGCGAGCGGCTGGTAGCAACAGCCTGAAAGACCGTCCCCAGGCCTGGCGGGAAGCAGTGGCCTGGAGAAGGGAGGGAGCCCCAGTCTGGCCACCGGCCGGTGATGTTCTGACGTGAGCACCCTCCTGAACCTCAGTATGCTACTGCCTTCCACACTTGTCCAGAAATTGATAGGTTTATGTTAGAGGCTTTAAAAACCATATTGGGCTTCCCTGGTGGCTCAGATGGTAAAGAACCTGCCTGCAATGCAGGAGACCTGGGTTCAATCCCTGGGTCAGGAAGATCCCCTAGAGTAGGAAAAGGCAACCCACTCCAGTATTCTCGGCCTAGAAATCCCGTGGACAGAGGAGCCTGGCGGGCTACAGTCCATGGGGTCGCAAAGAGTCGGACATGACTGAGCAACTTTCAGCTCAGGTAAAAACCGAATCTGTGATCACACTCCGTATCTCTGCACTGTGCAGTTTTCCACTTAGCAGTGTGTAAGGACTGTCAAGCATCCCATGTGGAGATCTGGCTCACCGCTTTATTTTAAACTGCTCGTTTGGGTGCTTGCTTCCTTTATCTCATTCAAGCACTACAGTCCTTATTTTAGGATCATTACTTTCTGGCTGTGGCAGAAAATGTCAGAATATTTATGCTCACACCCACCCTGCACCCGGTACCTGTACCTACCCTTCCCCTAGTGGCGCCCTGAGCATCCGCTTCCGCCCCCTGGGGCTTGAGTAGGCTCCCTAAGTGGTCACGCCAAGGCCATGTTCTCGGGTGCTGACGGGCTCTCCTGGAAAGGAAGCATGACCTGCGTGGCCCCCTGCCTCTTCCAGGCTTATGCCAGCAAGGAGGTGATTCTGAGTGGAGGTGCCATCAACTCTCCGCAGCTGCTCATGCTGTCAGGTGTGGGCCATGCAGACGACCTCAGGAAACTGGGCATCCCGGTGGTGTGCCACCTTCCTGGTGAGCCCCCTTCCCCACTGCGCCCCAGAGGTATCTCTGCTAAATCAAACTGCTTATTATATTTTCTTAGCACGGAGTGGGGAGGGGACAGGAGTCAGGGCTCCTCAGAGCTGTCCCTGTCTTCCCAGGAGCCTGAAGCCCCCCATTCTCACTGGAACATCCCCACAGGGAAACCTCAAGTCTCCGTGTTGTCTTCCTCCCGTCCCCGGCCGTCCCGCCCCTCTCAGCAGCGAAGCCCCTCTAGCAGGGAGCATCTGCCGGAAAAGCCCACGGGGCCAGGCTCAGGCGGGCCAGCAGGGCGGCCCTTTGGGGAGAGGGTCCAGGCCTTTGTGTTTTCCATCCTCAAGACTCACCAGTCATCCTGACATGCTTCTCGGGTTAAGATGGTTCTCCCAGGCCTAATATTTCTTCCATTTCTGATGCTTTGGGGGGCCTGGCCCAGTCCCTCTTGCCCTGTCTTACAAGCTCCTAGAGGGCTGGAGGCTTTATTGTAAGAGGCCTGTGAAGTGCTGGTCCATGGCAGTGAACTGCCCAGTGTCCCCTTGAGCTTGGATGGGCTCAGCATGACGCTTCCCTCCTTCCCCAGCCAGGGGCAGCTCACTGAGCAGTGCTGGCTCCAGGCCTGCGGGGAGGACTGCTTAGCAGGAAGGCACCTATGTGGTTACAGGTGGTGCCCGGGGAGTGAGGGGCAGGGGCAGGCAGCTCTGGCCAGCATCCAAAAGGGCCAGATGTGGCTGGGAGTGTGAGAACGGGGTTACTGGGAGTGAGCAGGAGCTGGCCTGGCAGATAAGTGGATGAAGGAACAGAGTTTTCAAAACCAGGGGGATGTTGAGAGGCCAGCCAAGCAAGCCCCTTTGGGAGACGTATTCCTAACCATTCCCTCTGGTTTCAGGAGTTGGCCAGAACCTCCAAGACCACCTAGAGATATATATCCAGCAGGCATGCACCCGCCCCATCACCCTCCACTCTGCACAGAAGCCCCTGAAGAAGGCCTGGATTGGCCTGGAGTGGCTCTGGAAGTTCACAGGTGGGTGTGCTCATCCATGACTGTGGGGGAGACGGTCTGTGGACAGCACAGCCTCCCTCTTGAGGTGCCTAGCACAAACTGTGGCTCCAGGTTTCTGGTTCAAAGCGGAACTGTGCCATTCATGTCAGCTGTGAGCCTCAGTTTTCCCATCCGCAAAACGGGGATACACAGTTCCTGCATGGAAGGCTGGTTTGAGGACCACACACCACACACAGGACTTGCCTGAGGTGAGTCTCTGCAAGGGCTGGCGCTGCTCCTCCTGACGAATGGACGGGGATGGATTTATCCTGGACCCGGTCGGGGCCCAGGGGCCCGGAGAAAGGGCAGTTGATGCTGGGCCACAGAATCAGCTTCCATCTCTCGGCATTTTCCATTTGGTTTCTAGCTGAAATCTTACTCATTCACTCAGCACGCAGTCCTCACCCCCTCTGTTTTGAGCTACATGGTGAGAAGTGCTAATAAGGGAGGTGTTCTTAGGGAGGTTATGCTCTAGTGGAGACAATGGATGGAAACTAAGTAACAGGCTCAGCTGTAAGTACAGTGAAGGAACAATCAGGGTGTTAAACTAGAGATCGGTGGCGTGGGGCCTGCTAGGCAGGAAGAATACATGCAGAGGCCCTGGGGGCAGGCGTTTGGTGTCTGAAGAACAAATCTTTGGCCAGGAGACTGCAGCGCTGTGAGGTGTGGCAGGGCCTGCCAAGGCCCCAGGGCGGGCGCTCAGAAATGAGTTGTCTGAGGGGACAAACAGGCTGACACAGCTAAAGACTTTATTGGGAAGGGGGCCCTGGGTTGAAGAGCAGCCAGGGAAGGGAACCCACGAGAACTGTTCTGCTACATGGCTCACGGTCTCAGGTTTCAAGGTGAGGAGTTAGTTTCTGCCTCTGGCTGGTCGTCTTGCTTGGCTGATAATCTGCCTCGTGGTTCTTCCTGGTGACGTGCACATCTCCCAGCCAGAGTGGACTCCAGAATGGAAGGTTCGGGGAGGTTGATCGTTTCCTCCCTCTTTCGGCCCCTCCCACATTCTCTCAAGAGGTATGTTAACTCTGCTGTTGAGACTTCTCATTTTATGTGAATGCCCCTGAAATTATGAAAATTACTGATATTACTGCTGTTATTATTTGACGTTCTGTATGCATCTGAGTTGTCAGAATGTCGTCATGGTATTGGGTAGACCTAGGAAATGTTGTGGGAAGAAGGTTATATTTACCCCTACAAATATCATTACAAAGTAGAGTTTTGCTTCATATTGAGTGTATATCCTGAGAACAGTGAGACTCAAAATATACAAAATCTCCCATAATACCAAATAACTGCTGCTACAGAGAATATATAGTGGAATGTACAACTACGTAATATGTATCGTGAAGGACAGTGTGTAGTGATGAGTTAGCTAGGATAATACCTGTTAATCCACCTATTGTAAAAAGAAAAATTAAGCCTAGGGCTCATTACTATTGCAGGAGATCATTTGATATTACCTCCATGAAGGGTTGCTAGTCATCTACATACTTTTACTCCTGTGGGAACAGCAATAATTATAGTGGCTGATGTAAAATATACTTGTGTGTCAACATCTATACTGCTGGAACATATGGTGAGCTCCTACAATGACTCCTAAGAATCCAATCGATATTATGGCTCATGCTATTCCCATATACCAAAGGCTCTTCTTTCCTGAATAATACAATATGCGGGATTATTCCAAATGCAGGTAAAATCAGAATATAGACTTAAAGGTGTCTGAAGAATCAGAATAGGTGTTGATATAAGACTGGATCACCCCCTCCTGCCTAGTGAAAAAAAAATTGTGTTTAGGGTTTGGTCTGTTAATAGCATGGTAATCGCAGCTGTTAATACAAGTAATGCTAATAGCAGCAATGAGATGGTTGGATAGCATCACCAACTCAATGGACATGAGTTTGAGCAAACTCCGGGACATAGTGAAGGACAGGGAAGCCTGGTACACTGCAGTTGATGGGATTGCCAAGAGTCGGACACAACTTAGTGACTGAACAATAACCATAGCAACAATATAGCTACAAATTAAAACTGGTCACACAAAATAATGGTGGAATATAGTGGGTGGTTTTATAATGGTAGTAAAATTACAAGTACCTAAAATTGCCTGGAAAATCCCATGGATGGAGGAACCTGGTAGGCTGCAGTCCATGGGGTCGCTAAGAGTCGGACACGACTGAGCGACTTCACTTTCACTTTTCACTTTCATGCATTGGAGAAGGAAATGGCAACCCACTCCAGTGTTCTTGCCTGGAGAGTCCCAGGGACGGGGAGGGGCCTGGTGGGCTGCCATCTATGGGGTCACACAGAGTCAGACACGACTGAAGTGACTTAGCATAGCAAAATTGAGGAAATACCCGCTAGATGTAGGGACAAGATGGTAGGTCTACTGAAGCTCCAGTGTGAGCCGTTTCAAGCTAAGGGTGGATGTACAGTTGAGCCTGTACCAGCATCGGCTTCAATTATTGATGATGATGCAAGCAGAAGTCGGAAGGAGGGTGGAAGTAATCGGAAGCTTACGTTATCTACACAGGGAATGGCTGTGTCAGGTGCCCCGATCGTTAGTGGCACTAGTCAGTTCCCAAAGCCTCCAATTACAATACACGTAACTATAAAGAAAATTATTACAAATGTCTGCGCTGTTAAAACTGCATTGTAAATCTGATCCTCTCCAAGCAGTGTTCCAGGTTGGACTAATTCAGCACAAATTAACAAGTCCCAAGCACCAAACAGTAAGTATAACTTACCAGTATTTTTATGGCCAATTAAGAATAGTCAGTGGTTTATGAATACAAGATAAAATGGCTAAGTAAGCATTAGACTGTATATCTAAAGATGGGCTGGAGTCCTCTTTTTGCCTAGCCCTGTGGTCAGTTTTGCTTACCGAATTGCAGAATCAAAGAGTACAGCTTCAATTCTGTCGGGGCTTCTCCTGCCCACGCCCCTTTTTTTCCTTTCCTGGCAGCAGGAGAAATGGGGAGAAGTGGACTGCAGCCAGTTGACTAGGCTATTTACTTGTTAACTGAAAGTTTTGTGGGAAATGTAATCCCACCAATCCAGTGAGGATTTAGCTGAATTAAAGTGTTTGGTTTGCATTCAACTGATGCAGGAGAGAGTCCTGCAGTCTTCATTGAGCAGGAATTAAGTAAATTATACTTGCTTAGGGGCTTTGAAGGCTCTTGGCTTGTATAACTTCAATTCCTAGTCCATTACTGAAGGGATTGGTGTAAGAGGTAAGATTATTGTGGATAATATGATTACTGTTGGTAGGACAGTTGTTATATAAAATCAAGTTGTCATTTTATTTTTATATTATTTCTGGAGGGAAATATAGTTAGTGCTTCAGAATATGTGAGTTGTGTGTAGGAGCACAGGTTGAATAACTGCGACAGCTGTTAGTATGGGTAAAATAATACTGTTGTTTTCTTGTTATTTCTTGAATGATTATTCATTTTGGCATAAATCCTGATAGTGTGGAAGACTTATTGATAATGGTGTGATGAGAATGGAGGTTGTAATAATGGGTATTTTATGTGTGTGATAGTGTGGTGGTGACTGAGCTGTAAATGAATAGTATGAATATAGTAAGTGTTATTATAAAGTATAGGTTTAGGATTGTTATAGTTGGGTTATGCAGTATAATGGGTCTTACCCTACGTGAGCAATCGATGAGTAAGCTGTAATTCTTTATAGTTGGGTTTGGTTTCGTCCGCCTCATCCTCCAATTACAATACATGGTATAGATATGGATAGTACTGGGTTAGGGCTGATACATGGTGAGGTTTGGAGTAATACTGACAAGATGCAAGTTTTTGTCATGCTAATAAAATTAAGCCTGCTGTTCCTGAGACTCCTTATGCAACTTCAGGTACTCAGAGGTGGAATGGAGATAGTCTTAGTTTTTGTTTCCCTATTTGCAGCTTTCTTTATAGGTAACCGACACATAAGGTCTAAGTTTAAGGTGTACGACATGATATACATATACACTAGAAAATGCTTATCACCATGAGGTTAGTTAACACGTCACCGAATTACCTTTTGTGTGTGCTTGTGTGTGTGCGCGTGCATTGAGAGCGATATACACATACACTAGAAAATGCTTATCACCATGAGGTTAGTTGACACGTCACCGAATTACCTTTTGCGTGTGCTTATGTGTGCGCGTGCATGCATTGAGAGCGATATACATATACACTAGAAAATGCTTATCACCATGAGGTTAGTTAACACGTCACTGAATTATCTTTTGCGTGTGCTTGTGTGTGTGCGCGTGCATGCACTGAGAGCACTTAAGGTGTACTCTGTTAGTAACTGTTAGTGACAGCGTTGTCACCTGTAGTCACCCCGCCGTATGTTACATCCCCAGAACGTACTCATCTTAAACTGCAAGTTTGTAGTCTTTGACCAGCATCTCCTCAAAGTCTCTCACCCTGTAGCTGCTGGCAACCACCATTCTACTGTTTCTGTGAGTAGCTTTCTTAGATGCCATACAGGTGTGATACACAGTACTTGTCTTTCTCTGATTTCTGTCGCTTATGACAGTGCCCCCAAGATGCATCCACACTGTCACAAGTGGCAGGACCCTTTCTCGTGACGGAGTGCCACTTCACTGGATATGTACGCACCGCAGTTTCTCTCCATCACTCCACCAATGGGCATTTCGGTGGTTTATCTTTCCTGGGCTCCTGTGAGTGGTGCGGCAGTGAACACAGGCGTGCAGTACCCCTCTGAGATCCCACTGTCATCTTTTTCAGATGCAGACCCAGAAGTGGGGTTGCTGGGTCATACATAGGGAAGTTCTCTTTGTAACTGAGGAACCTCCGCACTGTTTTCCATAGTGGCCGTATCAGTTTACAGTCTTGTCAGCAGTGCGAGAGGGTTCCCTTTGCTGTGCACCCTCACCACTACTTACCGCTTGTCTTTTTGATGACAGCCGTTCTAACCTGTGTGAAATGGTTCAGCAGTGCTTTTTTCACTAATATACATCCCTCTTTAAAAAAAAATAAACTTTCCCTTTTCTGTTGGAGTACAGCCACAGCCAATTAACAATGCTGTGACAGTTTCGGGTGAACAGCACAAGGACTCAGCCACACACACACAGGCATCCACTCTCCCCCAAACTCTTCTCCCATCCAGGCTGCCCCGTAACACTGAGCAGAGTCCCAGGTGCTACACAGTAGGTTCTTGTTGTAGGTTAGCCATTTTAAATATAGCAGAGTGTACATGTCAATCCCAAACTCCCCAAGAGATAGTCCTAGTTTTATGGTTAGAGCTGTTGTTTTCACTGTTGGAGTGAAGATTCTTACAACAGTTCACTAATCACAGTAAAACAGGTTAGTGATAATGGCTATTGTAAGAAATATTGATGTAGTAGTGACTTGGGTTAGAAAACATTTAGTGGATGCTTCTATAGCTCGTGGCTTTGTTTTTTTTATTATAGTGGGAATAATGGCTAGTATATTTACTTCAAAGTCAATTCAGGTAAGTAGTCAGTGGGAGCTAGTTATTACAGCTATGCTTCCTGAGATAATGGTTGTTAGGATAATGATAAAGATGATGGGATTTTATTAGTACAGGAAGGATATAAACCAACATTTTCAGGGTATGGGTGGGCCTGGTAGCTCACCTTACTATAGAATATAGTGTAATGTGGTAACACAGAATTTTCAATTTTTAAGGGTAAGTTCAATTCCTATGATTCTAGAAATAAGATGGTTTAAACCTCCATTATGTACTCTATCATACATATACTGTATACTTTTCAGACATACATCTTACGTTTGTGATGCTTGATGTTATTATAATAGGTACTGAGACGTATCCTGTGCATAGGGCTAGCGTTGACAGTAGGAAGTTTTTCCAGAGTAAATGGATTAGTTGATCATATTGGAATCGAGGGCAGGATGCTTGAATTCATAGGAAAGCAACTGTTAGTAATAAAGTGTTTTGGTAATAAAGTTGGTTGTGTACAATTCTGATAAGTGGGGGTTATGGAACAATCCCAGAAATAGGATTGTTGAGAAAATATTTCATATTGTTGATGATACCTCATGCGAAGAGTTGACTCATTGGAAAAGACTCTGATGCTGGGAAAGACTGAAGGCAGGAGGAGAAGGGGACGATAGAGGATGAGGTGGCTGGATGGCATCACTGACTCGATGGACGTGAGTGTGGGTGAACTCCGGGCGTTGGTGATGGACAGGGAAGTCTGGCGTGCTGCGATTCATGGGGTCGCAAAGAGTCAGACACGACTGAGCGACTGAACTGAACTGAATGTTGGTGTATTTTGCTAAGAAAAATGTGGCAAATGGGCCTGCTGCATATTCTACATTGAAGCCTGAAAGAAGTTCAGATTTTCTATTAAGTCAAATGAGGCTTGATTAGTTTCTATAAGAATAGAAAGAAATCATATTACAGTTAAGAGTCATGATGGGAAATTTTTTCGTAGATACTTTTGTGTGGTGATGAAAGTTGAGAGAGGGTAAAAAGACTCATGTCTTAAGAGGACTGATACAAGAATAATTGCTAGTGTTATTTCTTATGAAATTGTGCTACCACTCATAGGGCGTCTCCAATTAATGCATGTTTAGAGTTGGAACCCCATCAGATCATAAAATGGAGCATACAGCATACAGCTAGGCTTGGTATTGTTAATTGCAAACATAAATAATACTGCTAGATACATACTAATAAGGGGGTAAGGTATGGGTTGGGGAATTCTTATGGTTAGGACTAGGATTGGTGCAGTGTTAAATGTGGAAATTCAGGATGTAGCTGGTTGTTGCGGTTCTTTAGTAAATAATTTGCACCAGCAGAGGCCTGTAATAGGCCACCTGGTCCTACAATATTTGGCCCTTTTTGAAGTTACATATAACCTGAAAATTTTTCATCCATTTAATGTTAGGAATGTTACAGGTAGAGGAGTGAGGATAATAAGTATTAAGATACTAATTATAAACATTTTGTTAGAGGATTTGAACTTCTAGTTATAAAAGTTTAAATTTTATGCAATTAAGCCCTGTCACCTTAACAAACCCTGGTTTCAGGTAGTATTTTTTATGTATTAATTAAATTAGGATTATACATTAATTGGTTTTAAGGTGCTTTTTAAAGTGGGCCTTTATTTCTCTGTGCTTTCATACTTGAATAAATATATACAGGATAGATACCAACCTGGATTACTCCTGAACTCAGATCACTTAGGACTTTTTACCTTTTATAGCCCTTACACCTTTGGAGTGTCCTGAGCCAGTTTCAAGGTTGTAAACCCTGATGTTGGTATGAACTCTAGAACAGGACTGTGCTAGAGTCCTGTTATCCCTAGGGTAACGTGTTCCATTGATCAATTTTTTTAATCAGTAAGTGATAATGTTTTGACTGGTAAGTCTAGACTGTCATTGCTCAGAAGATTTTTTTTGTTTTCTGAGGTCACTCTAATCAAAATTATCAACCCATATAAAATTTTGTTATCCCTTGGTGGTTTAATTAGGTTTTGGGGGGTTAATTAATTAAGTTCCACAGGATCTTATTCTGTTATTCCTGCCTCCTCATGGGAAGGTCAGTTTCACTAAGAGACAGTAAAACCCCCAAGTGGCCGTTCATTCAAGTTCTTATGTAGAAAACAATGATTATACTACCTTTGCATGGCCAGGAAACTGTGGTGGTTAACAGCTGTCACTGGGCAGGCAGTGCCTCTAATACTAGTTAGGCTAGAGGTGATGTTTTTGCTAAACAGGCGGAGTTTGTGTTTGCTGAGTTCCTTTGACTTTTTAAAAACCTTTCCTTGAGTGCATGCCTGTAGATTAACAGTGTGTTAGTAAATAATTTAGCCCAAATCAGTGGCTCAGATGGTAAAGGGTCTGCCTGCAATGTGGGAGACCCAGGTTTGATCCCTGAGTTGGGAAGATCCCCTGGAAAAGGGAATGGGAATCCACTGTAGTATTCTCACCCAGAGAATCCTATGGATAGAAGAGCCTTGCAGGCCCCAGTCCATGGGGTCGGAAAGAGTCGGACACGACTAAGCGACTAACACACACATACCATGAATAATTTAATGTTGAGTTATATTTATATACTGTTAATTATTGTATTTTATTAGTTACTGATGTAAACGTATGCAAGGAAAAATACTTCTTGTTACTCATATTATTACCTCTGTTGGCCAATAGATGAGTCCAGTATGAATCTAGGAGTTGATTTGCTTGTTACTGGCATTAATATTAAGGTAAAGTTGTTATTGAGCTTGAATGCTTTCTTAATTGGTAGCTGATTTTAAGCCAACTGTGGTGTTGTCTTTACTGTATCCATTTCTAAAAAGCTGTACCTTTTTAGATTAACATTTAAAAATACATTAACATTTCTATTTTTTTTTTTTGGTAATTTTTACAGTTGAACTGAGATTCTTTTCCTAGACAACCAGCTATCAGTAAGCTTGTTAGGCTTGTCACCTCTACTTACACATCTCCTCTCGATGTTGCTACATAGATGAGTTTGTTCTAATAAACTGTTAATAAGTAGCTCCTCTGGTTTCAGGATATTTAACTTCTCTTTGTTAAATGTTTGCTAGTTAAATCATTACGCAAAGGTACAAAGGGTAAACTTCACTTTTTGTTCCTGTAAAGCTTCTTTCATCCTTCCCTTATGGTGCTTTCTCTATAGCGCTAGAGGACATTTTAAATTTCTATCCCCCATACTTTAAATAAAACATTCCTTCAACATTTAGTCTCCTTATATTAGTAGATATGGAGAAGGGGTGTTGGGCTAGATTTAGTTCAACATAGTAATAAATTATGAAATCTCCTAGGTATAAACTAGGTGCTTTGTTTGAGCTATGCTTTGATTTATCTAAGCACACTTTCCAGTAAGCTTCCCTTGTTACGACTTGTCTCCTCTCTTGTTATCAGTATTTGCTAACAGCTTATAGGAAGTTCTTACAACACTTAGGGAGAGTGATGGGCGGTATGTTCATGCTTCATGGCCTTATTCAGTTAAGTATTCTCTTCTTAATTTACTACTAAATTCTTTGGTTTTTAACTTTTCATAAAAACTTTTTTGTGTAATGGAGAAATAGAAAATGTAGCTCATATCTTCCCACCCCGTAGGTTACATCTTGTTCTAACATTTTTATGTACGATAATTAGGCTTAATTTTATTCCTTTTTAGGGTTTGCTGAAGAGGGTAGTATATAGGCCTAATTAGCAAGGGTTGCTGAGGTTTATCATTTATAGAACAGGCTCCTCTAGAGGACCGGCAAGTCCTCTGAGTTTTAAGCTGTTGCTAGTAGTACTCTAGTGAATAATTTCATCTTGTAATTATTCGAGTTTAGAACTAAGCATAGAGTATCTAGTCCCATTGTGTAGTCAGGAAATACTAAAGTCACCTTTATAGTCTGTTTTTATTTTAGTTATGACTTCTTATGGCTTAGTTAAAATTTAACTTTATTTTATATCACTGTTAATTTGAGGTAACTATATGACTGAAGTGGCCAGCATGGAATTTACCAACCCTACTTAATATAACTTAGTTGTACTTTCGTTTATGGCTTACTCTGTATCATTGCTGTTTCCTGTGGGGGTGTGGTTAAGCAAGTCTAAGTTATGTGCTACTAATATTGTGCTTAATACCTGCTCCCTTTAATCTTGGTGATTTAGATTCTTACTGGGGCATAGATGCTTGCATGTATAATTTTATTAAAAGTTAAGAGAAAGTCTGGAAGCAAACCTATGTGTTCATGGAGTTGGCAAATTCATCTGGGCATTTTCAATGCCTTGCTTTAGATTTTAAGCTACATTAACAAGCTGTTTTTACATAGTGAAATAACATATATATAGTTGTTTTATGTGGTTTCTGTTGGATTTGTTGATACAATTTTCATGACAATGGTCAATAGATCTAGGGAAATGTCTGTCTATATAGATGGCAAACATCTACATAGTTGATTGGTATGATTGGGGTTTATTTTCTAGGCCTATCTAACTTTGAGCATTAAGTTACTCATGTTGAGTAGACAGCTAATTCTATGTATTTATATGTTTTTGCCTTGTTTTGGCAGGGTTACTTAGAGCATGGGCTTTAGCATGGGGGTGGTTAAGGGGGGTTGTTAACAGGCCATGTACTTGTTCGCTGCATGTACATGTAGAGTGTGTGTCTAATTTCCTTATGTCCTGAACTCGTTGACTGAATGACACCTTTTGATAAATAATATTCAATTAAAATCCAGTTACAATTTATTTGACTGTGTTAAGGCCACAACTGAGTCACAGCATCCCTTAAAAAATTGAAATCACAGTTATGTGTGAGCATGCGCTATTTTAGTCCATCAAGATGTCTTATTTAAGTGGAAAGACGTGGGCAGTTTTAGGTGAGATGGCCCTGAAGTGAGGTGAGATGTCTGATAAAGTTCATTAGCAGAAACGCCCACAAGTCATGGGCCTGCAGAGAGAAGAGGGACAGCCGCCAAGCAGACTGGTGGTCTCACACAGCTTGCTGATTAAGTTTGCAATCTACTGGATATGATGTTCGTGTTGACTAAAATTGATTTGATTTAATGTGCTACATATGACTAGTAATGTGTACTACGTGCTGTCAATAAGATAATGTACATGCTTATAAACATGGGGTAAATAATGAATGTTATAACACATATATATATTATGTATGTACATCTTCATGTCATAGTGCATATATGCACAGTACATAGTTTATGCTAAAAAGAGGTGATTTTAATACTCACGGGTACTTAATAATGTCGTAATGTCCCATAACGAAATGTCAGGGTATACTCTAGGTAGAATTTCAGCTTTGGGTGCTGATGGTGGAGCTGGAACTTCTTCCTAGAGAGATGTGTTATTCTCCTTTGCTGGGTTACAAGACCAGGATAATAGATACACTGCAAAGACTACTCATTTTAGGAAATTATTTTTCAGTGATGTTAGTTGTTGGTGTTAGTACTAGAATTAAAAAGAAATATAAAATAGATGCTAGTTGTCTGACAGTAATGAAGGGGTGTCTATGGGTTGTTCTCGAATTCATGTTAGTGTTAAGAGGTCTGCTGCTAGTACTCAAAAATAGGCTTTGGCCGAGAGGTTGAAATGTTACGCTTTGTTCCTTAGATGCAGGGAGCACTGGGAAGTGCGGGAACTGAGACTGATAGGCTTAGGGCCCATACGGCTGCTAGTTTACTAGGGAGTGACTTTACTGGGGACTGACAGCAGGACTGTGGTGCAGATACTAAGTGCCCCTCTGGCTTGAGAGGCTGTGCAGTTATCAGGGTCTCCTAGGAAGTCAGGCACCAACATTAGTAGCATTAGGACTCCTAATAAGGCACTTAAGATGTCTTTTATTGTATAGTAGGGATGAAGGGGGATTTTGTGTCAGATGAGATTCCTGTGGGATTTTTAGATCCTGTGGCGTCAAGGAATAGTAAGTGGACAGCTGTGAGTGCTGCAGTAATGAATGGGAGAATAAAACGGAATGTGAGGAATTGTCTAAGAGTCGCTTAATCTACTGAAAAGCCAGTTCAGATGCTTTCACTGAGACTTATGCTGATATATGGAATTGCTGCGAGGAGGTTAGTAATAACTATTGCCCCTCAGAACGACTTTGTTCTCAGGTTAAGACATAGCCTATAAATGCTGTGGCTATGACTGTAAATAGGTGATTCTAACGAAGTGCAGTTTCTAAAAAAGTCTAGGATCCATAATAGAACCCTGATCCTACAGGAAGAAACAGGCACATAAAAATATGGAGGCTCCATTTCCATGTAGATATAAGATAACTCACCTGTAATCGATGTTCTTGGCTGGGTAACATTAACTACTGCTGCTGCTGCTAAGTCGCTTCAGTCGTGTCCAACTCTGTGCGACCCCATAGACGGCAGCCCACCAGGCTCCCCAGTCCCTGGGATTCTCCAGGCAAGAACACTGGAGTGGGTTGCCATTGCATTCTCCAACATTAACTAGCTAAGTATTAATGATGAGAAAGTGGTTATTGTGTTTGATGTGTAATGTATTGCTAGAAATAAGCCTGTTAACATGTGTAATGCTGAACAAATGCCCAGTAGGAACTGAAATCTCCTCATGATGGGTTTGATGGGCTGGAAGAGCAATAAATGCATTGTTAATAATTTGTATTAATGGGTGTGGTTTTCAGATGATGGTGATTGGTGTTCGTATAGTTGAATAACAATGATGATTTTTCATGTCATTGGCCATGGTTTGAGTCCATGTGAGAATAATGATAACATATATTGTATTTAAGTTCTATTTTTGTAATTTGTTTTGTGGGGTTTTCTTCAAAACCTTCACCTATTTATGGTGGACTTGGGATGATTGTGGGTGGGGGTTATGGGATTATGTTGAATTTTGGTGGCTCATTTTTGGATTTAACAGTATTTTTTTTTTATTTGGGGGGATGTTGGTTGTGTTTGGTTATATGACAGCTACTGAACAGTATCCTGTGGTTTGAGTCTCTAATATTAGAGACTGTTTTAGGTATATTTCTTTCAGGGTTGATGATAAGAGTTTTCAGTGGCATTTTATGTTTTAAAAGGTGAGAAAGTAGAGATTGTATTTAAATTTAACAGACTAGGGGTTGAGTGATGACAGGTGATTCTGGAGTTTTTAGTGAGGAGGCTGTGGGAATTGCAGTGTTGTGTAGTTATGGTTCTTGATTTTAATTGTTACTGGTTGGCTATTGCTTATTGGTGTTGCATTTATTGTAGAGGTGACTTGTGACTAAATACGGATATGCTATGGTGAGAGGGTAGTGAGGAGTGAGAGAAAATATAGTTCTGTTAGGCCTTTTTTTGATACTAGTGTAGAAAATTTTAGTTGAATGAGGGAGGTAATTTGTGGTAAAATACTCTCGAGTCCGATTAAAGCTAGGAGGGATGATGCTAATATGCTTCTTTCCATATCTGGAGTTACAGTATTACCATCACTGATCTCATATGGAACTATGTATCATCACCTTATCAGAGGCTCAGTCACACGTTTGGTAATGCAAGAAAACAATCTTGTAAAACAGGCAACATAAACAATATAGCTAGCAGTGTTAGTAAGGTCGTAAGTGAAAATTTAAAAACCTCCATTAGTTGCAGCCCAGCCCATCCCAGTTCATCTGACTTTGTCTGTCTGTTCTATACCAGCCCTTACCTTTTAGGGAAATTATATATTGGCATTGTCCACAAGGCACCCAGCCCACTAGGTTGGCCAACCCTAGTATGGTGTCACTGTCCCCAACGTAAGGGAGCCTTTAAGTTTAAATGACCGTACCTGGTGTTAACTTTCTGTTGCAGATCACGGAGTGTCCAATCTTCATCCCAAAAATTAAGCTTTAGAAAGAAACAGTGTTTCCTTTTAATAATTAAACTTTGCAGCAATTAACATAACAGCAAGGAACTATCTGAGAAGTGAGTCTTAGTGAACACAGACCTCAATAAATAACATTAGAATTTGGTATCCACAGAAGTCTCTCTTTCTCTCTAAAATTAGCCTCATTTTTATCACATATAGCCAAATCAAGATATCTTGATTTAAAATTAAGTCTGATTAATTGATTAAGATAGCCTCCCTAGGCCAGGAAAGCCACACCATGGCCTTGTCACAGATTTAGGTGAATTCCTCCCTTTTTGAGGTCCGTAAAATACCTTGAGATGCCTGCACCAATTAGGAGGTGGCCTTCCTAATTTATCTGATAAAGCTGCTGGGAACCTAAGAGTTTCCAATCTCTAGAGGAAATTAGGTACAGAGAAAGAAGTGTTTCAGTTCTGCTTACAAAGGTATAATTTAGCAAACTGCTGTAAGTCATAATTAGTTTGAGGGGAAGGTTTTTTTTTGGAAAACACATATTAAAATCTAGTAATGTTTCAGACTTTAAAACACTTGGTCAAATAAGATCATACAGCACTGTAAGATAATACTTACTCCTTACCCAAAGTTACAAGAGATCGCAAAAGCAAATACAGTGTGTGGAGCAGGGGATGGGGCACCTGAGAGCAGCACTGACACAGCCCCACGGCCGTGTGCGCAGTGGCTGGCGGGGGGCAGCTGTAGCACGGTTCGCTCAGAGCTCTGTGATGGCCTGGAGCGTGGGAGGGAGGGGCTGTATGCATACAGACAGCTGATTCACTTTGTTGTGCAGCAGAAACCAGCAAGGCATTGTAAAGCAATTATCCTACAATTAAAACTTTAAAAATAAATTCAAGGGGGGAAAAAAGCAAATACAGATCCCTTACCAGGTGGTGCTAGTGGTAAAGAACTCGCCTGCCAATGCAGGACACGTATGAGATACAGGTTTGATCCCTGGAAAGATCCCCATGGAGGAGGGAATGGCAACCCACTCCAGTATTCTTTCCTGGAGCATCCCATGGACAGAGGAGCCTGGTAGGCTACAGTCCATGGAGTCGCAGAGAGTCGGACATGACTGAAGCAACTTAGCATGCAAGGGCACAAAAACTCAATCTGTTATCAAAAGCAGCATTCCAAGGAAACTGTCCTCTTAATAGAGAAAACCAGTCTTGTACCAACCTACTTTTAACAACAAAATTAACTTTACTTTAAACCTAGCCAATCCTGATGATCCACAAACTCTCCATTATTTTCTGTATCCATATGAGCCTGTCCTCCATTTTCTTCTTCATTGAGAAACAACCAGCTGTAAGAGTCACTTTCTTTTCTTTTAATAAAATGCAATTCCATTCCTCATACCTTCTTCACTGACAATACACATCCTCTTTTCCTACTGTATACTGAAATGCTTCTTTTATTATTTCTATTAGCTTTAATTACATATTTAAATTAGAGTGCTGAACTCTTTAAAAACCTTAATTTCTAGTGAAAACTAAGAGGTAAGCAATTATGAATTATCTTTTGCATTAGGATTCTGTAGCTCAGTGAACATAAGTGCTAGTGATAATTCCTAAAAACATTTGCTTTCTTACAGAGAACATGTTAGGATGACACCAAACATATTCATTAATCATCCTAAATACCTTTAGTTTCTCTGTTTATTACAGTTAATGATGTTTCAGTGTCTTATTTGGGAATGACTTAGCTATTCAATAAATGTCCATCACTTAATTTAGAACAACTCTATATTTCAAGCAAATTTTCAAATATCTAGACAGAATTATCCTTAAGTAGACAGTCCTACAATATAATTATTCCTAAGACATTCATCCAAAAGCTCTTATCTTGCATTCATTTAACTCACTTATAAAATTTCATTATGCCACGTTACTTTCCTTGCTGACAAATTTGTAATAGATATAATAAGATCTTAATACCTTTAGTTACACCTTGGTTCGCTGCTAAGTCGCTTCAGTCGTGTCTGACTCTGTGCGATCCCGTAGACGGCAGCCCACCAGGCTCCTCTGTCCCTGGGATTCTCCACACAAGAATACTGGAGTGGTGCCATTTCCTTCTCCATACCTTGGTTTACTACAAGTCATATAACTTGATGACTCTAAAGTCATATCTATTTAAATTAACAAAGTTTAAAACCAGATATTAATTTAATACTATTTCCCAGTTCGCATGAACCTGAAATTAATTCTTGCCAATTCCTTTCTGTAGTTTTGAAAATTTATATAAGTGCTTAACTTTCTTAAGTAGAGCTCGTCGATGAATTAATTTTGATAATACCATCCAAAGGTAAGGAGATTATATATATATACAACCAGAGATCTCACAGGTTCATTTTCTAAACTTAATCATGAATTGGGTATTATAAAACTCACTAATTTATGAGTAATAGTTGGAGTAAGTATAGTTTAGAAAGGTTCCCCACCCACCCCCATCTATCTCAGGAAATAGAGATGATCTAGATAAAATAGGATCCGGGCCCTCAGGATCTGTTAAGGCACAGGGTGAGAAAACCAAGTTCTCCTAGAAGGAACTGACCTCAGGGTCAGAATTCTAAAGGACACTGTATCAAGCTTGCCTTTTCTAACTGTATATACAAAAAGAACCAGTTTTGGAATTTTCAAGAGTTTCACCTAAACAGGTTTTCTCTGGAATCTAAAGAATATTCTGGCCACACAGTGTTATAATAAAATATCCTTCTCTTAATCACAGGCTCATAGCTAAAACCTTTTCAGTCAAGACAAATTCTCCCAAGAGGGCCCTGCAATGGAACAGAACCAGAATTTCCTATTTCAGAAGGCAGAACGGCCTCACAGATCACAACACAGAACATAAAACAGGCATGGCTGTCCTAATCAGACACTCCCTTAAATATAAGATTGAAGGTTCTCAGAAAACCTTCTACAGAGATGCAGAACTTCCGATTTTGAGTTCTGACCAACAGGAACTAAGGGGTGGCCTTAGACGTCTCCTGCCACCTGCAGACACCCAGGTGTGACAGGACTTTCCACCTGGGCTTACAGGAAGGGAGGATGGGAACTCAGCCTTACCGGAAACCAGATACCAGATACCGCAAGGTCCCTGCCCACAGGAGGTGATCAGGCTCCAGTCCTCAGATAACTTAGGCTCTTCCACTAGACTCCTGCATCCAGGACCAGAAGAGAAGGGTAGGATAGGAGGAAAGGGAAGGGAAAACAGGCCAGTGAAGTCGCTCGTTCCTTACCTGGTCAGGAAGCTCTGGCCAGTCGTGCACATCAGGAGGAGGCCAGGGACATTTAAAGGGTCCCAGTGCTGGCTACTGGGTCCAGTCCATCAGCAGGCAGGCTGATCCCTGATGGTCAGGAGGTCAGTCGTAGCAAAAGAGAGATCCTACCAGTCAGTTGTTGAAGGAAGGAGGACCCCTTCTAGGGCCTGAGACCGAAACCACCTGCCTTGGCCAGGCACATGATGACCACTTCCTCAGCTGTCTCACAACAGGAGGTGTCAAGAAGGAACACGGTGCTGCCACTGAAAAATAACCAGGAGGATTCAGGAGAGGGGCCAAAAGCAGGAGGAGAAGACCAGCCTCCGAGAATCCTTCACTCTGGTTGAGTGAATCCTTCAATCCTTCAACATCTTGGCTGAGAGATGCAGATGCCACCAGGAGGGACCCAGAGTCAGACTATGGGCCAAGCAAAATGACTGGCCAGAGACGACCCCGAAACTAACCCTATTCCCAGAAAACCTGAGACTGCGAACCACGTGGCAGAGCAGTTCTCCTGGGTTCCCTCACCCTGCTGCTCTCCAACCGGGGTTGGGGGGTGTGATCCTTCCCAACAAAGTCTTTTGCTGTGTCAGAATGTGTGTCTCCTCTGACGATTCACTTCCAAGAGTTAGATAAGAGCCTACTATTGGGCCTCAGAAGGGGTTCGCCCTTCCTGCAACGGTGGGAGACTGGATGGAGGAGGGATTTGACCTTGATCGCGGTCTGTGTGTGATGGGTGGGCTGCAGGAGGCACAGAGAGGCTGGGCACCAGCCACCACCACTTAGGTGATGTGGGCTTAGATGGAGGTTGGGGTGTGGGTGGTAGTGCCAAGAAGGTGGGCTGAAGTTGATCTTGGAGCTGAAGATGGAGACTTTCTAACAGACGTGGTAGGGGGTGATGGCGAAGAGTGTTTTCTGACTTGCAGTGACAGCAGTGTAGTGTAGTCGGGGGTCGGGGCTGGGGTAGATTTGGGACGCCCGTGTGACCTCAAGTCCCACAGTCGCGTTGGCAGTGGTGGAGTGGGAGGGGGGCAAAGCTGAAGCCTCTTGGCATGGAGCTGATACTGAAAGCCATGGTGCTGGGTGGGCCCACCTGGGGACAGAGGAAAGTTGAGGACGTGGGTCCAGTACTGGAACACAGGCCCGGAAGAGGAGGAGGAACTACCCACAGAGAGGAGTCGGACCCACCTGCCATGCCAGGACTGCTCTCTGCCTCATCATCATCTTCTGATCCTCAGGGTATGGAGCCACGGCCCATCTGGAAACGGGGGGCTTCATCCGGAGCCAGCCTGGGGTCCCCCATCCGGACATCCAGTTCCACTTCCTGCCGTCCCAGGTGATCGACCATGGGCGGGTCCCCCCACAGCAGGAGGCTTACCAGGTGGGCAGGCGGTCTCCCCATCACAGCAAGGCCTTCGGGGTAGGGGGGCCCTGAAGTCTGTGTCCTGCCCTCCAGCTGCTCAGTGTCTGAGGGGAGAGAAGCGGGGTGGGGAGTCAGAGGTAGAGTGAGACAGGTTGCACCCAGCCTGGGCCACCAGCTCTGGGTGCTGAGTACTAGAAATGGACAGAGAGGCCAGCTCTGCCCAGGGAATGCCAACCCTGAACATCTCGAACAATCAGGTATAAAGCCAGGAAGCAAGAGCCAT
Source organism: Bos indicus x Bos taurus (assembly GCF_003369695.1). NCBI lineage: Eukaryota > Metazoa > Chordata > Mammalia > Artiodactyla > Bovidae > Bos > Bos indicus x Bos taurus. Next base: position 13,635,429 of record NC_040097.1, on the reverse strand, counting down.
CGACTGAGGTGGCTTGGTGCCTTGATTTGGGGAGGGGGGCAGGGGAGAGGTTACGATGCACAGTAGATGCCAAAATGCATCTGCTCTCAGTTGACTCTGGATGTCCAGTCCCGCCCCACAGGAAACCAGGGCATCTCTAAATGACTACGCTGGGGGTGACCGGGGTCATTGCTTCCTCTGGGCTCTTCCAGGTGCATGTGGGGACCATGCGGGGCACGAGCGTGGGCTGGCTCAAACTGAGAAGTGCCAACCCCCACGACCACCCTGTGATCCAGCCCAACTACCTGTCAACAGGTAATGCCCCAGCCACTTTTGCTTTGCCCAGGCCTGAGCTTGTTGGGTCACTGAAAGATAGAGTGCCTCTGTGAGGTTCATATTTGCCCCGGAACCTTAGCCCTGGAGCCCACGTTTTGAGCCACAGTCACATTCTGTCCCCCATCCACCCCTCATCCTGGGCTGTAAACCTGCGCGTGCTGCACTGCAGTGCCCTGAGTCCCCACCAGTGGCCCCAGGATGGCACTCGACACAGATTTGCAGCTTTCAGAACAGCCTACCAAGAGATACACAGAGCTCTGGCTGTGTATAGACAGCTCACAGAGCATTTTTCCTACTGTTCCTGGGAGCATCTTCTAAAAGCAAATTACATTTCTGGACCTCTCTGTATACGCACAGCCAGAATGCCGCCCCCACCAGGCAGGTTTGGCCCAAGGATACTCACAGGGCAGGGCGTGCAGGCTTATCTCCATTTTGCAGATGAGAAAATTCAAATCCCTGATTTAAATGAAGGTCCTCTGGGCCAGGCTGTGTCCGTCTAGGATGCTGTCTGGGCTTCGTGGGACTCTGCTAGGTTATGCTGTCACTGCCGCTGGGTAGGGGACAGGCAGCCTGGGGGCTCGGACCTCCACGTCCTTGAACTGTGTCCCCTTGGGCAGCTTCTTGAGTCTCTCCAAGTGGAGAATCTTCCAGCAGGGCCAGCATGGTAAGAGGAAATGTCTCACCTGTTTCTTCTCGTCAACAGAAACTGACATTAAAGACTTCCGTCTCTGTGTGAGGCTGACCCGAGAGATTTTTGCACAGAAAGCCCTGGCACCATTCCGAGGAAAGGAGCTCCAGCCGGGAAGCCACATCCAGTCAGATGTGGAGATAGACGCCTTCGTGCGGGCGAAGGCAGACAGCGCCTACCACCCCTCGTGCACTTGCAAGATGGGCCAGCCCTCTGACCCCACGGCAGTGGTGGATCCACAGACCAGGGTGCTCGGCGTGGAAAACCTCAGGGTGGTTGATGCCTCCATCATGCCCAGTGTGGTCAGTGGCAACCTGAACGCCCCCACCATCATGATCGCAGAGAAGGCAGCCGACATCATCCAGGGGCGGCCGGCGCTCTGGGACGAGGATGTCCCGGTCTACAAGCCCAGGACCCTGGCCACCCAGCGCTGAGGTCGGCCCTGCCCGCGAAGGCCCAGCACAGCCCTTGCTCCACATGGACTTTCCTGAACCTGTCTAGAATGTTATCCTCCAGTGGCCGAGACTTGGATAATCTCCTAAGAAAGGGGACCAGTACTGGTTAGTGAACTGGCTTCTTTCTTACCAGCATGTCCTCGCAGGCATTCTGGGGCCCCTTCTCCCTGCCTCTGGGCAGGATAGCAAAGGGGAGGGGAGGCTGGTGCAGAACGGGCAACTCCTGGCAGGTCCTTGTCACGCGCTCCACAGCGCTCTCCAGTCCAGGGTCCTGCCGCCTTCTAGAGTCTGGGTCGGTGGGTCCTTCCCAGGCTCTGTCTGGAGGCAAGCCAGTCCAGGAACAGGGAGCTTGCACAGAGCCCAGGGCATTCTCCCCATCCGGCTGAAAACTGCACCGGAGGCCTGGAGTGAGGGAGCGTGGAGCTCAGCTGGGATGTGTGACGAGCCTCCAACATGCCTGGGCAGAGGGAAAGCTGCCTGCTGAAAGAAACAGGCTTCTTTCTCTGCTGCTTCCTGACTTCACCCCCAGAGGGAGACAGGAACTGGTGTTCAGCTGGGTCCCTCCAAGGGGCCTTGTAGCCCACCCTCTATGATGCTTTTGTTCTTACTAACACCATCAGCCTGAGGCTGGAATTCTGGACCTTGCTTCAGGACTCAGGAGTCTGCAGGGCCTCTTTACTACCATGGGTTTTAGGATTTAGCATTTTTAAAGATCTTCCTGTTGCCAGGAAACCTAGAAACCCAGAGCAGACCTGTACCCCAGCCTGCTCTGCGCAAAGCCCGGGGAGATGGGGACTGAGCAGTGGCCACGGCTGGCTAATTCTCATTCTCCAGATGTCCCCAGCAACAGACCAGGCGGGAGCCAGGCTGACGGACAAAGCAGTCAAGTAGAGCTATGATCCTCGTCCTGAAAAAAAACGCAATTGATTTAAAGACAAATGAATTGGCGAAGATTTGAGCTTGGGGGAAAAACAAAGTAACATTTAAAACAGATCTCTGATCTTTAAACTTATTCTAATTCAATAAGGCAACCCCATAACTTACTTTTGAACTGAGATCCATTATCCAGACTGTCGTTACAAGGTAAAGAACATGTGGATGCGTTTTGTATTGATTTTTCTGACTGTATCCAGAAGCCCCTGTCTGGCAAGAAGGAAAGGAACTCCCGTTTGGAAACCTGCCCCATTGGACCCAGAATCAGAGGGAAGGAAGATGGAACATTCCAGGCTTTAACCCAGATCAGAGGCGGTTGAAGTGCCTTGGAGGCCCCACGGTTGAGAAAGATTTCTAGAAAGGTAGAAGGAAGAAAGCCATCACACCAGCCTGCCTTTAAAAATGTTTGAGTAAAATCTTATTTGATCTTACCTGTGTCTTTATTTTCTGTTCCAGCAGAGGGTCAAGAGAGAAAATTCTGTGTCTGTCAAGAGATGTCTGTCTCCTAGAGAGGCCCCCACCAGCCCACAGGACTCCTCTGGGTCTGGAGCCGCTGGCAGGGGTGAAGGGCTGCAGGAGGGGGGTCCTGACCCCCCACTTTGAGGGCCACAGAGTGACACCTCCCAGCTGGTGACTGAACTTACCTCCTCGGGGGGGCATGGCAGGAGACGTGGCCATTCAGACCTGCATTCTCTGGTGCCTTCAGCCTCTGACACAGCAGCTGATAGGCTGGTGTGCGTGTGTAGGTGAGCAAAACTGCGTGTGTCGGGGGGAGGCCCGTACTGTGGGGCACCGAGGCCCCTCTCCCGCTCATGGCGTACCATCACACAATACTGCCGCACACACAGGTGCGTTTCACAGGAGAAAAGCGTGAGTGTCATACAGCCGACACCCAACAGGAAACTGCTATTGGGGTCCAGACCTCAGATAGAATATTCTCTCTGAGGCAGCTGCCCCCTCGAGCCCTAAGTGCTGGCTGGCCGGGCAGAGTGGAGCAGTGGCCTGTGTCCTAACCACCAGCTGTCTGAAGGGTCCAGCGCCATGAAGGACCCATCGCCTGCAGAAAGAAAGGGGGCTGTTGGCTCAGGAGGCCAGAGAGGGGAGGGAAGTGCCGACCGCAATCGGGGAGGGTGAGCCAGTCAGGCAGGCCCGAAGGGCATGGAGGGCACTCAGCCTCTAAAGGAACTGCGAAGACACCTGTTAAGCCCCTTAGCAGAAAGCCTGCAGTGCCCCCCGAACAGGAGAACGTACATTTCCCAGAACGGTTGACAAAGCCTAACGGAAGCGGTGTGCGTGCCTATGGGCAGGCTCTGCGGAACACGGACCCCACTGAAGAAGCCCATGTGTGAACCTCTCCATCAGCACAGGATTCCTCCTGGTGGAGTAAGAGCCAGAAACCCAGCTAGAGCAGCGGCCCGCCTGCAGGTGACCAGAAAAGGGTGGGTCCCAGAGGTGGGACTCTGGCACCTAGAAACACAGCCCTTGTGCAGGCTGCAGGAGTCTTTTCCATAAATTCAAATAGAGTCTCCTTAGTCAAACCATGTTCCTCCACCCAAAGGGCATGTCATAGTTCCGCTGAACAACTTATCATCAGATCAAATACCTAGGCACCCTTCTCTTAGAAACCAGAAAAAACACACACACACCTTTCTCTGCTGGCCCTGTCTTGAGATCCAGGCAGCCTCTCGTGGCCTCTCCTGCCTCCACCCCCACGGGGCACCCTCACAGCCATGCTCACTCCAGTTCTCTGCTTGGAAGCAAGGGCCTCAGGCCTGCCTCTCTTTCTTGCCTACTCTCTTGGATCCCCAGTAGAGAAGGAATATTATTTTGGAGAAATAAAAGCTTTTTCCACGAATGAAGGCGTAGCTGGAGTCTTGTTTCTGAGTCAGGAGAGGCTAATAAAGGAGCTTGGAACTCTGTGTGAAACTAACAGCTCTCAGAACAAACTGACCACCATCGTAACAATAAAAACCTTTGCAGGAAAGCAGGCAATGGGCAAAGACACTTAGGGCTGTGAAGCATAAACAGCACAAAATAAACTGCTCTGGTTTCTCTCACAAGCGTGGCATCAGACATAAAGCAGTCCGTCAGACATGTTAAACCCATTCTGTGCACCAAGAAGCTTCTAGGGCCTTCACAAGCTGCCCATCCCAGCCACCAGTTGATTCTGAAATATTTCAGAATCAGGCTGGAAGGTGCTGTGTGGCCCAGCTGTCTGGATGGAAATCACAGAGGCCGCAGTTAACGAGGTTCGTGCTTGCCGTTTCCGTTTTGGGACGTTATGGACAACACATAATGAAGGAGACTTCACGTACTATTCCTGGGGACAGCCCCAAGATGACTACTTTTTTAGGGGATGGGAGGGGAATTAAAAAGGAGAGACATTTAAAGTTTCCTGGAAGAAAAGAAACCATGTTCTGCAACTTCAAATTTTTCTTAACAGAAAAATTTAATGTCAGACGAGCAGTTGAACCAGGTGTAATGCAGACAGATATTAGGAGTGGTGCAGTCTGTAAAAATGGCACGTTGAGTGCTGACTAGCAAAGATCACCGACTATGCCAGGAAACTCGGTCCTGGCAGAACAGTTTTGGACTAACAGTGGGAAGCCACACACTAAGACCGACACTTAGTGGAGAGATGGAGTCCAAAATGACGGTGACCGTGGGTTAGCCCTTTAGGAGAATGGTGCTGTCTGCAACTGGAATTAAGTTACCACTGGCACCAAAGGAGCCATGAGAATAAGAGAGAATCTACATCATTACAGCAGTGCCCTCACAGAGTACCTGTTCCTCCGGAGGCTGTCACTGGCAAGCACCAGCTCTGTGCATGGAGAGCTCCCAAATACAATAAAATTCTTACACAGCTTTATTCTGAAGATCATTTTGCATTTTAATAAAAAAGAATTTATGTCAGGAAATAGTCATTTACAAACCTTGAAGTTTTTGCCTGGATCTGGAGTAAGAATGTCTTTAAGAAGAGGTTTGTAAGGTCTTCATAACAAAGTGTTATTTACAAAAAAAAAAAAAACTAACATTAACAGGTCATGTATTCTTTAAAAATTTTGAACCAAAAACTGCTACTAGTCTTTTTGACCGCAGGGAATCCCTGCCACGGTAACTCAACAAAGTTGGTGTAATTCTGTGAACAGAAAAGGAAGCCTTGATGGGTCTGATGATCCCAAAGCGGGTTTTCATTGAGAAGTAGAATTGGAGTGCGAGTGCATTCTAGTGAAAACTTCAGCCCTCATTCAGTTGCATATAAAAGCCCTCCAAGAGGACACACAGCACAGCACTGTTCTGTAAAAAGGCAGCAATGCGATTTGTACAGACCCCGCCATCTAGTCCTGTAAGAGCCTCCTCTGCCTCCTCGGTCCCCCAGCCTCCAGCACTCTTCTGTTTCCTCAGACGCGCAGCCTTACCAGTCCCAGGGGGACAGCAGCAGAGAGACTCATTCACCACTGCCATTATTTCTGCACCAGAAATGCCAGAATGTCCTGTGGGGCAGCTGAGGAAACCAGGACTGTGAGTGAACGCCACAGGGTCCGAGTAACCAGCTCGACCTCCTCTGCAGTGAACTCATCGGAGGGGTTATTAAAGGAGAACAAAAGACAGTTGCAACCCATGGTGGATCAAAAGTTACAATATCAAATCACAGAACCCCTGCCCAAAGAAAAGACTGCAAATAGTCCTCTGGAATCTCTTGTGTAAAGATAGATTTATAGTGACTCAAAATATCTTAGAAAAATCTCTGTAGTGTCAAGTTCTTCTGAACTAAAGATTGTACCCCCAAAAGACTTTTCACTGAATAAATGAGAATTGGCTCTGTTTCTTCTATTATACTTCTGTATAGCCCAAGTAAAAATACTAATAGTTTCTAGATTTCAGTGGGGAACTACAGTTATTAGGACCCATGGATATTGCTGCATTTCAAATACGGTACAATAATTACAAAATATAGACCATCTCTTTACAAATACAAATTATAGTATATTACAAGTCATGTACAGTAAATCTATAATTTTTAAACAAACTAGCGTATCTAAGTTTACCTGGTTGCGAGTGCAGTATTATTCCAGTTTACAGTTGCCCTTAGCCTGACAGTCAGAAATCCGACTGTCGGAGCGACGCTCTCCTGCCTGTAAACTGGCATCACGTCACAGAAAACCCTGCTTACAGGGTCCTGCTTCCCCTCCCAGGATGACGGCTGGTAGGCTGGTCCTGACGTACACACTGTATTTCAGAACAGCGGAACAGGAATCAGGAAGCAGTGTGTTTTTGGGGTGGGGAAGGGTTTAAAAATGGATATGCTGGGCCCAGTGAACGTCTGATATGCTAGACCGATGGCTGAGGTAATGACACAGGTGTGGTGATCGTCATCACCTTTAAACCTTTCCCACCCCATGCCTGCGGGCGGCAGGCGAACGCTCCAGACAAGCCAGCAGGGCTGTCTGACCCTCCTCGCTGGTCCTCTCCAGGAGGGCTGGACCCGCCCTCGCCCACACAGCTGGGGCACGGCTGTCCCCTGCCAGGTTTATGGCTTCCTTGAGGCATGACATCACTTGTTACAAAATTCTAACTGCGAATAGGGACTCCGCGCTAGTGCCTAAATTTTCCTAACTACGAGGCACTTTTCCCCTGGCCCTCGGGCGCCCCACCTTGAGGCCAGAGCCTGTCAGCGGCCCCCTGCAGGGGCTACAGGGTGGTGATGCAAATCATCTCGTCTGCCAGGTCCTCCTCGTCCCTCCCGGGGTCCGGCTCCTCGTCGCTGTAGCCAGGCCCAAAGTCCTGGAGCTCGTAGTCTTGCCGGTGGGAAACGGGGCCCACGTCTCCATTGGCCCGCGGATGCACGTTCCCGTTCAGCAGGTTGCTGGCCGCACTCTCCATCTCGTCGATGGTTAAGTCACAGGCATCGGCGATTTCGTGTTTTGTCGCCGACACGAACTTTGGGTCCCTCGCGTACCGTCCTAAGCCTTCGGATATCAGAACCTGTATAGAGAAGAGGGTCAGTGGCATAGATGCAGAATGACAGAAAGACCACCTCATGCACTGACTGCGTGATATGCTTTTGGGACCCAGCCAGTCCCATCCGCAAGACCGCATCCAGGGTAACTAGGCCTGGAGGTAAACGGGAATCTAAAGGAGCTCAAACACTGCACGTGGCCCAAGAAGAGTGAAACCCACAGCGGACAAATGTCGCAGAATAAACAAGTCGTATTTGTGGGACTAACATACACAATCCTAGGTGCGGCCAGCAGGGGTGCTGTCTCTACGGTTTAGTAGCTAAGTCATGTCCGAGTCTTGCGACCCCATGGACTGCAGCGTGCCAGTCCCTGGTGGCTGGCGTGATGTTTTTATACTTGTGCTTTAAGTTCCATCCTTGCTGCCAAGACGTGGGCGGTTCAGGTTCAGAAGAGGCATCCTGGCTCCGGAGCCCCCCCGCCCTCAGGACCGCCTCCCCGGTGCCACCGTCCCTCCCGTGCAGACTTAGCGGCCACACTCACTGCCTCCACCAGGCTGTCCGCGCTCCTCTGCTTGTCGCTGTTCTTGTTGTGGAAGCTGCTGGGGACGGTCAGGCTGGCTGGTGTGAACGTCCGATAGGAGACGCTGGGCTCGTCCGTGTACCACGAGCTGCGGTGCAGGGACGGGAGGCTGCCGTTGACCTGGTCTGGGGCCTCTGGCCGCTCAACCTGGATCAGCGGGGTATAGCACGGCGTCCAGTCCCGATACGACGGCGTGGCCGGGGGCGTGGCCCACGACCGGGTGGAGTGGCTCGGCGAGTACTTCTGGGCTTTACTGGAATCTAGGCCGGCGACTGCCATGATCTGAGGAGACAGAGGAAGCGGGGTGAGGTCCTCAGGGGTCCCGGCCTCGGGTGCCCTCAGAACAGGCCAGGCTCAAGGCCCTGGTTTATAGGGGCTTCATAAGGATACAGCGCTCTGAGTAATTCAGTGAACTGGCTATAAAAACTTGGCTGCCTAACAGACTGTGTTTGCTTTTGCCCCCAATCTATATCTCCTGATCCCCAGGTGGGAATCAGTTGCTCGTGAAATTGCTTAGAAGCATGAAGACGACACAAGTCGTGGAGTACAAACATGCCACCTGGATGACTCTGGGTTTGAATAGGGAAGTGCCTTTAGGGCAAGCTGACGGCGCCCAGCGCTCAGAGTAATGGGTTGGTTTTCTCAGGCAACTCGTCTGCAGCCGGCACTCTGCTCAGAAGCACCGCCGGGTACAAGCCTGCTTCTTCCACCTACAGCGGTCCACGGCAGGCCTGCCCTGCATCCTCCTCTGCAAGGGGCACAGGGGACAGTGAGGCCAGGTCTGTGGCCAAGTCAGAAGCCGGGACCATCCAAGGGATGCACACACAAGCCTACAGGGACCTCCATGCCTACTTAGTGTGTGGTATGTGATGCCTGGGGCCTTCCCAGGGTTTGTCCTCCATCCACGACAGAGTAGGACACAGCAATTAATGTAAAAATGGTGAAAAGGGACAAGGTTGGCAGAAAGACCTGAAGAGAAACTCTGAAGCGGCAGCTCGTGTTTACGTGCTCAGGACACTGGGGTCGCGCCCCTGGAGCTGCCCGGGGGCCGCTCACCTGCTGCTGCATCAGGTGCAGAGGCAGGGCCGTGCGGGGCGGGAAGGCGGGCGACGGCGGGACCTCCTCCTGGCTGCTCTGCCGGCGCAGGCACTCGAAGTTGAAGGAAGACCTGCGGGGGGCTGAGACGTGAAGCACACGTGTGACTGTGGAACCAGCTGTCAGGCCCTGGACTCTGGGCGTCCAGCAGCAGGGGCCCAGGAGGAAGCCAGCCAGGCACCCAGAGAAGAGCACTCGGCATGGTGGCGGGGGTGGGGGGTTGTCTCAGAACTTCAGGAAGAGAAAGCAGCCCGACTGAGGGGTGTTTCCAAAAAGAGACTTAATGTCTCGGCCCCGAAACATCTGTTCTCTCAGGAGGAGCCAGAGAGCCATGCTCTGACTCGAGGCCCCTGGCCCTGCATGCGGTAGGGACACAGCGTCTCAGGTCAAGTACATGACCGCACTGGAGAACCCACAGATGCCTGCCGACTGCCTGTTCTCTTCCTGAGCATCCCTGGGGCCGGAGTGTCCTGTGGCTGCTCCCAGGCTGTGGTCACCCTTCTGTCTGCTACCTGCCCGAACAGCTCAACCAGATTAACAGGCAGATCCCCTTGTGGGGCAAAGACCCAGCTTCCTGTGCCAGGAAGACAGAAGACACAGGAAAGGACACCTTGAACTGTAAAGAATGTGGCTAGTTGTCCTTAACAGACCACAAACAGGCTTCCCAGGTGGCGCAGTGGTAAAGAATCTGCCTGCCGATGCAGGAGACAGGAGACACGGGTTCGATCCCTGGGTCAGGAAGATCCCCTGGAGAAGGAAACATGAACCCACTCCAGTATTCTTGCCTGGGAAATCCCATGGACAGAGGAGCCTGGTGGGCTATAGTCCATTGGGTCGCACAGAGTCAGACATGCCTGAGCACCTATGCATGTCCTGTTAACAGCCACTCCAAACAGAGGCTTCTAGACAGGCTGAGCAATGACAAGGTGATCCAGGCTCGAGGCCCCCCAGGGTGCCAGGCCCAGGCGATCAGTCTAAATTCTGGGCCCTGTGCACAGGCCAGAGGGCTCCCCGGGACACCTCTCCTTACCGGTGGCCTGCAAGGCAGCATTGAGTCACCTTGACATTCCTTTCTTGAACTCTGCTTTCTCAGCTCACAGGGCATTTATCCTACCCTAGCACAACTCCACACACCCCTGACTCTTACACTGGCAAACTGCAGGGACCAGCCTGGGGAGCCCCTGCGGGCATCCTGAGAGGCACGTGAAGCAGCAGAGCCCTCTTGGTGGAGGTTCAGCTCCAAAAGCTCATGAAAACCAGAGATAGCCCATGCCAGCCACTGCTCAACTGGGCGGGAGGCCCTACAGACAACCAACCTGTCTTGCAGGCCCACTGTACACCAGGCAGCCTGCTGGGCCTCCTGGTCTACCTGCTTCTGGGGAACATGGACACCTGCCATCTGCTCCAGATGGCCTTCCTCCCACATGCTGCCCAGGGCCAAACTCAAGTGTTCTAAGAGAAGGACAGGCTTCCCAGGTTAGCACCACCTCTAGCTTCCTCCTGGGTCAGGAGGAAGAAAGGAAAACTACCACCGCCACCATTCAGAAAGCACCTTTCAGTTTTGAAAAGGGATCCACCTACGCCTGTCATCTTATTTGCTCTGCACAACCAGCTCTAATGCAGACAGTGACCTCTCTGGAGCTGAGCACATAGGAGTTCCATTGGTCACCCTGCCAGAGATCTGAATACACGGGCAGGAGAACAAATACAATGCATTTCACCTATTCACAATTATAAATAAAGAGGGCAGCCAGCTGCCCACTCAGGGTCCTTGACTCACAGAGGCAGCACCTGTGAACAGTGGAGACAATCATGACCACCCAAGGGAGAAAAGGCGGTGACAGGAGGGCAGCGGCACTCACGGGGCCCGGGGCTCAGCCCACCTGCACAGGCGCCATCCAGGACTGACAGCCCAGCACTGCTCTGTTCAGCAGCTTGTGTTTGGGGCTGTGAAATTCAATATTAACCATGGATATGGGTCTGACTGCACTTGCCCGCAGGACGCTGACAGCTGGGGAGAGACGGGCCTGGGCACCACCCAGCTGAACTTGTTACTATGCATGTAGATGGCAGACTCAGAGCCAATGTGTCTCATTTATTCTGGTGACTGATCAGAGTCCTACCCCAAAACACACCTCATTCCTCAGCAAAGCCAGAAGTGGATATCCCTTAACCATCAGCAAAATGTCCACGTGTCCAAAATCAAGCTGCCAGCCAGGAGATGGCAGGAGCCGCTGCTTCATCTCTTTCCCCAGCCCATGGTCCTCGGGGTAACCCAGCTCTCTTGGCAGTACTGGTGATACCACGTGTACCCGAAAAGCAGCCGGCCCCTGCCCCGTCTCCGCAGGATGTGATTCTCCGGCCCTGGGATGGGAGTGCCTACCCTAGTGGCCACCACCAAGGCCCCAGCAGGGGCACTGGCAGGCCAAGGCAAAGGTGGGGGAGAGGGGGGCAGTGAGGTGAGACAGGAGGAGGCATGGGCACCACAAACCCTCAGGCCCTCCTCAGAGCCCTGGGCCTTGGTAAGAGGCTTGGGCTCAAGTCCACTCAGCAGGTGGGCCCATCCTCCACCCTCAGAGAGCCCGTGACCCCATCTGGGGAGTGAGCCTGTCGAAACCATGTGCAGGACTTGCCCACCCATCAGGGCAGACCCCAAGCTCAAAGGCAATGATGATGTGCCTAGAAAGCCCCTCCTCAAGTGCTACAAACTGTGCGACCATGGAGCCTACACTGCCTCCCCTGTTCTCAGCGTCGGAGCGCTTCTAGCCCTACCACGTGGCATGTGGATGAGGAAGAAAAGAAAACCAACAGCCTCTCCACCCAGGGGCCTGGTGTTGAGGACTGAAGGCCCCTGACCATGTCTGGCCCACCCCCCCCAGGCTGGGGCAGGTGGACAGACACACTACCCTCTGCGAGCCTGGATCCCAAACAAAAAATCTGGCCTCACATGTAGGGGTGGGAGGTAGTAGGCGTCGCCTTGGAGACCTCCGGGAATCATAGCCAACGGGCGAGTCGTCGTCCTCTGAGAAGCTTTGGGGGTGATGGTAGCCTCGAGGCCGCTCAAAGTCCAAGCTGCTGCCCAGGTACCAGTTATAGTAGCCGCAGCCGTAGCTTTGCCTGGTGGCCGAGAAGGCCAGGAGAGAGAGCAGGGGCACGTGAGAGCCCAGTTAACAAGACCACATCCACAGTCTGCTCCCACCTCCTTGGCACAGCAGGACTAGCTAAGAACGCAGCCCTTGGCTCCACAGAAGATTCTAGAAGGAAGACAAGGGCTGCTACAAACACCTCGGAGGGCAGGACTGTGAGGAGCAAGGCGCGTGCTTTCCCTCCCTGGGCGGCCTCAGTCCCGGCTCAGATGTGGACTGTGGGTGCCTTGCAGGCTGCGCTAGCCCCACTTTCTCCCGGAAAACCCTCTCCCGAGGGGCTACCCGTGGCTAGGTGGTGGCGGCAGGATGGCTCCTGGGACAAGAAAATGCATGAAACACAGTCCCCACTCTCAGGGAGCAGAGCCAATACCCCATGCACACAGAATTCTAATGCAGGCTGGAGAAGGTTAGCGCTGGAAGACAGGGCTTGGGGTGGGCCATGAGCTCTAGGGGTGGGGGTCCTTTCAGTTCCAGTCGAGGGAGGGAGGAGCAGGCCCTTGCAGGGGGTGGGGTCAGGCCAGCAGAGGTGGGGAAGAGGATCCAAGGCATGGTGCTCTGAGCCACGGCCCTGAAGAAGGAAACTGAGAATGCGGTTGGCTCAGAATCAGTGGTTCCCGAAGTCAGGCAACCCGAGGCCCACGGGAGGACAGGGTGGAGAGTGGAGGGAGGGGGGTTCTGACTGTGGCCGGCCTGGAGCGTGAGGCTGGCATCTAACACCATCTCAGAGGTCAGAAGGGGCCTCACTGCACAAACACGTCCACTTGGATGGGCCCCATTTCCGGTGAGATGCAGTCCACGGGGAAGAGGTGCAGGCCTTTGTGCCCTGTACCACCTGCTGTCCATACATGTCCTACAGCAAATGTCCACTTTACCCCACCCATGCCTTCTCCAGGACAGAAGCCCAGGAGGCTCATCTGCTGAGTGATGCCCCTCTGACCTCTCGTCCCCTCACCTCCAGGAGAGACCTCCTTGATGGGAGCGAGAAGCAGGAGCTGTTCGTGAAACCCAGCCCAAGCTCTGGGCCGATGAGTCCCAGCCTTCAGGCCTGAAGGAATGGCCCCCACTCCACCACTCGCCGGCCTGGGGACCATGCCCCTGCTGCCAGGACAGTCCCCGGGCGATGGAGCCCTCACCTGCTCCCGGTGGGCGAGCTGTCATCCTCATAGTACTCCTCGCTGCTGAAATACTCCTGCTCCCCTGGGCAGTGGGGGTCCCTGAAGTAGCCGTGTATCTCCGGGTCCTCCCGGCAAATTGTCGGGAACTGCTCGTCTCCTGAGTCAGACCTGCAGTGGGGAGAGAGGGGCTGAGCGGCCGGGCGGGTGGTGGCAGCTCCTCTGGCCGTGCCTCGAGGTGGCCAGAGCATCTCTGCCCGCGGAGTGCTCCTGCCTCGGCGGGGATGGACTCTGCTGCTGCCTCTGGCAGTGGTGGTGGGCGTGTGTGTGTGTGCGTGCGTGCGGCTAGGTGTGCACACGCCTGTGTGGAGGGGTGTGTGTGTGTGTGTGTTGTAGGTGGGGGTGTGGGGGGAATGTGTGTAGAGTGTGTGTGTATGCGGTGTGGGGGGTGTATGTGTGGGGGGAACTGTGTGGCTGTGTGTGGTGTGTGTGTGTGTGTGTGTGTATACACGTATATACCAGGGAGGGGTTTCTCTCTCGGCGCCTTGATGATTCTAGCACCAAACCACTACCCTCAGAGGCCTGCCTGGGAACCGAGAGAGTAGATGTAGTTTGGGCAAGGAACAAGAGAACAGACCTGGAGACCTGGAGCAATGGGCTCCCAGGCCGCCTGCTTGGGTCCCTGGGAGGCACAGGCACCAGGCCCAGGGTGATTTCAGAGCTTGGAGCCCCTGACCCAGCAAGGCTGACAGGAGCTTTGTATACTGTGTCCCGGGGAAAGAGACTCTCCTGGACAACACTCGTTGCATTTTCCAAAGACGGCCCTGCCCCAGGACTGTCATGTGATGGGGCATGAAACCCAGAGGTCCTGGCCTCAGCCCTCAGCACAGGCAACCAGTGCTGTGCTGTCACTGCTCTCCAAACAGAAGACTCTGGGTCCCCCAAGCTCTTCACTCTCTCCCACCCTCCTCCAGCCCCACTGACTGCCCCCTTGATGATCACTAAACCCGGAGGTCATCGTCCCCACCCCCAACACAATGACCATCCTACCCACAAGTCCACTGGGCTCAACATGCAGGGAGCAGGGCCCTCTGCACGTAGGGAGATAAGGAAGGCCCTGCTCTTCAGGAGGTGAGGGGTCACGCTTTCACAAAGCCCCCACAAAAGGCTCAACCCCACAGAGCAGAACGACTGCCCAGCTCCACAGGTCTGCTGCTGCCCCAGCACTGCGCTGAGGCCTGTGGGGCTACAGCTGTGGGCACGTGGCATGGGAATGTGGGCCCCTGGATGGTAACGCAGTCTCTGCAGATACGGATCTGAAAGCTCTGCATCCACAGCCCCGGGCCATACCAGCCTACACTACGCGAGCTGGCTCCCAGGGCACAGTCACCTCCCAGCACTGGAGAGGCCCTCTGGTCCCACCGGGAACACATAGTATTTAACACATCAACATAGGCAACAAGCACATACCTAATGTAAGTTTCATAATAGCGGGTTCTATCCAGGAAAGGCATAACGTGGGAGGGAGGGAGAAAATAAAAGTTAAAATATTTCCAGCAAACTTTACACAAAGGATATATCAAGTTACTCCCCAGAGCCGGACTCAGCAAACTGTGGTTCCCAGGCCGAATATAGGCCGTCATCTGTTTCTGTATGACCCACAAGCTAGACTTTTTAAAGGACTGGCGTGCTGCAGTCCATGGGGGTGCAAAGAGTCAGACACGACCGAGCGACTGAACTGAACTGAAAGGACCGAAACAAAATCAAAGGAAGAAAAGTCATTTGTTGCATGTGTCTGTATGAAGCTGGCATTCTACTGTCCACAAAGAAAGCTTTGAAACATGTAAAATATCATGTATGAAACGAGATGCCAGTCCAGGTTCAATGCACGATACTGGATGCTTGGGGCTGGTGCACTGGGACGACCCAGAGGGATGGTATGGGGAGGGAGGAGGGAGGAGGGTTCAGGATGGGGAACACATGTATACCTGTGGTGGATTCATTTTGATATTTGGCAAAATTTAAATTAAAAAATAAAATTAAAAAAATAAATAAATAAATAAAATAAAAATAAAAAAAAAAAAGCTTTATCAGGACGCAGCGGCACACGTGTCTCTGTACTATCCATGGCAGCTTTCCTGCTACAACAGCACAGGTCAGTAGTCACAGGAGAGACTGCGTGTGCTCCAACTCTAAAACGTTTACGCTCTGGCCCATTACAGAGCAAGTTTGCCAATCCCTGTCCCTGAGTCTGTGGGACAGTTGGGGAAGGTCGAGTTTGCAGATGCTGTGTTAAGGGGCAGGCTGCAAGCTGGCCTGTGGCCCTTTATCCTTTGGGACCATCACGTGGCCAGTGCCTGAAGAAGCTAGGACCTGAGGGCACTCACAGGTGCTCATGGAAGCGCCCACAGGGAATCTCCCGCCTCTGCTGGAGATGGAGTGAGCAAGAGCCGCCTGGGGCCGACACTACGTTACCAAGCGCAAACCCGTTTGAAATGTTACCTTTTAATACTGCACCTTCTGTGAGGCTCACGGCCATGCTTGTGGAAGGAATGATGCCCGTTTTCAGACACAAGCTCAAGGTTCCCAATGCTGGGCCGCTTTCCAGGGGCAGCTTTGCACATATTGGCATTATTGAGATTGGCATTTGTTGAGCTGGGAACTTGCTTTCCTATGGAATTATGGTTATGATGGTTATGACACACCGAATTTCCTGCTGGAGGAAACAGCGGTTTCTCAGTATCACTTGCAGGTGGAATTGAAGGCCTTTGGACATGCAGGGGACGGTGGGTGGTATTGGTCTGCTGAAGGGAATCTCTCCTATCACTATTAACATGATTGACATGGTTTCCAAGCAGGGCACCATTTCTCTGCAAAATAATGGGAGACAACACCAGGTAATTTAACAAATATTTGATGCAGGCTAGCTATGTTAGGTCATATTTTTTTTTTCTACACGAAAAACAAATTCTAGGTAAGCTCCGTAGGATCCCTGGGAAACAATCTGAGTGTCTCAGTGATCGGGGTGCCTGTGTGTAGCTGCTGGTCCCCCTGAAATGAGGAAGGTTACCGATTCCTGAGCTGGGGAGCAAGCACGTGGCTCTCACTCGAGGGGCTCTTCCAGTTGCTCCGAGGTAAGCGCACTTTCGCCCAGCAGGGCTGTCGGTGGCCCCAGCAGCTGAGGCCAGGCCGCAGGCATGTCTCTGGGCCAGGGGCTAGGAAGCAGAGGGCCAGCTGGCAGACCAAAGAGCCAGCCCGGTGGGGAGAGAGCAGGTAGGGAGGGCTGGCAGCTGCTAGAAGGACCCAGGATGCTCGTCCACAGCCAGTGGCTGTGGCCAAGCTCCTCCAAAGTGGCCAGTGTGCGGCAGAGGAGCAAGCTCAGAGCAGGAGGCCTGGCCCTGGAAAGGGTGCTGGGGGATGGGGAGCGTCTGCTGCGGGGGGTGAAGGCAGGGCCCATAAGCCCCTTAGGCCTGGGGGCTGCTGTGCGTCCTCCAGGCTCTCTTGCAGATCGTTAACTGCCCCAACTGGACTCCTGCCCTGCTATTTCCAAGTGGCCAGTGTGTAGCTAGGCGTGGAATAATTACTTTGAACACATCTTCTTCGTCTTCTCGTTTTGTTTCCTCTGGATCATCATCTTGCAAATCGCATGATATAGCACGCCGGATTTCTGGCCCAATGTCATGCAGTGTCCTTAATCCCGCCTAGATCAATGAGAACGGCAAAACCAGTTAGATGACACAGGTGGCCGGGGCGGGGGAGAGGGCGGGGGGCAGCCTGGGTCCTGGCTGTGCTCCTGCCTGAGTCAGCTGTGGGAAAGGAAGGTTTCTCCTGAGGACAGTCCAGGGGACTGACCACTTGTCTGAATGCCCCTGATGGTGTCCCTGTGGGCTCAGGGATATAGGGTGTGGTCGGGAGTTCAAGATGGCCCAGGCTGGGGTGCTTGAGGCCAGTAACCTTCTTTCCAAACACCTCCACTCGCAGGAAACAGGCCCTGGTTACCAGTACTAGGGTCTGCCATGGCCAAGAACCCAGGCCCAGGTCTAAATGACAGTCCATGGAAGCACGGTGGCAGAGCGCCACCTCCCAGACCTCAGGTGGGGCGAGGGGCACAGCCTGGCTGCTCTCCAGTGCAGGTGGGCAAGGGCTCATTGACCGTGTTCCGGATGAGGGAGTTGAGTGCAGGGGCCAGAGGGCAAGCAAACCAAGCAGCCGTCCAGGCCAGTGGTTCTGCTTCAAAGCCATGGGAGTGAGGGAGTGACACAACACACCCGCAGCCACAGCACACTCAGGACCACAGCACAGTGGACAGACACGCACGGACCTGGGCCACGTGCAGGGCCGGCTTCCGTGGCCCTGTGGGCACCATGGCCTGCAGCCTACGCTCAGGCTGAGAATGGCCGATGCTTGGGTCATCCTCTTGAAGACCACAAGACACTGAAAGGGGCTCCAGCCTCTGGAGGTGGTCTAAGACCAACCAGGTGAGCCCTTCAGGCCCCTCACAGACATCCTGCATTTCCCCAGGGCCCTTGCTACCAGCCTGCCTCACCCTGGGCCCCAGGTTCCCTCGGGACAGGGCCTGGGAAAGGCCTCCCATTGTACCTAACTGTGTTAGGGAAACATTTAAGATGCTTACAGACTATCTGTGGGCAAGGGGTAGCTCTTGGCTCCAAGAAAATTATGTTTTCACCAAAGACTTGGAGAAAACCGGCAAGCTTAATAGGGACAGTACAGTTACTCAATCCTTCGCCACAAAAACACTGGCATCTCAGAGAGGCATTTCCTCCCCACCCCAGGTCTAAGGTCACCCGTCCTGTATCCAGGCAGCACCCCTTAAGGTGCTGGCAGTCTGTCTGCACCTCAGTGGCCGCTAAAGGTGTAAAGGACGTCCGGGGTCTGGCTGTGCGGGTCTCCATCTGCAGCTAATACTTCCCAATGTGAGGGCAGTGTGCAGAGAAGGGGGCCCTGCCCTGCCCTTCTTCCGCACGCCCTGGCAGTGGGTGGGTGTAGGACATAGACAAAGCGTCAGGACCACAACTGAGACACGCCTGGTAGTGGAGCGGGTGGGGTGGGGGTCAGAGAGGATGGTGGCCGCAGTCTTGCCAGATGCGGCAGGGCTGAGCCCCTCGTGTGGGAATGCTCAGATGGGCCTCCTGCAGATGCCAGTGGTGGGGGGCGGGGGGATGTTCATTTAGAACAGAAAGGTGCATGAAACCGCCCAAGAGGCTCCCGTGAAAATGGCCTTGTTCATAGCAGCCCTCGGCCTAGGAGAGGATCTTTTCAAAGATGGTGCACCAACCAGGCTGGGTCTGGTTTGAACCATTCTTTCAACATAGGAGCAGCAGACTTTTCCATTTTATGACCTGTGGGGGTGAAACTGTGGCCTGGAGTCAAATCTTTAAGGTTCCCAGCTAGGAATGCTGTGGTCTCACAGAATGACACAGGTGTTGCAGGTCCAAACCCGGAACACTCCGTGGTGTAGTAAGACTGCCCCTCGCTCACCTGTCCCTCTGATCACAGGCACAAGACACACACTCACACGTGGCCACAGGTACACATACAGGCACACACGTGCACACATGCATATACACTCTCCCAGGACCCAAGCTTCCAGCACATCTGAGCCTGGGAAATCATTTCTCTTAGAGGCACACCCATACCACTCTCAGGGGGGCATCAAGAAGGCAACTCTAATGCCAAGTGGGTGAAAGCTCTTTCACAACAGAGCTGCAGGCCTGGGCAGCAAGGGCGAGCCCAGCGGTACTGAAGAGCCTGCAAGTCAGCCAGGCAGTGTTCTCTAGGGCACACTTATCAAGGGATGATACATTAAACCAGGGTTTCACCATCTGATTCTGGATCACTGGGAAGAAAAAGCTGTTACCCGCTCTGAGGCTCCCAAATAAGATGCCAGGTTTGAGACACCCACTGCCATTGCACAAAACACACACAGGTGACAAGGCACCGTGTACACATCAGGTAAATTAGGTACCGTAATCCACATCCCAAGGCACTGTGGGCTGGGGACACTCAGTTTAAATAACAGCAGAGAGTCCTAATCACTGTCATTCAACTGACTGGACTAGGTCTGATTAGAAGAAATAGAAAACTATTTATTTGGATAATTTTTAACATCATCCTCTGTTGATGGTTTGACATTTCACTGAAATACACATATGACATAATTGCATAATAAAAACAAAAACTATCTCCAGCATGTCTTCAATGGTACACAGGATTAGGAGAGAGCAGTAAACAGACACAGGACAGAGATTTGTTTCCAACAGAAATCATGGAGAAAATTGAGAGGTGGCCCAGGAGGCCACTTCCAAAGACAAATAAAGACAATATGTTTATTAAAGAGACGTCAAAGGAGGAGAGAACGCAGCACTCTTCCCAGACAGGAAAGCAGAGGCTCAGAAATCACGGTTATAGTTCGCTTGCTCCACGGAGGAAGAAACACACCTTCTAAGAGTCAGGGATTGACTTCATTCTTTCACAGGGGGTCTAAGGAAGGACAGGTGGGGAGTGGGGTGGGAGGGGAGGGGCCACAGAGCAGGGAGGGTATCTGCCAGGGTTTGGAATGAGGGAAACACATGTTCCCAAACTTGAAGCGAAGCTTAAGCACAGCACCCTGAATTTATTACATATCACAAAACATGATAATGAAAAAATTTCTAGCACACATATCAAGCTAAAAGGTAGCTTCGGCTGCTCCAAAAATCCCATAGGCACAAGTTCCAATTCCGAAAGTGCAGAAATCTATCTTAAACCCTTGATAACGTTTTTTTTTTCCCCCCACAGCCCTTAAAAAAAGAACATTTTTTCCCTTGAAATAAAACACTTTACAATCAGGAAAATTAACTATTCTTTCATATGTCATGTTTGTGTCTACCTCTATCAGCAAAATACTATTTTAATTTGAAATGTGGCCATTAGCATTTAAACCAACACAAAGCCATATAAAGTCATTCCAGTAACATCACAGAATTATGGTTTTGAATAAACACAGAATTGCTGCTATAAAATAGAAACATTATTGATTTAAGATGTCCAATCATATAAAATATTAAACAGAATCAAGCCTAGTTTCTGGTTGATTTTTAAATCCTAGATGTTCTCATATTTTTTTTTAAAAAACAAAGAAATGTTGGCATTTTGCCTGTAGACTGCTGCTTTCAATGTTAGACACCATTTAATTGGAATTTTATAGATATTTACTCTAATGAATAAGTCTAAAAAAACACCCCCAAACTATAAAATCTATTTCTGAAGCAATTGCATTATGTTATGCTGTTCTAACCTCAAATAGGAACATTCACATACCTTCTTTTCTCTCACCCTCTTTCAGGGGTAAGTTTTTCCTACCTGGTGCGTTAGAAAAGCTCTCACTGCTCGCCTCCCTAAGCTAGCGTCATCACACACACCGGTGGTCTGCCAGCTCTCAGCACATAGAAACGCCCAAACCACCCCCTGAACCTACACTGTAACAGTGCAGATAAGAGATGTGGGTCTCCAGGTGGGACTGAGCCAGCCCATTCATCCTCGGGTGTGAGTGCCAGGCTTCCAGGCTTCAGCCCAAGAGCCCTTGCTGGGCAGAGCAGAGCCTGGTCTCTATCACAGGCAGGTCTCGCTCAGCCAGGGCTGGCCCTGCTCGGCCATCTCCTTCAAGGCAAGTTCTGGTTAACCCTTTAGCCGGATTCTTCCCCTCCCCAATCAGAAGGGATCATTTTAGACTAGCTCCCTCAACAGAAAAGAACTGGAGATTCAATTCTCTCAGAACACACCTGCTCATCCACAAGCCGTCCTCAGCCTCCCCCGCATGTCCACATGCACACTCATCACACACAGGCACACCCCTTCTTTTGTCATCGCTCTCCGCCTCTGAGTGTGGCCTTTGCGTCCATTATCAACATTATGAACAGCCCTCGAGTTATATATAAACATCAGGGGCTAGCATCATGAGCCCAGCACCCCCGTGAGTCATGCACAGTGATTCCAACCCTCACTGCAAAGTCAGCCATACAGCTACCGTGTAAGTTACCCTCAGGGGGGACACTGCGCCGAATGCAGCAAGTCTGTTACCTTCACTTCAAAACATAAAGGAAACTTTAAATAAATTGCCTAAAGTGACCTATCACATTTCCCTGCAAACAATCTGACAGAGCTCTCTGTTTTAGTTCCACCTTGCTTCTTGGTTGTAGTTTTAACACCAGAAATGGGGAAATGCTTGCCAGTTTCCTGAAAACAGAGAGTTTTACTTAAAATGGGGGCTTAGCAGAAGTCACCAGTCACGACTCCTATTCTGCTAGAATCTTTGCTGAGTGCTATCACACTCTTTATCCCACCACATCCTGGGAGGAAGGGTGTGGGTGGGGGGCCAGGATTATTCCCATGTGGTTAAGTGACCTGCCCACCCTAGTCAAGGCTCAACTAGCAGTTCTGATGCTCAAGCCTCCAGCGACACCATGCCAACCCCACGGTATTGGGTCTATGAAGAAGAATGCTGGGATCAAGCCACGATCACGCGCTCACTCACGACTGTGATCACACACGACTGTGGCTGCCGCCCAATCATGGTGTGACCCTTCTTCCCACTAACCCAGCTGCGCTCTTGTATTACAGCTATGACAGACGATCACTCGGTACCATGAAAACTATCCTCACTACACATTCTCATCTCCGCCATGCCACCCTCAGGAGCTGAGATCCTTACAATCACTTCGCTCTCACACACGAATTCAGGCCACCATTCTTCCAGAACAGCACGCATGTAGGGTATGACTCTTAGTCTGAACGCGGCTGGGACTGGGCACGGGCCTGGAAGGCAGGGAACAGTTCAGGGTAGGGCGAGATTATAAAAAGGCTCCAGCACCCTTTTCCTTTAGGGGGGTGGGCTCAGTCCCCTAGAGCAGCAGTTCTCAAAGTGCAGCCCAAGGACCCTGGGGCCCCTGAGACCCCTGCAGGAGGTCACTGTGATTTGCATGATAAGACAAGGATGCTTGTACGCCCTCATCCTCTCCCAGAAGCACACTGGGGTGTTCCAAAAGGCTGCTTGACCCCTGGGGATCTCATCTCTCCAGCATCTTTGTGCTTGCATATTCTGGGTTTTAAAAATCTGTTTAAATTCCTAATGTAGTAAATACTGATAGATAAGGGTCCTCAGTACTTCTTAAGAGCATAAAAGGTTCCTGAGACCAAAACATTTGAGAACTTGCAGCTAACCCACCCACGGATAGGCCACAGCATCTCTTCCTTGGGTGCTGGGCTCCTCCCCATCCAGAACTCCTGTGAATCTTCAGGGTCTTTCTCTATACTTTCGGAAGAAATGCCCCCTCATGGCTTCTCTGAGTGAGCCTTTGGCATGGTTGGCCTTCACTGTGCCTTACAATGACCTATCCTCCCATTACCCCAAATAGCCCCCTCTCTGAGGGCTACGGTGTGCCATGGACAACGAATTAGCACAGCGTGTTAGGTAGTTCCCACCCATGGATGACTGAATTGTGACACGTTTGCGCTAAAGAGGGCTACGAGCTGGGTGTTATTCAACAACATGCCCCGATTAAAAAAAAAAAAAAATCACACCTTTTGCAATTACATAATGTAATTTTCCTTATTTTCAGTAATTCTATCATCTCAAAGACTCGTGAAAATAAGAACCACTCTTCTCAGAGAGGAAAGATTCTACTTTTAAGAGCAGACAACTGAGTGCCCAATAACCCTGCGGATCCACTGAAGATTTAATTAGGTCACATCATAGAGTAAGTTATTTAAGAGCCCGAGGTCCAATCCTACACCTGCTGTCCTACGATGGACTCTGGCCTGTGTCGTGTCTTCCATCCAGGAGCTTAGTTAAGAGTTTAGCACCATGGATTCTGGTGTCGGGCACCGAGTTTGCTGCGAGAGGCTGTCAGTCTCACACACTCCACTTGACTCGTCTCTCACAACTTTTCTACATCCAAACCTTAGCAGAAGCTAAGATTTTAGGGAAAAGGAGAGAGGTGTCTGCAGCTTGACTGTCGCCCAGGCTTCAGGGAAGCCTCGTTTGGAGCTGAGGCGGGAGGCGGCCCCTGCGATTCCTGACTGTCCTTAACCAACTGGCCTCAGCTACCAGCCACCACCGGGCCCATGTGGGGCAAGATTCTTGCATTTCCCTAAGTCCCACCTAGAAAGTTACCGTGTTCCAGTTTTTACTCATGTGGAAGGACCGTGGAGATACGTGTGTGGAGACACCAACCTCAGGAATCGCTTAGGGCTCTTCTGTGGAGGCTCTGGTGTACAGACTCAGATTTAGAAGACAGGTGGTCACTTGAGGCCTCTGACATGGGGTGACACAATTGGGCGTGGGGGGTGAGCAAGTACATCCTTTCACTGCTTAATAAACTTGACATCAGAGTAGGTGGGGGACAGAGGGGTCATTTGTGATGGTGGATACACTTCTCAGGTGCCCACAGGGCTGCTTCTTTTTCAGTTATGATACACCAAATACTTAATAACTGGTACATCCTGGGCACTACCCAGCCAGAGTGGAGGTGGGCCTTCAGACCAAACCTCCGCAAGCCCCAGAGGTCCCCACTAAAGCATTAGCCCTTCAGTGACTGACTCACAGAGGGGTTTGGAGTGGGCCTGGGGTGCCAGAAGGAGGTGAGGAGACTCAAGGTACCGGGGGCCACCACTGTCAGCATCCAGATGTACCTCAGCATCCTCACAGGGGTCACCCCCATGCCACGTCACCGCCCACAGTGCTGTGTCAGAAAGGCAGCCCTTTTCTCCCGTCCCATAGACTCTGCTGTGAGGAAAACCCACCTCGAGCTCCTAGACGTCCAACAGTCTGTGCATGTCGGAGCAGAATCAGGGGCCAGGGCTGCTTCCCCAGTGGGACAAAGGTCAGAGCACAGAAGACAACACTGGAGCAGACCTCACGGCTGGGAGGGGCTGAGTCACGCACAGGACAGGCCCGGGGGACTTCTGCTCGCACCGCTCTTCCCCGTGGTGATATGGCTCCAGGAGCCGGGCTTCCCCACGCACCAGGGCTCCACGCCCCACACACACGCACACACACACCTCCAATCTGCATAGACTGTGGCTTGTAACCCTTCTCTTCTCTAGACTCTTCAGGAACCTCGGGGTCTTACACTAAGGTTACTTTTGAATGCTGACTCCAAAACTCAGATTGACTCCTCTGGGCGTCTTGGGCTCAGGGTCAGGTGTACTGACCCCTCAACCACTGCTTGGAGTTGGCTGAGAATTTCAGATGGGGCCCCCTCGCAAAGCAACTTCTTGGGCAAAAATATACCCTTTGTGAGATGTGAGAAAACAACAACCTGAGTTACTTCTGTTTATATCTTTACACGTTTCCTAGATATCTCAAAAAGGGGGGAATTCTCTTTCTCGATGGATCACTACAAATACAGAACAGAACAAAAGATCAAAGAAAAACAAGAGTTTCTTAAAGTTCTGGTAGTAAACAGGCGTATGATATTATTATTGTTGTAGTCTTAATAATAAGCAATTATACGTTCAAAGTGCTTTACAATCACTTAGCTATTCCTCACAACAGCCCTGTGAGGTAGGTCGACATTATTACCCCCATTTTACAGATGGGGAAACTGAGGCACAGAGAGGTTAAGTGTCTTGCCCAAGGTCACGCAGCAAGTGAACGCTGGCACTGGGACTAGAACCCAGGTCCCCTGACTCCCAGTGTCCTTGAAACTGGACCACACTGCTTCCAAAGAGGCATCCCCGGACTGGCTTTGAATTAGAGACGGACAATGTCGGATGAGGTTGGGGTGTGGTGGTGTTTCCCGCGGACGCGTTAAGATGGAACCTGAGGTGTCACCTGGGTTGGTCTGGGCATGCAGGTGTGTGTGTCAGTGTAAATGGGGGTGTCTGCGCTTCCTGTCCTGCCCCCGTCTCCCTGCACTGTGCACACGTCACTGCAGAGAGCTGAGTGGGATGGTCAGGATGGCCTGGCATATATAAAAAGAACTCTGTCGGCCCAGCGCCGAGGGGCCTGCCAGTCTTTGGTAGTTCGGGCAAACTAGGGATGCAGGACTTTGGAATGGAGTCAGCTGCCCACCTTAGGCAGGTCTGCTTAATCGTTTTTATTAATCTTTTTTTTTTTTACTGGCCAGCATCAGGAAGTTGTGTTCATTTCATTTCTCTTGG
The DNA here is from genome assembly GCF_003369695.1 of Bos indicus x Bos taurus. Taxonomy (NCBI): domain Eukaryota; kingdom Metazoa; phylum Chordata; class Mammalia; order Artiodactyla; family Bovidae; genus Bos; species Bos indicus x Bos taurus. The sequence continues at coordinate 13,609,983 of NC_040097.1, read as the reverse complement.
GGTGGCTGCCCCCTCCTTCGCTCTCTCTCACTCTTTCCCTTTCTCTGAGTCTCTGCTCGCAAGGGAAAACTGTTAAGCCCCGCTCGTTCCCTTCCACGAGAAGGAGCCACGTGAGCAGCATCCACGACAGGAGGCCACGGCCCCGCAGTTGAGCCACGGCCCCGCTTCCACCTTCCGGAAGAGTGCTTTGCTTGGAAGGGATCTCTCTGGGGCCTTGGGTTTGCTTTTTCCTGCATTTCTCCCGAAATGCTGTTTCAGTAGAAATAAGCCCACTTGAGACTTTTCCCTTTCAAGGCCTTAGCCACAAACGCCTTCCGACTAACGAGCTTGGTGCTGTAGCTCAGGCAGAAAATTCTAAAGCATCCGTTCAAGCATCTGAAACAAATGAATCAGCCAGTGAAATCTTATCTGTTAGCATCTGTTCTTCTCTTAGATTAAAAAAGAAAAAAAATAGCCTTTTTATGGCTTTAGATGGAATCATGCTTTAAAAAAAATACAAAAAACCTTGCTAAGTTTTGAGACTAACATGACAGTTGTGAGATACGTGACAGGTCCGTGTCTGTGGAGTACCCCGATTTCCCTCTGGGTTATGCCTGAGTCCCTCCAAGGAGGCCGTGTGAGGGAGTCATTGGATCCGATCCACCACCCACCTTTCCCCTGGGCCACCTACACCACCACCTGCCAGCTGGGGCTCAGGCTTTCACGTGAGAAAACCTGTCTAATTCTTTACAAGCCTTAAACCTAACTTTGAAACAGGTAAGAAAAAAAAAATATACAGCCCTCTCAAATCTTCCTGTCATGAAGATGGGCAGGCTCCCATTTTGGCTGAGCGGGAAACAGTCTCCCCCTCAGACTCTACCAGAGTGTCTCTGGCATAAAGGAAATCCTTGGACATTGAAAGAAAAAGAAATGAACAAAACTCTCCCCACTCTGGGACCTGTTCTCTTTTTCGATCCATGAGATACTGGGCTAATGCGTGTCTGGATCTTGCGGTCCTCATCTGGAAAGCCTGACGGGGCAGACTGTCTGCTGGGGAGGGGACAGAGTTTCCACGGCTGTGGACTTGTGTTCATTTAGTTGCTTGTTCCAGGTGGAAATCTGCAGGTCACTGGGATGCAGCAACAATGGATGAAGAGCAAAGGCTGAGTTAAACTAAAGTGAATATGGCACGTAGGGGATGAGGGAGGAAAAAGAAAAAGCCTGACGCAGCTTCCCTCTGATCCCCTCTGGAGAGGGGCGGGAGAGAAGGCTGGCTTTACTGATGAAGATGGATGGACGGATGGAAACTGCACACTCATTCAGACCACAGAGGCCAGAGGACACCGGGTGCCGAGCTCCTGCCCACACGGGATCCAGGAGCGCCTCAAGTCACCCCCCCTTCATGGAGAAGGGGCCCTGCAGTTGGTCTGAACAGAGGGAGACCAGATGGAGCCCACGGGGCTGATAACCAGAGTGCAGCCGTGTGCCCGCCAAAGCCGCGTCACTGTGGGGGCAAAGAACGTGGGCCAGCTCTGACCCTGCTCAGACGGATGCACCCTGCGCGGCACAAGCAGCACTGGCCTACGTTCGTCTCGGGCGCTCACCCGAGGCTTGTGCTCCTCTTCTAGCAGTTGAGCTGCTGGTCTACTGGCACCCCGACACAGGGAGGACCACCTCATCCCACTTGTTAATAGGCCACGCCCACTGTGAGGAGCTCCTCTGAGGACCTGTGTTCCTGTCCTAGCGACACGGCTCACCCATTTCTCCTCCCGCTGCCATCTGACCCTGTTTCCCTAACGTCACATCTGCTCGTATTATTTCCTCAATTCAGAAAGGAAGTGCTTCGTCTTGCTAGTTAAGTGCAGAGTGACAGGATACATTTAAAGCCCTTCCTACAGCACAGGACCAAAAATGTAATGAGAACTATCCTTCACGGAGGCAAAATTTTTCTGTTTTCAATGCCTGCTGCAGAATCAAGTGCATTTTCCAGAGTATCTGTCAAGATTATGAAGACAACTTAATTTACTAGGCTGGGTACACAACATAAAGTATAGTCACAGCCTCAACTCCCAATGGAACCATGTGGAAATGTGCTGATGTTGGTACCTAACTGGAAATATTTTAATTTCACCAAGGAAATAAAACTTTCTACAAACAACAAAATGAAAAATGTCCAGGAGAAAAACATGACTGTGGGACAACGCAATAGTCTTTTAAGCCATGACGCATATGTGCAGCTTCAGCATCATTGGAACCTTTGACTTAAAGACTCAGTGAAACCCACCCCACTACGTGGTTATTAATTATACAGGCATGTGTTGTCATTCAGGTCTTAAAACATCCAAACACTATATCCAACCTCCAGAGCGAGCACTGAAGCCTTCTAACTAGGAAGCCTTGGGGACTCAGCAAAGGTATAACCCTGTCTTCAAGTGGTCATTGTACCTGCCTTCCATGGAAAAGGGAAATCTCTTCAGCACAGCACTACCTTGGTTATTTATGATACATGATGACACAGCCATCCACGGAAGAGTATGTTTCCCCCTCCAGAAAAGTCAAGCCCCACCACACCCACCAACTAGAATCTGAGAACAGCAAGTGGTTTCCTGTAAGGGGGTGGGCACCACGACACCCTGGAATCTGGGCTGCTTTAGGGAGAAGCGTGCAGAAATGTGATCATCACTCCCTGCCTTTGTACCCAATTTGGCCACACCACCCTCTAGAACACATGGACCAGACCTGTTCAAGTTTGCAAATGCGTCTTTTCAGTTGACTGGCCTCTCTAAGGCTACGTGTGAGCTGTGCTCAGGAGAAGGGTTGTCATTTTTGCAAACTGGACAGGTCAGAGGTGACAGTGTTACTGAAATTCCACAATCTGGGGCAACAGTCAGCTATTTGCGCCTCAGATTCACTAAGCTTCCTTTAGCAGATGTTCTTTGATAGATTCAGCATCCATCTTTCCCCCCTGTCCTACAGCTGTCTGGGCAAAGCCCAGGTCATATCATGAATCCACAGGTCACTGTCACACAAGGTCATCTCCTAATCCACCGGGTGCACATACCTCACATTCCTCCCTTCATTCATCATCATTCACATTCATTCTCTCTCAACAAGATCACAGACAAGCCTTCACTTTGGTAATTACCATCACTGAGAACACAAAACGATGCTGGGCATTTTCCCCGGAAAAAATGCAGAAGACTATTTCACATTGAACCTTACCCATACCAACAAGACCCAGTTTAAGACACACATGGTAAGAGGGACATAAAAGGCAAACATTCTGTGTCAAGCTACTCGGAGAGCAGAGATGACAGGGTGCGCGATTCATTTGCAGAGTTGTTTCTGACAGCTTGCCAACCTCTGTAGTTCCCTTTTTGTAGTCTCAGCATCTTTGCCTCACTCCTCCACCTGCTTTCTCCATCACTGCAACCACAGACTGCCCTTCCTAGCCCTCTTTTCACCGGTCTCCACCAGGACACCATTTCCCTACACACCTGCTTCCCACCAGGGCTCTGCGCTTATCGAGGGTTCTACACCCTTGAATACATGGACCAGAGGTTAAAACCAGAGGTTCCTAAAGCCACATTCCCCCTCCAGGAGACCGGGCAGTTGTAAGGACCAGAGGCTGGCTGGGTCACGAGAGAACAGCATTTGCACAGCAAGGCTCACAGCCACCAGGAGACGACACGTAGACACAGACACGCTGCACACACACACACGCTTACACACACACACACACACACACACACACACACACACACACACACTAGGAGGTGATGGATGTTACTGAGATGGACCAAAAACCAACAAGCAGTGGGGTAAGAAATAAACAGAAACAAAACAAAGCACTTGCGTTCGGATGGAAAGCTGTTTCGTGGGCGGCCAGGGCCCGAGCCCAGGGCCGGGGGAAGGTGGGTGCCTGCTTGGAGGACGCTGCTGTTGGAGAAGCCCGGGGGAGACAGGGCGTGGGGCAGCTCTGGCTCCCCTCCCGCGAGGGGTGTGCCTTGGCCGCTGTCCTGGGGGGGTCCTACCACACGGGCCGGGCTGCAGTGGGCATGGATGCGGGGGCACAGAGGGTGCAGGGATGGGGAGGCACTTACCTGGTGGCCCAGAAATGGCTAGTCCACCTTTGGGGGAGTGTGCAGTATCTCAGTTTAAACAAAATCCTGGTGGTAACTGCTCAACCATGAATAGTCAGCTCTCTAGTGTTTCAATAAAGCTTGTAAAATTGTTAGTGAAAAAGAGAAAAAAACAAAAACAACAATTCACCTGTAGGGCAATTGTGCTGTTCTTCGCGGGGTATTTTCCCACCAGTCCTTGTTCTTTCCGTTTCTTGAATTTCCTAAAGTAGTCCTGTATCAGGAAAGTGGCATAGAACTTCCCCACGGTTACCTCATCATCTAAACGGAGAGACCAGACAGAGCTCTCCCGAATCAGCACATTTGCACCAAGAGCCTCAACACTTGCTTTGGGCAGGGAGGGGGCAGGGGCACTGAGTTCTCAGCTTAGGACACGGGAAACTAAATCTAGCGAAAAGCAAGATTGTGCAAAGCAGTTAAGCCCCAAAATTAGAATCAGTTACATAAACTGATACTCAAAATTGCAGAAAATAATGGACTTGTCATGAGTTTCATAGAGCAGCGTATTAGTAACACCATGAAGTGCCATCTCGGTTATTGACTCAAAAGAAAAATTACAGAACAAAAAAAAAGGCTTCATGGGTCATAGTTTCACCCGTGCATAGGGATTTGCATGTGTAATTACCGCGAACACCAAGGACAATTAACCATCCAAACCCCAATGCCTGGAGAGAAAGATAGAGAACTCAGAAAGGTGACAGACAAGCTCGGAAGGAGAGGCCGATTCCGAAAAGTGACCGCAGACCCAGATTTCCAAGTGCCCCCTTAATTCTCTGCCAGTAGCCTCGACATGCCGTGTCTCGGTTTGTAATTCAGAACTGCTTGTTTTCGATACTGCGAGTGACAGCTGCAGCTCACCTCAGAGCTGGCTGCCTTGTCTCTGCTTTGTTCAGAAGCAGCCCCACCGTGCGTGCCCAGGGAGCTGGGCCTCCGCTGAGCCTGATTAAAGGCGATGCATGAGGCAGAACAGTGGCTCTTGCTGTCTCCCAGGAAACCACCCTGGCAGTGCCGGTGTGCCCGGGGTCTCCACGAGGCCTGCTCTCCCAAGGTGCTCACCCCCACTCCTGCCCAGGGTGCCCACGAGGCTGGTGACCGGTGACCATGGCTTGCAGAGGCTGGGGGAGAATGGCTGCCACCCTCAGGCTTTAGCACCGCTCGACTTGTGGCCAGGCCGCCCTTGCGACTCACGTGCCATCGAGGGTAGAGGCCCTGGCCTCTCTGGGCTTGTGTTCTCACCCACAAGTGAGCCTGAGCCTCTCAGGAGAAGCTGTGAGGATTCCAGGACAAGAGGCCTGTAGGGCGCTCTGGGCAGTCTAAGTGCCAGGGGCCGGGTGACGGTGGACCACTGCCATCAGAACCACTGTTATCTAACAGCTCTCCAATAGTGCACCTACTGAAATAGGACAAGAACCACGACAGGGTGCAGGACACCGGAACCCTCAGGGGGGGTGCGCCCGGGGGGTGCATTTCCTGCCCGTGTGGGGACGGATGTCCGCGACTGGACACTGCTGGGCCACTCTGGGCTGCCTGCCCCCAACTTCCTTGTCAGAAGCTGCTCAGGGTTACTGTGTGAGAGGATGCCTGGGGGTGGTCGGCCTGGAGAAGTGTGTCACAGTCCTTCTAAACCCAAGCCAGGCAAGTCCCACAGCAGTGCAGGGGTCACCCCAGCGAACCTCGGCCTTTGGGCAGCAATGAAACCCAGGGCCCTCATCAGTCTAGGGCTGGTCCAAATGGTCTAACAATGCCCTGTGAAGAGGCAGGGAGGTGAGAGGCGAGTGGACAGAGGTTCCATGACTTGCTCCAGGCCAGGTGAGCTGGGAGATGGGCCTCCCAGACCTGGGTTCTCATTCTCCACCCCACTGACTCCCTGAGGGATGGCCCAGCTCCACCCCAAGAGCCTCCTGGTGCTGTGGGGCTGCCTCTCCCCAGCGAAGTCTACCTCTCCACCAGGCCACATGCAGGAAGCAGACCAACTGCGGCCCGACAATCCCAGGGTCAGCCAGCCTCTGCCAGTCAGAGTCCCTAGTCTCCCCTGTGGGCTCCCACAAAAACACCGGCCATACTCACAGGAAGCCCATCTCATCCCTCGCTGGGGTGCTTCCAGCAAAAGCAGGCCTAACTGCTCTCCCCCTTCAGCCTGGATGGTGCTAGCCTAGAGGGCCCAAGGGGGCTCCTATGGGAGAGTCCTGGCTCTCCCTGGCCCAGAACCTGGGTGGGGCAGTGGCGGGGTGGTGGTCGCTGTACTCAGTGAAGAGGGTGGATCGTGTTTCTGCCCAAGGGGTAGCTCCAGGGCGGAGGTGCCCACCTAGGGCTCTGCAAGCAGGGCCTACAAGGGCTACCTGACCTTCTGCACTGAGATGCTGAGCTACTGAGACCAGGCTCAGGAAGAGTCTTAAGACAGCAAACTCACAGCTACAGCAGGACAGAGAAAGAAGGAAAAGGAGTGAGTGCAGGGAGGCCGGCTGGGCCCGGGACTTCAGAGAGCGATGGGGTCACCGCTCTGAACGCTCCTCAGGGGAAAGGAGCCAAAGATTCAGGTCCAGGAGCGAAGGTCCAAAGACAGAAGAGCCCCTGGGAGGACAGGGGAAGAGCCACGACTCGGCAGGAGGCCACAGCGGAGCTGAGAACACGAGCAAGATCCGGATGGGAAACGAGACACCTCAGCATGGACAGAGCGGACAGGCTGTCCCCACAGCCAGAGGCAGCGCCGGAGCCCGGCATTCTGGCCTGGCTCCCAGGCTCATTCCTGAGCATCACCTCATCAAGCTCCCGATGAGCTGGGGGCGCCTCACATCACCCCTGTGCTGGCAAGGCCTTTTAAGATGGGCCCTGACTCTGCTTTCCCACCAGGGCTGTAAGGGTTCCCTGAGTGCCCCACAAAGGCCAGTCCCAGGTGCCGGGCTGGCCTGGCTCAGTCTGCTGCCCTCTGGCCAGATTACCGTGGACACCGAGTCCCTCCGCCATGGGAGCTACCCACGCGCTGGCCCAGAGGGTCGTAAATATATCCCCCTTCTCTAAGTGCTCCACGGGGTGGGAAAGGCTCATCTACTGGGAAGGTAAGAGGAAAGACAAAGAGGCAAAGGGTGAACGCAGATGCTACAACCCTGCCCAGCAACTCAACCAGAGCCTCTGCCCTAAAGCCTAAAGTCTCCACCTTCGGAAATTCAGTGACAAGAGCCCTTATTTGACATCAGCCTGGATAAGCTCTATGCTTGGCACATCCACCACCTGGGCCATAGAACTTCTTGAGCATCCCATCCCTACTAAGGTGCTGTTTCCTTTCCAGGTTTTCTGGGGCTCTGACTGCCATTTTGGAAGAGATTAACCCTTGTCACCCTAACCCCCAATCCACGTTAAGAAATGCAGAGAGAAAAGCAGGGCCCACCATTGGGCCAGGAAAGAGGAAGACTATGTAGCCTTCAAGAAAAGCCTAGTAGGGCAACAAGCTGATCAAAGGAAGGGAGGCAAATTCCAGACCCCTTTTTTTTCTTGGTGAAATAGAAACAAATGAAGTTTCACAGAAATGTGAATGACTCTCCCCAGGTGAGCCTTGCCAGGATGGCACTGATGTGAGAGATTGGGCTGTAGGGAGGGTGGTGCATCAAGAGAGGTGAGACGAGGGGGGGGCCTGCGAGGAAGGTTCCCCCGAGACAGGTACAGCCCACTATTCTGAAGCATGCATCTGCATCGTGAGAAATATGTAGGGGAATACAGTTGGCAAGAGATAACTCCGATTCCATGCCACCACCCTAAAACAGAATTGCTTCAGAATATTCTGAAAGACTGAGACTCGAAAGGAATGGAGGCTGCAGAAAAAGCTCAAGCACATTGTTACAACAATTTAAGAAAAGCAATTCGTCTCAGCCATGCGAACACCTGGGTGTGCAGCTAAAAAGAAAAGAACGGAAACCAAAGAGCTGTTTTAAAGGTGCAGGGTCAGTTCTCCTGTGGGGAGCCAGGCACCTCTCTCTGGGTGGGAGTTTTTGTTTGGTTCTGTTGGTGTTTTGTCTTGCACGCTTTCCCTTAATCATTTCTTGGTGGGTCCTCTTTCTCAGCTCTGAGCTGTTGGCCCTGCCAGCTCTGGGTGGCTCCCTCCAGCAACAAGAGCTCACAGTGCTTCTGGCGTCACGTGGGGAACAGAGCTGGCCAGCAAGCTGCACTATCCCCCAGGATCCAGAGGTTGCCACTTTCTCAAAAGGAGAGGCCACTGTCCTGGCCTGGGGTTCCAGACTCAGCTTTCAGACCTGAGCCAGCGCCACTGGGAGTGACGCAATTCAGTTTGTTACAAAACACACCAAACATTTCTAACACACCCGGGGCTGAGGGGGTAGAGGCCGGGTGTGTTTGCACTGAGCAGACGGATCCTGCACCTTTAAAACTCGAAAATGAAAGTCAAAACACAACCACCTCCACTTTTAAGTCAATGTGTACTTAAACAAAAATGGAAAAACAGTATCTGGATTATATATATATGTGTGTTATATATATATAAGTCTGAGAAAAGTTTAGTCAGTTATTTTATGATAAACAACAAAAAGAAATAAGCATGCCTGTTAGTTCCATCTCTACTCTAAATTCTAATTAAAGGGACGTTTGGGTAATAGATCTAGTCTTAGAGCATTTCAAAAATACCATTTTTCAAAAGCTTTTTTTTTGTGAGACGTTTTCGACAACATGTTGAAAGATATATGGAAACTATAGTACTGAAGTACTAAGTACTTCATTTTGGGCAACTGCCCCCTCCCCCTCAAAAAAACACAGGCTTTTGGTTTTGAGGCCCCAAGCTTGCTCTCCTAACATGACTTCCTCCACCCACAAGAGAACCTCTGCTTCAGCGATCTGGGTCTCAGTTTCCTTCTCACTGAAGCCTCTCCTTTGTCTGGAATGGTCTTCACGTTACCACAAATCATTACACTGATGGCCATAAGGGCCTTCTTTAGCTGCTGGCCTCGATGTTCTGGCTGGTACCTCAAGCCTTCTGCAAACACGCTGGGATTCCTGGAGACTAGCACTGAAACCAACATGTTGGTCAAGAGCTACTTAGGAAATAAATTGCACTGACCACCAGCTGGAGGAACAACTTGGTCAAGTAGTTTCATGCTGGTTTTCTTCCAAATTTTCTTGATCACAGCTCGGAGTTCTTCATTAGCTTGTTCCAGGTTGCCTGGATTCAAAATGCAAGAGAGGCAAATGAGCCTTGTTTCTTTTCCCCTGCAACGCCTCTCTGTTCTCACCAGAGCTGCCGGTGGCACGAGTCACCTCTGAGCTCTCTGGGACAAAGTGAGCATGAAGGGAGGAGAGAAAGGTGGAGGAGGCTGGCCTGACCAGAGGGCCCAGCACAGACATCCTGATTACATGCACCACCCCGGCCCCTGGGGGGGGGGCTTCTGACAAGAAGAGGTCCACGTGAGAATTAAGGTGGGACATGGCCTCCCCGTCCTCTTCTCCCACCTGTCCTGCTTCCAGGGAGGGCTCACCTTCAGTCTTGATTTTAAGAGCCGTTCGAACCAGAGCAAACAGAGTTGCATTAAACATGACTGTCCCATCACTGTTGAGTGGCATGTTCATAGCAACTAGTCTCTGTAAACAGAAAGAAAAGTCCCTTGATAGAATGCAAACAACCGAGGACAGCTGCAGTCCATTCCATTTATTTTCTGTTTATTCTCTCCAGCTCCTTTCTAATGGCTCCTTGATTCAGGTTAATGGCCATTGAGGGGCACCTACCATTTGAGGGGCTCTGAGATGACAAAGCACAAATGCTGGCACTCAGATAACGTGTTTTTTTTTTTTTTAACTGTTTAGTTCCCTACTATTCATGCATTCCTCTCCCCTTCTCATCAGCTGGCTCCCCTGTGTCTTGGGGTCAAGCCTCCATTCTGGGCACATCTTTAAAGGCTGTTTGGGGGTAAAATGATATACCAGGTATGATGAGCCAGGCACAGAGTCTGAGACAAAGGTCCTCAACCAATGAAGCCCATTACTTTTCCTAACTTGGGGAGTGTCCTTCAAGGACCCTTCCCCGGAGACACCACTGTGGAGTGTTTTGTATAAGTCCATGTGGTTCCTCTGAGGGTTTGGCCTTGCAGAGCTGGATCCCCAATGTCCTGCTCCTGTCTTCTCTCTCTTTACCCTTGTAACACCAGCACTGAGAGCCGGAGAGGACTAGGATCAGAGAAAACACCCTCTCTGGCCCCAGCTGATGCAGATGACATGCCCAGAGCCAAGTGCTGTGCAAGGGTTAGAGGATATCATAGACACTAAGGGCATAGACACTTCAGCTGGGTGCCCGGCAGGTGTAAGTGCTAAAGAAGCGGTACTTAGAATTACTAATAGTTTCACATTTCTTACTTTCGGCTGACAAGGTGTCCCAAAAGAAAGATGTTAAAAGCTTTTCCTCCTCCCTATCAATGGACTACAACCTTGGGTACACAGGATTCACCCTACCTGAATTCCTAGTCCTAGGACAGCCTGAAAATTTACTTGGACTGCTGCTGCTGTTAAGTCGCTTCAGTCGTGTCTGACTCTGTGCAACCCCATAGGTGGCAACCCACCAGGCTCCTCCGTCCCTGGGATTCTCCAGGCAAGAGTACTGGAGTGGGTTACCATTTCCTTCTCTAACGCATGCATTTACTTGGACAGCCTGCACATTTACTTGCATCTCCTGGTAAATTTCTGAATCAGCAAACTGCTTTGTCCTTAGAGCACAAAGTAGTCCACTTTTACTTACACAGGTCCTTCCTTAGATCTTTTACATAAAAGGGTCTGCAAACGCAAACATAAAACAATAACCATGAGCTAGAACTCATCTTGTTCTTGGAAAGCAGAAAAGAGCCTGGTACTGTGAAATCTATGGGAAAAAGTCAACATCCATGGCTTATTCTCTGCGCTGACATCCAGAGTTCAGGATGAGCAGAAGCAAAGACTCAGGCAAGGAGCCCAAGGACTTGCCAATGAAGCTTTCTGGACTTCCAGCGCAGGGCAAAATGAGTTAGACTCAGATTTCTCTGAAAGCCTGAAATACACTGTAGACTCCACTCTACTGCGATTCTGTCTAGAGCTAGCCTAGCACCCCTCTGAGGGTCAGGTGAACCCCTGACCCTGAATCCCACCAGATCTGTGGGAAGAGGGGACCAGGTGGTGCACAGTCTGGCCGGATTTCTACACGGCAGTTTCAACAGACAAACCCCCACATTTCTCCTCTAAAACACGGGGGTCCTTTTCTGTTTCTACAGCTGATTCCAGGTGATCTGACATGAACTCTACCGAAAGAAACCAGATCTCCAGGAGAGCTTACAGAGAGCATGGTCTGATATGAAAACGTCAGGAATGGGGTGAGGTGGTGATAGGAATGGAGCAGGATAATTAAATACTTAGCTTCAAAGTCCCACTAGGGCATTGAAGACAGAAGGGAATTCTAAGCGAGCTTGGGAGACTGTTGCAAGCCTTCGGTCACTCAACAAGAGAATCCAGTAACCAAGCAACAGTGTACACAAGCAAAGCACCAGACAGTAGGCATGGGGTCTGAGTCTCATTCACCAAGTCAGGGAGCTGGAGAGCAGCACATCTGCATGCGGCCGTGACAGGAATACAGGTGAAAGGGAAGAGAAGCTAGGTGAAAGGGGATATTATACCAAAACCTGAGATCAATTACCTTGTTTTAGTATACACTACCACCCTTTTGTTAATAAACATACGATTTAAACACCACCATGATGGTCCTGGTTACACCATAAAAGGTTAAAAGAGGAACGAAGGGTATCAGCCTTGATATCTACCTAAAAATGAGGAAGAAGGGGATATTCTCTCCTCTACTTTTCCTTTGATTATAAAAACGTAAACCTCTCTGCTCTCGGGGCTGCGCTCGCTTGCCTGCCCCCTGTATCTCTCACAAGCATCCTATGCTAATAAACTCACTCTTTGCCAGCCACTCTGCCTCATATTGAATTCTTTCCACATTGAGACAAAAAAAACCTGAGTTTCAGTAAGCCCAAGTGAATGGTTTAAACTAAGAGACTGTGTTCGAGTCCCCTCCTAAGGCAGGGATTGTGGGTTCAAGTCTCAATCTGAGGTGCAGATGGGTTCAAGTCCCATCTGACAAAGAGTGTGGTTTTAGCAAGAGACTTGAATCCACCCCTGAGAGGCCACCGCTCGATGCAGGCTCCCTGGGAAGGGAGCCCTGGCAACAGAGGGTCACCATGTGCACCATCACACCAGCTCGGAGATGTTCAGATCACCAAGTCCTCTCCATTCTACTCCCTAAGCAGACCCCTAAGCCAACACCTCCTCTCCACGCCCACTCCACTGCCCTCCCTCCGGCTCTTGCCATATGTTGCAGTGAGATAATGCAACAGCTCTCCTGGGTGTTCTCCTGTCTCCAGTTTACCTCTCTGTTGTCTAGAGGCAACTTTCTAGAACAGACCTCTATTCACGTTCCTTCCATGAGACTCAGCATGACACAGAAGGCTCCGCGCAGCTACACTCAGCTGGGGCCTCAGGCCTCTGCCACCTTCTCTCGTGTTCCAGCCACACCAGCCACTCTTTGTTCTCCTGCCTCCCCGTCTGGGCTCTCTAGGCTCCCCTTCTGTGATGCTCTTTCCGCTCTGACAAACTCCTACTTCTCTCCTGCTGAACCTGATGTAAGTGTCACCATTCCCTTCTCCCAACCAGTGACAAATTACATAATTCCCTTCCTAACCTTATCGTTGGCTGAAAGGGTGACTTGAGAGTTATACATTCAAGAGCTCCTCAAGGATGGCAACCACATAACATTCATCTCAGCACCCCGCCAGCGCCTGACGGCAGGCTCCGCAGAACATAAGTTAATCACTGCTGACTAAAGCGGGGAGGCCCTCTGAGAGGCCTTCAGGCACGCCAACAAGACGCTCACCTTGCAGGCTACCCGGTGTGGACACAACTTCCCGAAGCCCAGGGGAGGCTGGATGCGGCGGAGCAGAGTGACCACGTCCAGGTGCTTGATCCTGCCCCTGGAGGCAAAGTGCAGCGTGAGGGCAGGGTGGCACCACCCATCCAGGCTTGCGGTCCCTCCCACCTTCCCAGGGAGCACAGCCAACACCCAGAAACAGCTCATACAAGCCACATGGAATTCTTTTCCACTTACTTTGCCTCAGGGTCATATTCAGACCAGATCCGTTTGAATTCATCTAAATGGTGAGGCCCCAGAATAGACCAGTCCCGGGTGAGATAATCAAAATTGTCCATGATGACAGCCACAAAGAGGTTGATGATCTGTAAAAGCCAATCGAGGGGCGTTTCAGGTGCAGTGAGTTTAGCTGGGTTCAATCCTAGTGAGTGCTTCCTGATTATAAGGGTCACAAGACATCTGGACCCATTTCTCCCAGAAAGGCTGAAAAACTTTCCTTCTAAAGAATGATTAAGAAAAAGCAGGCTTCCAGCTTTCACAAATGGTTTGGGTATAGTCCCCGGGGGTGGCGGGGAGGGTGGCGGGGGGTGGGTAGGTATTGTCTGATCTTTTGAAACACACTGGAGTTTTATAATTTGCACCAAATAACTCACTGTCGTAAGTTACTACTATGTACAGTGGCTTTGAGATTTTTATAAAAGAACCAGCAGCCCTAAGAAGCTAGAGTGGTGAAGCCTGTTAGTGAGCACCAAAACCCCTATTACAACAAAGGCGTTTATATTAACACAGGCCTCACTCGGCAGAAACCTCAACTGCCCAGTGCAGTCTAGAGTGTTCGTCAACATAAGATACCGCACAGCTATTTGATGGGGCAATATTACTGGTCTGAATCTCAAATGCTACATGAATATCTATGAGAGGAGTGCAGGGGTTTGTGAGGCAATTCTGATCACTTACCAGAAATGCGCAGAGCATATAAAAACTGATGAAATAAACGATGGCGAAGTTGCTCCCACATGTGTATTCCTCCCCGGGGTTGTAATCCGAGTCCGGGTCACATTGCTTCCCCGGGAGGCAGGCTAACATGATTTCCTGCCAGGCCTCCCCCGTCGCACACCTTTTTTGGATCAAGCAAAGAAAGAAAGAAGGCATATAAGGCTTAGACCCTCAAGAAATTTTAAGAAAAAATATTTTTCAATTAGATCAAAACCTAAGTAATTTGGGAGGAAGGCAGCTTGATTTAGTCAAAATTCCTAAACTGAAAATCCTATTTATTTTCAAATGCAACTTGTATCAGTAAGTGGAGAACCAGCTGAAACTCCCTTTGATATGCATCAACCACTGGATACAAGCACATCAATTCTTTTAGTATAAAGGGATGTTTGTTTTCTTGTCTTCTCTCTTTTAGACACTTACACTGTAATTTTTAAATGATTATTATTTTTAGCAACCTAACATCTGACATCTTGATTAGATTCCCCATTCAATTCTGTTGAAAGAAAAGAACTGGAAACTAAGTTACAAAGAATTTGCTCTCCAGTCACTAGAGACAATAGAAATTACTTGTATGGTTTCTAGAAAGTTCTCACACTTCAAGGCACTCTGTTTACAAAGTTATTAAAAAGAGTTAAAAACAATCCCATACAGCTTGAAATTGTGCATCTCACAAAGCTCCCCACTGACTGTGCAAAAGGCTTCCATGTTCCGGCTAAATTTTCATTTTGCTGGTTGTTTGAGTGCATGCGCCCACGTGTGAGCATATACTCCATACCCTCCCAGTGGCTCAGCAGACCTACTCATTCACTCCCAAATGGAGAACCTTACGCCAATCACAATGTGAATGACCAAAAGCCAACCAAATTCCTCTGTGACTAAAATGCTACCATATCCATGTAAGAATACAAAACAAATACAAAAAACCACCAGGACCCAACTGCTTTAAGAACTCGGGTCCTCTTTTGCTCTGGAGCCCAAAGCCAGAGACATCTACTCGGGACTGGACTCGGTCACCTGAAGAGCAGCAGCACCGCCTGGGGAAAGGTCTGGAAATTGTTGTTTCTGTTGATCTGGTTGTTATCTCTCATGGCCACTTTCCCGAACATCTAGAGAGAGAAATTATTAGGGGAAAAAGAAAAAATTTTATCATATGGAGGAAAAAAAAAAAAAAGCCCTCCACATGTGAATTTAGAACTCAAGTTCAGTCAATACCCAAAATGCCTGGCACTTGATTCATCCCACTGAGGTGTGCTGGGCTCTCTTCTAACCACTGGGCACATCCTCAGCTCGGCAAGTTCCTACCCTGGGGAAGGGACACAGAAATAACCAGACAGGCAGCCCTCCCAATGGGAGTTCGGCTGGTCCAGCCCCACAGGAAGCACAGAACAGGCTCAGGGGATCCCTGAGGCTGGGGGCTGGCACCAGGGAAGGCTTGCAGGAGAAGTGAGGATAAGGACTGGACTGAAGGGTAAGGAGAACCCAGTCAGGCGACAAGGAGGGCAAAGGGTGCTCCAGGCAGAGGGAGCAAGGCCTGCAAAGGAGCAGAAGAGACATGGCCTGGGTACTCCAGGAAATGAAGCCAAAGTGAATGTGATAGACAGACCAAAGACAGGCTGTGGACAAGCACAGGGGGCTGGTGGGCTTTGCTGTAAGGGCCAGGAGAAGTTACTGAGTGCTTCACTCACAGAGATTATAGAAGCAGACTGACATTTAGGAAGAGCCTGATGCCCAGCCAAGACTCTTCAGTGAACATAGGGTGGTACGTGTGATGCAGTTTGCAGTTCTCTGTAACACTTAAGTTTTACATGAGGACGTTATGGCATAAAAGACCTTTCGGGGCCCAGAGCACCAAAAGCCGCTGAAATACAGGGGCTCAAGCACACTGACTCTTCATTCAAAACCCCTGGTGACATGGAATCTAGAAAGATGGTACTGATGAACCTATTTGCAGGGCGACAGTGAAGATACAGACTCAGAGAACAGACTTACGGACAAGGGCGGGGGGCCGCGGTGGAGGAAGGAGAGGGTGAGGTGAATGCAGAGGGTAGCATGGAGGCATATACGCTACCATACGTAAAATAGGTAGCCAACGGGAATTCGCTGTATGACTCAGGGAACTCAAACCGGGGCTCTGTAACAACCTAGAGCAGTGGCAAAGGGTGGGATGTGGCAGGAAGGTTCAAGAGGGAGGGGACATGTGTACAGCTATGACTAATTCATGTTGATGTATGGCAGAAATCAAACCAAGACTGTGAAGCAATTATCCCTCAATTAAAAATAAATACACAAGTAAAAACCCTGGTGAGTCCTGGTGACTTACACATGCTTCTCTGCTTTAAGAATACAAAAGTCGGGACCACCACATCTCTGCCACTGGAATACTTCTCCTCCTCCTCATCACAGCACTCCCTGACCTGAACCAGTGGAGAGCAGGGCAGAGAGACCCCGGGGTGGAGGGTATCCAGGACCAGGCTCCTTCACCTCCCTCTCCCCACAGAGGCTTTGCCCCAACCCAGCCACTTCATGTTAGGCTCAGTTGTTAGTGAGCTCCTGTCCCCTCTTCATTAGGGCTCAGTTGTTAGTGAGCTCCTGTCCCCTCTTCACACCTCACGAGGGGATGGAGAGCAGACCCCAGGTCACAGGAGGGCTTGCTTGCATGCTTCTTTTTAGAGGGGCGCTTCTGAGGCAAGATAATGGCTCACTTCAGCCCCAGCATCTGAAATGCTTTCAGATGATAAACAGATTTTAGTATCACTCAGTATCCTTTTAGCAACGGTGGTACAGAAAACAGGACAATTACGGCTTCTTTCAGTACTGCACTTGTCTACACTCAACTGTGGGTTTTCTCCATCAGTTGGCTCTCCTCAGACACAGATCGGGGGTGGGGAGAGCCCTAAAGTCAGCTTAACCTCCTCACACCCTTCTAACCCTGGGGCTCTTGCTGGTACAAGCCCTGTCCCGCAGGGCCAAGTCTTTCTCAACTTTATTGCTCTTTAGCAGCCAAGCCGGGCTAAAAAACCATGACCTGCCTTTCCAGTCCCCCTGTCCCAAGAGCAGCATGCTGGGGCGATGCAGCAAAGGGATCCAGGGAAGAGGTGCTGGAGCATACCTGCATGCCGATGACCGCGTAGATGAAGAACAGCATGGCGATGAGAAGGGCGACATACGGGAGCGCCTGGAAGACAGGAGGCACTCGGGTCAGTGTGAGCCTCCGGCCCCTGCAGCACCGATGGCTTGGGGGCGGGGAGGGGAGAAACTGAAGGCCCACATAGGGAACACCCTCTATTCTTTTCCATGCTATACTGAAAGGACATCAGTAGTGAGGAAGAGCTTTGTAAATAAACCCCAGCGCAGGAGCACAGCTTCAGCCCTGACTGAGGACAGCAGCCCATACACCTCGCTTACGAAGCTGCAGGCATAATGTGCTGGCCATGGTCATCAACAGTGTGTCCTCCTCTTAAATAGTGTTACCTCTCACAATAATGCTTAAATAACTGTTGGATTCCTTTGTGAAACTACTGTAATTGATAAAATGATTCCAAACTGCTTGCTTCCTTCTTTTGTGGGTGTGTCTGCAGCGGGAGCAAGCAGCTGTTTTGCAAAGGAACATCTTTATTTAAAATCACCTCGTGTCTGCTGAAGTACTTCCTTAGAGTGAAGTGTTAGGAGTGGAATTACTGGGTCAGAGAGGAAGAACTACTTTTTGGCTGTGGCTGTAGAAAGCAAGACACTTTTCTTAAAATGCACCCTTTTTGAAAGAAATGCAGAGCTGGGGGCTGGGACAGGGAGGAAAAGGAGCTAGCCCTGTGGTGGCTAAGCCTGGGCTCTCCTTAGGAACACCAGATAAAAGCATGGGTGTGAGGTCAGACAGACCCCTGGTCTTTTAAGCCAAGGCTCCTCAAATGCTTTTCTCCCTCATCTCAGGTGACAGAATACATCCATGTGCTCAGCATGCCTCCAGGGAGTGCCCAGATTGTTAAGGCCAAGCTCACATGCATAAAGCCTCCACTTGTTCTCCTATCTGAGAAAGGTCATCAGACAGCCAGTGGCTAAAAAGCCTCCCGACTTGTGCCAGGTCTGGGTCTGTGACTGCCAGCTTGGCCCAGAGCGGCTGCACCATCATGACAGCTGGGCTGGTTAACAGCCCCACAGGGTTAGTTTCCGGCTGTCCTTGTCATACCAACATGCGTTTTCTCCCTAGATAAGTGTTGAAGAATTTTGTTGGCACAGCTTCTCAATTTTTATGGTCCGCTACTTGGTGACATGAATTTATCTATAGTGACCAAAACCTTTTTAAAAAGGACGAATGACATTACTGCAGGGAATCATTCTATCTTTACAGCAGCTCAGTCACAAACATTGGTGCTCTGCATTAATAACAACAGCCTAGGCTTTAATCCCTTTCCAGGACCTAAGCTCACCTGCCTGGAACCCCCACTGGCCCTGTCTCTCTCAGAGCCACAGCCCGGCTCCTTCCACAACCTCATTTTCCCCAGCAGGACTCGTGAATTTCCTTCGAATCTCTGGACTGACCTCCTTCCCCAGATGCACACCTTCTCCTCTTCACCTGTTAAAAATCTGCCCACTGTGGAAAAATGTCTCCTGGGATATTAACAACAGTTACTTGAGACATGGGGTGGGTTGTTCTCTGTGTATCTTTGGATAACTTCATTTGTTAATGTGAGCATTTATAGCTTTTGAATTAAAAACTGTCAAAAGATAAAGAAATGAAGATCCATGACTTATTTTCTAATGTTTGTGTGCATCTACAAGCTCCCCAAGTGGTGTACCTCTGGATAAGAATGTGGGCCCCTCCCAATGGAGTAAGTCCAAAAGACTGGAATATCTGGTGTGGGGTGCCAGAAGGTACAGGAGAAGCTGCGTTCTGTTTGGAGCAGCTTGGAGAGCACAGCTGACAAAGGGGACTGGCTTATACCTAGATGCCCTCCACTATGCAATCCTGCCAGGCACAGGATAACCCAGGATGGGGGACGGTGTGCTGGCCCAGGCCAGCTGGTCTCTTGACTTCGTATTTATCAACAGGTTAGCCACCGGACTGGACTGTGGCAGCCTTACGACGCTTCCAGGGATCAGCTGGGACCCTCCCTCTCTCAGACATCACCATTCACCCCGGGCGTGAAGCCCTATATCTCTGTCCGTCTTGGAAATGCCACAGAGCTCTCAGCTGCGGGTCCTTACTGCTCTTTCTTCTGCTTCCTTAAGCAACTCATCCTAAGTGATTTTCCCAAGCAATGCTGGGCAGGTCTCTTCGGCGTTTTATGTCCTCCATGGACCTTGATGGTCACAGTGGTCCTGCCGAAGGGAGGGTGGATCCTCTATGATAGGGAACGACCTCTGACTTACATATGATCTTCAAAGAATCCCCTGGCATGGATGGCTCTTACCTGGAAGGACTTAATAAAAGTCCACAGCAGCGTCCGGATGCCTTCCCCCCTGCTGAGAAGCTTCACCAATCGCATCACTCGGAAAAGACGGAAAAAGGTGATGGAGATTCTATTGCTCTCTTCAGAGTTCTGAAGGGTTATCATGGAGAGGTCAAACCCAATGGAAAGTAGAACATGCAACACTTTCAGAAAAACAGCAACAGATGCACACAGAGGTGGCAGAGGTAAGAATTCAAGATGTGTTTCTAGGGCTTTTGCACCTTACAAAGCATGATATGAAAGGAGAAGTTACATGCTAACAACACAGGGCTTTGGAAAACTGCGTCCACACAGCACATGCATGTCCACGTGGTCTAGAGTGTTAAGAGGAGGACGCTGGGCTGGTCAAGAGTACTGGACACTGATGATGAATGCAAACCACTGCAGACACTGTTCTGGAAGGACAATCATGGAGAATACAGAACAACTAGTGGAGGACTCGACATGGCCAAATAAACTCAAGGGAAAGACCCAGCCCCCTGGGGACTAGTCACTGATCTTACCCCAGGTGTAGCGGTTGGGACAGGGACACTTTCACTTTCAGTTGGCTTTAAGAAATCAAAGATTGAAAATGCATTAATGAACTAGGAAGGAAGCTGGGGTTCAGGAGAATAGCCCCTCCCCACTTTTAAACATTCTGTGGTTTGTGTCTCAGGAGAACCCATGTGCTTCCTCCCTGAGGAAATGCCACGGCACTGCCTGGGGCTGGACTTGAGGGCGGGCAGCCACTGACGCAAGCTCAGACACACTCCTTGCCAATCGACACCCCAGGATGTGATGTTCCAAGGCTGACAGACATCCAGTAGAAGATAACGCTGCAAGACCTCGGGGTCCCCACACGCAGAAATGCAGGGTGGGATTCTATTTTCTTAGTCAGGGTTGTAGGTCTGAGGAACGAACTGCTCTGAGGGAAACCACTCCTAACCCTGGGGAACAGGATGACTCTACCCAACAGGGAAAACTGAGTGGGAGCTGCCTGTGGTCCTCAAACCTCCCAGACTCCACTCTGCTCCCAGGCCCACAGAACTGGTGGGGCTGAGTCGGAGCACACCGGAGAGGGGCTGGTTACCCCCTAAAGCTGTCACGGCCCCACTGAGAAGGCTCGGCTCTAGATAACTCCTGGGAAGAAGCAGCCTAGCACCAGCGTGCCCTGGGCTTCTTCAGCACTGCCTCACCTGAGGTCTGGCTGGGCTCTGGTCCCCAGGGTGCAGAATCCCAGCCCTTGCTGCCCTGTGCTCACCTGCCTCCCTACTCAGGCTGGGAGGCCCCAGGGGCAGGGGCCTCACCTCATTCCAGTCAGTGCTCAGCACAGTGTCTGGCACTTATCAGAGGTTCAGTAAGTGATTATGAGAATGCAAAGAGGTTGTAAGCCAACTCACAAATATCAGGAGGCATCTTCAAATTCAACAACGATGGCTGAACAAGAGTTGGGAAGTGCCAGCCTTCCCTCCAGTGGGGTCACCTCTGCTGAAGCGGCCAGGCTACCGGGCAGCCAGCACAGGAAGGGGTCTCTTCTGGCTGAGGGGCCATGAACTGCCAGGCGCTCTCCAGGCCTCTAGGGAACCTCCCTGCATGGCGTGTCTGTACAGCTAAGGGATGTGCATGCATGCCTGGATGCACACAACAATCAGCTGGGTTCTCCTCCCTGGAGATACCAGGAGAGGAAAAACTCCCTTCTGAAGGCTCACTCTTGTTTACGGCTGCCTCCTAAGACCAAAACTAAAACTCTGTAAAATTCATAAAATATAAGCCATTTGGGCACGACATCTCACAACTGAAATTCAACAATGAGATTATGAAGCTAGGACTAACAGGTTCTGGAGGGGTTAGGAAGGGGTCCCTGCTTCAGCTGGGATGCTCTTTTTACATTCCTTCTATTATCTCACCTCAAAAGAGACTGTATCTCCTTAAAGGGACAGATGATGGTTTTTAACTCATGACTGTAACAAATGAAGGACTTTGTTTACCTGCTTTCCCACACCATCTCCCTCAGGGCTATGTGCAGGGGGTTCCAGTCTCACCCACACAGCTGGCCTGTGAGGAGGTGTGTGCGTGTGTATGTGTGCTCAAGGAGACCAGAGTGTGTACCAGACAACACTCTGTGGGATACTTTTGCAAAGTCATGTTAGACCTGCAAGAGAATAAAAGGCTGCTGGTCGGGGACCACACTCTTTTTGGCCATGACCTGGCTCAAGCCTCTCCAGGAGGGGCCTGGATGACCCCTCCCTAGCCGGCTCCAAGAATGACCGAGCTTGTACACCCCGCTGGTGACATGGGAAAGTTAGCTGCGAAACGGACTTTTGAAGCGTATGTCTCTTTTTCAACTGCTGTCTCTGATGTACGCCAGATCTTGGGCTACGAACATGAAATCATGGGTATTCTTGTTCAAAAAAAAAAAAAAACAAAAAGGAGGAAGAGATAGCATTTGTGGAGGGACAAGGCAGCATGACATGCAAGAATGGAAGCACAGGGCAAACAGCACACCAGGCTGCATGCATCCCCAGAGCAGCCTGGGACGCCCCTCCCCAGCCCCCACATGCTATGCTGGGCAGGGAGGATGTCACTGGTAGCACTCGGGGAAAAGTCCAAGTTGCCAAAATATCTTCCAAACTGAGGGACCCTGAGGATGGCTTTCCTAAACTACAAACGCCAGCCCGATGAAAAGCGCAGGCCAGCTCTCACCCTGGGCTACCCATAGGAACTATCTGGGGATCTTTAACACTCTGACGCCTGGGTCCAACTCCAAAGATTCTTATTTAAAGGACCTGGAGTATGCCCAAGCTTTGGGTATTTTTAAAAGCTCCCAGGTGGTTCCAACTCAGCCTGTCACTCACAACAGCTCATTCCCTTTAGATCTGGAGCAGCCACACAGAGTGGGGCCACCAGAAAAGCCCACACAGGCTGTTACAGCTAAGCAATGGGTTCTTCTGGGGTTGATGAGGGTTCAGTACTCAGAAGGATGCAAACTGAGTAGGGCCATCCCCATCTTCCATGAGGGATGGAGGCGGCTCACAAACCCAGGGAGCTGGCGAAGGGTATAAATGGACCCTGAGCAAGACACCACTCTGCCAGACTCCTGGGATCAACCACAGGACACTCCTAGAGGCCAGGATGCTAGGGAAGGTTTCAGTCCCCAGGAAGCTTCTACAGACAGCACTGACGGTTAAACGATCAGTCTTCAATAGGGGGGTTTCCAGGGTCATCCTGGGCCCTGGGCTAGATGGCCTTGCTAGCTCCTTCCTGAGATGCCAGTCTTCGTTCTGAAACCCTACAGGAGCATGGACCCTCAGCCTTAGGAAGCCAAACTATACACCAGGGTCTGGAAAGCCCCTTCCCACAGGGCTCCTAAGCAGGCTCTTGAGATGTAGGCTCCAGGCCAACCCCTCTGCAGCCACAGGAGTCAAATGAGTCCTGAGTTCCCCAAGTGCACAGGGAGCAGTCTGCATTTAAGCACTAAGTCTCATCTTTTCCAAAAAAAAACTGAAAGGATGCCATTTTCCAATCCAGACACAAAGCAAACCAAGTGAAACTGAAAGGAGCTCCGTCGTGTCCGACTCTTTGTGACCCCATAAGACTGTACAGTCCATGGAATTCTCCAGGCCAGAATTCTGGAATGGGTAGCCATTCCCCTCTCCAGGGGATCTTCCCAAGCCAGGGACTGAACCCAGGTCTCCCACATTGCAGGCAGACTCTTTACCAGCTGAGCCACTAGGGAAGCCTGCGTTTACGCATTAAGTCTCATCTTTTCCTGAAAAAGCTGAAAGGATGTTGTTTTCCAATCCAGACAGGAAGCAAGCCAGCATCCCAGCAAATCAGTTACTCTGAAGCATACTGGGGAATTCCTATGGGGAGCCTCTGACTTCTGACCTGACAGGTAACACCTCTGGCATGGAAGGCTTCTGTATCAGGGATTGCTGAGTCTGTCTCCAGAAACCAGCTACCTGGTTCCTGGAAAAGGGTGAGCATACAGCATGGAGGGCTGAGCAACCTGACTGTGGATTCAGAACAAGAGACGGAGGATAGCTGTGGGCCACCTGGTCCACCCTGGGTCCACAAGTCAGCGACAGTTCTGACGTGCCTGGGAGTGGGCTCCCTACTGTTGCTCTTGAGTACCAACAATGCAGACATGGCTTCTAAACAAGTGTGCTGCCTCCCCAGTAGCAACGACACAGGCCAAGTCTAAATGTCAGTGACAGCCATTCTCTGGGTTATGGAGAATATGAGGCTGGGTCATTTCTCCACTCTAGGAACAAACAGGCATCAAAGAAGGAGCAAAAATGAGCCCGCCAGTCCTCATCTGACATTTTAGCAGCTTGATGTTGTGATGACCAACTGTGATGAAGACAAGTCCAAGAGAGCTCTCACACCACGACTGGGGCTGGGTGGGTGTTGGGGAGGAGGGAGCAGGATGAAGAGGCTTGGGTGAGCATGCAAGCAGACAGCGGAAAGGGCCATCCAAACTGTTTTCACAAAGAGCACAAACGCAGGCTCGATTTCGCCCTCCCAGGTCAGATCAATTCATTCCTGTGACTACGCTGGTCTGTCACAGAGCCACGTGTGACTGACCAAGATGGCCCCAGCTCAGGTGCCAGGCTGGAGACACAAAATAGGGCCCAGCAAACAATGTAGATGACCACGACCCACAGCACTCCTGTGAAATTCAGCAAAATCCAAAGGTGGGGAAGCCAAAGACAAGAATACAGTCTTTTGAGTGCTTTTGCTTTAACGACTTCACCGTATATATGTTTATATATACTTGCCGCTACAATTTTCTAAAAACAAAACCAACATGAAAATCAATTAGGCAACAGAAAAGATCAACAGAGGTTGGGAGAGACAGCACAGCAAATTAGACATTGTGAAAAATGATGACTTATGGCAGCTAAAAACAGCCAACGATGGATCAAGAATATTCATGCTCAGCTGAGTCAGGAGTGCAAGGGATAGGCCACCAGGGAAATCCTGTGTGCTGCTTCCCTGCGGAAATCGGCGTGGGAGAGGGTGGGCTGGAGGAGCCACCAGTTACACTGTGAGAGTTATGTCACCAGAGGTTAAGGACATCTAGTCTCTCTTGTCTCTGTGCTGTGGCCTGCGGGTCATAGATGCCCAGTGAAGATGTGATGAAGGACTGAGTAAACGAGAAGGTGGCCGTGAGCATCCCTTCTACACGGAGGCCCAGCACAGAAATGCTGAGGCCCCTAAGGTCCCCTACTGGCCCAGGGCCTTGAACTGGCACTGCTCCCGGCTCAGGGAGGTTCGGTCTCAGGCTCCATCTGACCAGGGGAAAGGTCACAGTTACTGAAAAACAGTACAAGGATGTTAACCGGTGTGATTTTTGAAAGCCTGATGGAATGTCAATGAAAGCCTGTACTGCACAGACACCCCAGAGTCAAATGCTAACTACAAAATGGTCTGCGGGCTTTTATAGACCTGGGGCTTTCCTGACCAATGCAAGGTGAAGGAGGACACATCTGAGACACTGCTGAGCAGGGCTGAACCAGAGGGAAGGTGCAGTGGGCTCAGCCCCAGCACGTGGTGAGGCAGCCAGGAAGCTGCGTGTGCTTCTGCGGGTGCACCGAACGGGGGTCAGGCATTACAGAGGCGGGCTGAACACCTGGTGCACAGACCTTGGCCATATCCTGGCACACAGAAACTAAGCATGAACTCCATCCACCACCTGCATGACAGCACTCCAAGGAGGTCTGCTCCAAGTATCATTTATGGTATTTGCATTAGAGACCATCTCTGACTTAAGGGTCTGGTTCCAGAATGTTCACATAAGTTTTCTTTGATGGAGGCTGTAAGTGCTGTATGTGGTGAGATGATTAGGCAGGGAGATGTCTGATCATAAACTGAGAAGAGAGCCCAGGGCCACCCAGGGAGGGTCCTGCTGTTCTCCCAGCATCAGATTATTTTATAACCAAGCATAATTTACACATGAGGAATGGCAATTTTATACCTGACTCGGGGAGTATTTCACATAAAGTGGAATTTATAGACATCTAAGCTTATGGAGGTTGGCGGATCTAAGTACCTAAGTCTAACAAAATACCATTTCAGTACCTGGTCATGGCATGAAGTTGAGTGTCACGAGGCTTAACTCACATCCTCAAGGACACAGTAAGTTCATTTCCCTTATTATTACAAGGAAAATCTACATTTAAAGTAACGATGTTCTATCTCCCTAACACTTTGGAGTTTTTTAGCAAGTACATTCATAAATACTCCTATCATTTTATCATTGCAATGTACCTACGAAGCAGGGAAGGCAGACATCATTCACCCTGGTGGGTCCATGAGGGAACTGAGGCCCAGGTCCAGCGGTCCACTATTCTATACTCCACTATCAGCCTGGCCCCCAAAGCAGTGGCATACAGAGACCTCCTTCTCCTTATTTGATACACGCTGTCTGGGCACCAGGATGGACCATACGATCCCACAGATGTCAGCCAGGCAAAGCGTGGCAACCCATTCCCAGGCAGGCGTCAGGGGCAGAGGGTCAGGCTGGTACCATGGAGCAGGAAGCCCCGCACAGCACACAGCAACCCACCCCATGCTCCACCCATCCCTGCAGAGGGCTCCACACAACCTGGGCACGCGCTGGGGACAGACCAGGTGGGCAGGGCCTGTTCTGCCCGCAACAGGCCCCCCTGGTCGAGGCATGGGTCAGATCCCAGAGGGGCCAGTGGGAGGCGGTGCTGCCCTTTTTTGGAGCCTCTGAGTTTTGAGAAAGGCTCTCTGGATGTTTCCTAAAGGGTGCAGGGGGTGTCACTCCATCTACCACACTGCTCCCAACACAGGATTCAACTGGGTGCAATGCAGGAGTGCTGACACCCTCTCCTGATACACTCGAGGGCCCCCTTGCCTGGCTTGGGGCCGCCTTCGATCTGCATCACTACTTGGGAGCTAGGACGGGGACGTTCTCCAGTGTCACCAGTAGGGCAGGGTACAGGTGAGGATATCTAGGGCATGGCTGTGGGGTTTCCCTCCTGTGCCTCCACAGAACCACGGTGGGCACCAGGGCTCACATTATCAACTCTGTTTTCCAGCTGGAAAAATTGAGGCATGAAGCAGCTGGGGGCCTTGCCAAGGTCAGACAGCTACCGAGCGGCAACGCTCACATACCCACACAATTAACTCCCAGCCCCTAACATCTTAAGAAGGTCTTTACTAATCATGTTTTCATTCCAAAATGGCAATTCCATGTTTACTTCCCCACTGTCATTCAGGGGAAGGGGATGGGGGCGGGAGGGAAAATAGTCTTTTGGAACAAAAGTGAAAGTCGTTCAGTTGTGTCTTGACTGTTTACGACCCCATACACTATACAGTCCATGCAATTTTCCAGGCCAGAATACTGGAGTGGGGAGCCGTTCCCTTCTCCAGGGGATCTTCCCAATCCACGGATCGAACTGGGGTTTCCTGCATTGCAGGCGGATTCTGTACCACCTGAACTACCAAGGAAGCCCTTGGAACAAATGTGTGCGTGAATTTCTAAACGTGTATAGAGACGCATGGGGGAGGGTTTCTGGTCTCTTCCACGTTAGACTTAACAAAAACAATTAGGTTTATAGGACACAAAGTTGGCTACTTACATTCACTTCAGTTATAGCAATATCAACGACGCTACCGACAACAATTAAGGCATCAAAAGTGTTCCATGCATCAGTGAAATAGTGCTGTTAGGCAAGCAGCCAGAAGCCACAGAAGGGAGGAAGCACAACAGGAAAAAAAGAAGAAAAGGACAGTGTTACCAAAGGGGAACATTCTAGCACGGAGCCGCTTGGCTACTTAAAAAATCGCCCTAAAATAAAAATATACTAGGTACGTCATTTTGGGTATCGCTTCTGACAGAGCAAATAAAAACAGTCACGAGTCTGTCTTGCCCTGCCTACTGTACCATCGTCAGTCCCGCCAAAGACCATTCGTGTCTCAAAAGGCTTGCGGATCAAGTTCTACACTAAAAGGCCTCTCTTCCATGCTCTCCCTAGCAAACTCCTGGTTTTGGATCAAGTGCGATCGGGCTCTGTGACTTGTCCAGGTGATGCAGTGCAGGGTGGGGGGGGGTGTGCAGACAGAGACAGGACGGGAGGCACCCTGGGCGGGCACATACTCACGTCGGCTTCGCTGAGGGCCACGTCTACAATGCTGCCGATTACGATGAGGGAGTCAAAGGTGTTCCAGGCGTCACTAAAGTACCCCTGGACAGAGCAGGCAGGGGCAGACGTTCATGAGCATGTAGGAGGGAGACGCCACGCCGACCACATGGGGACATACCCAGGCCCCACAGCACCCACGGAAACCAGGAGCCAAAGGGACGTGACCACACCGTCCACCAGTGGAGAGGGATGTGGGGTGGGGCACCTAAATGTGTGAAAGAGTCCATACACACTCGCAAACACACACATGCATGCACGCACACTCAATGCAGATCTTGGTCCTAGGCGGCACTGGACCAAGCCACATACCTGCAGGACAAATAAGAGGGAGGCACGTGGCGATCCTGCCCTGGCACCCAGAGTCACAACCCCAAGCTGAGGGAGGAGAAGGCCCTCCTACTCCTTGCATGGGGGCCCCAACTACCCCACTTCCTTTAGCCCACTTGAGCACTATGACCGGCATTTCACACATTCTCACTGTGTGCCCTGGAAACAAACCAGTATCCCTGCCCCTCCTCGCCAGTCCAAGTACTGCAGAGGGCATGTCCTGAAAGGATGTCCTCACAGAGTTCTCGGTCAAAGGGACACGAAGGTTTACAGGGAGACAGCCCAGCAATGCACATGGTCCAGGTACAGAGGTGCAGGCAGGGGGTCAGTGCAGGCAAGGTCTCATGGGGGAGGAGCACTGAGCTAGGGTGATGATGGTCGAGGCTCCAATTGTCCCCCAGAGCAGCGTCAACCCCTCAAGAGGCTCCTCTTTCTCTCCTGTCTTTCCCTCCCTCTGCATCCTCCAGGCTGAGAGGGCTCCTCTCCATCCTGCAAGCCCCCCAGAGGCCTCTGCGATCCTGGCCTCTCCAACCCTATGCTACCTGCCCACATCCACTTCCTCCTTCAGGCTCAGCTCAAATGCCAACGCCCTGATGGCTTCTTTGCAGGTCCTCCTCACCTGCAGCTCCCATCCTGGGGAGTCGGAATCTCGCTTGTTCTCTGCAGCTGTGATCACTAAATCTGGGGTCTGTGCCTGAAGGTCAACCCTGGGATAAGCCCTCTGAGAACGAGGACTGTGCTGACTGCTCTGCCCACCCCACCCCCACCCCACTCCACCCCCTGATGAATCTCACCCCCAGCCCAGGGCTCTGAGCTCAGATAGTGCCTGACACATGGCGATGCCTCCTCCTTCCATCAGCATGCCTCCTCCAGGTCATTCAGCTCTGCTCTATTGTCATTGTTTTGGGTTCTTGTATCTTGTGGAAGGTAGAACATCCCTAAGATGTAACTTAAAAATCCATGTACGCATGGCACACACTCTGCATCCTTTTCTGGGCTCAGCACAGTAGGGGCTATATTAGTGCCTGTCATCTCCTGATAGTCCCCAGGAAGCCCTCCATTGGAAGGCGTAGTGGGAGCTCTGTACCCAGAGGCTTCTGGTTGCAAGGCCAACACCTGAAAATCCACTGTGTCTTTTCAACAAGACAGGACGTGTTGTAGAAATAAAAACTCCGGTCTGAACTAAATAAAAAGAGGCCCAGCATGCTTACAACTGGGTGTACTTAGTGCTGGATCAAGAAGACCAGAACGGAAGGTTCTGTGAAGTGTCAGGTCCCAGGAACTGGTATCAAGCGCAGACCCAGAGGGAGCCGCTGCAGAGCCCGGGCCCTTTATGCCACTGTGGAGAAGGTGGACAGGCTGGCTGTTCCAGTAGCTGTGGTAGAGATGTCCATCCTGATCACTGTTAATCACCCCAAGTGCATTTACAGGGGAGCTCTAACACTGCCTGAGGGTTCGGGATTTTTAAACAATTTCATCTTAAAGAATGTACAACCTTCCCGAGCAGCTGCCATGACTTCTGACCGCAGCCCCCCATCTCCTCTCCCCTCCCTGCCCACAGTCCCAGCACCTCCCTCACAGTTCCTCACCCTTGTGACTGCCACCTCCCAGACCCCTCTGTCAGCCTCTAACCAGTAAGCAAAAGCTTGCCTGCCCCAACTCTGTGATCTGTGGTACACGTTACGTGTCTGACGGGAGGGCCTGCTCAATAAATACCACATCTCACATCTTAGAGCTCCTCTTCTCACGAGGCGGGGCTCTTGGCTGGCCAAACTGAGGAGAACGGCGCCCCCATGTGAGGACAGGGCTGGTGCCCCTCAACAGACTGGCCGCACTGGGCAGCGATGAGACCAGCACCCGGCCGCAAAGGCACAATCTGCTTCCCTCACCCAGGATGGCGCTGGACCACACAGTCAGCTGATGACGCAGTGGGCGTAACGCCGCCACTATACCGGACTGTGAGAACACACGTTTATTTTCAGATTATTTGCATCACTGCAAACAGTAACGCACAGAGGGCTAACTGGCGGCCTAGCCACAGAGCACACTCTTGCAGGCAGAGCCTGTCCTTTGTTTAGGGGTTTAACAGCAACGCAGAGTCACAGAGCACGTGCAGGGCCTTCCCCTCACCTCGATAGAGGAACTGATGCCTTAGAAACACGTGGTCCTCAGGAGCGACTGGGCCTCAAGAGACACAGAGACCAGTAAAGACCCACTGTCCCTCCTGTTGCATCCCGCACACAGTCAGCCCCTGTCTTGTCCTGCTGTGGCACCTCCCTTAGCGGAGGCCACACCCACCGCCTGTGCACTCAGGCCCACTCTGCTTTGGACTTTATTCCGCAGGAGCTCCTCGCAGGAGTCCCTGTCTCTCCAGAGTGATCAGTGTTCACCTCTGGACCACTCCTATCAGCCTATGAACTATTCTCCAGCTGGCCCACCCTGGTCCATTGTGACGTATAAAGTCACTCAGAACCAACCTGACAGCAACTTGACCTTTGGGGTTCCAGAACTCTTTGGCAACCTCATCAACTCCCTCTCCAGAGAGTTTACTGTACTCACTAAATTGTGCCCAAATTTCAGAGGGTTCCTGGACTGACACCCCTAATCTAGGAGACAGGAGGCTCGAGTTGGTGCAGGTGCCTGGAATCCGTAGGCTCTGGCCAGGTGGCTCCGCTAGGGGTCCAGGGGAGGCAGAAAATGCCAGCCCTCCCCTTCTTCCCACATCCCATTTCCCTGTTTAGTAGCCTCCTCTGTAATAAAGTCACTGAGTATGACTCAGCCCCCACCCTTCCCATCAAAGTCACCACAGCATCTGGTGACCAGCAGATCAGGCCAGGGCTTCCAGCACGGCACTGCCTTCATGCTCTCTCCTCTTAGCCTGTGACAGGAGGGTCTCCTACAACTGAATGCTGAGGCTGGGGGCCCGCACGTGGAACCAGCAGGCCCTAGCAGCCCAGTCAGAGTTGGCCCTTATTATTTTTTTCCTTTCTCACCCATTTGAAAGAACCAAGCAAGTCATTCCCAAGCAATAACATCGATTATTGGAAAACACTTCTGACTCTGGAAATTCAAAACATAACCCAGATTAACGTGGACATAGGACCAGGAAGTTTGCCGTTTCTGAGAACTCCGTCCTGATTGTCCATCAGTGTCGTCTCCTGCCCAACTACAGGCTCCTGGGAGCCAAGTTGGACCCACAGCCAGGACAGAGTACAGGCGTGGCATGCGTTAGGCAGCAAGGTGTTTGTAGTGGAAACGAGAAGCCCAAGTCCATGCTCTTTTTGCTGCCTGGAGTCTCTTTGCAGATCGAAGAAGCTGAGGCAATCACTGGCCTTTTGGGGTTTACTGAGGCAGCTGAATGAGGCGGTTTTCATTCCAATCCCAAAGAAACACAATGCCAAAGAATACTCAAACTACCACACAATTGCACTCATCTCACATGCTAGTAAAGTAATGCTCAAAATTCTCCAAGCCAGGCTTCAGCAGTACGTGAACCATGAACTTCCAGATGTTCAAAGTGGTTTTAGAAAAGGCAGAGGAACCAGAGATCAAATTGCCAAGATCTGTTGGATCATCGAAAAACCAAGAGAGTTCCTGAAAAACATCTGTTTCTGCTTTATTGACTATGCCAAAGCCTTTGACTATGTGGATCACAATAAACTATGGAAAATTCTGAAAGAGATAGGAATACCAGACCACCTGACCTGCCTCTTGAGAAACCTGTATGCAGGTCAGGAAGCAACAGTTAGAACTGGACATGGAACAACAGACTGGTTCCAAATAGGAAAAGGAGTAGGTCAAGGCTGTATATTGTCATCCTGCCTATTTAACTTATATGCAGAATACATCATGAGAAACGCTGGGCTGGAAGAAGCACAAGCTGGAATTCAGATTGCCGGGAGAAATATCAATAATCTCAGATATGCAGATGACACCACCCTTATGGCAGAAAGTGAAGAGGAACTAAAAAGCCTCTTGGTGAAAGTGAAAGAGGAGAGTGAAAAAGTTGGCTTAAAGTTCAACATTCGGAAAACGAAGATCGTGGCATCCGGTCCCATCACTTCATGGGAAATAGATGGAGAAACAGTGAAACAGTGGCTGACTTTATTTTTGGGGGCCCCAAAATCACTGCAGATGGTGATTGCAGCCATGAAATTAAAAGAAGCTTACTCCTTGGAAGGAAA
Organism: Bos indicus x Bos taurus; assembly: GCF_003369695.1. Taxonomy (NCBI): domain Eukaryota; kingdom Metazoa; phylum Chordata; class Mammalia; order Artiodactyla; family Bovidae; genus Bos; species Bos indicus x Bos taurus. The sequence continues at coordinate 13,577,874 of NC_040097.1, read as the reverse complement.
GTTATGACCAACCTAGATAGCATATTCAAAAGCAGAGAGATTACTTGGCCACCAAAGGTCCGTCTAGTCAAGGCTATGGTTTTTCCAGTGGTCATGTATGGATGTGAGAGTTGGACTTTGAAGAAAGCTGAGTGCCAAAGAATTGATGCTTTTTAACTGTGATGTTGGAGAAGACTCTTGAGAGTCCCCTGGACTGCAAGGAGATCCAACCAGTCCATCCTAAAGGAGATCAGTCCTGGGTGTTCATTGGAAGGACTGATGCTGAAGCTGAAACTCCAATACTTTGGCCACCTCATGCGAAGAGTTGACTCATTGGAAAAGATCCTGATGCTGGGAGGGATTGGGGGCAGAAGGAGAAGGGGATGATAGAGGAATAGATGGCTGGATGGTATCACCGACTCAATGGACGTGAGTCTGAGTGAACTCCGGAAGTTGGTGATGGACAGGGAGGCCTGGCGCGCTGTGATTTATGGGGTCACATAGAGTCGGACACGATTGAGCGACTGAACTGAAGTGAGGCAGCTGAATCACCTACCAACTTCTTCTAGGGATTATCTAGGAAGCATTCAACCCAAGGGTTGACCCATCGTGCCAGCTTTGGGCAGAAACTGTTAACTCACAGCTTTCTAACCAGCATAAGCTTTCCCAAAGGGCAAGTGGAGGCTTGGAGAAAAACACATTCATATTTGGTCACTCTGCTCTGCCTAAACCCCTGTGATGGAAGAGCAGGTAGTGTCTGATGCCAAGAGCCTGAACTCACAGGCTTACCTGTCCATTCTTTTCTTCCTACCATCACTTTTCTGAGTAACCTGCATGTAGCAGGCACTGCGTGAGACAAACACGGCCCAGCCTGTGACCTTGAGCAGCTGCTCATCAGCTAATGGAGGGAGAGACATGGGTGGAACTGATGTTGACAATGCACACTGATCATCTAACAGAAGCACGTGTGCAGGGAGAGTTGACTCTGGCTGGGCTGGGGGGACACTGTCATGAGGAGCCCACATTCCAGACAGGCCTTAAAAGACAGCAAGGTGGACAAAGGGCTTCCAGGCACAGAAGCATGAGCCATGGAGAAGTCCAGCAGGCTGACAGTTGGGGATGGGGGCAGAGGAGGAATGGCCAGGAGCTCACAACCAGAAATGTGGCAGACGTGTAAGTGCGCCAGTGTTTGGTGCTGGACTTTGAATACTCAACAAAGAAATACCTCCCCCCACACCCAAGCCCGCCACACACACACAATAGATGCACGGTCACCTTTGGGTTTACAAGTGAGTGCACAGAAGGTGAAGGGAAAGGGCCGAGGCCAGAGGCAGGAGATAGTTCAGCAGCTGAGTGACGCAGGAGGGAGTAGGGCAGTGGAGGCTGGGGTGAGACAAGCTGGCCACGAAGCCCTGGGCATGGACGTGTCTTAACAGGGGAGAAGGAGACCAGGAGGGAGCTGTGGACAGCTGAGCCCACAGATGAGCCTGATATCAAGTTCTAGTTAAGGAGAGGCGTATTTCCTCTTAAGTGTTTTGGCTGCTGCTGCTGCTAAGTCGCTTCAGTCGTGTCCAACTCTGTGCAACCCCATAGACGGCAGCCCACCAGGCTCCCCTGTCCCTGGGATTCTCCAGGCAAGAACACTGGAGTGGGTTGCCATTTTTTGGCATTAAAACACATCACTGAGATATATGCACTCACTGATGAACTGAAAAGACAGTATCGAGGTTTCATTCCAGGAAGTGCAAAATATACTCCAGGAAAACTGCCGGTGCTGACTGAGCAGCCTTATTTCTGCCAGGGACCCAGGGGAGGGAATGCTGTCCTGGGAGGTGGACGGAACCAGGTGCCCAGTGTTTGCCGCATGTCTGCTCTGCACAGTAGCAGGAGGACAGTGCTCAACCGCTTTCTTCTTCCTCCAAACCCAGTAACTCGACTTTTTCCACACTCCAGTGTCTTGGTGTGTAGATCAGGCATTTTCAAGGCACAGTTGACCCTTGAACAATGCGGGTTTGAAATGTGCAGGTCCACATACAAGCAGATATTTTTCAATAGTAAATTTCACAGCACAATGTGGTCCGTGGTTGGACGAATCCATGGATGCAGGGGAACCTCAGATAAGGAGGAGCCACTCTAAGTTATACTTGGATTAACCCGAATGTTGTTCAAAGGTCAAATGTAGAACCAAGAGCAAAATGCTTAGCATTCTAAACCGTGGGAACAAAGTGTGGCTCCCTGAAGAAAGGCCGATAGCAGAGGCAGGTAACATAGTTGAACACGTGTTGGACAAAACACCACATGGGTGGCTTCCAGAAGCACAAAGAAGGAGACAAAGCCCTCCTTCGGGCAAGAGAACCACTGGAGGATTCCAGCAGCTGCCCCTCGGGAGAATTGGAGGGGAAGGCCAGGGGAACGAGACTTGTTTCTTACTCACATCAGGGCCCACCTTTCAAAACCCTAGGGCGCCCAGGTCACTCCAAGTGCGTGAGGTCAATGCCCGATGGGTGGGTCTTCCCTGGGGAGCTGACACCACCCACTGAACAGCCTACTTGCCCTGCCCTCACTCCCTGGCTCTCTGGCCTCTCGACACCTTCCATGCTTGCTGAACTCACACTCCAAACAACTCTCTCTCTGGAAGGATCCCACCTCCCCACCAGGGAAGCTCCCAGCTTTGTGGGAGGTGGTTCCTACTTCCATCCCCCAGCTCGGCCCTTCCTGCTTATGGAGACTGGGTGATCTCAGCTTGCAGAGCCTCAGACCATGTCCCCCTAAATGTGCTCTCAAGAGGCCCCCTTACCAGCCAGGCCTTGCAGAGAAAAGAAGTCAGGTTCCTCCACTGGTCGGAACCCTTCCTCTTGCGATGCCTTCTCGCTTCCAGGAGGGACTCTCACCTCACCACGCCACTTCAGGCTGTGCTCCACACAGCAGCGTAGCCGCCAACAGTACCCCCGGGCTCCTGCCTCCCTCACTATACCCCATCTCCAGCTCTGGTGCCTCCACACTCCTGACCCTCTACCTGCGAGCACTTCTCTCCCACTGAACCCACCTCCGCTCAGCCCCCAGCACCCCCTCTGCCTTTACCAGATGGCACCTGCCAGCAGGCAATCTGCCCAGCATTCACTGACTGATTCCTGAGTGCCAGGGCTGGGTAAGTCTCCAGGGACCCTGTGGGTCTGTCAAGTGGGAGCACTGATCCTGGGCGGGACCCGCATGGTAGGCAACTCGCAAACTCAGTTGGGCCAAGGGCTATCCAGACGGCCACCAGGAGGGCTGTTTTCATGGCCACCCATCGGCCAGCATGCCCGACGAGAGCCCCCATCCAGCCACCACGCTGCTACACTGAGGCCCACCTGAGCTAACTTCACTCTTCGTATTTCTACGACAAAATAGCTGCAATCCCATCTCTCTTGCCAGATGCCAAAAAGTTCTCCCAGAAGGTGTGTCCCTCACCGTGGAGAACACGACCCCAGAGGACCCTGTGATTTGAGCACTGCCGGAGAGACAAAGACTTTCTGGACTGAAGCTGCTGGGCCAGGTTCCCAGCCCTCTGTCTTCCTGGCCGTCTCCCTCACAGAGATTCTCCCCTCGGCTGCCTCTGCCACGTGCTTCCTCAGTCCCACTGCCTCTGACGGGGAGCAGGGCCTCATGGACTTCTCTGCGGAAGGCCTGACCTTGCTTTGCTAACACAAAAGAGGAGACAGGAGAGTCAGGAAGTGTTTTAAGAAGAGCTTTGCTTCTTGGTGAAATGACTCTCTCTGGCTCCTCCAGACACACAGTGACAACATAAAATCTGTCTGCTTCACACGTACAGCGACAGTGCCCCTCTAGTGTAGATATGCTGCTGCTGCCGCTGCTAAGTCGCTTCAGTCGTGTCCAACTCTGTGCGACCCCATAGATGGCAGCCCATCAGGCTCCTCCATCCCTGGGATTCTCCAGGCAGGAACACTGGAGTGGGTTGCCATTTCCTTTTCCAATGCATGAATGTGAAAAGTGAAAGTGAAGTTACTCAGTTGTGTCTGACTCCTAGCGACCTCATGGACTGCAGCCTACCAGGCTCTTCCATCCATGGGATTTTCCAGGCAAGAGTACTGGAGTGGGGTGCCAGTGCCTTCTCCGAGAGATGCTGCTGCTGCCATAAAGATTTCTCTCACTTCTAATCTGAAGTTGTCTTCTGCTGTAAAAATACCTTGTGGAGGAAAACTACAAAGCAGCGCAGTTTCTAACGGAAATCACTCATTTTAAAACTCTGATCTATCAGTACTGATTATAAATTAGCTACTGACTTCCCCTTGGCCACTGAACTCCCCTCCCAGCTTTGTTATCAGCGGCCCACTGGACACAGCCACCGACAGCGCACACACGCAGACACACACAGACTCACACGTGTGCCATGGGCAATGTGCCTTCTGGGAGCTTCATCACCGGGTGGGGGGAAGACAGGGCTCAGGGATCTGGGAAATGTTCCATAGATACGTTCCGTGTTGCCTGGATCAAGTACTTTCAAAGTTCTTATTCTGCAACCTTTCCATCAGTCCAGACAAATACTGTTCAGAGATGGAAAGGGTCGAGGGATACAAACCAAAATCGCAAAGGAAATCCAGAAGAGTTTGGGAGGGGAGGAAATGTGTATGTATGGAGATATGGACAAGTCACAGGAAACAGCATCTGGCCATGCAGAAGTGCCAAATCTGACCCCACTGCAATCACCCCGATCAGTCACTTACAAGTGTCCTTTCTTTTTGGTCCACAAAGATCTGATAAAGATGGCATAGAAATTAATTGGAATTAAAGAAAGGAACAGTTCTGAATTAGAATCCCACTAAAGTATGGAGTATGTGAAACCATCATTTCGTAATCCAGGTCTTACTTAGATTGTCAGATACTTTCCACACCAATGAACAAATACTGGGGGTCGCTAAACTCATTCTCTAACTTGGATGGGTGGAGGGTTTGCTAGTAAAGAAACTGAGGGTCAGATGTCCCACAGTTGAGCCTGGACCTACTCCTCCGTCTAGTTTCAGGACAAAGGAACATCACTGCTTGCTGAGGAGGACGCCAGTGGTCACAGTGACAGTCCTGGCATGTGTACAGCATGGGGCTGTGTGCCAGGCCAGGCATTCCAGTAAGCATGGCACACAGAGTGATTCTTACTCCTCTAAACCATGCTATGAAACAGGACTACTAGTGTCCTCATTTCATGGATGAGGAAATGGGAGTCGCAGAGCAGAGCAGTCACTCGCTTGGGGGTTTGAATCCAGTCTGCTTCCAGACTCGCGCATCTTCCCCACACCGTACTGTCCGTCTCTCACACTATGCATTGACAACTGTGGGCTGGACGCACGGCCTCCCCCAGGGGACGTAATATGCAGAGCAGTCCAACACAGTTTAAAATAAATGTCCTGTTTTGTCTTAAAGTGAAGAGAAATTTTTCTAAATTAAACACACGAAAGATGGTGTGGCTCTGAGAGGTCTGCAGCTGGTTGAATTTTCCATCAAAGGTGAAAAAGATGCTGTAGACCAAGAACAAAGAAAACTGAAGTTTTTATGCTGGAAATCTAAAAGTAACATCAGGGCAGAATTATATCTGATGGGTTCTGTGAAAGCAATGTCTCCAATGCTCAAGTAAGGAGGTGAGCTTCTGAGACAGTGTGACACATGCTCTTCTAGAAACAGAAAATCTGGTTTCAAAACAATCTTCACTGTGCAAATTCCTAATTTGCTCTTTTTCTCAGAATTGTTTTTATGAGGTTTAGGTTTTACAAATTTATTTTCCCCTGTGTACATAGATGCCCTTATCAGGTGATAACCTAGTTATCAGCCAGAACCATTCAGCATAATCCAGAAACACAAGACTAACAGGAAATGCGCACTTCTCGGAGATGATTCAGCAACAGCCCTTGACAAATGACTTCAGCAACTTACCTTAGGCTTAAATGCAATGACTTTCAAAACCATCTCAACAGTGAACACCCCAGTGAAGACCATGTTCAGGATGTCCATGGCGTCATTAAACATCTTGGACTGCTCGTAGTGCTGTGGATGGAGGCAGAGGCACAGTTCTCAGGGTCTGCTCCAGATTTGCAAAAGGAGGCTCCCCAGCCCTCCAGCCCCAAGCAAGCATCCATCCCACACTTGGACATGGAGGTGACCTCCCCATCCAGCACCCTCTCCCAGTGATCCTACTGACCCTGCACGGGCACATGGCTGACCCCCCACAAAGTGCAGGAGCCTCGACAAGATGAGGGTGACTGAACAATGAAGGGAAAAGAAATCCATTTCCTCTGCTCAGGATAAAGGGAATCCACCCTTTCTCCCGCCAGGGTTTATATTCAGGCCCTTGACCCAGGTACAATGCAGAAGACACCCACAGGTCTATGGACAAACGTATGACTCAGTTAGGTCTACATTTTATGCCATTTAGGCCTATGTTCAATCAAAGTCAGTATTATCTTGACTGTATGCTTTTCCCTACATCAGCAGAGGATCCTTTTCATTCATAAAGAATTCTTCAATTTAAGGAAAGGGCCAGAAAATGTATCCTTGGCTGTCTTTAGAGCCATTTTCCAGACAACACCGGTTTGCTCAAATCCTTACAGTCAGTGGGAAACTGAAACTAGACCTCGGCCACTCTCGTCCTGGCACAACAGCCATCAGGCAGTGTGAGTGCTGGAAACTGTCAGTCCCGCTCTGAAATTCAACACGGCCAACTGATGGGAGCTGCAGCTCCTGCTCCCAGCATGAACAAGGAGAGGAGGTCACACAGGTCAGACTCCATACTCCACGAACCAGAAAGTTTCCCACCGTCATGCTGAGAGTGACTTGAGGATAAGAATGTCACTCAGATGGTCCCAGGGCAAAGTGCCTGACGCAAGTCATCCAGCATCAACTCTGTCTCCCACTTTACCAACAAAGAAAGCCAGGCCTGGCGGATGAAAATAACTTGCCCTGGATCACCCAGGGGCTGAGGAGTCAAGTCAGGATTGAATCCCCTGTCTTTTCAGCTCCACACTGACAGAGCTTGAGTCCTCACCCACTCCCTGGCCACAGGAGCCCACAGGATAGGTTTACAGACTGGAAGGCCATGCTAAGGCTCCACAGAAATGTCACTGATGGTCACAATGTATATACAGTCAGTCTCTTATGCAAAAGAGTGCCTGTAAACTCCTGCCCTGGCAACTGCTAGCCAGAATGGGAGTCTGGCCAAACTGCAGCCCAGACTCATCCGAAAAGCAAAGCCTTCCTCCTGTGAGGGGGCGGCATTCCACCCTCAGGATCTGGGGCGTGGGGCTGCGCCGAAGGCCCACATGTGATCCGCGTGGCTGTCTCCATTTTTACCTGCATGGCCAAGCAGAGTGTGTTGAGCATGATGAGGACAAACATCATGTATTCGAAAGGCGAGGAGTTCACCACGTACCAGAACTTGTACTGGTAGGGGTTTTTGGGGATGTATCTCCGCAGCGGACGTGCCTTCAAGGCGTATTCAACACACTGACGCTGCAATGGCAGAAAAGAGCAACGGGGGTCCTGAGCACGTCTATGGAAGAAGGACACAGTTCTCGTCTGCCCTGAAAAGCCGGTGCACACCTACTGGGAAGGACCATGGATGACGGGAAACCGCCACAGCAACCCCCAAGGGTACCACTCAGCATCACTGACAATGGACCCCCAGATCCATCACCTCATCCACCCCCCACAGCAGCCTTGGAGGGTACGTGGAACAGCCAACGTGCTTTCATTTTGCTTATTAAAAGACTGAGGTCCTGTAGTGCATTAAGCAGAGATGCAAGGCCTTGATCCCCATCTCTGCCTGCCATTCCTCAATGCTGGAATGGTGGAATTCTCCTGCCCAGGAAAAGAAGCCAAGTAATGAGAGGCAAGGAAATCCTCAAGAATCAGAGGGGCTGGGCTGATTCCCTGAGACTGGAGGTCCCTGGCTGCTCCAGGAGGGACCCACATAAGACATCACCCAGAAAGAGAAGCGAGGGTGTTAACCCTGAGCATCTAGTGGTGAGTGAGCTGAGTGTCTGCTGAGAACTTATGAGGCTCAGGAGCTCGTTGAGTTTATCTCAGAACCCCAGGACATGGTCTGTGATGACAGCCAGGGCACTGCCCCAGGCACTCACATGGGGGCCGAGACCAGTGCACCACGTGCAGCCAGCATAGAGGAGCCTCCAGCCTCGAAAGCCTTCAGCTCAGCATCAGACCCTCCTGGCTCCTTGGCCCTCACTGACCCCTATTCTCGGCTCTGTCTCTGGATTCTGACTTTGGACAGGCTCCTCTCCATCCAAGGCCTGGCTCTGCTGTGACCTCACATACTGCCTCTTGGGACCCCTGTTCGGAGCCTCTTTGGGACCTTGTGGTGACCTAGTTTGAGCTCGGCTGCTGCTTGGGTCCTGCCCTGACGCTCTTCTTCCTTGGCGGTGGTCAGGAGGGTGAAGAGCTGAGCCAGGCCTCCCTCAGACTGTGGCTGATACAATCTGCAGGCGCACCCGACGAGAGTGACATCTCCCTGAAAACCCGGCAGTCCTCGTGTTTCCCCTGGCGGGGATGCTATAGCCCGAGACAGACGGTCTCACCACGCTTGGCCACTTCCCCCCAGGAAGCCCAGGCTGGCATATGACCCTTGCTCACTATGTAATCATCAGAGATGGCTACTGATAGAGGGCCTGGGGGAAACTCCCAAAACACAATCTCCGTCTCACAGACTACTTTTCAGGGCTGAAAGTTAACTCATTAATGTCCTCAATTTAAAAGAGATAAGGGAGCTAACCCAGACAGGAGGGGGGAAGCACCCACAGTCACGGAGCAGGTTCAGGGAGAATATGACCAGACCCAGTCTCCCAGCCCTCTCACATCATCAAGCAAGCAGAGCCAAAGGCCCCCATGTCTGTCAGCTTGGTTAAAACGAGGTGCAGGGTCAAGAGAGAGTGGTTCCAGTGCAATCTTGGTCTCAAGGTTAAAGTTAGTAACTTTCCCTGTGCTGTGAGAGGGTACTTCCTTCTAAGTCAGTGGTTCTCAACCAGGGGACATTTGACAATGTCTGAAGATGTTTTTGGTTCTTGCCAAAAACAGTGCAGAATGGGGGGCGGTGCAGAAGGTGCTGCTGGAATCTAGTGGGTAGAGGCCAGTGATGCTTCTAAACCATGCACAGGAAGCACAACAGAGAGAATTATCCAGCCTCCAGGGTCAACAGACCCAAGGTTAACAAAGTCAAGGCTATGCCCCGCCAGGGACTGTGCGAGTATCAGGGGGTGTTCTCTGTCCCCAAGCCACACCACCCTGCATGATGCTGAGCTGTTATAGGTAGGTCATGACCACACAAGGCGGCCAAGGTATTCTGGCTTCTCACCCACATGTGGGGGTAAATTTAAAAATTACCGCCTCATCTGTCTCTGGGTAACTAACTCTCAATACTGATGACTCAGATTGGCTGAGAGTATGCTCTGAGCAGGGCCTGAGCCCCAGGGGCAGAGAGCAGGTGGGCACCCTGCTCTGCACGTGGGGAAAGCCATCAAAAGAGAGATCAGTCCTCTTTAACTCAAGGGACGGAAGCCCAAACAGTGTGTGACTTTAACCTGATTTTTGTCCAGCTCACAGTTCTTATACTCTTTCTCTCCCTGCTCCTGAAATGTGACGATGACGAAGCCCACGAAGATGTTCATCATGAAGAATGCGACAATGATGATGTAGATGATGAAGAAGATGGAGATCTCCACACGGTAGTTGTAGATGGGGCCCACATTCTCTCCGTTCGAATCGATGGCTTTGTACAGCAACCTGGAGAGCAGAGAACCAGTCAGCACCAGCCCCACTGCCTTCTGAGTGCCTCTGGGGGCACTGACAGTGGGAGCCCTCACTAGGAGCCCACCCCAAGTGCCCTGGATACACGGTGGTCCCCCAGGAAGCCTCCTGAGCATCAGGCCAGGCAGCCCAGCACCTGGGGGAGGAGGGAGCACCTGGGATGTATTTGTGAACTGACTGCTCTGAGAACCAAGAAAGATTTACAAGTATTGAATAATGCTCCTTCCTAGTCGCAGACAGGAGAGAGGAAGAACATCACACGCAAGTCTTTGGTGGAACGGAAAGCTATAAACACGAGAGCACAAGTAAGCAGCCAGGGCAATTCCAAAGAACTACAAGAGGTTCCCCAAACTGAAACAGGCACTACCGTGAAATACGTGCCAAGCAGAACTCTGAGCAGAAGGAGGGGAGATTACTGCAGCAGCCTCCAGTTCGATTCACGCCCGTTCCCATGCAGACGCAGCCTCTCCGAGGACTAACTGCACGCCGCCCTGTGCTGGATGCTTGTGCATCCCACTGGAAAGGTGGACACACTGCAGTCCTGTCTCACAGAAGCTCAGGGAGGGGTCTCAGTGTCCAAGGTCAAGGTCAAGGTCCTGGGGGGCAGACTCAGAGTGGAGCCCATCTGCCTTGAGCCCCAAGCTCATTCATTTTCCTGCCATCAGATTTGCTAAAGTGACATGTTTAAAATCTGAGGCCACAGCCAGTGCCTCTGAGAGTGCAAGCTCTCACCCCATGCTCCCCTCCCCCAGGGCCAAGCCCCATCCAAGTGTCCTTTTATTCTGCAGGTACTCCACACATCCAGAGTCCTGCCAGCCCGTCCACCCTGCACAGCTCCTCTGGGCATGACAACTTGACATGCAGACCACCACCAGTGTATGTATATTCTGGTGGCAGGAGCTGGGGTGCCATCAGAGAGCAGAGAACAAGAAACGTGTAAGAGACTCTCCTTTTGTATTCTACTTCCCTCCCCTTTTCTTACTCCACCCGTCAAAACCCAAGTCATTCCTCAGGGCCCCGTGCTACATGTCACTGACGCACCAGGTCTCCCCTGCCTGGCTTGGCTGAGGACACTGACTACATGCGGGCTTTGAAAGGGGGAACCATGTCTAGACAGCTCCGTTCCTTCCACGGGGCTTAATACAGTGTGCTGCGGAGAGCTAACATCAAGAGCACATTTCATGAACAACCGAGTGAGTGCATCAGTGAAAGACATGACACGCCGGTACGTATTAGGACTTGGAGTGAACGGACAGCCCGGGACACAATCAAGGGCCTCTCTAGGACAGCGTAATGGCTTCACTGATGGGGCGACACAGGGGCTGGCCTGAAAAAGGCCTCTGGGGATTCCCCATTCCCATCCAGGGATGCCCCCCTCACCCCATCCCAGCTTCTCAAATCTGAGAGTCCTGGCAGCTGCCCATAGAGGTGAATCATTCACCGAATCAGACAGCGGAGCCCTGTGCATCAGGAAGTGACTGCTAAGTGGCCCAAAGTTACAAAGTCAGAGAAGAGGCCTGCAAAGCTGGAGAAAAGCAACAGGACTCGCTCCAGGAGAGACGGCTCAGCCCAGGGTGCTTTCGAAACAGCAGGGGCATCCCTAGGAGACACATGGTCCTGGTACTCACGCAGGCCAGCCCTCGAACGTGGAGACTGTGAACAGAGCCATCATAGCCGAGAGGACGTTGTCAAAGTTGAAATCACTGTTTTGCCAGATCCTCTCACGGACCACAGGACTATCAACATCCCCATCCTTGTAGAGGATGAAGAGCCCCCTAGACAGGAAAAGAGGTGGGGTCACCCAAGCTGGACATGGAATGGGATGACACGCCAATCCCTCTGCAACCCCGGGCACCATCCCGCTCAGTCCACAGCCAGGCCACAGCTCTGAGCACAGCACAGGCTGCCCTTCTCCATATCCTGGCCTGTGTTTAGTCTACTCTTCGGTTCAAATAACCAGTTAAACGAGTATTCTCCAAAGCTACCAAGCAGACACCTAGCACATGCCTGATCACAAAGGAGAACTACTGAACAAGAACCATCTCTCCTACAATGGGCTCCAAGTGTGCAATGAAGAACCAAGAGCTTTGGCCGTGCAGAATTCCACAGCTCTGGGAAACCAGCCCAGGCCTCCTCTTATCTCTGTCTTAGTTTTAATCGAATTCCTTTTCTGATAGTAGCAATATTCCCAGCTTTCTTTCCAAAAGAATTCTGTAATTGCTGGCACACAGTATTTCTCATACAATTTCACTTCTGGAAGGGTTCCAGCCCCTTTGTTCCACAGAAGAGGAGGCTGACATAGTGAGGGACGGGAAGGCTTCCATGCTGTCACCTCCATGGGGACCCCCCCAACCCACAGTGTGAACGGGGCCCCCAAAGCCCACAGCCACAGTCACACGGCAGTCAGATAACTCTCTGAGAGCCCTGACCGCTGAAAAGAAGTGCCCAGTGAGCCCCCAGTGCAAGCGGCCCAGCCGTGGCTGGCGACATCTCAGGACGGGGACACAAGAACATCTACGCTAAGGTCTCAGCACTTCAGGCTGTGGTTCCATGTCTGCCTTCAGAGTCAGGTGGATGAGCTGGAGCAAGAGGAATGAGTATTCACCACCTGCTCTCTCCTGTCACCATTACTGTGAATGAAAATGAGACCAAAAGGCAGGTGAGGGGAGCACGTGGGGAGAAGCAGCCTGGGACTTAAGTCAGCAGAGGCGGCCAATCCTGGACTCCCGGCAGGTTGAGCTCTGAGTTCTGGTTTGAGGAAAAACTTGGATACGTGGCTGTAGGGAGAGCTAATTGTTATTGTAAGTTTTAGTGCCCATCCTTCAGTTTACTGATTCTACACCAAACATCAAAAGTCATCAGTCCATTCGCTCTCTTTTTTAAAATATAAGGAATCTTTGCTTCTTTTCTTTTTAAAACAAAACAAAACAAAAAATTTATTTGGCTGCACCAGTTCTTAGTTGCGGCATCTAGTTCGCTGATCAGGGAACGAACACAAACCCGAGCCTCCTGCATCGGGAGTGTGGAGTCTTAGCACTGGGGAAGATGGGGAGCTCCTCATGTGTCCATTCTTTAGGGGTGATCAAAAGCTCCGGAACCGGCCTGAGGTGTCGCTCGTAGCACAATAGGGCTGTATGAAATGCCACTGAACTGTGCAGTGTGAAGAGGTCAATTTTATGTTCTGTGAATTTCACCTCAAAACCAACTCCTCCATCTTTCCAGCTATGAGCTGAGCTCTCAGGACTCTTGTCCTCTACAACAAAACCTTCAGAGACACTAAATATGAACAAATCCTTGAAGCTCTCTATCTGTTCTTCCGAATTCCCCACTCCCACGTTCAGGACAGGCTTCCTGGGCGGCTCAATGGTAAAGAATCTGTCTGCCAATGTAAAAGACATGAGTTTGACCCCTGGTCTGGGAAGGAAATGACAACCGACTCCAGTATTCTTGCCTGGAGAACCCCCTGGACAGAGGAGCCTGGTGGGCTACAGTCTCTGGGATCATGAAAAGTCTGACGCGACCAAGCGGCTACAGAGCAACAACGGTCAGGACACTCACCTGCACTCTTCGGGGTTACTTTTGGCTTCGTCTGTGCAGCGATAGAACTTTCCCTGAACACAAAACAGACAGGCAGTCAAACTCTGGTTCCCCCTGAAGAGACGGGCTCGGCTCCGTGCTCAAGGGCCCTGCCCTGTACCTTGAAGAGCTGGACCCCGATGCAGGCGAACATGAACTGGAGGAGCGTGGTGACGATCATGATGTTGCCAATCGTCCGGATGGCCACGAAGACACACTGGACCACATGCTGGGGAAAGGGGCGGGGAGCGGACAGGGGGCTGTTACTTGCCTGTGCTATTTTAGCCGCAGGGTGAACTAATATCAGCCAAGATTTTCTATGATTACGTGCATTTTTCTATGCGTTTCCTACTTGACAGTCCTCTATGCCTTGCCTTGCAGGTAGTGATCTATGGCGAGCTCCCCTCAGTGCATCGTGGCCACTTGGGAGGGACGCCCTGTAAGCAGCTGCTCCTTGGTTTCCTTGAAAGCAGTGAGCTTAGGGTAGAAGAAGAGCCATGGGGCACAGCAGTAGCTGGCACACAAGCCCTTCTTATGTACCCCATAAGATGACTTGGGAAAATGTTAACCCTCTGGCCTTTTGTACAAACTCCCTAAGAACAGAGCTAAAGACTGAACTATACCCAAAGGAATACTATTTATAATGAAAAAAGTAATAAAGTATGACAGTAGTCAGATAAAGAAAAATATTTTAAATTAACAAAAATTTTAAAATAGCAATTTTTAAAATGCTACCAGCACTTGGGAGGGGTAGCCTCATTGACTAGAAATGTTCTTTCTAAGCCAAAACCCACTTGAAAAATCCATCAGGCCTCAGCCAAGCTCCGGCCCAGGAAAGTCGATGATGACAGCTAACCCTGACCAAAGCTAGTCCAGCCTGGGGAGGAATCCGAACCTTAAGTCCTTTCGCTCTGTTGATGGCCCTGAGAGGCCTCAGGACCCTTAGGACCCTCAGAATCTTCACAACAGAGATGGCACTGGATCTAAGGGAAAGAGCAGAGGAAAGAAAGCAAGCAGAGTGTATCACAGTTGGTAAAATGCTGCGAGATGATTTCACTGCAGTGCGATGATGGTGGGACCCCAAGGAGCAGAGCCAATCTCTCCCCACAGGAGGACGGGTCTACTCCTTCCCATCCATACTCCACCACAGTCCTGGATCAGAACTCACGGAGCCCTGAGTCACACAGCTGATGCAGCAGAGATGCGACTCTGGGTGCGCCTGGTTCTTCCCACCTGATGTCTACTCTAGGTGTGACCTGGCCGGGTTGTGCTGGTTTGGTTTTCTAAGTTTGGAGGCCCTGCTGTGCTGCTCTGATGCTGGGCTTCCCTGGCCTTCAAGGAGGCTGCTGCTGGGTGGGAGAGATGGGCAACTGCAAGCCAATGTGCAGGAGTGGCAACAGAGGGAAGGCAGCCAGGGGAGCATGCCTCGGTGGGGCTCTGGGAAGGCGCCCTGGAGGTGATAGCCAGGTGAGTACCTGGGGGTGATGGAATTACCTAGACAAACAGGGAAGGGGCTCCAGCCGAGGGGGGCAGCACCTGCTCAGGCCCTAGAAGGGAGGCTGCGGCTGGTGGAGAATGGCAGGTGGCTGAGTGTGGCCGCAGCACGAGCTCTCAGCAGGCAGTAGGTGGGGGCGGAGAGCCAGGCACAGCCGGGAGCCCCCGGGAGCTGCAGAGATACTCGTGAGAATGTCCGTTTAGGCTACGGCTACACGGCTCCCCACACTGGGCACTGAAGGGAGGTGAGGGAGAGGGTTAGCACAGGGCAGCTTCGGCAGGGATCCTCATCTTCTGATGGGGACAGAGCCTCTTATTCACCTTTAGTTCAGAGGCCGTGTGCACACAGGGCTCTTCTATGGAGAAAATGGTGGTCAGCACCCAAGCAGAAGTGCTTTGAAGTCCACAGGAAAGCAAGGCCCCCCGCCAGACGCTCCCACTGGAGCCTCTGCCCCACGCCCCCAGATACGGCAAGCTGCGGCTATTCCCCACTAGAAATCACTCAACGCCATGGAAAGGCCCCGAGGCTCTAACTTGCAGCTTTGCCCTTCCCAGATAAAACTTTTAGAGACTGGAAGAAAAGGGTCACAGCAGCAGATTTATCCTGGACAGCAAAGAAGCCTTTGATCCTCCAGCTAGAAGGGCTAAAGAGGCCACCTCGTACTACCCTTCCTGTTCAGAAGTGGAATGGAGATCTCAGGAAAGGAGGCCCCCCAGGACCTGAAGAGCCCACGGAGAACCCAGGCTAGAGCCCAGCTGCCCTCCCTCCTAGTTCAGACTTCCCTCACCCTCTTTTGAAAACAAAACAAAAAAATCAGAGAATAGTGAGCACAGCCCAGCAAATGGCATAAACAGAAAAACAGAAGCACAAGGAAGCATGCGCTGTCACAATGCTTTCTGGTGTGGGTGCAAATTAAGCTTTCCAGTTAACTGAACGCCAGTTCAGTTTATAAAAGCGTTAGTCACTCAGTTGTGTCTGACTCTGTGCCACCCCACGGACTGTTACCCTCCAGGATCCTCTATCCATGGAATTCTCCAGGCAAGAATACTAGAGTGGGTTGCCATTCCCTTCTCCAGGGGATCTTCCTGACCTAGGGATTGAAACTGGGTCTCCTGTATTGCAGGAAGATTCTTTACCATCTGAGTCACCAGGGAAGCCCCTCACATAGACCTGCCTGCCCAACAGTCCTGTGTACACACACACACACACAGAATACTTACTGGATGCCAAATGACACCAAAGACACCCCAACAACCAGCATATCCAGTAAGTTGAAGTAGTTCCTGCAGAAAGCGCCTTTGTGGAGGAAAGCGCCAAAGGTCATCATCTGTGAGCAGAATCGTAAGTGATTTAGTGTTTTTTTCTCTTTGTTTTTCTTTCCAGGGGAAAAGAAACCTGGGCTCTTTACAAAATCTTGAGCGAAGTATGACTTTATGAACAAGTGTGGGTTAGGAAGCCAGAAACGCAAAGCAACAGGGCCGAGTAATAACCAAATGCTTTGTTCAAAAATGAAAAAAGGGCAGTTGATTCCCAACACATTTTAAAAGAACACACCAACTGGGACTTCATTATGGCGATGACGAATTTCAAATATGATTATATCACTGGCACGTCCAAAGGCTCTGTCTCAGGGGTGGTCCACATGACCAGGTTTCTCAGGATGCAATCGCTGCCCAGACAACCTGGCTTCCCCATAAAACTCTGGTTCCAGCCCCTCTGAGATGCCAGCACAGCCCATGTTGCTCCAACTCAGGCTTCTCAGTGGGGCTAGAAGTGCCGGAGCCCTGGCCTCACACACACAGTTGACAAAGACACTGACTTCATTTCCCCAGGCCCCATACTGCTCTTAACAGTCCCGAGTGATCTGTCCTTTTCCAAGGGCTCCTGCAAGTCCAGCTACGCTGGCACATGCCAAGTGGGGCTCAGAAGCTGCCACGAGTACCTCATCTGCTCTCTAAGTCACACCCCGAGTGCCCGGAGCCCACACTGCAGGTGCTCACTGAGCTTCCTAAGTAAGGAGCTTATCGAGGAAATGCCCCAGAGAAAAAACTGAAAAACACATGGAGTTACTGCTTATTTTTTAAAAAGATGGGGGAATTTTCAGATAAGTACAGGAGAGGAAGAGCTGGGAGTTAATCATACTAGACCACATGTTACTGCCAATAATCAATCCTCTTTGACCCACAAACTACAACAAAAAGCCCACTTCAAATGTAACCCAGTAACCAAACAGCCTTTCAAACCTTCCCCAGGCTGTCAGGAACCACCCTTTCAATGTCAGCTGCTTCTCAGAGATTCTCCACTTTCGGAATCCCTCTTGTTTTAGCTTATTTTCCACTCTCTAAGATTTCTTCAAAATGAGGATTGATTTGGAAGATTTAAGTCACTGGGGCAAATACATAGAAAGTGAAAAGTAGTAATTGTGGGTTTTTTTTTTTTCTTTTAAATAAACCTGTATCTCTTTGCCCTGAAAGCCACTTCACTGAACAACTTAAAAATGTGGAAAGGAAAATAAAACCTCAATTAACCAGGCTAACAGGCTAAGGATGACATTTCCAAATTCAGTCTGAGGAGATGGCAAATCACCAAAAAAGAAAACCTGGGATGGAGCACAGGCCAGGTGGGCACTGCTGCACCCCACACCCTGAGCCTTCAGCTGTGATGCCCGTCACCATGGAGACGGTGGTAGAATCTGCTCACCGATCCAGGCAGCATCTCACTTCAGACCACATTCAACCACATTTACTGACCTGATGGCAGGAAAATGAACTCAAACATCTAGAAGATTTTTAACAAAGGTTTAAACAGAGGTTGGTTGGTCAGTAATGTGCTAATATTTTCATTAGCCAAAAAAAAAAAAAAGAGAGAGAGAGAAGGACAAAAAGTAACTACTCTATTGCCTGGAATGTTAACTGAGGTTTTATTTTACAGAAGATTTTGTAAAGAGCCCAAGTTCCATGGTAGTCTACATGAAAATACTTTTTTTTTTTTTTTTTTTGGTCCTGAGATGCACACACAAAAACCCCAACATGGTTTAAAGAAACTTGTGGTTACAAGTCCCCATATCCCTGAGGGTCTCCCCACCAGGAGATGCTGCAGGCCACACTGTCCCAGGACTTCAAGGATGCACACCCCTGGGCAAGTCTGGGGTTCTGGGATGTCCGCTGTGGGTCTCCAGACTTCCGAGTCCATAGAAATGGAGGCTGGCTCACCCAAGGTGGCCTTCAAAACCAGGACTCAAACCACATGCAGCAATGGCGACTGGCAGCTCATGCATGGGCAGTACATTCTGGGCACCCTGTCCAGAGGGTGCTCTTTTTGTTTGTGTAAATGTAAGCCCATCCATTAAAACATATATATCTTAACACAGAGAGACCCATGGTATCTTGCAAATCTTGTTGCAAGAAAATAGTGTGTTACTATTTCCGGGCACTGAAAACATAATGCAGTCAAAGAAACGAGAGAGGCGTTTCCTCTGACTTCGAGGTCAGGAGGTCAGGAAGGGTGGAAGAGAGTTCACACACAGCACTGGACTGGTTGTCAGTTGACAAATTTCAGAAGATACTAAAAAAAGGAGCAAAATGTAATTCCCAATCACTATTAGGAAGCCAAAGTAGCTCCCACATGCATTCAAAGGTTTTTTGAAGAAACAGCAACAAAAGGTTGAATGGTTACAGGAAAAAAATCCTTTGATTTAAAAAAAAAAAAAAAAGTGGAGGTTGATCACAGAGGACAAAAACTGAAAATAGCCAAAAGCACGTCACGTGTCTTGGCCGTGTGTCACACACAGGAGCAGGCCCCTGAAACACACTCCTGTGATACCTGTTACCTTTAAAACGATCTCAAATGCAAAAGTACCAGTGAAGACATAATCTGCATAACCTAGCATCTGGAAGGTAAACAAAGAATTGCCAGCGTTATTGCTACTGCTGCGTTAGAGTATGCAAGGATCCATGAAAAAGCCGTTACCTTCAACAGGATTTCAACAGTAAAGATGGCTGTGAAAGCATAGTCAAAGTAACCCAGTATCTGCAAGGCACAACACGTGGAGATGAGAAAATGGCATCTGGACAACTCCCGACAGCCCACATGCGCTCAGAGACCCGTCATCCCGGGAGGAGCCTGTCACCCTGGAGGGAAGTGCAGAGATGCTCCAAGGGCCCCACTCGGTCCATCAGAGCTCTGGGCACACTTACCTCCTGTGACCACTCTTGCTGACTCCCCTCCCAGCCCTGTGTTCTGGGCAGCAGAGGCTCACTTAGCAAAGTGTTTTATTAATAACCTTTGTTCATCGGCACACGATGCTGATAAGATACTTGTGGTGTCAGATTAAGTAGTCTCACACACATTTTAGATCCTTAACTGCCCTTTTGGTAGAATGAAATACGCTGCCCTCCTGCTGGGCTTCCGATTGGAGGGAAAATGTAAACAAAGGTATAAGTGGCATCAAAGGGGGTCTTGGGTCCCCTTCTAATTCCCACCCATTCAGTCAGGGAGCCAACACCTTCCTCCACTGCCGCGCCGGGCTGGATAAATCTGCAAGGAAGAGTTTCACTGATCCTCTTCCACCCGCCCGCTGCTCTGTGTCTAACGCTGCACTCTCTCCCTCAAGGCAGGTTTTCTCCTTGCTGGGCCCATTTTATCAGCACTCCCCCAAATACCACCGACATTATAGCCGCTGCAGTCCTGTCTCCCCTTCTAGGGTCCCTGCTTCTCCACAGATCTGGGGGGCAGGAGGGAGGGCAGGTGGACGGCAGCAGGCCTCAACTAAGGAGGCTCACAGGAAGTCCTCAGCCACGCACAGGGCAGCTGGGACCCTCCAGTGGAATCGGCCACCTTGGCTGCTTATCTTCACGACAACTGGGCTGTACAGTTTGGGGGAACAAAAGAGACCAGCGCTGGAAGGTAACCCGTGGAGCCCACTCAGGCCGACTCCGTTCATTTCCCAGATGCGGATGCTGAGAACAGAGGCAGCTGCTCAGGCCAGGCGGCCAGTCTCTGCATCACTGGCATGGGGCCAGGCCTTTGAGATGCTGGTTGAGAGCCCTGGGCCCTGCTGTGTGCATGTGGGACCCACCCCAGGGGAGTCCTCACTGCTATGAGACTAAGACGAGAACCTCTGCTTCAAAGGCCAGCTGTCCTCCCCGAAGTTCTCTCTTCAGACAGCATTATTCATTTTCCAAACTGCTTCCATTTGGGGATTTATAAATTTTGCTGGAACACTGCTGGTATAACTGTGTTTCTGTCCAGCCAATTAAAGGTCTTTCGCAGGACACCACGGAGGCCGCCCACAAGGAGCCCTGTCCCTCACTCTTATCCCCTCCAAGGTCACAGCAGGTTTCTGTGTGTGTTGAAAGCGGGTGGGGCGCCAAGAAACACACAGCTTCTGGCAAGCCAACAACCCGGCCTGGTACCGAGGGGCAAGGCTCTCGGACTCAGGTTGCTCTCTGTTCACTCTGCCTACTTTTTCTTTTTCACTAATAACTCAGCTAAGGTTAAAAAAAAAAAAAAAAAAAACAACCCGCTGCTAGATCTCAGTTATATGATGTATCTAAGGTAATCAAACTCACAGACAGAAAGCAGAAGGGTGATTGTTAGGGCTGGGGCAGGTGGACATGGGCATAAAGTTCCCCACATAAGGTGAGTAAGCTCTGGAGATCTGCTGTCCAACATGGTACTCAGAACTAAGGATACTGTCTTGTATCCTTAAGAATTTGTTAAGGAAAAGCTCATGCTAACTGTTCTGACCACAGTCAAATATAAACAGTGCAATATTTTTAAAAACAAGACACACATTCATGTGAACATCTATTTAAAAAGAACAATAACATTTCTTGGAAAAGGCAGCAGGGAAATAAACCCATGGGGAAGTAATTACAATAAAAACTAGAATATGAGGCCTGCAGGTAAACAAACTCTTGGTCAATCTGTGTTCTAGGATCAGTTTGTGACATAGTCTGTCACACAATGGTACTTTTTCCCGAAACAGCTTTCCCTCTCTGTGTCTCATCTTTATGATGGAACTGATGACACCCTGTTGTGCTTTATTCCATCTGAGCATTTAGATAGAGACCTCAGGAACCTTAACAAAAGCTGTAACCCCTGGGTACAGGTTGAGACAGGCTCAGGGCTCCATCTTTACGTCACCCAGCCACGCTTTGAGGGGAAGATCTTTTCATCTTCATATCAGGATGCCCATTATCTCATCAGTCTCAGAGATTGGGTTTGCCAGGCTTCAAACCAAAAGCACAGGAAATGGAAAGACAGCACAGGGCTTGGTTGTCACAACTGAAGTCATGGGGCACTGATCTGGTGACTTGTCTAAATCCACAAATCTCAAAAGTCTCTTGTACAGAAAGAGGCACCACAAGGGCAAGGCAGCAACCCCTGACAGCCTCGCACACTGGTGGGCCTGCCTCCCCGGGCGGCTTTCTGGGAGATCAGCTGAAACTGCGCTACAGCATCAAGGCCTGGCAGTCCACAGGCTACCGTCTTGTGAAGCTGTCTTGCCTCAGGATTGCTCTCAGTGCTTATGGCTGACCTGCTGAGACTGACCTGCCCAGGCAAGAACTGACTTAGGTACCAGTCTCTGCCCAACACAGATGCCAGGCAAGGGAGTCAGCCCTGAACTTTGAAAACTGATTAATAATAGAAGATTAAACCCTCTCTTCTCTTTGAAAAGCCACCTACTGGCCCAAACTAACCTAGGCTTCATTCTTCTCCGCTGAATGCCTCAGGTCCCCATCTGCCATCTCCCTGACTTGTATTTCTCATCAGTAACAGTAGCTGTGTGAATCTGAGTCCATATAAGTCTTCCTGCCAACCCCAAGTAAGAGCCCCCTAGGCATGTGACACACCAGGTTTCAATTTTCTTTTCTCTCTGCTGGATGCTGCCACAAGCAGGAAACCTCAAAACAGGTGTGCACATGAATTTGAGGAGGGGAAAAGAGGAATCAAAATGTCGGCAGCGATGCAGAGAAGCACGGCTCCTGAATACACTGTTACTGCAGAGTATCTGAAATGAGGTGTAAAATATATGATTCAATAAAGGTTTGTGCCCATAACAAAAAAATATCTCTGGCACTGACAAATCTGCAGCATAAAATGCCTTCAGGGGAAGGAGGGGCCCACATGAGCTTTGACCCTCGTAGCCCCTGCAGGCCCTGCCTGGACACCGGCCTCTGCCTGCGAGCCCAGCGCTGACTGGGAGTGGGGGGGTCCGCCCTGACACCCTCGCTGGGGGCTTACAGTGTTCCGGAAGGAGTGGCTGCGGATGGGGTCCTCAGCGGCGAGGGCGGCGCTGCTCAGCATGATGAAGACGAGGATGAGGTTGGTGAAGATGTGGTGGTTGATGAGCTTGTGGCAGCCCACGCGGATCCTGCAGGAAGAGCCACCGCATGGATGAACCCTGGAAGGGCCCGAGCCCACCGGCCAGCGCTCTCAGCACGCTGGGGCCACTCCATGGTGATGGACCAGGTGGAGGACCGCTGTCCCTATGCCACCCAAGCCCCACCCAGCAAACTGGAACCACCAGACCATTCTTTCCCTGAAACCCTGAGGGTTCTGTGTGGACAAGCCCCACAGACCATTCACTGCATCCTGAAAAGCAGGAACACCACCCTTCTAAAGGTGAACAAACTGAGGCTTCAGCTTGTGAAAGAACTTTCTTAAGGTGACCCAGCTATGGGAAT
Organism: Bos indicus x Bos taurus; assembly: GCF_003369695.1. NCBI lineage: Eukaryota > Metazoa > Chordata > Mammalia > Artiodactyla > Bovidae > Bos > Bos indicus x Bos taurus. Next base: position 13,555,332 of record NC_040097.1, on the reverse strand, counting down.
TCCCTGGCAGTCCAGTGGTTAGGACTCTGCGTTCTCACTGCCAAGGGCCAGGGTTCGATCCCTAGTCAGGGAGCTAAACTCTCAGAAGCCCCATGGTATTGCCACCCGCAAGTCCCCAAAAAGGTGACTCAGCTAGTAGGGGACCGGGGCATATTTCCAATCCAAGTCTGATGGTGACACCTCCCCACTGTAACATGAAGCCCAGAAGCTCCCTTTTCCTGCCTTGAAACAGAGACTGAGGTCAGAGTTCATCGTAGAAACTCACACAGAACAGGGGTGACCCCAGCAGCCAGGCTGGCTGCATCCTGACCTGACCTCAGGGAGAGAGACTGGGTGTACTCTCCTGCTGTGTGGACATCCTGTCAGAAGTGCTATTCTGGGGGCAGCTGACCCACAACAAGTGCTTCTGAGAAAGTCAAGTGGAAGTCACATCATCATGTAAGAATCTCACAAGCATCTCCCTGCACCCGGTGGGGCAGAGCCATCGCAGCCTCCTCCGGTCCCATGGAACAGGAGGGTAGCACGTGCCCAGCACCCCAGCCCTGACTCTCACAACAGCACCGCAGGCTGTCAGAGCCTCTCCTGATGCCCCCGACAACATCCCAGACTACTTAGTGTAGTTAATGTCTGACTTCCCTTAACTTCAGTATTTGACTTCAGAACTTCACTGTTGGTTTTTTTGTCTATAGAATACATGCAGGTTTTCCTTTGAAAAGTTTTTTCCACTTTAAAAACCAGAAGTCAACTTTATATGAAGGTGATGTCTTGTTTCATTTTTTCTCCCTGGGGCTGCTGAATGCCTGGCTGTGGTCCCTGGAGGGCCGGCAAGCTGTCAGCAGCTGGGGAAAGCCTGACAGTGCTGTGAGGGCAAGAAGTGCTCAAAGCTTTGGGGGCAAATGGAGTTCATTCCTCCCGTATAAGCAGACACAGTGAGCTGCAGGGGTCAGTGAGGAGGCTGAATAACTTTTTAAAAGAGATATGCAAACTCTCAACAATGATGAGCTATAAAAACTACCATCCAGGGACTTCCCTAGAGATTCAGTGATTAAGACTACGCCTCCCAACGCAGGGGGTGCATGTTCAATTCCTGGTCAGGGAGGTAAGATCCCACATGCCTCAAGGCCAAAAAGTCAAAACTTAAGACAGAAGCAATACTGCAACAAATTCAAAAAAGATTTTTAAAAATGGACCATAAAAAAAATAGATTACTATCTAATCTTCAACTCCGTAAGAAGTGTTTCCACCTTGCCTCTCCCTGTGTCTCCCTGGAGCTTGAGAATTTACAGATTTCTCCTCTGACAGCCCAGAACTGCTTCTGCAATTCCAGCAACCTTTCTAGGAGCCATCTATTCCTCCTGGCATTTCACTCTGTCCCAGATGATTTAAAACCTAGAAACCAGCTAGTAAATACACATCTTCCTCTTAGAGTACTTGTGAGTAATTACCAGGTTCCTGGCAAGCACTGGATCATTTTAACAGGAGAAATGCTATTTTAAGCAGGCTATCATGGAGCTGAACTGAATAGCTACCACTTATAAACTATCACTGAGCAATACTGGTACATTGCCATCAAGCTCAATAGGGAAAAGTGATCGGCTACACTGGGCCTCTGAGTGAAGATGTTCAGGAAGCTGGTCAATACCCTCATCTCCCACAGCATCTTAGCAAAAGACTTCCTTACGAAGAAAGGGTCCTTTGGATGGAAAACGCTTCACAGGTGATGACCCACAGAATACCAGAGCTGCAGGACTGCACCATTGCTGTCCCAGGGTGGGGGCGTGTGGGAGCGGGGTCTGGAATAGCATTTCTCCCAAGGCCTGGTCACCCCCCTATACCCCTGTCCAAGCACAGGAAGGCCAGGAAGAGATGAAGAGGGCAAAGGCAAAGCTGGAACAGGACAGGGGTCGGGGGAACGGGGGGCCTCAACACTCAGGCACAGAAAGGGGCTGTGAACCATCTTCCCTTGCACTGTCTGCCCGCCTACCCCTGGCCCCCAGCCACTCTCAAGCACTCTGCAGGATCCGGGGGAGATGGGGCAGCCACGTGACTAGAAAGGGGATATTTACGGGTTGGTCTTGCTGAGAATGAAGAAAGCACTCCCTTCCGGGATGGGGGCGATTTTCTCTTTCATGTTCAACTCAGAGATTCTGCGAGGACGGGGGCCAGCAGGAACCTCAGGTTCATCCTCTTCCTCCTCCTCTTCCTCTTCACCTACTTTAAAGGAGATACTTTTTTTTTATAGGCATGAAATAAGGATTGCATTTGTGTTTGAACGCTCATTTTCAATTTCACATGAAAATGTGGCTTAAACAATGTGTATCAGCTTACACAGGGCTTCCCAGGTGGCTCAGATGTAAAGAATCTGTCTGCAATGCAGGAGACCCATGTTTGATCCCTGGGTTGGGAAGATTCCCCTGGAGGAGGGAATGACAACCCACTCCACTACTCCTTCCTGGAACATTCCATGGACACAAGGTGGGCTACATTAATCAAAACCTTCCAAATATGAACTGACAGTGTGTGGGTTGGGGCTGAGAAGCGCTCTCATCTGGTGAGTGTGTCCCTTTGTGGGAATGAGGCCCCAGCACCAGGTGAAGGTGCCAGCCCCCAGCACCTGGCTGCTTCCCCAGCAACCTCCACACTCAGCTTCAGCCTGATAAACTGTGCAGGGTTTCAAGTCACACACCCGCAGTCTCCCAGGCTCCCTGACTCCACAGGACCTCCCTCCAGCAGCCCGTCAAGTCCCCAGTCAAGGTGAAAGTGTCCAGTGAGTCTTGGCCACTGGCTGCCTCCTAGAGAGATACCCAGTGCAGGCTGCACGCGCCCTGCTCCACATCTGTGTTCTCTCCCCACCACCTGGTGTCTGGGTTCCCTAAGCTGCCCGAGAAAAACCTGAGCTAACCAGCCCACAAGGGGACCGAATCTCTGGCCTCGGCAGCCCCGGCAGCCCTGCGTGTGCCCAGCTGGGCTGGCCACAGACCCAGGCGCTGATCAGTGTGAGGACGTTACTCATGAGCTCAGCGTCCATCTCTGGTGTCCGCCGCATACCTGGCACATCACAGGGTGGGTAGGGGTCCTTGTCCTCATCCTCTTCTCTGTAGTCGTCGATGGTAACCTGGGAGGACAGAGAAGTCTTGGGAGGAGGGAGACTCTGACTTCAGTGGACTCGAGAGGGGCGGTTAAAGACCTAACCCTACCATTCAGCCCGGGGTAGGGGTGTGATCTCCAAAGTGGGTGCTGTGTGAGTGTGTCAGGAGAGCAGGTACCCCCAGATGATGCCCCTGCTTCAGAGAGAAAGCCTGAGAGCAGATGAGGAGCAAACTGGTGTCCCCCCTAGCCAGCCATGGCCAGCCAGCACTGGAGCACGCGCTACATGAGAACCACCTCGCAGGTTCCTGCCTCCTCGCCAGACTGCGAGCCCCATGTGAGCGCAGATCTCACTGCTCTTGGTCATTCCTGATCCCTGGTATCTGACACACCATCGCCACTGAGAAAGGACTTACTGACTCAGTGAATAAATCAACAAATTCAGGAAAAATCCACAGCTGCCACAGTGCCTGAGTGTTCACAGTAGGGCCCTGAGTGCCCAAACCCTCTGATCCTGAGACACCCCCACTCCCACCTCCCAGGGACAGACATCTATTACCAATCTTTGATTTTAATCCCCACCGAGAAGATAGGGACACTGGTCAGATGTGCCCACACCATTCCAATCAAGAAAAAATAAGGTGTGAGACCAGTTAAATATGTATCACACCAGCTCTCTGTCTGAAATACTGTTAACAACCAGTTAAGTGCTCCACTTCACGCAGACACTCCTGGAAAGCCAGTATCTGTGACGGGGTGCCACGCTTTCACTCTAAAATAGCACCCACAACACTGTCATGGTATAAAGGTGACACATTTATGGTGATATCAACAAAATGATTTGGAAACAAAGCGGAAAATGTAACATATACCTTGTTGTCACTGTTGGCTATCTGGTTGACTTCTGGTTTGTTGTTCTTTTTATTTTCCAGACTTTCTTTTCTACAGAGAAGAGAACAGAAGGAACCAAGTAACCATCCTGTTTTATATAGAAAAAGCTCATCAGGATTTTGAATCAACAGTGGCCCATTTAATTGGGAACAACCCTAACAGCAAGAATACAGCACAACCCACACTCAGTTCATCTCAGTGCACTGGGTTCATAACACAGATCATCTTATTAAAATTCTCATTCAAGGGCTAATCAGCACTGGACGCATCATTTATTTTATGATGCCAGAATTAACTGCAGAGATTCATTAAGCATGGGGACGTGACTCCTACTTTCAGCTTCAAGGGAATAAGAGCCAAGGGCCTGGGATCTGCCCAAGAGTCCATCTTTTTCGGTCAGCCTCTTAGGCCAGCCACCATCCCCACAAAGCAGCAGCATGGGAGCCCCAACAGGTCACACCTATGACTGGCTCCCTGGGTCAAACCCTTCATTCAGCAAACCTCCCCAGGGGAAAGGCGGTTACCTGGCAATCTTTTTCCTTTCCTTTTCTTCAGCTTCCTCCTTCTGAGCAGTATTCAAACTTTCAGCATCAGCCAAATTGTCTACAGCGATGGCCAAGAAGACATTCAGTAGAATATCTAATTTGAGAATGTTAAGGATGAAGCATGGTTCTAAATGCAGCTATACCAGGTCAACAATGGCAGTGTCACACCCCTGTGCTCGAGAGGCTGGTGACAGGTTGACTGTCCCCTAGTGCTTTTCACTTTCCTGCACTGGGGAAAAAAACGGCAACCCACTCCAGTGTTCTTGCCTGGAGAATCCCAGGGACAGGGGAGCCTGGTGGGTTTCCATCTATGGGTGGCACAGAGTCACACACGACTGAAGCAACTTAGCAGCAGCAGTGCCATATTCACTTGGTAAAGCCAGGAGATTGGAGCCCCATTTTTCAAAAAGAACCAGAACCTGTAGAAGATAAGCTGGCCAGAAGCAAAATTAAGATTCACTAAAACCCATGAAAACCTACAGATGCCAATATTTCCCTTCATGTGTGTACTACGTGTGTGTCTATACATCTAGGTATTTATGGGTATGAAACACACTATATAAAACAACCTGTAACAAAAATGTAACGTTTTTATGCATTTTACATTCACTTTATGCACTGCGTTTTCTTTGAAAACATGCACACCCACAACCTATCTATCTGGGGTGTGCTCTCCAAAATAAGACCCCAAGAAAGGCTACGCTTTATTCAAATGATGACCTCACAAGGCAGTCTGGGCCTTTCTCATTTGAAACGATCTTCCAAGTTTGCAAATACCTCATTCATGCATTCCACACTGACTGACTAGAGCACATCTAACTTATTGTCAGATGTGCTGGCCTGTCCTTCTGCATTGTCACACAGTGACTGTATCTGTGACTCTTGTGGTTGATTTTTATTTCTTTCAAAGAGTAGAAAGTTAGGTAACTGGACAAGTTACTAGCTTTTCGGCTTTTACTATAATGCTGTTTCTGTAGTTTCCTTGAGTGACTGAAAAAAAACAAAACAAAAACATACTCTGAAGATGCCTGTTTCTTACTTGCCAGCAGTTAAGTACATTTTGGAGAAGCATAGGGATCAGAGGGCAACAAACAGGTCAATGTGACTCCCGTCTCTCACTGATGCTTCCCTCTGGCTGATGCAAGGCCATCTGCATGCAAGACAATGGGAGCCCAGGGGCCCCGAGACAGGAGAGGCACGCCACAGCCCCACACGCCCAGTGCAATCTGAACTCTCATGTGGGTTGCTGAACATGTCAACAAATACAACCTAACAAGGCAATGATAATGAGCAAGCTTCAGGGGATGTCATGCTTGACTAACCTATTCAAGTCTTTAAAAAGAGGGTAGAAATGTGAGTAGATTCTATTAAGACTGTCAAAACACCTCTGATACACTAGGATTACTTTTTAAACAGAGCTGCAACCAGCCTGGGGAAGCAGTTTGTTTTGGGCTGGCCAATGATTTGGCAACACGAGCTCTCCTCTGATGAACGTGGGATAATTGTGGCTCAGAAAATGATCAGTGCTGGGAATAACTGCACTGAGAATTCCTACTAATGATGGCAATGAAGAAATACTGTGTCTCTAGTCTTACGATGACACCAGATTCTTTCAGTAGTAGAAAGTAAACCCAGAGTAATAAACCACAGGAAAATCTTACAAGATTGTAACAGATGGTTTCCAAGAGCGAATACCCAATAGATATGTTTAGATGTATAACCCACCAGACCCTCCTAAACACTGGTGTGCCATGGAATTCGTCTGACAAGACCTGCCAAGCAACTCTGACATGCTGGTTAGAGTCCGGGTTCTGGGGACATGAGAGGAAACAGGACAGATTGGAGACCTGGCTTCCAAGTAGCATCTGTTCTAGCTGGGGGAGATAGACCGTAAACCATTTAAGGACTGCAGAGAGTGATACACCCACTATAAAGAAACTACAACATCTAACTGGAGGGAAAGTGGCTAGAGAATACTTCTGTGCAGATTGGAACCAGTATACGGCTGTGGCCTAGAGAATTAATCACGAGAACAGAAAAAGAAAATACTGATCATTCATTTAACAAACACTGACCAAGAGCCAACTGTGCGTGATCTTGTGGTGTAAGCCACAAAGATGTGAATACAAAAAGAGACTGCAGACTCAGGGAGCTTATCGCCTATTACTAGTTGGCAAGATGGAGAACTGCACCCCAAACTCTAGCAGGAGCCGCAAGTGATGAGAGGAGCATGGAGAGAAACTGGCGGGAGGGCTCCCCTGGGGGCGGGGGTGGGCAGCGCGGCTCCCTGCAACAGGATTTGTGTGGGCTGGGAGAGGGGCTTCCACAGAACACTCCGAAGTACAAAGCACTGTTCTCACAGCAGGCTTGCACTTGGGTTTCCACCCTGAAGAAGGTTCACTAACAAGCCAGAGAAAATGAAGGAGAAAACAGCCCACCAGACTTCTTAGAAGATTCTAGATTAGGATTCTTTAAAATAAAAAAGCGAAGACCAAGGAGCTGTATTCATACCTTGGTCCAAGTTGTTCTCTCACTAAGCATTAATCAAGGAGCTCTATGTGCCAGGTCTCGTGCCAGGGCAGCGAGGGCACAGAGAGAGAAAGGAGACACAACCCAAGGCTACAGGGTCAAGAGGGGCCGAGCGACGTAAAGGGAGGTCTGAATTTTCTAAAACCTAGGGTTAGAGTGACTCTGGCTGGGAGAAGGAAGAAAACAAGTCAGAGAAAGCAGGACAGAGCAGCTGGCCAAGGGACGCGTGATCCCCAAAGACATAGAGACCAGCAGAGCAAAATGAGGGCCAGGGGAGCTCAGATCAACCCACTGAAGATAAACGTCCCCATCCATTCTGAAGGGTCTCAGGAAGTCAGAGATGTACCCCTAACCTTTTAATGGGGCTTGGAGTGGGCCACCCCAAAACAAGCCAAGGTGGCATGTTGATGACTTTGAATTAAAGTTATTCGAGAAACAGCTGGTATAAGAAGAACACTCTGACCCACATCTGTTCCCCTGGGAGCAGGAAACCAGCTCCCTGAAAGGCATCCTCCCTAAGCCGGGAGACAGTGCTGGCAACTGGGGATCCGAGGCTGAGAAGGCTTTACAAACAAAGCTTGTGACTTCTCAGTTACTTTGCTATCCCAAGCAAACACTACTTTGTTTTGTCAAATCTTCAGAAATAATTGATTTTTTCTCTGAAATATATATGAAATGTATATGAACAGCCTGCTTTGGCTATTTCTTAGGTCCTACACCTACGGGGTCTTCATATGTATGAAATTAAATGTATTTTCCTATTAATCCGTCTTACGTCAATTTGATTAGTAGCTGGTCAAAAGAACCTGAAAGCCAGAGAACACTTTTCCTCCCTATACTCTCAAGGGTGGCAGCATACAGAGCACATGGCTTTGTCCTAAGCCATCCCTTGGGCTGTGATGTCACGCGGAGCGGGTGACCACTGGTGTAGCCCACGTGCCACCTCAGGCTGCCTCCGTGGCTGCTCTCATTCCTTAAGGCCCGGAGGAGACTCTGCCGCTCCCCTGCTGTCCCAGCAACAGAGGAGGACACACGGGAACGAGGTGAGGATGCTCATGTTCCCATCACCCTGGCCACCACTGCCCCCACCCCGGGGAACCTTGGAGAGGAGGACAGCATATGGTGACGACAAGGTGACCCCGGCGGTCCAGAAGGATACAGTTACCGCAAATGAAGAGGATGATGAAGTAGATGCAGACGATCATTCCAGAAGATGATGGGCCCCCATACGCCATGATACCGTCATACATCACAGCATTCCAATCTTCGCCTGTCAGGATCTAAGAAGCCAAAAGTGGGATCAGCGGGCAAGTGGACTCACAGTTCCCACGATTCTCCCAAGCTCCTGGGGCTGCCTGGGTCTGGTGTCAGCTGCCTTGCACAATTCAGTTTGCACAGAACAAATGCATCCGTCAACCCATAGTCTTCAAAACATTACACTTAATCACACAAATACATGAGTTAATTATTCTGATGAAAATAAGATGACATTCCCACATAAGACATGTGTACTCTTTGCACCCCAGCCCATTCAGCCCCTGCTGGTGTGTCTCTCCAGGACCTCTGTCTGTCTGTGCATTTAAGCACATATATACACATCCGGCGGAGAAGGCAATGGCACCCCACTCCAGTCCTCTTGCCTGGAAAATCCTATGGATGGTGGAGCCTGGTGGGCTGCAGTCTATGGGGTCGCTAAGAGTCGGACACGACTGAGCAACTTCACTTTCCCTTTTCACTTTCATGCATTGGAGAAGGAAATGGCAACCCACTTCAGTGTTCTTGCCTGGAGAATCCCAGGGACGGCAGAGCCTGGTGGGCTGCCGTCAATGGGGTTACACAGAGTTGGACACGACTGAAGCGACTTAGCAGCAGCAGCAGCAGCATACACACCCGGAGAAAACAGGCAGTTGGTATCTTATTTATTTATTAGAAATAGAGGGTATCATACTATTTGAATTTTCTGCAATTTGCTTTTTATTCTCCCTCTCGATGTATTCTGGAGACCCTCTGTGTCACAGGGTCACTTTATTCTTTTTAACGGCTGCCTAGCATTCCTCATGCTTTATCAACTGTGGAAATGGAAAATCATATCTATGATGTGAATCACTACCAAACAGAAATTTGCCAAATGATTGGAAAAGGTAAAGCAATTCATAGAGAAGGAACTATAAATGGCTCCTAGTCACATGAAAAGATATTCAACCTCATTCCTGACAAGAGTAGTATCAATTAAAACTACAATGAGAGAACACTTTCATCTACCAGACAGGCGGTGATCAAAATGTTTGTGTACTCACTGTGCTAAAAGAGAGTGAGGTGACAGACAGAATCCACCCCCATCACTGGAGGATCAACTACCACAGCCTTAAAGAGAAGACTTAAGCAAGAGTGTCGAAGTTGAAAATGGACACACCCCCTTTAAGCCAGCAATTCCATTTGAGGGGATTTATGCCATAGATCTAATATCACACACGAGCCCCACGATGTGCATGCAAGGCTACCCACTCAGCCAAGACACAGTTTACTATTCATTCAGCAGCAAGGGACCAGTTCCATGAATTATGGCACACCCACACCACAAAATGGACAGACACGGGGGGCTCAACCCAGTGCTCTGTGACAACCTCGAGGGGGAGGGGGAGGAGGGAGGTTCAGGAGGGAGCGGACATATGTCTACCTGTGGCTGACTCATGCTCATGTATGGCACAAACCATACAGTAATTTGTAAAGCAATTATCCTCCAATAAAAAATAAATGGAGGCAGCATTGAAAAGGAAGAGGTACCTTTTTATGGACCAATAAGACAGGTTCTTAAGGACACTTTAGGTGCTAAAGAAGAAAGATTTAAAAAAGCACGTAGAATCAGCTACCATCTGTGTAAATTCATCTGATCGTAGGTAGACAGATAAATTTATTTACATCTGAGCAAGCACACTGGGAGAATACAGAAAAATCTGCTTAATGGTGGTTGCCTCCCACAAGGGGAAATTGGTGGCTGGGTTGGAGATAGACTTGCTACTTTACATGTTTTTCTAACATTTAAATTCTGTGCCATACACATGTACTACAAAAACCACCAGCAAAATGCAGGTTTCTCTGGAAGCATCAAAAAAACAAAACAAGACAAAATGAATAATTCATCAGTGGCCAAAAATTAAGTTTAATTCAAAAAGCTGAGTTAGGGGACTTCCCTGGTAGTCCTGTGGTTAATAATCCTCCTGCCAACGCAGGGGACACAGGTTCCATCCCTGGTCTGGGAAGATTCCTCATGCAATGCAGCAACTAAGCCCATGCACAACTGCTGAGCCCATGTGCTGCAACTTCGGAAGCCCGAAAGCCTAGAGCCTGTGTTCTGCAAAGAGAGAGGACACTGCAGTGAGGAGCCCAAGCGCTGCAATGAAGATGAGCCCCTGCTTGCCCCAACTAGAGAAAATCCAAGCACAGCAACGAAGACCCAGCACAGCCAAAAATAAACAATTCTGAGTTATATTATACTGTATTGCTATATACCAGGCCTGTAGCAGTGATAGCAATTCCATTCAATTCAAAATGTCCAAGTAGCAAAGAACCTTAGAGATCATTCCTTCTAGGCTCCATCTTTCAGAAAACAGTCACTTTACAAAGTCACAGTGCTGAGCAATGGAAGAGCCACCGTGGGAGGTCAGGCCTCCCACCAGGCCGCCCCGCCCTGCCTGCAGGACTCGCTGGCATTACATGTGAAAAGCAACAAGGGCAGATGGGTTTTTAAAATTTACCTGCCAGGCTCTGTCCAAGGAAGGCCACAACACACAAGGAGGGGGCTTGGAACACCTCAGGTGAGAGCCAGGTGGGGTGGAAAGGCTGGGCCTCTGAGGGTAGGGCCACCTGTGAAGCCCTAACCCCGTGGCTCCCTTCTCAGCTTGATGCCCACCAGGGCCGCACCAGCACAGACATCCCTCAGAGTCTGTGTGTCCCTATTCCATCACACGACAGGGGACAACATTGGGACAGCAGTTGTCGCAACTGTTTAGTCACCCTGATTCCTGACTATACACCACAGCATCAGGGCTTTAGAAGTCACACTATGCATAAATCCATTATAACCAGGATTATAAAACTTGCCTGCCATCAAGAATGAGCAAAGTACAAGAAGAGGATTTCAGACCCTATGAAACCCCAGAAACCTCATACAGTCAAACACAAACGTGAGGTTTATTATTTCATAAGACATCCAGTGGAGAAGGCACTGGCACCCCACTCCAGTCAGTACTCTTGCCTGGAAAATCCCATGGACGGAGGAGCCTGGTGGGCTGCAGTCCATGGGGTCGCTAAGAGTTGGACACAACTGAGCGACTTCACTTTCACTTTTCACTTTCATGCATTGGAAAAGGAAATGGCAACCCACTCCAGTGTTCTTGCCTGGAGAATCCCAGGGACGGGGGAGCCTGGTGGGCTGCCGTCTACAGAGTCACACAGAGTCGGACACAACTGAAGCGACTTAGCAAGACATCCAGTGATCTCACAAAAACATGAGATCACAGCACATCCCTCTGGACTTTGACGCAAAATAAATGACTTATATGGCACAAAATTAATCAGAGTGTTATTAGAACAGAGGTTGCTGGTACAGTGACGATGGAATCATTTTGCCTTGTTGAGTCGTGGACAGACGAGAAGGTGTCTCCTAAGGCGCCACCCAGGGATAGGAGGGCGGGGCACTCACCTGGAACACTGTGAGAAGGGCTTGCGGGAAATTATCGAAGGTGCTCCGCTTGGTTTGCGTTTCATCAAAATTAAACTTGCCGCCAAACAGCTGCATCCCCAGCAAGGAGAAGATGATGATGAAGAGAAAAAGCAGAAGCAGCAGCGAAGCGATGGACTTCATGGAGTTTAACAAGGATGCCACCAAGTTGCTCAGGGAGGTCCAGTGCCTGCAAGTCAAGACGAGGGGGTAAGCCTAGGGCGCCGTGTGGGGTGGAGCAGATGGTCCCCCCAAGTGGGGTCGGGAAACCCCTACAGTGAGCACACGCGTCCTCACCTGGTCACTTTGAAAATTCTCAAGAGCCGCACACAGCGGAACACAGAGATGCCCAGGGGAGACATGATTTCCAGTTCCACCAGGATCGTCTCGGTAATTCCGCCGCACACCACGAAGCAATCAAACCGATTGAAAAGAGAGACAAAGTACGCCTGGAGACCCAAGCTGTACATTTTGACCAGCATCTCACAGGTGAACAGAGCCAAGAGGACTTTGTTAGCAATATCTGGAAACACAAGGAGCACGTGTCCATGGGATCTCAGCATGGGAGCATCTCTGACCCCTGGTCCCCCACCTCCCCTCCCACCAGCCGCTGCCAGAAGGGCCCCAAGCTCTCGGCCCACAGTTTTGTTCTTGCCCTCTCTATAGAAATGTGGCAGGAACACCCATGGTCCACTTGTCTTCCAGGCTCCGGTCTTGCTTCTGCTACCACCCAGACGTGTGCCCCCTAGCGAAGTTCCTTGGTTTCTCTGGGGTTCACTTTCACTGACTGTACAATGGGGAGGGGCAGCTTACCACATAATCTCTGTGGCTTTCGAGGCCTGAAAGCCTACAAGTCTGCATTTAGACCATTGTATTATTTTTATTTGTTTCAGTCACACAAGAAATCTGTCTGGTCTTACTTACTGCCCCCAGATCTAAGAAACAGCTGCCTGTCAAGGTCACTTCAAAAAATGCCACCCAGCAGGCTGGAGAGTTGAGTAGAAACAGATATAACTTGACATCAGGTAGGTCTTCACAATGGCTCAAAACTGTCCAACTCAGAAAGGGGTGAGCTCCCACACCACCCTGCTGGGGCAGTCGAGGTGGGCAAACAGCCACCACTTGCCGAGGAAACTACAGCGGAAAATAAAGCTTCCAGCGGGCACAGGGAGGAGGGATATGAGGTCCCTTCCAGCTGCCAGAGTCCTTGATCCCACACAGGGTTCAGACAATGAGCTGCTCTGGAGTCATTAGCTCCAACGTGCATCACACACCACACGACCCGGACCGCACACTCTGGCCAGGTGCGCCTGTGCTTGGCTCTGCCACCCTCCAAGTTCCACTGCTCACTGGAAATGGTCCTGGACAACCACACGTCCATCTGAAAAGACTAGACTGCAGCTGGGCAGCCTCGGGGATCCCCTGTTTGGAGCAAAAAGGGAATGGCTTCTGCTTATACCTTGAATCTGTGTCAACCAGTCAGGCTGGTTGTAGTGCTCGGAGGAAATGGTTAAGGTGTTGAGAAACACCAGGACAATGACCAGCCAGTAAAACGTGACGGACTTCACAGCAGCCCTACACCTTCTGCGACTGAAGCGGTTCCAGCGGCGCCAGCGGCGGCTGTAAGAGAAGCAAACGTTACCCCCTGGATGACAGACACACACAGCACCTGATCAATATCGCTAAGGAATGACTGCACTCTGGAGGTCCCCACCAGGGCCGGGGTGCAGGGAGGAAAGAGGAGAACAAATGACACAGAAATGACCAGACCTCATAAGACAAATAACGGTGGTTTTAAAAGATGACTTTTTAAAAGCACAGTATTGACTTGATCATGCTATCTGTTTCCTTCCTATGGCTGCAGATAACCCCGTAATTTGTCATATGCAGTCCTCAAGCCGGTCAGGAAATCTAGATGTTCAGAGTCACCAGCTTGTACACATCCACAGTTCACATGCCCACCACGAGGCTCTCGGGTCTGATTGAGCTGTCAGCGCACAGAGACGCCAGCTTATCATCCACATCTCTTGCAGCACCTCGATCATCATGTGGAATTTATCAGGCAGCCAAGGGCTCCAAAACCTGAGTTTTCTTTTTAGGGAACCCTTCAGTCCTTTCGTAAATCTGGGAGGTAGCTCTGGAGCCAGAGAGAGTCATCAATGCTGAGTAGGACATGAGTCGTACTCCTGAGTCATCAGGTGCCCTTTCTAACTAGCAATGCTCAAAATATACCTTTAGGAGGAGAGCTAATATTGAATCATGTTTCCATACAAATAAAATGAACTAAGCCAAACAGACAAGCAGCATGTTCTCTACCAACTCCCAGTTGCAATATGTAATTAGAGTATTCTCGGCCTCAGCCCGTCTCCCTACGGGAAACATTCCCTGCCACGGGACGGTTTGGTGAAGGGGGTCTCAGAGAACGGCTGACCGAGTGGCAGTGTCAGCCCGGTCCGGGCTGTGCTCACAGACTGGGGTGGTGGGCGCTTCCTCTAGCACTTGAGTCAGGAGAATCTGCAGGCTGTGTCAAGGCTGCAGCCCTGGCTGACTCAGCCGCACTGCTCTGCTAAGAACACTGTAACCCAGGGGCCAATGAAAGACTTGCGCCAGCTCTTTGGCAAGACCTGGAACAAGCGAGGTGCATTGTATTCCTGCTCTTGCTATGTGGGTTTCTGATGGTAACAGCAGCTGGAAACATGATAACAAGAGTAGAAAAATTCCACTGAGGACACTCAAAACTGTTCCCACAAGACTGGGTTTCTCCCATGATGCATAATGCAATACACACAAGCAAGGTGGCCTGAACGACATCCAGCCCAAGGGCACGCAGCCTTGTCCCTGCAGCCCTATTCATGCTGCAGGGACAAGTGACAGATGTCTCCCAAGTCCGGGGGAGGCTCGGTCTGTGACCCCACCCTGTAACAGTATGAGGGCTGTGGCAGGCAATCACCCACACCAAGTGCTACGCCCAGGGTACTGCGTACAGGAGGAAGGAGAAGGGAGCCACAAGAGAGCTGAAGGGTCAGGGAAGGCCTCCTCAGAAAGCTGAGGTTTGGGCTGGCTCTCCCTCTCGAAAGCTGAATAAGGATTAGCCAAGGGTGGACAGGGAGAGAGCAGGGCGCTCCACTTAGCTCCCGCCAAAGAGACTGGGTGGGAAGAACTGGAGTGTGTGGTCCATTTGACAGCTGGAGAGCAGTCCAGAATAACAAAGTGCGAAGTCTGGGAGGAGTGTCTAAATACCCCAGAGGTCAGAGGGTGATCTGGGGGCCAAATTATGAAGAAATTTAAATGTCCTCTGGCAACAGGAAATTCATGAAAGTGCTTTTCATTTTGAAAACGCTGTTAATTTTTTTTTTTTTTTTTGGCCTCGCCACACATGCTGTGGGGTCTTAGTTCCCCAACCAGCGATGGAATCCATACCTCCCTCATTGGGAGTACACAGTCCGAGCTACTAGACTACCAGGAAAAGTCCCCTTAATTTTTTTAAAGACAGGTTTATTAAGATATAACTTACATATGGCAAAATTGACTTCTTTTTCTTCTAAAGTTTGTAATCACAACCACAATCAAGACGTAGAATATTTCTAGCACTCAAAAAAAAAATCCTTAATGGCACTTTATAGTTAATCCACTGCTCACCCTAGCCCCTGAAAGCTACTGATTTGTTCTCTTTCTCTATTATTTTGCTTCATTCAGAATCCTATCAACCGAATCATACAATATATAGCTTTTTGAGACTGGCCTCCCTCATTTAGAAAAAGTTCATTTGTGATCCATTTGTCTTATTGATCTCTCAGTAGTTTTCTCCCTTCTTGTTGCTGAGTTTCAGTCCATCATATGGATGAACTATAATTTGTCTACCTTACCATCTGATGGGCATCTGAGTTATTTGCAGCTTTTGGCAATTATAAACATATAAATGTTGTATTTATCAATTATACATATATAATGTTTATGAATAAACATTCATGCAAAATTTTTTGTGTAGGCATCTATCTTCATTTTTCCTATATAAATACCTTAGAGGTGAATTGCTGGGCCATATGGTAAATACGCTGGACTTTGTAAGACACTGACAACTTGCTTTTAAAATGGCTGTGTCACCTGACCTGTAGCAGTATATAAGAATTTCCACTGATGTGCATCCTTGTCAAAATGCCAGCTTTCAACATTTGATTCATTCTATAGGTGCATCATGGTATCTCAGCTGTGATTTTAATTTGCATTTCCTAATGACCAGTGGTCATTTCATGTGTTTATTTGCCATCTACATGGACTGTAGTCTGCCAGGCTCCTCTGTCCATGGAATTCTCCAGGTAAGAATCCAGGAGTGGATTGCCATTCCCTTCTCCAGGGAATCTTCCCAACCTGGGGATCGAACTCAGGTTGCCTGAATTGCAGGCAGACTCTTT
Source organism: Bos indicus x Bos taurus (assembly GCF_003369695.1). Taxonomy (NCBI): domain Eukaryota; kingdom Metazoa; phylum Chordata; class Mammalia; order Artiodactyla; family Bovidae; genus Bos; species Bos indicus x Bos taurus. Next base: position 13,539,148 of record NC_040097.1, on the reverse strand, counting down.
ACCATCTGAGCCATGAGGGAAGCCCCCTCTATGACTACATGCCTACTAAAAATCTAGTGTCCATTTTTATTGGGTTGTTTTATTATTACTGATACTATTCTTACGTATACTTGATACTAGTCCTTTCTAAATTCTGTTTTGCAATAATTTTTTCCTCCAGTCTGCAAATGATCTTTTTCTTTCAAGAAGTAGTAGTTTTAATTTGGATGAAGTCCAATTCATCAGTTTTTCCTGTTATGACCAGTGCTTTGGGCGTTGTACCCAAGAAACTTTTGCCTAACCCAAGGTCACTAAAATTTTCTATATTTTCTTCTAGGATTTTTTTTTAAAGATATTTTATTGATAGTTATGCTTTAAATTTCCATTATTTCTTCCCTTTAATATTTCTTATTGATACCATTCATTATTACTCCCTACTTAAAGTGACATTAATTCTCTAAAGCAAATATTAAAAATTCAAAAAGAGTACAAAGGGCAAAATAGAAATAAACCATCAAAACAACAGAAAACAGAAAGCATGTTACTTCTGACTACACAAAGAGAATGCAATATATATGCACATACACGTACATATGTATAATGCTCTGCAGAAATCTCAAAGAGTTTATCAACTGGCTTTTTTACATATTGGGTTTAGAATATCAATAAATATTCTTTCACAACCCAGATATTAATGGCTGAGTATGGTCCAATAGCAATACTTTTTTAATTTTATTTTATTTTTAAACTTTACAATATTGTGTTAGTTTTGCCAAATATCAAAATGAATCCGCCACAGGTATACATGTGTTCCGCATCCTGAACCCTCCTCCCTCCTCCCTCCCCATACCCTCCCTCTGGGTCGTCCCAGTGCACCAGCCCCAAGCATCCAGTATTGTGCATCGAACCTAGACTGGTGACTCGTTTCATACATGATATTATACATGTTTCAATGCCATTCTCCCAAATCTCCCCACCCTCTCCCCCTGCAACAGAGTCCATAAGACTGATCTATACATCAGTGTCTCTTTTGCTGTCTCGTACACAGGGTTATTGTTACCATGTTTCTAAATTCCATATATATGCATTAGTATACTGTATTGGTGTTTTTCTTTCTGGCTTACTTCACTCTGTATAATAGGTTCCAGTTTGATCCATCTCATTAGAACTGATTCAAATGTATTCTTTTTAATGGCTGAGTAATACTCCATTGTGTATATGTACCACAGCTTTCTTATCCATTCATCTGCTGATGGGCATCTAGGTTGCTTCCATGTCCTGGCTATTATAAACAGTGCTGCTAGGATTTTTACAGTTTTACAAAAAGAATTCCATGGACAGAGGAGCTTGGTGGGCTAGAGTCCGTGGGATGGCAGAAAGATGGACCGACTGAGCAACCAACACTTCACCTTCAGTTCTATTCCACTTTAAGTGAATTTTTGTCCACAGTGGTAAAACACTGTTTCTAACTGAAAAATAATACTTATATGGGAAAGTAACAAATCACTGGTATACAGTTCAATGAGTTTTTACCAACTGATTATGTAACCTGCACTCAGAGCAAGTAAAACCATTACGAGGAACTCAGAAGACCTCTTGAACTTCCTTCAATGGAAAAAGTTTACAGCAGAAAAGTGACAGGAAGTATCTCTCTTAGAGGAAATGACTCTGGGAGGGTATACAAAAAGGGTTGATTAGTAGGCAAAACATTATTCATGGTTGCATCTTACTGATCTGTTTTTTTTGGGGGGGAGTGGTTCTTTGGCACCTACTACAGTTCTACAAGGCAGGTACTTATTGTTTACTGGGCAGGCTGATCTTCTACATGAGTCTTAGAGCCCACAGTATAAAAAAATCAAGTCTAGAGCAATTCTACATAAAGTTCAGAAGGTAGAACACAAAAAGCCCACACAAGTTTAAGAAAAATTAGGGAAAGAAGATACTGACCTGAGCTTGGACTTTGAGATGGCTTGACTGAAAGAAAAACAGAAAGAATATGATTCCTGTTAGGAAGGCTCCAGGATATGTTCCCCTCCACCTTTCAGCAGAGATACCATAAAAGCCATGCATGGAAGCCTGGTTCCAGCACCGCTGGCTCCTGAAGTGAGCCAGCTGGGGTGAGCATGGAGCAGGGGGCCAGGCAAGAGAAGACTCTCAGCTGCCTGAGCAGCCCTGGCACAGGTGGAGATGACAAGGGTTCTTCTCCCCCCACCCCCAAACTGCTCACACTGCAGCCAGCGGGGCTGCTCCTGCCCACAGCTCAGCCACGCATCTCCACAACAGCACGTGCTGCTGCTACAGTGAGAAGAGCCCTGGGCTTGGAGCTCCAGCTCTGCTCTTCACTCTACGAGAGCTCAGGCAAGCAGCACAGCTTTTTCAGCCTCAGTGTGCTCATCTGTAAAATGGCAAGACAAACCCATTCCCTACCTACTTCATGCTATTGTAGGAGGGCACAGCAAGGAGGAGGAGGAAAATTTACTTCATAAACTGTTGAGTTTCCTGCTCCTAACATCATTTTTATGCATCTCCGCCAAGGAGATCAGATTCTCTTAAAAATGACACCTGTACTCGACAGGCATAAGACCTAAAGGACACCAGCAGAAAGCAAATAAAAGAGAATTGCATGGGGCTCCCCCAAAGCAGGCGGTGCTTGGTGCACTGCACGCAGCTGGAGTGCCTGCTCCTGCAGCTCAGTGCATCCAGAAAAAAAGCCAATGTGTGCTCATGTGAAGGCATCCTCCAAGGTTAGGAGAGGGGGTGCAGGGCTCCAAACAAAGTGTATGAGCCGAGAAGGGCAGGGTCTCGTTATCCAGCCACTATGCACAGGTTGGGAGAGCCCGTAAATGAAGGAAACTTAAATAGGGAGCACATTCTGTGAGCAATTCTGCCATACAAGCCCTTCAAAGCACTGACGCCAGCACCAGGCTCAGAGAAGCCTTTACCCCCAGCGCCGACACCCAGAGGGCCCGGCCTTGGCAGCGCCTCTTCTTCTCCACCAGCACCTAGTGGACACAGGGAATTGCCAGGTTACCTGGCTCAGCCCAGGCAGGTTCCATCTCAGCAGGACGGACCGCTTTGGAGGACGAGGCAGGTGATATGCTGGGGGTCTGGGGGGCCAGGGCTAGGAGGGGGACCAAGGGGCCCAGGGTGAGCCCGCCCACCCCTCTTGCATCTGAGGCCATGGCTCCAGGCTCCACCGAAACCTGGGCAACTCACTCATATCTGCTTCTCTAAGAAGCCAGGAGGAGCCCAGAGGACAGCGCCTCAGCCCCACTCACCAGAGACTCCCACAGCAGCCTCGGTTCTCGCCTTCCCCGCTCACGTTCTCTGTGTTCACAGACTCCGTCTCACTGGTGGGCATGCTGGCTGCGGGGAGAAGAAACGCTTTAGATTGTGCCGTGGCTTCAGGAGTTGGTGACGGCCAGGGAAGCCTGGTGTGCTGCCATCCATGGGGTCACAAAGAGTCAGACACAACTGAGCGACCGAACTGAACTGACTGACTGGATGCCCTGCGCACCCAAGGATGGGACAAACGCAATCTCTGCCTCCAGGATGAGCCTCTGGGAAGCTGGGAGGAGGGTGAAGAACATGATGAAGGGTCCCCAGGGACCTGACTGGCAAAAGGAGGTGCTGAGAAGCCCGGTGTCTCACAGAGGAGCCTTCACTTCCATGATCTGCCAAGGAAACCCAGAAAATATCCCAACAGGAAGAGAAACCCACTATCCAACTTCCCAAGGAAAGAAGCCTGGGGACCAAAGTGAGCCCTGTAGCTGTCAGTGCCAGCGTACTCCTCTGATTTCCAGGTTTGCCCTGAGAGGCCATCACAGCGTCTCAGTTACAGCTACATCTTTTCTAGTGCCCGCAAGAAGTACTCTAGAACATCTGTGAACAAATCTAAGATTTCATAAACAAATTCTTACTTTAAATATACTGAAGGAGAGGAGATATTATCAAGGGAGGAGCATATGAAGGTACCAAGCAAAGAATCTCTTTAAAAACGGAAGTATTCAACTCATTTTCCGTTAATCCTACCTGATGTTCTTCTGCCCAGCTTGTGAAGCCAAGATGCTGAAGGACGTCAGTTAGATTAACAAAAAAGACTGTTGACCAAAGATGCCTGCACTAGAGCTCAGAACATGGTCCTATGGGGAAAGAAGGTTTTCTCCCAACCAGCGACCAGAGGGCAAAGCTGTCTGTAGTCCTAGTGCACCGGTGTCTCTGGGCACTTCTTCCTTCCCCACAGCACAGCATCAAGCAGAAGCAGAGGAAAAGTTGAAACATACCCACTCAGGTCAGGAGGCCCAGGGACCCATTCAAGAGTCACCATCTGGCACATGGGTATTTTCTTCTCCTCCGCTTGATTCAACCCTAGAAACGTCTCCAACATGTGCTGGGGAGCAGGCGGCAGAGGAGGTGCAGGACACAACGAGGGACCTGGCCCTGCGCCTGTCCTGGACGACCCAGGGGAGAGGCAGCACCCAGTGCACTTCGGTCCACCAAGATTAGAGCTGCCTCAGGGGTGTGGGCAAGTGCTGTAAGGAATGACTAACTCTGCTCTGGGGTTAGGAGCCGTCATCAAAAGCCGAATAATGGGAGAATCACCCCCACACGTGCATGTCTTTGCCCTGATGCATAATTGCGAACTGCAGCGACCTGGTTTTGGAGACCTGATGGCGTCAACAGGGAGGCCTTTCCCCTGCAAGCCCTAACCATATGGCTCCTCCTCTGAAGGATGCCTGAGTTTCAGCTGTAAAACCTGACAGAGGTACCTGGAGCGCCATGGGGAGCAGTCTGAGCCCAGCCCAGACTGGCCTCAGGGCAGCGCAAAGGAGCAGAACCAGAGAGCTCTGTAGGTGCGGCTGCACAGCTGTGGACCCTGCTCGGGGGACAGACAGGGTGTGAATGACAAGGATGGACGTAGACCCCAGAGAACTGAGAAACACCTTTTCTGAGGCACCAAAGACGACCCCTTCCCTCCTGTGAGCACCCAGAGGACTGAACCTGCCCGGGTGAGGGGGTGAAATAGCCATCTCCAGGCACACTGAGGCAAAGGCTTCAAATGGGAAGGCAAAATGAGCAGAATTACAGATGATACAATACAACCAGTACTCTCACAGAATAACCCTTTTCTTCCTTAGTCAAGTCAAAAGAAACCAACTACAAATTTGATTCACTTTTTCACAACTCCATGCAAAAACACAGACACAGAACCAAACAAACCGTAAAGAAAAACATCACAATCCAATCACAGAAACCTTAAACAAAAAGCTCCATCAAGAGACAGAAACACACAGGAGGCTGCTCATACAATTTGCTTCTCCACGACTATTCCATGCCTGACTTCAGCAGAAAGACTAAAAAGTCATAAGAGTCAGCCAAGTTCACTGTTACAGGTTACTCCCACAGGGTCACCCTCTTCTTCAGGAGCAGGACAAGGAAAATCATGGTGGGAGACCCTTACAGATATGACCAGGAGTCATCTCTGCAGAACGTTTTTCTTGGTGGTTACTGCCACCATGGACAGAAGCTGAAAGCAGCAGGGTGGGGGTGCCACTGGGTGGACCAGGGTTCTCAGGCCTCAGCAGGGTCCTGGCTCTGCCCTGGGCAGTCCCACCTCTCTCCAGGCTTCTCCAGGTCCTGTCTGAAAAGTGGGAACACTATCCCTAGGCTCTGGAGGGTCACTTTCCTCTACAGCAGTGTAATACTTCATGGTTCTAATATTAATCATGTTGTAAACTCAGCCACTATGTCCAAGAAGAACAAACTTCTTTTCATGGGCAAAACTCTGTGGCTTTTTACTCTCTGGGGCCATGTCCCGTGATGATATCAATAGAATTACTGCATGTAAGCTCTGGGAGTTGGTGATGGAGAGGAAAGCCTGATGTGCTGCAGTCCATGGGGGTCGCAAAGAGTCAGACACGACTGAGTGACTGAACTGAACTGACTGAAATTCAGTCACTATTTCCAAGAAGAGCAAACTTCTTTTCATGGGTAAAACTCTGTGGCTTTTTACTCTCTGGGGCTATGTCCCATGATGATATCAATAGAGTTGCTGCGTTTCACTCTTAAAGCTTGTTTTTCAAAAGATCTGATCCAAACAGATAACTCACAGCCTGCCCATGGGAAAGGTGGGGGGACACTACTTTGCATTTCTGGTTCCATGTCAACTAGGCAATGAAATGTACAAGCGCTCCCTACACTGAGGTTGGGGCTGCAGAGACAAGAAGTCAAACTGAAGTCCCCAAGCAGAAACTGAGGCTAACTGTGGGGCATGGTGTCAGGACTGCACTGACGGAGAGAATCCTCCTGCTTGCCAAGCGGGCTCCACCCTTCAAGTAGGATGGGGCAGTGGTTGAGAGCAGGCCTCTCAGGTTGGCCAGGTCTAACCTTACCCCCACATTTGTGACCGAACTTCTCCAAGGCTTCATTTTCTCATCTGTTGAAATGGGACGTACTTTAACTTCACTGGGCTGTGAGCAGAACTATAAGGGAGGGGGTGCAGAGTGATCCACAGTGTCAGGCCGTCAGTGAGGCTCCTACATGACGAATCCATCAGCTCAAAAAGCTTTCCTGGAGCTCCCTGGAAGCAAGGGGACTCTCTCTGGATGGTCCAAGCCCAGGGTCACTTCAGCCCACCCACTTCTACAGCCACACAAAGGATTCTCGTGTGAACACCTTCCACACTTCTGACCCAGCCTTGGCCTGACTCCCAGCTTGTATCACATTCTCTGCCTTAAGCGGAATTATTTTACCTTAGCCTGTTGTATTGAGAGCAACTTCTCTGTCACCTCTATTTGACACCTGCAGAGCCACAGAACCCTAATAAATAAATCTGCTCTGGAATCATGCCCCCGGGGGCTCAAGAGGAAGAGAGGAAGGGGCGGGTGGAGGAAGACAGCAGTGACTCCACCAGAACGTGGTGACCTCATTTGGTCCCAGAAATAGATGTGGATCCAGTCCCTCCACCCGAGCCTCAGAGCCACACTCTGGCCGGGGCCGCGGCAACCTTCCCATCCCGCCTCTCCCTCCCTGCCACAGGAGTGTTCCTTTTTCAGAAGCATACGAGACACCGGGCCCAGTGGGCATAACCAAGGAGCTTGTTTGTACATTAAAACATTTCACCCTTCACTTGCACCAGACATTTTTTTTTTTAACATTCCTAAATTGATATGCACTTCACTTCACTCAGCCCCAATAGGATCTCATCTATGTTTTAAAAAAATCAAGACAGGAGAATCAGAGACTGTTAGAACTGGAAGGGGCTTCTGAGAGGACATGAACAAATACTGTGATTTCACAGATGAGAGAACCGACCCGCTTGCCTTGGGACACACAGCTCAGATGTGAGAGGAGAAAGCTCTCCTGAGCCACCCTCACCGTGCAACAACCCTGTGGCTTTGGTACATCCTTAAATACACTGGTGTATGATTCAGTATCGGTACATGTTGGTATGTGCACTGGTATACACTTAAAACTCCACAAATCAAAATGCTCCAAAAACCAAGTAAGCCTGTTACCTGCCAGCCATGCTGTGCTGTCCTAATGGCCCTCATTAACCCCTGGAAACCTGGTGTAGAGCCAGACCACTTCCAGGAGATCAGCCCAGCAAACGGGGAGGGGGGGTTATACAAAAATACAGGTGTGCCAGGGACTACTAGGACTTCATAAAAGCCCAAACAGAAAGACTCATAAAAGCCCAAGGAAGTAAACCCATGGATGACTTTATCAGAACACGTGGCATTCTCCCTAACCAGTTGCCTCAGCATCAGGACTGCCCCATTCGGGGTGATCGCTCTGTCCCTGTGAGCATTCAGCATTCACTGCTGACAAGTGATTAGGTCTAATTAGGGCTACAGCAGAGAGATCCCTTCAGACAGAATCCAGACCCTCCTGTAGAAGGAAACAGGGCCATCTGCATGCAGAGAGGCTATCAGTCCTTTTTCCCTACACATTTCAGGAAATTTTAGAGCTTTGTTGAAGAAGTTTTCATTTTTTAAATATAAATTTGAAAGCAATTCTCAATGACTCCAGCTGAAACCAGGCATTGGGACAAGCCTGTGGCCTATGCAGTAATGCTGACTGGCCCTGCATCTGCCAGGCACTGGGATCTCTAGGGAGAGCCCCAGGGCAGACCCTTGGGCTTCCAGCGTGTGTTCGCTGAAAAGGGGCCTCCAGTGGTAGGTCGGCGAGGGGATGGTGCCAGCCAGCAGCCCAGGACACCCTGGACTGTAAGTGAGAGTTGCCAGGGCCTCCCGGGCAGCCTGGCTCGGCCCCTGCTCTCCGTGGATAGCAGGTCACACTATTTCTCTTTAGGATCTAATTGTAGGGCCCAGATGTCATCATGGGTGATGCCACATGAAATAAACCAGGAAACAGCTGTTTTTCAGGCCAGCTCAACAGTATCTTCACCACCATGTAAACATTCCTCTATCTACCGTCTCTCTGAAGAACAACGCACATCTCAACCGTATCCGCCCGGCCTGTGGATTCAGAGGGAAATCAATACACAAGTGCACACGTGCACCCGGGCATGGATGTGCGTGCCCAGGAGTCAGAGTGAGTCTGTGTGCAGATCCAGACAGGCAGCCCCCAAACTCTGGCCCCTCCCCCCACTCCTTCCAGACCAGCTTCCTGCCTCCAGGACAGAGGTCAGAGAGGCTTGGTCTCTGTCATTGCCGGGACAAGCCCCCTTTCTTCCCAGGGCTTAGTTACTGCACCTGCAGCTATTGGTCAGTTTCATCTCTAAGACCCATTTACCTCTGACCTGACAGGACTGCTGTGAAAAGGAAACACCCACAGGTTGTCTGGTTTTACTCTCAGCACCAAGGGGGTTTTCCTCACATGTCCTGCCTCCAGCTCGGCAAACAGAGCAGGAGGTGAGCAGTACTGTGAAGTCACAGCCCACCCTTCAGGAGGGTGGCCAGGAGGCCAGTAGTAGGCCTGTAACAACTGGTTCCAAGTCACCTCCAGGCAGAGCACCCTGGGGAGTACAGCAGCTCCAGGAGGGAGCAGCCCCTGGGACACCCTGGCGACCCTTGCCAAGTGAGCCCGGAGCTCGACAGGCCCCTCCTGGACAGGTCACACTGACAGCCTCGCTCACAGATGTCCGGGGCCTCTAGGAACCTGGTTCCCCTGTTCTCCACAGGACGCACTTTCTTGCACACTCAGGGGTCTCTTTGAGCGTTTCCCTCTGTGCCCCAGCAGCCTAAAGCGTCTCACTCTTTCCTTTCAGAGGCAGGGGTGGGGGCGGTCAGGTTAGATAACTGAGCAGTGGCAGGATCATAGCTGCCTTCCTTGGGGACAGGGGCTCCGCAGCCAAGATCTTGTGTTTTTATCTCATTTTCATGACAAGCACGAGCAGCGCCATGACGTCCCCTGGAGGAATTTGCCTGTGCTTGCTAGGGGTGACACGTTCAGCCGTCACAGGCTAACAGACTCTCGTTGCTGTAAAGAAGCCAGGCTCGTGCTGGAGAATGTGGGTCAAGGCCAGACCAAGGTTTCTCTGTCTAAAGCAAGAAGCATGCCCTGCCAGCAACTATTTCTGTATGACCAGCAACAGTGGGAGCACAGCATCGCCACGAGGGCTCCCACCCCAGTAGCATCACCAGTAATGTCAGGGGCCTTCTTCTGGGTCTCTAAGTATTTCATTAAATTAAAAAAAACTCCACCCCCAACAAAATACAGCAAGTTTTCTGAAAAGTTACACTGCTTCCTAACCCTGCGGATCTCAAGGCTAATCTGAAATTCTCAAGAATCCTTGAAAAGTCTCAAGGCCCAAGCACCAGCCGAGGAGGGGGGTCTCTCCTCCCCTGGGATAGGAACCACTCATCTGCTCATGTAACTTCTCAGACTTGGAAGCTTAAGTCAGTCTTTGCAAACTCTTTTCTCACACCATCACAGTATTTCCTGCTTAGCGGAAGCCCATTTTTCCTGCAGAGGCCTTAGGAGTTCCCCACGCCCAGCCTCTTCTTCATGAACCCATTCCCAGCATCGCAGTGGCACGAGTCAGCTGTCTCCGCCCCAGATTCAGGCCCACTCTCAGACAAGTTCCTTCTCTCGGAGCCACCACGTCTTCTCAGAGTGACAAAGGGCTCATGTCTGTACCCACTCTCCCTTTCCACTTTGGGACCTTCTGAGGCAAGTAGGACTCGAATACATCCTTCATTCAGACCACCCAAGACTTGCTCAAGTCCAATTCCCATCACCTCTGTGCTCGGCATTCCCACGAGCGAGCAAACAGGGCACCGTGAACTCTCTGCTCTCCTGGCAGCTGGCATTGTGCCCCCAATTCTCAATCTTCTCATTGAGGCTCCTCCAAGGTTGTGTGGCCAGGGCTGACCTTGGTGGCAGCAACCACGTGTGCACAGGAAAAGCACAGGGATGGCTCGAGCAGGCAGGACACCAGCTGTCTGCATAACTGCCCTGCATGGGGATGGTCCTGATGCCAAGCCCAGGGATTCTGATGACAGGCTGTGTTAAGCATTATTTTAGAGCACAGACTGAAACTGTTTCCCACATAAGCCCTTTCCCCATTCCCATTTGTAAAGGCAAGTGCCCCCAAATCATGGCATCCTCTAGAAGTCTATTTTTAACTTCATTCTTGAAACTAGCACTTCTAGCTTTAGCCTGGTCCTGGGCAAACCAGCCAGGGACTGCACGACGCAGAGGCCAACTGAAACATGTAACCTGGAAAAGAAAAATCAATCAAACAACATCACTGGAATTTCCAAACAGTTTAGATTAAAAAGCATCATTTGGAGGGAAGTGTTTAAAAAGTCTGTCTTCCAGTCTAAGAATATTCATGCAGAATTAAATAAATCTTCTGAGTTGGTTCAGCTGCTTCTTTAAAAGGTACAGTTCAAACAAAGAGGAAACTGCAATGCTGTCTTGGCTAAGACACATATTGCGGGAAAAGACAAGAGGAAAGCAGCACGAACAAGTTTCAAGGAAATCAAATGAAAATACAGGCATCTCACAAACACACCACACAGCACATGCACCTCACACCATGCCATGTGGAAGGAACAGGCGTCAGAGGTCTTGGGAGAAGAGTCTCCCGAAGAGGAAGTTCCAGCTCAGCAGTTTACCGTGATCTTTAGCCCTGCGTTGGCGAAAGCAGCAAAATCTCCTTTTCTTCTTATCCTCTTTTAGCAAGTCGGCCACTGTGACCCCTTCAGTGGAACACAGGCAATTTCATTATGCTTCAGTAGAGGGCAGCAACAGCAACGCCAGCAGGCGTGAGGAAGCTGAAGGCGGCCCCATCTGCCGGCTCTGACAGGCGAACCCCAAATCTGCCCTCCTCCCACGGAGAAATCTACAGTTCAGGACCTGACGGGCAGTGAACGTGCGCCTTCTGCGGCTAGTATACTGTAACGCCCGTCTTCAAACACCTGTCCTACGCAGACACAGAGAACACAGTTGTGGACACATTGTGGGAGGGAGAGAGTGGGACAAATGGAGAGAGGGGAACGGAAACCTACCATTACCATATGTAAAACAGCCAGCCAGTGGGGATTTGCTGTGACACTGGGGGCTCAACCCAGTGCTCGGTGACTACCTAGAGAGTGGGAGACAGGATGGAGGTTCAAGAGAGAGGGGACATATGTATACCTGTGGTTGATTCATGTTGATATATGGCAGAAACCAGCACAATATTGTAAAGCAAATAGTTTGCAAAAAAAACCCCCAAAACTACCTGTCCTAAATACACAACCAACTAACCCACTCTGGACAAATGTTCCCAAGGTTCGGCTTCCCCTCTAGGAAGGGCATCAGGGAGAGGGCACATCAGCAGGAGTCCTAGGTGCTGACTGGCTCTGCGAGTCCAGCCAGCATCACCCTATGCAGCAGGACATGGGGTTAAAGTAGTGGGCTCTGGAGCTAAACAGACCAGGTCTAATCCCAGCCCTCCCACAGACTGGCTGAATGACTGTGGATGTGTTACCTAACAGTGTTAAACCTCAGTTTCTTCACTCTTAAGATGTTAATAACAGTCAAACCTACACTTAGAGAGTCGCTCTAAGAGATTAACACTACATACAGTGAAATATAATGATACAAACACTGGCGAGGCACACTCAACCATGAAAACTCCCTTGTCTGGGTCTCAAGACAACGATTCCAGGGTCTCCAGCCCCAGACAGCTCTGTGACACAAGGGCTGCTCCAGGCTGGCGAATCTCTGCAGTAGAGGCCACATGCCCCAGGACAGCGCAAGGGCAGCAGAAGGAATGGTGAATGGACACAGGGCAAGCTTTCACGCACGGCTGGTGGCAGTGGGAAGTGGTGTCACTCGGCATAATGCTCACATTTCTGAAACGGGCCTCCTCTGGGACCCAGAAAAGCCATTCATGGTCATCGCTCCCACAGGACCCTGGGCACCAGTGGCCACACAGGTAAGGCATTTGGGGGTTAGAGGCAATGAATGTGCAGGCTACAGCAAAGCCTCGGTTCAAATCCCGGCTCTGCAGCAGTCATGCGGCCCCGAGAGGCTGCTTCGTCTCTCTGTGCTTCATTTTCCTCTTCTGACAAGGTCTCACCGCACAGTGGTGTTAGGAGTAACAGACTCGTGTGCCCATAGCCCTGAGAAGAATGTCTGGCACAAAGGAAGCACCTGGTTAATGTGAGCGATGACCCGGTGCTCTTTCATTCAACAGTCAACCACTGGGAGCTCGGACCTGTGACAAAGACCCTGCCAGGTGCCAGCCGCCCCGTGCAGAGCCCTGCTTCTGCCCCCATGGAGCTCCCAGTCCTGCGGCAGAGGAAGACAGCGACCACGTGAACAAGCATAAAACCACAACTCTGGTGGCTGCTGTAGAGCCCGTATGCGCTGTGGACCATACCGTCCACTGTGGCAGCTTTAAACCGGCCATTTATTGAAAACAGCCAAAATGTTGTTTCAAAACACGGAAGGATATCCACAGAACATGGTTCAGTGAAAAAAGACAAGTGGCAGGGCCATCTGTGCTGGGCGATCTAGTGGTGGGGACCAGGGAGGGTGCTGTCTGTGCAAAGGTAGGTTCTCACGTGCCCAACTGAGGCCAGAAAGAGCAGGCTCCCAACTGCCAAACCTGCTTCTCTCTAAGGAGAGGATGAACGAATGATCATGCTCCATACACCTCGGTATTACATGACTTCCTTACAGTGGGCAAATAGCACTTATGTAATCAAGGTATATTAAATACAAACACTGCCCTGAGTCAGAGCTTCACAAACCTGGCTGCCTCATCACAGTGGCGCAACCATCACGAAGTCCGTCTCCCACCGTCTCCCACCGGCTCCCAAGAAGCCAGCCCCCGGTGAATGATGGCTCCCAGGACCACCCGGGGCTGGGGGCGGGGGTCTCCCATAACCTCAGCACTGGGCTCCCTGCAGAGAGGGCAGTTGCCCTGGATGTGTGTTTACCCTATGCAGCTCTAACTGCTGCTGTTTGCTTGACAGCTTTTAATTGAATGTTTTCCATTTTGAACTTGCACCCTGAGGTGGTTTAAGCGTGATGAAAGCAGTTTTGTAAATCAACATTTGAAGACACAACCTTTTTCAACAGGACCAACAAATGTCCATGCCTTGTGCTCGCACACAGCTTTGCCATCTCTGGTTTTCTGCCCACCCCAGAAATCAAACATGGCTGTAAAAGGCATCAAAGTGACACATACAGGCGGGAACTGACAGCTGTGACAACCTTGTGTGCCGAGGGGACAGCATCCCAGTGGGAGGCAGGCAGGGACAATGCTCACAAGCCTCCAGGACTGACCTGATGAAGAAAAGACAGGGTTCCCCCCCTGCATTCAGGGTGTCCTGGAGTGTCAGGGTGTCCTCCCCTCCCTTCTTCGGGGCATCCTACATTCCCACTGACAGGGATTACTGATCATCCATAGTCCCCTCAGGAAAATGCCTTGCCTTTCTGGCCAGAGTTTTAGAATGAGCTTCCTTTAAAAGGATTTCATTATTTTTAATGCTTTTTTTTTTTTTTAAGGACTAATCACTGACAATGAGAAGAGTTTAAAATAGAACGTGAGGCTTTCAGATCTTAATGGCCCCAGCAAAACTCCATTGTTCACTCAGAAGCAGCTGCATACGTCTAAAAAATCACTTTGAGATTTGGCAGAGTTTCTTAAGGAACTTGAAGCTCAGCAAAAAGTTAAATAAATTATCCTTGAAAATATCCCATATGCTCAGGAACTAACTTCCAAGGGAATCTTGTCCATTCAATTAATTGTGTAACACTAGCTTTCTAACAGCAAATGTAGGGAACAGGCATCATAAATAATCTGTGGACACACAAAGCCAGAGCTACCTGTCACTGTGGCACCAGACAGCCCTAAAGGTAGGGACCCCACTGCCTCTCCTCTGTCTCCTTCCAAGTGTGACACTTGGTATGGTGGCATTCAGGAGCCCCCACCCTGGTTTCACACTGAAACCTCCAGGGAGCCACATCTGGGTCCCGTCCCCAGTGAATCGGCATGGGGGTGAGGCATGGCACCAGGATGCAACCCCAGTCCCCAGGTGACGGTCACGCACAGCCAGAGTTGGGCACCACATGTACAGACAGTGACATGTAGTAGATCAGAGAGAAAAGATAATGCGAGCACATCTCCAAGTGCTTGATTTGACATCTGTTGTCCGACGCCAAGGTAGAAACAGACTTCAAGGGCCAGCAAATTGCTATATCTCGAAAGTGACTGAGTTGACAGATTTGTTTTCTATCAATACTTGAGAACCTTGGAGTTCTTGAACAGTATGGAAGAGGATGTCCTCTCTCTGAGTTTGGGTAGGGATCTAGTAGAATGTCCAAAAACAATTTTGTTTCAGGTCAAGTTTTCCTGGAGCTTGATGACCACAGCAGCAGCAAGTCCTCTGACAGCTGTGGCAACTCCTACCAGTTATGGAACACTTAATCCTCATGACAACCCTGTCATGAGGCAAATATCTTTCTCCACTTCCAGCAGGAAAGGAAACTGGGGCTCAGTGATGTTGGGTAATGTGCCTAGTGCTCTAGTCCAAATTCTAAGTCACTCAACTTGATTGTAGCCACCTCCAGAGAAGGGATGTAGCCATGCTCTCCAGGCCCACCCTTGTCTTCCATGGGCTTATGACACCTGCTGTTATCAACAGTCCCCTCTGTCTAGGCTGAGCCTCAGCCATCAGGGAGGCCTCTTCTCACACTTACTCAATTCCTCCATGTCTGGGAAGAAACCATCCCACTGCATCCCCAACCCAAGTGAAAAAGACACTCAGTGGAGTCAGCATCCCGCAGGCACAGGCAGGAGCTTCCCCCGCCCTTCCCCAGGGAGGACACAGGGCAGGGCTGGGGTGTGGGGTGAGCCTCACAAGCTCGGGGAGGATACTGGCAATGCCCACACTTCACGGGCTGCTGACAGGTACAGAGACCAGACGTGGCGTGTGCGGGTGGTAAGTCAGCCACTGTCAGTGGGTGAGGAGGACCACAGAGGCGAACCCCTCCTCCCTGTGTTTCTGTGACAAGGGGGAAACGGCTGGCAGCCACGGAGGCCCCAGTGAAACCCTGGCAGGGCTGCTCCCCCAGGAAGTCTGGGCCGCAGGGGAATGCATCGCTGCGAGGGGGCTTGGGGCTCTCTTCTCAAGTCAGTTAAACCTCAGCATGGTTCCCACAGCCTCAGATTTATGTTTCCATTCCCAACCCTGATCCACTGGGGGTCTGGAACTCTGAGGCCGGGAAATACCAGTCTCCTGGTATAATGTCCGCTCCACAGGACACCCCAGCACCTGGCAAACGAGCCCACACAGAGTCGGCGTGCACCAGAAGGAGCTGCCATTCCAGACCAAGTGCTAAACCAGTCCTGCGTGCTGATGCAGAGCCTCGCTGAGCAGAGCAGAAGCCACGACGCTGACATCCCTGAGACACAGAGCAGCTTTCTGGGGATCCGCGCTCCCATTACACAGTGAATTCTGAGGCTCTGCAACTTTCAAGGGGGCTTGCTTTCCTTCCTTGCTTATTAAGAAATACACTTCGGGGTTTTGAACACGTGTACCACTCTACCTTGTTTATGCCATTTCATTAGCGTAAGAAGCACTCCCCCCAACCTTCCACAACCAAAGGCTACACTTGTCCCTCAGAGCGCGGTGGGGACACAGCCTCTCCCGCAGGGCCTCCCCTGTACGCCCCTCATCCCACATCCCCACGTCCTCCTTGGGCTCCCATGGCAGACTGCGGGCCCTTGGTTACGATGCCAGCTTCTCTGCTCTGTCTCACACTAGGTGCTGTGGGAAGGTCTCCTCAGGCAGAGGCATCGATTTTGCCATCAGACGTTTCCTCACAGGCAGAAGCAGGACACAGGAAATGCACTGGACCCTAAGAGCGACCGGGAGACACTGGCTCAAGTCCCTGCTCCTCCAATCACAGGCCACAGAACAGTTCCAGTACAATGATGTTGGCTCCACGAGGTGGACCCTGTCTGTGACTAGAAGGGGGAGCAATGAGGAGATGAAACGACATCTGCCTGCAGGAGGGCCCTGGCTCAGCCCCTACAGGACACACCGATGCTGACAGAGCAAGGGGCCCTGCTTGGAAGAAGGGACAAGACCTTGGTTGACCTAAACACAACAGGTGACATGCTGGGCTTAGGAGAGCGGGGCAGGGAGCTGGTGGAGCCCTGGGGGCAGCGTCAAGGCCACAGCCTGGGAACCAAGAAGAAAACAGCGGGACAGGCAGCCCTGAGCTGCAGGCTTGTCCCTGGCCTCGCTGCAGGGACAGGTGCTCTGTGAAGGCCATGGGATTCTGCAGTAACCCCCTCCCTAGGCAGAGCTGGGCCAAAGATGTGTAGATACTCCTTACACCACGTCATCAGAGTCTTCAAAACTCTCATCTCATAGTTGAGGAACTTGGTCTAGTAACATGCTCCCTGGTTCCTTCACCCTCAGGGGGCGGCCCCCAGGCTCTCCTTGAGGAGGCAGCAGTGCAGCCTGGGAAGCAGGGGGCCTGCACACACCTGCTCGCCCCTCCGCCTCCCCCAACCATGAGCACACAGGATTGAGTCAAGTGCGCATCCCTGATGACAAGAAACACTCTCCACAGAAGCAGAGACTCAGAGTCCCAGGCTCGGA
Organism: Bos indicus x Bos taurus; assembly: GCF_003369695.1. Lineage (NCBI taxonomy): Eukaryota > Metazoa > Chordata > Mammalia > Artiodactyla > Bovidae > Bos > Bos indicus x Bos taurus. The sequence continues at coordinate 13,522,088 of NC_040097.1, read as the reverse complement.
CAATCGCAAAGGCCAACTCGGTCAGGCACGGGCTCCACCCTGGGTCTCAGCCTCTGCTCACCCATTCTCCCTGCACATGCCTGGGCTCCAGCCATAGGAATAGCCCTTCATGGCCTCCCTGAGCTTTCGTTTGCCCACTTTCATGTCCTCCTCACACCACTGCCTCAACTCGGAATGTTCTGCCTGACACATCTCAGGTCCATCCATCCTTCAAGGCCCAGGGCCCAGGGCCCACTGTTCAGTCCTAGACGATCGTCACCAGCCCCCCTCCACCACCCCCCGCCGTCAGCCCCCGGTACACGGTCTGCCTCCTCTCGCGACCTGCACTCATGTGTCCTGGTGCTACGTTCACTAGGGTGTGGGCCCGTCCTCACCACCCCAGGAGTCCTCCAGGCATCCGCACGGCCTTGCTGAACGGAGGCCTGACTGCATACGGTCTGAGGGTTCTGTGTGGGACCTGCTCAGTCATCTTCCACGGGGCAGGGCCTAATCTGGTTTCCCAGGCCTCTCAATGGACGAGCACCCTAGGTCTCTACTATCAACTAGTCTAGATTTAAAACCCATCACAAATGGCTTAAGTCAACTCTACTGTTGAATTTCAATTTCCCTTTTAGAGGCACAGACCATCTCAAGAAGAGCAGGAGCAAGAAAAGCATATGCTAAAAGATGCTTTGGGTGACAGTGGCAATCCCAGTGGACTGAACACAGGCCTTCCTGCTACAGGAAGGTGCCCGGCGCCCAGTGTCCAGTGTGGGGGACCAGCCGGGTGTGCTCTGGAGCAGCCGCATGGGCTCTCATGCCTCCTAACACTGCCCTAAACACTGAACTGTTGTCTTCCGGCGGGCGAAGAGCTGAGACTTTGGCGTCCCATGTTTGGTGCAAATGGAAGCCACTTCAAGGAGCTGAGGGGTGGAAGTGGCCCTACTCTTCAAGGTCCCTTCCAATAACTTGTTCTGAATTGGCGGACCCACAGTTTCATCTCCTCTGATACAAGGCACATTCCCATCTTAACACACCCTTGTCCCAGAGCTGAGGCTTATTGTATTCCCAGGGCACAAAGTACAGCCAGCTGATCCTCTGCAACCAAAAAGCCACAAGACAAGATACATATCTGAACCCCGCGCCCCAGGCAGAAATGCAGAGTCAGTGCAAATGGGCTCTCTGATGTGCAGGCCGACAATCCAAAGAGCTAGAGGGTGCTCTGGGTCTCAGAGCAGAAGAGATACCTGCCGCGGGTGGGCATCTGAACAGCACAAGGGCCCTATGGGTCCCGAGGAGCAGAGGCGCCACTTACTATTTCGTTTGCTCTCCTCGCCTCCTTCTTCTTCATTCTCAGGATCAATGTCTTCTGCTTGGGTGATCCAGTCCAAGTAGCCCTTAAGATCCTCTTCCAGCTGCTGCTTCTCCCGGAGCTTCTGGAAGTCTCCTCGTGCTTTTGCTTTCTCCCTTTCCTTCGAGAACTCTCTGAAGCGGGCAAAGAGAACAGGCACTCGTCAGGACGTCCCCGGGAGCCGCCCTGAGAGCCATCTGCCCGGCCGCACAGCAGTCTCGCGGCAGGACACACGGCACCAAGTACAGCCACACGAGCACACAAAGGGGGCCACACACGCGGACAGGACACACGACAGTGCCTCCCAAGCAAGACTGTGGGGGTCAGAGCTGCAGAGACCACGCCAACGCACATGCACGCCCCTCAGAAAACCAGCACCCCTTAGGAGCTTTGCACTCCCAGTGAGCTGAGGCCCCAGATACCATGTGCTATCGTAATAGGCCCTTGATCCCCCAGCAGGGGCCTCAGAGATGTCCCCCCTCCCGCAGAGCCTCCTCAGATAGCGGGCACAATGCTTCAGAGAGAAAGGACCCAAGGGGGCCGAGCTGTGCTCCTAGAGGGCTTCTTCCATCCTTGGAGGTAACACTCAGCATCCTAGTGTGTACTGGCCCCTTTGTCCAAACCATGAGCCCTGAGATCCCACCCCCACCCTCTGCAGATCCAGCCAGAGTAGTGGACAGGCTCAGAGCAGAGAGCCTGTCCCCACCCAGACAGCCCCGCTCCACGCTTCCCAGACAGGAAATGGAGCACCCGTGAAGCAGTTATCTTTCTTAACTGTCGCTTCTTGCCATGATCTTTCCCACCAAAGTCCTCCCCATAGGAGGGGAAAAGGGAGCATGATTTGTTGCCCATTTATGGGAACACCTGCCCTGGAAAGGCTCTGGCAGACGAGGAAATGTTCCCAACTGTTCATGGTTTACTCAACTTTTCCTGTCTGCAAGCATGGATCTCTGCATATATACAGAATCCCACATTGGCTGAGGCAAGGCAGGAAGTCAGGTGGATGATTACCCAGTTCTCATATACAAGGAACCATCTGCATTTCCAACCGTGAACTGTTACAGGAGCCAAGGTATGCGTGGTATGGATTTAGGAAGTACGATTACAAAGCTGCTAAGAAAGGAGATGCGACAACAGGCAGTGCAGCCCCTGCACAGAGACCGCTGGATGCCGATGGCCGCCACGTCTGCCTTCCTTCCAGTCTAAAGCCAGCACGTCTCCCCTGCCAGGACCTCGTTAACCCAACCCAACCGAGGAAGAGCAGGTGACCTGCCTAAAGTCAACCTCTCCTCCCTCTCTCCCTGCCCTCCCTCAACTCTGGGCTGTGGATGGGCTGAAGAGACACTTGAACACCCAGTGACACTGATGCTTCGGGTGAGAAACCGGATTCCTCCCCAAGGTGCCGGCTTCTGCCCGCCCCCTCTAGAAAGGACACCTTCACTGCCCCTAAGTTTTTCAGATGCCCCGGGATCTGTCCTTTCTGCTAGAGCTGGTCTGTCCCACCTTCACCTGCTGAGAATTGAGGAGGGGGCAAGGCTGTGGGGCATCCTGAGCCTGGCTCTCGGGGGAGCCGACTCGGGGGGTTCTCGGGGTGAGCTGAAGCCGATCAAGGCCTAGAGCCTTCTGGGGAGACACTTTCCCTCTCAAAATGAAAGGCCTCTGAAGGCAGCACCTTGCTGCTCACAAGAACCATATCCTGAGAACAATATGGGGCTTCTCATCCTTGGCTTCCGGAGATACCAGACCTGAATAATTCATTCCTGGGCAGGTTCACGAACTGAATCTGAACTCTGAAAATGTCACACCGGAACCAGAATCTCCTCCTTGAACAAGTGGAGGGCCTGGAGTGTCACGTGTCAACGTGAAAATGCGTCACATAATCTGTTCTCTTAAACACATTGTAAAGACCAAGTCTGTGGGCCTTCAAGTCTATTGTTTACCAAAAGTAGTAGTTGTTGTTCAGTCACTACCTCGTGTCTGAATCTTCATGACCCCATAGACTACAGCACGCCTGTCTCCCCTGTCCTCCACTAACTCGCAAAGTTTGCTCAAATTCATGTCCACTGAGTCAGTGATGCTATCTGACCATCTCATCCTCTGCCGTCCTCTTTTTCTTTGGCCTCTAATCTTTCCCAGCAGAAGTATCCCAGCATAAACCTTTCTCTGAGTTTGACTCTGAACTCAAGAGTACTCAATTCACATGAAAATGTATAAACAGGGTATTCTGATTCTGGTTACATATCTCATCTGAGTTCTTAAAAAAAAAATTACTAAGATAGCAGAAGAGTCGCTCTTAAGTTTCACAGGGGATTTGGCTTTAGCAACACATTTCATTAACTCTTTTTACATCAGAAATTCAAAAGACCTTCTAACAAACTGCATCACTGTTGTATGCACATTCTGGTAGTTGGGACACAGCAAAATACACCTAAGTAAAATCCTTTTGTGACTAGAATTTCTGAGACTAAAAAACACTGCCAAGTTCTGGCTTGTAGCCCATTTACTGTAAATACTAAAGACTATTATAACTGTTCATGTAACAAAACTGTTCATATAAACTCTCTGAACTGATTTTAGACAGTTCTGAACAATCTGTATTCTGCTAATACTTCTAATTCTAAGTATTCTGCTAATACTTAGCAGGCACGTAACCTTTCCTGATTTGGACAGAACTGAGACTGACAAGGCATAAATATCCTGTCGGCTCTGAGATGAGGCAGAGGAGAAGGTGCAGGGAGTGGGCTCTTTGTGACAAACTCAGCTGCCCCATCGCTCCTCTCAGACCACACTGGGCTCTAAGTCTGAGACCTGGACTCTGTGCCCCACTCTGTCACTTCCTGTGTCTGAGCTTCAGTCTCCTCACCTGCAAAACCAACATGCTACCTGCTCTCCTGTCTCACAGGGACAAAGTCAGACATTCAACGAGATACTATCGTGAACATCACAAAGCCCTGCACAAACATCAAGTTCAAAAGTATAACATGTAGTTGTCGAATCTGGGTATAATAAAAGGCAACTGGAGGAGGTTTCTCACGTACTGAAAGGAGAAAAATTGCAAACAGCTCTGAATGGGCTCTAAGCTACATGACGCCAGGGGAACTGAGGGAGGCACAAACGGACACGTGGGATCCTGGGGCATGGAGTGACCTCAAAGAGCCAGCAAGTACCCCATCAACCCTGTACTGCTCTCTGCTCAGCGGAAAACAACTCGTTCACAACAAACCCTGCGTTCCGTAACATCTCACCTGAGCCCACTGGAACATTATCAACTTCAGTGGACAATGAAAACAGTTTTCCATTTCATGGAAGAATCTGTCATTCTAGAAGCCTAGTACTAAGGGACTAAGTAACACTCACTATTATAAAAGTTAATTTAACAAGTCTACTGGTAGAAACCACCAGACTTTCACAAGTGACTAGAAATCTGACAACTCACATGTGAGAGAAGCCTACATGTTGCAGATAAAGTCAAAGTTGCTCAGTTGTGTCCAACTCTTGAGACCCCATGAACTATATATAGTCCATGGAATTCTCCAGGCCAGAATACTGGAGTGGGTAGCCCTTCCCTTCTCAAGGGGATCTTCCCAACCCAGTCATCGAACCCAGTCATCGAACCCAGGTCTCCTGCATTGCAGTGGGATTCTTTACCATCTGAGCCACCAGGGAAGTCCAAGAATACTGGAGTAGGTAGCCTATCCCTTCTCCAGGGGACGTTCCTGACCCAGAAAATGAACCAGAGTCTCCTACATTGCAGGCAGATACTTTACCAGCTGAGCTATCAGGGAAGCCAAAGGGAGATTTTAAAAGTGCTTGGAGAAAAAAACACATATATTGTATTACCCTTTGGATGCAAAATAAGAGAAAATAAGGAAACCTTAACCGAATGGCAACCCACTCCAGTGTTCTTGCCTGGAGAATCCCAGGGACAGAGGAGCCTGGTGGGCTGCCGTCTCTGGGGTCACACAGAGTCGGACACGACTAAAGTGACGCAGCAGCAGCAGCAGCAGCAACTGAAGGTTAAAGCACAAAGGGATGGAGACAAGGGACTAGAGGGCATCAAGTAGGAGTGACACTAAGTATACCTTTTTCTATAATCTAACTTTTAGAATCATGCTAATATTTTACACATTAAATTCTTAATTAAATCAACAAAGATAAGATGGAGAGAAAACACCCTTAAAGTAGAAGTGAAATAAATGAATCTGATTGTTCTTCAAATGAGTGTCATAACCACCCTGACGGAGAGAGACACAACTAGCTCAAGTAGTTTATGAACATTTGCTGTACGCTTTTATCATCTGGGTAGGGCTGGGATGAGGGTGGAACCACAGACAAATGCTGAACTCTTTTTAGTAAGCTTGTTTGTTTGCAGTGAGTGATATGGATGAAATCTTGCTGAAACGATATTAGATATACTATAGGATTTGGCATCCGGTCCCATCACTTCATGGCAAATAGATGGGGAAACAATGGAAACAGTAACAGACTTTATGTTACTGAAGCACTGAAGATGGCGACTGCAGCCATGAAATTAAAAGATGCTTGCTGCTTGGAAGAAAAGCTATGTCCAACCTAGACAGCATATTCAAAAGCAGAGACATCACTTTACCAGCAAAGGTCCGTAGTCAAAGCTATGGTTTTTTTCCAGGAGGCATGTATGAATGTGAGAGTTGGATTACAAAGAAAGCTGAGCGCCAAAGAACTGAAGCTTTTGAATTGTGGTGTTGGAGAACACTCTTGAGAGTCCCTTGGACAGCAAGGAGATCAAACCAGTCCATCCTAAAGGAAATCAGTCCTGAATATTCATTGGAAGGACTGATGCTGAAGCTCCAATACTTTGGCCACCTTATGCGAAGAACTGACTCCTTGGAAAAGACTCTGATGCTGGGAAAGATCGAAGGCTGGAGGAGAAGGGGACAACAGAGGATGAGATGGTTGGATGGCATCACCGACTTGATGGATACAAGTTTGAGCAAGCTCCGGAAGTTGGTGATGGACAGGGAAGCCTGGTGTGCTGCAGTCCATGGGGTAGCAAAGAACTGGACACGACTGAGTGACTGAACTGAACTGAGGATTTCACAAATGAGTTCATGTGTCAATGCACTTGGGAGCCAAGGTTCTCCCTGTAGAAGGAGGGACACAGAAAGATGGGAGAGGGACAGTTAGAAAGAACCCTTTGGGGATGGACTGCAACTAGGATGCTGACATGAATTCATGATTTCTAAAGATGTACACATATGATTATATGTATGTAAATGTATCTACCTCCTAGCTCTGTCAGAAAGACCTAGAAACAAAGACATTGCCACTGCTGGTAGCTATGAGCACACCTGGCATCCAGATCTTGGTCTCTAATACTATTTCCCATATAAAGATCAGTAGACTTTTGAGAAATGGCTGATTCCAGGGATGAGGCAGGGCAGATAACAGGACTAGGAAGATAAGAAAGTGCTAAAAAAAAAAAAATGAAAACAAAAGCAAAATGTGATGGAATATGAGAAGCCACTGGCCATAATCTGAGCCCCTGAATAACTAAAAACAGTAAAGAATTTTTTTAATACTAAAAAACCAGTCCACACCCCTTACAGATAAATTAAAAAGCAGACGCAATATTAATAATAAGTGATTTTGAGTAAAAGATATCTGGATTGTTTACTAAGCTGTTCTTCTTCTTGCAACTTTTCTTGTATGTTTGAAATCACTTCCAAGAAAAATTTGTTGACGTATTTGGAAAACGTAATCATTCTGAAAGTGAAAGTGAAGTCGCTCAGTCGTGTCCAACTCTTTGCGACCCCATGGACTGTAGCCTACCAGGTTCTTCCATCCACGGGATTTTCCAGGCAAGAGTACTGGAATGGGTTGCCATTTCCTTCTCCAGATAATCATTCTAATCAACTGCAAATTTACATTGTTTTACATTCATTTCCGCTTACCAGGTAGACTATAGGCTTACTCCCTGGTGGCTCAGAAGGTTAAGAATCCACCTGCAATGCGGGAGACCTGGGTTCGATCCCTGGGTTGGGAAGATCCCCTAGAGAAGGGAACAACTACCCACTCGAGTACTCTTGCCTGGACAAGTCCATGGACAGAGGAGCCTGGCGGGCTACAGCAGTCCATGGGGTCACAAAGTCAGACACGACTGAGCAACTTTCACTTTCACAGGTTTATTGCAGGAGTGGACAATACTGTCCATTTCTTTCTACATCTCTCTCTCCTCCATGCAGCGCCTGCCTCAAGCAGGCATGCAGGTAGAATAAGACAACACACAGAAAAACGAGCTCTACTCCTTAAGAGACCAAAATGCACCAGGACAGAAAGCCCACGGTTCCTGGGATTGTCCAGAAGCCCAAGAAAAGTGTGTCCCATAAGGAGCAATCTCCCTGCCAGCTGGACCTGACAACTGCCACGGGTCTCACTCTGGCCCATGTGCGCACATCTTTCCCACCCACTGCGGCAGCTGGAGGGGCTGCAGCCAGAGCATTTCCTTGGGGTTTGTCTCCCTCCTGGCAGGTCACCATCAGTGCACTCCGGGACTCCATCCTGGTGTCATCCTGCTCAGAAGGCCTCGGGGCCACTCACTGCTGTCCTCAGGTATGAAGGCCAAACACCCAGGTCCAGCACTCAGGGGTTTTCAGCCCTCCCCCACCTGCTATTCCAGCTTTATCCCCACTCCTCACAGATGTACACCTTGTACTGTGGCTACACTCTTCTCTGCTCCACCAACCCTATGAGCCTTTGTCCACAGAGCTCCATCCACCTGAGCAGCCTTTGCCCATTCTGAATTCTAGCTCCCTCATCAAGACCCAGCCTTCCCTGGTCACCCTAGCCAAAGAGCTCTTCCCTCCTCGAGAGCCCTCTCCACACTGAGTACCAGCCACGGATCTGAGTGCACACCCTCCACCTGCCAGCCTCCTCAGAGGTGTCCTTAACAGAGCCCCACACAGTCCTCAAACCTCATCCTCGCTGGAGAGTATGGACAGCGAGGGAAAGCTGGTGTCACTCTCTCTATACAGAAACTGAGGACGGGGAGGCCAGTTAGACAAGCCCATCCAGCTCTTGAATCCACCCTCCTAAGGACCTCAACGTGGGCCACAGGAGGCAAAGGAGGAAGAGAGTAAGTATATGAAGGGATTAGGATAGAAGTCAGCTTACAGTCAGGCCAGGAAAGGGCCTATATTCTTGCCTAGAGAATCCCTATGGACAGAGGAGCCTGGGCAGGCTACAGTCCAAAGGGTCACAGAGTCGGACATGACTGAAGTGACTTTGCACACACACACATAATCAGTCCAAGAAGGGCCTTAAATCCCAAACTGAGAGCTGTGCTTCCCTGTAGACAACAGGGAACCAACAGAAGGTCTGACAGAAGAGAGTTGCCATCAGCTTTGTTTTACAGGAGTGATGGGTTAAGATGAGCTCGTATAAGGAGAAATTCTGGTGAGGAGGTCAGAAGACAAGGAGTAAACCCTGGGCGATGGACTACATTTAACATCAATAGGAATGCGAGTAAAATTACTTTTACCTGGAAGTAAAGGGGTGGAAGGGTGACCTCCACCCCTTCCACGTGGTCTCCTGGGGCTGGCACATCCACCATTGTCTTCTCAGCTACCAAGGACCTTCCTGTGGGGGGCAGATGACGCACCACCTGCCAGGTGAACGTTCCCTGCCTAAGTGTACGGGCAAGAAAGGCAAACAGGAGGCCAGATGGAGAAGAGATGCCACAGAGGATCCATATCCCTGGTCCTCATCCTCTGGAAGGCTCTGGAAGCAGACCTGCTGTGTGCCCCCCAGGAGAGGCTGGACATTGCAGAAGACTGCTTTCAGCACAACAGAAGGGAAAATTTTCTAATAATCCAAGTCTACCAAAAATGGTAGAGCTTCCCTGGTGGCTTAGAGCGTAAAGCATCTGCCTGTGATGCAGGAGACCCAGGTTCAATCCCTGGGTCGGGAAGATCCCCTGGAGAAGGAAATGGCAACCCACTCTAGTACTCTTGCCTGGAAAATCCCACGGATGGAGGAGCCTGGTAGGTTACAGTCCATGGGGCTGCAAAGAGTCGGACACGACTGAGCGACTTCAGTTCACCAAAAATGGAGCAGGAAGCCTTGGAAGCAGCACCTTCCTTGAGGGGTACAAACAGGGCCCTCTGATAGAAGGACTAACCCCCTGGAGGAGAAGCCGGTGCGCAGGATATGGTGAAGACCCTGCCATCTGTCTTCCCCAGGCCCCGTACCTCATCGCCCTCACACGCCCTGCGCTGTATTTGATCATAGCTGTAACTCGCATCTCCCCGGCTTCCTGAATGGCTCAGAGGGCTGTAGGACACCCCACTGCTTCATTTTCTGCTCCTTCCCCTGGGCAGTGGCCTAGTACCCTGGCAGCCAAGAAGCAGAAAGGCCGAGAGTGATTATTAGACACGGCCGTGAAGGGTGCTGACTGCAGAGCCCCTGTGGTGCTCACAATAAGCAAAGACCTTCAGATGGAGCGCCACCAAGGACAAGCCTGGGCCCCCACCGCCCCTCACTCATGATTGTGCTGGCCCTGGATGCCAGCCATCCTCCAGCAGCTCCAGGGTGTGTGCCGGCATGGCTGGGGGAGGACTTGGTTTCCAATGGGGGAGCCCAGCAGGCCACGGCCTCTTCTCTGGCAGCAACACTGCCAACACCCTCAGGATCAGGATGTGGATCTGGAGCCCCTGGAGTGGCTTTACAGTCACTGCCCACAGGCCCCATGGTCTCCCGGCAGCGCTCGCAGCACCAGGAATTTCACTCCCATTTCACAAAGGCCCAAAGTGAGGCTCCACAAGGTGATCCCACGTCACACGCCAGGTAAACACTCTGAACCAGGCTTCAACTCAGGACTCTATTCACAGGATTCGCGGTCCCCCAGCCTCCTGGCTCAGGAGATGTGTAGGCTGGACACTTACTGGTTGGACCAGCGAGGGAGGGGGCAGGATGGAAAGCACCATTTACACTCATATCTTGATTTTGTTTCAGAGCCCCAACTCAGGCTTCCAGAAGGGTGCTCGTCTCCCCACGTGCTGTCCTTCACACTCCAGAATGAGCTAGTCATTCTCCGGGATCCCCTACATAACTCCCAGCCAGGAGTCGGGCACACACTCCTCACTCTGCAGAGAGCTCCTGAACCCTGACACTGCCCAGGATTTACAGGCCTGCCGCCCAAGTTCTGGGAGCCCTAGCTTAGTCAACACGCCCAGAAGGCAAACACTTGGCCTGAAGCAAACTACCACCCTGGAATGGCAGCATAGGCCACACCAGTGCAGAGGGATGATGCACAGTCCGCTCTGGAATTTGTTATTTCTCAAATGCCCCATGAAATACATGCGCCACTGAAAATCATGTTGATTTAGAGATGGAGATTTTTTTTTCTTGGGTTGTAATACTATTTGTTTTAACCAAACCCACACAAATAAAATTTCAACAAGCTAAATGCTTTGAAATTTATACACGTAGCACAGAGAAAACACAGACAAGCATGAAAACCTTCAGTGAGCGAGGCCAATGGAATCACTAGGACTCAGATTTCTATTAAAAAAAAATAAAGGACTCAGAAATTCATTAAAAACTAAAACAAACTCCCCACAAAAAGGCAAAGTGGAGGGGGAAGTTGAAGAAGTCACTGATTTTTATCAGCAGAGGCTAGTGTTCTTTAGACCTAAATTATTTCCCCTACACAGAAATACAGAGGAAATAAAACAGAATGAAAGGGTAGTCTGGTTCAAAAAATATTCTGTTTAATTTTTTGGAAAGCATGCAATTTCAGTTTATGTTTGAGGAAACTGGGTGCTTTATTTTTAAAAATCAGCAATAGTGTGCGATGTTTCACACACATAAAATTTTTTAAGTATTGACACTGGTTTAGTTCAAAGTTCATCCAAATCGTTGGCTCTGTTCCAGTTTTTCCTCAACTGCAGAAAGGCAGGAGCAGTCAAAACGTGTTCTTTCTGCATGAAATAAATAGGCCAGAACGGGGGGGCGGGCTTTGGACTGCAGCACCCCATCTCTAAGATCTGATCCCTTGCAGGTAACACCCATGGAGGGTTAAGAGGGCTAACGGGTGACAGCGCTCCTCAACGCAAGTTAGGCACTGGCCACCAAGAAGTGGAGGGAACTGCTGGCAGGCCAAAGGGACAAGAGCATCTGGAAGGCCCTTGTTTACACAGCAAGGATGTCCGGAAAAATGTGTAACAAGCACACTTCCAATCACCCAACTACATTATGACTATTCTTTGGGAATGCACTCCTGAAACAAACCCCACGGGGAATCCTTATGTAAAGGGATCCTGGACCTTCTCATTTTCCTGTTTGCAAAGATTTGGGAATATTAAGAGATTTTTCTCAAAGCGATCCTCCCCTTTTCATGTCCTTGGCTGCTTTTATTGACATCAACGTCCATGAAGATATGTTATATAGAATAGAGTTAACATCTTTGGGGAGATGAACCATTTTGAAGGGGTGTTTCCTAGCTTTTAATGACTAGGGTGAGTTATTTGCTGTGAACGGCAGGTGGGCCACCTGAACACACCAAGCTCGAGGCAGGATGGCATTTACGCTGCCCCAGAGGAGGAAGCTGGGTATGGATGGAGGGAACAAATGCGTGGTCTGTCTGCTCTTTTCTCTTTCTCCTGGTCCTTTCTGACCACTCCCTGGCTTGAACCCTGTGCTCCAACCATCCTTATATTCCCTCATTTTCTCAAAGGCATCGTTCAGCTCCAGGCTGTGCTCTAAGTGAGGCTCAACCCAACTGCTTCTCCAGATGTCACACCACTCGGCTGGGTCAGCCTACAGAAACATTTCTCCCATTTGCCCTGCAATTTGGTAATCTATATTCTCTCTGTAAGAGAGACTGTGAACTCTGCAATGGAGGGGCTGTATCTGTCTCATCCCTGTATATTGGTTCCTTATCACAAATTCTGGCCATTAGTAGTTGCTCAACAAGAACAGGCTAAATTTAATGCATGGTTTTATAGGCTCAGGTCTTACATTAATGATGACCATGTCAAAGACTTGGGTTGTGGGCTCCGCATGGGATGTGCTGTGTGTGTGCTCAGTCGCTCAGTCCTGTCCAACTCTTCTGCGACTCCATGGACTGCAGCCCACCAGGTGCCTCTGTCCGTGGGATTACCCCGACAGGGATACTGGAGTGGGTTGCCATTTCCTCCTCCATACCTGACCACCAATCCTCGAGTAATTTTTTCTGTCACCTGAAACTGCACCCATTGTTGTCACAAAGTACCAAAAAACTGAGCCAACCAGAGTCCTAAACAAGTTTAAGAGGTCATCCATGGGAATAAAGTATCTCAGAATGAAATACATTCCTTTCACCACATTCCCCTGTCTGAGGACAGAAGAGCTGTTATTTTCTTTGAAGAGTCAGCTTCCATGGCTACCAAAGACATTTCCCCAAATGATAAGAATCCACGGGGGCTGCAAACTAAAAGTCACAGACTTCTTATTTCAGCTTGTTTCCATAAAAAAACATGCTTTAAGAGGTGTTCTTCAAAAACACAGGCCTCTTGCCTGACATCATCTTCTCCCTGTGAAATGCATCAATCAAGGGAGCCCTGACAACATCACATCTTCTCATGGTGGCTTCAAATACTGCTCCTTAAGAAGTCATTGAGAAGCACACCTTGCTAGACTTACCAGATTTTGGTTTAAAAAAAAAGTGAGAAAAACATGTACCAGAAGTATGATTTGGGAGGGTGGCAAAGTCCTTCAAAAATCATCATGTGGGAAGAGACCAGCAAGCCCAGGGCCTGTCTGGCTTCTGCACCAGAAGAGCCTGCTGCTAAGGGCCTGGCTAAAGAGCCTGTGGAGGACAGAGGGCTGTACCACCCATGCAAAGGGCAGCTGGGGGATCTGCCGAGGAATGAGCCCCAGGAAGAAGCTGGAACTGAGCCCACCAGCTGGGAGGTCCTCAAAGCAATCCCGGTAGGAACTCCAGTCCAGGTCCCACTCACGTCAAAGGCAGACCACCTGGAGAGAGGCACTAAAGGAGATGAGGCCCCTTTCCTCCCATCCTGAACGGCAGGATGGGCGAAGCGCCCTTTCTGAACCATCGGACCTACTTGAGAACAAGGGGAAAGCATCCTATTACTGGGGTGACTTCGGGACTCAGAGATTGCCTCCCCCAGTAACAGGATCCCAAAGGACTTCTTGAGCTAGAATGGAATTTGTTCACAGCAGTTTTAAGAGGAAGAACAAACCAGTTTCTCTGAAGTCTCCATATTCCCCAATTCCCCTTAACTTTGAGAAATTAATTTGGGGCAAGAGACAGAAACTGGAAGGGCACGAGGAAAGGAACACCTTGGGACGTACCAGCACAGAGCCAGTCTGCTAGATGGGATCCCGGAAGGGCACCCCTCACCACACACAGAAAGAGCCTCCAATGATGAGAAAGCAGCCTGGGCTCTGGAGTCAAGCCGATTCAGATCTCAGCCCCAGCTTCCTCGGAATTCCTTCCTTACGAGCTGTATGACTTGGAGAAAAACAAACCCTCTCCAAGCTTTGCTTCCCTCACCTATAAAATGAAGGCAAAAAACACTGTACTTGAGTCCTTGAGAAGACTGAATGAAATCAACTATATAAAGCACCTAGCCCAGTGTTAGGCACAGATGTGTATAGAACTGATATAGTGACAACAATAAGAAGAAATAAAGAAAAAAATCTCTCACATGATCCATACTCCAGAGTTGACAATGCCACAGATCTCTCTTCATCTGAGAGACACTGACCCACAACCATCTTCCACCTGGTGTCCTGGACTCCCAACTCCTCACCTCCTCCCCGACCCCACACCCCTGCCACAGCCCCCAGCCTCAGAGCTCTCCTCATTCCACTCCACCCAGAGAGGCACTTTGCCTTCCAGGGCCAGCCCACCTCATCATCTTACTGCTCAAACACCTCAACAGCTCCCACGAATTAAAGACAAAACCCTGACTCCTTCACTGGGCACCCCTAGCTACCCATCGGCTCTTCTGCCCTCCATTCCCAGCCAGCACAGAGCATCCGGCAGCCCCACTGGCCAACTCACTGGCCCTGGAAGCACGTTCTGCCCCAGGTCCTGCTCCCTCACCACTTCCAGGATCAGGGATGCGTCCTCCTTCCTTGATATCCTTTAGTCAGTTCAGTTGCTCAGTCATGTTCGACTCTTCACGACCCAATGAACTGCAGCACGCCAGGCCTCCCTGTCCATCACCAACTCCAGAAGTTCACCCAAACTCATGTCCATTGACTCGGTGATGCCATCCAGCCATCTCATCCTCTGTCGTCCCCTTCTCCTCCTGCCTTCAATCTTTCCCAGAATCAGGGTCTTTTCAAATGAGTCAGCTCTTCACATCAGCTGGCCAAAGTATTGGAGTTTCAGCTTCAACATCATTCCTTCCAATGAACACCCAGGACTGATTTCCTTTAGGATGGACTGGTTGGATCTCCTTGCAGTCCAAGGGACTCTCAAGAGTCTTCTCCAACACCATAGTTCAAAAGCATCAATTCTTCAGCGCTCAGCTTTCTTTATAGTCCAACTCTCACATCCATACATGATTAATGGAAATACCATAGCCTTGACTAGACAGACCTTTGTTGACAAATATCTCTGCTTTTTAATATGCTGTCTAGGTTCATCATAACTTTTCTTCCAAGGAGTAAGCGTCTCTTAATTTCATGGCTGCAATCACCATCTGCAGTGATTTTGGAGCCCCCCAAAATAAAGTCTGACACTGTTTCCCCATCTATTTGCCATGAAGTGATGGGACCGGATGCCATGATCTTCGTTTTCTGAATGTTGAGCTTTAAGCCAACTTTTTCACCTTCCTCTTTCACGTTCATCAAGAGGCTCTTTAATTCTTCTTCACTTTCTGCCATAAGGGTGGTGTCATCTGCATATCTGAGGTTATTGTTATTTCTCCCGGCAATCTTGATTCCAGCTTTTGCTTCTTCCAGCCCAGCGTTTCTCATGATGTACTCTGCATACAAGTTAAATAAGCAGGGTGACAATATGCAGTCTTGACATACTCCTTTTCCTATTTGGAACCAGTCTGTTGTTCCATGTCCAGTTCTAATTGTTGCTTCCTGACCTGCATATAGGTTTCTCAAGAGGCAGGTCAGGTGGTCTGGTATTTCCATCTCTTTCAGAATTTTCCACAGTTTATTGTGATCCTCACAGTCAAAGGCTTTGGCATAGTCAATAAAGCAGAAATAGATGTTTTTCTGGAACTCTCTTGCTTTTTTGATGATCCATCAGATGTTGGCAAATTGATCTCCAGTTCCTCTACCTTTTCTAAAACCAGCTTGAACATCTGGAAGTTCACGGTTCATGTATTGCTGAAGCCTGGCTTAGAGAATTTTGAGCATTACTTTACTAGCGTGTGAGATGAGTGCAATTGTGGGGTAGTTTGAGCATTCTTTGGCATTGCCTTTCTTTGGGATTGGAATGAAAACTGACCTTTTCCAGTCCTGTGGCCATTGCTGAGTTTTCCAAATTTGCTTGCATATTGAGTGCAGCACTTTCAAGCATCATCTTTTAGGATTTTAAATAGCTCAACTGGAATTCCATCACCTCCACTAGCTTTATTCGTAGTGATGCTTCCTAAGGCCCACTTGACTTCACATTCCAGGATGTCTGGCTCTAGGTGAGTGATCACACCGTCGTGGTTATCTGGGTCTTGAAGATCTTTTTTGTACAGTTCTTCTGTGTATTCTTGCCACCTCTTCTCAATATCTTCTGCTTCTGTTAGGTCCATACCATTTCTATCTTTTATTGAGCCCATCTTTGCATGAAATATTCCCTTGGTATCTCTAATTTTCTTGACGACACCTCTAGTCTTTCCCATTCTATTATTTTCCTCTATTTCTTTGCATTGATCACTGAGGAAGGCTTTCTTATCTCTCCTTGCTATTCTTTGGAACTCTGCATTCAAATGGGTATATCTTTTCTTTTCTCCTTTACTTTTTACTTCCTTTTCACAGTTATTTGTAAGGCCTCCTCAGATAGCCATTTTGCTTTTTTGCATTTCCTTTTCTTGAGGATGGTCTTGATCCCTGTCTCCTGTACAATGTCACAAACCTCTGTCCATAGTTCATCAGGCACTCTATCAGATCTAGTCCCTTAAATCTATTTCTCACTTCCACTGTATAATCATAAGGGATTTGATTTAGGTCATAGCTGAATGGTCTAGTGGTTTTCCCCACTTTCAATTTAAGTCTGAATTTCTCAATAAGGAGCTCATGATCCGAGCCACAGTTAGCTCCCAGTCTTGTTTTTGCTGACTGTATACAGCTTCTCCATCTTTGGCTAGCCTTTGCTCCAATGCGCCATCTGAGCCTGGCATCTCAGGGAGCCCTCTCCGACCTGTGAAGCCTCCACTGTCTCCCCAGGCACACTGGTCAGTACAGATGGTGCCAAAGTACCCTGGACTGAGAGCCAGAGGGGACAGGGCGCAGATGCTGGGATCCATGCCTGGAGTGCCCTGGAGTTCCTCCCTATGTCTCCACAAGCCTGTCTGTAAGGAAGAGCATATGATTCAAAGACAGGTGGGCTTCTGGGAACAGCACACCTCTGGGCAGGCAGTGTGCCATCACCCACTGGATTAGAATCCTTCAGATGCAGTGAAAGCCGTCCAGATTCAGAAGCTGAAAAGCCCCAAACTCTTGGATGCTATTAAGGTGCCAGCAGATAACTTAAACCAAGATTTATTTTAAAGCAGAATTTCAAGGGAATGATCTAGTTCTGGGTGGATTAATATTTGATCCCTGAATCCAAAACAAACTCTATGACAATCAGACTTAGAGAAATTAGGTTAGAGCTTCAAGTGCCACTCCAAGTCCTAGAAAGACGTGGGCCCTGGAGACAAGAGCTTGCAAGTGAATGTTCAGACTGCAAATATAAATAAGAAGTCTTTTCAAACTCACAGAACGGCCTCTGAGCTAGCCAATACTGAGCACACCTCACATTTGTAAAGGTCTTTACAGTTCACGAGGTCCCTTCCCATCCGTTTCTCTCCTTGGCTCTCAGGACAGCACTGTAAGAAAAACGACACGGCAAAATGGGGCCACTGACTTTGGGAGGTGAGAAGACCCTGGCTTGCAGAAGTGAAACATACTAAGCAAAGGCACGTCACCGGGAAACAAGGCACCAGGACAAGGGCCAAGGCTCTGACCTCTGAACTTAAGTTCTTTCTACTACAACATGTGGAAACCAATTATCACAGCAACTAGGAATCCCCTGGACCAAAGGAGCCACTGCAGGTGCAGCCACACTCAGAAGCCCCGGGCATGGCACTGCACACCCCTCAGCTGTGGGTACCCCCACTGGAGTTACCAACACCCTCGGGCTGTCCCTGCAGAGACTAAAGCTTCTAGTACACATCTCAGGCCAGGTGAGCCTAGACCACCGCCCCACATCAAGTAATCTCCATTGGCCAAGGATCCTCTCCCAAAGGAAACCCTCACCACCACTAAGCCTCTGCTGACGCCAGCAGTCGCCTGGCAAAGCACAAGGGACGTGTTGGAGGGACAATCCCCATCCGCCAGTGCATTGTCATCCCCGAGATCCTCTGAACTTCCCCATCACTGGCTCAGCTTCCTCTCCCTCGTCAACCCTTCCCTGTGCCCCGCCCCTGGAACTGCTACTCCAGAGGGCACATTCTCCTGTACCCTCAACCTTCTCAAAGGGACCCTCTTCCTTCTCCTTGCTTTGATGGAAACCTGGGTCACCCTCAAGCTTACCACTTTGCTTCCCATGTAGCCCTCTCCAGACCCCACCTTCCTTTGGGATCTCAAGGTGGAGTTTACAGCCTTCTTGCTTTTCTGTTCCTCTTCACATCTAGAAAAATACTTGGTTATCCTGCTGCAAAAGCCAAACAAACAAGAAGTCCTGCTCCTCTGAGGACAGCACCGTAGGATATGTGGCCTTCTCCCCTTTCTCTGTGTATCTTCTACTTGCCCCCTGGACTGAAGTCTCAGGCTCCCAGATCCCAGGCTTCCTCCCCATCCCTACTACTACCATCTTCCTAGGGGACTCCAGTAGCCCTTGGTTACCCCATCAAGCTCTGGCTTTTTAATCCCTTGACATATTAACCTCCATTATTATCAATCCCCAAGTCTTACCAGTCCTAACCATGAATTCAAGCTTTCTGTTCTCTAACCACAACCTTCTCTCAGACAAGCTGACCTGTCTCACTACTCCCAATGGAAACAATACTAACCTCTTTGGAACGTCCAGTCTACTGTGGGCGTGCTCAGTCACTTCAGTCACCGCTGGCTCTTTGTGAACCCATGGACTGCAGCCCCCCAGGCTCCTCTGTCCGTGGGCTTATCCTGGCAAGAATACTGGAGTGGGTTGCCATTTCCTGCTCCAGGGGAATCTTCCCAACCCAGGGATCGAACCCGCATCTCCTGTGGCTCCTGAATTGGTTGGTGCCAATTGGTTGGTGCCCAAAGAGCCACCTGGGATTTATTCCCGTCCAGTCCACTGAGCACCTCCCTTTTTCTCTCAATCTGTTAGACCTCCCCTCCCATCCTAATCTACCTTAGACTTTACAATCCATCAGTGATGCATTCAGTGATGTTCTTACTGGTATACTAAACTTTCTTGCATCCTTTGATCATACAGAGAGAGGAAAACCCTCACCCCAGAAGAGCTCAAACACTCCCTTTATCCATACCTAGGTAAGAGCAGTCAAACATGGCTACAAAAAGTCATACAATGGGATAGACTGGCATTGGTATGGATTCATCATCACCGGCTTCAAACAAGACCTCAATGCTACCAAACATCTACCTCAGTTCTCTGGTCCACTCACTCTCCAACGCCCTGCAACCACTCTCTTGAGCCCTTTCTAGCCTCCAGACATGACTCTGCCACCTACCCCCTGCCTCTGCCTCAACCCTGCCTCCTGCTTCAGAGACACCAGGAACTAAGCAGAAATACCCCCAGCTTCCTAAGACCAAACAAACGTGTATTTGCCCCACATTCTCTTCCTTTCTTCTCATTACCAAAAAACCTCCTCTTCTTAATCCTACCTGTTTTCTGACAGTCTAAGAAAGTAAGTTTTCCAATTCTCCCATTTTTTGAGGCTTTCTTTAATTACCTTCAGCAAAGCTTTCTGTAGAAGTGATCTGGTACATCCTTCATTAGATTTATTCTTAGGATCTTGATTTTTTTTTTTTTTTTTTTGGCTATTTGTTCATCCTCCATGTCTCTGATTAACATTTTGGACACATGGAATACAGTTATTAATGACTCTTTTTCATGTCCTTTTCTGCTAATTCTAACATCTGCGTGAGTTCTGGATCCTTTTCAACTGATTGATTAGATCTTCTAATTATGGGTCACAGTTATCTGCTTCTTTGCATGCCTTGTAACTTGATCCCAGACATTTTACCTTGTTGGATGCTAGATATTTTTGTATTTCTACACATGCTCCAGTGCTTTGTTCTGGGGTACATAAGTTGGACCAAACTGATTGATCATTTCAGGTCTTGCTTTAACAATCTGTCAGGTCAGTCTGAACACTACTGAATCTAGGGCTAGCAATTCCATTGCTGAGGCAAATCCTTTCTGAGTATTCTACTCTGTGTCCTGTGAATTGTGAGTTTTTCCAGTCTGGCTGGTGAGAACAGGCAATATTCCTGGCCCTATGCAAGCACTGAACACCATCCTTTCTAATCCATTCCAATTTCTTTCCCCAGCTTCCTCACACACACACACGTCCTGCATACTTAAGGGGGGACATCTGGAATTCTCCGTGAAATTCTCTCCTCTGCAGAACTCTGTCCTGGGTTCTTTAGCCACCGTAGTTTTTGCAGACTCTTCGCTTCATCTTCTAAACCCAGGGAGACCACAGGGCTCTGCCTGGGCTTCCTGCTCTTCTGCTGTGGCCCAGGAATTCTCTTAAGCCAGTAAACTGGGACAATCATGAAGCTCGTTGAGTTTTTTTTCCTGATTCTCAGGGATCACTATCCTTCATTGCCTGATATCCAGTGTCTTTAAAAACCATTGTTTTACATATATTGTCTGTTTTGGGGTTTGATTTGTTTCAGGTGGGAGGGTAAATCTGGTAACTGTTACTCCATCTTGACCAGAAGCAGAAGACTTTTAATTCTATTTTAATGGTGTTTTCAAATCAATTTTATCAAGACGCAAGTCACGAACAATAAAATGCACACAATTTAAGTTTATGGCTTGGCTAATGTTGACAGCATGTAAACACCACCACAATCAAGATATAAACATTTACAACACCTCTCAGAAAGTTCTCTCATTGCCTTTCCCCATCAACTCATCCTCCTCCCACTCTAGAAAATGATTTAATTTCTGTATGATAGATTAATTTTGCCTATTCCAGAACTTCATCATGTTATTTTACAACTGGCCTCTTTTCCTCATCAATATGTTTTTGATGATAATACTGTAATAGTACTTCAATCCTTTTTACTGCTACTGAACAGTATTCCAAAATCTAAATATACCACAATTTCCTCTTTTATGCTACCTACTGATAGACCTTTGTTTTTTTTTTTTTTCCGATTTTAAGTTACCAAAAACAATGCTCGATGAATGCTGGCATACAAGTTATTTTGTGGACAGAAGGCTTTCATTTCTTTTCAGTAAACAACTAGAAAGGAGCTGCTGACTTATATCTGTTTAATTTTATGAGAACTTTGACAAGCTTTTCTGAAGTGGTTGTACTGTTTCATGTTTCTATGAGAAATGTGTGAGCATTATCAGTTGCTCTATACCGCTGCCAACACTTGATACTGCTTTTCTCTTTTATTTTTAACTATTCCATATATGTAGTAGAGGCATGCTCAGTCATGTCCAACTCTGTGACACCATGCGCTATAGCCTGCCAAGCTTCTCTGTCCATGGGATTTTCCTGGCAAAAATACTGGAGTCAGTTGACATTTCCTTCTCCAGGGAATCTTTCCAACCCAGGGACAGAACCCGTGTCTCCTGCATTGCAGGCAGATTCTTTACTGGTGAGCCACCAGGGAAGCTGATATATGTAGTAGAATTTCACTGCATTTTTAGCTTTCATTTCCCAGATGACTAATAATATTAAACATCTTTATATGCACATTGGCTATTTGTGTGTATGTGTGTATATATATATTTTTTGTTTGTTTGTTTGCAAAGAATCTGTTCAAGTCTTTTGCCAATTTCAATTGGGTTATCTTATTATTTGTTAAGAGTTCTTGTATGTTCTCTATACAAACTTTGTCAGATATACGTGTTGTACATATTTTCTCCTATTGCATGCTTTTCTTTCCAATTTCTTATTTATGAAATGCAGAGATATTTTTAGAAAGTATTTATATTTTAGTTTTTAGTTAGATCTGAGTGTTGAAGAATTGATGCTTTTGAATTGTGGTGTTGGAGAAGACTCTTGAGAGTCCCTTGGACTGCAAGGAGATCCAACCAGTCCATCCTAAAGAAAATCAGTCCTGAATATTCATTCGAAGGACTGATGCTGAAGCT
The DNA here is from genome assembly GCF_003369695.1 of Bos indicus x Bos taurus. NCBI lineage: Eukaryota > Metazoa > Chordata > Mammalia > Artiodactyla > Bovidae > Bos > Bos indicus x Bos taurus. The sequence goes on along the minus strand of NC_040097.1, from coordinate 13,500,261 downwards.
GAAGCTCCAATACTCTGGCCACCTGATGTGAAGAACTGACTCACTGGAAAAGATCCTGATGCTGGGAAAGACCGAAGACAGGAAGAGAAGGGGATGACAGAGAATGAGATGCTTGGATGGCATCACTGACTCGATATACATGAGTTTGAGTAAGCTCTGGGAATTGGCAATGGACAGGGAAGCCTGGCGTGCTGCAGGCCATGGGGTTGCAAAGAACTGGACACAACTAAGTACTGTCTGGGGAGGCCTTACAAATAGCTGTAAAAAGAAGAGAAGAGAAAAGCAAAGGAGAAAAGGAAAGATATAAGCATCTGAACGCAGAGTTCCAAAGAATAGCAAGAAGAGATAAGAAAGCCTTCCTTAGCAATCAATGCAAAGAAATAGAGGAAAACGATAGAATGGGAAAGACTAGAGATCTCTTCAAGAAAATTAAGAGATACCAAGGGAACATTTCACGCAAAGATGGGCTCGATAAAGGAAAGAAATGGTATGGACCTAACAGAAGCAGAAGATATTGAGAAGAGGTGGCAAGAATACACAGAAGAACTGTACAAAAAAGATCTTCAAGACCCAGATAATCACGATGGTGTGATCACTCACCTAGAGCCAGACATCCTGGAATGTGAAGTCAAGTGGGCCTTAGGAAGCATCACTACGAACAAAGCTAGTGGAGGTGATGGAATTCCAGTTGAGCTATTTCAAATCCTGAAAGATGATGCTGTTAAAGTGCTGCATTCAATATGCCAGCAAATTTGGAAAACTCAGCAGTGGCCACAGGACTGGAAAAGGTCAGTTTTCATTCCAATCCCAAAGAAAGGCAATGCCAAAGAATGCTCAAACTACCCCACAATTGCACTCATCTCACACGCTAGTAAAGTAATGCTCAAAATTCTCCAAGCCAGGTTTCAGCAATACATGAACCGTGAATTTCCAGATGTTCAAGCTGGTTTTAGAAAAGGCAGAGGAACCAGAGGTCAAACTGCCAGCATCTGCTGGATCACTGAAAAAGCAAGAAAGTTCCAGAAAAACATCTATTTCTGCTTTATTGACTATGCCAAAACCTTGGACTGTGTGAATCACAATAAACTGTGGAAAACTCTTCAAGAGATGGGAATACCAGACCACCTGACCTGCCTCTTGAGAAACCTATATGCAGGTCAGGAAGCAACAGTTAGAACTGGACATGGAACAACAGACTGGTTCCAAATAGGAAAAGGAGTAAGTCAAGGCTGTATATTGTCACCCTGCTTATTTAACTTATATGCAGAGTACATCATGAGAAACGCTGGGCTGGAAGAAGCACAGGCTGGAATCAAGATTGCCGGGAGAAATAACAATAACCTGAGATATGCAGATGACACCACCCTTGTGGCAGAAAGTGAAGAGGAACTAAAAAGCCTCTTGATGAAAGTGAAAGTGGAGAGTAAAAATGTTGGCTTAAAACTCAACATTCAAAAAACGAAGATCATGGCATCTGGTCCCATCACTTCATGGAAAATAGATGTGGAAACAGTGTCAGACTTTATTTTTGGGGGCTCCAAAATCACTGCAGATGGTGATTACAGCCATGAAATTAAAAGACGCTTATTCCTTGGAAGAAAAGTTATGACCAACCTAGATAGCATATTCAAAAGCAGAGACATTACTTTCCAACAAAGGTCCGTCTAGTCAAGGCTATGGTTTTTCCAGTGGTCATGTATGGATGTGAGAGTTGGACTGTGAAGAAAGCTGAGCACCGAAGAATTGATGCTTTTGAACTGTGGTGTTGGAGAAGACTCTTGAGAGTCCCTTGGACTGCAAGGAGATCCAACCAGTCCATTCTGAAGGGGATCAGTCCTGGGATTTCTTTGGAAGGACTGATGCTAAAGCTGAAACTCCAGTACTTTGGCCACCTCATGTGAAGAGTTGACTCATTGGAAAAGACTCTGATGCTGGGAGGGATTGGGGGCAGGAGGAGAAGGGGATGACAGATGATGAGATGGCTGGATGGCATCACTGACTCGATGGACGTGAGTCTGAGTGAACTCCGGAAGTTGGTGATGGACAGGGAGGCCTGGCTTGCTGAGATTCATGGGGTCGCAAAGAGTCAGACATGACTGAGCGACTGAACTGAAGTGACTGAACTGAACTGATGATCCATTTCAAGTTAGTGCTTATGTTAAGTGTGATATAAATGTCAATGTTCATTTTTTTAACAGATTCCTAGTTTTTCCAGCATTTCGCTGAAAAAAAATTATCCTTTCTCCACTGAATTATTTAACATTTTTGTCAAAAAACAACTGACTATATGCACATATTTCTGGATTTTCTATTCCATTCAATTGTTCTATATATCTATCTCATGCCAAAATGACAGTGTATTTACTACAGCTTTATGGAAGTCTTTAAATTAGGTAGTATAAGTCTTTCAGCTTTGTTCTTTGTCAAGATTGTTTTAGTTATTATAGGTCCTTCACAATAATATATAAATACTAGAATCATCAATTTCTTTTTTTAAAAAAGGCCATTAGTATTTATGAATGGGACATCACTGAATAAATAGATGCATTTGATGAATGCATGATAAATGCAACATCTTAACACTACTGAATCTTCCAATTCATGATCATGGGCCATTATCGTTTACTTAGATCATCTTTAATTTGACCAATCAGTATTTTGTAGTCTTCAGTGTAGAGGTCTTCCATAACTTCTCTTACCCTTACTCCTAAGTATTTTTAAATGTGTTAATGTTATTGAAAATCTTCTTTTCTCAAAGTTCATTTTTTACATTATTGGAGCTTGTATATGGGAATAAGACTGACTTTTGTACACTGACCTTATACCCTGAGACCTTGTTATAGCCACTTATTAATTCTAATAGGTTTTCAGGCAGTTTCTTGGGAATTTCTAAATAGATAATCATATTTTCTGTGAAGAGAAATACTTTTTCCTTTCTTTCTAGTCTCTCTTTTATATCCTCTACTTGCCTTACTGTACTGACCTACTGGTAAAGCTGAGCAAAAGGGGTGAGAGACGAGAGACAATACTTTGTTCTTAATCTTACAAGAAAGCATTCGGCCTTTCACCATTAAGTATGGTGTCAGTTATAGTTTATGTGTTTTCTGTAGACAATCTTATTCAGGTTGAGGAAGTTGCCATATATTCCTAGTTTGCTGAGAGTTTTTATCATGAACGGTTATAGAATATTGTTGGCGGCATTTTCTGCATTTATTGAGATGATCATATGATTTTTCTCCTTCATTCTGTCAATACAGTAAATTATACCGCTTGATTTTCCAATGATGAACTGATCTGTGTTTCTAACATAAACTTCATTTGATCATGAGGTATTATTCTTTTAATTATTGCTAGATTCAATTTGTTAATATTTGAGAATTTTACATCTGTATTAATGAAGGATATTGTTCTTTTCTTATGGCTTTTGTGTTTGCTATTGAAGTTATTCTGGCCTCATAAAAATGAGTTAGAGAATGTCCCCTCCTATACATTCTAAAAGTTTTTCTAGGAATGGAATGTTATTCTTTTCTTGTAAGTTGTTTGACAGAGTTCACTCGACATTATCCAGGCCTCTGGTTTTGAGAGAAGGTCTGTGATTCAGAATTCCATTTGAAAAGCAAATACAGGGCCCTTCAGTTTTTTTCTTTCTCTTTGAGTTAGTTTGACAAGCTGTGTTTTTCAAGGAATATGTCCATTGCTCCTAAATTATTGAATTTACTGTCATAAAACTGTTTATCCTAGTATCCCGTTATTTTAATGTCTATAATATTTGTGTTGACATCCCCTCCATCATTTCTGATACTGATTGATTTTTTTAATTAGTCTTGCTAAAGATTTATTAATTTTATCAAGCTTTTCGAAGAGTCTACTCTTATCTTTGTTAACTTTACCCATTACTTGAGTTTTCTGTTTTACTGACTTCTCTCATTTCTCTTTTACTTTCCTTGGATTTAATTTGCTTTCCTTTTCTGGATTCTTAGATGGGAATATAGACCATTGAATTGAAAGGCATTTAGAGCTATAATTTCTAAGCACGGCTTTAGATGGATAATGCACATTTTGATTTGCTGTATTTTCATTATCATTTTTTCTTTTTTTACTGAAGAATAATTGCTTTACAGAATTTTGCTGTTTCTGTCAAACCTCAACATGAATCAGCCATAGGTATACATATATCCCCTCCCTTTTGAAGCTCCCTCCCATCTGCCTCCCCATGCCACTCCTCTAGGTTGACACAGAGCCCCTGTTTGAGTTTCCTGAGCCATACAGCAAATTCCCATTGGCTGTCTATTTTACACATGGTGATGTCAGTTTCATGTTACTCTCTCCATGCATCTCACCCTCTCCTCCCCTCTCCCCATGTCCACAAGTCTGTTCTCTCTGTTTGTTTCTCCATTGCTGCCCTGCAAATAAATTCTTCAGAACCATTTTTCTAGATTCCGGATATGTGCGCCAGAATGAAATAGACCTTAAAATAAAGAAGATTACAAGAGATAACAAAGGACACTACATAATGATCAAGGGATCAATCCAAGAGGAAGACATAACAATTGTAAATATCTATGAACCCAATATATGAGCACCTCAATACATAAGACAAACACTAACAGACATAAAAGGAGAAACTGACAGTAACGCAGTAGTAACAGGAGACTTTAACACCCCACTCACACCAATGGACATATCATCAAAACAGAAAATTGATAAGGAAACACAAGTCTTAAGTGATATATTAGATGAGATGGATCTCGTTGATATCTTCAGGACATTCCATCCAAATGCAGAAGAATACACCTTCTTCTCAAGTGCACATGGATCATTCAGTTTAAAACATCCCTTATTTTCACTGTAATATTTTTCTTTAACTTATAAGTTATTTGAGATGTCTTATTTCATTATCAAGAATCTAAAGAATTCTAGAATTCTAGAGACAATTCTAAATAGCTACTATTACTAGTTTATATTTTTAATCAATTGCTGTTAGAAAAAAACATACTTTTCAAGATTTTAATCTTTTGAGCCCTTTTTTTAAACAGCGCAGATGTAGCCTATCTTGGTGCCCCTGAACAGAATATGTTTTCTGCTGTTACTGGATGTAAGTACCAATTAAGGTCAGTTTCATTGGTAGTGTTCAGATGTTATCTATGTTTAGTTTTTTTCATCCCCATGTTCTTCAATTATCAAAATGGAACTATAAGTTTTTCATCTGTGTTTGCGGATTTACTGATTTCTCTATTTAATTTTGCTATTGGTTTTTCGTTCGTCCCACATGTTCTTTGTTCCTTCTCTGCCTCATCTGTCATCTCTCAGTTTGTTTGTATTGATGGCCCCACCCCATCTTGATTATAATGTTTTCCTGCTTCTTTTCATGGCCCATAACTTTTAATGATCTGGGGGAACACTTGGGAAATGTCTGAGATTTGGGGTCTTCCTTTAATGGGTGTCGACTTGTTTTGGCAGGTGTTTAGTTGGCCACTTGTCCTGATCCTTCTGAAGGTTGTCTGTAAGATTCACTGGGGCAGGTCTAGAGTGGCTTTTACTCCAGGGGTAAGGTAACCCCACCCCAAATGCCTGGTGTTTCTGAGGTTTCACTTGAATGTCCAATGTATTCATCAAGTTCAATCTAGTCTAGCTGATCAGAATCCCTCTGGTGTCCAACACTGAGACTTCCAGCAGCTTGCAGCTTTGTAGTAGCTGCTCTCTGTCACACTTCAGTAGGTCCAAGTGGCACACAGCAGCTTAGTATATGGTTAAAGATTTCAGAGACTCCTTTTCAGATATCCTGAGTCCCTGCTCTGCCTACTGCTCTCCAGTAGCCTGCCCTGAAAATTCCAGCTATCTTGGCAGTTCAAACTCTGCTTTTTGCCTCTTAAGCAAATAGACCGTGGTCCTCTCCTGGGCTCTGCCTCCCTGAGCCACAATTCTAAAAGCATCTCCGGGCAGAAAGCCAAGGCAATTGTGGCACTTACTTCCTGCGTTTCCCTTCTCTTAAGGGACATAATCCTGTGCTGCCTATTTCTATCTTCTGGGGAAAAAAATGCTTCGTATGTTTTGGCCAGTTTTACAGTTGTTTATAGTAAAAGGTCCATTCTGGCACTGTTACTATACTGTGACTGGAAGAGGATTACAATAGTCTTAAATTGCTCTCCCCTCATCTAGTCTTGCATCTCTATGGTCCATTCATACCACTGCAGCCAGAGTGATTTTTATATGCTGAGTGTTTCCAACATTAAGGAAAAATTTCACATGTTCATAAAAGTAGGAAGACTTACACAGTGAACACACACATGCCTACCACCGAGTTTCCACAATGAACATTTGTTACACTTTATCTCCTATCTATGCCTCTATCCATTATATTTGTTGAAGCATTTTAAAGTAAGTTGATGATATCAGAACACAGAGTAATTTTCATTAAACACAGATAGAAATCACATCACTCTGAGCTGAAAGTTTATCAGTGGGTTCCTTTATCCTTCAGCTAATGACCAGAATCTGTGACATGGTCTCGAAGGACCCTTGTGATCTGGGCTCTGCTGATCAGTCTCTTTGTTTTCCACCTTCTTTTCCCAGCCCCTGGGTGCCCACCCTGGCTTTCTTCAGTTTCTCTAATACCCTCTACTCATTCCTACTGTCGGCCTCTGATGGGATTTTTCCTTTGACTGTAATACCCTCTCTGAGTGTCTTTCCCATCTTGCCTGGATATGATGGCTATTCCTTCATCCTTCCCTTTCTTCAGCATGCTTCCCCCAAACATTTGTTCTCCCTGTTAAACACTCTCACAGCATCATGGACCTTTCCTTTAAAGGATTTATAAAACTTTGCAGTTTTTCCTCCCCCTCATTATACACAAGCTTCATGAAGATAAGACTCTGCTTTGCCTCACCACTCAAATCCCAGAGCCTGGGAAGGTACTTGGCAAATACATCTATCACTGTGTAGGCACATGAAAACATTCAATGAATTAATGATGGACTCATTTTTTTCTTAATAAGTCTAAGAGAGAGAAGAATATTTAGCAAGATTGTCTGCTTCTTATTAGTCTGTCACACTGAACTCTTATCAGGTGGTACAGGGTTAGCCCTAAATACTGCCTCCCAACCAAGCATATTTGCCCTTGTCCAGATTGTTGGGGACAAAGTCATTCAGAAAGCCCCCCCAAGTCAGGAAATTTACCATTTTTTCAGTACTCTTTTACTTTTTTTTTTTTTAGTGTTCTTTTACACAGTCAATCTAAATTCTTATAATGCTGTGGATCTGTATCTTCATTTGATTCTCAGAAATATAGCTCTGAATCTTGCAGTTTTATTTTTAATTCAGAGAAAATATTTTGGTTTTTGGGGGGTGCTGTGCTGCATGGCTTATAGGGTCCTACTTCCCCAACCAGGGATCGAACCCAGATCCCCTGCAGTAGAAGTTGGGAGTCCTAACCACCAGACCCACCAAGGTATACGCCACAGAAAATACTTTTAAAATATTAATACTTTAAGGGTTTAAAATAAGGTAGTGCCCAACACCTTATTCTGCACCTCTCTGCACACACACTCACTTTACATACCCTGGCAGTGACAACAGTTCTGCTCCGTGGGACCTGAGAACACTGGCGCATACAGGAGGTGATATATTTACCCTGGGTGCCCACACCTGCTTAAATACAATATCGCTTCTGTGTAGAATCTAGGGAAATGGTACAGGTTAACTTATTTCCAAAACAGAAATAGAGACACAGACGTGGACAAACTTACGGAAACCAAGGAGGGATGGGAAGGTGGCGTGAACTGGGGGACTGGGATTGACATATATACATTACTATGCATAAAACAGACAACTAATGAGAACCTACTGCATAGCTCAGGGAACTCTACTTGGTGCTCTGTGTTGGCTTAGGTGGGAAGGAAATCTAAAAACGAGGGAATATATGTATACGTACAGCTAAGTCACTGTGTTGTACAACAGAAACCAACATAACGTTGTCAAGCAACTATACTCTAATAAAAATCAATTTAAAAAACAAAAAAAATGTTTAAAATAAAATGTTCCAGGAACATTTTATTTATTAGGACAACTGCCGAACTTGAATAAAGAAGAGCCCCCAGTACCACAGACATATAGGTCTTGCTATCCTAAGCTGTTCTGCTATACCAAGATTTGATTTCTGTAAGCAATTTTACCAGCCTATAAAAGAATATTACAAGGAAGGAAAAAGAAAAAAAAAACTGATGTAAGCTTGACAGTAGCACCTTAGGGCAATCATCAACATGTTCCTCACAGAAGTCAAATTATTAAATTCATAAACAACCCTTCACTGCAGAAATAAGAACAATTGTTAATGCCGCCAACTGAATAGGGAACACAGGAAAATTATGGCTTTAATTTCAACTGCTAAGGTGCCAGTGGCTTTATGAAGAACTGAGCCTCTGCATGAACGCTCAGTGATGAATTCTGCTAAGCTCGGGAGGGCACGTGTGGCCAGAGAGGCCTCCTGGGCCCTCAGAGGTGTTTTGCTGCATCTTATAAAAAAGGATTGGGTTAGGAATACATGATAGCCACAGCTGACAAGTGAGAGAGCTCTCCTCAATCTGCTGCTGTGCCTGGCTGCTGTCCACTGCTGTTGCCAGGGAAACCGACATCAGCTTGATGGAAACAAGGATCAGGGAAAACTTGCACTTACCTCGTTTCCACTGATCCCAACAGCCATTTCTATGGAAACAGTCGCTGCCAGCCAGTGGCAGAGAGGTTACCACTCACTTGTTAATGTCAGGTGTAGCTTTCAGCCTATTCACTTCAGGTATCACAGTACCCACAGCACTGGTATCCAGCTGTCAGCTACCCCTGACAGCATCTTAACTCTGCAACAAGAAAGCTCAGTGCTTAAAAGTCTATAAAAATGTTTAGCACAGTTCTTTAGTAGAAAAAGGAAATTTAGCGTTCTTCCACATAGAGCTGAAGCAGGGCTTAATTTCTTGTTCTACCAAAACCAAAACATGTGAAGTTACTAAAGAACCATAGATCTCTCCCGCAGCTTTCAACCCCACTCATAACACTACTTCCAAGTTCAAGAAAAGAGACCTCCAACTGTGTGGACAACTCTTTCATCTATGAGTCAAGTCAAACCAAAGATACATCCAGTTAACTGTGGGGAAATATTTTGCTACATGTGATCAGTAAGAGTGTCTTTGTCTGGCAACCTGATCATCACTAATTACACACAGGAAAATCTTTTTTTTTTAATTGTAAGAACTATCTACAAAGAACCCTCCACTGTCCCCTTGTTTTTGAACTAGACCTCTGTGTGTTTTCTCTGCCTGTTGTCAAGATATGGAATTAACTCATTAACTCAATACAATTTTATTCTGTAATGTAGTGGTAACCAATCACACTGATAGCCTGGTTATCCCATTACCCAACAATACCCCTTTCAATGTCACAAGCAATTCAACTACTCTTCTAAGATGCAGATCTGTTTATGTACAGGAAGAAATTCTGTTGTTCATTTTTTGTGAGCAGATGCTGGTAAAACATTGAATGAGAGTAAATTCTAATCCCAGTCATAAATAATTTATACAAATGCCTATTCCCAGAGGGTATGTCTCCACAATATACCTGGTATGTTTTTCCCTCTGAGCCAACATTCAAGGGGAGGGAACTAGAGGCAATCTCTGACCATGGTTCATAATGGTGTGAATTTAACAGACTAGGGTGCAAATTATGATGCCCCCAAACCCGAGCCTATTTTGTAAAATTCTAATACAGTACCGTCACCCCCACTTGCCATGCCACCCCCTTCCACTCCCTCTATACCAGCAGTTACACAAGTAGAGAAGCCATGCGTGAATCTCTGCCTAGGTTTTTTTAATCCCAACACTTTCAACCAATCACCAAGCATCCTCTTCCCCCAATTAATGTGGATTAAAGAGAAACCAAATGGACTGAAGAGAAATATAATGTTTTGGACAAACATGAGTAAAGTCTAAGGATTAGGAGATGAAATTCATTAATCACCTTTTTCCTCTAAAAAAGTGACTAGAGGGACTTCCCTGGCAATCCAGTGCTTAAGAATCTGCCTGCCAATGGAGGGGACATGGGTTGAATCCCTGGTCTGAACCCCAAATGCCTGGGAGCAACTAAGTCCTTGTGCCACAACTCCAAGGCCACACATCCAGAGCCCCCAAAAAAGAAGCCACGGTGATGAGCAGCCTACACACCACAGGTGGAGAGCAGCCCCATCGCCACAGCTAGAGAGCCCAAGCCCAGCAACAAAGACCCAGCACAGTCACAAACAAATCCATATTTTTAAAAAGACTAGGGCAGAGGTCTGTCCCAATATTGGTCATAGTTTGGCACATAATTAAAGAACCTTCACATTATGATACTGAATGTATATAAGAAAAGAGAATGGAGTTTTTAAACTCCATTTTATGGCAAGGAATATCCAGGCACCAAGACAACAGTGTTCAAAACAACTGAACAGAAAAATATTCACAGCATAGGATCCTAAAATTGCCCTTTGGATTTACTATGAAAAATGGCATATGGGGCCTGACTTCAAAGGCCGACAGAGAACAGATGCATCAAAGTCTGGGTTATATTACACTAATCTCTTAAGGGTCTTTTATCTAATCTCTTCCTGGCCATTGCTAAGTGCCAGGGATCTGACTGCTACTATATAAATATCAGAGATTATCTAAACTTCTCAGGAGAAATCCATCTAATAGACATCAAAACCAGTCTAGGCACCGTGGGTCCTTAGTCTGTCTTTGGCAGAAACAGAAACAAAGGCAAATGAAACCTTTGCTTAGCAAGGACTTCATAATTTACCAACTTCTAAGTATTTTCATTTCACCTCCCTGCTCCTCTAAGAGCATTTTTGGACATTAGATCCTCTAAAAGCAAATTCTCTACTCTCAACTAAGTAGAGAATACTTAGTTTATTAACATCCTGAGTAGAAGAATCATGCAAATTAAACCCTACCTATAGGCCTGGTCACAAGGGAAAAAAAATAAAAAGAATTGAGTTGATTAGATTTTTCTTGCATCAAATCTCATTTTATATACTCTTACTGAAGCCATCACCATCAGAGTAACGAAGCTCTCTACACTCTTCAGCTCACTGAATCCTCTTGCAACTCCCCACAGTTAATATTATTAATATCATTTTACAGACAAGCAAAGTAAAGCTCAAATAGGCAAACCATTTCACCAAATCTCATAGTTGGTAGAAGGTAGAGCAGAGAGTTATGTCTTGATTATCTGACTCTAAAGCCAGTGTTTAACCATATGTTACAGCAATGTCATGCCTCCCTACTTGTGCAAAAATAAATCACTGTCAGAACTTCAATCACGACTGAGAGCTGCACCACACTTTATAGATGACAAAGAACCTCCATGGCCTGATTGTGGGGGCACTGAGTACAGTATTAATGTGCATACAAAGCCCATTTCTGCTGGTCTCTTCCTGGGAAATTCAGAAAATGGTACACTTCAGATATTTTCCAAATAGCCTCTTAGCTGTTCCCACTTCACCCAAGGAGGGGAACGGGAGGAGGTCCACAGAGGTAAGAGAAAGATACATTCAATGAGTAAAATTCTTTGCAGTATCTCTTTTTCAAAGCACTTTTACATTCATGAGCCGACCTAAAGCCACCTATTCTGTGTGTGGGGGTGGGGATGGCACAGCAGCAGCATCCCCCTTTGAGGGGCCAAGAGATGTAGGCTCGGGACTCCTAAGTGAAGTCCCAGAGTTATTTAGCACGTGACCAGAACTCAGGTCTTCTAATTCACTTCTCATCCACCAGCCCCTTTTTGGGGGTCTGGCCCACACCACAGGGGCTCAGAGGGCCCTCTACCTTGCCGCAGGTGCGCCTGGCATCAGGTAGTCCTTGCAGGTGAAGACGTGAGCCCACTGCCCATGACCACCATCCCCCCGGGAATCTGGCAGTGACTCGAAAGACAAAAAGTGCTGAAACACCACCGTGTTCTCTTATCTTACCTACCTACAGGAAAAAACCCCAAAGGGGACAAGAGTTAAGTGAGCAATTTTGAAAGTGAAAAATCATCAAAGCCACCATGAGAAGAGCCAGCTGAACTGTAGACTTAATTGAGACATTCTTTTTAACACTTGGTCATAATGGGACCATCTCCTTGATAACAACTTAGTATGAAATCAGAACTCTAGTTACTGACTTTCTCAGCTCCTCCCACACAGCACAAGTACCTGGGTTGGGGCAGGGTGGGGCAGGAATGTCTTCATCCAGGATCATGCTTGGCTATGCAGAGCATACAGTTCATGAACCTCATACTCACCTTGAGAAAAACAGTGTGCTGTAAAACCAGAGATATTTCAAAGCATCAGTCTTAACAATGCTTCAAAAATGTACCAATACCAAATCAAGTGCACAGATTAAAATCAGTTTAAGGATACAATAGGATGGCATGGCCACATGGAAAAAAGGAGGAGCCAAGGAAGAGCAACAAATATTTCCAAATGGTTGACTTAAAGACACACAGCATCTTACAACGACCCTTCATTAGAAAGCAGCAGTATGGTCTAAAACAGGAGAGCCTTTTAATTCAGGGCTTTTGGAATTACATTTGTGGTGGTCCAATGGTCCCTAAGGGGCTATGCAACATAAGCCATCTCCTTTTGAATATTTATGCCCTTCTGATTTTGTATTTCCTCCAATGTTCCCTAAAAAAGTTGGGAAGAACCCTAAGATTGAAACTAAAAAATTTTTTTTTATTTCATTTCTCTGAAACAAAAAAATAAATACAAATGACTGATTTTGATTTTTTGTTGCTTTAGGGGAAAGTCAAGGAGGAGTACCCAGGCAGAGAAGCCCAAGTAACTAACTGTTAGGAAAGGTGGGAGCAGCCTGTTCTCTGGTTTCTCCACCCCTAGCCCACCCCACCGCCACCCCCACAGACACCTTATCATCTTTCAACATCCAGCTCATAGACATACTGCTTTCGCAGTTTCTCTGTCCCTGCCCCTACTTTAGCTTGGCCATCCTGCACTGCCCAATGACAATTCCACCCCAGACAATGACTGTCTGCGCACAAGGCCCCCATCTGTGTCTTAGACATCTTGGCACCCTGGCCCCTGGGCCCAGAGCCAGACATGCAGCAAGAACTCAGGAAAAGCGACCAAATTTGCGAACACACTGGAAGACTGCTCTGCGGACGTGGTTCCTCCTTCAGCCAGAGCACTGCTGGACATCTCCTACCCAAGTGGCCTCGCACGTCCAGGCAGGGTCAGCTGCAGCCCCGGGGGAGCTGGGGCACGTCGTGGAACTGACTGAATATTGCTGGGAATTCTTGGGTTTTATTTTAAGAATTCAAATGTCATTTGCATTCTCCTTCATAAGAGATCTAGTTTTGTTCTGGTTTAAAAATATTTTAAAGTTACTTATTACTTTCCCCAAAATATATTTCAGCAAACTGGCTGTTCCATCATGGTGTGTGTGTCTTTATCCTCCAGCTGTGGGTACCCCCACAGGGTGCATATTTAGCATCCAGCATTATAATAAGGGGTCCCTCCCGGCTTTTCCCCCTTTTCCCTTCTTAAGTCTGCCCCATCCTGCCGGGGTGATGTTCCTGCTCTGGGAAGCTCAGAGATAAGGCATGTCACTGGCACTGTTAAAATTAGTCGTTTCCATGGCCTCAGTTTAGTTGGGTTTAGGAGACACAGGGCGCCAAGGAATTCACAACAGAATTGCTGTTAACCTTGTATGGGCTGTTCCTGTAATAAAATCAACATGATGCTGTTTCTCCAGGGATAAATTCCACCCTCACCATCCTGACACTGACCTAAGGCCACAGAGGGTCATTAGGAAGAAGGCACTTTTAAAGAATGACGTGAAAGAACTTTAGGCTTGAAGAGCCATTTATCCATAGAAAGAATCTTCGGCCGGGTCGGGGCAGAGGGTCAGCTGTCACACCCAGGACTCAGGCCCAGAGCCCCTTTTCCCCTCACTGTAAGGCATGGGCTCCTGGCTCATTTCTAGATGGGGCTTCACAGGACAGTGCGCATCCATGGTGTGAAAGCGACCACACTCGGTCAAGGAGAATTCTAAACGCCTGTCCCTGAAAACAGGCAGGGTAGCTGAGAGGGAAGATGAGGAGAGGAAGCAGAGATGGGTAACCAGTTCGCTTTCTGCTCTGGAAAAGGCAGTGTTTAGAAAAGTGAGATAAAGGTCTCTCCACTGACTCAGCATTACATGAAGACATCACTTCCCCTGAGATATCAGCTCTTAGCAAGACAGAGATAGAGTGAGTGAGGAGTAGATAAACTCACTGGGAATCAAGTCTATCAGCAGTATCTCCGGAGGATGTCTGAGCTCGGGAGTGACAGGGGCTCCTCAGGGGAAACGGGCACCTATGAGCCCCGGTCACCCTCCCAGGCCCTGGCAATGGCGATAAGCTGGCACTGAGAGCCTGGGGAGGCCCCACCACAGGGGCTCAGAGGGCCCTCTACCCTACCGCAGGTGCCCACTCCCTTCTCTGGGGTACCCCCTTGTGTGGGGTGTCTGTGTGGTGGGGAAGATGCTAGGCTGCCCAAGAGGGCTCTAGGATGGCAACCACAGAAAAGACAGAGCCCCACTCTGGTCCCAGTCTCCACTGAACCCCCATCAATCCACAGAGCCAAGGAGGCCAACAAAGTGAAATTTCAAAAATGATGACTGAGGGACACGGACAATGATAAGGCCGGAGGAAATTTAGGTGCAAAAGCTGATTATTTCTCTGCATTAAAGACCGATTCTGTGAGCTAAGATTAAAAACGAATTCAAGGAAATATTCTCACAGTGACAGCAGCAGAAAACCAAGCTAATAAATGATCCCCATGGGAAGGATGTGAGATTTTAAACTGTCCAGTATTTCTGTGCTAATCTAGGCTTATTTCTCCTTTACCATGAAATCTGAAACACCACTGGAAATAATCATAATACACTGCAAGTAACTTTAAAGGGCCAGGCTATGTACTAATACTAATGGGAAGACAACCACAAAAGACAAAGGCCCTTTGCTGGGGGAGACCAAGGCTGGGCATCCTTTTAGTCACTTTTAATCCACTCCTACACACTAGCATATAAATGTGACTAGCTTCAGGGAAATGGTTTCATTCAATTAATAGTTTGGCAAGCATCAGAAACACAGAATCTCACAGACAGATACGAGCATTGAGAATTACAGTTCAGTCCCAAAGCAACACACAGGGGGGACATCAGAGTCCACACGCATGCAGAGAAAGCCGTGGGGAGCTGCCTGACACATGGCAGCAGCAGAATGTGGGACACAGATCCAACTGCTTACCCACTAAGGACACCGAGAACCAGGTTAAGGACGAAAAATGAGCCAAGGATGATGAGACTAACAAAATACACCCATGGCCATTCCCATCCTATCGCATCATTTACCTGTAAAATGTAAGGAGATTAGTTATCAGTTATCCATTTGCCAAAGAGCAGAGCCCCAGGAACTGCTGCTGGACCACGAGGGCTTTGACTGAGGACTGGTGCTCCAAGGATGGGATCCCGCCAAGGGCCTTCCAGTTTTGTTCTTTCAATAAGGGCAGGTTCTGCTGTGAAAATCCCCAAATGTGGCCTACCGAAAGTCATTTAGCTACTGTTTGGTACCAATTAATCTGCATTATATTTGGATCCAGACCAATAAAGCAATTATAGATGTATCTCCTTTTGGGACAAATGGGCAAGCAATGCCAATGATTTAAACCCCAAGTGACAACGCTGATTAATCTCTGGTCAATAATTATCCTATAGCTTTCTTTCACATAGGCTGGTGAGGTTCCAGGAAATGTCTTGGTTTGGGAAGCCTCAGCAGAAAAGAAAGCATCTTGGAGGACACATAAAACACTTGGCACCCACCCGGCGGCCCCCATCTAGCAAGCCTGTGTGGTCTTGGCAACTGTCCTCAGGACTCTGCTTTCAAGATGAAAGAGGTGTAGCTTACCCGCTCAATACACCAAGTACAAGATTTAGTACGAAAAATGACCCAAAGATGACGAGACTGACAAAATACACCCAGGGCAATTCAAATCCCATAGCATCATTCATCTGCAAGAAATAAGATGGTCTCATAGCAGTGGGTTAATAAGAGAATCTAATAAGGAGAGAGGGTTACATTAGAGAGCATTCCATACATTTAATTAAACATTTACTTAGCTTCAAATCAGACAACAGTAGCCAATGCACATTCATTATATATTCCCAACACACACACACACACACACACACACACGAGTCATCAAAACTTTCAGGGCAAGTAATAGCAAACTCTGGCTACGGCTAGGGCAATCAGCTGGAATTTGGCTCTCTCTTACAAGAAATTGCCTTGGTAAGGGATTTTCAGAGATCTTGGTAGAAGACAAAACTAGTGCTTAGCTAGAAACTATTTTCTACTCTGCCCAAATTGTTGGTAGTATTCTTGCTTTCAAAATTTGTGATGGTGGAAAAGTCTTAGCTATAGAGACAAATTTGTAGCATTTGACTCTATAAATTCTTTTTTAAAAAAAAACCTAAAATAATAACTTTCCAGTTATTGGATTTCGGGTATACTGGAAGCCAATCTATCCCAGGAAACCTAACCCACTTTAAATCTGGATTATCTGCTATCAGTCAGTGCAAGCACAGCTAAATTAATGCAAAGAAGGAAAGTATTCAGAAGTCAACTAGCCGACATATTCAGGGGTGCTTTGGGGAATGAGACTTTTTTTTCTCAACTGCACCCACAGAAGGACCCAACTGCTTGCCAGTAAGGAGAAATTTAAAAAGCCCTCACCTCTCAAATCTAGCTTGAACCTATATAATCTGCCCTGAGACAGGTGGCTCCAGCTGTGAGTTCTTTCAAAGGAACCTGGTGTCCCTACTTCTGTGCCAAGTGAAGCAGCACAGTCAGACGTGGCCCCCTGAACACACCTTCCCGGGGAGACCAGCTCATGAGCAACTTTTGTGCTGGAGCAAACAGATGCTTCAGGGTTCACGGCTGGATGCAACTTTCTAACAGCACAGGTCAGTGTTAAATTGGGCAAAGTCTTCTCCAAGAAAGATGTGAAGCACCAGTGAGAAGACTGAATGAATGACCCCAGGCCTGACTCTGCTGGAATCCCCGCTAACAGAACAGTATATGGCCTGGGCTGATTCATGGTTCTGGCTTCTGAGGTCAAGCCCTCAGGCCGTTGAGCATGTGCTTTCTTTACATTATCTGGCGCTAGGTTTTTAGCTTTACAGAATGAAACTCATGCATTTCACTGTTTGCCTCAAGCAGAAACCAAACAGAAAAAGAGAACATTAAAAAAAAACAAATTACCTAACATCTGTTGCTGAAGTCTACGGAGAGGGCACTAAAGCCCTTATGAAACACCTGTTTGGCCACATGAAAATTGATGTGCTTACTTGAACTGCTATCAGTCTGCACATCTTATATCGGCAATTAGAGTAATGAATGAGGCAGGGCCGTGGTTGCAATTGTTGATCTCATTAAGTTGGATAAACTAATTTCAGCAGGAAGGCCGAGGGTAATTCTTCCAAAGCAACTACACCACTAAACTTATTTAATAACCTAGATGTGCAGGAGAAGAAACAGGCTGCCTGGCGTAGTAACCAGAGCCCAGCCTGGAATCAGGGCCTTCCGCAGACCCTTCTCTGGGCCTGCTTCCCCTTTGCTGGGGCAAGAGGGGCGCCCACAACCGGGGAGAGTGTGCTCGCTCACGGAGAGGAAGTGGGTGCATGTCCAGGGTCCCCACTAGGCGACCCTGCCCTCTCACACCTCAGCAAAGTGTGTTAGCCGTCAGCCCAGCATCTGCCCTGCCCATCCTCTTTTGGGCCTCAGCCCTGTGCTCCAGAGGATGGTTCCGGGAACAGCTGTCTGCTCCAACTTGGGAGGGAACATTTTTTTTTTTTCCAAATAAACTTCTGATTTCTTAGAAATAAGTGTTTTTGCTCAAATCAGAAATATCACCTGGGATAACCCATGGGGGACAAGGGAAAACCAAAGGCCACAGGAGACCCTAAATCTCCAGAGCGTGAGAAAGAGAAATAAAAATTAAGCTCTAAGGGCCAGTCTTTCTTCTGAAGAAACCTTCTCAACCCTGGTCTCTTTTCAGAGGCTAGTATTTCTTAGACTTTATCAGTCACACGGGACACATCAGAACTGGCAAGCCGGTCCCCGAAATACCCACACAAAAATAGAGACTCTGCTTGGGATTCTGTCTGCGTGTCCTTTGTCAGCAAGGGAGAAAGTGGCGTGAGCTCAATTGTTTCAATTTAGATTTTTAAAATATTTATATCAAAGTCATCATGTCGTGTCCCTGTACTCAGGAAATAATAACCTAGTTTCAGTTTCTCCTCACTTCAAAGACTGAGATGCACATCCATATCTCTGTAATCTAAGGCTTTTTGTTTTTTCTGTTGCAAAAACTACTAAAAACTTGATATATTGGTTGTGGCTCCCCTGAGCCTAGACTCGGAGAAAGGAGCAGAAAGGCAAGCCGCTAGCTAACTAAAGAGGGAGTTCCCAGGTACCCTGAATGAAGAAGACTATCAACTTGGCCAAGGGAGCTTCCTGTTTGAGTCTGATAGCCAGCACTGCCATAGGTGTGCTGCTCACCAAGAGAAGAGGCTGGCACTAAGGCAAAAGGCCACAAATAACTGATATGGATAATTCTTTCCTGAAATCAATTCTCATTATTTGAATTAATTTCCTACATTTAAAACCATTTCCTTGGAGTTGAAGAAAAAAATAATAGGATCGTGTAGTGTTACTCCGCATCTTGTGGACGACACACA
This sequence comes from Bos indicus x Bos taurus, assembly GCF_003369695.1. Taxonomy (NCBI): domain Eukaryota; kingdom Metazoa; phylum Chordata; class Mammalia; order Artiodactyla; family Bovidae; genus Bos; species Bos indicus x Bos taurus. The sequence goes on along the minus strand of NC_040097.1, from coordinate 13,481,461 downwards.
GTTAAAGCCCAGAGTATTTGGGTGACCTACCCAAGGTCAGGCGCCTAGCCTTCTCCAGCCTAAGGCTCTTTCCTTGCACTACACCTTTCTGACTCTGGACAACAAACGCGTGGATCAGATAGCAGCTTAATTATGCTTATGGAATTCACTTCAAAAAAAGAGCACTAAAAAAATGGCTTTCTATCAGAAGTTAATAATCCCATTCCCCACATACCCAAAGGTCCTGTTCTACACGTGTCTTTCTGCATACTGGGCCCACCTTCCCAAGACCCTGCCTCTTGCCAGGCACTCCTGGGGACTGAGGCATCCATGAACTTGGGAACACTGACTGAACATAAACTCAACCAGACTCAAACTCATCCCTGGCAAAGACTTTGTCCACCATATACAAACACCTAAAGGACTGAAAACTTGGCTTGCAAGTCGAGATTAAGATTAAAGTCGAATCTTAGTTCTCTCTCAAGATGTTCCCTTTACACTCTGGCTATGGTAAAAATCAGGAATTTTAAAAGGCCCATCTACCCTGAGACAATGGGACTGTGAACTTGAAGAGTAATGGTAGCTGGTGTCTGCTGAGCACCAGCTTTGGGCCGGGCGCTGTGCTGGGCAGGGAGGTGCTGTTCTGTGCACAGCTGTGGATCCCACCGACTGAGGCCCATAAAATAGGAAGAAGGCTGGGGCCTGGCTCCTGCCTATGTCTATGCAGAGTTAATAAATGTAATCAGGAAGTAATTAGAAGCAACTTGATATGTTTGAGAATAAGATCTCAGTGAGCACTCTGGGAGACATCCCTGAGCTGCCCCCTAGTGTTCCAGAAGGGCTCACATGAGAATGGAGAAATGCCAAGGAAAGAGAGGGGGGTTCTAGTCTAGACCAGGGGTCATGACATTATGACCTGTGGGCCAAACCAGCCTACCACCTGCTTTTGGACGGCCCTTGAGCTAAAAATGGCTTTTACATTTTTAAATGGTGGGAAAAAAAAATCTGGACTATCTCATGACACAGGAATGCTATACGAAATTCACATGTCAGTATCCATAAATAAATACTGGAATGAAGCCACAGGTGTACATGTTGTCTGCAGCTGCTTCCAAGTGACACGGGCAGAGCTGAGCAGTTGTGACACAGACATTATGGTCTGCCTGGCCACATATATTTACTGTCTGGTCCCTTATGAAAAAAAAAAAAGGTCTGTAGACCCTTGTAATCAAATACCACGACCACTTGCATCAGGACCTTGGGGATGTCTAGGGCGTCTATATTCCACTGTTTCCCAGACCTGCTATAAAGGGATATAGACTGGCATAAGGTTGATAAGTTATTGGAGTTCCTCCATCGGAATAAAGATGCCATGTAATTCATAGAGAATATAATTATTATGTTGTCAAATTATTAGCCCTGTGACTGTCATATGAAAAACAGAGGTAATAATTATATCATCCTAGGTGATACTTAGAGGTTCTCAGGAAAGCAAGTATAAACTTTTGTTTCTAGGCGTGCGGAGTCTTCTCTCCTTTAATCACACACTCCCAGAGTTTCCGCTAACTTGGCCATGGGAAGATCGTAATGAGAGAATCAATGTGCGGAAACATAAAGTCTGCAACTGTCCATTAGGAGATGTCAGATCAGCAGTGTCAATACACCATAAAAACTGGGAGAACAGAGCTGAGGAGTCACCAGTTTTTTCATTTGTTTTAAATCAAAACGTGTTCTGTACTGTTTTAGGGGGAAGGACCAAAATTTGGGCTATTTGAATCATGCTTTTTCTATTTATCAGAAACTTCAAAGGAAGACTGGAGATTGCGCCCTCCACTAATCTAACCAGAAGTGGCAACTTAAAACATAATATTGAAAATGAGCTCTTTACCTAATTAGAGGGTCCTCATGCATGGCCATGGGCTTGGCTCATCCTATATAATCTTCCTCTTTCTCTTCACAAAAAATTTTACAAAAGGCATTGTGTTATGGATATAAATAACAGATTGCATACATACACACACTCTCTCTCTCTCTCTCTACTATGACAATTAGAAAAAGGAGGGGAAGGGGAAAAAATAAGATATGACATGCTGGTGATGTTTTAAAAACCTTATTACCAAACTAGACTAACACTTTGGGGATGAAAATAAAAATGTATTTTCTTTGCCTAACACATACAGACATTTCTACAACCCTGCAAGCATGGAATTCACTTGTGAAGGGAAGCAAAAACCTATTTACAACCATTATGTTCTCTGAAGTTATAGAGTAATGGGAAATCTTATAAAGTGTCTAAAATTTAGATACTATTAGAAAATACTTCTCAACGTGCAGACTGTCTAACTGGAGACTGACCATTTAAGAAGTATGTTATTACTCATTACCTTTTAACAAATCATTATTGGAATCCTGGTTAATCCCATTTGGACCTGGGTTTATGCTCAAAATCTACAAGGCAGCTGTTTTTCCCAACAACTCTGTGCCATGGAAAAATAATTTCCAAACTTCTGTGAGTTTTTTCAAATTCTATCAAACACAGAAGTAAACAAATAAACTCAACTCTGAGAAATGACTGTTAAAATATGACTGCTCTTCATCTGTAGCAAACCCTACTGGTTCTGTTGGGAACAAGAGAAGCTAGCTCCGAGCCATACAAAGGGTGTCCATCTGTTTTCATGAACAGGTCCACCAGCCCTGGAAGGCTGATGTGCCATCTCGACCTTCTCTGCCAAAGTTCTCTAGCGCCAAAAAAAAAAGGAAGAGAGAGCTAAGGGCTTATGCTGGGCTGGTTTGTAGTAATACTGAAGATGCAAAAGGGAAACACCGTAATAGGGGAAAAACCCATTTGGGCTTTAAAGCTGTACTAAGCTATGGAAAGCCTGAAAAGAATCCAATTAATTGATGTTTTCTACCTTCCATTTAGGACCTGGTAGAGAAACCTGCCTCTAGGTATAAAAGATTAGTTTTAGTCTATGTAAGTCCGGGGGCCTCTTACTCTGGGGAATGACCCTGGGCTCTTCAAGTTTAATCAGGACAGCCCTGGCATGCTGGAGTTCCTCCAACAAAGGGAACTACTGGGCATGCTCAGTAGTAAGTCCCCAGGAGACACTGGGGATGCGAGGAAGTCCACGTCCTGTAGCAGCTTTCTACAGCTGAAAGCAAGGCCCTGACGGGGAGACGTAATGGGTCTTGCTGAGTGAAAAGGCGGTCTGCTTCCCTTCCCAAAGAACTCACTTCCAGGGGGTCTTTTCCAGCCAGCTCCCCAATGGCTCTAGCTAATGAAACACTTTTATCCGAGGAAAGCACGCTCCGTCAATTCCCTCCGCAAGCTGCTTACCCAGTAGAGCACGTCTGTCCAGCCCTCCATGGTGATGCACTGAAACACGGTGAGCATGGCAAAGGCAAAGTTGTCAAAGTTGGTGATGCCGCCATTGGGGCCAGCCCAGCCACTCCTACACTCCGTGCCATTGGCGGTGCACTGGCGTCCGTTCCCTGAGAACGCACACGGCGCTGGGTCCTCTTCAGCCACCATATCTGCAAACAGAAGCGGCAGGCTTCACCACCCAGGGCAGGAATGACCCTCGGGAGCCCATGCCTCCCTCCTCTGTCCTCACTCCCACAGCACCTTTCCTCAGCCTATACAGACTGACAGTATTTTTTAAAAAATATTACATTTTACTCATTTGGCTGTGTCAGGTCTTAATGCAGCACATGAGATCTAGTTCCTGACCAAGAGTCAAATCTGGGACCCCTGCATTGGGAGTACGGACTCCTAGCCACTGGACTACCAGGGGAGTCCCAGAGAAATATTATTGATTCACCTCATACTCCAGTTTCAGGGGAGCCCCCCAATCTTGTTTGCCAGAACACATTACATAGGAAATTAAGATAGAAAAAGAGACTAAATTCTCATTAATTCTAAATATAATTCACACTAAGAACTGGCTTAGATTTACCAATGGATTTGGCTTTCCATTTTTTTCACCCTCCCTCTCTGTTTTAGATTTTCCCCAAACCAGAAAAGTTGTTTTGGGGAAAGCCAAATTTTTAAATAGTCTGGTTAGCAACCATTTTCATTACTCACCTGAGTCAGCAAAAAAACATGTTTTGTGCATTTTTCCAATAAAAAGCTCCAATCCTATAATAGCATAGATTATGATTACAAATAATACCAAAAGGGCTATGTGAAGGAGGGGAACCATGGCTTTTATAATGGAGTTCAGGACAACTTGTAAACCTAGGAAAGACAAAAACAAGTTTGTGAGCCAGCAAAATATTTCAGGGATACATTTATGTACTTCCTAATGATGCCTGTTCTGTATGGGGCACATGGTAATAAAACTCAAGGAGGTATTTCAGAGCTTTGAATTAACATGAAACCTGGGTGTGAGAAAAGTTAAAAAGATCCTCTCAAAGATCATCTACTCTAACTCCCTTTACTAGAAAGATGGGAAAACTGAGGCCTAGAGAGGGAACGGCTGGATACAAAAGTCACTCATTTCTGCATTTGTTCATCCACTCAACAAAATTCCTTGAACATCCGCCACATGGCAAACATAAGGCGGAGTGTTTTGGGGACTATGAAGATGTATTACACAATGTGGTTCCTCCCAGAGGTAAGGTTCCAGTGGGAGACATAAGCATTACACATGAATTACTCTAAGGTAGCCCACAGATGCTAGATGAGTAACATCACACGGTGAAAATTAAAGGAAGGATGAAAGACATCACTTCTGAGTGCAGTGTGGAGAAAGAGGGCTGGGCAGGAGCCTCCCTCTCTGGAGGGCCTGAAGGCCAAGCAGGATGGATTTCCATAGGCAGATGGGTCGTGGGCATGGGAGAGAGGCTGCTCCAAGCAGGGGAAGAAAGTATCCAAAGCACAGAAGAAAGTGAGTGTCATGTGAGCCAGGGATGGCGAGTCTTGGTTGGCGGTCATGCGGTGCAAAAGGGTAGCAGAAAAGGCAAGCAGATTGCAGCTGCAATCTACTAAGTAGCTCTGGGTTCTGGATTCGGATTACAGGGCCAGACTTTAGTCTACTTTAGGGGACTTTAGAGGCTTTAGAGGCCAGACTTTAGAGGCTGTCAAAAGACAGCTTCTTCATTTATTCTAAATAAGAGAAAATCAAACAAATGTTTCATAACATGTATACATGGGAAAGAGCCAAGAAAACTCAAAAGGCAGCCTTTTTAGAAAGATAAAAAGTGAAAGTTGCTCAGTCGTGTCCAACTCTTTGCTATCCCGTGGACTATAGCCTGCCAGGCTCCTCTGTCCATGAAATTCTCCAGGCAAGAGTGCTACAGTGGGTTGCCATTTCCTTCTCCAGGGGAATTTTCCCAACCCAGTGATGGAACCTGGGTCTCCTGCATTGCAGGCAGATTCTTTACCATTTGAGCCACTAGGGAAGCCCCTTATCAAGACAAGTGGGGATGCAAAAGGCAAAACAGGCAGAGAAGTAGCTGGAGGGTGCTGGGCTCTCCAGGGAGGACAGGGTGAGGATCCAGAAGAGATCCAGACTCAGCAAGTGAGTCTGAGTTAGAGGAAGGTGCCCAGGTCGGCAGGGTCATGAGGCTAACCCTGGGGCCTGAGCAAAAGGAGGCTCCCCTGGAGTGGGGGAGGTAAAAGAGCGTTAGAGGAAGGGGAGGGTGAGGACTGAACACCTGGTGAGTCTGATCACTTCACAGGAAGGAGGCTGTGCCCTGCGGCTGAACCTCAGACCTTAGAGATGAGGGAGAGATGTGCAAACCTTGGAGCTACCCACACCTGCAGCAACACTGAGAGCCATGGTACAGGAAGAGAAAAGACCAGGCCAAGAGGGACAGTGGGGCAATACTCAGGACCAGGTGGAAGGAAGCAGGAGCTGGAGGGAGAGCGGTCAGCAGGAAACCAGAGCCAACTAGATGCAGGCCCCCTGACACCTTGCACGCGCCCTGCACAGTGAGACACGTGGCCACCACTGAGACCCACCTCAGCTTCTCCACCATCAACAGACATACCTTCCCAGGCATTTTTAACAATTGCAGGTACTTAAGCAATCACTAGTCCACAGCTGCCAACCAGCACAGGAAAGAGCATGACCCAGAGCCCCCAATCCATCTTTCTCCCCCTTTTCTTTTTCTTTCCCTTCCTCTCCCTGCTCTCTCTCTCCTCCAAAGTGCCCTTTTCTAGTTTCTTCTCACAGTAGCTTCCCAATACATATCCAAGGAAAGAACGAAGAGGCTGAGATGCTAGAATGAAATACATTAGAAATCAGAACACACCGAGCAAAGAGAAAAATACTTATCAGCAGTAACAGTAAAAGTTCACCTTGATATGAAGTACACGGGAAGAGGTGGGGGACGGGATGGGGAGGGAAGAATGATAAGAGGTTTTTCAGACTCACAAAGAACTTCTTTCCAGACTTTCATTAAGACAAAATCCTACATGCTGCCTTCGGATATTTAAATGTTCAAATGATGTCTTCTGAAGAAAACAATGATCAATAGGATGACTTGTCATGTTTTCATCTTCCATAAGGAATAGATGAAGAGAAAAAGAAACATATGCTCTAATCTACTTGGACAAGACGGGGTTTGTTTGTTTTTTCATTTGGTTGTTATTTTAAGACATGCAAGGGCCATCCAAAATCATCATCCAGCATTAGCTCTTCTCAACTGAATGGCAGTGAGCCCTATGTTTCATAAATATGTTTATTGTAACTGTAATATTTCAGATGGGCCACATTTATGAAATAATGACATTATATCTTCAAGTGCATGTGTACACTTTCATGGTATTAGGCTCTTTTGTACACGACCAATGTGTCCAGCAGATTTCACAGAGCTCTAACCAAGGAAGCTGTGAAATGGAGCAGAAAGAACACTGAGCCAGGAACTAGGAGGCCAAGGGTCTGGTCCCATCTGGCCACCCACTAGCTGTGAGAACCTGCCCAAGGTTTCTGCAAGCTTCCTCACCTAGAAGACAGTGCTCTTGGACCAGATGATCTTGATGGTTGTTTCCTATATAATGCTCGAGGATTCTCATATGTACTTATTACCTGAGAGTGGGTGGTGAAGAGCTCCACACACATCTGAAGGACTCTATTTGAAACACATATTTACCTTCCATGGAAGGAACTTATGTCCACATACACACACAAAATCAGTCTTGCAGGACAGTCTGAGTTGTCTTCAGAAGGGATTAGACATCTCCAAGGTACTTGTAAACAGTCACACCTTCCCAGGCATTTTTAACAATTGCAGGTACTTAAGAAATCACTAGTCCACAGCTGCCAACCAGCACAGGAAAGAGCATGACCCAGAGTCCCCAATCCATCTCCCCAAAGCCCAGCGGGGTCTGGTGAGAGACTTGGATGCTCCCCACAGGGCAGTTAACGAACACAGGCTGAGAAGTCCTCACGTATGACTCAGATCCACAGAGCCACAGCACCCGCGCGTCTGCTCACAACAGAAATACCGCAGGCAGGCTGGCCTGTCATTTGCTCTTTGGGGGAAAAAGTTGCCGTGGTTACTTTGAAATTAGATTAAGCTGTAACAACTGAATCTGAAACCTCATGTTTGCTCACTGAACTTCTCATTTAATCATGGCACACGCAACAGGGCCAGTCATTTTCAAGGTATGTCTATTTTTCTCAATTGCTTCCAGACGGTACTGTGGCTTTGACTTGTGCTGATCTTTTTCAATGAAAAATAAATGAACCATCTGGAAAAACAAGTACACACAAAACACCACTTCCTACATTTTAAAATGTTAAATTTGGAAGTTTTTTTTTTTTTTTCCAGAGAATTTTTGGTGCATTCTGAGTGCCAGTGGGTTTAATACAATTTTATGAAGAACTTCTGAAGAAGCAAAAACATGATCTGTGCTCTTTTGAAGGTTTTATGAGCTGTGAAAAAAAGGCACACCCTGCAATCCCATAGCCATCCTGCAGCTGGAAGCAGGCAGTCACCTCACAGCCACAGTCCTTGGAGAGGCACTAGTATCTGCCCTCAGAAGTCCCCAAGAGAGATGTCCTCTCACGGGCAGAGCCCAGGGAAGCACACGCCTTGCTCCTTATGCAAATTCCTGGCTGGGGCATGGATGGGGCATCTTTTCCATTTTCAGGTGGCACTGGATCTGGCCTGGAGATCTGGAGCAAAGAAGCAAACGAGGGCCCGGCACAGACAGGTACCATAGACGAGCGGGTGACACAGCATCTCCCACACTGAGCACCCCGTCCGACTCCAGACCTTGTGCTGAAGGCTCTCTCTGCATTACTGCAATCAGACCTTACAACCACCTTCCGGCAGGTGCTACTGTGCCCTACACACAGGGAGGACCCAGAAGCATCCACTTCCTCCCGCAATGGGATGGGCACAGCCCCTCTGCGGGACAGTTAAGTAGACGCTTTAGGATTCCAGGCCCTTGCGGCTCACTTTGAGAAAAGGCAGTCAGCTGAGCCCTCTGACACTCCTGTCTATATAACCCACCATGCTCAGAGGGGCAGGCCTGAAAGTGGGAGGAAGTGATGGTGGTGATGGTGTCAGAGGCTGAAGACCAGACTGCAGCCAGGAGGCCTGAACTCACGGTCTCCTACCACCATTCACTTGGCCTCTGCCCAAGAGAAAGGTCTCTCTTCTACAAAATTAGGAAGACAATGATCACTACCGTCCCTACTCTACTCCCACTGGGGCTGTCGCAGGGACCCAAAGTGACAACATAGCAAGAGCACTTTGTACACAGTGAAGGCCTCCACGGTGTCGCCTGCAGAGACCCTGGCTGGAGAACAGCAACTCACCTTATCACGCCCTGCTTCATAATCCCGAGACCCACCCAGAAGAAAACCATCCACAAAATCCTGGCTTTAGGAAATGAAACGTGCTTACTGGGCACTCCTGATACTAGTCGAAGTGGTCGTAACACTCGAAAGGCGCGGAGGGCTTTGACGTCAAAGCCTCCTGATTTGCCACTGGAGTGGTTACCGCCTTCTGTTTCTTTGGTTAATTGTTCCAAAATTACACTAAACAATCTGAAAGAAGAAGAGAGGAAGAAATGTTAGAGTCTGTCACCCAGGGAAGCAAAACAGGATGGTGAGCATAGCTACTTTTGAACAAAAGCTAATTCTGTAAGGCTGATGCTTACGGGAAAGCAAGGCAGAGGTGAGAACTGGGCTGTGACCCCTGGCTAGGATCCTACATCTAAAAGGACCAGAGATGGGACTGATCTCACCTGTTTTCCTGCCAATGGAGCATCCTAGCAAGATAGCCCCCTGGATCCCTCGTGAATCCCCTCTTTCAATGACGACAATGGAATTGCCCAAACAGCAGTAATGATGACAATAATCATAGCAGTTCCCATTCATGAGCGCTCACCATGTGCTAAGCACTTTTCGTCAGTTATCTTGTTAATCCTCAAAAATGTTATGCAGTGGAGATCATGGGCACTAAATTACATGTGAGGAAGCAAACTTGGTGAGAACAAACAACCTGCCCAAGGCCACACAACACATGGCAAAACTAACATATGAATCCAGGTATGTTGGCCTCACTGAATGTAGGCTCCACATGTTAAGTGGAAGTCACTTCAGTCGTGTCCGACTCTGCGACCCCATGGACTGCAGTCCACCAGGCTTCTCTGGCCATGGGATTCTCCAGGCAAGAATATTGGAGTGGGTTGCCATTTCCTTTTCCAGGGGACCTTCCCGACCCAGGGATCCAACCCAAGTCTCTCAAGTTTCTTCCACTGGGAAGCAGGTTCTTTACCACAATGGCAGGGAACTGTCGTCTCTCTGTTCGTTTAGTCTGTTTCAGCCCAGTGCCTAAAACAGTTCCTGACCACAGGAGGCACTCAAGAAATATATGATGAATAAGTCAATGAGTGAATAACTCCAAACTCCCAAATCTTATTCAGTATGTTATACCACTTCCAATACAGTCACTGAGTCACACAGCCCCACCTCCATCCTCACAGGGATGTTCAGGGCATGCTGTAAATCACAGATGCCAAGGAGCTGAGCAAAAGCCAAATGCAGAAACCTAAGACAAGGTACTAATATCGTCATTTTCTCTTTTGAAATGTGAATAATATTGTATCTGGCAGCCACCACAAATTTTTTCCTATTCTCAGAAGGTTTTTTGAATAAAGCTATTTTCAGGCAATCCACTCACTTGACAGTTACTTTTGCTCTTTCAAATAAACATTTTTTTTTCAAATAAACATTTGTTCTTTGGAATTGTTGCTTGTTTTTCAGAATAAATAGAAATTTGCCCCTTTCAAACAGAATCGACTCAGGCCAATCAGATTGTGGAAATGATTGGCCCAGCAACAAAGAAAAGGTTTCCAAAGTTTAATTAGCAGCTAAAGTAGAAACTCTGCCCCCACTGGCATGCCTCAGGATAGCCAAGACACTAAGTCCATAAAATACAGGGTGGTCTGATTACAGCCCTGATGGGGCAGAGCCATAGCATTCTGGGGTGTTTAAAGACGGGTCATTTGTTTTAATAACAGTACCACAATTAGCAGTGAACTTAAGGGGGTGGGAGGCAGGGCAAGTGGAGCAGGAGTATGTCAGGTCTTTACCTTTTCAAAGCTACAGAAGGCAGGCTCTTTCTGGTTATGGGAAATGTATCCCATTTATGACAGGTCTCTCTCTCTCTCTCTCATTAGCACAGTTTTGTCATTACTGTAAATCCCCCCCAGTCAAGGCTGATGTTAAAAGTCTGCCCTCCCAAACAAGTTCACAGTGTCACAAAAACAAAGCCAAAGGAAGAAAGAAAACCTCCAACTCTTCTGAAATGCAGCAGCCACAGGAATTTTCATCCCAAAGGGTTAGGAAAATAATTTACGCAGGTGGTGACTTAAGATTGCTTTCAAGTATGAGTGTTTTGCAATGTACACAACATGGCCCTTTGCTCCCGTTCTTCAGTGACGCCCTTGAAAACAGGTGAACAATGCCCCCCTCACTGAGGAGCCTGAGTCAGACAGGGAAAGCTGACTGTTGTTTCCAGGCGGCCAGAGGCCTCAGGGGCCAGGCCTTGCTTCCATTCCTAAGAGCTAGGAGGTTTTAGGAAAGTCTCTTTCCTTCTTGGGGCCTTAGTTTATGTCGGTGGAAACTGAGAAAACTGATTAAATGATACAGAAGCCTGTCCTTCCCATTCTAATATTCTGTGAGATTACACCTTTCATTGTCCTCCCCTTCCACCCAACCAAACTAAGTACCGTGTGCCTGAAGAGATGAGGACAAAAGAAGAAAGTATTTGATCCTCAGTTGTTATTAAAAGCATATCTCCAGACAGAAGGAAAAGGCAAGGAGCTACCCAAACTGACACAAATTAGAACTAAGGGAATGAGCCCCTCGTGTTCACAAAGCTTACGTGATGAGCTTGAATGCCTGCAAGACATGTTTATCGGAAAATTTAGAGGAGAGGAATACAAGTTGGCTCAGATCAAACTTTTCTATACAGAGAATTACATCAGCTCTGGTAGACACGTTGAACCTTCCTGTGGTCACATTATAACAGTTAACATTTTAGAAAATATCAATTACTTTCCTAACGTCTCTGTTATTGGGAATCTTGACAAAAGCAATAGGTCATGGTTGACTTGGAATGGAAAATCCATTGGATTAAGATAGAATCGGCAGTTGGAAACTTTGGTGAGTAGGAATTTGATTCAAGTAAAGACATAACAATTAAATTTTCCTTTTTAAACTTTTCTTCTGCTCTTTGACTATACTTTTGTACATATTTTAAATAAAGGATAATCTGATGTTCTAAAGGTCCTCATATTTAATGAGAAAAAAAGATCGAGGCCAGTTCAACTTGAGTTTCTTAGATGATTTTTTTTACGTAAACCAACTTTACTGTGGCTTACTTTATATAAAATAAAATGCAAGCATTTAATGAGTACAGTGAGACAGGTTTTGACAAAGGCATGAGCCCAAGTAACAAACACGCAAACAGTTCTCTCATGCCTCTTTACAGGCATCCTCAGCTCAGCCTCAGGTGTCCACTGACTTTATCCGTTTTATCACGTAGAGTTGTTTTGTTTTTATTTCCTTTTCTAGAATCTTACATGAATAGAGTCATACAGCATGTTCTCCTTTTATCTTGTGTTCACCATAGTTTCGAGATCATCCAAGCTGCTACATCGGAGAAGGCAGTGGCACCCCACTCCAGTACTCTTGCCTGGAAAATCCCATGGGCAGAGGAGCCTGGTGGGCTGCAGTCCATGGGGTCGCGAAGAGTCGGACACAACTGAGTGACGTCACTTTCACTTTTCACTTTCATGCACTGGAGAAGGAAATGGCAACCCACTCCAGTGTTCTGGCCTGCAGAATCCCAGGGACGGGGGAGCCTGGTGGGCTGCCGTCTATGGGGTCACACAGAGTCGGACACGACTGAGGCGACTTAGCAGCAGGAGCAGCAAGCTGCTACATTTTATTGTTGAATTATATTCCACTATATGAACATACCACAATGAGTTTATCCATTTATCTGCTGAAGAATATTTGGGTTGTTACCAGTTTCTCTCTACTATGAAGTCTCTTTGTGAACATGTATTTTAACTTATTTTGGTTAAGTACTCAAGAACAGGACTGGTCATATGAACACTGTATAGTTACCTTTGTAAGAAATTGGCAAACTTTTCCAAAGTGATATGACCATTTTCTATTTCTATAAGCAGTGTGTAAGAGTTCCAGTTGCTCCATATCTTGTTTAACATCTGGTATTGTCAATCTTTTTACTAATACTAGTGGGTATGTAATGCTATGTCACTGTTTTAATTGGCATTTCTCCAATTATCAATAACACTGAACATCTTTTCAGGTGCTTGTTGACCATTTACACATCTTTTGTGAAGATCTGTTCAAATTTTTTGCCCATTTATGTACTGGGTCATATTCTTACCTTCTAGTTATAAGGGTTCGTTACAAATTCTGAACACAAGTCCATGGTCATATATATGTAGTGGGAATATTATTTCCCAATCTGTGCCATATCTTTTTATTTTCTTCACAGTGTCTCTTTTGAATAAAAGTTTTAATTTTGATAAGGTTCAAAAATTCTATTATTTCTTTTGTGGCAAATGCTTTTTCAGGTCCTAAGAAGTTTCTACCTAGCCCAAAGTCATAAAAATTTTCTCCTATAAATACAGTTTTAGCCTTTAAATATAGGTTTATGATTCATTTTAAGGCATTATTCGTATATGGTATGAGGTAAGAATAGAGAAAGTCGTCTTTTTCACACGGACAGTTGTTCCAGCACTATTTGTTGAAAATTGTTTCCTTAATCCATTGAGTCATCATGACACCTCTATCTAAAATCCATTGATCACATCCATATGGGCGTATTTCTAAACTTTCTATTTTGTTCCACTGATCTGTATTTCTACCCCTTATTCTAGTACCACACTGTCTTGAGAACTGTGGCTTTGTAGACCGTCTTAAAATCAGGTTCCAGGTTTGTTCTTACAGATTTCCTTGGCTAGTCTAGAGCCTCTCTAATTGTCATATAAAATTTTGAATAAATTTGTCAGTCTCTGCAACAATCTTACTGGGATTTAGATTAGATTCAATCTATATCACAATTTGGGAATGACTGATATTCTAACAATATTGAGTCTTCCAGTCCATGAATTGGAACATTGGGTCTTCCAGTTGATAACATGTATTTAGGTCTTTTTTAATTTCTCTCAGGAGGTTTGGTCATTGTCAGTGTACTATTTATCCCTCAATAGTCCATGGGTTTGATGATATAATAAATAATAATGTTGTTAACATTTCTTTTTCAAATTGTTCATGACTAATATATAGAAATTTACATGCTTCTTTAAAACACTGCTAAATTCTTTCAAAACATCCTTTCATATTATTTTAATCTTAAGTTCACTGAGATTTGTTTCATGACCCAGAATATGTCTTTACTGCTGAATGTTCCACATGCACGTGAAAAGAATGTGCATTCTGCTCCTGATGGGCACAGTGCTCTGAAAAATCAATTTCCTCGAGTTGGTTGATGGGACTGTTCAGAAGTCCCTATATCCTTAAAGATTTTCTGGCTAGATGGTCTATCAACACTTCCCAGAGAGGAGGATTAAAGTGTACAACTGCAATTGAAGATTTCTCTATTCCCCCCTTTCATTTCCATCAGTTTGTGCTTCATGTATTTTGAAGATCTGTTATTAGGCACATATATCATCATAGCATATAAGCCTACCAGCCAATCTACATACACATACGCACACAACGCATACACGTTTAGGATTATTACATCTTCTTTTAGAGAAGGAAATGACAACCCACTCCAGTACTCTTGCCTGGAAAATCCCATGGATGGAGGAGCCTGGTAGGCTGCAGTCCATGGAGCTGCTAAGAGTTGGACATGACTGAGCGACTTCACTTTCACTTTTCACTTTCATGCATTGGAGAAGGAAATGGCAACCCACTCCAGTGTTCTGGCCTGGAGAATCCCAGGGACGGGGGAGCCTGGTGGGCTGCCGTCTATGGGGTCGCACAGAGTCAGACACGACTGAAGCGACTTAGCAGTACATCTTCTTTATGAAATGACTCCTTTATCATTATGAAATGTCTGCATCCTTGATAATATTTCCTGTTCTGAAGTCTACTTTGTTGGTTATTAATAAAGCTTTCTTTTGATTGGTTTTTTAATTTTGATTAGTTTTGCATGATATATAGTTTTCTGTCCATTTATGTTGGGTTTAGTCACTCAATCATGTCCGTCTCTTTGTGACCCCATGGACTATAGCCTGCCAGCCTTCTCTGTCCATGGAATTTCCCCAGAAAGAATACTGGAGTGGGTTGCCATTTCCTTCACCAGGGGATCAAACTCCCACAATGGCAAGCAGATTTTTTTTTTAACCACTGAGTCACCTGGGAAGCCTCTTCTCTCCTTTCACTTTCAAATTATTTGTCTTTGTAAATTAGGTTTCTTATAGAATTGAGTGTTTTTCCATCCTAACACCAAATACATGTATAAAATCTGATAACCTCTGGATTTTAAATAAGGGTATAGCTGTGTTTAAATCTATCATCTTGTTATTTGCTCTCTACTTGCTCTATCCACCAAACTTTTCTTTCCTGCTTATTGAAAAAAGAATTAAATGAGCTTTTCAAGAATTCCATTTAATCTCTAATACAGACTTATCAACTATACCTCTTTATTTTTTGAGTGTCTCTTCTAGATCCAGTGTCAGCACAAGTTTTCTGTGGAGTGCCAGAGAGCAACTATTTTAGGATTTGCAGGCCACAGGGTCTCTGTGACAACTAGTCAACTTTTCCATCCTAACACCAAATAGCCATAAACATGAGTGAGTGTGACTGTCTTCCAATAAAACTTAATCTGTTAAAGCAGACAGCAAAATACTTTGTCAATGTAGGAGGTGAAAAAGGCAGTAAATGTCTTTTTTGTCTATGAGCTGAAGCTTGCTGGTCTATGCTCTATGGTTTACCATAAACTCTTTAACTTCTCATTGTCTACCTTCAAATAATTCTACCAAGTGTACAAGCACTTTTCTATGCTATATGGATATTTCCTTGGGTCTATCCTTCATGCTATTTTTATATTTTACTTTCATAGATGCTATAAACCCCACAATCCACTGCTATTATTTTTGCTTTAAACAATCAATTGCTACAAAGAAACTTTAAAATGAGGAAAAAATGTTTTCATATTCATACATGCATTTACCCTTTCTGGCATTCTTCATTCCTTTTGTATGGATTTGTATTTCTTACTAATGTCTTTCATCAGTGTGAAGAAATTCCTTTGTATTTCTTAAGGTGCAGGTCTCCTGGTGGCAAATTCTCAGCTGTGGTTTGTCTGAAAAATTTTTTCTTACTTCAATTTTTTAAGGTATCTTCACTGAATAAGAATTCGAGGTGGACCTTTTCCTCTAGAACTCATAAAAATTTCTGTTGTCTTCTGGATTGCATAGTTGTTGACAAGAGGTCTACAATTACTTTTTCTCTACTTTTAAGATTTCTCCTTATCTTTGGTCTTGAGCAATTTGATTATGATCATGATATGCCTTGACGCAGCTTTCTTCGTCTTCACTTTGGGCTTTGTTGATCTTCTTGGATTTGTGAGTCTAAGTTTTTCATCACGTTTAGAAAATATGGACTATTTCTTCAAATATTTTTGTCTCCCCTCTATCTTCTATCTTCTGGGACTCCAAGTATATGAATAATAGATTATGTCAGACGGTAAAGCATGTGTCTACAATGTGGGAGACCGGGGTTCGACCCCTGGGTCAGGAAGATTCCCTAGAGAAGGAAATGGCAACCCACTCCATTACTCTTGCCTAGAAAATCCCATGGATGGAGGAGCCTGGTGTCCATGGGGTCACAAAGAGTCGGGCACGACTGAGCGACTTCACTTCACTTCACCCCACAGGTCACTAAGGTGGTATTCCTTTATTTTCCATCATTATTTTTGTGTGTTACTGCTATGTCTTCAAATTACTTGATTATTCTATTGAGTCTACTCTGCTGTTACATCAATCCAGGGAATTTTTCGTTTCAGATATATTTTCCAGCTCTCAAAGTTCCATTTGGTTCTGTTTTACATTGTCCCATCTTTTCTCACTGTGGTCATATATTCCTTTTAAGTATATAAACATGTTTATAATAGTTTGTAAAGGCTTGTAAAGTAATTCTCCACTAATTCCATCCTGTCTGTCATTTCTAGGTCTGCCTCTATTAACGGAATTTCCCACTAGTTATGGATCACATTTCTTCAAAGTCTAGAAATATTTGACTGGATGCTGAACACTTTATCTGGATTTTGTTGTCTTCCTTTAAAGAGTGTTGAGTTTGGCTTTGGCGGGCATTTAAGTTACTTGAAAGTCAGTCTGCTCCTTTTCAGGCTTTTTTTCAAATACTATTAGCAGGGGTTTCAGGTAGTTTTTACAGTAGTACAGGAGTTGTCAAAACTGTTTTGTAAGGGGCCAGACAGTAAATATTTTAGGCTTTCTGGACCTAAACCGCATAACTCAACTATGTAAACAAATGCTTGTGACTGTGTTACAATAAAACTTTATTTACAAACATTGGTAGCAGGTTGAATTCGGCCCACTGATCACAGTTTGCCAACACTCACTCAAGAGTTAGTTTAGCTGTACTATTGATGGCCCTTCTGGGGTTTCTACTGACAGTCCAGGGTGTTCAACAAGGTCTTTCCACTCTGGTTGGTTATAACTTGAACAAATCCCAGACCTATATGAACCCTAGTTATTAGTCAGCTGTAGCCCCCAGCTCTTCCTTTTTCCCTAGTAGTATTCTTTGCCTGGACTTATGGACTATCATCCCATGTATGTGTAGCTTAGGCTTCAGCCAAACCTCAAGAGGGCCCCAAGGCATATTTATGGACCTCTTTCTCTGAATAGGTCCCTCGCTGCTCCCATACCATGCCTCTCCAATTTTAGCCATCTCAACCTTCCTAAACTCTCGTCTCTGTCTCTGCAACTCAATGAGATCGCCACTCTCTGCTTGATTCCCTCCCTGTCTTTGTGCTGTATGATAGTCGGAAAAGTGCCTCCAGATGGAAAGTTGATTGCAGGGTGGGACAAAAGAAATGGAGCTAAGATGAACAGACGGTCCAGAGTCAGGAGAGTTACACCAAGATTATTCCAGAACCGAGAGGCCTGTAAGGCTCCTGCTTGCCATTCTTTGTTAGAGTTCACCAAATACAGGAAGGTGTGATACATATCAACTGCCTGTTCATTTCAGTTGCACTATCTTTGCCATAATGCCTTAGGGTCCAGTGTACTAGGGTGGCTTTTGCAAAAGTTAGTATTTTTTTCCATAAGTCTAATAATACTGTTGGGCTACCATTTTGGATCCCACTCTATCTTCCTAGATTTGAAAGAAGAGGCTCAAAATTTATCCCACTCTCCAAATATCCAGCACTATTAGTCTCCCATGAAAAAGTAAAGGATTCATGATAAATAATAATCCAAAAGAAAAAATCACCCTGCTCAACTGCAAAAAGCATTTGAATGAAGTTATGGAGATGAAAACAGAAAGCCCATTTAATAATTTCTCTCTATGGGAATACATACCATTTTAGGAACAACCCATCTTACAGCTAGGCAACTAAGACTGAGTGAAGGGATAGATCTTATTTTCCTGTGTAGGTATTTGGTCCAAAGACCCAGCATTCCTCTGACACTGATTCATTTCTCTCTTGCTGGAAACATTTCCAGGTGTTGAAGGACCAAACTAACACAGGCCACTGGTTTTTAACATTCTCCTTTAACTCAAACTGTTGGTGTCTTCTTCCTGTGACAGGATGCGGGGATAGTGTCTGCTTCTCTGCATTTTCTGGCTTATTTCACTTCATGCCGGATATCTGACATTTTTCAAGCTCTTGTTTTGTTACTTGAAATGGGATAGTAGTGTGCCAAATCTTTTCCCCAAGGCAGCAGAAAAAAATTAATAGCTTTGCTCAAGGGATGTTAAATAGCAGAGTATCTCACTGCTATGAAGGATTTATTACTGCTTTATTTTGGTTTTTTAACTTAACAGGGTGTTAAGTATAAGAGCTCTACACATTGGACTCAAATCACCAGCAGAGCTGGCCTATTTGTAAAGGCCCAAGGCCTTGTAAGAAGAACCCTCTCACATCACTAGCTGAGCTTGAACTTCCTTCCTTAACACGTTCCTCAAAGAGGGAGTAACAGCAATGAGAGAATTTCAAATTGGTCTCTGGCATCGCCAGGCTTCAAAGAACTCCTGACAGGTTCTGGCTACAATCACCAGCATAAAGCATCAAGCCTGTGCCCTTAAAATACTGTTTTCTGTTACTCCCCACCTTCCATGTTCCAAAAAAACACTTCCCCAAATAAAAGGGACTTACCCTACTATGACTATAACAAAATCCAGTAAATTCCATCCATTCCTAACATAAGCATTAGGATGTAGCAATAATCCATATGCTATAATCTTCAAAAATGTTTCGACTGTAAAAATAATCAGGAAGGCATATTCTACTTTTTCCTGTGAAGAGAAACAAAGAAACAAAACAAAAAATTGGGGGTGGGGGAGAAGAAGAAAAAGAAATAGGGGTTAGAATCAGTGTCTCAGAAATACTAGCTTTTAACTCCAAGCCAAGTTTTATTATGAGAAATGAACAATTAACACTACACCTGGAGCAAGAAGGCATTTTAATTCTAACACTGACTGTCTCATAAGCAACTACGTGTAAAGCACTTTTCATCCTGGACTGCACGCTCGCTCCTTGCCACCTGCCTTGATGTGTGCATGGTGACCCTGCCTAGGACATAACCGCGTGTTTGTTATTTCTGCACATTTGCAAAACGCAGCATGTTTTCCTCCTAAGCTCGCCCAATCAGGCCCCCAGGAAAGCCCAAGGGTGCTACAAAGATTCCCTCGGGGCTTTGAACAGAATGTCCTTGGGAAGAAAGGAAGATGTGTCTGCTTTGACCCTCTCTTCCTCTTGGGTTTCCACCTTGACTTCTAGGTCAGGATCGGCTTTGTCACTGAGCAGCAAGATGACCTCAGCAAGCCCCTCCTGTCCTCTGGACCTGCATTTCCTCACCTGCACAGTAAGGGTGTGGGAGGAGGGGATTCAGGATGGCAAGCCCATGGCCACCTTATTGGTGTGCCACCTCTCCCAGCTGACAGTGCTGATGGGTAACCACACACATTCCCAGGGAGCCTGGGCTCAGTCCTGGAATGCCCGTAACAGACTCAGTAGCCACTTTCATCTTACTGCCACAGATCTCTGAGATGCCACCCTCATGCTATGGGAATCTCAGAATCTTTCTGATTCCAACTTACGTAATTCCAAGAATTGTAGAAAATGCATCCAACAGCAAGTCTCAAAATGTTAGTTCTTTCCTCTTTTACTAAGGTTTTCTTTGTATGGCTTGGGTTTCAAAAGAAATATGGACTGTTGAGATGTATGAGGTCAATTTTACAAGAGGTATGTGCTGGCAAAAAGCTACTTAAAGAACAACTAAGTGAAAAATCCTAATTAAAACTCTTTTACATGGACCATAAAGTCCTCTGCTAATATTAATTCTCTGTGAGCCCTGAGGAAAGCTACCAATGCCTCAGGAAAACAGAAGTCATGGAATTCACTTATTAAGATGCCTAGTGCAAGAGGGCAAATAAATTTGACTCAGGAAATACTTAGTGAGCACCTCTTCTCCACGATGGGCCCCACTCCAGGAGCCAAGATAAGAAAAACATCATCACAGTGTTCCTATCTTTGAAACGTTTAGTCCAGTGCAGGAGGTAAGGGTTTCAGATGTGATACACAGAAGATATTGCAGGAGAGGGAACTGACAAAGAACAGTTCTGCACCTTGATAAGCAGTTCTGCCCTCTGATAAGGCCAAAGGGTTAGACCCTTTCTCCCCTGCTGAAACTGAAGCTCCAATACTTTGGTCACCTGATGCAAACAGCCGACTCATTAGAAAAGACACTGATGCTGGGAAAGACTGAAGACAGAAGGAGAAGGGGATGACAGAGGATGAAATGGTTGGATGGCATCACCAACTCAATGGACATGAGCTTGAGCAAGCTCCAGGAGATAGTGAAGGATAGGGAAGCCTGGCATGCTGCAGTCCACGGGGTTGCAGAGTCAGACACAACTGAGCGACTAAACCACCACCACTCCTGCAAGGACTTGCTTTGCTCCACAGAAGCAATGTTTTGTCTAGGCCACCCTGGGCTCTAGCTGCCACCAGAGTACTACCCCTCCATCGCAGACGAGTCCCAGATGGGACTTCCCTGAGTTTTGCCACTGCATTCTTCCTGTTTACCAGCAGGGAACTGTCCAACCCTGGAGGTACCCCAGCCTTTATCCCCGTTCTCCACTCCCCAGTGGTCATGCTGAAAAGCCAGTTCATCAGTTCTTCCCTTCAGGTCCGTGTCATTCCTCACATGCCCTCAAGAGCACCACTTGATCCTCAGAACACCATCCGAGTGGTCTAATAAATTCCTTTGTGGTGAAAGTTAGCCCGAGTCCATGTGTTTTCAATTTTAAAAGTCTTGCTCATCCCCAGCCCCCACACTCATGCTTCCTCCAGATCGCCCAATAGGTCCTCTCTCGGTCTGGCTCATCCCGTGTACCCCACACCACCCTTCACCAGGCTGCAAGACCTTCTTGGACCATGACCTACTCCCTCTGCACAGCAGCCACACCCTCCAGGCTGGGGTGAGCAGCTGAAATCTCCCAGAGCAACAGCATGTGTGCCACTTTGTCCCCCAGGCAGACCTCCAAGGACTCCTCTGTTTACTCTCTGGAGTCCCTGTGAGCCTCGTGAGAGCAAGGGCTCATTTTCCCATTCACCGCCACATCCCCAGCTGGTGAGCTCCCACGGGGTATACACTCAGGCCACTGTGGATGTTCTGAAGAACAGTGACCGACGTCACTACTGACTGCAGAGGAGAGATTCGGGAAGGCTTTGATGAGGTAGTGACCCTAACTTAGAGACCTAAAAGGAGAAGATTTAACCAGAAGCAAAACTCTCTGAATAAACCAATCTGCTGCCCTCAAATTGGACCCTGGCCACCAAAGGTAGACCGTCAGGATGTTTTTGAGAGTTAGTTAGAATTGTAAGGGAACAAGATAAGCAGGAAACAGCATGTCGATTTTACAATTCTTCTTCCCTTTTTATCCTTTCTGCTTTATTTACTGGGCCAAACAGAAAGAAAAAAAAAGGCTTTTGCTCCCATCAATATTCAGAGCAGTAACGTCTCTACGTCAACACAGCACTATACTTTAGAGCAGACAAACAAGATAGGGAACAGAGAGTACACTACACCTACCAAACACAGCTTGTTTTCCCTCTGCAGCTTTTACTTATAAGTAATTTTGCCACAATAATACAAGGGCTATTTGTGAAACTGAATTGTTTAGGGCTCTTTTATCCCTCTCTCATCCTCCCCTCTCTCCTTTTTGAAGATTTTTGGCTTCTCTTTCCAAAATCCTCCGCACATTACTTGATGGAATTGATTATATGAAATGTAACCTTGCTTTAATGCAGTTCTTTACTACAGAGATTCTACCATGATGCCAGCTGACCAATCACAGCCTGAAGAGCATGGCAGACCAATCTGCCTAGAAGCCAGGTCATCCTGGCCCCCAATCCTGCTGTTCAAAAGGACTCTTAGGAAACAAATACCCTTCTACGTTAAGCAAATGCAGTGTTAAAGAAAAATCTTGCAAAACAACAATCCTTAGAAGGGGAGGTAATTACTTCACAAGAGGATTGCTCACTTGAGAAAAGAATGCTGGTTAGTGATTTGAAAGGAAGCCACCAGAAAAGGCCAGGTTCTTTACCAGATAGGGTGAGAACACGCACCTGGGTGAAGGACAGTGAGAGGCTGCACAGAGGAGACACGCAGCCAGAGTCCCAGGTGGGTGGGAGCACAAGGAAGCCACCACGGTAAGGATGAAGGAATGCAGCGACTGAAGAGAGGCAAGCGAGCCCTCCAGAGATGAACATGAAGTGAGGTGGCCCCTGGGCAGGGGCTGTATCTTAAAAGCCCTATGCTATGCTATGCTATGCTAAGTCGCTTCAGTCGTGTCCGACTCTGTGCGACCCCATAGACAGCAGCCCATCAGGCTCCGTCATCCCTGGGATTCTCCAGGCAAGAATACTGGAGTGGGTTGCCATTTCCTTCTCCAGTGCATGAAAAGAGAAAAGTGAAACTGAAGTCGCTCAGTCGTGTCTGACTCTTAGTGACCCCATGGACTGCAGCCTACCAGGCTCCTCCGTCCATGGGATTTTCCAGGCAAGAGTACTGGAGTGGGGTGCCATTGCCTTCTCCACTTAAAAGCCCTACTCCAGGCCAAACAAGAAGAGTACATAATTCTTGTACCCCAATTTCCCTGCATTTGCCAGGCACACCCACCCAGACACCAGCAGGGATCCACCTCACTAACAGGGGATCCTGGATGAGCAGGGCCAGCCAAACCATCTTTTAAGAAAGCAGAAAGCACCAAGTCTTCACCAGAGACCACTCTGTTATGTGGATGAAAGTCCCCTATGAGACCCAAGTCACTAGAGAAATGAAAGCTGAACATCTAATTCTGAAACCTGATTTACCTTCTTTCAACAGTGAGGTTTCACCAAGCAGGAGAGGCTCTAAAGCAAGAGTCTCTAAACCAGTTAACCCCATACAGAGCCTTGAGAAACAGAAACTCAACTAGCAGGGAACAGTTGATGCCAGGATCCTTACCTGTACTTGGAGGTCAGCTGTCCTATTTTCAAGGATCCCTTTACTAGCACTGTGATACAAACATTCATCCATCATGAATCTCTCTCCATTCATGCATCCCTGAGCACCTGTGTCTCCCTCAGAAAGCCTGGCCCTACCCTCACAGAAGTCCCCACCTGCTGTCAAAAGATCAACAGAGGCTTCGTGAGCCAGGTAAGGCTTATCTCTTTGCTTTGCTCATCACCCCTAAGGCTCAAGTCTTTGCAGAGGTCTCCTGGCATACACCCTGGCAGTAAAAGACACAGAGTCTCCCCATTCACACACACATCCCTTCTGGGTCCTCCACCTGGGCTCCTTATAGGCAGAGATCATTTCTAACTGTCTTTGTAATCCCAGCATCCAGCACCATACCGGTCTCTGATGGCTCAGATGGTAAAGAATCTTCCTGTAAAGCAGAAGACCCAGGTTTGACCCCTGGGTCAGGAAGATCCCCTGGAGAAGGAAATGGCAACCCACTTCAGTATTCTTGCCTGGAGAATTCCATGGACAGACGAGCCTGGTGGGTTACAGTCCATGCAGTCACAAAAAATCAGAAATGACTGAGCAACTAACATTTTCACTTTCCAACACCATACAGGGCACACATAAAGTACTCATGGGTCCCAATAGGAGGTAGAAAAGAAAAAAAAAAAAAAAAAAGACAAGGCATTAAGCAACAAGGCCAGACTGAAAGGGGGCTATAAAAACATGAGAACTTAGGATTCTCGCATATGTACCAAAAAGCAAAACAAGCAGGACAGGAATCTTTCTAAATTACCAAAAACCCTTCCTAGAACAAGCCTGGGCTCAACAGTCAGACTGTAGAGAACAGCTGATCCCAGCGTCTCCCAGGTCCTTCCTTTCAATGCCAGCTGGAGCCCCTGTGAACACCCTTACCTTCCACCCTTCTGTCCCTTCCAGCCTCCTCACTCCTCTCCTGCAAGAGCATCCACTGCACGTCACGGGCTGACCTGCTCCCTTCCACTATGCTCCCAAGTTCATGCTTTCCCTTCTCCACACCTCGGTCCATTCTGCTTCACCCACCTTGTGTGCTAGCCCTACCCCTACAGGTGTCAACGCCCATCTCTGGTGAGCACACAACCCTGACCCGGGACTGACACAAGCCCAGCACGGAGCTGTGGAGAGAACACAGGGCCTGGAGTTGCATCTGTATTCTGCTAGCCCCACTTAGGCTCGACTCACTCAGGTCCACATCCTGTTCTTCACCACAGGATGCCTCCCTCCAGCCTCACCTAATTCCTGCCTTTACATCATGCTAAGTTCCATCTGTCCTTCAAAGCTCAGCTTAAATGACACTTTCTCAGCAAAACCTCTGCTGACCTCCCAGACAAAATTCAGGCCCACTGGTATATGCTGGCAAAGCTCACCATATTTCTGCACAGCACTCTTCACAACGGAAAATTTAAATTAAAAAAAAAAACTACCTCTTTGATACTTGTCTATTCCAATAAATGATAATTTCTTATAAAATCAGGGACCATTTCTATTTCATACATCACTGTATTTCCAAGTCTGTCACAAAAACAGATACTCGATATTTATAAATGAGGAGATAAATGGGCAAAATGAGAGGTTCTGACCAAACATTAGTCAACGGCCTTTCCTGCTAAGATGTTCCGTAATTTTTTTAGTCGGCTCAGGCTGCCGTAACAAAATACCATCGGCCGGCTGGCTTAAATAACAGAGGCTTATTTCTCAGTCTGGAGGCTGAGAAGTCCAACATCAAGGTGTCAGTTGATCTGGTGTCTGGTGAGAACACTTTTTCTGGCTTGTGGAAGGCTGGCTTCTCATGCTGTCCTCATCTGGCCTTTCCTTGGTAGAAATGTACACATAGAGAGTTCACCCTTCCTCCTCTTCTCAGGGCACTAATCCCATCATGAGGGCCCCATCCTCAAGACCTAATCTAACCCTAATCACTCCCCAAAGGCCCCACCCTCAAACACCACCCTATTAGGGTTGAGTTTTGAACACATCAACATGTGGGGATACAGACATCCCACCCATAACAATACTACAGGCCCTGTCCCAGGAAAACACCCATGACTAAACACCCAGGAAGAACCTTACAGCTTCCACTCTGTACCATGACCTCCCAGCCTCGTAGGAGAGAGGAGCACCCACAAAGGCAAATCGGTCAAGGGCGATGAGAGGTCCAGGGCTGCAGGAGCACAGGTGTGAGGGGAGGGGCAACCAAAGGAACCAAGGGACACATGGACCTGGGGTGGTTCTGAGGCCTGGCTTCCATTTCTCATCTGTAAAACAAGAAGTCTGAATGATGACGTCTTCCAGCCGGGAAACTACAACTCTTGATGACATGAGCAGCAGTGTCCAGACTCAGGCTTCAGAAGGAGGCCACTTCAGAAGGAGGGCCCAGGGATGCTGGGGAGGATGACCAACCAGGAGCAGCAAGATCCAGGAGAAGCTGCTGCCTTGTCAGGTGAACAGGTCACCTGAGGTCACTGAGAGACCCTCACACCTGCTGCCTCACATTCCAGGAGGTGCTCTCAGCAATGTGTCACCTGAGACACATTTAGCCACTCGTACAGGGTTTCTATGTGTGATTCAACCTCCTGTAAACTCTGCTGGAGACCACGGCAGGGGGGACAGCAGATGGCCTCCCCTCAGAGAACTAGCATGTAAACAGAGGTGAGGCTTTCCTCTGCGAGTGTGAACGAAGTCTTAGACGGCTGCCAGTGGGTAGCTGGGCGCCAGACTTATGTTAAGAGACTGGCTGGAATAGTCAGTGTGCCTTCCTTCTTCTTCACCTTTGGTTTAAAAGTACACATTGAAGAGCACACGCGACTGAGTCCATTTCTTGTGCCTCTCAGCTGAGTCATCTGCCCCCCTGCCTCTCAGTTTCCTCATCTATAAAACCGGGACACTCATCCTTCCCACCCAGGTGACAGTGAAAACCAAATTAAGTGAAGTCTGAAAGAGCCCTGCGAATGGTCAGACACTCGCCATCAGAGGCCTCTGGTAACAGGACAGGGAGAGGCCACACTTCAAGGCTCTGGAAGTAGAATCCCAACAGGAGGATCAGGAGATGGGACAGAAAGCTTACAGGACCGATGCCAGCCAAGTGACCACCCAGGCTGGGCAGGGCCACTGCACAGGATGTCATCCAGAAGGTACCTGAGATGACAAATGGAGGTGGCCAGTGAGTGCCCTGGCTGACTGCTCCATGGAGACCAAACTCAAAGACATCTGATTGGTGGGAAGAAGTCAGATGAAGCTGACAGGGCCCTTTCTCTTGTGGCCTCCCCACTCACTGGCGGTACAGAGGCTGCAGGAGCTAAAGCAAGCCACTGGCAGGGGGTGGCTCCTTACGGTTCTTGTTACCTAGCAAAACTCACAGGGTAACAGCTTCCTGACTGTCCTCTGAGAATTGCTTCTTCCCTACTTTCAGCCCAGGGGCCTCAGGGGTGGCCTGTGACCCAGGTTAGTAGCCCAGGGATAGGCACGTGACCCAATGCCCACCAACCAGGTCCAGTCAGAACTAATCCTGGGTTTCACTCAGCCGCTAGGCCAGACGTTCTGCCACTGGCTCTACTGAGCTCTTTGAGGCTACAAGCCTGGAGTTGCCAGGAGAACATAAAGATGAAAAGCCAACACCAAGGGAAGTCGAGGCTAAAGATGAGGAGAGGGAGTCAAACGGAAAGACAGAGGCAAGCGCCCGGCTCTGATGACACCATATGAGTCCCTGGATCAAGCTGAACCTGGAACCTGAAGCCAAACTTCTCTCCAGACTTTGGGCTTTTCAGTTACAAAAGCCAATAAACTGAGCCAGTTTAGGCTGGGTTTTGGGTCAGTTGCTAACTAAAGTCCTAGGTAAATATCAGGGGCCTACAGAATCACTCTGCTTCTCTGAAAGTTAAAGAATCTAAAGAGACTCTTCAGCAGCTCCTCACTTCTCAAGAGATTCAACTCCTTGGATGACTCCCTTTGGCCCACAGGCTTAGGAATGGTTCTCTAGGCTTAGGACCCAAGAGCCCTGCAAGCAGCTGCCTCTAGGAATTCACTGAGACTCAGTTTTCCTGACTTCATTCTTCCATCTCATTCATGTTGTTGTCCTCAACCCTACGTGGTTTCTGGGACTCTATACACTCCTGTAAACTTGATGCCTCAGACTTGCCTTGCCTCCCATTCCACTCGTCCTGGGACCCCTTGGTAGCAGGTAGGTACATTCTATGGTTTGCAGCCATTCACTTTCTCACCCAGCTTCACCACAAAGGCACTGCCCAGATCTGCCCCATCTTGGCTGGCAGTTCAGGAACCCTATTTCAGTTTAACTCAACCATATTCACTGGGTGTCTATTCCATACCAGACGTGGTCCTGAGCACTGGAGATCAGTGGTAACTAAGACACTGTCCATGTCCTAAAGGAGAACAGCAGATGTATATGTAAATGTTTATAGACACAGCAGACAATGATCACAGCTAAAGTAGAGCACTGGGAATATCCTGTAGGGAGATATGGATTGGAACAACTAATTGTGTCTGGAGCATTTGGGAAAGCTTCTTGAAAAGCAGAGGACTGTATCACGTCTCCATTCCTCCATCTGGCATCCCCAAGGACCTCTACACAATCTGTCTGTGCTATACATACCAACGACCACCTGATGCGTTACCCCACCAGACAAAGGGCCTCCATCCCACCCGACTCCGCCTCCTCCTCCACGACTCCCTCTGCTCCAGTGCGTCAGCTCCCAGAACACCCTGCATACACGTCACACTCATTGGAACTTCTGGTCTCTGCTGCTCCTCTCCATCACTGAAAGCACTTCTTTCTACTGATCTAAAGCCTACTCCACCCTTTCAGGAAAGACTGAGGAGTTTCATTTCCTTTGAGTGCTCTTCTGCTCCTGCTTTCATAAGCATGATGCACTTATCGGGGAAGACAAATGACCCCCAGGTACATACTGCCTCTGCTCCCCAGGCACCCCTGCAGCAGACACTCCTCACCAGTCTCCAGTCGGCAGCCCCCCACTGTCCCCTAACACAGCTGCACACGCTGCCCAATTGGGCATCACCCCTGGAATGGAGTGGGCATTTGAGTCAAAACTCTTTGCCACCTCAGAGTTAAACGTTGCACCATTTGCATTTAATCATGAAAGTAAATCGTAACAACAAATGCTTGAGTACTAACTACCCATGAGGCCGTGAAAGGGGCAGAGAGGGGCAATGTGCTGCCCTGCTTTCCAGACTTCCTGCTCTAAGTTGGGAAGGTGAACCTATGAGGCGTTGTCTTGTATTATCTGAAGATTGTTAGGACCTTGAAGACAAGAACCACTGCATCTACATCATATGCAACAGAGAAGTGTGAGCTTAGCTTCAAAAAATACCATGACGGCATCATCCACCAAAAAAGAAAAAAGAATAGCCCAATGCTGCATTTCTGAGCCCCCAGGCTGAGACCTTGTCTCACCGTCAGGGAGCCCCACCAGTAGTTCTGACACCCAGACCCAGATCTATTCGCCTCTTCTGGGTGGAATTACAGAGCTCGGCTTTCTTCCTTAACTGTGTCAGGCCTTTACATCCTCTTCTGACAGCTCAGGTCAATGTAAATGGCAGTGAGATTACGTGCCCTACATGGGGCTGATCAAAGTAGCTCACTGCCTCCCTGGGATCTAATGGGCCCAGGTCATGCGAAAACTGCCAAACCCCATCATTTTAGAAATGAAGTCTTTTCTTAGCATTGCTTCTTTTGCCTGACATGAATCAAATGCTCCAACTTGTCCATCTCCTTGGCTGAAAAGAAATGAGCAAACATTTCAAAATGGCAGGAACAGAATAAGTTTAAAACCAAACATCTTCATTTTGACACGAAGACAGCCATTCCTTTTTCCCATTAACAGAACTAAGAAAAACCTTTCACATCTGCCTACGGTTAAATTTTCTGACATCTGAATTCTGGGTATAAACTCATTTCATGCCCTTGATGCTCACTTGTATGCCTGTAAACACACTATGTTGCACACCTGGACACAGCACTTGAAAGAGAGAAACATGTTCCAATCTCTTACCTCAGGGGACTCTCCAACCTATGGAGTAAGACAGGCAAAGAAGGGATTATTATTATAATCATGTGTGAGGGTCACAGTGAACAGCAACTACAGAGAGCAGTAACCATGCCCCTTGGTTTGCAGACACCTGACTGCACCTGCCCGGGGGGGAAGCACACCTCCCCACTGGTCCCGTGCCCATCAAAGCTAGCCTGGGCTTTCATGGAGCTCCACCAGGACCTCAGCCTTGGGTCATCCAGGCAACCTGGACAGAGAAATCTGAGGTGGCACCCTATGGATGGAGCAGCCGACTGTAATAGTGCTGGTACCTGCTGGGCAGTGCTATCCCCATTTAAGAATATTTGCAATCATGTGTCCAAATGTACTGTGACCTAGTCCAATGGCAGCAAAGAGCCTGGGGACAAGTTCCAGATCCACCACTTATTGGCTATGTGGACCCAAGCAAGTGTCTTTACTCCTCTTTTGTCACTGCTTCTTCATAAAATGAGAATATGAAGGCTAGGTTTGTCGCTGAGCATGAATGAGGCAACACAGGTAAAACACAGGTTTTGTGTGGACTGCACACGCCTAGACACTAGCTCACTTGAGTGCTGCCTCTATCTTACACACTGCCCTGGCCTGGCTGCGCCCCAGGAACAGCACGGGACGTGGCGTGAAGCCCATGCTAACTACTCACCACACAGGCACTAGGACAAGGGCCCAGCTCGCTGCCCACCCGCAGTGCAGGCATCTCCTTCTGGCGGGAGCTGGCCCAGGGTCAGCACTGCCTCCACTCCCAGGGAGACAGACACCCCTCTGCAACAGCTCCCACACCTCCTGGACCACCCAGCAAAGTCTGCCTATGGCACATCACAGAACGGAGCACTCAGGAGGCGAAACACCTGCTCCCAGACTCCGTGTCACCCCCTTCTTCCCCTGCACAGCAAAGGAGCAGGTCCCTGCGGGTTGGCGGTGGGGATGAGGAGGGTGCGGGCAGGAGGAACAGGAGCCATTCAGTTCACCATGTGCTTTTCTCTACCACTCCTTTGGGATGAACAACCCTCACTGGTGGTACACTTTTTTTCCAGGGATTGTATGACATCATAGGAATATAGATCATTTCTTTCTGAATAAATTCATGAATCAAAGTTTAAAAATACATAAACTGCAGAGTCTATAACTGAGATAAAACATGTGATACCTTTACTCAGAAGATTAATAACTCCATGCCTATAATCTATCATTGTTTTAGTATTAGAAAGTAAAATTAATTTAAGAGACATTGGATGGCTTAAAAACCAGGAAGCACCTAATTGTGGTCCTGAGGTAGAATCAATACCCAAGGCAGTGACTAAGCAGAACTAAGTGTCTGCAGACCCACTCGAGCTGGGAGCACCCCTCATATTGATCTGGCCCTTCAGTCAGACCTCCCCCTCACCTGTCACTTAACACTTCCCAGAAGCAGGGGGAGGGGAGGGCTCTCCCACCAACCGCCAAGCTCAGAACCCACACGGGCTTTCTAGGAGTAATTCCACTCCCAGGAAAACCAGGGGCTCCAGAAGCAGTCACTAGAGGGGATTCTGCTTGGTCAGGTGGCTAGGTCTAGTCACTAATTGCTACTGATCTTTTTAAGGTAAAATTTTATGTAGGTCTGTCTCATTCCAAAAAAGAATTCTAGGCAGCAAGAATATAAAAATTTGAAGTAAGAAAGGGAATGCTAAATGACTGTTTCAAAGAAGAAGGAGATCTACAGATAGGGCAAGGAAGGATGCCCATCATACATTAGTACAGGAGTAACACAAATAACATGACAGCCTTGGTGTCTGAAAAGACCTCTTAACAAGCCAGTCTGCAGCAGAGATACCGGAAAGCGAAAAGGCTTGCCTCTGAGAGCAAGATCATGGTGGACTGTCTCTACTTTTGCGTATGTCTGATCTGTGTTTTTCTCATTGAGCATCTTTATAATCAGCTGAAAGTCAAAATATTTAGGACAAAGGCATAAGACAAGAGATAAAAATGAACAAGAAAGAGAAAGTAAAATGAAGCAGGAGTAAGAGCTTAATGAAGACGCATACGATGAAGTCATTTGCATTACTGTCCCTGTGAGATTCCTAACAGCTACTATGGAAGAGAAGCAGACCAGTGACACAAGTTTCCTTATCTTTTTGAATGAAATTGCTTCGCAGAACATAGAAGTATTTCTCCAGAGGATTTTCACGGAGAGAAGAATCAGCTGAAAATGTGAACTAAACACGGATTATGGGGGACATAAGAGAAATGGCCGGAACTAGATTAATTTTTGCCTGCCTTCATGGAATTTATACTGTAACGGAGAAGACATTTTAAATGGAATACATCTGAAATTAATTTTGTGGTTTACATCCAGAAATTTTTGAAAAAAATGAAATAAAACAGAAGGGAAATTATTAGACTGCATAGCAAATACCAGAACTTATTAGTATATTTGCATCAAACATGTCTCAGATAATATATACATAAATGTAAGATGTATATACTTTTGTTGGCAAAAGTTTTAAAAATTGAAAAACATAGCTCTGAAAGCCAGTAATCTGCATCTACCAGTGGACACCAGTGGGTAAAAATAACCACTCACTTTTGCTTGCTCATATACTCTTTCCACCGCCAGACACACATACATCCACAAAACTCTTCAAGTTAAAAGGTACTGAAAAAAATCCCTAACTGTGTACAGAGCCAAACACCCACGAATCAAACCAAACAGTAAAACAGAATCAACCCAGAAAGCAATGGGAATGGAGGTACATGTCCTAGGTCTGTTTCACAAAGAAGAACTGAATCTCCACGTAAGGAAACAGCGACTCAGGCCAAGGTTGGGCAGTGAGTTCCCTGCCTGTCCTAGGCGACCAAGTGAGGCCATCCTGGGAGTCAGCCAACTCTAGCGCTACCTGGAGAAGAAGGAATGGAGATTGGATAAGACCAAGACAGGAATTTTTATGGGAAGAAAGATTATGCAGGTTTGGAGACTTCCCTGGTGGTCCAGATGATAAGACTTCAAGCACCCAATGCAGGGGGCCCAGGTTCAATCCCTGGTCTGGGAATTAGATCCCACATGTCACAACTAAGATGGGCTCAGCCAAATAAATTAAAAAAAAAAAAAATATGCAGGCTTGCAGAGGACCACAGAAGGGAGGATGGGATGGGGAAGGCTTTGAACCACAGATCCAGAAGGCACTCCAGAGCCCCAAGAACACTGTGCTCTCATAGATGGAGAAACTGAAACTCAGAGAAGGAAGGGCAGCACCAGCACACGGAGCACCTGAGGCAGGAAAAGCAGCAGTGGACGCCTGGGCGCTGGACATGGGAAGGAGGGAAGGTCCTAGCAGACCCGATCTACCTCACAGCCTGCCCACCTGCCCTGATCCACCTCGAGTACAAGTGAGGAAGAGCTTGTAAAATGTGACCAGAACAGAGAGTGAACCGACACCCCCAGTGGGCCCCAAGTGGGACCGCAGGTCAGAGAAGTAGGGTAGGGAGCATGCGGACATCTGAAGACCTGGGCCACAGTCCCCACCCAAGGCGGGCTCATAGGCCAACCAGAGTCAGGGGGCTTCCCGCTGTCAGGCACACACACCCCTTAGGTGGCAGCAGAGCAGGGGTGTCTGCAATTCACATGGGAGGGGGGACACCAGGGAGAAATGGGGCCTGTCTTCTCTGGCTGCTTTATGGGAAAGGTGGGTAGCTAGGGTAAAAGGCTCTCTGAGCTGGGCCGGCTCTACAGAGCCTGAGGCTGCTCTTTTGAAGCATGGTTTCATGTCTTCATTCATTGGATGAGGTGAAGTCTTTCCTCAGTTTTCTTAAGACTGCAGTGATCTACCAAAAGAACACTCTTTTAAGGAAGTACAAAACTGAAGATAATGAAGAATGAATCCAAACCCTGGTTCTGCTGGACAAGATGTATGGTCCAAGAGAAAGACCTCAAATGGTCAAGCAGTAGCTTCCTCATCCTCTCAGCGGTGCCACCGCCACGACCCGGGGGAGCTAAGGATTAATAACGATGGTGGAAACGCCTGGTACACGTTCTGCACTCAGTGAGGGGCTGCTGTCACCGTGCAGCCGTGCTGTGAAGGAGCTGTGATGCTCCCAGAAGGGCCTCCACAAGCATCTCCGCAATCAAGGGTGGGGTTGTGGGAATGTGAGAAGCCACTCTACTCCTGCCACTGCACATGCCGCAGAGCTGAGGCTCAAGTAGCCACACCAAGCGTTACACCCCAACCCCAATGTTTTTACCCCGTGAAAATAGTAGAAATATTACTAGAAAATAGTATTGTAGGGTTGGCAAACACAGGAAGGAGCCTAAATAAACAAGCGCCTTGAAATCAAAATCACTACAAGTCCTGTTTGGCTACAACTACAAAACCTACATCCATCCTGTTAATTCAGGCATAGGCAGATGCCTTTTTAATGGTTTCATAATCACTCAGATCAATCATCATTTTAATAATGATTAGTGTTGGAAAAGGCAACAGGCTTAATCACAACTGCCTCAATTCAAAATTCATTAACACTCTGTGACCGACTGAAATCATTACACTTGAGCTCGCGATACTTCATAATGTATCTCCTAAAAGAACTGTCGAGCTGCTTAATTTCTATACTCTGTATTTTGAAGCTGCCTTTACATGACAATATAGTTCACTATCCACAGTCACTTCCCAATGAATTAGTGTTCAGGCAAACTCCCATCATTAGGATGACTTGGAGACCTATGAGCAGATGATCAATCCCCTGAAAGCTTCAACAACTAAATAGATGCTATTTGCTAAAATATCTAGGTTCATTATTTATAAAACATCCTAGTGAGTTAGGATAAAATGGGGCAAACAAATACAGGTTTTTCTTCAATTACAGTAGTGTTGGTGAATCAGACCTGAAATGTCTGGAAACTACCACTTTCTAAAACTTGTGATTCTGCACAAATGCCAAACTTAAAAAAAAAAAATCCAAATCCAGAATAGTTCAACTGTGACATCCAGTCGTACATTTTTTCACAGCCCAGACATATATAAGCACAGAAAAAGGCAAAGATATGAGAGAAGACTACCCCTCACTACAGTCAGTAAAAGGTGAACAGGTGGGTCCCCAAAATCAAGTGTCCTGTAACACCCCTGTAAGGCCTACACTCTACCAGTCTGCTCCCGACTTTTAAGCAACCAGACACCCCTCAAGCCAGGATAAGGAAAACTGGTAGAATGAGCAGTGGTACGCTGAATAGCGTGGTGAATTTTAGAGTCAGAGAGCCTGAATTCAAAGTTGCTACTGGGTCCAGAGATATAACCTGGGACAAGCACTTCAGCCTTTTGAGCCTTGGTTTCCTAATTGGCGATAGCCCTGTCAAGAAAATAAACGGACTCAAGTGCAACACCCAGTGCAAAGCATGCACACAATAAATGCTTATTATTATGCCGGGAATTGAGGAGAAGTTCAGGTCTTGACCTTTTTTCTAATACAGCAAAAATCCTCTAAATTGATTTGCATTTAACCAGCTGGTCAGATGAACTGACATTCATTGCTTCTTCTGGGTAAAAGATAATGACTAAAGTCCATGCCACATGGAACCCATGTGGCTCCCAAGGTAATTTACAGAAAATGTATACATTTTTGTCCTCAACACTTGTGTGGTATGCCTACCAAGAATGGGTTATGACTCCCCATTATTCCCCAAGTTTAATATCAGGTGGACGTGTCCTGTAACTATCTAATTTAATTGCATGCTGCAAAATAACTGCAGATGGAAACTGCAGCCATGAAATTTAAAGACGCTTGCTCCTTGGAAGAAAAGCTATGACCAATCTAGACAGCATATTAAAAAGCAGAGACATAACTCAGCCATGAAATTTAAAGACGCTTGCTCCTTGGAAGAAAAGCTATGACCAATCTAGACAGCATATTAAAAAGCAGAGACATAACTTTGCTGACAAAGGTCTGTCTACTCAAAGCTATGGTTTTTCCAGTAGTCATGTATGGATGTGAGAGATGGACCATAAAGAAAGCTGAGCGCCAAAGAATTGATGCTTTTGAACTGTGGTGTTGGAGAAGACTCTTAAGAGTGCCTAGGACTGCAAGGAGATCAAACCAATCAATCCTAAAGGAAATCAGTCCTGAATATTCATTAGAAGGACTGATGCTGAAGTTGAAACTCCAATACTCTGGCTACCTGACACAAAGAATTGACTCCTTGGAAAAGACCCTGATGGTGGGAAAGAGTGAAGGCGGGAGGAGAAGGCGATGACAGAGGATGAGTTGATTGGATGGCATCATGGACTCAAAGGACATGAGTCTGAGGAAGCTCTGGGAGTTGGTGATGGACAGAGAAATCCAGAATGCTACAGTCTGCTACTGCTGCTGCTGTAGTCTATGGGGTCTCAAAGAGTCGGACATGATTGAGTGACTGAATTGAAATGAAATGATGAAACACAAGTGCAAAAAGAATCATCGCTTCTACAAAAACTCAGCTGAATCACCTGGAAGTACCACATAAAGAACGCTGCTCAAGGATTTGTTGAGTTGGATACGGGTATCGAAATGACAGCAAGCGACAAGGGAAAACAATACACTTTTAGAATTGCTCCCTGTTTTCTTCTCATGTATCTTTACGTTATTTTTCTTCCTTTTTTTCTTATAAATCTCACTGTTTACTCCCCCTGCATATTTCTACCTTCAAATTAGCCTTTTGCGGTGCTGTGACGTTTTCCTCTTTGTTTTTCTTGTCTAAAAAAAAATTCATTTAAATATTTTTTTTTTTGTCTCTTTTTCACCCTTTTTTCTGGATGAGTTTTTTTATTTTTATTTTTTTATATATTCAACTGCTTTTCATATAGTTCTTTACAAGCTATACCTATTCCTGAATATATATAAATCTTTTTCACATACATCTATTTATCTTTGCTTTTCTATTTTTTTTCTTTTTTCCACCCATCCTTTTATCTTTTCACTATCTTCTTTTTTTCTCTCTTTTTTCTCCTCCCTTTTTTTCTTCACTCTTTTTTCAGTAAGTTGACTTGTTGAGCTCTCCTTGCTGTATTCCCCAGCTGGCACACTGCTCGTGCTCAGTTTTTCAGATTGAGCATTAGCTAGCTCTGCTTTTAATTGGTCGATATCACTTTTCGTTTCCCTTTTTCACCAAGTCAATCTCTTGTACTCTTTTCTTCAGAAATCTTTGGTTATAACTGTATGTGTGAAAGTGTGTGTACATGTCCCATTATATCTGTAATTACCTGCATGATCTACTTGATCTCCTCCCACTAGAACACAGGCACAAGTCACCTCTAACAAGAAATCAACACAAACCAGTCAACCAACCTTTCCCTCCAAGGGAAAAAACCAAAAGGAAGAAGGAATACAACCCTAAAGCCTGGGAAAAGGAGACATCAAGTGGACAAGCTAGAGAAAAAAAAAATGATGAAAAGAGAAATACAGCACAAATGAAGGAACAAGGTAGAAATTCACAAGACCAGATAAAGAGGAAATAAGCAATCAACCTGAAAAACAATTCATAATAATGATAGTAAAGATGCTGTGAAGACTTGAAAACAGAATGGAGAAAATGCAAGAAACATTGAACACAGTTAACACAACCAACAAGGACATAAAAGAAATAAAGAATAAGTAAAGAGAGATGAATAACACAATTACTGAAATTAAAAATACTCTAGAAGGAACCAATAGCAGAATAGCTAAGGCAGAGGAACAGATAAGTGAGCTGGAAAATAGAATGGTGGAAATACCGCTGAAGAGCAGAATAAAGGGAAAAGAATGAAAAGACAGAAGGAAAGCATCAGAGACCTTTCAGTTCATTTCAGTCACTCAGTCATGTCCGACTCTTTACAACCCCATAGACAGTAGCATGCCAGGCTTCTCTGTCCATCACCAACTCCCAGAGCTTCCTCAAACTCATGTTCTTTGAGTCTGTGATGCCATCCAACCAACTCAAACTCTGTCATCCCCTTCTCCTCCCATGTTCAATCTTTCCCACTATCAGGGTCTTTTCCAGGGAGTCAGCTCCTTGCATCAAGTGGCCAGAGTATTGGAGTTTCAGCTTCAGCATCAGTCCTTCTAATGAATATTCAGGACTGATTACCTTTAGGATGGACTGGTTGGATCTCCTTGCAGTCCTAGGGACTCTCAAGAGTCTTCTCCAACACCACAGTTCAAAAGCATCAATTCTTTGGCGCTCAGCTTTCTTTATGGTCCAACTCTCACATCCATACATGACCACTGGAAAAACCATAGCTTTGGGCAGACAGACCTTTGTTGGCAAAGTAATGTCTCTGCTTTTTAATATGCTGTCTACCTTGGTCATAACTTTCCTTCCAAGGCTCTTTTAATTTCATGACTGCAGTCACCATCTGCAGTCATTTTGGAGCCCCCCAAAATAAAGTCTCTCACTGTTTCCATTGTTTCCCTATCTAACTTTCCATGAAGTGATGGGACCAGCATATTAAAAAGCAGAGGCATTACTTTGTCAACAAAGGTCCGTCTAGTCAAGGCTATGGTTTTTCCCGTGGTCATGTATGGATGTGAGAGTTGGACTATAAAGAAAGCTGAGCCCCAAAGAATTGATGCTTTTGAACTGTGGTGTTGGAGAAGACTCTTGAGAGTCCCTTGGACTGCAAGGAGATCCAACCAGTCCATCCTAAAGGAGATCAGTCCTGGGTGTTGGAAGGACTGATGTTGAAGCTGAAACTCCAATACTTTGGCCACCTCATGTGAAGAGCTGACTCGTTTGAAAAGACCCTGATGCTGGGAAAGATTGAGGGCAGGAGCAGAAGGGGATGACAGAGGATGAGATGGTTGGATGGCATCACCGACTCAATGGACATGAGTCTGAGTGAACTCCGGGAGTTGGTGATAGACAGGGAGGCCTGGCGTGCTGCGGTTCATGGGGTCGCAAAGAGTCAGACATGACTGAGCAACTGAACTGAAGTGACAACAGCAATAGGTCAACAGGCTTTCTGCTTTATTCCTAGCGGGAGAGTAAAAGGCCTCTTCCCTGTCATGGAATTAAACCTCTCTCATCATTTCAGAGTCCAATTGGTCCAGTTTACGTTACCTGGCACGATTAGCAGTTGTCTCTTGCAGGGATTAAACCTAGGATTGGGAAGGATTGACTTAGATCTCTTGGAACCCATTCTTGGCTGCTAAGTTGCTTCAGTCGTGTCCGACTCTGTGCAACCCCATAGACGGCAGCCCACCAGGCTCCACTGTCCCTGGGATTCTCCAGGCAAGAACACTGGAGTGGGTTGCCATGATGGGACCAGATGCCATGATCTTCATTTTTTGAATGTTGAGTTTTAAGCCAACTATTTCACTCTCCTCTTTCACTTTCATCAAGAGGCTCTTTAGTTCTTCTTCACTTTCTGCCATAAGGGTGGTGTCATCTGCATGTCTGAGGTTATTGATACTTCTCCCAGCAATCTTGATTCCAGCTTGTGCTTCATCCAGCCTGGCATTTTGCACGATGTACTCTGCATATAAGCTAAATAAGCAGGGTGACAATATACAGCCCTGATGTACTGCTTTCCCAATTTGGAACCAGTCTGTTGTTCCACATCCGGTTCTAACTGTTTCTTCTTCACTTGCATATAGATTTCTCAAGAGGCAGGTAAGGTGGTCTGGTATCCCCATCTCTTGAAGAATTTTCCACAGTTTGTTTTGATCCACACAGTCAAAGGCTTTGGCATAGTCAATAAAGCAGAAGTAGATGTTTTTCTGGAACTCTCTTGCGTTTTGAATGATCCAGTGGATGTTGGAAATTTTATCTCTGGTTCCTCTGCCTTTTCTAAAACCAGCTTGAACATCTGGAAGTTCATGGTACATATACTGTTGAAGTCTGGCTTGGAGAATTTTGAGCATTACTTTACTAGCGTGTGAGATGAGTGCAATTGTGCGATAGTTTGAGCATTCTTTGGCATTGCCTTACTTTGGAATTGGAATGAAAACTGATCTTTTCCAGTCCTGCGGCCACTGCTGAGTTTTCCAAATTTGCTGGCATATTGAGTGAAGCATTTTCATAGCATCATCTTTCAGGATTTGAAATCGCTCAGCTGGAATTGTATCACCTTCACTAGCTTTGTTCGTAGTGATGCTTCCTAAGGCCTACTTGACTTCACATTTCAGGATGTCTGGCTCTAGGTGAGTGACCACACCATCGTGATTATCTGGGTCATGAAGATCTTTTTTGTACAGTTCTTCTGTATATTCTTGCCACCTCTTCTTAATATCTTCTTCTGCTTCTGTTAGGTACATACCGTTTCTGTCCTTTATTGTGCCCATCTTTACATAAAACGTTCCCTTGGTATCTCTAATTTTTTTTAAAGAGATCTCTAGTCTTTGCCATTCTATTGTTTTCCTCTGTTTCTTTGAATTGATCTCTGAGGAAGGCTTTCTTATCAAAGACCTTTGAGACAACGTTAAACACACAACATTCAAGTTACGGGGTTCCCAGAGGAAGAAGAAAAAAAACAAAGGCACTGAGAAAATTTTTGAAGAAATTATAGTTGAAAACTTCCTCAACATGGAAAAGGAAATAGTCAATCAAGTCCAACAAGCACAGAGAATCCGTTTCAGGATAATCCCAAGGAGAAACACATGGAGACACATATTAATCAAGCTAACAGAGATTAATCACAAAGAAGGAATACTAAAAACAGCAGGGGAAAAGTAACAAGTAACATACAAGGGAAACCCATAAGATTAACTGCGGATCTTTCAGCAGAAACTCTAGAGGTCAGAAGGGAAAGGCAGGGTATATTTAAAATACTGAAAGAGAAAAATCTACAACCAAGATTACTAACCCAGCAAAGATCTCATTCAAAATTGATGGAGAAATCAAAAGCTTTACAGACAAGCAGAAGTTAAGAGAATTAGCACCACCAAAGCAGCCTTGCAACAAATACTAAAGGGACTTAGATCGCAAATAAACACAAGAGAAAAGAAAGAGCTACAAAGACAAACCCAAAACAATCAAGAAAATGCCAATAGAAACATATGTATCAATAATTATCTTAAATGTAAGCAGATTAAATGCATCAACCAAAGATAGATTAAATGGATACAAAAACCACACCCATATATATGCTGCCTACAGGAGGCCCACTTCAGACCCAGAGACACAGACAGACTGAGAGTAAAAGGATAGGAAAAGACATTCCATGTGAATGGAAAGCAAAAGAAAGCCGCAGTGGCAATCCTTATTTCAGACAAAATAGACCTTAAAATAAAGAACACTGTAAGAGACAAAGAAGGACACTACACAATGATCAAGGGATCAATCCAAGAAGATGACATAACAATTGTAAATATTTATGCACCCAACATGGGAGCACCTCAATACATAATGCAAACACTAACAGGCGTAAGAGGGGAAATCGACAGTAACACAATAATAGTAGTGGACTCTAACACCCCACTTACACCAACGGACAGAGCATCGAAACAGAGAATCTATAAGGAAACACAAAACTTAAGTGACGCATTAGACCAAATGCACGTAACTGATATCTTCAGGGTTTTCCACCCACATGCCGAATAATACACTTTCTTCTCAAGTGTACGTGGAACATTCTCCAGGATAGACCACATCCTGGGCAAAGTAATCAAGCCTCAGTAAATTTAAGAAAATTGAAATCATATCAGGTATCTTCTCTGACCACAATGCTATCAGAATAGATATCAACTACAGGAAAAAAAAAATGCAAAAAACACAAACTCGTGGAGATTAAACAATACATTACGAAATAAAAAGAGGTTACAGAAGAAATAAAAAGGAAAATCAACAAATTCCTAGAAACAAATGACAATGAAAACACAATGCCCCAAAATCTATGGGATTCAGCAAAAGCAATTCTAAAAGGGAAGTTTATAGCAATACAATCATACCTCAAGAAATAAGAAAAGCATTGAAGAGACAACCTAACTCTATATCTAAAGCAGTGAGAGGAGGGGGGGAAGCCCCAAAGTCAGCAAAAGGAATGAAATCATAAAGATCAGAGCAGAAATACATGAAAAAGAAATGAAGGAAACAAGACCAAAGATTAATAAAACTAAAAGCTGGTTCTTTGAGAAAATAAACAAAACTGACAAACCACTACCCAGACTCATCAAGAAAGAAAGGGATAAAAATCAACAAAATTAGAAATGAAAAAGGAGAGGTTACAATAGGCAACACAGAAATACAAAGGTTCATAAGAGAATATTATAAGCAACTGTATGCTAATAAAATGGACAACCTAGAGGAAATGAACAGATTCATAGAAAAGTTCAACCTCCCAAGATTGAACCAGGAAATAGAAATAGAAATTATGAACAACCCAATTACAAACACTGAAATCAAGAATGTGATCAAAAATCTCCCAAAAAGCAAAGACCAGGGCCAGATGGCTTCACAGGGGAATTCTATCAAACATTTAGAGAAGAGCTAATGCCTATTTTTCTGAAACTCTTCCAAAAAATTGAAGAGGAAGGAGCAATTCCAAACCCATTCTATCTAATCACCCTGATATCAAAACCAGGCAAAGACAATACACAAAAAGAAAATTACAGGCCAATATCACTGACGAACATAGATGCAAAAGTCCTCAACAAAATTCTAGGAAATAGAATTCAACAACACATTAAAAAGCTCAAACACCATGATCAAATCAGGTTTATTCCAGGGATGCAAGGATTCTTCAATATATGCAAATCAGTCCATGTGATACATCCTATTAACACACTGAAAGAGAAAAAACATATGATCATCTCAATAGATGCCGAAAAAGCCTTCAACAAAATTCAGCACCCATTTATGATAAAAAAAAAAACACTTCAAAAAATGGGCACAGAAGGAACCTACCTCAACATAGTAAAGGCCATATATGATAAGCCCTCAGCAAACATTATTCTCAGTGGTGAAAAAACCAAAAGCATTCCCTCTAAGATCAGGAACAACACAAGGGTGTCCACTCTCACCACTATTATTCAACATAGCGTTGCAAGTCCTAGTTATGGCAATTAAAGAAGAAAAAGAAATAAAAGGAATCCAGATGGGAAAAGATGAACTAAAACTCTTACTGTTTGCAGATGACATGATACTAT
The DNA here is from genome assembly GCF_003369695.1 of Bos indicus x Bos taurus. NCBI lineage: Eukaryota > Metazoa > Chordata > Mammalia > Artiodactyla > Bovidae > Bos > Bos indicus x Bos taurus. The sequence goes on along the minus strand of NC_040097.1, from coordinate 13,439,116 downwards.
ACATGGAAAACCCAAAAGAAACTATCAGAAAATTACTAGAGCTAATCAGTGAATTCAGCAGTCATGAGATACAAGGTGAATACACAGAATTCACTTGCATTCTTGTACACTAACAATGAAAAATCAGAAAGAGAGATTAAGGAATCAATCCCATTCACCACTGCAACAACAACAACAAAACAAAATATCTAGGAATAAACCTACCTAAGGAGACAAAAGACCTGTAAATGAAAAATTATAAGACACTGGTGAAAGAAATCAAAGATGACATAAACAGATGGAGAGAGAGTCTATGTCCTGGGTAGGAAGAATCAATATTGTGAAAATAACTACACTACCAAATGAAATCTACATATTCAGTGTGATCCCTATCAAATTACCAATGGCATTTTTTACAGAACTAGAAAAAAATTTTCACAATTCTTATGGAAACACATAAGATCCTGAATGCCAAAGCAGTATTGAGAAAGAAAAATGAAGCCAGAGGAATCAACCTTCCTGACTTCAAACTATACTACAAAGCTACAGTCATCAAGACAGTATGGCATAAGCACAAAAACAGAAATATAGGCCAATGGAACAAGATAAAGAACCCAGAGATAAACTCATGCACCTATTTTTGACAAAAGAGGCAAGCATATACATTGGTGAAAGACAGCCTCTTCAATAAGTGGTGCTGGGAAAACTGGAGAGCTACATGCAAAAGAATGAAATTAGAACATTCCCTAATTTCAAATTCTAAAAGATGATGCCGTGAAAGTGCTGCACTCAATATGCCAGCAAATTTGGAAAACTCAGCAGTAGCCACAGGACTGGAAAAGGTCAGTTTTAATTCTAACTCCAAAGAAAGGCAATGCCAAAGAATGCTCAAACTACCACACAATTGCATTCATCTCACATGCTAGCAAAGTAATACTCAAAATTTCCAAGCCAGACTTCAACAGTATATGAACCGTGAACTTCCAGATGTTCAAGCTGATTTTAGAAAATGCAGAGGAACCAGAGATCAAATTTCCAACATCCACTGGATCATTCAAAATGCAAGAGAGTTCCAGAAAAACATCTACTTCTGCTTTATTGACCATGCCAAAGCCTTTAACTGTGTGGATCAAAACAAACTGTGGAAAATTCTTCAAGAGATGGGGATACCAGACCACCTTATCTGCCTCTTGAGAAATCTATATGCAGGTGAAGAAGACACAGAACCGGACATGGAACAACAGACTGGTTCCAAATTGGGAAAGCAGTATGTCAAGGCTGTATATTGTCACCCTGCTTATTTAGCTTATATGCAGAGTACATCGTGCAAAATGCCAGGCTGGATGAAGCACAAGCTGGAATCAAGATTGCTGGGAGAAGTATCAATAACCCCAGACATGCAGATGACACCACCCTTATGGCAGAAAGTGAAGAAGAACTAAAGAGCCTCTTGATGAAAGTGAAAGAGGAGAGTGAAATAGTTGGCTTAAAACTCAACATTCAAAAAACGAAGATCGTGACATCTGGTCCCATCACTTCATGGCAAATAGATGAGGAAACAGTGGAAACAGTGAGAGACTTTATTTTGGGGGGCTCCAAAATCACAGCAGATGGTGACTGCAGCCATGAAATTAAAAGATGCTTGCTCCTTGGAAGAAAAGCTATGACCAACTTAGATAGCATATTAAAAAGCAGAGACATTACTTTGCCAACAATGTCCATCTAGTCAAAGCTATGGTTTTTCCAGTAGTCATGTATGGATGTGAGAGTTGGACTATAAAGAAAGCTGAGTGCTGAAGAATTGATGCTTTTGAACTGTGGTGTTGGAGAAGACTCTTGAGAGTCCCTAGGACTGCAAGGAGATCCAACCAGTCCATCCTAAAGGAAATCAGTCCTGAATATTCATTAGAAGGACTGATGCTGAAGCTGAAACTCCAATACTCTGGCCACCTGATGCAAAGAACTGTCTCATTTGAAAGGATCCTGATGGTGGGAAAGATTGAAGGTAGGAGAAGGGGATGAAAGAGGATGAGTTGGTTGGATGACATCACCAACTCAATGGACATGAGCTTGAGTAAACTCTGGGAGTTGGTGATGGACAGGGAGGCCTGGCATGCTACAGTCCATGGGGTCACAAAGAGTCATACACGACTGAGCAACTGTACTGAACTGAACTAATGCCATACACAAAGATAAACTCAAAACTGATTAAAGACCTAAATGTAAGACCAGAAACTATAAAAATTCTTGTTGTAAAACACAGGCAAAACACTCGATGACATAAATCAAAGTAAGCTCTTCTATGACCCACCTCCTAGAGTAGTGGAAATAACAAAAATAAACAAGTGGGGCCTAATTAAACTTAAAAGCTTTTGCAGTGCAAGGGAAACTACAAACAAGGTGAAAAGACAACCCTCAGAATGGGAGAAATTAATAGCAAATGAAGCAAGTGACAAAGAATTAATTTCCAAAATATAAAAGCAGCTCATACAACTCAATACCAGAAAAACCAACAACCCAATCAAAAAGTGGGAAAAAGACATTTCTCCAAAGAAGACATACAGATGGCTAACATATGCATGAAAAAATGCTCAACATCACTCATTAGTAGAGAAATGCAAATCAAAACCACAATGAGATACCACCTCACACTAGTCAGAAGGGCCATCATCAAAAAGTCTACAATAAATGCTGGAGAAGATGTGGAAAAAAGGGAATCCTCTTGCACTGTTGGTGGGACTGTAAACTGACATAGCCACTATGGAAGATAGTATGGAGATTCCTTTAAAAGCTAGGAATAACATGTCAATGTATGGCAAAAGCCACTACAATATTGTAATTAGCCTAAAAAGTCTAGGAATAAAACCACCATAGGACCCAGCAATCCCGCTCCTAGGCATATGCCTTGAGGAAACCAAAACTGAAAAAGACACATGTACCCCAATGTTCACTGCAGCACTATTTACAATAACTAGAACATGGACTCGACTTAGATGTCCATCAACAGATGAATGGATAAAAAAGCTGTGACACATATACAATGGAACACTGCTCAGCCATAAGAAGGAACACATTTGAGTCAATTCTAATGAGGTGGATGAAACTAGAGCCTATTATACAGTGAAGTTAATTCAGAAAGAGAAATATAAATATTATATACTGATGTATATTATGGAATCTAAAAAGATGGTACTGATGAATTTATTTTCAGGGCAGCAATGGAGAAACAGAGATCAGAGATAGAGGTCAGAAATAGAGACAGACAGAAATAGAGATCAGAACTATGGACACGGGGGCAGGGGAGGAGGGAGAGGGTGAGATGTACGGAGAGAGTAACATGGAAATTTACAATACCATATGTAAAACAGACAGCCGATGGGAATCTGCTGTATGACTCAGGGAACTCAAACAGGGGCTCTGTGACAATCTAGAAGGTTGGGATAGGGAGGGAGATGGGAGGGAGGGGACTTGGGTGGACCTATGGCTGATTCTTGTTCCACTATTACACAAAACTACAAAATTCTATAAAGCAATTATCCTTCAATTAAAAAAATATATTAAAAAAAAAAGTGCTTCTGTCTTTTTAAATGAGTATCCCTATAACTGACTTTTTAGAATAACCAGCTTACAGATCAGATCAAAGGCCAGGAACTGCAGGAGGCTGGAGAGACTAACCAGGCCTCAATGCTGTCCTCAGTTCCCATCTGAGGTCTAGCATCTGCCTACACTCACCATGACTCAGTCTCTGGAACCTGTATGATGGTACAAATGCATCATTGGTCAGCAGTGCATATATATTTAAGTGAATATCTTACTGTTCTTGTGATAACTTTGTGGCCCATCTGGGAAAGCACCAAGTACCCCCTCTCCCTGGGGACTCGGGCTTGATGGTGGCAAACTTTCCGAAGTTGAATCTACGTAGCCACCTCTCTCATCTTGTGTGCCAGAGTACAGAACTCTGTGGCACCATTATGTGCTAGGGCAAGAAAGAGGAAAGGAGGGAGGCAGTGTGGGTTGAATATAACTGAGAAAGAGAGAAAGCATCTGAGCAAGAAAGCCCCACACAGCATCGCACATGGAAAAGGAGGCTGGCAACCCCCGGTGGAAATTCACAACTGGTGAAAATCGCCCTGGAAATCTTGCACGTGTTGACTGCTAACCATCACCTTACCCATGGACTTCATCTAGGCGCTCAAAGATTCTTTCACTCTCTGTTTCCTTGTGTTTGATACACAGTTCCTGAGGTAGTGTGAAGAGGAGGAAATGAGGCATTCTCTTGGAGTCAAAAACATCTCTGCAGGTGTGATCACATTCTCAGAAGACTGAAGACCAGCCTGCCCTTACATCCATGTTAACAATCAGCGGGAGGAGACTTGTGATGGTACAAAGTCCATCAAGCGAGCAGTCTACCTTTGGGGCTGGATTAGACTGTCAGTGGCAACTCAAAACTTGTACTTCTCCCTAGACCATGCATACATGCTAAGTCGCTTCAGTCGTGTCCAAACTTTGTCACCCTCTGGACAACAGACCCCCAGGCTCCTACGTCCACGGAATTCTCCAGGCAAGAGAACTCGAGTGGGTTGCCACTTCGTTCTCCAAGGGATCTTCCCAACCCAGGGGTCAAGTCCATGTCTCTTGTGTCTCCTGCATTGGCAGGCGGGCTCTTTACCACTAGCGCCACCTGGGAAGCCTCGTTAGACCAGGGGCTGGTAAATCACGGCTCACAGGCTCAGTCTGGCCCACTGGCCACACCTTTGTAGCTGCAGTTTTACTGCAACTCAGTGGGGCTCATTCATTGATGGATCATCTATGGCAGCTTTTGCATTACAACAGCAAAGCTGAATCACTGTGACCAAAACCGCACAGTCCACAAAACCTAAATTACTTATTATTTGATTCTTTACAGAAAAGGTTTGCTGACCCATGCTCTGGACCCTAAGGGCCCATGAGATAGAAAGGAGAACACTAGTGATTATCTAGCCCTGATCCTCCTACTGAGATGAATGGTCTAATGCTTTTACTTAATGGCCAAGATATGTGTGAAATACTAGCAAAAATCTTTGCAAACAAACATTTTTAAAAACAGGTCTGGCAGTCCTTCTAACTGCTTGCCATAAAAGCACAAAGGCACTAAAATTACAGTGACCAGAGGCTCTGGAAACATACACATGCACCGTCACGTATGTTTCTTATCTTCGTGTGGATAGGCAAACAACAACTCGGAATTGCAGGCACAAGAGAAACTGCTACTTACGGAATATTTTTTGAAAGACCTTGATGGACCTGACTCCTCATTATTCCCTCCTCATTATTCCCCAAGAAGCTTTCAGTTTTTACTCTGTATTTAACCAAAGTTCCTACGAGACTGTTTAAAAAAAAAAAACCAGAGCCACTGTGAAAATGAGTTAAAATAATAGTTTCTGCAAAATACTTGAATTGCCATGGCATTCATCCTTTAGAACTGGGTTATGGAGTACTATAATTTGGCCTGTCAGCACTGATGGCAGCGTACAGCAGACCCAGAACAGCGCAGGTTGACTCTCTAAGCTTTTAGGGGGCAGGAGGTGGTCTGTGACATTATAACAGCCTTAAATAAGACTTAACATTCATCCTTCTACAAGAAGTGGTCCTCAGGCTCTGACAAACACCACTGTCACAGACAGAAAACCAGAACCATGAGAAGACAGCCCCATGAAAGGGTGCAGGCTCTGCGTGTGACACTCAGTGTGTGTACAGATGCGCTATGGCAGGCGGTGTGGGTAAGGATGCAAGGCTTAACTCTGTACTTAAACAGGAGCTGGCTACGATGTGTGCTGTTACGCAGGTATCAGAGGACAGGGCTCCCCGTGGAAAACAAGAAGTATTCAATACGAAGCATCTCATTTTCTAAGTCACCGAGAAAAAGGACTCACCGCCTCCTCACCCAGGGCTCACTAAGCCAGCTCTCTGCCATCAACCACCTGCCACCCCTGGAGCCACAGTGCAGAGAGGCCTGAGGGAAAGACAGAGAGTTGATTGTAGTGTCTGGGAGGAAGAGAAGCAAGAGGGAGGCCCCCTTCTAAATCTAAGTGACAAGGACTCAAGAGAGTCATGAAGATGGTCACACTCCAAAGGAGGAAACATGAGCTCCTTCCCCACTGAGGACTCTATGTCAGCCACAGTTCTGAACCACTGCTCTCCTTCCCTGAACAGAGAGAAACGAATAGGCAGGGCAGTCACCATGCCACCTGCTGGCCTGGCCGGGACCCACGAGCTTCCCCATGGGGTCCCAGGCTTGGGTTATCTCAGGGACCTCACCATGAAAGGTGGGTCAGTCTAGTGACACAGGAGGTGCAGTTGGGATTACAGGGGCTAAGGCACAGCTGCAAGACCCACTTCAGGGTATCCATGACACAGAAACAGACTGCAGAGAACAGACTTGCGGTTGCTGACGGGGAGGAAACAATCGGCAGTTGGGGCTTAGGAGAGGCAAATCGCATATGGGATGGATAAGCAACAGTGTCTTACTGTGCAGCACAGGGAATCATATTCACTAATGTGTGATAAATCATCACGGAAAAGAATATGAAGAAGAATATCTATTTAGGTGGCAGACCCTTTGCAAAACCCCAGAGACCTTGCACACAGATGCCTGCCAGATGGAGGGTCTGCCACCTGGCCAGTTTCAGGTATAAAAGCTGCAAACCAACCAGGAAGAAACTCTCAGTCATAACTGAGACAAAATGGGCACTTAATAGATAACAAATAAACAAATGAACAAATGTGCCCACCCTCTTAAAATTGTTTATTGTTACAAATCAGGGCACCAACCTGGCAGAGACAGGAGTGCTCAGGTCGGGGGAGGTACAGCAGTGATGCAGAGAACACCCCCAAATCCCACAGCAGTGAACCTTTCTGAAAGTGTAAACAGTGCTACCATGGCTCTCACACAGCTATAGAGTGAAACAACTATCTTCAAGAGAAGTGCTGAAAATGGGACCTAACCACACTTACAAGCTCTGTACAGCAAAGAAAATCATTAAACAAAAAGACAACCCACAAAACGGGAGAAAATTCTTGCAAATGATGTGACCAACAAGGACTTCATTTCTAAAATATACAAACAGTTCATACAGTTCAATAACAACAAAAACTCAATTGAAAAATGGGCAGAAGACAGAAATAACTATTTCTGCAAGGAAGAAATACAGATGGCCAAGAGGCACAAGAAAAGATGCTCCACGTTTCTAATAATCAGAGAAATGCAAATCAAAACTACAATGAGGTACCAACTCACACTGGTCAGAATGGCCATCATTGGAAAGTCTATAATAAGTGCTGGAGAGGGTGTGGAGTAAAGGGAACCCTCTTATACTGTTGATGGGAATGTAAACTGGCACAGCCACTCTGAAGAACAGTATGGAGGTTCCTCACAAAACTAAAAACAGAACTATCATTTGACCCAGCAATCCCACTCCTGGGCACATACCCAGACAAAACTATAATTTGAAAATATGTATGCAGTTCACAGCAGCACTATTTAGAATAGCCAAGATGGGGGCAACCTAAATGTCCATCGACAGACGAATGGTTAAATAAAGATGTGGTACACATATACCAAGGAATATTACTCAGACATTAAGAAGAATGAGGTAATGCCATTTGCAGCAACATGAATGGACCTAGAGATTATCCTACCAAGAGAAGTCAGAAAGACAAATACATTTGATATCACTTACAAGTGGAATCTAAAAGATGACACAGGTGAACACATCCATGACACAGAAACAGACTGCAGAGAACAGACTTGCGGTTGCTGACGGGGAGGAAACAATCGGCAGCTGGGGCTTAGGAGAGGCAAATCGCATATGGGATGGATAAGCAACAGTGTCTTACTGTGCAGCACAGGGAATCATATTCACTAATGTGTGATAAATCATCACGGAAAAGAATATGAAGAAGAATATCTATCAATCTATAATGAGTCACTTTGCTATTTAGCAGAAATAAACCCAACACTGAAAATCAACTATACTTCAATAAAATCTTACAAAAAAAAGAATATTACCCACAGAGAAAGAATATATTCAAAATAAATTATGTATTAATAAAATGAAAAATTTTAATTATGTTTTTAAAAAAGAAGTGCTGGAGACAAGAAGCAGATGTAGGGTGTAGGAAAACAGCAAAGCAGTTTCTACACCACCAAGAGGAAAGGGAAGGAGACACAGTGAAAACATGCCATGGACACAGTTATATCCCCTCTGCCAAATTTAGGGAAGGTAGATGTAGGGTTCATCTCACCAGCATCAGCACCAGTGCTGAGACCCAGCCACCCTCACTGCCCTCGGGGCTCCTTCCAGCTACTCTTTCAATGCTGGGACACGGAGGCTCAGACATGAATGAAATGTGGTTTCTGCCTCTTCGTGGTCTACACCAAGAGTCCACAGTGCTGAGTTCTGTCTACCGCCCAGGAACTGGAGACAAGTTGAGCCCTCTTCACTGAGGGCAGTAACAACGGAGGAAACCCGCGGGCCACTGTGACAATCCTGGGCTACTGACACCCCATCTCCCCCTTTCCCTACCCTTTATAGAAACAGTACCCCATAAAAAAGCAACTGTTCAGCTTTCTTACACCTCTCTTCTATCAATGCCATTTTCACTGTCGCCAGAATGCTTTGGGTTTCTAAGCTTCTCAACATACCAACGGAGTGTACATTTCTGAGACTCTCCTACACAATCCCACTGGCACCACTTGGACAAGCCCAGTCTTGGGTCTATCAGCTGGGGACCTCACAGAAATTCCATTTCTGATGACTGACCCCAACAAAGCCATAGCTCAAGGCTTAAGGGGTGTGTTATGTAATCAAAATAACTGTAACACCAACTAAAAGTCTGTTGGCAAACAGCAGAGCGCCTCATCGGAACCCTTCTCAGGAAAAGCGCCGTATCATGGGAGGCAAACATCAGGAGAACACACCTTGCAGATAAGTGATGATAGCTGGGCTCCAACAGGCAGGAAGAGAGAGCAAAGGCCTCCCCAAAACATACCTGGGTAGGAAAGGCTCAGTGTGGCAAAGGGCACAGGGCCCAGGGAAGGACGAGAGGGAACCTGACCAGCCAGAGGGCTTGGGTTCACTTTCTTTCATTGTTTTCATTATCGTGCAAGACCTCACTAGCCAATGCTCTGGCCCCTTTCTTCTAGTTTGCCTTTCCTGTACTTACTATAACACTGACCAGGTCAAAAACTAGGTTCATTGCAAATAAAAATGAGAACAAGATCACTGGGACTTCATTCCAGAAAAAGAGAAAAAGGAATGAGTGTTGATCTAATCTCTGCCTCCCACTCACTTGGTGATTATCTGTAGTGGTTTATAACTTCCCCTCCCCACTCAGAGGCTGGCCTGGTCTAACTTGAACAGCATCGTGGGCATTTCTGTCTCAGCTCCCAAGAGTTCTAATGGATGGTTCTTGCATAATTCACTAGGACACTGCACGTGGGTCACTGGTGACAAAGGGGAAAGAACAACCCAGTTCATCTATTTAAATCTTTGTTGAAAAGCTAGCACTCTGCTGTGGTCACTGAGGATCTTTTATATTGCGTAGTGAGCTCTGCGTCCTCCCCCATATCTATTTACCAATCTCCTTCTGCTTGTCGGTTTTCTTGTTCTCCAAACAGTCAACATGATTGTGGAACTACTCCACACCTTGTACTGAGGGAAACACATCCTTGGGAGTTCATGTTCAAGCGGGGGAGAGAGAATTAAGTGATGAGAAAACTAACCCTAAGGTATCCAGGTGATACAAATGAATCAGGAAGGATGGCAGGACTCTCCTGAATTTGATAAATCGGCTCTATTGCAGAAGCTCCTGCAGAGGATTTTAATGGAATCTTGAAGAAGGTAAGCAAAATAGCCCCATGTAACAAAGGGTGATAAATCACAATTATTTTCTATTCATATTTCTGCAAATTGCATCTTCCACTTGAGCAAATTTATTCTAACATTTATTATAAACATTTTCAAACATGCCAGAAGAGCCAAAAGAATTTTACAGTGAATGCCCCTACATCCAGTACCTAAATTCAGTAAGTATGATTTTGCTCTACACACTTTCTCACACATCTAAGCCACCACTCCAGCCACCCACTATGCATCTGATTTTAAGATACACTTTAAAATGAGGTACAGACCTCTGTATAAAAGTTGTGCCTTTTCCCACCTGGTCACCACCCCACATTTCCTAGAGGCGGTGACTGATTCTTATAACCACAGATTAGTTCTTAGACAGGCAAACCTAATTTAAATAGACTCAAAGTGCACTTTTATGAAAGGTTTCTTTCATTCAGCCTAATGCTGCTACATGGATCAGTAACACAGGCCTTTTTCCTACTGAGTACTATTCCCATGGTATGAATATACCAGTTTATTCATTCTCCTATTGATGGTCACCTATACAGTGTCTAGAATTTTTTTTTCTATTATGAATAAAGCTGCTATAACCATTTGTATATAAATCTTTTTGTGGATGTTTTCATTTCTCTTGAGTAAACATCCAGGAGTAAAACTGCTGTATAACTGGCCTTATCAAAAAACTGCCTGAGCATCTTCCAGAGCATGTGGACCACTGCCCAGTCTCACCAACAATACGTGAGAGCACCTAGTTGTTCCACAGCCTCACTGACATCTGGCCTTATCACCTTTTTCATTTACTCACCTTGGTGGGTAAGGAATGGCACAGCACTATGGTTTTAACTCTCACTTGTCTGATGACAGTAATGCTAAACATCTCCTCATGGGCCTTTTGGCCATTTGTATCCACTATTAAAAATACCTGCTATAATTTATGAACACAGTGGGGGCAGGAGAGGGTGGGATGAACTGAGAGAGTACCAATGCCATATATGTAGTACCATGTGTGAAACAGATAGCCAACAGGAAGGTGCTGCATAGCACAGGGAGCTCAATACCATGCTCTGTGACTCCAGCCCTCTAGGTCAGGGCGGGAGTGGGAGGTGGAAGGGGGTTTCAGGAGGGAGGGGACACATGCATGCCTGTGGCTGATTCATGTTCGTATGTTGCAGAAATCAATACAGCATTGCCAAGCAACTATCATCCAATTAAAGATAAAGTTTAAAAATATCTGTTACATCTTTTGCCAATTCAAAATGCAAAAGTTTGTCTTCTTATTGTGTTGTATGGATGCTTCACATGCCCTGAATACAAGTCCTACATCCATTATGTTTTACCAGTGTTTTCTCCCAACAGGGGGCTTACTTATTCATCTTCCTTTCAGCGTCTTCTGATGAGCACCCATTAGTCATTTTGATGAAGTCTACCCTATCAGTGTTTTCTTCCACCATTATTGCTTTCTATGCCCTGTCTTAGAAACCTTTGCTTATGCCCACGTCCCTGATTTTCTTCACATGAGTGGATTTAACTGATTTGCTCCTCTCTCCTCTGCCAGGGCAACTTTTCTGAGCAGCACACACCTGGGCTCCCCTCCTCAGTACCAGGCTCTTGTCCCCACTCCAGCCAGACAACATCAGCATAAAAGCGGCCTCTGGCCACTCAGGTTATCTCTGGCTCAGTTCCAGCACAGAAATTTTGAAACGACAAAACAAAGGAGACATTTAGTCAAGACCCAGGGCTGCCTAGATTCAGTCTCAAATCAGGCAGAAGCTGAGGGAGTGGCAGTCCCAGCCCCCTGCTTGTTGGTTTCCATGGATGATTTTGTTTTTTCCCCTTAATTGCATTCACAGGTCTCTATCCCAGTGTTTAAGATGGATTTTTCATTTTTAATAAAAGGGTATACGCTAAGGTTTTAAGTATCAAGGGAAGGGGAAGGTAGTGGAGTTTCAGCCTGGCATTGGAGGCTGTGTGTTGAAATGTATAGTCTTATCCTATTTAGGAGATGCCCTTCCTGCTCCCTTCTCGTGTTCTGGGGCCTGTGCTCCTATAGCAAAGTCAGGGCTTACCCTTGTGGAATGGGGAAGATGTCTTCTTCCTAAGGCCTCAAGGTCTGCACACCTACCTCCTCTCTGTTGCCCCCAATCCTCACCTAATATTCAAGTTTTTAGTATCTTTCAAACAGCAGTGGAGTCTTTTAGAAACCACCCTGAATAGTCTTTGTTGTTGTAGAAATCCAGGTATATCTGCTTATCCCCAAAGTATAGGGTGTGAACCAAGTTCTTATACAAATCTGTGATTCCAAGTGCTGGAGGAGGGGAGTCCTCAGTTAGAAAAACATCCCCATACCACAAAAGTGCACATTTTATTCCTTTGGGACTTTTTTTGGCCTTAAAAGAGGAGCCAGAACTGGATGCAAATGGTAGAAATTAAAGATCTTGATACCTTTCTCAAAACAAGGCCTCTCCCAGTCCTCCGGGCCCCTCCACACACACCATCCATGGAAAGCCCGCTCACTGGAAATCTGCCCCAACTCCTCAGAATCTGGCCTTCTCTCAAAACAGAGAGGCAGCACCACGGCCTTTCCAGAGCTGATATTAACTCATGATGACCCTATAATTTGTCTGGGTGTGTTTTTATTGTGTTCTAGCTGTACTGCTATTTAATTTTTCATGAATTTTCTTCATAGCTCTTACAACCATCTATAACAACTTGATGATCTCTTTCTCACTGCATATGTCTAAGAAATATTTTTTTTTGGTCTAGTTTAGCACTGTATTACCAACCCTTAGGAGAGCGTGGGGCACAAAGCAGACCCTCAATCTCCATCTATTCCACAGAGGGAGAGGTGCCCCATGCACTGCAGTGTGTTCCTGCGTTTCTGGTGGAAAGAAACGACGTGTTCCTCTTCTTCCACCTGCCCAGGGTTTCTTCATACTTAAAAGAGAAACAGAGGAAAAGGAAGCCTTTTACTGTGGACAAGAATCTGCTGAAGAGCCTCTACCAAGCAGGGAAGGAGCAGGGAGGAGTGGGGCAAGGAGAGGACACATGACGTCAGTGCCCAAAGATGAGGCCTTGCACCCCAAGCCTCCTGTACAATGAGGTCGGAAGAGGGGCCCCTCAGCACCTCTGGCGCTGTGGACCACACTGGCAGCAGTGAATGATGGAGGACGCCACCATCTAATAACACTGGTCACCTCTCCAGCACCTCAAAGACCCAGGCACCCTCCCAACGTGTCATAAAGATCTGCCAAAGTTACTTACTTCAAGGAAATAACCTGAATCTATGATCTTCACAGAAAAAAAGCAAAGGGGAAAGAATGGAGAAACTTCCACCAAGAATTCCAATTCTGAGTATTAATTTTCTGAGCACCCAAGATATAAGGCATGAGCACGGTGAAAATCAAATTCCACCTCCTTCTGTGAAGACCAAGTCTGAGAACAGCCAGCTCTGAGCAAGATGTGGAAGCCATGGGGTCGGGAAGGGAATGGAAATTAGAGCCACAGGGCTCAGCACCCCTTCTCTTGGTGTGAGTCCTGCATCCTGACCCGGCTTGCTGCTGTGCTAACACTTTACAGACGTGGTTTCCACCTGGAAGGAGGTGGAGTTGGCCAGAGAAACAGGTTTGAATGAACACAGCGGAGATGGTGCTGTTAGGAGCTCCCTTTGGATCCACAAACTGCCACGTGCAAAGGGCTACAAATACCGTGGCTCACAAAACTCTGGCACATCAGAGCTGTTAACCGCACTTCACCAACGAGACTGTGAAGGCCAAGAAGTTGCATGACTTGCCCAGGTCATATGTTGGGAGAACAGCAAAGCCAGAATTGGAATCCCAGGCTGTTCAAAAGCAAAGATGATGTCGGCACTGCTGGAGTGCACAGCAAGGACTGCCTGGGTGCTGCAGGTTATAAATGGAAGAATTCACTCCAGCTAACAGGAGGGGACTCGTTGTGACGGATGACCCCTGAGCAGGGAGGGAAGCTGGGAGAGCACGGCACGCATGTTGCAGAGGCAGGTGCCGTGAACGTCAGTGTCAATGGTCCAACCTCTGGGTGTACTGGGGGGCTGCCAAAGAGTCGAGGTTGCAGAAGCACGGGTTTGGGGGCCTGCCGACTGGAAGTGAGCAGGAGATGCCCAGGAAGAGCTGATGGAGCCAGAGCTTCTCCAGGGCCCCAAATACCATGCTCAGAGATTTTACCCTACAGCCAACCAGACTCTTGAGGCTGCCGACCAGCAGAGAAACAGGGAAGTGGGGCCTGCTGTCAGAATGCTCTCGACTCTGATGAAGCTGTAGCAACAGCAGCAAGTCTGGCTGTCAGGGAAGTCCTTCAGTGTCAGCACAAACCCAGGCTGTCCACGAGCTGAGTACTCCTGCAGAGCCGGCCAGCCCGGCCATCTGAGGACAGCCACACGCTGCCCACAGCTCTGCCAGCACCTGGCACCCTCCCTGCCAGTCAGCTCCGTCAGACCGTCATGTTCCCGCCTCTCTACCCAGTTCTCCAAAAGCACAACTGAGGTAAGACATGTGCTGGGTGGACGGTGGATGCCAGCAAACCTCAGAGAACCACATCCTAAAGGCCCAGCCCCTCCTGCACTGGGCCAGGGTGGGGGAGGTGGTCCCTGTGACTTGGAGGCTGTGGGAGCTGTTAGGGCTACCCAGGTCAGGGGGACAGCCAGCACCCCAGCTCAGGGATCCTGGGTATTCCTTCCCAAAGGAGGACTGAGCACCGACGATGTGGCTGGCCTTGTCCTGGGTGCAGAGGGCACTCTCCTCACAGAGTTTCTGTTCTGTGTCCAGTCAGGCTCTCTCCCTTCTGCACGAAGATGCCTCCCCCTGCCACCTGCCCCAGCACACTGGGTGCTCACGGGAAATGGCCTTCCTCCCCACTGCACCCGACTACCAACCACCGGGCCAGCACAGTGGCCAGGGGGCTGGCCTTGGAGCCAGCACTGAATAATCCAGTCTGTGCCAGGTGGCCACGACTGACGGTGCAACCCGATGAAGTCACCTCCTCCCCTCACTCCCTCTCCCTCAACTGCAAAAATTACACCCCCACCCCTTCAGCATCTGTAAGCACTGCCTCCAGGCCAGCCATTCTGCCGAGCCCGTCATAGCCCTTGTGCCATTCAACTGTCATAATCCTACACCCAATGAAACCACAAGTATCACTCTCGGCATTTCATGGAGGGGGAAACTAAGGCACCGTAACTTATTCAGGGTCCCACAGAATAGCCAGGATGTGACTCCAACATGCACTCTGCGCCCAAACACTGAAGCCCTCCTCCCTGCCCCCATGCCCTCCCCACCCCCACCAGCATCAGAGGGCCTCCGGGAGAATCCGAATAGACACAGGGGACACAGTAAAGGCTGCATGCATGAGCGTCACACACAGCTACGGTGAGGCGGCTGTTTCTGTTATAGGCAGAGAGTACTGTGAGGCTGCAGTCGCTATGCATGGTTGGTCCTGACAGCATCAAGCAAGTGCTGGGCCTTGAGGGATGCACAAAACGTGCAGAAGCAGCAAAAAGGGCGGCGGCATTTTAGGCAGTTGCACGGGCAGAGGTAAGCGTCATATAAGAGAAAGGCCCAGAGGCTGCAAGAGATGTTTAACGCACAGCAAGTCAAATCGTCGCAACCATACTCAGTATCACCAGCTCCAAAACTCCCCGCTGACACCGAGCCCTACCCTCTTTGCTCTCAACCAGCCAGGTAGACACCACATCAGTGTCCAGTGCCTGCCTCGAGGGAAAGCTGCCCAGTACATCCTCCTCTTTTGTGACTCCCAAATTCAGACTGCAAGCACATTATTTAAAAAGAAAAAAGGCAAAGCTGGCGTGATTCCAAGTTTCAAGCCTCCTGCCTTGTCTCCTATACACTCTGCCACAGTGCTTATTTGCATGGCTGATTGGACAACCAATTATAGAGTAGAATATTTTTAGGTCTTCATCTCAAAAAAAAAAAAAAAACCCAACCACCAGGGAGAGGATAGCGTATTTCCTCGTAGGCCTGCTGCAACTGCCAAGAACAGCACAGGCCAGGGCGGGCAGGAGGAAGGAACTGGAATGGCTGTCTCCTCATTAAGACTGGTTGACTCCAGAGCGTCTGCATCTGGTAGGAAAGGAGAGAGAAAGAATATGTGTGTGTGCACCTCTGTGCGGGGGATAAGGAGAGGAAGGCAGCAGGCATAGCCTGGAAATGTCAAATGCCTCCACCTTCCTGTTCTGGTCAGCTCTCCACAGCGTGGCCCTTCCCCTTCCCTCTCAGCAGGTCTGCATCCACACCCACAGGAAGGAGCAGTGATCCCAGAGCGCTGGGGAAGAGACACGGCGGCGTGATTACTGGTGGAGCAGTGCCCTTCCTTCTGCTAAAGACAGAACGAAATTCAAGCCGCAGACACCAAGGATAACGATGATGATGATGATGCTGGGAATGTCTCAAGGCTCAAATCCCGCCCCCCAACATGTAACAACCCTGGCATCAACAGCTCACTCTGATCCACACGTCCCAAGTGATTTCTCACGACAAACCCTGCAAGGTCACTCAAGGGAGAACACACGACAAGTGGGAGCTTTTCAAAGGATGATCAAGTCCAAGCCTCCCACTCTTCGGATGGAGAGGTGAAGATCCAGAGAGAGGAAAGGATTTACCTCAAGTTACACACCAAGTCGTAACGGAAAGCAGATGAGATAGGAAACGTGAAAGTCAATGAGCCAGCTGGAACAGAAACACAGAACCTGCAGGAAACCTGGTATCAGTACAACAGCAAGAATGGTCAGGGCCCTGTCACTGGAAGCGGCTGACTGGCTGAAGGTGAGAAGGCTTTTCTAAAGACTCTGTTACGGCACCACGTGGAACAGAGCACCCTGAAAGGGTGGGATTCGGACTCAAAGCATGGAGTCAGAAACCAACACACTGTGCAGTCTCTCTCTCAGCCACAATACACGACCCAGAACGTAAAGGGTGGAAGTGAGCAAGCCTCCTCTCCCATCACACCTCACAGGATACCTGATTCCCATCTCAGCAGCTGTGATGCGTGGTTTGGAGACCTCCATCCCCAAGGAAGGAACACTTCCACGAGGGTGCATGAATTTGAACATGAGAACACCACCTGGACATTTAGGTCTCTTTTGCCACTGAACCAACTGGCAGGGGAAATGGGGTTAATCCACTGACTATAGTGACTAATTCCGGCTGGCAAGGGGAAACTGGGTTGCTTTTATACAACGGAGACCAGCAGGCGGTACAGCAACCAGGCAATTCTCCAGGGCTTCTCTTAATACTTCCATGCCCTATCGTAAAGGTTAGGAGAAAACTCTGGCAAACCAGGCAAGGAACTGTGGATTTGGACCCTTCAGGAAGATGTAGGTCATTCCACCAAGTAAAGAATCCTGATCCGCTGATGCTGTGTCTGAGAGCAGAGCAAATACAAACTGGGGAGCAGATAAAGGAAACCATCGATGGCAACTATGGTCACATGGTGAGTTACAGAAATTAGGACTGTAGCAAACAGAAATTAAGACTGTAGCAAATTTTTTCTGTTCATCTGTTATATGTTTATTTTTTCATTTGTACATGTTATTTTCTTTTCTCTCCTTCCCATTTTGATGTCATGTATGAGCTGTTGGAAGTTAACTTAGTTAAGAATTTCATCAATAGGCAACAGAATATTCAATGGGATTGTGATGAGGAGGAGTAATTAATAAAGTCAGGCAGGAATTCAGTGGCTCCTGGGACTGTGTCTCCTCACTGGGGTTACGGGTGAGACCTTCTTCACATGTAACAAAGTAAGCTGCATCTCCTTAGGCAGAAACAGTCCTAGGTCCTCACCTTGTCACACAGCAGTTCAATTGTGCCGACATTCTAAGTCAGCTAAAGCACACATCACTGAGTCCTTCTCACTCTCTTAACCTGACTACTTCTACCACACCACTATAACTGGTTTTTCTGCCCTGCTTTTCAGATATTAAGGGTCCATGGAACTCACTGGTCCATTAACCCAGGATAATCCCCTACCTCAAAGCCTGTTGATCAGCAACCTTAATTCTATCGACAAAGTTCCTTTTGTAATATATTCACAGGTGTATCACCTAGGGCGGGGGCAAAGACAATGGGGACCTAAATTCAGCCTACCACACCATACGATCCAGCAATTCCAATCTGCTATTTTTCCCAAGAGTAAAAAAACATTGTATTTAGAAGGTTCATAGCAGTTTTATTTGTAATAGGCAAAAAGATGTTTCCAGTGTTTGGACCCAAATGTCCAACATGAACTAAGTGGATAAACTGTGCCGCATCTATACAATGGAACATCATCCTGCAATAAAAAGGACAAAGCTTTCATAACCCACACAAGAGTACATCCTGAATTATTTCATTTCTATGAAACTCCAGGAAAGACAAATCTAACCTGTAACAGTAATAAAAAGCAGATCTGTGCTTTCCTTCAGTCAAGAATAGGGGTGGAGACTGACCAGACAAGGCACAAGGGAACCTGACGGTGATGGGAATGCTCTGTATCTTCACTGGGGTGGTAAATACAGAGGTATATACATTTACCTAAACTCAACATTCTGTACACCGCAACATATACATTTCACTGTCTATAAATTGTACCTCATTCAAATGGGTAATTTCCTTCCTCAAGCCCTTGCAGGAACCAGACCCCACATCATCTACAACCTCTGAGAATGGTAAAGAATGTCCATATTCCTTGGCCTGCCACTGTGCCCTGCACCCAGATCCTAGGCAGCTGTCATTTCCAGGTCTACCCTCTTGTCTTTTCCTTCCATGGTCAGGGATATCAAAGCAGCCAGCTCCCATCAAGGTGTGCAGGCAATAATGCGGTTACATGTAGTTCACCGTAATTGAAGGTAATTCATGTTGTCACATCTGCTGTAACCAGAGGTCTTGTGAGCCAGTGAGACTGCTCACATTAATTGTAACTGACACCTCTTCTCTCCTTCAGGGGAGTCCAGCCCCAGTACAAGGGGCGTCTTCGCTTTGGGTTCAACTAAGCCCAACTGGATCTCTCAGTCTTTCTTTTTATTTCAGTGAAAAATGACTAAGACGGTTGAAAGATAAAAAGGAAGAGACAGTTGGGAAATCTCAAGTCAGCCAATTTGGTGCAGTGGCAAAGCTGACTTCAGCACTTTGGGCCTGTGATTCTGTCCAAGAGGACCCGAGCACTGACTTGGGTGACGACTTTCTTTCACTCCCGCACAGCCTTGCTGACATCTCCCAGGCTTTTCC
Source organism: Bos indicus x Bos taurus (assembly GCF_003369695.1). NCBI lineage: Eukaryota > Metazoa > Chordata > Mammalia > Artiodactyla > Bovidae > Bos > Bos indicus x Bos taurus. The sequence goes on along the minus strand of NC_040097.1, from coordinate 13,419,996 downwards.
TCCAGGGTCCATTTAAGAAAGTGGGTAAGAGTAAAAACAAACATCTCCCCAGAGCCATGCTCAGAGAAGGATGGAGGCAGCTCTGGGCACAGGGCAGACACTAGGAGACATACCACCTTCTTCCCAAGTGGCTCAGTCCCCAGGGCCCAGGCCTTTAGGGGAAGCACAGCACAGCTGTGCCCATCGGCACTGCAGGCTTCAGGCCACAAGCCAGCACTGCCTTGGTTTGACTGTGTTTGATGTTTTCTTATCCATGGACAAGAATAGTCCTGAGCTCTGAAAATCAGCAGCAGCATACCATGCTTCTCTTCTAAATTCCTGAATGCTGGTTTTATAGCGCAGCCCTCACTATCTATAACTGCTTCTCTGATTTCTTGTTGCCTGTCTGGCTCCTGAAGACATCCCAGGTTCACAAAGCTATAAAATGTAAAACGCTCTGCATTGAAGTTATTACTCTGGTTTGCATGATCCATGGTTGCCTGCCCTTCAGCGTGCTGATCAATTACACCACTTCAATTATTCTGAATCCTCTTCTCTCTCTGAACAACTCCTATAAAACCTAAAAGCCTACCAGTCATTTGGATTGTTCACTATCTTCCCAGAAAGACTGAAGTACTTCAAGGGACCAGAAAAACGACAGTCCATGTATCTCCCCAATAACTTCCTCAGCACCAGACACACGGGGTAGCCCACCATGGTGGTCTCTACCTGGGCTCATGGCTCTTATCTCGACAAATGCTGTGTGGGGTATCGCATGTCATTTATTCCTAACAGAACAGTAGCAAAATCCATGCATAATCTATTGTTTTTGGGGGGGTGGGGTTAATCAGTTAGATGAATCCAAGATTACCTCTAATGATCACACTCTTGAAGACAAAGAAATGGAATCACAGCAGAGTTCTGGAAACTGGGTATAACAAGTCACGCAATGCAACAGCCTCAGTGGGAAACCGTCACAGACAGTCATTACAGCTGTACCACCAGAGTCAGCACAGAGCCCTGCCCTGCAATGGACTTAGGAGGGAGCCATTCCTGCATCTCAGACCATGATTTGAAGGTAATGGCACATGTCTCTAGATCCTTAGATCTGGGGCCCTATCCTCACTATCGAGTACCCCCAGCCCCATCTAGGGGCAGAGACTGCTCTCTCTTCCAGTGCCAAGGTGGATGCTATGTCCACATCACAGGCAATGTTTCCATATAAATGAATGGCACTTAATGGTTAACAAAGCTGCCATTCATAACCACTGCTTCCTCCAGCTCTATGGCAGCTCTGAAAAAGGAAGGATGCCTATCCCCATTCATAGCAAAACTGAAACCAAACCAGCTGCTAGATGCTGGTCCAAGGGCTATCACCGACCCACCCTGGCATCCCACTTAGCTTTTGTGATCGCTTCACTAAGAAACTTTTACAGGCTTTTTAGCTACAGACAGAAAGAAATGAGTATGGGGATGAGGAAGTGTTCAATGACCCTTTAATAAACCCTCCATTCCTAATCCTTCTTCTTAAGGATATGCCAGGCCTCTCTTTTCATTGAACTACAGCCTACAGCTCATTCTTTGCTCCCAGACTAATGAGTTCGGAATGACTAGGCTAACTTCCTGTCTGCTGGCCAGTCACCCAAATGCCTGCTCACCGTATCTTCTGTATTATGCCCTCTGCCTGCAGCTTTTCCTTCTGCAAAATCCCGCACCCACAGAGCCATTCCACCTACACATTCAGAATGGGAACCCAGTGTGCCATCCACAAACCAGGATTCAAAAACTGCCCACTTCCAAATCTTTTCAATTACACCCTCACGCCTCACCCAGTTAACAGTCTCCATCACCACTGCACCCCCATGGCAAGAGAACCAGTCAGCCAGTGAACACTGACCTTAATAAAAAACAGAGCCAGACTCTCAACCCCAGGTTTCAGGTGTCAAGAATTTCTTTCAGACAAGTTTGCCTGTATAGCCTCTCTCATATTATCTAAAGAGCATTTATTTAAATGCAGATACCCACTATCAGACACTCTCCCAAATTCTCTTGCACCCCATTAAATATAACCAACAAATTCTGTTAGACCAGGCAAGTCAGAGGTTCCCAAACACTGGTCCGCAGACCCGCAGCACCAGAATCACCTTGAGAACCCTCTGTAAGATCATAACAATGACGAAAAATGACGACTACAACTTCCAAGGTCCACCCTTCCCTTTGTCCTCCAACATTCTGACCCTACTGGTCTGGAAAGGACCCAAATGCTATAGATTTCGAAGTTGCCCAGAGATGTTAATACACAGTTCAGTCCAGGCATCACTGCTCCAGGGAGCTCATGTCATCTCTGGGCTCCCTATCATCTCTGATTACCCGATTTTACTGCTGCTACATGAACTAGGATTATCAGCTACGCTTAAACTAGAATGTTCCATTTCTTCATCTTTCATCATGAAGAGTATATGAATATTATTTTGCAATTTATGAAGCATTTTCATTTGGTTTAGAGAATCAAGTGATCTAACAACACGGTATATGCTCAGTCGCGTCCGACTCTTGGCGATCCCACGGACTGTATCCCACCAGGCTCCTCTGTCCATGGGATTTTCCAGGCAAGAATACTGCAGTGGGTTTCCGTTTCCTTCTCCAGGGGAAAATTGGATAGCTACATGTAAAAGAATGAGATTAGAACAGTCCCTAACACCATACACAAAAGTAAACTCAAAATGCATTGAAGACCTAAAGGTAAACCTAGACATTATAAAACTCTTAGAGGAAAACATAAGTAGAACAGTCTTTGACATAAATCACAGAAGATCTGTTTTGATTCACCTTCTAGAATAATGAAAATAAAAACAAACAAATGGGACTTAATTAAATTTAAAAAGCTTTTGCACAGCAAAGAAAACCACAAACAAAAATACAACCCTCAGAATGGGAGAAGATATTTGCAAACAAAGCAACTGACAAGGGATTAAACTCCACAATATACAAAAGCTCATGCAGCTCAATGTCAAAAACATGAAAAACCCCCCAAATCAAAAAATGGACAGAAGATCAAGACAGACATCTCTCCAAAGAAGACATACCAATGGCCAAAAAGCATATGAAAAGATACTTAACATCACTAATTATTGGAGAAATTCAAATCAAAACTACAATGAGGTATCACCTCATACTGGTCAGAATGACCATCATCAAAGACTCTACCAACAATAAATGCTGGGGAGGGTATGAGGAAAAGGGAACCCTTCTATACTGTTGCTGGAAATGTAAACTGGTACAGCCACTATAGAGACCTAAAAAAAGGAAACTAAACTAAAAACTAAAAATAGAACTACCCTGTGACCCAACAATCCCACTCCTAGCCATATACCCGGAAAAAAACCATAATTCAAAAAGATACATGCACCCCAATATTCATGGCAGTACTATTTACAATGGCCAGAACATGAGAAGGCAGTCTAAATGTCCATCAACAGAGAAATGGATAAAAGAAGATGTGGTACATATGCACTGTACATATACAATGGAACACTACTCAGCCATAAAAAGAACAAAATAATGCCATCCAAAGCAATACTGAGAGACCTAGAATTGTACTGAGTGAAGAAAGTCAGACATAAAAGGCAAATATCATATGATATCACTTTTATGTGGAACCTAAACAAAAGAGTACAAATGAACTTATTTACAAAACAGTAGAGTCACAGACACGACTGAAGTGACTTAGTGGCAGCAGAGTAACAGATGCAGAAAACAAACACTGTTACCAGGGGATACACAGTGGAGGGATAAACTAGGAGCCTGGAATTAATATATACACAATGCAACGTATCGGAGAAGGCAATGGCACCCCACTCCAGTACTTTTGCCTGAAAAATCCCATGGACGGAGGAGCTTGGTAGGCTGCAGTCCCTGGGGTCGCTAGAGTCGGATACAACTGAGCGACTTCACTTTCACTTTTCACGTTCATGCATTGAAGGAAATGGCAACCCACTCCAGTGTTCTTGCCTGGAGAATCCCAGGGACAGGGAAGCCTGGTGAGCTGCCGTCTTGGGGTCGCACAGAGTCGGACACGACTGAAGCGACTTAGCAGCAGCAGCAGCATTGCAATATATAAAATAGATAACTAATAAGAACTTACTGACTAGTACAGGGAATTCTACTCAGTACTGTATAATGACCTAAACAGGAAAAGAATCTAAAAATGAGTGGATATATGTATATCTATAAAAGATTCACTCTGGTGTATACCTGAAACTAATATAACATTGTAAATTGACTATAATCAAATAAAAATTAAGGGGAATAAAAAAGAAAGGAGGAAAGAGAAGGGAAACATAACTAGTTAGTGGTGGATGGGAAGGGAGCTTCCCAAAGTTTCAAAACCGCTTCATGACAGGTAAGACCCAGAACTCAGTCTTGGCTCCTGCATCAAGGTCCAGCCATGGTCCACCTAAGCATGCACTCTCGAAAGATTAAAGTCATCAGCTCTGACCACAAAACACCTTACCACCTAGTGAATGAGACTATTCACATCCACATACACCCAGTTCTCGTTCCAGAAATGATCTGTGACAGCAAAGACAATCCAGGACAACTCAGGTGAGTAAAACTTCTGTGATGCAGCAGCAGTAGCACACAGGGTAGCAACAGGAAGCTGCAACAGGGTATCTGGGTTAGAAGCACAGCACTTCGGTATCAGGTGACATGAGTTAAAACTGCAGCACCTCACTACCTAGTTGTGAGACGGGGAAAAGGCTGAACTCCATGAGCCAGTCGCTGTAAGAATTAAATATATGAAAAGTGCCCTCTGCAATGCTTAGCACATACTCAATGGTAGCTACTACCATCAGCAGCAGCACTGCTAACAAAATTTAACATCTTCTATATGGAGTCAGGAAAATCAATGGTTAAGCTATAAGAGAACACTTTCTTCTCAGCGCTGAGTGAGGTCTGCAGGGCTCTCCTCCCATACCCCAAATCAGTCTACTTTTAGAATCCTGGGGTTTGTTTTAATCAGTCGCCTGCCTTCCCCCTTGCTACTGAACCAGTGATTCTTAACCAAGGGGTGCACCCCACAGAGGATACATGTTGGCAAAGTGTGTAGGCTCACAGCAGTGGGTGTAAAATGGAAGGAGAATATTTTGTATCAGAATGTAATTTCATAGTTTAAAATTAAAACCCTCAATAGCTGTGACAGGAAGCAAAGCTTGACCTGACCTGTGCTGATGGGATGTACAGAAAAGAAACACAACCCTCTTTGAACGTTAATAATCCTCACACAGGATGGGTAGGAGGCAGTGAGCACATTCACAAAATTGGAAAACACATCAGAACCTTAGAAGTAGGGGCTGGAAGCTTTATGTTCATGACAAACGGGCATGACCTCAAAAAGAAAACAGTAAGTGGTATCAGCCCCAGATGGTTTCCCTGCTCACATCAAGCTTAGACTGAACTGCAAAGTTTCAGAGTCAATAACCCAGCATGTCAGGACTGCCGAGAAAGAAAAGTATCAAGACTTCATCAGACCTGCGGTATTGGATTCGGCATAAAGGGTGTGCGCACGCATTAGGTAAGAGGACCACCTATTTTATCTTTCAGAACAAAATTCTTGAGAGATTTGGGGGTTTAGATCTATGTATTAAACAGGTGAGTTACTTTCATATAGTAGCTTATTATTTTGTTGCTTCTACAATTATATGAAAATGTTCTCTGAGGACAGGTATCATACCTTTTTGTCTCTGCACACTCTGGTGCAAGAGCAGCATAACCGATGGGTGAATGATAAACCTCATGATGCAGACAGGTACAAAACACATTTTGATAAGCAGGTATTTGTTGAAAGATGGTATCACTGGTGGTTAAAAGCACGAACAGTGGAACAATACTCTGCAAGGATGGGGATCTAAAGTCTACCATTGACTAGCTGCATGTCTGGGCTTGTTCCTCTTCACCCCTCAGCCTCCTCATGCTCCTGTCCCCTGGGTAGTGAAGACTGAATACAGGAGGGACTACACACTCCGGGATCTGGAACCCCATGCCCAGCCCAACCCCTCCTCCCCCACAGCCCTTGGTGACAGCCCGAAGACTGGATCACTGGGGTTTTAACGGAAAGCAACTGCGTATTTAAGGGCCCGTGGGCCTCTCCCTCAGGAACAAGAGGAAGAGAATCAGCAAATGTCTCATCTCTGTCAACCACTGAGGAAACTGAAAGGAAAGCAAAGCCCTCCTCAGGGGAGGAGCTGAGGAATCCCTTCATCATATGCAGTGGGAACAGGGAGAGGTGACACAGAGTGGGGAGTCGTAGGGAATCACCAGTTCAGCCACGGACAGAGGTCCTGACCAAGGACCTCAGCTGGGCTCCCTGATTTCCGAGTTCACCAAGCTGGCCCTGGTGCCTGTCAGTACCTTCCTATCTGCAGAATTTCTCAAGGCTGAGAAACCAATTTCTTCCACGCCTGGGTAATTCCCAAGCAACTAAATGGATTGCTTCATCTAGCTGCAAATAAGCATGAGAAATTTCAGCCTGATTAGTTTGTCTGAACATATAAATGTCTGAAGGCAGACTTTCAGAACTAGGACCGACATCTCAACCCTGGGCACAGGGCACCAAGAGGGCGGCAGGTTTGCTCGTGCCCACGGTGGCGGCCTGGGAAGAGGGTGCAGAGGAGAGGGCACCACACCAGGCCTCACATGCTGCTGGTGAACGGGAGTGGTTGCTTGCTGTACAAATTAACAGGTCTCCATGGAGAGAGTTCACATGCAGCCTAGGGTCTGACTTACACTCCATGATTCCACTAATGCTCACATTTCATTTAAGCTGTTATTATACCCATTCTATAAAGGAGGAAACTGAGGCCTAGAAATGTGCAGTAACTTCAAAGTCTGGGTTCTTGAATATCCAATTACTTTAACACCAAAAATTATCAATTGTATAACCTTTTAAAAATCAACAACAAAGAAATGCTTTGAAACTCATATCAACATCACAGAAACCTATGCTCTATATACTTTCTGTTGTGCAACTGCACATCTAAAAATGTATTCTAAGAAAATACTCATGGACATATATGGCAATTTTGCCACCAAGATATTTAATGCAACATGGTTTATAGCAGTTAAAAGAAAACAACCTAAATTTCTAACAACAGAACATAGGTTAAAGGGAACAAACAATTTTAATGGAATATTATGCAGTCAGCAAGCATATCTATAGACGACCACAAGATACCAAAGACATTCACAGGATGTCATGCAGTTTCAAAAGAGTGTGTTTAAATGATTCCTTTTTTATTTCCACCAAAAGATGTATTACAAGGACAATAAGCATTTATGAGATTGAAATAATGAATTCTAAAAGAAGAATCAGCCCTGATGCGAAAGGCTGACTCATTAGAAAAGACCCTGATGCTGGGAAAAATTGCAGGCAGGAGAAGGGGACAACAGAGGACAAGATGGTTGGATGGCACCACCGACTTGATGGACATGAGTTTGAACAAGCTCCAAGAGTTGAAGGACAAGGAAGACTGGTGTGCTGCAATACATGGGATCTCAAAGAGTTGGATACAACTGAGCAACTGAACTGAAAAGAAGAATCAAGCAAAGAAGAGAATCTTTTGGTGACTCACAAGCCAGCTAGGTGGCAGTACACAGTAGGGTTGGGGCAAGTTTCTTCAGAAGTTCTTCAGAAGTTGTGTTATGTTCAGAAGGTTATATACCTTCAGCATCCAACAGAGGTGAGGGAAGAGTACAAGACCTCTACACTGAAAACTACAATAGCTTGTTGAGATCAATGAAGAAAGAACTAAATTCATGGAAAACCATCCCATACTCTTCGATCAGAAGGTTTAATCTAATAAGATGTCAATACTCCATGAATAGATCTAAACATTCAAAGAATCCCTTCCAAAATCCCAGGTGGTGTTTTGCAGAAACTGACAACCAATCTAAAATGCATGTAGAAAATGCAAGGGGCTCGGAATAGATCAAGGAATAAATGATTCCATTTTATAAATGTATATTATTTTATTGTTCTTGTTCCTGTTTCCTACATGCCTGAAATGAACATGTTTTACTTTAAACTTTTCTAACCTGATATGAAAGGGGAAATGCAGGCAGAGCCCCTTCCTTTTCAGGAGGAACTAATTTGTACAAAAGGAAAGGATTCCTTCCACTGGAAAACTACTTAAAATTCAATTTTCATACAGCTTTGTTTTTAACCAGGAACATACCTGTGGTATTTACCAAAAAAGAAAAAAAGAGGATCACCGATAACATATCCAAATTTGGCCACTTAAAACATACTTACTTCCAGGGTTGGCTAAGCTGCTAGAGCTCTGAAGAACATTTTCAAGTGGAATCAAGTTTCTCTGCTGTCCAGGACCCAGAAATGTCTTCCAAGATGACAAGGGTATCAGTTGCAGAACTCTGCCAAGACGCAATCTCTCAACACCAGGCCTGGCACATTCCTCTCCACCAGCTGTGCCCCAGCCTTCCCTAATTAACCAGAAGTTCAATTCCTTTCACTGCAGCTAGCCCCAGGGGTTAATTCTTCTGAAGTCAGCCTTTCTTTTGGCTTTTGTAGAAGTAGCAGTAAGAAGAAATAAAAGGCAAACGCAGTCTCAAACTGAGTACAACAGAGCAACACGGCTTTTCTTCCAACTCCCTTTCTTCAACAGACGGCATTCCAAAACCAGTCTTAGTCTAAAATCTATACTGTTTGAGTCTATCGGGGCTTCCCTTGTAGCTCAGTGGTGAAGAATCTGCCTGTAGTGCAGGAGACCTGGGTTTGATCCCTAGGTTGGGAAGATCTCCTGGAGAAGAAAATGGCAACCCACTCTAGTATCATTGCCTGGAAAATCTCATGGACAGAGGAGCCTGGTGGGCTGCAGTCCATGGGGTCTCAAAGACTCGTGCATGACTGATCAACTAACACTTACTTACTTGAGTCTATGAAGACATATTGATAAAACTTATTACTTATGAATTGTGACTTGTTAATGTTTGATAGTAAAACATTTTCTTTTCATTCGTCTTACTGCCAAGCACCCTTCATTGTCAAATCAGAAATTGAGAAGTAAGTGAATGGAGAGAGGGGTAATAAGGAACAATTTTAGATATTCCCTTTAAAAGTTTGACAGCTCCCTAGAAAAACCTATTTCTAAATGTTGCGAAATGATAAACATCAAACTCTTGAGAGAAAGGCCATGCTAAAGAAGAAAACATGATTGCAGGCCACCATCTTCCCCAGGTCGTGGTCTTGCTCTCAGGCCTCCCCTGAGATGGGATGCCAGCGTTTACAGGGAACAGAAAAGGGACCCGCGTGCGTGCTGTCCTAGCCTGCTGGGCTGCCTGCATTCCTTGGCTCATCACCAGCACCAGAACTGGCCAAGTTTTCTGGAATTTTTATTGCAGAGACGGGAAGGAGTTAAAAATATAAAGTCCAGAATGGCAGCAATTTTTTTAAGCAGCAGCTGGCACTAGGGACTCCTCTCCCTTAGAAAAAACAAATAAGCAGAGTAAAGCAGAGATTTCTGCTGGCCTGAGAGGAAGATCAGATCAGGCCTCAGGATCCCAAAAGACCTGGGTTTAAGTCCAGCTGCCCCACTTCCTGGTGCTACAATTTTGAGCAAATCCTCGGCCCTGCGAGCTTCCTTCTTGTGCCTCTAATGTGCATATGACTAGTCCCCCAAACAGCTCTATTTATTTTTCAGACCAATTAATTATCAGCCTCCAATATCATTCATAATTTACTTATTTATTACGTTTAGTTTATCATCCATCTTCCTCAAGAACAGAACCTTCAACGAGGAAAAGATTTTTGTCAAGTTTACTCACTGCTGTGTCCCTAGATCCAGAACAGCATCTCAAATACCTGATGAATAATTTTTTAAAAAAACCAGAGTTCCAAATTGTTTCTTAGATGGTGAAACAAATTAAATCACAAAACAGTGGAAAACATCTGGCACACAAAGACTGTTTATTTCTTCCCTCTCCTTTTAAACTTTTCAAAGAACTGTTTGGCTTTTTTTGTTTGTTTGTTTGTTTTAAATCTCATAGAGTTTAGAACAGAAAAAACGTGGGGTTGGGGGCAGGGGGGAAATGCATGGTCCAGTTCTCAGCCTCAGGGAAGGTACCATTTTTTGCCCCCATTTTAGAATCAAGGCAACTGAAGAAGACTGAGCGCTGAAGAATTGATGCTTTTGAACTGTGGTGTTAGAGAAGACTCTTCAGTCCCTTGGACTGCAAGGAGACCAACCCAGTTAATCTTTAAGGAAATCAGTCCTGAATATTCATTGGAAGGACTGATGCTGAAGCTCCAATACTTTGGCTACCTAATGTGAAGAAGTGAGTCACTGGAAAAAGACCCTGATGCTGGGAAAGACTGAGGGCAACAGGAGAAGGGGGCGACAGAGGATGAGATGGTGGGATGTTATCACCAACTCAACAGTTATGAGGTTGATCAAACTCTGGGAGACAGGGAAGCCTGGCGTGCCGCAGTTCATGGGGTTGTAAAGAGTCAAACACAGCTGAGCAACTGAACAACCAAATTCTAGAGAAGTAAGTGATGTATTAGTCTCTTAATGCTGCTGGGAAAAAATGCCATAAATGTGGTATCTTAAAACACAAAATTATTATCTTATAGATTCTTGAGGAGAGATGTCAGAATGGGTCCTAGGGGGATGAAATTAAAGTGTTGGCGTGACTGTGTTCCTTCTTGAGGCTCTAAGTAAGAATCTGTTTCCTTGTCTTTTCCAGCTTCTAGAAGGTGCCCCCCCGCCACCTTCCTTAGCTTGGAGTCGAATCTCTCTGACCTCTGCTTCCATCATGACATCTTCTGTCTCTGACCCTCTTAGAAAGATTGGGTGGGCCCACTTGAAAAACCCACAATTTCTCTAGCTCAAGATCCTTGACCCAATGACACCTGCAAAGTTCCCTTTGTCAAGTAAGGTAGCATATTCATAGAATTCCTGAGATAAGGACATGGACACCATTTTGGGAGCTGTTACTGCTCCATTTTCCCCCAAAATGGCACAGCAAATGACAAAGAGAGGACCACTACCCAGGGTTCCTGCCTCCCAACAGACTCCCTTCCAACACTCGAGTTACCTCTCTACAAATTCATGGGCTCACACGTGTGTACACACAGGCAGTGGAGGATAAACCGTAAGAAAGCAGGAGCCCCCCAAGGGCAGAGGACCAGGCTGAAGGTCTCAGAGTAAGCCTGAGATTACCCAGGCTCTCTGCTCCTGCCCTCCTCCCCACGTGCCGTGCAATCTGCGTGAACATCGGCCGGAGGGGCATACTCACAGTGTACATGCCATGAGGTTCTCAGTGCCCCATGGATCTTGACCTCATTCTCCATTTCTTTCTGACATTTAAAGCAGTAAACTGCTAAGACTCATTTCTTTAGTGATGACAGAATTCTACAACTGAAAAGAAACACTAGGAGATCAGGAAAGTCTATCCTGATACCAGGCTGGGCTGCTTGTCAACAACAGATGCCACCATCTAGTAATATATTTTACTATACACACCCTACATCCCCCTCCTCCTGCTCAGCCAGTCTGTCTGAACCATCCCCTGGCCACATGTCACAAGATGCCTCTATCACTCACATCTTCATGAGTACCAGGCAGTAAGTCCTTAAAGGCAAGAACCATGAAAACAGTTTTCAATCCTTTTTCATTCTTACCTGGCATCTCCCTTGCTACACGTTCCACTGCATTCTAGGCAAACTGAGTGTGGTCAGACAGGTGTTACCAGGAGCTGGGGTCACTGAGTGGGTGATGGCAGGCAAGGGTCCAAGACAGCAGAAGGTCTGGTCTGAGTTGGTGGGCTCGTCAGGGAGGAGCAGGGAAGTAACTCCAGATGCTGAGCAGCTCCTGGGGCCCGTTGGAAACTGAGAACCAACGCATGGTCCTTCCTGGTTCTTGGGGCCTCCACAGTGATCTGGGGCTTTGGAGACGGTCATGTGTGGATGAGGGTTCCAGGGCAGTGGGGGGGAGTGGCATGTCCTCCACTCCTTGATTTAACCTCTGGCGCTCATCTTTCCTTCCACATTAAAGTACTGTTAGCATCCGTCTCAACTCCCACCTAATGTCCCCACCAGCATCCTCTCGTGGATGTGCCCTTTGCCTTCTCCTCAGGGAAAAGGCACACAGTCCAGGGAGGAGCCAGTCATCACAATCTAACTGTTAACACGAAGCCAGGCTGAAACTGCCAAGGTGAAGCTCCCTATTAAGCAGCTGTGTACGACCACTCAGCTGAACTAATGAACCACTCTAATGCCTAAACAGTTAGCTCCCCCAGAAAAGGGACAATCGGTGGACAGACAACGTGGAGAACATACAAACTGAAACATATGGAAAGCCACAACAGGACATGAGAACTATGAGGGAGAAAACCCCTTCCAGCACACAACTCTAGACTGATGGGGGAATTTGCAAAGTCGATGTTTCATATTTGGGTGATTGCAGGGAAAATGATAGAACAGTCTTCAAGTCTCAAAAGGCTCCAAGCTCTGATAAGAACTCTTCACACCTTGGTCCAAGGGAAGATAAAGATCTTGGAAAAGAGGCTCCCTGATGCCCATGACTGTACCGGCTGCACACACCCACGTCTGTGGGTTCCACTAGAATGTGAGCAAGGGAAGAGGACTCGAGGGTGTGACTGCTCTCTCATGCACGAAAACCATGGGACCCACTGCATTCTCTTGTGCACAAAAAAAGAAACAAAAACACCTCTGCTTCTTTCTGTATTAGGGGCTCTGTACCTTCCTTCCGCTTTGAAAACAGTCTCAGGGCCCATCTACCAGGTACCACGTCACCTCACTTCATGTCCTCTGTAAGGCAGGTGCTGTCTGAAGTTACCTTCTCTGGTTTACCTGTTTACTGCCTGTTCCCCACAGGAAAACATCAGCTCCACGTGGAGACTGTTCACCAAGCACCCCATTACCAAGCATGGTCACTGCCATGCGGCAAGCGAAAACTTGAAGTAACTGAACTAATGGAAAACATAGCATGAGAAACCTGGGTCTAACTTCTCAAGTGACTTGAGTCTCAGTAATCCCAGAGCCTTTGAGGGACTTACCCTCGAGTAAGGCTCAGACAACCACCTTTCATACCAGCTGGTGACTTCAAATGCTCTAAAGGAAAACAATTTCTCACCTTAATGCTGTCTAAGTTTGGCCACTACTATTAACCAGACTGCACACTTACGGGTGAGGGCGTGCGTGTCCACGCAGTCTCCCACTTCTTTTGCCTTTTCACACCTGCACACGCACACACCTGCATGCACACACACGTCTGCCCTCCCTTACTCATAGTTAAACAGACTTTGCCAGGCCCAGCGGGTTCTATTGCTGGACTTTTCTGCTCTTTCCTCTTCTAAGATTCCGCCTTACTCACATCTTTCTTTTTTTACACCTTCTAAGAAAAGCAGCAGCTCCCTGAAGAATGGACTCTAACATCATTTGTGATCGCAGCTCTTGCAGAGCTGGCTGGGGTTGCAGCCATCCCTGCTGGGGACCCAGGTGGGACACAAGGTCGCGTCTCAGCCGGTCGGGTGAGGCAGCGCCTTTGGCCCACCTGCTGGCGGGAGGCGGGGGTGGGGCTGGTCAGGCTGAGGAGTAAAACAGTCCAGCTCCCTGGGTGGCCTTGGAGCATAGCCCTGCTCATACTTCAAGGGTGAAGAGGAGCCACCCCTTGCCTCCCTCTTTTCCCTCACTTGCTTATGAACTCAGCACCAACTGGATGTTCCTGATAATTTTACAGTCCTCAGACAGAGGGGAACAGACCCTCTTGTACAGAGCTACGATCAACAACGTTTTCATCACCATCAAATGCCAAGTGTCTGTGGGGGGTTTATACAAGTCAGACGAATAGTTTGAAGTGGCTGAATTCAGACCTCAGAACACCCCACACTGACTTCTTCAATTTGTGCTCTCCAAAAGGTACCTGAAGTTTAAAAACAGGCATATGGGCAGTCGGGCAAGCTTCCCTGATTGGCTCAGCGGTAAAGAATCTACCTGCCAATGCAGGAGACACAGGTTCAATCCGTGGGTCAGGAAGATCCCATGGAGAAGGGAATGGCAGTCCACTCCAGTATTCTTACCCGGGAAATCCCATGGACAGAGAAGCCTGGCAGGCTACAGACCATGGGATCAAAAAGAGTCGGACATAACTTGGCAACTAAACAACATTATGTGCAATAGCATTTTAAAATCTGAAAGAAAAATGTGATGTCCACAGAAAGTCTTTGGAATTCTTTGCTTTAGCTAGTAACAGAGTTTTGTGGTGACAAAAATATATATATAAAACCACTGGGATAGTGTATGTTTCTTCCAAAAACTGTTTACCACTTACATGTATGCCATCAGAGGAAGAAGCAGGAGGCATCTGGAGTCACTTAAATCCAAGCAGGCTATTACACTCCTTTTGTTGATGGGCCTCACCCGTGAAGTAATTAGACAGGTGCCCTTCTGTTAAAGTACAAGTGACTTCCCGCCTCCTACAACTGAGCTCGTTCAATTTCCTTAAGCTCCTGACAGATGTCGGGTGACATTACATAAATGAGACTGTGTCCCTCTGCTCCTCAAAACCCTCAAATGGCTCCCTATCTAATTCAGAATAAAATCCTAGGCCCTCGTAGGAGCTGGGAAGGCCTCAGGCAACCTGGTCTCCCATAATCCCCTGCCCCCACTCCATCTCTGTCAGACACACCCCTTGCCATCTTCCCAAGACAACACACATTCTCCCATCTCCTTGGGGCCTCAACACATGCTGTTCCTTCTGGCTCGATATCGTTTCTCTGGATGTGCACAAGCCTTTCTCCCTCACTTGATTCAGGTCCCTGCTGACATATCGCCTCAGCAAAGAAGCCTTTCCTGGCCCCTCAAAACGTGTAACAGCGTCACCCTGCCGTCTTCTCCTCCCTTCACTCTGCCCGTATGCCACACCCTTGCCAGAATGTCTCAGGGACGCTCCCTCCCGGTGGCGTGCGTCTCCCCCCACCAGTGTGCAGGAGAGCCTGTCCGGCTCACTGCAGCTCCTCGGTGCCCAGACGAGGGCCTGCCTGTGACACAGGAGGGAGGTGCCCAGCAACTCCTGTCCAACTGCTGAGTGGACGTGAGCAATTGCTGCCTTAGCGCAGAAAAGACTCAGCTGCTCCTGGAATGGCAGAGAAAGAACAGAAAGAGGCAGGAGGAGGGACAAGTTCTGGCCACCCGGTTTTGCCAGAAGTTGGTGGCAAAATGTGTTGAGTGACACGTATTTAACACACATCCCAGGGTACATATGATATTTAGGTATTAATTAATGAACACCAGAACTAGGTCACCTGGTTATTTCCCTCCGTCAACAAGCTTTTCCTGAATGCGTAGGAGGGACTGAGTTCATTTATACTTTGTGCAATTTCCAGCAAAGAGAAAACATCACTCCCACCTTTAGAAGTTTATCATTTCAGAATTAAAAAGACAGAAATGAGGGCAAATCCACACAGCTCTGAGTGGACAGGGGGCCACACATACAGGGTCAACAGAGTCAGCGGACACACACACAGAGTTTGTGAAACTGGTATTAGCCGGCGTAGTCGACATGATGCTAGATCCAAGGAAAGAGAGCGGGTGTCCCAGACAGAATGAGGGGAGGAAGATGTGAAGAGCCACTTGCGACGTAAAGGTGGAGAGAAGGCGGTGATGCCGAGAGGCCCAGATGCGCAATGAGGGGGAATGAGCTGCTACTGGACAGGTGGACGCGGTTCTGCATTGCAGGCTTGCGAGGGTTCGGTGCCTTCTTAAATGTTTGTTTCAATCTCCAAAGGTTTACTGAAAGCCCACATGTAAAGGAACAGCAGGAAGCACAGGTGGTAGGGTTTTAAGTCCCCACAGTGATGGAGAACAGCTCACAGCAGCAGCAGCCGACATGTCCTGGATGCTCCCTGGTGCCCTGAACCCTCTGTGCACTCCACGCCTGCATCTGCCCATTTAATCCTCTCAACAATACCAGGAGGTGGGCACTACTGCCAGCTTCTAGATGAGGAAGCTCTGAGAGGTTACCAAACCCAAGGTCATCCAGCTCTAAGAAGTGAGGTCACGCTTTCAATCAGCAGCCTGGTCCAAACCCTATGCCCTTTACAAATACTCCACTGCACCTCCAGACACCAGGGATTGTAATGAGGACCACCGTCTTCAGGAACACATGCTGACAAAAGATTTTTGAGCCGCTTCTGAGTAGCAGAGACAGTCTGGGAGATGGCATTTGGATGCCACGGTGTTAAGATTTCTGGGGCATTTCATGGACACAAAGGAACAGAAGGTCTGAAGTGAGAGCTGCCCTGGGAAGCCTGGACCAGGTATGGAAGAGAAGCACAGAGACAATGAAGGACAACACGGGCAGAGAACCAACCAGGGCAGGGAGAGACTTGACCTCAATCAGGAGCAGCCCTCCCCCTGGCCCCCGGCCCCCCGAAGCAAATGAGGGTTTTGGAGATGCAACAGCAGCAAAGTGAGAGAGGAGCATCCCAGGAAGAGAAAAGGCCCGCAGAAAGAGAAAAGGCCACTCTGGCATGAACCAGGGGACAGGCGGCCAGGGGCACAAGAGCTGGGTCCATCCACCCAGGGATGGGGATTTCTTAGAAGATGCAGTAGAAAGGACAAAAGGGAAGAAGACCATTTGGGGAATCGATTTGAAAGGTCTGGAATGCAGGTTGGGCAAAGAGGAAAGCAAAGGTGTTCAGGGATCACAGAGGAAGGAGAACAGGTCCCAGGCAGAGCCACACAGGGAGGGGCTGCTGAGGCAGAGGCTCAGGAGCTGGAACACTACCCCAGACGACGGGGTCCAAGGTACAGGCGTGGAGACTACACGGGGAGGGAGAAAGCCCCTTGAAATGAGAGGTCAGAGTATTGCTGAGGACATCAACGATATACTTGAGCCAAAACAGGCACGCAGGGAGATTACAAGTTGCCAGGGTCATCAGTGAACCAGGGGCACTCTGGCCAGTGGGCAGATCAAAATGACCCTGAATGTGTGCCAGGAAATGGCTAAAGTGATCCAGTGAGGACCAGACTGACCCTGACCCATGACCGGCCCTTCTGTCCCCAGGTTCCTGCTCTATGGTCCCTCCCCTGCACCCCATCCAAAATGCTGCAGCGACAACCATGCCCTCAGGACAACCGCACTCAGGCGAACGGCGCGCTCCAGCAGTCCACGGTCTCCCACAGCATCTTTAAATGGTCACGTCTGCACACGTGTAGAAAAATGTGCCTGTACTCTCCCATTCACTGTCTGTAAAATATCCTCCCGCCTTCGGTAATCTCTTAGTTTATAAACTATGCTAATGAGAGGGCCTCATAAACAACATTAATAATGAAATACAAGACATGGAGCTCATTTGATAAAATATTCATTAAAGGTTTAATTAAACTGAAAAACAAGACATTGATTTTTGCACAAGGGAAAACTACAGATTTGAAGAATTAAAGAATCCCACATCTGTCACTGTTCAGAAGCTCTGAGTAATTAGAGCAGTGGCAGTGTGCAAAATGGAAAAGTACACACGGGTGCCTTCCCTATGAAATGAAAGGTGTTCTCCAAAAAATGTGAGCATGACAAAATATTAATTGAGACCTTTTCTCGCATTTTCTTCCAGAAGAGACCTTTACTTCTTTTCCCCCACAAAGGAAATCAGAATCTGTTACAGTTTTACATATGCATTATATACTTCTAACTGTGAATAGTTGGATGGATCAACTCAATAAATTATTAAGTTACTTAAAAGTTCCAATTTTTTGGAATGATTTCTCAGTGGCAGGTCAGAAAACACCTGGTTAAAAACTCATACCTCCAAAACTAGAAGGTGAAAAAGAGTTGCCTAGGCAGAAGGCACTGGTCCTCACACAGGCCTCTACCTTCTCTGGGTGAAGTGAGGCTCCACCTGCTGACCTGTGTCCCTCTTGGCCAGGGCGCTCCGACTCTGCCAGAGACGAGAGAACACTGAGCCCAGAGCCATCAGTCACCTCCACCACTTCACTGAATTGTCATAATCTCTGTGAAGCACTTCTCTGCTCCCCAAGCAGGAGGAGCATCTCCTTCTCGACACTGCCCCCACCATGCCTCGAACTCACTCAAAGCAGAGCTCACCCTCAGTGCTAATGGTCTGTGTCATGTCTACCCAGCTATTAGGCTCCAGCCCCAGGCTCCAAGCAGGACTGGGTCTGAGTCACATTTATGTTCATCGTGGCAACAGAGGTGCTGAGCCAGCACCAATGAGGGGGTTGTTTCCTCCCCAAGCTCTCTGAGTGTCTCCAAGAGGGAGTCTGTTCAAACCCAGGAGGGCAACACTTGGTAGGTTTCAGTGAGAGAGACATGTAGGTATTGCCCCAGCAAGCTCAGGGCTCTCGCTGATGTGAACTACTGGTCGTCTCCGTAACAACAGTCACGACACATGTGCACACTCAAGAGTCACAGAAGGCACCCTCTGGGTATCTATCCAAAGAGTTAAACTACAATATATGATAAAAGTATTTAAGAATTATTTCTAATTGTGCTGTATTCTTCTATTTGGGTAAAAGAAGCCATAAAAGAAGCCATAAAAAAGTCGTCACCTCAGAGACCATGTGCCAGCATGCCTTCAGCCAACCATTAGTTCTTAAGTTAGCGATACCCAGATATCAGAGTAAGTGCTTTTGTTGGTTCCACTCACCTACTGGATTTCCCTTTTGCACTTCAGGGGCTTTGCTGAGACCCAAGGAACAGCCTTTACTAAACTATCTCCAGATGTGACAATAACTTGCTCTAGTTCCTAATAAAGGCGTGAGAAAACATCCCCCTCAAGATGCACGGTAAAGCAACACAGAATATGGTGACCTAACCCACGCCCACTATTTCACCGATTCACTCTGTGTCAATGAATTCCAAACTCACGCCTCTAGCCTTGAGCCCACTTGTAAAAGCTCCCACCCAATCGCTCCACTTAGTATTTTACAGGCATCTCAAACTCAGCACGTCCCAAACTGAGGCCATGATCCTGCTCTCCCTGCCAATACCGGTCCTTTCCCCCAGGGTTTCCTAACTAGAAAATGATCCTAGCACCCATCCAAGCCTGAATCCTGCAAGTCTGTCTTACTTTCCCTCCTCCACCTACCATGACCAGAAAATCCCAAACTGCTCCTCACTCTACTGCTCAATGGCTCTTCTCTCTTCCACAACCCCACTGTCACTGACATCATCCAGTCAGTCAGGTCAGTTGCTCAGTCATGTCCAACTCTTTGCAACCCCATGGACTACAGCACTCCAGGCCTCCCTGTCCATCACCAACTCCCGGAGTTTACTCAAACTCATGTGCATAGAGCTGGTGATGCCATCCAACCATCTCATCCTCTGTCTACCCCTTCCCCTCCCACCTCCAATCTTTCCCAGCATCAGGGTCTTTTCAAATGAGTCAGCTCTTTGCATCAGGTGGCCAAAGTAGTGGAGTTTCAGCTTCAACATCAGTCCTGCCAATGAATACCCAGGACTGATCTCCTATAGAATGGACGGGTTGGATCTCCTTGCACACCAAGGGACTCTCAAGAGTCTTCTCCAACACCACAGTTCAAAAGCATCAATTCTTCGGGGCTCAGCTTTCTTCACAGTCCAACTCTCACATCCATACATGACTAGTGGAAAAACCATAGCCTTGCCTAGACAGATTTTTGTTGGCAAAGTAATGTCTCTGCTTTTTAATATGCTGTCTACCTTGGTCATAACTTTCCTTCCAAGGCTCTTTTAATTTCATGGCTGCAGTCACCATCTGCAGTGATTTTGGAGCCCCCAAAAATAAAGTCTGCCACTGTTTCCCCACCTATTTGCCATGGAACTGGATGCCATGATCTTAGTTTTCTGAATGTTGAGCTTTAAGCCAACTTTTTCATTCTCCTCTTCACTTTCATCAAGAGGCTCTTTAGTTCTTCACTTTCTGCCATATCTGAGGTTATTGATACTTCTCCCAGCAATGTTGATTCCAGCTTGTGCTTCATCCAGTCCAGCATTTCTCATGATGTACTCCGAATATAAGTTAAATAAGCAGCCTTGACGTACTCCTTTTCCTATTCGGAACCAGTCTGTTGCTCCATGTCCAGTTCTAACTGTTGCTTCCTGACCTGCATACAGGTTTCTCAAAAGGCAGGTCAGGTGGTTTGGTATTCCTATCTCTTTCAGAGTTTTCCAGTTTGTTGTGATCCACACAGTCAAAGGCTTTGGCGTAGTCAATAAAGCAGAAATAGATGTTTTCCTGGAACTCTCTTGCTTTTCTGATGATCCAGCAGATGTTGGCAACTGGTTCCTCTGCCTTTTTAAAACCAGCTTGAACATCTGGAAGTTCACAGTTCACATACTGTTGAAGCCTGGCTTGGAGAATTTTAAGCATCACTTTATTAGCGTGTGAGATGAGTCCAATTGTGCGGTAGTTTGAGCCTTCCTTGGCATTGCCTTTCTTTGGGATTGGAATGAAAACTGACCTTTTCCAGTCCTGTGGCCACTGCTGAGTTTTCCAACTTTGCTGGCATATTGTGTGCAGCACTTTCACAGCATCATCTTTTAGGATTTGAAATAGCTCAACTGGAATTCCATCAGCTCCACGAGCTTTGTTCATAGTGATGCTTTCTAAGGCCCACTGGACTTCACATTCCAGGATGTCTGGCTCTAAATGGGTGATCACATCATCATGATTATCTGGGTTGTGAAGATCTTTTTTGTACAGTTCTTCTGTGTATTCTTGCCACCTCTTCTTAATATCTTCTGCTCTGTTAGGTCCATACCATTTCTGTCCTTTATTGTGCCCATCTTTGCATAAAATGTTCCCTTGCTAGCTCTAATTTTCTTGAGGAGATTTCATGTTACCATTATTTCCCCCCCTCTGAACAACTCCAGTAGTTGCATGACCAGGCTCCCTAGCTTTTCCTTTTTTATTTTCATTTTACTTAAATACAGTTGATCTACAACATTATGTTTCACACGTACATCAAAGTGACTCAGCTATACAGATTTTTTAAGTTTTAATTTTATTGGCATACAGTTGATTAGGCTAATTCTTTCTTGTTTCATTCTTGCCCTTCCCCCAATAGATATCCACGCTGTTGTCAAAGCCACTTTTCTAAAACACAAGTTAACCCCCTGCCTAAACCCCTCAGAGGCTTCTCACAGCCCTTAGACAAAATCAAAGATCATAAGGCCCTCTGTAAGATGACCTTGTGGTCCTCATGTTACACAAAGCTCCATCTAATTCCTTGAACATGCCACACCCTGAATCATCACATCTATCTTTATACCCTCTTCTCACTTAGCAAAAGCCAACCCAGCCTCCATGTCTCACACACCACTATCTCAGGGCAGCCCACCCGACCCCCAGACTAGTTAGGTCCTTCTTCCTATATCCCTCAGTGTCTTATATTTATCCTGGTATTTATTCAATATCTTTCTTCTCAATTAGACTGTAAGTGTCATGGAGTTAAAGACACAGCCTGTCGGGTTTTGAATTAAAGCATGCGAATTTAGTTCAGTTGCTCAGTAGCTCGTAAGTAACCTTGGTCAAGGACCTTATTATCTTTAGGTCTTAACTTTCCCACCTGTAACACAGAAATATTTAATAACCACCTGTCAAATCCAGAGGGTTTATGGAAATGATGAGTAAGACAACCTAACTAAAGACAGTCTAAAGTTCACGAAGATCTGTACAGCAATGTAAAGGATATTAAATACATATAATGTATTATTAGATATATTTATTGCAGTTAGTTTTCATAATGCTAAATCAGTCTCCAGCTCTCATAAATATGTTTCAGGGGCCACAAGGAATTTTAAAAAGCGAAGAGGGTTAATTTTGCTTTGCTATCTTCTGTGATATGCATTCTTATCATTGGTGACACTGCAGGGTGAAGAATCTTTGCCTCAGAGAGAGTCAAGACAATCAAAGAAATAGATGAGAAGGATACCAATAAATAAGCAGAAGAGGCCCCTTGGAAGTAGGAGCTACTGGTCTTCCAAGGGGGAAAAACAGAATAGAGGCAAGAAATAAAACAGTGGGCAAATCCTCCCTTCTCTGTGTGAATTCCTGTGGCTGATGACTTGCCGTGGGGTTGTCCCAGCCCACGAGGAACCGGAGCCCTTCCCCTCGTCCTGACCCAGAGCCCGCCGTCAGATGAGAATGCTCAGGAGACCTCAGTGGCCAGTCTGTCACATGCAGGTCCTGCACAGTGTGGGGGCTACTTTGCTTCTGAATCTCAACCACAGCTGGATGTGCTTAAACCAAGTGCAGGGGAGAATAAACGATCTGGAAGGGAGTAGAAGCTTCCCGAGGCAGGGGCTCCAGGTCAAGGGCTCCAACAGGTCCACGGGGGTTGAGTTATCACTGCAGGCTCTAATCTAGGCCTCCCGCCACCCGCCTGTGTGAGCTTCCCTTTCCTCCTCTGTGGACCAAGGATGACATGGCCCTCTGGGCCTGCCTCCCCAGGCTGCTGTCAAGGTCAAACAGGGAGACTGAATGCACTCTGTGAAAGGTAAAGCCCCATGCTTGGGGGAGGCAGCTGCCATCCTCTCCCAGGGGGCCGTCTCCCAGGCAGGGAGCAAGCAAGTGCGTGGCTCTGGGAGGCTGTACCTCAAGGAAGCTCCGCCCCCAGGCCCAGTGGGAAATTGCACTCCCCCAGACAAGGTGTTCACTCTCTCCCAGCTCAAATCAGGTGTTCAATTCATGTGACACCAATAAAAGCACGTTTGGGAGGTAGAATCACAAAGCAGGCTTTGCAAGTGCTGTGATGAAAATAGGTCAACTTGCTTTGAGATTCAAACCTGGCCTCAACCCTGATTTTTTTTTTAAGTCAAAAAAATTTTTTTAGAGAAAATGACAATTGTTTTGTCATCAGGACTTTAAGTGGGCCAGGTGTGTCTGCTAAGAAGCAGATCTACACTACACACTGTGGATGAATGCCCCAGCCTGACTCCCAGAATCCTGGCTCCCCATGTATAAATCCAGCTCTGAGAGCAAGGTCTCCGCAGGCAGGCAGGAACCCGTGCTCACCAGAGTCGTCAGCCCTGGGTTTCACCTTCCTATTTCTACTCATTATATTTAACTCATGAAGCAAGTATTTTAGCAGAAGTCTAGGTGTGATTAGATAAAGGCACGTGAAGACAGCAGCTCTGACCCACATTAAAAATGATTTAAGCAGCTTCAATTGACACACCCCTTTCTTTTAAAAACAGAAAAAGTGGTAGAAGCATAAAAATGAGACATGAATTAAGTTTTCTCACTCTTCAGAAAAGCCTCAAGCACAGATATACTTTGGGGATTTTTGCTATTGAGACATTATATTTTTTCCCCCAAGTCCCTCCCAGCACTCCGGCTTTATAAACCAGAACTAAGAGCCTCTCATAGAGACATCTACGCAATGTGGCAAGCAGGAAGGCAGATGTGCTTTGCAGATACACATTCTTTTAAGCCTATCATTAAGCAAAGACACCAGGACTACAGCTCCAGCAATCCACTGAACAACAAATCTTTCAGTCTTCCATGAATATCAAAGAAGAGCTCTTCTTTGACCTTCAAGGAGCTTACAGTTAAGCTAGGGAACAAAACCCCCAAAGCAATTTGGACAATGAAAAAGCAAATCAAAGATGAGCTCCCTGAGAGCTGGGACTGTCTTTTTTTCCTGCATTCCTGTCTTGGGGCTTTTAAATGTTGGATAGTGAAGGGATAGATGGATGGATGGGATGGACAGGCAGATGATGGAAGGGGCTATAAATACAATAAGGATTAGAGATGGAAACAAGCGGTAAAGATTCTGCAGGTTTAGAATAGAAAGAAAACAGGTGAACTTCCTTGGTGGCCCGTGGTTACGACTCTGCTTTGTAGTGCAGAGGACGTGGTTCAATTCCTGGTCAGAGAATTAAGATTCCACATGTCTCAGAGCAACTAAGCCCTCAAGATGCAGCTACTGAGCCTGTGTGCCACAGCTAGGCAGTCTGTGCACCACAGTGAAGATCCCGTGTGCCACAACTAAGACCAGACTCAGCAAATACGTAAGTAAATAAATAAAAATTAAAAAAAAAAAAAGATATAAAACAGGAGCATGTCCAAAGGAGCAGGAGCAACATTTCTAATCACCTCCCACTGTACCACTGCAGCCCCCACCAGCACTCATCTCAAAAACACTTTAGGACACTAGCCGGTGCTACAGCCTTCTAGAAGGCTCTCTCAAGGTCAGATCCGTGTGCATCTGTTCACTCTACGTATGTCAGATGGTCAGTGAGCTACCAAAGGAATGAGAAAGAGACAAATGAGAGGGTTCATGCGAGTGACAAATGGGGTCCCAGACCCACCTGGATTAGGACCTGCCCTACTTGGCTTGTCATCCGAGAACATCACACAACATAGTTGCTGTCTTTCTCAGAAAGGCCAAATCCCTTAACAAGTAAAAATCAAATCCTCTCTTTGTGCCTTTCCAAAAAGGAAAAAAACGACCTAAAATAACCGTGAAGAGACCCCCTCCTCTCCCTTGATTCCCCCCATGGTGCTATAAAGCAGTCTGTATCAGGTGGGAACACAAATGACGCCACCACCACAGCTCCGAGCTGCCCCCAATGAGCCCCAACTTGCATACCTACTTAACAGAGTGCTAAGGTGGTTGTCTTTTCATTCTGTTCACGGGGTTCTCATGTTCTTGCAGTCCCTTGGACTGCAAGGAGATCAAACCAGTCAGTCCTAAAGGAAATCAGTCCTGAATATTCATTGGAAGGACTGATGCTGAAGCTGACACTCCAACACTTTGGCCACCGGATGCAAAGAACTGACTCCTTGGAAAAGACCCTGATGCTGGGAAAGACTGAAGGCAGGAGGAGAAGGGGACGACAGAGGATGAGATGGTTGGACAGCATCACCGACTCAATGGACATGATTTTGAGCAAGCTCCAGGAGTTGGTGATGAACAGGGAGGCCTGGTGTGCTGCTGTCCATGGGGTCATAAAGAGCTGGACACCACTGAATGACTGAACTGAACTGAGGTGGTTGTCAGGGCCCTGCCCTCTTCTGGGCACCTCATGTCCCCCTGGCAGAGTTCCTGACCAGGAACAGTGCAGACTCGCCAAGCAGAAAGCCCCAGAGGGGTGTCCCAACTGGTAGTTTTGCAGCCACAGGAGGCCTTACACTCTAACTCAAGCACAGGCTGCTGCCGGCACAAGCTGTTCTCAAGTCAAGGAGGGGTGAGCTGAGGTTGCCGAGCATGTCCCCCACCCCCCTACCAGGAACAGGCAAAGAGGCATATTTGGGTCCAGTCCCCTCTCTGCAATCACAGGGTCTAAGTGTTCTTTGAGTGAATGAGCTCAGACTGCATTTGGCAGGTACAGGGCAGACAGTCCCAGCCCTCAGCTGGTCCCTGTGCTGAGCAAGGAAGGACCAGGCAGAGGGACTGACATTCAAACTGTCTGCCCCCGACAGGGCCAGCCTCCAGATCCCACAGGCGGCCAAATGGTCTCCGAAGCCCACTCAACCACAGGGCAGCAAACATGTGGACCAAGACCCCCAGCGGAGCCATTTCATTCCCTAAAGAGACATCACAAATGGCACGTGTCTGAGGCCAAGTTCTGGGCCAGGTGGTGGGACTCGGAGATGACACAGAGAAGAAGGGGGCACTAGGGCAAGTGCCTGAGACCAGCGGGTGTGCCTGAAAAGAGGGAAGGCTTTCCCACTGAACAGAACTCCCTCCCAATAAAACTTCCTATGACCTGAACAGAACTCCCTCCCAATAAACTTCCTATGACCTGAGAGTTTTCAAAATGAGTTGTTAAAATTAATCCATGTGCCAATCTTCTTCATTCTAGACTGTAAGGTGCCTCACTTTTCAAGAGAAACAAGAGACCTCTGAAAATTGGAGGGAAAAAAGTGCACACAGATACAAAATTGTGCACCCAACTGCATGCATTCCCAGGTCACCTGAAACCCAACAGCAAGCACCAAGAGGTCCATGGGCCCTTGGTCAAGAGCCCTGTCCCAAAGGAGAACTAGTTCCACCAGCTGGCCAGGCCACTGGCACCACTTGTACTAGAGCAGGTCCGAGACACAAGATGAGGCAGGTGTTCCCCAAGTCCCCCTCCTACTAAGACAAACACTCAGTCTGCTTCTGCTGAGCCCCAGACTCCAGAAATCCTGAAGGTCCTTCCTGGCTGCCCCCAGCGAGGATCCACCCCGACCCTTCTCATCTCGTACTCACTCCACCTGGAATGCTTGTCCCTGAAACCTCCAAGAGTTCAAAGCCTAATCATCCTTTTTTTTTTTTTTTTTAAACTTTACAATATTGTATTGGTTTTGCCAAATATCGAAATGAATCCGCCACAGGTATACATGTGTTCCCCATCCTGAACCCTCCTCCCTCCTCCCTCCCCATACCCTCCCTCTGGGTCGTCCCAGTGCACCAGCCCCAAGTATCCAGTATCGTGCATCGAACCTGGACTGGTGACTCGTTTCATACGTGATATTATACATGTTTCAGTGCCATTCTCCCAAATCATCCCACCCTCTCCCTCTCCCACAGAGTCCATTAAGAGACAGCAAAAGAGACACTGATGTATAGAACAGTCCTAATCATCCTTTTCAAGTTGAGCTCAAACATTCCTCCTTTCAAACCCATGCCTGCCCATCTCCCTACCCTCCTGCCCTGAGTATCAAGCACTGTATCTGCCCCTCTCCTGGGTTTTCAGTCACTATACAAACTGAGCTATAACTTTCCTATATACATGTCACCTCTCCTCAGACTCAGACTCTTCAATTAAAGGCAGGGGATTCACAGACGCAGAAGCCCCCAGAGGTAGCCTCACTGGGGACCTTATGCAGGAAACGCTCACAAGACAACCATGGAGTGGGAGGAGGTAGATTTACACATTTGTGAGAGAGTAAGGCAAGGACCACCTGAAGAAAGGAGGACCCCTTTCTGCTATGCTTTAATGGCAAGGAAAGAGAAATGTTAGGACATCTAAATGAAAAACACAGGAGAATATATTCCCACCAAGGTGAGAACCTTAAATCAAGTCCAGAGTCTGTGCCTACACACAAATGATGGTAGCCAGGAGGGGGGCCCCAGATGTAGATCTATACAGAAAATCAGCACGTGGAGAGAACAGTCCGAAAACACCAGCTGCTTCAAGATGCTCAGGCTCTATCCTCAGATACAGCGGCGTCCCCAAACCCAGAGACAAACACAGGTTGAACAAGCACTGGCTTGTCTGCTCAAAGCACCAACCCCATGGAGGCCCCGGTGCCTCCACTTTAACTCATCAGCAGGGAGCACAGTGGCAAGAAGACACCAGGTGAGGTACTGGGTTTCAGCTCTGCTATCATCCAGCTCTGGGACCTGGGAGCCTGCTCCATGGCCCCCTCACCCCAAGGCCATAGTTTTCCTGTACTTAAAATGAGAACATTCAATTGTAACTCAGAATCTTTCCAGCCCTGAGGTTCCAGAAATCTATTGAGTATTTAGCAAATATCTTCTCTGTCTCACATCAGACAAGGCCCGGAGGAAGTTATAGAAGAATGTTAAGACAGCACTCTTTCTTCTGAATTGACCACTGTTGTAGACTGCTTTTGAACTGTGGTTTTGGAGAAGACTCTTGAGAGTCCCTTGGACTGCAAGGAGATCCAACCAGTCCATCCTAAAAGAAATCAGTCCTGAATATTCATTGGAAGGACAGATGCTGAAGCTGAAACTCCAATACTCTGGCCACCTGATGCAAAGAACTGACTCACTAGAAAAGACCCTGATGCTGGGGACTGAAGGTGGGAGGAGAAGGGGACGACACAGGATGAGATGGTTGGATGGCATCACCGACTCAATGGACATGAGTCTGAGTAAACTCTGGGAGTTGGTGGTGAACAGGGAGGCCTGGCGTGCTGTAGTCCATGGGGTCGCCAGACACAACTGAGCAACTGAACTGAACTAATAGACTGAATGTTTGTGTCCTCCAAACATTCATTTGTTGAAGGTCTAACCCCCAGTCTGATGGTAACTGGGTGGGAGGGGTGCTTTGGGAGGTAAAGGTCATAAGTGTGGAGCCCCCACGAATGGGATGGTACCCTTAAAAAAGAGACTTCAGAGACCTCCTCTTTCACAAAGTGTTATTCCGTCGCTAAGTCATGTCAGACTCTTTGTGACCCCAAGTACACCAAGCTTCCCTGTCCTTCATTATCTCTTGGAGTGTGCTCAAACTCATGTCCATTGAGTCGATGATGCCTTCCAACCATCTCATCATCTGTCACCCCCTCATCCTCTTGCCTTCAATCTTCCCCAGCATCAGGGTCTTTTCCAAAGAGTTGGCTCTTGGCATCAGGTGGCCAAAGTATTGGAGCTTCAGCTTCAGCATCAGTCTTTTCAATGAATATTTAGGGTTGATTTTCTTCAGGATTGACTGGTTTGATCTCCTTTTGTCCAAGGGACTCTCAAGTGTCTTCTCCAACACCACCATTCGAAAGCATCAATCCTTCGGCACTCAGCCTTCTTTATGATCCAACTCTCACATCCGTTCACAATGTGAGGACACAGCAAGAAGGCGCTTGTCTGCAAGCCAGGAAATGGACTCACCAGACATCAAATCTGCTGGCAGCTGGGTCCTGGACTTCTCAGCCTCCAGACTGTGACAAATAAACGTTGTCTAAAGCACTCAGGGTATAGTATTCAGTACAGCAGCCCAAGCTGACAGCAATTTACTTCAGAAAATTACACACAAAAAATAACTATCAGATGACTGAAATCATACCTCACATGTCTATGTGCACTGTGTGTGTGTGTGTGTGTGTGGTGTGTGTGTGTGTGTGTGTGTGTGTGTGAGGTGTGTGTGTGTGTGTGGTGTGTGATGCATGTACTTCTGCCTAGGAAAGGTTATAAATTATTCCACAAGGTTAATAGTGGTTATCTTGGGACTACTGAGTATGGGTAATTACTGTTTTCATATTTATACTTTTCTGTGATATTCTAATTTTCTACACTGAAGTGTAAATCTGATTTATTGATCTAGTTATCTATGAAAAATAAAGCCAACAGTCCTCAGGGCAGACTGAGAAGTAGGTACATGCACAGCAGCCACACATTCCATGTAACTGAATCCCACCCTGTTCTGGTAATAAGAATGAGTCTTCCAACGGGTACAAGCCTTGACTCTCCCAAGCACTTCCCGTCCTTTCCTTCCTCACTTGCACAGTCACCAGAGCAGCGACTGCTGACTGCACTCTACACGGCAGGACTCTGCTGGATGCACACAGCACACCTGGCCTACTTAGACAAGATCTCCAGACTGGTTACCAACCGAACTCCAGAGCTTCCAACTCCTACTCGTGGCACCTTCCTTTACCGACTGCCACTTCATTTCCTGAACCAATACCAAATAATCACTGTGTGTCAATCACTGTGCTGATCACTGCAGACAGGGGAAGAGGGAGAAAGAGGAGGTGGTAAGGGGGAAGAGGAGATGTAGAAGGAGAAGACTTGAGGACTAAAACAACTTGGAGACACGCATACACAACTATTTAAGAAATGAACTTCTACTGGAACGTAAGAAAGACAGGTGTATTCCACTCATTTGTTCCTCCCTTCAACAAACATTTATTACCTGCTACATACCAACTCCTGCACCAGCCACCACGGAATAAACACCGAGCAAAATAGAAAGACCTTCACAGGTTCTGGTGTCAAATAAGGGCCAACTGAGGTCATGTGGCTGCTTGAGCACAAAGCTGTCCCTGCACACAGAAGTCACAATTCACACTCTACAAACAGTGATGGTGTCTTTCTTCAGGCAGGTAAAACAGCATTCATTCAGCTGCACGTTTATTCATTCATCCAACAAGTACCTACCGTGCTCACAGCAAGATACTTGGGGGCGAGAAAGAAACCGAGGAACCAGCCAGGTGTCTACAGTATGTTCCCAATTCAAGGTGCCAGGCCTCACGAGAGAGGCCCTTAACTAACCAGTGCCCACAGACCAGTGCTCACCATCACTGCAGAAGGAGCACCAAGATCAAACACATCACCATCATCGAGGGCCAGAGAGCACAGGAAGGAAACTTCCTTTTTCACCTAACTTTGTGGGCCCTCCATTTATAACATCATATATTCCTCCATACTTCCCCCCGCCCCAGGAAAAAAAAAACACTGTATTTAGAGTGTGGCACATCTGGATGGTACCAAGTTACTCCTTTCATAGAAAAGATGCAACGAGTCAGAGACAGCTATTTTGGATGGCCAGGTGTGAGCAACAAACACCAGGAAGGAGAAAGCTACAGGAGCCTCTGTACTTCCCTAGAGGCCATTTTCTATAAAACTATGAAAAGCTGTACCAGTCTGTCCACGAGACTGGAGTGAAGTCCTCTGATCTGTTCCCAAGCCTCACACCCTGGTCCCTCTGGCCATGAGCTGCTTTCCCAATTTCAAGATGCCCCAGCACAGCATCTGGACAGCACTGCCTTGACCTCATGTCCTTGGAACAGAAGTGCTTTGTCCGTGTCTGTGCCAGACAGGAAACAGTACAGTATTTAAAAGTCAGACCTGAAGGTCAAAACCACACACCCTTCTCAGCCCCACTTCTCAAAATACTGCTTACACCTGGTTGAGACCCCAAATTCAGGGCAACCTGGACTTACCTGAAAGATGTGTTTGAAAAATCACTAGGTAAATACACAGACATGTTAATTTCTGTGTTGACTGAACAAAAGGGAAGTGCATTCCCTCATGAATCTTTGTAGATGAAACAACCTATTGAAATCTCAGAAAGGATATCATTTCCTACATGGTAAGATTTTGGGGGGAGTCAGCTATCATGTATCAGGCATCTTTAACTGGGGTATTCTATAATAACAAGTCCTTTAAGTAAAAGAAATCAAAATAGGAAATTACTTAGGAAGATGTCTCAAGATTAAATAAAGCAAAATGTGATTGTGATTAGCTGAAGTTCAAGTGATGATTTGCTGTTTTTAACATGATTGCTTGGTCCATCTGTTTGATTCCAGAATGTCTTTTCTGGTTATTTTACAATCATTGAATAAGCCTGCCAATGTCAGCTTCAGCTTACTATTGAGAGTAAAAATATTAAGACAGTCTCATAAATTTCGGTTTGAAAAACCAGCCTTATCCACCAGAAGTTCCCTGGCTCAGAGGGCAGTACTGAGCATGATGAGCCCCCAAGTCAAGAGCAGAAGCCAACTCTGGCTCCTCCCTCCCCAACCCATTCTGTTCAGTCTGAGGTTCAGGCTCAGCCACAGGTGTCTTATGCAAGCCTCCCTCTCTGTCTTCCCCGAGGTCCCCAGTCTCTCCTCTGCTAAACCACATCCCCCCCTCCACCCTTTCTCTCTTCTTCACTCTGGGGGACACGTCCCGAAGCCCAGCTCAGGCTGCTACCACATCACCCCACTGCAGGCTACATCATTCTCAGAGCCCAGCACAAAGTGAAAACACAGGGCCCTTTGTTTCAAAGTTACTAAGAGATGGGGAGGGAGGGAGGAGGGAGGTTCAAGAGGGAGGAGACATATGTACACTCATGGCTGAATCATGTTGATTTCTGGCAGAAACCAACACAATTCTGCAATTATCCTTCAATTAAAAAATAAATCAATTTAAAAGGAAAAAAAGTTGCTAAGAACTTTCAGACAACAGCAGAACATTAAGCCAAGCATGGGGCCCTGGGCAGCTGCAGTGGTCACAGGCCTGTGAAGCCTTCTCTGGAGAACCACTGCCCAGAGAATCACAGCGAACATCTGAACCTGACACCCAGGGTCCTCCACTGCCTGCTCCTTCTCACCTCCTCCTTGTGAGCCTTCTGCCCCAGAAACAAAGCTGCTCATCAGCCCATGGTCCCCTTCCACCATCCCATCTCTACTGCTGCTCGTGCCCTTCACCACTGGGAATACGAGTTGACGACCTCGTCCTCTAGTCCTCGCCAGACTCCTACAGACTCCTGTCTGGGTGTCCGGGACTGACATTCTTCCTCTACTACACTGAGGAACTCTTCTTCACCTCTGAATGCCCAGCACCACACACAGAGCCTAGGATGAGCCAACCCCCCCTCCCTCACCTCTCTTTCCTGCCGCCCCAACTTGCTCCCTACAGCCTATGCCTAAAGCACCTCCCTCTCCAGACTCTCCTGCATCCTCCCGTGGTCCTCCCACAGCCTCCCTCCTCCCCAGCAGCACTTTCTCATATTCTACTTCATGTCACAGCACCTACACGCTTGACCCACCACCCACACCAACCGGCCTGCAGACGCCCCAAGAAAGGGGCTTTTCTCTGCTCTGTCCCACCCTCTCAGGACACCCGAGGGTCTTGTCTGTGGCAGATTCTGTCCTTTTTGACTGAACAACAAAAACAGATTCTGTAACCATTCCCCTTGCTGTGCCTCCTTCCTCTATACAGATCTTTTCAAAACACTTCAAATTTGCAGCTAAGTCAAATGAAAAGTTTATGGAAGTATGAAAGGCAGAATCACCTTAAAGAAGTGGCTTTAGAACCAATCTAAAGAAGCTGCGCTCCCTGGGGAGTAAAACGAAGGGTAAGAGAGAAAGGGCTCCATCCGGGGCCTCGTCTGCCGGGCACCACTGCAGTCCACCCATGGCCACTGTTGCTGCCTCTCACGGCCGTGGGTGTCGCCCACCCCGCCCTCCTGGCGGGAGCCTCCTCGTTGAGGGAACCTTTCCTCTTGTGGTTGTGGTGGAGGTGACTCTATCCTCTGCCACTGCAGGGCCAAAACCCCTCTTCCCTGGCCACGGTGAAAAGGACAAGAACAGACTGTACTCCAGGCCAAGGACTCAGACTGCATGGGATTTCTCTGATTTTTCTATTGGAAAAAATGCGGTCTCTTTTGGCTGGGTTGCCAAGCTGGTAAGATATGAATGTGAAGCTGCCGACGGCTCAAGCCAGCACATCGAAGGAGACAGTCCAGGCAGAGAAAAGCACTGCTGAGGGATAGACAGACAGCCCTTCACCACAACATGAGGGCTGGTATCTGGCAACACCCAAGCAAGTGGCACCCTGCCTACGTGCCTGAGCTAGTAACCCTCTCATTCTACACAAGTCAGTCTGAATTGGGCTTCTGCCACCTGGAACTTAGGGCCTGAGTGAGTACAAGTCTATGAGAGAGCACGTAGCACCCCCATCTTACAGATGAGGCTGCTGAGCCTTAGAGGCTTGCTGAAGCACACAGGTCACACGGCCAGGACACAGCAGGGACAGGAGTTGAGCCCGGGACTCTCCGATGCCCACATCTCCCTAAGATGGGGCTGATCAGGCAGCTCAGAGAGCCCCCGCAGCAAGAAGAAGTGGAGAAAATGACACAAAGTAAAGATCTAAAGTAAACACGACTGAACAATGTAAGCATTTCTCAATTCCATGTAGTGAATCAAAAGAGTAAGTGTAGAAATTCAATGGGAGAAAAAAAGACTTCAACCCTTCGTTTGTGACACAGGTAAACTCTGATTGGCTGCTACTCAGACTGGCCACCATGTTCCACCAGATGGTAAAGGCCCAAAATAAAAAACCTCTGCGAAAGCAACTCAGAAAAATTTGAGAATAATATGAGTAGTGGCTCCATAATAGCTTATTAAGGGAAGTTACCCATGTTTGAACCGCACCCCTAAATTTTAAAAGGTGATGGCAAGAAGGGTCACCAGGGCCTCCCAGAGTGACTCCCTTAATTTCACTCTCAGCGTCAGAAAGCTGTACTGGAAAACCATTAGTCTGATGGAGGATGTAAATGCTTTTGTTCTTCCAGGAAATCATTACAGAAAGCAATGATTCTGAGTACAAGGGCTTTTAGTATTTCTGCACACTGAAGATTTCACTGAGAATTATCACATCCACAGATCAAATTTTATTCAGATCTATTTAAAATTTAAGAGGATGCACTCACCAGAAAGTGTGCACTGTTGCCATTTTAAGAACGAAAACTGAACTACAAGTCAAACTTGAAAAGCTTCTTGTTATTTTTCTGTAATATGTAACCAACATCGGTGGTTATCTTCCAACTACTTCATGGGCCACTGTGATGGAAACAAACAGTAGTATGTCCCCGGTGAAAGAGAGTAGCATACCCTGCTATGGGCCTTAGGCCTGGCCTGCAGCTAAGACACCAGGAGAACACAGCAAAGAAAACAACAAGGACCGACAAGAACCACCAAGACTTGAGCTTTGTCAAGTCTCAGTGCTGAGAGGGAAAGTGCCCTGAGATGCAACACTTCCTCAGAACTAATACATAAAATGTCAAGAAAATAATTGTAATAATGTTTTCACCTGTGTGGCCATTTGTAAGCTTACTTTTAAGAACAGAAAAACAACTATGCAAATTAAAGGACATTTTTCCCCTTCCAACAAGACAAAAGCAGCTTTCTCTTAATGACCTCTGCTGATCCAAAGGCAAAGCTGTGCATTCTGTGTGGGTACAAGTATTATCAATACTGCAAAAACAATCAAGCAGGAAGTCTTATCATATCAATGACTCCAAGTGTCTGGCAAAGAGTCTAGCACCTTTTAAGATAAACAAAGAATGGACTCGTGATTTTTTTAAGAAGAATGTAATCAGAAAAAAAAAAAAATCTATCAAAATAGAGTAAACCGATTAGTGTGTGTCTTTATTCTCATGAAGCAACATTTAATGACCTAAAGGAACACTGCTATTTTCTACCTGGCTGAGTAATCCTGGGAGGTTAGGAAGACTGAACACTCTGTGCACCAGCAGTCTGACTGACGGCCCTGGACCCTGCAAGACTGTACTGTGGCCACCTTTGTGGAAATTCAGGAATTCCCTGACAGACACTAACATTACTATCTCTAGTGAAGGCAAGTCGAACAGCAAGTGAAGAGAGCTGACAACAGAAATGAACATAATCCCAATTAAATTCACTTTCTGTCACTGACTCTATCAGACAGGAAGCTGGCCCCAACCACAATCCTGCCCCACACCCCAGCTTTCTGCCTCACTGCTCCCCTGCACCCGTCTCCAGCCACACCAAGGGCCCTTGACCCTTGACAAGTACCTTCGTGAACGCTCCCCTAAACTTCACCTGCGCCCCTCCCTGACACAGCAGGCTTCTCTCTCTAGCACTCCCACAGCTTTCAGCGCACAGAACAGGCCCACACTGAGCAGCAGCCAGGCAGGGACAGCTCTGTCTGCGGCACTGTACTGTAAGCTCTCCTGGGGCCCAGTTATGTTCAAATCCCTTATGCCGGAATCCTCTCTGAACTCTCCAGACTGACACAGTGTCAGACCCATGGCAGCAGCATACATAAGACTGGGACTTCAGTAGAGAAGACCCAACACTTAGATGTGCCTGCCTTGTGCTTCCATCTTAAGACTTCAGTGGGGTCATGAAGAAAAGACACCACTGCAGTGTCACCAAGGAATCCAGAGCAGGACATGGGATAGAGACTCTGCCATGAGGGTTTCAGGAGAGCAGCACCTGAAATGGTGATGTGGACAAAAACATGGATGTCTGTACAATTCAACAAGCTTGTGAAAAGGAAAAAATAAATAAATAAACAAACTTTAAAGGGCTTGAAGCAATCCTCCCTTTCCACCCATCTGGGAGAGTTTCAATCAAAGACTCTGACTTGCACTTAACATTTTGGGTTCCGTGTAATCTGGTTTACTTTAGAATTAAAAATAACACTGCCCTATCATCAGTGGAATTATCCAAGGAGCTGAGAGCTCCAAGGGAGGCTTCAGAAGGGCCCTCTCCTGATAGGGATCCAATAAGAAAGGTTCAAAGGAGAAGGAGCACTTCCCTTTCACATCACTAGAAAAGCTCAGAACGTTACACTCACATCCTGAGAAGGCACGGTGCAGGTGTGAGCACGGCTGGTGGTGCATGGTGGAAAGAAGGGAAAACAGGCAGGGCCCAGACCACACAGAACCACAAAGAACCTGGGTTCTTTGAAGTAGCCACCAGGCGTCTTGCCATGGTCCTCAGACTCTGCCCCTCACCCTCCTGCAAAGAACACTGGGCCCCAAGTCAAGCGACCTTTATTGCAAACCTGCTTTCCATTCACTCAGTTGCTCACTTATTCTTGGATTCTTTCATTTCAGAAAAGAGAACAAAGCAGATGGTGGTGATGGTTGCACAACCGTGAGAATGTATTTAATGCCACCTAACTGTACACTTAAAATGGCTAACAAGTTACAGCGTATGTATACTTCACAATAAGAAAGTGTACACAGTGCCCCCTGGGTGCTGTTCACTGAGCATACATTATTCATGCAATTATTCACTCATTCCACAAACATTTATAGGATGCCTATGTGCCCAGAACTGTTCGAAATACTGGGTATGTAACAGTAAAAAAAAGAACAGAAAGAACAGAAACTCACAGAATTTTCATTCTCCATGGGGAAAGCAGAGAACAAGGTAAGTAAAATGTGCCACACACTGAAGTGATGAGTACAAGGAAGAAAATTAAAGCAGTGTTGGGCAGCATGGAAGTATCAGGACAGGTGCAATTTTAGACACAGGGGCCAGAAAAGACTTGAACCAAAAAGGTAACTTTGAGTAAAAATATAAAGAAAACCAATCAACCCATGCAGATATCTGGGGGAAAAAATTTCTGGACAAACAGCTCTGCAAGTGCAAAGGGCCTGGAGCAAAAGCAAAAGGAGCACTTTTGCAGAACGACAACGAAGCGCGGCTGGAATCAAACACAGGAAAGGTGGAGTAACAGGGGATGACCTGGAGACGAACCAGGGTTTGCATGAGTGAGCAAAACCAGCATGGCAGCAGTCAGTACAGGCAACAACCAAATTAACAAATAAGTGATTATAGACAAGGCTATCAAGAAAATAAATTAGGTGTAATGACAGAAAAAAAATGGAAGAACTTCTCAGGCAGAGGAATTACCTAAGGCCTAAAGGAGGAGACATTTGAGCTAGGAACTCATGGATAAAAAGGAGTTTCCAGGTACAATGAATATGTTTGAAATCGCTGTAGCCATCAGAGCTTATTTTAAAGAAACTAAAATGATGTGGATGTGGCTGCAGTGTCACAGACAAAGGAGAAGGCAGACAGGGACGTAGGGGAGGAGGCAGAGATCACACAGAGCCTCAGAGACCCCACTGGGAAAGTCAAGTTCACTTCATGTAAGAATGATCTAGGAAGGGTATGCAGATGGGTGAGTATCATGCTCAGATTTGTGTTCACAAGGCCATCTGGCCACCATGTGGAGAAGAGACTCCAGCCACAGAAGACGATGCAGGCTTAGACGAGGGAGGTTGCAGAGCTGACGAGATGTGGAGAGGGGTCAAAATAAACCCAGCAGCAGAGAGAACAGGACTGCCTGGTGATCCTACTGGTAGGCTCAGGAATAATCAGGGATCCAGGAAATCCTCAGACATGGAATGTCAGCACCTAGGTGGATGGGACACCATCTATTGGAAAGGGCAAGGCTGAGGGTGGCCAGGCTTGGGGTAGGCAGGAATGGGGATCTGGGCTCATTATTGGATACGTAGAGTTTGAGATGCCTTTGAAATATACAAGTCAAGATGACTGCTAGGTCACTGCTAGACAGGCATATAAATTTAGGACTCAACAGCAAATACATATAGCATTGGCATTGCTGCTGTTCAGTCATCAAGTCATGTCCAACTTTTTGCAGCACTCCAGGCCTCCATCTCCCTTACCATGTCCCAGAGCTTGCCCAACTTCATGTTCATTGAATTGGTGATGCCATCCCACCATCTCATCCTCTGTCACCCTCTTCATACATACATACAATCTCTCAGAGTCAGAAGTTCCGCATCACCTATTATTTAGAGAGTATGTGCTGAGCAGGCCAGGGTCCAGCTATGGTCTGGAGTACTCGTGAGAGCACAGCAGCTTGGGATTCATGATCACGGTCACATAGCTACTGCTTTTTCTTAAGTAAGCCTTTCCAGTGAAGCTCACTGTTTTATAGCTGCTGCTGCATCGCTTCAGTCGTGTCCGACTCTGTGCGACCCCATAGACGGCAGCCCACCAGGCTGCCCCGTCCCTGGGATTCTCCAGGCAAGAACACTAGAGTGGGTTGCCATTTCCTCCTCCAATGCGTGAAAGTGAAGTCACTCAGCCATGTCTGACTCTAGTGACCCCATGGACTGAAGCCTACCAGGCTCCTCCGTCCATGGGATTTTCTAGGCAAAAGTACTGGAGTGGGGTGCCATTGCCTTCTCTGACTGTCTTATAGAGAGGTACTTAAATTGTTGTTTTTGTTGTTTAGTTGTTAAGTCATGTTCAACTCTTTGCAAACCTATGGACAGACTGTAGCCCTCCAAGCTCCTTTGTCCATGGGACTTCCCAGGCAAGAATACTGGAGTGGGTTGCCATTTCCTTCTTCAGGGGATCTTCCCAACCCAGGGATCGAACCCGTGTCTCCTGCATTGGCAGGTGTGTTCTTTACCACTGAGCCACCAGGGAAGTCCACACTTATATTGTGGAGGCCTTAAAAAGACAAGGTTATTTTCCTGTTCAGGGCTTATGTTCAACCTAAGCATGCATCTACAGCTGTGGTTCCTCTGGAGAAGTGTGGGCCTCGCCCTGTGACACTCACAGCCCCTCCTTTCCAGCCCCCAACTCCATCTCAGCTTCACTGACAAAAAAGCGCCCCTGGTGACTCACATAAAGGCCTGTGTGAGGTCTTCCCTGGTGGCTCATTGGTAAAGAATCCACCTGCCAATGCAGGAGACAGGGTTTGATTCCTGATCCTGCATACCAGGAAGATCCTGCATACTGTGGAGCAACTGAGCCCATGCCCCGTAACGAATCAGCCTATGCTCCAGAGCCTGGGAGCCACACTACTGAAGCACGCCAGCCCTAGCGCCTGTGCTCTGTAACAAGAGAAGCCACAGCAATGAGAAGGCCATGCACCACAACTAGAGAGCAGCCCCCGCTTGCCAAAACTAGAGAAGAGTCCGCGCAGGAACAGAGCCCCAGAGCAGTCAAAAATAAAATAAATAATTAAATTTTTTTAAAAGGCCTGTGTGAGACTGTGAGCTCTTGGCCACCCTCTTCAGCTAGTACAACCAACTACCGACAACCATGAGAGTGAAAGTGTTAGTAGATCAGTGGTGTCCAACTCTTTGCAATCCCGTGGACTATAGCTCACCAGGCTCCTCAGTCCATTGAATTTTCCAGGCAAGAATACTGGAGTGGGTTGCCATGCCCTTCTCCGGGGGAATCTTCCTGACCCAGGGGCTGAAAATGGCCGTCGTGCACTGCAGACAGCTTCTTTACCATCTGAGCCACAACTGACACCAATGCTTTCCCAGTAAACAAAAGAGAGAGTTGAGCCAATGAATCAATATAAAACCACTCTCTGGTCACCCCAGGGCTTCCCTGGTGGCTCACTGGTAAAGAAACTGCCTGTAATGCAGGAGACCCTGGTTTGATCCCTGGGTCAGGAAGAGCCCCTGGAGAAGGAAATGGCAATCCACTCTAGTATTCTTGCCTGGAGAATCCTATGGACAGAGGAGCCTGGCAGGCTACAGTCCATGGGTTGCAAAGAGTCAGACACGACTAAGCGACTAACACTGGCCACCCCACTGCTCCCATCCCATTCCTGACACACAGTATAACAGCTAAAGTATTTAGGAATGGTTCCATGTTTCTGTCTAAAACCTATTCCTCCTTTTTCTTCTCCCCCACAATCACCTATCACATCACCAGAGAGAAACACACAGCTAAAGGCTGCCCTCATGGAGCCATCTCTGAAGAACAAGTCAGACACACGCAGGAAACTGATGGTTCAAACACTTCCCCACAACAAGGTTTGTCCCAAGCTCCCTCTCCTGACCCTCCAACTTAAGAACACTGCCTCTCCAGTCTTAAAGTCACAAAACACCCAAAATCACAAGTGGCAAACAAGGACATGACTTAGGGACAATGCACTGTGTTCACAGGGATGCTATGAACAGCTGCTATCAACAGCCCCATCCTCCTAGAGGTGGGTATAGACTGGCCAGAGAACCATCCTCTCGTTGCTGGCTGGACCAGCCTTGTCAACTGCATCACACGGAGACATGTTCTGACTTAGCCTAATGCCCAGTTCCAATCTTACTTTTTCCAGGAAGCTTTCTCTGCCCATTTTTAGCCTTTGTTAATTACTCCTTCTTTGAAACCACAGTACTTAAATTTATCCCATTCACTTGGCACTTACCACATATTGTCCAGTGAAATACATTGGACTGTACTTTGCACTGAAGATTTTACTCTAGTCCTACCAGTCAACAGTGTATATGTGTGAAA
Organism: Bos indicus x Bos taurus; assembly: GCF_003369695.1. Taxonomy (NCBI): domain Eukaryota; kingdom Metazoa; phylum Chordata; class Mammalia; order Artiodactyla; family Bovidae; genus Bos; species Bos indicus x Bos taurus. The sequence goes on along the minus strand of NC_040097.1, from coordinate 13,379,751 downwards.
CCACGTATACATATGGCCACACACAGATATGTGTTTGCAGGTACTGTCTCAACTTTCTTGCTCAGCTTCCTTTGATCCAGGGCTATTTGCAACCAACCCTTCTTCTCCAAGTAGGTACAATCAATAAATAATTATCATTAAAGCAACTGCTGTTGACATTTGGGGTTCAAAGCCAAAAAAACTGTAAGATCTCTTTAAGCCTATATTGTGCTTGTATTCAGAAGCATCGCCTACACTTCCTATAGCTTACAGCTCAGGGCAATTGATACAGAAGTTCAGGTAAGTATCTCTAGGTCAAAGTCAAGTAACCAAGAAGTGACTGAGCGCTTCCTGTACACTTAGGAATTACACTCCATGTACATATAAAGGCATTTGAGAAAGAGCCTCCCCCACAAAAGGAGTTCCTTTCTCATTAATTAGTAGATTCAATTCCTCCAGAACATTCCATTCCTGAGCACTCTAGTTAAGTAAATTTTACTGAAAGGCAGTCCTTGAACTTTGTAGCAGAATAAATTCCTGAAAAAGACTGTAAGTTGAAACAATGTAAATCAAGTCTAATTTTTACCACAGAAACAATGTTGTATTAAACAATCAAATTTTCAACCAAAGACAAACTGCCAACATTTAAAAGGAAAAACTGCAAAATTTTTATTCTAAAAATTTTAGAATTGCTAGCAACCCTAAACTCATCCATACAGGTAAGGACAGGAATTCTAACAGTCATCACTGTTGAACACCTATCATGTGCCAAGAATTACGCTAGATGCAGTCCATATCCTTCAGCATTTAACTTCTCCCAACAACCCTACAAAACCAGTATCTTTTCATATCACCAATGAGAGAAAACTAAAGCCCACGGTTGCTATGTTTTGACTTAAGCTGTAGCTATTTAGTGGCAGAGCAAGAATTTAAACTCGGAAGAATCTGGCTCCAAAGTCAAGATCTTTCTACTACTCCAAATAGCCTCCCTACATCAATCATACAGAATATACTTAACACTGCATACTAAAAATGCCTGACACTAAACAGTGTTGGGCTTCCCTGGTGGCTCAGACAGTAAAGAATCTGTCTGCAATGCAAGACACCCAGGTTCGATCCCTGGGTCAGGAAGATCCCCTGGAGAAGGAAATGGCAATCCACTTCAATATGCTTGCCTGCAAAATTCCATGAACAGAAGAGCCTGGCCAGCCACAGTTCACTAACACTTTCACTTTCAAGCAGTGTTATACAGGAATAATACCATTTTGCCAAATGGATTCATTAAGAGATTCCCAAGACCAGGACCACTGATGAAGGGCTGGAGCACCGATGGATGGAGAGAGAGCAGAGACATTGTGGTAACAGTAAAGTATTAGTCTTCACTGAATAATGCAACCTAACACATCCACTCTGCCTGGTATGGTGGCTCCAGCAGTGAACAAAAGATCTACCTTGTGGAGCTTCCATTCTAGTACAGAGCAGAGATGACAACCAGCAACCAGAGAGCAGAGCCACAGCCTGTCAGTGGCAACAAGTGCTTTGTAGGAGAACATGCAGGGTGAGCAGGACAGGGCATGCCTCTCCAGACACAGGTGGATACACAAGCCTGGAGGGCAGGTGCGAGGCCTGAGCCGGAGCGCCCGGGGACATCAGCCTCTGGGTATTGGCAAGAAGAGGAGGTCCACTGCCTGCATCCCAGAGCACACCAGCAGGAAGAGGTCCAGGGGGACCAGAAAAGGAGGCGGAGAGAGAGCAGCAGGGGAAAACCCAGAGAGTGTGGCAAGATGAGCAGACAGTATACCAAGGAAGAAGGGGGCTGCATGTGGCAAGTACTTCGGGTGCATTAAATACAGAAAGGGTTGAACATGGACCACTGGAATTAGCAACAAGACACGTAATCATCTTGATGAGAACAGTTTTGAGGGAGTGGTTGTAGCAAAAGCATGATTAGATGAGTTCAAAGACGTGAGAAGAGAACAATACTACAGGGAATGCAGAAAATATTTTGAAAAGTTTACCTAGGGAGGAAAAGAGAAAAATGGGTTCACAACTGATGGCTGAAAAGGGATCAAGAGAGTTTGTACCCAAATGGGGGCAATAATGAGAGCATGTTTCTGCACTGACAGGAAAGACCCAGTATAGAAGGTGAACCCAACAGAGCAGGAGAACAGCAATGCCGTGTACTTGAACAGGCAAGACAGAACGTGATCTGGAGATGAAGTGAAGCAGCTGACCTTGGCCAGGGGCATGGGTAACAGGAGCAGCAGACGCTCCTGCAGACAGAAAGGCAGACAGATGGGTGGAGGCGGCTGTGCGAGCTCACAGGAGTTCTTTTCTGGTGACTCCAACTTCCTCAGGGAGGAGGTAAGTAAGGCCATCAGCAGAGAATAAGGATAGGGAAGAGGTGCTGGAGCTTTAAGGAGAGAGGAGAACACATGCAATGAGTGTCAAGGAATCAGAGAGAATGAACTTCATCAAACACAGTGTAAATGCCAGGGGCATGAAGCTGTCACTTGAGATTGGTGATCATTTTAAAGACTACCAATCAACAAAGTTTGCAACCGTGACGTTTGCAACCATGCTTAGTTGTACAGGTATAAGCACATAAGAGGATAAACAGTTTCAGTTATTCAGGTTTGGAGTCTTGCCAAGCTTGTATACAGTACTACCTCACCATCTTATTTTCACAGAAATTCATTATCCACATAATGAAGAATCACATTCACTCACTTAATCTAAACATCACCCCCTGTATTAAGTGAGGACACCAAGGCTCAATTAGGTTAAAGACTTACTTAAAGTCACAAGACTAGGTCTGCTGACTCCTAGCTCTATGCTCTGCCCAACCATGCTACTTCCAGTCAGAAAGAAACTCATAAACTAGAACTCCTCATTGTCTAGGAATTCCTGATACAATTCTGCCTGGAAAAACTGGCAAAAGCTTCAGCCCTTGCTGTGCCTAAGCACCATCCAGCCACACGCCAGGCAACGTATGCCAGACATGGAATACATTTCATCACAACCAACTGCTTATGAGTGAGGATGTTCTGAACTATAGACAATTGGCTTAACTTATCTTTTATGAATACAGATTTTTCTGTCAAAGGTTGTGTTATCTTCCCTTGATCTCTTACATTAATTCTAAACTGTAGGTTCTCATTCCTCAGTAATCTGTGGAATTAACTAAAGAAAGCTCAGCTGAAATTAAAAGTCAGAACAAGCTATAGGATGCACTCTCATGTCCTACCATGCATCATGAACTACTCCAACAGGAAAGTGTTCCCTACTTTACTATCCAAAAGGAAAAAAACTCTGGGCTGGGCCTCCAACAGCCCAGCCAATCAGACACTGCAGCAGTCCACCCAATGAGAGGCTTCCATGCTTTGGACTCTCAGCTTCCTCCAATGGGCTCTTTGGTTATTACAATCTCTCCCAACCCCCACCCACTTTCCCTACATAAGCAAGTTCCCCTTTTTTGTCCTCTGAATTGGCCTAGGGTCCACCACAGATTGCTTGTCCAGGGTCTCCATTTCTCTGGCTCTTCCTGAATAAACTTGCTTTTGCTAGTGAAAACTGGCTACACTATTATTAAAATTGATAAACACTTGAGGCTTCAACTCTCTAATAAGGAGAGAGCAGAAATGTTAAGTATTTTGGAAGTTGGATAAATTCTTCAAGGTCAAAGAAACACCAATGAAAGAAGCAAAAGCAGTAAAGCACTCAGAAGAGACTTCCGTGTCTGAACATCTGGGAATATACCAACTACAGAATAGGGGAGGACACACCTCTCTACACCACAGGAGGCCAGGTGAACAAGGAAGGCTCTTTCACAAGACACTGTTGTTCCCTACAGAGCCGGTATGGATAGTGTAAGTAATTCTTGTAAGTTTAAAGTTTGACATCAATAATAATAATAAATTTCATATAAACTAAAGTTAATTTCAGCCGTGTGTGACTGGTAAACATTTACTGAGTGGATGCCAAGAGTTGAGCACTGCTTTGGGGGTTTTGTAGTAAACAGGTCTCTTAAAGGAAACTCAAGAAAAAGTACATATAGGAATTCAGAGTGGAAATGCTACTTCAGTCAAAAGTTTGCATAAGAAGTGGCCACTGCCTGATTTACTGCTCTTCTCCTTGCTACCTACATGCTCTGTGAACAGAACACTGAAGAGCAAGTCTACCATGAGCAAGCAACATGCAAGGCTCAGTCCTAGGCCCCTGAGGAAGACAAATGAAAAAATTTAACCAATATTCTTGCCTCTTTAGGGTGTAATGAAAAGAAATACCCGTGGAAAAAGCTACCTACACAGTGCAAGTTCCAACAGAGAGGCAAGCAAGATGCAGTGTAGAAGCTATTACTTTAAAGGTTGCTCGGAGAAGACCTCTCTGGGAAGATGACCTAAGAGCAACCTGGGTGATAAAGGAGTGAACAGGAATATATCTGGGGAAGCACATTCCAGGCAGAGGAAGAGGAGAGTCATTCTGAAGACTAATGAGGATGCCATCATGGTTGGAGTGGACTAAAAAGAGGATGTGACTAAGAGACGGAAGGCAGATGACATACTGATATTTCCTTGGTCCATGGTAAGACGTTGCTCTGGTCCGCAGGCTGGAAATACTTCAGACTGTCAAGTTTTACTCAGGGAAACGGTTTCCCCATACCATTGTCCAGAAATTCTCTGCCCCTCAGTCAAAAAGAAACAGTAATTATAATTTTCACAAAGCCTTATCATGCCTCACTTTGGCCAACTAAGCAGGGAAAGGCTATGACTTAAGGCACTTGTATTATTTGAAAGCTGGCTGCTGTTTGCAGCATTAATGATACTTTCTACAGAAGAAGGGCCACAGGATAGAGCAGGATGCGCCTGAATACATATCATACACTGCATTTAACTCCTCTGACAGAACATCTAGGGAGTGAAAGTTTTCCCAGTAGAGGTCTTCTAGTTAAATTTCTTGGAGAGAATCAAAGTAACATAAGCACCAAACTGTACATCAGCCATTTAAGACCACTTGAGTGCTGTTACCTCTGACTTTGTAAATGAGGGAACTTAACTGATAAGACACAGTATCTTGTTTCTCAACTTATGGAAAATGCTTTAAAAGTGTCTAGTACATAGAAAGTGCACCATAAGCACCTATTAATAAACTAAAAATAATCCACGAATGACAAGAAGAATGAATTAGCTACATTAAAATTAAGAACTCTGTTCATCAAGACAACACAAAGAACAAAAGGACGTGCCACAAACCAGGAAAAATTTGTACAGCATGTAATCAACCAAGGATTAGTCACCAGCACAAATAAAGAACATCAGTGAATGAATAAGACAAAGGCAATCCAGCCAAAAAATGGGCATAAGACTAGACAGACACTTCAAAATAGAGGAAAACTAAAGGGCTTTATGGAGAAGGCAATGGCACCCCACTCCAGTACTCCTGCCTGGAGAATCCCGTGAACGGAGGAGCCTGGAAGGCTGCGGTCCATGGGGTCACTGAGGGTCAGACATAACTGAGTGACTTTACTTTCACTTTTCACTTTCATGCATTGGAGAAGGAAATGGCAACCCACTCCACTGTTCTTGCCTGGAGAATCCCAGGGAAGGGGGAGCCTGGTGGGCTGCCGTCTATGGGGTCACACAGAGTCGGACACGACTGAAGCGACTTAGCAGCAGCAGCAGCAGCAGCAGCAGCAAAGGGCTTTATAAAAAGATGCTCAACCTCATAAGACAAAGAAATACATATTAAAACCTCAATGAGACCTTTTTAGAATCATCAGATCAGAAAAATTAAAAAGTACAACATCAAGTGTCACATAAATTTATATGACCCTCTGGAAAACAAGTGGCCATCATCCAGTACAGTTGAAGAGGCGTACACACTTTCCAGTTACACTCCGAGGCAATCCTGTGCAAATGTGCACCAAGAGAGATTCGGAAGCCCATGCCTGTAGCACCATCTGAACTAGAAAAACATGGAAACATCACAAATGTCCACCACCAGTAAATGTATAAAAAGATCATGGTATATTCTGATATACTTCAGTGAAAATAGATGAACTGCAGACAAACATCAGAGATACAACTGAGAGAAAACTACAAGTCAGGGCAGAGAATGTATTCAATCTAATTCCATTTATATAAACCTCAAAAACGTGCACAGCTAAAAATAGGTTGCTCAGGGATTAAAACACATGTGGTATAACTATCAAGAAAAGTAAAGATGGATAAGCATAGAATTCAGGATCGTGGTCCCCTCTGTGTGGAGAGAAAGAGAAGAGAAGGGGTACATGGAGGAGTGAAGGCAATGGTCATGTATTTAATAGGGACTGTGGGTCTGCTGATTTTCACAGTATCTTGAGTTGAATTTTAAAGTATTTTATAAATATTCTTTAGTATCAAATCAAATAAAAAAAGAAGAACAAGATTTCCTCTATTTCTAAACACAAGCAAATTATATTACAGGCCCAGCTGTCGTGCTCTTTTCTTGGTTTTCTCTTCTGGACTCCCACTGGCACTCCATTCGGCCCTGGATGAACGACACCGTGGTAAAGCAAAGCGGTAAGATCATACCGAGGTGGTAACTGTGGCTTCGCCACTCACACAACTGCATTATCTTAGGCAGACTGCTTACCCTCTTCATGTCTCAGCTTCCAAACTGTAAATAAGGAACAATAAGGGTATCTCTGTCACAGGGTCATGCTAGGGATGGACAATCCCTTCCCAGAAACGTCTGGGCTCAGGAGGGCTTTAGAATTCAGAATTTTTCAGACTGCAGAAAACAAATACCTAACATCCCAGAAGGATCTGGAGGAGCACTCTATAACCAAATACTTTTCATGTTTCTTCAGCAGAACACTGAAAATTGACACTAAAATGAACAAAAACTGTATTATAATCTCATACAGGCTCAAGAGAATTTGAGGGGATAAAGAAAATGCTGTAGGACTGAACTGTGTTAACAGTAATACAACTCTATAAATGTACTGAAAATCGCTGAATTGAATGCTTAAAGCAGGTCAATTTCATGGTATGTAAACTATACCTCAATAAAGTTGTTTAAAAGAAACTGTCAGCTTTAAAAAAAAGTCTCACATCAATTCAGGTGATGTTTTATCACCAAATTGGTTCATTAAAAAAAAATCCAGTTCAGTTTTAGAGATTTTTAAATTCAGAGCTGCGTTTCAGAGAACATGGACCTGTGTTTGTCGAGCTCTCTGAACACACAGGATGTGCTCAGCATGCAAGTGTGTATTATTGTCAATATTGTTATTTCATTCAGCCTAGTATTTCTCAAGACAGGGTCTATGGGAATTTGGGGTGGGGCAATTCTTCACTGCAATTCAGCCCCACACACTGCCATCCAATAGTGCTCTCAGCACCTGTGACAATTAAAACTGCTCTGCACATTTCTAAGTACTGAAGGAGAATAATGCCGGTTGAGAACCATTAAGCCTATTAAACTCTAAATTCCTTAATGGCAGAGACCAAGTCTTGCTCATCATGGTAAAATGAGACTACTTTGTAGAAGAGCATGTACGAAAATTGCTAGCACGAAGCAGCACTCAAATGTGACTTCATTTCTCTCCTTTTTGATTTTTTATGACTGTTTACATTTTCCATTTTCACCACATTTGAAAGAACATTAAATCAACGACATAATTAAGATATGTGTTGTGAAAGTAACTTCTTAAAACTGCTAGAGTGAACAAAGAAAGCAATGAACATTTTCATATTATGCCATCAAGTCTTTAAGAAATGCTTTACTACTTGCAGAACAGATTTCAGACAAGGTATACCAGTACTTCATCAAGACCCACAGTTTCTTAAGCATTTATTGCTGACTTCCACTGATAGAGGTTCAAAGAAAATGGCACTAACTTATGTGGTAATAAATCAAACAAAGTTCAATCTAACAGCATACTGTGAAAAACTGAAAACAAAAAAGAAGTACTATGACACTGCTATGTTGAAAATGGGTAACCAACAAGGGCCTACTGTATAGCACAAGGAACTCTGCTCCATGTTACGTGGCAGCCTCCATGGGAAGGGAGTTGATGCATGTCTAAGTAAGGCTGAGTACTTCACTGTTCACCTGAAATTATCACAACATTGTTAATCGGCTACACACCAATGCAAAATAGAAAGTCAAAAAAAAAAGAACTGGGACTTAAAAAAAAACATCTATTTCTAAGATACCACCAGAAAAAGAATGAAGTACTATGTTGCCTCTCTTTTTCTTTGTAGCTACAAAGCTCTTAGTCAACCACCGCCACAGTGCAGTCCAGGGCCAGGCGTGCTCCCTATGGCTCTCCCCAGCCCTCCAGGGATGAAATGTACCACCACGCCCTCCCAGGGTCCTCGTCCATGGTTATGATGCTTGCTGCCAAAAATCCAGAAAACAAAACCCACAGTGACACAGGGACAGACATCGGCTGGCCCAATTCCCTATTTTATAGGTAGAGAAACTAGGAACTGGAGAAACAAAGATACTTGCCCAGATTCACACAATGACATATGAACTAGTCCAGAGGAGAACACAGAGGTCGTAAGTACCAGGTCTTTTGATGACCTACCCAGCTATCAACAAGGCCTCTTTGTAAGACCACAAGTCAAAATGGAGAAAGGAGTCCTTCACTGCCCTAGAGCCCTGGCACTGGACCAGCCCAGTATAGTCATGACTTGGACCATGTAACACTCTCCATACCTTAGTTCCTTCATCCGTAAAGTGAGGATGAAAGCATCTGCTTTAGAGTAATATGGGGGTACACTGACACAAAACATATAAAAGGCCCTCACTCTCTATGCTGCTGCTGCCCCTAAGTCGCTTCAGTCGTGGCCGACTCTGTACGACCCCACAGACGGCAGCCCACCAGGCCCCACCGTCCCTGGGATTCTCCAGGCAAGAACACTGGAGTGGGTTGCCATTTCCTCCTCCAATGCATGAAAGTGAAAAGTGAAAGTGAAGTTGCTCAGTCGTGTCTGACTCTCAGCAACCCCATGGACTGCAGCCTTCCAGACTCCTCCGTCTATGCAATTTTCCAGGCAAGAGTACTGGAGTGGGGTGCCACTGCCTTCTCTGCCTTACCTCTTTAACTGTATGTATATATAAAAGCTGGATAGCTTCTTCTGCACATCAAAGGAAACTATTAGCAAGGTGAAAAGACAGCCTTCAGAATGGGAGAAAATAATAGCAAATGAAGCAACCGACAAACAACTAATCTCAAAAATATACAAGCAACTCCTATAGCTCAACTCCAGAAAAATAAACGACCCAATCAAAAAATGGGCCAAAGAACTAAATAGACATTTCTCCAAAGAAGACATACAGATGGCTAACAAACACATGAAAAGATGCTCAACATCACTCATTATCAGAGAAATGCAAATCAAAACCACTATGAGGTACCATTTCACACCAGTCAGAATGGCTGCGATCCAAAAGTCTACAAATAAATGCTGGAGAGGGTGTGGAGAAAAGGGAACCCTCTTACACTGTTGGTGGGAATGCAAACTAGTACAGCCACTATGGAGAACAGTGTGGAGATTCCTTAAAAAACTGGAAATAGAACTGCCTTATGATCCAGCAATCCCACTGCTGGGCATACACACTGAGGAAACCAGAAGGGAAAGAGACACGTGTACCCCAATGTTCATTGCAGCACTGTTTATAATAGCCAGGACATGGAAGCAACCTAGATGTCCATCAGCAGATGAATGGATAAGAAAGCTGTGGTACATATACACAATGGAGTATTACTCAGCCATTAAAAAGAATACATTTGAATCAGTTCTAATGAGGAGGATGAAACTGGAGCCTATTATACAGAGTGAAGTAAGCCAGAAGGAAAAACATAAATACAGTATACTAACGCATATATATGGAATTTAGAAAGATGGTAACAATAACCCGGTGTACGAGACAGCAAAAGAGACACTGATGTATAGAACAGTCTTATGGACTCTGTGGGAGAGGGAGAGGGTGGGAAGATTTGGGAGAATGGCATTGAAACATGTAAAATATCATGTAAGAAACGAGTTGCCAGTCCAGGTTCGATGCACGATACTGGATGCTTGGAGCTAGTGCACTGGGACGACCCAGAGGGATGGTATGGGGAGGGAGGAGGAAGGAGGGTTCAGGATGGGGAACACATGTATACCTGTGGTGGATTCATTTTGATATTTGGCAAAACTAATACAATTATGTAAAGTTTAAAAATAAAATAAAATTAGAAAAAAATAAAAATAAAAGCTGGATAGAAAACATGGAGCACCTGAGGACTCTGACAAGTCAATGGTAGCTGGTAGACCGAGGAAGAAAATCAGAACACAGAAGACCACCAAACCAGTGGTGAATTTTCCATTGCTGTATTTGTTCTCTATAGTATTACCCAAGCTGAATTCAAAGGTCCAGCACCCAGAAGCACTCACTAGGAACAGAAAGAATGAACTTGGAAGAGAAGCCCTCACTTTTCAGCCCAAGGAATTAAAAAAAAAAAAAAAGTAACTCTTAATCTCCTAATGTTCAGGGAAATCCCCTGTATTGGTTTTGCTTTTTTCTGATCTCTCTTACCTCAACCCCCGGCAATCCCAGAGCCACAGAACAACAGTAGAAGTGAGCAGGCACCTAAAATTCAGAGAAAGTGGAATGATTTTCTCTAAGAGGAACTCTAGTTCTAGAAACAAGAAGATAAACCCCCACTGCTGCTTCTTCTCACTGGCCTTCTGCTGCTCAGACCTGCACAATCACAGACAGCAAGCAGCAGAGCAGGAGAAACAGTCCTGCATTTCTGGCTGGAGGCCAGCAAAAGAGGACCTCAGGGAATCAGAATTGTCAGAAAGATTTCAGAGAGAAGGGAACTTAAGGGAATTTATCACAAGGTGGTATATTAGTATTTGGCTCATCTCTGAGCTGTTCACCATGCATCTGATTCTAAACAGCATGCCAACAGCTTTGAGATTTGCCCTTTGGAATAGATGACTGCCAGGTTCCAGACTGGGCAGTGGAATGGAACACACAAACACGGGACAGATTCAAATGGCACTGAAAAAGTTTTGAAAACTGAACTGATGTTAGAAACACAGCCCATGGAATGCAAGTCAAAGCTTGCAACCAGATCAATCATCTGCTTACAGAAGAAAAGATAAACAGTCTCCATAAGATATAAACAAGACCCAGAAAACCATAATATAATATCCAAATGTCTAGAATGCAATCTGAAATTACTCGGCATATGAAATCCAGGTAACTCAACTTGCAAGGAATAAAACAATTAAAAGATATCAACTCGTTGTCTGGCAGAAACCAATACAATTCTGTAAAGCAATTATCCTTCAGTTAAAAAATAAATAAACTTAAAATTAAAAAAAAAAGACATCAATCTCAAGATAACATAGACAATGGAATTATCTAATGAATAGTTTAAAGCAGCTATTATAACCATGCCCCAGGAAGTAAGGCTGAACACTGCTGAAACTAATGGAATGACAGAAAAGTTTAGCCCTGTCCCAAAAAAGACATCAAGAAAAACCAAATGGAAATTTTAGAAGTGTGAAAAATACAGTAGTATATTTTAAATGTCACTGGATGAACAAAGAATTACAAAGATAGACAGATTCCAGGAATATGCAGGATATTACTAAAAGGTCTAACAGTCATGTCATCAGAATCCCAGAAAGTGAAGAGTGGGGAAAATATCTGAAGAAATACTGGCCAAAAATTTCCTGTATTTGTCAAAAGGCCTCAAGTGACAGTTTAAAGAAACTCAGTTCAGTTCACTCACTCAGTCGTGTCTGACTCTTTGCGAACCCATGGACTACAACACACCAGGCCTCCCTGTCCATCACCAACTCCCAGAGTTTATCCGAACTCATGTCCATTGAATCGGTGATGCCATTCAACCATCTCATCCTCTGTCATCCCCTTCTTCTCCTGCCTTCAATTTTCCCAGCATCAGGGTCTTTTCAAATGAGTCAGCTCTTCGCATCAAGTGGCCAAACTACTGGAGTTTCAGCAAACCCTAAACAGGATAATCTCAGAGAAATCCATATCCAGATCTATCATAATCAAAATGCTAAGAACTACAAAGAAAAAAATCTTCAAAACAGCCAGAGGAAAACAGTACATAACATATAGGGAACAATGATTTAAATGACTTCTCAGAAGAAACCATGGAGGTCAGAAAGTAGAGAAACAGTATTTACAAAGTGCTGAAAGAACTGTCAGCCCAGAATTCTATAAACATCCTTCGAAAAATGAAGGTGAATGACATTTTCAGAGGTTGGTCCCATCACTTCAAGGCAAATAGATGGGGAAACAATGAAAACAGTGACAGACTTTATAATCTTGGGCTCCAAAATCACTACAGAATGGTGACTGCAGCCATAAAATTAAAAGACGCTTGCTCCTTGGAAAACAGGTATGACCAACCTAGACAGCAATATTAAAAAGCAGAGACATTACTTGGCCAACAAAGGTCCATCTAATCAAAGTTCTGGTTTTTCCAGTAGTCACGTATGCATATGAAAGTTGGACCATAAAGAAAGCTGAGCGCCGAAGAACTGATGCTTTTGAACTGTGGTGTTGGAGGAGACTCTTGCGAGTCCCTTGGACTGCAAGGAGATCAAACCAGTCAATCCTAAAGGAAATCAGTCCTGAATATTCATTCAAAGGACTGATGCTGAAGCTAAAACTCCAACATTTTGGCCCCTTGATACAAAGAACTGACTCAGGAAAAGACCCTGATGGTGGGAAAGATTGAAAGCAAGAGGAGAAGGGGATGACAGACGATGAGATGGTTGGATGGCATCACCGCCTCGATGGACATAAGTTTTAGCAAGCTCCAGGAGTTGGTGATGGACAGGGAAGCCTGGCGTGCTGCAGTCCATGGGGTCACAAAGAGTTGGACACGACTGAGCGATAACTGATTCACTTGGTTGTACAGAAGAAACTAATACAATACTGTAAATCAACTATACTCCAATAAATTTTTTTAGAAAGAAAAAAAATTTTAATGATGCCAACAAATTAGATAAGGTACATGAAATGGATAAATTCTTAGGAAGAAACTACTAATACTGACTCAAGATAAAATAGTAACTCTGAACAGGTCTATGGTTAAGTAAGGAGACTGAATTAGTAACCAAAAATTCCCAGAAAGAAGAGCGCAGGCCCACATGGTAGTGAATTCTACCAAATGTTTAAAGAAGAACTAATGCCAATCCTTCATGAACACTTCCACAAAAATCAGAAGCCTTACCTTGATATTAAACCAGATAAAGATATCACAAGAAAAAAACTATATATAAAATCCAAAAACTTCTAATGATAAAACACTCAACAAAACTAGGAATAGAAGGAAACTTTTTTGGTCTAAAAAAATTATGAAAAACCATAGCTAACATCATAATTAATGGTGAAAGATTGAGGGTTTTCCCAAGATCAACAGATATATTTAAATGAAATGTTAACAAATATTCAAATAATCCAAAAGGAGGCAGAAAATGGGCAATAGAAGAATGAAAAAGAGACAAAATATAAATAATAAAATGGTACACCTAAATATAAACATATTGATAATGTGTGGATGATCTAAACACATTTATGAAAATAGAGATCATCCTCAATGAAATAAATCAGAGGACCTACGTAAATAGAGAAATACACTATGTTTATGAATTGGAAAATTCAATATTATAGCTGACCCTTGAACAACATAGGTTTGAACGGTACAGGTCCACTTATACGTGGATTTCTCTCAGTAAATACAGATGCAGTTCTACACGATCCACGGATAGCTGACTCAGCAGATGTGCGGCTACAGATATAGACGGCCAACTACAGTTATACACAGATTTTTGACTGCACAGAGGGTCAGCACCTCTAACTCCTACATTGCTCAAGGGTCAACTGTAGTTAACGTGTAAATTCTACCTAAATCTGTAGATTCAATGCAATCAAAGTAAGCTTTTTTAATTCCAGCAAGCTGAATCTGAAACTTAAGTGAAAAGGCAAAGAAACGAGAATAGAAAAAAACAATTCCTAAAAATAAGAATAAAGTTGGAAAATTCAAAACACTTGATTTAAGACTTAGAGCTGTACTGGTGAATGAATAGATCCATGGAACAGAACAGAGTCCAGAAAAACTCTCAAGTATGGCCAGTTGATTTTTGACAAATGTACAGATAATTCTATTGAGAAAGGATAGGCTTTTCAACAACTCATGTTGGAACAACTGGACACCCGTGTGCAAGAAACAAACAAAAAGTACCCTCAACCTAAGCCTCATACTTTATACAAAAACTCAAAACGGATCACAGATTTTAACATAAAACTATAAAAATTTTAGAAATAACACTAGAGAAGAAGTATATAATCTGGGAGAAAGTATAACCCCTCAAAGAAAAAAACTGAGAAGTTGGATGTCATCAACAAGAAAACTTTTGCCCTATAAAAGACATTTCAGAGACAGAAAAGATCAGTTACAAAGTAGTAGAAAATATCTGGAAATTACATATCTGAAAAAAGACCTGGATGCAAAATACATAAGGAATAACAATCCAGGAAATAATAATAATAATCCAGGCTTGGGTAAAATGATTTTGCTTCAAAGTCATTATGGTTTTTCACCATTATTGTATTTCAGTATATGTTCTTTCAATTTTCATATAACCCTACCTACTTGCCAACAATATTAACAGAATGCAAACCTTACTGATTGCAACAGTAAGAAACCAACAAACAATCCAATTTTTTAAATGGGAAAAAGATAAAGACAGATACTTCACCAAAAAGGATATACAGATGGCAAATAATCAAATGAAATGATGCTTAGCATCATTATCCATTCAGTTCAGTTCAGTTCAGTAGCACAGTCGTGTCTGACTCTTTGGGACCCCATGAATCGCAGCACGCCAGGCCTCCCTGTCCACCACCAACTCCCAGTTTACCCAAACTCATGTCCATCGAGTGGGTGATGCCATCCAGCCATCTCATCCTCTGTCGTCCCCTTCTCCTCCTGACCCCAATCCCTCCCAGCATCAGGGTCTTTTCCAATGAGTCAACTCTTCACATGAGGTGGCCAAAGTATTGGAGTTTCAGCTTCAGCATCAGTCCTTCCAATGAACACCCAGGACTGATCTCCTTTAGGATAGACTGGTTGGATCTCCTTGCAGTCCAAGGGACTCTCACGAGTCTCCTCCAACACCACAGTTCAAAAGCATCAATTCTTTGGCACTCAGCTTTCTTCACAGTTCAACTTTCACATCCATACATGACCACTGGAAAAACCATAGCCTTGACTAGACGGACCTTGGTTGGCAAAGCAATGTCTCTGCTTTTCAATATGCTGTCTAGTTTGGTCATAACTTTCCTTCCAAGGAGTAAGTATCTTTTAATTTCATGGCTGCAGTCACCATCTGCAGTCATTTTGGAGCCCAAAAAAATAAAGTCTGACACTGTTTCCCCATCTATTTCCCATGAAGTCATGGGACTACATGCCACGATCTTAGTTTTTTCTGAATGTTGAGCTTTAAGCCAACTTTTTCACTCTCCACTTTCACTTTCATCAAGAGGCTTTTGAGTTCCTCTTCACTTTCTGCCATAAGGGTGGTGTCATCTGCATATATGAGGTTACTGATATTTCTCCTGACAATCTTGATTCCAGCTTGTGCTTCTTCCAGCCCAGCGTTTCTCATGATGTACTCTGCATATAAGTTAAATAAGCAGGGTGACAATGTACAGCCTTGACGAACTCCTTTTCCTATTTGGAACCAGTCTGTTGTTCCATGTCCAGTTCTAACTGTTGCTTCCTGACCTGCATGCAGATTTCTCAAGAGGCAGGTCAGGTGGTCTGGTATTCCCATCTCTTTCAGAATTCTCCACAGTTTATGGTGATCCACACAGTCAAAGGCTTTGGCATAGTCATTATCCATTAGGGAAGTAAAAATTAAAACCAAAATGAGATACCACTAAAGACTTATTAGAAAGACTAAAATAAAAGGTACTGACACTATTAAGTGTTGACAAGGATGCAAAGTAATTGGAACTTCCATATATTTCTGATGGGAATGCAAACTAGTATGGCCATGCCACTCCGTGAGAACAGTTTGGCAGTTTCTTACAACATTAAACACACATTTACTATATGATCCAACAATTCTACTCCTAGGTATTTACACTAGAGACATCAACTTATAGTCACACAGAAACTGGTGTGTTTCTAGCAGCTATACTGAAAAATCACCAAAAACTAGAAATAAAATTTCCTTCAACAGGTGAACTGTGATATATCCATAAACATAATACTACTCAACAATCAAAAGGAACTATTGCTACACTGTTGAACATGGATAAACCTCAATGGCATTATACTGAGTGAGTGTATTTACATGATATTCTAAAAAAAACAAAAGTCTACAGTGATGCAGAACAAATCAGAGGCTGCCCAGGGCTGGGGTGAAGGGAGAGTGTAATTGTAATTACTTTTTGTAACAAGGCCAGATGATCAAGTTTTGGGGTAGTGGAGCTGTTCTGTGTTCTGATTGTGTGGTGGGTGGACATGAGAAGTCTTTTATGTGTTAAAGCTCACATAACTGTACATCAAAAACAACACCAATTATGGTATGTTAATTTTTTAAATTAAAAAAAAAAAAAGACTCATCTGGGCAGGGTCTATCCACATAAAACAAAAAAAACTATGGGCAGAGAAAAGAGCCCTTGGAAAGATGCAGGCAGGTACTCTATGTGTACCAGACCAAACAAGGTCTAGTCTTCCTTCCTAATAGGTCATCTGCAACTGATGAGACAGACAAAGAGAGAAACGGAGCAGCACTGAGAATGACTTAAAGAGCGGGGGAAAGGAAAAAAAGAGATGAGTCAATACAGCAGTAAAGGCAAGACCTATGAGCTTTACGTATAGAAAGCCATAAATCCCCCTTTTATCCTTGCTTTTTGTTGATTTATTTCTCTATTCCCTGGGAAGAGCTTCATAGGAAAACAGAAAAAAGCAGCCTGAAGGAAACAGGGCAAAGGGCAGGAGAATCTCCCTCCAAACTGAACTCCACAGTATAGCCCTCCTACATCGCGTTCTGTCACCATGACTGAGATCCCTGTTCAAAGGTTCAATATTTTCCATGGTTTTATAAAACACAGGGTGATAAAAAACATAGCTGGAAATTCCAGTACTGATTCATCTCACAAGTGCGTGATACTAAATGCTTGATACATCTTGTTTTTTCAGTTTCTAATTCAATAATCTGGGTATAGCACTCTCAAGGGACACTTAGATACACCACCCAGATCCCAGAAATAGTGTGAGAGGCTCAGGAAAAATGATTTTGCTTCAAAGTCATGGTTTTTCACCACTATTGTATTTCAGTATAGAGTCTTTCGATTTTTATATAACCCTACCTACTTGCCAACAATATTAACAGAATACAAATTTAAAAGGAGGGGGTTGTTATTCGTGATTCAGTGGATGCAAGCATGTCGAGGGGAGTTTGCTATCACCCTATCCCCAGGAGAACCCTTTCCCATTCATAATCAGAAACCGTCATCGAACTCTACAGATGAAGGAATCAGCTTTAGCAATTATTAATCAACAAAGTATGTACACTGATTTCCCACTGAGTGCAAGACCATGTGTTGGTTCCTCAGTGGTGACAACAAGATAAAATGTCAGCCACCAAGATGTATTAACCTCATGCAGTGAAAACCACACACACACATACACACACACACAGAATTGTGAGAGAAGGAACAACCAACCAGCTAATCCCTACCCTTAAGAAAACTAAACTGTAAGTAAGGAGGGATGATGAAGGCATTTGGAAAAGACCTAGGAAGTGGGGATCAGCTCAAAGGGCACATTCAATCCCATGGCCATCTTTTGGGCTGAAACAAAGGCACACAAAGAAAGGAGTCTCTTGAGTTCATCAGGGCGAGTTCACAGAGAAGTGAAGTCTGGGGGAGGGGAACCCACACACAATATTGTGCCTGGAGAGGAGGGACAACCCATCTCTTAGGATGATGTGAGGCTGGAGGCAGCGGGGACTCCTGTGAATGTAGTTTTTATAAACAGCAGTTTACTGGCTCACAACTCCTTCCACTTTTGTAAATAATTTTCATTATTTAGATTACATACTTTATTTTTGCCTGTGGTATGATAATGAAAATGCCAATTTTAAAACACACATGCACACACACAACTTAAGACACTTTCAAAAAGTATTTACACAGCTGTGTTTTGTAGCATAATTTTGCAGATTAGCACAAGTTTCTAAGTAACAGAAACTTGTATGGAGCATGGAAAGCTCCTCTCACAAAGGCTTATCACAGTCCCCAGAAGAACCTTTGAATTTAATCCTAACAGTCCTGATTGGTACCTTCTCTTCCAACCAGGTACTGACTGCCAGGGAATCAAATCTGTTGACTGTATTGGGCTAAACATTACACAACCTGGTATCCTAGCTCATGTGTGACATGTGTACCTGGGACTTGTAAAATAGCTGGGAGAAGACTCTACTTAGACCTCCCTGGTGGACCAGTGGTAAAGAATCTGCCTGCCAACGCAGGGGACACAGGTTCAATCCCTGGTCCAAGAAGATTCCACATGCCGCAGAGCAACTAAGCCTGTGTGCTGCAATTACTGAAGCCCTCGCACCCTAGAGTCTGCGCCCTGCAACAGAAGCCACCGCAATGAGAATCCATGCACCGCAACGAGAGAGCAGCCCCACATCACCACAGCTAGAGAGGGCCCACACAGCACCCAAGACCTAGTGCAGCCAAAAATATTATTAAAAAAAAAAAAAGATGCTATTTAGTTACACTGTTTCAATTGCTTTGAGAATAAAATGGTTCTCACTACAAATTTTTAACAACTATCTTTTTCTCATCAGAAAATATTCTTTATAGAAATTGTGAAATCATATCCGCACGTACCTCTTACTATGCTCTGAAGAGACACATGGGTAATTGCCTAGAATCTACATATGGTGAATAGTCTAAGATGTTCACACAGACATATGAGCAGGGAAGCTGCATCTACCTAGAAGATTTTTAAAGTCTGCCATATTTACTGCTCTCCAGCCGTAGTTGTGCCTTCTCATTATTGGGGGTCACATTTCAGAGCTGTACCCTTGATCATAATTCTGGAACCTGAACTACTTTCTACCTGAACCAAAGATAACTCTAAGCTGACGACTGTTCTGGACTCCTTCCCCCCAGCCACTGTCCTCTAGCTCTTATTCACAAACAAAATGGTTATGTTTAGCCTGTACCCTCATCCTGGGGTAATGTCTTTCTCTTACCAGTAGGCCCTGATTTCTTTTCAGGCCACTGAATGTGGCCCTAAGGGGAAAAAACCTATTCCCCACTCCTAACTCTTTCAAGCTGTGTGGTCTTAGCATGGCACTTAACCTCTCTGAGCCTCCCCTCAAGTACAGACAACAATGGCACATGCCTTATAGGATTAAGTAGGATAACAAACACACCACTCGGAATACAGTGCAACATAAGAATGTTCATCAAAATGTTTGCACCTTGTTTTATGTCCCTGGATATGTTTTAGTGTTTCCTGGTTTATAGTCCATGGGAACTGGAACAGAATTTGTATCCTGCTGTTGTGCTGGGAAAAAAAAGTGCTCATCAAACACTAGCTCCCGATGACATGGCAGGGGGACCTGGTTACAACAGCAGTGGTAGTAATATTTCCTTATCCCCACCAGTATGTGTCTTTGATGAGTGGTAGTAATTTGTTCTTGGAGAAGGCAATGGCAACCCACTCCAGTACTCTTGCCTGGAAAATCCCATGGACAGAGGAGCCTGGTAGGCTGCAGTCCATGGAGTCGCTAGGAGTCAGACACGACTGAGCAACTTCACTTTCACTTTTCACTTTCATGCATTGGAAAAGGAAATGGCAACCCACTCCAGTGCTCTTGCCTGGAGAATGCCAGGGATGCGGGAACCTGGGGGGCTGCCATCTACGGAGTCGCACAGAGTCGGACATGACTGAAGCGACTTAGCAGCAGCAGCAGCAGCAGTGATTTGTTCTTAAAATAAGGGGTAACAGGAAGAGAGCAGAGGTACTCCTGGAGGCTCTGCAGCCAGGTGGTGATGTGGAGGGACAGTGTAAACACATTTTTTTTAATAACTTGATAACTAAGAAACAGGGACTGTGTGAAACACAAGCCTAGCCTAATTAGATAAGTTCCAGAAATTAGGAATTTACTGAAAACTTCACTGAAATGCTCCACTAATTTGCAGCAAGTTCATTCTGAATGTGTCAACTAGAATACATTCACATAAATAAAACAGCATTACTGTATTTTTTAAATTATTGGTTGATTGATTTGGTTTTGCCGGGTCCTAGCTGCAGCATGCGGGATCTTTAGTTGTGGCATGCAGGATCTATTTCCCAGTGCAGGGACTGAACCTAGGCCCCCTGCATTGGGAGCATGGAGTCTTAGCCACTGGACCACCAAGGAAGTCCCCCAAACAGCATTAATTTAAACTGCTTTCTAAGCTAAGACAGTGTTTCCCTGTAGTGGTTCTTAGTGTCCCTGCTTTAATGCATGTGCAGGCAGCTTGATTTGTGTCTGCAAGTAATTTTTTAGTGCTGCTGAGAGCTTTTAACATAACTCTGAAGCAACTGTACTCTTATATCAGGTCAGCCCTGCACCGTTCTGTCCTGTGTTCATTAAGCACCCAGCAGGTAAAGATACAGCAGGGACACACAGAAGAATAAAACGTAGTTACAGGCCTGAAGAAGTTTATAGTTTAGAAAGGAAGGGAATTCACAGGAATACTAAATCTTTTATAAAGTGTATCATGGAAATCAGGAGTTTAAGACAGCAGCACAGGAAGAGCCTGAACTTACCTCCTTCTATGGACACAACAAATTGACAGCTACATATGGAATAACTGTTCTCCAAAAAGGACCCAAGGACTACATAAACAGTGGCTTCATAACCAAAAATAGAGATGCACCAAGACTAGTAAGAGGCAGAGACTGAGTCTCACCCGGGAACCCCGAGAGGTACGGTGCCCTGCGGGAGTAAAGAGATAGACAAAATACAAAATTCCCCCTTGAGGAGAGAAAGGACTATGTCACACATTTGGTCTCACACCAGAAAAAAAAAAAGAGCCCCCAAAATGGCTGGTTTCTAAAATCAACAGGAAGTAAGTCCAGGGAACCACAGAACTGTAGGGAACTGAGAATCTGCTCTTAAAGGAGTGCAGACCACTGACCCTGAGACCCAGCAAAGAACCAACAGTGTAGAAAGTGCCAGGACCATAAGTGATGGAGAACCACCCACTACCCCCACAGCAGCTGCCAGAAAGGCGGGAACCTTCAGGAACGTTCTCTGGTGTTCATCTCATTCTAACTTGCTGGTGACAGAGCTGGCGGACACCATTTGTCCAGCACCACCCCACACCCACATGGTGTGGCAGCACAGGCCTGCCATGACCTCAAGGGCAAGCATGAGGGGTGCCCCCTGAGCGCTGCACTGTGAAGGGCAGAGGAGACTGCACTTCCGGGCCCCACAGATCATCTCCCTCATAATACTACACATTCCAGACTGGGAGAGGCAGCCCTTTCATCTAATGCATACAGACAAATAAAAAGAGTCAGGCAAAATGAGGTGACTTAGAAAGTTGTTCCAAACCAAAGGAAAAAACAAATCCCCAGAAAAAGACCTAACAAAATGGAGATAAGCAACCTAATTGATAAAGGATTCACAGTAATAGTCATAAAGGTGCTCACTGATCTCGGGAGAAGAATGGATGGACGCAGTGATAACTTCAAAGACATACAAAATACAAGAAAGTAACAAACAGAGGTTATGACTGAACTGAAGATACAACTGAGGGGCTCAACAGAGGACTGGATGAAGTAAAAGCACAAATCAACATGACAAAGCAATGGAAATCACTCACACAGGGCAGCAAGATGAAAAAAGAAGTTTTAAAAGGGAGGAAACCTTAAGGGACCTCTGGGACATCATCAAAGCAGAACAACATTCACATTGTAGGGGTTACAGAAGAAGAGAGAAAGGGTCAGAAAAAATATTTGAAGAAATTATGGCAGAAACTTTCCTAATCTGGGAAAGGAAACAAATATACAGCTCCAGGAAGCTCATAAAGTTACAAATAAAATGAATCCAGAAAGAACCACACCAAGACACATTAAAATTAAAATAGTAAAACTTAAGGATAAAGAGAATCTTAAAAGTAGCAAGAGGAAAACAACTTATTATATACAAGGGAAACCCCACAAAACTATTATTCAGTAGAAACTGTCTAGGTCAGAAGGGCATGGCATGATATATTCAAAAGGCTGAAAGGAAAAGACTACCAACCAAGCATCCTCTACCTAGCTAGCAATGTTATCTTTCAAAATTTAAGAAGAGATCAAGAGTTTCCCAGACAAGCATCACCAGCCCTACAAAAAAAAATGTTAAATGAACTTTTTAAGCAGAAAAGGCCATAACTAAAAATACATGAAAGAAAAAAATTTCAGTGGTAAAGGCAAATATGTAGTAAAGGTTGTAAATCAACTACTTAAAAAGCTTGTATGAAAGTTAAACAAAAGTAGCAAAAATCAGTAACTACAGTATCTACTTGAGGGGAAAAAATACAAATTTGTAAATTATGAAATATGGGGAAAGAATAGAGTTTATATCAGATTGGTACAAAAGTAATTGTGGTTCAGACCATGACTTTTAAATCATTAAACTAGACTCAAAAACATCTTTATTAATCAAAATAGGAACCATTACAATCAAACATTTTTGCCAATGAAAATCCGTGCTTTGGGATTTGACAAACTCTTGGAAAGCATTTTCTGCCTCCTGCTGGTTGTGGAAACATTCTCCCTGAAAAAAGTTGTCAAGATGTTTGAAGAAGTGGTATTCGGTTGGTGAGAGGTCAGGTGAATATGATGGATGAGGCAATACTTTGTAGCTCAATTCATTCAACTTTTGAAGCATTGGTTGTGCGATGTATGGTCGGGTGTTGTCATGAAGAATTGGGCCCATTCTGTTGATCAGTATCAGCTGAAGCACTGCAGTTTTCGATGCACCTCGTCAATCTGCTGAGCATACTTCTCAGATGTAACAGTTTCACCAGGATTCAGAAAGCTGTAGTGGATCAGACAGGCAGCAGAACACCAAACAGTGACCATGACCTTTTTTGGGTGCAAGTTTGGCTTTTGGAAGTGCTTTGGAGCTTCTTCTTGGTCCAACCACTGAGCTAGCTGTCACCAGCTGTCGTACAAAATCCATCTTTCATTGCAGGTCTCAAACTGATGGAGAAACAGTTCATCGTTGGTGCATAGAATAAGAGACTGTGACACTTCAAAACAACAATTTTTTGATTTGCGGTCAGCTCATGAGCACCCACTTATTGGCCTTTTTCACCTTTCCAATTTGCTTCAAATGTTGAATGACCACAGAATGGTTGATGCTGACTTCTGTGGAAACTTCTCATGTAGTTGTTTGTAAGAGGATCAGCTTTGATGATGCTCTCCACTGATCATTGTCAACTTCTGATGGCTAGCCACTATGCTCCTCATGTTCAAGGCTCTCGTTTCCTTCCCGAAATTTCTTTGTGAATCACCACTGCACTGCACATTCATTAGCAGTTCCTGGGTGAAATGCGCTGCTGATGTTGCAAGTTGTCTCCACTGCTTTACAACCCATTTTGAACTTGAATAAGAAAATCATTCGAATTTTCTTTTTGTCTAACATCATTTCTATAGACTAAAGTAATTATGAACAGCAAATAAGTTATGCAGAAAAACAAAGAAAGGTGCATTAAAATGATGTATAACATAACCACATTTAAGAATGTATTCCAATGTCAAAGGGTAAAGTTCAATAATGCAAAACCGCAATTACTTTCACAACAACCTAACAGACTACATTTGAACATAGGTGACCATCAACTTAGGATAAACTACCATATATATATATGTGTGTGTTTGTATATGTACATATCGTTATACATATGTTGTTATATATGAACCTCATAGTAACCAAAAACTAAAAACTTGTAATGTGTGTATGTTAAGTTGCTTCAGTCATGTCCAACTCTTTGCAAGCCTATGGACCAAAGCCTACCAGGCTCCTCTGTCCATGGGATTATCCAGGAAAGGATACTGGAGTGGGTTGCCATGCCCTCCTCCAGGGGATCTTCCTGACCCAGGGATTTTTCCCAAGTCTCTCATGTCTCTTGCATTGGCAGGCAGGTTCTTTATCACTAGCACCACCTGGGAAGCACCGAAACTTATACTAGATACACACAAGAGAGGAAGGAATCCAAACACAAAACTAAAAAAAGTCTTCAAACCACAAGGAAAAAGAACAAGAAAAAAGGAAGAAAAACGGCAAAAACAACGCAAAAAAATTAACAAAATGTCACTAAGTCATATCTATCAATAACTACTATAAATGTAAATGACTAGACTAAGTTCTTTAATCAAAACACACAAAGTAGCTGAATGGATAAAAAATAAGACTCACCTATATACTGCCTGTAAGAGATCCACTTCAGATCTAAACACATACACAGAGACTGAAAGTGAAGAAATGGAAAAAGATATTCCATGCAAATGGAAATGAAAAGAAAGCTGGGGTAGCAATACCTGTGTCAGACAAAACAAGCTTTAAAACAAAGACAAGGCAGTGCATTGCATAGTGATCAACTCCAACAACAGGACGTAACATTTGTAAATACACAGGCACCCACAGAGAAGCACCTACATACATAAAACAGGATTAACAGACATAAAGAAGAGAAATAACAGCAATACAATAATGATAGGAAACTTTAATACCCTACTTAAATCAACGGCTAGAAAGACCACCCAGACATAAAATCAATTCAAAAAGTTTAGCCTTAAATAACACATTAGACTAGACTGACCTTGGTAAACAGACCCAGAACATTTGAACCAAAAACAGCAGAATGTGCATTTTTTTCAAGAGCAGGTGGAACATTTTCCAGTACAGATCCCATGTTAGACCACAAAGCAGGTCTCAATAAATTTAAGACTGATATCATATCAAGCATCTTTTATAACAACAGTATGAAACTAGATATTACTAGCAAGATGACATACAAACATATGGAGATTAAATAGGCTATTAAACAACCAATAGGCAAACAAAGAAATCAAATAGGAAATCAAAATACTCCTTGAAACAAATGAAAATAAAAATACAATGTTCCAAAAAATCCACAAGACACAGAAAAAGCAGTTTTAAGAAGAAAATTTGTAGCAATATAAGCTTATCTCAAGAAATAAGAAAAATCTCAAATAAACTATTTTTACAAGTAAAGCAACTAGAAAAAGTAAAACACTCAAGGCCCAAAGTTAGGAGAAATCAGAGTGAGACTGAAACAAAGACTAAAGCAATGGAGAATACCAATAAAATTAAGATCTGGCTCTTTGAAAAGACAAAATTGATAAACCTTCAGTCAGTCTTATCAAGGAAAAAAAAGGCAAGACCCCAAATAAATAATACCAGGAATGACAGAAGAGAAATTACAACCAATATCACACACCAAAAAGAAAAGGATCTTAAGAAAATACTATGAAAAATAATATATCAACGAATTGGACAATCTAGAAGAAGTTGATAAATTCCTAGAAAAACACAAGCTGCTAGAACTAAATCATGAATAAATCAATTACTAATAATGAGAACAATCAGCAGTCAAAAAACTCCCACACACAAAATCCAGGACTAGACGGCTTCACAAGTGAATTATACCAAACATTTAAAAAGGAGTTAATACCTATCTTTCTAAAACTATTCCAAATAATTAAAGAGGAAGGTATGATTCCAAACCCATTTTTATAAAACAGCATAACCATGACATCAAAAAGAAAATTATAAGCCAACATCACTGATGAATTTAGATGCAAAAATCCTCAACAAAACACTAGCAAACCAAATCCAATGATATAGTAAAAGGATCATACATCATAATTAACCAGGATTTATTTCAGGAATGCAAGGATAGCTCAACATCTGCAAATCAATGTGATACACCACATTAATGAAGGCTAAAAATCGTATTTTCATCACAATAGATGCATAAACAGTTTTTGACAAAATTCAACATCCCTATATAATTTTAAAATCTCCCACCAAACCACGTAGAGAGGCAACATGCCTCAACATAATAAAAGTTACATATGACAAAACCCATAGCTAACATCTTTACTCAATGGTGAAAAGCTAAAAGCTTTTCCTCTAAGATCAGAAATAAAACAAGGATAACCACTTTCACCACCCCTTCTCTCAAGAGGGTATTAGAAGTCCTAGCCACAGCATCTAGGCAAGAAAAAGAAATACAAGGCATTTAAATTGGAAAGAAAGAAGTAAAACTGTCACTGTTTGCAAATGACATGATACTATATATTAAAAACCCTAAAGATGCCACCAGAAAGGGCCCAGCCCTACCCATCAATGAACAGACACAAGCCCCAGCACAACCACAGCTGCACCCTGCTGTGGCAAGATCCTTGCCACAGACCAGCAGTCCATAGCCAGCCCCCGGGCCTCCTGGGCCCAACAATCACCCACTGGCAGACCAATACCAGGCCTGAGACACCTTGTGCCCTTCGGCCACCCACCGCAGAATCCGACCCCACTCCTCAGTGGGCTGACACAAGCTTCAAGACCCTCTGGGCCTCACAGTCAGCTGTGTGAGAAAACAGCTCCTCCCATCGACAGTCTGACATTAGCTCTGGGATCCATGAGCCTGCAGCCAGAGACTCCAGGACCCAGCTTCACCCACCAGTGGGCAGGAACTAGCCCCAGAAACGCCATGGCCCCAGTCATACACACCAACAGGTAGACACTAGCCCCAGGATCACTACAGCCCTGCAACCTGCCTTGTCAAGACCCAGCCAACACACCAGCAGGCCAGCACCAGTCTGGGGAGCAAACAGGCTCCAGCTCTGCCCACTAGCAGGCCAACTCCATTCTGGAACATCTTGACCCCTCTAGTCTATGGCCCTTGGAGCCAACTCCACTCACAGCAAGCAGATACCAGCTTTGGGATCCCTAGAACCCTGCAGTCAGAGGCTGGGGACCAAGTTCCACTCACCAGTAGAAACAGCACTGGCACCTCCTGGGCCCCAGCAGCAAGCCAACACCAGCTTTGAGATACCCTGAACTCCTCAAACAGCCACCTCAGGATCCAGTCCCACCCTCCAGCCCCAAAGTGGGCGAGTACCAGCTTTGGGACACTCTGGAACCCACAGCCAGCCATGTCAGGAACTGCTACACTCCCAACCCAAACCCCAAACAAAATAGCACGCCAACACTAGATCTAGGAAGACTTGGCTCTGCAATCATCCACCTCAGAACCCAGCTCTGCCCCATGAGTGAGCCAGCATTAGCCCTGGGACCTGCCAGGGTTCTACAACCAGCTGCATCATCACTTGGCCCTACCAACCAGTGTCCAGCAGCCTCCACACAAGGCAGGGCCTGGCAAACAACCAGATTAGGGACCAATCACGACTACCAGGCAGCCCACAGTAGTCAGCCCACCACAAAGAAGGACCCATGCAACCCACAGAGGGGGCACTCCTGGAGCATATGGCTCTGGTGACCAGAGGGAAGTGCACTGCTGTGATTCATAGGCCATATCCTACAGAAGCTCACTTCACAAAGGTCAGGAAACATAACCAACCTAGTAGAAACATAGAAATAAAAACAGAAAATTAAGAAAAATGAGTCAACAGAGGAACATGTTCCAAATGAAGGAACAAGACAAAACCTTAGAAGAATTAAATGAAGTAGAGATGGGCAATCTACTTGAGAAAGAATTCAAGCTAATGATCACAAAGATGATCAAAGAACTTGGGAGAAAAGTTGATAAACAGAATCAGAAGTTAGAACTTTTAAATAAAGAGTTAGAAAACACTGAGTTGGTTAAAAGGTTTGCTCCGTTTTTTCAGTAAGATGGTTCTAATAGCTCTTAGTTGTCTTTAACTTCATTCAAAACAATTTTATTAGATTCTATTGTGACAGCTGTCATATGAGCATGCATTTAAAAACATTTATCAAAATTGCTGTATTTTGTGTATCCATGTTAATATTGAAGATGGGAGGAAAAAGCAACATTTTTGGTATATTATGTTTTATTATTTCAACAAAGGTAAAAATGCAACTGAAACACATACAAAAAAAGATGTGTGCAGTGTATGGGGAAGGGAAGATGCTGTAACTGATCAAATGTGTCAAAAGTGGTCTGTGAAGTTTTTCATGCTGAAACTTTCTCATTTAACAAAGCTCCACAGTTGGGTAGATCAGTGGAAGTTGATAGCAATCAAATAGAGACATTAACTGAGAACAAGCAACATTATACCATGCAGGAGATGGCCAACAAACTCAAAACAGTCAAGTCAAGCACTGAAAATCATCTGCACCAGCCTAGTTATGTATATTGCTTTGATGTTTGGATTCCACATAAGTTAAGCAATAAAAACCTTTTTAACCATATTTCCGCATGTGGTTCTCCACTTAAACATAATGAAAACGTTCCACTTGTAAAACAAATTGTGACAGGCAATGAAAAGTGGATATTTTATAAATAATGTGGAATGGAAGAGACAGTGGGGCAACTGAAATGAACCACCACCACCAACCACACCAAAGGCCAGTCTTCAACCAAAGAAGGTGATGCTGTGCATATGGTGGAACTAGAAGGAGTCCTCTATTATGACCTCCTTCTTTAAAACCAAACAATTAATTCCAACAAGTACTGCTCCCAATTAGACCAGCTGAAAGTAGCACTTGACAAAAAGCATCCAGAATTAGTCAACAGAAAATACATAATCTTCCATCAGGATAACAACGATGGCATGTTTCTTTGGTGACCATGTAAAAACTATTACAACCGGGTTGGGAAGTTCTGATTCATCCACTATATTCACCAGACTGCATCTTCAGATGTTCATTTATTTTAGTCTTTACAAAATTCTCTTTTAATGGAAAATTTCAATTCCCTGGAAGACTGTAAAAGGCACCTGGAACAGTCCTGTGCTTAAAAAGATAAAAAGCTTTGGTAAGATGGAATTATGAAGTTGCCTGAAAAATGGCAGAAGACTGTGAAACAAAGCCATGAACATGTTGTTCAATAAAGTTCTTGGTGAAAATGAAAAATATATCTTTTTTACTTAAAAACTGAAGGAGTTTTTTGGACAACCCAATATAAAGAATCAAAAACAGAGGTGAAAAATATACTAGAAGGAATTGATAGTTGATTAAATGATTCAGAGGAACAGATCAGTGAGCTATAAGATAGTAGTGGAAATCACTTAAGTTGAACAGAAAAAAGAAATAAAAACAAATGAGAACAGTTTACAAGATCTCTGGAACAACATCATGTTGTTGTCCCAGATTAGTAAACATCATGTTTACTAATAGTCACAGGATAGGGGTTCCAGAAGGAGAAGAGAGAGAGAGAGAAAGGGGCAGAAAACATATCTGAAGACCCAATAGCTGAAAATTTCCCTAACCTTGGAAAGGTAACAGACCTCCAAGTTCAAGAAGCACATAGAGTCCCCAAAGGATCAGCCCAAAGAGGCCTGCATGAAGATGCATTGTAATTAAAATGGCAAAAATCAAAGATAAAGACAGACTATCTAAAGCATCAAGGGAAAAATCAACAAGTTGTGTATAAGGAACTCCCAGGAAGCCATCAGTTTACTCTTTAGCAGAATCTCTGCAGGTCAGAACAAGGTAACACAATATATTTAGAGTGCTGAAAGGGGAAAAACCTACAGCCAAGTACACTCTACCCATCAAGGCTTTCACTCAGATTTGTTGGAGAAATCAAAAGTTTTAAGACAAGCAAAAGCTGAGGCTAAGAGTCAACTCACTGGAAAAGATCCAAATGCTGAGAAAGATTGAGGGCAGGAGGAGAAGGGCGTGACAGAGGATTAGATGGTTGGATGGCATCTCTAACTCAATGAACATGAGTTTGAGCAAACTCCAGGAGACAGTGAAGGACAAGGAAGCCTGGCATGCCACAGTTCACGGGGTCACAAAGAGTTGGACATGACTTGGAAACTAACCAACAATGAAAGTTAAAAGAGCTTGCTGCTGCTGCTGCTCAGTCACTTTAGTCGTGTCCGACTCTGTGCAACCCCCAAGACGGCAGCCCACCAGGCTCCCCCGTCCCTGGGATTCTCCAGGCAAGACCACTGGAGTGGGTTGCCATTTCCTTCTCCAATGCATGAAAGTGGAAAGTGAAAGTGAAGTCGCTCAGTCGTGCCTGACTCTTAGCGACCCCATGGACTGCAGCCTACTAGGCTCCTCCGTCCATGGGATTTTCCAGGCGAGAGTACTGGAGTGTGGTGCCATTGCCTTCTCAATAAAACAGCTTAGCAACACCAAACAGATCTTCACAAGAAATGTTAAAGGGACTTCTCTAAGCAAAAAAGGAAAGGTCACAATCAGAAACAGGAAGCTCATCAATAAAGGCAAATATACATTAAAGGTAATAAACCAACTATTAATAACTACAAAGCTAGTAGGAAGGTTAAAAGACAAAAGTAGTAAAAGCATCTATAGCCACAATAAGCAGTTAAGTGATATAGCAAACACACAGATTGCAAGCAAACAGACTTTAATTGAAAATAGACTAAATGTTCCAATCAAAGACATAGGGTGACTGAACAGACACAAAAACAAAACCCAAATCTATGCTGCCCATAAGAGATTCACTTCAGATCTAAAAACACACATGGACTGAAAGTGAAAGGTTGGGAAAAAATATTCCATGAAAATAAAAATCAAAATAAAGCCAAGGTAGCAATACTTTTGGGAGAAGGAAATGGCAACCCACTCCAATATTCTTGCCTGGAGAATCCCAGGGACAGAGGAGCCTGGTGGGCTGCTGTCTCTGGGATCACACAGGGTCAGACACTGTAACAAAGAAAGACACTACATAATGATGAAAGCATAAATCCAAGAAGAATTATAAATGTGTATGTATCCAACATAAGACCACCAAATACACAAAGCAAATATTAACAGACATCAAGGAAGAAACTGACAATAACACAATAATATTAACAGATTTTAACATCCCACTTACATTAATGGACAGGTCGTCCAGACCACAAATAAATAAATAAGAAAACACTGGCTTTAAATGACACTTTAGACCAGACTGACTTAATATTTCTGCAGAAACTAATGCCTGTGGCTGGCAATTTGTCATGTAAGTGATTACTGAAACATCTCTGGTCAATAACATTTGGATAACAAACACCATATTAATACATCTACAGTCAATAAGTTAATAGATTTGCAGAGAATATTACATCCAAAAGCAGCAAAATACACATTCCTTTCAAGTGCAAATGGAACATTCTCCAGCACTGATCACATACTAGGTCCCAAAACAAGCCTCAGTAAATTTAAGAAAATTGGAATTGTATCAAGTGTCCTGTCCCACAACAACACTATGAGACTAGAAATTAGAAGTCAACTACAGGAAAAAAGCAACTGCAACACACACAAACACATGGAGGCAAAACAATACACTACAGACCCACCAGCAGATCGTTGAAGACATCAAGGAAGCAGTAAAAAATAATAATAATTAACAAATCAATACCTGGAGAGAAGTGAAAACAAAAACAGAATGATCCAAAAATCTACGGGACACAGCAAAAGCAGTTCTAATTGGGAAGGTTATGAGGATACCTCATAAACAACCTCAGGAAACAACCTCATAAACATACCTCAGGAAACAAGGAAAAAATCTGAAACAACCTAACCTTACATCTAAAGGAACTATAAAAATGACAAAAGCTGGTTCTTTGAAAAGATAAACAAAGCTGATAAACCTTTAGCCAGCTCATTAAGAAAAAGAGGGGTGGGGGTCCAAATAATAATTTCAGAAATGAAAAGGGAGAAAGTACAACCAAGACCATATAAATACAAAGAATCATAGATCACTAGTATGAATAACTATTAATATATGCAGATAAAATAGACCATCTAAAAGAAATGAAAAAATTCATAGAAATGTATAATCTCCCAAGACTGAACAAGGAAGAAACAGAAAATGTGAACAGTAATGAAATTAAATCAGTAATTTTACAAACTCCAAAACAAAATAGACCAGGAGCAGACTGCTTCACAGTTGAATTCTACCAAACACTTAAGGAAAGTTAACATCCATTTTTCTCAAACTATTTCAAAAAACTGCAGAGGAAGGAATACTTCCAAACTCATTCTATGAGATCAGCATCATCCTCCTACCAAAACCAGTCAAATATATCATGAAAAAAATAAAATTACAGGCAAATACCACTGATGAACTTACAAAATACCTCAAATATCAGCAAGCCAAACTGAACAGATCCAATTAAAAGGATCATACACCACAATCGAGTGGGATTTATTCCAGAGATGTAAGGGTAGTTCAATATTTATAAAATCAATGCAATACATCACATTAACAAACTGAAGAATAAAAACCATATGATCATCTCAATAGATGCAGAACCTTCTGACAAAACTCAATATCCATCTACCATAAAAATCATACTCTCCATGAAATGGGTATACAGGGAACATACCTCAACATAACAAAGGTCATAAATGGTCTGTCCAAAACTAACATCAAACTCATCTGTGAAAAACTGAAAGTATTTCCTCTAACATCAAGAATAAGACAAAGGTGCCCAGTTTCACCACTTTTATTCAACATAGTATTAGAAGTCCAAGCCACAATCAGACAAGAAAAAAAATAAAAGGAACTTGAATTTGAAAGGAAGAAGTAAAGCTGCCACTGTTTGAAGATGACATGATACCTTCTAAATGTATACACTTATAAAACTATACATTCAGTTCAGTTCAGTCGCTCACTCGTGTCCGACTCTTTGTGACCCCATGAATCGCAGCACACCAGGCCTCCCTGTCCATCACCAACTCCCGGAGTTCACTCAGACTCACGTCCATTGAGTCAGTGATGCCATCCAGCCATCTCATCCTCTGTCATCCCCTTCTCCTCTTGCCCCCAATCCCTCCCAGCATCAGAGTCTTTTCCAATGAGTCTACTCTTCGCATGAGGTAGCCAAAGTACTGGAGTTTCAGCTTTAGCATCAGTCCTTCCAATGAACACCCAGGACTGATCTCCTTTAGAATGGACTGGTTGGATCTCCTTGCAGTCCAAGGGACTCTCAAGAGTCTTCTCCAACACCACAGTTCAAAAGCATCAATTCTTCCGCACTCAGCCTTCTTCACAGCCCAACTCTCACATCCATACATGACCACAGGAAAAACCATAGCCTTGACTAGACGAACCTTTGTTGGCAAAGTAATGTCTCTGCTTTTGAATATGCTATCCAGGTTGGTCATAACGTTCCTTCCAAGGAGTAAGCATGGTTACTTTCACGGCTGCAATCACCATCTGCAGTGATTTTGGAGCCAAAAAAACAAAGTCTGACACTGTTTCCACTATTTCCCCATCCACTTCCCATGAACTGATGGGACCAGATGCCATGATCTTAGTTTTCTAAATGTTAAGCTTTAAGCCAATTTTTTCACTCTCCCCTTTCACTTTCATCAAGAGGCTTTTTAAAAAAGTTCCTCTTCACTTTCTGCCATAAGGGTGGTGTCATCTGCATATCTGAGGTTATTGATATTTCTCCCGGCAATCTTGATTCCAGCTTGTGCTTCTTCCAGCCCAGCGTTTCTCATGACGTACTGTGCATATAAGTTAAATAAGCAGGGTGACAATATACAGCCTTGACGTACTCCTTTTCCTATTTGGAACCAGTCTGTTGTTCCATGTCCAGCTCTACCTGTTGCTTCCTGACTTGCATATAGGTTTCTCAAGAGGCAGGTCAGGTGGTCTGGTATTCCCATCTCTTTCAGAATTTTCCACAGTTTATTGTGATTCACACAGTCAAAGGCTTTGGCATAGTCAATAAAGCAGAAATAGATGTTTTTCTGGAACTCTCTTGCTTCTTTGATGATCCAACAGATGTTGGAAATTTAATGTCTGGTTCCTCTGCCTTTTCTAAATCCAGCTTGAACATCTGGAAGTTCACGGTTTACGTACTTTTGAAGCCTGGCTTGGAGAATTTTGAGCATGTGAGATGAGTGCAATTGTGCGGTAGCCTGAGCATTCTTTGGCATTGCCTTTCTTTGGGACTGGAATGAAAACTGACCTTTTCCAGTCCTGTGGCCACTGCTGAGTTTTCCAAATTTGCAGGCATATTGAGTGCAGCACTTTCACAGCATCATCTTTCAGGATTTGAAATAGCTCAACTGGAATTCCATCACCTCCACTAGCTTTGTTCATAGTGATGCTTTCTAAGGCCCACTTAACTTCACGTTCCAGGATGCAGACATCCTAGGTCTGTGATCACTCTAGGTGAGTGATCACACCATCGTGATTATCTGGGTCGTGAAGATCTTTTTTCTACAGTTCTTCTGTGTATTCTTGCCACCTCTTCTTAATATCTTCTGCTTCTGTTAGGTCCATACAATTTCTGTCCTTTATCGAGCCCATCTTTGCATGAAATGTTCCCTTGGTATCTCTAATTTTCTTGAAGAGATCTCTAGTCTTTCCCATTCTGTTGTTTTCCTCTATTTCTTTGCATTGATCGCTGAGGAAGGTTTTCTTATCTCTTCTTGCTGTTCTTTGGAACTCTGCATTCAGATGCTTATATATTTCCTTTTCTCCTTTGCTTTTCGCTTCTCTTCTTTTCCCAGCTATTTGTAAGACCTCTCCAGACAGCCATTTTGCTTCTTTGCATTTCTTTTCCATGGGGATGGTCTTGATCCCTGTCTCCTGTACAATGTCACAAACATCCGTCCATAGTTCATCAGGCAGTCTGTCTATCAGATCTAGTCCCTTAAATTGATTTCTCACTTCCACTGTATAATCATAAGGGACTTATTTTAGGTCATTAAAATACCCTAAAGACACCACCAAAAACTACAAAAGTGCACTGAATTTGGTTAAGGTGAAGGAAACAAAATTAACATATAGAAACCTGTTACATTTATATACACTAACAACAAACTATCAAAAAGAGAAATTAATAACATAATCCCATTAATAATCACATAAAAAAGAATTAAATCCATTCAGTTGCTCGGTAGTGTCTGACTCTTTGCGACCCCATGGACCACAGCACGCCAGGCCTCACTGTCCATCACCAACTCCCGGAGTTTACCCAAACTCATGTCCATTGAGTCTGTGATGCCATCCAATCATCTCATCCTGTCATTCCCTTCTCCTCCCGCCTTCAATCTTTCCCAGCATCAGGGTCTTTTCAAATGAATCAGCTCTTTGCATCAGGTGGCCAAAGTATTGGAGTTTCAGCTTCAACATCAGTCCTTCCAATGAACACTCAGGACTGAATGGATACAAAAAGAAGACCCCTATATATGCTGTCTACAAGAGACCCCACCTCAAAACAAGGGACACATACAGACTGAAAGTGAAGTCACAGGTATAGAGAACAAACTACTGATTGCCAGTGGAGAGACTGAAGAAGGAAGGGACAGATAGAGGTAGGGGATTAAAAGACACAAACTACTATGTATATGATAGATAAGCTTTAAGGATATACTGTATAGCGCAGGGACCACAGCCAATATTTTGTAATAACTTTATTTATTTATTTGGCTGCAAAAGGTCTTAGTTATGCCACATAGGATCATTAGTTGTGGCATGCAAATCCTCAGATGTAACCTGTGGGATTTAGTTCCCTGACCAGGGATCAAACCTATGCCCCCTGCATTGGAAGCACAGAGTCTTAGCCCCTGGACCTCCAGGAAAGTCCTGCAATGACTTTAAATGGAGCAGAATGTATAAAAATTGTGAAATACCTGAAACTAATATTGGAAATCAACAATACCTCAAAAAAATGACAACAAATAAGTTTTGGTGAGGGTGTGGAGAAAAAGGAAACATATGCGCCAGTACTGGAAATATGAGTTGGTACAGCCACTATGGAAAACAGTCTGCAGGTTCCTCAAAAAAAATTATATCAGATTGGTATAAAAGTTACTGTGGTTTAAGACCATGAATTTTAAATTATCGTAACTAAGCTCAAACACGTTTATTAATCAAAACAGGAACCATTATAATCAATACATTTTTGCCAATGAGAAATAAGTTTGCTTATTCCTGTAGTATAAAAATCCATGCTTCAGGATGTGACCAACTCTTGGAAAGCATTTTCTGCCTTCTGCTGGTTGCAGAAGTGTTTACCCTGCAAAAAGTTGTTGAGATGCTTGAAGAAGTGGTAGCTGGTTGGCAAAAAGGTCAGGTGAATACAGCAGATGAAGTAAAACTTTGTAGCCCAATTTGTTCAACTTCTGAAGTGTTGGTTGTGCAACTTGAGTTCAGGCATCATCATGGAGAAGAACTGGATCCATTCTGTAGAACAGTATCAGCTGGAGGCCTTGCAGTTTTCACTGCATCTCACTGATTTTGCTGAGCATAATTCCCAGATGTGATGGTTTCGCTGGGAATCAGAACTTTATAGTGGATCAGACCCAGCAGCAGAACACCAAACAGTGACCATGACCCTTCTTTTGGTGCAAGTCTGGGTCTGGGTAGTGCTCTGGAGCTTCTTCTTGGTCCAACCACTGAGCAGGTCATCCCTGGCTATTGTATAAAATCCACTCTTCATCACACGTCACAAACTGAGAAATGGTTCACTGCGTAGAACGAGAGAAGACACTTCAAAATGACAATTTTTTTTTTTTTTTGATTTGCAATCAGCTCACGAAGTACCCATTTATTGAGCTTTTTCACCTTTCCAATTTGCTTCAAATGCTGAATAACGGTAGAATGGTCAATGCTGAGTTCTTCAGCAACTTCTCACGTAGTTGTAGTGGTAAGAAGATCAGCTTCAATGATCCTCTCAATCAGTCACTGTCAACTTCTGATGCCTGGCCACTATGCTCCTCAACTTCAAGGCTCTCGTCTCCTCCGCAAAACTCCTTGAACCACCACTGCACTGTATGTTTCTTAGCAGTTCCTGGACCAAATGCATTGTGATGTTGCAAGCTGTCTCCGTTACTTTACAACTCATTTTGAACTCAAGTAAAAAAATTGCTCGAATTTGCTTTTTGTCCAACATCATTTTTTCAGCCTAAAATAAATATAAACTAAACAGCAAATAATGTCATTAGTAAAAAAAAAAAAAAAAAAGTGAGAAATGCACATTAAAATGATGTATAACATAACTACATTTATTTAAGAATGTATTCCAATCTCAAACAACAAAGTTCAACAATACAAAATCACAATTACTTTTGTACCAACCTAACAGAATTGCATTAGAATCCAGCAATTCCACTTTGGGATATTTATCCAAAGAGAATGAAAACACTAATTCTAAAATATGTACACCCCATGTTCATTGCACAGCATTATTTGCAACAGTTAACGATATGGAAACAACCTTAGTGTCCACTGATAGATGAATAGATAAGTAGATTTGGTATGTGTGTGTGTGTGTGTATATATATATATACATATATAAATATATTTATACACAACGGAATATTACTCAGATATATAAAAATGAAATCTTGCCATCTGTAACAACCTGGCTGGACCCAGAGAGTATTATGCTACATGAAATGAGTCAGAGAAAAACAAACACAGTATGATTTCATTTATTTCTATGATCCAAAAAAAAAAAAAAAACCAGAATCAGAGATTCAGAGAACAATTCTGGTGATTGCCAGAGGAGAGCGTGTTGGAAGAACAGGCAGAAGTAGAATAGTTGAAGGAGATTAGAGGTACAAACTTCCAATTATAAATACCTCACATGGATATAGTGTACAGCATAGGGACTATGGTTAATAATTCAGTAATAACTCTACACTGACAGATAGTAACCAGAATCATGATGATTTCATAATGTATAAAAATATGGAATCCCTATACTGCACACCTGAAACTAATATAGTATTTCAGGTCAATTACAATGCAATAAAGAATAATAAAGTGTATCATGCATGACAGTTCCAAGTTCAGATGAGGGTAAAATGGGAGCATGTTATCTTTCCACTCCAAAATCAAGCAAAATGAATACAATGTAGTTTAGAAAAACACCAGGAGAAATCAAACAAAAAAAAGAGAAATCAAACCAAAAAAATGAAATCAATCTTACATTGCATATGTCAAGAACAGAAACAGAAGAATCTGGTGGCACAGAAGAGTTCCTGACCCCACTCCACTGCTGTGGGCAATCCTGAGAAAAGACGAGAGCCAAGAAAACCCTGCACATTCCTACTCATGGGCTCCTAGCTGGAGGGAAGAAGGCTGGGGAGGCAAAACTCGTGGTCTTTAAGAAGCAGAATGAACGCCTCAGGAGCAGAATGCCACAGAACACCAAGGGTATGGGTAGAGATAAGAAGAGCCTGGAGTCTCTCATTTCTCAGGACACGTACCCAGCTCCTCTGGGGAGTGGGCCAGGGAAGTAACAGGACGCCAGGAGAGGAGCTGGAACCAGGCCCCCAGCAAGCACCCACGCCCTTGTCCTGGCTCAGCCCTTACCATCCAAGACCCCACATTCCCAGCACTCCACCTGCAACCCCAGGAGGAGACACAATGTTCCAAAAAGGTGGGCAGGACACCTGGGAGAATTTGCCCAGCCACCATCAAAGCCATACACAAGGCTCCTGTCAGATACCCAGCAGTGAAGAGAAACAGCCTGGCAAACATGCAGAGATGATTCGGGAGAAGCACAGGTCCAGCCTGTCTGAGCTAATGGAGCATTAGCTGAGAGTCCAGCCTTCGTGTCCTTGGTAAAAAGAGAACCAGTAAAGGTGCCTGACCAGGGGTTGGCAAAGAACTGCAGAATGTTATCAGTGTAAACCTCAAAGTGTGGTTTCAGGAAAAGTAAAACTGGTTGATTCCAGCATCTACTGTGGCAAACCCCAAGCTCATCACCAGCAACAAGCACAAGCAAGCACACCAATGTGGGAGCTGGCAACTCACACAGCAGTGGCCACAATGCAGTGGGGGCCAGGAGATCGGCTTCTAATGGGCAGCAACTGTGCTTCTGTCCCCACCCCCTCTGCCCGCCGGCTGTCCAGCCAGGGGGCAGAGGTTCGAGAACCTGATAACTTCCTGAGGCTGTTCTCATGGAGAGCTGGAGAGCCGTAGCTCCCCAGATGGAGGGCAAGCTGGGCACTCGACCTGAAACCTGCCCAACTCTAAAACCAATCAACCCTCTGGAAAGTCGCCCTGTGACCTTGGCCAAGGAAAAGTGCTCGCTCCTGTGCTATTTAAGTGTTCATCAGCACTAAACTGAGAAGAACATTTTTTTCTGGGATTGAAATCTGGCACCCTGGGGCTTCGGCCCAACGCAAATGTATTTCCTCAACTATGAAAACAGTCATCTAATTAAACACTAGCCAAAATAAGTGAAGAGAACTATATGTTCATCAGTTTAAGATGTTTTTTGGCATAGAAATTCCTACCCCACGCTCCCCCTAAAAAATGTAGTTTTAAAGAAAATCTGGCAAAACAATTAAGCCCTAATCACTTTGCCTTGATACCTATTCAAACATTTTAAGCAGGAATGATATCATCACTGTAATTTTATTTATTTCAAAGGAAGCTGACAAAACAAATTTCAGGACATATTTCCATCCCCAAGAGAAGGACATAATTGCTCATGTAAGTAAAAAAACACTTCTGGGTCTCAGTCTCTTGTCTCTCTCTCTGCCCTTTACTAAAATATCCATAATTCAAAAATCTGTACTTTCCTCCCAGTTCTCTCTCTCTCCACCTCTGGAGCAGGTTAGGGTCACGTGGGTCCAGGGATTTCTCATGTGCTTCTCCTCAGATAAGAAGCAATAAAATGGAGATAGCAAAAGAGAACGTCTTCAAAAAGTCTACAGTAGCTGACTGCAAAGAAGACTACAAAACAACCTATCTCAAAGAACAAATGAAAAATTATCCAAATTTCTCAAACCACCTTGCATATCCATGGAGAATCTGAAAAATGATCCATGAAATGAACATCTTTTCAAAAAAGAAATTGGCAGGCAGCAGGTCACATGGCTGCCTGACCCAATTTTAAGGGAAAGCCTGATAGTTCATTACGAGTCAAGGAATGCAGTCGGAGACTCAGCTGCCTCCGGGTGCCAGTGATGCTGCTGAGGGAGAGCGATCTGGACCTGGGGTGAACGGAGAAACGACTGCTGTCAGCCCCACGCCGTGGTTCCTGGGGAACTGAGCTCCAGTACTCGCTGCCTTGAACGTTCTGGTAATCGGGGGACATTAAAAACACAAAGGAGAACTTAACCTCTCCCCTGCACTGCCTGATGCAGGTGCCACATGTCACTGGACCGAAGCACAGAAAGAAACCTGGAAGGCCGGCCAGCCCCACTGCTGCCACCTGCCCTCAGCAGCACCCTAAGAAGGGTATCCTGGGTTCTCCTCCCTCTCCTCCAGCAGGCCCTTCCCCCAGGGGCCTGTGAAAATGCTCTTTGTCTTTTTTCTTTTACCAGGGGCTGTTCAGAACAGGCCAACAGCACACACGGTCTCTTCCTCCCAGCATCTCTGCAGAGGTTTCAGCACAATGATCAGGCTGCTTTTACCCCTCTGTGTACTCAGTTGAAATCTCCTCCTTTTTAACTTCTTTTATTCTACTTCCGTCCTATATAGATATGCAGAGATGCTCAGGAGAAAAAATAACCCTTTGAGTATTTGAAGGGAAGGAGACTTCTCTCCCCATGCTCTCTAATTCACTCACTGTGAAAGGGCCAAGGTGAACAGACAGCACTGCTGCTGCTGCCGCCAAGTCATGTCAGTCGTGTGCGACTCTGTGCGACCCCAGAGACGGCAGCCCACCAGACTCCCCCGTCCCTGGGATTCTCCAGGCAAGAACACTGGAGTGGGTTGCCATTTCCTTCTCCAATGCATGAAAGTGAAAAGTGAAAGTGAAGTCGCTCAGTCGCGTCTGACCCTCAGCGATCCCATGGACTGCAGGCTACCAGGCTCCTCCGCCCATGGGATTTTCCAGGCAAGAGTACTGGAGTGGGTTGCCACTGCCTTCTCCGACACACAGCACAAGAACATCATTAACAGAAAA
Source organism: Bos indicus x Bos taurus (assembly GCF_003369695.1). NCBI lineage: Eukaryota > Metazoa > Chordata > Mammalia > Artiodactyla > Bovidae > Bos > Bos indicus x Bos taurus. The sequence continues at coordinate 13,338,650 of NC_040097.1, read as the reverse complement.
TTTACCAGTTCAGAATTTACAACAGAGACTTCCCTGGTGGCTGAGTGGTAAAGAATCCGCCTGCCAATGCAAGAGACATGGGTTTGATCCGGGAAGATCCCACATGCCGTGAAGCAGCTAGGTCTGTGAGCCACAACTACTGAGCGTGTGCTCTAGAGCCCCGGAACTGGAACTACTGAAGCTTGCAAGCTCTAGAGCCTGTGCTGGGCAACAAGATAAGCCACTGCAACGAGGAGCCCGTGCACCACAGGTAAGAGAGTGGCCCTCACCTGCCGGAACTAGAGAAAGCCCGCACGCAGCAATGAAGACCCAGCGCAGACAAAAAGTAAATAATTTTTTAAAAAGAATTTACAATAAATTAATCTGAAACAGGTCTGAAAACCACTTCTGAGCTCTCTACAAAAAAAACGCTTGAAAAGCCAATAAAGAACATGAAGAAAATAACTTTAAAAAACACAAGACTTCAAGGGCAAGTATGCTATGCTATGCTATGCTAAGTCACTTCAGTCGTGTCTGACTCTGTGTGACCCCATAGACGGCAGCCCACCAGGCTCCCCTGTCCCTGGGATTCTCCAGGCAAGAACGCTGGAGTGGGTTGCCATTTCCTTCTCCAATGCATGAAAGTGAAAAGTGAAAGTGAAGTCGCTCAGTCCTGTCCGACTCTTAGCGACCCCATGGACTGCAGCCCACCAGGCTCCCCCGTCCATGGGATTTTACAGGCAAGAGTACTGGAGTGGGGTGCCATTGCCTTCTCTGAAGGGCAAGTATAACATCCTTCAAAGAATCAACTTTCAGATAATTTTATAAATTAGTGGTTTACATTTAAATAGCACTGCTTATATAGCTCTCTTCAGAGCAAGCACCTGTAGACTTGCAGCTCTGGTCGCAATCATTCAAGAAAGAATACACTCTTCATAGGATGTCCCAGGCTAGAAATTCCACCAGATTTCCTTTCCTCCTCCTTTTAAAGTAGAGGAGCTTGGGACCCAGAAGAGTCATGTCTCTGCTCAGGGAGCCATAACAAGTTAGTGGCAGGGAGAAAACAGGAGCCTAAGCCTGCTGTCTAATCATCTGGTGCTGGGTTCACTCTATCGATAGGGCTTCAAAGGCTCAGGCAAACGTAAATTTAAGTGCATAGGTGCATGTCATTTCCATCTGGCAGAAGCAATGTAAATAAATTTAAATCAAGGCCCTTCAGGATGAGGACAATTAGACTGTATAAATGAACACCAATTATGACATCAGTGTAGATGAAAAACAAAAATGACTACTGCACTCAATGGAGCTCTGGTCTGGAGAGCTGAGCCGCAAAGCAATGAGACTACTTTTGCATTTTAATTCAATTTACAGACTGTTTCTCCCATGCTTAAATCCCTTTTAAGTACCATAAGACAGCACAAAGATTTATGAAGTCCTGTAAATAACCAGACAATTTATTTAGGAATATTCTATTATTCAAACTATTTCAGTGTCACTGATTAACACCCCCTACAAATTATTTTTAATTAATGATGCTTAATAGGTGGTGGCTTCTCGTGTAGTTAAGTCGATAAAGAATCTGCCTGCAATGCAGGAGACCCAGGTTCGATTCCTGGGTCGGGAAGATCCTCTTGAGTAGGAAATGGCAACTAACTCCAGTATTTTTACCTGCAAAATCCCATGGACAGAGGAGCCTGGCAGGCTACAGTCCACAGGGTCACAAGAGTCAGACATGATGGAGCACGCACATGCAAACAATAGAAGCCCCCAATGAATGCCTGTTGAATTAATTTGCTGTATTTCAAGCAAGGAGGATATGTGGTTGCCTTCTTTGCTGCTCAGTTCCCTCTTCTTACAGAAGGATGATGGCTCTACAGACCTGGCAACTGTGTGGGCATTAAATGGGAACATGTGTGCAAAGCACTACTGCAGTGCCTACATAAGAACCCACTATATGGTCGATGTTGTTCTTACATTTCCAAATAAATTGCGCTCTTGTTCCCACACACACAGATTAGAAGGGAGAGAAAGTGCAAGCAAAAGTAACAACAAACATTTGTTACTGTTTAGTCACTAAGTCCTGCCCAACTCTTTTGCCACCCCATGGATTGTAGCCTGACAGGCTCCTCTGTCCGTTGAATTTCCCAGGCAAGAATACTGGAGTGGGTTGCCATTTCCTTCTCCAGGGGATCTTCATGACCCACTGATCAAACCTGAGGCTCCCGCACTGGCAGGCAGATTCTTTACCACTGAGTCCCCAGGGAAGCCCAGAACACCTAACACAGTGGAAGGGGGTGGGAGGGTGGGGAAAGCCCAGATATAAGGATGAACAAAGTGTGAGACTCTGGCACCTTGTACTATAGGGGGAAACACCCTGAAGGCATCATTTCCCCAGCAATGAACAACCACCTCTGAAGTTGGGAACAGTGACCCTGTGTGACGGAGAAAACACTAGGTGAGGTTCCCAGTGGTCTGCTTACAAACACAGTGTACGTGTACGTCCAACACACTTCAGAGGATTCCCTTACAAGGTGGATTTTTTTTCATTAAAAAAAAAATTTTGCTGTTTACAATGCATAAAACTCAGCTTCAGCATTCTGGAAAACTCAGTTCTCTGAAAAGACACACTCTGGGAAGGATCACAGCAAAGATGTGTACTCTTCAATTTCTTTGCATACCAACAACTAAGCCACAAAAGAAAGAAAGTGAAGTCGCTCAGTCGTGTCTGACTCTTTGCAACCCCGTGGCATGTAGCCTGCCAGGCTCTTCCATCCATGGGATTTTCTAGGCAAGAATACTGGGGTGGGTTGCCATTTCCTTCTCCAGGGGATCTTCTTGATCCGGGGATCAAACTTGGGTCTGCCGCATGGTGGGCAGACTCTTCACTGTCTGAGCTTCTAGGGAATCCCTTCCCAAGGAAGCCACAAAGCCAGTGTATTTAACATGATTCTAGCCATTCTGCCAAATTCTCTTTCAGGAGAGAAAGGTGCAAGGAGGGGAAACAAAGACTTGACATAAGGCAAAATGAATCAAAGAACTGAGGGAGGAAGATGAAAACCAACCACAGAGAAGTCTGCAAATCACCTCTAGCCCATGATGCAAGGGGAAAAAGACTTTCCTCATTTTATGAGTCCAGACCTCCCTCTGCCCACCCGGATGTGAAATCTGGGATCATTCTCCTCAGCCCCTCTTTCCTGGACCAAGCCCAGCCATTCACACTGGAAAGGTAGCCCAGCAGTGCCAAGTGGTGGTCCCACTTTACTGCCTGCTTAGGGGAAAGCTCTGGTAGGAAGAGGATGTTATAGGGACAAAGGCAGAACTTTACTGCCTTGTCGCATCCAGCTCTACTCAGAGCAAATAAATCAGTACTAAAATTTCACAAGTAGGATGAGAGGTCCCGATGAAATTGCCAATGTCCCACTGTGGGTCATGACAGCCAGCAGGAGAGGCCATGTCCTCGAGGGACCACTGCCATCATCTTTAAGAGCTGGTTCCAAATGTGTCTCCTTGGAGCGAGCTCCCTGCCTCTCCTGTCTTCACAGCCCTCCAGCCCACAGACGCATCCTCCTCAGTCTCCAACTGCTGAGCACACAGAGCCTCAGGCATAGGCAGGCAGAATTCTAACGGGCATGATCCAAGGAGTCGTTGCAGGACTTCCCAGGAGGAGAAAGATGAAGCCCACAGAGAGCCAAGTCTCCCTGCACCCCTGCCCCTGACAAATTCACAGGAGGCAGAAGAGAAACAGGACGCACTGACATCATAATTATTATAGTCCACCTCCCCTGCCAGATCATAGGCTCCCAGAAGGCGAGCGCCAGGGCCCCTCGTTAATGACATTCTTAACACCCAGTAGAGGCCCTGGGCACCAGCTGCCCTCAGTCGAGAGTGAATGAATGGGGGCAGCAGATAGGCAGGTGAGCCCTCAGGACCATGACCAATGAACTCGAATGCTCTGCACTCAGCACACAGTGATGGCAAGAGCACTTGCCTCACTGTATTACTTACGTGGGCCTTTACTCAGTAAATCCACCCTGCACAAGTCACAACACCCGGGAGCTTTAGTGCCCCTCCTCTGTCAAATGGTGGCTGAGAGTAACGATTCCTGTCTCCTTCTTGCACACACTTACTGATGGCATCCAAAAGAAACAACAAAATAAAAGTTTGGGGGCAAATATTCAGTACTACTTAAGTAGAGTATGCAATAATGCAATTTACTACAAACAACTTTCCTACAGAAAAGCTCACGTGACATGAGAATGCCATCTTATGCCTTTAAATTTCCACTGTTTGAATAACTTACATGCATTTCTTTATAACCATGGTATATACTGCTGCTATTATCTCCACCTTGAAAAAACTTTTAAAATTAAAAACAAAACAAAACTTAGAAGAGTCAAGCTACTCACCCAATATCAGGGGGCAGGGCCCTTTTCCATCCACTTTTGCAATGTTTTTTATGATGCAATGGGCTTAATGATAATCATGCTGACAGGGCCAGGCTAATGAGTTGAGCCTTATAATGCAAAGCTTTCCACAAAGATATGGGGGTGGGAGGTGGGCCTCAGTGTAGAAGGGACAAAAACAAATGCAGAATAATGGCCAATCATAAATGAAGCAGGGTCTCTTCAGAACTGGCTTCTCATCCCTGCTAACCACATCCTTGCTCTCATGGCCTTTTAAGGGCTATATTATGGCTGTGAGCAGTCACCAGAGGCATAAGCCAAAAGCCACTCTAAGATAACAAAACCAACGACAGAGATTAATCTCAACCTGACCACCAAATAGCTCTAAACTCAGTGCCTAGCAGCAGTAGCAGCACCACCCAAACCCCAACCCACTGAGATGAAGGTCCAAGCATCGCTCCAGGGTTCCTGCATCGTCCACACTCCAGATGCAGTTGTCAGTTTCCCCCAGGGCCCAAACCTCCCTTGCAGCACTACAACACAGCAGCCGGGCACTGACCTTTCACGGCCAGGCAGTGGTAACATCTAAATTACAGCCCGGCCGCTGCGGCCACCATGGCAGACACATTCCTCATGCAGCCAGTAAGCCACTTAGAAGGAACTCAGGTGCTGGAGGGCCTTGCCAGAGAGGCCTAATACGCAATACTCATAACCCTGTGACTATCATTGCCCCAAAGAAGACTCTCTCCCTGCCCCTTCCTTACACTCCTCATCCCCGACAAGCTGACACCCAGTTTGCATCAGTTATCCATTCTAAAGGGCTCTGATCCACGCTGCTCCTGCCTGTTTGTCCCTGCTTCTGTAATTACTTTACAAGAAGGATGCGTGAAATGGAAAGTGATAAACCACAGAGGGCAGGCAGACAGAATTACATCAGGGCACACAACAGAAATAATCTGGCCTTTCCACTGCTGCCAGAGGGCCTCCTCCCCACCCCTGCCCCAATGCTGCTTTAGCCTGTGCCCTGAATCCCATCTGCTTTTAGAATTACGGAAGTATCCAGATTGAGCTAATTGCATCAAACAAATCAAATTTTGACATGATAACAAAGGAGGATTTTGAGCTCAGTCTTTACAAGCTCTTTCATTTTTCCCTGGACCCCAAGTTACTTTGTTTTCATTTATAAAGAAGAACATCACGACCTTTTCCAGCTGTCAGGAGCCTGTAAGTTACTGCTTTACTAAGACAGTCCTAGCCTGAAGCTCTCCTGGGAATCGTGTCTCCTGAAATCCTCACCCAGCTCCTCCAAGAACCTCTTCCCAGCTCAGTTTCGACACAAGGGCAAAAGACCAAGTGAGGAGTATCCATATTTCACACATTCCACCCCACACAAAAGGAACCTGGCTTTCGTTTTCTAGAATACGCTCTTCTCACAAACTCCGAGGTCTACAAGCCTGCTTCCTCATTTGGAAAAGTGGCAGGATGGGTTAACTGCCCGTTAATGTCATGGCAAGGCTCAAACACGGAAATGTTCTGACCATAGCTTGTGTTCAGTGAGACAGTCTTTAAAACAACAGAACTATACAAGGGGTGGGGAATGGGCAAAATGAGTGAGGTGGGTCAAAAGCTCCAATTTCCACATACAGAGTAAGTTCTGTACGGATATGATGTACGTGGTGACTACAGTTAGCAGTACTGCATTGCAAACTAGAAAGTTGCCGAGAGAGGAGATCTTAAAAGTTACAATTAAAAAAAAAAATCTGTAACTATGTATGGTGTAAAACCGAAAAACTACAGTCATACAATTCTAGCATGGGTAGAATCTCAGAGATCCCCGAGAGCCATCATCTCACTGTCCAGGAAGCTGAGTCCCCAAACAACGTTAAAGTGACTCGCGTAGCCTCATAGCATTTCTGTGTGCACACAGAGAGAAGATGCCGGTTTTCCAACCGAAACATCCCATCTGTCCCCATCTCTAGAATTATCATATAAAATACTGGCTTGTCTTTACTGAGAACTCACTCTGGGCCAGGAGCTGTGCTAAATGCAGGTGTCGTAGGTGGCCCTGCATTCTACAAAGGAGAGGCTAAACAATCTACCAGGTCACACAGCTAGAATACACAACAGCCGAGATGGGAACCACTGCAGCGGACCAGGACCTGAGCCCTACCGACGGTCCATCGCTACCCTCGGACCATTGTGTCAGCTACCTCAGCCTGCACATCGAAATATGCACACACGTGTGAGATGCAGCTGGTTTGGAAATAAGCTGTTCTTTTCATATTTCTGCAAAGAGGCAGCTCTAACCACCAACCTCCCCCCTCTCAACACTGGGAACAGACACAAGAACAGGTGATTCCTGCCAATCACCAAGCAAACGACTGATGACTCACCCGGTAAAGTCCCATCTGATTTTCTTTCCCTCACCTAGCCCTCTCATTCAATATTCAATATCACAGTAACCATTCACAATAATCACTCAATATCACAGTAATCCAAGTCTATGCCCCAACTACTAAAGAAGCAGCAGCTAAAGTTGAATGGCTCTGTGACGACCTACAAGACCTTCTAGAACTGACACCAAAGAATATGCCCTTTTCATCATAGGGGACTGGAATGCAAAAGTAGGAGGTCAAGAGATACCTGGAATAACAGTCAAGTTTGGCCCTGGAGTACAAAATGAAGCAGGGCAAAGGCTAACAGAGTTTTGCCAAGAGAATGCACTGGTCATAGCAAACACCCTCTTCCAACAACACAAGAGACGACTCTACAATGGATATCATCAGATGGTCAATACTGAAATCAAATTGATTATATTCTTTACAGCCAAAGATGGAGAAGCTCTATGCAATCAGCAAAAACAAGACTTAGAGCTGACTGTGGCTCAGATTAGGAACTCCTTATTGCCAAATTCAGACTTAAATTGAAGTAGGGAAAACCACTAGACCATTCAGGTATGACCTAAATCAAATCCCTTACAATTATACAGTGGAAGTGACAAATGGATTCAAGAGATTAGATCTGATAGAGTACCTGAAGAACTATGGAAGGAGGTTCGTGACATTGTACAAGAGGCAGAGATCAAGACCATCCCCAAGAAAAATAAATGCAAAAAGGCAAAATGGTTATCTGAGGAGGCCTGACAAATAGCTGAGAATAGAAGAAAAGCAAAAGGCAAAGGAGGAAAGGAAAGATATACTCATTTGAATGCAGAGTTCCAAAGAATAGCAAGGGGAGATAAGAAAGCCTTCCTCAGTGATCAATGAAAAGAAATAGAGGAAAACAGTAGAATGGAAAGACTAGAGACCTCTTCAAGAAAATTAGAGATACTAAGGGAACATTTCATGCAAAGATGGGCACAATAAAGGACAGAAATGGTATGGACCTAACAGAAACAGAAGAGATTAAGAAGAGGTGGCAAGAACACATAGAAGAACTATACAAAAAAGATCTTTACGACCCAGATAACTATGACAATGTGATCACTCACCTAGAGCCAGACATCCTGGAGTCCGAAGTCAAGTGGGCCTTAGGAAGGATCACTAAAAACAAAGCTAGTGGAGGTGATGGAATTCCAGCTGAGCTATTCCAAATCCTAAAAGATGATGTTGTGAAAGGGCTTCACTCAATATGCCAGAAAATTTGGAAAACTCAGCAATGGCCACAGGACTGGAAAAGGACAGTTTTCATTCCGATCCCAAAGAAAGGCAATGACAAAGAATGTTCAAACTACTGCACAACTGCTCTCATCTCACACACTAGCAAAGTAATGCTCAAAATTGTCTGAGCCAGGCTTCAATAGTACATGAATCAAGAACTTCCAGATGTTCAAGCTGGATTTAGAAAAGGCAGAGGAACCAGAGGTCAAATTGCCAACATCTGTTGGATCATCAAAAAAGCAAGAGAGTTCCAGAAAAACATCTACTTCTGCTTTATGACTATGTCAAAGCCTTTGACTGTGTGGATCACAACAAACTGGAAAATTCTTAAAGAGATGGGTATACCAGACCACCTGACCTGCCTCCTGAGAAATCTGTATGCAGGTCAAGAAGCAACAGTTAGAATCGAGCATAGAACAACGGAGTGGTTCCAAATTGGGAAAGGAGTATATTAAGGCTGTATATTGTCACCCTGCTTATTTAACTTATATGCAGAGTACATCATGCAATATACCAGACTGGATGAAGCACTAGCTGGAATCAAGATTGCCAGGAGAAATAACAATAACCTCTGATATGCAAATGATATCACCCTTATGGCAGAAAGCAAAGAACTAAAGAGCCTCTTGATGAAAGTGAAAGAGGAGAGTGAAAGCTGGCTTAAAACTCAACATTCAAAAAACTAAGACCATGGCATCTGGTCCCATCACTTTATGGCAAACAGATGGCGAAATAATGGAAACAGTGACAGACTTTATTTTCTTGGGCTCCAAAATCACTGCAGATGGTGACTGCAGCCATGAAATTAAAAGATGCTTGCTCCTTGGAAGAAAAGCTATGACAAACTTAAGGAGCATATTAAAAAGCAGAGACATTACTTTGTCAACAAAGGTCCGTCTAGTCAAGGCTATGGTTTTTCCAGTAGTCATATGAGAGGTGGACCATAAAGAAAGCTGAGCGCCAAAGAATTGATGCTTTTGAACTGTGGTGTTAGAGAAGACTCTTGAGAGTCCCTTGGACTGCAAGGAGATCCAACCAGTCAATCCTAAAGGAAATCAGTCCTGAATATTCAATGGAAGGACTGATGCTGAAGCTAAAGTTCCAATACTTTGGCCACCTGATGCAAAGAACTGACTCACTGGAAAAGATCCTGATGCTGGGAAAGACAGAAGGCAGGAGGAGAAGGGGATGACAGAGGATGAGATGGTTAGATGGCATCACTGACTCGATGAAGATGAGTTTGAGCAAGCTCTGGGAATTGGTGATGGACAAGGAAGTCTGGTGTGCTGCAGTTCATGGGCTCACAAAGAGTCGGACACGACTGAGTGGCTGAACTGAACCGAAGTCCTCCCGGGACTGGAGGTTCTCATGACCTTTCATAGTACATGGAACTTTCTCCCAGATTTGCAGGTTTTCCACTGGGTGCAAGCCAGACCCAGTCCCATTAGTCCCGGAAAGTCTCCAGCCAGCTCTATACCCACCACGCACACAGCACAGACTCTCCCAACGGGGTTATTGTTAGCCCCATACTTTTTCATGTTTACCAAACATTCTCCATAATCCTACGGGGCTGCAGCATGTGTCCCTGTACAGACATTTTCTGTAATGCTTCACAGGAGGTACAGTCTAATAGCTGGAGGAGTGGAGAAAGATTAAGGGGACACTTTGGAAAAGGAAGGCACTCCCTGAGATGGATCATGGTGTGGACTTGTCAGGTCTGCATCCAGTCTCCATCCCACCCCAGTCCCCAGCCCATGAAGCATCCTGATTTATGCCTTGTGTGTCCTCAGTCCCAAGGTCCTTTAATGAACTAGCAACGGCCTTCACCGATGGGCTGACAGAGATTGGGTGGATATAAAAATAAATCAGAAGGCATATAAACAGACTGAAAGAAAATACACAGAAACACTAAAGATGGGCATGCCCGTGGGGTAGAATTATGGGTGGCTTTTATTTTCTGCTTTGTGCTTTTCCTTGTCTTTTAATTTGTATTAATTGTGTAATAAAAATGTTACCAACTGCATGTCCCCTCACCGCTGACAAGAAGTTGTTCAGACAGATCTGGGAGTGAATCTACCCATCACTGGCCATATGACCCTATGCAAGACACATGACCTGTCTCAATCTGTCTCCTCACCTGTAAAATAACAGTACAAGTGCCTTCACCACCTCAGTTTTAAGAACTATGCAAGAAAATTACACCTTTGACCGTCAGAGGGTTTTTTCCTTGCTTTCGTAACAACCTAAAAATACACAAGCCCAGCACACAGTAAACAATCCACACATGTCAGTTATTAGGACAGCATTTATTCACGTTTCTCTCAATCAGATGCTATATTCCTGGTAAGGCCAGAGCATCTTTACACAAGGCTTGGCAAGCACTGAGATCTCGATAAATACACATCAATTCCTAAGTATAGACCATAAACCTACCTGAGAAGAGGGCTCTGAATCCTGCACATTTGGGGACTAACAAATACTAACTCAACTGGAATATTCTGCTGAAGTAACTGCTGAAGCTCCAATACTTTGGCCACCTGATTCGAAGGGCTGACTCACTGGAAAACACTCTGATGCTGGGAAAGACTGAAGGCAAAAGGAGAAGCGGGCAGCAGAGGATAAGAGAGATAGCATTACCGACTCAATGGACATGAATTTGAGCAAACTCCAGGAGACAGTGGAGGACAGAGGAGCCTGGCATACTGCAGTCCACGGAGTCACAAAAAGTCAGACACAACTTAGCAACTGAACAACTCAACTGTACACTCAAGTTCTTCTGTACACTCAAGTTCTTCACCCTACCTCCTCACTCACGGCATAAGCAAAGCGGGGGAAGGGGAGGAAAACACCATTTAATATCTGTATTAATTATAAATTCAAAGAAGTTACACAAATTTGAGTTAAATGGGTTTGTGGGCAATGTTTTGGTTTGGTACATTGTTTTGTGTTTTCCCTGCAAAAAGAATAATGTTGATCCCTTCTTTAAACAGCCTCTGAACAGCAGTGACTCATACTCAAGTGAGGAAGGAAACAAAGCTTCAAATCTATTGGTAAAAAAAAAAAAAACCTGGCTATTTCACTTACATCAAACTGACATCTGTTATAGGACCCTTCCTCCAGACCTGGGAATTCTGTATCATCCGTTCTTTTAAGCAACCAGAGAACTTCTAGGGAAAGCTCACTGAGCCAGCAGAGAAAAAACAGTTGCATTGATTTTAGTATTTTTAACAGCTTTACTGAGATATAATTCACATACCATACAATTCACCCACTTAAAGTGTACAATTCAATAGTTTTTAGTGTATTCACTGATACATGCAACCACCACCACCAATTTTTGAACATTTTCATCACATCAAAAAGAAACCCATGTCCTTAAGCTATCATGACCCAACTGCCCTCTATTCCCCCAGCCCTTAGCAACTACTCCTCAACTTTCTATCTCCATACATTTCCCTGTTCCAGGCTTTTGTCTTAATGGAATCATATAACATGTGGTCTTTTGCTGCTTTGATTTAAATGATGCCTTGAGGAGAGTAATACTCAATTAATGGTAAAAGCCCATGATACATATAAACTACCATCTAAACCCTCCTATGAGATAGTAATCTGCTTGAAGACAAACAATAAATCTCATAACCAATCCTCCACCTTCCCCAGAGCAGTCACTCTCCCCTAAAACCCAGTTAGGTACTCAGGAAATGATTGAGGAAAAACTACTCAAAGAATTACTAAACCAAGAGGAGGGGAAAGCATTTCAATTTGAATAAAATGTAAGATCCAAAAGTCCCTACTTTGGTGAAGATGATGACTCAGAAACCCAAGAACTCTCAAGTGAGCTGTCACAAAGAACAGCACAGTCCTTCAAAGTGGCCTCTCCGCACGGATTTTACAGCACAGTTAAGCACCTCTTGCCTCCCTGTTCTTCATGATGTATACTCCACACAGTATAGACTCTCCCAAGAAATTTGCTCCAAACTCTAATTTGGCTAAACTAGCAATTTCTTCCTTTGAAATATGGAGAATGATAGGTGTTGACTTTTTAAAATTAATCATATACAATCGATGTGGATTAGGTCTAAAAAACACTTCATATCCAGATAATTTCTCTGGATGTGATCAGTGGGACTGCTGGCTATTTCACATGTATTAATGAAGAACAAATATTAATACTTATTAATATTTAACACAAGCAAATAGTTGGACCCAGAAATTCTACTGTGTAGAATCTGTTTTATCAGTATACTCACAAAGTTATGCACAAGAGGTTTTTTCTGGCAGCACCACATCTTACCAGGAAATAAAACTGGAAACAAAGGTAGATTAGTATATGGATGATGTAGAAAGATCTCGAAAATAAAACTATGTGAAAAAATAAATAAATAAAATAAAATAAAACTATGTGAAAAAGTAAGATGCTGTATTACTCCTGTGTAGATTGTTTAAGAGAGAATGTACATACATAGAAATACAAAGCTGTAAGGCTTTTGCAAGATCAGATTTTTATTTACATACTTTTACTATAGAATATTTTACATCCTTATTATACATTCTAACCTATCTCAGAGTTGAGGAAGATTTCCTAAAATAAGATATAAAAAAGCACAAGAACTTATGCTAATCAAAAAGCCATCATAAAGAAAATGAAAATGTATAGAATGAGAGAAGACACCCACAACTCAAACAACCAATGAGAACCTGAATCCAGTACATATTAAAATGCCTACGAATTAAGAAGAAAAAAGACAGTTCAGTGGGAAAATGAGCCAAAGACTAGATCAGAAACATCACAAAAGGAATAAATCTAAACAGTTAAACATACAAAAAGGGGTTTGACCTTACTGGTTATCAGGGAAACACTGAACTGATGTCAGAGTGAGTTACCACTTCAAACCAACAGACTGGCAAGAAAATGGAAAATCTGAACAGTTGCAGGTTGGGAGAGGACATGAAGCAATAGAACAACAGAACATCTCACTGTCGGTGAGAGCATCAGCTGGTACAACTCTTTAGAGAAATACACATTATCTTTTGACACAGCAATGCTACCTCTAGTATATACCCTTTGGAAATATCAGTCGATGGACAGTCTTAGCAGCATCTTTTAACATCTCAAAAGGAGAAACAACTCAAATGTACATCATCAGAAGAATCAATAAATAAGCTATGGTCTGTTCATTCAATGGAATATCATACTGCATGAAAAATGAAAACAAATGGATCTTACAATGCTGAATGAAAGATAATATAAAAAAAATCACACAACCAGATCCATTTATATAAAATGCAAAAACAGATAAAACCAAGCTATATTGCCTAGGGATGTAGACATATAAATGATAAAAAGAAAAACAAGGAAGTCATTATCATCAAAATTAGGAGAGTGGTTACTCTGAGGGGAAAAGGAGATATGGTCAGAATGGGACCTACTAGGGTATTTCTGAACTGCTGCCACATTCTCCTTCTTGACTGAGGTGATGGTTACATAAGTGTTGTACTTTATGCATTATCTATATGTGTTTTTATTATAAAAAGTTATTTGTTTTTTTATAGACATGTACTTTTGAGCCCAGACTATGTCTGGAAATACTGTTTCCAAAAAACAAACAAAAAAACAGGACTGACTTCTTGGAGAAATGGCTGATTCCAGAACTGGGGCAAGAAATGTCACCTTGACCATCTTAATACCAGACAGAAAGAAAGCTATCAAAGACTACTAGGCTCACGGCAAAAGGACTCCGGGACCAACTTGAAAAGGCTCACGCAAGCCAAAAAGGAGAAATTTTGAACATCAATAACTTTGATAGAACACATTAAATATGTTTAAATTCATAATATTTCTATAAATTCTAAAAACAAGAAACCAAACCAGTCACTGTTAAAGGACATTAATAAGTCAATACAATACTTTCAATCTAGTAAAAGTAGAAAAAAATGAAATATCTCATCTGATAAATGGCAAAGGAAGGACAGAATTAGAGCATCACCATTGTACACACATAATGAATGGCTGCCTATACATATTAAACACCAACCAGTGCTAATATCACAGAAAGACATTTAGAGTCTCCTACTGAAAGAATCCACCATCACCTATGAAGTAGCCCTGCTTAAACACCCTCCTCATCATTAAAGTAAGCCTGAATGTGATCCAGCCTCAAGATGCAACTACTAACTCACAGGAAATTTAAAGGACAGAAAAAAAAAAAAAAAACATTAAACAATACAACAGGGATATGAAACATCTACACAGCAAATAACTTGGTTTCTTTGAAAATTAAGAAGGAGGAAAAAGGAAGGGGTGTTCAGGGAACTTATAGATTAAAATTTACTTAAAAAGGACAACAATCAATCACATTGTGTAAGCCTTATCCAGATCTGATTCAACCAAGAGTAAACCATGACATTTAAAAAAGAACTGGGGGTGGTGAGGAGACAACTTTAAATAATACCTGGTGTTCAAATCCACATTAATTTATTTTTTTAACAGTTTTAGTTTGTGGACATGTTTTTGAAAGAGTCATTATCTCTTAAAGATACATACAGAAATATCTACAGATGAAATGAGGTACCTGGAATTTCTTCAAAATAACATTGGAAGTGGACTGGACAGAGAAAACAGGATTTAGTCAGGAGCTGAAAAATACTGAAGCTGAAAAATGGGTTCCCAAGGTTCACTGTGCTTTTCCGTCATATGCTGTACACGTTTGAAATTTTTCCTAATAAAAGGTTAAATAATTAAGAAATATTTTACTAGTGAACTAAGCATTCTGTGAGAATGTTGTTGTTTAGTCGCTAAGTTATGTCCAACACTTTGCAACTCCATGGACTGTATGTAGTCTGCCAGTCTCCTCTGTCCATGAGACTTCTCTAGGCAAGAATACTGGAGTGGGTTGCCATGTCCTTCTCCAGGGGATCTTTCCAACCCAAGGATCAAACCCCCATCTCCTGCATTAGCAGGCAGATTCTTTACCACTGAGTCACTAGGGAAGCCTTCTGTTTAAAAAAGGATATACATATACATATACTGGTGTAACCACAAAAAGATTTTGGCATGTTAAGTATTAAATTATTAAGTGTTAACCTTTGGGTTAAAAAACTGGGATGGGGAAAAAGTAGGGGGCAGATTTTTATTTTATACCTTACATTATTTGAACATTTTTACCATGAGCATTTTTATTTTTAATCACATAAAATGTAAACGGGTGATCTGAGTAGTGGGATTAATAGGCCATGTTTGTTGTTGTTCTCTATTAATAAAAGTTTTTAAACAGCAAAAAGGCTTAAAGTTCAAAAGCTAAACTTCAAAAAAAAAAAAAAAGCCATGTATCAACTAATGTATCTTAGAACAAATATTCCTCAGCACCTAGATTCAAGACTGGCAAACTTTTTCTGTAAAATGTCAGTCAGTAAGTATTTTAGGCAACTATTCAATCTGACACTGTAACACAAAAGCAGTCACAGACAGTATATAAACAAATGGGACTGGCTGTGATCCAAAGAAAAACCTTACTTACGGTCACTGAAATGCAAATTTTATAGAATTTTTACATGTCATGAAACAGTACTCTTCTCTGGATTTTTTTTAACCCTTAAAAAAACACATCCTTTGCTCACAGGCCATGCAACACGGGCAGTGGGCTGGGCTTGGCCAAGAGCCATGGTTTCCAACCCCTGCTCTAGAAGCTCTAGACAATTCTCGTGCCTCTTCGATCCTCTAGTCTGGAGATACCATCTGGACTGTATGAAGCACTGGCTATTTTTATGTCTTTTAACCTGGTAGTTCCCATGCATTTCAACAATGCTTCTGCAAAAATCAGTACCATATGTTAACAGGACTGTTTGCAATTATTTCATTAGAGATAGAATCTATCTTCTCAGTTTAAAAAAAAAAAAAAAAGTGAATGGTCAAGAGGACATGAATTTGCTTCAACCCATGCCAAGTTCAGCATAAAAAATGACCAGAATAAAAGAAAAATCTTTGACTCTTAAACTCCCCTGTTATTAATTGCATGACTTAAGCTTCAAAATCTTTTGCAAAAAATAAAAAGGAAATTCAAAACTTTTAGTCCTTTTTGGAACCATGAGTCCTTTCAAAATTTCCATGACAACAATATAGTTAAGTCCCTAAAAGAACCAGTGTCCACAGAAGCACAAACAGCCTGTGTTATTAAGTCCAGCCAGACACTGTAACTAACAAAATGAAACCAACAAGCAAAAATAACCACCTAGAACTTCAGCAGGTTTATCAAAGGGCTTACCATTTACCCATATTTACTGAACACATGATCTGTGCTTGGCACAAACTTCCAATCGATCATCACTACCTCCTATAAGGTGGGAATTTGTATTCCGTTAGACAGTCGTTGAAACTAGAGCCCGTGGATGTCGAATGACTTGCCTATCACTGTGCTAAAACTCAAGACTGGAAACTTAATCTAACATTCTGTGTATCTGACAGCCCACAAAATGTAACCAAACTATCTAAATCTAAAATGCAATTTTTCTCTTCCAGAAAAGGAATACAAATCTGAGGTCCAAGACATACCACAATCTTCTCATCTATCTGCCCCAGCTTTCATCTAACTTTTATGGCTGATGAAACAAGATTTCAACTTCTTCGTTTACTTTCCACTAGTCTGGGAGGAAGGGGATTCTTGTTTGCAATTCCCAACCTCCAAAGAAACAACATGTTCTAATTCTGCTTTGCAGAAAACATTAAGAAGATATGTCTACAGCAGAGCTCTAATTTACAGGCTCGCGTGCAAGCCTTTCTACATGGGAGGTGATGCTTGCCAGTCAATATTCACCCACAGGCCAGGCGGCTAGAATTCTAAGCCAGAGATAGATTTTTTATTTACCTTTAAACAGAAGTGACAAGCAAACACCACATAATCTATTCTAATACCGGATCCTCTATTTCCTGTCACTCCACTTAGAAGCCTCAGAGATGGGCTGGTTTCCCCACTGCCCATTTGGGGAGGGGGATCACATGGGACCACAGACAGGCCGGGAGAGGCTCTGATTGCTTCTGCCAGCCTGCCTTTGCATCAGCAATGCACTCAGGGGAGGGTGCTCAGGCTCCACGTAACATGCTGCCGTTTCAGAGCAGCTTGCAGAAGGAAAATAAAGAGCAGGGCATGAAACTTTAGTTCTTTATTGGTTTCTATGAGTGGCCTCTTAACTGAGCACTTCTGTTCCTCCTCACTCACCCAGGGATCCGTGAGCCTCCACAAACAGGGATTTATGGGGAGGGGAAGGGCCAGTCCATACAGACGATGTGCTTCAGAGAGAAAGACAGCAACACAGAGAGAGACATACAGAGCAGAGAGACACGGAGACAGAGAACCCATGAACATCCCAGGGGAGCTGGCAGGAGTAGACATTTGCAAACAGTGATCTGACCCAGTGCTGACAGCCAGGTCTCTTACAAATACATGCACGGAGTGACATATTGATATTAAAATAAACATATTACATATTTAATTATACCAACTGCAGTTCATGATTTAGATGAACAGATGCTTGGAGTAAAAAGAAATAGTGAGCATGTAAATGTGACAGAAGGTATGAAAAGCCAGCCAGCAAGCAAAAAAGGTCAAGATGGGGGTGGGAAGGATATGGGTCAAAAGACAAAAGGAAGCAGAGAGAGATGGGGCAAGAGGACGCAGGACCGACTCTTAGAAGCAGCAAAATATGTCAATGACAGACGACGATGACTGCAAGGAGGGGAACACATAATGCACCTGGGCGCCAGAGAAGCAGAGATTATGCAAATGCTGTCCCTATCCCCCTCAGGATGTGGAAGGAGCAGAGGAGAAATGGAAGGGACAGAGCAAGCACAGGGCCCCATGATGCTCTGGATGTACAAGGCTGGAAGAGATAAAATTAGATAAAATAAAGCTGAAGCCAGCAATCTGTAAAGAATAGCAATCAGATGAATTACAGAAAGGAATAGCCACAAAGAGGGGAGAAAAGTGGAGGGGAGGCACAGCCGGCCACCACGCTCCACCTCCAAAGGACTTTGGGAAGGCATGCCAGCATCTCTCTGGGCCCACATCAACGGGCTGAGGGGACTGAGGTCCCTTCTTCATAAGCCCTAATATCTAGAATGACTGCAAAGAGGTGTCCCAGTAGGCCCTCACACACAAGAAACACAACCTAGAGACGGGAACTCTGCTCCCCGGCCTTGCCCCACTGTACCCAGAGACCTCCGTTCCTACAGGGCCCTCAGTTCCTCCCCTCAGGCTGCTCACATCTGCCACTAGGAAGGAGTCTTCAATAGTATTCCTCCAATATTTATTGCCTATCCTATTTGTAATTATTAACAACTCTGCTGTCATCATTAAGTGCTTAAAAAATACAGCACCTATCTCAGTGCCCAGCATATAGCTTATGCCAAACAATTGTTTGTCGGGGGCATAACAGCTACTTCTAGAAGCCAGGCTAGAATAAAGGGGCCCAGTAACTAAACCCAGAATCTTCCCCCTCCGTATTCAAGAAGGATTAGCCAGCAGCTACACATGCTCAGCCCTCACCTCCTCGGCGGTCCTAGGGCTCCAGGAGAGCTGCCTCAGGCCCCAAACAAGGAAGGAGAGGGAGGGCATGTGGCCCCCAAACCTCAGGGAATCATAGGTCTGACTACAAGGTCAGAACTGAAGGTTATCCAGCCTTGAGTACTTCCATAATCAAATAATCATTATGAAGAAAAACCTTCCTCCCGATGCTTACCCCCCACATTAGAGGACAGCAAAA
This sequence comes from Bos indicus x Bos taurus, assembly GCF_003369695.1. Taxonomy (NCBI): domain Eukaryota; kingdom Metazoa; phylum Chordata; class Mammalia; order Artiodactyla; family Bovidae; genus Bos; species Bos indicus x Bos taurus. The sequence goes on along the minus strand of NC_040097.1, from coordinate 13,319,854 downwards.
TGAGCTGTACAGACCATCTGATAGCAAATAATAATAAAAAGGAGTTTAAATGCAAAATCTATCCCTACTTTTTTTTTTTTTTAACTAAAGTCACCCAGATCTGTTTCTGTTTGTCTGATGACTCTCCTCCTACAGAAACGATTCTTCAATGTATACCTGACCTACTTCACAAAAATGATTTAAGGTGGATGCAATCAAGGACACAAACAAGATTTTCAAAAGAAAAAGAAAAAAAGTCACGTAAAAAATATGTATTTAAAACCTTGGCCAACCCGGGAACTACAATCAAGCAATAAATTTAGCTCCAAGTTTCTTTGAAGCCAAGACAAAAAGGAAAACATGATGGGAAATGCAGATACTCCAACAACTCACGGAGAGATTGCTCAAAAGGGGCATGGCTGAGACATCAAAAGCAGTCTGATCTGGTCAACAGCCTGCTTCTTAGTCTACATATCAACCATCCTAACCAAAGGCCAAGAAGTCGTCTCCAGCACCACCAGAACAAAACCTGCTCGGAACCCTAGAAGGTCAATCAAGGGTCCCAGAGAAAAGACCATGGGCCGGGCACCCAAGTCTGACGCCGAGTGTCAGCACCTGCACCAGCTGATGTGGTATTGGGCACAAGTCACACAGCCGGGCAACGGGAAAGTGACCAGAATCCAAGATGGCTGCCTTCCCTTCACACCCTCACCGCCTCTCCACTCGTCCTGGCTATAAAAGTATCTGCCTCAGCCCACAAAGAATATAAAATCCAACAAATGTAAAGGGTTTTCACAAAACAAATATCAAAAGTAATCAACATAAAACCAGCCTACATGCAAAAGTCAGTTCCATGACAGAGCAATCTCAACTGCTAGCCAATGACACTTATCTTAAAAATCAAAAGATGATAAAACTTTAGTTATTACTGAAGTTCTTAAAATCTCTTACCCTTATCCATCTCTTCAATCTCTTTTCCTGCTGTGAAGCGCCCACTTTACACTTCTCTTTGAATTTTGTATACCCACCTCAATACAGCCTCTTGGAGCCTCAGGGTACTTTCCTGCCCTATGGTGTGACTACTGTTTATGGAACAGAGCAGCTGCTCCATCAGTTCAGTTCAGTCACATCTGACTCTTTGTGACCCCACTGACTGTAGCACGCCAGGCTTCCCTGTCCATCACCAACTCCCAGAGCCTACTCAAACTCATGTCCATGGCATCAGTGATGCCATCCAATCATTTCATCTTCTGTCGTCCTCTTCTCCTCTCACCTTCAATCCTTCCCAGCATCAGGGTCTTTTCCAGTGAGTCAGTTCTTTGCATCAGGTGGACAAAATACTGGAGTTTCAGCTTCAGCATCAGTCCTTCCAATGAATATTCAGAACTGATTTCCTTTAGGATGGACTGGTTGGACCTCCTTGCAGTCCAAGGGACTCTGAAGAGTCTTCTCCAACACCACAGTTCAAAAGCATCAGTTCTTTGTTGCTCAGCTTTCTTTATAGTACAACTCTCACATCCATACAGGACTACTGGAAAGACTATAGCTTTGACGAGACAGACCGTTGCTGGTAAAGTAATGTCTCTGCTTTTTAATACGCTGTCTAGATTTCATTCGAATTCCAAAAACAGGCAATGCCAAAGAATGTTCAAACTACTGCACAACTGCACTCATCTCACACACTAGTAAAGTAATGCTCAAAATTCTCCAAGCCAGGCTTCAAAAGTACGTGAACCATGAACTTCCAGATGTTCAAGCTGGATTTAGAAAAGGCAGAGGAACCAGAGGTCAAATTGCCAACATCTGTTGGATCATTGGAAAAGCAAGAGAGTTCCAGAAAAACATCTACTTCTGTTTTATTGACTATGCCAAAGCCTTTGACTGTGTGGATCACAACAAACTGTGGAAAATTCTGAAAGAGATGGGAATACCAGACCACCTTACCTGCCTTCTGAGAAATCTGTATACAGGTCAAGAAGCAACAGTTAGAACTGTACATGGAACAACAGACCAGTTCCAAATCAGGAAAGGAGTACATCAAGGCTGTATATTGTCTCCCTGCTTGTTTAACTTATATGCAGAGTACACCAAGCAAAATCCTGGACTGGATGAAGCACAAGCTGGAATCAAGATTGCTGGGAGAAATATCAATATCCTCAGATACGCAGATGATACCAACCTTATGGCAGAAAGCGAAGAAGACCTAAAGAGCCTCTTGATGAAAGTGAAGAGGAGAGTGAAAAAGTTGGCTTAAAGCTCAACATTCAGAAAACGAAGATCATGGCATCAGGTCCCATCACTTCATGGGAAATAGATGGGGAAACAAAGGAAACAGTGAGAGACTATATTTTGGGGGGCTCCAAAATCACTGCAGATGGCAACTTCAGGCATGAAATTAAAAGAGTTTTTCTTTCCTTGGAAGAAAAACTATGAGCAACCTAGACAGCTTATTGAAAAGCTGCTTCGTAAGTGGCAGGAATTACGCTTACGGTCTCCTCTTCTCAGGACTATCCACGCCAAGCCTCTCCTTTATTTATATCCCCAAATCTCCAAGGAGGACAGAGTAAGTATTCACTGACTTCCTGTGGCCTTAACAACTTCCTAGGCATTATACCTAGGAATGTTTTTTATCATGGGACTAGTATTTTGTACACGTCACATCTGCCACTGGGTAAACACCAGGAAAAATGCCTTTCCAACAATTCAGCAAGTTCAAGGGTACAAGCCAGAGCCTGAGGACACTCACCTCCCATGGCTATGAACTATCAAGGTCACCTTACCTGTAACGTAAGCAACCCAATGGGAAAGCATTTACCACAGCCTCTGACATGCAAGGACAGAGGGAACCTCTGGGGTAGAGCAAAGGGAACTGTTAAGCAACCATCAGAGCCCTTGCTTTGTGCTGCATGGACATGCATTCTCTCAAATTCTGCCACCATCCTGCAAGGAAGGCTTCCTCCTCCTCCTTTTTAAAAAGAATAAAAAGTCAACCAGTGAGATGGACTTGCTCAGGATTACGTAGCCTGAGATCTGATCCTGCAGAGATTTGACGCTGACACCAATATTCCAAAAACAACTGTCAGAGAAGCCTTAATAAAAAGAGCACTGGGGCACAGAAGCCAACAGGGGAAAACAACTCAAAAATCCAAACAGAGCGGGTATGGTAGACAGAATTCATTAATGACAAGAAGGTACTGCTGCAGAAAAATCTTACCGTGGAGTCCAAAAGTAAAGGAAAGAAGGCAATCATCAACGGGTCAAACTGAGAAACCAAGACCTCAAATAACTTTTGTTTCTTTTACCCTAAATTCTCCGCTCTCATAGTCATGATAACCTAAATCCTCTGCTTGTTGCAAATGCTTCATTTCCCATTGTGTAGTATAAGAACTTTTTTTTTTTTTTTACTCCTGCCAAGTAAATAAACAGAAAGACTCCATTCTGTGTCACTTTATTTAAAAAATCAGACCTAGACTATACTTCCGAAATAAACCTTCAAAATGTGTTACTTCTTAAGACTGTACTAAATAATACAAACATAAAACATAGATCGTAAAGGGAAAAAAAGAGAGGCTTGAGTAGTTGGGAGGGTACTGAATGAGCCTTCAAGCATGATGGGATATGAACGGGTGAAGAATAAGGAGGGACATTTCATGCTGGGGGACTACTTTATACAAATGTGGAAATGGTCCCCAGTCCCAAGACCCTTTTGATAAGCATCCCCCAGAGGAACAGGGAGGCAGATACTGGGGGCAGCATCAAAGTCAGGCCTGTGGCATCTGAGAACATGCAGACCACCCCAAAGGCAGCCTATAACTCAGGCTCCATCCAGGAACCAGGGATGACAGCAAGGCGGAGGGAACACCTTCGGATGTCACCAGGTGCTCCAAGCAATATTTTGTGTCTCTGTTTACAGGACTCTTAGACAGAAACAAGGGAGAAGATCCCTCTAAATCACATGGGGACATAAACCCCCCTTAGGTAGCATCCTCTAGGCCTGGAGGGACACAAGAGAAGCACAGCAAGTACTGCTGAACACAGTATAGGACGTGTGTCTAAACACGTCATGCTGAAGACAGAGGTGTAGAAGTTGGCATGTTTCCTGAAGCATCACAACACACCCCCAAAAACTCTTCCAGAACGACTTCCTTTTCCCCTGTGCTTTTCCTGTACTATCACTATGGGAACGCGCATGGTTGCTCCCAGTTCCCGCTCACCCACTGCTTACTTCACACAAGATTTGTACTTCACCAAAATTGATGGTGTGTTTTCTCCTAACTCCATTCTTTACTGAACTGCTTGCTGAGTTAGACTGAATTTATAACCTTTCTTTTTTTTTTTTTTTTTATTATTAAAAAAAAAAGAAAAAAAAATATAACCTTTCTTTTTGAAGGCAAGTCTCCCCAAAACAGAAACCACAGCAGCAGTGGCAACCTACAATGTCACTAGCGAAAAAATATTTTTATTTTGCCTGAGGCCATGTGACCAACTCCAGGCAAAATAACGCAAAGGTAAAAAACGCTAGCTGACTTATGAATATAAGCTTTTATTTGGGAGAAATACAACCAAAAGAGGGTAGAAAGAGAAAAACAATGAGACACAAATATGAACATACAATAAAGCTTATTAATTGAATATTCCAAAAATTACAAAGGAATGACAATCAAATAAGATAATTCATTCCCTCAGTGGTTAAACAAATTTTGCCACTAAAATAGAAATGCAATTTTAGCATAAGGGGAGGTAGGTATGAGTTGTTCATCCCACTTGAGGTAAAACATTTTTCAGCATCTGTGATGTATTACTTCATATACAACATACTATTCTATAGATGTTTTCTATAATAAATCAGGAATTCACAGCTAATTATTAAAACAACACCATTTCTTTTACCCAACAGTCATCACTCTATGCACTTAAAAGAAAACTGGAACTCTGCAGCCAGTCATGGCAGAGTAACTGGTACCAGACTACTCCTCTTCATGAGGCCAGCATAACACTGATACCAAAACCAGACGGAGCCATTACAAAAAAAGAAAATTAAGACCCCCATATTTTTCAAGAACATGCATGTAAAAATCCTTAATAAAATATTAGAAAATTAAATCCAGCAATACATAAAGAGGCTAATGCATCAGGACCAAGTGGGGTCTAACTTGGTAATAACAGTTGGTTTAACATTCAAAATTCAATGGAATTAACCACATTAATAGAATAAAGGAGAAAAAGCCTATGATTACCTCAATACATGCAGAAAAAGAACCTGACAAAATTCAACACCCTTTCATAACAAAAACTCTCAGCAAACTAGAAACAGAAAGAAACTTTCTCAACCAATAAAGCACATTTATGCAAAACCTAAACTAAAATTGTACTTAGTGATGAAAGACTAACCACCGTTTCTCTGACTTCAAGAAAAGGACCAGGATGTCCATTCTCACCACTTCCATTTCAACACAGTACTGGAATCCCAGACAACTGTGGTTTAAAGAACTGGATATCCACTGGGAGAAGGGAATGAAATAAATCCCTACCTCATGCCATAGATAAAAATATGAAATGGACCTGAATGTAAAAGATAAAACTATAAACCTTCTAGAAGAAAACAGAGTATCTTTGAGATCTTTCTTGGGACCTAGAAAGTATTAATCACAAAAGAAAAAATTAATAATTGACTTTAAAATTAAAAGTAATAAAACTAGATTCCTCTTCAAATACTCTGAACTCCAAACTCAACTTTTCCCTTTTAGTTTAAGTACTATTTAGTTTGATCTGGCTATGTTCATTAGAGAACATTTCCAGAATGCTGTAAGACCTTCAGGAACCTCCTTCATGATCCAATGGTTAAGACTCCCAATACAGAGGACCCAAGTTCAATTCTTGGTTGGGGAATTAGACCCCACATGCCTCAAATAAAGATTCTGCATGTTGCAACTAAGACCCAGCATAGTCAAATCAATAAATAGAAATATATTTTAAAATATTTTAAAAAATAAGACCTTTGGAAAGAAAGAAAACGTCTCATATATTCTATTTAACATTACTGAAACACACTCCCAAATATAGGTGAAACTCTAGCTTCCCCACTGTGAAGGAAAACAACTGGACAAGAGAGAGGTTCTTCAAGATTTATTCAGAAACAAGAAAGGAAAAAAACACAGGAAATTACATATCAAGGGAAGAAAAGGGACTCATTAAGACAAAGAATATAAGTAACAGAAAACAAGTAAGGACTCTTTCTACAAGGCCTTTTATAACCATTCGCATTACATATGAGGGAATTATTCCAATCTCAGGAAGAAATAGCTGAAACAGAATACCAACTAACACATTCCCTGACCACATCACATGCCCATTCAGTAGAAACCATAGTTCAAATTTTGGATTGTGATCTTCTCCCAGGCTAGAGATACACCCTCTCCTGACGTAGGGCAGGGCAGTGAGTGCAGCTCTCCATCAGCCATGCAATCAAGAGCATAAACAGCCAATAAAAGTACAACCATGTGTACCCATTCAACCACTTAATAAATTCCAAAAGCTATTCAACACTTTATTATAAAATAAATTTTGTGTTGATAAGTTTGCTAATCTAAGTGTTCTTAGCACAGTTAAGGTAAGTAAAGCTAAGTCATGATGTTTAGTAAGTTAGAAATATATAATGCATTTTCAACCAACGTTATTTTCAACTTACAATGGATGGTTTTATCAGGACATTGGGCTTCCCAGGTGGCTCAGTGGTAAAGAATCCACCTTGCCAAGCAAGAAACACAGGTTCTTTCCCTGGGTTGGGAAGATCCCCCGGAGAAGGAAATGGTAACCCACTCAAATATTCTTGCCTGAAAAATCCCATGGACAGAGAAGCCTGGGAGGCTACAGCCCATAAGGTCACAAAAGAGTCAGACACAACTTAACGATTAACCAGCAACAGCAATTTCATCATTAAGTCGAAGAAGATCTGTATGTGATAATATCAATAATCTTCTCACAACAGTCTATTGGCTAGACACCCTCAGCTTTTCTCAAATACTTAATGCCATCATAATTACTATCCACTACTGCAAATATGCTAGTGCACAATGCTTTGATGGGTGTGGTTAGGAAGAAATGAGCTAGGTGCTAAAGAAATTAAGAAATTTAGCATTTAACTCTCTTTTCCACGAGTCCAACCTCCCTCAGAAATCTGTATCTTAACCAAGATAAATGACTTGGACTTCAGCGAGGCAAGTTTTTCCAGTTCTAATTGGGAAGCTACTGCCTAGAACTTTGAAATGTTATAAACTTGACTTATGTTATTTCATAACAACACAAATTGAGCTAATTTGGTTTAATGGCAAGAGAGGTTTGCAGTACAATCCTGATGAATTAAGCCAATGAACAAAGACAGAAGTGAAAGGATAATTTTATTTTTCACTAGATAAACTCAAGGCTTCTTATTTTGATGTACTATACAATATGGCTGTCCGTGCAAATCCATGTGAAACCATGGTAGATCTGTAATAAATTCAATGAATTATATTAGAAAGGCAAATCCACACTGGAGTAGCATAAAGCTACAAAGGATATGGGATATCTGAGAAGATTCCAGACACTCGGACTTGCCCTACCACTGTCCCATAAGGTCCTTGAGTCATGGATGAGCTTCCTTGCCCATAAAATGGGGATCGTGATTTCATCACAGGCTATTCTAAGAATCAAATGAGAGCATGCATGCAAAGGTACTCAGTGAATTATAAGGTGAGGCTATGGCCTGTGAGAGCTTTCCAACATCTCATCCCCAGTGAAGAAGCATCTCCAGTTTTCAGAGGTGTGGGCAGTGAAAGAAAGGTTTTCATAGATTCACAGAATGGTCACACTAAAACTCCACAGAGATTATCTGGTAGCATCCCTACTCATCTGAAAAGTTAGGAAATGACAACAGCTACCTCTATGGACTGGATACTATGTTCCAGACACTGGGCTTTACTCACACTACTTCATTTACTTCTCTCAACAACTCTGAGATGGTTACCATTTATAGATGAGGAACCTGAAGTCAGGATGTACACTCAGTTCTCCTTCCCAAATCTCGGAAGTCTGTACCATTCGCCAATCTGCTATTGGAACCCCAGAAAGAGTAAAACATGCTAATCTGAATAACATGGCTGACTGGAGGGGTGCCCATGCACCACTGTCCTTATTCACCTGTATGCCTCTGAGAGTCCCAAACAGTACCACCAGGAAGATGTTCACTATCAGAGTCAAGGTCCTAAGGCTACTCCGAAATGTTTCCCTCCCAACCTCAGAAAGAACGGTGTTCTCGGGGCAGACAAGATTTGGTGTCTAAATCCACAGTGCAGCTAAACCACATGGAAACAAGATGCTCTGCTCCTCATGGAGTAAGTTGTGACCCATGGGAACGTCAGGTGGGAGTACAGCCCCAAGTTCAGCCTGCCATGATGCGAAGTGAGGCCAGAATTCAAGCCTGATCCCGTTACCTTTCCCAGAAATCAACATTCCAATTTCTCTCCATTCTTAGCCCACAGGCTTAGAGTAGAGATGGCTCCACCCTGGGTTCAGGGGTGAAGTACAGGGTCAGTTCTTAACTCAGGCAGTGCCTCACATGCCCCAGCCATGTGGCAGATTCAGGAAGGCACCTGCCCCAGCCTGAGCCAATGAGATCAAACAAGACTGTCTGGCAGAGCTGGACACAGACTCTCACACTCTCTTTTGCTGGAAGCAAGGAAGGAAAGAGGCAGGCCTAAGAACTTCTGACAGCTATCTTGCAATGACAAGGGGAGGGCATTCTGAGAACGGGGTCAACACATAGGAAGTGGAGGCAGAATGGGGAGAGAGAAGCCAGACCCTGATGACATCATTTGAGCCACTGAGCTGACTCCAGATTTCTCTCTGGACTGGTCAGTTGTGAGAACCAATAAATTGCTATTTGACTTAATCCAGTCTGTGCTGGGATTGGGTTCTTTCCTTAGATCAAAGGAATACTAATACTTGGGATCATTAAGGGCCATCTGTCCCCAACTGAACTCTGAGCTCCCTGTGGTCAGGGACTGACTTCTGACTCCTTCCATTAACATTCAGTCAACTGGGCTGGTCCTTGGCACATTCTGAGAGCTCCAAATACATAAGGATTAAATAGGTCATCTCCACGCTTTACAGAGCAAAAGCTATATACCCAAAGCAGAAAATAACAAAACCCTCAAAGTTCTGTATTGATCATTTAATCATTAGTTCCAGTTTAACCCCACCGTACTCCTCACCACCCCCACTGCAAAGCCACCACAATATATATGGTCCGTTACCCACTCATGCAAAAAATAGCAGAGAAAGATAAGAAAGCCTTCCTCAGTGATTAGTGCAAAGAAATAGAGGAAAACAATAGAATGGGAAAGACTAGAGATCTCTTCAAGAAAATTAGAGATACCAAGGGAACATTTCATGCAAAGATGGGCTCGATAAAGGACAGAAATGGGATGGACCTAACAGAAGAAGCAGAAGATATTAAGAAGAGGTGGCAAGCATACATAGACGAACTATACAAAAAGATCTTTATAACTCAGATCACAATAATGTGATCACTCACCTAGAGCCAGACAAACTGGAATGTGAAGTCAAGTGGGCCTTAGGAAGCATCACTACAAACAAAGCTAGTGAAGGTGATGGAATTCCAGGTGAGCTATTTCAAATCCTGAAAGATGATGCTGTGAAAGTGCTGCACTCAATATGCCAGCAAATTTGGAAAACTCAGCAATGGCCACAGGACTGGAAAAGGGCAGTTTTCATTCCAATCCCAAAGAAAGGCAATGCCAAAGAATGCTCAAACTACCGCACAATTGCACTCATCTCACACACTAGCAAAGTAATGCTCAGAATTCTCCAAGCCAGGCTTCAACAATACACGAACTATGAACTTCCAGATGTTCAAGCTGGTTTTAGAAAAGGCAGAGGAAACAGAGATCATAATGCCAACATCCGTTGGATCATCAAAAAAGAGTTCAAAAAAAACATCTATTTCTGCTTAATTGACTATGCCAAAGCCTTTGACTGTGTGGATCACAAGAGACTGTGGAAAATTCTGAAAGAGATGGGAATAGCAGACCACCTAACCTGCCTCCTGAGAAATGTTTGCAGGTCAAGAAGCAATAGTTAGAACTGGACATGGAACAACAGACTGGTTCCAAATCGGGAAAGGAGCATGTCAAGGCTGTATACTGTCACCCTGCTTGTTTAACTTATATGCAGAGTACATCATGCAAAATGCTGGATGAAGCACAAGCTGGAATTAAGATTGCTGGGAGACATATCAATAACCTCAGATATGCAGATGATACCACCCTTATGGCATAAAGCAAAGAAGAACTAAAGAGCCTCTTGATGAAAGTGAAAGAGCAGAGTGAAAAAGTTGACTTAAACTCAACATTCAGAAAACGAACATCATGGCATCAGGTCCCATCACTTCATGGCAAATAGATGGGGAAACAATGGAAACAGTGAGAGACTTTATTTGGAGGGGGCTCCAAAATCACTGTAGATGGTGACTGCAGCCATGAAACTAAGACACTTGCTCCTTGGAAGAAAAGTTATGACCAACCTAGGCAGCATATTAAAAAACAGAGACATTACTTTGCCCACAAAGGCCCATCTAGTCAAGACTATAGCTTTTCCAGTAGTCATGTATAGATGTGAGAGCTGGACTATACAGAAAGCTGAGTGCCGAAGAACTGGATGCTTTTGAACTGTGGTGTTAGAGAAGACTCTTGAGAGTCCCTTGGACTGCAAGGAGATCAAACCAGTCAATCCTAAAGGAAATCAGTCCTCAGTATTCATTGGAAGGACTGATGCTGAAGCTGAAACTCCAATACTTTGGCCACCTGATGGGAAGGACTGACTCTTTGGAAAAGACCCTGATGCTGGGAAAGATAAGGCAGAAGGAGAAAGGGACAACAGAGGATGAGATGGTTAGATAGTATCATCAACTCAATGGACATGAGTTTAAGCAAGCTCCAAGAGTTGGTGATGGACAGGGAGGCCTGGCATGCTACAGTCCATGGGGTCGCAGAGAGTCAAATGTGACTGAGTGACTGAACTGAACTGACGCTACTCATCATGCCTGAATCCTTTTCCTCCCTAGGAAAAGAATTTTAGAAGACAGGAATAAGTTCATACTCTGATCTACCTGGGGATAACACTGAATACTTTGAATACAAGATCACTTGAAGGGCCTGTGCTCATCTGTAACACCAGGTTTCTTACTTCCACTTCCCGGAAAAGCTAAGTAACAGCTGAGTTAGAGGCAAAATTGAGATCTGAGTTCAGCATCTATCCTGTGGCTGATTCTTAGGAGGAAGGAACAAATCCAAGCCCTCAATGTTCATCATGGAGACCTCACTGACTCGAGGACAGAACACAGAGCAAACTGTCCGCTAACTGCATGCAAGAGACATGTCAAATTTTTTTCTCCCCAGATGAAATCTTAAGTGAAAACCTCAACCACACACATAAGGGAGGGAGGGAGGGAGAGAGTGAGAGTGTGGGGAGCTGCTCTGTGGGTGAAATGGGTGGCAGGGCACAGTCCATTCTCCCAGGCCGTACCCTCCAGCTCCAGGCCCCAGAGGTATCGCCAAAGGACCTTGAATGCCTGCCTCAGCGTCATTTCATTGCTTCTCAAAAGATATGAAAAATCAAAGAATAAACAGCAAATTAATACATGGTTGAAATTCATGGCTCAAGTGAGTGTTTAAAACCATTTCCATTTTCCTTGGCTGAAAAGGCCAGATATCCACAGGCTATGTGAAAAAGAAAACAAAGGCAATGATCCAAGTAATTCAGCCTGAAAACTTACTGTGCTCCAACCAGAGAAACTTGGGTCCTGTTAAAGGCCGAACAAGAAATTAATTAAAATGAACCCAAAAACAGAGGCTTCAAATGCCAGACGGACAGGTGCTCTGACTGGGTCACATCCCTGCTCCATAATCTTGTCCCCAGAGCCCTGTTCCTAATAACTAACTTAAAAGTACAGCAGCTGAGCCTAAGATGCTTCAACCTGTTTTTAAGATTGTCGTGCAAATCTTTTGTAAACTGCATTTCCAGTGCTAAACTGGTGCATACGTTTATCTCGTAGTTTTGTGTGTTGGCACAGTAGTCATTAAGCTTGTCTTTGAAAAGAACGGTTTGCCACCTCTGGAGGACAGAGCAGAGAAGTTCCACTATGAAGTGAGATATCCTGTGTTTATGGCCTGGGAGGCCTTCCACAATGCCCTGCTTACCCCTCACTGCTCTGGGAATTCTACCCAGCATATTGTCAGGTTTTGTACACCTACTGCCCAATTTAGCAAAAAGTAGCCTTTACTCTCTTGATCCAAACATGAAAATTCTCCAGCTCTCATAAAGTTCAAAGTCGAAATGCACAACTCTCCCTGCAAACAGGAAAAAAAAAAAAAAGATTCCATTTCTCCTGGTCGCTATTCCCAAATCAGAAGTGACAAAGTTTCAGCACCACCTGGAGAAGGGACCTCGTACCTCAGAAACCCATTCAAAGGGTAGTTTTCCTGAAAAAGGCAAAGTTCACAGATATTCCCCATCTGAACACACTGTGCCAGTCCCCAAGTGGTGACAGATGACGCTGGCCTTGCCCTCAAGGCTCTCAAAGTCCAGTGAACAAGGCTGACCTCAAAAACAACAAGTCTCTGTTTCCCAACGCTTTCTTTAAAGTCAAGGACAGACCTCCCTGCAGAAAATAGATCCTGGAGATAGGGTGCAGAGAAGGAATGAGAACCTGGGTGATCCTGCCTTAATTGAAAGGTTTCTTAATATACTTTCAAATGACGCAAGCAGCAGAGGAGGACTTAAAGGCAAGACCAGTGCCTCACATGGGTTAAATTAATTCATGTCTCACCCTGGGCAACATCTCCATGAAGTCACTGTGTTTGTCCTTTATGTAAATGAAGAAAAAAAACTGGCATGTGGGATGTGCATAAGGCCAGGTGCCACAGGACCCAGATTCTCATTGGTTTTGCCACCACTAACTTGCTATGACCTGGGTCAATCCCTTCTTCTCTCTGATATCCTCTAAGGCTCCTCTCTGCTCTAATGCTCCAACTTGGTACAACCACGATGTCTTCAATCCTTTCACATAAAGCACTTCCTGTGAGAGACTTTGCGCAGCCCTGGTGACCTTGGAGTCAGCGTTCTGAACAGCCCTCAGGATTACAGGCACTAAAATAAAGGTGACTCCCACCAGGGCGCTGTGCTTCCCTGGTGGCTCAGCAGTAAAGAATCTGCCTGCAATGCAGGAGCAGCTAGTTCAATCCCTGGGTCGGGAAGAACCACTGGAGGAGGGCATGGCAACCCACTCCAGTATTCTTGCCTGGAGAATCCTATGGACAGAGGAGCCTGGCAGGCTACAGTTCATAGTGTCACCAGGAGTCAAACACAACTGAACTGACTTAGTACCAGAGCACTACACAGGACAAGGCCACCATCTGCCATGGCACTGACTTGGTACACCACATTTCTGACTCCTCCCGTCTCCCTCCTCATGCCCCTTTGGAATCTTGCAAATCCCTGGAACTGACTGCCTCTAAAGCAGCGGCCCCCAACCTTTTTGACACCAGAAATCACTTTCATGGAAGAGTTTATCCATAGACAGTGTGAGGGGATGATTTAAGTGAATTACATTTGTTGTACACTTTATTTCTATTATTATTACATCAGCTCCATCTCAGATCATCAGGCTTTAGATCTCAAAGGCTGAAGACCCCTGTTCTAAAGGGAAAAATGAAAGCGTTAGTCACTTAGTCATGTCCAACTCTTTGCAACTCCATGGACTATAGCCCACAAGGCTCCTCTGTCCATGGAATTCTCCAAGCAAAAATACTGGAGTGGGTAGCCATTTCCTTCTCCAGGGAATCTTCCCGACCCAGGGATTGAACTCAGGTCTCCTGCATTGCAGGTAGATTCTTAACCATCTGAGCCACCAAGGAAGCACCACTCAAAAGGCTACTTCCCAATGCAGCCAAAAGAACTAAACTCCAAAAATGTTCAACTTCTTCCTCTTGTCCACCAAGCAGACCAACACATTCATTCATTCACTTTCAGGAGTTAGCCTTTCCAAGAAAGAATGCACTTCTCTCCAAGCATCTTCCAGCTCAATTTCTGCAAGACATCCACCAGCTGAAGTGAGGAAAGACACTGGTCTCACACTGGTCTCTCTACTAGCAACCAAGTCCAGAAGCCACAGAAAAGCAGTGTCTCTCCCAGTAGGACCCACAGACCATCTGATCTGAGGAGGAGGCTTGACAAGAAGCCCAGAGGCAGCTACACACATAGGAAGTCTCAGCGGTGGAGGAGGTACACACAGCAGACAGACCAAGCCTGTGGGTCCAGAGAAGCAGCCTGGGTCAGAGGTGAGGGTGGAACCAGCGCACAAGGCACAGACGCCTCCAGGCCAGCGCCATCCACCACCACTTGCTGTAGCGACGGTAACGTGTCGTATGCGTGCTGCCCCACGTGGCAGCCCTATCCGGACGCTGAACAATGCACGTGAGGGCTGTGTGGCTAAGAAGATAAATTTTGAATGTGAGTTAATTTTAACTTAAGGTCTCACAGCTACAGGTGACTAGTGACAATGACCCCTGACAGCACTGATCCACGCTAGTCTCTCATAGATGGCACCCTCCCAAAGAAAGGACCAAACGTGACAGGACCCTTCTATACTTAAAAACAAATGACCCTCGGGGAGAGGCCAGTCCATCCACAACGAGAGCTGAGTTTGGAGTCTGTGCGCCTCCAGGAAGATGAGAACAGTTCAGTGCTACCAACTCTTTCCCTACACACCTAAACTTACCACCTTCAGAAACAGTGGGGATGAAACTGAGGCTTCCCAGAGGTTAAGCTCCAGTCCTTTATTAGCCCGTGATCTTGAGGAAGGCATCTCCTCTGTGGACCACGAGGCATGTCACCACTAGGACAAGAGATTCAGAACAGGCCACCACAAAGGCCCCATCCAGCTGTAAGATGCTAAAAATGCACATGCCTCTCAGTCAAAATGTTAAACTTTTGTGAAGGACACCATCAAGCAAATGAAGAGACAACCCACAGAAGGAGAGAAAATGTTTGCAAAGCATGGATCTGATAAGGAACTGGTATCCAGAATATATAAAAAATTCTTACAACTCAAGAATTTAAAAAAACTCAATTTTTTAAGTAGGCAAAAATCTGAATATGCATGTCTCTAAAGAATACATACAAATGACTAATAAGCCCAAGGAAAGAAGCTCAACATCACAGTCATAAAAATTACAAATCTATAATGAGATACTACTTCACATCCTAAAGATGCTAGAACCCAGCAGATATACATTAACAGGTGTCAAGAAAGATGTGCAGAAACTGGAATCTTGATACAATGCTAGTGGGAATGTAAATGGTGCAGCTGCTTTGAGTAACAGTTGGACAGTTCCTCAAAATGTTAAAGTTACCATATCACCATATGTCCCAGCAAATTCTACTCCTAGGTATGTATACTCAAGAGAATTGAGAATTTAAGTTCATACAAAACTTGTTCATGAATGTTCAAAGCAGTATTCATAATATCACAATGCAAAAAATGGAAACAATCCAAATGTCTACCAATTGAGGAAAGGACACAGAAAATGTGACATATCTGTACAATGGAATACTATTCAGCCACAAAAGAAATTAAGTACAGATACAGGCTACAACATGAGTGACTCTTAAGAAGAGTATACTAAATGAGAGAAGCCAGACTTGATAGAACACATATAATTTAGTTTATATAAAATGTCCAAAATAGGAAACTCCATAGAGACAGAAAGCAGATTAGTGGTTCCCTAGGGCTGGGGAAGGGAGGGAAAGCTGGAGGAAAACAGGGAGTGATGGCTAATGTGTATGGGGTTTCTTTTCAGGTGACGAAAATAAGATTGATCTTGATGACGGTTACATGACTCTGAATATAATAAAACCACTGAATTGTATAATTTAAAATGGCGAACTGTACAGTATGTAAATTATATCTCAATAAGGCTGTTTAAAAAAAAATGTGCGTGCCTTCATCCCACCTACTTAGTGGAGACCAATTAATTGCTATTTATCTCCCCCAGGTCCCAACAAGTGCCGGTGGTGACCTTCTGAACGTGCACAGAACACGACTTAAGTTGAAGACGCCACACTTATAAACGAGAGGCTATTTTTAAAGCAGCCTGTATCGTCTCGCACACTTCACACACAGGAAGGGTGGAGCTCTTTCTGCTGTCACTACGATGAAAAAGTCTAACCTAACCAGGATCAAAAGTGCATTTTTTTTAAAGGCAAGGAAAGAAAAACTGCAGAAACTCACATATTCTAAGTCAAGCCCAAGGAGCCCTCCTGGGAACTGAAGGAATTCTACTTGTGAAAATTACCAACACGACAACTGTGAATGATACAGTTCACAAGACCCCCAAGTCCTAGTGGGGGTGAGGCAGGTATCCCCACTTCTGAGAAGCCCACATCTGAGTCCCCTGATTCCGGGGTAACATGAAAGTCTGTTGTGCCAGGGACAAGGAAGGCCTTTAAAAGCCAGGCTACAGCTGGGAGTGAAATACGTCATCTGACGGTGTTCCTGGGGCCAGTGGGTAAAGAGGAAAGTCTAGGGGGATGGATTCTTGGCACCAGATGGGACTGTAGACTTAGGGAAGTGTGACTGCAAAGTAGGAAGGCTGTTCTGTTTAATCAACACACCAGAATCACATAAACAAGTGTTGTTCCCTTCAAAGGAGGAAGCTTGGGAAGCGGGCGGTGTGGTGCTGGGAATACCGCCACCCCTCAGAGCAGCTCCCAGGGCGACCTTCTCCAGAGCCCAGGACACCCTCCTCTTGAGAGCTTCACAGACAAGAGAATGTGGCGCTCTTTGAAGACAGATTTGATTTTCTCAGAAATACCCAGAATCTCTTTAGGAAAAGGCTAGTGAATAAGGTCAGTGATCAACCTGGTTCACCCCTACCTTTTGCCAGAAACAAAAGCAAAATGAAAAGTAGAAATTGGCTTTGAAAGCGATTCTTAATACAAGCATTCCTACATCACTGGGACAAGGGCTCAGCCTCAGAACAAATGCTTTGAAGAGAGCCCCGTCTTTTGGTTTTGTAGGTTTTGCTGTTTTCATTAAACAATCACATTCTCTCCCAAAGGGAATATCTCCCTCTCCCATCCCTCCTGTCTCTCTCCCTCTCTCCTATCTTCATCTCTGCCTCTCTGTCCTGCTGTGGGTCCCCTCCATTGCTCTATCCCTCTCCCCAAAGTTCTGTTCCCAGCTTGCAAAGAGACACCATCAGGCCACATTAAGAAAGCAGTCAGAGCGATAAGGCAACCTCAGAGCAGCTGACACAGACACAGTGATGCTTCACTAACTGGTCCACTATTTACAAACACCCCGTGCCAGGAGCCGAGGCGGCGGCAAACAAGGGCAGGCTGGGTCCCTGCCCACAACAAGTTCATACTCTTGTTGGAAATAAGAAAACAGGGTAACCAAACACACACAAGTATATGGCTCAGGGAACAGGCTGCCCATGGTGGGCGACTCTGTGAAGCTCCTAGGGAAAAGCGCCCAACTTCAGCTCACAAACCACCAGGATGGCAAAGAGTCAAGACCCACGGTCAGGACCTCCAGCCTCAATGGTTGCCCAGCTGGCATCCAGGAGCAGCTACGAGGCATTCCCTGACCCCAACCCTCATAACGCAAAGAGAAGGGAAGGGGCACGCTCACCAACCTCCACCGACTGGGCTACACTGAGGAAAAGAGAAACAAAAATCCCAGGGCCCCTGTTCTGCACCTTAGCACTGTTTTCTTTCCTCTTCTGAGTAACATTTAAATCCAGACAGAGCCAGGGTCTCCCACCTGGGCCGAGCAAGAACAAGACACAGCTGGTCACGTGGACTCACAAGTTCCCATGGAAGCATGCGGGCAAGGACGCGCGCCAAGTCTCGCGAGAGGCTGAGCTCTGGATTTGTTCTGCGTTGCCTCACCGGTAACTCTGTAGGGCGGGGGAGGGGGTGGCGTCAGGCTTCCCATCTGTGGGAACCAGATCCTGATCACTTAACTCAGCTCCTTTCTTTCCCCGGTGTCCCGAGGGCAAAGCAACAGCCCTGGCCACTGTCTAAGCGAAGATGGTGCAGTCCAGGTCCACGGCCTCCTATAACGGGCGGGTAGCTTCCTGTTGATACGACACCAGGCCCCTCCAGCACCCTGTCTGTCCTCTACGTCTCAGGCTTTTCACGGAACAGAAGGAATGGGTCTGTCCGCTGAAAACATCTTCTGTAAAATGACTTTGAAAGCAAATCCCTGACCCAGTGTCCGGGAAACCTGGCATGGCTGGAGGGGTCCCACTCTCACCCGATGCCCATTCTCTTGCTCCCTCACGGGCAGGAGCCAGCGGTCCGTCTTCCCGAACCCAGGTTCCTCACCTGGAAAGCGGAGGACAGCAACCCCTACCTCCCAGGACTGCGGGAGGCTCAAGGATGCAGCCGCGCTGGCAACAGTGAGCCCACGACTCCATGTCACCCAGGAGTCAGGGCTCCGCTCACCCTGCCAGCCGCCTAATCTCTTTTACAGAAAAGGAAGGGACCGGGCAAGGAAGAGCAGCAGCGTGACCACAGCCCTGACTGCTCACTCTTACCACCGACCCATGCACAAGAGCCCCCACACCTTCCCTTCACGAGTAACGCTTTTCACGGAATGAAAATGCAATAAAATCAACGCAATGCTCAAACCTAAAACTCCTCCAAGTCCCATTTTAATTGGGTTCACAAGGCGCCTCAGGAGATGGTCAGAGGGCAACCCTGACTCTCTCCAGCCACAGCCCCACCCGACCTGGCAAGGCCTCTGGGCGGCGGGAATGCTTCCTCTGGAAGGAGTTTCTGGGCCAGTCCCCGAACCCAGGCCTGAACCAAAACCAGGGCCGGGAAGCCCGCGCAGAGACCCACCTGGAGGTCCCGGCGTCGCGCTACCCGGCGTTTAGACGCCAGCGGCCTATGAGGCCCGGCTCGCCTGCACCGCCTGCTGCTGGAGCGTGGGCTGCGGAGGCAGAAAGCCCGGATGCAGACCCAGGCCCTGCCAATTAGGAGGCCTCGGGGCCTCGTGTGAGCAGCTTCACCACTCCCAGACGTTTTTCCTCACCTGTGAAATGAGGCTCTCAGTAGTCTCTTCCTCATGGCTTTATCAGATCAGATCAGATCAGTCGCTCAGTCGTGTCCGACTCTTTGCGACCCCATGAATCGCAGCAAGCCAGGCCTCCCTGTCCATCACCAACTCCCGGAGTTCACTCAGACTCACGTCCATCGAGTCAGAGATGCCATCCAGCCATCTCATCCTCTGTCGTCCCCTTCTCCTCTTGCCCCCAATCCCTCCCAGCATCAGAGTCTTTTCCAATGAGTCAACTCTTCACATGAGGTGGCCAAAGTACTGGAGTTTCAGCTTTAGCATCATTCCTTCCAAAGAAATCCCAGGGCTGATCTCCTGGCTTTATGGTGAGGATTAAAGGAGAACTAAGGCGATTCCACCGGAGAAGGCAATGGCACCCCACTCCAGCACTCTTGCCTGGAAAATCCCATGGGCGGAGGAGCATGGTAGGCTGCAGTCCATGGGGTCGCTAGGAGTTGGACACGACTGAGCAACTTCATTTTCACTTTTCACTTTCATGCATTGGAGAAGGAAATGGCAGCCCACTCCAGTATTCCTGCCTGGAGAATCCCAGGGACGGGAGAGCCTGGTGGGCTGCCATCTCTGGGGTCGCACAGAGTCTGACACGACTGAAGTGACTTAGCAGCAGCAGCAAGGAGATTCCACATACAAAGCACACCTAGATCAGTAGATGTCAACCATGAGCTCGTAACAAAGGCAATTACCTCTGTGCCTTGTTATGGTCAAGAGGACAAAGTAGGCCAGCCACCCAGAGCCAGATGACCAAGGAGCAACAGCCCCCGCCCCTGTATTTGTCAACTGGCCCCCTGATCCCTACCTACCATCCCACACCCACTGGCCACTGCCCTCTTTCCCTAAAATGATGAAGCCATCTTTGGCGAAATGATTCCTGTATGTTAATAGGCATGAAGCAAGTAAAAGAATAATTAATGAAGTAAAAAAGGTGAGGGAGGGATGATCAAAACTATCTTATGGAAGACAAAAAAAAAAAATCGAGGAAATAAAAAAATTGAGATAGCTCAAAGTCGGCTGAATGCCCAGCTTGTTCTGAAGAGACATTCTTTTGTCATCTGATTTTCCAGATGTCACATGCGCCCCTGGCATCCTCAGACCTGCCAGTCAGATGGGAAATGCCTGATTTCAACCTGGATTCACGGCTGTAACGGAGAGGGTGGGAAGGAAACAGACCCGGAGACAGACCCCACTTGGCTCCTCTCTCACTGCGACCCTAAGCAAGTCAACTGCTGGGTCTGGAAGAGGAACACATCCATCTGAAGGTCTCTGGGGTCCTGCCCAATCCCAGCCTCACAGGGTCTGTGATTCACAGTCAATACCACCCAGAGTAAATCAGAACCAGCATCTAAGCTACTGTTCCCCACCCCCCATCCCCTGTCTTTAAGATTATCAGTTAGCTTATTCAGCTGACCAACCTAAAATAGCACCAAAGCTTTCTCAGCCCCAACCAAACTAGTCCCAACTCCACAGGGCTTTCTAGAAAAAAAGATTTCTTAAACACCTCTCTTTTACCATATTCTTGCTGGGTATCACCACTTCCCCACATTCTAATTTAGAACCTTTGATGTTTAATTTCAGTCCCACCAGATAAAAATTCTGAAGAGAGCTTTAGATAGATTCACTATTAATTTATATTTCAATAATTCAGAATTTGTGAATGCCCAAAAAGAAGCACACTTTTGCATTATCTTAAAAAAGAAAAAGTGCTAAGGGACTAATTCCTGGTATAAAGGGGCATCATTTTAACCATTTACTCTTTCAAGCTACTTTTGTACAATTTAAAAGGAGTCATTTAAACAGTGTTTCATTATGCCCCATTGTTATCTATTTACTAAAGAACATTCAAGGATGTCTTCCCTTTTAAATAGTGGTCACTTCTTTAGTACACATTAGAGTAAAATAATAAAACCACAGCTCTTCCAAAACGAGGGTCTGGGAGTGGTTCTTTGCATTAATTCATATTATCCTTTTGTACTCAGGCTTAAACTAAGTAAAGGCAGTAAGTGAGTATGTTTAATGGACTATATTTTACATATAACAAATGCTCCAAAAAGGACTTTATATATGATTAAATGATAGTTATTTTAAACTACTCTTTCTTTAATCTTCCCAGTTTTTAGTTCTGTAAGTAATTTATATCACCAAAAAGCAAAACTGTTATAGAATACAGAAGTGCCTCCGGTAGGCCAGTTTAATGCTGTGCCCTAACCCTTCAGGAGCTCTGAATCCAGAGACCATCTGCTTGCAGGGCATTTATTTCTCGTTAACAAAAGCACAGCAAAGACGCAGCTCCCCGCACCCCAACAGTACCTTGTACAAGGACCCATGCTGTAGATTCCTGCTTGGATCTGCTTCCTAGAAAGTGCCTCTCACAATGAATGAGGCCGCTTCCCATTGTTGAGAGGATAAAAAACCCTGTAAGTCAGAAGTGCTCCCTTTTGCCACCACTGCTACAAAGCCTAAAGGCCAGTTCGGTGCTCGGGTGTTTGCAAACGGTTGGCCTTGTGCAACCTGGGCAGATCTGCTTTTGGTTTGTATTCCTGGCTGCCCCATCTTTCATCAGCTTCCATTCTCTAAGCCACATCAGAGCTTTTGGAAGTAGAAAGGGGGACAAATCCTGTAATAAATACCATAATAATAGCAAGGTTCTACTGTGTGTGAAAATAGAATAATTAATAATCAAGGAGCACGAAATAGCAGAAATATACCAGGTGAGATATTTTTCTTCCACAACTAAAAGGAATATGAAGGAAGTATTTGCCTTAGAACTCAACTGTAGCAAGCAAACACTGCAAAACTAAAGGCTCAGTTTTTGCATTAGGGACTTGCTTATCTGTCAGCTAATCCCTAGTGGCTCAGACTGTAAAGCGTCTGTCTGCAACGCAGGAGACCAGGGTTCGATCCCTGGGTTGGGAAGATCCCCTGGAGAAGGAAATGGCAGCCCACTCCAGTATTCTTGCCTGGAAAATCCCATGGATTGCAGGGCCTGATAGGCTACTGTCCATGGGGTTGCAAAGAGTCAGACACGACTGAGCGACTTCACTTTCACTTTCACTATCTGTAAGCTATCTGAAATGAATGTTTCCTTTGAAAGAATCCCGGTCCCCCATTTCACGTCAGTCAGAATGGCTGCGATCCAAAAGTCTACAAGCAATAAATGCTGGAGAGGATGTGGAGAAAAGGGAACCCTCTTACACTGCTGGTGGGAATGCAAATTAGTGCAGCCACTATGGAGAACAGTGTAGAGATTCCTTAAAAAACTGGAAATAGAACTGCCATACGACCCAGCAATCCCATTGCTGGGCATACACACTGAGGAAGCCAGAATTGAAAGAGACACGTGTACCCCAATGTTCATCGCAGCACTGTTTATAATAGCCAGGGCATGGAAGCAACCTAGACCATCAGCAGATGAATGGATAAGAAAGCTAAGGTACATATACACAATGGAGTATTACTCAGCCATTAAAAATAATACATTTGAATCAGTTCTAATGAGGTGGATGAAACTGGAGCCTATTGTACAAAGTGAAGTAAGCCAGAGGGAAAAACACCAAAACAGTATACTAGCGCATGTATGTGGAATTTAGAAAGATGGTAACGACAACCCTGTATGCAAGACAGCAAAAGAGACACAGATGTATAGAACAGTCTTTTGGACTCTGTGGGGGGCGCGGGGGATGATTTGGGAGAATGGCATTGAAACATGTATGGTATCATATGGGAAACAAATCGCCAGTCCAGGTTCGCTGCAGGATACAGGAAGCTTGGGGCTGGTGCACTGGGATGACCCAGAGGGATGGTATGGGGAGGGAGGTGGGAGGGGGGTTCAGGATGGGGAACACGTGTACACCCGTGGCAGATGCATGTTGATGTATGGCAAAACCAATACAATATTGTAAAGTAAAAAAATAATAATAATAAAATTTTTAAAAAAAGAATTCTCACAAAGAAAAAAAAAAAAAGAATCCCGGTCCCCAAGTGCATGGCACCCAAAGCAAGGGAAAGAATAAGCAGCCTTGATGCCTTTCATCTCAGTCAGTGGTTCAAAAGAGATGACGAGTCTGGTGCTCAGGGTTCCAGGACTTGCTGCTCTAACCAGATGCTCTGGGTGTCTACCAGACATCCAAGAAAGAGGCTGTACTCTCTCCAAGCCACTAAGATTTCCTTTCCCATGGCCTGAGATAAGGAACAAATGAGGTCACTCATCAAAGGCCGACTGATCTCAAGGAGCTGCGGGGGTGGGAGTGTAAATCGATAGGGGCTTAGTGGAAGCCAATGCAGCAGGAAGTATGGAATTAAAACGCACTGTCCTCCCACCCAGAGAGTTTACTTCTAAGTACTTATCCCGAGAAATGTTTACTTGTACACATAAAGAGCACATACAAGGATGTTCAAGGCAGCATTGTTTCAAACAGCAAAACTTTAGGAACTAACCTAACTGCTCACCAGAAAGAGAATAACTAAATAAACTATGACACATACATGGAATATTTTATGGCGGCTAAGGAGTTGTCAGATTTCTACACACAGATATGGAAAGATCTGTAAGACACATTAAGGGAGCAAACATATAAGCTTTACAATGCACACAGTCTCCTTCCACTTGTGTAAAATTTTAAAATACCCAAACTGCATAGATACCTATTTCAAAACGCACAGATGTTAAACACATACAGACGTAGTTTAAAAAAAAAAAAATTATGAAACTGATTATTGTAATTAGAAGGAGCTGGATAGGCAAAACAATACAGTCATTTTTATCTGTATTGTTTCAATAGTTTAGAAGAACATATGTGTGTATTATTTATATAAACTATTTCTATAAGTTTGAATGATGATTTACTGTAAGAACACAAAATATGAAAAACAAAGAAAGCCTTTCTCTGACCCCACGTGGTAGGTTTTCCTCATGAAAGGGCGACATGGCACAGGAAGCCCACCACAGCACCAGCTACAAGCTACAGGCCTGGACCCCTCAGTCTGATATGCTTTGCAGAGCAGGTCTCAATAAATATTTGCTGAATAATGGTGCCTCGACTTCCTGTCTTATAAACAAGAGTCCTTACACACTACAAAAGTGTGAGTATGCCGTGCTAGACCTCCCCATGGATGCAAGGAAAGGAGGCAGGGTGGGCCCCTCAGAAGATGACCACGGCTGGGAAATCATGAACCTCACAGCCAGCCTGCTCTGCATCCTCAGGCCAAGCTGACCAAAGATACCCTCTCCTTCCTTCCCAGGTGGGGTCCACCTGTTAGCTGCATCTCTCCTGAGAAGGGTGCAGCTGGCCTTCCCTCCCTCAGGACGGTCCCCCAATTCCCTCCAGCCTGACCCTCACATTCAGTCATTCAAAAATTTCAACAGGTGATTTCTAAATGTACCCATCAACCAGTAAGGAGGAGGAAAAGAAATTAGCAGAAGTAACTGCTTTGTGGTTCTGGATAAGAAAGTCATTTTCCCCAGTCTGGACAGTGTCTGGGGCCCTGCTTAGTTAAAAATCTCCAAAAGAAGTCTTCATGCTACAAGGTGTGTGTCAGAAAAACAGCCATCTGTCTATCTACCCACCACACTCTGCCCCAGCCCTCATGCACACAGAGGGGACGGGTCCTCACTCAGACACTTCCTCTTCCAACCCCATCTTTAGCTTTTCTCACTGTGCCCTCCTCCCCACCTCCCAGGGCCAGTCTGCCTGCCCAGTCAAGCACATCACTGTCCACAAGAACCCCAGCTGTGAGAATCCCAATCTCACCTGAATTAAAAAGGGAAGACACCTTCTGGCACTTTCCTATTTCGAACACATGGCCAGAACAGGTCTTGGGGACATATCCTGCAGGGCTGACGGCAGAGGGCCCCAGGACTAGGAGCATGACAGGAGGCTCAAGTCTATTCCAGAATGACCGGCCAACCCCCACTGCCACCCCATGGGGCAAGGACACCCACCAACAGCGCTTCCTGCGGCTCAGCATCCAAGCAAGCAGTAACATTCTGCTCAGGCACCAGCATTCCAGAGCCTCTGCAATCTCTTTAGAGACTTTCCTAGGGGAGGTGCAGGTGAGGGTCTCTTCTAGAGTACCCCCCACCCCCGTACCACCACCACCACCACCACCCCGAGTTAACAAGACTAAGTGTCTCTACTGCTGGGCAAGTACTTCCATAGCAAGTCCTTCTCATGTTTTGCAGACAGTTAGGTTAGAAAAAGAAGCTACCCATGAATCTGCTACATGGGTCTTCTGTTTCTCACACATTTTTAAAATATTGAACTTGAACTGAGGTTAAAGAAGGAATGCATCTCCCAGGGAGGGACCCCAAAGACCCTCCCTGAAGTGGGCTTATAAGATGCACATTTCAGGTGGTGTGTAAGGGGGAGCTGCTGGAGGCCAGTCAGACTGTGCCTGGGGGACAGGGGTGCTGGGGTGCAGGGTGGGATCCCGAGTCCCTCTTTTAAGCCCCCTTTCCAGCTGTATCTGATAACAGTTTCTACCCTTTGGACTTCTCAGTTAGCTCAGTTAAATTACAAACACACACGTACTTCTTTTTTCCCCAACTAAGCCAATTTGTGTTTCTGCAACTGGTAACCCAACAAGTTCTGGCCAATACACCAATATATCCTCACTCCAAAATAGGCTCATTTTTTAAAACACATTTCGTTTCTTTAAGTGTCTTTTGGTGTGGACCATTTTTAAAGTCTTTAGTAAATTTGTTACAATATTCCCTCCATTTTATGTTTCAGTCTTTTTTGGCCACAAGGCATGGGGGTTCTTAAGTTTCCTGACCAGGGATCAAACCTGTGGCGTCTGCATTAAGGCAAAGTCTTAATCACTGGACTACCAGGGAAGTCTCTAAGATAGGCTCATTTTTAAAGGGTCTAAGCAGGAAAGTTCCAGTGTTTGAGGTGTGTCTATAAAACAATGAGATTCACTTTTTAACAATCCTTAAAGGATCCTTTGGGAATTCTTCTTAAGGAAGTAATAGAAGTAAATCTGAATCCTTTAAGACTTGGATTTGATTTCCAAAAAACTGCCAATACTCAAAATCTGTTCAATAAAAGGTCAATCTGGGTAACTTGTTCTCTGTCAACATGAGGTAAGATGACAAAAGAGATGCTATAACTTGTACAAGACATAAATGGATTCACCGTTAAGATCAGGAAACCACATCTGGATTAAATGTTACTACACAAGTCCATCCAGTCTGGTCATTTTGCTGCCCTCCCTCCACCAACCTTCAAACGAAATGTCTCACAAACACACATACACACACAAGTACAACCACTCACACATGGTTCACACACAATGCTGAACACAGAAGCCGGCTTATGACGCAGGGATTCAAAAAGTATTAAGCACGTGTCTTACTTCTCTCCTGCTTCAAATACAAAGAGCTAAATTTGCCAAGAAATATACAACCCTGAAATTTAAGGCAAACTCTGACAGGTATTTCCTGAGATTGTCATTAATACTGGACAATGAAAGTCAGCCTCTCAGGCAAACATTAATCATTAGCCAATTGTTGAAAATTAACTACTAATCTATAAAGGACATGCCACAGAGCCCTGCACATCTTTCATTTATGGACCTACTCATTTCACATGCATTTCCTCGTGTGCCTACTGTGCCCCTACGCAGAGTGAAGCTCACAACACCACAGAGATCAACCAGACTCCAGCCTCAGCATGTGCTACATTCGTCCAAAGTCAGTTAGCTCATCATCCAAAGAGCCAGGCTGTCAGAGCCCAGAGACCATATACAGAACTGCACTCCACACACCAAGCGACATCCCACAGTAGTTACAGAATAAGGTGAAAAGGGGTGAATGTCTGCAAAGAGGAAAGCAAGTACTATTTACACAGGCTGGTGGGGTAGACGGTGCGGACAAGGACCAGAGAAGGCTGCAGTGAGGGCAACACAGGAGCAATCCTTAAAAAAAAAAAAACAGAATCTAGAGGCACGCAGAAATACACACAGTTCAAACAGAAAGACACAGAGACGAGGTACGGAACTAAAAGCCACCTTCTAGGCAGAGCCCAGGGAGCCAAGTGATGACACTGTGTCTCAGGTATTTCGGTTCAATTCACACCATACACTATGTGAGATGCTAAACCCTGGAGCATGCAGAGCCAATGAACTTCCTTTTTAAACCCAGGAAACACAGTGTGGGGATCTCAGCCATGGAGGACAGAATGCAATCAAAGTAGGCTGTCCCCCAGCACTCCCGGCCCTCGTAAAGCATCTGGTCTCACTGACAAGAACCCCCAGGCGGCACTGCTTCCCAGGGAGCCTCCCAGCACCCTGCTACTACTGGCCCTGGAGCCGGAGCACAAAACCTACAGGAATGCTCAGTAGGGAAACCCAGCTCCAATGGCACCTCAGCCACCGGGACATAAGAAGCAGGGTCAGAAGACCCTCAGCTCTTCAAGAGTAAACACTTGGAACTTGCCACCCACCCCCAACCAAGGATTTGGGAGGCGTCCACGGAGAGGCCTGCCACCTGAGGAAATCCTGAGTTCAGAGGAAAGACTGAAGGGTGAGGAGATTCTCCTGAGAGTGGTCATTCAGTGGTCCTCAACAACCCGCGTTTATGAACATCATGTACACACCTTTGGGCTCCGTGCTGGTGGGGTTCCAAAAGGATTCACTGTGAATTGTATTCTGAAGAGGCTTGATAAGATAAAGATAAGATGTGCACATAAATAACTAAAATATAGAGTGTTTCATATGCAAAGTGCCAGGAGAGCAGTTCAGATAACAGTGTTACTTCTAATCAGGTTCAGAAAAGGCTTCACAGAAGAGACGTCCTTTTAAGATTCTTCCTAAGGACAGTGATGACGATGAAGGGGTGGGAGGGGGGAAGAGGTATTTCAGATGGAGAAAAGGCCAGGAGGTGGACCAGAGTAGGGAGGGGTGTTTAGGAAAGGCTGGTGGGTGAATAGAATAGGGTGGGGTGGGGGGCATGAAGGAGAGGCACAGGGAGTCAACCAGAAAAGGTCAGGAAGACCAAGGAGGACTTGGACTTCCTTCGGAGAGCAGGTGGCTCCTGAAGCCTCAGGGTCATGCCACCCGGCCACAAAGTGAATGGAGAGGAAGGGGAAGACGGGGTGGGGGGGGGGGGGGGGTTGGGGCTTTTACCTGGTAAAAGGACAGGGTGGCAGAGGCCATGCCCCGCCCACACGCCCCCGCCGACTCCATGGCTGCAGACATTGAGGAAGCTGGGTGCCCCCTCTTTGGAAGGTTCTAATTTGAGGCTGTTTAGCACTATAGAGCCTAGGAGTGGGGTGGGAGTTCCAGGTACAGGATGCCCAGACTGAGGCTTAAGTCAGTTGCTTATGAGAAACTGAAGTTCGGAAAGCCAAATAAAGCATTTTCCACCACAATGAAGTACAGGAATTGTGATCGTCCCCACTCTGACACTCCATAAAGAAGCGCTCTCCGCAGCCCCTGCCCCGTGCTAACAAGAAAATTAAATGAATGATATATGCTTTCAATAAGTGGAACTGAAGAACCCCTGCGACTGACTGATCTAAGAGGGAGATGGCTGTGGGAACTGAGTTGCACCGTTTCCATGGCTGCAGCCTCCATGGGTCCCTGCAAGTCCACAAAGGAAAGCTGCACAGAAACTTGAGACTGTTTATATATATATATTTTTTTTTATAAAAACTACCCCTGGGAAAACTTGCTGCCCCCAAGGTAATCTCAAATGCCCAAAGCTGGCTCAGTGACGTGCAACCCAGGCCAAACCCACACTGGACCGAGGGTAATGGCCACATTTCTTAGGCAACGAAAGTAATAATTTCACGACAAACTACCTGCAACAGGCAGAAACATCTTCCACAAAACTGGCCCTGAACTGTACTCTGTGTGCTCAACATCCACATTCCCAACAGAGCCTGCAGGCAAAGGAAACCACCAGCTCCCTGACACGTACAGCTTTGCAATCCGTATGGGTCTCTGCCCTTTGTTTTGCCATTCACATTCATTGAAAGGTATTTACTACAGATGAAAAATAAGCTTCATTCAGCTGCCTCTAAACCAACCCCCAAAATAGAGCAATCACTTTGGTATAAATGGGGTCACATATATTAAAAAAAAAAAAAAAAAAAAAACTTGCTCCCTGGAAGGAAGACTGACATGGCATGGGACCTTGATGAGAGTCAGGGGGGAATCCACAGTTTTCCCTTCCCACAGTGGGACAAGAGATATTTAAAGAGTTAGGCAGAGATTAAACTCATCCGGCCATGTGACCAGCCAAGTAAACGAAGACACAAACTAGAATGCTCTAAGCCTTAGAATATTAAGAGGTCAAAGAAATAAATGTTGGTTTTTTAAAAAGGCTTGCCAAACTAACACCCTGCCCTCTCCCATCCACAAAGACCACTATTTAAGAACTGTCAAGAAAAGATCCACTGGCGAGGGACTGCAGGGGTTAGGAAGAGAGATTTATTCATTTCCTATAGTGTGTTTATTTCCTATATTTATTCCCTCAGTTATTAGCTGAGAAATCCAAATGGTCTGACACTTCTTATATTAGTGCCCTAAATTTCCCTGGGGAAAAAAAAATCGGAATATCAATTGACTTATACATGCAGCTACATTAATTATTCCATTGATCTGAATTAATCTGCCTTTCTGAAAGGTATTTATTTTCTAAGTTTGTTTAATCATGTTCTCTTGAGCTACAAAAAGCAACAAACTGGGTCACCATCCACGTTGTTAAATTTGGTAACAAGGCTGACACCATCTGTGGCCTAGACTGATGATCTAGCCCCACTGATGGGGGCTTTTCACTACTTCTGCTTCTCCTTTGAAATGACTGTCTAAAGGCACATGTCTACAACCAAATCAGAAGCTATTTAAAATAGCCAGAGTCACACAAATCATCTCTAACACAGTATAAATATATACTAACAGTCAGTCTTTATCTGTATATCCAACTCCCATTTCCAGTTGTTCTTGCAGTAGCAGTATCCATAATTTTTTAAAATTCTCTACACAGCAGACTACAAAAGCCCAAAGATGAAGAGACATCACACTACATATAAAATATGCTGCACATGAGAGATGCAACATGAAATCCCGTACATAAACCATGAAGTCTAAAGTCATAAGAGCATACGGTCACCGTCTCCAGACCCTGGGAGAGCTCTCCCCACCTAGTTCTACCTTTACCACACACAGCTAAGAACATTCAGACCTATTAAAATACAGCTTCAACAGAAGAAACCAAAGACAAATGGAACCAGCTGAGAGAGGGAAAAGCAAAGCAGGAGAGAGAATTGCTGTTATCCGGGACCAGGCCCTCATTCACCTCATTTCTGCATGGGCTCCGGTCATGAAGGACTGATCCTTGCAAAGAGGATGCCACAGCACCAGAAAAATTCTGAATTCTGAATCATCAAGGCAAGATTACAGGATGTCAGAGGTAAAAACAACCCTGGCGATCTTCTCGTCCAGTCCCCTGAATTGACAGATGGGTCAACAGCAATGCAGAAAGGATCTGGGAAACGCCCCAAAATACAGCCAGTTAACAGCCCAGAGGGACAATTCCTAGTCCCATTCCAGTGCTTCTCAGTGCTTTTTTTTTTTTTTTAACGATATCAACCTTTCCCAAAGGAAGTTCCATGAAACACTGTGATGCACGCTGCCAAAAAAATGTTTAAAGAATCCATGACCAATTACTTTTAGGGACTAAGCTGAGTTAAACAAAATGAAACCGGTTTTTTAACTACAGACTTTCCTGGAGCTTTTACTGAGTTAATGTGCACGATAAATCTTTAAGAGAGCAATAACGTATATGGAAGTATCCCAATTTATTTCACTATAGAATCATTTTATCCTGGAGCATGTCATAGGACTAACAGGAGGAACTTAGACATTCTATTATATTATTCTCAGAATTATGTTCTATGATGATTAGTTTTGTCATGCTCTACTTCTGCAACAATAGCTGATGTACAAAATCTACATGATAACTCTCTACTTACCAGAAAAATCGACCAAAGTACCCCAAACTCCCAAATAACACTAGATAAGGGGAAAAAAGCTAACATTACCAGGAAGAGAATGGCAGAACCAAAAAAAAGGCTACATGGAGAGAAAAGTTATTTTTAAATCTGCTACAAACCTCTTCCATGAAAAGTTTCACATCTATTTATACAAAATTCATGACTTTAAACACTTCATTCATTCAGTATAAATTTGAGAATACAGCTCAAAAGAGAAAAAAAAAAAAACCCACTGCTGCAAAACTCTGTGAAACATCACACGCATCATTGTAAATTTCAACCACTCAGAAAGCCAGCTGCCCACTTCAGTACTGAGGTCAATGACAAGCACACATCAAGACAAGCAGCAATTCTAAGGACACTTACCAAGTTATGATTTGTTGAATTAGAATCATCTTCAGGGAATGGGATGTAAATAGCTAAGGCCACACAATTGGCAAAAATAGCCAATAATATAAATATGTCAAATGGTCTGAAAGTTTTTGTTAAGGTCTATATGTGTCATGCTAACATACACCATCTCTCTCATCACACTCTCAATCACACCATCTTGAACTGCTTTTTAAATGACAATCTTACACACAAATCCTTATTCAAATGACTGCTGTGACGATGAGGTTTCCAGCAGCAGTAATCATCAGTGGTCAACTCACAGCAGATCTTCCTATCAAATGACCTCTCCACGAGTCCTTTTCTTCTGTGGTAAGGATTACGTTACACTCATCCTTCTGTTGGACATTCTATATGAAAACCTAAAAGTCCATCCAATTAGGGCACTGTGTGAACCAGGTTTCTGCTTCGTGTCGTTTTCACAGCAACAAGGGCCTTAGAAAGCTAAATTCCTGGCTGTTGTAGACACAAAGAAAAATCATCATGAGATAAATCTCTTTCACAAATCCCTGCCACCATGTGCTAGAGCCATTTTCTTGGTGGCTCTTCTTGGCCAGGTCCGCCTGGATCTCCTGCCTGGACTAGAACAGGACAAGTCACCGAGGACCTTTTCCAAACCACCTGCAACTGTCTCGTAGCTATTCCAATCCTGTAACAAGCGAGTCAGGCTTCATCTCCCTCCTCTGCTTTCCTTACTAATCAGTAGTTACCACTGTTTCAGATTAGAGCTGGACTGTAGCTCTGTTTATAATGTGTTGTTATTGTGTTCAATTCATAAACAAATCAAATACAAGGCCATAAGAAATCAGCACCAGACACTTTCAGAGTTCGATTTAACATTTCTAAATCTCAGGGGTCTGTCTGGAAGAATCACTCTGTGAGCAGCCTCAACAGATACTTGCTTAAACATTCTGGTGTTATTAAGAGACACTGTCAAAACTGGCAATACAAAATTTGACATCTGCCAAAAATGACTGTTTTTCCTCTCTTGGTTTTCAGCCTTTCCAAATGCAAGGTTTCACAAGCACCAATCTAATCCCGAACTCCAGGCTTGGTTGTACAGCACTGTTTCTCCCAAACGCTCATCCACTACAGGCAAAGCCACAGTTTCACTCAACACCTCCAAGGCCTAAAGCTGGGAGGACGTGCACAGATTTTCTGCATTTACCTGGACTTCCTTCTGGAAAATCCAAAGATGCTGAAGGAAATAAAGACCCCTCATGTCTCTGTTCCATTGCATTTCATGAAACCTCAACCTTCTGAAGGACTTTAACACTCACTGAAACATGGATGTGAATGATGTTATTTCCTTACTAATTTGATGGGCTTATTTTTCAAGACACTTTACCTTCCCTCATAGTCATTCTTTTAACTCACCTAGTATTACAAAATATCTTATGTAGGGATCCAACTTTAAGGCAATCTACTTTAAAAAGACTTGAGAAACTCCTTTTCATCTTTCCTTTTGGCAATTCCTTCTAAAACTTAAAAAGTCAATTGCCCCAAAGCCATCCTATATGGAAACACACTCACTGCCTCTTCCATCTCCCACATCACCATTCTGCCTTTTAAATTTCCTGATACCTAGATGATAAACCAGCAAATCAGAGAAGTACTAATGCTATTTAGGAAAACCAAACAAAAGACTACTTTTTTCATCACAGTGAAAAAAAGTTTCAGATTGCAGGTAATGCTGGATCCTCTCCTTCTGCCACAAGATTCTGACAAGCCAAGCAGAACAGTGTCAGAGAAATAGATGGGGCTGATCCTAAATCTCCCTTCCTTGTTCCCCCAAGTGCAGGACATACTGCCTTGCCTGCATGTATAAACAAACAGCAGGTTCAAAAAACTCATTCACCCAGTGCTGACAGAGCCTGGCACAGCTGACTTTAGAAGGCTGTCTATGCCCTGCTCCCAGAACTTAAAGGAAACTGTCAACTGAAAACAACACATCACATATCGTTTCAGAATCTCTTCTGTAAACGCTTCCCGTCTGCAGGGCGGCTTCTCCCTGTGCTGGCAGCCACAGCCCCTAATTCCTGCACATACGTGTCTGGTGGTGCGGGAAAGGGAGTCAGCAGCACCATCCAGGAGTTCACTCCGTTCACATAAATTACTATATACAAATTACGGAGCACAAAGAGAAACAGCACCAGGCCTCCCACCTCACTCCGCATGAAATTAATGACCCCACTGAGAGGTCTCTGCTTACTCAGAGTCACGTCAAGCCAACCTGAGGGGGAGGAGACCTTTGTGACTAAGTACGATCTGACTAAGTGCTCCTACCATGTCGCTGAGAGACCACCCCTCCTGAGGGACACCCCCTCCCTGTGGATCCCACTCCCTCCTGGGCCAACACCAGCGTTCAGTCCTCAGACTCAAAAAGAACCTATACAGAAAAACACATCCACACAACCCCAGCCATGTGAGAGACACCGCAGCACCCGCTGGAGAAGAGACATCTGTTCTGGAAAGGAAACGCACATGAAAACCCCTCAAATCCTACCCTGGGCTACTCTCTCTACAACCTTTCTAGACAGTTACCTCATTTTAACTCTCTGTGAGCACAGAAAATAGCCAGCTGAGACAGAAGGCTGCCTCGCTAGGCACTCAAATGATAAGGGGGTTCCAGCTCCACTCGCCAGCCAGCTGGTAACCAGTATCCTCTCTTTAGAGCATGGCCTCTTGACCCGGGCTCGGTGGGAAAGCCCTACATACATACTCCTTCCCAAGCCTAGGAACTGCTCAAGGGCCCGGGTCGACCCCAAATATAATTCTGGGAAAAGGAAATGCTGTGCTTTACCCAAACCAGTGAATCATCTGACTAATTAGAAAGCTATTTGCTCAGAAAGAAGACCTCAGTCAACCTTTTCTGATGGGTGGCAGGAACTAGAGCCTGGCCTCCAGGTTAAGGGAGGGGCTGAGCAGGCAATGCACCCCAGTTTTCCAAGATCTGAGCCCTAATAACCTGCCTGGGGCATTTGGAGTTCAGGTTTAAAAATACAAAGGAGAAACCCAGAAATGTAACTCCAGTCCAAGGATACAGAATTTTTTTTTTATAAAGGCAACAACTGCAAATTCCTCCACGGAGAGGCCTGGGCGCTAACTCACACGGGCTTTGGAAGAAGAGGCACACACAAACCTCTCCCTCCACAGGCTCCCTCATGCTCACATTTCAAATGCTGTTTTGGAACTTGTCAAAAGGAAATTCCAGGAAATCATAGCACTGATGACCAAATCGCTCCCTCCCTGTGAAGCAAATGTTCATATTTGTAGCTACCTGAACAATCAGACTCACCAAATGGCAGACCTACAAGCAACCTTAGCATTAATTGGAGTATCCAAAGCAAATTCCAAACATCAGAATGAGAAGAATTCCACTAAAGGTCAAAAATGTATTTATTCCTAGTAGAGTTTTATTTTTTAAGGAGCATACCTTATTTGCAATAGGTTCAATTCATACCGCTGCCAAAAAGCAAAGGTGCATTTCAACTAGCCATCTAGTGTCAGATGACCAAAGGTTAATTTAAGTTTCAGGTTGTCATTCCCTGCCCCCCCGACCACCACTACACACACACACACACACACACACACACACACAGAGTAGCCTAAATTTACCCAGAGAGATACCCTTCTGTACCCAGAGGAGATAGGAAATTATATACCATGAAACCCTGTACACACGGCTTCTGTTGCTCACATTCCAAAGTGCTATCACTTTGTTAAGTGCCATTCCAGACAACAAATCCTTTTAAAGAACAGATGGTAAAAGAGAAAATGAGAAACACTTCCCCCATAAAAGGATACTTCCATTCCACTATACTAATGCAGGCTCTTCGGATGGGGTTATTGAGAGACAAACAGAAAAGGGCACGGGCAGGTCGGCTGTTGGACGAGTTACCCTGTTTTTTGCTCTTGGCGTATTGCTGACGTTTTCTTTGGGAGAGAGATCCGACAGGTGGGGGTGCGGAGGTGCTCATAGTTTGGGCAGCCTTGGCCTGTCTAGCAGCGTCGATTGCAGCTTGCCAAGACAGGACGGTTTGCTTGGAGCTATTCGGCTGAGAAGTTGGTCCTTCACCAGAAAGAGGGAGCCTGGTGCCTCTTGCATAGTTTGCCTCTGGGAAGAAGGAAAAAGAAAAATTAAAAAAAAAAATGACACAATGAGAATCCAGTGTCAGAAGAAAGCTGAAGTGGTTCCCCATCAAGAAGAGCAGGGAAATCATCCCCATGTTTGCACTGGAAACCTCATATTCTATTTTTCAGAAGCAGGGTTAGGTCAGCCAGAGCAGCAAGAAAGTCCCTGAGCTCTGCCCAAAGTGTCAATAACACACGACCGCTGCATTTCGCCCAATGGGTTAGTACCTCTCTACATCCATATCTTCACAAGAAGTCTTTCAGTGCCTTACTTCAGACAAACTGAGGTCATTTCCACTTATACTCCACATCTTTTCTGACTTTCAAAACCCGTGTATCTCTAGTGAGTTAACAGATATATACCACAGCTTTCCTCCAAAATAACTACCATCACCAAAAAAAAAAAAAAAAAAGCAGTGGCAATAATTCAATAGTCTTAATCATTTTCAGGGTGTTACTCCAACATCTTTCCACAGCCACAAATGCATTTTTTTCAGCATGGGAAAAATAAATAAAAACTGGCACCACTGGCACCAGGGCAATACCAAGAGCCCCATAACAAATACCTAGATTATGCACTGACACTTCCTGCAAATGAAAATTCATGATGCTTGGGACTCATTTCCTCCACAGGCTTCCGAAAACAGAAAACATCTTTAGGGCTTTTTTGCATTTTAAATTGCAGCCGCAGCAGCCAAACCAGCAACCAGAGAAACAGACAAGGCAGGCAGCCTGCATCCTTACACCTAGAAGAGACAGGCTGAGTTATGTCAGGGGCCCTCAAGGCCTAAACAGGAACCATCTCAGCATAGGCTGGGACCCAAGTACACACAGGATAGAACCCCAAGGAGGCTTCATGTGCAAAGCCCTCTCCAGCCTGGGGTCAGGCCAGGACCCAGGCAGGTCTCCCAGGAACCTGCCTGCCTTGGGTCACAACCTCCTTACTGAGACAGAAGTCACAACGAGAGGGATGGGCATTTGTGAAACCAATTCTTGCTAAGTAAAGAGCACAAGGGAGAGTCAGAGCCGAGCACAGGTCTGCCTGGTTAGCAGCCTGAGAGGGGTCCACAGGAGTGGGCAGCAGAGGTCTGAACCAGGGGAGGAGTCGTCCCAAGTCTTACCTTGGGGAGCGCTCATTGGGAAAGATGTGAGCCCACAGAGAGCTGTGGGGACTCCAGCGACCTCTAAGGAGGAGTGAAGAGGGCTGGCCAGGAGCTGCACCCTCTTCCTTCGACCCAGCCGGGCCGGCCGGCAGCGTGGTAACTGCACGTGGTGCCCGGGCCGGGCTAGGGAGGGGAGCCCCACAGCGGCTGTGACTCCCCGGGCATTGCTAGGTTACCGACGTGTGCACAGCGGCGCTGGGAGCGGGAATACACTTTCCATCCGACCCTCTGGCTAGCGATTCCGAGACCCAGCCTCCCTTTCAAGGGTAGCAAAGTGCTTCACCCACCGACGAGAAGGGTGAAACCTGGCAACCCTGTAATTTTCCAGATGCCACCAGAGACCTTCTTCCTAATATACCAGGGGGCGGGAAAGGAGGCGAAGAGGCTAGAAAGGGGGCTCGGGCTGAAGACTCACAGCCACCCTCTTCCCATCGCTCGCGAGCGTTGGAGGAAAGTTGAGCCCGAGGACACTGAACCCGAATCACCTAGGCTCACCGCCCCTCCGGCGGCGGCGGCGGCACCGTACTCCACGGACCCCACGGCCACCCCACCCCACAAATGCAGAATTAACTCTGACATTCAAGGCCTGAAGGGGAGAATGGAGTGGTTGTCACGCATCTCCCCTTTCTATGTAGATGACACCGAGCTAGAAGCATCCTCTCCAACCCCCTCAACCCACCAGCGCATCAGAGACGGGAGGGGGGTGAGAAGGAAGAGGGGGTGGAAAGAGGAGGACCATGACAAGGATGAGATTTGGCAGCGGGTGCCCAGGCTCTGGCTGCTCACCGTTCGCGTGGTCCGCTTGCTGCTGCCGTTGATGCTGCATTTTTTTCATCATCATCATCATCATCATCCACGAACATTTATTGAGCGCCTACTGTGTGCAGGGCACTGTGCTAGGCGTTGGGGCGGGGGAGGAACGGGTAAAGGGGGTGACCGATAGGTAAGAGCCGCGGTCCCTGCCCTTAGTCAAGCTTCAGCAGGGGGTGGGGAGGGACGGGGACAGATAACAGAAAATAAGAATAATTTATAAAAAACCGCTGGCCACCCACGCTCCCTCTTTTTCAAAATTGGAGCAAAATAAACTTTTTCTAAAAAATAAGATCAGATGTATATATTATCCTGATAATATATACATGCAATTTTTTTTGCTGCAAAGGAGAATTGGCTTGGTCCCCCCCTCTAGCGGAGGGACGCCGCGGGGATGCCGGCCCGGCCGCCGGGGCCGCTCGGCGCGCCCCCCATGCCCGCCCGCTCGCCCGCCGCGGTGCCCGGTGCCCGGTGCCCGCCGCCGCCGCCCGCGCCGCCGCTGGCTTGGGACCGCGGGCAGCCGGAGCTCACATCCGGGGACGGAGGCGCTCGCTCGCTCACTCCGCGCCCGCCGCGCCGCGCCGCACGCCGGCTTCGCCCTGGCGACGCTGCGCGCCCGCCGCCGCGTCCTCCTCCCTCCCCCCGCCCGCCCCGGGCCTCCCACAGGCTGCGCTGCGCCCCGGCGATCAGAGGCCGACCCGCGGCTCGCCCCGCACGGCCCACGCGGTGCGGGTGGCCGCCGCGTGGGACTCGGGGGCCCGCCGGCCTGGCTCGGCTGACCCGCGGGCGCCGAAGGGTTAAGCGCGCTCCAGCCGCTGGCCGCCTGCTTAACCCCCTCGGCGCCGCGGCGTGCTCTCCCCTTCCCCCCCCCGCCCCCGGCGCGCCGGCCCCCCCCCCCCGCCCAACTCGCGGGCACAGCCCGCGGATCCCGCCGAGATCGGGTGCGGATGAACCGCTCCTCCACCGGCATTTCTTCAGGTCGGGCGGCCGGGGGACTTTAGGCTCCCACGGCGGGCCTTGGCTCCCTGCTCCATCCTACCCCGCTGCACACCTGGAGGAGGCCCCGCCCCCTGGGAACACAGGTGCGGGCGGGAGGTCGTCGCTCGGGTGGCGAGGGCCTCTGCCCGGCTCCCAAACCGCTCCGGGGCGGGGCTGGAGCCCCGTACCTTTCCCCGGCTCTTTCCAATTGCGGGGGGGCTAGGGAGCCCGGCTGTCTGGAGAGCACTCACTGCCCCAGGTAACAGCCCCTTTAGATCTAACCTGGTTTGCAAAGCGTCCTCCATCGCCCCCTCCCCCGCCTCCCCATCCCCCCCATCCCCCTGTGCAGGATCTGGCTTGGCTGTGGGCTCTGAGACCGTTGGGGGAGGGGGAGGACATCGCTCTTTCCCACTCCCTCCCTGCCTCCCTCTCCATCCCCACCCCCACTTGTGTTAGGAGGCAGGTACGGGGAAGTCAAAGCCTCCAAGGTCTTGCAAACTGGGTCCCTTGAAGGAATAGGCAGTGCTGCTAGAAACTGCAGACTCCCGTGTAGAAGTAAGGAGAGTAGTTGGTTTTATGGTACCTTCACGGTCTCATTTCGTGGGGGGCGGGGAGGGGGGGGGTGCGGATTTTGCAAATGGCAGTTCCCGTCCAGAGGGGAAGCTACTGTCTCTAGTGCGTGACCGGTATTTCTCATGTAGCGGTCGTACTGGCTCTTGAATAAGGACGTCTGCTTAGTTACTTC
Source organism: Bos indicus x Bos taurus (assembly GCF_003369695.1). NCBI lineage: Eukaryota > Metazoa > Chordata > Mammalia > Artiodactyla > Bovidae > Bos > Bos indicus x Bos taurus. The sequence continues at coordinate 13,280,455 of NC_040097.1, read as the reverse complement.
ACAAGGTCCGATATATTTGCTTTGGTTCTGATCTGCATGTTCCTACAGCCTTTTAGAATGTTTGGGAACAGAGACTTAAAAGCAAAAACAAAGCAAAAAGCTCAGCGCAAACCAAGAAATTAAGGGAAGGTGCTCTTTGACCAAAGAAGGCACACTGGGCACCCTTAGCTGTTGGGGGCCACCTGAGGAGTGGGGAGGAGGGCGGGGAGAACCTTCCAGAGAGGGCATCCGGACAAGATGGATGGGACAACCAACCTTCCTGTCCTTTTCTGTTTTTACAAGGAGAGGCAAGGAGAGAGCCTTGAGGCCTAGTTGGTAATAGAAAACTGGCCTGGGCCATCTCTGAGGCTGCTTCTGAGCCCAAATCTGAAAGGAGAGTAACCAGCTCCCCTCAGAGAGTTTCCCATCCTGGACCCCTAGGTCCTGAAGTGTGTTTAAAATACACAAGTATACTTGTCACTTTCAGAAGTCTAGGTCTAAAGCTCTGCCTCTTGAGACCTATTCTGCAAAATCCCACCCTGTTATTTGCTCACAACTCAGCATTCACAAGGCACCTGGCAGAAACAGGGGACAAATCTACGGCGCAGCCCCTCCCTCAAGGACCTAAGTACACTCTAGTACAGGAAGTAAAGACTGTGTATTTCTAACACTATTTGGATCACAGGCGCTATAACAGGTATGAAGAAAGTGCTATGTGAGCATCAAAGAGATTTATAATAGAGGAAATCAGGTATTTTCAAAGAGATGACATTTTAACTGATTCTTAAAAAACGGACAGGGAAGGAAAGAGGAAGGGACAAACAGATGAAGGACGGGGATTTCAGGGCAGTGAATATGCTATACAATATTGTAATGGTGGGTGTAGAACATTATTTTTATGCATTTTCAAAACCCATAGACGTGTACAACACAAAAGAGTGAACCCTAATGCAAACTGTGGAGTTTAGTTAATAATGTAGCAATACTGGTTTATCGGTTCTAAGAAACCACAATAATGCAGAAAGTTAATAACAGGAGAAACTGTTGGGGAAGAGAAGTACACGGGAACTCTACTTTCTAAGCAATTTTTCTGTAAACCTAAAAATGCCCTTAAAAATAAAGTCTATTAAAAACAGGTGACTAATTTTGTAGGGCATCAATGGAGTAAGAGGAATGGGCTTTGAGGGAGAGAGTTGAAGGCAAGGGAGACTGCTGTACAAGACAGGATGTGTTCAAAAATTAGCAGGAGAGCAGAGCAGCTGAGGTGCAGGCCACCAGGCTGGGGAAGGAAAGCTAGCTGGCTTGCTAAAAAGAGCAGATTTATCTTCTCTGCAGTGGAAACCAGGGAAGGTGTTTAAGCTGAGAAGTGACATTAAATTGTGACTTGGGTTTCCCAGTTTTACACTTCAGATCTTAATGAGTTTATGGAATTAGAATTTTTCACATTTTTCCGTCCCAGCTTCTGAATCCCATCTTTGCAATGTCTCCAGCAAGTTTTTGTTTCTTTTTTCTTCTTTTTGAGGGCCTTTATTCAGCTTAATTCTGAAGGCTTTGGCCCACTGGGTAATTTAAATATTTCTATTCCCATGATAATCTGAATTCCTGAATAAATACATAATAACAACTAATATTTTTTAAAAGCTTCCCATGTGCCAGGCACAAAATACAGGCACTTTACATGTATCACCTCGTGTAATTCTCACAATGAGGCTATGAGACAGGTCCTATTAACTTACTAATCCCCTCATTTTACAGATGACAAAACCAAGACACCAAGGAGTTAAGTAATTTGCCCCAAAACACACGCAATTATTTAGTAGCTGAAACAATAAAAGATGAAGGAAGTCTAGAATAAAAGATTTCATCTCTAAATCAGCCACATGTGATAAGCCACATCACCCAAGTATGTCACTAACATGCTACTGTGGAGTTTTAATCCCTAGGCCTTTATATATATAACACTATCATTTAAAGCGCCATACTGGCATTCTTGACATGGTGACCTGAATGAATTTCATTCAGAAAACCTCGCCGACACCCCAGTCCTCACCATACCCCAGGGCTTCACCATCACACACCCCTGGGCCACTGATTAGATGCCCCATCTCCTTTCCTCCTCTCGCAAATAACCCATCTTGTGCTCAGAAAACACCGTGTCACTTCCCTAACTAAAACAGAGAAAAAGCTAGTTCCTCCTTCCTTCTGACTCCAGTTTAAACTCCTCTGACCAGCTTTCAACCTTATCATTTTGCACCATTCACCTTCATCGTGGTCAGCAGCCTCCTCATTAGGCCGTGAACATGCTGTGCTCATTCCTGACTCTGCCCTGGCTCGCTTTTATTCTCTGACCCAAAATCCTGCCTTGCTGACCTCTAACTAAACCCTCCCTGTTAAACAAGTCCCCAGCAACTCCCTGCCTCCTCCCAGGAGCCTGCTCAGATTCCTCTACGCTGCAAACGCCCCCACCTCCCCTTTCCTAAAGGCCTACAGCACCTGGTTATTCCTTTGATTAGATACCTTCTTGTGTCTTGTTTGATTTCTTCTTGGCTATAAATCCTGTCTCTCCGAGCACAGTGCACGTCCTTAAGCAAGGATCACCTCCTTAGCCCCCCTCCCCCAACTGCCAAGTGTTCTGCTCACAGCAGGCACTAAATACTCTGATTAATCTGCACGGGATCATAAAAGCCCACAGATATAGCTAGAAATTGTCAGCTAATATTTACAAAAATCCCATAAAATTTATGGCAGGGTACTTGGCCTTTTCGATGGTAAAAAATATATATAAACAGAGGGAAAATTGAGTCCTCTGCACTCCAGGAATTCTAATTAAGGAAGAGAAATAAACAGATCCTGAAGGCTAGATGCACCATATAGCCATAAACAGATTGTGAATTTGGGTCGGAATGAGTTTCCATCCTCAGGCCCTAAGAAGCTAGCTCTGACCCGCTAAGCAGCATACAGGTGGATACAGGAGGTGCAGACATGAATTCCAGGCAGAGGAATGACAAGAGCAGAACATGAGCAGAAAGTCAGTTAGTAGGTGGTTAGGCTGGAACCTGGAGAAGGCAATGGCACCCCACTCCAGTACTCTTGCCTGGGAAATCCCATGGACGGAGGAGCCTGGTAGGCTAAGTCCATGGGGTCGAGAAGAGTCAGACACGACTGAGCAACTTCACTTTCACTTTTCACTTTCATGCATTGGAGAAGGAAATGGCAACCCACTCCAGTACTCTTGCCTGGAGAATCCCAGGGATGGGAGCCTGGTGGGCTGCCATCTATGGGGTCGCACAGAGTCGGACACGACTGACATGACTTAGCCGCAGCAGCAGGCTGGAACCTGGGAGTACTTCTGAGTCATAAGCGAGGTGGCAAAAGCAGGATGGAGAGGAATGGTGGCAAGTCCCCAGTATCTGGCTCACCAGTCCAGGCATTGTCCTGTAAGTGATTCTTAAGCTTTTTAGTCTCAGGACCCCTTCACATGCTTAAAGATTATCATAGACCCCAGACAGCTTTTGCCTTGTAGATTGTCTCCCTTGATATTTACCATATTCAAAATTCACAATGAGAACATTTAAAACATCATTTCTAGTTCACTTTAAAATAGTAATAAGATCATTACCTGTTAACATAATTTTTAAAGGAAAGTAACTCTAGTTTCCAAAACAAAATAAGAAGTATGGCATTCTCTTACATTTCTGCCAATCTCTTTACAGTCTGGCTGAGAAAGAAGACAGCTAGATTCTCCTATCTCCTGCAGCATTCAATCTGTAGTGATGGATTATTTGTATTGAAGTAAAGGATGAATATTCAGTCTAATGTGGATATGAATTTGGAAAAGGTTTTAATAGCCTTTTAAGATAATTGTGGATATTCTTCTTTGGTATGACACCAAAACTTGACTTTTAAAGGTTAGTTGAAATATGGAATTTGAAACCATAACAATGCAACTTTTCATACACTGTTCTATTAAAATCAATCAGTTTATATTGCACTGTGAATGGATCTTTCTACCCATGCAGAATTTGGTAACATCATGCATCGGTCATTGAAATATTTTGGCTCCCTGAGTTACACAGACCTTCCAAATGTTGACATGTTTCATCGTACAAGATCCCAAAAAACCACATTCATTGTTATCACTGCCTGTCTCGTCAGAAAGTCTTTAAGCATTGGGAAGCTGTCAAGCTCTCGGTGGTAGACAGAAGTTTTTCAAAATTCTCATTTTCACTTGAAGGCTCAAATTTTATAATTGGCACAAAGACTGTCAAGATTTTTCTTGGAGGTAACTGGCTCACTTCATTCATTTTCAACAAAATATCTGCCAGATATTTAGGTCTCCATAACCAAAGTTTGTCAGTAACAATGGTGTTACACGAACAAGCAACCATTTAGCTCAGCACCTTAAACCACTGTACAAATGAGACAGCCACTGCATGCAGCAGTCACGTTTTATATCTGCTTCTCAATACGTCACCCAGCATATTAAGAAGACATCTATACAAGGATGAGATTTAATAAAACTAATGATTTTTACTGCTTCATCAAGGAGATTAGTAAAACTGACTTTTTTTTTTTACTATGAATACACGACAGATATTGTGTATCACATGATGTCCCCCAGTGCACTTTGGGGTCACTGCATTGACACCAGAAGTTTGAACTGCTGTTGATATTCCACCATGAATGCAAATGTCAACACAGTGGGAATAGCAAATAAGTTTTAGTGTTACTGTGAAAATAGTTTTGACCTCAAAGACCCCTTGAAAAGGATCTTAAAGTCCCTAAGGTGAGGGCTATGGATAAAATACAGGATGCTCAAATATTGCGTGGGACCTAGACATGTTAAAACATTTTTTTGTTATCTGAAATTCAAACTTAATTGGGCATCCTATATTTTTACTTTCTGCAACTGGCAACAAGTAACTGAACCTTACCTCTGGGGTTCCATAAACCACACTTCAAAAATAGCTACTCTGGGGCCATCTTTGGGCAGAGAATCAGTATCAGAGTTACGCTTCATGAAAATAGCTCTAACTCTAGTGGGCAGGATGGATCAGAGAGTGGAAATATTTGTAGGTGCAGGAAGTCCTGATGCAACAGTTAAGAATATGTTGTGTCCTCAGGCACTCAGCTGTGTCCAATTCTTTGTGACCCTATGAACTGTAGCCTGCCAGGCTCCTCTGTCCATGGAATTTTCCAGGCAAGAACACTGGAATGGGTTGCCATTTTTCTACTCCAGAAAGAATATGTCACTTCTTATCTATAGTTATTAAGAGGGGCAACACTATCCTAAGCTTGGGCAAGGAAAACAGAAAGACTTGCAGAAGGCAATTTAGAAGTCACTAGAGCATGGGGAGTAGGGGAGGGCGTCCCCATTCCACTATTCTAACTAGCCACCCTCCTCCCAACACCTCCATCCCAATCAAGACTTCTTGACTTCCACAGACTTGTATCCCCACCCGGGCTTCCCAAGTGGCTCAGTGGTAAAGAATCCACATGCAGTGCAGGAAACACGGGTTAGATCCCTGGCTCTGAAGATCCCATAGAGTAGGAAAGGGCAACCCACTCCAGTATTCTTGCCTGGCAAATTCCATGGACCGAGGAGCCTGACGGGCTACAGTCCATGGGATCACAAAGAGTTGGGCATGACTTAGCACTCACACAACAGCAGCATAGCCCCACCAGCAAAGTATTATTTAAAGGCCTTGCTTCTTGCTTTGGTCACATGGAAAGTAGAGCCCAGCTGGTCTTTATCCTTCATCAACTAACTATTCACTTGAAGAGCAGGATTTATGTTTCATATCAGGCTATGTAATTCCAGTTCCTTTTAACTGGTTCATTCCCATCCCCCTTGACCCAATTCTTATATCTTATCCATCACTCTCTGATGCAGCAAATCCTTTCCATTTCCCCAGTTGGGAAATCCTGGCAAAGTGTAAGATATACAGTCAACACCCTATTATCCACGCTAACTGAAGGACAGTGAAGAGGGCAAGTCTTATTTCCTGTCTGTGGAATAAACCGGTTATAAAACATGATCTCTAAGGGTTCTTACCTTTCTGATATTAAATACTGGAAACGCTACACTTTAGAGACAGGTATTCGTGGGCTCAAATCCTGCCCCTGACAGCTAGTAACTACATGGCTTTGAGGAACTGACTTCCTTCAGGTAAAACAGGGAAACTATCACCCATCTCATTGATTTATTGCAAAGATTTAAAATAACGTTGTAGAAGCTCAGAGATATACCTTCACATTGAATCAGATATCTCATGTGAATTTAAGTATATGCAGTTACAGAGAGAAAGGAAGGAAAGAAGGGTACCACTTAATGGTGCTGGCAGGGACTTCCCTGGCAGTCCAGTGGTTAAGACTCTTGCTTCCACTGCAGGGAGCAGGGTTTCCATCCCTAATCAGGGAATTGAGACTCTGCATGTCATACTGTACAGCCAAAAAAATTAAATAAAACATAAATGGTCTGCCCTTCCTTTGGTTGGTCTTTGCTCTAACCTTTATGGCCTGACCTTAACACTTAACTCTTTGCCTGCATTAAGATCAATCGACTGTGATGACTGTCCTTTTCATTTGTGAGAATCCTGTCACTCAATATAGTCCCAAAGCAAGAGAATGCACTTGGATTTTTTTTCTTAAATAGTTTTGTATTTTGCTTCATTTTCATTTCCAGTACACACTTTACTGTTTAAGGTTTAACAACCAATACTGACAACCCTCAAAGCAGACAAAGTGAAGGACAAAGATATTAGTGAAATAGGTATTTACATCCAGGCACACAAGGGCAGTGCCATGGAACACACTGGATGTGAAAGGGGACACGTACGCAGCACAGCGAACATTGGGTTTAGTCAGCACCACTGCACAGCCGCCTCCATGTTAAAAGCAACTAACCACTGGAAATAAAACTGGTGTAGTCACACGCAGTGATGGAAAAATAATACAAGTCTGCCTCTGATCAACCGCAGGAGCAAATTTATGAGGACAGAAAGTTGTTTGGGAGATCCAGAGAGTCAATAAACGTCAGAAATTTTATAGGTCAAGTTATAGTTTCCTTTCATTTCCTCAGAGCAGTTGTTTAAACTATTCAGTTTGCAAAACAAAAACTAAAGTTTAAATGGCACCGGTACCTTTCAGACCTGGCACCCACAATATACATGCACTTGTTCACTTTTCTTACCGCTGTAAAAAAAAAAATCAAAGTCACAAATCCTTGATATTGACATAAGCCTTTTCTACTTTTAAATCAATGTTTTGGGAGAACATTAAGTAGGAAATGATAAAAAAAAATTAAGAATCTTCATTTCATTAATTTTAAGTTGCTTAATAATACACAGAAATAAGCAGCAACAAATCTTAAATGCTTTGGACCCTTTAATCCCCTTGGATTAGCAAAGTAGAGAGTATTTAGCCAATTCAAGAACATTTTCTTTCCGTCTGACAAAAATGCAACATGAAAATGCAGTAACCTCTCTTAGCTTCATGATTATAGTCATAAGTAGATGCTAAAAGCTGGAATTTGACCGTGAGTTTGAAATTTCAAAAAAGTAGTCAGATCTTTCTACATCCTAGGTTATTAGAACATGCACGCAGGGGGAAAAAATGCCTCTTTTAAAAGGATTCCAGTTCGAAAAAGTTTTATAAATGAAAAGGAACATTGTAGGAGTCAAAAGAGTCATTTATTTGAAGAAGAATCATACAAAGTTATGTAACGCACTACAGATTATCTGTTTTGTGTCCTAATAACCAGGTTGGCAACGTATTGCCTCCAAAAATATGGAACTTCCTATTTGTCAGTTTTATCATTTTTTCAGGTTGCTATTTTTAATGTGTGTTTATAATACACTGAAGACATCTCAGTCAATCATGTATTGAGCAAAATAATCACCATGGCAGGGAGACACACATGGTAGTCTTTATTGTCAACACGTCTATAAAACCACATAAATATTTGTTAGTGTTCCATTTTGATAAATACAAGGAACACATGGGGCTGAAAGGGAAACATATCCAGAGCTTCATAATTTTTCTAAGACTGACACTACTTTAATAGTAAATAGCAAAGAATGCCAGGGTCGGTGGGAGGGGCTTTGCAAACACTCTTTACATCAGAAACAGACTAGACTTTGATGTGGGTGAGCTGGTGGCTCAGATGATGAAGAATCTGCCTGCAGTGTGAGAGACCTGGGTTCAATCCCTGGGTCGGGAAGATCCCCTGGAGCGGGGCATGGCAACCCACTCCAGTATTCTTGCCTGGAGAATCCCATGGACAGAGGAGCCTGGTGGGCCAGAGTCTATGGAGTCACAGAGAGTTGGACACGACTGAGCGACTCTCACACAGTCAAGTGACTCCAGGACAGACCACCGCGTATCTTGTCCCTGAAGCTAAGTGCTACAAAAGGCTTTTCAGAATTCTTAATTTTCTACTAGCTTGCCCCTCTTCCCCTTTCCCTCAGCAAGTCTCTCCTGGGCTTCCTTTCCCAGCTGCCTAACTGGACCCTTTCAACACTCAGAGACCTTTCTTCTTAGAAGCTTCTTCCCTCTATTCTCTTTGTTTCCTCTTCCAAATATATTTCTTCAAAAGTCTCCAAAATGCCCCCAACTGTTAGAGCTTAGACTGCAGAAGGCAACGTGAATAAAAAGAAACCCACAGAAAGGATTAGAAGATTGAGGGTCACGTTTTGGCCACACCTGGCAGACGTCCTAGAACTCAGCAATGGTACACTTTAGAACTAGAAAAACGGTTCTAAGAGTGGGAGGCTTGGAGACCCACCTCTGCTCGTCAGTGACTGGGCGGTGGGGGCACACTTCAGCGATCACTGTCTTTCTGCACTTACTTCTTCATCTGTGAAGCACCTGCCTCACAAGGTCACAAGGTGTGAGAGGATCATAAGAGACTGGAACGGGAGAGCATTTTATAAATTACAAGGCACAGGACCCACGGTTTCCAAAGTATAGCTCCTACAATAGCACCAGCAGTCCCCGAAAACCTGTTAAAATACAAATTCGTCAACTCACCCCAGACCTACTGAATCAGAAACTCTGGACAGTTTCTGGGTGGTGTCCAGCCATCAGTGCTTTAACAAGGCCCCCAAGTGATTCAGATGCCTGCTAATGTTTGAAGATGCTGCACTGTACAGATGAATTGCTTTTCAAGAGATTTCTGCTGGTTGCTGCTTCTGATGGTTCTGAATAGATTCTGCCACCGTCAGGAACATTAATGCCCTTGTACTGCAGTGGTACTTATCCCCGGAGGAGCACAATAGCTTGCTCTCCTCTGTTCTCTCCTGGATTCTCTCAAAATTCGACAAAGTAATGCAACTGGATCCATTTCACAGAATCCCAGAGCACTTATAATGTGGATCATACAATTCATGACATCTCTGAGGGCTGAGAATTATTCCACCACAAGGCCAACCTAACACCTGAATGGAAGCCTGTGTACTGAGGTTTCAAGGATACTGGAAAGATCTAATTCTGCACCTTTCCACCCAGCTCACCGATGCCAGAAATTCCATCATCAGAGCTTAAAGCTTTAAGCTGAAATGCCAACAGCCCTAGAAATCTCACAGCCAGCCCTTTACTTCCCAGGTAAAATGTCCTGTTCCTGAACAGTGGGACACCCATGCCTGCTTTGCAAACCATACCCTGAAGCGTTACCTCAGGTCACTATAAGTAACTGCTTCCTTCGCAAATTTGCCCAAGGCCAGGTGTGCACACAGAACCAAATATGCATCATAGGTGTGTTAAAAAAAATAATAATAATAACCTAAGGATTGACTTGGGGAGTCTCAGGCTGAAAGAGGAAGGATGAATAGATCACAACAGAGACAGAGCCAAACAGGAAGATTCCTGCTTTTTTGGTGCATTAGGAAAGACAGGGAACTTCCCAAACTATCACGAAAGCAAATCTTCCAACTTCATTTGGTCCTCTTCTTCCACATCTGTCTATACATTTGACATTCTGTGTTCTTTTAAAAAAAAATTATAAGAGTGTAGTTTGCAAAGCACTCTGACATGCAGTACTTCATGTGCTCTCTACAGCCCATGAAGAAGAGAAAATTCCTCATTTAGCTGAGAAGGAAACTTGTGCAAGGATTCTGTCAGTAAGTAGCAGATCTCACTTAGATTTGAACCTGACTCTAAAAGACTACTACTTTCAACTTGGTGTGTATTTTCAATCTGGTTTGTACCCTGTTGCTGAAGTGGTCTGTGTATTACTGTTCAACTTGCAGCCTCCCTTTTGGAGAGGGGTGCTGGCCTGTGGATCCCTGGTGAAGAGCATGAACCCCAGGTTCCTGCCATCCACGCAGGCTCCCAATTTTCTCCCACTGCAGACCTCCTCCCTGATTCCAGGACACAGAGCTTGATGACGCCACAGATGGGCAACACCATCAGGCATGGAAAAGAGATTCTGCCACACGTAATTTTACTCTGAAAATATCACTGTGGAAGTGTGTAGCTGAGTCACAGAGTTGGCAAGGGAATGTCACACAGGCCAGGCCCTTCCGGCAATGAATTCCATGGGGCTCTACACGGGGGCCCCGGGCATGGTCCTTCACTGATCTAGGCTGACAGTTGCTGAGGCCAAGTTGGAAGGACATTCCTTGCACTACCACTGAGGTGGAGACACTTGGATCATGCAGAGAAGTCTGCCCTAAAGTCTTCTAAAATTCCTTCCAGGCCTCCCATTCTAATTTATACACAAGAAAAGCCTTTATTTTGTAATCTGGTCTTCTTATACCATTTGTATGACTCAGGCTCCCACTGAATCACAAATCCACACTTGAGCACCACCCTTTCACCTAAGCTCCAGTGCCACACCACCAAGTGCCTGGCAACTATAGTTGGCATCAAATCTAAGTGGAAATGTCTTAAGTCAAACTAACGTCTTTGCAAACCAGCTCCCAGCAGCAAATTCTAGCACAACTATTTTCTCAACCGGCAAGACTCGACCTGGTGGAGTGGCCTTCTGTTTCATTTTGTGTCTTTGGTTCATTGCCACTAATGCCTCTTTCCTGAGCACACTGCTCCTACTGCTGCCTGCCTTATCTTTATTAAATCTTTCACCGTGCTATTGTCTGATCCAATATTTTCATTCTTGCTATACAGCCATGAAAACAGTACTTCTCAACCTTGACTGTAGGTTAGAGCTTCTTAAAACCTTTCATGTCCAAGCCCCATCCCCAGAAAATTCTGATTTGGGAGGCCTGGGGGTCAGAGATCAGACATCCTATCATTGAGAACCACTGTCCTGAATGACAGCACTTATCAAACTTTAAGGTGCACAGGAATCACCTTTATTGTTTAGTCACTAAGTTGTGTCCAACTCTTTGTGACCCCATGGACTGTAGTCCACCAGGTTCCTCTGTCCATGGGATGTCCCAGGCAAGAATAGTGGAGGGGGTTGCCATTTCCTTCACCAAGGGATCTTCCCAACCCAAGGATTGAACCTGTGTCTCCTATATTGGCAGACAGGTTCTTTACCACTGAGTCACTAGGGAAGCCTGAAATCACTGCTGATCTTGTTAAAATGAAGATCTGGATTCAGTAGGGCTAGGGTGGGCCTGAGATGCTGTGTTTCTAACAAGCCCCAGGTCATAATGATGCTCCCAGTTCCAAGCCCATACTTTGGGTCTCCTGGGTTCTAGCACACCAAGTATAGGAGCTTCAGCATTACCTGGGGGCTTTGGTGATTGTAAGGCCCTTCCTCATTTCCCAGGCTTCCTGTTCTCACTAGTACAGCTCCTGACTCCTCCTAACACACCAGCCCTGCCTTGCATTCTGATTTATTTGGGAAGTCTGACTCCCTCCTCTCTGCCTAGTTAAATCTTAGCCCTATGTCAGTTTCCAGCCTAGGCCCTGTTCTGCAATTTAGTCTTTCCCAACTATTCCATATAGTTTATTAATTTTTTTTCCTCCAATCTCCCACAACTATAGGAAGTGTCATGATCATTCCATCATATAACAAACTCCACAGCTGACAGCAAGAAGAAAACTGGAAGAAGAGAGATCTGGAAACTAGGATCCATTTTTGACACATTGTAACCACTGGCACATCATTTTCCCTTTCTCTAAAATTTCTCTGAATTCAACAATACATTAAAAAGATCAAATACCATGATCAAGTGGAATGTATTCTAGGAACGCAAGGATGGGTCAACAACTGCAAATCAATCAATATGATACACCAAATTAACAAAATAAAGGATAAAAATCATATGAGCAAATTAATAGATGCAGGAAAACATTTGACAAAATTCAACAGCCATTTATGGTAACAACTCTCAACAAAGTGGGTATAGAAGGAACACACCTCAACATTACAAAGGCCTTATATGATGAGCCACAGCTACTGTTATACTCAAAGGAGAAAATCTTAAAGCTTTTCTTCTAAGAGAAGGAATGAAAGTGGTCCATTCTCACCACTTTCATTCACTGTAGTATCAGAAGTCCTAGTCAGAGTTCTTAGGCAAGAAAAAGAAAAACAGGCATCCAAATTGGAAAGGAAGAGATGAAACTGTCCTATTTGCTGATGACATGATACTATATATAGAAAACCCTAAAGACTATCCAAAAACTGTTAGAACTAATAAATGAATTCAGTAAAGTTGTAGGATACAAAATTAACATACAGAAACCTGTTACATTTTTATACATTAATAACAAACTATCAGAAAGAGAAATTTAAGAACACAATCCCATTTACATTTGGGTCTAAAAGAATAAAATACTTAGGAATCAATTTAACCAGGGGTAAAAGACCTGTACACTGAAAACTGTAAGACACTGATGAAAGAAACTGAAGAAGACACAAATAAATAGAAAGATATTCTGTGCTCATGGGTTGGAAGAATTACTATTCTTAAAATGTCCACATTACCCACACCAATCTACAGATTCAATACAATCCTTGTCAAAATTCCAATGGCATTTTTAACAGAAACAGAACTAACAATCCTAAATGTATATGAAACCACAAAACAATAATCAAAGCAGTTTTGAGAAAGAAGAATGAAGTTGGAGGTATCATGCTCCATGATTTCAAACTATATTACCAAGTTAAAGTAATCAAAAGAATGTGGTCCTGGCACAAAAATAGACATATAGATCAATGGAACAGAGCCCCACAATCAACCTATGCATATATGGTTAATTAATTTACAACTAAGGAGCCAAGAATATACAATAGGGGAAGGTTAGGCTCTTTAATAAATGCTACTGGGAAAACTGGATCACCACGTTCAGAAGAATGAATCTGGACCAATATATTACACTATATACAAAAATAAACCCAAAATGAATTAAAGAATTGAATGTAAGATCTGAAACCATAAAACTCCTAGAAGAAAACCTAGGTGGCAATGTCCTTGACACTGATATTGGCAATGACTTTTTGAATTTGATACCGAAAGCAAAGGCAACAAAAGCCAAAATAAACAAGGGGGACTACATCAAACTAAAAAGCTTCTGCACAGCAAAGGAAATCATCAGCAAAACGAAACTCCAACTACTGAATGGGAGAAAACATTTGCAAATCATATATCTGATAAGGGGTTAACATCCAAAATATATAAAGAACTCATACAATTTAATAGCAACAAAACAGAATCTGATTTTAAAATCAGAAAAGGATATGAATAGACATCCAAAGAAGACATACAGATAGCTAAAAGGTACATGAAAAGATGCTCAACATCACTAATCATCCGGGAAATGCAAATCAAAACATAATGAGGAACAAACAACCCAATCCAACAGTGGGAAAAGACCTAAAGAGACATTCCTCCAAAGAAGACATACAGATGGCTAAGAAACGCATGAAAAGATGCTCAACATGGCTCATTATTCGAGAAATGCAAATCAAAACTATAGTGAGATATCACCTCACACTGCTCAGAATGGCCATCATCAAAAAATCTACAAACAATAAATGCTGGAAAGGGTGTGGAGAAAAGGGAACACTCTTGCACTGTTGGTGAGAATGTAAATTGATACAGCCACTATGGAAGACGGTATGGATATTCCTTAAAAAACTAGGAATAAAACGACCATATGACCCAGCAATCCCACTCATAGACATATACCCTGAGGAAACCAGAACTGAAAAAGACACATGTATCCCATTGTTCATTGCAGCACTATTTACAATAGCTAGACCATGGAAGCAACCTAGATGTCCATCGACAGATGAATGGATAAAGAACTTGTGGTACATTTACACAATAGGATATTACTCAGCCATAAAAAGGAACGCATTTGAGTCCGTTCTAATGAGGTGGATGAACCTAGAGCCTATTATACAGAGTGAAGTAAGTCAGAAAGAGAAAGATAAATGTCGTACACTAACACATATATACAGAATCTAGAAAAATGGTACTGAAGAATTTATTTGCAGAACAGCAATGGAGAAACAGACATAGAGAATAGACTTATGGACATGGGGAAAGGGGAAGAGAGGGTGAGATGCATGGAGAGAGTAACATGGAAACTTACTTTTCCATATGTAAAAGAGATAGCCAATGGGAATTTGCTGTATGGCTCAGGAAACTCAAAGAGGGGCTCTGTGTCAACCTAGAGGGGTGGGATGGGGAGGCAGATGGGAGGGAGGTTCAAAAGGGAGGGTATGTATGTTTACCTATGGCTGATTCATGTTGAGATTTGACAGAAAACAGCAAAATTCTGTAAGGCAATTATCCTTCAATTAAAAAATAAATAAATTGTTTAAAAAAACATAATGAGGTATTACACTACACCTGTCAGAATGGCTATGATGAAAAAGACAAGAAATCACAAGTGTTGGCAAGGATGTGGAGAAAAGGGAACCTTCGTGCCCTGTTGGTGGGAATGTGAATTAGTAATCCCATGGATGGAGGAGCCCGGTAGGCTGCAGTCCATGGGATCACTCAGAGTCGGACACGACTGAGCCACTTCACTTTCACTTTTCACCTTCATGCATTGGAGAAGGAAATGGCAACCCACTCCAGTGTTCTTGCCTGGAGAATCCCAGGGACAGGGGAGCCTGGTGGGCTGCCGTCTATGGGATCACACAGAGTCGGACACAACTGAAGCGACTTAGCAGAAGCAGCAGCAGCATGGAGAACAGTACAGAGGTTCCTCAGAAAACTAAAAATAGAACTACTATATGACCCAACAATTCCACTCTGGACATATATCCAAAGCAAATGAAAACATTAATTCAAAAGGGTATAATCTCATATATGCCCTATGTTTATAACAGCATTATTTATAATTATTATTTATACACACATTTTATATATACCTCCATATAATTGAATACTACTCAGCCTTGAAAAAGAACGAAGTTTTGCCATTTGCCACGTGGATGGAACTTGAGGGCACTATGCTAAGTGAAATAAGTCCGACAGAAAAAGACAAGTGCTTCATGATGTCACTTACATGTGGACTCTAAAAGGGGGGCAGAAGACAAGCTCACAGGAGCAAAGAAAAGATTTGTTGCCAGAAGCAGGGGTGGGCAGGTGGGCAAAATGATTGAAGGGAGTCAAAAGGTGCAAACTTCCAATAATAAGTAAGTCAGGTGATATACGTATAGCATGGTGACTATAGTTAAAAATACCGTATTGCCTATTTGAAAGTTGCTAAAAAATAAATCTTACAAGTTCCCATCAGAAAAATAAAATTCTATAACTATGTATGCAATGATGTCAGCTAGACAACAATGATGTCAGCTAGGGTTATCGTTTCACAATATATACAAATATCAAATCATTATGTTTTACATAGGAAACCAATAATGTTATATGTCAATTATACCTCAATTTTAAACGGATCTCCAGATGGTGAAAGTCCACCTGGTAAGGACAAAATACATCAGTGTTTGTTGTTGTTGTTGTTTTACATGTCATTTATTTTATCTTTAAAATATCCTCAGAAACTTGGTACAATAGAATGGCCCTATGGACATGTGAGACAAGTAGTAATTAACAAAGACAGACATACCAGTGGCTGAAACTACTCCTCAGAAAGTTCTCAGAGGAACTTTGGGGATCACCGATCTAGCTGTCACTTTCTCCATCATTTTATTGATGAGGAAACTGAAACCTCAAGAAAAGAATTGTTTCCCCACATGCCCAATTGGGTAGTAGCAAATTCAGTACCAGAGCCCAGATTCCTTGCTTTTTATGCTGTGCTTTGTTGATCCAGTAACTGCACAGCATTTATTTTAGAACAAGAAGCTTTTGATTCTTCCAGATATAGCATCTTCCTAGTGTTTATGGGGAGCCATTACTGTATTAAACAAGCCACATGTCAATGCACTGTGACTAGACGGGCTGGCTAAACCTCAGGAAACATGTGCAATGGCGAGATCCCCGTAGCAGAATCCTCCTGCCTTCATAGGAGGTCGGGCCCTACAGTTCAGTGTCAGACTCTGATAGTGGCTTCAAGGTCCCCTGTAATCTGGTTCCATCCTAACTTTCCTACATCCCTTCCTGCTAGTATGTTCTATTCAAACTCAGTTTCTCTCTCTCTCTCTCTCTCTCTCTCTCTCTCTCACACACACACACACACACACAGCTCATGCCCTGCTGACTGTTAAACCACCAGAGCACTTCTCAGCCCAGAAACCCACGTGGACGGGGTTCACTTTGCTCCATGACCTTTGACATCTCGAAGTTTGGAACTGAGCTAGACAAGTGCTCTGAACAATCTGAACAAGGGTCCAGACCTCACAATGCTTCCACCCTTTCAGCAACTGCAGGCATGATCTTTCCAAGATAAAGCAGCTTTTTTTCCCCTATTTGGCTGCCTAATGCCACCTCAGGTGAAGTTCCACTCTGTGGAGCCCAGACAATTGTCACGCTGTGGCCAGAGATGTTTAATTGGATTTTAAAAGATGAGAAAGCAACAGGGAGCTGATTGTCAGTCCTCTGACAAGGCCACGCGGCCTAGGTGGCCTGGCAGCACCGAGGAGGGGTGTCCTGTCCCGTGTCAATTACTGTCTCCACTTGGGATGGGGGTGGTGAGAAAAGGTGGGGAAGCTGGCAGTGGTGGCAGAGCCTTTTGCAAACTCAGTGCCAACATCGTCCGATGCTCTGCTTTTACCCCCAAGAGTAGGACTCTTTCAGGAGGCAACCAGGACTTCCTTTTTTAACGTGCCCCTCCTCCTAAAAAAAACTTCTCTAAGCTGTAATTTCTTTTTATAATTTTAATAACACTTTTCCATCTCCATGCTGCCCTTTAAGGATTACTAGGTCTCTGAGGCAGCTGGTCAGGCAAAATATTACCACTGCCAGTTTATAAAGCAGGAAACTAGATGAATTAAACTGGGACAAGAGTTTGCCCAAGGTTATACAACTAGTACATGGTTAAGCCAGAACTGGAGATCAGCTGTCAAAGACCACTGATGAAAAAGGAGATAAAAGCTGTTTTAAACATGACAAGTATACAGTTCCAGCTCCTGCATCTTAATACCATTCCCCAAAGAAATAAAGATCTCTTTGTTGTGACACTGCGTGGAGAACAGGCTATGCCCTAAAGGCTAATTAAAAACTGAGGTTCCCACATACACCCTTCATCCTTGGATTGACAGAAACACAGACATTTCCAGGGCGCACGAGGCTCTCTCTGTGCTTTGCTGCTTCTAAGCACAAAGGAGTTTATCGGTTCATGAGAAAGCTAGTGGTTAAGGAGAACCCTTGGATGCTACTCAGAGTCAGATAGTACATGGTGTGGCCATGAACCCAGATTGCTAGATTCAACTTCAAGATGAACAGGGCTCTGGAAGATTATATCTGTCACTGAGTATGTGAGGTGATTGTTCTACATAGTTTTTCTCAGAAAGTTCTTTTTTATTAAATTTATTTTCAATTGGAGTATAATTACTTTACAATGTTGTGTTGGTTTCTGCTGTACAACAATGCAAATAAGCTATAAGTAGGGCTTAGATAAGAGAAGGGCTCCCCAGGCAGCTCAAGTGGTAAAGAACCCACCGGCCAATGCAGGAGACACAGAAGAGGTGGGTTCGATCCCTGGGTTGGGAAGACCCCCTGGAGGCGGAAAAGGCAACCCACTCCAGTATTCTTGCCTTGGGAAATCCCATGGACAGAGGAGCCTGGAGGGCTACAGTCCATGGGGTCGCAGAGTCAGATGTGACTTAGCGACTGAGCACACACACACAGATGTGAGAACACCTTGAGAATAAACAGTTTCCTGACGCTGAACTTTCACACTGCAAAACAATCCCACTCACACGCCATTTTTAAAGACTTAAGGGATGATACCTTTCCTGAAACAAAGAACAGCCTTCATCCTTTCAGCCTTGCCTGTAAAAAGATTTTCATCTCTCTCAGGATGGTCTACGCATCCCTGAGAAAGCATAGAGAGTAGCTACAGGCCTGTAAGAAAACTGGTTCAGTGGTGCCAAGAGCAGTGGTTCAGAGAAGACAGGGAGGTGGAAGTTTGTTTCTTAGACAGCATCTAAGCCAAACCAGCCAGAGACACACAAGCTCGGAGAGCTTGGTGTGTCCAAACCACCTGGATTTCAACATGCACCATGTTACTGTAGCTGTTATAAATTCACAGTGTTGAGAGAATACAAAAGAGACACTATCCTGGTCCAAGAAGAATTTACAACCTAAACACATCTAAGAATAACTCAAGGGACTTGAGTTTCAAGAGGACAGAGTAGAGGAGACAGTAAAGATATTTCCATCCTGATTCTTCTCCTAGAAATTACTATAAAAAATAATACAGAAAAAAATCCAACTTTGGTGAAACTTGCAGATATTTGTAACCCTGAATCACAGCACTTGAAGAGAGAAAACGCATAAAGAAAGGCAAATGATATAGCAGAGCAGAGGAAGGTATAAATGCAGGCCCACCAGACAGAGACACCAACAGGAAAGAAGCCAATAAATACCATGGCTGATCAATATCAAAAAAGAGAAAACACTATATAAATTAACAATGCTAGCAATGATAAATTTATTATTTAAATAATGCTAAGAGATAATGGGAAATAGATGGGGAAACAATGGAAACAGTGTCAGACTTTATTTTTGGGGGCTCCAAAATCACTGCAAATGGTGACTGCAGCCATGAAATTAAAAGACGCTTACTCCTTGGAAGAAAAGTTATGGCCAACCTAGATAGCATATTCAAAAGCAGAGACATTACTTTGCCAACAAAGGTCCGTCTAGTCAAGGCTATGGTTTTTCCTGTGGTCATGTATGGATGTGAGAGTTGGACTGTGAAGAAAGCTGAGCGCCAAAGAATTGATGCTTTTGAACTGTGGTGTTGGAGAAGACTCTTGAGAGTCCCTTGGACTGCAAGGAGATCCAACCAGTCCATTCTGAAGATCAGCCCTGGGTGTTCTTTGGAAGGAATGATGCTGAAGCTGAAACTCCAGTACTTTGGCCACCTCATGCGAAGAGTTGACTCATTGGAAAAGACTCTGATGCTGGGAGGGATTGGGGGCAGGAGGAGAAGGGGACGACAGAGGATGAGATGGCTGGATGGCATCACCGACTCGATGGACGTGAGTTTGAGTGAACTCCGGGAGTTGGTGATGGCCAGGGAGGCCTGGCATGCTGGGATTCATGGGGTTGCAAAGAGTCGGACGCAACTGAGCGACTGACCTGAACTGAAGAGGTAATACATTTTAAAATGTCTGTGATTTAAGGAAATTAATGTTTTCCTCTTGCTCATCTAACAGGTGAAGGCAAACCTTCTGGTTAACAGGAGGGTCTTCACCACTCATTGATTTAGGGAACCCAGTTTACTCCACCCTGGTGTTTCCACATCCCCTTAGAGTCTTCTAAATCTTCAAAAAGGCAAATGGATGGAGAAAAATAAACCATACTGACACTAATTCTAAAAAGCTAAATTTATGCCACACTGAGCAGACTTTAAAGCAAAGAAAGATATCAGGAATAAAGTGGAGTGAACATTACATAATGATAAAGGAGTCAGTTTTCCAAGACATAACAGTCCTTAATGCGTATGTACCTAACAACAAAACATCTAACTATATGAGGCAAAAACTGACAGAACTGCAGGAGTAAATATAGGAGAAGGCAATGGCACCTCACTCCAGTAGTCTTGCCTGGAAAATCCCATGGACGGAGCAGTCTGGTAGGGTACAGTCCATGGAGTCTCTAAGAGTCAGACATGACTGAGCGACTTCATTTTCACTTTTCACTTTTCACTTTCATGCACTTGAGAAGGAAATGGCAACCTGCTCCAAGGAGTAAATATAGAAATCCACTATTATAGCTGGAGATGTCAACACCCCTCTCTCAATGGAATCAACTAGAAATTAATAACAGAAAGATCATCTATCTTCTTTTGGAAATTCCAAAATAGTTGGAGATTAAATAACACAATTGTAAGTAACACATGGGTTACAGAAGAAACCTCAAGAAAGGTTTTTTTTTAATATTTTGAACTAAATAAAAGTCAAAATACAACTTACCAAAATTTGTGGGATGAAATAAAAGCAGAGCTAAGAGGGAATTTTATTTATAACTCTGAATGTACATATTAGAAAGGAAGAAAGATGTTTCCATTAAGACATTACCGAAAACCTGAACAAACATTTTGGCCCACCCAAACTTAGTTGTAAGTCCAACAAAATATGTACAAGAGCTATATGAGGAAAACTACAAACTCAGAAAGAAAGAAAAGAAGAATTAAATACATGGAGAAATATTCTGTGTTCATGATAGGAAGATTCAATATTGTGAGGATGTCAGTTCTTTCCAACTTGATCTGTTGATTCAATTCAATTTCAATCATAATCCCAGCAAGTTATTTTACAGGGTATCAACAAACAGATTCTAAAGTTTATATGGAAAAGCAAAAGACTCAAAAGAGCCAATACAATACTGAGATAGAAAAAAAAATTAAAGAATTGACACTGTCTGACTTCAAGACTTACTAAAAAGCTACATTAATCAAGAAAGCATGGTATTTGGGTAGAAGAACAGACCGATAGGTCAACGGAACAGAATACAGGATCCAGAAACAGACCCACGTAAAAACAGTCAACTGGTCTTTGACAAAGAAGTAACAGCAATACAAGGGAGCAAGGGGAGTCTCTTCAACAAATGATACCACAACAACAGGACATTCGTGTGTTATAAAATGAACTAGACGCAGATCTTACACCCTTCGCAGAAATTAACTCAGAATGGATCACATACTGAAATGTAAAATACAAAAGTAGAAAACTCCTAAAAGATAACATAGGAGAAAATTAAGAGGACCTTGTAGATGGTGGTGAATTTTTAGGTAGACTATGAAATGTACAATCCATCAAAAAAATAATTGACAAACTAGATGCCATTATAATTAAAATTTTCTGCTCTGTGAAAAACAGTGATGAGAAAATGAGAAGACAAGACACAGACTGCGAGAAAATATTACAAAAGATACACGTGATAAAAGACTGTTATCCAAAATATACAAGGAACTCTTAAAACTCAAGAATAAGAAAACAACAGCCTGATAAAAAATGGGCCAAACAACTTAACAAATACCTCACCAAAGAAGATACACAGATGACAAAGAAGTATTAATATATGAAAACGTGCTCCATTTAATATGGCATCAGGCAAAGGCAAATTAAAACAACAGCGAGGATACCACTACATACCCATTAAAATGACCAAAATCTGGAACACTGACCCCAAAGGCTGGCAATAACACGGAGTGGTATGGATGGCTAGTGCTATAGGAAATGAGAAGGAAATGAGAAAGCTGACAGTGAGCTTTAAGATGAGAAAGATAGGAGAGGCATTGCTAAGGAAGACAGGGTGCCCTCATCTTGGTGCTAAAGACAGGACCCAGCATCTGAGTCTCATGCATTAAACATCCATGTTCTTTAGCACCTTGGGTACTTTAGCTCTACTTCTCTCACCTTGCCCACTCTACAATA
This sequence comes from Bos indicus x Bos taurus, assembly GCF_003369695.1. Lineage (NCBI taxonomy): Eukaryota > Metazoa > Chordata > Mammalia > Artiodactyla > Bovidae > Bos > Bos indicus x Bos taurus. The sequence continues at coordinate 13,258,545 of NC_040097.1, read as the reverse complement.
TTCCAACGACACCCTTTCCTGTGTTCCAGTGACCCAGCCAATCTCAGGATTCCATAATACTATTATTTTAATACTGACGGTAAACTCCTAGAAAATCATCCATAACAATAGTAAGGACAAAGGTTGCTTATATGATACAGTACTCTACTTATCGCAAAACATTTACTTTCATTTTCATAACTGTGAAGTGGGTGAGAAACTATTGTACCCATTGTACAGATAAGGAATCAGGAGGCTCAGGGAAGATTAAGTGAACCCCCTGATATCCCACAGCAAGTCTATGGCAGAATGGAATGCAAACTCACATCTTGTGACTCTGAGATTAGTAGATAAATTCAGTCCATCCAAAACACAAAATGGTATAACTCTATGCATGACACCAGACTCGCTGGTCAAGTCAGAGCCAAAGTTAAAAGTGGGAGAAAAAGCAGAAGAGGTAACTCTTAAATTTCCACATCATTGATGGCATTTTAACTGATATACAGGAGTTAGGATATAAATATATAATAACAATGTTGAAGGAACCATGGTGTCCAGGACTCAATGGATCTAACTAAAGGCAAAGGGGGTTCTTGATGGAAGCAGCAATGGTGAGAAAATAGAATATTAAAGAAAAGGTAAATGCAGAAAACTCATGTCAAGCCAGGTGCTCAATTACGAAAATGCACAGAAAAGCATATCCAGGAATAAGCAAGCAGTCGCGTTAAAGATCTTGGAGGAAGAACAGAACTCAAGAACACTCCCAGCTGGAGATGAGGAATTAAATGAGTTTTCTAACTTAAGAGGCCTCCAGGGAGAGCAGAAGTTAAAAAGGCAGAAACATCAACACCACTTCTGGGAGAGAAAAGCAGGGAAGATCTGACTCAGCAATAACTTTTAAGGCCTGGGAATTAGCTTTCAGAAGGGTAGCATGGCCAGGAAAAAAAAATTTTTTAAGCTTATCAGTGATCCTAATACTGCCCTCAACCACCTGAAATGGGTACCAAAACCATCTGAACAAAAGCAGCAAAAATCTGATCAGATTCCAAAGCAGTTTTGAACTATGGGATTTTTTACCAGGATTCAAACCACAACATGAGCAATGCCATCCGACAGTCAAAGGCCGCTTTTGACTTTACCAGTCACTTGAATACACAGTATTTGCATGACAGCAGTCTTTCGCATGTTTGATGAGGAAACTGAGCACGCACCCTCCAAAAAAAATAAAATAACTCATCCAAGGTCATATGACTATCTAGTGGTGGAACTAGAAATAAAATAGCTTTGGAATCGCAGCTGACTTTAGCTTGAAAAAATGTGTTTTCTTGAAAGATTTTGTTTAAACACTCATAATTTCACTTTTCTAAGCACTAGAACAGGTCCCATTTGAACCTGGTGACTGATAAGTGCTTGTGTCAGCTGACTCATTCCTGCATTGATAGGTAATAGGAAATAGTTGAAAGAATGATTTGGAATACACAGAGGAAAGTTTCAGTTCAGTCGCTCAGTCACGTCCGACTCTTTGCGACCCTATGGACTGCAGCACAACAGGCTTCCCTGTCCATCACCAATCCCAGAGTTTACTCAAACTCAATGTCCATCGAGTCGGTGATGCCATCCAACCATCTCATCCTCTGTTGTCCCCTTCTCCTCCTGCCCCCAATCCCTCTCAGCATCAGGGTCTTTTCAGATGAGTCAGTTCTTCACATCAAGTGGCCAATATAGTGGAGTTTCAGCTTCAGCATCAGTCCTTCCAGTGAACACCCAGGACTGATCTCCTTTAGGATGGACTGGTTGGATCTGCAATCCAAGGGACTCTCAAGAGTCTCCTCCAACGTCAAAAGCATCAATCCTTCGGCACTCAGCTTTCTTTACAGTCCAATTCTCACATCCATACATGACTACTGGAAAAACCATAACTTTGACAAGATGGACCTTTGTTGACAGAGTAATGTCTCTGCTTTTGAATATGTTTATCTAGGTTGGTCATAACTTTTCTTCCAAGGAGCAAGTGTCTTTTCATTTCATGGCTGCAGTCACCACCTGCTGTCATTGTGGAGCCCCCAAAAATAAAGTCGCTCACTGTTTCCATTGTTTCCCCATCTATTTGCCATGAAGTGATGGGACCAGATGCCATGATCTTAGTTTTCTGAATGTTGAGCTTTAAGCCAATTTTTTCACTCTCCTTTTTCACTTTCATCAAGAGGCTCTTTAGTTCTTCACTTTCTGCCATAAGGGTGGTGTCATCTGCATATCTGAGGTTATTGATATGTCTCCCGGCAATCTTGACTCCAGTTTGTGCTTCATCCAGTCTGGCATTTTGCATGATGTACTCTGCATATAAGTTAAATAAGCAGGGTGACTTAATACAGCCTTGACGTACTCCTTTCCCAATTTGGAACCAGTCTGTTGTTCCATGTCCAGTTCTACCTGTTGCTTCCTAACCTGCATACAGGTTTCTCAAGAAGCAAGTCAGGTGGTCTGGTATTCCCATCTCTTGAAGAATTTTTTTCCACAGTTTGTTGTGATCCACACAGTCAAAGGTTTTGGCATAGTCAATAAAGCAGAAATAGATGTTTTCCTGGAACTCTCTTGCTTCTTCGAGGATCCAATGGATGTTGGAAATTTGATCTCTGGTTCTTCTACCTTTTCTAAATCCAGCTTGAACATCTGGAAGTTCATGGCTCATGTACTATTGAAGACTGGCTTGGAGAATTTTGAGCATTACTTTGCTAGTGTGTGAGATGAGTGCATTTCTTTTCTATGGGAATGGTCTTGATCCCTGTCTCCTGTACAATGTCATGAACCTCATTCCATAGTTCATCAGCCACTCTATCTATCAGATCTAGGCCCTTAAATCTATTTCTCACTTCCACTGTATAATCATAAGGGATTTGATTTAGGTCATACCTGAATGGTCTAGTGGTTTTCCCTACTTTCTTCAATTTAAGTCTACATTTGGCAATAAGGAGTTCATGGTCTGAGCCACGGTCAGCTCCTGGTCTTGTTTTTGCTGACTGTATAGAGCTTCTCCATCTTTGGCTGCAAAGAATATAATCAATCTGATTTTGGTGTTGACCATCTGGTGATGTCCATATATAGAGTCTTCTCTTGTGTTGTTGGAAGAGGGTGTTTGTTATGACCAGTGCATTTTCTTGGCAAAACTCTATTAGTCTTTGCCCTGCTTCATTCCATATTCCAAGGCCAAATTTGCCTGTTACTCCAGGTGTTTCTTGACTTCCTACTTTTGCATTCCAGTCCCCTATAATGAACAGGACATCCTTTTTGGGTGTTAGTTCTAAAAGGTCTTGTAGGTCTTCATAGAACTGTTCAACTTCAGCTTCTTCAGCATTACTGGTTGGGAGAGGAACCAGAGATCAAATTGCCAACATCCGCTGGATCATGGAAAAAGCAAGAGAGTTCCAGAAAAGCATCTATTTCTGCTTTATTGACTATGCCAAAGCCTTTGACTGTGTGGATCACAATAAACTGTGGAAAATTCTGAAAGAGATGGGAATACCAGACCACCTGACCTGCCTCTTGAGAAATTTGTATGCAGGTCAGGAAGCAACAGTTAGAACTGGACATGGAACAACAGACTGGTTCCAAATAAGAAAAGGAGTTCATCAAGGCTGTATATTGTCACTCTGTTTATTTAACTTATATGCAGAGTACATCATGAGAAACGCTGGACTGGAAGAAACACAAACTGGAATCAAGATTGCCAGGAGAAATATCAATAACCTCAGATATGCAGATGACACCACCCTTATGGCAGAAAGTGAAGAGGAACTCAAAAGCCTCTTGATGAAAGTGAAAGTGGAGAGTGAAAAGGTTGGCTTAAAGCTCAACATTCAGAAAACGAAGATCATGGCATCCGGTCCCACCACTTCATGGGAAATAGAAGGGGAAACAGTGGAAACAGTGTCAGACTTTATTTTTCTGGGCTCCAAAATCACTACAGATGGTGACTGCAGCCATGAAATTAGAAGACGCTTACTCCTTGGAAGGAAAGTTATGACCAACCTAGATAGCATATTCAAAAGCAGAGACATTACTTTGCCAACAAAGGTTCATCTAGTTAAGGCTATGGTTTTTCCAGTGGTCATGTATGGATGTGAGAGTTGGACTGTGAAGAAGGCTGAGCGCCGAAGAATTGATGCTTTTGAACTGTGGTGTTGGAGAAGACTCTTGAGAGTCCCTTGGACTGCAAGGAGATCCAACCAGTCCATTCTGAAGGAGATCAGCCCTGGGATTTCCTTGGAAGGAATGACGCTAAAGCTGAAACTCCAGTACTTTGGCCACCTCATGGGAAGAGTTGACTCATTGGAAAAGACTCTGACGCTGGGAGGGATTGAGGGCAGGAGGAGAAGGGGATGACAGAGGATGAGATGGCTGGATGGCATCACTGACTCGATGGATGTGAGTCTCAGTGAACTCCGGGAGTTGGTGATGGCAGGGAGGCCTGGCGTGCTGCGATTCATGGGGTCGCAGAGAGTTGGACACGACTGAGCGACTGACCTGATCTGATCTGAGATGAGTGCAATTGTCTGGCAGTTTGAGCATTCTTTGGCATTGCCTTCCTTTCTTTGGGATTGGGATGAAAACTGACCTTTTCCAGTCCTGTGGCCCCTGCTGAGTTTTCCAAATTTGCCAACATATTGAGTGCAGCACTTTCACAGCATCATCTTTCAGGATTTGAAATAGCTCAACTGGAATTCCATCACCTCCACCTAGCTTTGTTCGTAGTGATGCTTTCTAAGGCCCACTTGACTTCACATTCCAGGATGTCTGCTTCTAGGTGAGTGATCACACCATCGTGGTTATCTGAGTCATGAAGATCTTTTTTGTACAGTTCTTCTGTGTATTCTTGCCACATCTTCTTAATCTCTTATGCTTCTGTTAGGTAGGTAGAATAGGGAAAAGGAATCCAAAATGGCAGTGGCTAAAAGACAAGGAAGGTCCAAGGACCAGAGTGAAGACTTCAGGCAGAACAAACAGCACTCCTGGCTAAGCCCAATTTACATAGGGCAGGCCCAGGTGGAAGAAAAAACATATAAGAGGAGGAGCCAAAGCGCTTTCTCTCGGACTCTCTCTCCCGGGTGCATGCACTCTATCTCTCTCTCTCTCACTCTCTCTCCCCCTCACTCTCTCTGGCCCCCTCCCCACACACTCCTCCACTCTCTTCTCTTCAAGTCTTGGATTCTCCTGCTATCTTCTAAATAAAATAGAGCTGTAACACTGATTTGCCTAAGAGCTGTAGCACGGTTTGTCCAAGACCCAAGAGCTGTGACGCGCCGAGGGCTTTAATGTCCGTCGCTCCAAATCTTTGTTGTGACGAGACAAAGAACCGAGGAACATACGCTCGCGTGACACTTCTGTTAGGTCCATCCCATTTCTGTCCTTTATTGAGCCCATCTTTGCATGAAATGTTCTCTTGGTATCTCTAATTTCCTTGAAGAGATCTCTAGTCTTTCCCATTCTATTGTTTTCCTCTATTTCTTTGCATTGATCACTGAGGAGGGCTTTCTTATCTCTCCTTGCTATTCTTTGGAACCCTGCATTCAAAAGGAAAGTTTACTGGGCATGAATTCTCATTCATTGGAGGAAATGTGAACTTGATAAGCCAGGTGAATTCCTAGAGGAGAGAGAGACACCCAGCACAGCCTCCTATAGGAAGGCAAATATTTCCATTGGCCTCAAGGTCTTTCAAAAGCAAAGAATGTCTTCAGAGCTCACAAACCATATCCACCATGTAAAAAAAAAAAAAAATTATAAACAGAAATCTCAGTTAAACAGAAGGGGGAGCTCTCATGCCCTGCAATGATAGCATAGCCCAGGAGAAGACAGACATCTCGTCTTTCCCAGCAAGAACTAAGCCAGCAAGAAGCCATGGACTCTGTTGACAGCCCTCACCACTTCCTTTCTCCTCTTCTATAAAAGTGTTTTCCTTCCCTTGTGTTGGGGAAAACTTGCATGTGGCCTGCCAGGGTTACAGACCCTGAGTTGCAATTCTCTACTGATCTGAAGAAACCTACATTTGCCAGAGCAGTATCTGGCAGTCTATTTGTTTTAGGTCAACAACAACCCAGGGGCTCATAGGTGGCAAAGCCAGCAGCAAGCAAAAAAACTTAGCTCCTGCAACTTAGCTTCTCAGAGCAATTTCTCCCCCTAAGCCCACATCATCACTGTCTTCTGAACCTCCTGCTCTTTCTCTCTGAAAGGACTCAAGCTTCAGTCATTTACACCTTAATAGTATCTGAAGCTTTGTTATCTTTCCCCCAGGAGTTTGCATTCTAAGCCTTTATTCCTTTAATGGAAGAAAAACACCAAATTAGTGAAAGAAAGTTTAGCATCAGCCAAACCCTTTAAGGAAAATGTGCTCCCCCCAATAGAAACACACCTTAGCAAAAGAAGTTAGCCCCTAAAAATCAAAGTTATGCCTGGTTCTCTCTGGAAGGAGAAAGAGAAACACAAATATGTAACTTAAGGGGAAAAGAAATATCTATACAGGTCCTCTTGACGTTAAAAATAATGCACAAGACATGTCAATACAAGGAAAGGGGGAGGTTTGGGAATAATACCTGAGAAACCTCTGTACTAATTCTGTGCTCTGGTTATGTCTCCTGTTCCCCAGTCAGCCTGCCTATTTGCAAATGTCAAAAACAGTTAAGTCTACTCTATAGCTGCTCCTCTGGCCTCCTTACAAGTGCTAACATGGTTTCTGCTAACAGGTAAATGAATAGCCCTAGCTCTTATGTCTTGAAGTTGTTCTTTCCATGTGTAACATAAGATCTTAAGGCTGTTCCTCTCATGTATATGCATAGGGGCTCAGCAGTGTGTTTGGTGCCAAACTTGGAGTCTAGTAGGGAAGACACACACTGCAAGGAAATTAGCAACAGACAAAACAGATAGTGTGTTGGCCTCTCCATCTTCATTTCAAATGACTCTTTCATCCATTCTGATGCAGCAGCCTGCCTACCCTCGTGAGATCTCTCTCTCTCTCTCTCTCACATACACACACACACACTGCTTCTGTTTTTCTAAATTCAAACTCCAACCTCCTATTCTTTTGATGCCAAGCAGGGCCCTGTGGGACTGCTGGGCACAGAGGCCTTTTTGTCCCCCATTTCTTATAGGCAAGACGCCAGCCTCCATGACCTTCTCTCAGTTCCAAATGGCAGAACAGTTGCTAATCAAAGGAGGAACAGCGACAAAATCACCTCAGGTGAGATTAAAGGACCAGGGAGGCTCATCAAGATTAGCGGACTGGACCGCCTAAGACCCTGTGCTGTGCTTAGCCGCTCAGTCATGTCCATCTCTTTGCGACCCCATGGACTATAGCCTACCAGGCTCCTCTGTCCATGGGATTCTCCAGGCAGGAATACTGGAGTGGGTTGCCATGCCCTCCTCCGGGGCATTCTCTCAACCCAGGGATCAAACCCAGGTCTCCCGCATTGCAGGCAGATTCTTTACCGTCTGAGATACCAGGGAAGCCTAAGAATACTGGAATGGTTAGCCTATCCCTTCTCCAGGGGATCTTCCTGATGCAGGAATCAAACTGGTGTCTCCTGCATTGCAGGCAGATTCTTTACCAGCTGAGATACCAGGGAAGCCCCCCCGAGATCCTGCACACACACTAATCTTGTCAGCAACTCCATCCTTTTGAAACTCTGCAGAAGACTGTTACTGCCTTGAATCTTATGACATTCTCCTGCCTGACTATATAACCTTTCCCTACTCAACAGGGAGGGGGCATATTTCTTGATGTACTTAGCCTACTGTGTTTCCCCTTTGCCTGGCAAAGTAATAAAGCCACTCTCTCCTTCTCCTCCGTAACTCTGTCTCTGTTTGGCATCGGTGCACAGAGAGCCAAGACTTTGGCAGCATTTCTGATCTACTTGCTCCAGTATCCCACCTACACCAATTCTTCAACATCATTTTGGAGCTGCAATGCACTTTCTCATATCAGCTCTCTCTCTCACCACTTCCCCCCTATACTCTTTAGATCCCATGTTCCATCTTAGTAATCTCTTCTTTACAAATCCCCTCAATGCTCTCTTGCCCCTCTCCTCGTATTGTTGTGTCCCTCTCACAAATCTCCCTGCTTGGATGTGTTAGGCAGCTTTCTTCACCAAGGGTGCGGGGAAGTTAGAATTAAAGCAGACAAAGGATACAGTTTCAGTTGCAATCTTGAGATCAGCTGCAGTGAAAAGGCATTTCATCCCCCTAACTTTGCTCTTACCCATTTTCCTCATGAAAAGAGACCAACCAGAATCTCTGAGAATTTCTTTCCAGTTTGGCCTGAAAAGAACTACAGCATGTAATGAGGGAGGAGTTTACTTGAACCAGAAGTCAGGTTGAATTGTAGGCTTGCCTAAACTGTATTTTAACTACTCAAGTTGATTGGAAAGTTATAGGGTCTGCCAAACATTCACCAAGAGGTAGGAAATTGGGTGAACAAGGTTGAAAGCAATCTTTGGGGGAAAAAAGATGGATCTGTTTCAAGTTTATATCCAAATGAATTGAGAATCCTCAATGAACTGTTTATTCCTATTACTCCCATATTGTCTGTCCTACTCCATTGTAACATCCAGGAGAGCAGGAATCACTATGTCATATAGCGCCCAGTTCAGCCCTGGTAACAAAGCAGTTACCAAAATACAGTTCTGCTGCTGTACATATGAAACAAGTCAAAAATCGTGTGCAGAGTCTCTAAAATCTAAAAGCCAAGGGAGAGAAATGAACATGGATAGACAGAGAAGCCTTCATGGGATTAAGCTGGGCTCTGAAAAGTATCTAAATTTCCCTTCTTTCTCCCTGTAGAGTAGGGTCAGCCCTCTTTGCTTTCAGCTATCACTTTTTGATCCCATAGTTATGACCAACCTAGATAGCATATTCAAAAGCAGAGACATTACTTTGCCAACAAAGGTCTGTCTAGTCAAGGCTATGGTTTTTTCAGTGGTCATGTATGGATGTGAGAGTTGGACTGTGAAGAAGGCTGAGCTCCAAAGAATTGATGCTTTTGAACTGTGGTGTTGGAGAAGACTCTTGAGAGTCCCTTGGACTGCAAGGAGATCCAACCAGTCCATTCTAAAGGAGATCAGTCCTGGGTGTTCTTTGGAAGGAATGATGCTAAAGCTGAAACTCCAGTACTTTGGCCACCTCATGTGAAGAGTTGACTCATTGGAAAAGACTCTGATGCTGGGAGGGATTAGGGGCAAGAGGAGAAGGGGACGACAGAGGATGAGATGGCTGGATGGCATCACTGACTCGATGGACATGAGTCTGAGTGAACTCTGGGAGTTGGTGATGGACAGGGAGGCCTGGCGTGCTGCAATTCATGGGGTTGCAAAGAATCTGACATGACTGAGCAGCTGAACTGAACCGAATTGAACTCCATAAACAAGTTGCTCAAAAAGTTCAGTGCTCTACATATTGTATGGGAATTCTTTAAACATTTAATAGCACCAACACTGTTTACAATAGCCAAGACATGGTGTGGTACATATATACAATGGAATATTACTCAGCCATAAAAAGAATGAAATCATGCCCTTTGTAGCAATATGGGCAGAACTAGAGATGATCATACTAAGTGAAGTAAGTCAGACACAGAACAGCAAATATCATATGATATCACTTATATGTGGAATGTTAAAAAAAAAGTACAAATGAACTTATTTACAAAACAGAAATAGAGTCACAGATGTAGAAAACAACAGATGTAGAAAACAGATAGAGAAGGGGGAGGAGGGATAAACTGAGAAACTGAGATTGACATATACACACTACTATATGTAAAATAGATAGCTAATAAGGACCTCCTTATAGCACAGGGAACTCTACTCAATACTCTGTAATGACCTACATGGCAAAAGAGTTTTAAAGAGAGTCTGTGCTGTGCTTAGTCACTCAGTCGTGTCCAACTCTTTGTGACACCATGGACTGTAGCCCACCAGGCTCCTCCATCCATGGGGCTTCTCCAGGCAAGAATACTGGAGTGGGTTGCCATGCCCTCCTCCAGGGGATCTTCCCAACCCAGGGATCAAACCCAGGCCTCCTGCATTGCAGGCAGATTCTTTACCATCTGAGACACCAGGGAAGCCCACGAATACTGGAGTGGTCAACCTATCCCTTCTCCAGGGGATCTTCCTGACGCAGGAATTGAACTGAGGTCTCCTGCATTGCAGGCAGATTCTTTACCAGCTGAGTTACCATGGAAACAGAGTGGATATACACATAACTGATTAACCTTACTGTACCCCTGAAACGAACACAACACTGTAAATCAACTATACTCCAAGTTTAAAAAAAAAAAGAAAATATAACAGCATTGCTCCCAAAAGATTCATCAGTTTAGGAATCACCAAGTACTGAAGTCCTCCCAGTGTGTTAACTGTGTCACAGTAACTAAATCTCCTTGTGCAAGTCCAAGACAGACTGAGTTCATACTGAATTCATCTCCACAGTTAAGGCTGTTGTAGTGAGGTTCTACGATCTGTTTCATGTTTAGAGGTCTGCAAACAAGTTTTAATAACAGAACTATGGAAATGTTGTGCTATGCTATTCTAAGTCACTTCAGTCGTGTCTGACTCTCTGCAACCGCATAGACGGCAGCCCACCAGACTCCCCCGTCCCTGGGATTCTCCAGGCAAGAACACTGGAGTGGGTTGCCATTTCCTTCTCCAATGCATGAAGGTGAAAAGTGAAAGTGAAGTCGTTCAGTCGTGTCCGACTCCTCGCCACCCCATGGACTGCAGCCCACCAGGCTCCTCCGTCCATGGGATTTTCCAGGCGGGAGCACTGGAGTGGGTGCCATACTGTGATCCAAAACCTCACCTTTCAAGTACACAGAAAACACAGCAACCTCTGGCACCTGGATCCAAGGACCTTCATCAGAGAGATGCTAGATCCTTCAAAGGCAAGTCGGAGAGTCAAAAGGTCTGGAATATGGAAGCTCTAAAGTGACTGATTCAAATATTTAACCCTGATCAGTAAAATTTTCTCAACAAAAACACTTTGAGGGTATGAAACGTATAAAAACTGAGAATGCCAGCCTTTCTGAATTAGTCCAGGTCCTTTGTTTTTAGTTAAAGTACCCGTGTTTAACATTTCTACCAAACAAATCCTCCCATTCTGTGAAATGCAGGGAAAGTTCATCTCTCCAAACGTGCAGCAGTCAACTTCCAACTTTCTTGGGCAAAGACATCTGTTTGCCGAGCCTAGGTCCACTAAGCACGATTTCATGAGTATATACAAAAGCATGGCTGTATTATAAAATTGAAGTGAATTCCAAAAGAAGAAAACCCCTCTATTGCAAAAAGCTAAATCCCCAGAACAGAAGCTCTTTCCTGTGGTACCTACCCATAACACACTCTCTCCCTGTCCACCTGTACAATATATGGTGTATGCTGAACTACCCTGAGTCATGAGCTCAATCATAAGCTCCTTGGGGCCATGAGTCTCACGTGATGCCTTGCATAATAAGATGTTCAGTACTTGTATATGAGAGATAAAGGGTGGAATAGATCATTGTATATAGTCAGTGTCAGGCCACAGGCATGTGAGACGCTCCTCTGAACTAGAACAGAAAATGCAAACAGATAGTATGTATTCTCTGTGCCTATTTTTTAAAGAAAGGTGGGGTGGGGCTGGGAGGAGAGAAAGAACAAAAGGAATAAGAGAAAGGAAAACAGGAAGACATAAAGAAAAACATACCCTAATATAACTTCTGCCTGTTATCCTAGCTTCTGCCTCCCCCAAGAGCAAGAATCACCCATCTTCAACTCTGTGCCTGGGAGTTGGGTAGATGAATACGGGCTGCGCGTGAAAGTTCATTGTGAGGATTATTTCTGGAGCCATAGTATTGCCCAACATCTCTTTTATGTAGTGAAGAGTTCAGGTTCAAGAACTGACCCCTTCACTGAGTAAATAATTTTTCCCTGAATTAAACTCTTCAAGCTTTAATAACTAATACCAGAGTGCTTGTCGTCTGCATACTCTAAAACCGTCCTACATGCTGGAGAATATTCCTGTGAAATGAACACAATGATTTTATGTGCAGTGAAACATTTATGCGCTTTTCCAAACTTGGTCAAGAATGGGGCTTTTTTTGAAAGCTTGGCAGACTATTGCAAAAAGCCATTCTTTTAAAGTACATACAAAGATTCTTTTGGAAAGCTGGAAAGTGAGGGCTTATAAGTTTACCAAATAGGCCAAAGGAAAGGTAATTGGTTTCCTTGAAAAGGAGTAACTGCTTTATTCCCTTTCACATCTACAGCAGCAGTAGGTACCTAAGAGAGGAAACAGATGCTTTCTTTTGAACTCATTCGTAAGCCATAATTTGCTATTTTCTGGTGCATATAACACTCATTTTGTGTATCATTAACTGTTTTTTAATCTCTTTAACTGGCTTAAAATAAATTAAATGACTCTTAATTTAATTTTGCTTTTCAAAAGCTTTCTTATAATAAAATTAATGTGTACTCATCTTGTTTTAATCATTTAATATATTGTGAGCTCTTTTTCATGTCATTAAGCAGTCTTAACAATTTCTCTTTTTTTGACTCCTCAAAAGTAACTTCAGAAATATCTCTTTTAGTATCTTGGAATATTTTAATATTCCAAGGATGGTGCCAAATTTTATTTTGCTGTGGTTCCTCCAGTTTTGACTATATGACTAGTGTTGGGATGAACATAATTGCACTTTTATTTTTGCCCAAATTTCTGACTGATTATTCCTTTGAGACAGAGTCCTAGAAAGGCAATGATAAGATCAAAAGGTATGAATTATCTCAAGTGTGGACTGTACAAGTATTTCTCACCCTCTCCTCAAACCCCATTTAATACTTGGGTGATCTGGAATCATCTTCCCTACTGTTCATCTATGGTAAAGAATCAAGCTGCCTCTGATAAGACTTTCAATATTTTTAGACTTTAAGCCTATCGCCAAGGAGATGCTAAACATCTGGATGAAAATATCCATTAGGATTTTCAGTACTGAGATGTCCTCCTCTCAAAACTCTCTTCAAAACAAGAAGAAACAGAAAGAGAAACTCCATATAAAGTCGGAAAGTAGGTGTAGGAAGGATTAATGGCTTTGAAGAGAAAAGGGTCAAACCTGAGAGCATACAAAAGAAGAGGCCACTAAAAGAGAAGCTCATTCACTCTCAACAACACGAGAGGAATTCAGGAAAAGTTAAGTACCAGATAGAAGGCAGAGGTGAGCCTGAGACATCAGGTGAGCTCTAAGAACCCACCCTCACCCTGGCAGAATCAGCTAATTCCTCTTCTCACAGGAAATAGAAGATCAAGTCTCAGGAGACACTGAACAGAGACAATCAAGTCTAAAGGACATTAAGCCTGGGGAGTAGAGGAAATATGGTCAGGAGCAAAACTAAAAACTAAAAGATGAAGTAAACATTTGCATATTGGATATGAGAACCTCAGTCCCTTCCACTGCAGAGCTACAAAATAATGGGAGACAGGCTTCTTACAATCCTTGGACAGGTGACTGGGTGATCTCTTGGAGACACTGAAGGATACACAAACAAAGACCCCCAAATGCTCGAATTTGGAAGTCCCCAACAAAAAAGCCAGCCACTCGCCCATCCAACTGTCCTATTGTTAAGTCCATCAGACAACAAGTCTTGCACATACACACTCATTTATTTAATACATACTTATGAAGTGACTACTGTGTTTTAAACACAAAGGATTCAGCAATACAAGAAACAGAAATCCCTATCTTCACAGAGCTTCCATTCTAGGGCGTGCTAAGTTGCTTCAGTCATGTCCAATTCTTTGTGACCCTATGGACCGTAACCTGCCAGGCTCTTCTGTCCATGGGATTCTCAAGGCAAGAATACTGGAATAGGTTGCCATGCCCTCCTCCAGGGGATCTTCCCAACCCAAGGATAGAACCCGTGTATCTTATATCTCCTGCATTGGCACATGGGTTCTTTACCACTAGTACCACCTGTGAAGCCCTCCATTCTAGCAGCAGATAACAGATAATCAACACAACAAATAGATAAATGATACAGTACATGGTGGCTTTCCCTGGTGGCTCAGTGGTAGAGTCCGCTGTTGCAGGAGATCTGGGTTCAATCTCTGAGTCAGCAAGATGCTCTAGAGAAGGAAATGGCAACCCACTCCAGTATTCTTGCCTGGGAAAACCCACGGACCGAGGAGCCTGGTGGGCTACAGTCCATGGGATGGCAAAAGAGTCAGACATGACTAGGGACTAAACAACAGCAACATAGTACATGGAGGAAACCAGAGCAGAAAAGGGACGGGAGTGCCTGGAAGTCTAAATAAAGCCGTCCTCTGAGAAGGTGACATGAGAACACAGGCTTGCAAGAGATGAGAGAGTGAGCTATTGGACACCTGGGAGAAGAGAGTTCTGGGAAGAGGGAGAGGAAATGCAAAAGCCGTAAGACCCCTGTGGCTGTAGCAGAGTGACAGTGGTAGGAAATGAGGTCAGAGAGGTAACAGGGAGCCAGACCAGGTACGGCCCTGCACACCATTTGCGGCAAAGACTCCCATCTGTCTTGGGCACCCTGATCCCCAACTTCTAATGTTCATGCCTTTGTGTTGTTACCTCCTTCTGCACGTGAAAAAGATCTGTGACTTGATTCTAACTGAAAGATTAAGACAAAGAGGCTAGGCTGTCACTCTTGTGATAGGTTACATTATAGAAGACTCTTGTCTTGCTAGCAAACTTGCCCTAGTCCCTGCCTCCCTCCTGTCTCTCTCCTTCCCTCACCCCCGCTCTCTCCCCGTCTCTCCTCTCCCCCTTGCTGGCTTGAGGAAGCAAGCTTCTGTGAGTCCCACCATCACAAGGAACTGAATGCTGCCGACCATCACGCAAGTTAGAAAACAGGTGCTTCCCTAGTCGAGCCTCCAGATGAGAACCTAACCCTGGCCAACCCCTTACTGCAGCCTGTGAGATCCTAAGCAGGGGACCCGGCTGAGGCATGCCTGGACTTCTGAACCACAGGAACCAAACTAGTAAATGTGTGTTGTTGTAAACCACTAAATTTGTGGCAACTTATTACACAGCATACATAAATAACATATTATTGTAAGCTTTGAGCTTTTTACTTGGAATAAGATGGGAAGCCCAGTTCAGGCATCTGGAACAGAAGTGATACAGTATGACTTAAGTTTTTAAAAGATCACTCTAGCCTCTGTTGAGAATAGTCTATAAGACATAGGTATGTGGAGAAGGAAATGGCAGCCCACTCCAGTACCCTTGCCTGGAAAATCCCATGGACAGAGGAGCCTGGTAGGCTACAGTCCCTGGGGTCGCAAAAAGTCAGACACGACTGAGCGACGTCACTTTCACTTTCACTTTCCTTACCTCCTACTCTTCTCTGTCTATAAAAGAAACTGGCATTCAGACCCAGATAAGACGATATGCTGGGGCACTAGCCTGCCATCATCTAGGATGCCTAGCTTTCCAGATAAAGTTGTATTCCTTGCTTCAAAAAAAAAAAAAGACATAGGTATGGAAGCAGGGAAACCAATTAGGAGACTGTTGCAATAATCTAGGCAAGAAACAATGGTGATTTGGACCAAGATGGTACAAAGGAAGGTGGTAAGAAGTAGGATTCTAGATAAAATTTTGTATATACAAATAGCTCTTTAGACCTCATCCTTATACGTGAATAGACAGCATTGGATTTTCAGACATTTGAGAAATATTAGAAATATTTCTAGTATAGTAGGAGAAAAGAAAATAAACAGAACCTCAGAAAAAAACAGATATAACCAAGGAATAGAAGAAAACTCAATTAGAATTTCAGAGAAATGAGAAAAGATATTAAGTTGGCCAAAAAGTTCATTCAGGTTTTCGTCAGAAAGCATGAAAACCTGAATGAACATTTTGAACAACCCAGTATTTCATCTTTGAAATAATAACAGAACACTATATATAAAAGTTTTAAAGTAATAATCCAAGAACAAAAAGAGCACTCTTCAAATTAAAAGGATATAAAATTTTTTTAAAGTATATAAAATTTTAGTCTCTGAAAATCTCTTTAAAATAGAAGTTAAAAGACCAAGAAATGAACAATAATACTGAAAAAAAAAGGGACACAGAAGCAATCCAGGAGGTCCAATTTCTAAATAATACCTCCAGCCACAGAACAAAGGAAATGTGAGAAGGAAAATTTCAAACACAAGTACTTCTTTAAAAAGGGACATTTCTGGGAACTAAAGGACATGATCCTCCAGACTGAAAGGGCCTACCCACCAAGAGTCCAACACAGTGACTGGAAAACAACACAGGCCAGGCAAATTATTATAAAAGTTCAGAACATTAGAGTTAAATAAAAGATCCCAAAATACCTGGAAAGAAGCAACTGGCTACCTACAAAGAACTGGAAGTCAATGGTATCAGAATGGTATCCAATGGTCTGCATATGGATGGCTGAATCCCTTCGCTGTTACCTGAAACTATCACAGCATTATTGTGTTAATCAGCTATATCCCAAATCAAAATAAAAAGTTGAAAAAAAGAATAATAATAGGACCTACCACAGAAGGCTGTTGTACAGAGGAAATAAGTATGTATAAATATGTAAAGTGCTTAGACCAGTTCCTGTCATGGAGTGTTATGTAAGTGTTTGTTGCTATTATTATTACCTGTCATAAAAATATATACCTATAAAAAAGTAACCAAAATTCACTAAACATTTACTTTGTGCCACGTAGTTCACATTTATAACCTCAGGTGTTATTAATATTATCATATTCTGTTTCAAAGATGAAGTTCAGCGGTGTCAAATAACATCAATATTATGTAACTAGGAAGAATCAGGGTCAGTGTTGAACCAAATTTTTTTCCAGTTTTGTGCAAATCATATGCTCATATTTATGACTCTATATCTATTTAACAACATTAATTATATATAATACATATGTATTAATTTTCAAATTGTTATTAGAATATAATGGCTTTATAATTGTGTGTTAGTTTCTGCTATACAACATCATGAATCAGTCAACTTGATTACCAAGTTCATTAATGAATTAAATACCTATTCCCCTTTGTAGTATTATTGTGAGGGTAAAATAAAATTAAAAAGATGAAAGTACTTTAAAAGAATTTTAAAGTAATGTGCAAATGTGTAGTGCTTTATTATTTGCTACCCCTTCATAAAGATCATTGTAAGTTTTGAATTACTATATAAAAATCTAATGGTTGTTAAAAAATCTAATGGTTGTAAAAAAAAAGTAGTATCAGACTTACCGAGAGCAACACTAAAGTTGGAAAGCACTAAAACAATACCTTCAGAATGGAATTTTTATCTAAAATTACTATACCCCCAAAAAATGGGAGTGGAAAACAGACACTTAAATTTTTCTCAGTTTCTAAAGATTTATCTCCCATATACTCTTCTCCAAAAAGCTACTGGAAGATGTATTTCACCAAAATTAAGGAGTAAACCAAGAAAATGAAAGGTGTGAGAGTCAGGAATTGGGGGCTAGAACACAGAAGAGGAGATGAGCTAAAAGGACTTCTCAAATGATGGAAAAGAGAAGTCCTCAGACAGTTTGCATGTGTTCCTGGAGAAAGACAGGACCAGAGTGGGAGGAAAGGACAAAGGTTGCCAAAAGAATGCCTGCAAGAAAGAAACATGAAATTGAAAGCTAACTTTTGCATCTATTAGAATAGAGACAATAAATAACATCTAAAACAATAACCTAAGAGATCATGGTACATAAATATCTTTTGAAAATATAAAGAAACCTGAAAAAGGGATTCCATAAGTTGAAGGTGGTTGCCTCTTAGGTTGGGAGAAGCCATGGGATCACTGAGTTTTGTTACTAGCCCTACTTGAATTTTTAAAACACGTTAATTTATTCTCTTGCCAATAGTAAAAATTAATCTTTAAAAACTTATGTGGTTTATCACCCAAACTTGACAACATCAGAAGAGGTAAAAGGCAATATTTTGCATTAAAATGAAATATTAAAAAATATTTTTATAGGTCAATGGCAGAAATAAAATATTTCAACCACAACTGTTGAGAATTTCATCTCCTTCCTCTCCAACTCCCCTTCTATCACACTTCTAGAGGCGTACCATTAGAGTAGACGTCATTTGGGGAATCTGGATAAGGGAAAGTTGAACTGTGGATACATTTAGTTTTGCTTTAACTGGGAAATATTTATATGGGACAAAGTCACTTCTATGTAGAGTTAAGCTTTGCGTTCACTTTTCATCTCAGAGAGACTTCCAGAAATGCGCCAGCTGCCCACTCAGCTGGCTCACTTGCTATCTATCACGGTTTGAAGATGCAGAAGTTAGGCTGTGTCGTGATCTCAGCATGTCCCATGACACCCAGCTCCTGAAGCATATGATCAGTGCATGTACCTAACTAGAAGCTAGCCTATGGAAAATTCTTCTCATCATCAAACATGTGAAATTATAAATGAAGGATCAGGTGTTCACTGATGGCAAGTCGAAAGAGAAGTTTTCTCCCAAAAGAAATATACTTGATAGTGAGGCCAACACAAATACAAAAACCCATTTTTTCCCCTCTCTTTTGGTGGGAATCATACAAAATTGAATTTATCAGAATTCTTGTCTATACATTTCCTGCTGGTTTCACATGAAACATGACTTGATGAAGACAATTTAAAGTAACATAAGCTACTAAAACAAGAACATCAATGACAAACTGGTTAATGAGTGCTGTCAGTTTAAGGGCTACTTATGATTGGTCACTGTACAAAAAAAAAAAAAAGTTTTATCTTACAGCTTACATAAAAGAAACTTGCAGCTTTCCCAAATCTGATAACAATCCTAACAATTGATATGATCATAAGGAGCCATGACACTAAAAGAAAATTTTCTAAATTATCATTAATAGAAACAAAATTTGATCAACCATGCTGAAGTAAAGACTGAATTATTCTTCCTTGTCTCTACAGAAAATGATATTAATATCATGTGAAGAGATGATTTAGAGGATACCACAGGGGGAAAGTCTTAAAGAATATTTTAAAATATAATTTTAAAATTACTAGGTGTTTGTGATGTTTGTGGTACCTATCAGCTTTTGAAATTTTCATAATTTCTTGCCATTACTTTTCACATGGTAATTACCCAAGTTCCTACCTAATTTTCTATTTGTGGTTTTGATGCTTTGTTTAAAGACAAGATCCCCAACTGAATAAGTTTTGAGACCCATAATACCTGGATCTGCCCTCAGTGGAGTCCCTGAAGACTTAGAACAGCATCAAGTTCAGTAAATCTCCAGGGAGTCAGTACTGCCTGCACCGCCCCCTTCCCTCTCCAGTATGTTTTGGAAATTGCGGTGGGTGTCTCTGTTGTTCTCCCAGTAATTTGGAGAGAACCTCCTAACATTTGCTGGGGGTGGTAAGGGATGCTCAACATCCTGCACCGTGGAGAAGAGTCCCACCCACAGAGAAGTGTCTCAGTCCTCCTGATTTCTCAAGGTCCAGGCTGCCAGTTACATAAGAGAAAGTGTGTGTGTAATTACTTATCTGAGCCTAGGGACTTTCCTGGTGGTCTGGTGGTTAAGACATGCTTCCAATGCAGGAGACCCAGGTTTGGTCCCTGGTCAGGGAATTAAATCCGACATGGTGCAACTAAGATCCAGTGCAAATGAATAAATAAAAATAAAAAATATTTGTTTTAAAAAATTATTTGAGCTTAGAACAAAACTCCTTTCTACATACAGGCACATGACTTTTTTTTTTTTTTTTGCACAGTTTAAATATACAGTGATTTTTTTCTTTTGGAAAGCAACCTAGAAGGGAAGATCATGCTTTATTTTGTTTGGAACTTTACCAAGAAATGCTCACCATTTTGGAAAATCACATCGCTGACAGCGATGCCACGAGTTGTATTTGATGGCCAATAAAAATGATAAATGAACGCCAACACCACATACTCCTGGTTGTAGCATTTGTAGCTGTCACATTTATAGTGATGCTATGTATAGCTGCAAATATCTGATGACTTTACATCTGGTGGGCCTGAGCATTTACATATTGAAATATATAGTATTTTATATAAAATATTTTCCTTTCATTTCTTTTTCTCTTACAGTTAAGGCACTCTATTGATTTCTTTTTCAATCCTATACGTAAGTAACTTATATTATCTCCGAGTTTCACTTCAGAATAGTCTGAATTTCTTTTCAGAACAGTAAAAGAAGAGCTTTAAATAAAAAAGAAGACATTGATATCATAGAAAAACACTGATTAAGTTTAACAGCCTTGCGTCATAAACAAACTGAGGGTGTACCCATTCAGTGTGCAAATCTCAAAGTCTTAATAACCAGAACCTAGGACCCCTCTCTGCCTTCAGGGGCCATACCCCCAGACCAAATAACTTTCCAATATTTTCAGATATTACTAAGAATCTAACCACTGTTAAAATAGGAATGCCACACTGAATCCCTTTGCTGTTCACTCGAAACTATCATAACACTGTTTGTTAATCATCTACGTCATTGTTGTTTAGTTGCTAAGCCGTGTCTGACTCTGTGACCCCCACGGAGCCCTTCGGGCTCCTCTGTCCATGGGGTTTCCCAGGCAAGAATACAGGAGTGGGTTGCCATTTCCTTCTCCAGGGGATCTTCCCGACCCAGGGATTGAACCAGGGTATCCTGCATTGGCAGGCAGATTCGTTACTGTGCCACCAGGGAAGTCCTAATCAACTATACCCCGAAACAAACAAACAAACAAAAAAGATCAAAAGAGAAATAAACTTCTGATAAAAAGGAAAAAAGTGAATAAATTTAGTTATAATACAAAAAATGCCACAGAGAAAGGAAGTGAAACAACGTCCAACTTTAATAACTATGCTTGAATGGTACGATCTTATTCTCTTCAAGTGACCCAGAAGTTTAGAGAACCTTCCTGCCTGGATCACCCATTGGGAAGAAAATAAAAGTAGGGAAAGGATGTGGAAAGAAACACTGACCAAAAATGCCAAAGACAAACGTCCCCAGCAGCAGTCTTTTGCCAAACATTAATCCTGAGAATAATCCTATTAGAAAAGACATGTCATCCGCCATCCGACCTGGCAATGACATTGCCATGACCAGTACCTCCCACTCTGCAGCCTCAGCACGTGTCTGACCCTGGATACAAGGAAGGAAGGTGATGTCACTAGTTATAGAGACTGTCCTAGGAGAGTGGCCACTGCCATGACACTTGAGAGAACTCTCATGCAAATGGATTTAATTCTAACAACCACCTTGAGTCAGGCTCAAAACATTAATTTCCTGGGCATACAGGATCTTGCCTGGATTGAAGTGCAGAAATAGCTGAGTTTCCCAAGTAAACTAAGAAATCCATGCTGAAAAAAGAAAGGTAGGGTCTTTCAAACAGTCTGAGGATTAGCAACAAGGATGAAGAGGAGGCCAGATCTGCCATTCCATCATGAGCAGCTTAATCCTGGTGCATTTTCATGACCCAGGAAAACCAACCATATAGTTAGCTTTAGTAGACAATATTATACATGTGTTCAGTCTAAAATTAAACTTTTACCTCCCCACACGACCACCTCAAATCAGCTTCTCTTTCGGTTCAGGGTGCCATTATTCTAATAAGCTCAAAACCTCAGGCTTTAGTCTGTATCTGGTCCCTCATTCTGAACATTCAATCAGTTGCCAGATTTCCTCTGAAACTTTCTTACGTCCCAATTTTGTACTCTTTCTGCAGCTAGTTTAAGCCTCAGCCTCTTTCCCCAGATACCACAGGAACTCCTTAACCTCTCTCACTTCTCTCTATTCATCTTGCCAAGCAAGGTTCCTAAAGTGCAGGACCAATTACATAATTCCATCCATGCATTTATTTGCTCATTCTTCCCTTCATACGTGCATCAAAAACTTGAGCCATTATATGCCAGGCAATTGGAATACAGTGGCCACGTGTCACAGTCTGTCCTGAAGGAGCTTCCTGCCTGGAGATGGATACAGAAGACTCAGTACGTGTTAGAGTTGAGAGAGACGACAGGGTGACCATGGGTGAGGGAGGCATGTAGGACCAGAGTCCAACTCAGTTAAGAGGTGACAGGGGAGGCTTTTGGAGGAAATAATAGGTGAAACCTCAAGAGTAAGTTAATTAAGTTCAGTCGCTCAGTCATGTCTGACTCTTTGCAACCCTGTGGACTGCAGAACGCCAGGCTTCCCTGTCCATCACCAACTCCCAGAGCTTGCTCAAACTTGTGTCCATTGAGTCAGTGACACCATACAACCATCTCATCCTCTGTTCACTACAGAATAAATTAGAGTGGACTGTAAATAAAGGGATGGGAGAGGAGGTGGAGAAACAGAGGCAACAGAACAGGGAGTCTTGGTGAACGGCAGGTAGGTCATCATTTCAAAGGGTATGTACCTGTGAATTGGGATGAGGAAAGAATAGGCTAGAAAGAACAGTGTAGGGCGGATGAAGAGTATTATAAACTCTGCTAAAACTCTTCCAATACTTATCAAATTGAATGTACTTTTCTCAACTGAGTGAAGTCAGAAAGAGAAGAAATATCGTATGACATCCCTTGTATGAGGAATCTTAAAAGACACGATACAAGTGAGTTTATCTACAAAACAGACTCAGACTCAGAGAATGAATATCAGGTAGACAGAGAACAAACTTATGGTTGCCAGGGATAAGGATGGAAGAAAAGAAAGTTAGGGAGTTTGGGATCACCATGTACAACTGCTGTACTCAAAATGGATAATCAACAAGAACCTACTGTATAGCTCATGGAACTCTGCTCCATGTTATGTGGCAGCCTGGATGGGAGGGGAGTTTGGGGGAGAATGGATGGATACATGTGTATGTATGGCTGAGTTCCTTTGCTGTCCATCTGAAACTATCACAGCATTATTAATTGGCTGTACTACAATATAAAATATGTTTTTTACAAATAAATTAACTTTTCTCATCCTGGCACTCAAGGTTCTATCCACTGTGACTCAGTCTACCTCCTGGTCTTTCTCACTTGCTAGGCTTTTGCTCTGATGCTGTTCTATGATGAGGCTTATACTTCTCTCTTCCTCATTTCTGGGCTAACTTAACCTTGGCATTGGTTCTCATCACACACACACATAAATACACACACATGCTGAAGGTGGGCCTCACTTTAAGAAAATTAAATATGGGAAATCCAGGAGTGGTAAACAGATATATAATAGGTTGAGGACCGAATGAATCATGCCTCAGTTAACTCAAAGTTAATCACAGTGATCCCAAGTAGTAGTTCTTGAATATATTTGATATTGTTAGCCTATATCCTCTGAACTGCTTTACAAAGTCCCTGAGCTAGAGGGGGGAAAACTTAAAGCTTAAAATGTAAGGAATTAGTTTTGAATTCAAGGCAAATTAGAAATATAGTGATCTTTCTTCTCTGAATGAGAATCAAGAAGAAAGTCACATTCTATTTATTGAAATTCATTTTATATATCACTTTTCAGAAATATATTTCTTATAAAAGATGCACTTCAATTAATCACTAATCTCTTCACTCATCCAGCATTTACTGAATACATGCACATGCCAGGCAGTACAGTACACAGAAGGGATAGAGCCTTGAGTAAGATGGGCATATTGTTTGGTGGGAAACTCATCCCATATCAGAAAACACAGCAAACACTGAACACTGGCATCCTGTAAGGGTCAAGAAGGAGCCATTTCAGATGAGATGGTGAAATCACAGGGGCGGGGTGGGGAGAAGTGTCTGAAGTCGGGTCTTACTCCTGATTCTGCCAATTCATTAGTATGTGGTTTTATGCAAAACACATACATTTTGGGCCTTGATTTCTCCATCTATCATGTGGAGAGTGGATCAGATGATTCTAAAGTCCCTCAATCCAATAGCAAACAAAACTGAGAATAATTATCAGATGCTTGGCTTTGAACATTTTGTAGACTAGTGAATGTGCGAGTAACTAAGCATGATCACTGGAGTGTGGAAGGGGACGATACTGTGCTTGATGTGATTCTGTGTGTGCGCCTGATGGCACACGAGCATGCTGAAGAAACTGAAGCGTTGCAAAATTAAATGCCCAAGATGATAACCACAGATCTGCTGTAAAATGCATAAATAATTTGCATGAGGTTGTTTACTATATTCTTCTTTAGTTGGTCTCCAGTTATTCTCCAAAATGAGTGACTTATTTAGAAGCTACACGTATCAATAGATAACCCACAAGGACCTACTGCATTGTATAGGGAACTCTAACTCATTATTCTATGATATCCTATGTGCAAAAAGAATCTAAAAAAGAATGAGTGTATGTATAACTGAATCACCTTGCTGTACACCTGAAACTAACACAATATTGCAAATCAACTGTACTTCAATAAAATGAAAATGAAAAGACAGGGATTCTCAGAATGCTTCTGGTATTAGATCATCTGTTTGGTTTGTATATTGTCTGCTTCCCCCACTAGCATGTAAGATTCATGTGGGGAGGAATTGTGTCTCCTGTACCTTAAAAGTGTTAGTTGCTCAGTCATGTCCAACTCTTTGCAACCCCATGGACTGTAGCCCACTGTGCTCCTCTGTCCATGGGATTCTCCAGGCAAGACTACTGGAGTGGGTTGCCATTCCCTGCTCCAGGGGAACTTCCTGACCCAGGGACTGAATCCGGGGAGGTCTCCTGCATTATAGGCAGATTCTTTACCATCTGAGCCACCAGGGAAGCCTGTACCTTGAACTGGGCCTAATACAGAATAAGCCCTTTATAAATATTATTGATTTGATAGATAAATGTTAAGTACTCTGAGAGAGATGAACAACCTCAGATGTTTTCTCAACTCTGAAGGGCATTTTCAGAGGGCGCTTGGAACTACTGAACAATACAGAATAATTTATAAGCAAGAATCAAATTATTTAACATAGATTTGTACTGTAGAGTTGAGAAAATAGACTAAAATGATCAGCAAATGCTGTAGCAATCAGGGAAGCTGCCAAAATATGTGTAACTTGAATCAGACTCTGAAAGATGGAGACCTTGGGGTCCAGAAAGAGGGAGTTGGAGAGCACTGAAGGCAGGTCAATGAAAATGGCCCAGAGGACCACCACGCTGTTGGTGAAAACACGAATTGGTGCAGCCATTATGAAAAAGTGTGGAAGTTCCTCAAAAAACTAAAAATAGAGTTTCCATATGATCTATCAATCCCATTCCTATGATCTATCAAGCCCGATGACAAAACTGCATGCACCCCTATGTTCACAGCAGCATTATTAAAAAGATACATGCACCCCTATATTCACAGCAGCATTATTTACAATTGCCAAGACATAGAAGCAACCTAAATGTCTACAGACAGATAAGTGGATAAAGAAGATGTGGTGTGGGACTTCTGTGGTGCTCCTGTGGTTAAAAAATCAGCCTGCCAATGCAGGGGACACGGGTTCAATCCCTGGTCTGGGAAGATCCCACATGCCAAGAACAACTAAGCCTACGCGCTGCAACTACTGAGCCCACACTCCACAAGCACTGAAGCTCACGTGCCTACAGCGTCTGCTTCACAGCCAGAGAAGCCACCTCGGTGAGAAGCCTGTGCCCTGCAACAAAGAGCAGCCCCTGATCATCACAACAAGAGAAAGCCCACATGCAGCAACAAAGACCCAATGCAACCAAAAAGAAAGAAAGAAATCTTTAAAAAAGATGTGGTATGTGTATATACATATACAATGGAATATTAGCCATAAAAAATAATGAGATAATTCCATCTGCAACAGCATGGATGGACCTAGAGATTATCATACTAAGTGAAGTATGAAAAAGATGAATATCATGTGATATCACATACATGGAATCTAAAATATGACCCAAATGAACTCATCTACAAACCAGAAACAGATTCACACACACAGAGAACAGACTTGTGGTTACCAAGGGGTGGGGTCAGGGACGGATGGACTGGGAGTGGGGATTAGTAGATGTGAACTATACAGGATGGATAAACAGCAAGGTCCTGTATAGCACAGAGAACTATATTCAACAGCCTGTGATAAACCATAACAGAAACGAATATGAAAAAGAACATATATACATATAACTGAATCACTTTGCCGTACGGCAGAAATCAACACAATGTTGTAAAGTCACTCAGCCGTGTCCAACTCTTGGTGACCCCATGGACTACACAGTCTATGGAATTCTCCAGGCCAGAATACCAGAGTGCGTAGCCTTTCCCTTCTCTAGGGGATCTTCCCAACCCAAGGATTAAACCCAGGTCTCCTGCATCACAGGAGGATTCTTTACTAGCTGAGCCACAAAGAAAGCCCAAGAATACTGGAGTAGGTAGCCTTTCCTTTCTCCAGTGGCTCTTCCTGACCCAGGAATAGAACTGGGGTTTCCTGCACTAGAGGCAGATTCTTTACCAACTGAGCTATCAGGGAAACCCATTGTAAATCAACTATCTGTCAATGAAAAAAAAAACTTTCCTCCCAGATTAGCTTGCAGCAACTCTCCTTTTCTTGGGTCCTCAACAAACAATGACCAGGGCTGAATATACAGTAGTTATTTAATTACCAGTTTTGATTGATAGAATTTCAATCAAAGATCCCGATCTTCTATCAATCCTTTATTACTCACAGACCCCACTGGAAAGGGGGAACTGCATAATTTTATTTCCCATCCATCTTTTATGCCTTTTCTCATGTCTCCTGCTATTTACAGTTCCAGGGGGGAAAAATGTATTACCAACCAAGTCACTGCCTCATTAGGAAACAGAGTCTGATCTGAAACCAATTTTTCAGAACAATGACTGTTAAGTGCTGAAAAACGCAGTGTTTAGTCATGGAGAAAATAAAGACAGATTCACCATGCAATTGGGTTTGTGTGGGTTTTTTTTAATACTAAAAGATGAGAATTTTAACAAGGGGGAGGGGGCACCAGTCCATTATTAAGTCTCTGCTAGTTCATGAAGGGACACAGAACATGTTCCTTGGTGCACAAACAGAAAAGGCTTCCTTCACCCCTGCTCCTCCTAATTTTTTTACTTAAAATTCAAAGCGAATGTCCGTTTTGTAAGAAGCTGAGCAAGCTCAGAAAGGAGGGTGTGCAACACTTAGAACAAATCTGTGAAGGCCAAGTTGGATGAGCGATTGCAGGTGAGCGGGGGGAGTGAAGGCCTCCAGGGTGGCCAGTGGAGGCTGATTTCTCTAAAGAGGACCACTTGCTGTCCTGGATGCTGAGCGGGAGTGTTAGGAAATTCAGACAGTGGGAAATCCACTGCAAACAGCAACGTGAAATGGAGCGAAGGTGATGCCAGTTTTACTCAGGAAGTATCTCAGAATAATTCAGTGGGAATAACTCCCATCCTGTCATTTATTTGCTCTCTGAAAGATAAATGGAGAGCAAATGGAAAGCACTTGACTCCATCCATTAAGAAGACCACTGAAGGAAGAAGGAAGCAGAATACTAATGCTACACTATTGTTTCAGCATGAAACAGAAAATGCTCCAAACTACGGCTTAACATAGCCCCGAGTGCATAGTGCAAGGTTCATTTCTTCTGTGAACTAGCTGTTTTCACTCTGCTCCTGGCCACAGATTTTAACCATAACCCCAACAAGTGAGTCAGCAAATGTGTACCATATGTTACCAGGAAAACCAGATCAGAGGATAGAGTCAGATCAGATCAGTCGCTCAGTCATGTCCGACTCTTTGCAACCCCATGAATCGCAGCACGCCAGGCCTCCCTGTCCATCACCAACTCCTGGAGTTCACTGAGACTCACATCCATCGAGTCAGTGATGCCATCCAGCCATCTCATCCTCTGTCGTCCCCTTCTCCACCTGCCCCCAATCCCTCCCAGCATCAGAGTCTTTTCCAATGAGTCAACTCTTCGCATGAGGTGGCCAAAGTAATGGAGTTTCAGCTTCAGCCTCATTCCTTCCAAAGAAATCCCAGGGCTGATCTCCTTCAGATGGACTGGTTGGATCTCCTTGCAGTCCAAGGGACTCTCAAGAGTCTTCTCCAATACCACAGTTCAAAAGCATCAATTCTTCGGCACTCAGCCTTCTTCATAGTCCAGCTTTACTCAAATTTACATTCACTTTTGGAGAAAATATCTAAAACATAAGTTCAAACTGTGTCCACCACATCAGATTTTTACCTTTAAAAATAATGTAAAGTGAAAAAGAGCAGAACACATCCCCAGTGCAGGGTAGGCTTTCCAGAGTTTCAAGCATTAGTCCCATGCTGGTCTTGTTGGAGAGAATTGTGGAAATGTTGGCTTTCAGA
The DNA here is from genome assembly GCF_003369695.1 of Bos indicus x Bos taurus. Lineage (NCBI taxonomy): Eukaryota > Metazoa > Chordata > Mammalia > Artiodactyla > Bovidae > Bos > Bos indicus x Bos taurus. The sequence goes on along the minus strand of NC_040097.1, from coordinate 13,230,311 downwards.
GGCATAGCCCTAACTATTTCATACACGTTCATTTTTCCTTTCCAGCTCTAAGAGTATGTGTGCATGCAGGATTGTGGTTCCCTGTCCAGAGATCGAACCTGTACCCCTTGCAGTAGGAGTGCAAAGCCCTAACCACTTAGTTCAGTTCAGTTCAGTTCAGTCGCTCAGTCGTGTCCGACTCTAGGTAATTCCCTGTAGATTCACTTTTAATTTAGAGCCACACGGTTTGGCTCTTAATTATAAGCTCTATTATCATGGTGGTGCTAGTGGTAAAGAAGCTGCCTGTCAATGCAAGAGATTTAAGAGATCCTGGGTTCGATCCCCAGGTCAGGAAAATCCCCTGGAGAAGGACATGGCAACCCACTCCAGTATTCTCGCTTGGAAAATCCCATGGATAGAGGAGCCTGGCAGGCTACAGTCCATAGGGTCACATAGAGTCAGACATGACTGAAGTGACTTAGAACACATATTATCATTATGGACTTCCCAGGGGGTTCACTGGTAAAAAAAAAAAAAAAAAAAAATCCACCTGCCAAGCAGGAGATTCAGGTTCTATCCCTGGGTGAGAAAATGCCCTGTTGAAGGAAATGGCAACCCACTCTGGTATTATTGCCTGGAAAATCTCATGGACAAAGGAGCCTGGCAAGCCATAGGGTTGCAAAGAGTCAGCCACAACTTAGCAACTAAACAACAATAATATTATCATTATAGTTTAAGGTCTGCATTTTACTCTCATATCATCTACTGTAAATTATAAACTGTTTGGATTGAGAGACTGTCTTCACTTTCCTTTCTTCCAAAATGCCCATAAAAACGTTGGGCATACGCTTTGGAAAACAGGTTGGCAGTTCTTCAAAAATGTAAACATAGTTACCCCTTGACCCAGCAATTCACTCTTATACCCCAAAGAACTGAAAATATACAAAAATCTGTACACAAATATTCAGAGCAGCATTATTCATAATAGCCAAAAATTGGAAACAATCCCTATGTCCACCAATTGATAAATGGACAAACCAAATGTGGTATAACCATACAAAAGATTAGCATTTAACCATTAAAAAGGAATAAAGTACTGATACATACTGCAACTTGAGTGACCTTGAAAATACTATGCTCAGTGAGAGAGGCCCAACACGAAGGCCATCTACATGATTCCATTCACATAAAATGTCCAGAATAGGCAAATCCTTAGATACAGAAAGCAGATATGTGGTTGCCAGGAATGAAGTGGGAGGGACAAGAGTGGGAAGTGATGCTAATGGGGTGGCGTTTCTATTGGGAGTGATGAAATGTTCTAAAATTAGATTGTCATAATACTTGCACAAGTTTGTGAATATAGGGGGAAAAAACACTCAATTGTATACTTTAACAGGTGAACCTTATGATACGTGAATTCTACCTTAACTTTTTAAAATGCTGGGCGCATAGAAGAATTAAGTGTTTGAAAGTGACTTGGCCAGAAATATTTTAGGAAAAAAAAAAAAAAAACAGAAACTACACTTAGAGACTTTGGTACAACTTTTCCTTTCTGTGTTATGAGCCTGGTCTTACTCCCCTCCCGGCTGCATCCCGAGAGATACTGTGCAGCAGCCAGGCAAAGTGCCCCCGGCCCCCAGCTACAGGGAGCCTACCTGAACACTGGCCCAGCTGCTCCGCCTCTAGATTTGCCACCATACTTGTGCCAGGCTTTGGCCGGCCACGCCCAGCCAGTGACTGGGCACAGCAGGGCTACTTAAGGCAGGCTCATCCAGAAGACACAGAGTCTTCCAACAGGCAGCTTTGGCTCGAGGACTCCCCTATCCACCTGGCTTCACTGAGAAGGCCATCAGAGAACCAGGCTTGTTAGTATCTACCAGGACAATGGGGCTCAAAGCACTAGGGGCCAAGAGAGGCGGGTAAGGGGGTTTGACACTCAGAGAGCTGGGAGATAGTTAATGTGTAAGAATAATGTTCCTGGAGGTGACATAAATAGGCAGCCATCAAGAGATTAAGGTACAGGCTTCCCTGGTGGCACAGCGGATAAGAATCCGCCGGCCAATGCAGGGGACACGGGTTCGATCCCTGGTCCGGGAAGATTCCACATGCCTCGGAGCAACAAAGCCTGTGGTGCATTTCCTGAAGCCCTCACGACTAAAGCCTGTGCACCACAACCAGAGGCACCACAGTGAGAAGCTCACGTACTGCAACATGTAACCAGCTTGAGGACGCCCCGTTGGCCTGGCTGAATCTTTGCTGGAACCATGCTGTCACCCAAGACTCTTCTTACCCTGCTTTCCTTGCCTTCTTCCTGCCTCAGGTGTCAGACCTGTATCACTGCGCCTGCCTTCTCATGCCGCCTACCTCTGCTCAAGAAATCTCCTGCATGCTTAACGCCAGCCTGGAGTCTGTAGCTCCAAGGACTCGAACTAACACGGGCTGGTTTTAGTTGGGCTCTGTGGGTGGAGAATACCACTCTGAACAGGCCCTGTGTGAGTGCAGGGGGTTTGTCATTACCCACTCTGCCCCAAATAGGTGTCATTATTACCTCCTGCCAGGAGCTGAGAAGTGATTGAGTGGAGTGCATTAGCCATCATCTAAAACACTAGAAATGATGAATGAGGTAAATTTCGAAACTGCGTTTGATCAGTTCTCCTTATCTACTCAATTTCTACTGAATAGACAGTGAGTTCTCATCCACTCCTTACCTGCCCAGTCCCTTACACACACTGCCAGGAGTGCTAGCGTTCGGAGACCTCTGAGGAACTCTGGCTTTCTGCGGAAACGTAGATGATTTGGAATATAACTAGAAAAACAGACAAGCCCCTTCATTGCTGCAGGAGGGCTCCAAACCTCCTGTCAGAGCACACCAGTGAGCGACAGCCCACTCATCCTCACTACCCTAGCCTGCGGAGCACATGAGGGTGTAAAGGCAGGGCCCGTCCATGTATTGTCAATATTCTCACTCATCTCCTTCCTGGGACCCCTCTCTTCACATCACTGGTGGGACTGTGTGATAAGGCAGCAGTGCAGTTGTTAAAATTTGTAGCTGTGGTGAACTGGGGATGCTACACTGGTGGAAAGAAAGGCATTGGCTGCCATGATGTATCATGCATTGGAGAAATAGTAAGAATGACGAAATTGTGTGGCTATTGCTAAACACCACTGACACTATGGGAAAAGATAATGAAAAGCTGAGAGTGAGGAATCATCAATTAAAAGCTACGGGTGAAAGCCAGGTGGCCTCTTTGATCACATGTGAAGAGGCTGTCATCACCTACGGTGGGAGACAGGAACGCTGAGGATAGGTCCTAGGACTTGAGAACAAGAGCAACTGAGCTCCAAGGTAAAGTCCTCACCAGTGTAGATTTGCTGTACAAAGGACAGAGTCCTGGTTGGGAAAGAACGGGACCATGACTCATGGGATGGGGGCATCCGGGTTGATCCAGCTGAAAATGCTAAATTCCTATATTTCCCCGAAACTTCTGAGCCTGCCGATGTGGCCCACTCCTCCTATGAGGGGCTAGCCCTCCGCTCTCGCTTGGAGGTGACACAGAGCCTTCTCCCCAGCAAAACAACGCATGCCCCCCTCAGGATTCACCCTCACCTCCCCTTCCCATCATTAGGCCAATAACAAGGTTTCAGTCAGTTCAGTCACTCCAACTGAAGTCATGTCCAACTCTTGCAACCCTGTGGACTGCAGCACTCCAGGCTTCCCTGTCCATTACCAACTCCCGGAGCTTACTCAAACTCATGTCCATCGAGTGGGTGATGCCATCAACGTAACCCAGCTCTGTAATCATAAATACCGCATGCAGGGGAAGTGTAGGCAAGCTGGGAGAGAAGTGGAAGACAATCATCCGGCCCAGGGGCCAGGTATGGAGGAAGGGGCCACTCAAGAGATGCGGGCCCTCCCCAGTCCACAGAGGCAGGAGGGAGGTGGGCACAGAGGGCTCCTGAGCCCTGAGCAGGCTCCCATCAATGAGGGCATAACACAAGGTTGAATAACGGAGACTTTATCTCTTGGGGAACAATCTCCTGAAATACATGATACAACACCCTGGCACGGCTCGCGGGAGAGGGAGCCAACATATTCCTAGCATCATTTCTGAAAGCACAGAAAAGGCAACGGGCCACACTAAGTGAAGCAGAAATACCAGAACTGCCATGGTAGACCACCATGGAAGAAGGGCTTCAGGGATACCAGACGGAAAGGAAGCCAGAAAAACCGCCAGAGGATGCAGCACTTACCAAAGCTGAGCGGTTCAATGAAGTCGCCTCCTTGGGCCAGAGACACGGTTACAAAACAACTCATTAACAGCAATGAGGATGGGACATATGATCCATGCCACCACGTTACCCTACCCCCCTGGCCAGGTGACAATGCTTAAAGGTCAGAGGGAAGGTGCATGTAATTATCACAGTGTGTGGCAAGGTCGGGGGCAACCAGGAGGTCTGAGACACAGAGTTATGAAAACGACTAACAGAACATGGGATCCCTAAGGGCAAAATAAGTGGGATCCTAACAAAGGTATTAAACTGCAAAATCAAAATAAATCAAGGTCAGGGGACTTCCCTGGTGGTCCAGTGGTTCAGACTTCATCTCCCAATGCAGAAGGTGTGGGTTCGATCCCTGGTCAGGGAGTTAAGATCTCACATGCCTGCCTCATGGCCAAAAAACTGAAACAGAAGCAATATTTTAACAAATTCAATAAAGAGTTTTTTTAATAAATAAGTAAATAAAGGCTGGATAATCAGGAAGCTGAGGTCTATTGCCTCAATAAAACATCATGGGTCTTTGCCCGGTTTCTGAACTTGAGCCAGAAACGGTTTTTAGACATGGAAATAATTGCCTGAAAGAGAAGCCAGTTGGACCATAAAGAAGGCTGAGCGCCGAAGAATCGCTGCTTTCTTGAGAGTCCCTTAAACAGCAAGGAGATCAACACTGAATATTCATTGGAAGGACTGACACTGAAGCTGAAGTTCTAATACTTTGACCAGCTGATGCAAAGAGCCGACACACTGGAAAAGACCCTGATGCTGGGAAGGACTGAGGGCAAGAGAAGGGGGTGACAGAGGATGAGATGGTTGGATGGCATCACTGACTCAATGGACATGAGTTTGAGCAAGTTCGGAGAGACAGTTAAGGACAGGGAAGCCTGGTGTGCTGCAGTTCATGGGGGAGTAAAGAATTGGACACAACTTAGCGACTGAATAGCAACAATATACATCATCAGAGCAGACGGACAAGTGGCTAGCACACTGGAGAACTTAACACATATACTCTCCAGGAAGTGGGAGATAAAGCCTACAAAGATTTACTGTTACATCAGTAGAATCAGCTTACACAGGAGGACCCTCTAATTAGAATCCTGGAGGAGCTTCCCCCAGACTTTACACAAAAGAAGTGGATCTGAGCCCCACAGAGCTGGACTCTTCTGAGCTACAGGAATTACACTGCTGAGTGGCCCGTCAGCAGGAAGCCCTCCGCTGTTAGTCCCCACCAGACTCCTGCCCCTGGGACTGCCTTATATGGAGATCACCACCTCACCCAAGGTCACACTCCTCATCCAATCACTGATCAGTGGGAGGGGTAAGGGCCAGGCACCCAGGTGCCCATGGGATCAACCGCAGCATCCTCTGAAATGGCATCAAAGTATCCCCCTCCGCCCAATCTTGCTTTCCTCCCTTCCCTTTTACAAGTGTCACTCCCAAAGGTACTCCTGAAGGCACTTTCTGAAAGCAAATTTCAGTTGCAAAATCTGCTTCCCAATGACAACAAAGCTAGGATGAGCCTTGAGATGTGATTCCGAATCCTGATTCTGACATCACTATTGGAGAAGGAAATGAGCCCACCTCTACCACAGTCCTGGAGTCCACATGTGATGGAAGAGAGAACCCTTGCCAGTAATTTTTAAGCTTTGGGGGAAGGGTGGTGACTATAGGCTCCTTTGAGATTCTGATGAATGGTGTGGCCCCTTGGGCTTCCCTGGTAGCTCAGATGGTAAAGAATCTGCTTGTAATTTGGGAGACCCAGATTTGATCCCTGGGACAGGAAGATCCCCTGGAGAAGGGAATGGCTACCCACTCCAATTTACTTGCCTGGAGAATTCCATGGACAGAGGAGCCTGTCAGGCTACAGTCCATGGGGTCACAAAGAGTCCGACATGACTGAACAACTAACACACACACTACCACCTCCAGCAAACTATATGCACACATACACACACACATGCAACAAACACTGCTTGAATTTCAGATGGCTCATGGAATAGCCTAAGACCCCAAATTAAGAATTCGGAAGTTACATCATCTCTAATAGACCCCACAGTTCTAGAGATTAAACCATATATCCCACAGTAAAACATATCGTAGACATCCAGTAAAATTTTTTGCATTTCATAAGTACTCAATAAATCTTTGTTGATTTGGTATGACTTTAGATACAGGATGAAGGACTAAAACTAAAATTTTCTTTCTCTAATTGTGCCACCCACCCCCCACCCAACAGTGATAGCAGCTGGAAAGTCCACCTACTGCACACCTTTATCTCTTCAGCTTGAAGCTCTGCTTCAATTAAATGAAGATGCTCCTGAAAGATATCAAAATAGCTTATCATAAATCAGCTTACTCTAGCTTGCATCAATCACATTCAATCTTGAACACTGATGTTGCTTAGAAGTGAGCAAGAGTCATCAAGAGGGCACTGGATAAGAGATGAGACTCAACAATTGAAGGGCTGGGAAGAGATGAAGAAAGGAAGGTGCTGGCAATGAGTAACAACTTTCCAGCTTCAGCTGTTCTGCACGGGAGGACTAGTTCTGCCCCCAAACTGATGTTGTATCAAGTACTAGTCCAGAGCAAATGATGGTACCCCAAATTTTGCCTGATAAAAAATAGATGATTACTTTGTGACATTCTTTTTAAGGAAAAACAAGAAGTCTGTTATAATAGAACCACAATATCAACATGATTTGACATGAAATTTAATTTCCTAAGAGGTAATCTTAGGCAATTAAGAGGCAAGATCTTTTTGAGGCCACATGATTCTTTTTTTTTTTTTTTGACCATGCTGTGTGGCATGCAGGATCTTAGCTCCCCAGCTAAGGGAACTAAGATGGGAACTTAGTTCCCCAACTAAGGGCACAAGGATCAAACCCATGCCCCCTGCATTGAAAGTGGGGAGTCTTAACCACTGGACCAATAGAGAAGTCCCAAAGCCACATGATTCTCAACTGCCACTCTTTATTTCGTTTGTTCTGCTTAATCTCCTCTTCTGGCTCCCTAGCTGAGGCGGCCTGGATGCTAAAAGCATTAACAGGGTCACAGATCAAACAGCCTGTCCTGATTTCTGACATGCTCTGGGGAAGAGAAAAGGCACGTGCATAACACAGACTTCAGTTCCAGGCATCCTGGCTTTCTCTCAACACCATTCTTATATAGGAGCAGAAGATCTGGGCTGACCTTCCAGCCTAGCATTTACAAACTAGATTCTCGGGCAAATCACTTTGCCTCCACATTCCCTAAAGTAGAACGTTACCTGTTTACCCAGTGAACATGAGTTTGAGCAAATTCTGGGAAATAGTGAAGGACAGGGAAGCCTGACGGGGTGCTGCAATTCGTGGGGTCGCAGAGTCAGATGCAACTGAACGACTGAACAAAGAACAACAACCTGTCTACTCAGCAGTGCTCACTGAGGCAGTGAGATCGTATATGTGAAAGCACTCTGCAGACTCGGATGCGTCAACACTCGGCAAGTTCTATTTCTGTTACCTCTGAGCACACTTTCCCTCCTCTTCATCTCACCCTTCAAGCCCTACCATCCTCTCTGAAATCTCACTAGTCTCTTCTACCTTCTGTACCCAACTCTATTCTGGGTTTCTCCTCCACGTCTAATATATTCTGCACAATCCTGCATTTTACCTACCAGCTTGTTCTTTTCACTGTTTCATGGATGCTAGTCCTCTCTGAAGTTTGAATAAAAACTCATTATAAACAAAGACCATGTCACATATTCTTAAACCACTCTCTAGCTGAAAACATAAGTCCCCATAAATAGGAATTTGATGAGCTGATTCTAGATCACAATATTTTTTTAATTTATTTTAAATGAAACAAAGATGAATATTTTTAATGATAAAAGGTACAATTCACAAAGAAGATAGACATCATAAACCATTAGAAACCTTAACAACAAAGAAACAAAGATACATAAAGCCAAAATCAGGAGAAATAAAAGGGAAAAGAAAATATATAATCACAGTGAGACATATTAACATTTCTCTGAGAATATCAAGTGCAGAAAAAATAAGAATAGGTACATGTTGAATGATGTCATTAATAATTTAAATATAATAGATCTATATTTAATTAAGTTATATTAATCATATCCTATACAAATATATTTAAAATTTTGTATCTCATATGTTGTTATTAGATGTCCACAGGACATTTAGAAAAACTGGCAAAAAGATAAACATTACTAAATTTAGAAAGTAGAATTCTTTTTTGTGTGTGTAATCCAGTTATACATATTCACATATGTTATTTTTGAAATTATCTTCCATTATAGTTATTACAAGATATTGACTATAGTTCCCTGTGCTATATAATAAACCTTTGTTGCCTGTTGCATATCTATTTTTTAAAATTAGAAATCCACCATTCTATTCACAGTAAGTCAAAGAAGTGTAATCAAAATGTCATAAAGTTTTTAGTTAGGCAAAAATTCACGTTTTCTAAAAATATATTTTATTTTTTAAATATATATTACATATAATATATATAATATATAATTATATTATATATTATATTTATATAATATAAATACATTTATATATTATATTAATATAATATATATTATATATTTATAATTATAAATATATAATATTTATTACATATAATATATTTAATAATAAAATTTATTAATTATTTTATTTAATAAAATATATTTATAATAAAACAAATATTTTTATATATTATATTAATATAAAATATATATTTATATATTTATAATTATAAATATATATACACTATATTATATGTATTATTTATATATGTATACAAAAGCTTCTCTACTACACCTGATAAAGGCTTGAGAAAGAATATTAAAAAAAAAAACAGAGAAACTGGAAAACATAAACTAAATGAAATGGGAGCACTGAATATGAAATAGAAATAGACAAACTAGATAAAAGTAAAAGATTCTCATATAGTCCAGTTGTTTTTAAACATGGCTGTGATGAGCTGATTCTAAAATATATATGGAGGACTTCTCTGGTAGTCCAGTGATTAAGAATCTGTCTTCCAATGCAGGGGACGCAGGTTCAACCCCTGGTTGGGGAACTAAGATCCCACATGCTGTGGGGCAATGAGGCCCTCATGCCACACCACCGAGTCCATGCACCACAATTAGAGAAAAGCCTGCACATCACAATGAAAGATCCCGCATGCCGCAACTTAAGACTCGATGCAGCCAAAAATAAAATAAATAAATAAATAATAAAATACATATGGAATAGCACACTTGACAAGATCTGAGGGGAAGACATGGTTTTGGAATTTGAATCCTGCCAAGGTCAAGGGGCTTAGAATGGGCTTGCTGCAGAAATGAGCTTTGCACAGATCCCAACAAAGTGTAAAACTAACTGCACAAATCCAAGGTGACCTGCCAGTAACAGAACTGCCTGACAGAACACAAATCACCCCTCTTCAGACGAAGGCAATAAAATCCAGAGTCTCAGCAATGTATTGGCAATAATCTCCATTATACAATTTAAAACTATTAGATATGCAAAAATCAAAACAAAAATGTGACCCCAAGATGGCACAGATGTTGGATTAGCAGACATACTTCAAGCAGCTATAAGTATGTTCCAGGACTTAAAGGAGCATATGATCTTACTGAGTGAACATATAGGAAACGGCAGCAATTAAACAAAACATTTTAAAAGATCTAAACGGATATTCAGTTCAGTTCAGTTCAGTCGCTCCATTGTGTCTGACTCTTTGCGACCCCATGAATCGCAGCACACCAGGCCTCCCTGTCCATCACCAACTCCCGGAGTTCACTCAGACTCACGTCCATCGAGTCAGTGATGCCATCCAGCCATCTCATCCTCTGTCGTCCCCTTCTCCTCCTGCCCCCAATCCCTCCCACCATCAGAGTCTTTTCCAATGAGTCAACTCTTTGCATGAGGTGGCCAAAGTACTGGAATTTCAGCTTTAGCATCATTCCTTCCAAAGAACACCCAGAGCTGATCTCCTTCAGAATGGACTGGTTGGATCTCCTTGCAGTCCAAGGGACTCTCAAGAGTCTTCTCCAATACCCACCAGCAGTTCTAAATAGAGGGACTTCTCTGGTGGTCCAGTGACTAACACTCTGTGCTCCCAATGCAGGGGACCTGGGTTCGATCCCTGGTCAGGGAACTAGGTCCCACATACTACAACTAAGAGCCCACATGCTGCAACTAAAGATTCTGTGTGCCACAACGAAGATCCAAGATCCCAAGTGCCGCAACTAAGACCTGGCCCAGCTCCCCGGGTAGCTCAGGGATTCCCTAGTAGTTCAGCTGGCAAAGAATTACCCTGCAGTGCAGGAGTCCTGGGTTCGACCCCTGGGTTGGGAAGATCCCCTGGAGAAGGGAACGGCTACCCACTCCAGTTTTCGGACCTGGAGAATTCCATGAACTATTCCATGGGGTAGCAAAGAGTTGGACACGACTGAGAGATGCTCACTTTCAGCCAAAATTAAATAAATAAATATGAACAAAAAAGATCTAAATGGAATTGAAAAGAACAATAACTGAAATGAAAAATTCACAGGATGGGCTTACCAGATGAACAAAGGGTTAGCAAACGTGAAAGTGAAAGTCAGTCATAGCAAACATGAAGAAAGATCTTAAAAATCATCCAATCTAAAGAACACGAAGAATAAAGTTCAGCCTCAGGAATTTATAGGGCAATTATCCAATAGCCTCATACACGTGTCTTCCAGTTTTAGTAAATTCTATAAAATTTAGTAAAATACTAAATTTAGTAAAGTCTTGTTTGAACACAGCCCCACCCATTCACAGAGCTGAGAAGTTCCAACAGAAACTATGCGGCCTGCAAAGCCTTAAATATTTACTGTGTGACCCTCTATGGGAAAGGCTTGACGACTCTCAGTCACAGGGACAAAGGGAGCACACAATGTTCTAAAAACACATAGACAATAGTCACCTGGCAGAAGCTGGAACCACAGTGGCCTGTCCAGAACCTAGAGCCAGGAGAAGTCTCAGCCGTGGCCACTTTCAGAAATACTGCTCAAAGCAGAGGGGGGAAAATGCCTGACTTCTCTCTTCCGTGTCCCTCCAACATCTCCCCCACCCCCCACACTGCCTCCCATTCACCAAACCCAGCAGACACGAGAGCCTGAAGCATACAGCCCGTAGGATCCGCTTCCTGCAGTATACAGCAGATCAGCAGAAAGGCAAGAAATAGACACGAGAGTAGGTCAAACCAAGAACCGCCAAATAGCTTGGAGACATTGTTACATATCTACATCAAAAGACAGGTACAGGAATGTTCTAGCAGCATTGTTAGTATAAAAAAATAAAACAAAAAACCAAAGTGTTTATCAACAGGAGAATGGTTAAAAGCACTGCAGAATATTCACAGTGGAATACTACACAGCAGTAAGAATAATTTAGGGCTTCCCTCATGGCTCAGTGGTAAAGAATCTGCCTGCAATGCAGGAGACCCGGATTTGATCCCTGGGTTGGGAAGATCTCCTAGAGAAGGGAATGGCAAACCATTCCAATATTCTTGCCTGGAGAATTCCATAGACAGAGGAGTCTTACAGGCTACAGTCCATGGGGTCGCAGAGGGTCGGACATGACTGAGCAACTTTCACTTTCAAGAATAAATGAACTATAAACTACACACAATAACATTTGTCTGAAAAATATAATGTTAAGTAAAAAGAAAATCAGAATACCAAAAAATAAAACAAAACCATAGTCTGATATAATTTACCTAAAGTCTAAATATGTAAAACTAAATAATACATTGTTTTGTGACATATGCCTATGTATTAAAATTATAAAAAAAAGAATTCATGATAATTCCCTGATGATCCAGTAGCTAGGACTCTGTGCTTTCACTGCTGGGGGCTTGAGTTCAGTCATGGTTGGAGAACCAAGATCCCACAAGCCATAGAAAAGAATTCAGGATAGTGATTTAATGGGCTGGGTTTGGGGAAGCAGAGGAATAAAATAAAGGAGAAACGCAAAGTAGTTTCAATAGTGTTGGTTATATTTTATTAGTAAACTGAATATCAGCTTCATTAGTATTTTACTGTTGTTTAGTTGCTCAGTCATGTCCAACTCTTTGCGACCCCATGGACTGTAGCCCAACAGGCTCCTCTGTCCACGGGATTTCCCAGGCCAGAATACTGGAGTGGTTGCCATTTCCTTCTCCAGGGGATCTTCCTGACCCAGGGATTGAACCAGCGTCCCCTGTGTTGGCACACGGATTCTTTACTACTGAGCCACCAGAGAAGCCCAATAATCTATAAATAATAAAATTAAGTAATTTATTTTATTATTTACCTTCATAACATACATATATGCTTGTGTGTGTCTACCTATGGATAAAGACTGACTGCTTTCAGGAGATGTTTTAGGAGAAAATGCCTGGTGATGTGGAAAATTAAGAAAATCCTTTAAAAATAAGTGAATAAATAAATAAATGAAAACTCTTTATTGGGAACATTCCTACACTGTTGGTGGGAATTTAAGCTGGTGCAGCCACTATAGAAAACAGTATGGAGGTTCCTTAAAAAAACTAAAAATGGAATTACCATATGACCCAACAATCTCTGGGTATGTATCCAGGAAAGATGAAAACTCTAATTCAAAAGGATCTATGTGCTCCAGTGTTAATAACATCACTGTTTACAATATACAGGACACGGAACCAACCTAAGTGTCCATTAACAGATGAATAGATAAAAATATGTGCTATATATATATGTGTGTGTGTGTGTGTGTGTACATATATATATATATATAAATAAATATCACTCAGCCAGAAAAAAGAACAGATTTTTGTCATTTGCAGCAACATGAACATGGATGGATCTAAAGATTATTATATTGAGTGAAGTAAGTCAGAGAAAGACAAATGTTATACATCACTTACATGTGGAATCTAAAAATAATAAAAATGAATTTAGTTACAAAACAGAAACAGATTCACAGACATGGAAAGCAAACTTATGGTTACCAATGGAGAAAAGGTGAGGAGTGATAAATTAGGAGCTGGGAATTAACAGATACACACTACTATATGTAAACTAGATAAACAACAAGGATTTACTGTACAGCACATGGGCCTATATTCAGTATCTTATAGTAACATATAATGGAAAAGGATTTGGAAAGTGTATATACGTATAAGGAGACGACAGAGGATGAGATGGTTGGATGGCATCACCAACTCGATGGACATGAGTTTGAGCAAGCTCCAGAAGTTGGTGATGGACAGGAGAAGTCTGGCATGCTGCAGTCCATGGGGTCACAAAGAGTGAGACACAACTGAGCAACTGAATTGAACTGATAACTGACACTTTGCTGTACACTAGAAATAAACACAATACTATAAATCAACTACACTTCAATTTTTAAAACCCAGGGGAAAAAAAAAAGAAAATCCTTTATTGATATGATTAAAAGAAAAGAGAACATCATAACACCAAATACCAGCACCTGCTCACCTTGCTCTCTAAACTCCTGGGAAGTCAGTAGAACAACTCTAGGCTCTGCTAGGGAACGGTGGTTTTGTGCAGGGTAAGGCCTCCTGCCAAGGCCTCCCAAAGAAGTCCCCTGCCTCTGGTGTACTGGTGGTAGTAAGGATGATGGGGGATGCTTCTAGATCTGGACTCAAGGCAGAGCAGAGTACCTTGCTAACTGATTAATGCTAAATGAATGAATGATCCCCCAGCTGGCAACGCACAGTGTGAGATGCTTCCCTGGATACAAATCACATGGCATTCAACACACTCAGATATATTAAAACTATAAGCAAAGCCTAAGAACTTCACTGACACATTTAATAGTTCAGCATAAACATATGCAAAATGTGTAACAAATGTTTATAGAGATGATTTCAGTCTCGAAAATAGTATAGTTAATGCTTAACAAGTTATATTAACGCTCTTTTTTTACTTTTTTGAGGCTAAGGCCAAATTAATCTTTCAACAGCCAAACTTCAAAGATAACTCAGCCAACAACCCATCAAGACAGCCTTATTTGTGCAACCTAAGGGGCCCTGAGAATCTGCATCTTGGTAAAGGAACCCACCTCATGTGTTAGGCCACTTCTCCAGAGTCCCCAGTCACTTACGGTGTGACACGCTGACCCCGTGGATAAGTGGAGTCAGCGTTCCACTTCACTGAGACAGCAGATGGCTCAAGGACGGAGGCTTAAAGAATGCAGGCGAACCAAGGGAGTGGAGTCAGACAAGGTCAACAGGAGGGTTTCCAGTAAACCTGGCTGAAAATACTGAGCTCATTCTTCTCTAGATCAGCACATCTACCTTATCACTCCACAGCTGGTAATCAGATTAAATCACAGGAAGGAAAATAATTAACGCAAAGCTCCCACCACTCACCTGTTTATACCATGGTCAGTGGACTTTGTGGCTGAGAACTGAAGTTCCACTTAAAGATCCTCAGATATGACATGCCTTGTCTCCACTGGTTGAGATGCTACTAAACACAGGCTGTTCAGGAGACCTACCTGGAGTTCAGATCCTCTACAGTAAAGGATAGTCATAACTTAGTTCTTGCCAGTGGGGTACAGGACCTCCAAAGTCTAACTACATCCTTCTTATTGTGACTAATTATATATATATATTTAGTTATATATATATAGTGCTACCCAGGAAGCATGGGTATGTGTGTGTGTTTATATATATATATATGGTAAAGAGCCCCTCTGCCAATGCAGGAGACATAAGAGACATGGGAAAGATCCCTGGGTCAGGAAGACCCCCTGGAGGAGGACAAGGCAACCCTCCCCAGTATTCTTTTTTTTTTTTTAAATATATTTTATTTTATTTTTTAACTTTACAATATTGTATTGGTTTTGCCATATATCAACATGAATCCGCCACAGGTATACACGTGTTCCCCATCCTGAACCCTCCTCCCTTCCCATACCATCCCTCTGGGTCGTCCCAGTCTTGCCCAGTATTCTTGCCTGGAGAATCCCATGGACAGAGGAGCATAGTGGGCTACAGTTCATAGGGTTGCAGAGTGGGACATGACTGAAGCAATTTAGCATGCAAGCACATGTACCCCCCCCGCACACACACATATAATTTGCCCTTCAAATAATTTTAGGCACTCAATTCAGTGGCATTAATTATGTTCACAGTTTTGTGCAACCATCATCACTATTTCCAAAACCTTTTCATCATTTCAACAAAACACTCTGTACCCATTAAGCAATAATTCCTGATTCCCTCCTCCCGTAGCCCCTGGTAAACACTGATCTACCTTCTGTCCCTATGAATTTGACTATTCTGGGTACTACATTTAACTAGACTCACACAATACTTGTTCTTTTGTGTCTGATATTTTATTTAGCATGTCCTTAAGATTCATCCATGTTGTAGTACATGTAAGAATCCCTTTCTTTTTGAAGGCCAGATAATATTCCATTGTGTGTATATACCACATTCTGTTTATCTACTCATCCAATGATAGACACAAGTTGTTTCCACCTTTGGCTACTGTAAATAATGCTGTGAACACTGGTATACAAATATCTGTTCAAGTCCCTGATTGAAATTCTTTTGGGCATACATTCAATTCTTTCGGGTGCATTTTTAGAGTTCCATTTTTATTTGTTTATAATGTTTTTAGTATATCATTTTATAGTTTTTAATTGTTACTCTAGGTATACTGTGTGTGTATATATATATATTTATCAGTTCAGTTCAGGCGCTCAGTCGTGTCTGACTCTTTGCAACCCCATGAATCGCAGCACGCCAGGCCTCCCTGTCCATCACCAACTCCCAGAGTTCACTCAGACTCACGTCCATTGAGTCAGTGATGCCATCCAGCCATCTCATCCTCTGTCGTCCCCTTCTCCTCCTGCCCCCAATCCCTCCCAGCATCAGAGTCTTTTCCAATGAGTCAACTCTTCGCATGAGGTGGCCAAAGTACTGGAGTTTCAGCGCTAGTATCATTCCTTCCAAAGAAATCCCAGGGCTGATCTCCTTCAGAATGGACTGGTTGGATCTCCTTGCAGTCCAAGGACACTGTGATTACTGTATATATATTTAGGTAAATATATATGTATTTAGGTAAATATATATACAGTAATCACAGCCTCCTAGTGTTGACATTTTCAAGTCAAATAAAGGGTAAAAAACTTACTTCTATTTATTAATAGATTGCTTTCCTCTTCCCATTTTCAAATACTATTTCCTCTACATATATTGAGCACCATATGAGACGGTGTAATAGCATATTCTGTTATGCTTACACCCTCTTTTAACACATTCCATTGTTTTTCTATCCTTTCTGAAGCCCTTCTGTTATCATTTGTTATGTGTGTTTGGAGAGCTTTCTTTATCCATTCTTTAAAGGTAGTTCTGCTAGCAACAAATTTTTTAGTTTTCCTTCATTTGAGAATGCTTTCATTTCCCCTTCATTTCTGAAGGATAATCTGTGTGAATGTAGGATTTGGGGTTGACAATTCTTTTCTCTTAGCACTTGAAAAATGTTGTGCCACTTCTCCCTGGACCCCATGATTTCAGATGAGCAATCTGATGGCATTTAAACTGATGTCCATTTACGGTTTTGGGACAGTACCTAAGATGTCTGGGAGTCTTGCTGCTGACAGTTGCTAGCAGATCAGACTGCCTCCTGGCCCAAGGTGTGAAACACGGATTGTGACTCCACACTGGGTCTCTGTTGGGCTTCCCTTCTCCTGATCCTTTGGCCACAGAAGGCAGGCTTTTCTTGGTTCTTCTGTCTATGGCTGCTGGGGGTTCCAGATTGCAGGACTCCTCTGTCACGTGGAGCCAGGAATACATGGGAGATAAAACAAAAACCCTAGGAATTCACCATGTTGTCATTCCTCGTGTCTTAGCGTTTCCTGCCAGCCTGCTGCTTCTTTCCAGCTTTCAGAGTCCTGTTGTTATTGTCTGTTCAATGCTTCCAAGTATGGGGCTTCCCCAGTGGCTCAGTGGTAAAGGCTCCGCCTGCCAGTGCAGAAGACACAGGTTGGATCCCTGGTCCAGGAAGATCCCACATGCCATGGAGCAACTAAGCCCATGCCCCACAACTTCTGAGCCTGTGCTCTAGAACCTGGGAGCCGCAACTACTGAAGCCCATCCACCCTAGAGCCTGTGCTCCACAACAAGAGAAGCAACCACAACAAGAAGCCCGCAGGCTGCAACTACAGAAAAGCCCACACAGCAACAAAACCCAGGACGGGCAAAAATAAATCAATAAAACTGTGAAGTAGCTCAGATGGTAAAGACTCTGCCTATAATCTCGGAGACCCAGGTTCAATCCCTGGGTCGGGAAGATCCCTAGAGAAGGAAATGGCAACCCACTCCAGTATTCTTGCCTGGAAAATCCCATAGACGGAGCAGCCTGGCAGGCTTGGCAGGCTGCAGTCCATGGGGTCTCAAAGAGTCAGACATGACTGAGTGACTAACATTTCACTTTCATTTTCATAACTACATTTAAAAAATAATAAATCCAAGTATGTTTAGTTGTGTTCAGAGGAAAGAATTGAGGAAAAGTTCTTTTATTGCATCTTGTTCCAGAATCAGCAGCCCAAATCAATTTAAATAAATTTGTATTATCAAATCAAGAAATCACCTCTCAATTATTTAAGGAAGTGATTAGGTTATACGCAGAAATACCAACACAAAGACACTGTGTATAATAAAAAGCAATGACTCCATGAAGTCAATAAAGTGTTTTCAGATTGTCAGCTCAGAGTGCCATAGCGCAGAGCCAGGATCCTCAATAGTATTTTACTTTAGAATTGAAAAAAAAAAAAAAGAGAGAGATAATCAACTAAGAAAAGATCAGTTGCTAGCAAAATTTCAACATGATCATAGTCAGCTTCTGGGTGCTGTACTGAGTGGTAGAGGGAAAAATTAAACACTGACATTTTAAAAATACGTCTGAATGCAATCTCTTCTGAGCCAATGGAATTGGCACAATTTCCTGCAGAACCATGGATTTTATGTAGCAACATACACTGATTTGGGTGCCCAAAAGTGAGGCTTCAGTCATGAGTTAGAAGAAAACTGGGAAACCAAGAAAGAGCTACGCTCTTCTGTCCACGAAATTAAGAGAAACCTGTTGTCAAGACTGGGTAGAGAAGGAAGAAAAGAAAAATGGCAGAGAGACAGGAGCAGAGCACTGTGATAAGAAGGATGGAACATCCAGGAAGAAATGTTGAGGAAGGACAGGAGTCTCAGATAACAAATTTAAGAAACTGTTTGCCATGTAGTTCTGAATCTGTGATACAAAATGCTCTTTGCATATGGCCTTTGCTGCTAAGTCACTTCAGTTATGTCCGACTCTGTGCGACCCCGTAGATGGCAGCCCACCAGGCTCCCCCATCCCTGGGATTCTCCAGGCAAGAACACTGGAGTGGGTTGCCATTTCCTTCTCCAAAGCATGAACGTGAAAAGTGAAAGTGAAGACGCTCAGTCATATCTGACTTTTATCAACCCCATGGACTGCAGCCTACCAGGCTCCTCCGTCCATGAGATTTTCCAGGCAAAAGTACTGGAGTGGGTGCCACTGCCTTCTCCGCATATGGCCTTTAGGGATGTGCAGAGAAAAGACATTGTATTCCATGTCTAGGCAAACATCAGAGAGAGAGAGAACGCCTAAAAGGAGGTGAAATCTGGGTCAGATCTAGAGTTCAAAGGAACGATAAGTTAGATGTAGAGGTGACCATGAGAACACAACACCTGGAAATTCACAAGTCAGATGGGAGAGGGGGTCAGGCTGATTTTCTGTATGCCTCTAAGGATAGCATACTCTTGGCTGCAAGAAACGTATGCATCTGTGGTATGTGAGCTCATACAATTGGAAGATAAAGAGGCAAAACTGACGAGCTAGCTGCTTTTCTCGTGTATAGCATGGGTAACCATGAGACTGTAACCTGGAGTGTCTCAGAGGTGTAGACAGTGATAAGGAACACAGTGAAGTCAAAGGGCAGGCTATTTGGAGAGAAGCAACAGAAAGGGAAGGAAAAGTCTAACCCTTCTACAGACATGACTCACTTAAACTTTTGTAGATGGAGAAACATCACAGATGTGTTTTGGAGCCCCGTCATAAGGCCTGTTTCCTGCCAGTTTGCTAGAATTACTATGAATTCACATTTTTATATATTAGACACTTTAAATTTTAAAGTAAAAATAAGATTCAACTGAATATTTGAAAATTTTAATATGATTGTGATAGGTCTTTATCATATATGCAAAGAACATGAAATGTACAAATTAAAATCCAATCTGATGTATTGATTAGCTTTGATGCGGTTTGTAACTTTAAATGTAGGTTCCCTCGACTGAGAGAAAGAAGAAATTAAGGATAATTTTAACATTATCCAAAAAGTTCATCTTGATGGGCTATGGTTTCTGCTGCACATTCTGTTAGTGAACTTCAGAGGTTTGATCGCAGATGAGTAAACATGCACAAGGTAAAAATCAAACAGAATTCCAAATGACTGCCCTAAATTCCATAGCTGCACAACTGATGATTTCAAAGAAATGGTAGAAATGTTCCTGCTCCCTTACAGAGAATTGGTAGATCCAGCCCCTGTAAGAGTCTTGGATAGTTGAAGCTGCCATAATGGCAGGTGACCATGTAGTACAGGAGAGATGGCTGGAAGGTGGTGGTGGATATGGAGGCATCCTTGGGGAAGATGACTCAAGGGAGGAGAAAAAAGGAGACACCAGAAAGGGATGGTGGGCTTCCCAGGTGACGAAGTGGTAAAGAATCCATCTACCAATGCAGAAGATGCAAGAGAGGTGGGTTTGATCCCTGGGTCGGGAAAATCCTCTGGAGTAGGAAATGGCAACCCACTCCAGTATTCTTGCCTGGAGAATCCCATGGACAGAGGAGCCTAAAGGGGTATGGTCCATGGGGTCTCAAAGAGTCAGATGTGACTGATCAACTGAGCACACACCCAGGCAGTAATGGATGATCTGCAAGCTGACCACGTCTGCTAAAGTTAGTATGTCCAGGCTGACGAAAAGGATTGATTCATTTGGAGAACAATAAATAACAACAATCATAGGCATATGTAGAGTATCAGCTTCCTGAAGACTTCCACAAGTTTTCATGTGAATAACCTAGTTTATAACCAAGCAGTTCCTGTGATGAGTCTGAAAATCCCCTGTATAAGTCTCACAGCTCAAAGAAAAGAAAGCTAAACAGAGAAGGTTTCCTCAAGACCACATGGGAGCTATACTAGATGGATGGTATCTGAAGGGTTCTAGAACAAATGGTTCCAGATTGTAAGGACAACCCATAGTTAAGTTATTGGATGCCTGCAATATACCTTCAAATCTAGTAAAGTCTAAAGAATTGTTGTTAATATTATTCTTGTTAATGTAATTTTAAATCTGAAGACAATCATGAAAATAGTTCTTAAAAGAAATGATACATAGTGTGAAATGGTAATTTAATTGGGAGCTCAAATCTGTTGCTCTGTGACAACCTAGAGGGCTATGAAGGAGTAGAAGGTAGGAGCAAGGTTTAGGAGCAAGGGGTCATATGTATCCCTATGGCTGACTCTTGTTAATATATGGCAGAAGCCAACACAATAATGTAAAGCAATTATCCTCCAATTAAAAACAAATGTAAATTTAAATGGTCATTTAATAATAACAAACACATAGATCATGTTTGCTATGTACCAAGTACTGTTGTAAGTGCTTTACATATATAGTAGTCCCTTGGAATCCATGGGGCATTTGTTCCAGAACCCCAAGGATACCAAAAATCATGAAAACTCAAGTCCCTTATATAAAATGGTTTCAGATCAGATCAGATCAGTCACTCAGTTGTGTCCGACTCTTTGCAACCCCATGAATCGCAGCACGCCAGGCCTCCCTGTCCATCACCAACTCCCAGAGTTCACTCAGACTCACGTCCATAGAGTCAGTGATGCCATCCAGCCATCTCATCCTCTGTCATCCCCTTCTCCTCCTGCCCCCAATCCCTCCCAGCATCAGAGTCTTTTCTAATGAGTCAACTCTTCGCATGAGGTGGCCAAAGTACTGGAGTTTCAGCTTTAGCGTCATTCCTTCCAAAGAAATCCCAGGGCTGATCTCCTTCAGAATGGACTGGTTGGATCTCCTTGCACTCCAAGGGACTCTCAAGAGTCTTCTCCAACACCACAGTTCAAAAGCATCAATTCTTCAACGCTCAGCCTTCTTCACAGTCCAACTCTCACATCCATACATGACCACAGGAAAAACCATAGCCTTGACTAGACGAACCTTTGTTGCCAAAGTAATGTCTCTGCTTTTGACTATGCTATCTAGGTTGGTCATAACTTTCCTTCCAAGGAGTAAGCGTCTTTTAATTTCATGGCTACAGTCACCATCTGCAGTGATTTTGGAGCCCAAAAAAATAAAGTCTGACACTGTTTCCACTGTTTCCCCATCTATTTCCCATGAAGTGATGGGACTGGATGCCATGATCTTCGTTTTCTGAATGTTAAGCTTTAAGCCAACTTTTTCACTCTCCACTTTCACTTTCATCAAGAGGCTTTGTAGTTCCTCTTCACTTTCTGCCATCAGGGTGGTGTTATCTGCATATCTGAGGTTATTGATATTTCTCCCGGCAATCTTGATTCCAGCTTGTGTTTCTTCCAGCCCAGTGTTTCTCATGATGTACTCTGCATGTAAGTTAAATAAACAGGGTGACAATATACAGCCTTGACGTACTCCTTTTCCTATTTGGAATCAGTCTGTTGTTCCATGTCCAGTTCTAACTGTTGCTTCCTGACCTGCATACAGGTTTCTCAAGAGGCAGTTCAGGTGGTCTGGTATTCCCATCTCTTTCAGAATTTGCCACAGTTTATTGTGATCCACACAGTCAAAGGCTTT
Organism: Bos indicus x Bos taurus; assembly: GCF_003369695.1. Classification (NCBI taxonomy): domain Eukaryota; kingdom Metazoa; phylum Chordata; class Mammalia; order Artiodactyla; family Bovidae; genus Bos; species Bos indicus x Bos taurus. Next base: position 13,208,183 of record NC_040097.1, on the reverse strand, counting down.
GGCATAGTCAATAAAGTAGAAATAGATGTTTTTCTGGAACTCTCTTGCTTTTTCCATGATCTAGCGGATGTTGGCAATTAGATCTCTGGTTCCTCTGCCTTTTCTAAAACCAGCTTGAACATCAGGAAGTTCACGGTTCACATATTGCTGAAGCCTGGCTTGGAGAATTTTGAGCATTACTTTACTAGTGTGTGAGATGAGTGCAATTGTGCGGTAGTTTGAGCATTCTTTGGCATTGCCTTTCTTTGGGATTGGAATGAAAACTGACCTTTTCCAGTCCTGTGGCCACTGCTGAGTTTTCCACATTTGCTGGCATATTGAGTGCAGCACTTTCACAGCATTGTCTTTCAGGATTTGGAATAGCTCAACTGGAATTCTATCACCTCCAGTAGCTTTGTTCGTAGTGATGCTGTCTAAGGCCCACTTGACTTCACATTCCAGGATGTCTGGCTCTAGGTCAGTGATCACACCATTGTGATTATCTGGGTCGTGAAGATCTTTTTTGTACAGTTCTTCTGTGTATCCTTGCCATCTCTTCTTAATATAGTCTGCTTCTCTTAGGTCCATACCATTTCTGTCCTTTATTGAGCCCATCTTTGCATGAAATGTTCCTTTGGTATCTCTGATTTTCTTGAAGAGATCTCTAGTCTTTCCCATTCTGTTGTTTTCCTCTATTTCTTTGCATTGATTGCTGAAGAAGGCTTTCTTATCTCTTCTTGCTATTCTTTGGAACTCTGCATTCATATGTTTATATCTTTGCATAGGAACCTGGAATGTCAGGTCCATGAAACAAGGCAAATTGGAAGTGGTCAAATAAGAGATGGCAAGAGTGAGTGTCGACATTCTAGGAATCAGCGAACTAAAATGGACTGGAATGGGTGAATTTAACTCAGATGACCATTATATTTACTACTGCGGGCAGGAATCCCTCAGAAGAAATGGAGTAGCCATCATGGTCAACAAAAGAGTCCGAAATGCAGTACTTGGTTGCAATCTCAAAAACAACAGAATGATCTCTCTTCGTTTCCAAGGCAAACCATTCAATATCACAGTAATCCAAGTCTATGCCCCAACCAGTAATGCTGAAGAAGCTGAAGTTGAACGGTTCTATGAAGACCTAAAAGACCTTTTAGAACTAACACCCAAAAAAGATGTCCTTTTCATTATAGGGGACTGGAATGCAAAAGTAGGAAGTCAAGAAACACCTGGAGTAACAGGCAAATTTGGCCTTGGAATATGGAATGAAGCAGGGCAAAGACTAATAGAGTTTTGCCAAGAAAATGCACTGGTCATAACAAACACCCTCTTCCAACAACACAAGAGAAGACTCTATACATGGACATCACCAGATGGTCAACACCAAAATCAGACTGATTATATTCTTTGCAGCCAAAGATGGAGAAGCTCTATACAGTCAGCAAAAACAAGACCAGGAGCTGACTGTGGCTCAGACCATGAACTCCTTATTGCCAATATCAGACTTAAATTGAAGAAAGTAGGGAAAACCACTAGACCATTCAGTATGACCTAAATCACATCCCTTATGATTTTACAGTGGAAGTGAGAAATAGATTTAAGGGCCTAGATCTGATAGATAGAGTGCCTGATGAACTATGGAATGAAGTTCGTGACATTGTACAGGAGACAGGGATCAAGACCATCCTCATGTAAAAGAAATGCAAGAAAGCAAAATGGCTGTCTGGGGAGGCCTTACAAATAGCTGTGAAAAGAAGAGAAGAGAAAATGGTTTCATATTAGCATAAAACCTACACACATCCTCATATATACTCTGAATCATCTCTAGATTATTAATAATACCTAAAATAACACAAATGCTATGTAAATAACTGTAAACATAATGTAAATTCTATCCAAATAGTTGCCAGCATGTGGCACACTCAAGTTTTACTTTTTGGAACTTTCTAGAATTTCTTCAAATAGTTTCAACCCGTTGTTGATTGAATCCGCAGAGGACTGTGATACAGAGGGCCAACTATCCTACCCCATTTAATCCTCAGAACTGCCCTTTGATGAAGGTATTATTACCTCTAACTTTCAAAGGAAAAAATTAAGGCAGAGAAGGTATGTAAGAAATCTCACACCATTGATAAGGAAAGGAGCTGGGATTCAAACCCAGGCAGTCTGGTTCCAAAATTTTAACCACCATTCTAGACTTCCTCTCAGTACTACTAGCGATAATCCAAAGTGAGATTCTTAGTGTATATTATGTTTACAAAAGCTAACCTCAAGGGAAGGAAAGAGGAAGTGAAACAAGCTTTTTTTTTTTCATTCAAAAAGAAATCAATTTTGTTCTTGAATTTAATCATTTGAGAAAAAATACATTCAGGTTTTAGAGAACTAGAAGGAACATGAGGGAATTTGGGGATGATGGTAATGTCTGTCTTAATATGAGCTACATGGTTGTATGTATTTGTAAAAAAATTCAGTGAATGTACACTAAAACTTTGTGTATTTAATTTTATGTAAATTTTACATCAAAAGATAAAAGCTGTACATAAATACTAAGCTCTGGTTAATGGTATACAGTACCCAAGTACTTTGAGGGAAGTACACAAATGTCTGTAATTTACTTTGAAACGTAAAATTAAGGTGAGTTGATGGATGGTTGAATGGGTTGGCTATATATATGTTAAAACAAGTATAGTAGTGTGTTAACAATAGAATGGGCTTCCCCACTGGCTCAGCAGTAATAATGAATCTGCCTCCAATGCAGGAGCCATAAGAGCTGTGGGTTTGATCCCTGGATTGGGAAAAACCCCTGGAGAAGGGCAAGGCAACCCATTCCAGTATTCTTGCCTGGAGAATCCCCTGGACAGAGGAGCCCGGAGGGCTACAGTGCATAGGGTCTCAAAGTGTCAGACATGAGTGAAGCAACTTAGCATCACGCAATAACAGAACACTTGGGAGAACTTCCCCGGTGGTCCAGTGGCTAAAACTCTGAGCTTCCAATGCAGGGGGCCGGGTCAGAGAACGAGATCCCACATGCCGCAACCAAGGGTTTACCTGCCCAACTAAAGATTCCGCATGCCGCAACTAAGGATCCCGCATGCTGTAACAAAGAACGAAGATGCCGCGTGCTTCAGCTAACACCTGGAGCATCTAAATAAAAAAGTAAGTACCCCCCCCCCAAAAAAAGAACAGAACACTCAGTAAAGTATTCTCCAGGTGCCCCACACTAATCACAGCCTCCAGCTCTCCCTCTAACCTTCCTGTGTAACCTTCCTGTGTTACTTTATGGTTTTACCAACCAAGGGCACAGTAGGGTAGTCGGCTCCCTCTGCTGACTTGGTATATCCCCGTTCTGTCCCCTTCATTTGCTCACAGTATATCTGCTGAAGTACCTAAGCTGTTTAATCTGTGCAGTTTGCTCCAGCCTGGACTTCTACCACACTACATGCGGTACAGGCCAGCATATTCCCCTATCCTGGGTTTTTCCCATGGATTGGCTACCAGATCCAGGGGGTTGATGAGACTCAGATTCCGTCTCTTTGACAAGATGAAGTGGTGATATATTCTTTCACCAGGGGGTACATAATATCTGGTTTTCATTTTCTTTTAATATTGGTAGTTGTCAGTGCTCACTCAATGCCTAGGTTAACTGATTCATTTGAGGTAGTTAAAATGGTGATATTCTATCACATTGTTTGTATTTATGAGCTAGAAGCATTTCACAAAGAAATACTTCCTCTCGTTTACTTGGTTGCAATTCATAAAGGAGAAGCAATACAAACATTCGATTCTTTGTTTTTATTCACAGTTTTCATAATAAAGAATTGGTTACCTGGCATCCTCAGAAGGTGACCAGTTAGCTTTCTTTTTAGATACCACTGTGACATCATGGATTTAAATATATTTCAATGTTATTCTCATTAAGGCTCAAACTGCTTACCTTTGACTTGTGGGAGCCTCTTCAGAATGGCCCCTGAGACTTGTCTGTCCCTCTAGTTGTCTCTGATGGCCTTCCTGCTCGTGCTACGTCAAGACGCTCTAGTTCATCTTATACATTTCCTAGTCCAGACCTGGAATCAGCCATTTCTCCAAGTCCTAGTTTCTTTTAAGGGAACACAGTGTATCAGGACTAGAGCTACTAGGGGATTGCACCCTTTATTCCGAACCAACAATCCTAGTTCTCAAGGACCGCAAAGCTGACAGAATCAGAATATCCCATCATTTGCTCTAAGCTATGACAACTGTACAACAGTCTTAGAATAATAATAACACTGTCACAGATTTTGAATAGAGAAAACACTTTAAAAAATGTTTTTCTGTCGGAGCTGTCGCCGCCTCTGCCGCCGCCTGCAGCCTCCAACTCGCCGCCCCCACCCAGCCTGCAGCGCCATGCCGTCCGAGAAAACCTTCAAACAGCGCCGAACCTTCGAACAAAGAGTAGAAGATGTCCGACTTATCCGAGAGCAGCATCCTACCAAAATCCCGGTAATAATAGAACGATACAAAGGTGAGAAACAGCTTCCTGTCCTGGATAAAACAAAGTTTCTGGTGCCTGATCATGTCAACATGAGTGAGCTCATCAAGATAATAAGAAGGCGCTTACAGCTCAATGCTGATAAGCCTTCTTCCTGTTAGTGAATGGACATAGCATGGTGAGTGTGTCCACTCCGATTTGTGAAGTGTATGAAAGCGAGAAGGATGAAGATGGATTCCTGTATATGGTATACGCCTCTCAGGAGACTTTTGGAATGAAATTATCTGTGTAAGACTAAAAGAAAAATGCGTGTTACAGAATTTTTTAAACCCTTACCAAGGAATAAAAAAGGGATATTACCAACTGAGGTTGATCAGTTCATCTAATCACCGATCATCAAAACAGTAGTTTCCTGCCTAGGAGTTTTAGGAAGTTGTTTTTTTGTACTTCAAACAGAAAAACTGAGCTCCAGATGAGCACATTCAGCTTTGGGAAACTTTATTATTTCACCTAGGCTATCTTGTTTTTAAATTTAATGTTTAAAAATAAAATACTTTGCATTATAAGTTGCCAATAAAATAGACCTTCAAGTTAATGTTTTTTTTCCCCAAAAGAAACTTGCAGTTTTGAGCATTCAGAGAGACATTGTCTTCTCTAGGTTCACAGAAGCTGCCAACTTTTTATAGAAGGGTTTGCAGTCAACTGGAGGAATCTCCTTGAGAGGATCTTTAAGTATATGTTGTCAGGTATAGCCACGCACCCCCAATGCATTTGCCATAATAGTTGGCAAAAAGCACGGTGAATGGGGGTGTACAGGAAATAAGGAAACCGTGCTGCTGTCCAGGGTCCCCACTTGCTAATAAGTGTGTTTCAAGTTAGCACTCTCGTTCCAGAGTTCTCATTTGGTTTGTTCTCTAGACAGTAACACAGAAAAACACCACTGCTCAATAGGAACCTTGAATAATTTATAATTTTGGTCAAGTTTCTCAGAAGGCCTAGAGAAAGACATTTTTTGTTTTGAATATTCTCTTAAGAGCTCAGAATGGTGCCTGCTTTGGTAAATAAACAAGCAGTTACATGGGTTTCATTCTTTGGGACAAAGGTAGAAAGCTGCAGGATACTGAAACTAAAAGCATTGACATTCAGATACTTCTGCCTTTTGGCTTGTAGCTGTAGATGATCCATGTTTTATGTTGTGTGTGACTAAAATATGTTATTAAAACATTTTTAAGAGTATTTCAGTTATCACTGTTAGGTCAGGCAGTCATCAAAGTACTCCCACTCCATGTGCATGTCAATTTTGAAAATAGCAAAAGGAAACGTTCTTCACAGATACTGATGTCAGACGTTAAACATTTTTGAAGTCCAACTAGAGTAAATAACGAGTGCTTCCTACTACCTGCATGGGATTCACTATGTACCATTTTTTGTGAGAGCTGCCACAGAAGGATCAGACCCACTTGAGACTGTACATGCAGCAGGCCACCGTTCACTCTTGTGTATCTAGATGTGTGTGGAAAACCTGTATCTGTTAGTGGCAGTTATTTACTGTAATTGAGGAAGAAAAAGCAATATTACTGCATACGGGCGCTCAGCCCCAATCTGCTCTTCCTGCTGCATGCATCTGTCCACATGTAACTTTTAATATGTATATTTTTACATTATGTACATTCTTAATTAGCCTGTCTTGTTTAGATTGTATACATCATTATATCTGACATTCTTGTAACTACTGTGTGATCAATAAGATTCCTATAAGGAAAAAAAAAAAAATGTTTTTCTTAGGTTAGCCTTATTCTCTCTTTTTCAATGGTTGCACTAGATCTATGCTGACAGATTATATAACCTTTAGATATTATAATCTTTCTCTTTAACCTTCATTAAGTCTCAGTTCTATAAGCAAACATGGATTTCATGCTCACCACCAGTTCTTCTGTATCTCTCTATGTCATGGACTTGATCTCTAGTGGATACTTTAATAAGGAAGGGCCCTTGAGAACAATATTCCCTGAGTTCTTGCAAGTTGATCACAGCTAGTATCAGTCTTACTGGAGATAAAACTTTTCGCTTAGATTTTGTTTCCTCGAGTATCTTATTCCATCTTCTGGCATAAATGTTTGCTGTCACAAAGTCGGGTAATACAGTGGGGAGGTGGTGGTTTAGTCACTAAGTTGTGTCCGACTTTTGTGACCCCATGGACTGTAGCCCGCCAGGTTCCTCTGTCCATGGGATTTCCCAGGCAAGAATATTGGATTGGGTTGCCATTTCCTTCTCGGGGAAATGGCAACTTCTCGGGAAAGGGGACCTTCCCGACCCAGGGATCAAACCCACATCTCCTGCATTGCAGATTCTTTATCTGCCTGCAGTGCAATGGGGAGAGGGGAGGGGCAATAGGTTGGGGATCAGTAGGTACAAACTATTGTGTTAAAATAGGGTAAAAGATGCATTGAACAACACAGGGAATACAGCCAATATTTTATAACAACCATAAATGGAAAGTACAAATTGCATAAAATAATTTTTTTAATTTAAGTCTGGTAATAATCTAATTTCCTTTCTTTCATAAGGCACATGCTATTTGTGCCTTAAAAGAAATTAAAAACTTTTCTCTAAAGCCCAGCAACTGTTCTAGAATGTGTCCTGGTATTTGCAGTTCTGGGTCAGTATAGCTCTTTCGATCTGTAATTCAAAACATTCCAGGAAATAGTTCAGAAAAGTTTTCTTGACCTCCAGTTTTAATGCTTGTTCTTTCCCTTTCTTTGCTCTTCTTCCCCTTCCATTAACCAGATTTCTGACCTTACTCCTACATCTCACTTCACTCAAGTTCTTTTAATTTCTCTAATTTCTTTTTTATTGTTAAATTATATTTCTTTTTACATTCTATTATCTGTTTGTTCTATTGTTCCTTCTAGTTCAGTCTTCTTTTCTAAAATGACTTTTTTCCTTTTATTTTTAGTTCTTTCTTGAATTCTGTCACCTCATTTGTAGGTTTTGCTGCTCTGATTAATAAGGTTCTGCTTTATGGCTTTTATAATTTTCTTAATGTCTTTCAGTTCTTCTGAACTAGTATGTGACTATATTTAATGATCTTTCCAGCATGCGCCTCTGACAAGCTTTCACTATCTGTACTGTCTTCGTTTTTGCACAAAAATACTGAGGACCAGAGAGTGGTCACTCACACAAGTTCACTTTTTGAAGCATGAAAAAAAAACTTAATTTTAAAAATAAATTTGCATCCTAAGGCTTTCTTTGGACAAGAATAAGGAAAAGTGGTTCACAACGCCAGTCAACAACACACTGAGAACTCCCAGAGACAAGCCAGCCTTGCTCCTGAGAAGGGGGTTTCTTTCTGGTAACTGTTTTTCCCTTCCAGACTTCAAAAGCAAATGAACTGTCAATTTAGGCAGAAGAAAGTGCACCCACATAACACGCTTTCAAAAAGGCCTGCTGAACCTTTCCTCAAATCTTCTGCAGTGTCAGTGCAGCTTCTGCCTTTGAGGTCCTCCCTAGAAAAGAATCGTTTCTGTTCCTTTGTGTGAGTCAAAGAGAGAGACCGATGACATCTTGAATTAATATGAAAGAGAGTTTCAAACGCAGACACCATTCAGCAGCAACACTGAGCATAAAACTGTCTTCACTGAAACATTTGATCAATTGCTTGATGTCAAGCAATATTATTTAATGAGATGTTGGTCTCTCTTCATATAAAGACAGATTAGTATATTATACAGAGGACTGAATTTAACAATTTCCTAACAATAAAATAAAATTTTGCCCTCAAAGTGTTTTAACGACTTAAACTTTTAAAATGCAAATTGTCTGTAGTTACTTTTTATTTTCTTTGAATTGATAAAAATTTATTTACTATTAAGATAAATAAATACCTATGACTCAAAGACAAAGAAAACAAACTTACAATTACCAGAGGGGATAGAGAAGGGTGGAGGTAGAAGACAAATTAGGAGGTTGGGACTAATGTATACACACTGCTATGCGTAAAATAGACAAATAACAAGAGCCCCTATTGTATAGCACAGGGAACTATATTCGTGTCTTGTGATAACCGACAATGGAAAAGAATCTAAAAAGGAATACATATGTGTGTATATATCCCCTGGTGATTCAGTGGTAAAGAACCCACCTGCCAATGCAGGAGACACAGTGTCAATCCCTGAGTGGGGAGGATCCCCTCAAGGAGGAAATGGCAACCCATTCCAATATTCTTGCCTGGAAAATTCCATGGACAGAGGAGCCTGGCCATGGGGTCACAGAAGAGTCGGACACAACTTAGCAACTGAACAACACAACATATATACATGTATAACCAAATCACTTTGTTGTACACCTGAGGCTAACACAACATCATAAATTACACTTCTATTAAAAATGGATAAAATACCAAGAAATTCTGAAAAAAGGATAAATACCTATGAAAAACAGTTATCTTGCATAGCAGTATAGAAGATACCCAAACATCCCTTTGATTAAAAGACAAATTATCTGAGTGTTTGCATATTAAAAAAAGAGGTTCTAAAACTTAATTGTGGCTGGAAATCTTACATTAGGTTTTGTCACCCAAATAAGTGTCTCTGAAATCCAGAAAAAGATCCTTATAGACTTTTCCCAGCAGTAATCTCCTGTCCATCACCAAACTCACTCCCAAGGCTTAGTCACACTTATTCCCAATGAGAAACAAAGACAATGGCCCTGTCCTCAGGCTACTGGGCACTAAGCAATCGATAAAAGAATCACCAATAATGTTAAGATACGAGCTGGGAAGGGAAAAGAAAGTCAAAATGAAGAAAAGGGGAAGATGTAAGTGGAGCCATGGAGTAGGGCAAAAGGCAAGAAAGAAATGTTTGAGGGCCATCAACCTCCAGCTCCTCCAGCTCCTAACAGAGTCACCTATCACCATGGTTACCAGCCTCATCATATGACGTCACCATTTGCTTTGTACTTTCTGTGTACTGAGCACTCTATTTGGTGCCTTACATGCCTCCTCTCACTTTATTCTTACAACAACGTCATAAGGTAGCTGTTCCCACTTAAAACCATAATTGGTTTGTAAATGAGTGTTCATGGCAGGATTATTCATACTAGCCAGAAAGTGAAAACAGCCCAAATGTCCATCAACTGATGAACAGATAAACAAAATTTGGCATATTATTCAGCAATAAAAAGAAATAAAGTATTAATACACGCTACAGCTTGGATGAACCTTGAAAACGTTATGCTAAGTGACAGAAGCCAGTCACAAAAGACCGCATAGTGTGTGATCCCATTTCTGTGACCATTCCAGAATAGGCAAATCTATAGAAACAGAAAGTAGATTAGTGGTTGCCTAGGGCTGGCTGTGGGGGCAGAGGAAGAATTGAGAGTGACTGCTAATGGGAATAGGGTTTCTTTTGGGGGGATGAAAGTGTTCTGACATTGATCATAGTGACGCCTGCACAATTTGCCCGTATATTAAAACCACTGAATTGTACACTGTAAATGAGTGAATTGCACAGTATGTGGATCATACCTTAACAAAGCTGTTATTTAAAAATTATAGATTATAAAAAACCACAGATTGAATTGGTATACAGTCACTCCTTGAGGAAGGAAACCCAAAACGGTTTGTTCAAGCATAACAATTGGCCTATTTCTGAGATATTTAAGAGGCCCTATGAATATGGTAGAAAAGAACTCCCCACCTGGGCTGGGAGCCAGGGATCTGAGGTCTAGTGTTCTCCACTAACCTGCTGGTGACTTTGAATAAGCAAAATCTTAAAATATGGGGAGGCACAAAAGCTGCTGTTATTAAAGAAAATACCATGTGTGTCCTGCTTTGTACATGGCTTCAGTTTGTAAATTCAGCCGCCACCTAGTCATCAAGTACTGGAGACCCTGCCTCCTAACCTCCTATCCCATCGACTCCATTTTCTCCATTTCCACCACCCGCTGCCTTGACTTAGGCCTTCCTCTTTTCTGGGTTACTGTAATCACTCCTGACAGGGTCTATCTGCCTCTATCAATGGCCTTTCCATTTCCAAAAAAAACTGGACACCAAGATGATCTCTTTAAAATTAAGGTCTTAATCATTAGGGAAATGCAAAGCAAAACTACGTGGAGTTACCACTGCACACCCATCAGGATGACCACTATCCAAAAAGAGGAAACACCAAGTGTTGGCAAAGATGTGGACAAACCAGAACCCCTGTGTACCACTGATGGGAATGCAAAATGGTACAGCTGTTGTGGAAAACGGCATGACGATTCCTCAGAAAATTACACGAAGTATTACCACATAATCCAGCCATTCCATTTCTCAGTATATACCAAAAAGAATTATGAGAGTCTAAAACAGATATTTGTACACCCAATTTCATAGCAGCATTATTCACAAAAGCTAAAATGTAGAAGCAACCCAAAGGTCCATCAGCAGATAAATGGATAAGCAAAACACACTTACACAAAATGCTGAATACATACAAAGAATCCAGCCTTAAAAAGGGAGGAAATTCTGACATGTGCTACAACATAGATGAAGTTGAGGACATTATGCTAAGGGAAATCCGCCAGCCGCAAAAACACAAACACGATTTGATTCCACTTGTGTGCGGTTAAAGTAGTCAAAATCATATGGACAGAAAGCAGGACGATGCTTGCCATAGACTGGGAGGAGGGGAGAATGGGCAGTTACTGTTTAGTGGGTAGAGTTTCAGTTTTGCAAGATGAAAACAGTTCTGCTGATGGATGGTGGTGGTGGTTGTACAGCAGTGTTAATGTGATTACTATCACTGAACTGTACACTTCAAAGTGGCTGAGATGGTAAATTTCATGTTGTTTATTTTACCTCAGTGAAAAGACTGGGATTGTTAAGTAGCAAGAAAGCAAAATAAATTTAAGTGCACTGGTCTTTATACCACTACCACTACCCTGCCTGAATCCCATCCATGCTCCTGTTAAATAAGATGAAAGTCAAGCTCTTGACTGCCCATCCTTTAGTGACCTGACTCCTAGCCTCACCTTTGACAAACCACCATCCAACAGAGACGACATTCCCATAGCTCCAGAGCTACAGTGACAAGAGGACGGGGGTCCCTTACACGCATCACAATTTCTCACCCGTCCATGCCTTTGCACACCGGGATTGCCCTTCGTCCTCCCTTCCTGTTGTAAATCTCTACACCAAGGCCCATTCACCTGGTTGCCTCGGAGATGGTGGGGTACTGGCTGGAAAGGACCACAGAGGAACTCTCTGTGGTGCTGAAAATTATTAATATCTTGATTGGGGTGGTATTTCCATGGATGGAGGCATTTGTCAAAATTCACTGAACTATATTACAATGTATGCAGTTTATTTAACAGGTTTATAATGGGAAACAATAAGGAAAGAGTCAATCCAAAGCAACATTTCCCATAAGAAGTTTGCCCTGAGCCCCATGCACTGATTCAGACACGCCTGCTTTGTGCCCCCTTAACACTCCACAAACACTTCTATTGCAGGCCTTACTCGATCCCACTGTATGTCTATGAGTGTTCAATTGTTGACCCTGCCAGACCAAAAGCTTTAGCAGGCAGACCATGTCTTAACAGCTTGATTTCCCTAGTGCCCACTGTACCTTGTGACATCTCCCGCATCACCAAAAGTAGTCAGCACACAATCATCTATTGGATGGATCCGAATGAAACATGATGAGGAGCAGAAGATGGTGGAAGTGGCAAGAGGGAGACCGGAAAAGATCCCTGAGGTCATAGTCAAAAAGATATCACATCACAGTAAGATGTAACCACCGATTACAATTAGAATCCGCATATAAACCACCCCCACCAGTAGCAACTATCCTCTTTTTTTTTAATTTATTTATTTTTTAATCGAAGGATAATTGCTTTACAGAATTTCGTTGTTTTCTGTCAAACTTCAACATGAATCAGCCATAAGTATACATATGTCCCCTCCCTCCTGAACCTCCCTCCCATCTGCCTCCCCACCCCACCCCTCTAGTTTGATACAGAGCCCCTGTTTGAGTTCCCTGAGGCATACAGCAAATTCCTGTTGGCTATCTATTTTACACATGGTAATGTAAGTTTCCATGTTACTCTCTCCATACATCTCACCCTCTCCCTGTGTCCATAAGTCTGTTTCTCCATTCATCATCCCTTTCTTTATCGTTCCTTTTAAACAGTTTACACCAAAATTAGTGAATTTGGGGATCACAAGGGACATTTTCCCAATGTGATGTGAAACTTGTCTGTTTATTCCCCCTCCAATCTCTATCAAAATTCCTGTAGAAAGACATTTAGAAGCCATTCCTGGTGGCTCAGATGGTAAAGAATCCGCCTGCAATGCAGGAGACCCAGGGTCAATCCTTGGGTCAGGAAGATCCCCTGGAGAAAGGAATGGCTGCCCACTCCAGTATTCTTGCCTGGAGAATCCCATGGACAGAGGAGCCTGGCAGGCTACAATCCATGGGTCACAAAAAATCAGACAGGACTGAGTGACTAACACTTTTGCTTTCACTTCACTGACAGTGAATTTACACTCTGCTTGTGGATCAACAGGAATGGTGGAAATCAGTTTTCCGGGAAAGGCTCCTTGTGAAGGGAATTCAACTCTAATCTCCTCACAACACCTGTGTAAGTGAGTTTTATCATCCTTATAATTAACTTAATTTAGATAAATATTAGTCTCCAGAAATTTTACATCACAAGCCTGGCTACAGCTGACTGCTCCAGGAGGCCCCTATGTGCTGCAGGAATCAATGAAACGTTAACCAGCGCTGACAGCTCAGCAGGTGCCGCGGAGCGGAGGAGAGTCCGGAAGAGGGCTGTGCTCCGCCAGGCATCTCTGCCCCCCTCATCAAGGGGACCTTCCAGCCACTCGTCCACCTCCACTCACGGACCCAGAGGCACAGCCTCAGCCTGAGCAGCCACTGACATTCCTCCTCATCCCACGTCCTTCCCCACTCCCCTGCCCACTCAGCCCCTCCGCCCACGGAAACCTCCATCAGGAAAGAACTAGGACTCATTTGCTCAATGGAAAATTCACTGATACAGTGCCATGTTCTCTCATGAGCGATTCCAAACCCCAAAACTCTAAAAACAAACAAACAAAAAAAAACCCTCCTGAAATTTGATGCAAACTCATATAGCAGCACGCCCTGGCCTGAACTGACATGAGACCATTTGTAGTCTTTATCCCATCTGGTCTAAACATTCATCTTTCATTATAGACAGTTGCTCCAGGTCATGTTGGCAGTCCTGCAGTATATAAGGCATAGGCAACGTATCATCTTGCTAAAACCCCAAAATGTCTGGATGCTAAAATACATCTGGCACCAAATACTTCAGATATGGGATTGTGGGCCCGAACCCATAAAGAGACCAACCAGATCTGTTTGTAGTGGGTACCCATAAGGACACGTCTGGGCCCAGGTGGAAAAGAAAGCACCATGGTAGGTGGTTTTTGGACATCTGATGCTGGTGACAGAGCAGAAGTGGGGCAGGCGGGTCTGGCAGCTCCATCCCTGACTGCAAGCATCAGCACATCCATGGCCTTTACAGGCCAGCAGCCCCAAGTCACAGGAGCTCCGCAATGCCATGCCCTTGCTCTTGAAAACAATGGTTAGGAGATGATGAAGACCCACTGACTGCCCCAGTGACAGCGCCCCGAGGCCAAGCTCAGAGAGAACCTACGAAGTTTGAAAACAAACTTTCAGAACTACCATGCCTGGGTCTCATCTCCATGGCCGCAGGTCAGCTCAGCGGATGCCGGTCCCCATTCCATCATGCCAGTTTGTTGCTATCGTAAATACGCACATGGAGGTTGAACTGAATTGCTTTCTTGTTATTGACATTGACAAACACGCAGCACAGTGCACACATCATAAGCATACCATGGCACGAATTTTCACAAGCTGAACACGCAAAGTGAAGCAGTGTCCATATCAAAATATACAGTGTGCCCACACCCCAGCACTGCCGAACTTCCTCCATGTCTCCTTCCAAGTCACAACCACGCCGCTCCCCACCGAGGGCAAGTGCAGCTCTAACATCTCAGAGTCTACGTTTCTAGTTTGATTTTTTAGATTAAATTCATCAAGTGTTTCCCACTATGTAGACCCAATTTTGGAGTTGATCAGGTCTCTTCCCACCTTCTGAAGGTAGTACTATAAAATTAGCTGAAAAGGAGTTGAAGAAAAGCAACCACAGTAAATTCTGATACAATGCAAGAGGCATATGCCCTACTCCCAGCCTGGTGTTGCCTCAAGATCAAATTCTGACAAAGACCATCATTAAAAAAAAAAAATCTACAAACAATAAATTGCTGGAAAGGGTGTGGAGAAAAGGGAACCCTCCTACACTGTTGGTGGGAATGTAATTTGATACAGTCACTATACAGAACAGTATGGAGTTTCCTTAAAAACCCAAAAATAGAATGGCCATATGACCCATAATCCCACTCTTGGGCATATACCCAGAGAAGACTTTAATTCAAAAAGATACATGCACCCCAATATTCATTGCAGCACTGTTTACAACAGCCAGGACATGGAAGCAGCCTAAATGTCCATCACCAGAGGAATGGCTAAAGATGTGGCACATATATACATTGGATTATTACTCAGCCATAAAAAGGAATAAAACTGTGCCATTTGCAGAAACATGGATGGACCTGGAGACTGGCACACGGAGTGAGGTAAGTCAGAAAGAGGAAAACTAGTATCACGTAATATCACTTATATGTGAAATCTTGAAAAATGATGCAGATGAACTTATTTGCAAAGCAGACACAGATGCAGAGAACAAACATACGGACACCAAAGGGAACAAAGGATGGGATAAATTGGAAGACTGGGATTACTATGTATAAACTTTAGACAACCAATAAGAACCTACCATAGAGCACAGGCAACTCTACTCAATGTTATGTGGTGACCAAAATGGAAGGAAATCCAGAAAAGGGGATACGTGTATGCATATAGCCGATTCACCTTGCTGTGCAGCAAAAACTAACACAGCATTATAAGGCAACTATACGCCAGTGAAAACTAATAAAAGACAAAATCCAAGTCTGACAGATATAAAAAGAGGCAAAGCTTGCTTGCAATAAACAGCACAGAAAACTAATTTAAATAAGATGATTCAAATATACGCATGACTTCAAGTTTGTAAAATGCCACTTCTTTAAATTGAGATAAAATTCACGTAACGTAAAATTCACCGTTAGCCACTTTTAAAGGCATAATATAGTGGTATGTTCCCAGAATTGTACAATCATCATCACTGTCTAACTGCACAACAGTCCATCACACCGAGAAGAAGCCCCATTTCTGTTAGCAGTCACTCCCAGTTTCCCCATTCCCCCCACCTCTTGGCAACCACCACTCTACTTGTGGTCTCTATGGATAGGCCTACTCTAGACACTTCATGTATATGGAATCGCACAATATGTGGCCTTTTCTGTCTGGCACCTCTCACTTAGCATCATGTTTTCAGGATTCATCCATGGTGTAGCGTGTGTTAGTATCCTGTTCCTTTCTACGGCTGAATAATATTGCGTTGCACAGATACACACCACATTTTTTTTAATCCAGTGATCATTTGGTGAACATTTGGGGTGGTTTCCTCCTTTTGGCTATCGATGCTGCTATGAGCATTCATGCACAAGTTCTTATGCACTTGTTTTCAAAAGGAAACATATGCTTTCAACCCTCTCGGGTGTATACCTGGGAATGAAATTGCTGAGTCATAGGATAACTCTAACATTTTTAAGAAATGCCAGTCTGTCTTACCAAATGGCTATTGCATTCTACATCCCAGCAATGTTTGAAGGCTCCAATTTCTCCACATCCTCACCAACACTTGTTATTTTCCATTGTTATTATTTTAATTATTATTGTAGCCACTGTAGTCGGTATAAAGCAGTATCTCACTGTGGCTTTGACTTCCTTCCCTGATGACTAATGATGCTGAGCATCTTTTCATGTTCCTACTTGCCGTTTGTGTATGTACTTTGGAGAAATGTCTGTTCAGATCTTTTGCCTATTTTTATTAATTTTTCTTCCAGCTTTGTTGCAATGTAACTGACATTCAGCCCTGTATACAGCATAGTGATTTCACTTACATGCATCATGAAACGATTATCGCAATAAGTTATTTAACATTTATCATCTCATACAGATACAACCTTAAAGAAATAGAAAAACAAACATTTTGTAATGAGATCTCTTAGGAATTACTCTCTTAATGACTTTCATATATGACATACAGCAGTGTCAATTATATTTATCATGTTGTACATTACATTCTTACTGCTTATTCTTCTTATGGCTAGAAGTTTGTACCTTTTGACTGCCTTCATCCAGCTCCCTCCCCTTCACCTTCTACCTATGGTGACTACCAATCTGACCTCTTTTTCTATGAGTGTTTGTTTGTTTGAGTGTTTGAGTGTTGTTTCTATGAGTGTTGTTTGTTTTTGAATTATAATTGACCCACAACATTGCGAGTTCCTGTTACACAACATAAGGGTTTGGTATTTCTATACAGTTCAAAGTGATCACCATGTTGTCTAGTTATAGTATGTCACTGAATGGATACTATTTTGACTGTGTTCCCACTGGACATTTCATACAGTGACTCATGTATTTGGAACTGTAACTTTATACCCCTTAATCTCCATCACCTATTTTCCCTTTGCTTATTTTTAAATTGGATTGTTTGTCTTTATATTGTTAAGTTATAAATATTGCTTATGTACTAGACCCTTATCAGAGACAAGATTTGCAAACATGTCCTCCCATTCTGCAGCTGCCTTCTCACCTTCATGATCGTGTTCTTTGATGAACAAAAGTTGTTAATTTGGCAAAAGTTCAATTTGTCTCTGTATTATTTTGTTGTTTATGCCTTTGGTGTCATATTTAAGAACCCAATTCCTACTCCACAATCATGAAGATTCATACCTATATTTTCTGCTAAGAGTTTTATATCTTTGTAAAATATCATTTTATTAAATCCTGTTTTGCTTTATGTAAGACAACTATCATATCAAAGCTCTCTTATTATGAGTTACAAAAACATAAAGAAAACATGCAAAATATACTTTAGTTTTATCTTCCACAGCAGAAGAGTTTAAAACATAGTCACTGGGGTCCAATCCTGGATGCAACATGTCCAAGAAGCGCCTTTGAAAAACCCATGTGTCTTGATTTAGAATGACTCTTTTAACTTATATATGTGGCCTATATATTTTTCTACAATTATCTATATGTTCAAATCTATGTAAATATAATACACAGTTTTACTACTAGAACAGTTACAGGAGACAGGGATCAAGACCATCCCCAAGAAAAAGAAATGCAAAAAAGCAAAATGGCTGTCTGAGGAGGACTTACAAATAGCTGTGAAAAGAAGGGAAGAGAAAAGCAAAGGAGGAAAGGAAAGATATATTCATCTGAATGCAGAGTTCCAAAGAACCGCAAGAAGAGATGAGAAAGCCTTCCTCAGGGATCAGTGCAAAGAAACAAAAGGAAAACAACAGAACGGGAAAGACTAGAGATCTCTTCAAGAAAATCAGAGATACCAAGGGAACATTTCATGCAAAGAAATGTTCAATAAAGGATAGAAATGGTATGGACCTAACAGAAGCAGTAGATATTAAGAAGAGGTGGCAGGAACACACAGAAGACCTGTACAAAAAAGATCTTCACGACCCAGATAATCATGATGGTGTGACCACTCACCTAGAGCCAGACATCTTGGAATGTGAAGTCAAGCGGGCCTTAGGAAGCATCACTACAAACAAAGCTAGTGGAGGTGAGGGAATTCCAGTTGAGCTATTTCAAATCCTGAAAGATGATGCTGTGAAAGTGCTGCACTCAATATGCCAGCAAATTTGGAAAACTCACAGTGGCCACAGGACTGGAAAAGGTCAGTTTTCATTCCAATTCCAAAGAAAGGCAATGCCAAAGAATGCTCAAACTACCGCACAATTGCACTCATCTCACATGCTAGTAAAGTGATGTTTAACATTCTCCAAGCCAGGCTTCAGCAATACATGAACCGTGAACTTCCAGATGTTCAGCTGGTTTTAGAAAAGGCAGAGGAACCAGAGATCAAATTGCCAACATCCGCTGGATCATCAAAAAAGCAAGAGAGTTCCAGAAAAACATCTATTTCTGCTTTACTGTCTATGCCAAAGCCTTTGACTGCATGGATCACAACAAACTGGAAAATTCTGAAAGAGATGGGAATACCAGACCACCTGACCTGCCTCTTGAGAAACCTGTATGCAGGTCAGGAAGCAACAGTTAGAACTGGCCATGGAACAACAGACTGGTTCCAAACAGGAAAAGGAGTACATCAAGGCTGTATATTGTCACCCTGCTAATTTAAGTTATATGCAGAGTACATCATGAGAAACGCTGGGCTGGAGGAAGCACAAGCTGGATTCAAGATTGCCGGGAGAAATATCAATAACCTCAGATATGCAGATGACACCATCCTTATGGCAGAAAGTGAAGAAAAACTAAAGAGCCTCTTGATGAAAGTGAAAGAAAGTGAAAAAGTTGGCTTAAAGCTCAACATTCAGAAAACGAAGATCATGGCATCTGGTCCCATCACTTCATGGGAAATAGATAGGGAAACAGTGGAAACAGTGGCTGACTTTATTTTTCTGGATTCCAAAATCACTGCAGATGGTGATTGCAGCCATGAAATTAAAAGATGCTTACTCCTTGGAAGGAAAGTTATGACCAACCTAGACAGCATATTAAACAGCAGAGACATTACTTTGTCAACAAAGGTCTGTCTCGTCAAGGCTATGGTTTTCCCAGTGGTCTTGTATGGATGTGAGAGTTGGACTGTGAAGAAAGCTGAGCACCGAAGAATCGATGCTTTTGAACTATGGTGTTGGAGAAGACTCTTGAGAGTCCCTTGGACTGCAAGGAGATCCAACCAATCCATCCTAAAGGAGATCAGTCCTGGGTGTTCATTGGAAGGATTGATGTTGAAGTTGAATCTCCAGTACTTTGGCCACCTGATGTGAAGAGCTGACTCATTTGAAAAGACCCTGATGCTGGAAAAGATCGAGGGCAGGAGGAGAAGGGGACGACAGAGGATGAGATGGTTGGATGGCATCACTGACTCAATGGACATGGGTTTGGGTAAACTCTGGGAGTTGGTGATGGACAGGGAGGCCTGGAGTACTGCAGTTCATGGGGTCGCAAAGAGTCAGATACGACTGAGTGACTGAACTGAACTGAATGTGAGGGGAAAAACAAAAACAGAAAACTGTATAGACTGGTACAATCCCACTAAGCCACAGAAAGCGAAGCGTATGTCAATAGCAGAAGAGCTGTCCACTAACATAAGATTAAAAATATTTTTTGAGACTGAGGAAAACCCAATTCAAGTTATATAATCTCTCCAAGCTTCAGTTTTTGCCTCTATAACATGAATAATATGAAGATGATAATACTACCTACCTCACATAGCTTATGAGGATTAAATATAATAATGTATGAAAAGTTATAATAGCATCTGCCACACATAATATGCTTAATGAATGTTCAGTTCAGTTCAGTCAGCACTCAGCTTTCTTTATAATCCAACTCTCACATCCATACATGACCACTGGAAAAACCATAGCCTTGACAAGACAGACCTTTGTTGGCAAAGTAATGTCCCTGCTGTTTAATATGCTGTCTAGTTGGTCATAACCTTTCTTCCAAGGAGCAAGCGTCTTCTAATTTCATGGCTGCAGTCACCATCTGCAGTGATTTTGGAGCCCCAAAAAATAAAGTCTGTCACTGTTTCCACTGTTTCCCCATCTATTTCCCATGAAGTGATGGGACCAGATGCCATGATCTTAGTTTTCTGAATGTTGAGCTTTACGCCAACTTTTTCACTCTCCTCTTTTACTTTAATCAAGAGGCTCTTCAGTTCTTCTTCACTTTCTGCCTTAAGGGTGGTGTCATCTGCCTATCTGAGGCTATTGATATTTCTCCCTGCAATTTTGATTCCAGCTTGTGCTTCAT
Organism: Bos indicus x Bos taurus; assembly: GCF_003369695.1. Lineage (NCBI taxonomy): Eukaryota > Metazoa > Chordata > Mammalia > Artiodactyla > Bovidae > Bos > Bos indicus x Bos taurus. The sequence goes on along the minus strand of NC_040097.1, from coordinate 13,187,717 downwards.
CCAGTCCAGCATAAGCAGGGTGACAATATACTAGCCTTGATGTACTCCTTTCCCGATTTGGAACAGTCTGTTGTTCCATGTCCAGTTCTAACTGTTGCTTCCTGGCCTGCATACAGATTTCTCAAGAGGCAGGTCAGGTGATCTCGTATTCCCATCTCTTGAAGAATTTTCCACAGTTTGTTGTGATCCACACAGTCAAAGGCTTTGGCGTAGTCAATAAAGCAGAACGAGATGTTTTTCTGGAACTCTCTTGCTTTTTCGATGATCTAACATGTTGGCAATTTGCTCTCTGGTTAGCCATTATTATTTTTATTATGCTTAATGTACATTAAAATTGTTTTCTAGTAGGGAATTTCCTGGCAGTTCAGTGGTTAGGACTTCACGCTCTCACTGCTGAGGGTCTGGGTTCTATCCCTAAGATCCTGCAAGATCCACAACCTAAAAAAAATTTCTTAATTGTTTTGTAATAATTTTTTTTTAAATAGCACACTTCCTTTGCAACTCTCTCTGTTCTCTTTTGCCCACAGAAAGGTATAAACTCTATGCAAGCAAATGATGAAATAATTACTTAAGCTGAAGATAAACAAGCTTGGGAGAAATCTGCAGGATTGGAGAGGTACACTGGAAACTTTAGAGTGGTTAAAGACAGAGAGATGTTCATTTGTCAGTCTCTTGGATGGACTGTAATTTCTTGTCCACTGGCACTGAGCCTTTTGAGAACTAAGAAGTTAACCTTGCCCAACATACCTGAGCATCTTCCGGACTATTTCCTTGTTTACTGGGAAGGCAGTATAATATATTCCAAAGAGTGAGAATTAGGAATCCTGAGTTTGTGTTCTGACTCTGCCATTAACTCTGGGAGCCTGGAGATATGCCTCATTTCTCTGGCTTTTGGTATCTGAGAAGGAAAGAAAAAAAAAGGAGGGAGGGAGGAAGGGAAAGAAACTCCCTCTTGATTCTAAAAGTCTGATTACTTGGAAAATTCTACATTTAAAATTTCTTCTCTCCTTCAACCAGAGCAGGCAGAATTGCTCAAGCCAGTTTTCAAGCTATTCGTGCACACTAGTCTTTGTGACAGCACTTCCATTACATTTACTTTGGAAGTAATCCATAGCCCCAAAGATAATCTTCCCTTCTCTGTTTGGCATTTCTACCTAAGAGCCAGGCATCCATACATTTGTAGGGAAGGAGGGCTGAGTCCCAGGCTCACAGATAGGCCTAAATGTTGACTCCCCAAGAACTTCGGGAGAGCAAAGGGGAAGACACACTGACTCAATGGCCAGGAGGACTCGCTGTGAGCCCAGAGCTCATTCCTGACCAGCCTGAGTTTTAAAAAGGAAACACAAGGCCTCTGGCATTTCACAACAAGCAGAAGGCAACCAAAATAATGCTTCAAAGTTCCTGTGGGGGAAAGAAGTATTCAGGCAATTCATTCACTTATTCCATAAAAATACATTGACAGCCTAAGATTTGCCAAGTCCCAATCTAGGTGCTAGGAATATAGCAGGGAACAAAATCATGTTCCTATACCCACTAACCTTACCTTTTAGTGGGGAAGACAGGCAATAGACAAATAAACAAGTAAATGAATAGGTGTACATGTGTGCATGTAGGCTGGCATCGGTGGAGAGCGTGTGCACAAGTGGATGTGTATACTTATGGCTGCATGTATGTGTCAGTAGGTAAGTGCTTTGGAAAAGAAAGGCAGAGAAAGTGACATGGGGAATGGGAGAGAGGTTGGTGCTTTTCTTTTCTTTTTTTTTTTTTTTGGTCTGTGCGACATGGCATGCAAGATCTTAGTTCCCTGACAAGGGATCAAACCTGTATCCCCTGCAATGAAAGCAAGAGTATTAACCACTGGACCGCCAGGGAAGTTCCCATGTTATTATCTTAAATAGAATGGTCTTCATCGATTAGGTGACGAGTAAACACAGAACTGAAAGATGAGGAACTGAGATATCTGGAGGAACAGCATTCTAGCAGAAAAACAGTGAGTGCAAAGGCCCAGAGGCGAGCACAGGTGAGCTGTCTATGAGGAATCCAGTGAGGATGACTCAGAGAAATGAAGGCAGAGAGCAGCAGGAAGTGAGTGGGATGGGGTCGGGGGAGGCCACATTTAATAGACTTGTTAGACACTGTAAGAACTTCAGCTTTTATCCTGACCAACATGGGGATCCATTGAACAATTCTGAACAGAAGAGACAAGTGACCTGACTTATGCTTTTAAATGATCCTTGAGCTGCTAAGAATATACCCTAGGAGGGTGGCCGCAGGGACATCAGTTTATTGCCTCTGAGAGGTAATGGGGGCTTAGACAAGAGGGTTTAGCCATGAGGGCTGTGAGAAGGAGTTGGGTTCTGGATGTGTTCTGAAGGAAAGGCCAGGTTGATAGATGCGATGTGGGGAGTAAGAAAAACATTCAAGCGTGGCTACAAAGTTATTGGTCTAAGAATATAGAGGGAAAATCTGTGGGAGGAACAAATTGGAAAGCAGGAGGGTGTGGTGGCTCAGGAGCTCGATTTTGGACATGTTTTTGCAACGAACGTGAGACATCCAAGAAGAGATGAAGATTTAGCTTTGGAATTCAGAGAAAAGGTCCTGGCTAGGGACACAAGTTCAGGAGTCGAAGGTACAGGTGTGACGCAGGTGGGATGTAAACCCTTGAGACTGGATGACGGCCCCTGGGGCATGAATATAAAGAAGTCTGGTGTCTGAGCCCGGGCTCACCAGCAGTAAGAGGACTGGGCGATAAGGAGGAAGCATCTGAGACCGACAGATGCAGCCAGAGTCGCAAGAAGAATGCGAGAGACAGGGTGCCCCAGAAATCAAAAGAACAAAGAACAGAGATCAGTCATGGCAAATGCTGCTGATTCGTCAAGATGAGGACTCGGGACTCATGCGACAATGCGGATGAACCTTGAAAACATTACGGTAAGTAGAAAAAAGCTAGACGCAAAAGGCCACATGCTGTACAGTTTCGTTTATATAAAACGTCCAGAATGCACACATCCACGGAGACAGAAAGTAGATTAGTGGTTCCCAGAAGCTGGGGGAGGGAGAGACAGGGGCCACCTACTAATGACTGTGAGGTTTCTTTCGGGAGGGGCTGAAATGTTCTGGGATTAGAAAGTGGCGATGGCCGCACAACTTTGTGAATAAACTTCAAAACCCACTGAACCATTTATATCAAAAGAGTGAATATCATGGTATGTGGATTATATCTCCATTTTAAAAATCTTTTAAAAAGAGATGTCAGCGTTAACTGTTGGACTTTGTGACATGTAGGCCAATGGTGACATTGACAAGAGTGGAGGGAAGTATTAGAGTTTAAGAGAGAGAGGGAATAGAAAAATTGGAGCATCATATGAATAACAACTTTAATGGACTGAAACATATCTAATATGTTTAAAACATGAGTTCATAATGAAACTTGAAAAAAAAAATCATCCCCAAACCCAAATTAGGATGCTAGGGAATCAACTCATTATTCTGAAAGTCAATTTTTAATGATCAAAATTTATCTTGTTTTTCTTATATAAACTGTACCATTGGATATCCAAATAGTAAATGAAGGTAAATTTCTCTTTTAAAACATGTTTCAGCTAATAAACATATGAAAAAGGAAAGATAAAATTAGAATATCACCTAATATATTTTGAAGCCTCTAATGAGTTAATGGAAATAAGCATTAATCATCAAGAAGGACTAGCATCTTAAGGAGAGAAACAGACTTTTATAAGCCTCCTGATGGAAGAACATACCAGCACCTATGAAGTCGGCCTGGCCCCACACCCCCAACATCAAACCTGAATCTGCAAGGGTCTTTTATTTCCTTTTTAAAATTATTTTTAGCTTTTTAAGAGAAAATAATAATTAAAACAACTGCCGAAAATGCCACTGCCCAAATGTCCCCTGTTAATATTTCTTTGTTTTTTTTCCCCTTGTTAATATTTCTCATAGAAATAATAATGATGAAAAACAGAAACCTCCCTCCCCACTCCTAGTTCTATTCCCCCTACAACCATTGTTTTTTATTTTTCTGGTAAATAATAACGATGTCATATATTATCAGCATATACATGTTAGAATAAAAATTCATTCACAAAACCATCCTACTGTAACTAACCTGCACCTTGCTCTTTATCCTCATAATTACCTTGGCAATCCCTCTCAACAGTGTTACTTTAATGACCACAGGGCACGTTTTTAAAAGTGCTTTGTGGTTTATCACACCTTAGTCTCATTGAAATACATTGAAACAGAATATCGCTACTTTGCGGATAACTGAAGCGGACCCAGGGTGAGATTAAAGGACCTGTCCACCAATTTCACTTGAGTTGGAAGCTGAGGCTGGGTTAGACCTGGGTTCCCTTCATTTCCTAAACCACAGCGCCTCCCAGTGGCAATCAGGTGAAATTTTCTGCCCGCAGCCCCAGGGTGGCCATCTTTTTAGTCCTCCAGTTTCCAGGAAATTCTTCATTTGAATGTATAAAGACCATCTCACACCTTAAGACAGGTGTCTTTCTTTTTCATAGAGCTTCTCTGTTTGTGAAATCATTTCTATAATCATTACATTGGGATTTAAAATTCATACTAGAACATTAGGTTGTATATCCTACAATATCTAATATTCCAAGCCTGACAATGCAAAAGAACCAGAAACATTTAAAAATACTCTGTACATTGGAATAAATTTTAAAAATTGATAAAAAGGAACTTTTCTGGGGAATCTATTCCTTCTCTTTCTACATGAAAGGCTGGAACATTTATTATAGTATCTAATATTTATAATATAGAGAATATCTAACATCTATTTTATAATATTTAATATCTATATTACAGAGATATCTACATATATTATCTAATATCTATATTTATAGATATCTTATATCTATGTTATATAATATTATATACAATTATATATAATATAAATATATAATTATAATGATGTTATAATTATAATATTTATATATTTTATATATTTTAGCTATATATAATATATATAACCATATATTATATATAATATATTATGTATTATATATAATAATATATTATATATTATTACATTATATATAATATAATAATTATGTTATTATACTAAATATTCATATTAAATATTTATATATTTATTGTATATATTAAATATATTCATATTATTTATAATTAGTTAAATATATTGTATATATAGTATATATAGGTAATACATTACATATATATAATATATATTATATATTATATATATTATTAATATATATAATTAATATATTATATATTTTTAATATATTTATTATATATAATTATATATTATGTAATATATTTATATAATTTATATAATACATAATATATATCATTATATATAGTATATAATATATAATTATTATTTATATATTGTATATATAATATATACTGTATACTAGTATATATATTATATAATATATATAAATTATATATAATTTATATATATTAGATATATAGATAGCTATAGACATATATAAACAGACATATATAGACTTATAGATATATACAGATAGACTTTCCTGTAGAAAGAGAAGGTACAGATCCCCAGAGAAGTTCCTTGTTATCAGTTTTTAAAATGTAACCCAAGGTGCAGTTCAATTCAGTTCAGTTCAGTCGCTCAGTCGTGTCCGACTCTCTGCGACCCCATGAATCACAGCACGCCAGGCCTCCCTGGCGTGCATCACCAACTCCCAGAGTTCACTCAACTCACATCCATTGAGTCGGTGATGCCATCCAGCCATCTCATCCTCTGTCATCCCCTTCTCCTTCTGTCCCCTATCCCTCCCAGCATCAGAGTCTTTTCCAATGAGTCAACTCTTCACATGAGGTGGCCAAAGTACTGGAGTTTCAGCTTTAGCATCATTCCTTCCAAAGAAATCCCAGGGCTGATCTCCTTCAGAATGGACTGGTTGGATCTCCTTGCAGTCAGTCCAAGGGACTCTGAAGAGTCTTCTGCAACACCACAGTTCAAAAGCATCAATTCTTCAGTGCTCAGCTTTCTTCACAGTTCAACTCTCACATCCATACATGACCAGAGGAAAAACCAAAGCCTTGACTAGACGGACCTTTGTTGGCAAAGTAATGTCTCTGCTTTTGAATATGCAATCTAGGTTGGTCATAACTTTCCTTCCAAGGAGTAAGCGTCTTTTAATTTCATGGCTGCAGTCACCATCCGCAGTGGTTTTGGAGCCCAGAAAAATAAAGTCTGACACTGTTTCCACTGTTTCCCCATCTATTTCCCATGAAGTGATGGGACCGGATGCCATGATCTTCGTTTTCTGAATGTTGAGTTTTAAGCCAACTTTTTCACTCTCCTCTTTCACCTTCATCAAGAGGCTTTTTAGTTCCTCTTCACTTTCTGCCATCAGGGTGGTGTCATCTGCATATCTGAGGTTATTGATATTTCTCCCGGCAATCTTGATTCCAGCTTGTGCTTCTTCCAGCCCAGCGTTTCTCATTATGTACTCTGCATATAAGTTAAATAAGCAGGGTGACAATATACAGCCTTGACGTACTCCTTTTCCTATTTGGAACCAGTCTGTTGTTCCATGTCTAGTTCTAACTGTGCATCTTTAAATGTTTGTGGTTCTTCTGCATTGGCAGGCGGATTCTGGGATGATCATGAACGCTCTGCTATATTTAAAATGGGTAACCAACAAGAACCTACTGTATAGCACAGGGAACTCTGCTCAATGTTATGTGGCAGCCTGGATGGGAGGGGAGTCTGGGGGAGATTGGATACATGTAAACATATGGCTGAGTCCCTTAGCTGTTCACCTGAAACTACCCCAACACTCTTAATCGACTGTACTCCAACACACAATAAAAAGCTTTTTTACAATGTCTGTGGTTCCTCATCTCTTGGGGGCACATGGACACTTTTGAGAATCTGATGAAGGCCACCCATTCTGTCCTGAGACAAAAGCGCAGACACACAAACCCTGCTTTTAATCCTGGAGCGGTCACAGAGTTTCTAACGGCCCTCCACAGGCCCCAGGTGAAAAACCACTGCAATCATGATTTCCTCTTCCGAGTTTTCTACAGCCAGGCATATCTACTTTTTAATGTGTCACAATATGCTTTTAATTCACTCTAACTTTTAACATATCAGCCAAACCTTCTCAGCCTGACTGCATATTTATAGATATCACAATATAAACTATCTCAGGCAACCAGAACACCCTAAAATATTTTGTTTCAAATGTTTTTAAAAGTACAGAATTAAATTTCAATTTCCATTGAAATATTCAACAACGAAAAAAGCTATTGAAATTAATGTCTGACCTAGATTACTCAGTGATAACTTGATGCTCAGTCCTTACACTGAAAAGCAAACCAAACAAAAATCTAGGCTTTGATTATGGTAGGGAGGGAAGGGGACTAGAATTCACCACATCAATTAATCAGTAACTTCAGAAATAAAATGACCCTCAGGGGCAGAGAAAGTTTACTCTATTGGCTTTGGGTGGTAAAAACCCCCCTGAAGAAAATCTTCCTTCTATCACCTTGAATCCTCCACTCTAGTTAACTGGGTCCTTTTTCTGAGGTGTCCTAGGACGTCACCCTTCAAAGGCTCAGATTCCCATCGAGATGGAATCTGCATATAGCACCATCAATAAATAACGATGAAGAACTGTATCTCCTTTTTCTTCACACGGTTAAAACTACCTGTAATTTTCCTTTTCCACAGCGACTATCCAACTTTCCGGTCTGTAGGCCACCCCGAACAAGAGGTGTCAGCTGCCTAGAGTGTGAAAAGGCTATTTTCAAGCATTCCAAAAACTGACCCTTTTTTCACTGTTTATAAGGCGAGAAAAAGAGGGAAAGAGGGTAGTAACAATAACATCATTTTCTCACCTCTAAGAGCTTCTCTAAGGCTCTGACCCAGCACCAACCCCAACTTCATCTCCCACAGAATTAACACTTTCTTAAACACGAATCCAGTCCCTCTTGACTGACTCTCTGAGTGTTCAGGGGAAAAAACAGCACAGAGGCCCCTGCAGACACGGAAGGCGGTGGCCAAGCTGAGCCAGACTGGCTGCCCGGTAGAACCAATTCCTCAGAGCCCCACAAAAGGGGCCCCCTTCCCGTGTTAGCAGCAAATGTTAAAACAGGTTGGTTCTACCTTCTGAGGTTTTCAGGGGTTTTGGACTTGGAAACGTTTCTCTGACTGGCAGTATTTTGTCATCTGTGGTTATTGTTCTTCTTATTATTATTAATTCAACAGAACCCTTAGAGCTTAAGGACACAGGACTTATGGGTATGATCCTGATTCAATCCAAAATCACACTTGGCTTTCAAAGGGATGCTATTTAGCTCGCTAGGGGCTTTCCTGGTGGCTCAGCTGGTAAAGAATCCAACTGCAATGCAGAAGACCTGGGTTCGATCCCTGGGTTGTGAAGATCCCCTGCAGAAGGGAACGGCTACCCACTCCAGTATTCTGGCCTGGAGAATTCCATGGCCTGTATAGTCCATGGGGTCGCAAAGAGCCAGACACGACCGAGCGACCTTCGCTTCACGGGGGACCTATGATAGTGCAACCCTCCCCCCGCCCCCGCTTTCTTCAATTTCTAGATTTAGAACAAGCTCCCTAACCAGATTCTCCCCTAAGAAGCGACTTTCCCCCTAAGAAAAAACCATTTTTTCCCCTTCTGTCGGCCAGCAGAGAGCCAGCATGTCTGCCACATCCGACTGCATTACCATTGCATTTAGAAGGCCATCCAGAAAATATATGCAAGAAAAATGAGTGTAGCTCCGTGCTGGGCTAGCTCCCTGGGAAACTTCTGATTACCTAGCAATATGCACTTGTCCTTGGCTAACAAATGTCTTCGCTTAACATATGTGCCTGGCCTCAGCACTTTTCAGTCCTGAACTCTGCCGCCCCTTAATCCTCTTGACAGCGTGCATGTGTTCTGGGGCTCACGAGGCACGTGGATGGCAATGTGCTGGGAATTGCAACCCCCAGGGTCCCCGTTCATTCTCCAGACAGGGAAGAGGGTCTGTGGGCAGCCACCAGCGAGAGGTCAGGCTTAGGTTTCCGGGAAAGCTGCCCACGATTCCAGAGACCAGCACTTCGGCAGAGGTACCCCCTCGTTCACGTGCTGTCAGGAGCCATGCTGCGTGTCCCCGACTCAAAAAACAAGCCCATCGACTGTGGCCTATGAAGCGGGAAGAGAACACATTCATCGACTGAGCCTTCCTATGTCGTAGGCACTATCTTAATTGATTTGCCAACATTTTCTCACTGTGGGCAAATTTCTCAATCTCTACAAGCCTGGGCGGTGGAAAGCATTAACCCTGTTTTTTTCAGATGAGAAAACAGACCCAGAGAAGTTCAATGACTTCTCCAGGTGGTGGAGCCAAGCTGGAGTTCTTGTTTGACTTTCTGACTTCCAATGCTCAGATGCAGGCTGTCTTACAGCTACTGCTGAGATACTGCTTTAGTCCAGCAAACAGGAGAACAGAAGAACATTCTTCCTAAGAGCAGTCCAAGAAACGGAACTCAAGAACGTAGCCCCTGCTGACCATCTGAAAGTATCACAACATTGTTAATCAGCTATTACTCCAGTATAAAAGTTAAAAAAAAAAGCAACTCCAAAGAGAATCCATATGGTTTTCTATGGAACAAAACACAGAAAAAGAAGGGACTTGCCATCCTCTCCCCTCCTCTCAGCCTGTCCTAACCCTGCCCACCGCCAGGGCACAGGCCCCGGCCCGCCTCCTGCGTCCACCAGGAACACAGCCCTGGGGAGCAGGCCCACTCAGTCGGTACTTAACCACATCCAGCTTTATGTTGCTACTTTCTTTTAACTATCCCTCTGAACTCCTAGTTGTCTTGGTAAGTAGAGAAATACTAAGAAAAAAAAAGTAAGTATATATTGATGGATGAATGAATGAAGAAAATATGGTATGTATATATACATAAATATAGTAGATTACATACAAATACCCATACAATAGAGTATTTTTCAGCCAGAATAAAGAAGAACATCTTGCCGTTTGAGACATGTATGGAACTTGAGGGCACTACGTAAAGTGAAATATCAGACACAGAAAGACAAATATTGTATGATCTCACTATATGTGGTATCTAAAAAAAATTAAAAGCAAAATTATGCATACAGAAGACAGACTGATTGTTGCCAGAGGCAAGGTGTGCAGGTGAGACGAGGTGAAGAGCGTCAAAGAGTACAGACTTCCAGTTTTGGGTAGCTTCTCCAGGGTATCTTCCCAACCCAGGGATTGAACCCAGGTGTCCTGCACTGTAGGCAGATTCTTTACCATCTGAGCCACACCAGGGAAGCCCACATACTACTGTAGAAAAAGAATACGGACCTACTGTGTAACAAGGGAAAGTGTAGTCAGTACTCTGTAATGACCCATATGGGAAAAGAATCTAAAACAGAGCGGATGTGGGAATTCCCTGGTGGTCCGTGGTTAGGACTCCATGCTGTCACTGCTGGGGGCCCAGGCTCAGCCCCTGCTCAGTGAACCAGTGATTGTGCAAACTGCACAGCACGGCCCGAAGAAAAAGAAAGAAAAGAAAAAAGAGCGGAGACTCATTCCCTTTGCTGCGTAGCAGAAACTAGCACAACATTGTAAATCAACTATACTCCAATAAAAATTAATTTAAAAACACTCAGGTTTAATTAACCATTTCCTTGGGTCTTCATTTCATGATGGTTCTCTTGTGTCACATAATAAATAAATGTGTGTGCTTTTCTCCCGTCAATCTTCAGCAGTTTAATCTTCAGGCCCAGCCATGGACCCTACAAAGGTTGAGGAAAACGTCTTCCTCCCCTACAGCAAGGAGCATATTAAAAGATCAAAGTACCAGAACGCGATGCTTTGCCATCATGGCAGAGTTCCGATGTGGTTTATTAGTGTTCTCATCCTGGAACTGTCAGATCAAGATTGTTTGGTCAATTAATTCTAAGCAAAAACAAACTGCTTATTTGTTGGAAGAATGCTACTGAGTCCTTACCAGTTTGTTGCTTATATTTTTGGCTTAAAGTTAAAAGTCAAGGGCCTTCCCAGGCAGTCCAGTGGTTAAGACTCAGAGTTTCCACTGCAGGGGGTGAGGGTTTGATTCCTGGTCAGGGAACTAAGATCCCACGCGCCATATGGTGTGGCCAAAAAAATTTTTTTTCAACAAAAAACAAAGTTAAAAGTCAAGTATTTTAGTGTACATACATCTGATGGTGATGGTTTTCAATAAAACTGGATTTGAAAGTTGGATAGAAGATCTGTGTTTTTCCCTCAGCTTTCAAAATGCTCTTTCACCCCATCCGCACGGTGGAGGACATCCGACCCTCCAGCAGAAGGCCTGGCCGCACCACGAGACCGCACGAGCAGCTGGCTTTGCTCTGCTCAGGCCTGTGAAGTACATAGGTCTAGTACTGCTGCTGCTGCTCAGTCGCTTCAGTCGTGTCCGGCTCTGTGCGACCCCATAGACGGCAGCCCACCAGGCTCCCCCGTCCCTGGGATTCTCCAGGCAAGAACACTGGAGTGGGTTGCCATTTCCTCCTCCAGTGCAGGAAAGTGAAAAAAGAAAGTGAAGTCGAGCAACCCCTTGAACTGCAGCCTACCAGGCTCCTCCATCCATGGGATTTTCCAGGCAAGAGTCCTGGAGTGGGGTGCCACTGCCATGTGAGCCTAACCCATACTTCATAAAAGGTCACTTTTCGTCTGTTTCACAATGTTACTACATTTACCCTCTGTCCGTCTTAAGGATGACATAAACTCTTGGCTTTGCCTCTGAAACCTCTTTGGCATTACCCATCTCCAGTCTGAAGGACAAAAATCCCAAGACTGCTCTTTTTATTTAACGTCAATGATACATTTTCAAAAGACCTTTCCAGCTCACACCAGGAAAGATCTCTGCTATTCCAAACACTTTAAAAATTAGTCAGCTTCTTTTGGGGGAAGAAAAGACTCCTTGCTTATTCTGAGAAGGCATGCCAAAATATGACACTGAGATTATCTGTCAGTTCAGTTCAGCTGATGTATCTCTGTCGATTGCAAACTACACGGTTCATTTCTCTGACGCGATATGCCTTTCATCAGATCTCTTGGCGGCTTTCTATAGAGGATATACCACAATCCTCAGGGACTCACTGACTTAAAAAAATGGAGATTTTTTATTCACATATTCTATTATAGTATAAACTGTAATGGACATTTTTTTCCTCCCAAGCCCTTGTTTTCTGTATGTTTCTTTAAATGCAGGAATCTGTAGAAAGCAGAAAGTGTCTGCACAGTAATGTTTCACCCAATTCATCATATTTCCACTGCCTGTGCTAAACCATGAGGCAATTTAGCTCAGAATCCATGGAATGGTTGAAAACTGTGAATGTTCTCCTGGGTTTCATTATTGAAGAATAAAGGGCCATCAAAGGAAAACAAAGATGGGGGAAAATATCTCTGAGTAACAAAAACACTTTCTATATGAAAACATCCATTAATAAGAAATAAATGACTTTAAAATATTTACAAATAAGATGCCCCAACTTTCCCCCAAGTCCCTTAAAATTAAGTTACTTCTGTGATGAAGCAGGTCCACCTATATTATTTTCCAGTATTAAATATTATACAAATACACGTGCTAAAATACTCTTTAACAACAACAACAAAGACTTAGAAATGTCTGAAACATTAAAGGACCATTAATAAATTACTTTTCCAAACTATATATAGCTCTTTTAAGAAGTAACTTTGCCAGCTTTTACTCTGAAAGATTTTACATAAAAATAACAATACAGTATTTTTTGTAGCCAGAAGGATATTTATACCATATGATATTTTTAATATCACTCTTTACTTCACCTCCATTATTTTTTTTGGCTTCTATTTATCAGCAGTCTAAAATAAAAACACGAATATACAGAGTTTACACAAAATGAGATACTATTTGGTGATCATATTTTAACATTACCTTTCTACACCATTTGCCTCTGGATTTCCCATAAAAAATCTTTTGCTTTGAAAATCTTCATCTTTGCCAAAATACAGTTTCTAGAGCTTTGAGACGCTGTCACGCTAATACAATCGCGAAATGAAATGGCACGGAGAAGCTGGGGGATACGGGAGAGTAGGTATCAGGACCAGATCCTGTTACGTTTCAGGACCAGATCATTGTTTCTAGGAGGTAATCCATACATTTTTAATTCTTTCAGTGTTCTTGAGCAATGTAAAAAGAACCATTCCTAACCCAGTTCAACCTCTTGTCACAGGAGTAGCATTAATTTTACTGTGCAAGAGACACTGGTTACTCTGTTATCTTTTGGGTTAATGCTTATTGAACGGCAGAGTATAATTTATGTCTTTCTCTTTGATAATGAACACCCAGTTCCCTTCATGGCTCGGAACAGGTAATATCCCTTAAATTCAAGGCTGTAGACAACATACAGATGAGTGAATGGCTTTTCATACTGTGACAGTTAATCTTCATTAAATTATAGTGTTTCAGTAATTCAGAGTGATTTTAATGATCCTGTTTGACATCAATGCCTGTGTTACAAGTGCACTTCAATGGGAAAAGAATTTCCTAAAACTTCAGCCTTCAGGCTAAATGAGTTCAGGTTTAGAAAAATCATTTGTAGATCATGTTTATTCTTCCACAAATCACAAAATGAGCAGTATCCACAAGAAAGGCTCCCAATAAATCATATGGCATTTTTGTCTAAGGTAGAACACATTTCAAAAACCCAAAGTGAATTAATATATAAACAGAAAAACTAAAGCATTGAACCCTTAAAGTATGCAACACTATGGTTTTACCTCAAAGCAGGAGTTTATAATGAATATAAGTAATTGATTCCTAAACCTATTTCTGTGCAAATACAAACCATAGAAGTTCAACAAATTTCAGAAAGGAGGGAGCTAAAATTCATAAAATAAATTAAATTCACATGTATAAATGATCATATTAAAAGTGCTAAAAAATAAATATTAATGAAATAATAGCAAAAAGACAAAAAAAAAGCCTGTAATAAACCCCAGAAAAAGGGTAACAGAAAAGAAGAAATAAAAAGAATCTATAGGCTCTATTATCTCTGCTTTATACATTTTCATAACTATTTAGAGGGTCAAGAAAAAAACCTTTCATCTTTCAGACTTGACACAGCAATATAGGACTTACTGAAACTTTTCTTACAGTGTTGGCTAAGGAAATAATTCCATTCTCAGGGCAGAAGACCTAAATAGTGTTTTGTCCAGAGAAGACATACATATCCAACAGGCACGTGAAAATATGCTCAACATTGCTCATTATAAGACCCATGCAAATCACAGCTACAAAAAAGAACTACTTCACACCAGACCCGATGGGCAGAATCAAAAAGTTTAGAAACAACAAATGCTGGATAGAACATGGAGAAAAGGGAACCTACACAGACTCTTGGGTGTCTGAGCACGTGCATGCGTGCTAAGTCGCTCCAGTGCTGTCGGCCTCTTTGGAAACACGTGGACTGTAGCTTACCAGGCTCCGCTGTCCATGAGATTTTCCAGGCAAGAATACTGAAGGGGGATGTCACGCCCTCCTTCAGGGCATCCTCTGGGCCAAGGGGTCAAACCTGCATCTCTTATGTCTTGTACATTGGTAGCTAGGTTCTTTATCAGTATCGCCACCTGGGAAGGGCCTGTTTAAGCAGCTTCCACGCTTATTCACAAACCCAGAACGCCAGAACGTCAGGGTGCCTTTGCCTAGCAAACCTGAGTTGTGTCTGAAGCACTGCTGCCGCCTTGTGGACAGATTTTGTAACAACACCTTGAGACCCCTGCCTAAGGGCACTTCACGCAAGCCAGTCGCCCAGGGCTGCCCATGAAATCTACCCTTAGAAATGCCCTGGGGTGAGCTTTTCCGGTGATCCACTACTTAGAATCTGCCTGCGAAAGTTGGGAACATGGGTTCGATCCCTTCCCGAGGAGGATCCCTCACGCCTCGGGACGAAAAAGCCTTTAAGCCACAACTACTGATCCCTCAATCTGCAAGAATTTAAGACCGCCAGCTCGGAACCAGGGTTAGCCAGCAAAAGATACCGCTGCAAAGAAAAGCCCAAAGGACCACAGCTCCGCTCTGCGCATCTAGAGAAGGCCGGCGAGCAACAATAAAAACCCACGACCACTACGAATAAAAATAAACAAAAAATCTTCACTAAAAGACGAAAAGACCTGGGATAGTCGTTCACAGCAGGAATCAAATCAGGGCCGCCCCTCCACCAGTCAGTTTCAATCGGGACGTATTTTTCCCACCCTGTATGAAAGGAACATAACCAGGAGAAACTGCTTCACGTGGCTGTATGCCGGCAAAGCCATCCTCACATACACCCAGGAATCACTGCACACCACTCCCAGTGGCGCGCGTCAGGAAGGCTGCGCACCAGAAATCCAGGAGAAATCTCAAAGGAGAAAAAGAACCCCCGACAATTCCGGGGGGAATGTAAACTACCACCGCCGGCTTTTCTTTAGAATCGCCCCAGCTTCCTGGGACACCGCCGTCCGCATGGAGGTTTGGCTGGAGTTCAAATGACTCTTGCGGGTGGAAGGTCACGTGGAAGTGCCAGTGACAAACTTGTGGTGTCTCTGTAAGCACATGCCACCCCCAGGAACACGCCTGGCCCTCAGGCTCACGGTGCCTAGGGAACCTGCCTTGGGATTGGGGAAGTGCTGCCGCCTTGTGGGCACGTTCTGTAACTACAACTAGAAACACCCGCCTTAGGGCACTTCAGACTGGCTAGTCCCCACGGGGCCACAGATAAAATCCACTCTTTAGAAACGGCCTGGAGTGGCCTTTTCCGGTGATCCACGATTTAAAGTCTTCCCGACAAACTTGACGTCCCTTCCCCAGGAAGAACCTACACACCTCGGGGCAAGAGAGCCCCTGAACCACAACTACTGATCCCTCGCTCCACAACAGCTGAAGCCCGCCGCCAGCCAAGGGCCGGAACTCCGGAACTCCACAGCAAAAGAAGCCACGGCAATACCAAGCTCAAAAAGACTATAGCCCCGCTCTGAGCATCTCGAGAAGGGCGGTATGCACCAAAAAGACTCGGGACAACCAGGAGGAAAAATAAAGAAATAAACTAAAAATCTTTACTAAAAGAAGAAGAGCCCCAGGTAGTCATTCACAACAGGATTCAAAAAAGGGCCACCCCTCCACAAGCCAGTTACAATCAGGACATTTTCCCCCACCCTCTATACAAAGGAACATAATCTGGAAAAACTGCTTCATGAGCCTATATGACAGCAATGCCATACACACAGACACCCAGGAATCACAGCACACCACTCCCAGTGGCACACAGCAGGATGGCTTCACACCAGAATTCCTTGAGAGATCTACTAGAAAACAGAACCTCCGACACTTCTGGGGGGAATGTAAACTACCACAACGGGATGGAGAACACCGTGGACGCTTCTTAAACATCAATGAACTGAGGGACCAGACGATCGAGCAACCCCACTCCTGCACCAGCATCGGCAGGAAACAGTCATTCAAAAAGCCTCATGCATTTTGATGCTCACTGCAGCACCCTTCAAAAGAGCCGAGGTGAGGAGGGAACCAAAAGTCCATCCAAAGATGAATGAAGAAAGCAGATGTGGTACAAAACATAGTGAGATAGTGCCCAGGCTTTAAAAAAGATCTCATGACACACGCAGAAACAAGGACGGACCTACGGATGGTCCGAAGAAGTGAAGTCAGACAGACAAGGCTAAATGGCATCTGCCAGCACCTACCTGGCAAGTCTAAAGTGGACACAAGTGAATCAACAGACTGCCACCCATAGAAAAACACCACTGCTGACCAAAGGGAAAGGTACTGTCCAGAGTAAAGACAGAGGATGCTATATATTTAGATAGATAGATGCACCCTAATAAGTACATAAACAAGTATATGTACACAGTGTCTGCCTACATATAGATACAGATATAAAAACATGTAGATATACATGTATCTATGAAACAGATATTTAACTCTTACTCTTGTTGCTGTTGTTTAGTCACTCAGTTCTGTGCACCCTTTCACCGACTTCATGGACTATGGGCCCCCAGGCTCCACTGATCATAAGACGTCCCGGGCAAGAATACCGCTGTGGCTTGCTGCTTCCCTCAACAGATCTTTCACCCCAGGGAGCGAACCCGAATCACCTGCCTTTCAGATGGATTCTTTACCAAGAGCCACCAGGCAACCACTGTAGATCACACTGAATTGGAAATAACACTCTGAAATAACATGTATGGGAAAAGAATCCGAGGAAGAATTGATGGATTGAATGGATTTCGCTGCCAGATATGGAAACCACACACAGTACTCTAAATCATGTACATTCCCAGGAATGAAAATCAAATTAAAAAAAAAAAAAAAACAGAAAAAAATGCCTATTCTACTTTTTCAGACCTCGGGATCTCGACTCTTTTCACATCACAGCTGTCTGATGGGGGTGGATCCCAAGGCTGGACTGTCCTGGGGCTGATGGAGCCAAGAGGATGCAGCCCCAGGGGCAGGGGGAACACCCTCGGACCAGCAGTGTCTCTGGCCCCTGAAAGTACGCCCCCTCACCATGTCCATGCCGGCTCACTTATAGCCAAACCGAGCCCCCTATACATGGAGCAGTCGACTGTCTCGACTTAACGAGCTGGGAAATTATCCTGGTGTCTAGGTTATCTGGGTTGTGGTTCCCACTTGCGGGCTTTAACTTTAGAGTTGCCCCAGCCTCCTGGGAACCCCTGTCGGCATGCTGGCTTTGCTGGAGTTCAAATGACTCTCGTGGGTAGAGGGTCACGTGGAAGTGCTAGTTACAAACTTTTGGTGTCTCTGTAAGCACATGCCACCCCCCTGGAAAACGCCTCGCACTCAGCCTCACGATGCCTAGGGAATCTGCCTTGGGATTGGGGAAGTGCTGCCGCTTTGTGGACACTTTCTGTAACTACAACTAGAAACACCCGCCTCGGGCACGACTGAGCGACTTCCCTTTCACTTTTCACTTTCATGCATTGGAGAAGGAAATGGCAACCCACTCCAGTGTTCTTGCCTGGAGAATCCCAGGGACAGAGGAGCCTAGTGGCCTGCCGTCTATGGGGTCGCACAGAGTCGGACACGACTGAAGCGACTTAGCAGCAGCAGCAGCAAGGGCACTTCAGACTCGCCAGTGGCATAGGGCCACAGATACAATCCACTCTTCAGAAGCGTCCTGGGGTGGGGCTTTGCGATGATCCACTGCTTAGAATCTGCCTGCCAAAGTAGGAGACACGGGTTCGATCCCTTCCCCAGGAGAACTCCACAGTCCTCAAGGCAAGAAACCCACTGAGCCTCAATTACTGATGCCTCTCTCCCTAGCAGCTGAAGCCCAACAGGCGACAGCCGGGACTCCGCAGCAAAAGAAGCCACCACAATACCAAGCCCCAAAGGACTGTAGCCCTACTCTGAGCATCTAGAGAAGGCCAGAGTGCACCAAAAAGACCCGGGACGACCAGGAGGAAAAAAAAAAAAAACAACCTAAAATCTTAACTAAGAGAAGAAGAGCCCTGGGGAGGTCATTCACAACAGGATTCAAAACAGGGCCGCCCCTCCACAAGCCAGGTACACTGGGTACAGTTTCCCCCCCGCCCTGTATGCAGTGGAATGTAACCTGGAAAAACTGCCTCACTTGGCTGTATGACAGCAATGCCATGCACACACACACCCAGGAATCACTGCACACCACTCCCAGCGGTGCACAGCAAGACGGTTACACAGAAATCCTGAAGAGAATTAATTCAGAGGAAAAAGAACTTCCGACACATCTGGGGGGAATGTAAACTACCACAGCCAGGATGGAGAACACTGCGGACGTTTCTTAAACACGGAAGAACTGAGGGACCCCACTCCTGCACCAGCATCGACAGGAAACAGTCATTCAAAAAGCCTCAAACATTTTGATGTTCACTGTGGCACCTGTCAAGAGCAGAGGTGAGGAGGGAACCAAAAGTCCATCCAAAGATGAACGGAGAAAGCCGACGTGGTACAAAACATACTGAAATGGTGTTCAAGTTTTAAAAGAAAAGTCTCAGGACACACACAGAAACAAAGACGGACCTACAGATGGTCCGAAGAAGTGAAGTCAGACAGACAAGGCTAAATGGCATCTGCCAGCACCTACCTGGCAAGTCTAAAGTGGACACAAGTGGATCAACAGACTGCCACCCATAGAAGAACACCACTGCTGACCGAAGGGAAAGGTGCTGTCCAGAGCAAAGACAGAGGATGCTATATGCATACAGATGCGCCTTAATATGGACATAAACGTGTATGTACACACTGCCTACATATACATACAGATATAAAAACATAGATATACACGTATCTATGAAACAGATATTTAACTCCCACTCTTGTTGTTGCTGCTGTTGTTTAGTCATCCAGTTCTGTGCACACGCTTTCACCGACTCCATGGACTACGGGCCCCCAGGCTCCACTGATCATAAGATGTCCCAGGCAAGAATACCGCTGTGGCTCACCACTTCCCTCAACAGAAGATCTTTCACCCTGGGGATGGAACCTGAATCTTCTGCCTTGCAGATGGATTCTTTACCAAGAGCCACCAGGGAACCACTGTAGATCACACTGAATTGGAAATAACACTGAAATAACCCACATGGGAGAAGAATCTGAGAAGGAACTGACGTGTGTATCAGGTGAATGGATTCATGGTGCCGGATGCCGAAAGCAAACACAGTGAGCATGGTAAATCATCTGCACTCCCACAGCGATGAAAATCGAATTTAAAAAAAACACGGAGAAAATGCCTGTCCTACTCTTTCAGGCCTCAGGACCTCGGCTCTTTTCACATCACGGCAGTCTGATCAGGCTGGATCCCAAGGCTGGACTGTCCTGGGGCTGGCTGGTGGAGCTAAGAGATTGCGGCAGCAGTGCAGAACCCCCAAGGACCAGCAGTGTCTCCTGCCCCTGGAAGGCACCCCCATCACCGTGTCCATGCAGGTTTACTTATGGCCACACTGAGCTCCCTGCACAAGGAGCGGTCGACTGTCTCACTAAGGACTCGGGAAAAGTAGCCTGGTGTCCAGATTGCCTGGGTTGTGGTTCCTACTTGCTGGCTTTTCTTTAGAGTCGCCCCAGTTTCCTGGGGCACCCCTCATGGCATGGAGGTTTGGCTGGAGTTCAAGTGACTCTTGTGGGTGGAGGGTCACGTGCAAGTGGTAGTGACAAAATTCTGGTGTCTCTGTAATCACATGTCACCTGGGAACAGACTCAGTGCCCAGCGAACGTGCCTTGGCAATAGGCAGGTGCTGCCTCCTTGTGGACACGTTCTGTAACTACAACTAGAAACCCCCTGCCTAAGGGCACTTCAGACTCGCCAGTCCAACAGGGCCACAGATAAAATCCACTCTTTAAAAATGCCTTGGGGTGGCCTTTTCCCAGTGATCCACTGCTTAGAATCTGCCTGCCAAAGTAGGAAACACGGGCTCGATCCCTTGTCCAGGAGGATCCCCATGCCTCAAGGCAAGAAGCCCTGGGGCCTCAATTACTGATGCCTCTCTCCCCAGCAGCTGAAGCCCGCTAGCTGAGAGTCAGGACTCCGCAGCAAAAGAAGCCATCACAATACCAACCCCAAAAGGACCGTAGCCCAGCTCTGAGCATCTAGAGAAGGGTGGTGTGCACCAAAAAGACCCAGGACAACCAGGAGGAAAAATAAAGAAATAAACTAAAAATCTTTACTAAAAGAAGAGCCCTGGGATAATCATTCACAACAAGATTCAAAACAGGGCCGCCCCTCCACAAGCCAGTTACAATCGGGACATTTTTCCCCATTCTGTATGCAAAGGAACATAACCCGGAAAAACTGCTTCACGTGGCTGTATGACAGGAATGCCATCCACATGTACACCCAGGAATCACTGCACACCACTGCCAGTGGCACCCGTCAAGACGGCTACACACCAGAAATCCTGGAGACATCTCAGAGAACAAAGAACCTCCGACACGTCTAGGGGGAATGGGAACTACCACACCGGGATGGACAGCGCCCTGGGCATTTCTTAAACAGAGTGAAGATGAAGGCTGCTGTACATAGATACAAGCGAACACATACACATATAAAATGGTACAGGCTAGCACTTTCTTGCTAACTCTAAAGTGGACACAAATGTATCAAGGTACCTTACTCAAACAGACTTGCACCCCTATAAAAAAAACACTACTGCCTACCAGAGGTAAAGTTTGTGTCCAAAGTAAAGAAGGACAGTGCTATTTCTAAATACACACTAATACGTATATATGCAGGAGAAGGCAATGGCACCCCACTCCAGTACTCTTGCCTGGAAAATCCCATGGACGGAGGAGCCTGGTGGGCTGCAGTCCGTGGTGTCTCGAAGAGTAGGACACGACTGAGCAACTTCACTTTCACTTTTCACTTTCATGCACTGGAGAAGGAAATGGCAACCCACTCCAGTGTTCTTGCCTGGAGAATCCCAGGGACGGGGGAGCCTGGTGGGCTGCCGTCTATGGGGTCGCACAGAGTCGGACACGACTGAAGCGATTTAGCAGCAGCAGCATATATATATATAAATGCATGTTTATGTACATATATTTCTATGTGAGGTATGTGGTAGACGGGCTCCAGGTTGAACATTTATAATCAGCCAGGCTCCTCTTTGGCTTCCCTAGTGGCCCAGATGGTATAGTATCTGCCCTCAATGGGGAAGACCTGGGTGTGATCCATGGATTGGGAAGATCCCCTGGAGATACTGGCATGACAACCCACTCCAGCATTCTTGCCTGGAGAATCCCCTTGGACAGAGGAGCCTGGCGGCCACAGTTCCTAAGGTCACGAAGTGTCCAGCACAACTGAACAACCAAGCACACCCAGCAGAGGCTCCTCTTTGCATTTCCTGAGGCTGGAGACAGGCGGGCTCCCGGTTCTAAATTCACCATCAAACAGCCTCCTCCCAGAAACCGTCACTTCAAGATCCATCGTGGCTCAGGGGTGCATGGGCACCCCAGGGGCGGGTCCCAGGTTAGATCACGTGTGGTAATAGAAACCAGATCATTGGCCTGAAGGAAGACACAGACCTGGAAGTACTGACCTATATAAATGACTTAACGGCCTCTTTACTGAGCTCCTCCTCACTGGTGGGACACACACACACACACACACACACACACACACTCCCTTTCTCCAGGCATGTGCATCTCTGCATTGCTTCCATCTCAACTAAACAAACTATTTCTCTATGCGGTCTCCCACTTGTTGTGCTATATCTGTAATAATAAACTTTCTGTACGTGCCTTTACAGCTTTTGCCTCGGTGATAAATGCATTTTTAACTGGTGGTAAAGATCCAGGGAAAATTAGCTTCTAGCCTCTAGCCTTTGCTGGTTTGGTGGCTAGGATTCCTGGTTTTCATGCAGGCTACCCAGATTCTTCCTGGGCATGGAATTAAGATCTCATTTCATGCCACTGCTCACTGCTGCCTGGCCAAGATCATATGTATATATCATATGTATATATAGACACACACACATATATAAGCATATAAATATATATGTATCTATTAAACAGATACTTAAACAAGACCTATTGTTGTTGGTGAGGTTGGTGTTGTTCTTATTTAGTTACCAAGTACTGTGGACTCTTTTTACGACTCCATGGATTATAGGCCCCCAGGCTCCACTGACCGTAAGATTTCCCAGGCAAGAATACTGGAGTGGGTTGCAATTTCCCTAGTCAGGTGACCTTTCCACTTAGGGATCGAACCAGAATCTCCTGCCTTGCAGATGGATTCTTTACCCCTGAGCCATCAGTGGTAGTGGAGGCTAGTCTAGATCACACTGAATTTGAAATAACACTCTGAAACAACCTGTATGAGAGAGGAATCTGAGAAGGAACACATGTATGTATCAGTTTAACAGACTCACGTTGACATACACCGAACACAAACACAGCACTGTAAATCATCTACACTCCCACACAATATATAAATCAAATTTAAAAAATAATGGATGAAATGCCTACTATACTCTTTTCAACCCTCAGGGACCTAGGCTCTTTTCACCTCACAGCAGTCTGCAGTCTGATCAGGCTGGATCCCAAGGCTGGACTGTCCTGGGGCCTATGGAGCTAAGAGATTGCAGCAGCAGCGGGGAACCCCCTACGACCAGGAGTATCTCCTGCCCCTGGAAGGCACCCCCATCACCATGTCCATGCAGGCTTACTTATGGCCAAACTGAGCCCCCTGTGCAAGGGTTGGTGGATACTCTTGGCTTAAAGAACCTGGAAAATTCCCCTGGTGTCCCGGTCTCCCGCGGTTGCGATTCCCACGTTCAGCTTTCCTTTATAGGAGTCACCCCAACTACCTGAGACAGCACTCTGCATGGACGTTTGGCTAGAGTTCAAATTACTCTTGCGGGAGAAGGGTAAGTGGGAAGTGGTATAGAGAGACAAACTTCTGGGGTCTTTTCCAGCGCACACCACCCTCGTTTACAAACTCCAGAAGGCATCCTTCCCTCAGGATCCCGGTGCCAAGGGAACCTGATACACCGTTGGAGAAGTGCTGCCGCCTTGAGGACACATCCTGTAACTACAACTTGAAACCTCCGCCTAAGGACACTTCATATTCCGCAGGCTGGCAAAGTGGCAAATAAAACCTACCCTATAGAAATGCCCTTGATAGGCTTTGCTGGTGGTCTAGTGTTTACAATCTGCTTGCCAATGTAGAAGACACTAGTTCGATCCTTTCCCCAGGACAATCCCACATGCCTGGGGGCAAGTAAGCCCTTGAGCCACAACTACTGATCCCTGGGTCAGCAACAGCTGAAAACACCAGCCTAGAGCTGGGGCTTCACAGCAAGAGAAACCACCTCAATGACAAGCCCAAAAGGACCTCAGTCCCTTCTCCGCATCTAGAGTAGGTCAGCATGAAGCAATGAAGACCAAGGACAACCAGTAATATAAATAAATTAAATAAATATTTAATAAAAGCAAAAGACTCTTCCTCTGTCCATGGAATTCTCCAGGCCAGAATACTGCAGTGGGTAGCTGTTCTCTTCTCCAGGGGATCTTCCTGACCCAAGGATAGAAACCAGCTCTCCTGCATTGCAGGCAGATTCTTTACCCAGCTGAGCCACCAGGGAAGCCCAAGAACACTGGCGTAGGTAGCCTATCCCTTCTCCAGCAGATCTTCCTGACCCGGGATTCAAACCAGGATCTCCTGCATTGCATGCAGATTCTTTACCAGCTGAGCTACCACGGAAGCCCAAATAAATAAACGAATCTTTATGAAAAGCAGAAGAGTCCTGGGGTAGTCAGTCACAACAGGATTCAAAACAGGGCAAACCCTCCAGCAGCCAGTGTAATTGGGACATTTTACCCATGCTTTATAGAAAGAAAGTAACCAGAAAAAGCTCCTTGACATCGCTATATAAGAGCAATGCCATCCACAAACACACCTAAAGAATCACTTCACACCAGCCCCAATGGCCAGCATCAAGAGGGCTACACACCATAAATCTGGAAGAGAACTTGGGGAAAGAAGAACCACCCACACATCTGGGGGAGAGGTAAATTGCCAGAGCCAGGATGGAGAACACCTTGGAGGTTCCTTAAAAACCAAAAAATTCAGATGTTTCAGCAGCCCCACTTCTAGACTAGCATCGGCAGGAAGCAGTCATTCAAAAAGCTTCAAGCACCTTTACATACACTGCAGTGCCCTTCAAAAGAGCCGAGGTGAGGAGGCCACCTAAGGTCCATCCAAAGATGAATGGAGAAAGCAGACGTGGTACCAGAGCATAGTGAAATGGTGCTCAGGCTTTAAAGAACAAGGTCTCAATGCAGACACAGAAAAAAGGATGGACCTACACATGGTCCGAAGAAGAGAAGTCAGACAAGACAAGGCTAAATGTCATCTGCCAGCACTTAACTCACAAGTCTAAAGAAAGCAAGTCAAGTCGCTCAGTCATGTCTGACCCTTTGTGACCCCATGGACTGTAGCCTACCAGGCTCCTCCATCCATGGGATTCTCCAGGCGAGAATACTGGAGTGGGTTGCCATTTCCTACTCCAGGGGATCTTTCCAACCCAGGGATCAAACCTGGGTTTTCTGCATTGCTGGCAGATGCTTTACCCTCTGAGCCACCAGGGAAGCCCTAGGCAAGTCTAAATGGATACAAATGAATCAACAGACCAGCACCCATAGAAAAAACACCACTGCTGACCAAAGGGAAAGGTCGTGTCCAGAGTAAAGACAGAAGATGATATATATAGATACACCCTAATATTTCATAAACGTGTTTATGTACACAATGTCGACATAGATATAAATACAGATACAAAAACTTATAGATATACATGTATCTATGAAACAGATATTTAACTTCTACTCTTGTTGGTGATGTTGTTGTTGCCGCCGTTGTTTAGTTACCCAGTTCTGTGCACCCTTTTATGGATTCCAGGGACTATACAGCCCCCAGGCTCCACTGAACATACACTTCTCAGGATAGAATGTTGCTGTGGGTCACTGTTTCCCTCAACAGATTTCCATCCCCAGGGACTGAACCCGAATCTCCTGCCTTGCAGATGGATTCTTTACCAAGAGTCACCACAGAACTACTGTGGATCACACTGAATTTAAAATAACACTCTGAAACAACTTATAAGGGAAAAGATTCTGAGAAGAAATTGATCTGTGTATCAGCTGAATAAATTCATGTTGCTGGTCGCCAAACGCAAACAGTACCGTAAATCATCTACACTCCCATAGGAATGAAAATCAAAATTGAAAAAAAGAAAGAAAATGCAGACTAAAATGCCTACTATCCTCTTTTCAGACCTCGGGATCTCGGCTCTTTTCACATCACAGGCAGACTGGACTGTCCTGGGGCTGGCTGATGGAGCTAAGAGGATGCAGCCGCAGTGGGGAACCCACCAGGAGGAGGAGTGTCTCCTGCCCCTGGAAGGCACCCCCATCACCATCTCCACGCGGGCTTGCTGCTGCTGCTGCTGCTAAGTCGCCTCAGTCGTGTCCGACTCTGTGCGACCCATAGAGGGCAGCCCACTAGGCTCCTCTGTCCCTGGTTTTCTCCAGGCAAGAACACTGGAGTGGGTTGCCATTTCCTTCTCCAATGCATGAAAGTGAAAAGTAAAAGTGAAGTCGCTCAGTCGTGCCCTACTCTTAGAGACCCCATGGACTGGAGCCTACCAGGCTCCTCCATTCATGGGATTTGCCAGGCAAGAGTACTGGAGTGGGGTGCCATTGCCTCCACGCGGGCTTACCTACGTCTAAACCAAGCCCCCCTGCAAAAGGAGGGCTCGACTCTCTCGGCTTAAAGAGCCAGGAAAATTCCCCTGCTGTCCTGAGCGGTGGTTCCCACTTGCCGGTTTTCTTTAGAGTCGCCCCACTTTCCTGGGACACTACTGTCTGCATGAAGGCTTGGCTGGAGTTCAAGTTACACTAGCGGGTGAATGGTCAGAAGGAAGTAGTAACGAGAAACTCCTGGTGTCTCTTTAAGCACATGCTACCACCCTGGCACGTGCTTTGCCCTATCTCGCAGTGCCTAGGGAACCGGACTCGGGAATGGAACAGTGCTGCCATCTTGTGGACACATTCTGTAACTACAACTTGAATACCCAGCCAACTTCAGTTCAGTTCAGTTCAGTCGCTCAGTCGTTGTCCGACTCTTTGCGACCGCATGAATCACAGCACGCCAGGCCTCCCTGTCCATCACCAACTCCCAGAGTTCACTCAGACTCATGTCCATCGAGTCGGTGATGCCATCCAGCCATCTCATCCTCTGTCGTCCCCTTTTCCTCCTGCCCCCAATCCCTCCCAGCATCAGAGTCTATTCCAATGAGTCAACTCTTCACGTGAGGTGGTCAAAGTACTGGAGTTTCAGCTTTAGCATCGGTCCTTCCAATGAACACCCAGGACTGATCTCCTTTAGAATGGACTGGTTGGATCTCCTTGCACTGCAAGGGACTCTCAAGAGTCTTCTCCAACACCACAGCTCAAAAGCATCAATTCTTTGGCACTCAGCTTTCTTCACAGTCCAACTCTCACATCCATACATTACCACTGGAAAAACCATAGCCTTGACTAGACAGACCTTTGTTGGCAAAGTAATGTCTCTGCTTTTCAATATGCTATCTAGGTTGGTCATAACTTTCCTTCCAAGGAGTAAGCGTCTTTTAATTTCATGGCTGCAATCACCATCTGCAGTGATTTTGGAGCCCAAAAAAGAAAGTCTGACACTGTTTGCACTGTTTCCCCATCTATTTCCCATGAAGTGATGGGACTGGATGCCATGATCTTAGTTTTCTAAATGTTGAGCTTTAAGCCAACTTTTTCACTCTCCTCTTTCACTTTCATCAAGAGGCTTTTTAGTTCTTCTCCACTTTCTGCCATAAGGGTGGTGTCATCTGCATATCTGAGGTTATTGATATTTCTCCCAGCCATCTTGATTCCAGCTTGTGCTTCTTCCAGCCCAGCGTTTCTCATGATGTACTCTGCATATAAGTTAAATAAACAGGGTGACAATATATAGCCTTGACCTACTCCTTTTCCTATTTGGAACCAGTCTGTTGTTCCATGTCCAGTTCTAACTGTTGCTTCCTGACCTGCATACAGGTTTCTCAAGAGGCAGGTCAGGTGGTCTGGTATTCCCATCTCTTTCAGAATTTTCCACAGTTTCTGGTGATCCATACAGTCAAAGGCTTTGGCATAGTCAATAAAGCAGAAATAGGTGTTTTTCTGGAACTCTCTTGCTTTTTTGATGATCCAGTGGATGTTGGCAATTTGACCTCTGGTTCCTCTGCCTTTTCTAAAACCAGCTTGAACATCTGGAAGTTCACGCATGGTTCATGTATTGCTGAAGCCTGGCTTGGAGAATTTTGAGCATTACTTTACTAGTGTGTGAGATGAGTGCAATTGTGCAGTAGTTTGAGCATTCTTTGGCATTGCCTTTCTTTGGGATTGGAATGAAAACTGACCTTTTCCAGTCCTGTGGCCACTGCTGAGTTTTCCAAATTTGCTGGCATATTGAGTGCAGCACTTTCACAGCCTCATCTTTCAGGATTTGAAATAGCTCAACTGGAATTCCATCACCTCCACTAGCTTTGTTTGTAGTGATGCTTTCTAAGGCCCACTTGACTTCACATTCCAGGATGTCTGGCTCTAGGTCAGTGATCACACCATTGTGATTATCTGGGTCGTGAAGATCTTTTTTGTACAGTTCTTCTGTGTATTCCTGCCACCTCTTCTTAATATCTTCTGCTTCTGTTAGGTCCATACCATTTCTCTCCTTTATCGAGCCCATCTTTGCATGAAATGTTCCCTTGGTATCTCTGATTTTCTTGACGAGATCTCTAGTCTTTCCCATTCTGTTGTTTTCCTTTTGTTTCTTTGCACTGATCCCTGAGGAAGGCTTTCTTATCTCTTCTTGCTGTTCTTTGGAACTCTGCATTCAGATGCACATATCTTTCCTTTTCTCCTTTGCTTTTCGCTTCTCTTCTTTTCACAGCTATTTGTAAGGCCTCCTCAGACAGTCATTTTGCTTTTTTGCATTTCTTTTCCATGAGGATGGTCTTGATCCCTGTCTCCTGTACAATGTCACAAACCTCAGTCCATAGCTCATCAGGCACTCTATCTATCAGATCTAGGCCCTTAAATCTATTTCTCACTTCCACTGTATAATCATAAGAGATTTGATTTAGGTCATACCTGAATGGTCTAGTGGTTTTCCCTACTTTCTTCAATTTAGATCTGAATTTGGCAATAAGGAATTCATGATCTGAGCCACAGTCAGCTCCTGGTCTTATTTTTGTTGACTGTATAGAGCTTCTCCATCTTTGGCTGCAAAGAACAGAATCAATCTGATTTTGGTGTTGACCATCTGGTGATGTCCACATGTAGAGTCTTCTCTTGTGTTATTGGAAGAGGGTGTTTGCTATGACCAATGCACCGGTCCTGTAGGACTGCAAACAAAATCTACCCTCTAGAAATGCCCTGGTTCCAAACTGGGAAAGGAGTACATCAAGGATGTATATTGTCACCCTGCTTATTTAACTTATATGCAGAGTATATCATATGAAATGCTGGGCTAGATGAAGCACAAGCTGGAATCAAGATTGCCAGGAGAAATATCAATAACCTCAGACATGCAGATGACATCACCCTTATGACAGAAAGTGAAGAACTAAATAGCCTCTCGATAAAAGTGAAAGAGGAGAGTGAAAAAGCTGGCTTAAAACTCGACCTTCAAAAAACTAAGATCATGGCATCCGGTCCCATCACTTCATGGCAAATAGATGGGGAAACATTAGAAACAGTGAGAGACTTTATTTTGGGGGGCTCCAAAATCACCACAGATGGTGACTGAAGCCATGAAATTAAAAGATGCTTGCTCCTTGGAAAAAAAGCTATGACAAACCTAGACAGCATATTAAAATGCACAGACATAACTTTGCTGAAAAAGATCCATCTGGTCAAAGCTATGGTTTTTCCAGTAGTCATGTATGCATGTGAGAGTTGGACCATAAATAAAGCTGAGTGCCAAAGAATTGATGCTTTTGAACTGTGGTGTTGGAGAAGACTTCTGAGAGTCCCGTGGACGGCAAGGAAATCCAACCAGTCCATCCTAAAGGAAATCAGTCCTGGGTGTTCTTTGGAAGGACTGATGCTGAAGCTGAAGCTCCAATACTTTGACCACCTGATGAAAAGAACTGAGTCCTTAGAGAAGACCCTGATGCTGGGAAAGATTGGGGGCAGGAGGAGAAGGGGACGATAGAGCATGAGATAGTTGGATGGCATCACCAGCTCGATGTACATGAATTTGAGCAAGCTCCGGGAGTTGGTGATGGACAAGCAAGTCTGGTGTGCTGCAGTCCATGGGGTCACAAAGAGTCGGACACGGCTGAGTGACTGAACTGAAAATTGCCCTGGGATGGGCTTTACTGGGAGACCAGTACTTAGAATCTGCCTGCCAATGCAGGAGATTTGGGTTCAACCTCTTCCCCAGAAGGATCCTATGTGCCTGGGGGCCAGTAATTCCTTGAGGCACAACTACTGATCCAGCAACCTAGAGACAGTGATCACAACAACTGAGCCCTTGTCCTGCAACTACTGAAGCCTGCGTGCCTAGAGCCCATATTCCACAATTAAAGAAGCGTTTGCGATGAGAACCCCGGCAGGAAAAGTAGCCCCACTCTTGGCAACTAGAGAAAGCCCTAGTTCACCAAGTAAGACCCAGAATCATAAATAAAAATTAATTAATATTTAAATATTATAGGGAAAAATGGACATATTCTGGGGTAGTTAATCACAACAGAATTCAAAAGAAGGCCCGCTTTCAAGAAGCCAGTCAATAGGTACTTTTTACCCACTCTGTTTACAAAGGAAAGAAACAAAGAAACTGCGTATCCTGGCCCTATTAGAGATATGGAAACCACCACTACCCCCAGGCATAATTTCGCACCAATCCCAATGGCCAGCATCAAAAAGGCTACAAATGGTAAATCCAAGAGAGAATCTGGAGAAAAGCGAACCTCCTTTGCATTTGAGGAAAATGTAAATTACTAGTCAGTATGGATAACACGTTGGAGGTTTTTCAAAAAACGAAAAGTAGAGCAACCAGACAACTTCATTTCTGGGCAAGTGTCTGCAGAAAATCGTGTGTGAACATGCACATGCATGTTGATGTTCACCGCAGCAGTCTTTTTTTCACAGCAGCAGTGTATACGACAGCCCAGCCTCGGAGGCATGTGTGATGTTCGTAGATGGATGTATGGACGCAGAAATTGCTGTACGTATATACAATGGCATATTCCCGAGCCCAGAAATGAATGAAATGTGCCATTGCGGCAACATCGGTGAACCCAGAGAAGATCACACAAAGTGAAGTAAGTCAGACACAGAAAGTCAGATATCACGCCATTCACTTACATGTGAGACCTCAAAATGGATACAAATGACACAATGTGCTAAATGGAAATAGATTCAGAGACTTCGGAAACAAACTCATGGGTACCAGGAGAACGTTTGTGATCTGTAGAAGGCAAAATTTTAAAATTGGGATTGACATATTCATACTATTACTTTTGAAATAGATAAGGAACAAAGACCCACTGTATACCATAGGGAACTACTTTATTAATCGACTTTATTATGTCATAATCTAAATGGAAAAATCATTTTAAAAAGAATATATGTAGAACTGAATTACTTTGTTGTAATCCTGAAACTGACACAGTATTATAAATCAACTGTGGTCTAACTTTAAATAAAAATTTCTGAAAAACCAAATTCAAATTATAAAGAGAAAATAAGAAATAGTTTCCTTTTAGTATGTCAGGTGAAAAAGACGAAACAGAAACCCAGGAGTTTCCGTGGAAAGTGCCACAGACTAAGCCAGTGTACCGTTTGTCTTCAAGGGTTTTTCATGACGCAATTACAAATTCAGTTTGCTTATGGTATAGGGAACATTATTTTTGGTCTTTAGCCACTTTGTGACTCTGCAAATTTGTTGCTTATCATCGATTGTAAATGCAGAGCTTTGACTGGAATTCTTTTATAATTTGGACTTATTCTCAAAGCCCTAAGCCGTGTTCTGGTCAGTCATATGCTTCATTTTAATTTTACTTCAGAAGATTGAACTGTCATTTGTGACTTGTGACTTTCTAAACAACCTGGAGCAGTAATATAGTTGGGATAGGCTGGACTGGGGTAACTAAAACTCCTCAAATAACACAATCCCTCAAACCAAACAGAGCCTACTTCTCATTCCTTATAATAGTCTCTCAAGGGCACCCTGGCTGGTGGCCAGCTCTCCTTCATGCGGCGGTTGGTTTGGCTCTTTTCATCCCGTGTCACTGCCATTTCTCCTGGCCTCACCATGACAGCACCCAGGCAGCAGAAGGTGTAAAACACGGCAAGCGGAAGGTGCTCCTGAAGGCCTTGGCCTGCAGCAGGCACACAGTGCTTCTGCTAACGTTCTTCTGGCCTGAGCTTGGTCATGGAGACAAAGGGAACCCAGGGGAGCTTGGGAAGTGAAGCCTGGCTGTGCCTCCGTCAACGGAAAGGGATCAAGGGATTGTTGGTGAACAGTCTCCTCCAGAGACAAGTCAACTCATCTTGTGCCTCTGGCTCTTTGACGTGCAAATGAGTAACAGTGATCTGCATCCATATACCAATTGCGAGGGCTTGCGAATGTGTACTGTCGAACCCAAAGAGAAAAAAAAGGTGGCAAATTAAAAAACAACTTATTCGAGATCTGAGAATTCTGGAGACGCAGACTTGGATAAAACCAAAAGTGTGCTCCTTGGGAGAGAAAGAATCAGGCGCTTCTGAAGACAAACGTCATCACATTGTTACAGTTGCCTGGCAAGAACTGTGACTCAGACACAAGTCAGGAAATCTCTGTCCTTAAGGAAGAATGGGTTATTTTAGGGTAAGAGGTGATAAATATCTTGAGTTTCTGGCAGATGTTCTGGATGCTTGCATTAGGACACTAACTGGTCAGAAGTTCAGATTCCATACAGGCTGAGACATGCGTCAGTCACACTTCCTCAGTGTCCTGCCTGTTCTGTTTTAGAGAACTCCCTTAGCAACACCAACTCCATTTTTATTTTCCTTCCACAGTCTACCTAAGAAGCACTTTGATCCAAGGATAAGCAGTTAAATACACTGCCATTGTTTATGACATTCCTATGCTATTGGTAATTTGAAACATAACATTTGGTAAAGTAACATTAAACCACATAGTCCTTCCTACCAAAGAACACTGTCAAGAACACCATGTTAAGTGCAATCTTCCCTGGCAATAGAGGGATGACCTATTAATAAATGTTGTTCTAATCCCATGTTATTTTATTCTCCCTACATTACTCTATATGGGACAGCTATTTCTTTCTTCCTGGTTGAAAATATTATATTTCTGCTCCAGGACTGATAAACTAGTGCAACATATCAGAAGTGTAATTATAGAAAGCATCTGTGCGTGTGTGCTCAGTTATCTCTGACTCTTGGACTGTGCCTCTAGGCTCCTCTGTCCATGGGATTCTCCAGGAAAGAATACTGGAGTGGGTTGCTATTCCCTTCTTCAGGTAATATTCCCGACCCAGGGATTGAACCCGTGTCTCCTGTATTGGCAGGCAGATTCTTTAGCACCGGGCCACCTGACTACACCACTTAAAATACTTTCATAGGGTAACATTTTAAAATACAGAGGTCTGAGACCTTTCTAGAGAAACTGAAGGAAAGCACTACCATCCTAATCATCTGGCAAGGGTAATTTAATCAGTGTTACGCTTAATAGTAAGTCTAAAATGTTTTGGATATCAATCATGTAAAATAAATCTCAGTAGTGAAACAGCAACACAAGTAAAGTAAGTTTCATTCATGTGTAGACAGTATAATTTAAAAGTGTGGCTTCAAGTTGATATGTCTAATGTCTTATTTTACCATGTTTTTGTTAGATTAACCCATTTTTGATGTAATAATAGTTCAGTTGTGCTCTTTTTGTTTGCTTGATATTGTTTTATTATGTGTCATTATCTCATAGATAGTATTTTCCTTCATTAATAAACCTCACTAATTTATATTAAAAAAAAGTGTGCCTGGCAGAAGAGTAGCAAGATGCATGATCCACCTGGAAAACCAAGGTTCAGTTCAGTTCACTTGCTCAGTCATGTCTGACTCTTTGCAACCCCAGGGACTGCAGCACACCAGGCTTTCCTGTCCATCACCAACTCCGGGAGCTTTCTCAAACTCATGTCCATCAAGTCGGTGATGCCATCCAACCACCTCATCCTCTGTCATCCCCTTCTCCTCCTGCCTTAAATCTTTCCCAGTATCAGGGTCTTTTCTAATGAGTCAGTTCTTCACATCAGCTGGCCAAAGTCTTGCTTGCTTGCTACGTTACTTTGGTCGTGTCCAACTCTGTGCGACCGCATAGACAGCAGGCTCCCCCATCCCTGGGATTCTCCAGGCAAGAACACTGGAGTGGGTTGCCATTTCCTTCTCCAATGCATGAAAGAATTCCAGTTCAGCAAATGAAACATTATATGACCTTGGGAAAATTAGTTAGTTTGGTTTCTCTACCTAAAAAGGCAAAACATTAATAAGCATATACTTTGAGAAAATTTTTTTTTAATCTGAGGGAGAAGGGGAGAAAGACAGGAAAAGAGGGAGGCTTAGAGATGGAGAGAAAATGGACAGGGAGAAAGTTGCAAGAGTGAAAAGATGCCAAATGCTTGTCCTGGGCTATACTAAAAGCAATAAGTACAGAGCCTAAGAATCAAAATATATCAGTACAAGTAAATCAGGCATGATGATTTGTTTAGTACTTATGACAAACAAATATTTTGTTGGATGTAGAGATGAAATAACCATCCCTTCTCTCAGCTCTATGTGACAGAAGTCATCTTAACACTCTTAAACATTTATGAGGTCTGGCCTCTGTGTCAAAATGTGGTAGTAAATAAGGCAGACATGTTTCCTGCTTCACTGCGCTGATGAGACAGACGAAACATACGTGAACAAAATAATTACAACTCACAGATAAATGCTATGAAGAAAGCTAGAAAACGAGCTATCACAGGGATATCAGCAAGAAGAATGCTCCAGAAAGTGAGAACAAGTGCAAAGGTCCTGAGGCAGGACTCATTTAGCACCTGCAGGTCGGTGAACTGGGATGGAAAATTGAAAGAGAAATTCACAGGAGATGGAGATAGAAAGGAAGCAGGAGAGCAGGCCCAGAAATGCCTCCTCCCAGGCCATGGCAAGGACCTGGGATTTGACAGTGGAGAAAGGGGAAGCCTGGGACTAACAAAGCTACATGACTAGCAGATTCGGAACTAAAACACTGATCTTATGACTTGTACTTTAGTGCTCTTTATCGTAGACTCCATGGCTTACATTTGATTCTTATTTTTTATGTATTTATTTTGGTTGCATGGGTCTTCCTTTCTGCTAGCGGGCTTTCTCTGGCTGCAGAGAGTGGGGGCTCCTCTCTAGTTGTGGCGCATAGGCTGCTCACTGCAGTGGCTTTTCTTGTTGCAGAGCATGGGCCCTAGGCTTGTGGGTTTCAGTAGATGCGGGCTGTGGACTCAGGCTGTAGGGCCTGAGCTCAGCAGGCGTGGTGCACAGGCTTAGTTGCTCCATGGCATGTGGAATCTTCCCACACCAGGGATCGAACCTGTGTCCCCTGCCTTGGCAGCCAGATGCTTATCCACTGCACCACCAGGGAAGTCCTATTTTATTTTTAAAAATGAAAGAAGGTTTATTCAGGGAGATATACACTCCACAGCATGAGAAACACTGGACTGGAAGAAACACAAGCTGGAATCAAGATTGCTGGGAGAAATATCAATAACCTCAGATATGCAGATGACACCATCCTTATGGCAGAAAGTGAAGAGGAACTACAAAGCCTCTTGATGAAAGTGAAAGTGGAGAGTGAAAAAGTTGGCTTAAAGCTCAACATTCAGAAAACGAAGATCATGGCATCCAGTCCCATCACTTCATGGGAAATAGATGGGGAAACAGTGGAAACAGTGTCAGACTTTCTTTTTTGGGGCTCCAAAATCACTGCAGATGGTGACTGCAGCCATGAAATTAAAAGACGCTTACTCCTTGGAAGGAAAGTTATGACCAACCTAGATAGCATATTCAAAAGCAGAGACATTACTTTGCCAACAAAGGTCCGTCTAGTCAAGGCTATGGTTTTTCCTGTGGTCATGTATGGATGTGAGAGTTGGACTGTGAAGAAGGCTGAGCGCCGAAGAATTGATGCTTTTGAACTGTGGTGTTGGAGAAGACTCTTGAGAGTCCCTTGGACTGCAAGGAGATCCAACCAGTCCATTCTGAAGGAGATCAGCCCTGGGATTTCTTTGGAAGGAATGATGCTAAAGCTGAAACTCCAGTACTTTGGCCACCTCATGTGAAGAGTTGACTCATTGGAAAAGATTCTGATGCTGGGAGGGATTGGGGGCAGGAGGAGAAGGGGACGACAGAGGATGAGATGGCTGGATGGCATCACTGACTCGATGGACGTGAGTCTGGGTGAACTCTGGGAGTTGGTGATGGACAGGGAGGCCTGGCGTGCTGTGATTCATGGGGTCGCAAAGAGTCGGACACTACTGAGCGACTGAACTGAACTGATACACTCCACAGACAGAGTTTGGGCCATCCCAGAAGGTGAAAGGACCTGAAAGAAGGTGTGGTTAGTTTTCATAGGCTGGGTAATTTCATAGGCCAGTGAGTGGGAGGATTACTTCAACTATTTTGGGAAAGAGGTGGAGATTTCCAGGAATTAGGCCATGGCCCACTTATTGGCCTTTTCTGGTTGGCCTTGGCCTGTTGTGGCGCCTGTCACGGGTATACTGAGGCTCAAGGTCTAGTAGAAGTCAACATCTCTGCCATCTTGGACCTAGAGCCCATGATTTAAATGCCAAGTTTTATTTATTTTACCACAAAAACACTCAGAGTGGCAGAGACATGGGTTTTAGGTTTTTCGTATTTAAAATTAGTTTTACTGTAAAAAACTGTTGGAACTTCCCTGGTGGTCCAGTGCCTAAGACTCTGAGCTCCCCATGCAGACGGCCCTTGTTCGATCCCTGGTCTGGAAGGCAGATCCCACAGGCCACAACTAAGACCCGGCACAGTCAAATAAATAAATATAAAATGTGTTCCATTCATAGACCACAACGCAAAACTAACCCAAGGTTTTCCAGTGCAGAGTAAGATTCCTTTCCACCTCCCCATCCCTCCCAGTAGTCTCTTCCATGACCATAAGGGAGTTGGGTTTTAAGACAACATTCACTGTATTTATTCAAAGTCTACTCTTTGCCAGGAGCTGTGTCAGGTACTAGAGACCTAATGGACTAAGATGTAATCTCTGACCTCTCAAAGCCTATTGTGTGAAACACAGAGGAAAGGTCTTCATGTTTGATTCACAAATGTAAGGTAAAGTCAGGCGTCAAAGTAAATCAGAAAGATTTTCAATTCCAAAATACTCATATTCTCTTTAATATATCTTAATAGCTGAATAGGGCATCAAAGTCAATTAATATAATTGGGGCCATGCAAACATGCATGCATGTTGAAGCAATTTTCTATTCTGAATATGAAAAGTCCCTAAAATAACTGGGTGTTCTTCACTAGTCTAGTCTTCTTCAATCAAAAATAAACAGTTAATAATTTAAAAAGGACATGTCTTAGATTATTTCAGGAAATCTATGTAAGAAGAAAACTCATGAACGAGGAACAAGAATATAACGAATAGCATGGTGACTACTATGATTTTGCATTACATATTTAAAAGTAGCTAAGACAGTGGATCGTGAAAGCTGTTATCAAAAGAAAAAAAACGTGTAACTATGAGTGGTGATGGGTGTTAACTGGACTATTGTGGTGACTACTTTAATATATACAAACATCAACTCATTATGTTGTAAACCTGACACTAATGTGTCAACTGTGTCTAAGGTAAAAAATAAGAGTTAAAAAACCTAAATTGTTTCAGGTGTGCCTTTGAATTTTGTACCAAGGGAATGTGTTACTTATTCCAAAATTACAGTTAAAAATTAGGGTACCGATAGTTTAAATGCTCCCTTGAGAGTGGGTGGATGGGGAGGGATAGGGAGTTTGGGATTGACAGCTACACACCGCCATATTTAAAACGGGTAACCAACAAGGACCTACTGTATAGCACAGAGAACTGTGCTCAATATTCTGTTACAACCTAAATGGGAAAAGAATTTGAAAAAGAATAAATGGGCTTCTCTGGTGGCTCAGTGGTAAAGAATTCGCCTGCGAGTTCAGAAGACACGGGTTCAGTCCCTGATCCCAGAATATCTCACGTGCCACAGAACAAGCCCATGTGCCACAACTACCGAGCCAACATGCTGCAACTTCTGAAGCTCAGGTGCCTAGAGCCTGTGCTCCGCGACAAGAGAAGCCACCGCAACTGGAGAGGAGCTCCCACTCACCGCAACTAGAGAAGCCCACTTGCAGCATTGGAGACCCAGCACAACCAAAATAAATAAATATTTTGAAAAGAAAAAGGATAGATACCTGTATGCGTATAGCTGAATCACTTTGTTGTACACATGAAATTAACAGAATATTGCTTTCTGTTGGTTTTTTATGTTTTTTCTTTATTTAAATTTAAAATTTTGGCTGCTCTGGGTCTCTGTTGCAGCGCGTGGGCCTTCTCTAGTTGCAGTGTGCAGGCTTAGCTGCCTGGAGGCATGTGGGATCTTATTTCCGGGACAAGGAGTCAAACCTGCATCCCCTGCATTGGAAGGTGGATTTCTAACCACTGAACCACCAGGGAAGTCCCCTAACACAACACTGTTAATCAACTATACTCCAATATAAAATAAAAAGTTAAGGAAAAGAAAGAAAGAAGGTAGCGGGAGATGTAGGACTCTCTCCCCAATATGAAGAAAGGCAGGCATAGCATGGAGAAAAGGACCCTGGTGCGGCCTAGCCCCTGGATTCTAACACCAGATCCCCCTGACTTGTGCGGAACAACGAGCCAGTGACGTCTCCACCCAGCTTCAATTAAGCAACCATCAAAAGAGGATGAGCACATCACTACCATTTAGACTGTGATATGAAAGGGAGTCCTTGCCTGTCCTTCCTGATGAACTCATCCTTATTCCTGAAACACTAATTCAAACATCATCTCCTCCACCAAGCCTTCCAATACTCTTCTGACAGATGAAGTTACTGGCTCCATCCCCTGGGTGTCAAGTGAGACATCTCTAGCATTGCCCCTACTTCTTTCAGTTTCTCCCAGAACCAGAAAATTGTCTTAGACTTTGAAGCTTCCCAAGGGACTCAGTTCAGTTCAGTCATTAAGTTGTGTCTGACTCTGCAACCCCATGGACTGCAGCACCCCAGGCTTCCCTGACCATCACCAACTCCCTGGAGTTTACTCAAACTCATGTTCATAGAGTTGGTGATGCCATCCAACCATCTCATCCCCTTCTCCTCCTGCCTTCAATCTTTCCCAGGATCAGGGTCTTTTCCAATGAGTCAGTTCTTTGCATCCCAAGCGGATACCCATTCAAAGTAGGAGGTCAATAAATATTTGCTATGGAGAAGGGCAACCTGACCTGCCTCTTGAGAAATCCGTATGCAGGTCAGGAAGCAACAGTTAGAACTGGACATGGAACAACAGACTGGTTCCAAATAGGAAAAGGAGTACATCAAGGCTATACATTGTCACCCTGCTTATTTAATTCATATGCAGAGTACATCATGAGAAACGTTGGGTTGGAGGAAGCACAAGCTGGAATCAAGATTGCCAGGAGGAATATCAATAACCTCAGATATGCAGATGACACCACCCTCATGGCAGAAAGTGAAGAACTAAAAAGCCTCTTGATGAAAGTGAAAGTGGAGAGTGAAAAAGTTGGCTTAAAGCTCAACATTCAGAAAACGAAGATCATGGCATCTGGTCCCATCACTTCATGGCAAATAGATGGGGAAACAGTGGCTGACTTTATTTTTCTGGGCTCCAAAATCACTGCAGATGGTGGCTGCAGCCATGAAATTAAAAGACGCTTACTCCTTAGAAGGAAAGTTATGACCAAACTAGATAGCATATTAAAAGCAGAGGCATTACTTTGCCAACAAAGGTCCGTCTAGTCAAGGCTATGGTTTTTCCAGTACTCATGTATCAATGTGAGAGTTGAACTATAAAGAAAGCTGAATGCCGAAGAATTGATGCTTTTGAATTGATGTGTTGGAGAAGACTCCTGAGAGTCCCTTTGACTGCAAGGAGATCCAACCAGTCCATCCTGGGGGAGATCATTCCTGAGTTCACTGGAAGGACTGATGTTGAAGCTGAAACTCCAACACTTTGGCCACCTGTTGCGAAGAGCTGACTCATTTGAAAAGACCCTGATGCTGGAAAAGACTGAGGGCAGGAGGAGAAGGGGAGGACAGAGGATGAGATGGTTGGATGGCATCACGGACTCAATGGACATGAGGTTTGGGTAAACTCTGGGAGCTGGTGATGGACAGGGAAGCCTGGCATGCTGCTGTTCATGGGGTCACAGAGTCGGACACGACTGAGCGACTGAACTGAACTGATGGAGAAGGGAATGGCAATCCACTCCAGTATTCTTGCCTGGAGAATGCCATGGACAGACGAGCCTGGTGGGCTATAGTCCATGGGATTGCCAAGAGTCAGACACGGCTGAGCAACTAACAAAAATACTTGCTAAAGAAACAGTAAATGAATATGTTTCCTTGTCTGCATTTGTACATGTAACGTGATTCTGCCAAGAATGTAAAAACATGAAGTATCTTTCCGTTAACGACCTCGGGATGTAAAATCATAAACAATACAACTATTACAGTCAATAGTTTTTTTCAGGCAAAAAAAATTCAACCTACACCCCGTGCACTGGAAGGGTGGAGTAAACCACTGGGCCGCCACAGACACCTCTCGGTTATCTTTTCAGTATAAAAGGTTTTTTATAACAAACCGGGGGAGGGGGCGGGGGAGTGGGTGCAGAGTTCCCTTTATCTTCCACGCCTTGTTTTACTCTTTAGCTAGTAACTGGCTCTTTTAAAATGTCTTAAAATATTAAGCAGATGTTTGCTAAAAGGATGAGTTACCGTTTTAAAGCTTTAAACGATGCACGGCAAACAAGTTTTCACGGGTTCTTTCCAAAACTGGATAAAGATTTTCGTGGGATTCAGAGGAAGAAAATAAGTTGACAACAAAAGACATTTCCGTGTAGTTACAGACGGGCTAGTTTGGCTTTTTCAAAAACTTCCTTTATAAAAACACTAATAGATCTGAGATCTGGGGTACTTTCCGAGGTTCCCCCACCCCCACCCCGTTTCTCCCCGCTTTT
This sequence comes from Bos indicus x Bos taurus, assembly GCF_003369695.1. NCBI lineage: Eukaryota > Metazoa > Chordata > Mammalia > Artiodactyla > Bovidae > Bos > Bos indicus x Bos taurus. The sequence continues at coordinate 13,146,836 of NC_040097.1, read as the reverse complement.
CTGTTTTCTAAATCGCCGGTGGAGCCCTGCCTTGACGCAGCTAGGTTTCCAGTCTGCGGCCGCAGGAAACTAATACGGCAGGAACGGTGAGAAATCTCCAGAGCAGCCTTGTTCCGAGCGCCGGTACCTTTCAGCCCGCGGAAAAGAAGAACCAGCGCCCAGGCCTTTTTGCTCCGCCACGCGGCGGCGGACGCCACCTCACACCTTCAGTCCACTGGGACCTGACGACACCGGAACCCGACGACACCGGAACCCGGCGCCCCGGGCGTGGGTTCAGCGGAGCATAATAGCTGCCGTACCGCCCGGCCGCGAGGCCCGGTGGATAGGCGGAAATTGAGGGCGCTGACGCAGCTGGGGGAACTTTGCCTCCATGGCACCTTCCTGTCCTCGACTCCGCCCCGCCAGAGGGGCTCGGCTCCGGAATTCAAGATGGAGTCGCTGAGTCGAGCTGGGCAAGAGATGAGCTTAGCGGCCCTGAAGCAACACGACCCCTACATCACCAGCATCGCAGACCTCACGGGCCAGGTCGCACTGTACACCTTCTGCCCCAAGGCCAACCAGTGGGTGAGTACAGCCAGGCCGCTGAAGTTGCTCTCCCAGCCGCCGCTTCTTAAAGGGGCCGCGCCGACCGAGCTGGGTAGGGGGCGATGCGGGAGGCCAGGGTGGCGGAGGCGAAGCCAGGGACTGGAGGAGAGCCTGGCCGGCGCCTGAGAGGTGTCGGCGCCGCTGGGGATTGGGTGAGAGGAGAGAGGGAAGTAGGTCCAAACATCCGGGGGGAAAGCTGATAGAGGGGAGGGTTGAAGAAGGGTTAGTCTCCAGGGGTCCAGTTCGAGGATGTGGGCGACCTGCCTTCTTTGCAGGTGTGTTGGAGGATATGAGACCGATGGAGTCAGAACGACGCCTGTAAGATTGTCTGAAGCTTTGAGAGTTGTTAGATAAATTATATATACATAATCTATAAAGTAAACACCCCTCTCCCCCCAACAGATAAATCAGAACCCCCTTCGCAGAGGTTATTAGGATTTAAAGCTTGAAATCCAATTAGTTTCAGTTCTTGGAAAGGCGAGAGGGTGGGGATAAGTCCCGCATTTATCAAACTACACTGTGTTTCCAGAGTTTGGAAAAGATTTCAAGGCACTTAGGAAAAGGGCTTGCTTGTTAATTTTGTTACCTTGAAACCTTTGGATAAGAGACCTCGTGTTTGTTTCAGGTATGCTGCTGGTGATGTCACCTCTGAATGCTCGCATCAGACTTTTTGCCTTTTTTGCACGAGAGAGGTTGCGAAAAGTTACATTCAGTTAGTTCACTGATTTGTTAGCCGGTTTGAAGCTTCGGTGGTTGTTTACATGTCAGAATTTCGAGACTTCCCTGGTTGTCCAGTGGTTAGGACTCCCCGCTTCTACTGCAGAGTTCCATCCTTGGTCGGGGAACTAAGATCTAACAAGCCACCGAAGTGGCTAAATAAAATATAAATAAATAAACGTAACATCATTTCCCTTAAAAATATGAATCTTCTTGATTAACTCATTTAGCTATATAGGCTTTATTTAAAAAATAATCTGTAAATGTTTGTTGGATTGAATTAATGATTCACATTCACGTTTCAATAAGAATTGAAGTCCTTGTACTAACAAAATGGAAAGATTATTATAATATATCCTTTGCAACATAATGCAGATACATGGGTTATATTTAATCATTAATTTTGTGAAAAATCATTTCACATTTATAAACAGTTAAATCAGATGCGGAGAGTTTTCAAAGCCATATTGCTTTACTTTGTATCGTCTTTCCTTCACCCCCTGGAAAAGAAGGAGGTATGGCAAGCCACATAGAACAAAATTATAGATTTTTTTTTTTTAAGTGTGACTGTTTTACTAGATATTACTTTAGTTTAAATTGTTTGGACCATTGTTCTTTTCTTGCTGTACATAACATTTTTGGAGTGTGGATTGCAGACAGATGGTGAATATTTGGGGCATGAGCTTATTACTGACAAGCTTTTATTTCTAGTTTGTCACAGACTTCCAATATTTTGGAATTTTAATTGTGCCATTCTTCTTTAAATACAAGCTGAATGAAATACAAGCTGAAATAACCTGAATTGAAAACTAAACTGCTATTATTCATTTGTATCATGGCAGTGATTTGTTACTTTACACAATTGTTTATTTGGGTAAGTTTTCTTTCATTGTGAAGCAAGTGATTACCAATTTCTTATATTAATAAAGTTTGAAAGGCAAGAAATACATAAGGAAAAATTCCATGATGATGTTTAAGTTAGAAATCAAGATGGTAAATATCTTTTAAAGTTCTTTTTTTCATCCCACCAAATTCAATTCTATATGACTAACATTTAAGTTTACTAATAGTTTGCTGATTGCATTAAACTATTTAGATCCTATCTGGGCTGTGAACTGTAGACTAATTTTTTTCTTTTTTTTTTTTAAAACATTGTAACTATTTAAAACCTAAATACACTCTTGTCACAGCAAATGAAAGATGATGAATTGTACTTTCTTAATCAAACGTTTACTTTAAGCTAAAAAAAAGTTTAAAATTATTTGTAAGAACTATACAAATTATACTAAGTATAATTTCAGTATTCGTGATTCTTCAACAAAGTTCTAAGAATAACAAACTCATTGTGTTTGACAGTAGTTCTTAACTAATCACAAAATTTGCTGCTCGTGAAAATATGCCAGAATCTCCCAAGTGATGAAACAGTGTCCTGTAAGATAAAATTTCTTTTTTTTTTTCCTACTAACTGATAAACTTTAAAGGTGAAGTAATGACTGTATATGGACGTTGACTTTAAAATTAAGAAATTTGGCTAAAACATTTTAGTTTTAAAAAATGAAAGCTAATTCTAGATATTTTTCTCCTTTACATTTTAAAAAAGAAAAGAAAAGTTACTGTAGATATAGGCATGTTGCTGGATAGAACATTGCATATCAATTAACATGCATTAATTAATTAATTTTAAAATAAATAAGTTGATCTTAAATGTGAAGTACTTTTCCACTGTGACAACTTGTGGTTAGATTATGGGGGGAAAAACTAATTGACTCATTGTCTGTTACAGGAGAAGACTGATATAGAAGGGACCTTATTTGTATATCGAAGGTAAGCTTTTTAAAAAAGTATTATTTTTTTTTAATTTGATGGTGAACAATGTCATGTAGAGTGATTCAGCCCTATTGTAATTTGTGTTTGGAACCTTCCTGCTTGACCCTTCCAAGTATTCATCCATCCCTTGCTGTGAAATCTTAACCAAGTAATGTCCCTTCTTTGACAGTTCCTGTGATTCAGAATCAAACAGAACTTATTTAGGAACCTAGCAAAATAGAAAACATTTTGTAGTAATGAATGAATCTAAAGCAGATGCCTTTCTCCTTCCCCCATATTAGGAAAACAGAGATATGTTAGTCATTGGAGTTTCTTGTTTTCCTGGATCCCTCTTAACTCTCGCTCTGATTGAGATAGATGCCTTTTCTTGGTTTCTAAAGCTTAGGAAACTCAGCAGGATTACTGATACACATACACACACGAAAAGAACTGATACTGGTTCTTTTCGTGTGTGTGTGTGTGTGTGTGTGTGTGGTAAATTATTTATGGATTGCAACAAGAATTTGTCAAATATTCTTCTAAATTGTGTTGTGCACCTTTGAGATCTTGTCTAAAAAACACTGATTTTTTTCTTCCTTTTAAGTGATTTAATGTTACTCTTTCTTTTTGACATTTTGTTCCCTGTTACTCATCTTTCTCCTTTTAAAAAAAAAAAAAGACTTTTACCTGGTAATATTCATTACCAATATAAATCTCTAGAAGCTCTTCAACTATTATTAGAACCTTGGTACTTGGGAAGCACTTTCCTGGCCTTATTGTAACAGCGTGGATTCACCAAATTACAGAAAATGAAATTTAGTTTAGTGACTGACTTGATTTAATAAAATTTATGGAAGCTTCCACTTGTATTGATTCCAATAAAAGGAGACCAGTGAGACTCTGTTTGGGAAATGTGGGAACATGTTATGGATGAAATGGATAAATATATACCAGATGTCAGAATGTCCCTTTGGAGAGACCTTAGCATAGAAGAAGCATGGATTTGGAATCAGAAAACCTAAAAGCTGAATCCTGGTTATTATTTGTGTGACTTAGGGTGCAGGCCTGAATCATCCTAAGCTTGTTTCCTAATCTGGAGAATAGAGTTCTAAAACCTCTCCCATTAACACAGAAATATTCCGTATACAAGTGAGAAGTACCTGAAGGATCATGTGCTGGATCACCCTGACATGGGAACCAAGATGTTTCTTGTAGGATTCAAAACATTTTCTTACTAGCTCAAGTCTCTCCATAGTTCTCCCATTTGATATAAGCAAAATCATTGTGATGGTGGGCAATAATTATTGTAACCAGTCCTGTACCATATTTAAAATAAACGATATTTTTATTGAGCGTATATTCACTAAATATCTACTATATGGCTCTCTTGGTACTTACCTGAAAAAAAGAAGAATACTATTTGCATGGTACAGTTTAGTGGAGAAGGATGGTAAACACAAAAAATCATGGTGTGGAAAAAGAGAGAAGGGTTAGAGGTATTGAGCTTGGTAGCATTGAAAAGGGTAGTTCTGTAGCAGGCCTCAGTGAGAATGGGACATTTGAACAGAGGCTTGTGGGAAATGAGATAACTGTAGATTCTGGGCAAGTAGCCCAGACAGAGGTCTTTAGGTAGAAACATACCTATAGGAAGAATGGTAAGGAGTCCAGTGTGGCTGGAGCAGGAAGAACAGGGAAGAGGCACAGGCGTTGAAGTCAAGGGGGCACATATCACTTAAGGCCTTGGGTGGGTGGCCTTAGTTAAGACCTTGGCCTTTATTCTGAGGGACAGTCCTTGAAAGCTCCTGAGATGGGGAGGGGTATGATCTGACTTAAATTTTTTGTTTATGATTTTGAGTGCTAATAATATTATATAATGCAATATTCCATTCATTCTTTAAAATGGAACTAAAAAGTAGATAATATTTCAGCAAATTTAATGACTACTTTTTTTTTTCTTCTATTAAATCTAAGGTCAGCTTCACCTTACCATGGTTTCACCATTGTGAATCGACTGAATATGCACAATCTAGTTGAACCAGTAAACAAAGATTTGGAATTTCAGCTCCACGAACCATTTCTTCTGTATAGAAATGCAAGTTGTGAGTATCTATCTGTTAATTATAGTTCATGTGTTTGCTGCTTAATTGAGTGACTTTAGTTTCTGTCAGCACAGTATTCTTGGAAATTCAGGGTACAATAAAAACTATGGTCTATACGCTTGGTCATAAGTGAGTCTCTTGCTAAGATCAGAGCTTTTGAATTGAACTTCTAAAATTGAAACACTCTTTGTATACAGTAACTTATTATTTTAGTAATAGTTAACTATATTATTCTATATAATTATATTACATTATATTTCTACTATTTGTTCTATGAAAATAAATTTCACCCTTTGTTTTTGTTGTGATATGTGTTATTGGCTGCCCATGCCTGGCATGCTACGATTCATGGGGTCGCAAAGAGTCTCACATGACTGAGCGACTGAACTGAACTGAACTGATGCCACTGAGCAAAAGAACTTAAAGACAGATACTACTATTTCTGTGCACAAAAAAAGGACTGTCTTTGCCCTGATTGTGGTATTTTTCAGTCTGTTTATTTAGTTGAGTGTTGGGTACAAGTGCAGGGCCAAGAGCTATTGTACTTTAACATCAATAGTATAATAACTTTTAGGGTAGACAGGCCATTAAGTCAGCTGAGACTCAGGTGAGCGGCCGCTGCTCGGTTGGAGAGAGAGGATTGTAACCCTTTTTGCTGCTTCCTAGTCCAGGGTCCTTTCAGGCATTTTAAGACACGAAAAATGGTTGGGTATAGTCAGCAAAGCCAGAGTGGCCTTTTTAAGAAATAAATACTAAAAAGTACACCTGGTTCTTGTATTTCAACATGGGATTGGAGATATGAGTGTTTGGGAACAGAAGACAGACAATTTGTCTGGCTTTGCTGGTAGGAATGTCAGCCCTGGTTATTCTGGTAAGGGGACTGTGCTGCAGCCATCATCTGAGGAGGCTGCTGGAGAGGCTTGGCTTCTAACTTAAAACCTAAAAGTATGAATTTCACTTGAGTGCGAGGTAACTAGTATTGGGGGAATGTCTTCAATAGAACATGTTTAAAAAAAAACTCCTAGAAAGTATGCATCTTTTCATTCCCTGAATGAGAAGTGACAAATCTTTGTTGAAACTAAAAGCCCCAAATTCTTCTCCCTAGCTCACTTTTAAGCAAAATAAAATCTATCTCTTGAATTTTTAGTAAACAATTTGTCCAGATAATTCTCTCTCTTAGTTTGAATGGATGGATTTATTTAAACTATTATTAACAGTAAGAATTACTTCAAATAGCTGTTTTTTTATGCTGACTATTCTGTTAAAGGGGAAAGTCTGCAAAGCAGTGCAGATCCAATTTTTTATTTAAGGAAAATTGGGTTAATTCTGTTTTTATTACCTGAAAACTTAATCTAGCTGTTGCCTCTAATATAAGTTTGATTAGTAAAGTAGTCTGCTGCTGCTGCCGCCAAGTCGCTTCAGTCATGTCTGACCCTGTGCAACCCCATAGACGGCAGCCCACCAGGCTCCCCCATCCCTGGGATTCTCCAGGCAAGAACACTGCAGTGGGTTGCCATTTCCTTCTCCAGTGCATGAAAGTGAAAAGTGAAAGTGAAGTTACTCAGTCGTGTCTGACTCTTAGGGAGCCTGGGGACTGCAGCCTACCAGGCTCCTCCGTCCATGGGATTTTCCAGGCAAGAGTACTGGAATGGGATGCCATTGCCCTCTCCGAGTAAAGTAGTCAGTAGGGGAAATTATCAGAGGCCCATGGACTTAATTACCATTTAGCATAAGCCTGAAATGAGTTGTATTGAACAAGTAAAGTTACCTATGAAGTTGAAGTGCAAGATAACACAAATAAAAATGAACCATGATTAACCAAAAAGTTTTTTATATTAATTTTTATTGGAGTATAGTTCATTTCTAGTGTGTTGATTAACCAAAATGTAACCAATCAGAGCCTAAAATATCTGTAAATATTTCTATAGTCCATGTATGGAAGAAATGAAGGCAAATTGTAAAGGGAAAAGGCTAATGTTTTATTTTGTGAAAATCTAGCAAATTTCTCATGTGTTACTTGGGATCAGTACTATAAGTTTTACCACACTATAGTGTCATAGATTGATTTGCTGTAATGATAAGACCTTAAACCATCAGAAGTGTTTCTTATGTTAATTAGAATATTCTTGAGGGGGACAGTGCACTAATGATATTTATTGTAGAAAGATTTTCAACAGAAGGTTGAAACAAAGGTTTCCTTAGTTAAACATAAGAGTCATTTAACCTAGATCATTCCGCTTCTCCGTTAATTGAGGCACTGAATTATTTCTTAAGGGCCTAACAGTTTCTGGTATTGCTAATTAGATATTCAAGAGCACATCAGTTTGGTTTTAAGCCAGAGAAAAGCCTGAAAAGGTCAAGAACAAGTACTGTGGATATATGAGAAATAATCTAGAAGAAGAACTTGGGGAAAGTATTTAGAGGCCTTTTTGTACTGGGGAGAAGTGACAGGGCAGCATAAAGTGATTCTGAGAGTATTAAAGCCTCTGCGGAGTATGTTTTGTCTCCCTAGTCTTAGACCTGACAAGTAGTCTTGTCAGGTCAGCAAGCTACTGAATTGTTTAGGGATTTGATCTTTAAATAAAAAGTTAATTAGTGTCTGATGTGTATACAGGTAATTATACATGCTTCTGTAGCTGTTTTCTGTCATTTTCTCATGGGAAATACCACCAAGACACCTGACCCATTGTATTCCAGCTATACCCTCAGATCCAGCCTCTTTCTCTTAAATCAATTTTTAGAGTTGACAGAATATTGAGCTATAACTTTTTCCAGTTCTAACTTTTTTGGGGGGTAGGGGGGCATGCACTGAGTGGCTTGTAGGATCTTAGTTCTCCGGTCAAGGATGAAATTCAGACCCACAGCAGTGAGATCACAGGGTCCTAACCCCTGGATTGCCAGGAATTCCCTAGTTTTTCTTTAACACCCCACCCCACCATCCCAAGAGAAAGGTAAAAGCTTAGAAAGGAAATGCTTGCACCTGCCAGAAGTTTAGGTTTGGTGATTCTCTTGCACCTTTTGGAAACAGTTTATTTTTATACCTTTTGCCAGCCATAAGACCCCAATAAGGGTTGAGGAGACTGCAGATTCTGTACTTACTAAGTGAAAATTATATTCCCAGCACCTGATTTCTGATTCCCCACTTACAGATGAGGAAACAAGAGTCCCAGAGAAGTTAAGAAACTTGCTCAAGAGTCAACAAAGTTTATAAGTAACAGGCAGAAGTCAAATCTAGGTCTCTCTTGAGCTTCAAAACAAATGTTCTTTCTACTTTGCTACAACAGTAAAATAACTTATTTCATCAGTCCACTCTCTAGAGCAGTGCTGTCCTGTGGACTCTGTGATGATGGAAATGATCTCTATTGATACTGTCCCGTATAGCAGTCACTGGTCAGCCACATGTGACTGTGGAACACTTAAAATGTGGCTGGTGCAGCCAAGAAAAAACAGATTTGTAAAGTTTATTTAATCAGTTTGCATTTAAATAGCCATATAAGACTAGTGGCTACCATATTGGACACCAGAGTTCTGAAGCATAGATCCATGCAGAAACATACTTGGGCACCTTTAGATTTGTATGCCTCTCATTTAATCATTTCTTTTTAAAATTTACAAATGATTTCTAGATGCAAGGGCTGCAGAAGATATCCCTGAGGGTGGGTTTGCCATGGTAACACTCTTTGCAGTAGAATTTAATTTGCAGAAAAGAATTCTATTCTAGGCTTTGCCATTTTCCCAACTGTAACTGGGTAAATCACTTAAACCACTGATCTGACCTGCTTGTCTTAAGAAAGCGTCATATATGTAAAGGTAAGTTATCAGGCACTTACAAATTAAAATATTATAGACTGTGTCTCTGTCTTGGACTTAAACCAAGTGGTCTTATTAGTGAAAGATCTTAAAGACTTTATTATCCAGGTCCCCTAATGAGTTGTATATTAGTAAATTAGGAAGATATCAGCCTATCAACCTAGGGAGATGACAGGCAAGCTTATCTACTTCAGTCTGTGCTATGAACTAGAGGGAAGATTTCCCCCCTAAAAATTATAGCCAGAGGCCTCTCATATTTCAGATTTGAGGTTCAAGTTATAATATTCATTTGGTGTAATTTCTTACCCAGGCCAAAAAATTAACATAAAATTGATTCTCACCTGTTGAATACTCTAGAACACTTGGCAAAAGCAAATGCAAAACTTTTTTGGAGAGAATATTCTTAATCAAAATTGCCCCAGGATCTTACTGGTAAGCCCCAGGGTCCAAAAATTACAATAAATACAAAGACATAATTCACAGTCGGTAAAGCATATGGTAAAACAAACAGCCAGCCCTTCCCAGAAATTTTGGTTAATGATATGATCAGTTAGAGACTTTAATGGATAAGAATATCAGATGTAGATTATAAAATAAAGTGACAGGTAGATTTGAAAAATAGCTAAGTAAAACTTTAAGAAATTAAAATTTTAGTTGTTGAGGTAAACTCTCTACCTGATTTAACATTTAATTATAAAGACTGAAAAGAGAATTGGGTACCTGGAAGAGACATCTGAGGAAATTATCCAGGATGCAGTCCAGAAAGGGGAAAAATGGAAAGTTTGACAGAGAGCAAAGGGTTGGAAAGTCTTAGAAAGTTTAACATATGACAGAGAAGAATTTCAGAATGATAAAATATGTAGAGGGCGAATTTTTTTTTTAAGAGGGAATATTTGAGGAGATTATAACTCAGAATTTTCCAGAATCCATGAAAGACATAAGTCTCGGATTTAGGCAATAAAATAAGGCCTCAAGCAAAATAAATAGAAATAAATACAGACTTGGACACATGGCAAAATAAATAGAGACCTGGATCAAAGGCAAAGACGTAAACAGCCAAACTGTTGAGATCTGTTATTTAGGAAGAGCGTCAGTTAGACTGACAGCATATTTGATTGCAGCTACTGAGTTTAGAAAACAAAGGAATTTTATTTTCAAGTACTAAAGGAAAAAAATACAATTAACCATCAATTTAGTAATTCAAGAGAGCAAACTAAGACATTTTTCAACAAAAACAGAAGTTAACTCCAGCAGACCTTTGTCATATGTGCTTCCAAAGCAGTACTGTATGGTAGCTATTGAACCCTTGAAATGTGCCTAGTACAACTATGTTTTTAACTATAAGTTCTTAATTTAGTTTAGTTAATTTATTTTTACCAGTGCAGCTGTAAAGGCTATAGTTCAGAAAGAAGAAAATTGAATACAGAAGTAATTAGGTTTAAGCAACAGTAAAACAAAATAAGCATTGACTGTATAAAAAAATAAAATGCCTAGCTTGAGTAGAGGTATTAAAAAGGTAAAGCAAAAATACCAGACAGCAGTATAAGATAAAAACTTTCCAAACCAAAAAATTACAAAGACTGAGGTGAGGGTAGATAAATTGATGACCAATAGACTTGTAAGTCAAGCTATGTTTTGATCAAAAGATTCAGGGTAATCACTGCAGAACAGAAATAGGGTGTCTTAATTTTAAACCAGTACAGTTTGAGATGGGAGAAAAGTAAATAGAAACTATGGGGAATAGCCCAGTTCTAATAAAATGGCAGAAACAAATAAACCAGTAACTGAAACAAATGTTAAGTGAACCATACTTGACAGTTAAAGGAGATTCTGAGATCGGATAGATACAGAATTTGCCAGTAATGCTGTTTTCAAAAAGCGTAAAACTCCAAAGCCAGGAAAAGTTGAAAGTAAAAGAATAGGATGATATATGTCAGGTAACTATTAGCCAAACAAGACTGATGTAGCTGTGTTAATCACATGTCATAGAATCTGAGGTAGGAAACATCAGGAATAAAAGTTATCCCATAATGACAAAAGAAGTAAATTGCCTACAAGAAAAAAACAGTTCTAAACTGATACATACCTTGTATTTATCAGCATTACACATCAAATGTTTAAAATCCGTAATTATAGTGGGAAATATAAACAGACCACCTCAGTAATTGACAGATAAGGCAGATAATTTACTAAGGTTATGGGATATTTAAACAACACAGTTAGACTTGGTTTAATGGACAAAGGAAAAAACCCTGCTTCTAGCAGTTCAAGAATTTGCATTATTTTCAAGTATGTATAGAATTTTTATTAAAATTATACATAGGTAGGAATATGAGCAGATAGATCATATTAGCAATATGATCTATCTATCTATCAATATTAGCAATAGAGCAGATCAACAAAACAAAAGCTTTCCCCTATGACCTGATTGATCCAACAGGAAAAAGAGAAGGAGAGACATAAATGGCAATATTAGGAATAACATATACTATATATATATAATACAGCAACTAAGGATAGAGAATAAAAAACCACTGTAAAGAACTTTTTGCACAGAAGTTTAAAATTTGGATTATATAGACAATTTCCTGGAAAAAAACAGTGTAACAAAACTTAGGAGTAAATGGATTCAATGAAATAATTGGGTCAGTAGTTTTAAAATCTCTTCTATCTCATCTAAAAAGAATGCTGAGAAGAATGTTTTCTCCAGTTCAGTAAGTGGTACTCAAGTAGTCATCCATATAGCAACGGGCCTCTGAAAAAGTAACTATAAGATCTTCACATTTCTGATCTTACCACAGGAACACTTACCTCCATAGAAAGGGAATCGTGCTTCATATTATCCACTATTCCTTCAAGCATTTGATGAGCACTGGCTACAAACAACAAAACCTCACTAAGTATGTTTCTCTTAGAAGGTGCTTTCCCCCAAGATCAGTGTCGGGTACTTTCATTTTCGTTTCTGTGGGTATCTTCCAGGGTTAACATGGTAACCTGGAATTTGTTGTATATATATGTATATATACTTCTGAATTAATTATGAGATATCAGGTCTAACATGCACACAGAGTAGAATAATCACTTCTCTTTTAGCTAAAACCACCATCACACGCTTGTCTAAGGACAGAATAAAGTTTGATGTGAGAAGAGAGGGGACCTTAAGGCATAGACACCCTGTAACCAGCTTAACAGCAACAGCAGATCACCACACCGGGAACAATTGGAAATAAAAATCTTATCACTGTTTAATATTTTGAAAGAACTTACCTCCAAAAATCTGTGTGAAGTACCCCTTCATTTCCGCTTCACTTGTCACTTTTCCTTTATATCGAGCATCAGTCTCTTGATATAGAGCATTTTTAATTAAAATTAGATCACTAGAAAAAGCAGGGAGATTCATTTCCATAGCGTTGAAAATGTAGCTGCCAAATGGTAAGTTTTATTAGAAGAAATATTGTAGTGTGTACGTGTGTTTTTCTTGGTCTCTGCTTGGCCTTTCTCGGTTCAAGGGCAAGAGCAGTAGAGATGCTAGGTGGCTGTTGGCATTTGGTACAAATCTTCAAACTTAAAAGCACAATACAGGAAATTTCCTTGCAAGAGTAATTTTACAGTTTGGCAACTCAAGTAATGTGAGTTCTACCACCAGGCTAAAAGACGACTTTATGAACAGTTTCTAAAGTTCCACAGCCCATACTTTGTGATCTTTGAATCCAGTACACACTGCTTCTTACGTAGCCTGAAGAGAGGCAGGCAGTCTTCCCCCATCAGCAGCAGCAGCTGCGGCTGGTATGATTCTGCAATCAGCGTAAGAGGAAGAAATCTTTGGCGCTGCATTCGTCTGGCCTTCTGAACCAAGATAAAGAAAGAGCCTTGCTGTTGTCACATAACGTAGACGGAAGAGGTAAAACACCATGAAAACAGTGACTTGGACTCCGGGGTTGATCTGGTGACGCTGTTAGGTCAGAGATATCAAAAACCTTTAATGCTTCCTAGCTGTTGTAGGTCACTACTTAGTGTTCCAGTAGAGCCTCCATCGGGTACCTTCTTGTTAACTTGAGTCTGTGAACAGTGGAGAATTTCCAAAACAGATTCTTTTCATTATGCCCAATTACTGGCTTCCCCTCCTCTCCCCAGTAGTGTTTTCAGGTGAAAGCAATTTTTATCATTTATTATTATTATCTTAGTTGTAAAGATTTTAAAAGTTGACCATGTGTGCTCTATTCATGGCAAGTGCTATGCGGCTATAGTGACGATAAATCCTAAAAGAGGTGAAATCCTAGTATGACTCACTGTTTTATTCAGGGTTACCCATCATTACAGAGTAAAAAGTTTATAAATAGGAATCGTCACTTGTGATATTCTTGGGTTTTATTTTCCTAGTCCTCCAAAAAGTTTAGTGGTCATTTCATATGTCTGAATCCTATACTGAAATTACGGTTAAAAGGAACTGTGGAAGCAGTGTTGCTGGTAAATATTTTCGGACTTGATTTAGAGAAGAGTACCATATTTAAAAATAAACTAAAGAGCTTACAGAATAGCATTTTTAATTTCCTGGAAGAAGTCTTTTAATCAATGTTTACTAAATAGACATAATTTAAACTTTAGAAAGTGAGCTCTTTTTCTGCCATGTTAGTGTTCAGTGGTGTTTAAGTATGTCTACTCTTTGGCCCCAAAAAGTTAAGCTGCTGCTACAACCCGGTTACACTTAGCAGCCTTGCTTATGATTCACAGCGTTTCCTCACCTGCCTGTTTGCCAGCTGGCACACTGTTGTGCTGTAATCCCAGGTCCAGCAGTCTTTGGCTCAGTAACTTTTCACCTGTATGTGTGTATTCTAACCTCCACCCCAGAGACTTTCTCCTCTGTCTCTTTCCCAACCTTTTGATATTGCTATGGAGCCACCAGGCTTCTTCTTATCTTAAAGGAAATGGTCTGTCAAAGCGTTTGTGTTTTCAGTTGTCAGGGCATGCTTATGTATATGTCATCTATTCTATTCTTACAGTCCTTTTGTTATCAGAAGAGTCTTCCTTATTCCACAGTAAATATTTCTGGTTATGTTCAAAGTACATTTTGTTGTGTTTGTTTCCTGGTCTAGAGGACATTTGTTGGTGCCATCTTCACAAATGTTATAAGTCATAACACCATTGCCAAAAGCTTTATCAAACCCCCTTTTCAGCTTGGCAGCATACTGAGAAAATCTCCAGCCACCTCAGATCCTTTTAGAAAGTAGGTCAGATGTAACTAATAAATGAGTCAAAAAGGCAGCACGTGCATGAAAGTGGTCCCCAGGTCTGTTTTAGTGACATTTTACCAGATTGCTAGAAGTCTCAAGGGATTTTGTAAGGGCTCCAAATTAATTTGGATTTTCTTGACCTCGTGTGTGTCATACACCACTCCTGATGAGAAGCAGAATGAGGTATAACATCAGATCATAATTGGCTGCTGAATCTTCAAACAGGACTCTCCAGGGAAACAGATGACTTGCCCTTCAGCTTTTGAAAATTTCTCAGCATTAAATAATCCAACAACTTTGATCTTTGTCAGTTGCACTTTTCATATGTTCAAAAGAAGAGGGCTGTCATTTGAGAAGCAAGGGAAACAGTTAATTTTGAATATGCTTTTCTGCATTTTGATATTTTTTATGGAAGTACAACATAAAGTTATTTAAATGTCCTGTCACACCCGCTAACTCTTCAGGGACAGCGTGACTAATTGGGACAATGGTTAACAGCCACGATATGTGGTGGGTGTCCAGTAACTGAATAGTTTGCTTTCATCTTCAGAAAAGCCACGTACAAAAGATGATGCCATTGTTATTTACCATAGCAAAATTATACTGTATTGCCAAATGTCTAAATCCTCTGTGGCATAATTAATCAAGGAAAATTATTTCAGGATGTTTTAGCAAGCAGATGGTTGGCAGAATATGTTGGGCCTTAGAGTGTAAGTTCCCTTGAGGGAAGAGTACTTGGCTTTGGTGTGGAGACAAGGTCTTCCATGGTTTTAGCTATCTGGTGAACTTGTCTGTCTTTGCTCACAGTGACAGTGACAGGCTCAGTGGCAGCTCCCTGGGCCTCCTTGCCAGTTGCATGCACTGATCATCTGATATGTTGGCAGACAGAGCTGATTCTTGGATGCGTGTCTGAACCTCTGCATGTCTGCTTTTGGCAGAATTGAGTGTGACTCTTATCCTTTACCCATTAAGCTATCATTATGGCTTCCTTATCTCTGTTTCTTCTGCAGCATGCCTTTGAAAGTGTTTGACTCTTTTTTGGCAGTTTATTTGATAATGCACAAATGTGGAAAATGTGCATCTTATTTCTATCTAATATAGTGTATTTCTGCAAAGGAAAGAGAGTGGGACTTTAGGTAAAGATTTGTCAGAGTAAGTCGACAGCTCTTATTTTGGACTTATTTTGATTATTGATATGGAATTCTTTCCTAAGAGTTTGATTTACACACCCCTCTATGAAAACTTAAATGCCTCTGCTTAGCGCCCTCAAAATGTTGTATGTTCCTCTCTGAGCCTGATGTATTGCATATCATCCTTGTGTCCATTAGAGAAAAATTGGTGTCTTTTGTATTTGGTCTCTTGTATTTTGTGTGTTCTTTAGCCAGGTCAGAAGAGGCATATTAGAGAAAGATGATTGTGTGTAATTGCCATAAATGGAGTCTTTTCAGAGCCCCAGTCCGATTTACTAGGGGTCAGCAAAGAGTTTTTAGACTTGAAATCCACAGAAGGCATAACTCATAAATTGGACTTTGCTATTGACAAAAGAGAAAATATTTTCAAACCACATCTGACAAAGAATTGGTTTCTTGAATATATGAAGAATTCTCAACTGAACAGTTTAGAAAACAATCCTTTGGGGCAAAAGATATGAATAGACATTTAATTAAAGAGGATATATAGATGACAAGCACGTGAAAAGACATTCTGTATTATTAGTCATTAGGGAAATGTAAATTAAAACCACCATGAGATACCACTACACACCTATCAGAATGCGTAAAATTAAAAATAGAACAGCAAATGCTGGCAAGGAACAGAGAGACTAGATGGCTTATCCATTGTTGGCAGGAATATAAAACTGGAAAACAGTGTAACCGTTTTTTTTTAAACATGCAACTACTATGACTCAGTAACTATTCTTTTGGACATTTAACCCAGAAAAATGAAAACTTAGGTTCACAGAAACCTGTACACAAACATAGAAGCCTTATGCATAATAGCCCCAAAGTGGAAGCACTGCAGATGACCTTCAGTGCATAAATGGTTAAATAAACTGGTACATCCACACCAAGAAATACTACTAAGCAAAAAATAGGAGCAAACTTTTGATGCAAGTAACAACTGTAGATGAATATCCAGAGAGTTACATTGAGTCAGAAAAGTCAGTCTCAAGAAGTTGCATCCTCTGTGATTCCATTTGTAATACATTTCTCGAACTGGCAACATTATAGTATGAAATACAGAGATCAGGGTGTTTGTCAGAGGTCAGAGATGGGGGATGGGTACCAAGGGAGATGGGTGTGGCCATAAAAGGGCAACAGGAATATCTATGGCAATAGGAATGTTCTGTATCTTGATTGTATCCATGTCAATAGTCTGGCTGTGATATTATGTTACAATTTTACAAAATGTTACCATTGGAAGAAATAAAGGGCACACAGCATCTCTGTTTCTTTTTTTACAATATGTATGAAGTTACAATTGTTTCAAAACTGAAAGTTTAATTAAAAAAAATAAAAGCATACCTACCCTTCTTGTGCCAGAGCCATATGAAATAGAATGCAGCCTGGGATAGAGATGAGCCATGCCTGTCCATGTGTTTACTTTGACTTATGTTTTCAGTATTTCTGGTCTCAGTTCAGTTCAGTCACTCAATTATGGTCTCAGTTCAGTTCAGTCACTCAGTTATGTCTGATTCTTTGTGACCCCATAGACTGCAGCATGCAAGGCCTCCCTGTCCATCACCAACTCCCGGAGTTTATTCAAATTCATGTCCATTGAGTTGGTGATGCCATCCAGCCATCTCATCTTCTGTCATCCACTTCTCCTCCTGCCTTCAATCTTTCCCAGCATCGGGGTCTTTTCCAAGGAGTCAGCTCTTCACATCGGGTGGCCAAAGTATTGGAGTTTCAGCTTCAACATCAGTCCTTCCAATGAACACCCAGGATTGAGCTCCTTTAGGATGGACTGGTTGGATCTCCTTGCAGTCCAGGTGACTCTCAAGAGTCTTCTCCAACACCACAGTTCAAAAGCATCAATTCTTCAGCACTCAGCCTTCTTTATAGTCCAACTCTCACATCCACACACGACTACTGGAAAAACCATAGCCTTGACTAGACGGACCTTTGTTAGCAAAGTAATGTCTCTGCTTTTTAATATGCCGTCTAGGTTGGTCGTAACTTTCCTTCCAAGGAGTAAGCAAGCGTCTTTTAATTTCATGGCTGCAGTCACTATCTGCAGTGATGTTGGAGCCCAAGAAAATAAAGTCTGACACTGTTTCCCCATCTGTCTGCCATGAAATGATGGGACTGGATGCCATGATCTTAGTTTTCTAAATGTTGAGCTTTAAGCCAACTTTTTCACTCTCCTCTTTGACTTTCATCAAGAGGCTCTTGAGTTCTTCTTCACTTTCTGCCATAAGGGTGATATCATCTGCTTATCTGAGATTATTGATATTTCTCCCGGCATCTTGATTCCAGCTTGTGCTTCTTCCAGCCCAGCGTTTCTCATGATGTACTCCGCATAGAAGTTAAATAAGCAGGGTGACAATATACAGCCTTAACGTACTCCTTTTCCTATTTGGAACCAGTCTGTTCCATGTCCAGCTCTAACTGTTGCTTCCTGACCTGCATACAGATTTCTCAAGAGGCAGGTTAGGTGGTCTGGTATTCCTATCTGTTTCAGAATTTTCCAGTTTCTGGTGATCCACACAGTTTCAAAGCTTTGACATAGTCAATAAAGCAGAAATAGGTGTTTTTCTGGAACTCTCTTGCTTTTTCCATGATCCAGCGGATGTTGGCAATTTGATCTCTGGTTCCTCTGCCTTTTCTAAAACCAGCTTGAACATCTGGAAGTTCACGCATTGTTCACATATTGCTGAAGCCTGGCTTGGAGAATTTTGAGCATACTTTACTAGCGTGTGAGATGAGTGCGATTGTGCGGTAGTTTGA
Organism: Bos indicus x Bos taurus; assembly: GCF_003369695.1. Lineage (NCBI taxonomy): Eukaryota > Metazoa > Chordata > Mammalia > Artiodactyla > Bovidae > Bos > Bos indicus x Bos taurus. Next base: position 13,128,638 of record NC_040097.1, on the reverse strand, counting down.
GCATTCTTTGGCATTGCCTTTCTTTGGGATTGGAATGAAAACTGACCTTTTCCAGTCCTGTGGCCACTGCTGAGTTTTCCAATTTGCTGGCATATTGAGTGCAGCACTTTCACAGCCTCATCTTTCAGGATTTGAAAGAGCTCAACTGGAATTCCATCACCTCCACTAGCTTTGTTCGTAGTGATGCTTTCTAAGGCCCACTTGACTTCACATTCCAGGATGTCTGGCTCTAGGTCAGTGATCACACCATCGTGATTATCTGGGTCGTGAAGATCTTTTTTGTACAGTTCTTCTGTGTATTCTTGCCACCTCTTCTTAATATCTTCTGTTTCTGTTGGGTCCATACCATTTCTGTCCATATGAGCCTATCTTTGCATGAAATGTTCCCTTGGTATCTCTAATTTTCTTGAATGGATCTCTAGTCTTTACCATTCTATTGTTTTCCTTTTATTTCTCTGCACTGATCACTGAGGAAGGCTTTCTTATCTCTCCTGGCTATTCTTTGGAACTCTGCATTCAAATGGGTATATCTTTCCTTTTCTCCTTTGCTTTTCGCTTCTCTTCTTTTCACAGCTATTTATAAGGCTTCAGAAAGCCATTTTGCTTTTTTGCATTTCTTTTTCTTGGGAATGGTCTTGATCCCTGCCTCCTGTACCATGTCACAAACCTTCATCCATAGTTAATCAGGCACTCTGTCTATCAGATCTAGTCCCTTAAATCTATTTCTCAATTCCGCTGTATAATCATAAGGGATTTGATTTAGGTCATACCTGATGGTCTAGTGGTTTTCCCTACTTTATTCAATTTAAGCCTGAACTTGGCAATAAGGGTCCTCCTTATGCAAGAAGTATTTATATGTAAAACACAGACAATCTAGCCAAAATTGTACTAACTATAAATGGAAAGTAACCTTTAAAATTGTATAAAAAAGTAAAAGTAAAAATATATTCAAGAAGTATTTACAGCAGTTTTATATTCTTTATAATACAGTTCAATCTATCCATCCACCAGGTTTTTCTCTGTTTTTATTGAAGTATAGTTGATTTACAGTGTTGTATTAATTTCTGCTGTTTGGCAAAGTGCACATATATGCATTCTTTTCTGTATTCTTTTTTACATATCCTATTGTTTTTAATATATCCTGGCTTATCTCAGGATATTGAATATAGTTCTATACAGTAGGACCTCGTTGTTTATTATTTACCACTGTTTTGGGGAGCTTTCTTAGCCGTGATCACCATATTGGGAATAAAAGATTGGAAAAGAAGTGTGGTATGGAGCTCAACCTGGGCACGTCCATTTCAAGTGTGAGTAGAGTTGATCATAGAAGGTTCTGGGGTGGGTGTTTGTTTTTAAAGCTTTGTTTTACCGTAACATGGTATTAATTTTATATTTTTAAATTTCAAGAGACTCAAAGATTCTGGTGTTTGGTTTTGGAATGTGGTTTAATGTGATTTTCACTAATTTTTCTCTCCACATTTGACTGTCAATTTGGAAGGCATTTTGCAGTTAGTGACCAAGTGAAGAAAAATAAAACCTAAAAGTTAAAGGTTAAATTTTATTCGGAGACTTTTCTGAGAACTAAGGCCTAGGGGATAGCCTCAGATAACTCTGAAGAATGCTGTGAAGAGATGAGGGAGGAGCCAGGGTGTATAGGAGTTTTTGCTGAAAACATGTGGTCAAACATCGAAATATTACTGCTATTCACAAAAAAAACAGATACTTCAGGTTAGTGATTTTTGTGCTTTTTTCTGTGCGGGAAGATGACTGGGCTCATTGAAATTATTCCTTAGGTAGGCATCTTAGATATACAGCCATGGAGGGCCATAGTATCCAGAGCACATAGTTTCCTGTTTGTCTCCATCCTGAATTTCCCTTAGCACTCACCGTGGGGCGCTGCAGCAGGGAAGGACAGCATTCCTTATTTACTGGAATGGTAGACACTGTACCCTTTCCACACAATCAGTGTTGTTTCTTAGTTTGTCTTGTGTATCTTAATCGCAGAGTTGTGTCCAACTCTTTGCAACCCTACGGACTGTAGCCTGCCAGACTCCTCTGTCCATGGAATTTTCCAGGCGAAAATACTGGAATGGGTTGCCATTTCCTATTCCAGGCAGGGAATCTTCCTGGCCCAGGGATCCAGCACTAGTGTTCGATGTTCTCTTGTGTCTCCTGCATTGGCAGGCAGAGTCTTTACTAATGTGCCACCTTGAAACTCCTAGTTTAATTGGCAGCATTTTTCCCTTGCTCCTCATGCGAAGAGTTGACTCATTGGAAAAGATTCTGATGCTGGGAGGGATTGGGGGCAGGAGAAGAAGGGAACGACAGAGGATGAGATGGCTGGATGGCATCACTGACTCGATGGACGTGAGTCTCAGTGAACTCTGGGAGTTGGTGATGGACAGGGAGGCCTGGTGTGCTGCGATTCATGGGGTCACAAAGAGTCGGACACGACTGAGCGACTGATCTGATCTGATCTGATCTGAATACATAAAATAATAATGAATCTTATAGTTTAGTGTCATCTTAAACTCAATGAGATCTGATAATGATGTCTAAAACCAACTGTCTGTATACTTTACCTGGCCCAACTTTATTAATTTATTAAACATTTTGTGGGGAGGTTTTTTTTTTCTTTAGAGGAACTGTTAACAGTTTGAGGGTCTGATGGTAAATTCTGTGACATTTTATGGCAATAATATATTACTGCCATATACTCAAGTACTGAAACCTCATTTCTCCTTATCTTTTTGTTTGTTTGTTTTTCAAGTGTCAATATACAGTATCTGGTTTTATGACAAGAACGACTGTCACCGCATAGCCAAACTCATGGCCGAGTAAGTATTTCTGTAACACCATAGATTTTAATTAGTGATATATGGCAGATGAAAAAATAATGTTTCCCCCTTCTCTTTGTTACCAGAGTCCACTAACTCATATATTTTCCCCCAATTTCCTTTTATTGTCAAAGTTTTGAAAAAGGCAGAAAAGCTTAAAGAAATCTCAAATTATCAATAATCCAACTACCACCAGTCTCTTTTTATATGTACCTTGGGTTGATGTGTGTGATTGTTTTTTATTCTTTTTTTTTATGTTTACTGAAAGAAAAATGCAAAACAAAAAAAGTTATAAGCTAATTTTTATTAAGTGACTATATTAAGGCCTATAGCCTGGGAGGTAGCCTCATCTAATTATTTAAGAGATAATACCACCAAGAGGAGAATATCTAGGAAAAATATTTACATAATTGGAATCATCTAAAGACTGCTTTGTTACCAAATTAATCAAACCAAAAAATGGTATTTAGTGTAGTCATATCAGAAAAAAAGAATTTAAAATATGATCCTCTGCAATAGTAACAAGAATTTTAAAATACTTCTGGAAAAAATAAAAGCAAAGACAAGGGAGCTAGAGAAGAGAATGCCAATAAAATGAGGATAGGTAAACTTTTTTGCTGAGAAAAACATATAATCAAGTATCAAAAGATTACTCCTAGTAATAACCAGACATCTCATGATGAAGATTTTAGTGCTTTCCTATATGTGGGAAGGTGCAAGAATCTGAGGTCAGTGAAGTGATTCCTTGGATATGCATCTTAATTATCTATGGGCCAGGATATCCAGAGCCCAGAATGTTTCCTGTTTTCTCCATCCTGAGCTCCTCTCACTGCACACTCTATGGGTAACTGCAGTGGCCCGTAGGCTTGATCCTTCTTGAGCTAGAATGGCAGGCAACACTTTTTTTTTTTTACACTTGCAGAAGTAAGATTACGCTGTACATTGGACTTTTCACGTCCACAGCATTTTTCCAGGACATTAAATAGTCTTCTGTAGTATTTATGTCTGCTTTGTATTCTGTTCTGCAGACAGATCCTAATTTAACCAGAGCCTTGCTGTTCAGCATGTGGTTAGAACCGTCCAGCTGCCTCGCTCCGGAGGGTATTCTCTGTGTCCAGAGCACAGCCCACCACTTGCAGTGCATCTGACTCTGATTCTCTCCAGATTTCCACTGTAGCAGGTGGAGCTGTGTTCAGTAACTGACAAAGAACTCCCACACACATCCATGGCTACTTCCTTTAAGAGAACTTATTTTTGACACAGATTCCAGGTTTAGAATCCCCAGTCCTTTAATGGGTTATGTCCCAGGAGAGCTTTTGTGAATCAGAATCTTGGAATTTGGAAACTAATTTTCATTGAATTGATGTTCTGAGGGATGGTCGTTGTCCTTTCTCAGACTGGCCCACAGAAGCCATCCCTCTGTATTGCTGGTACTGCCATTATGGTTTCTGGGAATCTAAGACGCAGGTGTTAGAGGGGCGTGAGGTACTACCACACCCTGGACAGAATGCTGCAGTGGGCAACGAGTTCTGGTGGATTTAAGTTTTCCTTTTCAGTTTCTGCCTGGATTTCCTCAGAAATGCTGGCCTCTCTTCCCCCTCCATCAAATCAGAATTCCCTTTGCTCTTCTGCAAAATTTTTACATGTTTGGGAGAAAACAGTTGATTTTTTCTTCTTTTGTCTAATATTAAACTAAATCCTGTTAAACTATAAATAAATAATTGGCCCCACATCCCATTTCCAGATATATTTGCATTTTAAAAGAAGTGCACATGGCCAAGGCCACATTTTAGTCCAGGACTGCTAACGTGTCTCAGTTGGGTTTTTTTCTGCTTCCCGCTTTGTTTGCTGTGGGTGTGACCCCAAGGACATTGTTCCACGTGAACTTGTGTCATTCATTTGAAAATGCATTGGCTTTCCACAACCAGACTTTTCTTTTTAGAACTTTTCTCTTAAAAAAAAAAAGATAGAAACTACTTTTTTACAAAGCCGTTTATTTAATGACCACTATCCGTACTTTTGAAAGGAACAGCAGAGGCAGTTTTTGATAACTTAGAAGACAGAGATTTGTTGATTTTTGGTTATCCTGAAATTGACAGTATTTTTCTTAAATGTCTATATTTTGGAGTATGTTAATACATAGACTTTCTCCTGCAGATTGAGAGCTTTGGGGCCCAAATTGAGAGACCCTGGCTCTTTCAGCTCTAACAGTTATTTGCAGGAAACCATTTTGAACTGTATTCTCTGTCAGTAGGCAGTACCCGTAAAGCAAGACTTCAGATCATAGATAAAGCAGAAGATAAAGCAAGGCTTATCTGAAAATACTGTAGTGAACATAAAAATAGGATGAGGAAGTAGAAACAGGAAGCAGAAAGGGAAAAGAAGGACATTCAGGTTTCCTTCACTAGAGATGCCCAAAAGAGGGGCATTTGCTTAAACGCTCAGCTTGTTTTACTAGAAGCAGTGGTATTGAAAGTGATTAGCAAATGCCTGCATGAAGCTGTTGATAGTGAGTTTTCAAGTGTCTGGCCTATTTATGGCTGAAGAGAATACCAAATATGTTCACATTAACTTTGTGATAAATGGCGTTCTGGTCACCAAAGATAAAAAGGTTATCTTTGTCTTCCTTTGCTCTGACTTTGCCTGCATACAGCCTCTTTTCGCTACGTATTTCAGAATATAATCTCTGTTAGCTGGAGAGACAGGTAAAATTCTCTGGGACATATTGTGCATCTAAATAAAAGTGCCTGCCACTGCCCATTCTGTTAAATCTAGTTCTTTCTACCACTGTTTTGACAGCTGCAATATAATAAAAATTCTTGAAGTAAAACATTGATTTATTCCAAAAGGTTGTTAATAAGAACTAAGAAGGTATATAGAACAGGTAAACTTCTAGACCTGTTCTATAAATAAATCTGGAAATTCTCTTTGATCAGTAGCAAAATTGAAAATTCACTAAACTTGGAAAATGTTGCCTCTCCTAAAGAGGAAATGCAGTCTGCCAAAAAGTGTTTTTAACAAAACCTAGTCTGAATGTTTGCCTATACATAGACTATAAAATTTGGAGAACTGATAGAAGTGAGCCCTATTCCTGATCTTACAAATGTCTTGGGGCATACTTTGGGTTTGGGAGGAAGGGAGAGGGGCAGGGCTGTTCTTCCCAGAGTGTGATTGGAAGAGGCCTTAGAGTCCAGAGCTCGGTGTGCCTTCCATGTTGCCAGCCAGTTTCTGCTCTCAGCAGTGGAGAGCTTTATAAGGTAGCCCGTTGGGTGGATGAACAGTGGTGATTATTAGAAATGTTTTTCTTTTGAGTGAAGATCACAAATCCAGTCCAGGTCAGAGAGGTGAATACTAGAGGTGAATACTAGCATGGCTAAGCCAGACAGTGTAGCAGGTGGTGGGTAGAAACGGGCTGTGTGGCCAGTCCTTGATGGTTGGCATGGCCTATAACTGAGTATTAAATAATAAGTGTTTTTTCGGTTTTGGCTGCATCACTAGGTTTGTGGGATCTTAGTTCCCCCACCAGTGATTGAACCCCAGGCCCTTGGCAGTGAAAGCATGGAGTTCTAACTACTGGACCACCAGGGACTTCCCAGTTTGGGGAAAGCTTTAAACCCATCCTTGGAGAATCATAATACATTGTAGCTTATTAAAAACGCAGAACAATGTTGCTGTTTAAAAAAAATCTGTATTTAATATTGTTTAATCCGATGTTTTCAAATAAGAGAACCATCCCACACACACTAATAGGAGTTCCTAGGCAGGCTGTTTTAAAGCAGTGAACTGACATTGGGTACCCTGTTCTATGCCTCGTAGTCCATAAAAAAAAAAGCCTTTTACTACTGAATTATTTTATTGCCTGTCATCCTCACTGTCTGAAAGTTCTCAAATTAATTCAGTTATCAAGCTGTGACTGTGCCTATACTATCCCGTGGCAAGTAGGCCTGTTCATTACAGTTGGACTTGAAACCTGAATGGATGTTTAAAAGAAAAAAAGATTAGTTATCTTATTAAAATTTATTACATTAATTTCAAGCTTGAAAAAAAATATAAGAAGCAATAAAACATTTATGTGCTCACCACCCAACTTTTAGTTTCTCACATTTTGCTTCAGACTTTAAGATGTGGCAGGGAGAAAGGATGTTCCTAAGAAATGAAACCCCTCAGATAGATTTGCAGACCGCAACCCTTGACTTAGACCTTGACTTTTCATGCTTTTTTTAATATATATTTTCAAGTGCAAAATTAGCTTAAGTAGCACTAGTCAAGATAAAGAGCATTGCCTCAATCACCCTGACTTTAGTTACCCACTTAGTGATTTTTTTAAGGAGACAAGGAAAATCTTTTGTTTGCTTGTAGAGTTATCGCTGATTTTTGAAGATTCACCAAGATCTTCATTTTCAAGATGCTAAGCTTTTTCCTTGCTCCCCATTATTAATACACACTCTCCATAGAAGTTGTTCACCTGTACAGCCTTCCTTTGTCTTGGTGGCATTGTCCATTTTCAGATTTACTTTACCAGTTAGTTTGACTGATCCTGAGATACTTGTAGGAAAGAGAGAGAAATAATGAGTAATTTAGTAGATTTTAAACGTATCTACTTCTACCAAATCTGGAAAGGAATTCTGTATTTTTGGCCTTCTAACAGTGAACTATATTGGTTGATACTGTTGTGAGTGAGATGGTGAAACTAATCAGTCATGTCTTACTGGGATGAGGTAGCTGAGGCTCTGTGTTGTGTATTGTGAGGAAGGCATTGTTACCATGAGGCAGTCTTCCAGTATCCTTGGAAATGGACGCCAAAATCTTGGGTCATATTGTGTCAAAAAAGGTCTTTCTAAAACTTGGTTCTCTTCCTCTAGTGTGGTAGAAGAGGAGACACGGCGGTCCCAGCAAGCAGCTCGGGATAAGCAGAGTCCCAGCCAGGCCAATGGCTGCAGTGACCACAGGCCCATCGACATCCTGGAGATGCTAAGCAGAGCCAAGGATGAGTACGAGAGGGTGAGGCTGTGTGCGCTGAGCAGGAAAACCAGAGCAGGGAGGAGACCTGTGGTGGGTCTGGTGGACTGGGGAGCTCACCTCCAGGGCCAGCAGGAATAAGTAGTTCAGAAAGAAAACATGTCTTATAGATAAGGAAGGGGATTTTCTTACCTCTGAAAATTCAGAGTGTTCTTTTTCTATTCCTAAAAAATTACTGCGGGAGAAAAGGATTTTGGAAAATAAAAGGTCCCACTTCCTGGGTAAAGAAATGTACATTAGAACCCATGAGACGTTTCAAGTTCTACCAGATTCCTCAATGTCTGTCTTAGAGAATTACAAAGAATTTATGGATCTATGAAAATTAATACAGGAAAGGCAATCATCTCTATAATGAATTCATTGATTCTTAGGAAACTGGATGAAGTAAATAAATTTCAAGAATCATTTCTGAGCTTTTAAGTTACCATGTATTACCATAAATTCCCTCCCATACCCTTAATGAGATATGCGTTATCTACTTGCCTTCTGTTTTTATAGAGACCTTTCTGTGTTGTGGTGACAGCTAATAAGTTGAGAGCTCTGTCACCCATTCCCAGTGAGGACGAGATCAAGGCGCCACTTGGGACAGAAAGTATAGGTGCTGCACACTAGAGCAGACCCTCCAGGAGGTGGCCTGCCTTCCTCCTCAGGCTGGGAAGCAAGTCATCTCCAGAGGAAAGAAGGAACTGAAGCCTTGTTTCTGTGTGCAGAGCTGCAAAGGAACTCTAGGTCACATGAACAGTATAAAAATCTGACATGATTTCTGGTTAATGCACATTGCAAAGGTAGAAAATAATTGCTGTTGTAAAGAAAATTCTTCTGGTATGGTATGGAGTAAATAAAATTTCTGTGGTTGGATTAAGACTAAACCTTTGGGGATTTAGTTAAATCTTTGATATTTCCTTCATAATGTGTTCTTTCTATTTTTGAAGCCATCCATAAATAGGTGGCACTTCCTTAAACAGGAGTATTGTTGCTTGTCTGCACTCGCCTGTCATCTATCATATGCTGTTAGTCTTAGCAGCGGCCCATGAGTTCACTTCTTAGTGTTTGGATGAGCTCTCCTCTGCCTCAGATGGTTCCAAGTAGACCCTTTATCTTTAGGTAGAGACTTGGGAGATTGCCAGATTCATCTGTGCAACAACTTGGGTGAATCTCAAAGGCATTATGCTAAGGAAGCCAGCATTCCATTTAGATGACAATCTCGAAAAGACGGAACTAGCGCCAGAGAAGAGTCACTGGTTGCCAGGAGTGGAAGGAGGGCACGACTGCATTGGGATAGCACAAGGGAGTTTGGGGAGGTGATTGGATATCCTGATTGTGGTAATGGGTACACAAAACTATACATTTCAAAAGTTAATTTTGAAAGTGAAAGAAATGGTAGCCCTCCAGGCTCCTCTGTCCGTGGAATTCTCCAGGCAAGGATACTAGAGTGGATTGCCATTTCCTTCTCCAAGGGATATTCCCGACTCAGGGATCAAACCAGGGTCTCCTGCATTACAGGCAGATTCTTTACAATATGAGCCACCAGGGAAGCCTGGTGATACATTTCAAAAGTTAATTTTACCATATATTAACTTTAAAAAAAAATGGAAAAGAATATATAATATAGTAATGCTGTTTGCTTGTCCTTAAGGGGTTATAAAAATAACAATTGTTACGAACACTATTGTCTAAAATCATGTGCTTAGCTTTCTAGAAATTTTATTGTCCAGTTAATTTCCATATTTACATGCAGGTCCAAAGCAAACATTTGGCATTTGGCGGGGGTGGTTATCCTTGACTTTTAAAATAATACTTCTGTTAACAGTAACCTTAAATGCTGTTTTGTAAACCAAACAATAGCAAGTTTTTTCACATGATATACTTTTCCTTTTAATTTAAGAATCAGATGGGCGACTCAAATATCTCCAGCCCTGGGCTGCAGCCAAGTACTCAGATCTCCAATCTGGGAAGCACTGAGACGCTAGAAGAGACACCATCTGGGTTGCAAGATAAGGTTTGTACAGCTCAAGCCCTAGCTTTGTCCAAAGTAACCTAACACAGAGTCAGCATTTTGTAAGGGTTTTGATGCAGTACAAGTTTGAGCCGTTGATCATCTGTCAGAGTATGTGCATATAGGCAGTAGCGTGATGTCATCCTCTCATGTCATTTCCCCTGGTCCGTGTAACTGTCTTTCATCCGGGTTTTGCAGTAGCCTCCTATCTGGTTTCCCAGCTTTTGCCCTAGCCACTCCCTCTCCTCTTCTTGACCCAGGGGTCAAAGTAATCCTGGTTTAACCTAAGTTAGACTGTGGCCTTCCTCCAATCGTGTCTCATCTCACTCGAATAAAAGCCAGGGTCACAACAGTAACCCTTAAGGCCCTCTCTGATCTGGCCCCCTTAGCCCTGGCCTCATCTTCCATCTTTCTGCGTCATTCCCAGCCTCATAGGCTTCTCTACCTTTTCACAGATGTGTCAGTCCTGCCTCTGCCGCAGGACAGGCCTTTGCAGCTACAGTCCCCTTTGCAGTCAGAGTCCCCACAGCCTGAAAGACTTGCCTCCTAGAAGTACCTTGCTCCCATTCTAGTGTCTTCCATATAGGTGGGGGCCTTTCACACCACCCTATTTTAAATAACAATCCTTCCCTACCCCTGTTCCACTGTGCTTTATTTTCTTCCAGCTATCAGGGTTCGTGGTTTTTTTAAGTTTTGTGATTGTCTCCTCCCCACCAAAATCCAAGTATCATAGGGGGCTGCCTTGTTTGCTACTGTATCCTCAGCACCCAGCACTGTAAATATTTGTTGAATGAAATCGTTCTCTTTGTTTTTATTTCTTTTTATTTTACTATTTATATTTTTATGAAGTAATTCTTGAAACTGATGACTTGATAAGTGAACAGATATCAAGTAAAAGCCATAGTTTTTTAAGCTTTTTATTTTAAGATAATTACAGATTCATATACAGTTGTAAGAAATAATACAGGAAGAGTAAAAGCCATAGTTTTTTAAGCTCTTTAAGATCATTACAGATTCCTATGCAGTTATAAGAAATAATACAGAAAGATCCATGTCCCTTTCACCTGTTTACTCCATTGATACCAGCTTGAAAACTAGAGTACAGTATCACAACCAGAATATTAACCCAGTATACCCATCTTGTTGGAGAAGGAAATGGCAGCCCACTCCAGTGTTCTTGCGTGGAGAATCCCAGGGACGGTGGAGCCTGGTGGGTTGCCATCTATGGGGTCGCACAGAGTCGGACACGACTAAAGCGACTTAGCAGCAGCAGCATACCCATCTTGTTCACGTTTCCTCAGTTGTTGTATTCATATTCGTTTCTGTGAGTATATGCACGTGTGTGTTTGCATGCGTCCTAAATTGCTTCAGTCGTATCCAATTCTGTGCAGCCCTATGGACTGTAGCCCTCCAGGCTCCTCTGTCCTTGGGATTCTCCAGGCAATGCCCTTCTCCAGGGGACCCTCCCGACCCAGTGATCGAACCCATGTCTCTTGCGTCTCCTGCACTGGCAGGCGGGTTCTTTACCACCAGCAGCACCTGGGAAGCCTCATCTGTGTGTGTTTAGTTCCATGCAGTTTTATCTCATGTAGAGCCTTGTGTATCTACCACCACAGTCAAGATAGAGGACTTCATCACCACAAGAATCCTTTGTACTGCCCATTTGTTATCACACTGACTTATATGTCACACCCTCCTAGCCTTCCTCTGGCATCCCTAACCCCAGCAGTGACTGATATGTCTCCAGCTTTATAACACTGTCATTTCAAGAATTTTCTGTAAATGGAATCATACAATATATAACCTTTTGGGAGTATGTTTCTTCACTCAGCATAACTCATTGAAGAGATTCATTGAAATTGTTACATATATTATAGTTCTGAATCTCACTGCTGAGTGGAATTAACATTTTTAACCATTCACTCGTTAAAGGACGGATGTGTTGTTACCAGTTTGGGGCTATTGTGAATGACATTTCCATGAACATTTGTATACAGATTTTTGTATACACATTTCCTTTGTTGTTCCTTTGTCCTTTCTGTTACTAAATCGTGTTCGACTCTTTCCAACTCTATGGACTGTGGCCCACCAGCTCCCCTGTCCATGCGATTTCGCAGGCAAGAATACTAGAGTGGGTTTCCATTTCCTTCTCCACGGTATCTTCCCGACCTAGGGATTGAACCTGTGTCTCCTGCATTGGAAGGCAGATTCTTTACTGCTGAGACAGCAGGGAAGCCCAAATTTAAATTTCCTTTACTCTGGGTTAAATGCCCAAGAGTACAAATGTTAGGTAATTTCATAACTGCAAGTTTTAGTTTAGAAATTGCCCTACCATACTGTTTTCCAAGAGGCTATCAGATCAGATCAGTTGCTCAGTTGTGTCCGACTCTTTGCGACCCCATGAATCGTAGCACCCCAGGCCTCCCTGTCCAACACCAACTCCCGGAGTTCACTCAGACTCACGTCCATCGAGTCAGTGATGCCATCCAGCCATCTCATCCTCTGTCATCCCCTTCTCCTCCTGCCCCCAGTCCCTCCCAGCATCAGAGTCTTTTCCAATGAGTCAACTCTTCACATGAGGTGGCCAAAGTACTGGAGTTTCAGCTTTAGCATCATTCCTTCCAAAGAAATCCCAGGGCTGATCTCCTTCAGAATGGACTGGTTGGATCTCCTTGCAGTCCAAGGGACTCTCAAGAGACTTCTCCAACACCACAGTTCAAAAGCATCAATTCTTCGGCTCTCAGCCTTCTTCACGGTCCAACTCTCACATCCATACATGACCACAGGAAAAACCATAGCCTTGACTAGACGGACCTTTGTTGGCAAAGTAATGTCTCTGCTTTTGAATATGCTATCTAGGTTAGTCATAACTTTCCTTCCAAGGAGTAAGCGTCTTTTAACTTCATGGCTGCAGTCACCATCTGCAGTGATTTTGGAGCCCAGAAAAAGAAAGTCTGACACTGTTTCCATTGTTTCCCCATCTATTTCCCATGAAGTGATGGGACCGGATGCCATGATCTTTATTTTCTGAATGTTGAGTTTTAAGCCAACTTTTTCACTCTCCACTTTCACTTTCATCAAGAGGCTTTGTAGTTCCTCTTCACTTTCTGCCATTAAGGGCGGTGTCATCTGCATCTTTACATTCCTAAACGATGTATGTATAATGTTTGTACGGATGCAGGTGGTAAATTATTTAAACCAGATTTTGTATACTACATTTCTTTGCTCCATTTTTACTGTATTTGAATTTAATATCCTGAAGGTCAAACGTATATTAAAAGAGAAAGTGTTATGTAAAATTTAATTTTTAAAAAATATGTGTTAAGAGAAGCAGCAAGTGGAGGAGCAGATTCCTTCTGGTCTGGCTTATCAGCCATGAATGTCCAGTGGGCTAGTCACTTTCCCTTTCATTTCTGAATCATGGGATTAACGATTCTGGCTGTATCTGACTCACAGATTTACTTTGAAACCCAAATGAAAAAATGAACCCCAAAAGACTCCATTTTATAGGCCAAAGTGACAGCACTTTGTACAATACTGAGAACTGGATATTGTTGAGCCATGTGATTGTCTAAAATTAGCTCAGATCCATAACCAGGCCTGTACACAGAAGAGTACACTGGTTTAGTAACACTGCCATCTAGTGCTGAGGAGCAAATAATGCTGTCAAGCCTTAATTTTATTTCAGTTTCATTATTTACTTAGTAGAATTTCCTTGGGACAATTTCCCTCGTTTGTTTTGTATTATTTTTGTTTTTGTTTTTTTGTTCCTGTGGTTAAGAATAATCACACCTTCTAGTGTGCCCAGGGCACTAATGAGTAGGAAATCTGACAGGGACACAGTAAATTCAAACAGAAATATGAAATTCTGTAAACAGCAAGAGCTGTGGGGTGAGAGAGGAACAATGGAAAACCTGATATAGCTTCTTTAAAAAAATTTTTTTTTCAGTCCCATATATACTATCACTTATGAATTCCATTTCACAAGGGAATGGTCAGATTAAAATTTGATTTAAGTGAAGCATTACTGAACTCAGAATCCAGACTGTAAGTATATTCAGATATGAGTAAAGAATAAAATTTCACCTTTTCTGTGGATGATGGAAGATGAATCCATGAATAAATAAGCCCAACAACTAGAGGAATGCAGCCAGTTTTTCTTGTCAGAGGCAGAGGAGAATGGAACAGGTCCTGTCCAAACCAGCTCAGAGACAATAAAGCTTTAGGGAGTTTGTGTAAAGACACATGCTCTGCCCCCTCAGCCTCTAGTGACTAATTCACCCAGTTACGTGATTCCAAAAGTTGGTACAATCTGACCAGTCACTGGCTCTTAGTTATTCAGGTCTTACTTGCACCTCTCTTTTCCAAAGGATCATTATCACCATTCAGTTGATTAGATAACCTGTCATCTGCACGGTGGACATAATGGTGCAGTGGCATAATGGTTAAGAATACGGATTGTCTTGTTAGAACTAGGTTGGCATCTGGTTCTGTTGTACTTGGGCCTCATCCATAAATGGCGATAATAATAGTACTGCCCTCACCGGTTAATAGAGTAACGCATGCAAAGTGTGTAGTACAGGGCCTCCTGTACAGTGAGCCTTCTGTCTGTGATGATTCTTCCTGCCTTATAACCTCATTTCTTCTGCCTTACGTAAGGTACCTCTGAAACCTAATGCTTTACCACACACCCTATTCCATAAAGTCTAATAATCTGTCTCTGGCCTGGCAGATGTTGCAGGGAGGTAGCAGGAGAAATTGGAAACTTACTGCTGCTTTTGCATACTACCAGATGACTTCATTTTTTAATATGAAGTAGATTTTAAATGATCAGAAATACCTGTTCTTAAGTTCAAGTATAGAAACACTTCACATGTAAATGTGGGTAATTTTAGTTTTGTAAGAGTTCGTTTTTGTTCCACTAGATAGATAAAAATTGCTACCTGGATCATTTTTGAAGCCTAAGGTGTATTTCATGGTGAGGTTTCTCCATGTCTGGTTTTTGATTGTTCCTTTTCTTAAAAATAGTATTCTTCACTGGAAAAGACTCTTAAGTTTTTACAAGATCATTCCAATATGATCTGTGTTTTCTAAAGTCAGTCAGTTCAGTTCAGTCACTCAGTTGTGTCCGACTCTTTGTGACCCCATGAATCGCAGCACCCCAGGCCTCCCTGTCCATCACCAACTCCCGGAGTTCACTCAGACTCACATCCATCAAGTCAGTGATGCCATCCAGCCATCTCATCCTCTGTCGTCCCCTTCCCCTCCCGCCCCCAATCCCTCCCAGCATCAGAGTCTTTTCCAATGAGTCAACTCTTCACATGAGGTGGCCAAAGTACTGGAGTTTCAGCTTTAGCATCATTCCTTCCAAAGAAATCCCAGGGCTGATCTCCTTCAGAATGGACTGGTTGGATCTCCTTGCAGTCCAAGGGACTCTCAAGAGTCTTCTCCAACACCACAGTTCAAAAGCATCAATTCTTCAGCGCTCAGCCTTCTTCATGGTCCAACTCTCACATCCATACATGACCACAGGAAAAACCATAACCTTGACTAGACGGACCTTTGTTGGCAAAGTAATGTCTCTGCTTTTGAATATGCTATCTAGGTTAGTCATAACTTTCCTTCCAAGGAGTAAGCGTCTTATAATTTCATGGCTGCAATCACCATCTGCAGTGATTTTGGAGCCCAAAAAAAGAAAGTCTGACACTGTTTCCATTGTTTCCCCATCTATTTCCCATGAAGTGATGGGACCGGATGCCATGATCTTTGTTTTCTGAATGTTGAGCTTTAAGCCAACTTTTTCACTCTCCACTTTCACTTTCATCAAGAGGCTTTGTAGTTCCTCTTCACTTTCTGCCATAAGGGTGGTGTCATCTGCATATTTGAGGTTATTGATATTTCTCCCGGCAATCTTGATTCCAGCTTATGTTTCTTCCAGTCCAGCGTTTCTCATGATGTACTCTGCATATAAGTTAAATAAGCAGGGTGATAATATACAGCCTTGCCATACTCCTTTTCCTATTTGGAACCAGTCTGTTGTTCCATGTCCAGTTCTAACTGTTGCTTCCTGACCTGCATACAGATTTCTCGAGAGGCAGATTAGGTGGTCTGGTATTCCCATCTCTTTCAGAATTTTCCACAGTTTATTGTGATCCACACAGTCAAAGGCTTTGGCATAGTCAATAAAACAGAAATAGATGTTTTTCTGGAACTCTCTTGCTTTTTCCATGATCCAGCGGATGTTTTCTAAAGTAGGTATATCTAAATGTTGGTTTGTGCATGTGTGTTTGTGTATACACACACACATATATATATGTAAAAGAATATGGTGGTTAAGAGTTACGTAATTGGGATTTGCCTGAGGGTCCAGTGGTTAGGACTCTGTACTTCCACTGCAGAGAGTACTGGTTCAATCCATGATTGGGGAACTAAGATCCTGCAAGCCATACAGTGCAGCCAAAAAATAAAATAAATGAAAGGAGTCCTTTGGGCCCAGGTCGGAGCAGGGCCTGGCACCCTCTGCATACCCAGCAAATAAAGGTTAAATGAATTCAGCAATACTGCTTGAGGGGAAGGTGCAGGAAAGCTCACAATTGAGAACTATGAACATGTCTCCTCTGAATCATTGCAGTGGTATCAGTAAACCAGATCACTAAAATATAAATAAGTTTAACATTTCCAGACTTAAATGCTTTCCTTTTCCTCCAGCATCTGTGATTTGGGAATTGGAAGGTTGCTATTTAAAAAATGGTTAAATTGGGAGGGGCAGTATAGGGGTAGGGGATTAAATGGTACAAATTTATTATGTATAAAATAAATAGGATACAACAATAAATTGTACAGCACAGGGAATATAGCCAATATTTTATAGTAACTTGAAATGAAGTACAGTCTATAAAAATATTGAATCACTGTGTTGTATACCTGAAACTAATATAATGTTATGTCACCTATACTTGAATTTTTTTTAATAGTTAAATTTATTTTCTGGTATTTGAGGCCTAGTCCTTAAGGTACAATGCCTGCCTTTTAATAAAAAAAAAAAAATGAACATATAGGTAGGATTGCTTGATCATCATTTGGTCCTCATATCCTCTTGAGTGTAATTTCCCTACCATGTGTGACTGGCACGGGGCAAATTAACTTTGAGCAAAATAATTGCTCCTTTACCTTACATGTGTTTGCGAAGCAAAAAAGGTGAATTCTAAACTATCACCTGAGTCCCTAAAATTTGATTTTTATTACAAATGTAGATATCTCTTCACCACCTTGGGGATACCAGGTGCATTCTTGGCCTTAATCCTGAGGACATCTTCAGCCTGTTCCATTTCCTATTTTCAGACTCCACCTAGCCTTGCTTCTGCAAACTGATTTGGTTGATGGAAAAGAAACTTAGTTATGCTGGTTTGCAAGAGTTTTCTCTCATTGGGTGGTTTGATTTGTTTCTCAGTCTGCTCCATCTGGACACAAACATCTGACAGTGGAAGAATTATTTGGAACCTCTTTGTCAAAGGAACAGCCAGCAGTTGTGGGTCTGGATTCAGAAGAAGTGGAGAAGCTGCCAGGAGATGCCTCCCAGAAAGAGCCCAACTCATTCCTACCATTTTCCTTTGAGCCTGGCGGGGCACCCCAGTCAGAAAACCTGGGTGTCCATCCTGCTGCCCACCCCTCAGTCCAGCCCGAAGTCACCACCCCGGTGCTAATCACTCCTGCTTCCATCACTCAGTCCAGTGAAAAGCAGGCCCCCAGCTATGCCATCCCATTGCACTCTGTGCTCAGTCCCAGTCTACCAGCAGAAGCTTCTGGACAGGCTCCCCCCAGCCTACCCCGAAAAACCACCATGATGCAAACAGTGAAGACCGCGCCTAGGCAGAGGTCTCCACTCCTGAGTCAGCCTGTCCCTGAGCTGAGCCACGCCAGCCTGACTGCCAGCCAGAGCCCATTCAGGGCCCCGCTGAGCGTGACAAACACAACCAGTCCGTCTCTCCCAAGTGTTGATCTTCTCCAGAAACTCAGGTTGACCCCACAGCATGACCAAATACAGCCACAGTCACTCGGGAAAGGTGCAGCGGCACCCAGCTTTTCGCCAGCAGCCGGCCAGCTGGCCACGCCTGAGAGCTTCATAGAGCCTTCCCCTAAAGCGACAGCAGCGAGAGCCCCAGCCTCCCTGAGCAACATGGTGCTTGCTCCCCTTCAGGTACTGGCGGGAGATTGGGTGGCTGTAACCTAGTGGGATGAAACTGGATTTTGATTGAGAGGAGACAGAGTTGTTTAAAGAGACAACCGTTGAGTATGTCAGGGGCTAGAAGAAAGGAGAGGTGAGAAGCCCTGCAGTGATCAACCAAACCATCAGTAACTGGTGGTGTAACTCAGTTCCACTTCCCAAAATAATCTCAGCTGAGAAAAGCTGAGAAACTGTATTTTCCTTCCTGGGTGTGCATTTTAACGTTTATTTTTGCCTGACAGGTCTAGGAGTCCTTATTTGACTCAAGACCATGGATCCAGATTATCCCAAACTTTGTTCCATCCCCTGCTCCCTGAGTACTCTGACTGAGTGCCCGCCTTGTGCCAGGTTCATTAGGGCTGCCATAAGAGCATCCCACATTTGCAGGTCTGAGGTCAAAGAAAGCTTCCTCGGGAAACTGGCCATCAGCTGAGATCTGAAGACTCAGGAGAAATTAGCCAGACCTAGAGGTAGGAAGAGTGTGTGAAGGCAAGGAAAACAGCAGGTGCAGAAGCCTAGACACTAGAGGGCATTTGGTGAACTGTGGTGACTGGATCTATGTGGAAAGAAACGGGGGAGCAGGTATTGGTGATGAGTAAAACTTTGTAAATAGTGTCAAGGAGTTAGAGGTTTGTTCTGAGGGCCCTGGAGAGTCTTTTAAGTATGTGAGCCAAGGGTGGCACGCTGGGAGAGGAGACGACGGAAGGAGGACGACCCATCAGAAAGGAGGTCGGGGCAGTCACCCGGCCTTGAGCGGGTGGGGGCCTGTACTGGGCAGTGTGGACATGTGGATTTATTAAGAAGGAGGATGAGTGGGACTTGGTGGGATTTGGATATAGGGGTGAAGAAGAGGTTTGTCCCTCAGTAACTTATAAGGTTGGTGAGTTTACAAATGAGGAAATCAGGTCACAGTTGAAGTGACTTGTGCAAGATCACAAAACTGAAAGGGGGTGGAGCCTTTTAAGGTTTTAGTCTCATGCCCTTTAATAATTACAATCCCCAGCTCTTGAACATTTTACCAAATAATATTATACTGGCTCTCCTGTATAATATTATTTCTTAGTTAATGGAGTGTTTTGTTCCGTTCTATTAAAATTTTGTCCAGAAAAAGAAACCTAGTGTCCTGGTTACATGATTAAATTGTCAAATTTGCCGTTTCTGTCTGCGAGAATATTCTGTTTAGTAAAACAACCCTGAAATGTGTCTGCTGCCACTATTCCTGTTGTTCTAGAAATACAACCAGCAGCAGTCGTCAATACCGCCCCCTCTAGATTTGGCCTCTGGGACAGCACCCTGCTCTCCAGCATGCCTCCTGGCAGAGGAAGCTTACAAACATGTTCTTTCTCATTTATGTGGCTGTATCAAATTTTAGGACCTGGGACCGTACTGAGTCCTAATGTGTTTGCTCTGCTACAGGAAGTTCTGTGTCTCCCAGGGAATAGGTGTAACATTTGTCTGTGGAAGTGTGTGGCTGTGTAAGACTGTTTAGTGCCACCTTCCAGAGTGTGAACCGCCTTATCAGGAGGCTTCATGCTGTCAGGATCTTGCGTCTCAACATTCTCAACAGCAAAAATATGCTTGGTCTGTCCCCGCTCTTATAAGAGACCCAGGTTTCAGCTTTTTCTGTAGAGACATTTTCAAGGCTTTGCACACCCCTTTTCTCCGGTGGAACTGAAGGGGGTTGGGGGCTGTCCCGAAGCTCCTATCCTGCATTGTCACAAATTCTGGTCAGCCACTTCCCTCAGGAATCTAGGAACCAAGTCATGTTTGAACTCCTCCTTACAGTTGCTAACCTAGATTTTTCCCCAGTAACTAAGAAATCTTAAATGAAAAGTTGCTACATCTGTTCATCTTTTCTGTTTAAACATTGCAGTCTATGCAGCAAAACCAGGATCCTGAAGTTTTTGCCCAGCCTAAGGTGTTATCCAGTGCCATCCCGGTAAGGATCCCCTTTTTCTAAAGAGCATAGTATGTCTTAAGTTCGTCTGCTGAGTGTGAAGTGAAACGTTTCAGCTTTCAAACCTAGGTCCCTCTTAAATGTCCCCTCCCACTCCCCCAGGCAGAGCTCATTGCTGTGGCCTCTGCAGTCCTCAAGTCGTCCATCCTCAGTGATGAGTTCCCTGAGTGTGTGTATGGGAGGGCAAGGTCGGCCACAGCAGGGGCGCTCCCTCCCTCCCTCTGTGTTGTGAATGGGCGAGTGCTGAGAGCCAGTCAGCCCCGTGTCTATGGATAGGAGACAGCCTTTGCCCAGAAGAACCGTGGTGCCCCAGTGGACCAGGCAGTGTCACTACTGCTCGCTGGCTTCCCGTTGCGCTGTGGGCAGAACCTCCCAGCCCAGGCCTGTGTGCTCTGCGCCTTGCTGCTTCTCCCCTGCCTCATTTTGTAGACGTTGTCCTCATCCTCCATTCCCTACCAGCTTTGACAGGCACACTCATCTTTTTCAGTTCCTAAACTTTTAGGTTCCCTTAGCCTTTGAGCCTTAACACCTCTCCTGAAGCCTAAGATTGTAAGCAAAAGCCACCTTCTGACTGGTCTTAGCAGGTCTTCTTTGCAGCTGGTCCTGCTGCATGGTGGTCGGCATACCACTTCTTGGTGATCTCTCAGCCTGGTGTTGCACCAAAAATAACCGCAGATGGTGCAGAACCCAGAAACTGCACTCTCAAAACTATGGACAGTTTGGTTCCTTGTAGATGAGGAGGGTGACAGATAGGAGGGAAAAAATATGTAGTTTTCATGTTGAGTGTATCAAAATATGAGAATTAGTAAAAAAAAAAAAAAAGGGGGGGGGTGCTGCCCTCATATCTCAGTTGGTAATCCACCTACAATGCGAGAGACCTGGGTTTGATCCCTGGGTTGGAAAGATCCCCTGGAGAAGCAAAAGGCTACCCACTCCAGTATTCTGGCCTGGAGAATTCCATGGACTATACAAGTCCATGGGGTCTACAAGAGTCGGACATGACCGAGCAACTTTCATTTTCAAAAAAAATATTACTGTGTTCTGCTGGTTAGCCATTGTTAGCCCAGAAGTACATCTAAATGAAAGGAGATAAATATTAGTTTTATGTTTTTAAAATTGTATCTGTGATGACTGTGGTGGCATAATAAATACATTGAACACGACTAAAGAAACTAATGCTTCATATAATTCTTTTTATTGAATTAAAAGTTATATATAATAAAATGCAGATTTCTTAAATTGAGTTTTAATACACATATATCCTTTGGGTAGTGAGAAGTTATATAACACTTCCGTCACCTCAGAAACTTCCTTCACACCCTCCTCCAAGCATTTCTGAGTCCCTCATGGAAAAACTTTACGTATTCAACTTAATCTCAGGACTGTTCTTACTGTGCCTACCCTGCTGTTAGTTATCAGGTTCCCCTTCTGTAGTGATGGGGCTTGGCTTCTCATAACAGCTCTAGGCCATCCTTATCATGTAAATGGGCTCTTCATCCTTCAGCTAACAAGCTTCCTAACCAGACATTAAATGCTTAGATACTGCTTCCGAATCTTTATCTGAACTCTAAATAGTTAGCGCTGGACTCTGCATTCCAGCCTCCTACTGCTGTGCTTGTTATCAGGCGTCCCCTCCTCTGGGCCTGGCTGCTGGCTCCCACGCTCTTTGTTGCAAAATGGCTGTTGTTCCCCTGCAGGTGGCAAGCTCCCCTCTGGTTCCCGCAACAACCTCGGCAGCGCCCTCAGTCCTGCTGTCCCCCAGTGTTTTCCAGCAGACAGTTACAAGGTCCTCAGACCTTGAGAGGAAAGCCAGCTCCCCTTCTCCTCTCACCGTCGGGACGACAGAAAATCAGAGAAAGCCTTCCATCATCCTCAGCAAGTCTCAGCTCCAGGATACATTAATACATCTAATCAAGGTATGTAGAATATCAGTTTAGTCTTCGGATTTTCATTCTGTAAAAAAATAATTGTATGATTCTAAAAAAAAATCAATTCATAAAAAAAAAAAATCAATTCTTAAAGAAAATCCAAGACCAGCTAGAACCAGTGTTTCTCTCTCCCTGTGGGAAAATTCTCAAAGTGGAAAAATAGATATGTGTGAATTCCAAAATATTCCTCATGATTGTCTCTGGGTGGTGGGATTCTTGGCATAATTAGTTATACAGAGCACGTATATAACTTCTTCCTAAGCTGTTATCATGACAGTAAGCTCTAAGGAGGTAAACGTGACATGACCATCTCTTCCAGAATGATTCCAGCTTCCTCAGCACACTTCATGAAGTCTACTTACAGGTTCTGACCAAGAACAGAGACAACCACAACCTATGACTAGAGCAGAGTAATTCTGAAGGCAGAATGTCGACCTCAGAAACAAACAGGCCTCATCATGGAAACTTCTAAACGGAACATTGAGCTTTGAGAATTCTAAAATTGAGCCTATGAGAAAGAGACTCATTGCTTAAGAATGTTTTCCAAGTGACGTTCTCAGTGATAATGGAGGTTTCACTGTGAAGCATCACCAGCAGACCTTTGTTTTGGGGGTAAAAAAAAAGACCATTGTGTTCAGTTGTGTGGGTGTTTTCATCAGCTCTAAACAAGTTTGTGAAATAAGGAATCTGATTTTCAACTCACTTTCGTATTCAAGGTCTTGAGGAAAAGAGGTCACCAGCCCTGAGGCAGTCAGCCCAGCCCATACCCCCATTCCCCTCCCTCATTTCCAACTAAAAACTTGAGCCTTGGGCTGGTAGTCAAGTTCTGAACAGAGCAAAAGTCGGCTCTGTGCAAAGTAGCTTCGGGTTTTAAGGGTCAGAAGTTAAGCTGGCAAATTAGGACTGGTTTGTCCAAGTGAAGTGTATTTTATATGAATGCCCCTTTGGGGCCTTAAAAGTTCTGAAGTTTATTAATTGTATTCTGTTTTTAAGTGTTCCCGGTGATGCCACGCAAAGGGCTTCCCCTGTGCGGATATGTTTGAATAGGGCCCTGCTGGCCCTGTGCTGAGGTGGGAGCGGGCTTGGCACACCTTTGGAGTAAAGGCTGGGACTGGTAAGACCCAAATTCTATCAGAAATCTTCACTTTAAGTTAAACTCTCCAATGGTTTTGAAAATGTTAAGCTTGTGTGTGAATCATAGCCTTATTTTCCTTTTCTGTCTAAACACAGTGAGAGGTCATTGTTAATTGTTTCCCTTAACACTTTGACAAAAGGACCAGTGGACCAATCTGACAAAGCCATTCTGGTTCCATTCCTCAAGTCTACTGAGAATAGTTTTAAAGCTATGCAGAAAAGGGAACTGTTATTCACACTGCCCTTACTTTATTATAGAATATGGAATTAAAAACCAAGTGTGATATTCTGAACTTTACCAATGTATTCTTAGGCTGTGAGTACTTCTGCAGCCCAAAGTCTGAAAATATGTAAAGATGCTTTGTTATGCTGCTATTGATCTGCCATGATTTATATTTATTCTTTTATGGCATGTAATGGTGATTAGTAATATTTTAATGTAGATTTGATTTATTTCAGCAATAGTAATTTTAAGATATTCTTTGAATGAAAGTGTCTTCGTTTCTATGATACAGGTCATTTTGTAGTATTTAACCAATTAAAATGCACTGCTTACTTTTCTGAGCACTATTTAATGATGGGATAAAAACCCAATTGGCTCAACCAGCTAGCTTAAGGATTAGCTGTGAATAATGCTGACAGATATGATGGTTCCTTGGGAACAATCATATAAGCTTTAATGGTAACTCAATCATAAATCCATAGGTTTTTTTCCTTTTAGCTGAGATTTTAGAAAATTACTTGTGAATTACATACTTGTTTTAGTTTGTGCTTGTTTTCTGTTTTTTAGCATAAAGAATACCTTGATTGGCTTTTGTTAATCTAAACGTGCCTCCTGGGCAACTTTTCTGCTTCCAAATTTAGTGTCTTCTATTGTGTCTACCTATTATTTGTGAATTGTGCAGAAGTCCAGGAAGCTTCTAAGTTCTCATACTCAGTTAGGAATTAGGAATAGTTTGTTTTCAAAGGTAGTGTGTAAATTCAGCAACCAAAAATGAATTGCTTGCGCATCACCAGGAAAGAGATAGTTACAGTAAGGTGTGAAATGTCGCTGACCCCAGGAGGTGGTGTCCAGGGTGCCCCGTGACTGTTCTCCAAAGACAGTTGCCCTGGCAGGCTGGCATGCATCCAGGTGTAAGTCTCTATGGGCTTTGGAAAGCGGGAGAATTGAGGGGTTCTTGTTATGATAGATGTTTGAGTTGAAATGATGCTTTGAGTAGGGTCAATATTACAAGACAGTTGAGAGACTGTCCTGAAGAGGGTCTGTAATCAAATCTGTTCATTTTCACCCTTTAATTCAAGGAATGAATAGGATAGACAGTAGAGAATCTGGGATGAGGTTTCCTTAGTGTGAAAGTAAACTTTTAAGTGCCCAAGTCATGGAGACTTGAAAAGGGTAAGCCTGTTTCAACTCCCAAATTTCTGTATTCAAAGCATTTTGAAAATTCAGAAGCCAGAGGTTCACCGTCATGAGAACCAGGAAGTTCAGGCCAGAATGAGTCAGTAGAGAAGTCAGGCCGAGCCTGAACAGTGGCAGTTGGATGACCCTGGGCCAAAAGTCACAGTTCAGTTGCCTTACCCCTCATTCAGACTTCTGTCCAGAACCTCATGCTAGTTTAGGTTGCATGTTTACATTGCTGCAGTAACTTTACTGGAATCTTAAGTTTTAAACCTTAGTTGAGTCAAAATGGACACCAAAACAGAGACGCTTCTTGCTAGGTTTGCAGAACTCCAGGTGCCCTGCACTTAGGTCACCGTGTCTGTCTGTAGAGCCCCTCACCCGAGTGGGCGGCCCTGCTCTGCTTTTCTTGCAGTTACCGTGATGTGTTTGAGTGGACTCCCACCCCCCAAACAGCCTCGTTCCTTTAAGGCAGAAGCTCCTCCTCATTGTGCATCTCCCCCCAGGTTGGTAAGGTGTGACTTGGAATCCCATGTTGTCCAGTGACTGTCAGCTCCAGGAGTAGCATTCATGACATCTGCATGTGAATGTGAATGTCCACGGCTTACTTTGGAAGGCTTTTGGGAGCTGGGTTTTGTTAAGAGCCCAAGTTGACCTGGGTACTTCTCTGCCAGAGGAGGCACAGGCTTAGTTGAGAATAGGACCCGATTTTGCATGTCAAGAATTGTTCTTTTTCCACCTGTGTGTTCTTGTAAAAAATCTTAAACCCCATCAAATCTACTAGGTAAATATTTTTAAACCATGCAGCTTTATTACTCTCCTCCCCAAAGAATGTAGTTTGACATTTTTCTCATTTTGATAGTAGAGGCCATAACTGCCATTGTATTACTAATAATGCAACATGAAATTGAAGGTGCCTAACTGCTTAAAAAACAAAATCAGCCATCATACTGTAACTCTGGGCAAAATGAAACACAGAGGAATGAGAGGCGGCACAGGCACGGGTAGGCTCGGTCCGTGTGAGTGAAAACGAGGACTCACAGGGACGTGTGTCCTGCATTCTTGCTGCACGTTTGCTGCTGAGCACATGTTTCTTTCCTACCTGTCTTTGGTTTTCTTCAGTTGTATTCAAAGGGCCTGCTGGAACCAGTAGCGCCCTGCGTTTTCAGGTGTCTAAAATGTTAAGATCTGAAAGAAGTAAAGCAACTTACACTGAGCTCTTTAAAAGGTGTGCTTGAGAACATTTCCCTGAGTGGGCCGTCGCCTCCAGGAGCCCTTTTTTTTCAGCAAGAGAGACATGTGCAATGTTTCACTTGGCTTTGTGTGTGACATCTTCATTTGAAATGCTCTGATGCAATACCGTTCACTTTGAAAGGGGGAAATGCAGAGTTGTGTTTCCCTTTTATCTGTGTGATTCCTTCAGAAACATGTTTTTAAAATATATGTTCTCAATGGTTTTTTATTCTGTATTCCTGCTTTGGCCATGTGGCTCTCATGACCTTCAGTGTACCAGTCTCATTGCCCTGAATGTGGGCCTGAAAAGCTCTGGGACTGTGGCAAGATTTTTGTTCCATGAGCGCAATGCAGCATCATTAACATTTTTAATGGTATGGATTTTATACCATCTGTGTATGTTTGCAAATATTAAGTTATTACCTGTTTTCAGATGAGCATTTTTCATCCTAAATTTTATATGTTTGCAAATATATTTTTTTAATAAAAGTTCAAAACCAAGTTTTAGCACCTACTCAATTTTAATTGTGTTTTTATTGAACTTAAAGACTTAGGAACTTTTGGATGAGTTGCCACACTGTGCTAGAGCCCCTCCTACTGCTGAGAGGGAGTAGGGTGAGACAACAAAACAAATCCATTTATTCCCAAAAGGTTTCCCCAGATAGAGGGAACAGGTCTAATCAGGACGAGAAATAGTCTTTTATAGGGGACTTTTATCTTCTGAGTCATTTCTCAGATGCACTCATGTGCCTGGTGTCTAGGTTGATAAAGAAGGAAAGAGGGAGAGAAGAAAATAAACTGTGATTGTTATGGGAAATAGGGAAGAGGGTAGAAAAGTGTTAATCATATAAGTCCCTGATAACTGTTCACATTAAGTATTGGGTTGGCCAACCCAGTATGTTTCCAAATGAAATTCTCCCTAAAATGTTTGCTTTACCTGCCTGCTTTCATAGAGCAGAGCATATGCTTAAACCTTGCTTTATGACTTGTTTACTTCATGAGTGGCTCAGATGGTAAAGCGTCTGCCTACAATGTAGGAGACCTGGGTTCAATCCCTGGGTCGGGAAGATCTCCTGGAGAAGGAAATGGCAACCCACTCCAGTATTCTTGCCTGGAAAATCCCATGGACGGAGGAGCCCAGTAGGCTACAGTCTATGGGGTCGCAAAGAGTCGGACACGACTGAGCGACTTACTTTCTTTTCTTCTTATGACTTTTATACACACACTCAGTCACCACTAATGCATGCTCATTCAACACATAAACATTGCAACTATTTTCTTGATCTTCACAATAACCCATTTTAAAGAGAAAGGAGTTGAAGCCAAGAGTGACAAGGATGTGCCAAAGGCTGCTGCTTATTAAGCCAGCACTGAGTTAAGGACCTGAAGCCATGCAGACTGGAGGGTTGGTCTAGAATTCCTTTCTTGATTCCATTGCCTCCATGATAAATTATTCTAGATTGCTGTTGCTGGGGCTTTTATGTATGTCAGAGCTACAGGAGGCAGCCTGTCTCTCCTGGATGAGCAGCTGGAAATCCAGCCACGGGGTTTCCTCTAAGGATGAAGCAGGGTTCTTGGAAAGCAGAAGAGAAGAGCAGCAGGAAACAGTCACTAAATCAAGCAAACCCTGGAGCCCAGCCTGCATTCCCTCTTTCAGACACTGCATCTCTGGTATCTGTAATGGGAAGAAGTCAACAAGTTTCTAAAGGGCTTAAATCCATTCAGGATCCTCAACCTCCTAGACTTTGCTGCCATACTCAACGCAAATAGAACTCATGACATAAGCCTCCTACCTGGCAGGAGGATGGGGCTTCCACACATCAATTCAGGTTCACCAGGCAAATAAATTCTCTGCGGATGGCTGCTAAGAGATATGTTATGCCCAACTGGTAGAATGGCTCAGAAGGAGGTGATAACAAGAGCAACATGACAGTCACATCATGTTTCACAAACATTTCTTTCAGTTAAGTTGGAATAAATTTGAAATACAGTCCCATGAGTAATCATAACCAACATGTGTTGTGTGCTGTGTGATTGTGTGCATTATTTGTTAATCTTCCCCACATCCCTGCGAGGAGGAGGCCATTCAAAGTGCAGCCTCCAGAAAGGGCTCGAAACTCACCAGCTTCTGTCATCCTGAGAAGGGGAAGAAGGGGTACGGGGTCTGGTTAGACTGATGTCAGCCCGTCCATCTGAAAAGAGCTCCAGAACGTGGAGCCGAGAAGGCAGCCACGCTCCATAGGAACTGGTGTCTTTGTACCCAGGTCCCTGCCACTCCAAAAAGATGAGTCTGGCATTGCTTGAGCCCTGCCAGAGCTCTAGAGACACCCTCAACAAGCCACACGCCATTTTCGGTGGAGTTTCTCACAGTGTTGGCAATGGGGCCCTGGCTTCTGAAGCAAGTACAAAATCTGGATCCCTACACATTTTGCGACCCAAGCCCCATTTATTGTTTCTGTATCTGGCATCTGAGTTGATGCTTTTGTACTGCGGTGCTGGAGAAGACTTGAGAGTCCCTTGGACTGCAAGGAGATCTGAGCAGTCAACTCTAAAGGAAATCAACCCTGAATACTCACTGCAAGAACTCATGCTGAAGCTGAAGCTCCAGTACTTTGGCCACTTGATGGGAAGAGCCGACTCATTGGAAAAGACCCTGATGCTGGGAAAGATTGAGGCAGGAGAAGGGGACGACAGAGGATGAGATGGTTGGATGGCATCACTGACTGGATGGACATGAGTTTGAGCAAGCTCCGGGAGATGGTGAAAGACAGGAAAGCCTGGCATGCTGCAGTCCATGGGGTCGCAAAGACTCAGACATGACTTAGCGACTGAACAACAATATTTGAGGTGTCCCTACCCCCAGAGGTTAGCCCTTCAGCCTCTCAGGCTAACATCCTCTCCTGTCCTGCTGGCACCCAGAGGCTTCCTTGACTTCTACTTGACCCCTTACCCTGGAAGGGCCCCCGATGGGAACGGGGGCTCCAGCAATGTTGCCGGCAACACCAGTTACCTTGTTATCTGCACCATGCGCTGCGTGCACCCCAGCAGGCACCTCACCCCATTTTAAACAAATAATTTGTCATTTCACCTTAATCACTGTAAAACGTATTTGTTTGCTTAATTTGTTTCTTTGACTGTGCCAGGTCTTAGTTGCAGCATGTGGGACCCAGCTCCCTGACTGGGATAAAACCCAGGCCCCTTGCTTTGGGAGCACAGATTCCCAGCCACTAGACCATCAGGGAACTCCCTCACCTTTACCATTTTGACCCAGAATTCACAGAGAATGTAACCTCAGTTCATTTTAGTTCAGTCGCTCAGTCGTGTCCAACTCTTTGTGACCCCATGAATCGCAGCACGCCAGGCCTCCCTGTCCATCACCAACTCCTGGAGTTCACCCAGACTCACGTCCATCGAGTCAGTGATGCCCTCCAGCCATCTCATCCTCTGTCGTCCCCTTCTCCTCCTGCCCCCAATCCCTCCCAGCATCAGAGTCTTTTCCAATGAATCAACTCTTCGCATGAGGTGGCCAAAGTACTGGAGTTTCAGTTTTAGCATCATTCCTTCCAAAGAAATCCCAGGGCTGATCTCCTTCAGAATGGACTGGTTGGATCTCCTTGCAGTCCAAGGGACTCTCAAGAGTCTTCTCCAACACCACAGTTCAAAAGCATCAATTCTTTGGCACTCAGCCTTCTTCACAGGCCAGCTCTCACATCCATACATGACCACAGGAAAAACCATAGCCTTGACTAGACGGACCTTTGTTAGCAAAGTAATGTCTCTGCTTTTGAATATGCTATCTAGATTAGTCATAACTTTCCTTCCAAGGAGTAAGCATCTTTTAATTTCATGGCTGCAGCCACCATCTGCAGTGATTTTGGAGCCCCAAAAAAGAAAGTCTGACACTGTTTCCACTGTTTGCCCATCTGTTTCCCATGAAGTGATGGGACCAGATGCCATGATCTTCGTTTTCTGAATGTTGAGTTTTAAGCCAACTTTTTCACTCTCCACTTTCACTTTCATCAAGAGGCTTTTGAGTTCCTCTTCACTTTCTGCCATAAGGGTGGTGTCATCTGCATATCTGAGGTTATTGATATTTCTCCCAGCAATCTTGATTCCAGCTTGTGCTTCTTCCAGTCCAGCATTTCTCATGATGTACTCCGCATATAAGTTAAATAAGCAGGGTGACAATATACAGCCTTGACGTACTGCTTTTCCTATTTGGAACCAGTCTGTTGTTCCATAGCCAGTTCTAACTGTTGCTTCCGGACCTGCATTCAGATTTCTCAAGAGGCAGGTCAGGTGGTCTGGTATTCCCATCTCTTTCAGAATTTTCCACAGTTTATTGTGATCCACACAGTCAAAGGCTTTGGCATAGTCAGTAAAGCAGAAATAGATGTTTTTCTGGAACTCTTGCTTTTACCATGATCCAGTGGATGTTGGCAATTTGATCTCTGGTTCCTCTGCCTTTTCTAAAACATCAGGAAGTTCACGGTTCACGTATTGCTGAAGCCTGGCTTGGAGAATTTTGAGCATTACTTTACTAGCATGTGAGATGAGTGCAATTGTGTGGTAGTTTGAGCATTCTTTGGCATTGCCTTTCTTTGGGATTGGAATGAAAACTGACCTTTTCCAGTCCTGTGGCCACTGCTGAGTTTTCCAATTTGCTGGCATATTCAGTGCAGCACTTTCACAGCATCATCTTCCAGGATTTGAAATAGCTCAACTGGAATTCCATCACCTCCACTAGCTTTGTTCGTAATGATGCTTTCTGAGGCCCATTCCGTTTCTAAGACTTCACATTCCAGGATGTCTGGCTCTAGGTCAGTGATCACACCATCGTGATTATCTGGGTCTTGAAGATCTTCTTTGTACAGTTCTTCTGTGTATTCTTGCCACCTCTTCTTAATATCTTCTGCTTCTGTTAGGTCCATACCATTTCTGTCCTTTATCGAGCCCATCTTTGCATGAAATGTTCCCTTGGTATCTCTGATTTTCTTGAAGAGATCTCTAGTCTTTCCCATTCTGTTGTTTTTCTCTATTTCTTTGCATTGACCGCTGAGGAAGGCTTTCTTATCTCTTCTTGCTGTTCTTTGGAACTCTGCATTCAGATGCTTATATCTTTCCTTTTCTCCTTTGCTTTTCGCTTCTCTTCTTTTCACAGCTATTTGTAAGGCCTCCCCAGACAGCCATTTTGCTTTTTTGCATTTCTTTTCCACGGGGATGGTCTTGATCCATCTCCTGTACAATGTCACGAACCTCATTCCATAGTTCATCAGGCATTCTGTCTATCAGATCTAGGCCCTTAAATCTATTTCTCACTTCCACTGTATAATCATAAGGGATTTGATTTATTCATACCTGAATGGTCTAGTGGTTTTCCCTACTTTCTTCAATTTAAGTCTAAATTTGGCAATAAAGAGTTGATGATCTGAGCCACAGTCAGCTCCTGGTCTTGTTTTTGTTGACTGTATAGAGCTTCTCCATCTTTGGCTGCAAAGAACAGAATCAATCTGATTTCTGTGTTGACCATCTGGTGATGTCCATGTGTAGAGAATGTAACCTAGGCCTACATAAATTTTAAATTAATATCTTAATTGTAATACACAGGAGAAATTTTCCAGTGATTTATAATCAGATGTTCTATATTAAATATGTAAATGCTCGGGCATGACTACACAAATTCTCAGAATGCCCCCATAAGTCAGAGCCCTGGCCTTCACTCCGACACTTCCCCTCCCCCACAAAAGACAGCAGCTCTCCCGTAGCGGGCCTGCCCAAGGCCGACACACCTGGGAGTCTGCTCCGCCACCCCTGCACTGCCCACTCTGTCTCCCTGGGCTCCTGCCCAAAAGGAGACTGAGGAGCTGTTTGCACTTCAGCCCAAGATGGTGAGGTTATTAATGCCTCCCAAGGACTTCAGCACCCTTAACTGATGGACCAGTGCAATGGCTGGTGGCTCAACCTCAGAGGAAGTTAGGAGGGAAGATGGGAGAGAGACACACATACACAGACCCTACTTGTTGGTCCCCATCTGACCCTCGGGGCTGCAGGTAAGAGCTATTCTGTCTCACACCCAGTGCTGGACACCACGTGCACACACGCCTGCCCTGTCCCCTTAGACTGTGGCTCCGTAGGAAACCGCGCACTGGGGAGCCTCTCTGTACCCACAGTGTGGCACAGAGCAGGGATGCAGGGCGCTGTGGGACAGAGTGACTTTCACCCTCCTGACCAACTGGGGGACACAGATGAGGGAACTGGCCATTGAGTGATCAGCCAAAGACCATCCGTCCAAGTTCACCCAGCTAGAGGGCAGCAGAGGCAAGAGTTGAAGTGGACTTACTCCCACCACCTCTCTCTGGGTTTGTGGACCATGGAGAAAGGCTTCGGGTCCCTGGAGAATTTCGGAGCACATTTGGAAGTGACAGCAGCCTTGCTCCCAATCCCCTTCTGTTATTCCTCACTTACAGGAATAGTTCTCAGAGGGCTTTCTTAGCCCTAAGCCAAAGAAGGTGAGAAAGTGGGAGAGTGGATTAGAGGCATCCTGCCAGGACACCGGCCAAGCAGGAAAGCCAAGGCCCAGGTCTGAAATGATTTTATTGTCTCAATCCCCATCACCCATGCCAGCTTGACACAGGTACAGTTTGGGGGCAAATTGGCTGTTGGTGGTCACTTCCTCCTTAGAGCCTTCCCTGATCTGCAGCCTCAGGAGGCAATTCTTTGTATAGATCACAGGGACAGAGCCGCATGGCCCCCACTGACCTATGACCTGTGAGCTGAGAACTGATACAGGATTGTCTTCAAACATCTAGCACAATATCTGCACACAGGCCTTGGCAAATGCAACGAATAAATTCATGAGTGAATCAAAATGTCATTTGAGGCCTCATCAAAGAAGGAAATGGCAACCCACTCCAGTATTCTTGCCTGGAGAATCCCATGGTCAGAGGAGCTTGGTAGGCTACAGTCCACGGGGTCGCAAAGAGTCGTACTGAGCGACTTCACTTTCACTTTGTTTCAAAGTCACCAGAAGGAAGGCTGACTAGATGTCGTTGCTAATTCTGAGGGTGGGGTGGGGAGAAAAAAACCATTATGTTGTAATCTGAGTAGTGGAACTTGGGCACCTCCCTTGGGTGAGGAGCAGCCAACTCGGGCATGGGACTTCCTATAACTGCTGACTGCTCTTCCCAGCCAAGCACTCCTACAGCTTAATGTTTCCTAGGAGGAGCTATGTAGCTCTGAACAGGGAAGTGATCCCTCTCCATGCCTTTCTCCAGAACCCTCGCCTAAAAAACGACCACTTCAGCTATTCAGTAACTGCCCAGGAGGAAATCTACTTAATCTCACCACAACAAAAACAAAACGGTCATCTGTAATATCCACTGGAACAAAAGCCACCCCTGCTGCCCAGCTTGCTCAGGGAAACGAGCACTCAGAACAAGGCACAAGGTGACATCTCTCCCCATTCCATGCTGCAGGCCAGGCCAGCTGCCTTAGAAGTGCCCCGACTGTCAGTAGCACTATCGGAGCCCAGCCTGTCACGGTGCCCCCAGACAGGAGCTGATGGGGGTTGACTCCTTGCTCCCAATGCAGGGGAGGTGCCCAGGCTCCGCTACTCAGATTACAAGCTGCAGTGACTAGGCACTTTTCTTTTGTGTGCAAGAAAAGCAGGCCTGGTTTGGCTGGGCTCCAGCCTGGTGCTCACCTGTTAGGAATGGCAGGTGCCTTCAGCCCTGGCCTTTGGTGGTGACTCAGAGGGTCAACCACCCAATTTGGTGCTGAGATTGGCCAAGGACACACAGTGAAAACCAAAAAAAAAAGAAGTCCTCTCTCCTGGAAGCTAGTGCTAGCTGTTCTGAAAGCACACATATTGTTAATTACAGTGCAAATGCCAAAGCAGTGTCCAACCGAGGGGGGCCAGTGGATAACCTACCTCTGCCCAGTGATAATCCTGGGGGAGAAAAGCATGTGGACTCTGTGGAAAAGAATTTAAGATGCACAGTGATGTAAACCAGAGGGGTCATGACCTGGTTTGAAATATTTATATTCATGGAGAAAAAAAAGACTGGAAGGAAATAACCAAGATGTTGTCCTCGGTAACCTTGGATGGTGGGATTATAGGGGATGAAGTTTTCCTCTTTGTGTATCAGAGTTCAAGTAGAGAAGCGGAAACTGTCTATATTAAGAGATTTGATACAAGGAATTGAATTGCTCTATGGCAGGGAGGAGAAGGAAATGGCAACCCACTCCAGTGTTCTTGCTTGGAGAATCCCAGGGATGGGGGAGCCTGGTGGGTTGCCGTCTATGGGGTCGCACAGAGTCAGACAGGACTGAATCGACTTAGCAGCAGCATGGCAGGGAGGGTGGGGAGTGACTGATCAGGTAAGTCACAAATTGCAGGGCAACCTGTCAGGAAGTGCAGGCTAGACCCTTGGGCTCAGGTGGAACTGCCATTGAAGGAGTTTTTCTTCAGCCTTTCAACCAACTGATCAGATATTCTAGATAACCACCCAGGTTATCTAGAAGAATCTCTTTTACTTAAAATATGGAATTTAATCACATCTATAAGATATCTTCACAGCAGCACTTAGTGTTTACTTGAATAATTGGGGACTACAGCATAGCTGAATGACATAAAACAGACCATCACAATATTTTTGTTAAATTCTCAAATTTTCTGCAAGGGACATGTGTTGTTACTTGTATAATTTTTTTTTAAAAATCAGTAAATGACAAAACCACCATGAGATACCACTTTGCACCTACAAGGCTGATTAAAATAAAAAAGACAAGATAATAACAAGGATTGACAAGAATGTGCAGAAATCAGAACTGGCATCCATTGCTGGTGAAATTATATAATGGTGCAGTCACTTTGGAAAACAGTTTGTTTTGCAGTGTATACCCAGGATATATATATACCTGGTTCCCTTTCCCCACCACTGCCTTCCTATCACGGAGAAGGTAATGGCACCCCACTCCAGTACTCTTGCCTAGAAAATCCCATGGACGGAGTAGCCTGGCAGGCTTCAGTCCATGGGGTCGCTAAGAGTCAGGCACGACTGAGCAGCTTCAATTTCACTTTTCACTTTCATGCATTGGAGAAGGAAATGGCAACCCACTCCAGTATTCTTGCCTGGAGAATCCCAGGGACGGGGGAGCCTGGTGGGCTGCCATCTATGGGGTCGCACAGAGCCGGACACGACTGAAGTGACTTAGCAGTAGCAGCAGCAGCCTTCCTATCATGGGGCGCCCGCCCAGTGCCCACATCCCAGAGTTTGCCTGTGTCCTGGAGAAAACCATCTACAAAAGTCATCTCAGAATTCTCTCGGAGGGTACAGTCTCCAATCACTCCTGCTGCCTACATACCACTACCAGAGAGAGCTTACAGTCCTGTTAAAATGAAGGCAGGCTCCCACCCTTGAACGTGCTTCCCCTAGGCAAAGAAAGGGAAAACAAGAATACACCTCTGTTTAAGAATGAGCCCATTTTACAGATGTGAGGGATCCATCCAAGGCCATGGGGGCCTTGGATTCCCTCCCTCCACCCTCTGCCCCAGGCACAGTCTGGGGCAGATGTACTGAGGCAAAGTACCAGAGTCACAGAACCAGACTTGCTGGAGAGCTCTTTGCCAAATACGTATCAAGGGCTTTAGAATGGTTGCCACCCTCTGACTTAGAAGTTTCCTAGTTGAGAACTCCCAGTTCAGACCTAAGCTGCCAGGACAAGGATTTAGGTACCACATGTTAACTGCAGGGTAGTATATCTTGGTGAAAACCTGGAAGCACTCCAAATACCCATCACTGAGGGATGGTTCACAGCTAATCAATATGATGTCTTTGAAGAATTTGAGAATGCTAATGGGAGAATGTAAAAGAAAATGGTAAATGTTATATGATCTTGACAATATTAATAAAAAAATAGTAAACACCTATTGAGAGGATGCCCAATTCTACTCTGCAGCCCCTATCCCTAACCCTTGACCCTCTTCTATTCTCTACATAGTTCAGTCGCTCAGTCGTGTCTGACTCACGTCCATCGAGTCAGTGATGCCATCTAGCCATCTCATCCTCTGTCATCCCCTTCTCCTCCTGCCCCCAATCCCTCCCAGCATCAGAGTCTTTTCCAATGAGTCAGCTGTTCGCATGAGGTGGCCAAAGTACTGGAGTTTCAGCTTTAGCATCATTCCTTCCAAAGAAATCCCAGGGCCGATCTCCTTCAGAATGGACTGGTTGGATCTCCTTGCAGTCCAAGGGACTCTCAAGAGTCTTCTCCAACACCACAGTTCAAAAGCATCAATTCTTCGGTGCTCAGCCTTCTTCACAGTCGAACTCTCACATCCGTACATGACCACAGGAAAAACCATAGCCTTGACTAGACGGACCTTTGTTGGCAAAGTAACGTCTCTGCTTTTGAATATGCTATCTAGGTTGGTCATAACTTTCCTTCCAAGCAGTAAGCGTCTTTTAATTTCATGGCTGCAGCCACCATCTGCAGTGATTTTGGAGCCCAAAAGAAGAAAGTCTGACACTGTTTCCACTGTTTCCCCATCTATTTCCCATGAAGTGATGGGATCAGATGCCGTGATCTTTGTTTTCTGAATGTTGAGCTTTAAGCCAACTTTTTCACTCTCCACTTTCACTTTCATCAAGAGGCTTTTGAGTTCCTCTTCACTTTCTGCCATAAGGGTGGTGTCATCTGCATATCTGAGGTTATTGATATTTCTCCCGGCAATCTTGATTCCAGCTTGTGTTTCTTCCAGTCCAGCGTTTCTCATGATGTACTCTGCATAGAAGTTAAATAAGCAGGGTGACAATATACAGCCTTGACGTACTCCTTTTCCTATTTGGAACCAGTCTGTTGTTCCGTGTCCAGTTCTAACTCTTGCTTCCTGACCTGCATTCAGATTTCTCAAGAGGCAGGTCAGGTGATCTGGTATTCCTATCTCTTTCAGAATTTTCCACAGTTTATTGTGATCCACACAGTCAAAGGCTTTGGCATAGTCAATAAAGTAGAAATAGATGTTTTTCTGGAACTCTCTTGCTTTTTTCATGATCCAGCGGATGTTGGCAATTTGATCTCTGGTTCCTCTGCCTTTTCTAAAACCAGCTTGAACATCAGGAAGTTCACGGTTCACGTATTGCTGAAGCCTGGCTTGGAGAATTTTGAGCATTACTTTACTAGCATGTGAGATGAGTGCAATTGTGCGGTAGTTTAAGCATTCTTTGGCATTGCCTTTCTTTGGGATTGGAATGAAAACTGACCTTTTCCAGTCCTGTGGCCACTGCTGAGTTTTCCAATTTGCTGGCATATTGAGTGCAGCACTTTCACAGCATCATCTTCCAGGATTTGAAAGAGCTCAACTGGAATTCCATCACCACTGTAATAAATCAATATTTGTCAAATGAGTGAAGTCCTGGTCCAGTGGTTAGAACTCCGAGCATCCACTGCAGAGGACACAGGTTCGATCCCTGGTTGAGGAACTAAGATCCTACATGCAGCTGCTGCTGCTGCTAAGTCCTTTGAGTCGTATCCGACTCTGTGCGACCCCATGGATGGCAGCCCACCGGGCTCCCCCATCCCTGGGATTCTCCAGGCAAGAACACTGGAGTGGGTTGCCAGTTCCTTCTCCAATGCATGAAAGTGAAAGTGAAGTCGCTCAGTCATGTCTGACTCTTAGCGACCCCATGCACTGCAGCCTACCAGGCTCCTCCTTCCATGGGATTTTCCAGGCAAGAGTACTGGAGTGGGTTGCCATTGCCTTCTCTGCTACATGCAGCATGATGTGGCAAAAAAAAATCTCAAATGAACAAATGACTTTTAATAGTGGTCCTCTTTGAGTGGAATTATGTGCAATTTTAGTTTACTTTAAAATTTTCTGTACTTTCCAGGTTTTTACAATTAGCATGCTTTCCTTTTACCTTTGTAGGGGGGAAACGTGTTTTAAAAAACAAGAACAATAACAAAAGTCAAATCAGAAAAGTCAGAGGTTCTGTGAGTTAACTGTGTGAGAGCTCACATTCCTGGGGGCATCATTATCAAAAGAAGCATTTCACCAAAAATGCCTCTGGAAGGAAATTCAGGGCACTAAGAGGAGAGATGGGGACTTCCCTGGTGGACCAGTAGCTAAGACTCTGGAGTTCCCAGTGCAGGGGGCCCAGGTTCAATCCCTGGTCAGGGAGCTAGATCCACATGCTACAACTAAGACCCAGAGCAGCCAAATAAATAAATAAAATTAAAAAAAAAAAAAAGGAGAGGTGGATTTATTAAAGCTCGGTTCTTCATCAACCTACAGTCCTGTTAGAAAGTGTCCGAGAATGGGCCCTCTGCAGGGCGTTAGGGAGCACCAGGCTGGACTCAGAAACACACACTCACACAGGAATCACCTCAGGCCCCCACGGGCCTTCAGTCCTGGATGTGAATCAAAGAAAGTGTCCTGAAGACCCGGGCTGGCTTGTTGGCTCCACTGCAAGCTCAGTGCTGGCTTGGGCCCCCACTGCCAGCCCAGGCCTGCCCCAGGAGCATGCACATAGACCAGAGCTGCCAAAGTGATGCCCAGTGCTGTCACTCAGGAACACAGCTGCTCAGGGCCCGTTCACGCCTCATTGGTGTCCACTCAGGGGACATGCAGGAGCACATCAGGATAGCTTTGCCCTGCCTTTCATGCAGACAGCTGGGCAAGGGCAGGAGAGGCCCCCACTGGTGAGCACCCCCACCGCCTGGAGGTTTGCTCCCAACTCAAAAACATCTAGGGCAATGGCCTGGCTTATGAAACACAGAAGCAGCTTTACATAATCACAAGAAATGATGAGAAAAAGTACGTTCATAAAAGTGCATCTCCCAATCGACAGTAATTCTTTCAAGACAGAATTTGGTTTTGCTGGCTGGTTTTTTTTTGGGGGGGGGCGGTTTTTTGGGGAGAGGATTATAAAAGTCAACAGTGTTCACTAACACTAAATTCCAAGCAAAGAAAAATTCATAGAAACCAAATACTCTTGTTGAAATGAAGAGAAAAATTAACCAGTGGGTTTTTCTGGCAGATTTATGGCTGCAGGATAATTATCCATCTTCCACGGGTGGAAATTATAGCTTTTACCATAAGGTCCCAATTCCTCCAAAGTCCCCTGTGACTTGGAGTGCATCCTTGCAGCCTCTGCTTTGCCCAGGCACACTTATGAACATGCATGTGCATAAGAACAGATGCATGCGTGTGCACGCTTTCGTTTATTTTTGACAGAAATAGGATCACACTCTACAGGCTGTTCTGTACCTTGCTTTACTCTGTTTACAACATGGCACAGACATCTCCCCACCATAGCTGATCTTTCAGTGCTTCACTCAGCCCATGGGGCAACCAGCAAGGCACTGGCCTCAGATCTCCCTGGTGTTTTCCTTTGGAGAGTTCGCAGAACACCAAAACAGAACTGCCTGAGGGTCTTCATAGAAATGCAGAGTCCTAGGCCCTGCCCCATAGGGCTTCCCTGGTGGCTCAGTGGTGTTTCAGTCCCTGGGTTGGGAAGATCCCCTGGAGAAGGAAATGCAACCAACCCCAGTATACTGGCCTAGGTAATCCCATGGACAGAGGAACCTGGTGGGCTGGTCCATAGTGTCGTAAAGAGTCAGACTCGACTTAGTGACTAAATAACAACAGCAAGCAATCCTTCACCAGAGATTCTGATTCTGAAGGTTAGATGTGACCAGGGATTTGTATGTAGAATGACTGCTTCAGGAAGGCACAGAGCGTACAGAGGTTTCAAAGCTATGTCCTTTCTTATCAGACTGAGGGCAGAGCCACATGTCTGGTCTCTGATGTGGCATACCCTTGGGGCTATCTCACTCTGATCTAGCCTGCAGCCTTTGCCAGCTTTGGGGCCAACCTTGGGTGGGCAGGCCTCCATGGTTTGGGTCAGCAGGAGCCAAGGGCCATGGGATGCACTTGGCTTAGAGTCTGGCTGGGCATCTGGGCACCAGGCCAGCAGAGGAACAGCTGAGGAGCAACTGAGGTGGGGTGCAAGACTCACTCACACTCAGTCCATTGTTCCTCATGACCCAGAGCTCTGAGTGTGGGTCATGCAAAAGACAAGAGGGCCCAGGTGAGCAAGGCCTGGCCCCTTGCCTCCCGCAGATCTGATACAGCCTCCTCCTCAGCCACTGATTTAAAGGGATCCCTTTGTCCTCGGTAATGTAAAATGGAGCTTCTTCCTGTACAAGACATAGTAGAGTATCCACCTCCTGGGGCAAGTGAGGTGGGTGGACTCCACCAACAGAATCTGTGATAACTGTCTCCTTCCTACTCCCATTCTGGGGACCCTCATACCCCTAGGGCTCAGGGACCTGGTAAGAGCAGAGGTGAGTGCTCCTGTACCTACACCCTGTAGGTGCTGGGATCAAACCCAGTGATCTCTCTCAGAGTCAGCCGTGTTATTAGGTCCTAATAACCTGTGAAGGGCTTGCCTCTAGTAATTTCTCAGTTAACACTGCTGCTGCTGCTAAGTCACTTCAGTCATGTCCGACTCTTTACGACCTCATGGACTGCAGCCTACCAGGCTCCTCCGTCCATGGGATTTTCCAGGCAAGAGTACTGGAGTGGGTTGCCATCGCCCTCTCCATTAACACTAGCTAATACTATTATTACTAGTGCTAAGTCACTTCAGTTGTGTCCGACTCTTTGTGACCCAGCAGACAGCAGCCTGCCAGGCTCCTCTGTCCATGGGATTCTCCAGGCAAGAATACTGGAGTGGATTGCCATTTCCTACTTCAGGGGATCTGCCCAACCCAGGGATCGAACCAGCTACATTTTCCTCTTCTGATTGTCAGGCAGGTACTTTCAGTTCAGTTCAGTCGCTCAGTCGTGTCCGACTCTTTGCAACCCCATGAATCATAGCACGCCAGGCCTCCCTGTCCATCACCAACTCCCGGAGTTCACTCAAACTCATGTCCATCTAGTCAGTGATGCCATCCAGCCATCTCATCCTCTGTCGTCCCCTTCTCCTCCTGCCCCCAATCCCTCCCAGCATCAGAGTCTTTTCCAATGAGCCAGCTGTTCGCATGAAGTGGCCAAAGTATTGGAGTTTCAGCTTCAGCATCATTCCCTCCAAGGAAATCCCAGGGCTGATCTCCTTCAGAATGGACTGGTTGGATCTCCTTGCAGTCCAAGGGACTCTCAAGAGTCTTCTCCAACACCACAGCTCAAAAGCATCAATTCTTCAGCGCTCAGCCTTCTTCACAGTCCAACTCTCACATCCATACATGACCACAGGAAAAACCATAGCCTTGACTAGACGGACCTTTGTTGGCAAGTAATGTCTCTGCTTTTGAATATGCTATCTAGGTTGGTCATAACTTTCCTTCCAAGTAGTAAGCGTCTTTTAATTTCATGGCTGCAGTCACCATCTGCAGTGATTTTGGAGCCCCAGAAAAGAAAGTCTGACACTGTTTCCACTGTTTCCCCATCTATTTCCCATGAAGTGATGGGATCAGATGCCGTGATCTTTGTTTTCTGAATGTTGAGCTTTAAGCCAACTTTTTCACTCTCCACTTTCACTTTCATCAAGAGGCTTTGTAGTTCCTCTTCACTTTCTGCCATAAGGGTGGTGTCATCTGCATATCTGAGGTTATTGATATTTCTCCCGGCAATCTTGACTCCAGCTTGTGCTTCTTCCAGTCCAGCGTTTCTCATGATGTACTCTGCATATAAGTTAAATAAGCAGGGAGACAATATACAGCCTTGACGTACTCCTTTTCCTATTTGGAACCAGTCTGTTGTTCATGTCCATTTCTAACTCTTGCTTCCTGACCTGCATTCAGATTTCTCAAGAGGCAGATCAGGTGGTCTGATATTCCCATCTCTTTCAGAATTTTCCACAGTTTCCTGTGATCCACACAGTCAAAGGCTTTGGCATAGTCAATAAAGCAGAAATAGATGTTTTTCTGGAACTCTCTTGCTTTTTTCATGATCCAGCGGATGTTGGCAATTTGATCTCTGGTTCCTCTGCCTTTTCTAAAACCAGCTTGAACATCAGGAAGTTCACGGTTCACGTATTGCTGAAGCCTGGCTTGGAGAATTTTGAACATTACTAGCGTGTGAGATGAGTGCAATTGTGCGGTAGTTTGAGCATTCTTTGGCATTGCCTTTCTTTGGGATTGGAATGAAAACTGACCTTTTCCAGTCCTGTGGCCACTGCTGAGTTTTCCAAATTTGCTGGCATATTGAGTGCAGCACTTTCACAGCCTCATCTTTCAGGATTTGAAAGAGCTCAACTGGAATTCCATCACCTCCACTAGCTTTGTTCGTAGTGATGCTCTCTAAGGCCCACTTGACTTCACATTCCAGGATGTCTGGCTCTAGGTCAGTGATCACACCATCGTGATTATCTGGGCGGTGAAGATCTTTTTTGTACAGTTCTTCTGTGTATTTTTGCCACCTCTTCTTAATATCTTCTGCTTCTGTTAGGTCCATACCATTTCTGTCCTTTATCGAGCCCATCTTTGCATGAAATGTTCCCTTGGTATCTCTGATTTTCTTGAAGAAATCTCTAGTCTTTCCCATTCTGTTGTTTTCCTCTATTTCTTTGCATTGACCGCTGAGGAAGGCTTTCTTATCTCTTCTTGCTATTACCACTATTATGTAATCTCATTTTCATAGTCCTCACTACCCTCGAGGCTCATGCCCTGGGCTCTCTCTCTGGGGCTAGGGCTTGAGGATGGGGCACTTTTGCTAGTACTGAGCCCAGAACCCAACAGCCCTGTGACTTTAATTGACCTTGCCAGTTTCAATTTGCTCATTTTTTAAAACGGGATTACCAGTGAAACCTCCCCTGTCAGTTTCGCTCAGGGCTATTATGGGGAGGGAGGAGATCTGTCTGCAGGGAGGATTCGAATCCACAGGAGAATTCTGGACCGGGCCTAGAACCTGGAGTTATGATCACATTATTTGTGTGTGTGGTTAATCCCGGCAGGGCAGTGCCGCTTGACTCAGGAGCCTGGCAGCTCGAAGCTGCCCCGCAGATTTCGGGGAGAAGGAAAGAGGAACCGAGAGGCGAGGCGGGTGGACAGCATCGGGTCGGATCGCTAGACGCTCAGGCTCCCGGCGGCCTCAGTTTCCCTATCAGCGCTGGAGGGCTGGGGCGGAGCTGCCTGCGCAGGTCCGGGGGCGGGGCAGGGCGCTGGGGCGGGGCAACCTGGGGTGATGCCGGCGCCCCGCCCCGCGGGCGGCTCCCGGGATTCTTAACGCGCCGGCGAGCGGCCTCAGGCCTCCGCCGCTGCTTGCAGCTCCGCAGCCCTGCGTCTTAGCTTTCCCGTCTGCGTCCTCTGCCTCGCCACCCGCCCGTTCGCCTGGCTGCGCCATGGAGGCCTACCATAAGCCTGATCAGCAGAAGCTGCAGGCCCTGAAGGACACGGCCAACCGCCTGCGTATCAGCTCCATCCAAGCCACCACGGCGGCCGGATCGGGGTGAGTTGGGACGCTGGGCGGCGGCGCCGGCGTGCGGGCACGTCGGCTCCGTGTGGCGCTGCACAGTGCCACCACGGAGGAGGCGCCAGGGCTGGGGGTGGGGGGCGCGGTCTCATGGTGGAGTGCGCGCCTGGGAGGTTCTGACCGGAGGATCCTTCCTCCGCGCCGGTCCTCCGCCTGGCTTCCGTCCGCTGGGGCCCGGCTCTCTGAGCGCCTTAGGCCGGCTCGGCCCCTCCTTCCCCTCCACTCTAAGGCGCAAGAGACGCGACTCGGCACTGCGGAAACCTCTCGGCCGCCGTGCCCGGAGAGCCACCATTAGCGCGCTCTCGCCGAGAGCCAGGCCCTGTGCTTGGGATCTGCACACGCGGCCCCTGGACCCTTTACCCCCTGGTAATTGATAACCTTCCACCCACACGTGAGGAAACCGAGGCTCCGAGTTTGTCAGTTGGCCGGGATCGGGCGCAGCGAGAGCTGGAATTTGAACCGGCTCTGCCCGAGACGAGAGCGCCTGTTTTAATACCTCATCTTGCTGGGAAGCCTGGGGCCCTGCCCTTGTCCCTACCTCAAACTACCCGTCCCTGTCGCCACCTCACATTCCTGTTAAGAATCAAATTCCTAAAAAAAAAAAAGAATCAAATTCCTGCTGCCACCTTGGGTTTGGAGCGAGAGTGCTGCGACTCCAGGGGAGGGAGGTGGCCACGTGGATGCAGAGCCGTTGCATACCTTGTGAACTGAAGGTCTTAAGTGAGATCTCCTCTGGGGCGGGGACAGGAGGAGGGGATGGGCTGGAGGAAGGGAGGTTTGAAAGGCTTAGAGAACCGAGAACCAAGTCTCAGGGCTTGCGGTGAACATGCAGGGCCAGCCTCCACATGCATTTTCCCCAAGACAGGCCCATCCCCCAACGCTCTTTCCCGCCAGCTCTTGTGGCTCAGAGGCGGAGAAAGGCTGCTGTCCATCTCAGGGAGCCTTCTCTGAAGGTGGCCAGTTGGCAGGGACAGTAATGATAATCGGTCACTGTGTAGCTGGAGGCGTCCGCTGGGGTACTTAAGAAAGTCAACCAGTGAGTCACTTCAGAGCCTGTTTCCTCCTCCGTAAAATGGGAACAATAGTAGCTCCTACACAACTCTGTGGTTTCCAGGATTCCAGCCCTTTTGGGGCTTGGGACCAGGCTGCCCAGACAGCATTTCATGATTGGTTCATGAAATAATTTTGAAGTCTGGGTGGGGGATGGTTTCCAGGGACCTTCCCAGATTAAGTCTGTAGAACAAAGACAAGATTCTACCTTCTGGCTAATTTCATACAGGATATATATATATATTTTAATTGAAGGATAATTGCTTTACAAAATTTTGTTCTCTCTCAAGCCTCAACATAAATCAGCCATCAGTTCAGTTGCTCAGTTGTGTCTGACTCTCTGTGACCCCATTACCACGGCACACCAGGCCTCCCTGTCCATCACCAACTCTGGGGGTTTACCCAAACCCATGTCCATTGAGTCGGTGATGCCATCCAACCATCTCATCCTCTGTCATCCCCTTCTCCTCCTGCCCTCAGTCCTTCCCAGCACCAGGGTCTTTTCAAATGAGTCAGCTCTTTGCATCAGGTGGCCAAAGTATTGGAGTTTCAGCTTTAGTATCAGTCCTTCCAATGAACACCCAGGACTGATCTCCTTTAGGATGGACTGGTTGGATCTCCTTGCAGTCCAAGGGACTCTCAAGAGTCTTCTCCAAGACCACAGTTCAAAAGCATCAATTCTTTGGCGCTCGGCTTTCTTTATAGTCCAACTCTCACATCCATACATGACCAATGGAAAAACC
This sequence comes from Bos indicus x Bos taurus, assembly GCF_003369695.1. Taxonomy (NCBI): domain Eukaryota; kingdom Metazoa; phylum Chordata; class Mammalia; order Artiodactyla; family Bovidae; genus Bos; species Bos indicus x Bos taurus. Next base: position 13,083,645 of record NC_040097.1, on the reverse strand, counting down.
ATAGCCTTGACTAGACGGACCTTTGCTGACAAAGCAATGTCTCTGCTTTTTAATACGCTATCTAGGTTGGTCATAACTTTCCTTCCAAGGAGTAAGCGTCTTTTAATTTCATGGCTGCAATCACCATCTGCAGTGATTTTGGAACCCAGAAAAATAAAGTCAGCCACTGTTTCCACTGTTTCCCCATCTATTTGCATTGAAGTGATGGGACCCGATGCCATAGGTATACATATATCCCTTCCTGTTTGAACCTCCCTCCCATTTGCCTCCCCATCCCACCCCTCTAGGTTGATACAGAGCCCCTGTTTGAGTTTCCTGAGCTATACAGGAAATTCCCATTGGCTATCTGTTTTACATGTGGTAATGTAAGTTTCCATGTTACTCTTTCCATACATGTCACCCTCTCCTAGGAAATGTTTTTAGTGAGTAAATCCTAAGCTCCAGTGAGGGGCTCATGTTACCAGGAAGACTTCTTGGACAGGTGGGAAGCACCAGGCCAGAGAATGGAGAGAAACTGGAAAGGGTGGAGACCAGGCTCAGTGATGGGCATCTCAGGCATTTGAAGCTACTTGCAGAGAAATGAAACAAATATTTACAACTTGAGGTGGGGGGCTCCCAAAGGGAGAGGGTGTGTCTAGTGGGACTCCTGCCTGGGTCTTTGTTAGATAGTTAAACTCTGATTTCTACAAGGAAAAGATAACTGGATTTGGCAACTGAGTTACAGGCAGGTTTATATTGTAATGCCTGAAGGAGGAACTCACTGAACTCAAAGTGTCCATTTACAAAGAGAAAAAAAGTGAAAGATACAGTGATTCCTGTGAGTTGTGAGCAAGCCTAAAAGATTCAGGAAAGAAGTACTTAGAGAAACATGCCTCAAGACAAAAAAAAAAAAGAAATACTTAGAAAACTGAATTTTCAGAAGGAAGTAACATTACTATGTAACCTCTGTCAAAAGAGATTTTGAAAGGCATGTGCCAAGAGTTGTGTGTGCAAAAAAAAAAAAAAAACCCCAATAAAGGAAGCCTTGAACAGGCCTCCAAGATGTTTGTTTTGAGGCAGTTCCTCATGAGTGGATGAGCTTTGCAAAGTGAAGGTGCAGCTTTGAGGCCTTGCTGCTGCTGCTGCTGCTAAGTCGCTTCAGTCGTGTCCGACTCTGTGCGACCTCATAGACTGCAGCCCACCAGGCTCCCCCATCCCTGGGCGCTGTGCAGTCATGGTCAAGGTGACCATCCTGCCAGGCTGTCTCCTTCCTAGGGAAGCTTACATCCCTGGTGATGCAAACAGCACTCTGACCAAAAGTCTTCTCATGGTCACTGCACATGCCGGATTGATAGTGGGTCAGTGAGGACCATGGGGTCCTGATATCTTGGTAGCTTTCCCCTTTGTCTGCCATCACTGGGCAAGTGACAGTGAACCTCCCCAGGCCTGGTAAGTGTGGACACTGGCCTCTGTGTCGTGGAGCTGAGGGACGGCCTGCATAGAGGACTCATTGTGCAGCAGCCAAGGCTGCTCCAGGTCACCTCGCTCTCCCTCCATGTGCCGCAGGAGCTGTGGCAGCCGTGGCAAGGGTCCAACTCACCCAGTCTTTAAAAGATGGTGTTCAGGGACTTCCCTGGTGGTCCAATGGATAAGACATAGAGCTCCCAATGCAGGGAACCTGGGTTCGATCCCTCGTCAGGGAACTAGATCCCACATGCTGCAAAAAAGACCTGGTGCAGCGCCCCCCCACCCTCCACCAAAAAAAGGTGACACTCAGTGGCCTTGTCAGAGGGGCCCTGACTGCTAAGGCTCTTGGTGGAGATTTCGTAGTTCTCACCAACCACGCTAGACTCACAGTATCCAAACAGTGCTAAGTATTATCTGAGGACGCCATTAGAGTCAGACCTGAATCTGAAGGTTCAGGCTGTGCTTAGAGGTCCCCAGGGCTCTGACCCACAGTGTTGGGCTGGGTACTCCGGAACAGAAGGTCTGGCCAGGCCTGGCTGGTGGGCACAGAGGGACAAGAATCTCACCGTAGCTGTGTGCTGAGTGACTGTGCCTTTGTTGAAAAGACCCTGTTCCGTCTGAGGCCTCAGTTTCCCCATCTCTAAAGAAGTTCACAGCTAGGTGGTTTTCAAGCTGGGTTTCCTGAGAGCAGGGCCGGGGGACCAGAATGAGTGAGCTCTGGGGTCCTGCCACCACCTGTTGTGGGTTTCATGTCCTGAGGAGTGTCCCTGTGACCTTAAAGTGGCTGAAAGTGCATCCTTGCCACCCAGCTCTGGTGATTAGGGACTTGGAGTGCTCAGAGGGCCCCTGTGGGCCCAGCCTATCTGGGCAGAGAACTGCTGCCCAGGCCTTCTCCCAACTGGTCTGTCTTCACCCCAGCTCGGCCCTGACTGAGGCAAGAACAAGCCTGTTGGGATTACCCCAGCAGCAAGCAGTATGTCCCAACTCCCTGTGAGGACACCTGGCTGTCGTGCAGCGACTCTGTTCTCTGCCCCTGAGCTCAGCAGCGCTGGTGGGAAGTGCTTCCTGAAGCTGAGAACCCGGTGCACCTAGTTAGGGTCTCCTGGCTTCCCGTGAGCGGATGACACTGTGGCCCCTGGGCCACCTCTCTCTGACCCCTCCCTGGACTTGGCCTCTGTAGGTGGGTCTGTTGTCTCTAGAGCCCAGTCCCACAGCACCAGCAACTCCCTTATTGTGCACAGGACCCAGCTGCCTGCCCTGGATGCTGGGTCCTTCTGCCGACTCTTCTGCAGTACTTTTTCCCTGAGCAGTGAGGTCAAGTCCACTCCACGATGTGGGCTTGCAGGAGCTGGTAGCATGTGGAGCTGGCTGACCGGAGCCTGCACTGTTTGACCTCCTTGCTCAGAAGTCAGTTGCACCCATGGCCTTGGCTGTAATCTCTAAGGACTGCACAACTGGGTAAGGGAGTGTGGCCTCTCCAGAACTTCCTCATCTGGGCCCTGAGCACCTTCTTCCTTTTAAACACCACCCTTTTACAGCTCTAGTGAGGTATAATTTTCATCTCATGGCATTCTTAGTGTACGGTTCAGTGGCTTCTAGTAGATTTAATGTATTGACAGTGAGTTATTAATGCAGTGAGTTTTAGTGAACTTACCACTTCCCATTTTAACTCTTCTGGATATTTCATATAAATGGGGTTCTACAGAATGAGGTCTTTGAGGGTCTGGCTTTTTTCACTTAGCACAATATTTGGAAGGTCGTTATGTTGTAGCAGGTAGTGAACGTACTTTGTTTTTATTGCTGGATAGTCAGGTGTTTGGATAAACTACATTTTGTTTATCTATTCATTCTTACTCTTAGCATTTTGCTTTTCTCCTGGCTCTTCTGATGGTAGACTGCAACCTTGGGCAAGGCACTTCCTTTCTGTGGACCTCAGTGGTCTTATCCTCAAATGAGGAAGTTAGATTCCATATCTGATATTTTTAGAGCTAGGATTTTACTGAGCATTTGCCATTTTTTTATGCACTGTGCCAGGCTCTTTACACACAAAAACTACCTCATTCAGATTCTGCTATATCTCCATTTTACACGGAGGAAACTGAGGCTCAGAGAGTTCACATCCCTGGGGTCTTAGAGCCTTGGCACATTTATTTGTGCACCGTTTGTGCCAGATGCTCTTCAGGCCCGAGGCTACTACAGTGAAAAGGCTCAATCTGAGGTGTGGAGGCAGGCTTCTCAGGCAGGAGCCACCCTTCATGGTTCTTGGAACAGGAAGAACAAGGATGGCTTCTAAGGTTTGCTTCTGCCTTGGCATCCTAGGATTCCCTCCTGAGTTGTTGTTGTTTTTTTTAACATATGCCTAAAAAAAGAGTATAACTGATGTACATATTATAAATAATGAGCCTGGTAGAATACCTTCCACCAGGCCTAAGAACGAGGATATTACAGGGCTTTAGAACCTACTGGGTGTCTTTCCCTCCTCATAGGAAGAGGGTTCCCCCAAGAAAGAGCTATACCCTGAGTTTTGCATTTTATTATTTTCCTTTTAGTATAAGTTCATAAACAGTATGGTCTTCCCTGGTAGAGATCTGTCTGCAGTGAGCTTTGTTCACGTGTCGTATTTGTGAGATTTTATTGAGATTGCTGCATAGTGTTCCAGAAATATGTTGTCATCAAATACCTTCTCGATAGACATGAAGGTGGCTTTCAGATCTGATCATTGCACGTTTCACTGTGGATGTGGTCTTAGAAGTGGAGATGCTGGGCCTTAGGGAATGTGCATTTATAGCTGTTGATTTGGTCTTTTTAATAGTTAAAAGATTACTTAGATTTTTCTCTCTTCCTGAGTCAGTTTTGGTGAATCATTTTCTCCTAGACATTTTCCTGTTTCCAAATGTATTTGTATCAGGTTGTTTGGAGTATTTTATCATCTGTTCTTGTGCCCTTCCCTCCACTTCTAATAGCACCCTTTCCTTTTTCTGGATCCTGCCTTAACAGAAGTTAGCTAAACCTTTCATCTTTTTTTTCTTTTCCGAAGAGCTGACTGTTGGCTTTGATTTTTAAAAATCGTACATTTGCTTCATATTTGATAAATTTCTGTTTTTATCTTTCTACTCTCTTTGAGCTCAGTGCATATTTTAACTTTTTAGGTTGGATCTTCACTGTTGGGTTTTCAACTCACATTTCTTACTTTTTCCTTAAGGAACTTAGTTTTTTGTTCATAACAGATTATTTTTCTTCCTGTTTTGAGGCATGAGAGAGGCTGTGGCCGTGCCCACCGCCCTGGTTTGTTCAATTTTTTGAGGTCTTGAGGTATGTGTCGGGCAGGGAGGAGGGCCATCATGGCACCTGGCAGTATTACCTCTTGATAATGGAGCGGAGCCCGGCCAGAGGGCTGAGGGATCTTCTCTGCATTTGTTCTGTAGGAAAACCTGTGAGCAGGCAGAGAGTGCTGAATAGAAGGGGGAAGAGAGAAGGGAACATCTAGAAGGTGTGTCTTCCCCTGGGGTGGGTGGAGAGGGCTTTGGGAGACTTACTTAGGCCCAGCTCCCTCACACCACCTTCATAGACTGAGCTAATTGGGAATAAGTAGACAGGTTTTAGAACAACCTTGTAACTCCCATGCATCACAAAGAGTTGCTTAGCAGATAAAGTTCCCTGCAGCTGCCCACCCTGTCCCTGCCCTTCCCCATTTCTGCTGCTGCTGCTAAGTTGCTTCAGTCATGTCCGACTCTGGGCAACCCCATGGACTGCAGCCTACTGGGCTCCTCCGTTCTTGGGATTTTCCAGGCAAGAGTACTGGAGTGGGGTGCCCTCGCCTTCTCCATCTCTAGCCAGTTTGTATTCATAGATATGTCCTGAGCAACATGGGAGGTAGGCCCCCTCAACCATAGTTGTTCCCGCCAGGGCAGGCTGCAGTTGCTGGGGAAACACAGGTCTTCGGGCCCCAGAGTCTGTACACTGGAGCTCCTCTACTAAGTTGAGCCTAAAAGTCTCCCATGAGTTTGGCAGAGCCCCATCTCAGTCCACAGCTTTATTCCCTCCTGCCTGCCCCGTGGTCAGCAGAGGGTCTCAGTCCCAGCCTGCTGATGAGTGGGGGCGCTGTTGAAGACCAGAGCGTGGCATCTGGTCTTCCAGCAGATGCTGATGGTGACCTGGGCACTTTGAGTTCACTGTCTTAGTTCCTTGACTGTGGATGTCCCCACGTAGCATCCCATTTACAAGTGAGGAAGCTGAGCCTCATGGGGCTGAAGCACAAGCTGAAGCCACACAGCCGCAGTGGCCCATATCCCCACTGTGGGACACATCTCGGGGAATTCCCTGAAAGCTCTGGGGTGGGGGTGGGCAGACGCCTGGACCCTAAGCACCCCTTACTCTGTATGTTTTTATTTGGCAGGTATGAAGGTAGGGCCAGCAGTGTGTCCATCATGCAGGCTTTCTTTGTGATCCCATGGACTTAACCTGTCAGACTCCTCTGTCCATGGAATTCTCCAGGCAAGAGTACTGGAGTGGGTTGCCATTTCCTTCTCCATTTCCTGATTTGGTGGTGACGATATAGGCACATAGATCTGAACTAAACACTTAGAATGACTGAACTAACACTTAGAATGAATGCATTTTATAGTGTGTAAACTAAATTTCAATAAAATTGATTTTAAAAAAGAAGGGATCTTCCCGACCCAGGGATTGAACCCAGGTCTCCTGCATTGCAGGCAGATTCTTTACCAACTGAGCTACTAGGGAAGCCTGGTTAAAATCGAGTACTTTTCAGTTTTTGGTTTGTCTTCATGGATGACCTCCCTCCCTCCATGTCAGCTTTGCCCAGGCGGGCATGCCTTTGCCATGCACAGAAGGTGCTTTTGCCAGGCCTTTATCCCTGGAGCCCCTTCCTGGAAACCACTGATGGGCAGGAGAGGCTGAGCCCTGTCCTGTGCCTGCCTTCTGTCTCTTGGAGCAGTTTGGCCTGCTGTCCACCCGCATCCTTCCCCCACTGTTCTCCTCACAGGATCTTGACTTTTGAAAGAGGGTTCCTCAGGGATGAGGCTGCTCTCGGAGGGCGGGGAAGGCAGGAGGTCAGCCTGGCCGGTGTTGACTAGGGTGTCCGTCTGTCCCCCCTTGCCCCGCTGAATTCTGTGCTAGGGACAAGGGAAGCTGGGTTCCTGCCAGGCAGGGAAGAGGTTTCTCGTTCACATTTCCTCACCTCCCTCTTTCAGGTCTAGTGTCTTTCCCCATGACCCAGGAGTTCGTAGAAGTGGTTAAGTATAAGACAACTGTGTGCTGGGGATGTGGCTACTAAACCAGCATGGACAGTTCCGGGTTTCTCTACTAATGTGTCTGCTCTGGGAGTGACTCACCCCTAACCCGTGCGGGGAGCCGGCTGCAGGGAGGAGGGAGGCCCACGTGAACCCCAGATGGTGCATGTGCCCTTGGGTTTGGCAGTGGGCATGTTGCAGTGTGGAGGGGGCAGCTGGGAGACACGTGCCCTGAGGCTGACTTTGTAATCAGACTGTGGACCAGAGGGCTTCAGGAATTATAGCATGTCCTGCCAGGAACCCTGGGGGCTGGGACTGAATCAACCAAGTGGGTCCTGAGAAACCTGAATAAGTCTCATCTCTAAGATGTACTGTCTCTAGCTAAGTCCTCTGCCTGGTCGCCATTCAAGTAAGTATACGGTGAATAGAATGAGAGCCTAATAAAGGCAGCCCCCTTGACCCCACCAGGAAGGACAGGCTCTTGGCTACTGTCGGCCCCACCCCAGGTCTTGTCTCAGGCAGAGGACTTTTTATTTTTATTTTTTTAGGATTGTATCCTTTGTAGAAGATAAGAGATTGCTTTTGCCTTTTCAGTTCTGTAAAAGCTTGGTTTCTGGTGCTATACCAGCCCTCAGAATGCCCATTAAAAGGCTGCTGAGTAGCCCAGTGATGCTCTTGGAGAGCCTAAAGCCCCGGTTGCCAGACTACCCACCCTATGGGTGGAGTCTACTGGAAGTCTCAGTCCATTAACCTCTGACTATGGCCATTGGGGCCCTGGATCTGTGAGGGCCATGGAGGCCAAGTTGCCCTGACAGGTGGGCAGAGTCCTGGGCAGTCCCACTGGGATTTAGCTCAATGGTCCTAGAGGGGCTACCGCAGTCTCCTGGGCCCCTCCTCCTCCATGTCTCTGCGGGTGCAACCCCCATGCAGCCCTCCCAGGGCCCAGATCACGTGGCTCCTTGACACCTGCACCCCAGCGCTCGGGCGTGGTGAGCCCTGAGGCCAGGGGTCTGGGCCGTGACCCACATGTGCATGTCTCTCCTGGGCCACAGCCACCCCACGTCATGCTGCAGCGCTGCTGAGATCATGGCTGTCCTCTTCTTCCACACCATGCGCTACAAGGCCCTGGATCCCCGGAACCCTCACAACGACCGCTTTGTTCTCTCCAAGGTAGGAGGCCAGCCCCCCACCCTTCATGTGGGCCTGGGTGGGCCCTGCAACGGCGAGAAGGAGACCTGCCTCCCTGATGTAAGCCCAGCTTTTTGCCACCCTTCCTCACCCCAGGCTCCTTCTCCACCTGTCCCACCCGGCCCGGCCCCCTCTTGCTCTGTACTGACCCTGCTGGTAAAGTTTAACTAAGAAATAAATGACTGAATTAGTAAGAGAGAATGGAAATGATCCGTCTCTGCTGGGCCAATACCCAGGCCATGCTCACTCCCTCAGGAGTGGGGGTGCCCTGCAACAGTTTGGGATGGGGAGCCCTGATCGCCCCCCCGACCCCACGCACCGCGTGAGAGCCACAGCCGCAAGCCATGCCACGAACACCCCAAATCCACCAATACCCAGGCCTGGCTCCGTGGTCTCTGGTCTCTCGAGGCAGGCATGAGAGCTTAGAAGTCTGTCCAAGTCGGCTCACATGCCAGAACCCAGGGATTAGGGTGACCGGCTGCCTGCTGGGGTTTTGGCCTCCGCAGCCTCACAGCTGTGTTCCGCCTGCACCTGTCCTAGACTCCGCTCGGCCTTGACTGTGGGAACCTCGGGCTAGAGAAGGATGAAGGGAGGGGAAGTGGCCTTTGCTTGCTTCCTTCTCTGAAAGGCATATCCTGGCCGGCAGGCTCGGCCAGGCCCCGGCGGGAACAGCTCCTCATCTGACCTCTCCCCATGGTCCGTCCCCTGCAGGGCCATGCGGCACCCATCCTGTATGCCGTCTGGGCTGAAGCTGGCTTCCTGCCGGAGTCAGAGCTGCTGAATCTGAGGAAGATCAGCTCCGACTTGGACGGGCACCCTGTCCCGGTAAGTCCACCTCACCAGGAGCCCTGCAGGCCTCTGCCTCCATTTCCTATTTCTCAAGGCTTGTGGGAAGAGGGACTGAGGAACTGAGGATGTTAGAGAGCAGAGGAAGAACTGGGTGCTTGGGCAACACTGTTTACCCCAAGCTTATGCTGAAGTCTGAGGCCTTTAAAGCCCCAACCTAGGGTGCTCTGGGCTGACTGCCAGGAGGGCCTTTCCCCAGCACCAAATACCAGCTTCCCTTCCCCGCTGGGCCTCCTTGGCCATGTAGACATGGCTTGGGAGATGAGGTGCACTAAGGGGGTGGCAGCCGGATACTGGTGATATCCAAGGAAGGGGCCCAGTGTGTTCCTTAGAGGGTACCATGAAAACTGTCACATCCCATCGGGGCCAGCCACTAATGCTAAATATTCAGTTTTGTCCTGAGTTCTTGCACCCGCTTCACAAGGTGGGCTCTTTTACAGGTGAGGGAACAGATTCAGTCCATGGCCTGAGGTCACACAGCTCCCTGTGGACTGAGCTGGTATTTGAACCACACCCACAATTACTGCTGCAGGGAGAGTGGGAAATCATGCCCCCTGGGTCTGGGTGGGGCAAGGATCCTGGGAGGCACTTCCAGGAAACAATGCCTGTGGTAACTGAAGCCCTGTCATGACAGAAACAAGCCTTCACCGATGTGGCCACTGGCTCCCTGGGCCAGGGCCTTGGAGCCGCTTGCGGGATGGCCTACACAGGCAAATACTTCGACAAAGCCAGGTAATGCGCCCACTCCCCAACCCCACCCACAGTGGTTTGGTGGGTGGTCCTGGGGGCCCTGTTTCACTCTCCGCCCCCAAGCACCTCCTTGCCTGACGGAGACTAAGTAGAAACTGTGTAATTAACTGTGCATGCATGGTGTGAGGCTAGTACCAGGGCTAGCCTCCTTTTAAGATGAAGAAATCGGCTCAGAGGAATGAAGGGGTGTGCCCACAGTCCCTGGAGAGTGGCCAGCAGGGCCCGCTTTGCGTCTAAGGCTGCATGCTCTTTGGCCAGAATGCTTTGACTCATGAGTTTCCTTGTTGCCCTCTTGAGCCCAGCTCCTGGAGCCCGGAAGTTTTAGGAGGCCCCATCCCACAATGCCTGACTGGGTGCCACAAACCTAGGCCTGAGCCACTTAGCCTTACCTCAGGAAAGGAGTAGATGGTGTGCTCTGGGGAATTCTGGGCCTCCCTGAGCCCCACCTGTCAGTCAGGGAAGCAATGAAGCCTGGAGAGGTTGGTCTGTAGGGAGTGAGCAGCCTGGTCAGAGCTTTGCTGCTCTAGCACCCGGGCAGTTTGGGGGAGATGCCCCTTGAGGCAGGTTTCAGCCACAAGGCTGTCCACCATGGCCTGCAGACAAGTCTCTGCTGTGGAGGGGAGGAATGTTGGCTACAGGCTGTCAAGGTGGTTTCTGCATTCCTTTACCCTTTGGGGCTCTGTACTCTGCTCAGAGCTTTCTAGGGTTTCACCTTGATAAGCCCCATGGGCTGGGTGGTGACATGCACACAGCTGTCCCTCCACACAGATGAGGAAACAGAAGTAAGATGTTTGCCTTGTGATGGAGGCAGCCTTTTGAACCCAGGGTGTGCATCCAGAGTCCGTATTCAGGGTCCCTAAGGCTGCTCTGAGGTGCCCGAGGGAAGCACAGGAGAGTCAGGGGGCCCTGCGAGTGGGAAGCTTCCCAGAGGAGAGGCTGAGGGAGCCTGGCCTGCAGGTGGCAGGTGGCTGCAGGGAGCCTGACTGGATGCTGCACCTCAGTGAGCATCTACTTTTTCAGGGGAAGCTGCTGAGACAGTTTTCTCCAGGAGGTAGACTGGGGCTCTGAGGTCTTCCAGACTCAGGCCGGTGTCAACTGACTGCACAGCCTCCTTGGCTGGGCTCTGGGGCCAGGCTCAGCCACACCCAGACGTGATGCACTGTGAAGTGAAGAAGGTCGCAAAGAATGGGATGTGTGTTTAAGAGTATTTTATTTGGCTCAGAACCAGAGTTGTGAGTTAATTATTCTCTACAGTTGGTTGAAATAATTGCTCGTGAAGGGTCATTTCCTGACCCTTAACATAATGGGAGAAGCCAGTGTAGGGAGAAGGGGTTTAGCGTGGTTCTCGGCAGCCAGGGTTGGCTAAGGCTGAGGGGTCGAGGGAATGATCAGGCTGTGCCAGCTGCCAGGGTTCCTGATAGAGCAGATCCAGCCTCCAGTCCAGTCTGTGCAGCCAGCAGCCGGGGAGCACACATCTAGCTGGCTCTTTCCCATTTCTCCCTCTCTCTCTTTTTTTGGCTGCACTCTGCAGCTTGTGGGATCTTAGTTCCCTGACCAGGCATCAAACCTGGGGCCCCGGGCAATGAGACGGTGGAGTCCTGACTACTGGCTCACCAGGGAATTTCCCCATTTCTCTTTTAAATAATTTTGGGGGGGGATTATAAAATATGTACTAATCTGAAACACAGGAATGCATTAAAAAGAAATGAACATTTTCCCTATTCTTAACCCCCTACCCCCATTTCAACCTTCTTAACAACAATGCATTCTATTCCCTCCGTGTTACTGTGAGAAGGAACTTACAGATTCATCATCCTAGTATTTATACACTTTCACCTAATGCTTTCTGGGAAAATCTGAACATTTCCTCACGCATCATGCACTGTCAAGAGCTAGTTTTAATGCCCATTCTGTTTCATGGGGATGCTATAACGCGTTTAGACAGTCATTTGTTGTTGGATATTTGGGGTGGTTTCCCAACTCCTGCAACAAATATTGGCCCTCTCATTAGGGTTTCTTCATGGTCGTTCAGGACTGTGGGTATTTGCAACTTCCTCCCCAAATCTAACAGCTTTAGGCAATACACAGCCTCAGGGTTAGCCCTAGCTTCTGCTGGGCACCCTTTTCTCCTTTCCAGTCCAGTGTCTCCCCAGGCTGCCCTCCTGACCTGAATCTGAGGTTGTGCTGTGACTCCACTCTTGGCCCCAGTTCAACTTCCTTGGAAGTGGGTGTGGAGTTGGGAGGGTCACTGATCGTCTTCCCTGGAATCCCTTTCTGGAGAAGTCAAGTTCCCTGCTGGCCTCTCTGCTCAGCCCCATCAGACTGGTCATTTAGGGGAGCGGCTGTGCAGGACCCCCTGTTCCTGGTGGAGGAACCAGTGGCCTGGCCCACTGGAGGCCGCAGAAGGGAAGATACAGGCCTGAAAGGGCATGGAGAGGATGAAGGAACTCTCTGTGACCTGGAGGCCTGCAGTGGTGCTGAGTCATGCTGACAGCACCACGGCTGGCCCCGCCTCTTCTCCAGCTCCTCCTGCCTTGGCCCTGCAACAGGGAGGCATGGAGGCCCGACTCGCTCAGCAGCAGGCAGGCTGTGTCCTCTCTGACCCATCCAGGCATCAGCCTCACTTCCTGGTTTCACACAGTTGACACTGAGCAGGCGAGTGGGGGGTCTCCACATCCTGGCGCTCCTTCTGCTACATGCAATCCTAGTCAGCAAGGACTGGGCAGTCAGGCCCAGGTTTGAATCCCCACTCAGCTGCCCAGCTGATCCTGACAAGTCCTCAGCCTTTGAGCCTGTTTCCTTATCTGTGTGTGTTTTTTTGGAATAACAACTGCACTTACCTTATTGTGGGGCTTACCTTCATAAGGGGCTTCCCTTGTGGCTCAGCTGGGAAAGAATGCACCTGCAAAGCGGGAGACCTGGGTTCAATCCCTAGGTTGGGAAGAGGAGAAGGGAAAGGCTACCCACTCCAGTATTCTGGCCTGGAGAATTCCATGGATTATATAGTCCACAGGGTGGCAAAGACTCGGACACGACTGAGCGACTTTCCCTTTACCTTCTTGAGAGGGTTACTCAGTGCTAAGCACAGTTAAGGGGTGGGAGGTGGGGTCAAGGTCTCTGGGTTGCTCTCCCTGCCTCCAGCCTCACTCTTGGCTCCACCCTCCCCAGGGAAGGTTCTATTTTTGGGTAATTTATCCCAACCTCATTGCCCTTTATACTGTGTCATACTGCCTTTGGAAAATCATGGCTACCTGGGTTGAGGGCAGGAGATGGCCCCTGGAGGGGCAGAAAGCCTAAGCCCAGCTCTAGTCTTGAGCAAAAACCAGTCCCAGAATCTTGGGAGAAGCCCATCCTGGGAGGCAGCTGCCCCCAACGGTAATCTTGGCCTTTAAGCCCCTTGGGAGTGCTCATCTTCACCTGAAGCCTGCCTCTAGAGTGCTGCCTGGTGTGCATCACAGGGGGCCTCTCCAGCCCACCTCCTCTGAGCAGAAGGTCTCCTGTCCCTCTGGCCTGCCCAGTGAGTCCCAGGGCTCCCCCAGCAGTCCTGGTTCAAGTTGGGGTAGAGGGAGGCGGATGCACCCCTGTAGTGGGTGGCTCCCACCCAGTGTGAGTAGTTAGCCCCCATGAATCTCACTGTTTTCTTCATGCCCTAACAACTCCTGATTGTCTGGATCTTATCGGCCAGATGGCTGTCTGGAGCTCTTTTCTTGGCAGCCAGTACTACTTTCTGGAGCTCCTGACAGTTTCCATCGCAGCCCTTTCCTCACTGGGTGTGGGCTTGGGTTTGGCACAGCTGTTGCATGTCCCAGAGGGAGAGGCCAGGGGCACAGGGACAGCCTCTAACCCACCCCCCCATCCACAGCTACCGGGTCTATTGCATGCTGGGAGACGGGGAGCTGTCAGAGGGCTCCGTGTGGGAGGCCATGGCCTTCGCCAGCATCTACAAGCTGGACAACCTTGTCGCCATCCTTGACATCAACCGCCTGGGCCAGAGTGACCCTGCCCCGCTGCAGCACCAGATGGACATCTACCAGAAGCGCTGCGAGGCCTTCGGGTACGTATGGGCCAGTGACCTGAGGACCCTCATAGCGAAGGAGAACTCTTATGCCAGGAGCTTTGTAGGTGCAGGGGCTGAGCCGGAGGTTAAGCCGCATTTTGATGCAGCCTCCCTTCAGGGTTTGACTCACTTGGCATTTGGGCTTAAAGGGGCCGCCTTGGCCAGTGCCACGGGTTTGTGGGCTGAGACGTAGCTCTGAGTTCCTGTATTTGCACATTGGTGTGATGGTTCTCAGAGCTTCCACGTGATGCAATCTCATACATCCTCACTTTGTTTTTCAGTGAGAAGGCAGGAGGTGCACAGTGTAGACCGGGTTCACTCAGTACATCAGTCCACTGGTCACCTACGACCAGCCAGCCTGGGGAGGAGGAGCGGGCCCTTCTCCTAGGGAAATGGGAGATAAGATTTCCAGATCTCTCCCCTTGGCCTCAGAGTCACCTATTACAAAGCAAGGAGGTCTGTCTGGGTGGGTGGCATCCAGAGGGGCCCCCACCTTGATGTCCTTCCCCTGCCCCAGGTACCAGCTGCTCTGCAGTTGGGCTCTGAGGGCCCTGGGCCTCTAAGGCCACCCTTCAGAGATGAACTGGTGGCCAGGGAAGGTGGAGGTGGAGTTGCAGTACCCGGTCACATAGATACAGGGCTGTTACCTCTTTTGTGACCTTATAGAGGGAGAAAATGTGGAGAGGAAGGATTTCTCTGGATGAAGGAAGAAACAGAGCCACAAAATGCCTCAGGGACACACCTCCCGAAAACCACATGGACCTGGGGACTTAGAGAATAACCCTGGCAGTGTCCTTGGGTCTGTGTCTATAACCTTGTGACTATGGAACCAGATTCCTTAAGTCCTGGCTCCATCACTTAACTTGCTTTTGTGACCTTGGGCAGGTTGCTCCACCTTCAGTATCTCAGTTTACTTGTCTATAAAATGGGGACAACAACAGGCTTAAGTGGGTTGACAGGTGCTCAGCTCAGTAAGTGTGAGCTGCCACTTCTATTACTATTAATCTGCCAAAAAGAATTCCAGAAAGGACTGGCTGAAAGAGAAAGTTTCCTTCTGGATGTTTGACAACATAGCTTGTTTTATACAAGTTTCTAACACTGCATCCAGCAGCCATGGAAAGGTCAGCTTAAAAAATTCATCAAAAATCTAGTAGTAGATTCCAAACTCAGCGCATTGTCCCAAGAGCAGCTTTCAGTAGGAAATGAATAGCTCAGGAATGAAAGACAATAAGTACACCAGGCTTTGTGTTACTTAGGAGAGAGGAGGAAGGTCTGTCCAAAGGCAAACAAGAGGAAGTAAAACAATGTGAAAAGAGAAAATTAAACCCAAATTGGAAACAGGCAGGTTTGAGCCATCCCAGCTCCTCCAGGTCCTTTCATGCAGTGGAAGGAGGGCAGGCCTTTCCCTGGACCCTTGTCAGGGCCCTTGCCCCTCATACCCTCTCTCTGTTCCCAGTTGGAACGCTGTCATCGTAGATGGGCACAGCGTGGAGGAACTGTGCAAGGCCTTCGGGCAGGTGAAGAACCAGCCAACAGCCATCATTGCCAAGACCTTCAAGGGCCGAGGCATCACAGGTCTGTACGTGAGCCTTCCACCCCTGCCCTGCCCGGGACTGGGCCCTGCAGCTGACTTTAGAGCTGGAGGTTTTGGGGGGTACCACTGAAGAGCCTGCCCCTTGATTGCTCAGTGGAGTGTACCCAGTCTGGGGAAGGAGGTGCAGGAGACTCGGTGGGCAGGGTGGCTGAGCTGGGATTTAGGACCCTGGCCTATGGGGGTCATGTATAGGCAGGAGGACTTTGAGAGGCCTCTGGGTAAGCAGAAAGGACACTCTCTGGCTGGCATTTGCAGAGCGAACTTGGCAGCTCCAGCTGTCTGCCCTGAGCCGAAGGGCTGAGGCAGGGAGCCCCAGGAGAGCTTGGGGAGACCTAGATTCTCCCCTCAGAGGTGGGCAGGGTACCCCTCATGCAATGGAAAAGGGATTCCAGAGGCTTGTGCAGGTGGGTTGCCCAGGAGGGTCTGGAAGATAGTTCCTGAGCTGAGCCTGAGAGCTCTGCAGGCATTAAGTCCCTCCCTAGCACCCAACCATGGGTTCCAGACCCTTGTTTGGGGCTAGGATGGCCATTGCCGATTGTAAAGAAGGGAAGATGGGACTAGAAGTGGCCAGGAACTTGACTACGGAGTCTGGCATTAAGAGAGCTAACTGCAGACCCTGGGCTGGCTTCATGCATTGTGCCCAGATGGCCCCCTGCCCACCAGGGGTCACATCCCTCTCTGCCTGTGTGGACTTGGGGCAGATGAAGACATTTCACTGCAATCTGGGGAGAGGTGTGCAGCCCTCTGAGCCTCTGGGATACTGTCGCAGCCTCAGTGCTGCTGACACTCACCCTTAGGTGTTACCACTACGGCTCCTGGGGGCGGCCTGAGTCCTTGGCTCTCCCTGGGCTGTGGTGACATCTGAGGTGACTGAGAGGAGAGGGGTACTAAGCCTCACTGGCTCTCCCACACAGCAAGGCACCATGGCAGGGGGTGACTTTTGGCAGTGCTGACCCTGCCCTGGTCCTCAGCTTCCCTCCCAACTTCTTCAACAGAGTGTGATTTCTGCAGCAGACCCCATTCTCTGCAAGCTTGGGGTGGGGAGGTGACGCAGAGAACGGGTTGGGCCAGCATGCCAGCAACATTCGTCTAGCCACACATGCCCCCTCCCACTGGAAGCTCCTAGAGGCCTGGGCTGCCACTCAGTAGGGGCCTGCAGTTGAGCACTGGTCAACACAGTCCTCTCCTTACCCTCTGTGGTGGTGGCCTGCCCTCACATGGAGGGCCGGGTCCCCCAAGCAGCTTCCTGGTCCCCTGGGAGCTGTCACCTTACCTGTCCCTCTCTCCTCCAACGTTGTACCTGTAGGGATAGAAGATAAGGAGTCTTGGCATGGGAAGCCCCTCCCCAAAAATATGGCCGATCAGATCATCCAGGAAATCTCCGGTCAGATCCAGAGCAAGAAGAAGATCCTGGCGACCCCCCCAGAGGAGGACGCCCCCTCAGTGGACATCACCAACATCCGAATGCCCACCCCACCCAACTACAAAGTTGGGGACAAGGTACCCAGTTGAGCCTCCAATTTTCTGGACTGACTAGGCTGGAGTGGCAACAGTACTCATTTCCGGAGAGTGGGCCCAGGAGAGAGAAGAGAGGTTAGTTCAGGGGGAGGAGGAACCCTGAGATGTTGCTCCTGGAGTTATTTACTTTTCTGTCCCTATATTTTATCCCTTTTCTCCCTGGTGGAAGCTGTGGCCCAGGGGCTGAGCAGGGCTCCAGGCCTCATGCCTCCTAAGGTGCTCAGCCTACCCACTCTTTCCTCCCCACAGATAGCTACCCGCAAGGCCTACGGACAGGCCCTGGCCAAGCTGGGTCATGCCAGCAACCGCATCATTGCCCTGGATGGGGACACCAAGAACTCCACCTTCTCAGAACTCTTCAAAAAGGAGCACCCGGACCGTTTCATTGAGTGTTACATTGCTGAGCAGAACATGGTAGGTAGAGCTGGGGTCTGTGGGGTGTGGGGGCAGGGCCGAAGCTATATCGGCATGCTGGTCCTTGACCCAGCATGGACCCATGACCTCAAGTGACTGGTGGGCGAGGGGTGATGTGACACCCAAGGGCTGGGTGAGTGGAAACGGGATGCTGCATGCCAGCCAGGCATTCTGTTGGATGGGCTTTCTCTGGGGGTAAAGGGCTCTGCAGATGGAAGGGCAGGCACAGCCAGGAGGCTGGTAGTTTTAGCAAAGGCTACTGAACTCTTATACACAAGGCTCTGGCCCTTGCCACCCTGCGGGATACAGAGATGAGAGTTTGGTGGACCGCTACCATGTGCATGGTTGTATTCACAAGTCCATATCAGGAACTGTGGTTGTTAAATAAGGAACAATGTTTTGTCCAGTTTTTCAAAATATTCGCTCCTTTCTGCAGAGGAGCCCTGCAGGGCCTGCAGGCCCCTAGGAGCTGGGAGCTTCCGCCCCCTGGTGGCCACTTGGCTCTATTGCACCCAACATTCTTCCTCTTAATACCTGAACTGGAAGTTGTCTCTGGCTTCTGGCCTTGGCAGCTAGAAGATCCAGATTAAACTGGTGGGGTGTGGAGAGGGTGGGGGCTGGGGAGGCCCCAGGTGTGCTGGGGAAGGAGGGCTCATGTCACCTGGTGGATTTCATAACTATGGAGGTGGTGCCAATTTGGAACTGATGCCTGCACTCAGTGCAACTAGGCCAGGATTTGGGGCCTGGAGTTTACGGAGCTTAGGGGTGCAAGGGCTTGTCTTTGCAGAGGCCTTGGGGAAACAGGGAGATGCTGTGGGGGGGGGGGGCTTGCATGGGCCTGGGAGGGATGAACCATCCATGCCCCAGCTGACTAGCTTCTCTGTGAAAGGCTTTGCTTACTGCTAGAAAAGTATTCCCCAGGAGGGTGATTTTTTTGAGAAATGGTTATATCAGTTCAAAGGAGTCTGGAAACAGACTGGAGTTCCTAGGTGCACCGGATCACTTGCATGAGAGGAGGAGAATTAACAGTTACTAGGATGACAAAACACTCACCTCCCAGGAGGTGGCCCTGAGAGGTCCTGGGCTTCCTGGCCACCTCTCCCTCGGCACTGACTCCATCTGCTCTGTCCCCAGGTGAGCATCGCCGTGGGCTGTGCCACACGCGACAGGACGGTACCCTTCTGCAGCACCTTCGCAGCCTTCTTTACACGGGCCTTCGACCAGATTCGCATGGCAGCCATCTCCGAGAGCAACATCAACCTCTGCGGCTCCCACTGCGGCGTGTCCATTGGTGAGTAGAGCTGGGGTGCTTACACCTGTGACGTCCTCAGACTTCTGGAGCAGGGTGTAGGGCCAGGATTCCATTACATGCATGGGGTCTTACATTGACATATCCTTTCCCACACCCTAGGAGAAGACGGGCCCTCCCAGATGGCCCTGGAAGATCTGGCCATGTTTCGGTCTATCCCCACGTCAACTGTCTTTTACCCAAGTGATGGGGTGGCTACGGAGAAGGCAGTAGAATTAGCAGCCAATACAAAGGTGGGTCATGTGACTTCTTTCTTCAGCTGCAGCTAGTCCTTCCCTAGAGAAACAGGAGGGGAGGCCAGCATGCCAGCCCAGAGCTGCTCATTTGCTGCCTCAGAATGGGTATCTCCTGACTTTGCACTGGTGGTGTAGCTTGGAGGAGTTAGACCAGGAAAAATGAAATACACACCACCCTTCCTGCTATGTGGCAGACATTGCTAATTGATCACTGCGCTCTTTGCCCATTTGAGCATCCCAGCAGCTCCTGGGATACTGCAATCCAGCTCCCTGCCTCCATTCTGGAAGTTGAGGCTTATCTGCCCTCCCTGAGTTGGGTTCTCCAAAACAGAATGAACTGAGTCCTGACCAAGAGCCACCTGCTGTTGACCAGACAGCCCCCACATGGTTCTCGTCCTCTCTCTGAGGACAGGGAGTGAGGCACAGCACTTGGGTAGGGGCAGCCCTTCCTGGAAGCTAGTCTACCTGATAGAGACTCTTCTATCTGGGACTTGGGGCTGGCTCTCACACAAGAGGAGTATTTGGAGAGGCACATGCTGCAGAGGAAAGACTCCTGCCCTTGAGATTAGATGTCCTACATCCTGAAATCCTTCGTTATTCTGTTTCATTCCAGGGTATCTGCTTCATCCGGACCAGCCGCCCAGAAAATGCCATCATCTACAACAACAATGAAGATTTCCAAATCGGACAAGCCAAGGTCAGTTGCAGTTTATGCGCCAGTGAGACCCCGTAGAGTGAACCCAAGGTCGGGACCCACCCCAGGCCACCAGTTTCTGAGCCTCACTGGCCCCCATGTTGCCCCCAGGTGGTCCTGAAGAACAAGGATGACCAGGTGACTGTGATTGGTGCCGGGGTGACCCTGCACGAGGCTTTGGCAGCTGCTGACCTGCTGAAGAGAGGTAAGGAAGGTGGGACCCGCAAAGTCTTAGACAGGGCACTGACTGCAGACCAGGTCTTGGGGGTGAGGAAGAATCTCATCTAATTAAATGATGAGAATATTAATAAAAGCCAGACTTGGAGCCCTTATTGTGTGCCCAGCATGGTGACTAGATCAGAAGCCCTGGGGCCTGACCACAGGACTTAAATCTACTTAGCTGGCCTTTAAGTATGTTATTCAGCATCCCTGTGCCTTACCTTACCTCAGGGCAGACTCTTGGAATGTCCCTCTGGCTTCCTCTTTAGCTTGCAAAGCATCTTTGATGGAGTTTCCTGACACTCCAAATGCCAACATCCTGCAGCCCAGGGCAGGAGGGGAGCGGAGGGGTGCTCCTCATCTTCCTGGAGACCAGTTGCTCCCAAATCAGGCCAGGCAGGCTCCCAGGTGGAGGGGTGGGTGGCAGAGGACATGGCATCACAGGTCAACAGAGGAGGGGGTGAGCTATTAGGGGTGGGTAGCTACGTGACGGGCTCCCTGCCAGGGCGCTCATCCAAGGCCCTAAAGGGCAGACCCACAGCACCCAGCTCCTTTGCCTAACCCCCTTCTTCTCCCCTCACAGAGAAGATCAACATTCGCGTATTGGACCCTTTCACCATCAAGCCCCTGGATAAGAAGCTCATTCTTGACAGTGCCCGTGCTACCAAGGGCAGGATCCTCACTGTGGAGGACCACTACTATGAAGGTGAGAGAGCTAGGGGCACACGGCTGGACATCCAGCCCCAGGAGGGCAGCTGCAGCCCAGGAAACCCAGAGCAGCTGGCACTTGGTTTCCTATTAGACCTCAGGCTGGGGTTGTGGACCAGTGAACTCAATGGCTGGAATGGCTCCTTGGATCCCTGCCCGATCCAGGAAACCTACAAGGGTTCCAGCCTTGCTGAGAGCACATGGTGGTTATGTCCCTGAAGTTCTTGAAAGTTAAGGCTGTTGGGGAGAATCGAGCTGGGAAAGCGACACAAATATCAGACTTGTATGTGTGTGTTTGCTTAGTTGCTTCAGTTGTGTCTGACTCCGCGAACCCATGGACTGTAGCCCACCAGACTCCTCTGTTGATGGGGTTCTCCGGGCAGAAATACTGGAGTGGGTTGCCATTTCCTCCTTCAGGGGATCTTCCCATCCTGACCCAGGTATCGAACCTGGGTCTTCTGCATTGTAGGCAGATTCTTTACCACTGAGCCACCTGGAGAAGGGAATGCCAATCCACTCTAGTATTCTTGCCTGAAGAATTCAATGGACAGAGGAGCCTGGCGAGCTGCAGTCCCTGGGGTTGCAAAGAGTCGGACATGACTGAGTGACTAACACACATCTGGGAAGCTTTTATCAGTTCTTCACAAGACCATCCTCTACACGCCATTCCTCCCCTGGGGAAGAGATAGGCTTAGACCCTGAAGTCAAGTGCATACGTTCAATGGTTGATGCCCAGAGAATGGTGTTAAAAGTGATTCAGAGGCCATATTTGGGCTTATGGGGAAAAAAAAGTGCTGTGATTGACGTCTGGTCTGGTTACAGGCGTGGGGCAGGGTGGAGTATATGCCCGTCCCACATCCTTAGGAAAGGGGATAAACTCAGACTGATTCGGGGCTGGGGGCAACTAGGGGTGATCTGCCCACCACTCCCCCTGAGGCTGCATCCCCTTACTCACCTCCTTTCCTTTGTCCAGGTGGCATAGGTGAGGCAGTGGCCTCTGCAGTTGTGGGAGAGCCTGGCGTCACTGTCACCCGCCTGGCAGTCAGCCAGGTGCCCAGAAGCGGGAAACCAGCGGAGCTGCTGAAGATGTTTGGCATTGACAGGGATGCCATCGCGCAGGCCGTGCGGGGCCTGGTGACCAGGGCCTAGGGAGGGTGTGGGTATGGTGTGGCAGTGAGTTCTACACATTCCTGAGATCCTGGCAAAGGTGCTCAAAAGATGTACTGAGAAGAGTCATAAAATATATGTTTTGAGAAAAATGAACTGGCTCCTGAAATGTTTCTTCTTGGATGTGAATGCAGCCGGTGCTGGTTCAGAGGAAGAAGGCTAGAGGGAAAGGTGGGGAGCTTGGTGCACTTGGGAGGTTCTGGACCACGACCTGGGGAGGCCCCTCATCTGCCCCCTACTGTCAGCGCTGTTGCTACCTCTCAGGCACCACCTTCCAGCCCAGAGGCAGAAACCCTCAGCCTCGGCTGGCTTTACAATCTAAGCCCTGTCAACCCCAGAGAAGCAGAGGGATATAGGGCAGCTCCTGGGGAAGAAGGTGCTTCTCAGGTTGGCATCAGAACTGCAAGTGGCAGAAAAAAACAAAAAGCTCTCCCCCAGCACCACAGACCAGCTCTCCTCAATTCCAAGTGCGCAGAACTCCCTTCAACTTGTGAAAATGCCTTGCCTGTGGGGCCAGGGACTCTACTGTCCAGGAGCTTCTGTGCAGGCCTGAGCTCCCAGGACCACCGCTGATTTCTCCCTTGCTCCCTGGGCTCAGCTGGGGTAGTCCTTGTTGTGCTTAGCCACGCTGTCATGCCCAACTCTTTGCGACCTTTTTGGGCTGTAGCTCCCTAGGCTACTCTGTCCATGGCGTTTTTCAGGCAAGAATACTGGAGTGGGTTGCCATTTCCTCCTCCAGGGAGTCTTCCCAACCCAGAGATTGAACCCTCGTCTCCTTGTTGCCTTTGCAGGCGGATTCTTTATCTGCTGAGCCATCAGGGAAGTCCTTGCTTATAACCAAATGTATAGAATCTTATTCTGACCTAGAACAAACTGATGCCAGGGAAAGAGGGCTGGGTACTCCTAGCCACTGGCGGGGTTCCCAGGAAATCCGTAGAGTCTTCGGGGAGATGAGATATTCGCAGGCATGTCCATTTGTCCACCTAACAATTTGGACAGTATGAACCAAGTCACCCACATTTAGCAAGCTGCTGCTCACAGGTACTCAGCCAGGTTTGGCTGGGCCAGGGGCTGTGTGCCTACCTTTGATACCAATTCCAGAGGGTGCCAGGAAGAGCAGGGGTAGAGAAGAGCCCTGGGCCAGGGCTTGTCTGCCTGCTGGCACCAACTAGAGGTGACTTAAAACACTAGAAGAAGCCAAAGTCAGGGTGAATACCAGGGAGGCTGGCACCAGGCACCATAGGAAGCCCACATGGGTAGAGGGAGGAGGGGAACAGACAAGCCCTCTCTTCTTGCCTGCCCAATGGGGTGGGGGAAGAAGATAGTTCTCAGCCAGAACTCTGGATCCTGATGTAACCATGGTGCCCCTTTTATTGAATATAAACCATAGAAGAAAAGTAAGGAAATCCATGGTAGTCTGCAAAGCCGAGCCTGGGGACAGGGAGCTAGAGGGGTGGGTGCCACCTGGCGGTCATCCCTGGTATTGTGATGCTTGGAATGGCTCCCCAAGGTAGGGCTGAAAATGGGAGTGGGGCAGCGGTTGTCCCAGGACTGGGGCAGCAGCCAGTCAGGAAGGGTGAGGAGTGGGGAGTGAAAGTGATACGGCCTAACACCTGCAAGCCAGCGCTTTATGTGTACATATCTATGTGGCATTTGCAAGGGATTATCCCCATCTTTCAGAAGACAACTGAGACTCAAATGAGACAGCAGTTACCCCAGCACAGTAAAGGGCAGAGCTGGGATTGGAAGCTACATCTCTCTGACTCCAGAAGCCCCGACATCTGTACCCTACTACCCCACGGCCCCCTTGGAGAAGGGTCTTGGGTCCTCCTGCAGGACTATGACCATGGGGAATGTGGAGGGAGTAGCCTGAAGCTCAGATTCTGTCATCTGTCAGCAAAGCCACCTGTGGTCCTTGGGGCCTAAGGCCCATGCAGAGAAGTTTCCAGAAGCAAACGATGAGACTTTCCTGGTGGTCCAGTAGTTAAGAATCAGCCTGCCAATGCAAGGGACACAGGTTCAATCCCTGGCCTGAGAAGATCCCACATGCTTTGGACCCACTAAGCCCATGCACCACGACTACTGAAGCCCGTGTGCCTAGCGTCCATGCTCCGCAACAGGGGAAGCCACCACAGCTAGAGAAAGCCCTCTCAGTCAAGAAGACCCACCACAGCCAAAAATAATATATATATATTTTAAGCAGAAGGAGGGGAACAGAAATTCATCCAGAGGTCACTGACCACCCCCTAACACACACTCAGGCCAAGGGTGGTGGAAACCCAGAGCCCCCATTCTTTATCCAGGTCTCGCTGCAAAAAAAAAAGAGCAACAGAGTTTCCAACACTGGCAAACGTTTTTCCCCAGAAAAGGTCTTTCTGCCTCAGTCCTCAAAATACCAAGGATGAGTTTATTAGTACGTAAGTCGTACACAGCCCATTTTTATGTTGCTTTCAGATCTTAACATGCAGTTTTTTTCACACATTTTCACGGGGGTAGGAGGAAGCCAATCAGAGTTTTAACAAAAACGTCCTATCTGTATGTGGCACCTTAAATTCAAGACGTTTGCACCTCTGCTCCCCCATGCCCAAAAGACTGAGAAAACCACCACCCAGTTCAGAACTGGATGAGTAGTTTTTTGTTGCTATTGTTTTATACCATTGCTCACTCTCTCTTTTTATAAATTTAATTTATTTATTTGGTTGCACCAGGTCTTATTTGAGGCATGTGGGATCTAGTTCCCTGATCAGGGATTGAACTCTGGCCCCCTGCATTGGCAGCGTGGATTCTTAGCCACTGGACTGCCAGTGAAGTCCCTGGATGAGCAGGTCTATCCCCACAAGAGGTATTTGGAGACAAGCCAGGGCCTCTACACCTGCATGAGCCCAGGTCCACTAGGCCAAGGATGAGGAGGGTTGAAGTTTAGATTCACCAGGAATTCCATTTTAGCTGATCCCGGGAACACAGACCTCAGCAACTAGCCTGTTTCTCCATCACCTCAGAGGTCCAAGTCACATCACTTTGTGGGAAGCAGGGGCCCATGTGGAGGAGGAGCCTACACCTCAAGTGACAGGGTCAGGGAGGGGCTGACTCATGGGCCAAGACCCTGGGTTGCAGCAATGGTTTCCAGTAGTCACACAGCACTGAGGCGTCAAGATGCATCCTGGGACAAACAGGAAGGTTTTGGGCAATTACTCACCCCCAATCCCTCCCACCCTGCCACCCCTGCCCGTGGGCCTGGACAGAATTCTCTCCCAGTAACTCCAGGCCTCACCGACTTTCCTTACTGTGGT
The DNA here is from genome assembly GCF_003369695.1 of Bos indicus x Bos taurus. Classification (NCBI taxonomy): domain Eukaryota; kingdom Metazoa; phylum Chordata; class Mammalia; order Artiodactyla; family Bovidae; genus Bos; species Bos indicus x Bos taurus. The sequence goes on along the minus strand of NC_040097.1, from coordinate 13,058,957 downwards.
TCAGATGCTCAGTCATGTCCAACTCTTTGTGACCCTGTGGACTGTAGCCCACCAGGCTCCTCTGTCCATGGGATCCTCCCGGCAAGAATACTGGAGTGGGGTATCCTCTGCCAGGGGATCTTCCCAACCCAGGGATTGAACCTAGGTCTCTTATTTCTCCCAGACATGCCACCTTCTGTCTTCATCCTGCTCCAGACCCCCGTCATCTCTTCTTCCACAGAACACAGTCAGTGAGGACGCCTTCTGACCTCAGCCCCCGCCCCCAGCTCATTCTGTACATAGCAACTCAAGGAAAACTTTTCAGAACCTGACACAAGCACTTACTGGTCAAGCACATTGCCTCCGTCATGACTCCCACTGGGTGAAGACAGCCTCTGGCTGAGCCCCCGAATGACCTCCTCCTGCCCTGCTCCAGCCTCACTTCAAACCATCTCCCCCGGCTCTCCAGCCCCAGCCCCAGCCCAGCTTCTGCCACTTCCTCCATGGGCTCTGCCACTTCCTCTTCTGCCTACCCCGCCGCGCACGCGCGCCCCCACCCCAGGCGTCGCCGGTGCTGGAACACTTACTGCTGGGGAAAACACGAGGCCGTTTGAAAATAGGACGAAAAGGGGGACCCAAGAGGAGGAAGAGAAACCTTTGGGCCGGGGGCGGGAATCAGAAAAGACTTCTGGGAGGAGATGGCACCTAAGCCAAGCCTTCCGGGGCAGACTGGGTTCTGACCAGAGCGTGAGTTGCGGGAGGGGCGGGGACGGGGGCGAGGCCATCTCAGGAGGATGGCGCGGCCTATTTGGGTGACAGCCCACACCTAGTGTGACTAGAGGGCACACGTTGCGGGGTGGGCATTCGGTAGGGGGTGTGGGTAGGGGAAGAATGCACCCTTGAATGCTAGCTTCACTAATTTAGATCTCGACTCTGCCTAAGAAGACTTCCAGTTTTACTTTCACAGGAAGAGGAACTCCTTTGTTTCCTTTTCCAAACAATACTGAATGCTTTCCATGACCCAGGTCCTGTGCAAAGAATCCAAAGCTGGACAGGCCCAAAATTGTGTCCTCCAGACCAGTGATTCCCCAAACTTGGCTAATGAACAGAATGGGAGATTGCCACACAAATCAAGTCCCAGGCCCAGAAAACCACCTCTCTCTGACTTTCCTTAGCAAAGACAAGATGGGCTGAAATTCTCATAAAAGGATCACTAAACCAAGAGAAAGCAAAAAGTATAAGTGCATAGAGTAGTTGAAATACACTTTTTTTTCTTTATGGCCATGCCACATGGCTTGTGGCCTCTTAGCAGTGAAAGCATGGAGTCCTAACCACTGGACTGCCAGGGAATCATTCCCTTGAAGTATAACAATTAATTAGACTTTTCCACAGATTCCGAAACTCCCAAACCAAAAAGGTCATCTTTCTGTTCACACCCCAATCCTAAAGTAAATCAACCCTGAATATGCATTGGAAGGACTGATGCTCAAGCTTCAATACTTTGGCCACCTGATGTGAAGAGCTGACTCATTTAAAAAGACCCTGATGCTGGGAAAGATTGAAGGCAGGAGGAGAAGGGGACAACAGAGGATGAGGTGGTTGGATGGCATACCGACTCAATGGACATGAATTTGAACAAACTCCAGGATGTGGTGAAGGACAGGGAAGCCTGGTATATTGCAGTCCACGGGGTTGCAGAGACACGACTGAAGTGACTGAACAACAACTGAGAAATCTGCTGCTGCTAAGTCACTTCAGTTGTCTGACTCTGTGTGACCCCACAGACGGCAGCCCACCAGGCTCCCCCTTCCCTGGGATTCTCCAGGCAAGAACACTGGAGTGGGTTGCCATTTCCTTCCCCAATGCATGAAAGTGAAAAGTGAAGGGAAGTCGCTCAGTCGTGTCCGACTCTTCTCGACCCCATGGACTTCAGCCTTCCAGGCGTCTCCATCCATGGGATTTTCCAGGCAAGAGTACTGGAGTGGGGTGCCATTGCAAGCAAGCCCAAACAACAGTCATAATTTCCAAGTCCACTCACCCTCTTACCTGCCACCTTTGGAGATAATCAAGATATTCTGGTGGTGAAAACTATGTTCCTCCACGTTGTTGACTCACCATCCATTATCCATGCATTCTCTCCCCATCTCTCTTTCTTTCCATGCCCCTCCAGCTTCAAACATACTAAAGTAACAGAAGGCTGGAGCATGAAGCAGGGGGAGAAATTTTATATTTTAAGCATTTAATATTTTAATCAGCAGTTGCCAGCAAATGACAGATAAGGTGCAGCTTTTCTTAAGTAAATATTTCTAAATTCTCATGCTTTGGAGGGTTACCTAGGAAATAGCCTTTCTTAGATCTCTGGTTGGGAGAAATCCCTCCTGGCCTTTTCTGTATTTCTTCCTTTCATAAAGCAATTATATTTATTACCTTCTCTCATGGTGATTTAATCTAGATTGTGAAATCCTTAAAACCAGGGTAATTTTCTGACTCATCTTTTTCTCCACATAGCCAGTAGCATGCTGTGTTGTGTACAGGGCAGATGTCACATGAATGGCTCTCCACCAAATTGGGTAAATGAGAAATGAGTAGCTGGGACTTCCCTTGCAGTCCAGTGGTTAATATAAGAGGTCCAACGTAGGAGGCGTGGGTTTAATCCCTAATTGGGGAACTAAGGTCCCACATGCCATGAGATGTGGCTGAATTTTTTTTTTTAATAAATAAATAGAAATGAATAGCAAAAGAGTACCAGTAACCTGAGAAAATTTCATTGAGGTGGTTGAGAAGGGTGCATGCAGATGCATTGCTAATTTTCTGTACTTCATTGTCTACAGAAACAGTTTTCCTGCCTTGGATCCACCCTTATAGCAATAGTGACATTTTTATAAAGCAGTGTTAATCATGTGACCTCTGGAACTAAGATGGCCTCCATTTGCAGTTTAGAAAATAGTTCACCAAAACTTCATTACTATACCAGGTCATCCATACTATTGTGCTTGGGATTCACTGAGCTTCTTGGACCTTGTTTTCATCAAGTTTAGAAATTTTTCTGCCATTATTTCTTCCAATATTTTTTCTGTACCATCATCTCCTTATACTTGAGAGATTCCTCTTAGATACACATTGGATTGCTTGAGATTGTACCACGACTTACTGGTGCTATTGATTCCACCACCACCACCCCCCCCCCCCATCTCCCAGGTTTCATTTTGGATATTTTCTATTGCTATGTCTTCAGGTTTTTAACTATAATGTCTAGTCTGCAGTGAATCCCAGCCAGCATATTTTAAAATCTCAGACATCACTATGTCGTTGGGATCTTTTTAAATATCAAACATATATTCTGCTTTTTTTTTTTTTTTTTTTTGAACACAGGCTTTATTTTTTAAAGCAGTTTTAGGTTCACAGCAAACCTGAGGGGAAGGGAGAGTTCCTACATACCCCCTGCCCCCACATGTCATAGCCTCCTCCGCTATTGACATCCCTGATCAGAGCGGTACATCTGTCACAATTGATGAGCCTATATTGATGCATCATCACCCAAAGTCCATGTTTACATTAAAGTTCACTCTTAGTGTTATATATTCAATGAGTTTGAATAAATGTATAATGAAATATATCAATATATTCTTAGTTTTTTACTCATTGCTTAAAAAATCTGCTGTCTTTTGCCTTTTCATCCTCTACTTCTTGAAATATGAAAGAGTTATGATAACTGTTTTAGTGTCCTCATCTGCAAATTCTAATATTTGTGCTGGTCCTGGGTCCATTTCAATTGACTGATATTTTTCCTGTTTATTTTCACGCCTGGTCATTTTTTATTGGATACCAGACATCGGGGGTTTTACCTGATTGGGTGCTGGATGTCTTTTACATTCCCATAAATATTCGTAGGCTTTGTTCTAGGAACCTTCTGGGTACTCCACACAGTGACCCTGAGTCATGAGGATTTCCAGTCTGGCTTCTGGGGAACAAATACTGTTCCTGACAACAAGTGAGCTCTGAGGATTGCTCCCTCTCACCCATTCAGATGACCCTTGCCTGCCTTGGAGTGTTTCTCACACGCATGTACTGCTGAGTACTCCAGGAGAATTTTCTACAAACCTCCAGCCTTTTCTCTCTCATCTCCCAAGGACTACATTGTGAATTCTAGCCACCTTGGCTTCCCTGAACACCCAGTTTCATCTTCCCAGCTTGGGGACCCCACAGGGCACTCCCTGGGTTCCCCTCCTGGAGCCTCAGCCTGAGGACTGTCTTGAGGCAGTAGAGCTGGGCAACCATGGGACTCACATCCCGTGTTTCACGTCTCTCGGGGAACACTGCCCTTTGTAGCCTCATGTCCAGAATCTTGAGAACTGTTGTTTCATTGATCTTATCTTGTTTGTGTTTTTAGGTTTTGGTTTTTTTCTCCCTGCTCAGGCAGGACAGGAAGGTAAACACAGTCCCTTTTACTCTATCTTGGAAGGATAAAAGCAGGGTTCTACATCATTTATTTGTATGAAGTGTGGTCATTGTATAAGATAGAATATCACACAACCCTGAAAGGAATGCCTTAACCAGTCACAAGAGACTACATGTTGCATGATTCCATTTATGTGACGCATCCTGAAATAGGCAAATCTATACAGTCAGCAAGTAGATTAGTGGTTGCCAAGAGCTAGGGAAGTGGGAGGCTGATGGCTAAAGGGTATGGGGTTTCTTTTTTGGGTGCTGAAAGTGTTCTAAAATCGACTGTGGTAATGATTGTATAACACTGTGGGCATACTGAAAACAATTAAATTGTACACTTTGAGTGAAGGAATTGTATGGTATATGAATTATATCTCAAAGCTCTCACAATAAGGAAGGAAATACACTTGAGCTGTTACAAGGGCTTAGTAAAGGTCAATTTTAAAAGCATGCGTGGGTGGGGGGTTAGAGGGGAAATCTGGGGGCAGAAGGATCCTCTGTGCATGGACTCTATTTATAATGACGTTTAAAAACATGCAAAACAATCGCCTAGGCGATGTTCAGGGTCGCCTATGGTACAGTATGGTACTAGTCCACACACCAAAACCAGCTGCTGGTTCCCTCTGGAAGAATGCAGAGGAAATGAGGAAGTTGCCAGGGGTGACGTGTTACCCTTTTCTTTAAGAGCTTTCTTAAGAAGAAGCCTTGTCAGATAAATTAGCCCCATTTCTACTGATTGTGCCCCTCCATCTCTGGGCAGGCCCAGCACCCCACTGGGAACACCAGCCCCACGGAGCCCGATTTCCCATCGCTGAGGCAGAAATAACACCAGAGTTTTAAAAACAACTCTTGAGCTTGTTTCTGGCTTCCCTTGGGAAAACTCAACTAGCCCATCACTCTTGCCCCTTTTGTGTCTTCCTAAACCTTCCCAAAGCCACAGAAAAGCCCACCGAGCTGATGCAGGTGGCCATCAGCAGGACCTCAGGGGCCCAGTGGGGCCGCTGCTACTCTGCGTCCAGGGTCCTCAGCCCTCTTTCTGCAGCCCGTCAAGCCGCCAAACCCTGGCCACGAGTTCTTGCATTAGCTCAGCTACTGCCTCCAGTGAGAAATGCCAGCATCATGATAAGCCCCACCTGGGGACCTCACACCTGCCGCTACCACACCAGGAGGGGCTTAAACCACTTCATCAAGCCCATCGTCTCACTCCAGCCAGTGCCCCTGTTTGAGCCCTCACTTTCTATTCAGCCTCGCGCACAAATCAGCCCGGCTGGTCCCCCAGTGCAGAGAGACAGATCACTGTGGGCCAGGGCCGGGTGCAGGGCTGTGCTCAGGGGACCCCACTCAGCCTCAGGCTGGGGCTCCCAGGGCCCTGCCCAGGGCCCAGGCCTTTGCCCTGCTAGTTTCTCTGCCTTGGATGGCTTCCCCAAACCCAGCCTGTCGCCTACTCATTCTTTTTAACGTTTAAAAAACTGTGAATTGTCACCTCTGTAAAGAAAAGCACAAATCTACAGTGTAAAACAGTCATGCTAAAGGGACACCTGGGTAACCAGCAGTCAGGTCAAGAAACAGAATGCCTACCTGTTCTCTTAAAAAAGAAAAACTAAAAAAAAAAAAAATTATGAAACATTTTGAGCGTGAAGCACAGAGAATAAAATAAGTATCTGCAGACCCTCCACTTAGCTCTGTGAACCTCTACTGGGTTTTTTGTACATGCTTCAGATGTTTTTTAGTGAGGTAAAGCCTTACAGACAGAAAAGCCCAGCCCTTAGGTAGCCTCTGGAGTCTAGGCCTCCCCCACCTATTTCAGAGGAGCCAGCACCCTGGCCCCTGGGGGTCTGGGTCCTTCACAAAGAAGCTTGTTTTCCTGAGGTCATACAGCGCTGCACTTTTCCATTTCATCACCCCACACGTATCCTTCCACATTTCCCCTTAACGTGGGCTTGAGGCTCTATCAGCATTGAAGCCGGCAGCTCTGTCCACTGTGAAGGAAGATGAGCCATACCCACTGCATGAACTCACTTCCATTTCTCCATTTAGTCTTCTGTGTGGACATTCAGTTGTTTCCAACTTTGCACTTTACAATGTACCCAGGAAAAATCTTGCCTGTGTGGCCATCAATACTGCGACCAAGACTTTCTCTAGCTAGAAGATCTTCAGCATCCCCCAAGGGTGTCAAGTTGCCTTCTGGAGGAATGAAGCCAATTTCCTTCCCACTCCTTGCTAACAGGGACCCACAGCTTTGCATCTCTGCAATACTTCGTATTAGCAGATTTTAAAAGTGTTGCTGGTCCAACAACTGGACTGACTCTTTCTTTGGACCTCAAGATTAAACGTCTCCTTTTCCAAGAGGTCTTCCCAGTTCCTGCTGCCCTCCCAGGAAGAGTCGGCACCTCCTCTGTACACCCACAGCCCCAGTGGACACCCTGACCCCCACCTTCCCTAGTATCGTAATTGCTTACAGACCTGCCTCCCCCAGGAAACCATGAACCTGTTCCTCATTTGCAGTTTCCCACCATCCTGCAGAATCCCTGACATACAGTCAGCGCTTACTAAATGCTCACAGAGTGAACTGATAAGTCCAGACTTCATTTCGGAGTCCTGACCACAAATGTACTAAAGAAGCATCCGGTGCAGGATCTGACCTTAGTGGCTGTTCAAGAAACATCAGCTGAACCTGTATATGTCTGCATCTCGGATGGTATTTGGGGGCCCCCGGGAGACTCTCCAGCTCTGCCTCGGAAACATGCTGGGGAAGGTCATGAGGGTCAAGGGAAAGGTTTTCCTGTGGCCCTGAGATCAAACAAGAGGAGGCGGAGAAGGGTTGCCCTCCAGGCATCGGCCGCTCTTCCTGCTGCTGTGGCAACTTTCAGTGGATTTTTGTGACAGTGGGAATTACTACCTTTCATGTCATTGGGTTTTAGTTTGTGCCAAGAACTGGGAGTATTTGACATTCCAATTTTCATAATTTAAAACCGCATGAATCCTACTTGCCACTCATGTCAATTTTAGACTCTCATTTTCCTACGGTAGAGCTGGCTGATGGCCCAAAGCCCAAGGCGAGGGAGGAGGGGACGGGCCCTGTTGGAACCCATTCGTGACTCAAAATCCAGGGCTCTTCACTCCACTCCCATCCAGGAAAATTGTGTCCCCTTTCTATAAGATTCCTGAATACTAGCCTGGGCCCAGCCATGCCTTGTACTTAGAACACTGTTGTGAGGCAGACATGCTTGGAAACATGGAAGATGTTCGTGGAGTTAAGAACAATATTCTTAGATTTCCTGAGCACTCACTGGGTGCTGGGCTGCATGAAGAGTTTTCCAAGCTTTGGCCTCCTAACAACCCTATAAAGCAGGTATGATTATGCACAACGACAGGGGAGGAAACTGAGGCTCAGAGAGGCCAAGTAAGGATGGATGGATGCTTGGATGGCTGGATGGAGCGGAGGATGGGGCAGGCAGGCATAGAACCAGATCTGACTCCAAGTCTGCATTTCATGGTTTGTCATCAGCGCCTCCACTTCCTGTCCCACGCTAGGCTGAGTCTGAGTATGGGTCCAGTGTAAACAGGGGCATGTGCTATCCAGCTATTACAAACTTAAGCCAGGGTTTAAAGGCAATCTTTTTTTTTTCCTTTAAAAAAACCATACCTTGTTTCCAGAGTACTCAAGAACAATTAAGCTAACTAGACCCATCTTTAATGGAATGCAAGCATTTTGTGAAGTGAGTTATTTTTTAATTTGTCATTGATGCAAAATGCATCTAATTCGCTTCATTTTTTCTCAGCTCATGATTTAGACCCAGGAAATGGTTCACAGAGGTTTTGCCGATACTATTGATGGCAAGTTTCTAATGGGCTGTGGCTGGCTACAGCTGTCTTGCTCTTGAGCCAGGTCCCAACCCTCAGCTGGGGCAGTGGGCCAATGCCACCTGTCAGCTGGAGGACATTGATTTCTGAGTTCCTGGGGTTTGGTCACCTGATGCTGCTAATGCCACAAAGTAGGACTGGCAGCCACCCCTGTTTTTACCTACTCTTTAGTGTGTCCCCAGAGCAGGGGCAAGGGAACTCATATCAGTCATTCGCACCTTAGTAAGGAATAAATTGGGGGAAATGGGATTCTAATTGGGTGATGGATGCTAGGGAATGGGTTTGAGGTTTGGGGCAGTCCAGAGACCCTCTTAATGCCAGGGGAGCTGTCTAGACGTGTAATCTCCACATCTCTGACTCTCTGCAAAATGGTCCTCAGGCACCTTGTTGCTGGAATATTTCCCCCGAGAGTAATGACAGGAGGTGGGTTGTAGCACTGAATATGAGTCTAGCACAAAATGGTCCTCCCTGGGCCTGAGAGCTGCCTCCCACCAGGGGGCGCTATAGCCACCCCAGCCGCTGAAGGCTCCCTCCCCTGTGCCTGTTTGATCCACCAATCTTCTGCCTATGGTGGGCGCTCCCACAGGGGTACCAGGGTCCAGCAGTGGAGCCTTCCTCACACAGGGGCTGGATGATACTGGTTGGTGACTTTGCCTTCCAGGGTGTGGCCCGCTCACAGCAGCATCTCCCTGCTCCAACAGGATGACTGGGCAAAATGCAGATTCCTGAATCTCAACCAAGTGACACTCAGTCCTGGTGCCCATTGGATTGTGGGGCGATTCAGCAATACTGATGTGGGGTCCCCCCCAGAGATCACCTAGAACTAAACCCAGGGCGGCCTGGGCATCACGTTCCAGCGCACAGTCAGGGCTGAGACCTGTTGGTTAGAATCTGGCATAAAGGACGTATCTTATCAGGATGCGTTGCGTGCTGACTATGAGAGCCACTGCCATGAAGGGACTGTGGTTTGCGCAGCCCATTCATTCATCCTTCACTTTTGGGTGCCCTCATAAGCTGGCACATGGAACCACAGAGTGGAATCACTCTGAAATTATGGTTCTCTAACTTGCTTGTCTCGATCCCTTTGCCCTGCACCACTTTCCACATCAGGGAAGTATTTAACCACCACCCCACCCCGCTAGCTGTTGAGGGTCCTGCTTGCTTCTGGTTTTCCCCAATTAATCCATGAAGTGGTGGGTATCTTGGTCTGTTTCCTAGGGCCTCTGGGTGAGTCTCCTTTGGGTAACTGCTTGGGAAGGGGACTGCTGACTCATGGGGTGGGTGCATTTTAGGTTTTAACTGAAACTGCCAAGGTGTCCTCCTGCAGTCTGGTCAGAAGGCCCAGGGGTTCCAATGTGCAACTGACAGGCTGCTGTCCTAAGCAATTTTCATCCCCTTGAAGGGATGGGGTCACTGAAGCTGCCATTTACTAAGCATCTACTGTGTCTGGAGCCCATGGGATGCACTTACAGAAATCATCCTAGTCCATAAGCAGCATCATAGTTACAGGCATAACTTGGCAATACTACAAGTTTGGTTCCAGGACACCAAAATAAAGCATGAGTCACACAGGGTTTTTGGCTTCCCAGTGCATATAAAAGTTGTGTTTAGATTATACTGCAGTCTATTAAGTATGCAATAGCATTTGGTCTGAAAAAAGTGTACAGGGACTTCCTTGCTGGTCCAGTGTTAAGACTCCACACTTCCACTACAGGGGGCATGGGTTCGATCCCTTGTTGTGGAAGTAAGGTCCCGCATACTGTACTTCAAGGCCAAAAAGTAAAATAATAACAAAATAATTTAAAAATTAAAAAGTGTACATACCTCACTTATATAGTACTTTATTGCTAAAAAATGCTAGCCATCATCTGGGCCTTCAGCAACTCATAATCTTTTTGCTGGTGGAGGGTCTTGCCTCCATGTTGATGGTCGCTGAGGATCAAGGTGTTGGCAGCTTGAAGACTGAGGAAGCTGTGGTGATTTTTTTTTTAGCTGATCCCTTTAATTTAGAAACCCTGCACCTCTTTGCTTTGATCAAGTCACATAGCTTTTCTTCAACTTATTAAAAAAAAATTCTACCTAAAATAGAGTTGCATTTTTTAAATAACAAATATACTGCCAGCTTGTAGAGCTGGGGAACTGGGTGCTGTGTATCAACTTCCATTATCATTTCTCCCCAAATGCTACTGCTGCTGCCATTGGCGTCCATATGCTTCCTCTTGCCGAAGCTGTCAGTTCCTCACTTTCAGCATTTATGTATTACCCACTCCATTGCTTCTTGGCCTTTGTTAGCATTTGATGATATCATACTTGCCATTAGCCCTTCAAGGTAATGGCTCAGACTGACTCCTTTCACGGTAATTATGGCTTCGTGAGTCAAAATAGTTTTTCTGAGTCTTGAGGATGTGGTTTGTATGTAAGTCTCCCATCTATTGAAACCATATTTGTAAGTGAAATATTTGTAGATTTAAATTCCATTGTTTTCTCTACAGGATCCACTACAGAATATTCTTGCACAGATGTTTTGGTTCTTGCTGCACCAATAATAGATTTCACAATGGAAGGCAGTCCCCACTCTGTGCTGAGAAGTCTACGGCTGGGCGACTTTCCAGAGGGATCTGTGTGTCTGTCCAGTACATCAACTCCAACCACCCTCAGGTTCAAAGGGTTTGAACTGCAGCTGTTGTAACAGTTTCCCATGGGTGGTCAAAGTCGTGCTCCGAAGTCCAGATCTTCACGGTACCGGTGGCCAGCACAGTGTCAGGGCAGCGCTAGAGGCAATTTCTTACAATAAGACAGCAATGAAGTTTGCTGTATTAAATGACTCTTCCGTTCATGAGCAATTTTTCTGTAGTACACAGTGCTGTTTGATAGCATTTTACTCACAGTAGAACTTCTTGCAAACTTGGAGTCGGTTCTCTCAAGGCCTGCCACTGCTTTATCAACTACGTTCATGTAATAGCATTCTAAATCCTTTCAACAATCTTCACAGCATCCTCACCAGGAGTAGATTCTGTTCCAAGAAACCACTTTCTTTGCTTGTCCATAAGAAGTAATTCCTTGTTCGTTAAAAGTTTTGACATGAGACTGCAGCAATTCAGTTATGTGTTCAGGCTCTACTTCTAGGGCTTCTGTGGTTTCCACATCTGCAATGACTTCCTCCAGTGGAATCCTGAACCACTCAAAGTCATCCATGAGAGTTGGAATCAAATTCTTCCAAACTCCTGTTAATGTTGATGTTCTGACTCCTTCCCATGGATCACATGGCATCTAGAATGGTAAATCTTTTCCAGCAGGTTTTCAATTTTCAGATCCATCAGAGGAATCACTATCTGTGGCAGCTATAGCCTTATGAAAGGTATTTCTTTTTCCCTTTTAAATTTTATTTTGGCTATGCTGGGTCCTTGTTGCTTAGCTGCAGTGCGCAGGGGCTGCTCCTTCACTGAGGTGCACAGGCTTCCCACTGCAGTCACTTCTCTTGTTGCGGAGCACCGGCTCCAGGTACATGGGCTTCAGTAGTCGGAGCACACGGACTCAGTAATCGTGGCACATGGGCTTAGTTGCTCCATGGCTTGTGGAATCTTCCTGGATTAGGGATTGAACCTGTGTCCCCTGCATTGGCAGGTGGATTCTTATCCTCTGTACCACCAGAGAAGACCCTGAAAGGTAATTTTTAATAAGATAAGACTTGAAAGTCAAAATTACTCTTTGGTTCATAGGTGGGATGTTGTTTCAGTGGGAACGAAAACAACATCAATCTCGTACACATCTATCAGAAGTCTTGAGTGACTGGGTACATTGTCAATAAGAAGTAATATTTTGAAAGCAATCTTTTTTTTTCTGAGCAGTAGGTTTCAACAATATGCTTAAAGTGTTCAGTAAACCATGTCGTAAACAGATGTGCTATCATCCAAGCTTTATTGTTCCATTTACAAAGCACAGGCAGAGTAGATTCAGCATCATTCTTAAGGGCCCTAGGATTTTTGTAAATGTAAATGAGCACTGGCTTTGGCTTAAGCTCACCAGCTGCAATAGCCCCTAACAAGAGAGTCAGCTTGTCCTTTGAAGCTTTGAGGCCAGGCAACGACTTTTCTCTAGCTATGAATGTTCTAGATGGCATTTTCTTCCAATATAAGGCTGTTTTATCTACAATGAAAATCAGTTGTTTAATCACTTTCAGTAATTATCTTGGTTAGCTCTTCTGGATAACTTGCTGCAGCTTCTACAGCAGCACTTGCTATTTCTTGCACTTCTTTGGAGAAAGGTCTTTCCTGAAACCTCATAAACCAACCTCTGCTAGTTTCAAACTTTTCTTCTGCAGCTTGCTCACCTCTTTCAGCCTTCACAGATCTGAAGAGAGGACCTTACTCTGGGTTTCCCTGGCGGCTCAGATGGTAAAGAATCTGCCTGCAATGCAGGAGACCCAAGAATTCCACGGGCAGAGGAGCCAGGCAGGCTACAGTCTATGGAGTCCCAAAGAATCGGACGCGACTGAGCTACTGACTGTGAAAGTCGCTGTCATGTCCGACTCTTTGCGACCCCATGGACCATACAGTCCATGGAATTCTTCAGGCCAGAATACTGGAGTGGGTAGCCTTCCCCTTCTCCAGGGGATCTTCCCAACCCAGGGATCAAACCCAGGTCTCCCGCATTGCAGGAGGATTCTTTACCAGCTGAGCCACAAGAGAAGCAACTAACACCTCCACTTTTTTTTCAGGGCCTTACTCTAGATTAGGCTTTGGCGTAAAGGAATGCTATGGCTAGTTTGATGTTCTTTCCAGACCACTAACACCTTCTCCACATCAGCAGTAAGGCTGTTCAACTTTATCATTCATACAGTCATGGGATTAACACTTTTAATTTCCTTGAAGAACTCCTTTACATTCCCAATTTGGCTAACTGGCCAAAGAGGCCTAACTTTCAGCCTGTCTCAGCTTTCCACATGCCTTCCTCACTGACCTTAATCACGTCTAGCTTTGGATTTACAGGAATGTGCGACTCTTTCCTTTCACTTGAACATTTAGAAGCCACTGAAGGGTTGTTAATCGGACTAACTTCAAAACTGTTGTGTCTTGGGACTTTCCTGGTGGCCCAGTAGTTAAGAATCTGCCTTCCGACGCAGAGGACATGGGTTTGATCCCTGGTCACAGAACTAAGATCCCACGTGCCTTGGGGCAACTAAGCCTGCACACTACAGCTACTGAGCCCGTGCAATGCAAAAAACTATCTTGAGTGTTGCAACTAAGACCCAATGCAGCCAAAATAAATAATACATGTTTTTTTTTAAAGAAAACATATTAAAAAAAAAAAAACAACAACACAATACTGTTGTGTCCCAGAGAACAGGGAGGCCAAGGAAAGGAAGAGAGATGGGGGAACAGCCAGTGAGTGGAGCAGACAGAACACACGTAGCATTTACGGGTTAAGTTCTTATATGGGTGCAGTCTGTGGTACTGCAAAGCAGTTACGATAGTAACACCAGAGATCACCGATCACCATGACAGATATAATAATTATCTAAAAATTTGAAACATCCAGAAAATCACCAAAATGTGACACAGAAACACAGTGAGCAACTGCCATTGGAGAAACAGCACTGATCAACATGCTCCATGTTGCCACAGACCTTACATTTGTAAAGAGCATGACGTCTGCAGAGTGCACGAAAGTGAAGCACAACAAAACGCGGTCTGCCTCTATCCCGTTTACAATAAAGGAAACTGGAGCTCCAGGAGGCTGTCACATACTGAGGTCACACAACTAGGGACGTGCAGGCTTTGAAACCAGGGGCATGTGACAGCAGAGCCCTGCTCCTGCCCCTGCCCCCAGGACCTCCCGCATCTGTGGTAGTCCGCTTGGCAGGAGGATGAGGCCAGCTACACATTTGAGGTGGGACCAGGGCTTGCTGCTCTGCCGGCAAACCTACTTGGGAAGTGGAGGGCTGTCTTCCTGTTTCCAGACCCCCGATCCCAGTGAAAGTGTGACTCTGGGCCCAGCCACTACAGGCACTTCCTGGGCCACCAGGCAGGCCTACCCAACTCTGGGAACAGGTCTGGAGCTGCATGGCTTTCCAGGCAGTTTTGTAGCATCTCTGGTAGCTTGTTCTTCTGTCTCTTAGGCTTCACCCAGCACCACCGGGTACTCGGCATCAGTCTCCTCAGAGCCAGGAGCTCCACGAGGCAGCAGAGAGTAATGGTGCCATTTTACAGATGAGGAACTGAGGCCCACTGAAACAACTCATGGCAGTTGCAGTTTGTGGGTGGCGGACTAAACACACACTCCCATTCTTCCTGCCACCCTCCACTGCCTCTGGCTAAAAACTACTTATTCACCCAGCCCACACTGGAGGAAATGAGGTCTGGGTGCACGGCCCCACCTTGGAGCTGCAGAAAGATGGCGAGAGGCTCTGAATTCACACACCAACTGGGTATTTCTGTTCTAAACCCACTCTGGACCAACTCAAGGCTTTCTGGGGCCTGGGCAGCAGAGGTGGGGAACAGGGGTCCCCAGGCTCCTTCTCTAGGCTCTCATGGCCCCAGCGTGCCCCAGCACAGCCCATGTCACCCGGTGTCTCCCCGACCTGACTGTGAGCCCAAGGGGACAAAGCCCCACTACTGGATGCAGAGCAGGGATTCAAGTGTTTCCTGAGAAGATGGCAGGAGAGAGGGGAGAGGGGAAGGGGACACTTGGTCTCTCCGGGGAAGTTTCGACACCCTCCAGCCCCCTCCCCTGGCCAGCACCAGCCCCCCTCCACATCCGACTCCTCTCCAGCTGTGGAAACTTGCACCTCAGCTCAGAAAATGAACTTGCTGGAAGCCACCTGCTTGGCTGCCAGGGCCAGCCAATCAGGCTCTGGGGTCACCTCACCTACCATCAGGGACGAGGGCTGGGGGGGCTGGATCTGAAGGGCTGGAGGGCGGACCTTCCCCAGGGCCTGTGCCCCGAGAGAGAGACAGGAAGAAACAGGAAGCCAAGAGCAGGTCACGGAGGTGGTGGGGACAGAGACCTGCAGGCTCGGGGGGCAGTGGCCACCCCCAGTTTCCTGGCTGCACCAGGGCACGCTGGGGCAAGGCTCTCGACCCCGACCCAGCCACTCGGCATTTTCTCCCTTTTTCCTCCTACCTTGCTCCCCTCCCTGTCCCCAGGGCTCCTGGGGAATAGATTCTAGAACTCAGACACAGACTCCTCTGTGGCAAGGGCAGGGACAAACTCGAGGAATTACACTGAATGACTCAGGCCCATTGTACAGATGAGGAAACAGAGATTTCGGATGACTGACATCTGAAAAGCCACATCTTTTGGCTCCTCTGCGATTTGAATCCACATCTGCCTGAAGTCTGAGCTGTGTTTCCTTCCTCTCCCCTCCTCTCCTCCCCGGTCCAGGCTGGCCTCGCCACCTTTGCTCACATCTTCTGGCCGGGCCTTGCATTGTCATGCTCTTCCACGCTCACCCCTCATTCTTCTGAGATGGACTTTCTGCAGCTGGTCCCATCACCCCAAAGAGACAACTGTGGCTCCCTCAGCCACCCAGAAAAGTTTTCTGCTTTTGGGCCCCAGCTCTGGAGCTAGGGGAAACCCATAAATACAAACACATTTGCATGAAAGCCCAGGGGTTCTGCATCTGCAGCTAATAGCTAGGTTTAGCGTCCAAGACAGCTGCCGAAAGCGGGAGCAGCAGCCACCAGCTTCCTGGGACAAATGTGTCCCAACAGCCACTTGGTGTTTATTTAGACAGACAAATCAAAGTACCTGGTGGTTCAAACAGCTTGTGCTCCTTTTTCTTTTGGAGGCGGGGCAGGAGGTTGGAAGGGTGTGTGCCATATATATAATATATATATTTTAAAAGATCAACATATCACCAGTCCCCACATTTTTTCTCTACTGAGCAATATATACAGCCTATATATATATATATGTGCATATATATATAATATATATATAATATATATATAATATATATATATTTCAATAGATAACTACATTCAAGTCATGAAACACAGGATTTACAATTTCCCTCTGAGGGAAGAGGAAAAGCAAATTCACACACAATTCACAGAGGAAGTACCATGAAAGCCCAGCTAGACAGGAACTGAGGCCCCTCTGGGGGACATGGGGGGCAGGCAGCAGCAGCAATCACGACAACTGCACAGTTGCTTATTGTGGGGAGCAGGCAGGTGCCGATGAAGTGTGGGCCCCACCTGCGCTGCCAGGTCGGCAGGCGGTGCTGGCTGACCCAGGCTCCCGGGCTGGGATGGGCTTTTGGGGCACACGTTCAGGAACCTCAGTTTTCCAGGAGCCTCTCAAATTTGGGGTTCACGAAGGAGAAGCCAGCAAATGCTGTTTGGTCCATGGACTCGATGAGGTTCTTGTCGCTGTAGGAGAGGCGCGGCTTCTCATTCAGGAACTCCTGGTCGAAGTTGCTGAAGTCTCCAGGCGACTTCTGCAAGCAGAGGGTAGGGGTGTGGAAGCATGACTCAGAAGGCGAAGGTTCCTGAGGTTCCAGGGACCCACCCCTGGGGCCAGAATCCCTTCTGGGGTGGGCCAAGCAGAGCCATCCTTATTGAGAACAGAAAAGGGGGCCTCTCTGCTGGAAGGGGGATGCTGTTACCCAAGGGGCTGAGGGAAACCAGCAGGGGGCCTGGAGGAGGAAGGTGGGCATTTGCCCAAGCAGGCAATACAGCCCTGGGTCAAACACCTCCCACTACCTGTTTCTGTAGGTCCCACAAGCTCAGATTGGATTTTGCATTTTTAAATATTTAGGAAAAAAAAAAAGGAGAATAAAATTTCATGACATATGAAAATTAAATGAAATTCAATGGTTCAGCATTCATAAATAAAGTTTTATTAGTACACAACCATGCCTACTAACTGACATGCCGCTATGTCTATTGCTACAGCTATGGCCACTTGGAGACTATCTGGCCTGCAAAGCCTACAGTATTTCCTATCAGGCTGTTCACAGGAGAAGTCTGCCAACTCTGCTTCTCAGGGTCCAGTGAAAGTGTGATAGAAAGAGGTCTTAAGCTGGTGGCCCTCAGGCCAAACTGAACTGCAGGTACAACCATTTTGACTAGCCATGAGTTTCAATGGCATTTGAGCCAATTTTTTTTTGGCCACACCACGTGGCTTGTGGGATCTTAGCTCCCTAGCCAGGGATTGAACCTGGCCCCTAGGCAGTGAAAGCTCAGAGTCCTAACCATTGGACTGCCAGGAAATTCCTGTGCCAATATTTTTAAATTAGGCAATATGACATCAAAATCAAGTTTTGGGGACTTGCCAAAACCATGGGTTCAATCTGTGGTTGGGGAAGTAAGATCCCATGTGCTGTGCGGTGCAGCCAAAACAAATTTAAAAAATCCAGGTTCCTGGCTTCTTTGAAACACTGACAGAGCAGAGCAGTTTGGGCCAGTTTCCTGGCAGGTCTGTTAACTCTTGGTGCTGAAACCCCTTGGGGCCAGCTCATCACAGGCCCCTACCTCTTCCTTCCGAGACGGATTGCTGCTGATTAGCACATATGCCTGGTATTGTTTAAAATCAGTCCATCCCTCTTTCTATCAAAAGCATGACACTAAATGCAGGCTGTGGGATGTTCCTACAGCCTGCCTTGCCTGGTAGTAATGTGCCCAGTGCAGGAGGCAGCGAGTTTTAGGTCCCTGGAGTCGGGGGAGTTCTCTGCGGTTTTAAGACACAAACACTGAAGCATGTTACACAGGCTGCTAGGTGGTAACAGCGTCCTCAAGGGAGTGAGGGGAGGCAAAGGAGAGAAAGAGGAAGAGCGGTGATCAGAGAAGGGCCTTGGTGTCTGACTTCTGAGAAGTCCAGCCTGCCTCTGCTCTCCTGCTTGCTCCTGGCAGCTTCTCTAGATTCTAGGCTGTTGTGTACAGCAACCCTGCTTTCCCTGGAAAGCATCTGGCCTCAGCCTGGCCGAGCCTCCTCAGCCCTGCCCGCATCCCATTTCCTCTCAGACCTACTCCAAACTCTGGATCCTGGCTCCTGCCGACAGACCCTCCTCATGGCAACTGATGGTGTGTGGCCTCGTGACATCTCTTATACTGATGTCTTTTATCATAAATGATCATCGGCATGCAAGTTTCTTATCTCTCTGAGGAGCTGGGGCCCTCCAGTTCTGGGACTGGGCCTCCTACTCTGCTGTGCATGCAGCCCAGCTCAGTGCTCTGCACTCAGAAGGCGCTCAGCATTTTCAATATTTATTGCAAAATGGATTGAATGGGTGGATGGATAGATGGAAGGAGGGAGGCTTTAACTCTGATTACCAAAGCATACTCCCCTGCACACAGTGGGTGTTAAAGAATGTATGGTTGGACTTCCCTGGTGGCGCAGTGGATAAAAATCCACCTGCCAAGGCAGGGGACATGGGTTCAATCCCTAGTCTGGGAAGATTCCACAATGCCTCAGAGCAACTAAGCCCGTGCACCACAACTACGAAGTCTGTGTGCCTGGAGCCTGTGCTTCGCAGTGAGAAGCCACCGCTCTGAAAAGCCCATGCACCACAACAAAGAGCAGCCCCCGGTTGCTGCAACTAGAGAAAGCCTGCATGACACGATGAAGACTCAGTGTAACCATAAATAAATAAATCAAAGAGAATGTATGGTGAAGGGTGCTGGATCCACTGCTAGCAAATGTTTGTTGAATGACTGACTGAGGAGAGACCATGAGAACACAAGGGTAGAGACTGTGACTCAGCCTGCCAGAAGGCTTGGGAGAGCTCGTCAGAAGAAGGGAGAGGAGGAGAGCATGTAAATGATGCAGGAGGGAAGGGCAAAGCAGGAGAAGCCCACCTGGGAAGGCAGTAGGGGGCAATGTGGAGTCGTAGCCCCCACCGGAGTCGGATTACATACCACTTTGGGCTTGAAGGGTGGCTCCACTGCACGTTTCTCCAGCAGAACCCAGTTGATGGTCTTGAAGAAGGGGTGGATTTTGATGTTCCCTGTCACTCCCAGCCTCTTGCTTACATCCCGTTCAAGCAGCTGCAACCCAGCAAAGGAACCTGGTTAGCACCCAAGGGCTGCAGGAAATGGGTTCCCCAGAAAACTCCCAAGCAGGCCCAGGGGTACCCAGGCCAGTCTGGCCCAGCCCAGCATCACACCCCAGAGCCTCTGGGGTAGAGGAGTCCTCTCTTGTCTCTGCTCCCAAGTCTGCATGGATGGGGGCTGCTGGGACTCTCAGCGGGTGGGATTTGTGAGTAAAAGCAATGGTCATTTACTGGGTGTTTACCGTCTGCCTGGCACAGGCCTGAGCATCACACATTTATGTTTCCCCCCACCCAGAAGTCTGTGAGAAAGGTTCTCTCCTAGCTTCATTTTGTAGATAAGGAGACAGACTCAGAGTTTAGCCTAGGGTCTATCTGTCTCCTGACCCCAAGCCTGTCACTGCCATGCCAGATTAACTCAGTGCAGGGAACCCAGATAGGAGGTCCTGGGATCACAGAAGGAGGGTGACTCCCCCAGGTGGATGAGGACCAGAGCATCAGCAAGGCCGCCATCCCTGAGACAGGGGGCTTCTGGCACTCCCAAGACCTGGTATCTGCCAGCCCTCACCCCGGGCCAGCCCCGCCCAGGGCCTCCCACCTTCTCCAGGATGTCCTTGGACTCCTTGGTGATCCAGCGAGGATAGTATGGTGAGTCTAAACGGATGGACTCGAAGAGTTCGTCCTCATCATCACCATGGAAGGGGGACTGACCAATGAGCATCTCATAGAGAAGGACTCCGAAGGACCACCAGTCCACGGAGAACGAGTATTTCAGGCCCTGCAGGATCTGGAGTAGACAAAGTGTGGGAGCTGAAGGGGCCCCGGAATACAAGCCGGGCCAGATCTCCTCAGCTTCCCAGTTGTGGCTCAGACATCACAACTCACGCCCGCCCTGTGGAGGCGAGGTGTTGGCCGGGGCCGGGAGGGTGCCGCTCACCTCGGGGGCGATGTAGTCAGGGGTGCCGCAGAAGGTGCTGGCCTGTCTGTCCCCGGACATGTTCTCCTTGCACATGCCGAAGTCGGCAATCTTGATGTGGCCACTGTGGTCCAGCAACACGTTGTCCAGCTTGAGGTCCCTGTGGGGAAAGGACAGGAGAAGGAGTCATTAGGGCCCACTCCCCTCCTCCAGGCAGCTCCCCCCGCCATGTACCCCCTGTCAGTCTAGCACTGAGGAGGGCAAAGAAGTGCTAAATATATGTGCTTCCTGTAAGCTGGCTACTGCGTGTTCGACACACACCATCCTACTTCCCTAGAGTGAGTCAAGGCATGGACGGCATGTTATAATGTGCATCTCACACCACCTTTCAAAGCCTGGAGCCTAGTACTCAGTACACACTGTCCCATGGATTGGTTTCCCACTTGACGACATCCCCTGGCATCATCCAACAGCACAGAGCCCGGCCTCATCCTTTGGCATGGACACATATTAACAGCAGGATAGGACTGTCATTTATTGGGTGAGAATTTATGAAATCAGTCCCTGTGGGTGGAAGTTCAGAGTGCTCGGATGGGGCTTTAGAGGGAGACATCACAGGGAGAGAGACACCATACTAGTCAGTGCTGTGCTCCCTGACTGGCATCGAGTATGCTTGGGGAGTTCCCAGTCCCCGGAGCTGTGCTAGCCTCAGCTAAGGGGCCACAAGGAATTCTAGCAATGGAGTAGGTGGTTTAGGCAAATACCCAACTAAAAGACCGACTCCATGCAGAGATGGGGCCACAGCTGGACCGGGCCCCATTCAGAGCACTTCAGAGGATATGATGTAGTTGGGGCCTCCCCTCCTAAACAACACCCCCTCATCTCCCGATCCCCGCACCTGTAAATGATCCCTTTCTGGTGCAGAAACTGTAGTCCACAGACTATCTCAGCTGCGTAAAACCTGGATGAGACAACACACACACACACACACATACAGTGTCCTGAGATTTCTATGAGCAGCCCCGGCTTCTTCCTAGGTCTTCTTCTATCCCCCCAGGGACAGGAAATGCTGTGCATAACTTCACAGACAACCTGGGCCTCATCAAGTACATCTTGTTTCGGGCAAGTAGGGGCTGGTAGCCAAGACAGGAAAGAAAATTAAGAAGGCAAAAGCTCCAAAGGAGACTATTCTCTGTCCCGAGTGTGTGTGTTTATACAGATATGCCTATGTGCACACACAGTTTAGCGGTGCATGCAGGTTTAAGGGCCACCCATCTGGGTCCTGCATTGAACAAGATCACCCACCTGGCTGAGGCCCAAGGAGGGGACAGGATCTGGCATATGACCAGGCTGGGTTCCCAGCCACAGCTCACCCACCACTCCTGGCTTCCCACACTGGGCGGGGGATGGCCCTGGCCACCCCAAGTCTCTCCAACCCCAGCTCCAGCCCAGGCTAGCTTCTCCAGGGGGCAAGGAGAAGGAATGGAAGGCAGGCGGGCAGAGGGCTCTTCCCCCCATGGGGCCTCGCATACGTGGCACGGGAGAGCTCGAAGCGGCCTTTGTCCTGGATGTGGTACATCAGGTCGCCCCCATTGAGGAACTCCATCACAAAGAACAGGTGGTCCTGCGGGGGCGGGAGGATGGTGAGCAGAGGGACAGAAAACGAAGGGAGGCACCCTGACAGGTTCACCAGGGGCAGGCCCTAACAGGATGTAGGGAACAACCCTGTCCTGGGGGACCTGCGGGGGGAAGAATAGCCCTGCCCTGAGACATCTGAGGATGGGGGAACTCAGCCCTGCCTTCAGGGATCTGAGGAAGAAGAAGGGGCCCTGTTTTGGCAAGTCTCAATGGGAGATACAGCCCTGACCTGAGCAACTGAGGAGGGCTGTGGGCCAGGGGCACTGACAGTGGGTGGGCCAGGCACCTTGGTCTGGAAGGTGCAGAAGAGGTGGGTGAGAAACGGATGATCCCCGGCGAGGGCCAGCACCCGCTTCTCCACCATGGTGCACTCCACGTCGTCATCGATCAAGACCACGTCTTTCTTGAGAGCCTTGATGGCGAAGAATTCCTTTTTGCCCTTCAGCTCTGCGAGCAGCACCTGATGGATGTAACAGGGGTGCTGAGCGGGGTAGGGCCAGAACCAAGCCCAGGGTGCATGGCCCCACCCAACCGGGAAGCAGACAGAGAAGGTGGGAAGCAGGTGTCCCCGGGATTCTGGGCTCAGGTGGCTCAGGCTACCTACCCCGAGGCCATGGGGCCCTCACCTTCCCGAAGCTGCCTTTGCCCAGGACCTTGATGAAGGTGAAGTTGTCAATGTTGCACTTGGTGCTGCTCTCCCAGATCTTGCCGTAGGTCCCAGTTTCTGCCGAGACACAGCTGCTTCTGACTCTGGCCTCTGACCGGAGGCCCAGAAGGTGGCCCTGCCCTGCTGGATCCCTCCCAGCGGAGGGGCCTCCTCTACAGGTGCGTTCGACTGTGTGGGGAGACAGGGCCCCATGCTGGTGGGGGAGGGGAGGGGCTTTCTTGGAAGGCTTGGGCATACCTTTACCTGCGAGATCATCTCCAGAGACTCCTGGCTTCTTCTCAAAATTCTGGTAGATCCCAACAGTGTCTTGGGTCTCTGTTTCCTTCTTTACAGATCTCTGGAGGAGGGGGTGGGGGTTGGGGGGAGCGGCCTAGAGGTCATAGCATGGTCAGAACTCCCAACTCCGAGGGAGGACCCCAGCCATCCATAACTCCACCCTTAATGCCAATGGGGGACAGCGAGGGGCAGAGCCCAGGACCCCTGGGTGGTACGTGTGCATGTACACATGTGCGACAGAGTGCACACAGAGACACACATATACACACTTCTAGCACAGAGATGCCCTGCAGGTCTGAAAGGCACTGGTTACAAACAAAAGTTTTGGAAATTGAATCCTACGTGCCCAACCACTTAATAGAACCTTGTTTTTGCTGCTGTTGTTGTTTTCCTTCACTTGGGATAGATTCTACAATTTTAAAGTTTTGTGACATCCTTCAAGTTCCACCCACACGCCCAAACACACACACACACAAAACACAACCATATAAAGGCTTTAGTTCCAAGAGTTCCAAACTTGCAGTCCTCCAGGTTCACCCTCAGAGCACTGCTTGAATAACGAATATCGTACGAGAACAAGCCCACCACTTTCTAAGGACCAGGCCTTGAAATGGATCTTCCAGAAGTGGGAAGATCCTAGGTATAAATGCCCCTCACTGCAGTTCACCCCCCAGGAGTGAGCATGAGCCTGGACTGGTCCCCAACCCCAAGACCCTCTGTCCAGGCTCCCCACAGTGCCTGCCCACCTGGCTAACTTGGTTCAAGGCCTCGGCCAAGAGCTTCTGGTTGATGCCACAGAGGTTGGCCACTTTCATCTGGCACTTGTGATGCACGTTCATGCCACAGTCTGTGGTGGGAAGAGAAGCACATCATCAGGGCTCTGGCCCAGGCTGGCAGCCAGTAGGGCGGGGAGGGACGGAGGAGAAAGGAGGGCAGGGTCTGCTGGGTTTCCTGCCTTTAGAAAAAGATGTGTCTGAAATCATCACCACAAACCTTTTCTTACTTAAAAAATGAAAAACAAATGTCTGGGACAAACTAAAGAAGTCCCTTTTCCTCCAGAGGTCTCTTGCTACAGTGAAGCTGGAGGTGGCGGGGAGGGCCAGTGAGGAGCATGTTTTAAGCTGCTGAGACAGGCCCCTCCAACTGAGCACCTTCTGCACCATGTTCCTCAGTGACTGGGGCCAATTCGACTCTAAGCCCCGTTTTATAATTGAAGACATGGAGCTTAGAGCGGTGGGGCCACCTTCTGATGGTCTCATAGCAGTAAAGGGTAGTCGGCTGGGCCAGTGGGGAGGGGCCAGGAGGCCTCACCCACGTGAGATTCCCCAAGTGAGGGAGCAAAGGCAACCTTAGCGGGTCCTGGTTTCCAGGGTCTGGGTGAGTTGGGCCCTCCCTTCCCACCCCTCCCACCCCCACCCACCCCTCCCACCCCCACCCACCCCTCCTACCCCTGCCCCCACCGGCATGCACCTTCACACTTTAATCCCTGCTTCACCAGCCCCCAGAGCAGGCTGCCACAGTGGTCACAGAAGGTGGGGCTCATGTAGTTATAAACCTTGAACCGGTGCGGCATGTCGATGTTGAAACGTTCTTTCTGGAACTGGGATGCAGGATCATGGGTCAAAGGTCATATGCCAGCTCCAGCCCCTTCCTCACCCCTTAACTTTCCCCAACCCAACCCCACACACGGTAGATTTCCCAAGAGGGCCTCATGGGGAATGGGAAATCCAGGGAATCCCAGGGGTCAACCCAGGAGAAAGAAGGATGAAGGAAAATAGGGAGGAAGGGTGACCCGACAGGGAAGGGGTGGGGACAGCCCAGATTCCCCCCCCCACTCCCCCCACTGCCGCCCTGGGCCCAGCCTCACTATGGTGTCCCGACTGTTGGCTGCAGTGCCTGTACACCGGCCGATGATCTTGTCGATGCATTTCTTGTGGATGGCAGCATTACATTCTTGAGGAGGCACAGGCCCAGGAGGGGGACAAGAAGGCCCAGGAGGGGCAGAGTGTGAGCTGGCGCCTGCTGGCCCAGTCACAAAGCCACCGTTCTCCCCGACCACCCACACCCTCACTCCACAGAGGCCTCGGTCCCGGAGCTTGATTTTTCTCTCCTCCCGCCAGTTCCTGTGGGAGGCGCCTGGGAAGGATGGGGCAGGGAGGACAGGCTGATCTGGGGTAGGGAGGCCTCAGAGATTAGGGAAGGCTCAAGGAGTCTCAGTGGGCAGGGGGTGGGGCAGAAGTGAAGGATGGGGTGGGGATGGCACTGAGAGAACTGGAGGCAGGGGGGTCCTTGCTGTGGCCCAGGACAGCATCCAGCTCCGAAGCTCTGTCACCCTCTCACCGCCCCCACACACTGACACACACACACACACAGATGCACCCCTACACAGGGACCCTCGGGCACACATACACAGCAGAGTAGTAAGGACAAGACTTACATAGCATGCTTACAGTGCACCACTCACACTTAGAACACAGCTTTACATATTTTACCCCATTTGGTCTTCACCATGACTCTATTATCCCCATTTCACAGATGAGGAAACTGAGACACAGAGAGGTTAAGTAACTGTGCCTAAGGTCTGACAGCAAGGAAGTGGCAGCACCGGCGTTCAGACCCAGGCAGGCTGGCTCCAGAGCCTCTGCTCACTACCAGTGGCCCACACCACCTTGTGCACGCACCATCATGGTGTGCTGGTTATGTGTGTACCCAGATGCACACAGGTCTAAACAAGAGCACATGTGTAGCCAGGGACGCACTGGCAAAGCTCTGATAGCCTCTCTGGGGGGAAAGAGCCCTGATGTGCAGTGCTGGCGGGTTCTGTGTGCGTACTCCACTGGGGCCTCTTTCAGGCCAGTGTGACATCACTGAACGGGAAACGCTGGGAAGAGGCTCTCCAGCTCTGGCACTCACTGATGCAGTTATCGTCCACACACGCCCACCCGCCTGGAACACCACACACGCAAACACACACACAGGCTTCTTGCAGACACACCATCCCAACACAGGGACACAGACTTTGCTGTGAATGCACACAGGCACACATGTGCATACGCTTGCGCATACAGACCGGGCCGTGGAGACACTTACGCCTGCACTTGTAGCCTTGCTTGTTGAGACCCCTGAAAGGCAAGTGGCCAGTCTGGGTGAGTGTGGGCAAGGCCAGGGATGGCGGCCGTCCTTCCCCGCTGCCCCACCCCGGTGGGCACAACCAGTCTCACCAAACAAACTCTCTGCACACGGAGCAGAATGTGGGCTGCCCAAAGAAGGTGGCGATGAACTCGTGGTGCCTGATGTAGTGAATTTTGGCCTGTTTGATAGCTCCACGGCGGTTCATTGTTGGGAACTTGGCCTCGTCTTCACCCCGCATAGACTGCTTGCAATCTGGGGGCCGGTGAGCACAGAAGTCAACTCTGGCCCTTGGGAGGGGCCTCACCCTTTCAGTCCCTCCCAGGGCAGTCCCAGCCAGACCGCTGATGGAGGCTTCTTCCCTAAACCTCCATTCTGGCCTCTGAACCCCACCCCCAGCCCAGGTAGGGAGGGCTTACCTACGTCTTCCAGGAAATACTGCACCGACATCAGCACCTTGGCCTGGGGTTGCAAGTCCAGCTGCAGGGGTGAGGGTTGGGGAGTCAATGAGGGCGGGCCTGGGCCAAGCCAGACTCAGAACCCGCCCCCATGGTTGGTCCCTCAAGGCCCAGGGAGTCCTGGCCTCCCGCCGGCCACCTGTCTGCCCAGAGTGGGCAGGGCCCCACCCCTGAGCCCCGCCCCCACCCCTCATCCTGGGGTATTATTACATTTGGGGAAGTGAAAGGATCCAGCCCACACCCAGCTTGGCCACATGGCCCTGGGAACAGAGTGGGAAGGGAAACTCCCCACCCTCAACCCTGGCCACCCCCTTCACTAGGATCTTAGAATGTAGGTACCTCTCCCTGCCCCCCAGACATACATAGGCACATGCGTACTGAAACGAGGTGCTGGTTCTCTCTCTGTGGCCAGTCTCCTCACACAGACTGGCTGGTCCTCAGGACAGGACCCTCAGCTTCCCCAGACCCGGGGCCTGGAGCCTGACTGTGCCCACTGGGGTACTGGACGGACACACGAACTGTCTCTGCCTGATTATTCAAGACTGCGTGCAGCCCCCAGATCAACCTCGGTCCTGGCCAGTTCCTTCACCCCTCACTGGAGGCTGAGCAGAGTCACAGGGTCTTTCCTGGGGCGGGGGGCGGGGAGCCTACATGTAACCCCAGGGGGTAGGGATGCTCTGCCAGCATGGGTATCCTGTGGTCACAAGGGACACTCGGCCACATGTGGATGCAAAGTCCAGGTTTGGGCAGGTGAGTGGCGGGCTATGATCCTGCTCCCCACCCCTTTGTTGTGGAAGATCATAACTGGTGTTCCCCAGTGCCTGCCCGGGCCTGGAATATCTGCGAACATTCCAAACAGAACTGGGAACAATGGGGGCCTCTGGGAAGCAGGGCCTGGGGCCTGGTGTTGGGGCCAGGAGCTGCCCTTTTGTATAGCTTGTTTAACTCCGTACATCCTGCCTTTGCAAAATTAAAAGGGAAAAAATCAGCCACTACAATAGGAGGTCTCTCTCGAGAGCTGCCTGAGGGCCAGGTGCTGCAGTAAACCCTTCACCTTCAGCTTTTCATTCCATGGAACAATCGACCCCAAGGTAGGTCTCTTTAGCAGCTTCTCCTTTTACAGATTCAGAAACGGACTCAGAGAAGCTAAGGATTTGATGACTCGCAGGACCAGGATTCAAACCCAGGTTGTTGGTGGCCAGAGCCTGGGGTGCCTTTGGCCATCCCCGCTCCCTTTGCCCACCCATGTTGCGTGCCCGTGGCTGCGCCCCTCACCCAGAACTCGGCCTTGCCATTGTTCTTCTTGCAGCGCTCGGCTAGCACTGACACACCCACCGTCACCTCTGACATTGGCTCTTCGGCGGCTCGCATCAGCACTATCTGGATAACGCGGCCCTCGTAGATGTGAGCATCGAATGTGGACTTCCACTCAGGGTACATGGTGGGCTTCTTCTGCACCAGCGTCTTCCCGCGATCTGCAATGGGCCAGGCGGGCAAGGTTGGGCTAGGGCCCCTCTGTCCCTCCCTCCCCATGGCCTTCCATACTGTGGAGTCTGCCTGCTCTCTCCCCAGGGCCCAGGTCTCCATGCCTCAGCCCTCATGATCTCACTCATTATCTGTTCCAGAACACAGAAACACCGGCCGTTCCCTGAGGGCGCCCTCACTAGGTTCCACCCTGAGCCTTTGTTCTTGCTATTTCCTTCTCCTGTGACCCTCTTCCTCCAGCCCCTCTTAGATGTCACATTCCCTTACACATTCACTCAGTGAACACTGCTGCGGGCTCCCACATGCCAGACATGATACTTGGAGGCAAAGAACATGGTGCCCGTCCTAGAGCCCCAGTCCTAGGCAGAGACATGAATCAATTCACCCCTCAAGTGAATATTAAATCATAGCTGTGATGAGACTGAAGAGGGCAATGTCAGTGGGTCTAGACCTACCCATGGTCAGGTGGCCTGCCCCAGCCTAAGAGTCAGGGAAGGCTTCCTAAAGGAAGGGACAGCTCAGCTGAGACCTAAAGGATGACAAGGGTTCACCAGGCAAGGACAGAAGCAAGCAGGAATGATGTGAGATGTTTGCTTCTTCCAGGAAGCCCTCCCTGACTGCAGCCTGGGATGGTACCTCATCTGGATTTCCCTATCACAGGATTCACTGTCTGGCTCCCCCACCTGACTGTGAACCCCATGAGGGCAGAGCCTGGTCAGCCTTGGAGCATGGCAGTGTCCTCTGTTCCCAGCACAGGCTGGCACAGATGGACACATGGAGCTCCTGCAAGGAGCCCATTCTTGGGCAAAACAACAAATGGGGAGGAACCAGAAGCCCTGGGCCCCAGGGAAGGTTCCATATAGCCAGTGCAGGAGGTCCTATAGGCAAGTGGGTAGTCTCTACTGTCCTGCACTGCCAGGTGAGCTGGGCAGGGAGATGAGGACAAGGAAGAGAAGGATCCCTCAAAAGTTCTAGGAGAACAAGACACAGTTCTTCCCACTGCCGTCGCCTCCTGGCTCTGAGTTCCCTGCACCACTGGCAATTCCCTGTTGCCAGTGGCTGCAGCGTGGGTGGGGTCCAGCCTCCAGCCCTACCTGTGCTGAGAGCCTCCTTCATCTTCACAGCACAGAAGGGCTGGCTTGCCTCGTCCGCGGCCTTCAGGGAGCCCAGCTCGTAGGAGTTGAAGGAGATGCGCAGGAACGGTGCCATGTTGGGGCCTGCAGTGGGGCTGTGGAGACAGAAGACCTGAGGCAGGCAGCAGGCACAGCCTGGAGAGGGTGGTCAGGTTGCCACTCCCCTCAGAGCTCCCACACGGTGCTTAAAAGGCACTAGTCCTAGTTGCCAACATTAAAATGGAGTTTTACATAAGACGAGATTGGTGACTTCCCGATGAAACTGGAAGGTGTGACATCAGGCCCACTGGGCAATATCTGGGGGCACCGCCCCCTTGGTTGAGCACCCCTGCCAGTTCACTCTAGTTCAAAGCCCTGCTTTCACTTCTCTCCAAATCCTACCTGGGCCCTGGAGACATGTGAGCCTGTGACTTCCATCTCATTTATTTGGAGAGTCAGTCATTCAATGCCCCCTTTAACAGCCAATGGCTGGGCACCTACTACGTGCAGGTACCTAGTATACGCTGGGCTCCAGCACCTCAGTGGCAGCCAAGATGGGAAGGACAATACCCCATCCTCCTTGCCCCTTGCAGCCCACCTTGGTTTTCATAGTTGTTTTTTGCCCGTAACTACCTAGGCAGACAGGGCTTCCCTGATGGCTCAGTGGTAAAGAATCTACCTATAATGCAGGAAACACAAATTCGATCCCTGGGTCAGAAAAATCCCCTAGAGAAGGAAATGACAACCTACTCCAGTATTCTTGCCTGGGAAATCCCATGGACAGGGGAGCCTGGTGAGCTACAGACCATGGAGTCGCAAAGAGTCCAACATGACTTAGCGACTGAGCACGGCACCCAAGTAGACAACCAGGGTCAAGATGATTACCCCCACTTTTCCCACAGGAAACTGAAATCCTGAGGATGAAGCAGAACCTAAAGCTGAGAGTCTACTAATTAAGTCCCCATTTCATCTGGAACCAGGGTAGTAAAAAGCCCCACCCAGATCGGTATGCCTGACACTTCTGAACCCGAGCCCCTTGGTGCCTCTTGCCTACCTGGAAAGTTGCCTGCACTCTTAAGTTAACTTTTTCCCAAATATAAAACTATTTTAATATTAAACATAATGCTGAATTTGCTTCTTATACCACACATGTTGGCCCCACACACCCCCATTCCTCACAGTTCCTCAAATCAATGGTCATGACAGGTGACCCTGAGGGTCTTTTGGCTTGTCATCGTGGAGGATGCTCAGCTGTGCAAGCCACAGGTGCACACTCATACACCTGCCCAGACACTGGCTCTGGGTCCAGGGTCCATAGGGGAGAGCTCCACCACCATGGCTGCAGGAATGCTCACTCATGTATATCTACATATACACAGCCTTGCTCCATCCTGAACATCAGATGGCACAGAGGCAGATTAAGACACCACCTTGGCCCTGGGATGTCTCCCCTAGCTCCTCCACATGGCTGCAGAGCAGGAGCCAGGCCTGCTGGGAGTTCCAAGCCCAGATGAGCTCACAGGAAACACTGACCTCAGCCTGCAGCCCAGCCCAATGGTCCAGCCAGTCCTCTGAAGCCAGCCACTAGAATATAGAAGAGGGACCAGGCAGCACAGACTCCACCATGTCCCTTGCCCGGGCCTGGCTCCTACTTAGAAGGAGTGAGCGTGGGTGTGTGAGCTCACGTCTGAGACCAGCCACACTGACCTCTCAGCAGGCAGGGAGGGAAAGCCATCTGTGGGCTGCTGCCGCCTCCTCCCTGGGCCCCAAGCAGGCATGAGTATGCAAGCTGGTGTTAGGGGAAGGCGGGGGCGTACATGCGGGTGTGACTCCATGGCCATGGAGATGTGTGTGCCTGTGAGGATGTGTGAGTGCGTGACAGGCGGTGGGTACACAGTGTTGCACTGGACAGTGAGCTGTACAGGCCTGGCTGGGAGTGCATGTCGGAGCCCGGGTGAGGGTCTCAAATTTCTAAGCAAAAGGCTATTGAACTCATCCTGTCACCCTGTGTGGTCTGGGGTTCCGGAAGGATCAGCATGACCCCTACGCAGCACACACTTGCCTCGTGTCTGCAACCACATTCCAGGGCCTGACCCTCAGCACACATGGCTCAGCCTCAGGCTTCCCAACAGGATAAACCATCCTGGCAGAGGGGCCCAAGTCTCGGTCATCCTCATCCCCCAGATGAGGCACAGTGCCTTGCTGGAGGGCTGCTGCACTGACGAGAACTTGTACAGCCAACAGCAACGCCACAAGACTCAGATGGGGGCCTCTTGCCACCATCACCCCTTCTTGCTAATGGCATCCCTCCTTCCTCTGTGCACCATCCTTCATAGCTTACAAAGTACACTAATATCACCACATCCAGGTCTCCAGGCTCCTAGTAGCCTGGAGATAACTGACCCTACCTCTCAGAGAGGAAAACTCAAGTCTCCAGGAACAGAGCTGCTTATCCTGAAGTGGCCAACGGGCTCAGCACCTGCAGGCTGGCTCCTCATCCCCCGCCCCCATCCCCATCTCCCCTCAGGGCCCAGTCCAGGTGGCCCATGGGCTCTGGGTCACCGAGCAGGAGCCAGCCGTCCACAGGACCATGGCAGAGACAGAGTCATCAGTCTGCCCTCCAGCTCTGCAGCACTCAGAACAGCTGGTGCTTGCAGTCAGTTAGAAGCCACCGGAGGGAAAACCACAACCACAGTGGGCCCTGTCCTGGCCCCAAACCTGCACAGTCCGACCGCAGTGTCATGAAGAAGAGGACCACGGGCTGCCCTGGGGCTACCTGGCAGTAACCCAGGGTGAGGTCACCTAGCCCCAACTACCTAGGACTAAAACTAGAGCACGGGCCCCAGCCAGGTTCCCAACACCATCTCCACCCCAACTGCACTGTGTGGATCCCCAGAGGAAGAAAGACACTGTAAGCGGACGTCATCTTCCATCGATCTCGCCATGAGACCCTAAGAGAGGTCTTGGGCCCTGGCACACCGGGTCTCCCTGCACAGCGGAGCCAGAGTCACTCACCTACCTTGCAAAGCCTCTCAACACCGGTGGGAAGGCCAGGGGGTGGAGTGATGGCACAAAAACAAGGTGAGCCAACTATTTATAGCCCTCATGCAAATTGGCTTAGGTCCACAGGCCCCAAAGGAAGGCCGCTGGCTCAACCTCATCCCTGCTCTGCAGGCCCCCGTAGGCAGCAGGGGTTGGACTCCACATAGGCCTCCATGGGGACTAGCTCCTTGGAGCCAGCCGAAGCCAGCCAGACCCTTCCCGACCACCTGTCTCTACTCTTCTGCTTCTCTAGCCCACAATAGAGGCAACCCTATGAAGCAGAGAGCACTGGACTTGGAGTCAAAGGGCCTGGGTGTGAATCAGCGCCCTCACTTATAAAAAAAAAAAAAAGATCATCCTTCTATACAGATGGCTAATAAACACATGAAAAAATGCTCAATATCACGTATTATTAGAGGAACGCAAATCAAAACTACAATGAGGTATCACCCCACACTGGTCAGAAAAGCCGTCATCAAAAAATCTACAAACGATAAATGCTGGGCAGGGTGTGGAGAAAAGGGAACCCTCTTATACTGTTGGTGGGAATATAAACTGATAAAATCATTATGGAAAACAATATGGAGATTTCTTTAAAAACTAGGAATAAAACTACCATGTGACCCAACAACCTCACTACTGGGCACGTATCCTGAGAAAACCATTCTAAAAGACACATGTACCACAGTGTTCACTGCAGCACTATTTACAACAGTCAGGATGTGGAAGCAACTAGACGTCCATCAGCAGATGAATGGATAAAGAAGTTGTTTACATATATACAATGGAATAGTACTCGGCCATAAGAAGGAATGAATCTGAGTCAGATCTAGGGAGGTGGATGAACCCAGAGCCTGTAAAACAGAGTGTAATTCAGAAAGAGAAAAACAAATATCGTGTACTAACGCATATATACGTAATCTAGAAAAATGGTACTGATGAGCCTATTTGCACGGCAGCAATAGAGACACAGACACAGAGAACAGACTTGTGGACACAGTGGGGAAAGGACAGAGGGACGAATGGAGAGAGTAGCGTTGAAACATACGCAGTACCATGTGTAAAGTAGATAGCCAGTGGGAATTCGGTATATAACACAGGGAGCTCAACCTGGTGCTCTGTGACAACCAAGAGGGGTGGCCTGGGATGGGATGGGATGGGATGGGAGGGAGGGTTCAAGAGGGAGGGGACATATGCATGGCTGATTGATGTTGATGTACGGCAGAAACCAATACAACACTGTAAAGCAATTATCCTCCAATTAAGAATTTTTTTAAAAAGATCTAAAAAAAAGATAAATTAGAATTAGAAAAAAAATTCATCCTTCTCTGAGGCCAACACACAACAGATTAAGCTTCTAATGGAATTAACTCACTTTATCCTTGTGTAGATCCCAGAGGTGCGTAATTTGCTGATGAAGAAACAGGCTCAGAGAGGCTAAGTGATTTGCCCAAGATCACACTGCTAATAAGTGCTAGAAGAAGGATCTGAAAAAAAAAAAAAAAGAAGGATCTGAATCCAGGCCTATCTGATGTTGCAGCCTACGTTCTTCCTGGCCTGCCATGTCAGGAAGAGGAGATGAAGGGCAAGAGGGGACAAAGGTAGAGATAGATAAATGTGCTGGGAGCAGTGTACAGGAACACATCCGTGAGGGTAGAGAAAACAAGGAGGGGGTGAGGGGACCAGAAGGTAAGTCTCCTATGCTTGACCACCCAACCCCCTCCAGGCCTTACCTTGGGGAGCCCCCTACTACTGTACAAAGAAGGTGGGTACAGACTCCTGAACTGCTACTACTTCTCCCACCCCAGACACTTGGGCCAGACTCCAGTTCTCAAAACCTGGGGAAGACCTAACTGGATCCCAGCCTCAGGGGATGAGGGCTTGCTGGCCCTACTCCCCACCCTGCCCTAGACTACAGCCCACAGGTAAGGAAAGGTGGTACCGGGCCAGGCCAGAGCAGGCAGCCTGCCTCCTCCAGGGAGGTGGAAACCTGCTCCTAGCCAGTCAGGGGCAGTGGGCAAGGCCGACCTCAAGGTGACCAGAGTGACTACACCAGCCGAAGTTACTGGTGCACGGAGGACGGTCGTGTACATTATACATTTCCTGTGTGTGTGTGTGTGAGGGTGAGTGTGTTCCAGTAAGTAAAGGGGGCAAATAGGAACACAGCCCGAGGGGCGTTCTCAGGAACAAGGATGAGCTTTCTCCTTTTTCTACAACAATCACGTGTAACCATTTTGTTAGAGGTAAAAAATAAAACCCATCAAGCCAAAATACCTCCCAAGAGCTGGGCCTTCAGAAACTGACCTGTCCATCTCCTCTTTATACACATGGGGAAACTGAGGACGGGGTCCTGTCATTAAGGTTCTCTGGTCTCTAGATTCAGCTGGTTCCCTTCCACCCTAGTCCTTCCCTGGCATTTGGTTCTGCTTCACAGGCCACAGGGGGGTGCCTGCTGGACCGAGGGCCAAAGCAGAGCCCGAGAAGAGAGGCCTCGGCAGACTTTTGGGGGATAGTGTGAGAACATAAAGGGAGAGTCCCTCTCCAAGTCAGCCAGGGGAACAAGAGGAGGCAGGCTGAGGTCAAGCAAAGCAAGGGTGAGCAGGATCAGATGAGGCTCTGGTGAGCCTAGGCTCTGGCTCCCTTGAATGGACCCCTGAGGAGTAAGGAATACTCCCTTCCCATGCCACCCTCCCTCCCAACACACACCTGCCCAGCTCGGGGCGGCCCCTGCCACCTACCCACAAAAGGCACCACCTGCTGACAGTCAAGGCGGGTGGTGGCAGCAGCAAAGCAAAGTGGGGCAGTGTTGGCCTAGGACCTCTGGGGTTGCAAATCCTGCCTGAGGGGAGCGCAAAGTCCAGGCCACATCAGTCCCGAGGGGTGACCGGAGGGAGGAGGACCCAGGAAGCCCAGGTAATGGAAGGGAAGGAACGAGAGAGACAGTGTGATGGCAGCAGGGAGCAGGGTTTGCCCCAGTAGGGTTACAACAGGGTGAGGGGGCTGGGCGTGGCAGAAGCTGCCAGGCAGGGCAGGCAGGCAGGCAGGCAGGCAGGCAGGCAGCAGTTCAGCTGGGAGGCTGGCTTCCCCAGATGGCCTTCCCAGACGGAAGCAAGTTAAAGAGGCTACAGGGGTTTCACAACCCAGGAAATGGGCTCAGCAAGAAAAGGAGGCGGGGGAGGGAAGGGCTAGCAAAGATCTTCCAAGGGCCTTCCCCTTGTGCCCGTGTCCCCAGCCCCCACATCCTGGGAGGAGGACCAGCCATGGTCCTAGGTCATGGGCAAGGCCCAGAGCAGGAGACATGTTCCCCCCACTCCAGGTCAGGACTAGCACCTTATCCCCCAGCTGAGACTCCAATCACTGTGGACTGTCCTCCTCTTCCCCAGTGACCCTTCCTGACTGTCACCACTCCCGGTCCCTCCCTGTTCCATTCTCACAGCTTGGAACCTCCTGGAGAAGGCCCGCCTCTCAGCCTGGCCCTGGCCTGCTCACCACCTCAAATCTTACCCCCTGGCCACTCTGTGAACACGTGCCTCCATCTGAAGCTCCCCTGTGCTTTTGCACACACTGTTTCCTCAGCCAGAATGTCCCCCTGAATTCCTACATATCCTTAAAGATCGCTCTGAAGTCCAGTCCTTTCTTCCCCGCTTTCCAGGAGGTCAGCAGCTCCTCCACCTCACAGGCCCTGGCAGGTTCCCCGGGTAGGTGTCTGGGATCACACTCAGCGGAGGACTTGGGCGTCTGCCTGGAGCTCAGCCTTCCCAGCTCCAGCCACACATCTGACTATCCTGGGGACACTAAACACCTCCACTGCAGGTCAACCCAGCCCTCGGACAAGAATCAGAGGAGAAGCTGGGGCAGCACAACTCAATTTTTTGCCATTGTCATTCCCTCAGAACCAATGAAAGACCTGGCTTTCCCCCGCAGGAACACCCGTGCCTAGGGACACAAGATTCTGCACATGATTGCGTGCTGGCTCTAGGGCTCCAACACCCAGCCTGGCCCCAGGTCACCCTCAGCCCTCCTCAGACCCAGCCAGTGGGCACCACAGTGACAAGACACACCAGGCCCATGGGACAGCCTGACAGAGGACATGCAAACAAGCATGTCATTATAGAGAAGGACATGACCACCGCTCGGGCAGTGAGAGGGGCTGGGGTGGAACGGGGGCCAAAGGGGCCTGTTGGTGGGAGGACGTCAGGAAGGGCCTCAACAGGGAAGATGCCCAGTGTGACACAGGGCCACCTAGCCAGAGGGTATGGAAGGGTTAGAGGGGCAGGTCTTGGGACACTGGCTGGTACTGGCTCATACTCACCCCTGCCGGCATGTATGGCGCATAGCACCTGGGTGGTATGGGCCTGAATCACTCAGCTGGCCCTAGGATTGGGGAGGCCCTGGGTTCAGCCAGAGGGAGGGCCCCAGGTACCCCTGAGGGAGGAACAAGAGCCCCTTCACAGCCAGACTGAGAACAAGGGGGCCTCTGTGAGGAGCCGGGCTGGGGGGTACGTCTGGGGCTTTCTCGGAATAACGTCACATGTGCACACATGGGCACACCCACCAAAGCAAACACAGCGTTACATGTGGGGAGCCCTGCTTGCAGTGAACACACCCTCACCCTTACACGGGCACAGCTGTAACCATAGGCACTCACACACTCCTATGACAACTGAGTAGCACAAACACTGAGAAACACACCCCCTGCAGCGGCTCTCACGTGTTGACAGACACCAGGCCCACACAGATCACACGGGACATTCACACCCTCATTCAACAGCACAGAGAGATCTGCATACACACAAGGTACACACCGGAACGGAGACGCTCCAGGCAGGCAGAGATCAACTCACAAGCCGGGAAGGACCCACATGTGCCTGACGAGGGGCCGCCACCAGAAAGTCCCAACGTGGCTTTTTCTGCTGCAGCCGCTGGGGCCCAGTGGCAGGGGACAGGGGAGGGAAGGGCCTGGATGTCAGGCGGGCTGGGTTTCCCCCACTGAGGGAGGTGGAGAAAGTCCCTCCCGCCCCGGGCGAAGTCCAAAGTGCACAGAGGAAGGAGTGGGCCGGTCAGGCTCCTCCCTGGGTAGCCTTCCTCCTTCTAAGAGGGGAGGTCCTTGGAGGATGGGAACAGGCTGGGGGTCACAGGTGCAGATACAGGCCTGGTGCACAGAAGAAGGGCCGGTGCTCCTGTGTAGGTGGAGCAGCTGTGCAGGCACCCCATTCAGGACCTCCAGACTCACTGGGAAGAAACTGACAAGGAGATAGTGGGTAATTCACCCAAAACCATGAACTCAATGGGGTGGTCCCCAGAGCGACAGAGAGGAGACCTCTGTTTCCAGCCCCAGAACTGCGTGTCTGGCTTTGAGGGAGACAAGGGCCAGTGCTAGATGGAGGGAATGGCTCCTCTGCCAGCCCCCAGAGACCACTCCCCAGCCCTCTCTCAGTGCACCTCTTCCTAGAGTCCCTGTGGTTTTCCTGGTTGTCGACAGTAGCCTTTGTGTTCAGAAGGAGAGATGGCCATCTAAGGCTTTTGCCTCCATCTCTTCCCTGGTGGCTCAGATGGTAAAGAATCCACCTGCAATGTGGGAGACCTGAGTCCCATCCCTGGGTTGGGAAGATCCCCTGGAGAAGGGCATGGCAACCCACTCCAGTATTCTTGCCTGGAGAATTCCACAGATAGAGGAGCCTGGTGGCTGCAGTCCATGGGGTCCTAAAGAGTTGGACACAACTGAGCGACTAAGCACAGCAGAGCACCAGGAGTCGAGCAGGGCCCCGAGGATGCCTCCCCACTTTAGTGATGGGGAGCAAGCTGGAGGGAGGCAGGACTGCGGTGTGCCATCCCATGGCAGGCACTGAACAGAAGAAGTGGAGAGCAGGGGCTGGGTGTGGGCTGGGTTAGGCTGGCAAGTCTAGTTCAGGCCATGTCTGCCCTGGGCGCCCTGTGACCTTGGTCCAGGCGCTCTGGCACTGTCTGTGAAGGGCGTGATCGTGGCCTGCCCGGGAGGCGGTGCTGAGTGTGAGAGCTGTGGTGGCATCCTTGTCAGGCCTGTCATCCTCGCACCAGGTCCTTGCCCCACCGCCCCTTTCCAGCTGTCCTATAGTCACAGGGGCCTCCAAACTTCCTTGGATCAGTGGGGAAAGGGGTTCTCTAGAGCCACACAGCCCCGTGATCCCCTGCTCTGCTGCTCTGAGAAGAGCCCAGGCTGGGCAAAGGTAGCTGAGTCCACTAGCAGACCCCAGGCTAGCTACTGTCTCTCAGGACCTCAGTCCCCCTGTCTTGACAATGGACACCTCTCAGCTTTCTCCAGCTCTGACACTGAACGACCCTGCAATTCTCCTCCTGTCTCCCCGACCCCCGCATCCCAGCCCCGACAGCCTGCCCCTAGCGGACAGGGACCTTGGCCCGTCCTGTTCCAGCCCCAGGCCTTGGCGACTGGCTACTCCAGTGCACCTGTTTACCCAACACAGCCACAGACATGATCCAAAGCTTCCGGGGCTGTTGTGAAAACAGTGGCTCAGCCACCACAAGCCTGCCCTCATGGGCACCTTGGCAGGGACCTTCGAGGGACAGGCATCCCAGTCCTATAACCAGGGCCTCTTGGACTTGCCCACCAAAGGCCTGCTGAACTCTCTCCTCCCCTCAGTCCCGGCTTTACGTGCTACGTCTCGAGTTTCCGCTCTCAGCCCAGACCCTCCTGAACTGTAATATCCCCAACTCCACCATCTGGAGGTGCTCAAATACGTCCAAACACCTTCCCCATACAAGTGCCCTGGTCTCCTAGCAGCAACAGCACTCAGGTCAGACACCTGGGGGTCGTTTCCACCCTCCCCTTCCTCCCCCTACAGCAAGGCTATCACTTTTGCCTCCTATCTGTCCTGAAGTCCTCTCTTCTCTCCGTCACCACCCCATCCCAGCACCATCGCCTTCCCCAGGCCTGCACCAGCCTGCTCACTGCCCTCCAACCTCTGCTCTAACCTCCAAGGTCCCTCTGCCGCAGTGACTAGAGAGATCTCCTAAGATCGTGCAGCAGATCTTGTCACGCCTTGTTTAAGGCCCAGTTTTCCCAGGCCCCTTTCCCTGAGCTCCTGGCCATACCCCACCCTGCTCCTCAGCCCCAACCCCGGCAAGCCACTTTTGGTCCCCTAAACATCCACATTCCTTTCTGCTCAGGAGCCTCCGAACTCACTGTTTCGTCTTCCTGCTCCTCTCCCAAAACACACACTGGCTCTTTCTCATCATTCAGGTCTCTGATGCACTCCTGGATCTGCCCATTTCACAGATGGGATGACTGAGCCTTCAAGCAGCCTAGTCCCTGGCTTCAGTACACAGCCAGTAAATATCAAGCAAGGATTTGAAGTCAGATCTGTCGACGCCTGCAGAAGTCTTGCTCCTAAACCTTCAGGAGACCCTTACTTACACTCCCAGCCCAGGCCCCTGCCCTTCTCCACCCTCCAGGCTTCTGACCTCTGCCTACTGCAATGTCATCATTACCACTCAACACTTGAGGCCCCCAGCCCCTTACCACTCGCTAGCGAAAGCCGAAGCTCAGCAACCCCTTCACAGGGCTGACCTTCTGCGTGTCCCTGGGACAGGCAGGGTCCTGCCACCAGCTGCCACCTGGTGAGGATGTGTGCATGAATGTGTGTGAGGGGATCTCCAGCTCTCCCCACCCCTCCAGGCTCCATCAGTCCCCATGTCCGCCTCCTTCCCCAGACCAAAGACCGACTTCAAGAGTCCCAAGTGGAGATAGGCTGGCAGCAGGGCTCAGCAGCCACTCCCACACCAGCAGCCTCAGCTTTTCCAAGCCCCATGTCCCGCAGGGGGCCAGAGCAGGGGAGAGGTCTGGGGGAGGCCTGTGGGGGCAGCAGGCAGCTGTGCCTGCCTTTCCCTTCCCTGCATCCATTTGTCAGGAGATCTGTTTTTCTCCTTTTGAAAGGGAGTGAGGGGGAGAAGAGCAGGAGAGGGCTGGGCCGTTGAGTGGGCACAGCTGCTCCACCCTGGAGTTCTTCTCCTAGGAGGACCCAGAACAGATTGAAACAACAGAACCCTCCCCATCCTGCAGCGTTACCACTG
This sequence comes from Bos indicus x Bos taurus, assembly GCF_003369695.1. Lineage (NCBI taxonomy): Eukaryota > Metazoa > Chordata > Mammalia > Artiodactyla > Bovidae > Bos > Bos indicus x Bos taurus. The sequence goes on along the minus strand of NC_040097.1, from coordinate 13,018,888 downwards.
GAGGCAGAATCGGTGGCTTCTCAGTCAGGCTCCGCAGCCACTTGGCCCTGTGATACTGGGCCTGTGCCCAGGCCATCAGCCGATAATAATCCCATCATCAGTACCACTTGCTGTTCTTCAAACAGTTACCACGAACCGGGAGCTGCATGCTTTATATAACTACAGTTTCTACTTCTTCATGGAGAAGGAAATGACAACCCACTCCAGTATTCTTGCCTGGGAAATCCCATGGACAGAGGAGCCTGGCGGGCTACCATCCGTGGAGGTGCAAAGAACCGGACACAACTTGGCGACTAAACCACTGCTACTCCTTAAACATGAACAGCGTGCCAGGCACAGTGCTGGCTACTTTGCATATATCATCTGTTGTTTCCAGCACAACCCAGTAAAGGTGGATGCCGTTGTGGTCTGAGGTGTCAGAGGGGGACACTGAGTCACTGGGAGTCAAAGCCACTTGCCCAGGTCCATTCATATAGTGCTTAGGGCTGCCTAATCCCAGAGATGCAGCCCAGCATCTCTCACACACAAGGTGCCCTTCCTGCCAGAGCTTGTGCTCTGAGCCGCGGCTTACAGCTTGGAGGAAAGGAGGAGCTGGGGTCATGGTGGCTGCGGGGGACTCTGTGGCCTCAGCACCCCCATTCCCCTCCTTGAGTCTCCATCCTGGGCTGGCCAGCCGTGGCCGAGGAAAGCCCGATCGGTCGACCTAACCCACTGTCCAGACACTGTTCTCCTCGGGGGCCAGGCTGGGGCGGAGCGAGCCGCAGATGGAGAGCTGGTCAGTCCCACTTTAAAACCACTTCCTGGGCAGCCCAGAGGAAGTGGGCCTCCGGAAACACCTCAGACGGTTTCTCCTTGGGCCCGGGCCTTGGAAAGTGCACAGACTGCCCCGGGAGAAGTCCCCTGCCTGCCTCCCAGTCCCCGGGGCCCAGCAACTCTGCCTGTACCAGGCGTGGACACTGCAGGGCACAGACAAGCTGATAGAATCGCCCACCCGCCTGTGAGCACCTTGGGCCCATGACCACAGACAGCCCACTTCCTCCTCTGTGGCAGCAGCCACAAACGGCACAGCTGACATGGCTCCTCCCCCGCACTCATCCCCCCTCCCCCCGCAACGTCAAGCCCGGTCAGCCTGGGGGCCTGGCCCAGGCGGGATAACTGGTAAATGTCTGGGCAAAGCTCACCTCCAAGGGTGGCGCTGTCCCCTGGAGTGCCTGTGGTCACAGTTACACCTCAAACCTCACCTTCAGTGCCAGATTCAGGCTGAGCTGTGACGCTGACCAAGGACCGCCGCCCCCACCCCTTTCTGACCCAGAATGGGCACAGTGTGGTATGTGTGGGCAGGCGTCTGAGTGCACGGATGACTGGGTGAGCGGGTGAGCGTCTGTGTGCGTGTTTGAGCGTGCCTGCCAGTGAGTGCATGTGAACACCTGTGTTCATGTGTGCGCATGTGTGGTGCGTGTGCAGGCACTCGCGGGTTTGCGGGTATGGGGGCAGAGTGCAGCTCAGCTTCTGTATCCCTGTGTGTGTTTATATGCCTATGCTAGTGAGGTAGGTGACCTCTGAGAGCAGAAAGGAGGCTGGCTTCAAGGTTAATTAATTGGACTTCTTAGGGAATGAGGCTCAGTGGTGGGCGGGAATGGCCCCCTGACCTCACATAGCAGAGTTCCCCAGCCAACCAAGGACACGTCACTCCCTTCCCACCAAGTTTGAGGAAAGGTTGAATAAACAGAAGACCCAGCATAGACCCTGCCCTTGTTTAGCCCCCACTCCCACTCCAGGAGCCAGGGCCCTGATGTCCTGCCCTCCCTCCAAGGGGGACCCCAGCCCCCACCGTCTTTTCACCCTCAAGATCTGTAGGTGCCACAGCCAAGGGGGTGGGACTGAGGGGTTGATCTGGGAGGATTCTTTGAAGGAAAGAACATCTTTGCCACCCTCAGCAGCCCCCAGTGCCCCCAAGAATCCTGTTCACTGGACTCTGGACACCCAAAGGGTAACTTTCACTTCTGTACTGTAATGCAGGTGGAAGGGGGCAAGTGTGACCCAAAGGAGGGAACTTTGAGCTTTATAAGGCACCTGATAGAGTACAGCCTTCCCGGCATTCCACAGAGAGTTCCAGCGCACCCTGAATCTGGGGGCTGCAGACGGGGACTTCAGGGCTCTCCTCTGGCCCCAGAAAGGCCAGGGTGAACTGGGTATGTGGAAGAGAGTTTGGTTGTGCCAGGAGCTGGGAGACCTTGTGTCCAACCCCTAGAAGGCCCAGGGCAAACCTCAGTTTCCCTGTGTGACGATGAGGACGGCCTGAGGCAGAGAAAGGGACCATGGAAAGCGGATACATCCGCTCTCACTCTGGCTCAAACAACGCCTCCTCCCTGCCCGGCCAGCAGTGTCACCACTCCTGGCACCCAATCACCGGTGGCCCCCGGTCTCTGAGCTTCAAGGCCAAAGCCTTCCCTGGGTCAGAAGCCACTTCACAGCAGGGAGCTCTCAGGGCCAGAGTGAACTGCTACCCTCCCTGGGCACCCAGACCCCACACACAGACTAAGGACTCTGTGTGCGCGCCACCGCCCACCTCCACAACCCCATACCGACTCCAGGGCCAGGGCAGAAGGGGAGAAGCCCAAAGTGGAAGGCCATCCCTGTACACTGTCCATCTGTCCACCTGCCTAAAAGGACCCAGTCTTACCTGAGGCTCCCAGATCCCCGCAGCCTCTAGTCCTGGCTGCCGCGGCCACCACTGCCACACAAGCACCACCAGAAGTAGGCCTGTGCCCTCACCTGGGCCAGTCCCCGGCAGATCTGCAAGAGCAAGAGAAAACAGCTGAGCCGGTAGGCACCACCAAACAGGCTTTCCCCATCTGTCAGCCCCAGCATGGCCGACACAGGCCTGGGTCAGCCTCGTCTGGTTCTGAGACCTTGGCCTCTTTGGGCCTGGCTGTCTCTTCTGTGAAGTGGGGTATTGGGGTCATCTTTTCCAGGGCACCGGCTATGTGTCTACTCCATGCTAGGGGTCGGAAGACTATGTCTTAGCCCTTGGAGCATTTCCGGGTTACAGACACAGCAAAAAAGCTGTCCCCAGTCCTCTCATCTTCAAGAGCCTGCCCTGTGGGCTTGGAGGCCTACGGTTCAATCAGGGACCACTGCTTTATGGCCCGGGGCAATTCCTCTGAGCCTCAGTTTGTCTCATCTCTGAAGTGGGGCAATGTCTCAAGTGGTTGTGAGGTTCCAGTGATGTGGTGTGCCAGCTGCTGTACTGAACTCACTGGAGTGCCAAACGAATAATGACACTTCTTCATTCTTTGTTTTGTACCTTCTAGTTCAGGTGATTCTCTCACTACTGTTGTGCCCATTATACAGCTTTAAAAACAGAGGCCCAGGGAGATCCTAGAAGGAAGTAACAGCAAAGGCAGCAGGATACCCCAGGTCTTCTGGCTGAAAGGTCTAAGCACTTTCTCTGCAGGCCAGTCCACGTCTCCACAGAAGATTCTCTTTCCCAGATGTGAGCCCCTCCTCCCACTGAAGACCCCCATCACCACTCCCTTGGGACCGAGGCACCCTCGAGTTTTATCTTTTTGTCTGCACTTCAAGTTATTTCTAATTTTAAACTCCAATTAGCTGTGCCAGCTAAACGGTGTCAGTGCCCTGCGGTCACAACTCCAAATCACCTCCACCAGCACCATTTCTGCTGCTGAGACTGGTGGAGGGTATCATGTGGGCTGGCCTCAACAGGGCTGGATGCAGGTAGGGTCTCTGTCAGCCATCTTCCCTCCAAGCGGATGGGAGGGGGCAAGAGCTACATCACAGGCAGGAAGTTGGGTTGGGGCTATCTGGGTTTTTAGCAGCTCCAGCTCCCAGGAGAATGGGGACCATACAGTTCGGAGGGGCTTCCCTGGCGGCTCAGTTTTAAAGAATCGACCTGCTAATGCAGGAGACACAGGTTCAATCCCCGGGTGGGGGGAGAGTCCCCTGGAGAAGGAAATGGCAACCCACTCCATTTTTCTTGCTTGGGAAATCCCATGGACAGAGGAGACTGGAGGGCTACAGTCTATGGGGTCGCAAGAGTCGGACATGACTTAGTGACTAAACAACAACAATGATGATGATGACAACATTTGAGGGCAGGTAAGTGTTCACCAAACAAGACTTAGCATCTGCCGAGCTTTCACTATGGACCAAGGCTGGAGGACCTCTGGTCCTCACAACTTTGTCCACTCTGCAGATAAATAAGGAAACCGCCTTAGAGAGGCCTAGTTCCCAGCTCTTGTTCTTAAAAGGCACAGTGAGTATTTAAGCTTAAATCTTTCTTGGGTCAAGCCCAAGGTCTTGCTCACAACACTGTGACTTAGGGTGTCTGTGAACTTGAGAGAGTGGAGGAAGGTGAGAGATGGAGGGTTTTCCCCATCTTCCCAGGAGCCAGCGCTGGGCTTGAGTGTGTCACATGCACATCCACAACCTCATGACCTCCCACATGTACATACACACGTGCGCGCGCACACACAAGGGCTCTTACCTTCCCTCTCAGCACTGCCACCCCAGGGCACAGGCAACATACACCTTGTTGCACCTCCTTCTGCTATGACACCCACGCCCAAGCACTCTCGGTTCCCCACAATCACAGTGACTCCCCAAGCACACATCCGCACAATTTCATAGAGTCACAGTGTGAGTCTCCCACCAGCCATTCGCTTAGCCTCGCCCCCAGCCAAACTCCTGTCACACGCCAGATCCCTCCTACCACCCTACAGCCAAATACAACTGTCCAAACACCTCCACATCTCTCTCTCTCACGCACACACACACACAAGTACAACTGCCCTCTATTGGCTTGTCCACCACACCCCAGCTCAGTCCACAGCAGGAACGAGGAAACCCAAGGGACCAGTCACCTCCCTCAGTGACCAGGTCAGCCTGGTCACAGCAGCTCAGTGCAGAGAACATGTAAGTGCGTGCGCGTGCACACACACACACACGAGCCTGGGGGGCTGACACCAACACTAATGGCTGTATGTGGGTCACTATGACGTACCCAGTGTGCAACACAGGACCCTCCAGGCACATGGGCACACATCCCAACACATAGAGGGGAGTCTGGTGACAAAAACCAGTCCATACATAGCTGCAAAGAGCACAAAGAGCTTCAGGACACCCAAACAAACATACACGCATACACACAGGCAAGTCACACATGTTTAAAAGGACACACAGGGGCAAGTCCCAGACCTGGGGGCAAACAATACACAAGGAGACACAGATATACAACATACCTATGTGATAGGTACAGGCAACTGAGCACAAGAAGACAAGGTCCAGGCGCATAGTGTAGGGGCCAGAAGAGAAAGGAATGTCACTACTCCAAATCTACTCACTCCAAATCCTTCTCACCGGGTTCAAGTGGGGGGCTCAGTGGGCTCTCCCCTCCCTGACAAGGACAAACAGAGGAGTTGGGGAAGTGGGGCAATTCTATCGCCTGACCTCTCTTCTCCTCCACCCCTTCCCCTCTCCTGGCTGGGCCCCTACAGGGGAAGCATCTGGATTGGGAAGGGACCACCAGAGGAGGGGGAGCAGGGAATGGCATGGGGGGGATGGTGGAGACTGGAGCCACGCCCAGCCCGGAGACAGATGGGGAGAAAGACACAGAGACTGAAAGAAGAGAGCAAGCGAAGAGGAGGCGCCGCGGCGGCTGGGCCGGGCAGGGTCCCAGGGGCGGGAGGCGAGGCCCAGTGGAGAGCCTGGTTTCAGCCCCGTGGTAAAAAAAAGAGAGGCGGCGGACAGGCAGGGGGCGGCGAGCGGGGGCCGGGGGCGCAGCTCCCACAGGACAGGATCTAGAGGGTGGCCGGAGGCAGGGTCGGATGGGGTGATGGGGAGCCAGGAGGGCAAAGGGCAGACAGATGGGGACCAGGGAGAGGCGGGCGTGGAACACTGAGGGAGTGGGGACGGATGGACGGACAGAGAGCTCGAGAAATTTGGAACAGATGAGAGGACCCTCAGAGGCGCTGGAGACACGAGTAGAGAGGGGCCGAGAGCAGACGGATGAGAGCCCCTCGGCCTCCACCGCTGGACAAAGGGCCAGACTGACCGACAGGGTTACGGAGGCACCGGCGGGTCTCGGAGCTCGGCGGGACTTTCGCCGGCCGCAGCTCAGTTTCTTAGTTTCGGAAACGGGAACCGGAGCGGGGAGGGGAAGGGAGGAGCGGCGCGCCCTCGGGGCAGCCTGATCCTACGGCCCGATCTTACGGCCCGGCACGCACTCACCTCCGGGCGCAGGGCCAGGCGCCAGGGGTCGCGGTGGCTGGGGTCCGGCTCGCGGCGCGGCTCCCGGGAGCGCTCGCGGAGAAGGGGTCGGTGCGCGCCAGACCCGGACGGGCCCGGCGGCCGGTGAGTTACCACCCGGGCCTCGGCGCGGCGGGCGAACGCCGGGGGTCGCTCAAGAGATCCCAGGTCCGCCGCCTCCCGCTCCCGCGCAGCGGCACACGGAAGTGCAAGGGGGCGGGGCGGCGCGACCTCACCCAGGTGCCGGCCCCAGTCTCGGCCCGCCCCCGCCCTGGGCCCGCCCCTCCGAGGCCCCGCCTACGCCGGCCACCCCCGGGGGTCCAGCAGCTCGGCTTCCCCAGGCCCGCCCCTCAGTGTCTGGGCCTCTCCGCCGGCCCGAGCACCCCTCGCCCCACTTAGGGCACGAACGGGCCCTCAGAAGGGGCCTCATTTTACTGAGGGCGCGGAGGCCCCGGGGGCCCTTTCCCCACCCTACGCCCCGCACACGGAGCCCGGGAGGCGACGGCGGGGGTTCCCCAGTTCCCAGCGCTGGCGCCCGGGACTCCCTGCCCGCCAGCTGGCCCTCCTCGCCGGGCCTTCGCTCTTTCTCTTCCTGTTGGCTGGAGTGCGGACGCAGCCGGGCTCGGTGCCCGCCGCCAGGCCGGCTAGTCCCGGCTCTGTGCCCGGAGACGAATGGGAAGACTCCAGGGCGGGAGGCTCTAGTCGGTCCACGGGTGCTGGTCAAGCGATTCTAAGAGCGACTCCTACCCTGATCCATGAATATTCCTCCCCCCTGCCCCTGCTTTTCAGAGTTCCCCATCGCCTCTGGGAGGCTCCTGAGCTTCCTTTCTAGACTTAGAACTTGATTATCTGGCATAACTCATTCATTCATTCACTGAGTACCCTCTGGGCTTCAAGTCTGGAGAGAGAGAAAGGCCCAGGGAATCCATTCCTTTGCCCCAAGTATCAGAAAACCATTCCATAACGATTCCATACTCCAAAGAAATGTCAGTTTCCAGAGGAAAAGAAGAGGGTTCCAGTTCCAGACCTATCCTCCTGGGGGACCACCTAGAGGTCATGCGGACAGTCTGGACAGCTCTTTCCAGCTGAGGCATAAGGGATGAAAATGGGAGACAATCCCCGAGGAGGCCTGAGCTGATCAAGGGGCCCATGGCCAAAACAGGCCATGGCCAGGACATTAGTCTTCTCAAGGAGCGAGTGCTGGCAGCTATTAGAATGGAATGGGCTTGTGGAGGAAATGGATGGGATATAGTGGCTGAGGAGAAGAGAAGGGCTGGATAGGGCCAGAAGAGCTGCCATGTTGCTCAGGTGGGAGGACCCTAGGTTGGGGAAGATGGGTGGGAAGAAGGGTCCAGACCTTCTGGGTTACAGGGCTGTGGGGATGGCGGGGGAGGGGTTGTCTAATGACACCTCCAGGGATGCAGAGCCCTGGCCAAGATGGGAATCTGAAACTGTGTGTGTGTGTGTGGCAGGGGTGTGTCTGAGCTGGAAAGAAGAATACTATTGATACAATGATTTTTCCCACACATGGTGGGATGGGGATGCGTGCTACCCTACATTCCACAAAGAAGACCTAGTTTGAAAACTGCTTAATGTCTAAGTTCCCAACTCTGATGCCTGTCCCTTACCCCACTGGGGTTGGCTCTGTCCACCAAGATGGACCCTTCAGGTCACACTGGACCATCATTTAGGGAAGAAATCTTATGCCTTACTGCCTACAACCAATTTTTTGTACACACTGTTCCCTGGGCCTAAATGTCATTTCCCACCCACTCCCAAATCTCTACCTGTCTTGGTTGTGTCCATTCAAATGCTACTCCTCCCTGATGTCCAGCTGTGAATCCATGGGACTTCCTTGAGCTAAAGGACTCTATTCATTAGTGTGTTCTGTGTCCTAGTCCCCACCCCCACCCCATGGCTTAGTTGGGCTTGAGCTGAAGAAAGCGTGAGCAAGATGAGTTTCAGGTGACTTTTGCTCACCTGGAATCAAGTTTCCTCTCTGGCTCCTCCCTCCAGGTCCACAGTGGCCAGCTGAGCCTCTCCCTCTTTGTCAACAATAGGCCCGGCTGGTGCCAGGGACCACTGGAAGGAGGGCAATGAGGGCCACCACTTGGAGATTACTAGGTCCAGCCACCAGGCCTTTGCTCCCACACCCTGAGGTTCACCTTGGAAAATGGAAAAGAAGAATAATGGCCATCACTGACAGAGCTGCCCCAGTGACAGGTCCTGTGCTGGGTACTGGATCTGGGCAACCTGATCAGACCTTAAGACCCTTCACAGTGAAGGCCACTATTAGTGCCACTTTTGGTGATGAGTAAACTGAGTCTCAAATCCACTTGCCCAAGAAGACACAGCTAGTAAATGGCAGAAGTGAGATTCAAACCGAGGTCTGCCAGGCTCCAAAGTCCATGTTTTACATCAGGGGTTCTCAGTCTCAGTGATGCTAACCTTTGGGTCAGATCATTCTTTGCTGTGGGGGCTGTTCTCTGCACTGGAGGATGTTTAGCAGCATCCCTGGCCTCTACCCACTAAAAATGTCTCCAAAAAAGGGAACCCTCCTACACTGTTGGTGGAAATGTAAATTGGTGCAGCCACTATGGAAAACAGTATGGAGGTTCCTCAAAAAAAAAAAAAAAAAAAGCTAAACTAAAAATGAAATAAAGTTGCTATATGACCAAGCAATCCCACTCCTGGGCATATACCCAGATAAAACTATAATGTGAAAAGACACACGCATCCCTATGTTCAGAGCAGTACTATTCAAAATAGCCAAGACATGGAAACAACCTGTCAGTCAACAGATGAAGGGACAAAGAAGATGTGGTACTTATGGAATATCATTGCTGCTTAGTTGCTAAGTCATGTCCAACTCTTTGGCGACCCCAAGGACTGTAGCCAGCCCAGCTCTTCTGTCCATGGGATTTCCCAGGCAAGAATACTGGAGTGGGTTACCATTTCCTTCTCCAGGGAAACTTCCCGACCCAGGGATCGAACCCACGTGTCTTGCACTGGCAGGCAGGTCCTTTACCACTGAGCCACCAGGGAAACCCACATATGGAGTACTACTCAGCCATAAAAAAAAAATGAAATAATACCACAGCAGCAACATGGAGATGGACCTAGAGATTATCACACTAAGTGAAGTGAGTCAGAAAGAGAAAAATAAATACCATATGATACCATTTACACAAGGAAATCTAAAATATGGCAAAAATGAACCTATCTACAAAAGAGAAACAGATTCACAGACATAGAGAACAGATTTGTGGTTGCTGAGGGGGAAGGGAGATGAGGGAAGGATGGATTGGGAGTTTGGGATTAGCAGGTGCAAAGTATTATATACAGGATGGATAAACAACAAGGTATATAGCACAGGGAACTATATTCAATGTCCTGTGATAAACCATGATGGAAAAGAATATGAAAAAGAATATACATACATACATGTGTATATATATATATTACATATATATAAACTGAGTCACTTCGCTGCACAGCAGAAATTAACACAACATTGTAAATCAACTATCCTTCAATAAAATAACATAAAAAAAATGTCTCCAGATACAGTCAAATGACCCCTAGGGGGCAAAACCACCCTTTGTTGAGAACCACTACTTTAGAGCAGGGTTAGCGTTATAGGAACAAGGATTTATAAAGTAGACATCAGGAAGCACTTTCCTTGCCCTCAGGATTATGCAGACTCAGGAACTCAGGGGCTGCAAGCATACACTGGCCTCAGCCAACCTTTCTCCCCTGGAGATGCCAAGGGAAGGCAAGATGTCCTCAGAGAAGGTGGAGGGGCTAAGGCTGTGCAGGTCACACTGTGGTCAAAGCAGAGACGGGATGCAGGTGGGCTCCCATCTAGAGACAGGCGCTGGGATCTAGGACACAGGGAATCCAGGCCAAGCTGGGCTGGAGTGGCTCTGCATGTTGGAGTTGCCCTCTGGTGCCACACTGGATGTGCAAGGGCACGGTCCAGATGATCTTGCTTTTATGCCCCCACAACTGAATGGTACTGACCTTAGTAGGACCTGCTGAGGCTTGGGAGCAAGCCTGGGCTGTGTCACATGCTAACTGTATGACTCTGAGCAGGTGACCACACCTCTCTGATCCTAAGTTCTCACCTGTGAAATGGGCTGATGACAAACCACTACTTTGGAGGCTAAGTGTTGTGTGAGATGATGTGCGTGGAGCCTCAGCCAGGGTGGACACCTGGTGAGGCTCAGCTCACCTTGGCCATGGCACAGGTAAGGTCAATTTGCCAAGTCACAGGCTGTCAGCCTTGGAAGAGTCCTCGATAGCCTGTCATGACATGGGGCATAAATCCCTAAGCTTGGCTGGGTCCACAGCAGCCACCCAGAAGTGGTACTTTCCCTTCTTCCCTCTCCAGGTTTGCAGCCAAGGAAACGGGCCCATCAGAGGCAGCACTGAGCAGCCAGCCACCAGACTCCCACCCCCAGCATCCACTCTGTCCCCATAAAGGCTCCCGGAGGGTCAGACCAGAGGAGGGGCAGCCTGACCCCTGCAACCACTACGCCACAGAGGCCACGAACCCTGGAGGCCCGCAGACCCCTCCACAGGAAGTCCAGGACTCAACCAAGCAACGTGGAAAGGACCTGGACATCCCTCAATCTCTGGGGGCGGACTGTCCACCTGAGCCGGCAGGAAGGGGTCCCTCACTTGAGCCCTGCCAAGAGTTGGTCCTTGATTTAGCCTGTTACTGCTTCTCTATCACCATCCCTCTCCCTGAGGCTTTGGCTGCCAGCACCACCCCCATCACACCCAGAGCACTAGGCTGGCCAAGGGAGAGTGGGGCTCATGTTTCAGGGTTAAAAAGGCCAGGCTAGCAGAGATGGTGCTCCTCCGCAACTCCTAGGGATGGCAGAACCTGGATGGATCCTGCTGGGTCTAGCGCAAGCGAGAAGGGCACTTGGAACATAGTCCAACATGTAGCAGTGCCTCAGGTCACTGAAATGATCGTGGGCCTGGATTTCTGCCTCAGACACTGGGTAGTAAGGGCAGAGGCTTTGAGGGTAGTACCAAACGGCAGGAAGGGCCAGATTAGGGGCCTGGAGAGGCCAAGTTTACACCCTATGTCTTAACTGTGCCTCAGCTTTCTCAACTGTGGAATGGGCACGATAACAGTAATACTGGCCTGGTAGGTGACTGAGAAGATGGACAAGATCAAGCTTGTGGGGTACTCTGGGAGCAGAGCTCAATCCATACTGGTGTTAACTGGGAAAGAGTTAGTGAGGCCAGCTAATGGTTCACAGCTCCTGTCCTCAATACATCAGTGTTTGGGTGGAACTTCAGAAATACTTGGAGTAGACAAGGGGAAGGTGCTTTCTGGGAGTTCAGGGCACAGAGCTTTCCTAGGGTTCTTACAGGGTAAGGAGCCCCTGGACTACCCCGGTCCTGCTCTGACCACCGCACAACCCCTGCTCTTCCGGGTCTGCTCTTCCGCCTCCTCTACCCCTCTGCCCACCAAAGGGGCATGGGTGGGTGTTGTTGTCAGGGGCAGTCACAAAGTAATAGATATTCCCTGGCAAGGAGACCCAGAGGAACTCCCAGTTTCCAGCACCACCCCTACCTCTCACCCGCACACAGCAGTACCCCCGGCTGCTAAGATCTGCCAGGTCTCACTGTAGGCTCTGACACTTGAGGAGTCGGGGGTGGTAGGGGGCTCCGTCACCCACAGGGCGTGAAGGGCCGCGGGCTCCATCAGCTCCCTGGCTTGCTCACCTGCCTCAGTCTCCCTCCGCAGCGGGCAGCTCACCAAGCCCGGTTTGGCGGTTGGGAAACAGGGACCGCGGGTAGGAGCGGCCCTAAGCTGACAAGGTGCAGAGCGACCACCAGGCACACCCCGACCCCACCCCAACAGTTTCGCCCGCAGCAGCGGCCGCGGTGCACACGCCCCCGCAGATGTGTCTACCGCGCACCGGGCCCCGCCCCGCCGGGCCCCCAGGAGGCCTTTCTCAGCCGCGGGCAGAGGTGTCCGCCCCGTCACATGACTCAGGCCCGGCTATAAGAGACCCGGCTCTATTCCCGGATCGGGCCGGCGCCTGGAGGCTGGAGTGGCGCCGCCTTCTGGGCCGCGGCGGCGCCCTCTCGCCCTTAGCTGCTGGCGCGGTCCCGGAGTCAGAGGCTCGGGCACGCCCATTTCATGGATGGCGTAACCGAGAGCCTGGGCGAGAGTGTTGTCCAAGGCACCTGAACCAGCGCCCTGGCTGGGAGGACAGAGGGCTGGATGGGGGATGCCAAACAGGGACGGAGAGTCACAGAAACCTAGAAGAGAAATGAATGACACACATTGGCTGTTCTGATGAAAAATAGAGCACGTCAAGGAAAACAAAGACAAGTTTACAGAGATAAGTAGAAATCTGTCGTTATTGCACTGATAATTTCATCTCCTCAGACAGACCTACAGTCCACACTGTCATTGCATCTTAAAAATTGTCTTACTGGAAAGCACAATCAGGGCAGGCTTCCTGGAGAAGGTGGCTGTGTGGTGGTGGCAGAGCAGTCTGGGGCTCAAGACCCCTTGTTCATTTTACCTTGGTACCAGGATGAGGGATCCCAGGCTCCTGACCAAGCTTCACCCAGGGATTGCCAACAACGCTTGGCAAGGCTGTAAGCAGGGGCAATGAGCAGTGCCTGGAGAGAAGTGGTTAGGCCAGTTGGACCAGCAGAGCCTGAGCAAGGTGCCTGCACAGCCAGCACCTTCCATTCTGACTCCTCCAGGAATCTGAGAGGCACTGAGGCGCCAGGACAGCCCTGCCAACTCACTGCCCCGACCCCCCCCCCCCACTCCTCCTCAAGGCCACTGCTCAGGTTGTGCTTTGCTCTTAAAATGCCATTCCATTAAGCTCTTAACCATCTAACAAGACCCCATGCAAAAGGTCCTCCTCTAGATTCCTGTCTCTAACTGAGGAGGGCCTCTGCTTCCTATGAGCTCTGCCCTCACCTCCATCCCACTACTGGCACGGTCCAGGGTCTTTCCTGGGGCACTGACCACATGTACAGAGGCTCCACAGTAGGAAGAACTCACATGCTGCTTCCACACTAACTGGCTGTATGACCTTGAGCAAGTGTCAGCCATCTCTGAGCCTCAGTTTCCTCATTTGTAAAATCCGGAGCCCATGAGGCTGCTCTGAGGATGGATTGAAATGTTGGTTGCAGAGGGTCTAGACCTGTGCCCAGCACTGGACCCAGACAGCTGAGCTGTTCACGTCTGTCTCCCTAGGCTCTGAGCTCCCTAGGCACACATATGCATCCTTGTCAATGTCCAGCAGCCTGCAGTGGAAAGAGACAGGTTGGCAAGGAGGAGCTTCCCCAGGGAGCTAAGTCTCACCTTTAGGCTACTTGCCCACCCTACCACTTTCACATGCCTTGGCCTTGCCTCTGCCTGTAGCCTTCTGTAGGCACAGGCTGAGGCCATCTTGGCCACAGTGGCTAGGCAGGTGGCCAGGCTATTAGGCAGGCCTTGGACAGCAGGATGGTGAGCCATTGGGGCTAGAAACACAGCCGGGTCCCAGGCCAGCCCCTCAGGGTCTGTGGGCACCAGGCGGTCATCCCGTGGCAATAGAAGGAGGAGTTCCAAAAGAAGGCTGAAATTTCCGGATGGGGGTGACATTTGGGTCAAAGGCTGGGATACATAATTTAAACCCTCAGGTTCAGACCATGTGGGACCCTTTACACCCTCACTCTAGACAGGAAGACGGGGACATGAAGACTCAGGCTAGCTGTATGCAGGTGCACCAAGTTGCCCCAGGTGGGCACTGGAACGGGGGCCTCGGATCACAGGGAGATCTGAGGACCCTGCTTGGGAGCCTTGCAAAGAAGATGAACTAGACTTTCAACTTCAGGAGGAAGATCTGGTGGCTTCAGACGCAGGGGCGTCTGGTAGTTAAACCTGGGCCACAGGTTTCTGGGTTCCCCTCCGAGCTCAGCCTTCTCTGCTTGTGTTACAGCTGGGCAGGTGGCTCAGCGTCTCTGAAACATGATGAGGATGTTAAGAGCTCCAGCTCTCAGTGGCCGTGAGGGTTAACTGACCCAGTGAGGGTAAGGAGGAGGCCACAGGCTTCCCTGTCCCATCTCTCCCCACTCCTCAGGTCCACAGGAGGACCTGCTGGGAGTGTGGACAGGTTCCCACAGTCCTACCGTTCTGTCCTGATACTTTCCTCTCTTTATCCCTTGGCCAGGAGCCTCACTCAGGCACCATGGCGAGTCCCCTGATTGCTGTCTAATTGCCTCCACCTAGATAGACTAACCCACTCCAGTACTCTTGCCTGGAAAATCCCATGGATGGAGGAGCCTGGTAGGCCGCAGTCCATGGGGTCGCTAAGAGTCGGACACAACTGAGCGACTTCACTTTCACTTTTCACTTTCATGCATTGGAGGAGGAAATGGCAACCCACTCCAGTGTTCTTGCCTGGAGAATCCCAGGGACGGGGGAGCCTGGTGGGCTGCCGTCTATGGGGTCGCACAGAGTCGGACATGACTGAAGCGACTTAGCAGCAGCAGCAGCAGATAGACTAAGCATTCTGAGCCCATCCCACAGATGAGAAAACTGAGGCTCTGGGGCATCCCTGGCCAAGGCCACACAAGGCCAGGGTTGTTGGAAGAGACGGAGGCAGCAGTCCAAGGCCTTGCCTGTCCATATGTCCTATGAAAAGATTCCTGCCCCTTCCCTAGACAAAGGCTGGATGCTGTGGTGGGAGACAGCTCTGCTGCCCTCCAGTTGGTTCTGAGAGGGGCAGATTCAGGACAGTTTCTCACGAAACTGGAACAAGGGCAGCTGTTTTGTCTGGCCTGGCTGAGCCCAGATGGCAACCGGGACTTTGGCCAGTATTCCCACCAGAGGAAGGGATGGAGTTCAGCATGATTTGGGGGGCTGGGCACCTGTTTTTCTCTGCCTGGCCCAGATGCCAGATGTGAGAGGCCACATTCTTGGGTGACTGCCCTTCAGGGTTCCCTCTTCCCTTCCATGTGCCTGTGGGGTTCCAGTCCACGGTGCAGCCCAGGCCCCTGAGCCTGAGCCTCCTGAAAAGGGCCTATCCTTATAGATGGTTTTAGAAGGCAGTGGCTGAGCTCAGGAGGCCTAAGTCTGAGACCAGGAGTCTCCTGGCCACTGGGGGCTGGTTTCTTGCAGTGTGACCTTGGGCAAGTCATCTCCCCTCTCTGGTTTCATCTTCCTTATCTCTCATTGGGGTTGTTAATACCCCTCAGAGGCTCAGGGAATGTAGACAGAGGAGGTCTAGCACAGGGCTTAGGTCAGAGTGAGCTCCCAATAGATTACTACTATTTTTGTTATATGATTTAATATTAACAGGATGTGTTTAGGGATGGGAGGGGAAGCTTACACGGCCTGAAGTCCTCTGCATAAAACCTAAGGCTCTGGGACTTCCCTGGTGGTCCAGTGGCTAAGAGTCTGCACTTCCAATGCAGGGGGCCCAGGTTCAATCCCTGGTCAGGGAACTAGATCCCATATGCCACAACTAAAAGTTCCCACATGCCACAACTAAGACCCAGTGCAGCCAAATAAATAAATTAAAATGAAAGTGTTAGTTGCTGAGTCATGTCCAACTCTCTGTGACCCCATGGACTGTAGCCTGCCAGGCTTCTCTGTCCACAGAATTCTCCAGGCAAGTATGCTGGAGTGGGTTGCCGTTTCCTACTCCAGGGGATCTTCCCAACCCAGGGATCAAGCCCGAGTCTCCCACACTGTGGGCAGATTCTTTACCATCTTAAACAAGTAAATATATATATAATATATATGTAAAACCTAAGGCTCTTAGAAGCTTAATACAACCATCTCATCTAACTCCCCTTTAACTTCCCATCGTATAGATGGGAGACTAAGGTCCCAAGAGGCCAAGTAACTTGCCTAGGTAACCAGCACAGACTCCAACAGAGCCCAGCATAGAACCTAATTCATTCATTCCCTCCAGCAATCGTTTAGCAAGCACCTACTGTGTGGATGTGACAGTTGGACTGTGAAGAAGGCTGAGCGCCGAAGAATTGATGCTTTTGAACTGTGGTGTTGGAGAAAACTCTTGAGAGTCCCTTGGACTGCAAGGAGATCCAACCAGTCCATTCTGAAGGAGATCAGCCCTGGGATTTCTTTGGAAGGAATGATGTTAAAGCTGAAACTCCAGTACTTTGGCCACCTCATGCAAAGAGTTGACTCATTGGAAAAGACTCTGATGCTGGGAGGGATTGGGGGCAGGAGGAGAAGGGACGACAGAGGATGAGATGGCTGGATGGCATCACTGACTCGATGGACGTGAGTCTGAGTGAACTCCGGGAGTTGGTGATGGATAGGGAGGCCTGGCGTGCTGCGATTCATGGGGTCGCAAAGAGTCAGACACGACTGAGCAACTGATCTGATCTGATCTGTGTGCCTGAGCCTGTACTAGAGCTGAGGAAGTGAGGATGGCTCCACCGGAGAGTGCCCCTGGTGTGGGCCAGAAAGGACAAGGAGGAATTCCTTCTCAGACAGTGGTGAGGAAGCAGAAGAGGCACTCACAGCTGGAGCAAAGACAATGTCCAAGACCAATCCTAGGAGCATCAAGGTGAGCCTGGAAGGCTGGAGCATGGGGTGCACAGGGGACCCTAGGGGTCAGTGGGGGATTCACATTCTCAGGGGTCTTGGATGCCATGCAAGGGCTGGACCTGCATTTGGGCCCTGTGCTGAAGATAATGGGAAATGAAGATTTGGGAAAGGCACTTTCCGGACAGAAACTGGAGGTAAGAAGATTGGGAAGACAGGCATTCTAGGTACAGAAAAGGGCAGGGATCTGGAGGCAGGCCTGGCTCCAGTAAGCACCTTTAAATGAGTGAGTAAGTGCAGCATGGCCTTTATCACTCATGCTGCCCTGTGGGTCCAAAACAGTGAGGATCAGAGTACCCTGCCACGTCCTGCTGATGGCACCTGTAGGGCAGGGGTGGAGACACAGAGCTGATACAGAGCCCTCTACCCACCCCATATGCCCCTCCCCCACTGCTGCAGGCTGATGACAGCCTACTCCCTGAGCACAAGGTTTGCCCACATGAAAGGGCACACAGGTGTGGGTCCAGGGAGACTTCTCTGATCTTTGCCCTTCTGACCTTTGCTGTGTGAGCTTGGAGGTACAGCCCTGAGTGATGAGTTTCTGGGACTCTGAGCAACAGACTCAGGGGTGAGAGTGTGGGTGTGTGTATGGGGTTCCTGCACCACCTCAAACACCCTTCCTTTCTTTCACTATTTGTTTTGGAACCTTTGCCTATGGGTCTCTGGGATCCCTGGTGTCATGGTTCTGGCATGTGACCCTCTTGGTGCCTGTAGGGTTGGGCTTGTATGTCTTTGTTCTTTCCCTAGCTGTAGGGCCACATTCCCTTGAGCCCATGTCCTCTCCTCCTGACCCCTCCTCATGCCTCCACACACATGACTGCCACCCCATGAGGGTCAGGCACACTGTAGGTGCTTAGTGAAGGCTGGCTTTCCCGGGGTGGCACCCCAAGCCCAAGCAGTGCTCAGCAGCGTCTGTTCACCGCATCTGTTGGCTTCCTTTGGGTCTCCACAGGGCAATGGGGCCGGGGCGGGAGCCCCTTCCCCAAGGAAATCAGGGTGGCTGGGGTTGGCCTGAGCCTCTGGGGCTTCTTGTCCTGTACCCCAGCCTTGGAAGCCCCTCTGTGGATCCAGGGACACCCCAGCCCTGTCCTGGGGAGAAAGATACACTAGGTGGGGATGTGCCCAGAAGAATCAGGAGTAGCAACACATGATGCAGCAGCTCAGGGTAGACCCACCTCTGCTGATGCCCGAGAGTACCCGTAGCATTCAGATGCAGGATCCTCTCTGCAACCCCAAGGCTGACTCCTGGAGTCTCTACCTCTTGCTGCTGTAAGATGAGGAAGTTTGGGGTGGGAAGTCACCATTACTTCCTCCCTCATCACCCTGCAATTGCTGACATGGTTGATTAGACAAGGAGGTGTGAGAGGCCTGGAGCGTGGGAGAGCCAGAGGGTGCAAGTGCACACGGCGGTGAGTGGAAGGTCAGGCTCCAGCCAAGCAAGGGTGCGCGACCTCCAGAGACGGCTCAGGCTCAGGCTCCAGATTTGCCCTTGAGGCACCATCATTCCCAGCCACCGCTGCAACGGCCAGCAACTGTCCTCGTAAAACCAAGGCCTGGGTGTCTGAAGGGAGGAGGGAAAGGGGATAGTGACTAGGAGGACAAGGATGGAGAATGTACTTTGGGTCCTTAGCATCCTTCACATTCTGGCTTAACACTGTGTCCAGGAGGCCCTGGAGAGCTCCCCATCAATTCTCCTGGCTCCCCAGAGTAGTCTTTGCCTCCGGGGCTGGGCAGAGGTGGATCTCTAGAGACTGTGGGGATCCTGAACTCTTGGAGCCTGCACTCAGAGGTCAGCCTCCTTGGAAGGGTCTCCTCCCCAAAGAACTCAATCTTCATCTGTGTCTAATAGTGGCCAGCAGGTGTGGGGCTGCCCAAGGTCACTGAATGGGCAGCAACATAAAACTTGACAATGGTTTCCCCCGCCCAGTGCCACAGAGCTCTGCTGGAAGGTAATTATAGATGGGATTATAGCCTGGGATGGCTAACTCTTTCCACAGCCCAGAGCTCAGCGGACCCAGAGGCCTCGGGGCTGCACAAAACCTCTGCCTGGCCCATCAGACTCTGCCCCAGGCCTTCAGGTTCAGGGCATCCCAAGTCCCCAGCCCTCCACCAGCCTTGATGCCTACCAATCTTAGAAGAGGTCCCCCAGGAGTCCAGGTGGAATCAGGACTCTGCAGAGGATGTGGTAAACATCAACTTGGTCTCCGATTAGAATCATAACAGGAACAATAATTCCAACCCTCACATATCAAGTATTCACTACCTACCAGGCCCTGAACTAACCCTTGATATTTATTAACTCACAGTCTTTCCACAAAGCCTTTACAATGTGGAGACCATCGTTAGCCCCGTTTTACAGGAGAGGAAACTGAGGCCCACAGAGGCAAAATGACATGCCGATTCTCACACAGCTAGGATGCGGCCAGACTGAGCCTCACATCCCAGACTATTCTGAATTCCAGGCCAGAGCTCATAGGCACTAGGCCAGGGTACCCCTAAAGTCACAGGAGCAGTTGGGGCCAGGGGAGCAGTTGGTAACTGGTCTGGGTGAAGTCAGATGAGTAATGGGTGTGGAGGTGTTGGCTGCTAACAGGGCGAGGACACAACACCCCTTCTGGAGGCTTGTTCCCCAGCAGTGAAGGCTTGTGCAGACCTTCCTGTGTGGCCTCACAGGGTGGATGTCCAAGGGGTAATGAGAAGCTGAGGGAACCAGGGTAGGCA
Organism: Bos indicus x Bos taurus; assembly: GCF_003369695.1. Lineage (NCBI taxonomy): Eukaryota > Metazoa > Chordata > Mammalia > Artiodactyla > Bovidae > Bos > Bos indicus x Bos taurus. Next base: position 12,999,285 of record NC_040097.1, on the reverse strand, counting down.
CACACAGGCTGCCCCACCATCGGCTCTCTGGAGCTTGTCCCTTCCCCAGAAACCTGCCCAGGTTCTCCCATCCCAAAGGGAGCATCCTGCCTGGCCCCACCTGCTCTGGCTCCACCAACATTCTTTCCCCACAACTTGGGAAGCTATGTGAGGGAGGGGCTCATGCAGGAGTTGCATCTGGTACCCTTCTGTGCCCCTTGCATTGCCCCAGGCCCAATGGGGATGCCCGAGTCTGCCAGACTTCATAGAAGGCTTGGGCCCCACCTCCTGCAGCACAAAGAGCCACCCCCTGGGTCCTTGCCAAGATTTATCTCTGGAATTTGCCTCTGAAAACTCTTGGTTCTTGCTGACTGGTGAGGGCAGAGCTGTGCCTGGGTTCAGGATCTCAGTCCATACTGCCCAGAAGTTCTCCTGCACATCTAACTTCTCACTTCCTGTCTGTCATTCTTTTCTATTCTCTTCTCCTTGTTCCCTTCCTGGTTCTTGCAAATGAAGAGTCCCTGGGTTCGTATCTCCATCTCCACAATTAACTAAAGTAGAAATGACTTCTGTCCTGACCTTAGTAGTCAACAGTGAACCACGGGACTTCCCTGGTGATCCAGTGGTTAAGACTGCCTTTCAAGGCAGGAGGTGTGGGTTCGATCCCTGGTCAGAGACTTAAGATCCCACATGCCTTGGGGCCAAAAAAAAATTTCGAAACAATAAAGGCTTTAAAAATGGTCCACATAAAAAAAAAAAAAAAACCTTAAAAAAAACAGTGAAACTTCAGAACTTTATCAGGTTCCTACTCTGTGCTGAGAGTGGAGGAGAGGTGAAAGGAGGGGCTGACAAATTGTGACATGGGCTACTGTGTCCCCCTCTGTACTGGTGGCCGATATTACTAATTGATCACAGCATTTCTGAGCCTGGAGGGATACAGCTCAGAATCCTCAACACAGCTGTAGGGAGCCCTTGGCAACCAGCTGGAATCGACACATCAGTTGAAACCCATTTACCCTCCTTCCTTTCTGCAGCCCACCTCCTGCCAAGGATTGAGGCCAGGGTCAGGCCAGGGCTTCTTGTGCAAAGCTGTCCTTGTCCTGTCCCACCTCTCACAGTCTGTGCCCTGATTTCCTTGTCCTCGTTCTCAGCACCTGACACGGGCTGGGGAGAGGGCAGACAGGATCATCTGTCTTTGCAGCTCAGCTTCCTCTGAGGCTGTGATGGCCTGGTTAGGGACTTGGCCCCGAATTGGTGCAGTTCCTTTGGACGGAAGGCATGTGGGCCACTGAGTGTAAGTACCTTCCAAAGCCACCTCCATCAGGGCCCCAAGACCCTCCCCAGAAACACATCTTTTCAGAGATGCTCTGGAGTCCAGAGAGTCCCCTGGCCTGGTCTCCTGCTCCCGAGGTGCTCACTGTGCATTCCTTCCCAGGTCGAGGGCAAGATCCTGACTGCTGCCTTGCCTTTTGTAGCCGTTCACACACATGGATTAACGTCTACTGGATGCCAGAGCCTATGGCAGGGGTCAAGGCCCTCCCAGCAGAAATACGTCCCAGATTCAAGGAGCTTGAGGTCTGCACAAGAAAGAGATGTGTTCCCAGGTAGAAAGTTGAGAAAGCCTTAGCCTCAGGGCCAGACAGGTGGGAAGTCAATCCCAGCACTGCCACTGGGCCTCGGTTTTCTCCTGTGTAAAATAAGGATGATTGTAATAAGAAACTCAATAACCCCAATAAGACTTCACAGACTTATTTAAAGATTAAACAAGATAATTTATGTTATTCTTCAACACTGTTTATTGAGCACCTACTATATGCCATGCTTTGCCTTTAGCTCCAGGGAAACGATTGCTCTCTTGGAGCTGAGAATCAGAAGGAGATCAGGCAAGTCACTAGGAAATGACCACCTCCAGGAAGCAGAGCTCACATGGGGGAAGCTTAGGTACTATGAGAGCCAGGAGAATACCTGACTCCACCTAGGAAATCAAAGAAGGCTTCCTGGAGGAGGTGACTCTTGAAGGAGGAGGATGAATTAGCCAGACTTAAGGAGAAAGGTGTTCGAGGCAGAGGGAGCAGCCTGAGCAAAAGTTTAGCAGTGAAGATGGTGCATATGAAAGGGCTCAGCACTGGGCCTCAGCATTTGTTTAAAAAGTGCAAGGCAGGAGAGGGGGCCCAGACAGACTGACCTGGGTGCTGGATGTGGGGCAGATGAACTAGGTCGGGTGCATCTAGGGAGCTGCATTATTTACCGTCCCATCTATAAAATATTTACACGGGCTTCCTGATGATTTACGGTGTTTGTTTTCCTGCCTCTGGGCTCCTGGCAGGTAAACCACGTGCCCTGCAGCTCACCCTTGGGAGGAGTTCCAGGGCACCTGCATCAAGCATCTAACTGGGCCAGGAGGAGGGCTCTGTCCAGCAGGCCAGGCCATTCAGCAGCTCCGAGCTCTTCTAATGAGATGTGAACCCCACAGACCTCAAGTCCACGCCCCAGAATCCCCGAGGCAGAGCTGGGAATCCAGGTAGCAAAGGTCTGGGCTGTGGGGAGGGGCAGACCCAGACAGACGGTGGCCCAGAGCTCCCTGGCTATGTGCCAGACCACGCTCACCTTGTCTTCTCCCCTGTAAGAGGGGGTTCATGGTGGTGCCGTGTTTGGAGGAGTAGATTGAGGTCACATAGCACAGGGTGTTAGCTCAGGGACAGGAAGCTTGCAACTCTTACATGTTTCTTTAAATGTCTGCCAAGTGTAATATTAGGACAACCTGTCACCTGGAGCACACGTAAGAGAAGAGCACAGCTCTTATAAAGTGATTCAAACGTGTTTTATGTGGGAAGCAGGCACCTTTTAACTTGTTGGGGTTGAGAGCCAAGAGCCTGCAGAAACCTTAGACGGGCCTGACCTCAGCCTCCAACGGAAGGTGACTTGCTGTCCTCTCGGCTCGGCACCTCTCTCAGAATCCTTCTAAAAATCTTATCATATCTCTTGAACTGGCCCACTTTCCTGTCCATTTCTGGAAAGGAAAAAAAAGGAGAAGCTCCAGATAGAGGGAGGGAGGTGGGGCAGAAGGCTTGAGGGGAACCCGGCCCAGGCTGGGTGGTGCCTTCTCCTGCTCTGAGAGGGAACAGCCCTCAGCCAGCGAAAGTGGAGCTGGGGTGGGAGGTCTAGCCCCATAGCTGATGGGCTGGCAGGCTTGTGAAGACTGGACCACAAGGAGAAGAGGGCACTGGGCTGGGTGACTCCAACCTGAGACAGCAGGATGGACAAGACATCAGATGGGCAGGTACTGTGAGGTCAGCAGATTCCTGAAAGCAGCTTCTGGAGAACTGTGGTGTGGACGTGGATGAGAAATCAGCCCACATACTCAGGGTCTTCTTCCAGGGCCTGCCTGGACCAACTACCAACCTCACCATTGAGCAGATGCCAAGCTAAGGCTAGAGAGAGTAGGGATTAGCAGGCCATGCAGGATCAGAATGGGAGCAGAACCCAGGGGAATCCATGCCCTTGCTCTAAGAGTCACAGATCCATGGACTTTCAGAGAGCAAGTGTCCTCAGGAACTGTCAAATCTGACCCCTTGCTGCAGTAGATAGCAGAATGTGTCCATCCCGAGCCTGCGTGGATGCTAAGTCACTTCAGTTGTGTCCAACTCTGTGCGACCCCATGGACTGTAGCCCACCAGGCTCCTCTGTCCATGGGGTTCTCCAGGCAAGAACACTGGAGTGGGTTTTCATGTCTTCCTCCAGGGGATCTTCCCCATCCAGGGATCAAACTCGGGTCTCCTACGTCTCCTGCATTGGGAGGCGGGTTCTTTACCACTAGTGCCACCTGGGAAGCCCACCCCAAACCTACTTACTTCAGATCATTCCTCACCCTTACCCTGCTCTGATGCTTGTCTATGGCAAAGGGGTCAACCTCTTCGGGCTGCACTCCTTAAACTTCCGTGGCTTAGTTTACTCATGGAGGGCACAGGGAGAAAGGTGGAGGGAGAAAGGAAGAGAAATGCCTTAGGCAATGTTTCCAGCAGTGGCAGCCTCTCCTCTGTGACGTCCGATCCCTCTGAACAGGCTCTATGTGATTCTAGCTTCTTCTGGATACCCAAGTATCAGTCAGTCACACTTTAGTGAGAATCAGCTGATGAAGTTCCTTAAGTTCACTGCATTCCCAGATAGCCCTCCACAAAGCAGGGAGAGGCTGGCACAGAGTGAGGGTAAGGAAGGTAGATTCCCCCAAGGGAGAAGGGGCTGAGGACGCACAGGATGGATGCCCCAGGCAAGCCCTCTGATCCCAGACAAGTGGCCTTACCTCTCTGGACTTCAGGCTCCAATAGGAAAAGAGAAGCCACTTTAGGTATTTCAAATAGAGGGAGTTGAATGTAGGGAGTCCATTACACAGGTGATGGAAAAGTGGAGGAGCTATCAGGGAAAGGAATGGCAACCCAGAGAGTAGCACCAGCAGGAATCCACCATGCTTACAGGCTAAAGGGACAAAGGAGGATCGAGTGGTGTGCACACGCCACCCCCGGAGATCCCCCACCTCCCAGAGCCAGCAGCCTGGTGGATTTTCCCCTCCTTGTTTCTCAACTCGGTGGTTCCAGCAGCAACTTCCCCACTGAGCACGTACTTCTGTCCTTTGGCTGCAGCTCTGGGGCACAGCTGTCTGGAAAAACCTTCAGTTTCCTTTACCCAGCTGGTCTGTGAATGCGAGAGGCTAGGCCTGTGCATTGCCCCAGAGTTCCCAGAGAGAGAGTCAGGGGCTGCTGCCCAAACCAGGGACTAGGGCAGAGAGAGCTGAGGACTGAGCCTCTCTGAGCAAGGCCCCAGAAACCGAGGAAGTTGAAATCTCTGCCCTAACTTCTTAACTCCAAACAGTACCGCTCCCTCAGGGTCTCGAAGCCAGTGCCAACCAAGTTGCCCACAGATCTTTACTGAGCACCTCCTGTGTGCCAGGTACCATTAAGTCACTTTGGTTTTACCTGACTCCAAACCTGCGAGGTGGGTATTATCACATAATCCCATTTTGCAGATGGGGAAATCAAGATTCTAAAGGGCTAAGTCACTTGCCCAGGCTCCCTACACTAAGATAGGGCTGTATCATTTTACATCTCTTCCCTCAGAGCCTTGAGGGATAGACATGGAGGACCCTTGGCATTACCATTTCAACATGGTGGCTTCAAGTGCTTGAGAGTGACCCCAGAGGTTGGGGATTTTCTGTAGCATTGCTGAGGCATGAATTTGAACCCTGCATAGGTAAGGCTGGTGGTGGGAGGGAGTTACTGACTTTGAAGCAGGCTAAGCATTTCACCAGCACCCTGTGTGAAAGCATGAGGGGCTATTAGGCTCTGGAGTCACGTTACCCACCCCACTCCACAGTTGCTTGACCGTCAGCCAGTCCCTTTACCTCCTCAGCTATAAGAGGAGATACATAATCCTGACCTAGAAGGGTTCTTTTGAAGACTACAATCACGTATGTAAAAGTTCCAGTGCTCTGGTGCCTCGTAGGGGCTCTTAGGACAGTGATGTTATCTTGGCTTTTGTAAATGGTAGCATAATTCAGGGTTCTGTGGTAAGTTGTGAGGTCCGAATTAGTAGGAGCTCCAAGGGCAGGCAGTGTGATCCTGGGGGGCAGGATGTTCAGAAAGGTCCACGTCGGTGAGATTCGTAGGGCAGGCAGACAGGAGGCACTGGGTTGTGTGTTCAGAGCCTCTAGTCTTTGGGGTCACAGAGGCCTGGATGCAAACGGCAGCTCTGCCCCTTCCTTGTGCGTGTTACTTCAACAGGGCCTCACTTTCCTTGTCTATAAACTAAATGAGACATTAATGCCCATTTCCTAAGGTGTGTTGAAGAGGTTAACTGCAGTAATACACCTGGTATGTGCCTGGCATGGGCGAAGTGCTTAGCAATCATCAGTAGTTAATATTATTTACAACATCACGGGTTATTATGACTTTCATGAAGGTTGGAACAGCATTTCAGGACATGAGTGGAGGTTCCTCCACAGCCCCAGCAGTGATTCCTGGGTCCCAGCCGCCTTGGGCCCACTTGCTTACCAGCTCTGGTCTTCTCTGAGGGAGATTTCTCTAGTCCCCACGGGGAGGAGGTTTTTCTCCATTACTTCTCATCAGAATTGGACTAGGGGAGCGGTGGAAGCCTTCTGGCCTATGGTACTTGTGACAGTTCCACCTGTCCCTAGAAGGTCACCAAGAAAAGAGGTCTGGAGGGACTTCTCTAGTGGTCCAGGGGCTAAGATGCCACACTCCCCATGCAGGGGGCCCAGGTTTGATCCCTGGTCAGGGAACTAGATACCGCGTGTTGCAATTAAGACCCGGCACAGGCAAATACATTGTGTATATATATATATATATATATTTTAAAAACTAAAGAAAATGGGTCTGGAGACCCAGCTGACAGGAACTGGCTCCCGTACCCTGGCGTCAGCTCAAATGTCACTCTGTAGAGCCCCTTCCTGTCACTCTGTTGAAGGAGGCCTCAGGATCACATCACCCTGCCTTCCTGACTTCAAGGCTCTGATCAGAATCTGGAATTATCTTATCAGCTGGGCTATAGGTTTACAGTCTACATTTCCACACTAGGAGGAAAGCTTCTTGAGGCAGAGTCCTGGTCTGTATCTTAGAGCCCAGTTTGGTGTGTAGCTCTCAACACGTCCTCAGTAAACATTTGCTGGATGAATGAATGGATGATGGCCGGGGAGGTAGAAGGCATGTCTTGGTGGGAAGTACAAGACCACCGGACAGAGGGGTGAAGGCTGAGTCCATAAGCCCAGCTCTGCCCCAACCAGCTGTGTGACCCTGGGCCTCAGTCTCCCCATATGGACCAGGAAGTCTTTGTGGGGAGGAGCTACAAGTCCCTTCAGTTTCCAACTTCCTGTGCTTCCATGAGGTCCCAGAAGCAGCAACTCTAGGAAGCCTCGTGGGCCCTCTGAGAAGCACGGCATCTCCATGATAAATGCAGCTGGTGTATTTTGAAATACATTCTTGATTTGATTGTGTCTGGGCTTTGAGTGACTAAGCACAGAGAATTCTCCCTTCCCTCAGGGCCACCACCATTAGTGAGTGACTCGGAGCACCTCCCCCATGAGCACATGCACACATGCACTCACTATCAAACCTGCTGTACACACTCACATACACTTGCTCATGTGTGCACACCATACGACACAAGTGAACACACACACGTACTCATACACATATTCTCACTCAGACACACACACATGTACACAGATGCTTACTCACACATGCACACATATGCACTGGCATAAACACATGCATGCAGTCACACACTTTCGCACTCCTATATGCTCACACTCATTTGCACACTCTCACATGCACTCACACTCACACGTAAACTCACAATCCTTATGTATTCAGTCACATGCTTGCACGTGCTCAGACTTCACCTTATATACAAAAGAACTCACAGACTCAGCCTGCATATACTCACACATACACTCACACACATTCATGCATATCCACTCTCATACTCACACATACTCACAATTACTATCACACATGCTCAGTCATACAAACATGCACACACTCACACACATGTACACACATCATTCAGTTGCACAAACCTAACCTCCACCCATCTGCAGCTTGCCTCTCCAGACCTGCCCAGGCCTGGCCCCATCTGATGGCTGCTAGCTGCTCTCTCTTTTCCTTCTTGGTTCTATTTATTTTTCTTAGCCACAGTGAGCATATTTGGAGAAGGATCTATTTTCACTCTATCTGGAAACATACTTCCCCTCGGCCATGAGCTTGTCAGATCAGTGAGAAGGTGCCTGGCTGCCGTGGCACAGGCTGAGGAGAAACCGGGATGGAGACCAAGAGCCCCGGAGGCCAGACAGCTTCCTAGGATAGTCTGGCCTTCCCTGCGGCTGAGGCCGCTGCCTCTGAAATTCTTTTTGCATAACCCTGAGCTCAGGATGGCTCCTCCCCATAGCGGCAGCTGTGGCTGGGAGTCTGGCCCACCTCTTTGCTCCTTTCATATGACATGAGGGTGGCCCTGACTCCTTATGACCTCTCTTTTCTAGGAAGGAGTCAAGCATTTGTAAATCATCTTGTCCCTCTCAGTTTTCAGATGACATGAGTTATATCTAGTGAACATTTCCTTTTCCCCAACCTGTGTAAACCCCTTTGCATACCTCATTTCATTTCAGCTTCATAAGGGACTCAAGAGACTATGCTGTTAGTTTCCCATTTCACAGATGAGAAAACTGAGGCTCAGTTTTCTGTCATGTGCTTTAGGCTTGTCAAGAGACATGCCTAAAGCACACAGCAGTCTGGGCTAGAGCAGGGTCCATTTATCTTCCTATTGTTTAGGCTCCAGAAGCCTCGCTGTCCCCAGCACTCTCCCTGAAGAGCTGCTTGGAGATGACCAGGGACTGTGTGGGAGCTCTGGCTGGGTGGTCATGGGTTTAAATTGGGACTCCCTGTGGGTACATACCCAGAGGGTGCCTCCTCTGTTGGTGACCTGGGTGGCTGCCATGCCCAGTCAGCTTCTGACTGCCAGGTATCAATCACACTGGTGTTGAGTGTGGCAGGGCAGCCAATGGGCAAGGCAGGCCCCTGGAAGGGTACATGGCACAGACAGAGCCTCCGAAACCCAAGGCCCTTCTCCAGCTTGTGCTTCCTTCCCTTCTGGATCAGAGTGCCTTCTATCACACACACGCTCCAGTGTGACAATCCTGGGAGGGGAGCAGGGTAAGCCTTCATGCCCCAAGCAGAGTCCATGGCTCTGTGTGCCCCTGCCCATCCCAGTAAGTCAGTACACCGTAGGTGCTCAGTAAATGTTAGCTAAAATAAAAAGAATTTTTAAATGGCAAAGGATTTCAAGAGACATGTCTCTCAAAAAAATATACAGATGGTCAACAAGCACATGAAAAGTTGCTCAACATCATAAGCCATTAGGGAAATGCAAGTCAAAGCCACAGTGACATATCACTTTACAACCCAAGAGGATGGCTGTGATCAAAAACATGGATAATCAAATGTATCGGTGAGGATGTGGAGAAATTAGAACCCTCATACACCGCCACTGGAAGTGTAAAATGCTACAGCCACCGTGAGAAACAGGTTCACCACAAGACCTCAGGTAACACGTGGTCACCACAAGACCACAGCAGTTCTGTTCCTAGGTACATAACCAACAGAACTGAAAGCGTACGTCCACACGACTGTCTGGATACCAACGTTTATAGCAGCATTACTCATAATAACCAAAGTGTGGAAACAACTCAAATGTCCATCAACTAACGAATAAACAAAATATGGCATACCCGTAAAAGGGAGTATTGTTCAGCCATAAAAAGGAATGAAAAATGATATCCGCCACAGCATGGATGACTCTACAAAACATTATTGCTAAGTGAAAGATTCTAGGTGCAAAATACCTCATTCTATATGATTCCATTTATAGGAAATGTCCAGAACAGGCAAATCCAAGGAGATACAAAGTAGATTGGTGGTTGCCAGGAGCTGAGGAGAAGAGGTAAAGAGGAATGTCTGCTAATGAATACAGGGTTTCGGGGTTTCTTTTGGGAGTGATGAGAATGTTCTGGAATGAGATAGTGGTGAAGGTTGGACAATGCCATCCAACCATGAAAATGCTAACACCCACTGAATTGTAAACCTTATTTTTTATTTTTTAATATTATGTTTTACTTTATTTCATTATTTCTTATTTTTTATTGAAATATAGTTCATTTACAATTAAATTGTACACTTTAAAAGGGGTGAATTTTACGGTATAGAATTATGAAAATAAGTTATATTTTAAAATACTCAAAAAGCCTAACCAAAAAAACCTCCAGATAATCTATGGTGGGGAGGATGGAGTTCCAAATGCTTTTCCAAGGTCACAGGGAGAAATGATGTCAGTGCTGTTGATGCAAATGCAATGAAAATGACACTCCTAGCTATTTGTTGAGCGTTCTCAGGCGATGTGCCTGGCAGTTTGGAAACATCTGCATTCATTCTCTCATGTAACTCTCATCATAATTCGTGGGGAAGTATTATTATCATCCCCATTTTACAGATGGGAAAACAGAGGCTCAGAGAAATGAACTGTCTTGCCTAAAAGACATGTGAATTTAGATCAGTCATCTCCAAATGGTTGAGAAAAATGATTCTATGTGACTTATTTTTTAAAACATTATTATTGTCTGTTTTGGTTTTTACATGGCACTTGCACCCTCAATGCAAGAAAAAAAGACAAGAATGCAAGTTGGTGCTACTGCCACCAACAGGCTGTCAGGGCCAAGAAGGGCCTGCCCTGGCTTCCAAGTCCATTCTGGTCCCCAGGCTCAATCCTTGCCTTTTTCAGGGACAGGTGCTGACAAGCAGCCTTCAAGAAACCGGGCTGGAAAAGCCTGAGGGTAACTCTCCATGCTGGGCTGTCGTTCCAGAGGGCAAGAAATACATCACTGCTCAGGATAAGGGCCTCCACTGGCTCTGGTCCAAATTCTTTGGGGTTTTGGATAAACAAAGACTGCCCCATTTCACCTCTGTGTGACCTTTCTACATGTGTAGCCCTGGGTCAGAAGACCCAGGTCCCAGGAATAGCCCCTTCCTACCTAGCCTGTGAGAAGCCCTGAGTGTCTGTGCCGGGTCCAGGCCAGGGGCAGGAGGGTGCCCGAGGCATTTCCTCCCTGGAGCTTTGTGAATTGCTAAGAAGCAGCTTGCATAAAATGATACAGCGGAGGCCTTTGAGGTCTGATAGTCTGAGCTCAATCGCAGCTCTCCTGCCTTTTGGCTGGGTAGCTATGAGAACATCACTTTACTTTTGTAAGCCTCAGTTTCTTCATCCATGTGTTGTTTGTTGCTGTTATATCTGGCTTTTTTGCGACTCCAAGAACTGTAGTCTCCCAGGCTCCTTTGTCCATGGGATTCTCCAGGCAGAAATACTGGAGTTGGTTGTCATTCGCTTCTCCAGGGGATCTTCCCAATCCAGGAAAGAACCCAAATCTCCTGCGTTGCAGGCAGATTCCTTACTCTCTGAGCCACCAGAGCAAGTCACTTTACTTTTCTAAGCCTCAGTTTCTTCATCTGTAAAATGGGATAATAACTCAGAAGATTACTAAATAACTGTTATAAACCCACCATGTAAGATTGTTGAGAAAATCAATTGAGGTGATGCACAAAAAGTGGAGTCCTGACTAAACAATATTAACCAATATTAATACAATATTATTAAACAATAATAACAATATTAACACTTAAGGGGACCGTAGACCCAGAATCAGAAAGTCCAAAGGCTGACTCCCTGAGGTGGCACGCGTCCATGTATACCTGCGTGCACGCACACATTTGTTTCCCCATATGTTCACTGGTTGTGTACAATACACGTGATCTAACACTCAAGCTTTCATATTTGTGCTCACACATAAACCCACAAGCACATGCGTATGCATGTGCGTGCACACAGACTTTGTCTGAGGGCAGACCCTGGCAAATACATCTGCACACATGTACAGATGCACACTCACCTCCTGTCATGCATGTGAACGCATGTGCCTGAATTTGTTTCATTCACAAATGCACGTTCACACCCACGAACTTGCTATTCTCAGTGCCACCAACTGTGCGCTGGTCACAGACCAGTGAGGAAGGACCTCACTGGGTCCCCCAGTGGGCTTGGCAATCTCCACCTCTGCATTCTCTGCCTGCTTGTCCCACTGTCTGACCATGCCTTCTTGCCCTTCAAGGTGCAGCTCAAAACAGGCTCCAGCAGGAAACCTTCCCTTATACCTTATGCCTCAGCATAGAGTGGTGGCACAGGAATAGACACTGAGTTGAAATGAAGCAGACTGATGAGCAGACATTGCAATTTATTCTCTTATCTCTGCACAAATCAAAGCCCACAGGAGCCAACAAAGCCAGGGTCCTGTGGCTGCTCACCCCCAGGCCCTGGGCAGACCCGGGGACCCAGGGGGTGCACTGTGCACCCTTCCTGGTACAAATCTTTCCCAAGCGGGGATGTCCCCAGTGGTCCAGTTGAGGGGTGCAGGTTTGATCCCCGGTCAGGGAAATAAAAAGATCTCGCGGACATTCAAGGTGGTCAAAAGATTTTAAAATTTAAGTAAATAAAAAAAAAGCCAAAAAAATATTTCCCCAAGGCCCTCACACAGGCCCTACCTCCAGTCCCTGCTGCCTTGACCACTGAACTGCACCCCAATCCTGAGAGCAAGACTCCTTGTGGGCTGGACGGGCCTGGGAGCAGATCTCAGGACTCAGTTTGCTTGCTTTCAGCAGACAGAATTTTCCAGCCCACCAAAGGAGGTAGATTTTCCAAGGTGCCTGGAGATCTGCTCTCAGGCTGTGCTTCCCAGAGCTTGGTTCACTGTATCAGAACCATCCAGGTTAATGCATATTCCTAGGCCCACCCTAGTCTTTTTGACTCAGAACTGCTGAAGTGAAGCCCCAAAACTCAGCACTCACAATAAACACTCTGGTTCAGTCCTGGTTAAGGGTCTGAGAGTCACACATCCCAGAGCAAATTCTGGCACCGCCATTTACTAGCCCTTAGGCAGGTCCTTAACCCTACTAAGCCTCAGCCTCCTGGTCTGTAAAATGGGGATAATAACAGTGTGTACCCTGTGGGGCTGCTGTGGGAGTAAAATGAGATCATGAAAGAGAAATGTGCAGCACAGTGCCTACCTGGGCTCAGCAAACATGGATTATTAGTAATACAACTGAATCCTCACGCCCAGGGACTTCTGAGAGAGGGACTGATTCTTGAGTTTCTTTTGCAGGGAGGGCCCTGGTGAAGATCCTCTGGGCAGCAGAACCCCTTGGCAGGGCAGGGCTAGTGGCTGGTATATGGGACCATGCCTTGCTGTCCTGCCTTCACGCAGCTGAGGTCCAGGGCTCCACTTGCTGTATCTTCTGTTCTGCTTCCCCACCCACCAGCCACCTCCCTCTCTGTTCTGATGCCCCAGGAGTCTAACTGGCTTGGCAACAGCCCTGGCACTCCCTCCAGCTTTGTAATAAAATAGCCAGCTCAGGTCAACTTTCCCTGGCAGGGAGGCTACCTGGCACAAAGAGCAAAAGGGAGGGGGGAAACCTGGGGAAAGCTCCTTCAATGACAGCTAATTACAGCCTAGTGTTCTTCCAGGGGTCAGTTGTCCCCCAAACCAAGGGACCCCCAGGAAAGGACTCTTCTTATCACCATTATCATTAATCATTTTGGACCTTGCCATGAGCTAATAAATCTCATCTACCCTTAAACATTTTTTTAACTGAATTAAAAAATTATTTTATATATGCATTCATTCAATCGGTATTGAAATGTCCACTGCACGCTGGGCACCAGAGCTCAATGTTGATCACCAAGAGTTGCGAACGTTTTCTTTAAAAGGCCATATAGTAAATATTTTCACTTTTTCAGGCCAAACTACTCTGCTACCGTAGTAGGACAGTAACTATAGACAACAAGTAAACAAATGGGTGGATGTGGTTGTGTTTCTATAAAACTTTATTTGTGGGGAAGGGCAAGATAGGGGTAGAGATTAAGAGGTACAAACTACTATGTATAAAATAAATGAGCTAGGACTTCACTGGTGATCCAGTGGGTAAGAATCTGCCTTGCAATGTTGGGGACATGAGTTCGATCCCTTGTTGGGGAACTGAGGTCCTACATCCTTTGGAGCAACTAAGCCTATGGGCTTGAGAGCCCATGTGCCACATGATGCAATGAAGGCCCTTTATGCTGCAACTAAGACCTGAAACAGCCAAATAAATAAATAAATATTATAAAAATTAATGAGTTATAAGTATATATGAGAAGACAGGGAATATAGACAATATTTTATAATAATTATCAGTGAAATATAACCTTTAAAAATGTGAATCACTATATTATTCACCTGAAACTTATGTAATATTGTATGTCAACTATACCTCAATTAAAAAAATAATAATTTGAAAACACAGTAGAAATGTACAACATGATACCAATTTTCTAATTAAAAAAGAACCTTTATATGTAGATGCTGAAATCTGAATTTCATGAAATTTTCATGTGTCATGAAATAGTCTTCTTTTGATTTTTCCTAACCGTTTACAATTCTAAAAATTATTCTTAGCTTGCAGGTGGTATAAAATAGGCAATAGCCAACAGGTCTCAGCTCACCAGCCCTGAGCTTAGCCCTCTGCACAAGAACTATGGAGTGTGCCAGGCCCCGTTGGTGCCAATACCTTTAACAGAGGGGAGGCCTTTGGAGCAGCTCAGTGCTGAGGCGGGGGAGAACTTCAAGCGCACTGCATCTCAGCCTCTGCAGCTCTCCCAGAGTCCTAATCTGTAACACCTACCCGATGAGTTGTTGAGAGAAGGAAGGGGTTAGTGCATGCATGTATGGTGCTCCCACGAGCACCTGACATGGAGTTAGTGCTCAGCGCTCACTGACTCTCATCACAGTTCTTTCTCTCCCACACACCCTTGTACCAAACATGACTCTGGACACCGAGCATCTGCTCAGTGCCTCCTTGCTAAATCCTATCCTCTGGAATGAGAGAAAAGGGCCTTTGACTCCCTGCCCAGAAGTGCCTTGGAGTCTGTACCTTGGACTCCTGGGAGTCTTTTCACTTTGGACTTACCTTGGAGAATTTCCTCCTTGGCTTCTTTGCCCCCAGTGAAATGATTCCCTAGTCACTCAGCCCACCCAGATGACCAGGATTAGAGTATGTTGACATGAAGAGCTCTTGGCTGGTTGTGCTCCAAGGAGGAGCTGTGGAGGAGGCAGCTGCTTCGCTGGGGATAAAGGGAGCCAGGGCCTACCTCACCTGCCAGCCTAAGGTCTGAGGGGGTGGGCAGGCAGCCCAGGTCAAGGCCTTGGACATCTCAGCCCACAGGCCGAATAGCTCAACCCTTCAGCATTTTGCTCTCCTCTCCAAGTGGATGTCTAATTTGCTCTGCCTTCCAGAACAGCACTCCTCCCTTCCCTTCTAAGAGCCTCTATTACCTTATTTCATTTTTTCATAGCACTTCTTCCTTTGTGAAATTGTATTATTTGTTTACTAGGCTTTTTCCCCCCCAGTCTTCCTTCCACTAGAATTTAAGCTGCTGAAGGGCCAGACTTTTGTCTACTTTAATCCTTACACTTGCCATCACAAGACAGATAACATCCCCTATTTAATAGCTGAACATATTGAGGTTACCTGGTTCATGAGTGGCAGAATGAGGATTCAGGGCCAGCTCTGTCTAATAGTCAAAAGCTTACATTCTGAGTCTCTGCCATAAGACAGAGCTTGATTAACCTGGCAAGATGGGAGTTGGGGGCAGTGCACAGTCCTTGAGCCCCATAGTCTGTTCCCAGCAGCAGTAATAGGTCAGGAAGCATTCATGGGTGTACTAGGAACTTTCTCTGCCGCTGCTTCAGGAGGCAAAGTCAAGTGGCCTTCATTCCTGCCTTCTTGGAGCCCATGGGATGTCTAGACATAGTCTAGTCTCTTCACTGCAAACCAGACTGTGCTAGGCTGCTAAGGCAGCAGCTTTACTGGAGATGAAGGGAGCCAGGGCCTACCTCACCTGCCAGCCTAAGGTCTGAGGGGGTGGGCAGGCAGCCTAGGTCAAGGCCTAGGTTACAAAGTGCTTTACAGGTGCTATCTTAATCTGCTTAGGCTGCTGTAATAGAATAACACAGACTGGGTGGTTTAAACAATAGGAATTTATTTCTTGCAGTTCTGAAGGCTGGGAAGTCTAAGATAAAGTGCTGGCTGGTTCAGTTCTTGGTAAGAGCCCTCTTCCTGGTTTGTAGCCAGCCTCCTTCTTGCTATATCCTCACAGGGCAGAGAGAGAGTTCCTCTCTCTTCTCTTCTTGGAAGGTCACTAACCCCATTCATGAGGGCTCCACTCTCATGACCTAAAAGCCTACCAAAGGCCACAGCTCCAATTACAACCACATTGGAAATTAGGGCTTCAACATATGAATTTGGGGATGACACATTCAATCCACAGGAGGTGCTATTGTACTCACAAACAGTGGAGTCTGGGAGGGTATGTAGTGCCTCAAAGAGGGCATTTTGGGCAGAGATAGCAGCAGAACAAAGGCCCATTAGGGCCTGTAAGGGATCTGAAAGGATAGAGTCTAGAAAGTTTCAGGCAAAGGGCAGTGATAGTGTGAAAGGTGGTTGAAAGGTAAGTTGGGGTCAAATCATCTAGGGCCTAAAAGAGAGAGATAGGACTTTCCATGGCCTGCATAACAGATGATAGCATGGACAGAACCACTAATGACTGTGTTAGGCACTTTATGTTTTATGAAGCACTTCTCTGTTCTCACAACTGGTAGTATGTAGATAAGAGAGGCACGTTTAGGATCAGGACTCTGGGGTCTGCTCCACCCAGGTAGAAATTGTATATACATGAACAAGTCACTTCACATCTCCAGGTCTCACCTTATTCCTCTCTGAGAAGAGGGTCCAGTATTCAGCACTTGAGAAAGGATTACACAAAATCACAGATGTGAAGATGTTGAATTTAACTTCTGGTCCTCAGTGTTTTTGCTGTAAAACTGGGACAGTCTTGTCCAATCTGATTCAGGGGACCATGGCCGTGATGTTGTAAGCGAAGGCCAAATTATCAGACTCTTTTCACGCAGGTCCTTGAATAGTTTGTTCCTTTTGGCACATTAAGCCAGGGAAGGTAGGGTTTCTTAGTGGATGGGCTGGGAGCTTTAGAGAAGGGGCTTTGGCTACTTTAACAGCGTCTCTTAGTATGGTCACAATATTTAATTTATTTCGGATGCATAGGGATAGCAAACACCCTCTTCTAACAACACAAGAGAAGACTCTACACATGGACATCACCAGATGGTCAACACCGAAATCAGACTGATTATATTCTTTGCAGCCAAAGATGGAGAAGCTCTATACAGTCAACAAATACAAGACCGGGAGCTGACTCTGGCTCAGATCATGAACTCCTTATTGCCAAATTCAGACTTAAATTGAAGAAAGTAGGGAAAACCACTAGACCATTCAGGTATGACCTAAATCAAATCCCTTATGATTATACAGTGGAAGTGAGAAATAGATTTAAGGAACTAGATCTGATAGATAGAGTGCCTGATGAACTATGGACTGAGGTTCGTGACATTGCACAAGAGACAGGGATCAAGACCATCCCCATGGAAAAGAAATGCAAAAAAGCAAAATGGCTGTCTGGGGAGGCCTTACAAATAGCTGTGAAAAGAAGAGAAGCGAAAAGGAGAAAAGGAAAGATATAAGCATCTGAATGCAGAGTTCCAAAGAATAGCAAGAAGAGATAAGAAAGCCTTCCTCAGCGATCAATGCAAAGAAATAGAGGAAAACAACAGAATGGGAAAGACTAGAGATCTCTTCAAGAAAATTAGAGATACCAAGGGAACATTTCATGCAAAGACGGACTCGATAAAGGACAGAAATGGTATGGACCTAACAGAAGCAGAAGATATTAAGAAGAGATGGCAAGAATACACAGAAGAACTGTACAAAAAAGATCTTTACAACCAAGATAATCACGATGGTGTGATCACTGACCTAGAGCCAGACATCCTGGAAAGTGAAGTCAAGTGGGCCTTAGGAAGCATCACTACAAACAAAGCTAGTGGAGGTGATGGAATTCCAGTTGAGCTCTTTCAAATCCTGAAAGATGATGCTGTGCAAGTGCTGCCAGCTCAATATGCCAGCAAATTTGGAAAACTCAGCAGTGGCCACAGGACTGGAAAAGGTCAGTTTTCATTCCAATCCCAAAGAAAGGCAATGCCAAAGAATGCTCAAACTACCACACAATTGCACTCATCTCACATGCTAGTAAAGTAATGCTCAAAATTCTCCAAGCCAGGCTTCAGCAGTACGTGAACTGTGAACTTCCAGATGTCCAAGCTGCTTTTAGAAAAGGCAGAGGAACCAGAGATCAAATGGCCAACGTCTGCTGGATCATCGAAAAAGCAAGAGAGTTCCAGAAAAACATCTATTTCTGCTTTATTGACTATGCCAAAGCCTTTGACTGTGTGGATCACAATAAACTGTGGAAAATTCTGAAAGAGATGGGAATACCAGACCACCTAATCTGCCTCTTGAGAAATTGTATGCAGGTCAGGAAGCAACAGTTAGAACTGGACATGGAACAACAGACTGGTTCCAAATAGGAAAAGGAGTAGGTCAAGGCTTATTTAACTTATATGCAGAGTACATCATGAGAAACGCTGGGCTGGAAGAAACACAAGCTGGAATCAAGATTGCCGGGAGAAATATCAATAACCTCAGATATGCAGATGACATCACCCTTATGGCAGAAAGTGAAGAGGAACTAAAAAGCCTCTTGATGAAAGTGAAAGAGAAGAGTGAAAAAGTTGGCTTAAAGCTCAACATTCAGAAAATGAAGATCATGGCATCTGGTCCCCTCACTTCATGGGAAATAGACAGGGAAACAGTGGAAACAGTGTCAGACTTTATTTTTTGGGGCTCCAAAATCACTGCAGATGGTGATTGTAGCCATGAAATTAAAAGACGCTTACTCCTTGGAAGGAAAGTTATGACCAACCTAGATAGCATATTCAAAAGCAGAGACTTTACTTTGCCAACAAAGGACAGTCTAGTCAAGGCTATGGTTTTTCCAGTAGTCATGTATGGATGTAAGAGTTGGACTGTGAAGAAAGCTGAGCGCCGAAGAATTGATGCTTTTGAACTGTGGTGTTGGAGAAGACTCTTGAGAGTACCTTGGACTGCAAAGGAGATCCAACCAGTCCATTCTAAAGGAGATCGGTCCTGGGTGTTCTTTGGAAGGAATGATGCTAAAGCTGAAACTCCAGTACTTTGGCCACCTCATGCGAAGAGTTGACTCATTGGAAAAGACTGATGCTGGGAGGGATTGGGGGCAGGAGGAGAAGGGGACGACAGAGGATGAGATGGCTGGATGGCATCACCGACTCGATGGATGTGAGTCTGAGTGAACTCCGGGAGTTGGTGATGGACATGGAGGCCTGGCGTGCTGCGATTCATGGGGTCGCAAAGAGTCGGACACGATTGAGCGACTGAACTGAACTGAACTGAGGGATAGACACACAAACCACCCATTAACACAAACCTGAGCGGTGAGGCGGCGCAACTACACTGACGCAGCCCAACTCCCGCCCCCTTAAAGGGCCAGATCTTCCAGTGCCCCTCCTCCGCCGTACGAAAGCTGCTAATCAGCGAGCGAGTCACTCGGTGACGCCATCTTCTCGAGACGAAGTGGGTTGTCGGCGGCGTTTCCTGATGACAGAGCCCGTGCGCCGAGGCTATGGGCAGCCGGGAGGTTCTGGGCCAGGCGGCTCGGTTGGCCTCCTCAGGTCTGCTCCTTCAGGTACTCTGGGGAACCGGCCCCAGCCCGTCTTGCAGCCGGGGTTCACGGGGAGGCCCTCGGGCCCTTGAGAGCCTGTTCCGGCTTGGACACAGCTAATACGGAGGGGTTTGGCGAGAGGCGGTGGCGCCTGAGAGGGGACACCTGGGCCCAGAGCTGGGAGACTGCAGACAAATCACTTTCCCCTTTGAGCATTCTCTTTCCCATATGGCAGTAGGGGAGGGATGCCTTGGGTGCTCTAGAATATTTTTTTTTTAAGGCAGGGTTTTGTTTGTTTGTTTGTTTGTTTATGTTTTTATCCATGTCGCACTCCTTACCTCAAACAATTTTTTTCAAACTTTGACCCCCACTGAGTTCAGAGAGACAGTATGGCATAGCTAAGAACAGGGACCTGGGTTTACACAGGCCTGATTTGGAATCTTGGTTCTATCATGTGCTTGCTGCATGACCCAAGACTCCTCCTCATAAAATGGGAGTAATAACAGTACCTAGGTCATAAGATTGCTGTGAGACTGGGTTGGGCTTATATGGATAATTGTTACTTAACACAGTAGTATGTTGACTACATCTTCCTTCCAGTAGTATGACCATGGACAGATCACTTACTCTTCTTGGCCCTAATCTTTATCATCTCTCAGATGTGATACATGCCAGTTGATCCAAATGTTGTCGTCAAGATTCTTTTAACCCTAGAACCTGGTCATTCTAAGTCATTTAGCCATGAAGTCAGGTCATTCATGTGTTTCATTTTTTCTCTGTCTTGCCCTTGAGCCTTTCAACCCTTACTCACAAAAGCCCTGAATCTACTCTCCGCCTTATTTTAGTGAGGCAGCTTTTCACGTGGAGGTTGAGAGAAAGAATCAGGCAGACCAGGGCTCACGTTAGGGCCTTGCCACTTGGCTAAGTGCCTGCCTTTGGTGAAAATCTCTTGACTTCTACAGTCATCAGTTTCTCATCTTAAATGAGAATGATAATGCAACCTCATAATGTCATTAGGCATATTGTAAATACTTACTAAATGTTAGCTGTTTTTATTATGGTAATACGAACTTTTAAAATGGTTATTGTAGGAGTGAAATGAGACGAGCTACGTAAGGCACGTAGAATTCCTTGCACAAATATGCACTTAGTTAGCTATTCATGTAACCCTAAATTAGGTGAATCCCAAGTTACTTAGTTGTATTTCTTTTCTATTTCAGCACATTGATAGCTGTTTGAATTCAGTACTTTATCCATAAGGTTGATTCTTCAACCTTTGACGATATCTTACTACTGAGATTGGCTTCATAAAAAGAAAACAAGTCATAGCAGAAAAGCCACTAGCCTAGGAGTCTGATAGCCTTAGCCATAAGGTCAGGCTGGGTCATTTGCTTTTCAAACCCTTTGATCTGAGACTTACTTGCTTCCTGTGCATTTACCTGGTTGCTTTTAGGGTTCAGCTAATTAACAGGTGTGAAAGGGCTTTTTAGAAAAAACTATCAAGTCCTTTACAAAATTAAATGAAGACTATGTTGCTAAGAAGGGCCACAATATGGAGCAAATATGGGGAATGTGAATAACCTTACAGCTTCATTAGCTCAAACCTTAACTTAAGCCAATTAAGTATGGATATGGCCTGAGACATTAAGTTTATTAGCAACAATAACTTTGAAGTTAACATAAATGTGTTTATGTGGTTATTTATTTTTTTGGTCACAGCATGTGGGATCTTAGTTCTCCAACCAAGGATGGAAGCCACATGCCTTGCACTGGTAGTGTTGCGTCTTAACCACTGGACCACCAAGGAAGTCTGTGTGTGTGTGTGTGTGTGTGTAATAGCCATAATGTTTAGGTTTTTTGGAGTGTTTTAATTCAATCTTGTGTGCTTTTTCAAATTACAGTGCAGGCACTTGAGGTACAGTAGTTTTGCAATTACACTCTATTCTGCAAGAATTTGAGAGTTTATTGCCTGTCTTCACTCTGAGCCAGCCATAGTGAAATTATTAATTCCTTTTATTGTATGCATTTTTCAAAAATGCTTTCACTTCTATGGTGTTGTTTGGTCCTTGTTATCAACTCTGTGAGACAGATAGCCTCATTTGATGGGGATGAAAATTGAGGCTTACAAAAATTCAAAGACAAGTTTAGCTAAATGGTGAGTTGAGATGCTGAGCTGAGAAAACTTTTTCTGTTAAGAGCTACATGAATTTGTTTCAAATCTCTAAAACTGAATACAGAATTTGGTGTCTTATGTATGTACCTGCATCTTTCTCAGGAGAGGCTACCGAGCTTTCCTGAGATTTTCAAAAGGTCATCTTGGACTCCATAAAGATTAACATTGTGATGTCTTGGCTTTGGAGACCTTGCTGCTTTGTGACACTTTGGGGACCATGTTAGACTGCAGTGTCCCTTTTGGTCATACCTTTTCCCAGAGATATACTGTGGGAAATATCACTGTGGTCCATTGGCATACTTCAGTTGAATCTTCCAGATAATAACTGTTCATGTGTAACTCAGAGTGCTTGACACAGAAGTGATCTGTCATTTGCATCATTTGCACTGGAGTGCCCTTGAGTTACACCTGTGGTGCTGCGAGGTTGCAGAGGGGGTGTCACTTAATGAGGCTTGCACCCCAGCCATTATCCTCATTTGGCAACCTCATTTAATCACAACCTGTTTTTCTCTGTCTCATGGGAAGAATTCTTTGTTCAGGTGGTTTTTTTGAATTGAGAGGCTTGAAAATCTTGGGGCATTTCCTTTTCCAATGGCATTAGCTAGACTGTTTTCCTTTTCCCTCTGTTTTATATTATTGCAGTTGTTTAAAAAATATTTCATCTCTCTGGAAAGTGGCGAATATTCAGTAAATGCATATAGCCTTTTCTGCTTCCTAATTGACAAAACTAAAGTTGAAAGAGATTCAACGTCAGTATCAGATCCTTAGGTATTACTAAGCAGAAAAGAAGGAGACATTAGACGCCATGATTCCTGCTAAGTCTGCTATATCATGCAGACTTCCACTTGCTAAGCGCATGCTCTTTCTAAATAGGTTGGAGTGAGGGCCATTGTGAAGCACTAACTAGAATTCCCTTTTTGCCCACTGGAGTGCCTGACTTTGAACCTGAAGAAATTCAGTGAATCTGTCACGGCTTCCCTCTTCTTATCAGTAAACTAGGGAGACTTCCAAGCACCTTGGGTTCTTTGACCATTGCACACGAGTGCCAAGAGACCCCAAGGAATGAGATTTCAGAAGCAGTACAGACCGCTTGAACATTTTAGAAAGAATCTCTCTGACAAAGCCTCTTATGTCATTACGTTAAGAAGAACAGCCATCTTGTGTTC
Organism: Bos indicus x Bos taurus; assembly: GCF_003369695.1. Classification (NCBI taxonomy): domain Eukaryota; kingdom Metazoa; phylum Chordata; class Mammalia; order Artiodactyla; family Bovidae; genus Bos; species Bos indicus x Bos taurus. The sequence goes on along the minus strand of NC_040097.1, from coordinate 12,976,656 downwards.
ATTTCAGCAAAGTAAACCTTCCTAATATAGTTTATTCTTACGTATTTGTCTTCTTTTTTTGGTAGGTGTTGTTTCGATTAATCACCTTTGTCTTGAATGCGTTTATTCTTCGCTTCCTATCGAAGGAAATCGTTGGCATAGTGAATGTCAGGTAAGAAGGAGTGTACCCTGGCGTTGTCCACAGCTCACATCCCAAGTTGGGTTTTCTTCAAACTGTACCTGTGTGTCACCCTCAGATTCTAGAAGCCTGGACCTTTACCGGAAGCAGAGTGTTTTAGCAGTGGGCAGAAGAGGAGCGTGCGGGGTTTGGGGGATGAGCGGGCGATGTTGCTTTTAATGGACCCATGGTGTGTTTTCCATTAGCTGCCTCCAAATGCACATTTCTCTGCCAGCTCTTCCGCTGTGCCTGCTCTTAGAACCCAGGAGAGGAGTGGGAGTAATTCACTGCAAACTCCAACTCAGGTATAATCCTGTGTTCTTGTCCTGCTGACAGCAAAGGAAGCAGGAGTTCTGCAGATCGTGAAGATGTGCTTTGTAATTGCAGGGCCAGAGCAGCCACCTTCCCTCCCTCCTTAGTGAATTTTATAATTGGAAAGTGGCAGTGGGATGAGAACTGAGTCCTTGTCATCAGTTCCTTGGAGGCTCTTAGAAAGCCAGCTTGCTTTGTCTTTTAGATTCTGTTTCTTCTACTCTCCTCCTGTCTGTTCATGGACACCCACACATATTCTGTCTTCACAAATGACATAAAAGTATATGAAGCGATGTGCGTGCTCAGTATAGCTCAGGTTCTCAGGTGTGTCTTCACATTCTGGTAAACAAGACAGTATGTTCCAGACAGCATTTTGCATCTATAATAATACTTCCTGAACATATGCTCTTGGTGCTGTTCTCGGAGCTTTAATGAATGCTCTCAAACTTTGGTGGGCAAAGGAATCCTCTGGTGAGCTTTGCACTAGGTGGGGCTGAGGAGGTGCCTGGGAACTGCACTTTGACAGTTTTTTCAGGTGATTTTGAAGTAGGGGCCATACTTTGAGAAATGCTGAGGTAAAAACAGGAAGGAAGAGGGCCAAGGTCTCTCATGTACTCAGACTTTAAAGCAGTTTGGGCCTCTGCCCAGCTGGCCTTCCCGATTGCCAGATCCCTGCACCGACAGCCCTTGTCTGGCCTGTCCACCTGCTTAAGTTACGGTTCAGTCTCATCTGGGCTGACGCACTGAGTTGCAGGATGGTCCTTGGGCAACCTCAGGTACCTTTGCCCTGGGCCGTCCCCACTCTGGCTTCATCCAGGTCACTGCCTGCTGAGGAAAGGGCACCATAGCTACTCTTTGCTAAGGTGCAGGAGGATCCACCTAGGTGCTGCCCTCCAGGAACGATGCAGACAGGCCTTGCTCCTCTGGGTTACAGCAGCCCCAGTCATGGCTGCCAACCTCGTTGCCTGCATTGAGATTGTCCAGGAGAGCCTTAACTTCTTTCACAGGGGCCATTAGGTCACCAATGTCAGGGTGGCCAGGAGGCCCTCTGTGTGGGGTCATATCTTGTCCTTTTCTCCTCCTTATGGTCAGAGCCACACCTCTGCATAGGCACAAAGGCTGCAGCCTGGGGGGGCCGCTATGGCAGTTTCTCTCCTGGGCATAACTCTCTGTGGGCACACACTCATATGTCCCTTATTGGGTTCCTAACTCTGTTACTGTGTGGGTCCAATTAGTTGGGGAAGGGGCTTCTGTAAGAAGCCATTGCTCCTCCATATCACCACCAAGATAACTGAGACCTTTCCTCCTCCCGGTTGCTGGAAAATCCCCGAAGTTGTCTCTATGAAAAAACTACACATCCTATTGATTTCTGCTTTTCCTTGATAGGCTAACACTGCTTTACTCGACCACCATCTTCCTGGCCAGAGAGGCCTTCCGTAGAGCATGTCTGAGTGGGGCCGCCCAGCGAGACTGGAGCCAGACTCTCAACCTCCTGTGGCTCACGTGAGTTGTGCTTTGGCCGCAGACAGTTTCACGGAGGCAAGTGTAGTAAGTGTGAGAAGTTAAATAGATTTCTTGCCTAAAGCTGAATAGTCTCCAGCTTGGGTTTTGCAATGGACTTCTGGGCCATTGGCATGGGGCAGGAAGTGGAGGACGTCTGTGTGAAGGAGCTTCCCTGGCTGTTTCTCTCAGGACAGTCAGGAGCCAGGAGAAGGCTTTGGGTGGGGGTTTCTATGCCACGTTTCTAGCCCCATTTCTACCCGCATCAGCCTCAGAAACAACAGAGGTTGTTTCTGCTTTTTTGATTCCCACTGAGCCTGTGCCATCTTTTTTATTCCTAACCATTTCTCTTTACAGTGTTTTCTGATCTTTTAACAGCCACTTATTATTTTTTGAAAGCCTTTGAATTGTTTCTTTGTATCTTTCCTCTATTTTTTTTTGTTGATTTCACTTCTGAGCCTTTTAGACTATTCTTGAGGACCAAGTATATCAGCTAAAAATTGTAATGGCTCTTCTGCAGTTTAGATCCTGCCGGGAGGGCTGGTGGTTCAAATGGTTTCCCAGTCCTTCCCTTGCATAACTCTTTATTACCTCATGGAGGTGACTGTTGTAAGGGCTGGTAGGTGATTAGTTTATTAGAGGAATGACTGTTAGCCACCCAGTCATGCTGAAGAGCCTTCTGGTCACACCTGAAGGGAGACTGTGCACTGGACTACCAGTTATTTGGAGTGTAAGACCAGCGCTATACCATCCTTTAGTCATTCTAAGTGAAAACAGCAGGCGCTTCTGGGAGTTGTAAGTCAGTGTAACACAGTGGGTAGGAGCAGGCTTTGGAGTTAGGTCGGGATCGAGTCCTTCTTCTGCCCGTGACTAGCCGTTTAATAAGACCTTGGCCGAACTACCCAGTGCCTGTCAGCCTTAGTTTCTTCATCTGTGAGTGGGGGTAATGACAGAGTAATATGTGAGGACTCAGAGAGATGAACGGGCTGAATCATAGTGCCTGGCATGTGGTAAGTGCCGGAATAAGTGGTAGCTGTTTTTATCATGACTATATTTCTTTTCTGTTCAGTGTTACTATTTTAATATATATTTATTTTTATTGTTATATTTAGCATATTAAAAGACATTTTTTTCCCTTTTCTAGAGTCCCTTTGGGTGTGTTTTGGTCCTTGTTCCTGGGCTGGGTCTGGCTACAGTTGCTCGAAGTGCCTGATCCTCACGTCGTCCCCCACTATGGAACTGGAGTGGTGGTGTTTGGCTTCTCAGCTGTGGTGGAACTTCTGGGAGAGCCCTTCTGGGTCTTGGCACAAGCACATATGTTTGTCAAGCTCAAGGTCAGTGTGCTTTCTGCTGTGAATGAGAAATGAGAAGAATAAACGAAAGAGTGGTGTTTTAAAAATGTTTTTATAAGAGAGAATGCTCTTCAAATTTCCATGTAAAATATATTTGAAAAAAGGTAACATGATCAGTTTAGTTCATTCACTTGAGATTCGTCAGATGGGCTTGGTTGAAATTTAACTCTGCTGCACTATTAATGAAGAACAGGTTTGCTAATAGAGAAGTTACTAGTTTAAATAAGAATTTAAGAGGGCCATAGAGGTTTTTCAGGTTTTCCTAGTGATTCTATTTAATTGTATAATAATATTAACTTTTCATCTTTTAAAGTGTATTATTTGATACATACAAAACATTTTAGCATATAGTATATAAATCTTAAAGATCCTTGAACCTACTACCCAACCCAAGAAATAGAGCAGTATTTTTTTTTTTTTAATTAAAAAAATTTTTAATGTGGACCGTTTTTGGTTTTGGGTAGCCATTCCCTTCTATAGGGTGTCTTCCCAAACCACTGATCGAACACAGGTCTCCTGCACTGCAGGCAGATTCTTTACTGTCTGAACCACCACCAGGGAAGCTATACATACAAAACAACATAGTATATAGCATATATATAAATCTTAAAGATCCATGAACCTACTACTCAACCCAAGAAATAGAGCAGTATTTTTTTTTAATTACAAAAAATTTTAATGTGGACCATTTTTAAAGTCTTTATTGAATTTGTTAAAGTTTTGCTTCTGTTTTATGTTTGGTTTTTTGGCCAAAAGGCATGTGGGATCTTAGCTCCCCTACTAGGGATCAAACCCACTGCATTGGAAGGTGAATCCTTAATCACTGAACTGCCAGGGAAGTCCCAAAGTAGAACATTATAAATACTGTGTCCAACCATATTACCCACCCACCCCTACCACCAGGGTAACCATTATCCAAGATTGTCTGGGATTCCTTTGCCTCTTTAGTTTTAATAATATCTCTAAAGTATACCCTTCACTATGGGTTTGCAGGTGATTGCTGAGAGCCTGTCAGTAATCCTCAAGAGTGTCCTGACAGCCCTTCTTGTGCTGTGGTTGCCTCACTGGGGGCTGTACATTTTCTCTTTGGCCCAGGTAAGAGTTATGACTTTTAAATTAACTTCTGTATAATCTCTGTTTCTCCATCTGTTTTTTACTTCTTGTTCTTGTTACTGCATGGTTTACATTTGCAGTATTCATGCATGTGGAGAAGGCTGTAAGTTCTAGAAAGATGGTCTTGGCACTGCTTCTCCTCTGGCTGCCACGTCTGTCCAAGGCCACATGTCCCCACTGTGAGGGGAACATGAAAGCTTGTTCTCATACATGAAAGCTTCTTTAGATCTTCTGTGGGCAAGCCTGTATCAAACTGGTCTTTGATTGTCTGACAGTCTTCTGGAGGAGAAAAAAAAGCAGCAAGGGGGTGGGGTAGGAATCAAATTGTCTGTTATTTTCCCTGAATTTCAATCGTTTTCAGAATAGCTGGAATCTCTGACAAGCCTCTTTTAAACTTAGATTGAAATCTCTCCTAATTCAGAGGGCGTGAATCAAGTCATAGGAGGTATGTTTTCAGTTTTAGCAGTTTTGGCTTCAATTCTATCCCATTCTCTAGTTCTAATTCATCTTTCTAGTTCTGTTAAATATATAACTTATTTGTTGTTGTTGTTGTTGAGTTGTTTTTGTTGTTTAGTCACTAAGTCATGTCCCTGACTCTTTGTGACCCCATGGACTGTAGCCTGCCAGGCTCCTCTGTCCATGGAATTTTCCAGGCAAGAATACTGGGGTGGGTTGCTATTTCCTTCTCCGGGGGATCTTCAGGACCCAGAGATCGAACCCATATCTCCTGCTTGGCAGGTGGATTCTTTACCACTGAGACACCTGGGAAGCCCCCCATAGCTGGACTATAGGTGCTAATTTAAAAAATGAAACCTAAGATCAAATAGTTATCAGACCATCTCATAGTTGAAATTAATTTGTAATTGTTCTTAATATATTGGAAAGCAAGTTAAAATTCTTAGTAATGATTTATGTGAAAATGTTTTCCTGTGTCCTAGGCAAAAACTGCTGCTATTTCTGTGAAACATAGAAGAGCTAGATTTAAAATTGTAGATTAAGAATGAGAATTGCTTCCTAAAAGCAGCTTGCAACAATTGCATGTTTTAGAAATGTTACTTCTGATTATTTTGCCACAGTTTATTAGATCTAGAACTGCCATTCTCAGTGTTCATCATTGTTTGTGATGTACTCTCCCTAATAGGATTGGAGGGTCATAGAGATGCCCAGTTACTGGTTGACTCTTCTTGGGAAAGGTACTTGCATTATGATTTTCTGATTGTTGTAGCTCCCACCCAGGGTACGTCATAGATCATAGGTCAGCTAGGCCAGTTCTGAGTTTGAGTTTTATTGGCATCCTTATCATAAGACTTGTGGAAGTTCTTCTCTGGGACATTGTCTGTCAGTCTCTGTGGGAGAGGTTGAAGAGCTAACAGCATCTCATATCAGCAGGGGAGCCCCACCTATGGCGCTGGGATTCCCCTTTCTCCAGCTTGCCTCCCGGTTCCTCCTGAAGCAGGTCCCTCAACCCTTGGCATCATGACTCAAATAAAAAGAGTCAGTCTAGAATGATAAAGCGGAGAAGGCAATGGCACCCCACTCCAGTACTCTTGCCTGGAAAATCCCATGGATGGAGGAGCCTGGAAGGCTGCAGTCCATGGGGTCGCTGAGAGTTGGACACGACTGAGCGACTTCACTTTCACTTTACTTTCATGCATTGGAGAAGGAAATGGCAACCCACTCCAGTGCTCTTGCCTGGAGAATCCCAGGGACTCGGGAGCCTGGTGGGCTGCTGTCTATAGGGTCGCACAGAGTTGGACACAACTGAAGCGACTTAGCCTAGCCAGCCAGAATGATAAAGATCTCTCACAATTCAATAACAAAAGACAAACCACCCAAGAAGTGGCTCAAGGACTTGAATAGATATTTCTCCAAAGAAGATATATAAATAAGCCCGTGAAAAGATGCTCAGCATCATTAGTCATTGCTGCTGCTGCTGCTAAGTCGCTTCAGTCATGTCCGACTCTGTGCGACCCCAGAGACGGCAGCCCACCAGGCTCCCCCGTCCCTGGGATTCTCCAGGCAAGAACACTGGAGTGGGTTGCCATTTCCTCCTCCAATGCATGAAAGTGAAAAGTGAAAGTGAAGTCGCTCAGTTGTGTCCGACTCCTAGCGACCCCATGGACTGCAGCCCACCAGGCCCCTCCGTCCATGGGATTTTCCAGGCAAGAGTACTGGAGTGGGTTGCCATTGCCTTCTCCATCATTAGTCATTAGGCAGATGTAAATCAAAACCACGATGAGATACTGTTTTGCACCCTCTAGGATGGCAGTTATCAAAAAGATAGGAAATAGCAAATGTTGTTGAAGATATGGAGAAATTGGAATACTCATACATTGCTGGTAGAAATGTAACATGGTGCAGCTGCTTTAGAAAACAATTTAGCAGTTCCCCAAAATGTTAAATATAGAACTGCCACATAATCCGGCAATTCTAGTCCTAGATATATAACCCAAAAGAATTGAAGACAGGTGATCAAACAAAAATTTGTATACAGATGTTTGTAGTAATACTATTCATAATAGTCAAAAGGTGGAAGCAACCAAATGTTCATCAGTTGATGAATGGATAAACAAAATATGGTATATCTATAGAGTATTATTCAGCCGTAAAAATGAAATACTGATATGTGCTACGATGTAAATGAACCTTGAAAGCATTATGCTATGCATATGTATGGAATTTAGAAAGATGGTAACAATAACCCTGTATGCTGCTGCTAAGTCGCTTCAGTCGTGTCGGACTCTGTGCCACCCCATAGATGGCAGTCCACCAGGCTCCTCCATCCCTGGGATTCTCCAGGCAAGAATACTGGATACTCTGTATACGAGGCAGCAAAACAGACACTGATGTATAGAACAGTCTTTTGGACTCTGTGGGAGAGGGAGAGGGTGGGATGATTTGGGAGAATGGCACTGAAACATGTATAATATCATATATGAAACGAGTCGCCAGTCCAGGTTTGATGCACGATACTGGATGCCTGGGGCTGGTGCACTGGGACGACCCAGAGGGGTGGTACGGGGAGGGAGGAGGGAGGAGGGTTCAGGATGGGGAACACGTATATACCTGTGGTGGATTCATGTTGATATATGGCAAAACCAATACAATATTGTAAAGTTAAAAAAAAAAGCATTATGCTAAGTGAAAGAAACCAGGCAGTAAAGGCCACCCATTATATGATTCCATTAATATGTAATGTCCAGAGTAAGTCCATAGAGACAGAAAGCAGATTAGTGGTTATCAGGGGATGGAAGAATGGAGAGTGACTGCTTAATGGGCCAAGAATTTCCTTTTAGAGTGATGAAAAATGTTCTGGAATTAGATAGTGGTGGTGGTTATACAACATTGTGAATGTACTAAAAACCACTGCATTGTACGCTGTAAAATGATTAAAATGGTCAATGTTATGTGAATTTTTCCTCAATTAAAAGGGGTGGCAGGGATCCTGTAGTTAGGATACTCTGTGAAGAGACTGTTGCTCCTCCCCAGGCTCTGGTCAGCGGGAAGGTGACAGAGGCAGGAAAGGGGCTGGAAAAGGTGCTTGTTACAGAGGACGTTGGCATTAGATGGCGTGGCTCCCACAGCACTGCTTGTGTCTTAAAGGGTTTGAGGCATGAAAGAAGGAGGGCAGGTGGAAGGTCTGTCCTCAGGCGTGGATGGGTTTGGAAAGCAGAGGGCTTACACCTGCTAAATCCAGACTCCTCTTAGTCCTTGATGTGTGCCTTTTTTACACGATAAGCCTTGGTATTTCCAGATTGAAAGTGGTGCCTGGAGATCCCAGTCCTTCTTGAGCTACTGTGCAATGCTGTTCTCAGGGTGAGAGTGAAGAAGGGAACTTGTAAAAAGGGGTTCTTGGGATACTTCTCCCCAACCCGCAGACAAAAACCCAGGCTGCTGCTCCTCACCAGAAGCCATCTTTCTGTCTCAGATGGGAAGAGGGAGGAGTTGTGGGGCCTTTTATCTCCTCTTCCCTCCCAGTCCTGTGGTAGCTCTTGCCCTGCCCATGCGCTGGGCAGAGAGGAGAGCCAGCAGCTCAATTCTGCTTTTTAATCATAATGTCACAGGTTTCCAGGGTTCGTGGAAAATCCTCAGCCCTAGATGATGGCACATCCCTGGATATTAGCACAGCCAGGACACGTGGATCCTCACGGTGTGCTGTCTAGGTGGGAAAGCCGTCCCTTTGGCCAGATACAAGTCTCCAAGAACGTATCTGACGTTGCTGCGTGGTTGCCCTAGTGGGTGTCTGTCATGGAAGTTATGTTCTGCCTGCCTGGAAGAACTATTCTCCCAGTCAGGTGGAGTGTTGTGATGCCTTCCCCAGAGATGCTGCAGTGGAGCTGAGTGTTAGTGACTAGTACTGTTTTCCAGAAGGTGAGTCATTGCTCAATAGAAAGTACAGTTAATTAAGACAGTTCTATTTCTTGACTGGCCTTTAAGGTCAAATCTAGAGGCACATCTTAGTTATGGTGGTCGTGGTGGTGGTTTAGTTGCTGAGTTTGTAGCCCGCCAGATTCCTCTGTCCATGGGATTTCCCAGGCAAGAATCCTGGAGTAGGTTGCCATTTCCTTCTCCAGGAGATTTTTAGGACCCAGGGATTGAACCCTCATCTCCTGCATTGGCAGGTGGATTCTTTACCAGTGAGCCACCCGGAAAACCCCTTCTTAATTATGCTTACATTAAAACAGTGTAATTAAAACCCACTGTTTTCTTTTTTTCAGCTTTTCTATACTACACTTCTGGTGCTCTGCTATGTTATTTACTTTGCAAAGGTATTGGGCTCCCCAGAATCAGCCAAGCAACAAGCTCTTCCTGTCTCCCGCATGACAGATCTGTTACCCAGTATGACAAGAAGTAGAGTAAGTAATGTATTTTGTCTCTTATCATTTTAATCACAGATGCTGGTTATCCTTGAGGGAAAGAAATGACAATTTATTGTTTATAGTTACAATAACAAAGATAATTTGATAACTCACGTTTATGAAGTGCCTGTTATGTGCTCAGCCAAGGTTTCTAAATCTTGGCACTAATGACAATTTGTGTTGCATGATTTTTTTTTTTTAATTAAAAAAAACTTATTGAAATGTAGATAATTTATAACGTTGTGTTAGTTTCAGGTGTACGGTACAGTGATTCAGTTATAGATACATAATGTATATGTGCACATATATATATATTTGTTGTTTAGTTGCTAAGTCGTGTCCAACTCTTTTGTGGCCCCATGGACTGTAGCCCGCCAGGCCTCTCTGTCTCTGGGATTTGGAGTGGGTTGCCATTTCATTCTCCAGGGTGGGCCACATAATTTTTGTTGTGGGGGCTGTCCTTTGCATTGTAGGATGTATAGCGGCGTTCTGGATCTTTACCCACTAGATGCCAGTAACTACCACCCCTCAGTTGTAACAAGCAAAAATATCTCCAGATGCTCCCCTGGGGGGCAAAATTGCCCCCAGATGAGAAACCCTCTGCCACTCCCTGTGCCAGATGATTTACATACTGTATTTAATGGTTACAGCAACTCTTTGGGGCTGACATTATTAGAGCTGAGGCTTAGCAACTAAATACCTGCCCCGGCTGGGGGTCAGAGTGAGGCCAGGAGCCGGATAGGCATGACTCGAAGCAGAGCGCAGGCTCTCACCCCACGCTCGCGCTCTCTGTTCTGCTGCCGTCTCTTGGTTTTTCCGGGCCTGACCTCCAGCACAGGCAGTCTGGAGGTGCTGACGTAACCGAAGGCCCCTGCAGGGTTCCGTTGTCTAGTGTCAGGCCACTCTCTCAGATGATCCGCTTCCCCAGGTACACAGTTGAGGCTTCCAGAGGCTGATGGGTGGGAGGGAGGCATAATCTCTTTCTACTCAACACTTCAACTCTCGGTCCATTTGACTTTTATCTCCCGACTCTTGTGGGGTCAGAGCTAGAGTCTCCGGCCCAGGAGTCACGCCTGTGGTGTTTTACCACACTGCATCTGTGTGGTGGCTCTGTGACCTGCTCCGTCTGGGCTGATCCACTTTCTCTTTTTCTCGTACTTGTTTGTTCGCTGGAGGTGGTTCACTGAGTTGAGGTAAGGCTTCAGCTGGGCTTCTCCTTAAAGCTCTTCCATGATTACTTGAAAAATGTAATAAAGTATTTGGAATTCAAGTCTCAGAATGTTAGGAATCTTGTTGTACAACTTTTCAAGAAAAACCAGATCTGATGTAACAAAGCCATGTATGTTCTTGTTAGAAGAGAGCTCTCCATTCTGATCTTACCTTTCGCCTAAATCAGCATCACAGTTTTTGGATGCCATGGTGCCTTATCTGTAGGCTTAGTGGATCAGGACTCCAGATCTCTTCTCTTACCTGGAGCTCCCTGCCCACAGAGCGCATCTGAGAGTACAGAAAAGTTCCTCTCCTCGAGTATTCCCCAGGGCCCACCTGTACCAGGCCTGGCCAGCTTGTCGTATTGGGCCAGTGCCTGTGCCCAGCAGTATTTTCAAGTGCAGCTTTTGCACTGTTAATACAGGCAGAGAGAAAAGAGGAAGAGTCGGACAAGTGTGTACTTAACCCTGTAATGGGCTCAGAACTCTGACCTTCAGTTTCCTTATATAGCAAATGGGCATAATGAATTGTTCAGTCGCTAAGGCCTGTCCAACTCAGTGACCCCATGGACTGCAGCACATGAGGCTCCCCTGTCCTTCACTAAGTAAGAGTACCTCCCTCCTAAGGTGGTTGTGAGAGCCAGATGAGACGGGGCACGTAAGGTGCTTAATGCTGTGGCCTGGCACGAGTGCTCATCCATAAATGACAGCCCACACCATCACCAGCACCTCACTGCTGCGCTCAGAGCTGGAGTAGCTCCGCTGGAGCATCCTAGCCAGGCGGACACTGTTGACTGCTGAGAGTTCAGCGGCTTCATCTGTCCACCTGTCACGAAAGTACCCGTGCTCATACTGTTAGAGGCCTGAGCATGAGAAGGTCGAGTGTACCTTCAATCTGTGGCAGCACTCCTCCTGACAGAGCCCAGCCCCTGCTTGGGTGCTCTCTGGGATACAAACACGTAGGACGGTGACTGCTTAGCTTCAAGGAGCTTCCTGTGCATTTGGGAGGCAGTAGGTCTCCAGATCTCTGAGTTCTCACTTAAAAAAAAAAATTATTTATTTGACTGTCTCAGGTCTTAGTTACAGCATGCAGATTAGTTCCCTGACCAGAGATGGAACCCAGGGCCCCTGCATTGGGAGCATGATGTCTTAGCCACTGGACCTCCAGGACAGTCCCAGGGGTCCTCACTTTTAAGGTGAGATTATTGGTCTACACGACCCCCGAGGCCCCTGTTAAAGACTTACAGAGTTCTGTGGAAGTATTTGAACTTTGTCAAAGAATTGTTTGTAATAACTGCCATTGACTGCATACTTACTCTGTGCCTGGCCTTAGGCTAAGCACTTGGACTTCTGTCCTTAAACCTCATAGTAACCCTATGAGGTAAATACTGTTGTCTCCCAATTCACAGATGAGAAAACAGGTTCAGAGGAGTTAGGTGATCCACCCCAAATCACACAGCTGGCTTTGGGCCCACTTCTTTCTAACTTTTGTTTGTGAAAAAAACCTTAGTCTGTGTGTTTAATCTCTATGCTCTGAATTAGTCCAAAAGGAATTAGCTTATTGCCCAAAGTAATTATTTGTTTTACTTAAAGATTGGGAGGCTCCAGGTAGAGCAATTCATTATTTAAGTGTTTTTTTTTGTTTGTTTTTTGTTTTTTTTTAAGAAAAGAAGTGAGCTGAATCTGAATGCAGTGGGTGCCTACACCAGCCTAACTTGACTCTCTGGAGCAGCTTTCTGTCCTGGGGGCTCCTTTGTACAAAACTGGTCAAACAAATTACATTTACTGTCAACTTGACCAAATTAGGAGATTTCTTTCCTCCTCTTATAGAATTTCATCTTCTTTAAAGATACTTATTTAGCCTTAAAATAATGACACTTCAAATAATGGCTGCCGTTTACATCTTTTGTACTCTTTGATACTTCTGAGTGGTTTAATATGCAAGATCAGCTAGTATTCAGGTAAAGCTGAGGAATTTAACACAGCTGTCATGTACTGAGCAGCATCTGTGTTAAGCACTGTACCAGGTGCCCTGGGTGGGGTCCCTGCGCTCAGAATTTGCACTGAAGTCCTGAGATAGGACTTCCTATCCCATTTTGTAGGTGAGAAAACTGAGGCTTAGCAAAGTTAAATATCATGCCCATGGCCTTCATACTCCGTAAGTCAGGAGCTGTAGGGAATTCCCTGGCAGTCTGGTAGGTAGGACTCAGCTTCCACTGCAGGGGGCATGGGTTCGATCCTTGGTTGGAGAACTAAGGTCCTGCAAGCCACTTGGTGAAGTAAAAAAAAAAAGTGTCAGGAGCTGTAATTTGAGTTCTAGTCCCTGAGCTCAACTCTAAAACCTGAACCCTGCCACGAGGAGAGAAAAGGTTTAAGATCAGGAGAAGGCAGTGGCAATCATATGTCATTTTTCAAGTGATGAGGACAAAGGAGGGTGTGTGGAAATGGGAGTGTGGACAAAGGGCAGTCAACAGCCCTGCAGCAAGAGGGAGAGAGAGGAGTGCCGTGTAGGGTGTGAAGGTGATGGAGGGCAGGGGACGGGACCATGTCCCCTGTGACTCTTGACTGTGTGGTAAAGATGCAGCTGGTTGGACCATTGTAAGTCAAAGGGGTTTGGGAAGTGGAAGAGTAAAACTTAGGGTAAAATACAGTGAGCCCTGAGTTGTGATTCCAGACCTTCTCCAGAGGTACTGCCCATCACCTTTCACCATCTGTACCTCAGTTTCTCCATCAGTACAGGGAGGCAGTGGAATGGTTTGTTGGTCAGGGGATTCTAGAGAAATTCACAGCCGGATAGACCAGCTCAGCTAGATTTCGTGGAAGGGGCCTCTTTCGACCTTTCCAAGTGACAAATCCATTCAGAACAGTAAAATCCCTAAGAATGCACTTCTTTTTCTACCACTTAGCAGATGCCTCTGAGTAGAAACCTAATCTCTGCTCAAACTTCCTGCCTCTCTATCATTAATGAGCATTTTGCAGTTAGTAAGCAGTGTGGCCATTCCTTCTAAACCGTGGGTCCATTTAAGCTGAAGGCATTAGGAGGAAGGAATGCTCAAGTATGAGCTTGCAGATCAGATACACTCTCATGATAGCACTCTCCTAAAGAACTTTTTTTTTTTTTAAGGGCTTGGAGTAGGAATTGGCAACCCACTCCAGTGTTCTTGCTTGGAGAATCCCAGGGACGGGGGAGCCTGGTGGGCTGCCCTCTATGGGGTCGCACAGAGTCGGACACGACTGAAGCAACTTAGCAGCAGCAGCAGCCACCCTCCCAAACCAAATCACAGCCTGACTGGCAAGTAGGCTTCACAGAAGCCTTGTGGACACACTGTAACTGTTCATTTCCTTTGAAAAGAGCACAGTTACTACTTTGTAGACCACACACCTCGCCCCTCCAGAGGGCCACCCGGCATGGAGAGAGCAGAGTGTGAAAGAGAGAGAAGGTGCTGTGCTCTGGCTCCCAGGAAGCCAGCTATGGGCAGGATCAGTGTACGTCATCAGAGAATGATATGGTCCACAGTGCCCCCTAGTGGTGTATGGAGGTCTGGCACTCTGTTCTGGGAAAAGTGAATGTTCAATTTCCTTCTCAGTTCATTCAGTTCAGTCGTTCAGTCGCTTAGTCGTGTCCAGCTCTTTGCTACCCCATGGACTGCAGCACGCCAGGTTTCCCTGTCCATCACCAGCTCTGGGAGCTTGCTTAAACTCATGCCCATCGAGTCAGTGATGCCATCCAACCATCTCATCCTCTGTCATCCCCTTCTCTTGCCTTTAATCTTTCCCAGCATCAGGGTCTTTTCCAGTGAGTTAGTTCTTCACATCAGGTGGCCAAAGTATTGGAGTTTCAGCTTTAGCATCAGTCCTTCCAATGAATATTCAGGACTGATTTCCTTCTCATGAGGAAAATTTACCCCTGGACTATAGCTACCCTGGCATTGGCTCCTGGTCCAGTGATGCACTGAAGTCAGTGTGGTTTGGAAGGATTCAAAACTACCTTCCAAATAGGAAAGAAAGGTTCTGAAACCAAGGGGTGATAAGATTTGAGGACTGGAAATGACCCTTGTTTGAAGTGGTGCTCTAAACTTGCTCTGTCATAAATGGTAAGCAACAGCCACATGTGGCTGCGGAGCATTTGGAGTTGAGCTGTCAGTGCCCTCAATGCACATTGGATTTCAGAGAACTAATATAAAAAATAATATGAAATGCTTCTAGTATTTCTTTTCATGTTGCCGTGATAATATTTAAGGTTTAATCAAAGATTTTAAAGTGCCTTTTACCAGTTTCTTTAGTCATCACTGTAGGATGCTAGAAAACGTAAAACTATATTGTGGCATGCATTATATTTCTACAGAAATACAATGTCCACTGCATAGGTGGACTTTGGGCCAAGATCAGGGGCCCATGTGACTGGGACAGGTTCCATAGCTAAAGTTGACATTTTGGAGAGATGTGGTGGGCTTGCCCTTATGAATCACCTGTTTCCTCCTAAAGAGCCCCCTGAAATCCCACCTTTGAAAAGTCATCAGTTTAAGTTAATGAGAACTTTTCAAAATGCAGGTACCTTGAGATTAAGAACCTAACACCTACACCGAGTATTCTGGAGTCCTTGGTTGCCTTCATGATCAAGGGGCCCCAGAAAGAATTAGGAGGAAGTAGAAACAAAGAAGTCCTGTCCAGCTAGCTGCCCTTCTTCAGATTTTGCAATCAGCTCTCCGGCTTCGAGGCTGCCTGTCTGTCTCTTACAGGTTGACCTCTGTCCTTCCTAAGCATTTGCTTCTTTCTTATCCTCCTTGTCCTTAGGAAATGGGCTGTTTGGGTGCTTCCCCTGAGAGTTTTAGAAGAGCCATATCAGAAGTTTTGTTTTCTCTGTCATACCAATTCTTTGTGGCTTTACTGATCTGGAAGGCCTTACTTTCTTTTGAAATATATGAGCCAAATTCGTATGCTCTATGTGAAGGGACCCTGAATGGCTAAGTTGGCTAAGTAGAGCACTAAGATGTGGAGTACATTGAGCAGAGTTTGTCTTGCAGCTCGGCATGCTTCAGACGTCTTTTAAGGGAAGAGCTGACTGTGATTGTGTATCTTCCATTGGTCAGCTTACTCCCAGGGCAGCAGCAAGGGGACAGCACAATTCTTTAGGGGTCTCAGTGAATGAATCTTGGGCAGGCCCCACAGGTAGGCTTTTCCACCTAGAGCCTTTGTCTTCACATTTAGAAATATAAATTCTTTGTCAGTATTTGTTGGATGTTTTCTGTGTGCTTAGCGGTAAATGATGGAGAAGGCGATGGCACCGCACTCCAGTACTCCTGCCTGGAAAACCCCATGGATGGAGGAGCCTGGAGGGCTACAGTCCATGGGGTCGCTTAGAGTCGGACACGACTGAGCGACTTCACTTTCACTTTTCACTTTCATGCATTGGAGAAGGAAACGGCAACCCACTCCAGTGTTCTTGCCTGGAGAATCCCAGGGACGGGAGAGCCTGGTGGGCTGCTGTCTGTGGGGTCGCACAGAGTCAGACACGACTGAAGCAGCTTAGCAGCAGCAGCAGCAGCAGTAAATGAAAAATTAGTGGGGACTATCCAAGTTGGGATTTAGAGACCAAACTGAGTTTGCCTCCCATGTAACATTTATTGTATTCTTAGACTTGCAATACCTAGAGTTTTTTTGTTTTGTTTTTTTCTAGGCTTTTGTAAATTGGGAAGAGGCTAAATTGACTTGGAGTTTTTTCAAACAGTCTTTCCTGAAACAGATTTTGACAGAAGGTAAGTAAAAGGTTGCTCTGAGCAGTCAGGAAACTTAAATATCAGTGACGGGGAACTTCCTGGCTGTCCAGTGGTTAAGACTTCAAGCTTCCATGCAGGGAGCATGTGTTTGATCCCTGGTCAGGAAACTAAGATCCCACATGCCATGTGGCATGGCCAAAAAACAAAAACACACAAAACCAAAACCAAAAACACACAAAGTATCAGCGAGGGGAATTCTACAGAACTGCTGGTTGCTTAGATGCAGACCACCTGCTTCCTAGAGGCCCTGGGTCAGAGGAACCTCAGAGCTGGGAGGGTTTTAAATAAGGAGAGGAAAACTAGCATTTATTAAGTGTGATGCCTCAGTTGTCTAATTTAAATCTCCCCACAGCCTTGTAAGAAAGATATTGTTCTTTTTATTATGGATGAGGAAACTGAGCGTCAGTGAAGTTACATTACTTCTGCAGGGTCCTACAAGAGTTAGGAGCAACTTACTTTGAATCTGAGTCTCATTCCAGAATCCCACTGAATAATAATGTAATATTATTACATATATTATTATATGTAATAATAACTGTATTATAGAAATATTCTATCAATTACAGAAAGTTTAGAAAATATAGAAAGCTACCTATAATCTTTCTTGCCTGGAAAATTCCATGGATGGAGGAGCCTGGTGAGCTACAGTCCATGGGGTCCCAAAGAGTCGGACATGACTGAGCAACTTCACTTCTATCTATAATCTTATTTTCTGAACATTTTATACACTTTCTCTGAGCTTTTTTAAAAAAATACCTTTTAAAATTTGTTTACTTTTGGCCGTGCTGGGCTTTCGCTGCTGCTCAGGCTTTTCTGTAGTTGCAGTGCACGGACTTCTTGTGGTGGCTTCTCCTGTTGCGGATCACAGGCTCTAGAGCACAGGCTCGGTAGTTGTGGCACACGGACTTAGTTGCCCCACAGTATGTGGGATCTTCACGGATCAGGGATCGAACCCGTGTCTCCCACATTGGCAGACAGATTCTTTACCATTGAGCCACCAGGAAAGCCCCTTGTGACCTTTTTAAGAACCCAGTTTTTCTCATTTGGAATTGAGATGAGCTGTAAGTGCACTCAATACATATTGGATTTCAAAGAATTAGTATTAAAAAATAACATGAAATGCTTCTAGTATTTCTTTTCATGTCGCCATGATAATATTTTGGGTTAAGTCAAATATATTTTCTTTAACAATAAGATTCACTGGTGGGATAGTTTGGTCAACCTTCCAACTTCTTAGGACTTCCCAGTTTAACAGTGACAGAACTCTAATGCAGAGGACAAACCAGAAGCTGAAAGTACATCTTATTTTATATATATATATATGTATTTATACCCAGCTTTATTTCAAAGAATGAGATTGGAGGCAGCTATAAGCTGCTGAAGGTAGTAGTTTCTCTCTATAAATTTCATGTGTCTGTACATGTATGTATCTATTACTGAACATGTTTTTAAATGTCTTCAGAAGCTATCTTTTAATTATAAAAATAATATAATCCCATTACAAGAATTTTGGAAAATAGGAAAAAGTTTCCTAAAACTCTAGCATTCTAATACAAGCATCACTCTTCCTATCTTGTTGTTTTTCTTTGTCCACCTTCTTTACTTTTCTTCATTATACTTCCAAAGGGAAGCCCCAAGCCTCACTTCCCTCATTGGTGGTTTAAAAGATAGAACTAGGAGGTGCCTGAGGGCTCCCCGAGCTTTGAGAACACCTGTTTCTAGCCTGAGGCCGTAACATTTCCATCACAAAAGTGAAACTGTTCACAGGACTTCTGGAGGAAGTAAAGGTCAGAAACCTTCGGAGAGCTGAGTGAAGGTGCCTTAACTCTTGAGAGCAAGGGAGCATGCTGTTCACCACTGTCTCCCTGACACCCTGCTAGGCCTGGAATGTTGATACGTATTCAGCAAGGTTTGGGTTTTTATAAATATTTATTTGTCTGCACCGGGTCTTAGCTGTGGCTTGTAGGATCTAGTTCCCTGACCAAGGATCAAACCCAAACTCCCTGCCTTGGGAGGACAGAGCCTTAGCCACTGGACCACCAGGGAAGTCCACAGCAATTATTTTTTGGTAAAGAAAGGTAGCTATAGTGAAATTGTATATTGTGATAGTTCACATTATTGTTAGAACAGGCAAAACAATGGAGGGAGTTTGAGGATGGGTAGTTACTTAAATGCACTTTTTTTTTTCTTTCAGAAGTTTAAAGGGCAGTTTGAATGAGTTTAGGAATGGCCCTAACTTGGTTGTCTGTACTGCTGTGGCTAGTCATGTGTGGCTAGTCATGTGAACAGTGGCAGGTTGTCAGCCACACGTTCGAGCCTCCCGAGGGGGGCCTGCTTCATCTTCGGTCCATCCTGGCCTGGCTGGCAAAGGGCCTTAGGAACTTCCTACGGCCTCCCTCTCCATGGCTGTGAAATAAGGAAGTGGCCTGACAAGGACACCTAGATTCTTTTTCTCTGAAAGCTACAGCTCTAAAAAATTTAAAATCATTTGTTGTTATAGCAAAAATGTGTGTGTGTGTATACACATGTATATATACACACTCACACACACATATATGCTGTTACCTTCTACCCCCGCATTTCCTGAACACTGTGTGTCATGTGCTGAGAATATACAGATGACTGAGGAACAGGACATGGCTTCAAGGAGCTCATTCCCTCTGCAGAGACTAAAGCATTTGTGTGGTTAACTCTGATACAGGGGTGTACTTGGAAACAGCTCATTCTCCAGACGTCTCTTGAGTGCTCTCATTTCCAGGAGCTCTGCTAGGCAGCCAGGGGCATGGAGCTGACCGAGACATGGTTCCTCAGGGAGCTGACAGAATGTGGGAGGGAGATGCCTTTTGTGCCAGAACCCAGGGAGGTCCCTGCAGAAAAGCCATTGCAGGTGGTGAGGATACCAACAGCTGAGCCTGGGAGCACCAGCCCAGCCTGACTCAGAAGAGCTGGAGGGGTGAAAACCTCCATGTAGGGTGTAGCAGAGGATGATAGTGTGATGGTGGGGGGTTGGGGTGAGGCTGGTGAAGGGAGGCTGAAAAGATAGCTTTCAGTTCAGTTCAGTCGCCCAGTCGTGTCCAACTCTTTGCAACCCCATGAATCACAGCACGCCAGGCCTCCCTGTCCATCACCAACTCCCAGAGTTCACTCAAACTCATTTCCATCGAGTTGGTGATGCCATCCAGCCATCTCATCCTCTGTCGTCCCCTTCTTCTCCTGCCCCTCCCAGCATCAGAGTCTTTTTCAATGAGTCACCTCTTCACATGAGGTGACCAAAGTATTGGAGTTTCAGCTTTAGCATCAGTCCTTCCAATGAACACCCAGGACTGATTTCCTTTAGAATAGACTGGTTGGATCTCCTTGCAGTCCAAGGGACTCTCAAGAGTCTTCTCCAACACCACAGTTCAAAAGCATCAATTCTTCGGCGCTCAGCTTTCTTCACAGCCCAACTCTCACATCCATACATGACCACAGGAAAATCCATAGCCTTAACTAGATGGACCTTTGTTGGCAAAGGTCAGCCTGTAAAAGGTCCCAAATGCAAAACCAAGGCACTTGGACTTTTTGCAAACACAATAGAGCCATTTAAAGGAGTGAAAGAAGAGATGACTTAAGATCTGTATTTGCAAAAGCTGGAACTGTTATTGATGAGGATGGATTAGAGAAGAGCAGAGATACTGGGGGGCCCATGCCTGGAAGGATCTGCAGAGGTCCCTGCCACCACCCTGCCTAAAATGGGACATTGTAGGGAGGAAAGGATCGGGAGAGGGACTTGAGAGAATATCACATTCTCATCTCTTAATGCTGCTTTCTTCTTTGAGAAAGTGTTTAGGAGGAGAGAGTTGGCCCTTCAGGGCTGTGGCCTCCTCAGTGCTCCTCCTCCATAGCGGTCAGTGTTTCCCATTCAGGGATAATAAGAATATTCATGGAAGTGGGGAATAGGGCTCAGGGCTAATGTCTTTACCTTGAAGGCGTTAGACTGTCTTAGATTTGAACTGTGAACTAGGACTGCTGAGAATTGCTGGCCTCCACAGAGTTTTCTCCACTCAGAGAGGAAACTTCTGATGAGTCTGTGCAGTTTATCATGGACCTTTGATTTCACAGAATTTACACTCAGATTATCTGACCTCCCTGAAAACCTGAGATTATCATTTTTATTATTAACATTTCTGTAACTCTTCACACTTTTAAGAAAATGTATCAGGTTTTATTGATTTTTGTTGTTTTTAATTGGTTTGTAACTTTGCTATCAATAAAGCCACCAGCACTTTCCAAATTGTTATTATTTTGAGATTATTTTAAATCAACATTAGGACAAGGACCATGTCATTAACCCATTAACCAAGTTTCTAATTTTTCTGCTTTGACAGTATTTACCAACTGGAAGAGACAATAGACAATAAGAGAAAAGGAAGCAAGAAAATACTGTGTATTTGAAATGCTAATTATTTTCTTTTCCATTTACAGGCGAGCGATATGTGATGACATTCTTGAACGTGTTAAATTTTGGGGATCAGGGTAAGATGAAATTCTGTAGTGTTTTAATTAAAGATGAGCTATCTTCACGACACTTTCTGATGTTTGCCTCTGTAGTTTGATTCTTTTTAAAATATCTATCTACTTATTTATTTTTGGCTGCACTGGATCTGTTGCTGCGTGCAGGAACTGGTTGTGGCGTGCGGGCTTCTCAGTTCGGTGGCTTCTCTTGTTGCAGAGCGCAGGCTCTTGTATTACAAGGCAGATTCTTAACCACTGGACCACCAGGGAAGCCCCTGTAGTTTGATACATTTCATGAAAAAATAAATCTGAAGATTATAAAAAGTGAATCCTGACGATTGAAAATTGTAGGTCTTTATAAATGTATATCTGACTATTCCTTCCTGTGTATCTTGGGCAGCAAGTTCTCTGTTGGGATTCCCTGTCCTTACCCAGCTTTCTGCAGAGCTCTGGGGCTCATTTAGGGGGTCAGAGGGTGCCAGAGTTACAGGGAGGTCATCACAGTCATGAAGATTTGGCCCATGTGTGTGGCTAAATAGGTCTTAATATTTTTTCACATTTATTTTTGAATACTGTCCCTAAGTAGTAGAAATAAAAACAGAAAAAAATCAACTTGGCATTATGACTGTTATAAAAAAGTACTAGTGATGCAAATGTTCTGTGTCCTGACTGAATTTATATCAGTGATCTTTTGCTGTAACTTTTCAAGAATTTACTATTTGGGGGGAACTAGGTAAAGGGTACATGGTTCTCCCTTTTATTTCTTACAATTCCATGTGGATCTATAATTATCTCAAAAAGTTTAATCTAAAAAATTATATGAGAAAAAATGTTAATAGTGCTATAAAAATTCAAGTAGAAAAATCAGTAAGACTGTTATTTCTTTTTTTTCTTTTGTTTTGTAGGTGTGTATGATATAGTGAATAATCTTGGCTCCCTTGTGGCCAGATTACTTTTCCAGCCAATAGAGGAGAGTTTTTATATATTCTTTGCTAAGGTGCTAGAAAGAGAAAAGGACGCCACACTTCAGAAGCAGGTAGTCTTGGTTTTCATGTCCGCATCTTCCAAGTGTACAGGAGCAACAAGACAGAAATGAGGAGCTGTCTGTTTCCCTCTGTTTGATCTGAAAGTTTCTTCTAGTTTTCATTGTCCTCTCACATTCTGAATGATGGCAAGATCCTGAGCTCACTTCTTCTTTCCAGCTTCTCCTTTTCCTCCTGGTCAGCCCTTTCTTTTCACCCTTTGTCCTCTGTGACCTTTTCTTTGTCCCAGCCCTCTCAGAACTCTATAGCTGTCCCCAGTGCAGCACAGACCCCTTCCTATGGTCTAAGGTTTAAGAATGAGGCTGCCTCCCCACTCCTCAGACTCTCAAGAACCAAAGATGAGCCGAAGGATGCAGAGACTGGGGCAAGGCTAATTGAGGGCATGGAGAGGAAAACACGGGGCATCTGGTCTCGCTCATCACAAGTTGTTTAGCTTCTTAAGGACTGTGACGTGCCCAGAGCTCCATTCTGACCCTGAGAATCTACGTAGTCTGGCCAGTAAAAACAGAAGAGATTTTAATCCAGGAGTATTTGTGTGTAGAAACTTCCCTTTTCCTAGAATCATTGAAAATGTCTGACTTAGAATTAAAAGCAAACTAGTTAGCCTCTTATGTGTCTTAGAATATATTTTGCAGACAACAGTTCATGCATAATATCTTTTCAAAATGAACCAATCTGGTTCTTAGTCTGATTTAGGAATGTTTTCTCAGTGTCAATTACAGAAACATCAGAAATTGGACTTGTTTGTCAGGAGAAGCACACTGACAAAGCTAGCTAGTGCTGTAAAAACTTGTCCCTTTGAGAATAAATGTCAGAGGGGAAAGTGAGTGTTTCCTAGGCAACATTTGAGACAATTTATCTTAAATGAGTTAAAAACTAACCCTCCCCTGCTTTCTTAAGGAGGCACACTTTGTCTTTTTTCCTCTATTTGTTAATTGAGTAGAAACAAACCCAGGCTGTAGAAAAGCAGCAGTGGTTCTCAGCAGTTGAAAGAGTGATCCATGAAATAGCGAAGGGAGAAAGCCAGATGGGAGGTTTCTCTCCAGCTCATGATTCATCCCACTTCCTTCCTTCTCCCCCGGCCCCAGGAGGATGTTGCTGTGGCCGCCGTGGTTTTGGAGTCCCTGCTAAAGCTGGCCCTGCTGACCGGCCTGACCATCACTGTTTTCGGCTTTGCCTACTCTCAGCTGGTTTTGGACATCTATGGCGGGGCCATGCTTAGCTCAGGATCAGGTATGCACAGAGTTTTTTTCCAGATCTGTTCTAATTTCCCAACTGAAGGAGAGGAGTCTTATGAAATTTAGATACGGTTGACATGTGTGTCTGTATAGGGAAGATTGCCGATGGCTGGGGCACCTGAGGTCACACCAGCTCAGGGTGCAGTTGGGGCTTTGGCACCAGGTTGATCAGTCCCCACAACCTTACTTGGAGAAGTTGTTAGGAATCCTTAGCTTTCCTTTCAGGCCTCAAATGTGTTTTGCCAAGTGCTTCCCTGTGCTCCCTGTAGGGTAAGTGAGGAAGGCAGAGAGCAGGCTCTAATGAGTCTCCACTTGGTACTAAACACATCTGAAGACAGTAAGTGCCACATAAATCTCACGGCCTGATGCATAAAAGCCTCTGAAGGATAACCCAGAGCCATTTGCAGAGAATGAAATTGATCTCAGCAAATAAAATGGTATATTTAATCCAGTGACTCTTGGGTTTTGAAAGAGAAAAGTATTGAGTGTGTCTAACTTGGAAACACCTGGCGCCCAGGCCACTGAGTGTCTCACAGTGTCGCTGGGCCCTGGGGACTTGACCAGTTTCAAGATGCACTGGGTCACGGACTAGCAATCCACTTAGAGTGTTTCCTCTTGGGCTGAGCAAAGATGTTTTTAATTCCTCACATCACTAGACAAGATCCTTGAAGACTTTTTTCTAATGCCCTGTCTCAAATGTAAATGGCCCTTTCAGATGCCATTCTGCAAGATCACTGGCATGTTTTTGTCTCCACTATAATGGGCCCAAACATTTAGTATTAGGAAAAGAAGGGCTGAGTTTCTACACAAGAACAAAGGTCATTAGGTTTGGACAAACAGCTGCTGTGAAACCAATGATGTGGTTTGCAGTGCCCTGGGTCAGGCAACTATAGGAAGCCATTAGCAAGTCAGTGCACAGAGAGCAGGACAGGCTATTTCACAGCAGCTCTGCCCCTCTAGAAAGGTAATCACCAAGGAGCAGCCTTTGTAATGCAGCCACAGGACAGTGCCACAGGGGAAGGGCTGTCCCATCAACGTAGTATTCACTTGCCTAAGTCATTAATCACTAAAGATATATCAACAAACTATTGTCATTGTGTGGGCCTTTTACTCAAGTGAGATGCTGGTGCCAGTCTTGAGCACCGATGATAGATTTGTCAGCTAAAAGGGTCAGTGTTACTTGATAAATGAAGGTAATGAATTATGTCTCTGATGTTTTATGTCAAAGTCATTAATCATTTTAGACTCAATAAGATATTCTCTTGGTCTCATCTTCAGAGAGAGAAGAATCTTGAGAATGGTCTGGTTCCTTAGTCTCTGAAAAGGATGTATGGTTTGCTCTAGTCACTGTAGCATCTTTAGGACCCTTGTCTCTTGCCTGACCCAGGCCTCCATCAACATCCCTGCCCCAGCAAGGTCTTCCAGCATCTGTCTCCTCATCACTGCTCCCTCTCATTTTGACCAGATTTCCAGCTGTGTGTGCCTTCTGGGAGGGTGAGTGTGTCTCCCCAGGGTGCCTGCTGGCTTTCCTTCCCTGTCTCCACACCACGCCTCTTCTTGTTGCCCTCTTCTTGACTCTGCGGACTAGTGCTGCAAATCCAAATGCCTTTCCTGTGCCAAAGACATTAACACTGCTGCTCTGCGCCCCAGTACTCCTCGCCACAGCCTTTTTTTTATTCCCTTAAATACTCACAGAACATTGACTTTCTCCAGAAAGTCTTACTGAATCAGAAAAGAATGAGGAACTTTCCATGGCGCAGCCCCGCCACTTAGTTTTGAGAGTGGAACTTGCAGCGCTGCTGTCCTCAGTTGCCCCAGTTGCATGTTGCCTTTGTCCTTGCCCGTGAAGTGGACTCATCTGTGACCAGACCTGCAGTGGCTCCTTTAGAGACCTCTGTGCTGCTTTCCTGGAGAAGGCGATGGCACCCCACTCCAGGACTCTTGCCTGGAAAATCCCATGGACGGAGGAGCCTGGTAAGCTACAGTCCATGAGGTCGCTAAGAGTCGGACACGACTGAGCGACTTCACTTTCACTTTTCACTTTCATGCATTGGAGGAGGAAATGGCAGCCCACTCCAGTGTTCTTGCCTGGGGAATCCCAGGGACGGGGGAGCCTGGTGGGCTGCCGTCTGTGGGGTCGCACAGGGTCTGACACGACTGCAGCGACTTGGCGGCAGCAGCAGCAGCAGTGCTGCTTTCCTAAAGGGGGACTTGGCTGCAGCGCAGGCAGACTTCCGTGGAGCACTGAGGGTTTGCTTTGCAGTACTTGGGCTCAGCCTTGTGTGTAATTAGGGGCTGTGGAAGTGGTCTGAGACTTTGATCAGACGTTTTCCTCATATCTAGCTTTTCCATCCTAAAGGAAAATACAAACATTCAATGAATCTCCCTGAGACTTCTCACATTCATCTCTTAGGTGCTTCTGTCTTGCCCTTTCTTTTACTTTTTCTTTTTTGGAGAAGGAAGAGCTTATTATTTGCAGCCAGTAAGGAGAACACTTGCTTTCCCAAAGCAGTGTCTCCTTTTTCACTTTTTAAAAATCTTTTTTTCTTCTCAGGCCCCTAATATTAGTTTCATAGGGCTGGGATCACAGTGTGTCATGAACTAAGTGGCTTGTAAGAACAGAAATTGATGGTCTCACAGTTCTGCAGAAGTCTGAAATCCAGGAGCCAGCAGAGCTCTGCTCTCTGTGGCAGCTCTAGAGGAGGCCTCCTTCCTCACCTCTCTCAGCTTCTGGTGTTGGCTGGCAGTCTTTGGCTGGGAAATACATTACCCCCATCACGTGGCTGTCCTCTCCCTGTGTGTATTCACATCATCTTCCCTCTGTGACTATCTCTGTGCCCAAACTTCTGCTTTTCATAAGGATTAGGGCCCATTCTGATGACCTCATTTTAACTTATTATAAAGATGCTATTTCCAAATAGACCATACTCTTAAGTTACTGGTGATTAGGACTTCACACTACTTTTGTGAAAGTGTTAGTCACTCAGTTGCGTCTGACTCTTTGCGACTCCGTGGACTGTAGGCCACCAGCCCGCCCCTCTGTCCATGGGGATTCTCCAGGCAAGAATGCTGAAGTGGATTGCCATGCCTTTCTCCAGGGGGAATCTTCCCAACCCAGGGATCGAACCCAGGTCTCCTGCATTGCAGGCAGATTCTTTCCCATCACGTTACTTTTGGGGGCAATTTAATTCAACCCATACTACCACTCAGCTCAACCCAGAGTTTAAGGTTCCATCTGCAAGTTCCCCAATTCCAACCTCTTTCCCTAAAGTTGACTCAAAACCCTTCTATTCGAATCACCGTTTCATGCCGGTGTTTGTGTTCTCCACCTTGCAAAGCAGCGCGCTGTCCACGTGGCATCAACTTTCAGTTACCAAGTGAGAGGTGCAGGTTGTGAGAGGAGCCCCGCTCCTCTCTGCTGGAGAGAGGAGGACGGAGAGGAGAAGGAAGCACACTGAGCATAGCCTCGAGCTAGCACAGGCAGACCCTAGTCCCTGCCTCCTCTCCTGGAGTCATCCCACGGCTGTGGCAGGGGCCAAGCTACTTCTGTAGCAGTTTGGGGGAATGAGATGCAACCTGACATGATGAAAATGTGGAACCCAAGAGAGGGCCATCAGCGCTACTCTGTTAGTACTCCTTTTGTCTTTGTTTTGTTTTTTGGTTGTTTGACCCACAGTATCTCTGACGTGTGCTGGTTTCCAACTCCAGTCTAATCTAGCCATCGTGACCTGAATGGGGAGAAAAAAACTCAGAAATACTTGGGAAGTTCACAATCCAGAGGTGTGCTCACTAAAGATTGAGATCTAATCATAGGACCATAGAATGCTTCTCCTCACCCATAGCTCACTATCCCATTCCTAAGCCTATTTAAAACAGTTCTTTTTTTTTTTTTTTTTTTTTAACATTTTATCTTTTTCACACAATAGTAGGATGCAAATTCTATTCAAGTTCCCATAGACTATAAACTGGGAGACCCTGAAACATCCAGGGACAAACATAGTGGAAAACTTTCAGAGATAAAGGTATTGAAATCATGCAAGAGTCTATTCTCTTGTTACTACAGCAGTTCTTTTTATCCAGTCAGATCAAACCAAATCAAATCAAACGAACCCAGTCAGTCCCATGAAATCAACTCCATTAGACCACCAACATCAGGCAAGCCCCTTCACCAGTAAGATTACAGCTTGCTGAAGGCTCGGATAATGGGTAGCATTTTTTAGCAATAAGTTATTTTAAATTAAGGTAACTACATTTTTTTAAGGCATAATGCTGTTGCACAACTAATACAATACAGTATGTTGTCATAACTTTTATATGTACTGAGAAGCCAAAAAAATTCATGTGACCTTCTTTATTAAAATATTTGCTCTATTGCAGTGGTCTGGAACCAAGCATGCAGTGTCTGTAAGGTGTGCTGATTCCCAACTCCAGTCTAATCTAGCCATCCTATCTCATCTGAGAGGGGAGAAAAAAACTTGGAAATGTTTGTGAAGTTCACAGTCCAGAGGCAAAAGCTCACTGAAGACTGAGACCTAATCATAGGACCACAGAACGCCTCCCCTCCTCAACAGCTCACCACCATATCACTTCTTTTTGTTATTTTTGATGGCCATGAAACTATTTAGTGTCCCCTTGGCACGGGGACCTTTCATATTAAGCAGCTTTCATAGCCATGACTAAGTTTCAGATTCTGAGACTCTGGAACTCCCCCTGGCCTGCCCTTTTCTTTTAGTGGTTTCTTTTTTTTCTTTATTGAGGTCTAATTTACATAAAGTAAAATACTGTACTCTTAAGAGTTTCGACAAATGTCTACACCTTGTAACCAATATCCAGATTAAGATACAGAACATTTCCGTTACCCCAGAAGGTTCTCATAGGGCCCTTTCCACCCAGCTGCCCCACTGTACCTCAGCGGCAAGAACTGCTCTGATTTCTTATCACCGTAGGTTAGTATTACTTTTAAAAAGAATTTCGTATAAATGAAATTATACAGTGTAAGCACTTTCACGTTTGGCTTCTTTCCCACAGTATGAAGTTTTTGAGATTGATGCATGTTTTCACATGGATCAATAGTTTTTTTTTTCTTCTTGATTGCTGAAAAGTGTTTCTTTGTATGGATGGCCCATATGTTGTTTATCCTTTCTCCTGTCTGTGGTCATTTTGGGCTGTTAGGAATAAAGCTGCTACAGATGTTTTTGTACATGTGTTTTTGTGAACATTTGCATTTATTTCCACTGGTTGTATACCCAGGAGTAGAATTTTTGGATCGTAGGTTGCATTCATGTTTATTTTGTTGGAAACTGCTTGACTGCCTCTCGGTAATGGCCCTTTTAAAAGAGGGGCTCAGGGAATTCCCATCCTATAGGTTAGAACTCCACACTTTCACTGCTGACAGCCTGAGTTCAATCCCTGGTCAGGGAACTAAGATCCCACAAGCCACATAGCACAGCAGAAAAAAAAAACAAGAAAGAGGGGATCAACTCCATTTTAAGGCTCCTGATCTTCTGTTAGCAGATTTCCCCAAAGCTTGTTAGTTAGCTGTAGAACCTAGAAGAAAATAACCTTACGAACTCTGATTCTCCCTGCAGAGTTGTGGGTATTCTATTTCCTTAGTGTGCTGCTGCTCCTGAGTCCTGGGCTTCTTCAGGGCTTCTTCAGCTGACTTTGTCTTCACCTGCAGGGCCACTAGTGTCCCTGAGTGCTCAGACTAGCAGGCTTCTTCATGCTGTTTCAAAAAGTGAGATTTGTTTGCTGGCCAGATAAGCTTTTAGTTGCTAAGCAAGAGATCTGTATATCTATTCCTAACTGTCCATTTGTTTTTAGCTGTTTATTTTGGTCAGTGCGCTGGAATGCTCAGAGTCCTTGCAGATAGTTAGGACCACACATCTGCCCAGTGACCACACCAGCAGGGCTCATGACCCCTCTGGTGTTCTCTGGCCACCCAGCCGATGTGAGGATGCACGGGGGCCTCCCCCTTGGGCTCTGGAATCTCAGCAGTTGTTCCCTTACAGGTCCTGTCCTACTGCGAGCCTACTGTCTTTACGTCCTCCTCCTTGCCATCAATGGAGTGACTGAGTGTTTCACATTTGCTGCCATGAGCAAAGCGGAGGTAGACAGGTGGGTAACCTTCAAGACACACCTGTAATCATGGCCTTCTGCCAAAATGAAGTAGCTTCTTTCTTTTCATTCTTAACGTGTATTTATAGAAGACTCTTTTAGAGCCTGCAGTGCGGTGCTTTCCTCAGGCACCATTCAGTGAGTCTTCTCCACACTAGGGCTGGGGAGCAGCCACTGTTCCTCGCCTCCCTTTGTCAAGGGAAAAATCTAGGCCCTGAAGGGCTGTGTTAGTCCTGGTTGGCAGAGGCAGGCACCAGACAAGACCCCCTCCTCCACCACCTCCTTGCCTAGTGCTCCAGATGGTTACTCAGGAGCTTCCTCAAGAGGCAGGTCTACAGGTATTTCCCTGATGGTCCAGTGGTTAAGAATCCACCTACTAGTGCAGGGGGCACAGGTTTGATCCCTGGTCTGGGAAGATTCCCCATGCCTTGGAGTAACTAAGCCCATGAGCCACAAGTACTGAGCCCGGGCCTCCTAGAGCCCATACTCCACAGCAAGAGAAGCCACCACAACGAGAAACTTCAGCACCGCAACCAGAGAGTAGGACGAGCATAGCAACAAAGACCCAACACGGCCAACAATAAAGAAATAAAAATTTTTTTAAAAAAGCAGATTCATGGACAATCTCAGGGCTCTGTGACATGTCTCCTCAGAGAAAGACTCAAGTGCACATAGAAGTTTTGCCACATTTTCTCCCGTCCATTGACCCTGAGGTTGGGACCTCTGCCCTGAGCTTCAAGCAGTAGTTCTTAATACTGGTTATGAGTCAGAATTGCCCAATGGAGCTTGTTAGAAATGTAGATTCCTGTCCACTCGACTCCCACCACTCTCTCTCCTACCATACCTACAGAATCAGTAGCCCCTGAGCATGTAAATGTTTTCTTTAAAGCTCCTCAATGATTCTGATGTCAGCTTCTGGTATGAGCCTCTGATCCACACCCAGGATCATTCATCTCTTGTGTCCCAGACGCCAAAAGTAGAAAGGTAGTATCTGAAGACATCACTGTAGGATGTAGTTGAGAAGAAGGATAATACTGTTAGCGGCAAAGGAGAGAGAGGAGAGGGGGTGGGAGTAGGAAATGGGGCCAGTGGCTCTCGTTATCCCTTTGCC
Organism: Bos indicus x Bos taurus; assembly: GCF_003369695.1. Classification (NCBI taxonomy): domain Eukaryota; kingdom Metazoa; phylum Chordata; class Mammalia; order Artiodactyla; family Bovidae; genus Bos; species Bos indicus x Bos taurus. The sequence goes on along the minus strand of NC_040097.1, from coordinate 12,946,375 downwards.
CCTTGAGGTCTGGGTCCCATGGGGGTTTCAGGCTGCCTCTGTAGTGCCTTGAGTGCTGTTGAAACCCCTCAGAGGCCTGGTGGGGTACGGGGAGGTGGGCAAGGATACCTCAGAGATGGGGGGAGCCCTTCCTCTCATTCACAGCAGCCTTTGCTTCCCACTGTGGCCTGTCTCAGAGGTTTGGTGACCTGTGGGCCACACCATAGTTGAGAGCTGGAGTGTAGAGCAGTGGTCCCAGCCCAGACTGATTAAACTCCCCTCAGAAGTTCTAGCCCTCTCCTACACCAGCTGAACTGAAATTTAGGGGCTTGGGCCAAGGAGTCAGCTCCAGGAGATCGCTGATGATAGCTAGGGCTTGAGGAACTGCTGGCCCAGACCAGCTTTCAGAGTAAAAACTGCGTTGAACACTGTGACCCAGTGCATATTTAGGTGTGACTGAAACGAGGCTTCCACAAAGCAACAAGTACCCCAGGTACAGAACACACTGATGATGGCTTTTAATTCTGTTTCAGTTTTTTAAACTGCCATGTCATGATGCTCTAAATTGATTTCCTAGCCCACTTTTAGGTCACAACCCATAGTTCTCAAATGTGGTCTAGACATGGTTTTTACTTCAGACAGTTAAATTTATAGCTATACACTGCTTTGAGTCTGTCCTTTTTTTTTTTTTTTTTTAAAAAGTGGATAAAAAGATCTCTAAGTTTAATTTTGAAAATATTATGCTTTTACTTGAAAGGTGCTTCTAACATGAAATAATTTTAAAATATAATTTAAAACATACTAAATAAGGTACTGAAGTGTGTTGGAAAGAACTCTGGACTAGGAATCTATCTCTTTGAAGGGAATTTTGTTAAAATAATTGCAGCATTAATGTTGAAAGGGAGAAACAAGACTAAGCCTGCTTAAAACATTAAAAATATATTATCTTCCAACAAATCATGAGGGAGTACAGACAGTGACTGATTGCTTTGGTTTCTCTTACATTGCATTGAACCAGAGGAAGCAGGTTTTTAAGTTAGTTGTAATGGGACCTGGACAGCATATTAAAATCTGGAAAATGATTTTCATGGTATTAGTCGTCAACATAGAGAAAAGACAGAGCCATATTCTCATTTGAAGTAACTCACTTCCCCTAGGAGTAAAATGTGGTTTTAAGCATGATCTCCAAGTTTGTATTAAATGTGGAAGCCCCCTTTTTGTCTAGGCCCCTGGCCCCAACCCCCAGTCTTGTTCTGAACACGTGGAGCACCTGAGCTCATCACTGACCCCAGGCTTTTTTTCCTTTCTATGAATTTAGCCAGACATAAAACTGTAGTAAGATTTTTTTGTAGTATAATTGAGTAGTTTTCATCTATTTTACTTGCTGAACTACAGGTTAATCAGTATTTGTTTGTTTTTTAATAAAAATAAGGCATTTGGTTGGATGTGAAATATTAGAATGTCCTTTGAGCTGCAAGTTCCTTTGTTGTTAATAACTTCATAATCTATATAGAAGATTGATGGCTTCACATTATGCCCCATTGAAGAATCTTGGTTGTGTTTTGTTAAGCCTGTCTTGTTTTCTTTTGTTCATTTGACAAATTTTTTTGAGCATCTGTTTTCTAAGAGACATTGCTTTAAGCTCCAGGAGTACAGCCATGAACAACGACGTGATCCCTGCTCTCCTGTAGCTGACAATAAGGGAAGCAGACAGCAAACAAGTAAATAGATAAGAACATTGTGCTCTATGGACAACTAACGGAGAAGGCAGTGGCACCCACTCCAGTACTCTTGCCTGGAAAATCCCATGGGCGGAGGAGCCTGGTAGGCTGCAGTCCGTGGGGTCGCTAAGAGTCGGACACGACTGAGCGACTTCACTTTCACTTTTCACTTTCATGCATCGGAGAAGGAAATGGCAACCCACTCCAGTGTTCTTGCCTGGAGAATCCCAGGGACAGTGGAGCCTGTGGGCTGCCATCTATGGGGTCGCACAGAGTCAGACACAACTGAAGCGACTTAGCAGTAGCAGCAGCATGGAGAACTAAAACAGGGTTATGGGGTGAGAGTGGGAGCCCTTTTAGATCGGGAGGTCTTTCTGAGAAGGTTGCATTACGCTGAGGCCTCGATGACCAGGAAGAGTCTGCCATGTATAGATGGGCTAGAACCTTCCAGGCAGAGGGGACAGTGATGCAGAGGCCAAGGATTGAGAGCTCCTTTGTCTGACTTGTCGGCCCTTGAGTGCCCCATGTGGAGCTGGACTCCGTACTGTTGACTGAATGAAGGACAAGTGCCGTCTTCTCGCCTAGGCACATAAGAGACCTGTGCCGTCCTCTACGTAGTTACCTAGGCCACATTGTCATGGCCGTACCTTGATGTTTTCAGCCAGCACCCACTGGGGGACACTTCAGTTGCTTACCTTTTGATAAACCTGATTAAAAATAACTTCCTGTTTATGTTAACCAAACCTTAGAAAATAGTCATTGTCGCTGACTAATTTCCCACTGATTTACAAAGTGGCATTTTAATTTTATCTTTAAAATTCTTATTTTATCCTGAAGTGGATAATGCCTTTAAGACTATAGATTTGTGTTGCAAAGTTCAACAGTTGCAGAGCCCTATTCTAATGAGAAACAGTAGACGTCCTCATTGTTAGCGCCTCCCAAGTGACTACACCAAAGAAGCCACACTGTGACTTGTCCCTGCTGGAGTTAACATGAATTAGCTACCAGTTTCATTCATTGTTTCCCTTCTGCTTGGAGTTGGGTGAACATGACCCAACAGGTTATGAAAGTTTATGAACCTGTAGTCTGAAGAAGAACCAAACATTACACATCATCTTCTTTTTGGAAAATTGGTCAGAGTACTGGCCCACCCTCTGTGGCTTGTTATAAAGTTGGCCATTCTGATTATTGATTAGCATTAGTGAAGATGCTTCCTCTGTAAAGATATGGGCTCTTGTACTTCCATTACTCATTAAAAAGAAACTGTGTCGACTAAGAAGCAAATTAATTACTTGTCTGGAATTCTAGATGAAAGCTCTGTCCCCTGTTAGAGTATAGGTGTGTGTGTGTATGTGTGTGTTTGTTCTTGATGACACACACTCCGATAATTACGTCTCCCATAGCACCTTGGGCTTGGTCAGCCAAAGGACAAGGACCCAGGCATTTGGGGGACCCAGTGGCATTCTTGCCACCCCTCCTTCCTGTGCAGAAGCTGAATGGTGGTCTCTGAGGTTTCCTAACCAGCTGACACAACTTGGGGATCTAAGGGGTTTGGTTTCCTCAACAACTATACACTTAGATTGCCTGCTGTGTGCTCAGCAGAAACCAGACGCTGGAGAATTTGGTTCACGGTTGTACCACAAGCCTTTTGGAAGATTTTTATCTTTTCTGAGATTCAGTCTAGAGCTGAAAACTGAAGATAACTAAGTGATGTACTGCCATGGAATCAGAGAAGTGAAAGGAACGGTGTAAGCCCTCCAGTCACAGGACCCACAGAGCTCTAGAAAGGTGGATGGAGAGCCAAGGAGGGATGTGTGAGAGTCTGGGAAACCCTGACAGTGGGCCAGGCCTTGCTCCCTCTTCTCATTCTGTTATGGAAGCTGGTCACTTGCTTTGAGTGAGATCTGCTGGCAAAGGTTACGGGGCTTCTGCCTTTCCCAAAGGAAGCAGTGCTACAGTTTAGGGGCCAGGGGTCAGGTTGGGCTGTTGGTTCACTCCTTAGGCAGATTCCTCAGCCTCTCTGGGCCTGGTTTCCTTGTCTGTAAGATGGATCCAAGCTCCACAGGGAAACGGCCCTGTGTTTGTCCACCAGCACATTCCCAACAGCCCTCACAGTGCCTGTCCACACGAAACCATGAACCCGTGTCATATTCTTGAGCCTCACATTAAGGCAGGCTGAACAGGATTCTTATGGGTTTTGATTACAAAGTGTCACTTAACCAGTTATTATCCTTAAACACCATAAATACATTGAATTGTTCATTTTTTTACTCTTCTATTCAGGGCTGAGGGGGACAGTGACGTTTCCATGTTATCCACTTAGCATTTGATGTAAAAATCACCTGGATCATGGGATCTCAGAGGTGAATTCATGTTCACAGCCCCTTTCTTTGCAGCAGCCCTGCCTTGGGATGAGGTACCCACTGCCCTGCTTTGCCTGTCTTCTTCTCCCCAGGTACAATTTTACAATGCTGGCCCTGTCGTCTTCCTTCCTGATGTTATCTTATGTCCTGACCCGTTGGTGTGGCAGCGTGGGCTTCATCTTGGCCAACTGCTTCAACATGGGCATTCGGATCATGCAGAGCCTTTACTTCATCTACCGCTACTACCGGAAGAGCCCCCACAGGCCTCTGGATGGCCTGTTCCTGTCACCAGTCCTCCTTGGGACATTTGCCCTCAGTGGTGGCATTACTGCTGTTTCAGAGGTGAGACTCCCAATAGCCTTCACACCACATACTTTTGCAGTCTGTCCAGTCTCCCTTGTTCCAGACATCCCCTTCCTGTTCTGCCTGAACCAGCTGGACAAGTACTTGCTTCCTCGTGCCCCTTCCCCTAAGCTTCAGGCCAGCATCTTGTGAAATGACTGAGCAGTGGTACCTGTGGGCACAGAGTAGACCCTAGTCCATGGCTGTCACAGCTTTTCCTGATTCGAAGCTGGAGTAGTAGAGTCCCACTCTCCCTGGCTTGCCCCAAAGGAAGGCGGTATGGCTGGAGGGCCAGGGACTGACGATGGTTTCTTTCCACAGGTGTTCCTCTGCTGTGAACGGGGCTGGCTAGCCCGGCTGGCACACGTCGCTGTGGGGGCCCTCTGTCTGGGAGTGACCCTCGGGACAGCATTCCTCACAGAAACCAAGCTGATTCACTTTCTTAGGACTCAGTTAGGCGTGCCCAGACTCACTGACAAAATGACATGACCTTGCGGAAGCCCTGTGGCGCCTGGACCAGCTGTGGGGCGGTCTTGTGAGCGGAACATGTGTTCCGTGGAGGAGAGCCAGGCCAGGGGTCTGCAGTGCAGTGAGACCAACCCAGGCAGGTGAGTCATCAGAGCGATCCACCGGACCACTTACCATCCATTTGCGGTTTCAGATAGCAAGGGGTTCCCTTTTTAAGGGAAGACCAAAAAATTCTTTTAAAATCGATACAATTATTTTTTTCACCATTTTGTTGTAATTGGCATTTTTCTTTTTGAGTAATGTATTAATTCCTCTTGGGTGTGATTGACCTTAGGAACTCTGTGTCCCACATGTTCTATCTTGGGTGTCAGCTGTTAATAATCATCTAGCTCAGAAGGACAGATAGAGCCACTTGACGCTCCACAGGAGTATTTACCATGTGCTATAAAAGCATGAAGGAGACGTGGTGTTTTGTGATGTTATACAACAAAGTTGCTCCCAGAGTTGTGGCTTTCCCCACTGTGACCTGGATTTTTAGAGAAGGAGAAATGTTAATGGGAAGTCCAAGAAATGAAGACACAGAGGCTTTCAGATCACATTTCCCGCCGTTAGCCAGGCGGAGTCAGCATCTGTCCCCTTCACGGCTGTCCCTGCAAAGGCTACCTCATGCCTTCCCGTCACAGCAGGGGCAAGCCAGCTCATCTCTGGTCTGGTCACTGGAGAAAGGACACTGTGATCCTTCGTGAGCTATCTTGTTCCCAGAAGGGAAGCCCACTTTGCAGTTGGCTGTAAGTTCTCATGAGGAGGTTGTACAGATGACAGCTAGAGTTGAGTAGAGGTGTCTTTCTTCCATTCGAATAAAATAAGGTAAATTCTATATGGCAGGTATCACTGAATCATGCCCCTTTCCCACTGACCCCTTACTTCTGGCCCTGGTCAGTGCACCTGAATTCCAGGACAAGACTGGCAGGCCTGCAGGTCTGGTCCTCCAGGCCACAGTGAGCCCAGGTGAAGGCTTGCCTCTGGGCCCTGTACCCAGTAGGTGAGGTCACCAGGCGTTGTTATCAGGCAGCAAGGCATTTTTCTTGTTAATATATTAATTGATGTCATTAATGTATTAATTAGATGTAATGGCCTTTGGAGCTCCATGCGCAAACTATATCTTGGGTGATGATAGTTAATAATCACCTAGCCCTGATGTCCCCAAACCTTCTGTGTTTACACCCAGAGAACAGGGCAACTGGTATCAGATGGTGGTTTACCTGAAGTGCACAAATTTAAATGCAGTGACCCAGGGAGAATGGACACATCATAGGCATGGCTTAGTCTCTTCATTCGCCACCTGAAACTATCACAGCATTGTTAATTGGCTATACTTCAATACAAAATAAACCACTTATTTTTAAAAAAAAAGTTTTTAGTTAAGTAAAAATAAATCCACTGGTCCAGAGCCGGTGCCAAGAGGCCAAGGATAAAGACACCCTGAGACTAGGATCCAGTTACTTGGACACCTGTGTATCTAGTCAAAGAGAGAATGCTTTATATTAATTGCAGGGACAGTAGCTAAATGCAAGGTGTCACTGAGCAGTCAGAGGCCCTCCAGAAGCGTGGGGCTGGTCCTGTGTTGTCAGGCAGGGTCAGCCCAGCTCAGAAGGACTGATTGCTCCACGGGGTAGGGTAGGTGGCACATAGAGAAGGCAGCCCTCCCTCTCAAATACTTCTTTGCTCTCTAGAACACACAGACATGAGCCTCCAGCCCTCACAATTTCTGGTTGACCACCCCTCTCTCTGCTAGGACCCCGTCCCACTTAACCCCAGACTTGAAGTGTGGGCCTCACACCACCTGCCTCAGAATCTCCTGGATTGCAAGTCAGAAATGTAGGTTTCCAGGACCCCTCCAGACCTTTGGCATCTGCGTTTCTGGCGTGGGGCTTACCCTGTCATCCTCACCCGAGTCAGGGCCCAGGGCCAGTTCTGCTCATGTTCACAGCATCTGTGCCCAGCTCTAGGAAGAAAGCCACCTTTGCCTGAGTAGCATCACTGGCTCCCTAGCTCCTTAGGAGTGTGAGTTCCACAGCTCCCACTCTGCTTTTCTGCCCGGAGAAGCTCTGCATCTGACAGCGAGGGCGCATCTCATCTCGTCCCCAAACAGCCAGCCAGGTGGTGCTGTCAGCACCAGGCTGGCCGCCAGGCAGGGCCAGCTCCTCTGGCGAGATGGCCAGCTGGGATGGTCACCCAGGGCTCTTTGCTGTGGCCTGCTTCCTCATTTATAGAAAGAGGAGTTCTCATAGCCCAGGCTTTTGGGAAACGGGTGTTTCCCACTACTAACACCTGCCTCCTGGGCTCCAGCACTTGGGCAGCAAGCCCCGTGTGGCCCATAGTCTCTGTCTCCACCCGGTTGCTCCCTGCAGCACAGCTGGGACCGGCCACTGGCTCTGGGGCTTCCCCGCCCCCTAGAGCTGCACCTGGGTCTGGAGGGGCTGGCCTTCAAGGGTGCTGAGCCGCCCCACATTACCCAGGAAGGAACTGGGGGGGAAATCACACTTCAGGCCTTAAGTACCACTTAAAATATAAGTGAGGCTACCTCTCCATGGAAGCAAGTCTCTAAAGCACATCCATTTATGAAACAGAAACCTTTGATGGTGAGAATGACAGCATTTCGTCTTTCTGTGCTGCCCTGGCCACATGTGTGTTGGTGACGTGGGGTTTGGCCTGTTAGGTCCCTCCGTCAGCGGCTGCTGCTGTGCCACTTAAAGCTTCTTTAGTGGTGACTCCAGGCTCTGGCAGTGTGCTCTGCCTCACCCCCTGCCACTTACCAGCCTGATTCACCAGGGTACCTCCTTCCTCCTGCCTTTTTAAAACAAGAACAACAACAACAACTTGGGTATATATTGCTAGTTTCATGTCAGTTTCCTGTGTGTATGCTCTGCCCCACCTGCCGCCACTTACCAACCTAGTTCACCAGGGCACCTCCTTCCTCCTGCCCTTTTTTTTAAAAAAAAAAAAAAACCAGTATATTCATATTGCTAGTTTCATGTCAATTTTCCAATTTTAAAATGAGTAAATTATTTTCTCCATATTTGTGTGAAGATCTTTCATATCACTTCTTCCAAAAACGAAACAAAAAATTCTTAAATTTTGAAAGAAAGGTGGGCAAGTACCTTAGGTATGTGAATCATTTTTAGTCATCGTCAAAACGGTTCTCCCTGCCTTGGTGGACGTGACTGGATGGTGATCCCGACTTGGAAAGAGGGGCTGGTTCCCTCGGCCCTGCAATGGAGACGTCTGTGTCCCGGACTGACAGGACTGGCATTTTACTCACTGCTCTTCCCTTCTACCCAAAACAATGTTCCACGTTCTTCCACTGATGAGGCAGTCTCTTTCACCACCTTTCTTCTCTCCCACAGTCTGGGCCCACAGTCTCCTTTTGGCTATAAGCTCTGTTCTGAACGCAGAGCCCCTGAGGAGAAAGGGAACTGGCTCAGGTTATCTTCATAGGGTGGCTACTGTGGGCACAGGGTCATAAGTGAACCAGCGGAGGGGCCACCCTGGGGGCAGGTGGGTGCCCAGTTCCATCAGCTCTCACTGGGCAGGGGCTGGAGAGGGTGGTGTGATTCAGCCAGAGTTGCCACTTCGGCCTTGGAGGAGCTGCCTGAGGGCCTGTGACGAAACAACCAACTTACGAGGGAATCCTCTAGTCCACCATTTACTTGTCTCATTACCTCCCTCCCTGCTGTTGACTGACGGTCACAGTGCTGCCCTGGTCTGACCAGTGTGCTTGGCAGGGGCCGCCTGGTGGGAACAGGACCTGAGAACCTGGCAAGCCTCGGTCCTTTAATCTCATCTGCATCACAACCTGGGGCCTTGGAACGGGGCTCTGATGCTGTCAGCACAGTGAGCACTGACTAATTAAGACACAACTGCATTAGTCACGTTGGAGGTGACAACTGAGCAGCATGTTTTGGGTTCATGTCTGAGAGATCCTGACACACTTTTCAATTATGTGGAACTAATAGTGTGTGGCCTCCACGCAGCCGTGTCGGGCGGGGGAGAAGGAGGTCTGCGATGAAAGTGTGACTCAGTACAGCTCCTCACTCACTTCTCTGCACTCCCTTCTGAAAATCACAATAGGTCACACCAGGGAGCGTGGCACTTGGGGTCCAGAGGGCTTCTTTCAGAAGGAGAGTTATGAGACAACTCTGGGTGACACAGGAGCCACGGCCCTCTCCATAGGCGCCTGTTGCGAACCCCAGCGTTAACAGCTCACTCTCCCTGGTCTCTGGGTGTGCCCTCGTCTGGGCCTGGCACGGCCGGGCAGGGAGAGCCAGAGGACGCAGGAGAACCAAAACATTGTCACTATGAGGGAAATGGGGTGTTTTCCTCCACAAATCCCAACCAAACTAGGGAATGTTGCTAAAACAGCTTTCCTTTTTGTTCCCCCCAGGGCATTGACAACAATTTTATGAACAAACCAGATTAGCACAGCGCCTTTTTTATGTTCCTGAACTAGAGCCGAAGATTCCTTTCTTCCTGACGTGCCTTGTGAGAGTCCCTAAGTGGCATCTCTCCAATGACAAGAGGATGTTCTTGCAGGTGTGCAGATGTTAGGCTCGGGGGTGGGGCATAGAGGGGAAGAGCTGCTGGCTTTTCCTTTTTTTCCTTTTTCCTTTTGTAACCTGGAGTGACATCACGCGGGGCTGATGGCAAGATGCCCAAGCATGCGGGGCACTCATCTTTACCTCCCCTCCCCTCAGCTCTCCCTGCAGCAACCCTGCAAACACAGGGCCGAGAGCCAGGCTCTTTGGGGAGCACCCAGAGGTCCCTCCTGTCTGCATCAGCACCAGGGAGGCCCGCTTGCGTCATGTCCGCCTTCTGAAGCACACGAGCAGAGTTTGCTTTCTAAGCGGCCCACGGTGTCGCATCCATGGTTATACGCCAGCCTGGCTGCCCGTTTCTAACTCACTGGGTGGCCTTGAACAAGCCTCACTCTACCAACCGTGGCACATAGCAGGTACCATCAGCCTCTGGGCTCCATTCCTCACTCGTTCACAAAGGCCAGATCTAAGCTCTTTTGATAACCTAGCGCCTGAGAGGGCAGAGGGGTCTTCCACCTCCTACGCCAACTGGAGCAGCACCCTTCTGATCGGAATGAAAACTGGGGATTACTCCTAAGAATTTGCTTGGAAGAGGAGTTCTTTCTGTTAAAACAATGAAACCCTGTCCAGTTTGAAATCCACAAGTTTGAAGTTTTAAACCTCCTCCCTGACCTTCCATGACGTTTTCTCCCACAGTTCCCCCCGCTTTCCCAGTCTTCATCTCATCTTAAAGAATTTAAGGTAATTGTTTTGCACAGCCACTGGCATAAGTAACAGATGTTAGGGAGAAACAAATCTGGCCCCAAATTATGTTGTGTTACAAAGAAACAGTTGTCTCTTCCCCATGGTCCTCTCTCTGTTGATGGCCTTGAACTCAGGTGACATCACCAATGAGTGGGAAGGTGGCTGACTTCAGCCACTCCATCACTTTGTAACCATAGGCAGATCTTGCCTCTCTTTGCCTTGGTTTCCTCATCTGTCGCTAACCCACCTGGCATGGCACAGAGGGGATAGAAGGAAAACAGAGGCCGGACAGTCAAATGTAGCTCTGGAAGCTTCGGAGAAAACAGCCCATAGCAAGGCTTCCTATATGTCCTGTGTACCCACCTCTCTACCATCTTTCTCTTCTGCTCCTCGCCCTCGGCCAGTCCTCCCCTGACGCTCTCCACTCTAACCCCAGCCCAGGGTCTCTTCTCCCCACCCTTGCTCCTGTTGACCCAACTCCAGGCCTGTCTATGGCTGTGCTGGCAAAGAAGAAAGGAGTAAGGACATTACAGATACTGGTGATTTAACCCTTTTCTTCAGTGCTGTCACACCCAGAAGGCACTATATCCCAGTCACGTGGCATTAGTAAACACATGCCCATCCCTGTTCCTTGGCTCCTGCCTTGTCTGGTTCTAAGGGTGAGCTCTGGAGCCCCGCGGCACCTGCTGTCTGGTCTCCAGCCTTTCACCCCTTCTCACCTCTCTGCCTCCTGGGCCTCACCCTGTCAGGCTCAGTTGCACGTGTCGACTCTGTCACACTCCTTTCTCTTTCTTTCAGCAGCCCTATTTTCCTTCTCCCCTGAGAATTAGGAAGGCAGGTTGTGTGGGGGTTCCAGAAAGGGTCTTGGAGATGGACCCAGCACCACTTCAAACATGACCTTGAGCAAGGTAGTTCATGCCTACGTGCCTCAGTTTACTGGTCTAAAAATGGGCATTAGAACACTCACCTCATTGGGTATGGCAGGGAATCCATGAAAAAGGATGGAGGAGCAACAAGCAGGGTGTGCCCCACCAGTCCATCATTCGTTCTGTGACTGGAATTATAAATCTACCAAACACAGAGGAACTGTGGCCCCTGGGAACGTTTGCTTCACCCCTACCTACTCCCTCCTCCCCACCTAAGCCCAGTCCACAGACATGTATGTGGTTGAATCTTTTTTCCTGCAGTGGCAACATTTCTTTCCCCTTTTCTTGAAGGCAGTGCTGCAGGTGAAGAGGAAACGAAAGCTCCTTTTCAGCCAAGCTTGCCTGGAGGAGCATAGAAGGTGAGGGCATGGGTCAGGGAGACCGCCCGAGGTCTTCTGACTCCCAGCCAAGCTCCGGCGGCCCAGCTGGGGGAAGCAGAGCTATCGTTTCCAGGGAGAGCCCAGCAAATGCCCTCTTTCAGGCTCAGCCTGAACTGCCCCATGCCCCTCCCACCCCCCTGGTAAGAGGGGATGCTTGCAAAGCCTATTAAATGATTTTCAGCAATTTCAGAAATTGCCTCAGCTGGTAGTTTAAAATTTCCCTGCAGCTTCAGATTAAAGCAGAAAGAAAAAAGACCCCTGGTGATAGACTAGAGTGTGGCTTTGTCCAAGGAGGGCCAGCTGCTGTCGGCAGCTTCTGAAGAAAACGGAGGGATCCGAGTTGGTCCTGCCATGCGGGTGGGCGGCCAAGGGCACTGGCTCCCCTGGCCTCAGCTTTAGGCCTCGCCATGGTGACCATGAGGACACTCCCGCACCCCCTCACACACTGCCTCAGTCTCCAATTTGCCAGTGTCCTCACCTTGAACCCACTCATCAAAGTTGATCTGAAACTTGAGTTCTTCCTCCTCCTCACCCCGAAAAGGCAACAAAAACAGCCATTGCCTCTACCATCAGCCTGCTTGTTGTTTTTTCCTTCTTTGGGCTGTAATGAAGGATGCAAGGTTCAGACCAACTGGCTTTCCCCTTCTGGAAGCAGCTGGAAGAGAAAGGCCAGAACCTAGGACAGAGGATGCTGTCTTATTTTTAATTTACCTGTTTTCTCCCTTGTTAAACTTTTTTATTTATTATGACCGTCTATTTATTTGGCTGCCTTGGTCTTCACTGTGGTGCACGGGCTTTCTCTGGTTGCTGTGCGTGGGGGTTGCTGTCTAGTTGCAGCACATGGGCTTCTCACTGCCGTGGCTCCTTATTGTGGGGCAAGGGGGCTTCAGGGCACAGGGGCCTCAGTCGTTGCAGCATGTGAGCTCATTAGCTGTGGCTTGCTGTCTTAGTTGCCCCGAGGCATGTGGGATCTTCCCAGACCAGGGATGGAAGCCGTGTTCCCTGCATTGCCAGTCAGATTCTTAACTACCAGGGAAGTCCCTAATCTTATTTTTTTATTATTATTTTTTTTGGCCAGACCATGTGGCATATGTGATCTTAGTTCCTCAACCAGGGGTCAGATTTGTACCCCCTGCAGTGGACGTGCAGAGTCTTAACCACTGGACAACCAGGGAAGTCTGAGGGGGTATTGTCTTGAGTGCTACTGTTAAGATGGGGTTTTCGTAAGCAAGGAAGTGTGTTCTGCCCACAGTTGGGACTCAGAACAGGGAGACACCAGACTCGTCTGAGTCTGGCCCTGATCCTTGAGTAAGGAGTAAGGCTGCTGACCTTGGTGTCTGGGTCATATCTGAGTGGTGGGGAGTCCATCAGGCCTTCCGCTTTCTCCTTCCTGCTCCTCTTCAAAAGGCTGTGACCTGGGTGTGCTGGTTCTGATCCACAGAGCCCGGTGCTCCAGGCCTCTTCATTCCCATCACCCTCTGTGGGCCATGCTCCCCAAGGCATGTGGGCAAGGCTTCTGGTTACCTTTGCAGCTTGGGAGATGATATTTTGGCCCTAGGGACCAGCTGTCGATCCAGATAATCAACAGAAGCAGAGAGCCTGGAAATCCCATTCTAATTCTAGACCTGCCTCTGTCTTCTTGAAAGATCCTCTTCTCCATCTACAAAAGGTTCTGATCCCTACTCACTGTTGCTCTGGGACCGTGGTGGGGGCCAAGGAGAAGCCCCCATGCAGCACAAATTGGGGCTGAGTGGAGAGTGGGAGAGCTGGTGGGCCTGAGTGCTCCGAGGCTGGAGCCTGGGGCTGCCTTCAGACGGGACCAGAGAAGATGTCATCACAGTCTAAAATATCTCCGCGTATTGTTCTTCCTGATGGCAAATGATCTTATTTCATGACAGCATCATGTATTGTATTAAACAGGTATTTCTTATATTAACTTGTAAAGTGTCCTGGGGCAGCCAGTACCCTGTAGACAGAAATGCCCTCCCATGGCCTCTCTGTAGTTGGCATGTGGTGCATACATTTTCCCGTGTTCACACTGCCCTCTACATTGTTCTGCTTTTACTGCATGGTGTACCAGTTAAGTTGTCCCCGGATTCCCTGCACTGAAAACCACATGGTAGAGAACATCCTGGCACAGAGACCTTGTCTGCACTTTGCCCACTCCAGGCTCCACTGCTTCCTCGGCTGCAAGTGGAGTGTGCCAGGCACAGGGAACCGCTTCCCCAGGTGTCAGGAAAATCAGTGATGCCCCAGGCCTCCCCCTGGAGAATCTGACTAATCAGCCTGGCCGGACGGGAAACTTGGGAGCTAAAGCTACCAGTAAACAGAAAGGAAGTGAAACAACCCAGGCAGGCACCTCTACCGTCTGCTCCCACTCCTCCCTTGGGGTGACGTGGCCTCCTCAAGGAAGTGGCTTTGGGCCTTGTTTCCCTGCCCAGAGGCATGGGGTGCAGCCTGTTAGGCTAGAGGCCCATTTGGGTAGCCTTCAAGGGCACTTGGTGAGCCACTGGCCCATAGGTGGAGTCCATGGTCTTGACAAGGTCATTCCAGAACTGACCATGGATTCCTGCTAAGCTGTCTCTCAATTCTGTGACCTGGACAATTTAGTCTACCTCTCCATCCTCAACATGCCTCTGTCTAAACTCTACCTATTATAATTTTCAGTTTTTCTTTTGATCAAAAGAACACATGTACACAGTTTTGAAAGATAACCCCAAACAGCAAGTTCTGCATCCCCCTCCCAAGCTACCCACTCCTTGGCTCATCATTTTAGTTCTTTTGGTCATTTCTTCATTTCCCTTCATATTTGTAAGTAATTTGCTTATGTTACTATTTCTTAATTGTTTCCCCTTTAGAATATTGACCTTTTATGGAACAATCAGCCTGCTCTCTGCATACTTCCCATCTTCCCAGTGTCAGGATTTGGGGTAAATTCATGTTTACATGTTTAAAACTATAAAAACATTGTTTTCTGCTAAACCAAGTAGTATCCTATTTCCTTTTTACTATAATCTGTTGATTATTGTCAAACTATTAATTATCTCATTATTTGCGTTCTTAAAAATACTTTATGTTCTTCCCTACAAAATCATAAAACTGAGCAAATACCATAAAGCTCTTCTCAACATGACTAACCTCAACAGGTATCACGGATTCTGTGTTTTCCCTGGAGACCTTGCTTGGGGAGCCCCACATCACCCCTTTTCCACTCTCACCGTCCCATCTGTGGGCCCCTCCCTTCCCCAGAGGGAAAAGGCTCGGGGAAGTTAAGGAACAGTAGTAAGATGGTGGCAGAGATATGGGTCTGTCCCAAGAGATGCAGTTACGGTCAAGAGTTGCCACCCCCCTCACCCGCCCAAGGATGCTGCAGCCCAGTGGGGTGGGGACCATGTAAACAGAACCATGTGGTAGAGGTCTAATCCACAACAGGATTGCACGTGGTGGGAATTCCCTGGTGGCCCAAGAGTTAGGACACAGCGCTTTCATTGCTGTGGGCCCAGGTTCAATCACTGATCAAGAAACTAAAATCCCACGGGCTGTGCAATGAGGCTGAAAAAAGGACTGCATGTGGTGTGGAGATCTCGGCCCCGACTGCAGAGGACAGAGGTGGGTCTTCCGGGCAAGTTCCCCTGCGTCTGTGTCCATCCCTGTCCCAGGCTGGGCCAGAAGCCCACCGACAGCTGGGTCCACGCTCTTCTTTGACCGCCCATGGCTGACTCCTCTTAAAAGAGGCAAAACCAGCCCTCACCTCACTGCCAGGCTGATGTGTGCCTCCCCTGGCCACCAGCAGCCCCCTCATCACAGGCCAGTCTCCCACCGCCCCAGGTCTCCTTCACTAGGGGCCTGAGCTCCGACCCCAGCCCCCGCCCTTTGCACCAGAAGCAGCTTCTTTCCTTTCCTGGTCACAGTCAGCTAAGCTCAGCTGCAGGGAAGGTGTGGAGGTTGCGGTGGTTCCAAGGGCTTCAGAGGACCTGGTCATCCAGTTGTTCACACATGGGCAACTCCCAGCCGTGGCACCAAGTCCCTAAAGACAGCACATACCTGAGTAGGCAGAGAGCCTTCTGAGTCCAGAGCACTTGCTGGAAAACCCTGTGCCTCACACAAAAGAGGCCTGTGCATGATCTGGGGCTTCCAGTGACCACCATCCATCCGCCCCTGAGGCTGTACCCCAGAGTGTCATCAGACAGAAATCAGGTCAGCCGGACCCCACCACGGGACACTGGGACTGGTGCAGGACACATTTCGCCAGCCTCAGCCATCAGGAGGCATTTGAGAAATAGAAGATGTGTAGATCTCTCCAAGCAGCCACATGCCTTCTAGACAGACAACTCCCCAGGACTTAATCGACATCTCACAATCGGTCTGCTAAGTAGGGAAGAAGAAAATGTGGTTGTCATGGCGACACCAAGTTGCCCAGGACTGTTGGTCTCTCAGGTGGGAAAGGAGGGGACAGAGCCCAGCCTCTGCTTCCCTGGTGGGATGTTCTAGAGAGCGGGGGTCAGGCTGGACATAGCTGCTTTCTTCCCACCCTGCCAGCTCGGGCCCGAGGGCCTGAGCCGTGGGTGGTGTAAGGGGGGCTGGCTGACTCAGGGCCTTCACCCTGGGGTCTGGGTCCAAGGTTGCTCAGCATGAATGTTTCAGCCCCACCTCAGAGCATCTCAGACTTGGAGCCCCCTTCTCCTGCCGCCCACCCCCCCCAATCCTAGGACTTCCTAGCAGTGCTGTGTCCTCAGGCCTGGTCAGGGACATGCACACAGCTGGCCTTGCTGGCCTAGCCTCTGAGTCTTTCTGAATGACCGAGGGAACAACAGCCTCACCCAGAGCGCCAACCAGAGTCATACGGAGGAGGGAGTGGAGCTGGTCCACTCACCAGTACACTACGCTGCCAGCCCAGCCTCCTGCTCTCCACCAGGAACGGGATGAAGCCTCCTGATGGGTTGCCCCCTATAGTCTATGCCAAGCTGGGCCCAGGCCTGTGTAGGGGTGAGCAATAGAAGAGGGAGATGCTCAAGTGGAAGAGGTGAGCACTAGGAACCGCAGCTGCACTCAGACTCCTCTCTGAGGCCCTGCTGACCAGCTGCACATCCATTTCTGTGGCCCCAGGGCTTCGTCAGGAGTCCATGAACAGTGCACTCATGAATGAGTGAGTGGATGACATACGCAGTGAAGACTGGGAGCAGAGGAAATAGAAAGGCCAGGTCGGGGTGAGGAGCTGGGAGTATGGCCTCAGAGGGAGGTGTTTTTTGGACTCCCCATCCTCCAGTCTTCCCCCAGCCTCCCCCAGGCTGAGGCTTGGGGCAGTTCCGTCTTCCAGAGGGACCATTGAGGTCCCTGGCAGATGTGGCCCTGTCACTTGATCTCCCCTCAGAGAGGCGGGGACCCCGGGGCCCACCCGCCCCAGGCCTGGCTCACCTGGTCCCTGATGGGGGCCCGCCTCCCTGGGACCCCCACAGACCTGACTCCTTTTGCTACAAGGCCTGTGGATTTTCTCGCTGTCCAATTCATGCTAATTGGGAGCAGGGAATGTGTGCCTGAGTCGGGGTGGGCCTGCAGCTTGGATGTCCTTGTCAGAACCTGGAGGCTTTCTGGGATGGGCCCTTGCCCAGAGCCGCAGGGTCTCTGTGGGGCTTCGGTGGGACTGAGTGGGCATGGTGTGTGCTGCCTGCTTTTCTCCAGAGGGCTAGTGCAGTCACTGTCCACCTCCTACCTTGGGCACCAGCTGCCCCAGGGCCAAGCAGGCCTACCTTGTTCATGCCGAATCCTCAGCAGCTGGCACAGAGCCACAACTCAGCATTTCAGACTCCAGGAATGAAGGGAAGGCCTCTGAGGCTGGCAGGAGAGGCATGGAGGGGCTGGGGGAATGACTCGGTCCCCACCTTAACCCATGGTTCAGTAGAGGCCTGGAAAGACGTGCTTAAGTTGATGGTTTCACACTTGGCGCCTCCCTTGAGGAACAGAGGGTGCTGAGGCCCTCCCTAGAGAGGTGGGACTTCCCCTGTTCCCCCTCTTTCCCCAGGTCCCTACCTCCTTTCACCTGGGGCACAGATGGGGGTGTCCAGAGGCAAAGCACCTGTAGTGTCAAATCCTAGGCTAAGTTCTCAAGTCCTGTGGTGCTCCCCTCACCCACAGACAGGCACAGGTCATGGCCTGATGACAGGCTGTGATGGGAGAAGCAGGGGCGTGGGCACGTGGGGAGCCTGGGCAGGCACGCTCCCCATTCTGGAGCTGAGGTTCTCCCTGTCTCCTGCAGTGCTTTTGTCGACCTGGTCTGTGAGGGCCCTCCCCTGGGCACGTCAGGCCTCCCTCTTAGTGAACACAGACCCTGTGACCCTAGGACTTGGGTTACCCAGAGTCTGGAAGCAGGGCCCTCAGGGGTCAAAGGTACTCAGAGATTAAGATAGCTGAGCCAGCTCCTGGGACCAGCCTCAGTTTCAGCCCCTGTAAAATGGACTTGTTCCTGTGCAGCAGGCACTGGACAAGCTGGTGGGGGCAGTTGGCTGCTCTGAGGTCCGGAATGCAAGAGGAGAGATCTGACTGCTGTTGGCCACTAGAGGGCAGGACCCTCCCGTGTGTTTCCTGCAAAGGACTCGTGAGCAGGACAGCCTGCAAGACAATGGCGAGGCAGGCCCTGGACACAGGCACAAAAGGCTGAATGGCTGCTCGTCCAGTCCAGCAGAAGCTGGAGCACTAATCAGAATTCCACCTGGGCCCTAGACCCCACAAGCCCTCACTGAGCCTTTAGGCTTTCACCTCCTGAGAGGCCGGTCCTGAGTCTGCCCTCCCCTTCTTAGAATATGAGTGGCAGAGGAGCAATTAGAACAGGTCCACCAGCCTCCTCTGTGGACACAGGACAGACTGCCAGCACAGACAAACTCCTGCAAGTCTCCTCTGTGGTCTTCCAGAGAGACACTGAGAAGTGAACTTGCTGAGCTAAATCACCCTCCAAACACTCCCATCGCACACCTAGGATTAGAGGACTGCTGTACTAACACTTGGATAACACCAACACTTGGATAAAACATCTCCTTTCAGTGTGAATTTCTTTCATTACTCATCTTGTCCAGTGTCCAGAAGCAGTATGAACGTGCATGCGAGCTCAGTTGCTCAGTCATTTGTGACTCCATGGACTGTAGCCTGCCAGACTCCTCTATCCATGGGATTTCCTAGGCAAGAATACTGGAGTGGGTTGCCATTTCTTTCTCCAGGGGATCTTCCTGACCCAGGGGTCAAACCTGGATCTCTTGCATCTCCTACATTGGCAGGTGGATTCTTTACCAACTGCACCACCTGGGGAATTCTGAACAGGTGGGGATACTCACCACTATACTGCTGCTGCTGCTGCTAAGTTACTTCAGTCGTGTTTAACTCTGTGCGACTCCATAGATGGCAGCCCACCAGGCTCCCCCATCCCTGGGATTCTCTAGGTAAGACCACTGGAGTGGGTTGCCTTTTCCTTCTCCAATGCATAAAAGTGAAAGTGAAAGTGAAGTCACTCAGTCGTGTCCGACTCCTAGCGACCCCATGGACTGCAGCCTACCAGGCTCCTCCATCCATGGGAGTTCCCAGGCAAGAGTACTGGAGTGGGGTGCCACTGCCTTCTCCGCACCTCCGCATCTCATTTGTTACTTACTAATTTATTTCTAGTTTATATTTAAGATATACAGCTTTATATCTTAAAGGCAGGAGCTGTCTGGTAGGACCTCTCCTGAAGCAGTTCCCTGACCCCTGCTCCTTCCATGGGGCCAGGAGACCTGGAGATGGAGGTCAGTGGCCTGCTGGGCCCTCTCCTCCAGGCTGGACGTGGACTATACCCTGGCCCCGGCTTTCTTCCTGACATCTGACAGCAGGGCTGGCTGGGAGTATAGCTGGCATGGTCCCTGCTCAGGCTCAAACTAGGGGCAAACTGCCTTGCCCCAGAGCAATTCACCTGGAAGAGACTGACCTTTCCTGGACTTCTTATTCTGGATGAACAAATTCCAATCTAGCTCTGGCTTCACTTCCTGCTTCTAGCAAATGGGGTGAAGCAGGACACAGGATGGAAAGTTGAGAGGCAACAGGCAGGCAGGTGCTTTGGCCAGTGGAAGGTGGGGTCCTGGGAGCCCAGCGTGGATTCCACTGAACTAAGTGCTGGGAGAGGTGGAAGTGCCAAGCTTGGGGCTCTCCTGGGCCTGTCTTGGATGTTTCTCCCAGGCCTCCTTGGGAGCTCAGTGTGCCTCTTCCATGCTTTCCTTCACCCCTTAACAAACAGCACTGAGGATTTGCCCGCCAGTAACCACCAAGAGCCCAGAGAAATAAGAGAGCAAGCCCATTTGATGGGCTGTTGGAAAGCCCATTCTCGGGATGCGCCGATCTCTCTTCAACCAAAGGAGACCCCCACCCCCTGATCTGGGGGAGGGTGAGGAGACAGAGAGTGCAGGGGGCAGAGGCTGAATGGGCTTTCTGCCTGGCTGCAGTGCTTTGGGGTTACACTGGAGAGCATCTGAGTGGACAATCTCAGGCAAGTGACTTTTCCTCTGAACTCCTATGTCATCATCTGTAAAGAAGACAGAACACCACCTGCCATATGGGGTTGCGGTGAGAACTGAATGAATCCACACATGGACAGACCACCTAGCACAGGACTACACACATGTGAAAGAGACCACAAGCAGTCACTGACCAGACATTGCCCAGCAGTTAGTAGAGGCCCAGTGCTGTCACAGCACAGCCTCAGGCACCTGGGCGCATCTGTAAGTCCTCGCTTGTTGCCGTGGATCCTCCCAGCATGCGTGTGCATGACTGTGGGTGTTGTTTGTGTTTTTCCATAGGTAGACAGCCATATCTTGCCACAGATGTGGGTGTGGGCCCCCTGGGGTCATTTCTTCTAGAGAACCAGTGCTCAGAAGGTAACAGGTAGGGGGAAGTCTGAGGAAGGGCTGGTGATAGGATGGAAGGTGGAGTGGACAGGCTGAGCTTAGGGAGAACACAGGGCAGGAAAAAATAGAGATGAGGTTAGTCCACATTGGGTGCAGCGGCTAAGGTCTGTTAAGGTCAGTCCCTGACATCTTCTGCAACCGGGTTACCCCTTAGGAGGGGGTTGGGCTGGGCCCCTCCTTGCCAGCAAGGTTGGCAGCCAGGCAGTCCTGGGGCCTCAGAAAAGCCCAGACTCTGGTGGTGACAGGTGGCCCAGCTGACTTGAGAGCATGACGTGGTCCGTCCGGCTGTGATCTGCCTCCTAGGCCTCCCTGCTGTAAGCTGCCGCTTACATGTGTATGATCTCATTCACCAGCCAGTGGGCTCGACATTCGGTTGTCACTGAGACCAGAATCAGGAGGATCAGTTGCCAGCCAGGATCCTACAGGATAGGTTGGATGAAAGGAGGGCTTGTGTGCAGACACAGGACCTCTGCTTGCTTCTTCACAGCTGCTCACCCGAGGCTCCTCATCTTGGAGTGTATCCTGGAGGCTTATTTTCCTATGGCGGAATAAGTCACAGTCAGTAAAGAGCACTAATCTGGACACCATGTAACCATGACCAGAACAAGTTTCGTCACTGCAGAAAATTCCCTCCCAGTCACTAGCTCCTACCCAAGAAGTAACTACTACTATGGCCTTCTGACCTCCATCATCAGAAATTAGTTTTGCTGTCCTGCAACAAGTAAATGTAGCCACATAGCATGTTCTTTTTTTATGTCTAGCTTCTTTTAAAAAATATTTATGTATTTATTTGGCTGTGCCATGTTTTAATTGCGGCACATGGGATCTTCAATATTCCTCGTGGTGTGCGGGATTTTTAGTTGTGACATGTGAACTCAGTTGGGAGTGAGATGTGGGATCCAGTTCCCACACCAGAGATCAAACCTGGGCCCTCTGCTTTGGGAGCTCAGAGTCTTAGTGGAGCTAAGATCCAGGTACTGTGGACCACTAGGGTAGTCCTGAAGTTTCTTTTGATCAGCATGAAGTTTTTTAGATTCACTAGTTTTGCTGTGTCTAACATTTGTTCATTCCTTTTTATTGCTGAGTAGTACTCCATTGTGTAGATATACCACAAGTTATCTATGCTGTTGACAGGCATCTGGGTTGTTTCCAGTTTGTCTATTATGAATAGAGCTGCTCTGAATATTCTTGTGCAAGTATCTGTGTGTGGGTGTGTTTTTATTTCTCTTGGGTAAATTTAACCGTAGAGTGGAGAAACTGGATCATAGGGTAAATGTGTGTTTAGCTTGATAGGAAACTGGCGATAGCAGTGGATGCGAATTCCACTTCTTCATCTTGGAGGCTTCTCTGCTCGAGATGCTTGGTTGCCTCAAGGAGACCACCCCATTTCCCTTCTATAAGTGAGCCTGGCTTCTAGAGGTGGCAGCGTCCTCTGGGAACCCAGAGTCCTGCTGCAGTGGAGGATCTGGCTGATGTGGGAGCCAGCAGATGAGAAGGGAGCTCACATGTGGGAAGCACCACCTACAAGCTGGGCACCACACAAGGCTTTTACTTGCCTGCTTTGACTTAATCCTCTGGTTGCTGGGGTCTCGCCAAGAATGGTGCACAGACGTTTACTACCTGCAGAGAGCCTGTCCCTACCTGCTAAGGTTGCCTGTCTCCAGCAGTGCCTGCTGGCTGCCATATTGAGTCTTTTAGAGGGCCCAGTACAAAGGCACTGGGAGGGTCAGCAGAGCATCTCCCTCTCCCCAGCCTGCAAGAGGAAAAGCCAGGCTCTGGGAGAGAAGGGACAAGTAGACCCTGATTTCCTGCTCCCAGCTCAGGAGAGGAAATCAGGCCTCCTTCTTTGGAGATAGGCCGTTTCTAGGACCCCGTTTCATTGAACCAACCAGGACTTCACTCAGCTGGGAGCATTTCTGGGTTGGCCATTTAGTAGATCTGTGTGGGCACCTCGGTCCCACCTGTGCAGGCACACAGCCAGCATCAGTGAGAGGAGGAATGCGTGAGTGATTTAGTCTGACTCTGCCACTTGGAAAGCTCCTTATCTGAAATAGTCACAATCGTGTTCACAACCCAATCCTAGATCTTAGAGCTGAAAAGAACCTCTAGGCATCTTTGAGTGTGTTGATCTACTTTCAACAGCCCAAATGTTACTAGCCACGTTTGAAGAATAAAGTCACTGATATCAGGAAGTTAAAAGTAACTGTCTCAGTTTTGTGCTCCAGAACTGACTGAAGACAGTGGAGAACAGAAACCAGAGGCCTTAGGAGCAAGACCCAACAGGAATGAAGACCACACATCTCAGGAATCATAAAGTAAGTAATGAGAAAATTAGAATTCGATTGGCTACACTTCATTTTTGTACAAAGCTTCTGAGTAGAGCAGGGTCCACTGGAATTTTCTCTGATGTTGTGTGTATTATGCAGAAATCTCTTTTCACCCAAATCCACCCAGTGCTGACTAGCCGGAAACCAAGTTGGGGGCCTAGAAGTGGCACCATAACATCTGGCTGGAAGCCCAGTCAGGTAAGCAAGACTCTTGTTTATCAGGGAGATTAAGCTTCCCTGTTGCTGTAACAGGTATCAAACAAACATAGTAAACGTCCCTGTTAACGTTTTATAGATTGACACCCATATCCTAATAGTTATTGAATGTAAGCCATATATTAATTTTAAAAAAGGGGGAGTGGGAAATGGCAGCGTGGGAAGAGAACAAGGAGTGCAATGGAAGGCTTGGGACAGGAGGGAGCTCTGGTCCCCAGTTATGGCAAGCAGGTGGGGGTGGAGAGCAGACGGGGCATCAGAAGGATGCAGGCCACCCTTGCCCAAGTCCAGCAGATGGCTTTGGGGAGAGGCTGGGAGGGTCCCATGTCATGTCTCCCTTTACTTTTTCCTCTCCTGGTGGGCTTGCCCTCCTAGTTCCCTTCCAAGGGCCCAGTGACCATTATCTTTCATGAACCTCCCACCTCTGATCCTCCAGGAGGCCACAACAGGCTTGGAGAATGTTCTATGGCTGAGTTGGCCCTAATCTATTCCCCTCTGGCTCCTAGGCTGTAAGCAGCCAAATACAGGAGCCCTCGGCCAGCATAGTGAGCCTTGGTGTCCTGCTTCCAAATGCCAGCTCCTCAGCCCCAACGTGGACCCCCAGGTCTTGGAATTGGTCTTGCTGGGGTGAAGCCTGGGTGACTGCTTCTTTTTCATGTGATATACAGAACAAGTTGGTAGAGGACCACAGGGAATGAAGACTAAATGTCCCATCAAAGACATACGCATTAGATAAAAGTACATATGAGTGTTTCTGTATTTACATATATATGTATGTGTGTGTTTTATATATATTTATATATACTTTTTAATATGTATGACCAATGGGACATTTATTATATATTTTAATTTACATGTTATACATTACACATTTCAAATCACACATACATATTCCTATACATTTAGTATTTCATTTTGTTTTATTATATGTTTTCATAGATCATATGTTATATTGTGCCTGTGCTAAGTCACTTCAGTTGTGTCCAACTCTTTGCAACCCTATGAATGGTAGCCCACCAGGCTCCTCTGTCCATGGATTTTCCAGGCAAGAATACTGGAGTGGGTTGCCATGCCTTCCTCCAGGGGATCTTCCCAACCCAGGGGTCAAACCAGCATCTCTTCTGTCTCCTGCATTGGCAGGCAGGTTTTTTACCACTAGTGCCACCTGGGAAGCCCCATATGTTACATTACTAATTAATAATTAGGAATATTTCTAATACATTTATTACATAATATATATGCTGTTAACAAAGAGGACTGAAAACAGACGTCCACAGATGGACTTATACATGAATGTTCATAACTGTGTTATTCATAATAGCTCTAAATTGGAAAGGATGCAAATCAACAAAGGGATGGATAGACAAATTGTGGCCTATCTGCACAATAGAATACTATACAGTAAGAAAAAGGAATGAGCTACTGTTACATGTAACAATGTGGAGGAACCTCAGAATCATTATGCTGTATGAGACTACCAACTATATAATTCCATTTATATAAAATTCTAGAAAATGCAGTCTAACCTGTAGCAACAAATGCA
Source organism: Bos indicus x Bos taurus (assembly GCF_003369695.1). Lineage (NCBI taxonomy): Eukaryota > Metazoa > Chordata > Mammalia > Artiodactyla > Bovidae > Bos > Bos indicus x Bos taurus. The sequence goes on along the minus strand of NC_040097.1, from coordinate 12,921,853 downwards.
TATCAGTGGCTGCCTGGGGATATTGGCAGAGGGAGGGCTGGATTGCAAAGAGATGTGAAGAAACTTTTGTGGGTGAGGAGAATATTTGTTTTCTTTGTTGTCATGATTTCTACATATATTCATATGTCAAAACTAATTGAATTATTAAACATGTAGTTATACTTCATCAATGTAAAAAAAGAAGCATTCTTAATCTCATTCCTTTTTAAAACAATGCTATTATTTTTAATATGATATATTTATTTAATATTGTTAATAATTTAATACTGTTTTGTGAGGACCAAAGTGATGATACTCCATTGATAAAATGAAAATTATTTAATGTTTTTAATTATTTTTATTTTACTTTTTAAAAAAAAGATATATGGTGCTTTTAAAATTAACTGATTTATTTGGCCGCATAGCATGTGGGATCTTAGTTCCCTGACCAGGGACTAGATCTGTGTCCCCTGCAGTGGAAGTGCTGAGTCTTAATCACTGGGCTGCCATAGAAGTCTCTGAAAAGTATTTTAAAGTAGTATTTATCTTATCATTACTTCTTCCTTTAAAAATTTTTATGTATTGTATATGTTTATAATGCATGTCATATTTTACTAGATAGACTACTATGTATGTGTAAAATAATGATTTAAACATAAACATAGTGGAGGGTGTATGCTCAAAACTTCACTGATGCAGATAAGATGTTTGGAAGAATGGCCCCCCACTCCAGTACTTTTGCCTAGAAAATCCCATGGACGGAGGAGCCTGGTGGGCTGCAGTCCATGGGGTCGCTGGGAGTCAGACACGACTGAGCGACTTCACTTTCACTTTTCACTTTCATGCAATGGAGAAGGAAATGGCAACCCACTCCAGTGTTCTTGCCTGGAGAATCCCAGGGACAGAGGAGCCTAGTGGGCTGCCGTCTATGGGGTCGCACAGAGTCGGACACAACTAAAGTGATGCAGCAGCAGCAGCAGAATAGAGGTGCTGAATCTTCATTCCTTGGGCATTCTGTGTGATTAAAATAATGGTATTTAACCTGAAATAAAGGAGCAGTTGACCATCAGAGGAAAAAAGGAATAATCTTCTGATACATGTAACAACATGATGAATCTCAAAAACAGACACAAAAGGGTATTACTCTATGATGAAATTTTTTAAGAAACAGACAACACTAACTATGGAGATAGAAATTAGATCAGTAGTTGCCTGTGGGCAGGGGAATCACTGGAAGAGGACAGAAGGAACTTTCTGAGTGATGGAACTCTATGTATCTTGATTGTGGTGGTGGTTGCCTCTGTCAATACTCAGAGACTACACACTTATAAAATGGGTGCATTTTATTGTATGCATGTTATACTCTCCCCAGGAAAAGAATATTGCAAAAAGCCTCATTGTGCAGATCAAGGAAAGCACCTTTTGTCCTTGGTACCAGTCACTGCAAACTTTAATCATTCAACTTTTAAATTGAGATAGTATTCACAAGGGCTTCCCTGGTGGCTCAGTCGGTAAAGAATTCACCTGCCAATGCAGGAAATGTGAGTTCTATCCTTGGGTCAGGAAGATCCCCTGGAGAAGGAAATGGCAACCCACTCCAATATTCTTGCCTGGGAAATTCCATGGACAGAGGAGCCTGGAGGCTACAGTCCAAGGGGGTGCAAGGGTCAAACGTGACTTAGTGACTAAACCACCACCACCATTACTCACATACCTAAAATTCACCCTTTTAAATAAAGTTTACAGTTCAGTAGTTTTTAGTATATCATGAAATTATGCAACCATCACTAAATTTTTAGCATTTCACCACCCCAAAGATAAATGCCATCTTTGTTTTCCCTGCATTACTGAGTGTCCTTGGTCGCCTATTCTGTGCCCTTAAGCTCTTGTTAGCAGATAAGTTGAAGAGGCAAAAGGTTTAGGGAAGCTGCATGGCCCAATAATATAAAATTGACAACATTGTGCTAATTCATTTTTTCCCCTACATGAATTGGGAAAAGAGGGCAGTGGAGGTACAGAGGCATCCCAGGGCTTGTGACACTCAAGGATGGAAATGGGGTCAGGGAGCCTGTGGTCTTCCCAAGGTAGGTGACTGGGGAAAAGCAAGCTTAGTGCCTTAGGTAGACAGAGAAGGAAGTGGGAAAATCTTGGGAGGCCTCCTGGAAGAGGTGGCTTTGGACTATGCCAATTATTTCTCAAAATTCTGTTCTGCTTAGTTGGCAAAGAGTATTTATGAACCTTACGGTCTTGGATTCTTAGAAGCCAGCAAGATAGGTGTCTTTATTTGCATTTTTATAGAGATGAGGAAATTGAGGCCCAGAGAGATGAAGGGTCCCATATAGGACGTATTATTGGGGAATTTCCCTGGCAGTCCAGTGGTTAGGACTCCATGCTTCCACTGCTAGGGACCTGAGATCAATTGCTGGTTGGAGAACTAGGATCCTGCAAGTCACATGGCACCGCCAAAAATGAATAAATAAAACTCAATTAAAATTTAAAATAGTACATCTCATAAGCAGTGACTCAATCTGAACTTGACCCCCAATTGTGGGGAGAGAGAACCTTTTTAGGTGAAGTGGGCAAGGAAGACTTCTCTAAGGAGACCGCCTTCTTAAAAAATACTGGAACAATGAGATGGTACCAACCATGTGAAGGGCTGTGCATGAGGGGTGGGATGGAGAGTAACCCAGGCAGTGGGAACAGAGTGTGCAAGGGTCCTGAGGTGGGAAGGGCCTTGGCATACTTTAGGGATGGAAAGGTACAGGTGAACTGCAACAAGCAAGACAGGTGAGTAGTCCTGGTGAGTTTGTAGGATGACCAGAGCCAGTTTCAGAGGCCAAAGTATGTCTTTTGACTTTTTCAAAGTGCAATAGGAAGCCAGGGGAGGCTTTTGAGTAGTGGTGTGCCATGATCAGAAGTCAGTTTCCTCCAGCTCCTCTAGCACTGACTCTGTGAATAACTACCATCCGAATTTCCAAGCAGCAGAGGGGTTGAGGAGCTGGCCCACCTAGTTTGTGTTCTAGCTCTGCCTCTCACTGAGTGATCTGGAAGCTCCCATTTTGTTCTTTGTCCTTAAGAGAATGCCACGACCTATGCTGGGGGATGTTGCAAAGAGTCAAGATTTCCTGTATGTTCACACATGCCCACACCTACACAAGGCCCTGCACAAGCCAGACTTTTTTTTTTTTTTTTCCATTTATTCATTTTTGGCTGTGTTGGGTCTCTGTCGCTGCTTGTGGACTGTATCTAGTGGCGGAAGACTCAGGATTTGTGGCACAGGGGCTCAGTTGCTCCAGTGACATGTGTGTTTCTCCCAGACCGAGGATGGAACTTGTGTCCCTTGCATTGGCAGGTGGACTCTTAACTACCAGACCACCAGGGAAGTCCCACGTCAGATTCCTAAATGCTGTTCCTCGTGGCTCTCTGCTCTTCCTGTTCCTCAGGGGTCATGAAGGTGAGCAGCGGAGAGAGGCTGGAGTCAATGAGGAACCTCACTTCTGAGTTTTAAAATATTTGGATAAATGGCAAGATAGCACATGTCCTGGTTGGGAAAATGAAATATTATGAAATATTTGATCTGTTTAAATGAATTCATAGGTTTAATGTAACCCTATGCAAAATCTCAATGTTTTGCAAATATCAGCAACAGCTGATATTTACTGAGTATATATATGAATATATATGTTATACACACACATATTATATTAAACACACACACACACACACACACACACACACACACACACACTATGTGCTAGGCATCATGTAGCTTGTGAGGCATACGTTACTTTTATTCCCATTTTATAGACCAAGACCCTAAGGCCTGGGAGTCATAAGCAACTTGCCAAGGTCACAGGACTGGTGAGTGTTGAAGCTGGATGATCCTGTCTCCAAAGTGAGCACTCTTAATTCCTGTATGATGATCCTAGAATGTGTATGGATTTATACCATTCTGTATATCAAGTGGTAAGTCTGAATGAAAGAAGACCCTATGAGGGGGGATTCTAGCCCTGCCAGATGCGAGAACCTATTTTAAAGAGCCAGTATTTAACTCCACATGGGATTTCCTTAAACCAAAGTCTATGAAAGGAAATGGAGAATTCAGAAGTAGACCAACCAAAATCAATAGCCTAGCATGAAAGTAGATTTTACTAAGCAAAGGATAAGGGAAGAATTATTTAATAAGTGGTGATTGCATGAAGAACTGGTGATGACGGTGGTTACTTAAAATCCATATTTTACTCCCACACAGCAAAATAAACTTGCCATGGATAACCACCAAAGAATTAAAAATAAAATTTTAGAAAACTAGCAGAATGCAGACTATCAGATGGATGGAATAAAGCTCACTTTGTCAGCACTGAAGCAATTTTAAAAAAAATCAAAAAGGACCAGAATGGCAGATTGAATAAAACAAAAAAGAACAATGGACTGGGAAATATTTGAATCACTGATGACAGAGGAGTAGCATCTGCAACATAAAAATTTCTTATTCAAAATTAGAAGAGGTTCAAGTCCCCAAAAGACAAATGGGTATGAATAGATCATTTACAGAAAGGGAAATTTAGGTAGTAAATGCATGGAAAAACATTTTAAAGTCACCTAAGAAATACTGAAGTAACCTTGAACTACCAGTAGACACTGCTAAAAGAGGAGAGAAGATGGCATCCAATACTTAGAAATGTGTATTGAACTCTTTACATTTGTTCTTGGCAGGTGCAGAATGAGTTGGGGCTGCTGTTTGGAAAGCTCTGTGGCACTGTGGGCTAAGATAATCCTGCTGTTCCTTAACCTTCCACCTGGTTATTCAACTGCCAGGAGTTTGTCTAAGTGCTGAACTAAGAGATATATTAGCAAACAATTATCAGGACCAAAATAGGCAATATTAGGAGACAGAGTGAATGGATGACGATAATTGCACACATGAAAAATGAATGTGAACAAAACAAAAATGTTAGTGATGATAGCAAACACAAAAGAGGGTGTGTGGTTGCAACTATGTAAAGACTTGCATATAGGTGGAAGGTTTCATGTTTGAAGTTGCATTTTGTAGTAGTATTATGGATACTACTTCGTTCTTTTTGCTTTTCTTCCTGGTTGTCATATTGTCTCTTCAGTGGCATTAAAAAAAAAAAATCTAGATTCAAATCTAGCCAGTGGTGTGACTTTGAGCAACATTGTCTGTGAAGTAGGGTAATATTTCCCAGCGCAGTGGCTGAGGTCATTGGGAAGTGACTTGAGCCGCATTCGGCACCCTAGACCTCCTTCTTGCTGTGGGGGCGCCTCTTCCTTTCTGAAAGACAGCAATCATCAGAGCCCTGTCAGAGACCTCCTCCCAGGGCCCGGGAATCCGGGCACTCCAGGGTTTCCGTGGTGCAGGGAACTCTACAAAGCAGGTGGGGATCCGGGTGTCTCACTGGCACCTGCCCTCGCTGGGGAAGGGGCGAGCTCGGGGAACACAATCGCCTGTGTGCACCTCGGGTTTCGGGGCCGGCTTGTAGCCACCTTCGAACTTCTGTCCCAGCCCGGGGCCCCCTGCTCTCCCGCCGGAATTCGGCAGCCGTCTTGTGCCCCCTCGCTGGGGCCCCCGAGCGACAGGAAAACTAGGATTTACAGGGTGCCTCCTGCGGAAGCCCGGAGACACCCGGTGCGCCGGGGGCCCAGGGTCTGACTTCGCAGACAGGGGGCACTTGGGTGCTTTCCAGATCTCACGGGAAGGTCCCCGACGTGGGCCTGGCGGACGGACGCAGCCCTCTCCCGCGGCGACACGCGCCGATCTAGCATCCAGTTGTCGCTCTGTCCGTTCCTCCGATAATGCCATCTTGCTGGAGGCGGTCACATGCAGACGACAGCATCGCGCTTCACCTCGGACGCCAAAAACGATACCAGGACGCCACCAAGTTCGCTGGACTCCGTCCTCAACCCGAGGTGAGGCGCAGGGGCTCTTCCCTCGTGGGTCGGAGCAGGGACTCGGTTGGCGCTGGGTCCCTGGGGCGCGCCTTCCCGTCGGGGCCAGTCCGCGCCAGCCTGCAACGCCGTCGGAGATGGGGACGCAGCCGTTAGCTCTGCGCCACGGCCTCGAGGTGTCAGCTGTAAGTTGTGGGCTGGGGGCATGAGGGGCCGGGGCGGCTGCCGCCGCGGGTCCCCCAGGACCCCCGTCTGCTGCCGCCTCGTCTCCCGTACTGACCCAGCTGGGCCGGAAGACGATCGAGCTAGCCCGGAGAGGCCCGGCAGGGGGGCGCCACGCGCGCCGCGCGAGGGGCGCGGGCTGCCGGGAGGAGCGCGGAATGGGGGGGGGGGGGCGCGGGCGCATGCGCCCTGCGCCCGTGCCATATTGGAATGAGTCGGAGCGCGGAGCGCCGCCGCCGCCGCCGCCTCCGCCGGAGCGCGGGTGGAGGGGGGCGGGGAGAGCTGCCGGCCGCCCCGCTCCGCGGAGCCCAGCAGGAAGGAGGGCGCGAGCGGGCAAGCGCGGGCGGCGCGAGCGGAAAAAGCTTCCGCGCGGGGGGACGAAAAGAAGGAAAGAAAGAAAGAAAACGAGCGCGAGAAGGGAAAAGCAAGCGATTGAGCGAGGGCGCGCGCGAAAACTCCCGGCAGGTAAAAAAGCGGGGCCGCCGGCTGGGCCTTCCCGCGCGGCGGCCTGAAGGGGCGGCGGCAGCGCCGGGGCGGTGGACCGCGCGGCGGCCCCCTCGAGGCGGCCGCGCAACTTTGCCAACGAAAATCCACCGGGAGCCGGAGGGCGGCGGGCGCGCGGGCTGAGGCGCCAACGGGCGGCGGCGGCACGTTGGGGGCGGGGGCGGGGCGCGGGGGTGGCGGGGGGGGGGGAGCGCGGCGGCCGCGCGCGGCCTGGCGCGGCCCCGCGCGGCTGCCGGCCGGGCGGTAGGAGCGCGCCTGGGCGCCTCGCTGAGGCGGCGGCGGCCGGCAGTCCCGGGCGGGCTCGCGCGGCGCGCGGCAACCCCAGGGCGTGAAAGGAAAGTGGCCGGGCGGCGGTACCGCGGGCGCCCAAGTTCCCCGGCGCGCTGGGCCCCTGGCGCGCCCCTCCCCGCGCGTCCCGCGCTCCCGCCCGCCGAGCCCCCGCGGACCCGCCCCCCGGGCTCGCTCCGGGCCCGGGGCGCGAACCCGCAGCAGGACCCGGGGACGCGCCGCCCGCGCGGCGATCTGAACTTCCCTGGGCCGAAGCGGCCGCGGCGCGATGGCTGAGCGTCTAGCGGCCGCCGCAACCGGTTGCTTCGGGCCAGCGTATCGGAGTGTGCCGGGCCTCCCCAGCGCCGATCGAGCGGGCCGTGGGCTCGCCGGGAACGCGCTGCCCGACCCCAGGCGGACCTGCCGCTCCAGAGGTCCGTGACCGTTTCGATTTCTGTTCTTAAAGTCTCGTTTTGGACCCTGAAAAGGAGACTGGAGAGGCGAGCCGAGTGTCCTGAGAAGGCAGGCCTGCTTTGTGGGGAGCAGAAACGCCTTGTGAGAACGGAGATACATTCCCGCGGAAAGGATGTATGTTAAGTTTTTCACAAAATGTCAGCTGCTCACTGGGGTCTAAAACTGAGCCGTAAAGGACAGGTCACCTGCACGTCTTGTTATACACCGGCAGTGGGGTAGGACACCCTTGCCAAGGACAGGCTTTTTATTTAGTGGGGGATATTCCCAGCGGGTCTCTCAAAGCCATGCGGGTGGACTGCCCCGAGCGAGGTTTCGTGAGCCCTACTTAGTCCTGAGAACCAAGAAACCATCAAAAAGATTGGAAAGGTAATAAGATGGATTTTATCAAACCCTGCAATGCCTTCTTCTCTGGAACCACATTTTTAAGATGTCACACTTGATTGCATCGCAAGTAAAATGCCTGAAAACGTACTTGTTCGTTTGTCGACTGTCTTGAGATGAGGAAGGAAGATGAGTGTACTCTTGAGTACACTTTGGGGCCTGTTGGCCTGGTATTTTAAGGTATGTAGAATCTTTCTAGGCCACAGGTAGATTCGGAGTTGAGATTTGTTTACAATGTCAGAAAAGTAACGGCTTGGTGGAAACGGGAGTGGCCCCAGATCAGGAAACAATTTTGTTACTACTCTTGTCATTGACTACTGCCTTATCTTGGGTAAGTTTCTTTACAGATTTGTTTTTGTTTCTTTGCAAAATTAGTGGATGAATAGATGATCATTGTGCGTCCTTTCAGTTCTGAAATTTGGTGACTTTCTAAAGAGAAAGATTAAAAAAATTTAGGTTTGTACTTTGAAAGGTTCTACAAAGAAGTGCTCACAACCTGCATCTCTATTAAAATACATTCAGAAAAAAATACCTTGAGAGTTGTATCTTGGATGATTTTATATAACATTGTCTGGAAAGATAGTTACAAATGCATTTTAATATGTTTTAAAATTATATATTTATTCATTTATTTATTGAAGCCTAATTTATAATAAGATCTCAATTTATGTACATAGAGTTCAGTGACTTTTTCATATGTATATGCACTGGTAGCTACACTCAGATCAAGATATAGAGCATTTTTAGCTTCCCAAAGGGCTCTTTCTACATTTCTCCTTTTCAGTTAACACTTTCCCTCCCCCAGGGTGACACTGTACTGACTTCTATCACCACTGGTGAGTTTTGCTTTACAGCACAACCCTTTTTGGGGTGAATGGGGGTAATATTAGTAAACTGAAAAACAACACATCTGTTAACTGGAGTTAGGGTCATGGTCATTTTCTCCATGATCCTCATGCTTTTTATAACAATTTTTACATTTTTATACTATTTAAAATGACTAAAATTTCTGACCTGGGAGACCTCTTAGTCAGAAGGTCACTTTTTAGTTGAGGCAGTACTGTGCACGTTGGGATCTGTGGTTCCGGGAGTCCTTGTGAACACGGGCCCTGTATCAATCTGCTACTTCCCGTTTTTGGAATGCAGATATATTTGCAGACAGTAGGTTTAAAGGATGAATCATGAACTTTTCCCACAAGTCAGGTTTAAGTGTCAGTAGATGAATCAGTTCCTTAAAGCCTAGAATTTGCTGAGAAAATTAAATGAAAATTGATTTTTTAAAAGTTCATTGAATTAAAGAATGTGGGCATAAAGCTTTAACAACCTTTTAAATGACAGCAGTTAACTTGATTTATATATGCAAGATATTCCCCTGGTTTGTCAGATCATTAAAACTCTAGCAGTGAAAGCAAAAACAAAAGATAACTAAAAATTATGTCAGGTGGTTTTTAATTTTTGTTTGGTTTTTGCTTTTTGTGTTAGACCTAGGAAGTTGGGCCTTTTATGTTTCCCACTAAAGCAAGAACTTCAGCAATTTACTTATCTTTCCCAAATGCCTTTTAGTATATTCTTGTACCCTTTCTTATTTCTGTTGCTAAAGGAGAGGAGGTAGAGGTTGTAACTGAATTCTTGTTAGTTCTCAGGAAGGTCTATGTTTTTTACTGCAAGGCTGTAGCAAGTTGAGAACTAAGTCCTGTGGTAGGGATGCATAGGGCATAGTCCACGAAGTTCAAAGGTTTTATTTTGTGAGATGATTCTGCTGAATAATTCTGTTTTTCTGTGACTGAGTCAGACAGTTGGCCAAAAACTAAGCTGAATTTGCTACCCTAAGATTCATAGCATCATTAGCAAAGAAAGTAATTTATCACTTAGTTATTATTGATCCACCCTTTTTTCTCCTTTCTTCCTTCCTCCCTCCCTTTTTTTGGTGGCTCTTTTTAGATTTCCTGGCTTTTGCACTATCAGATATTTAACTTAAAATTTGTTAAATTTTTGAGCGATGTAACTAAAGAGGTACAAAATGAGAAAACATTAAAGTGAATTCCGTCTTTGCTATTTATTGTTCTGTAAACTCTGATTTTTCTCTTTAAAAGTGCTTTTCTTGCCTATAATCTTGCTGCTTCTCTAGGGTACTTTTGCTTTCACAGTGGTAACTAGACTGGTCTTTACTATAGAATGATGATATAGAAGCTGCTGTCTTTTGACTCTCTGAAGTCTGTAGAAAAGCTGAATTGTCCAAACTTCATTGGCCTTTTTATTATGACTTCATGTCAGTGAAGTGAAGTTGCTCAGTCGTGTCTGACTCTTTGCGACCCCCATGGACTGTAACCTACCAGGCTCCGTGGTCCATGGGATTTTCCAGGCAAGAATACTGGAGTGGGCTGCCGTTTCCTTCTCCAGGGGATCTTCCCAACCCAGGGATCGAACCCAGGTCTCCTGCATTGCAGACAGACGCTTTACCGTCTGAGCCACTAGGGAAGCCCGACTTGCTGTCATGTTCACATTAAATAAAGGAATACATCCAGAAAGCAGAAGACGTAAGGCAGACACTGTAAATTCTAAATATTTTTTATTAAAGCTTTTCTCTCTTGTAAATTCTTAAAACTTTTCTTTCTGGAATTATTTGACTGTTACCCAATGCTTCAGAATAATTTAAGTGAGAATGAAAAGACATGTAATCAGTAAATGGTATAACTTTCTTATGGGAGAGTACTTTTATTTCTGTAAATAGACTTTATTTTCTAACTAGAATGTTTTGTAATTGAAAAAAATATTTCTTTTTGTACATAGTTGTTAAATGGGTGAAGCTCTCTGGGGATTTTGGTTACCTGGAAGATTTTGAACCATTAGACTTCAGGGAGTGGGATTTTGGTATGACTCTATACTTCTTCAAATGGAATTGGCAAATAATTAAACATTGGAAAATATTTAAAATAGAAAGGATGTGGTCAGGTTGTTACAAGTTCATTTTTAAGCTTTACAGAGGTGGGAGAGAGGATAAGAAGGCAGGTTATTAAAAGAAAAATTATGACTTTCCTGTAGAGGTTTTAACACATTTGATTGTAAACCTTTGCCTGTTGCTCAAAGGTACCTAAAGATTTGTAATTATTTTCTAGTCTCTTTTACTTAAGAGGATGTTTATAAATTTATTCAGCTCTCTGTATTTTTAAAATATTTTATATACATATATATCTTCATTTTTACTTATTTGGCTGCACTGAGTCTTAGTTTGGGCATGTGTACTCATAATTGTGGCATGTGGGATCTAGTTCTTTGACCAGAGATGGAACCCGGACCTCCTGCATTGGGAGTGGAGTCTTAGCCAAAGACTGCCAGGGAAGACTGCCTCTCTTTGTCTTTAGATCATTGCTCAGGGGCATCATTAAAAAAATGTTGTCTATATATTATCCTAAAGGTATTAGGTCCCTGCTGACTTCATGGTTTGATGGTTGAGTAACTTCAGAGCCAAGCACTGTGGATAAATACTGCATGGTGGCATTTCTAACATGGTGTATGTCCTGCATGCAGGTTCCTTTCTGACTTTTTTACGTAATCTGGAGAAAGGTTAATTACTAGACTGATTTGGGGTGGATCGGGCAGTTGACAGTTACCTGCTTGGTCTGGGAAAGTTAGTTCTGGGATGAGATGACATTTGGAGAGGGTCTTAGATGAGAGATGGAGGGTGGTTTGTCAGCAGTTACAAGTACAGGATGATTGTTTCTGGAATGACAACATGAGAGGACTGAGAAATTTAGTAATCATTAAAATACCTGAAGAATTTTTCCTGCTGAAAAATTAAGTTTAACGTGTTAACCAGCAAGTACTTCGATTTGAATTCCAAATTACTATATTTTTCCAGAATAGTTTTTATTTGATGTGGCTGCTATGTAATATTTGCTCAGTGGTAAGGCCACCTGTGAGTTATCACTAATTTTCCATGTTAATTTCATGTTCATTCGGTATCCAGACTAGTGCTTTCTTGTCTCAGTTTTTGCTAGTGTTCTTTCTTGTTTGAAAAAACAAGAATTTTCTTGTTTTTGAAAAAAATGTTTTTTCATGTTTCTTGAAAAAACATGCATTTTCCGTGTTAAACATAGTGTATGTTACTTTGGAATCATAATTTTAAGCCACTTTGGCTTATTTTTACTCATATCATTATAAAATAACCTTGGGGTGATCAATGATTACACAGATGCACTGACTATATCATTTCTAGAACACAGTAATTAATAAGGAAGCAAACTTACATTAATTTAAAAATATTTAATTTTGTAAGTTGTGATAAAATATACACAACATAAAATTTGCCATTTTAATGGGTACAATTAAGTGGCATTAAGAACATTCACAGTGTTGTGCAGTGGTCACCACTGTCCATTTTGGCAACTTTTTCATCTTCCCAAACTGAAAGTCTGTATTATTGACAATAATTCCCCATTCCTGCCTCCCTGCAGCCCCTGGTGACCAGCGTTCTGCTTCTGCCTCTGTGAATTTGACCGTCTGGCTATCTCATATAGGTGGAATTTTACAGTATCTGTCTTCTTGTGAGTGGTTTATTTCATTGTAGCGTAGTGTCCTCAAGGGTCATCTGTGTTGTAATACATGTATCAGAATTTCCTTTTGACAAAATACATTTCCACAGCAGGTAAAATAGGTCCTGGAACCCTGTATATGAGGGCTTGTTACCTCCTTTGGAGGAACTTGGTAGGTGCCAGCAGAACTGTGAGAACCAGGTACCTTTTTTTTAGATATAGTTCTGACATACATGGTTATTGGAACGAGAGGGATGGAAGCAGAATATGATGACAGGGAAAGTGTAAAGCAAAGGTTGCTACAGTCTTGGATTTCATTTGGATGAGGACAGAGCTTTGTGGGTCTTCGTATACCCCCTTACTGTGTAGTCACTGATGTTCACAGTGTTGGTCTGAGTCAAGTGTTTGGTCCAGAACAGTTAACCAAAAGAGTTTATGCATTCTAAAGTTGTAAATAAGCCTTTGAGTATCTGAGAGGCATGATTATTCTGTGACTCATTCCCTAGCTGTTCTGGTTAGTTGAGGTTTTAACTGTATTTCAGTCTCATTTCTGTATTAATGGAAAACTAATTGAGTATTTAAAAGAGGCTTAATAGTTTACATAATAATGATACCACATAATTAATGCTCTATATTTTATGTTTTAGCTTTATTGTATTACTGTACCTCTGGATTTGAGAAATACAGATGTCCAGTCATAGAAAGCAAGTTGGGCACAGAGTATGAGTTGAGCAGTTAGCCCTTTCAGAATAGCTAAACAACTGAGCAACTAAACAACAGCCAACACATGTAAGTGTTTTTTAACACACATGTACACCTGTGGCTGATTTATATCAATGTATGGCAAAAACCACCACAATATCATAGAGTAATTAGCCTCCAATTAAAATAAATTAAAAAATTATTGTTTTCTTTACTGTTATTACAATTTTTAATTGATGTGTAGTTGATTTGTTGTGTTAGTTTCACGTGTACAGCAAAGTGATTCAGCTGTATGTGTGTATGTGTATATTCCTTTGCAGATTCTTTTCCATCATAGCTTATTATAAGATACTGAATATAGTTCCTGGGGCTATATACGTCTTTACTGTTATTTTTGATTCCTGTATTAGTAAACATGGGGTGACTTTCCTGAATACTGTTTGTTCCAGGGTGGTGGGGGGACACTTTAGAGCATCTTTTCATCACCCCTCCTCCCCAACTTGCTTCTTGACAAGGAGTGCTTTTGACTATCTTTGTGACAGTGAATGTTATGAAGCCTGATTTTTTTTTTTTTTTTTTGGTGCTTTAAATAACTGCTCAGTTCTTAAGAAAATCAGAGTGATTAGTTGTTTTCTAGAGTTACACTGTTAGACATAATTTTCTTTAAAAAAAACAATAGGTAGCTGTTTTTTCCAGGAATGTAGTTTCCTTTTGATTACTTTTTGTTTTTATTATTGAGCAAAATGGGCAGGAGTAGGTGATCTAGTAGCTAAACCTAGAAATATGAAAAACTTTGGGTATTTTGTTGTTATCATTTATGGGCTTTCCTGATAGCTCAGTGAAGCCTGCCAGTACAGGAGGCATGGGTTTGATCCCTGGGTATGAAGATTCCCTGGAGAGGAAAATGGCAACCCCACTCCAGTATTCTTGCCTGGGAAATCCCATGCATAGAGGAAACTGGTGGGCTACGGTCCACGCGGTTGCAAAAGAGTTAGCCACAATTTAGCAATGAAGACAACAACAACATGGTCGTTTATGATCGGGGAATTGTGACCCCATGGACTACAGACCCTAGGCTTCCCTGTCCTTCACTATCTCCTGAAGTTAGCTCAGACTCATGTCCATTGAGTCGATGATGCCATCCAACCATCTCATCTTCTTTCACTCCCTTCTTCTCCTGCCCTCAACCTTTCCCAGCATCAGGGTCTTTTCCAATGAGTCGGCTCTTGGCATCAGGTAACCAAAGTATTGGAGCTTCAGCATCAGTCCTTCCAATGAATATTCAGGGTTGATTTCTTTTAGGATTGACTGGTTTGTTCTCCTTGCTGTCCCAGGGATTGAATCCAGGTCTTGTGCATTATAGGCAGATTCTTTACCGTCTGACCCACCAGGGAAGGGCTTCTTTATTTTTGGCTGTGCTGGTCTTTGTTGGTGTGTAGGCTTTTCTCTAGTTGCAGTGTGCAGGCTCTAGGGTATTGGGCTTTAGTAGTTGCGGCACGTAGGCTCAGTTGCTCTGCAGCACGTGGGATCTTCCCTGATCAGGGATTGAACCCGAGTCTCCTGCATTGGCAGGTGAACCCTTTACCACTGAGCCACCAGGGAAGCCCGAGCATTTCTTAATGTAGGGCTGATGTTCATTACTTTCATTTTGTTTCCATTTTGAAGTTGATTTTAATCCTCAGTCATGGTTCATATTTGCATTTGAAATGTACGAAAGTTTTTATTATTATTAATACAAGTAATACCACATGCAGACTGGCAAACAGAATCTGCTGTTTGGCGTTACCTGCATCTGGTTTTCCTTAAGGGTTCCTGGGTGAACTGCGAGAAACTTTAAATGACTCTGCTGCCAGTAGTAGCTGTGACAGGGGACGCAGAGAGCTGGAGGGGCTCTTCTGGCCTTGCCTTGTAGGGTGGCTCTCCCTTCTTGCAGTGAATGCTTGAGGGCTCCAGGACTTTTGCAGCCCTGTCCAGGGCTTTGAGGCACAACAGGATTCTGAAAACAGTCTCCTCCCCGCCCACCCCTTGACCTTTACCCTGATTTTGGCTTCCTATTAACTTTGAGAGGAGCTCTTTTGAAAGCAGCTATACTACTGAAATCTCAGGTTCTGTGGTAGTATTCTTTTTCCACAAGCTCTTTGAGAGGCTTCCCTACTCTCCCTGTCTCATCTTTGACCTTACTGTGACCTCCTTTTCCTCTCAAAGAGTTTCAGCCCCTTTGGGCCTGGACCCATTGTCCAATCTTTTGTTTGCTTCCTGGCCAGTACCCTCTACCCTGGTTCCTTTGCCCTTCTGCAGCTTCTGCTCTCTGGAGCACCACCCCATCAGTCCAGCCTGTGCCCCGTTTGCTGTGGACACACCGCCTGGAATTCAGGGTCTCCTCTTGAAGGGGCCCTATTTGTGGCTGGTTCCACACAGTATTAACTTGAGGCAGACCTTTTTCTTTTTGCCTTCTGTGACCTTTGCAGCTCCTCTGTTGTTCCTCTGTTTGCACCTCCCTTGGGGGATCCCCCCACCTTTCCACTTCATCTAGCCTGTGTGCCCCCCTAAACCTTTCTACTGAGCTTCAGGTCCATATATCCTGTCTCTCTGGGCCTGTCCAGTTTGGAGTTCCGCTGGCCCTTTAATCTACAGGTCCCAAACAATTCCTTAGTCTGCCTTAAAGCTACTCCTCTAGCCGACTCATCTGCCTAGGTCTCTTTTTTTTTACCTTCCTTCTTGGTGATGGTGTCCAATTTTTCTCCTGACAGCTTTTTTTCTCCCCACAGCTTTCCTGTGGAACTGAGCCTTCTTATTGAAAATTACCAACCTTTGACTTAAGAATGTGCTGTTCTGACTTCTTGGTTTTCAGACATTTTTGTAAGCTATGGGGCCCTTTGTTAAGTGAAATCTTTCCAGGAGGCCCAGTATGTAAAATAAGAAAAGACTGGAGTTCTGGTGGAAGGGGAATGAAGGGCCAGCATCCTGTCCTGCCACTTAGGCCTCCCCATGCTGCCCTCTTCCTCCTCCGAGGCAGAGCTGGTGTCTGGTTCTCGGCCTCTCTAAGTGGAACTCCCTGCAGTTAGTTGCTCAGGACTGCCTGAGGGTACTCTGCTTGTCCAAAAACCGCTTTATCTGCGCAGCACCCCGCCTCTTTCTCATTGGTTTTATTTTGTGACTGGTAAGTATAAAATTAATGCTGTGATGAAACTTGCCAAGGAAAAGCAGTGCCACTTTGGAAAGTGAAACTAGGTGGTAAAAAGAGCCAGCTCCTTTAAATGCTGAAAACCTCAGAAATGCCCAGGGGTTCCTTTCAACTTCTACAGTAGTGTTTATTGACTCTTATCTTTCTCTAAAGCTGCTCTTCTACAACATGAACATGCAAGTAAACTGAGTTTAGTTTTACTGTTTTTGTTTTGTTCATTTGCCAGTATAGCAGGTTTGTTCAACATATATAACCAAAATGTTAACCATTTGCAGTTAAAAATGTGTTCTGTTGCCTCCAAATGGTTGTCCATCCCCTTTACCCCACCCTTCTCTGATCATCTGGTACACTGTGGACAGATAGCTCTTTCTAAACAAACTTGATTTTATCACATAAATTTATCCCGCTGCCAGCAGGGTAAAGTCCAGGCTCCTCAGGAATGTGCACAGAATCCTTGAGCTTGTCTGGTCACCTGCTCAGCCCAGCCCCCTCTCACACGTGCCCTCCCTCCAGCATTGGCCAGACCCTGGTCCTCCCCACATCCTCTTCTCCGCATGTCCAGTGTGTCCTCCACTAACATACGGCTCCTCAAATGTCAGTCTGGCATATACCAATCTGATACTTCTGGCCCTATTTGACTACTGTAATTATTCTTTTAATATTTTAAAAATTTACTTCAAATTTGGACTTTTTAACTGAAATTTTATAAAGCATTATTACATTTTAGAAATAAAAATAATGAAATACAAGTAATAATAAATTAATCATTTTATTAAAATACATTCCTTCAGTAAGTTTCTCTGTCTCTTTTCTTTTTGGCTGCACCACGCAGCTTATGGGGGCTCAGTTCCCCGACCAGGGATTGACTCTGGATCCTGGCAGTGAAAACCCAAAACCATAATTACTAGGCCACCAGTGTTCTCCGAAAGTTCCCAACTAAACCTTTTGTACTTAAAACTTTTAAAAACTGTGTACTTCTTAATAGATGATATTAAGGAATTTTTTTTTTTTTTTTAGGTATGATAATGACATTGTGACTATATATGAGAATGTCCTTTTTCTTGGGAGAATCAAACTGAAGAGTTAAAGGTGAGGTATCATGATGTTTCAGCACTTTTAAATGGCTCATAAAATATGTATATGTGTAATACGTGCACATATATATGGAAATATATATGCAAATACATATGCACATATATATGGAAAAATACAGCAAATCAGGAAAATTTTAATAACTTTTGAATCTAAGTGGAGAGAATTTGGAATTTTTTCAAAATCTCTGTGTTTGAAAATTTCGATAAAAGCTTGTCTTGGTTTAAGTATAAAAATGGCTTCAAAAGCTGCAAAAAAAGATTAACCCCAGTACACAGTGGGTAACACACATGCACACACACACACACATACATACATACATACATACATACATATACACGGAGAGCACAGACCCATTTGTTGAAGTGACATTTAGACTACTGTGTTTTCAATGTTGTGGGAAAACCAAATGCTAGTGAAGGGTTTTCTAAATAACTTTTAAAATTGAGGTATAATTGATATATACAGCATTACATTAGTTTTAAGTATACAACTGATCATTTGATATTTGTATATATTGTAAAATGATCACAATATGTCTAGTTAACATCTGTCACCATATCTAGTTACAAAATTTTTTTCTTATGACTTTTAGATACACTCTGATGACTTTTAGATACTTTCAAATGTGCAATATAATATTAACTATAGTCATTGTGCTATACATTACATCTCCATGACTTACAACTAGAAGTTTGTACCTTTGAAGTTCCTAACAAATCGTGTGTAAGCAATACCTGTGAAGTAGCAGTTGCATATTTTCTATGTTAACTCTTTTTTTCCCCATTCCACCTTAATGATTTTATATAAATTCTTTAAAAGAAAGTCTTCAGCAGCCCCTAAATTTTCTCACGTTCCAGCAGGGGTTTTGTTGTGTCTAGGGGACGACACTAAGGAGATTTCTTGTTTGTCCTGTAAGACTCAAGTTTCCTGTGGAGTTTTCCTTCCTGGACGCCTCCAAGCCAGGTTAACTACCCTTTGCCCTGGGCATTCGGCCTTCTGCATATTCTCCTCTTGTGAATGTTATAAATGTAATTACTTGTTCAGTGTCTGTACCAGATTGAGAGCTGACTGTGAGAGACCTTGTTATTCCTCATTGGTACCCTGGATACAACATAGCAGAGTAGACAGTAGATACATTATAGCTGAGGAAAGGCATGGAGGCAAAACTGCAGCAGCACCATTTGTAGCTTTGTTTCTACTCCAAAATGTATTATATTCTAAACAAAAGCTATGATGTTTAATCAGATCTGATCTAGTGACTCCTTGGTTTAAAGCCTGCCATTGGCTTTCTATAGCAATTACAATAAAATCCAAACTTCTCTTGTGGTCTGTAATACCCTTTGCAATTTGTTCCTTGCCCACCTCTGCCACTTTTCTGCCTGCTTTTCCGCAATCCGCTATGCATCTTTTCTGTCCCTCCAAGTACAGCAAAGTTTGTTACATTTAGTTCCTTTTCATCAGAGGGGTTAGCTCAGTCACGAACCCTTCCCTCAACATCCTTACCTCCACTCCCCTGGCTTTCCTGTCTCTTTACTGCTTGCTTTTCTTCATGGTGCTTATCACTTAATGAAATTATCTTACTTTCAGTTCACTTTAATACTTAAATTAAAAAATTTAATTTATCATTGACTGCTTTAAAGTCACAAGGTAGAGAACATTAAAACCTGCTCCAGGACTGTTTCTCCTTGTTGTTCCTTGTGGGAAAACCAAACAGGGCACTAATGCACTGTTCTTGTGTTTACTGTTGTCAACTCTGTGAAGATAGGAACCAGTTCCTTTAATCAGCATGGCATCCCTGTACTAAGAATGGTGCATAGCAAATATATGTATGTTGAGTGGAGGTGTGAATAAACAACCAGCTTGTAAATGATCTAAGAAAAAAAGTTTTTTTTTAAACTCCAGAGATTTGGGGGCAGTGTTATAGTTTAGTTCTGCCTGTTCTGAATTTTTTTATAATAAGTCAATACTTTGTCATATTTTGCTGCCTGGAGTGCCTGTTTATTTTTCTAGGTGAGCGTAATTCCTTTTTTCTTCAACTTCTTTTTTTTTTAATCACATTAACTTATAACTTCACTTTTTTGAGGATAACTGCTCATCTTTAGATCTTCAACAAACGCATTCCTTTTCTTAAAAAATAATTTTATTTATTTTTGACTGTGCTGGGTCTTCATTGCTGCTTGGGACTTTTCTTTAGTTGTGATGAGCAGGGGGCTACTCTCTAGTTGTCGTACTTGGACTTCTCATTCCGGTGGCTTCTCTTTTTGCAGAGATCAGGTTCTATGGTGTGCCTGTGTGTATGCTCAGTCGCTTCAGTTGTGTCTGGCTCTTTGCAACCCTATGGATTGTGGCCTGCCAGGCTCCTCTGTCCATGGGATTCTCCTGCAAGAATTCTGGAGTGGGTTCCCATTCCCTTCTCCAGGAGATCTTCCCTGACCCAGGGATCAAAGCTGCATCTCCTATGTCTCCTGCATTGGCAGGTGGGTTGTCAACCACTTAGCCACCAGGGAAGCCCTTACATATGCATTTCTATTAGTAAACATCAAATTGAAGGGCATTAGCTCCAGTCATTTGCTCTTCTCCTTTTTTTTGTTTTTTATTTATTTTATTTTTAAACCTTACATAATTGTATTAGTTTTGCCAAATATCAAAATGAATCCACCACAGGTATACATGCTCTTCTTTTCATGAAAGTAGTTCCAAAGAGGCAGTTACCAGTCTGGTTTTTTATGGGCATGGGACAGGGCAATTCTACTTTCTTTGCCCTCATGTTCCTCGTGAGAACCTGTTATTTGCAGGTGTATGAGGCCCAGGTTGATCTGCAGAATAAAATCCAGTGAATCCACTGTCCTCCCACCATTGTTAATTGAATCGACGTTCTTATTGTGGTGGGAGTGCAGATGAAGATGTATCTGGATGGGAATGGGGGTCCCTGAGAACAGGGGAGGCATCCACAGAAGGGAAATAGGGTTGACCAGACTTAGACTTTGCCTATAATCCCTCCCACCCCCTCCTCAGTCCTGTTTGGAAATGGAAAAGTTTTGGAAATTTTGAAGCTATGGAGGAAAAGAAGCCCTCTAGTTCTTAATTAAAAAATTTTTTAAACAAATTTTTAAATTAAAAGTTTCTTTGTTGTTGTTTAATATATTTTGATATATTTTGTCCTGCTTCCATGCACAAACGAAAATGAGTTAGTATTCTAGTTTTTTACTCAATTGATTTTTGGCGAGAGTTTAGAAAATTTGGACTCTCAGGTAATCCTGAAGTTAGAAACAAAAACATATTTTGTAAAACTGGTTACTCATATTATAATTAGTATGTGATACTAACATATAAAATGTAACAATTTTAGTTGCAGATTTATTAGTATATTTGAATCATTTAAACTTGGATTACTGTGGCACCAAACATGTAAGGGATTTTTCCATCTTGGTTTGAGGAGAACGTATACATTGTTTTAGCATGGTGGCAAACAGTTGAAAGTTACTATGGGTAAAATGGACCTTTTCCTATACCACTCTTCCACCAACACATTTTACTGAGCTCAAATTTTGTCACAAATAATTTAGAAATAGGTAAGAAAAATGAGATGGCTTTTAATAGGCATCACTTTTTCTTGCATTGCTCTATTTTTATCAAATCATAAACTTAAGTATCAATGCTTAATCTTTTTTTTTTTTGGCTATGCCGCATGGCTTGTGGGATCTTAGTTTCCCAACCAGGGATCAAACCTGTGTGCGCTCCATGCAGTGAAGCCCCGAGTGCTAACCACTGGACCACCAAGGAAGACCCCTGGTCCCCTCTGGAGGTCACTGTTATTCCTAGTTTTTTTTGTTTTCTGCCAGAAAAATTCTATTTGTATAAAGATACATATTTCCCCACCCACTTAAAAAATCAGTTGATAGTGCTCTTTTCATTTAAAATATCTTGGATATATCAAAGTACACAGCAGTGTGCCTTGTTCTTTTAGTGATTGCCTAGTAATGTGTTTATACAGATGCACCGTAATTTATTCAAACAGTTCTCTGTATACTTTTGGGTTATTTCCATTTTTTTATGCTATAAACAGCGTTGTGCACTAATGATAACTGAATTTGCTTGGATTAAGACAGCTTTCTAATACTGAAAGCATTTTTTCCCCCTGAGTTCGAGTATTTGTATAAATACTGTTCAC
Source organism: Bos indicus x Bos taurus (assembly GCF_003369695.1). Taxonomy (NCBI): domain Eukaryota; kingdom Metazoa; phylum Chordata; class Mammalia; order Artiodactyla; family Bovidae; genus Bos; species Bos indicus x Bos taurus. Next base: position 12,900,435 of record NC_040097.1, on the reverse strand, counting down.
CAGCACTGGATGTGGTAGAGTAAGGGGAGCTGGAGGTGAAGTCCTTGCCACCCCTTCCCCTTTGGTGGCATAGAAGGGGTGGAAGGGACAGAATTTCCAGCTGAGTCTTGGGAGACCGATGTGTCTGAAGATGTCCACAGACTGTGAGGTCTTAATCATGCCTTTAAAGCCCAAGACCTGTGTGTGTGCTGCTTATTATCAAATGATATTTGTGTTTTAGTTTTGAGAAAATCACAGCAGCATGGATCGACTAACAAATTATTTTACTTTCTGGAAATTTTTTAAAAAACACCTTTTTAAATTTTCTTGACTGTGTTGGTCTTAGTTGCAGCTCTTGGGTTTAGCTGCCCCGCTTGGGAGATTTAGTTGCCTGACCAGAGACCAAACCCATATCCCCTGCATTGCAAGGCAGATTCTTAACTGCTGGGTCACAAGGAAAGTTGCTGGAAATTTTTTTTGTATTCTTTTGTTCGTTGGCAGTAGACAGCTAAACTTTTTTCTTTAATTTGCTTTTTATCTGAGCTACTTGATAAATTTTAAACAGAATGCTCTGGTTCCAGTACAGTAACTTCTGAAGAAACTGAATTTGGAATCTTGAGGCATTATGTAGCTGAATCTTAGAGTGGTTATTATATTTCAATCATCTGAGTTTTTAGTTTTTATCCCTTTGCTGAAGAACTTCAGAATATTCCCTTGGAGCATACATTCATACTACCGTGAGTATCTCCTCTGCGTATTGCTATTGCCTCTAAAGCATTGTCCTCAAAGGATGGGTAATAGGGTGATGGGAGGGAGGTCCAAGAAGGAGGGGACATATGTATACCTATGGCTGATTTATGTTGATATTTGGCAGAACACAGCAAAATTCTGTAAAACAAATATCCTTAAGTTAAAAAGTAAATAAAACAAACAGAAAAAAAGATGGGTAACAATTGACTGTAATATATCCTAACCCGAGGCTGTCAGTGCTTGCACAGAGGGTGTGCACACCCAGCCAGCGGTGGGTGGATGGGCGCTGCTGGTCCACAGGCTCGGCTGCCCTTCCCTGCAGGGACTTGAGCTGCCAAGTGCATTATTGGGCTTTCCAGAATCAAGTGTGTTTGCTTTGCTGTGGCATTCTTTCTGCCATTTATTTTGTGTTCTAGTGAGTAGTTTTGACTCATGAAGGCAGACAAAAGGATGCAACTTGTAGACTTGGGATTGTGGCAAAAAAAACAGTATCACAGAGTGTGGCAGAAAGCAAGTTTTTGTGCATTTATGAGGTGCCTTCAGAAAGTGATCTGAGAAGTATAGAAATTGGCAATTAGGATTAGTCAAGTTCTTTGTATTGTGAATAGCATTGTGAACAACAGGGAAGCCTGGCAAGTTGCACCACTTAATGTTTAAAGAACAGGTGTAAGAAAATGGTTCGAAGGCTTATTTTAACGTCAGAGGATTTGAAGAGGATTGTAGAGCAAGCAAATTGCCTGTGGATAATGCCCAGTAAATTCACACAGGAGTTCTGCTTTTACGCCCTCTCAGGTGAAAAAGGCACTCGAGGTTGGCCCTTGTGCACACCAGGGCTGTCAGTGGTGCTGGCCTTGAGGCAGATGATGGGCACTGAATTTCCTTCCCTTATGAGAATGACATTACCCCTCCCTGGAGGCAGGAATGTTACTTCTGCAGTAGAAAGTTCTGGTGTTTTCCTTTCTAGTGAATTGGAGGTATCATGATCTATTGACATAGAAATTTATTCAGCAGACTGTATAAAGTGGTGGTGCCAGGAGTTTAGGGAATGCAAAGATAAGGGAATTCCCTGCCCTTGAGGAGTTTATAGTACCATAAGATGATGCCACACAAAATAGCTAGTGTTTAAAGCTGTCGGAAAGGTACAGAGTGCCTCCTGTGGAAAATACTTTGACAGGGGTGGGTGAAGGGGCTAACATTTTTGTAGGGTGTTATTTTGAGAAACAGATTTTGTGGAATAATATTTGTGGGAGTAAAGGTGAGGGAGTGAGTGATCTTTGAATACTTACTCATATATCGTTATTGTTAGTGTAAGACTTTCTCAGACTTAAAATATTTCTGTTTTTAATGGAGAAAAGGCCCAGTGTAAAATAAGAACCCTGGACTTTTCCTTTTCAAATCTCTTTCTAAACCTTAATCTTTTAGTGCTACTTCCTCCTAAAGTTGTTTAACTTTGGTGAGGGTCTCACCCACTCTCCTTCTTTGAGAACAGCAGAAGCAGCAAAGAACTAGCTCCAGTGATTTGTCATATCTTAAGCTGTGGGCAGGCTCATTGGGACCTGCCTGGAACTGCAGTGAGCAGCAGTCGGGATATGGGAAGGGAAGGGAAACTGTTAACTTGTGTCCATAAGCACGCAGCTTGGCAAAAATGACAGTATTTCCTCAGTGGGCCCCAAACTTTTTACTTTTTTATCTGTTGAGTTCCCCTAATTTGCTCTTTAATTGCTGAGGGAGGTTATTATGCTGAATTCTTCCATGTGAGTCACTTGCTGTTTTGAGTTATTAAAATTTTTATAACCCTGGCATGTTATACATTAGTTTTTCCTTGTATTGACTATTGCTGAATGTTAATTTGCAGTTATTATGTTTTCTTTGGCTAATTATATGCTCAGTTGGTAGGAGTTTCTATTGATGTGGATTTCAGCAAGATTCAGGGACCAGCCCCTGACTTTTTTTTTTTTTTTGGTATTCTTTTTTGTTGTTGTTGACTTTTTAAGAATCAGATAAGAGTTAAAGATACGTTCAGAATCTGCTCACCATCCTTACTGTCATTTCTTTGGTCTTACCTGTCGTCTCGTCTCATTTGGATTATTACGGTAGCCTCCTAACTGATTCCCCTCCTTCTGCCCTTGCCTGCTCCAGGCTGCCCATGATATAGTGAGATTCTGTTAACAGGTAAATCAGATGATGTCACTCTGCTCAGAACTTCCTGCTTTCACTCAAATTTTCTTCCTATCCCATAAGGCTCCCATGGCCTAGCCCTCCCACTTTTTAGGACTTCCTCCCCATTATCTGCTGTCCAGCGAGCCCAGGGGACTCCTTCCTAAGGGCCTTTGCACGTGTTGCATGTGTTCTTGCCTGGAGTGCCTTCGTACAGATGTGTGCATAACTAGCTCTCTCACTTTTTCGGGATCTTTCCCCCAAAATAAGCTCAGTGACCCGTGTGATTGATTTCAGCCCTCCTGTTATTATGCCCAGTGAAATAAGTCCGTCAGAGAAAGACAAATACTGTATGATACCTCTTATATGTAGAATCTAAAAAATAAAACAAACTAGTGAGTATAACAAAATAGAAATAGACTTACAGATATAGAAACTGTTATGGAGTAGGGCAAGATAGAGGTAGGTACAAATTAAGAGGTACAAACTATTATGCAGAAAATAAGTAAGCAATGAGGGTATATTGCCCAGCACAGGGAATATAGCCAATATTATACTAACTATAAACTAGCAATAATATATACTAACTATATATTATTTTAACTATACTTTTAAAAATTGTGAATCACTGTGAATTACCTGACATTGTAAATCAAGTATACCTCAGTGAAAAAAAGAAAATTTCACTCCTCCTCCAACATTTCATATCCCTGCCTCTGCTTATTTTTTTCTCCTTAGCATTTATTATCTAACACTGTGTGTTTTACTTCTCCAGCCTCTGTATTATCTCTTTCCTTCGCTTGAATGCTAGCTCTTTGAGGACAGGGATTTTTGTCTGTGTTGTGTCGCCAGCACCTCAAACTAGATCTTGTCTTTAGTAGGTGCTCAGTAAGTTGTTGACTGGATGGATGGATGAATGTTTCATACCATAACTTCCTACCCTGGTTTGTGAATTGTGTAAATTCTGAATGTGGTAGGCTGTCAGACAATGTCTCATCGATAAACCTCTCCTAGGTCTTCAGTCAAAAGGGGGCTATGATTCTGTGTTTAACAGTCATTTTGTTATACTGCACAGATTGGCACAGCATTGTGCACAAATCAGGTATACTTCATTAAAAAAGGGGGCGGCTATAATTCTGGGAATTGGATACAAAAGGAATGGCTGGAGGAGCAAAGGGGAAGATGGTATTACACAGAATCCACGCGCCACCTTTTCCCACTTATACTGCTATAGTTCACTAACAGCTGAGCAGAAACCTATACACCTGCCAGGGCTGCTGTCGGAGCGGAGTGAGAGCCAACGGTCGGGGGGCTGGCCGTGCAAATTCATGCGTGGGATTCAGGGAGAGTCTGGGAGGATAAGTGTGGGGCGACACGTACCAACATAAAGTATCCAGCACAGGTGGTGTTTATTTAATTCACGTGTGGAGATACACTTAGGTGTAGGACAGACTAAATTAATAACACGGGGTAAGATCTGAGATCATGAGTGAAAGATTAGAAAGCTAAGAATTAAATTCCAGCTTAGCCTAGTCACATCCATATGTTGAACCACAAAACTGAACTCAGCCTCTTGAAATGGAACACGACAGGAAACATGTCTTCACTGTGGCCGTGATCTCTTAGTGTGATTAAGTGCTCATTTCCGTGAGTTCAGTAAATCTGTGTTTAGGCCCAGTTGTGTCCCAGATTAGATCTCTGTCACCTAGAAGATCACAGTGGCCTCTCTTATTCTGATTATAGTCCTTCCTCAGAGCCCTGTTGTCACTTAAGATTCCAAGAGGTGACAGGCTTGTGTTTATGGTACCTCTGACTGAGTGCCTCCTCCCTTTGCTGCTCAGATCATTCTCACCTCTCCCACCCGCTCCAGGACGCATTGCCAGCATCTCGTTGCTCCTCTTCTGCCTTATGAACAAGGGTACCAAGGTCTGTTGCTGCTGCTGCTAAGTCGCGTCAGTCATGTCCGACTCTGTGCGACCCCATAGATGGCAGCCCACCAGGCTCCTCTGTCCCTGGATTCTCCAGGCAAGAGTACTAGAGTAGGGTGCCATTGCCTTCTCCAGTACCAAGGTCTAAATATACTTTATTGCAAACTATATTCATGTTCGGTGCTCGTTAATATTTATGACTTGAATCTGTTACTAATAAGCTTATTTTTGATTACGGATGGCAGCATTTAAATCTCTCAAGATGTGAAGGAAGATCACAGTGGAAATGGTAGGAATAAGTGGGACTTTTGCTCGTCTTGCCCAGTTCCCTGCTTCTCTAGGCCCCAGTTAAAGTTGGCCGAGGGATTTAGGTTTGATGTCTGTTCCTTGGGTGTGAGGTCTCTCACTGATAGGTCACAAACTACTACTTCCAGTTACCGCCCTCAAAACGAAAGACAAAATGAAATCCAGTGCAGTGATTACATTTATAGATTTGGAATTTTATAATTTATTTATTTATGAAATTCACATCCTTTTTTTCATTAAAACCTGAAATTCTCAGGGCTTTTAATGTTAAAAGTTATCTTCAGGGAATAATTTATCATGCTCTTGGGGAATTAAATAATTTATGTTCAAATGCTAGCTTATTTCATTCATCAGGTTATTTTGGATTTCTGTAATGCTAATTATTTTTCTTAAAAGATGATCCTGTGCTACTTAAAAACTAAATGAGTCTTTCATGTGCCGGTTTGGATCTGTCTTATGTTTATGGATTCACTTGTAAGGATATAATCAGTCTTAAAACGTGACTAGCTGCAGTCCCTTACTTTCCTAATACAATTATTTTCTTCAGTCCAAACAAACTAGAAATAAATTTCTGTTTTTTTTGTTTTCCTGAAGACCATCATTTTTCTACAGCAAAAAAAAAAAAAAAAAAGCTACCACCAGAGCAGCTTACATTTTTCTGTTCTTTGTGCCACTTGATAAATGAGGCCTTCACATCAGCATCTCCACCAGCAGCAGCAGCAACATTTTACCTGATGTCATGGAGGAGGCCTGGAGAGGAGGGCTGCTCCAGCTGGGGATGCTGGCCTCTGGTGGATTTGCATTTAGTCTTCTGTATGAGCCCCCTTCAGAATCTGAAGCGCTCTTTAGAAAGAAATACTGCCTCATCCAGATTCTAGAAGAGAAGTATTTAAATTAAAGCAAAAATCATTTATTTTCCCCTTCTGCATGCTTCCACTACTTCTCCCTTTTAAATGGTTTTATCACTTCCATAAAGTTTCTGTTTTTGAGCTGTGGTTGTTGGAGAACTCTCATAGAAAGGTACTGGGCTGGAAGCTTGTGACACCGAGCTGGTGGGAGGGCCCACCGACGCTTCTGAGGAGCTGATGTCTTATGAAAACACCTTTAGAGACTGTTACCAATTCATTTAAATTAAGTTTCCAGTGGGCAACAGAGTGTACTTGAGCCAGGCAAGTATCTGTGACCCAGAGGTACTTACTTGGTTTTGATTTCTTAGAGGCATTTATTTATTTTATTTTGTATTATGGTAAATTTTAAACATACACAAAGAGATAATAACATAATATGTCCCATTTACCAATCACCCCTTATTAACATCATGTTCTTCTCGAGGCATTTCTAATGCATTTAGGCATAAAATGCTTGCATTTTATAATTATGTTTTTCTCCTTTTGGCATTGTGTTTTAAGCAAAATTTTCTCCTCGTTTACATTGGCAAATTGAAATGTGCACTAGTTAACTCCTGAGACTAGTTGTAGAGAAGCAATAATTTGATCTTTCAATAGAAATGCACTGAATACAAAATAAACAGACTGCTGTTAGAGATGTTCTTTACAAATTGGTTAAGTTGTGTGTAAAATATTACTCTTGCACTCAGCTCAGCCAACAGTGAACCTCTTCTACTTTCACTTATAGCATGGAAAAATCTGGTATTATAAAACTGATGGAAACTTGGATATAGATGGGAAATGTTTTTTTTTCCTTCTTGTCTCTCCTTCCTCCATCCTTGATTTATTTCTTCTTTCTGCTACTCATTCTACAAATATTTATTGGCATTGTAGATACAACATAAACAAAGGGATGCCTATATTGTGGGAAAGTAGGAGGATAATAAACTAGTAAAGGAAATAAATAGGAGCTGGTATTTGTGATAAGTACTTGCTGGTAGGCTGAGTGATATGTTAGAGAATAAAATGAGGACATACTCAATAGGGTGATGAGAAAAAAATCTTTCTGGACTGCTGACTTTGATATTTACAGTGTGAAGGGTGAGAAGCAGCTTGGGCAGAGGGATAGTCCTCAGGAAAGAGTCTGTGGTAGGTGGGTTAGGAACCAACAGAGGGAGTGTGATTGGAAGGAAGATGGAGTGGTATGTAGGGACCAGATCTTACAGGGTCTTGTGGATCCTGGTAAGGAGTTTGGAGTGTATTATTTAGGAAGTTAGTGAAAGCTTTACATATGATTGTGACAGAATCTGCTTTGTCTTTTTTGGGGTTGGTGGTGGTGGGGGAGGTCTGCTGCAGGGGCTTGCAGGGTCTTAATTCCTAGGCAGGGATTGAACCCGTGCCCTCTGCAGTGGAAGCATGGAGTCCTACCACTGGACCGCCAGGTAGGTCCTGATGCAATTTTAAATCACCCTTAATTCTTAGGGGTTACTTTTTTGGGGGTCAATTCTTGATTTTTTATTTTTTGCTGTTTCAAGGTATATATGTAATTAAAAATTCTTCACAAGATTTTTAGAAGTCATGACTATATTCTAAAACAAAAGGTACTTTATTTGCAATAGTAGTTTGTAGGAATGTTTCTGATCAGAGGCACAGGGAAATGATAATAAATGCAATGTTTTATTTTCCATTCTTTTGTTGAAAATCATTAATATGCCCTTGATGGAGAAAACTGCTTTTTTTTTCTGTAAGGTAAGAAGATATCAAGTCATGCTTTGTAACAAATGAGGTTTGCATCTTGAATTAATGACTCTATAATACTGTTACACTTTGAAAGGATTTAAGAATCTATAAGGAACCCATTTTCCAGAATTTATCTGGTGGCATAGTTCTTGAATTATGTTTGGTATTATGAAATTCTAAAACAGTGGATTTTAGTGGAACACTGCCTCTGTTCAGCTTTGATCTCATCCGTATTTAAAACCAAGAGTTGTGTTAATGATGACACATTCTACCCATTCTAACTTTATCTTTTACTTGTGGTCCCCTGTGTAGAAGAGCTTATTCTTCAGATGAAGGATTGAATGAGTACTTTTATTATTTTGAGTACAAGCTAATGTGCAAATTGTTATTTAGCAAGTTTTATGGTTGGCTGGGACTATTTCTATGTAAGGCTCAACACTGGAAACAGATGAAAAACTATTTTGCATTGAACTAGTTTTGCCAACATTATAATCAAATTCTATAGCATTACAGTTCCTATAGGAAGTTTCTAGATTATTGTGATTAGCCTTGCTGATGTTTTCTTTATAAAAACATGGTTTAGGATTTCAAAAAGGTATGTGAAATACTTTGTAATTTTTTTGTAGCTTAACAATCTCTGTGTTTTTGTTATTGGTCTCTTAGCAGTCAATGTTTTTCAGCTAGAAAGAAGGTAGAATATGTTACAATCAGTATATGTTCATTTGTTATCTTTATAGCTGAACTCTGTTAGTTGGTTATGGAATTGAGCTTGCAAAGACTAAAATGTATCTGTCATTTTCCTTTAATTCTAGCACCTTGAATAATAAGAAGTATGGGCCCTACCCTTTGACTTTTGGATTTGCTGGGCAGTGTTTTCCTAATTGCTTCAGTGAACAAAGGATTGTGAGAACTGCTGGATGTTGCTGCCCTTTTAAGGGGTCATTAAATCTTGTCTGTTTGCTGCTTGTTCATTTTATACCTAAATATACAGTTGCTTCCCATTCACTGCATTCACTTTGTATCTTCATATTCTCATCTCTGCCACCCACATCACAGCCTCTGCTTCTGCCACAGCTCTCACACGTGGCCAGTGATCTTTGTGTTGGCAAGTCCAGTGCCCTTTTCTCAGTCTTCATTCTCCAGCAAACTTCTTTTCATATTTGTTTTTTATTAAAAAAAAATTTTTAAAGGAAAGTTTTGTTTATTAACTTACTTTTTGGCTGCACCCTGTGGCATGTGGGATCTTAGTTCCCTGACCAAGGATTGAACTGACATTCCCTGCATTGGAAGCCAGATTTTTAACCACTGCATCACCGGGAAGTCCTGTTAGGTTTAGTCTTTCCTCACAGTTCTAAGGTCTGCTTCTCTGAGTCAAGCCCTCAGTCTTTCATCCCTGGGCTCTTTTCTGCTGGTCTACCTCTAGTCCTAATTATCCTTTAACTATGTATATGTCAGCTAACAGATAAACTTTAAAATGTAGTACTCTTCAAGTCTTTCCTGCCTGGTGCCTTTTGCATAGTATGTAACTTTCTGTGTATATGTACACCCTTCTGTGTGGCCTTGTCCTGTGCGTCAGCAAACTGAACTCTCCTGCCACCTTACATGCAATCACAGCTTCCCCTAATACACTCACACACTCACACACTCACACACACACACACACACACACACACACGTGTTGCCAGCCCTGAGCCTGCCTTGCTGCCTCTTGCATCCTGTTTGCCCTGCTAGTAATGTCTTCTACTCTTTCCTCTACCTTTCCAAGATTCCTTCTATCCTTTGAGATGAATTTTCTTTACTCTTGCATGCCACTTTTTTTTGGTAGCTATCTTGACTTACGGTGAACTTTTCCTTCTCTGTGCAGCTGATTTTCTAATATCTTGCATTTCAGAAATTCCCCCGGTGGCTCTGTCTCTAACTGTAAAATCCTTTAGGGCAGGACCGACCTTTGTATCACAATCTTCCATCCCTAGTGCAGTGCTGGGAATGGAGGAGGTGCTCAGTAGTAGGTGGAGGTCAATTGCGAGAAAAGTTGAGAAACCCACATCGTAAACATGTGGATTTCTGATTGCGTTGGTAAATATTGAAAAACAGTTCTAAAGATATAAAACATATTTATAAGGTTGGTGGTCTTTCCCGCACATGGTTTGTATCTTTTACCTGGTGTTGTTTTGTTGATGTTGTATAAAGAACATTGTGGAGTTAAAATTTAGTGGGAAAAATTTGAGCCAGGTATTTAAACACTATGTTTTATAAGGTACGTTCTGTATACAGAGAGAGACTTATTTGCCATTTTCTCAGCTACTGTAAAGCCAATACTGTGCTATAAATAAAATGTCATTAGCCAGACAGACTGTATTTTGGTTGTACAAATTAAGTGAATGTCATCTGCTTTTGAAACATGGCTCCACTTTACCCCCTTGTGCATTTTCCCATCTAAGTTACGTAAAGAGAGTTAAGAACAGTTCTCGTTGCTGTAATTAATTTTCCCAAAGCATCTCTGTAATAGAAGGGGGCTACCAGTTCTACAGAGGGTTAGATCAGGATCCATGAGCTATGTCTCCCTGGTCAGGTAGCTATGTCCAGTCACTGCCCAGCTTCTCCCTCTTGAAAGCTGCTTACTCTGCCTTCCCCTGGGCTAGGGAGGTTCTGCCAGAAGCCCCCTGCGCTCCAGGCTGTAGGAGCAACCGAGAGCTAGAAGAATTTCTGATTCTTCTCCCTTTACTCAAATGTGCCTTGTTGTTTACTGAGAAGACAGAACCTCTTCTCTGAGTTCAAAGGTTTCTTTTGTCCTTCTGCTCTAGGCCTTAAGACATCTCACCTTGATACTTGTTTTTTTCTCCTTTCCCACTGCTCCTGCTGCTGCTAAGTCGCTTCAGTCATGTCCGACTCTGTGCGACCCCATAGACGGCAGCCCACCAGGCTCCCCCGTCCCTGGGATTCTCCAGGCAAGAACACTGGAGTGGGTTGCCGTTTCCTTCTCCAATGCATGAAAGTGAAAAGTAAAAGTGAAGTTGCTCAGTTGTGTCCGACTTAGCGACCCCATGGACTGCAGCCTACCAGGCTCCTCCGTCCATGGCTTTTCCAGGCAAGAGTACTGGAGTGGGTTGCCATTGCCTTCTCCCACTAGTTAGAGGCAAAGGGGTAATTTTTTTTATCTTTGTAGCTGTTTCACAGTACAGCACAAGAACCAAGTATTTGTTGAATAAATAAGTGGTTCACGTGTTTAAAAGCCAAACTTTTTTCTCTTTTCTTCTCTCAAATTCTCAGCAGATTAACAGCTTTGTTGTCCAAACCCAGGGGTTCTTAAGCTTTTTGATATTCAGGTACTCATGTGCCCCTTTGGTAAGCTGGGGTTCTGTGGTGGCTCAGCTGGTAAAGATCTGCCTGCAATGTGGGAGACCTGGGATCAATCCCTAGGTTGGGAAGATCCCCTGGAGAAGGGAATGGCAACCCACTCCAGTATTCTGACCTGGAGAATTCCATGGACTGTACATGGGGTCGCAAAGAGTCGGACACGACTGAGCGACTTTCACTTCACTTCACTTTGTAAGCTAGTGAAGCCTTTTGACCATGCTCAGACTGCTGATTTTAAATAAATAAAATGAGTTTCCTTGGTGGCTCAGATTGTAACAAATCTGCCTGAAATGCGGAAGACCTGAAGGAAATCTTTATATATATCTGCGTCGTCTGTAATATAATACAAAAATATGTGTTCTTTCTGTGGTGACACAGTTAGTTACTGTTAATATTGCTGTGATTTGTTGCCTGTACTCGTATTTGAAGGAAATCTTAAATTTCCATTTGAGATCAGTAAAAAAAGATCTTCACAACCAAGATAATCACAGTGGTGTAATCACTGACCTAGAGCCAGACATCCTGGAATATGAAGTCAAGTGGGCCTTAGAAAGCATCACTACGAACAAAACTAGTGGAGGTGATGGAATTCCAGTTGAGCTATTTCAAATCCTGAAAGATGATGCTGTGAAAGTGCTGCACTCAATATGCCAGCAAATTTGGAAAACTCAGCAGTGGCCACAGGACTGGAAAAGGTCAATTTTCATTCCAATCCCAAAGAAAGGCAATGCCTAAGAATGCTCAAACTACCGCACAACTGCACTCATCTCACAAGCTAGTAAAGTAATGCTCAAAATTCTCCAAGCCAGGCTTCAGCAATATGTGAACCGTGAAGTTCCTGATGTTCAAGCTGGTTTTAGAAAAGGCAGAGGAACCAGAGATCAAATTGCCAACATCTGCTGGATCATGGAAAAAGGAAGAGAGTTCCAGAAAAACATCTATTTCTGCTTTATTGACTATGCCAAAGCCTTTGACTGTGTGGATCACAATAAACTGTGGAAATTCTGAAAGAGATGGGAATATCAGACCACCTGACCTGCCTCTTGAGAAACCTGTATGCAGGTCAGGAAGCAACAGTTAGAACTAGACACGGAACAACAGACTGGTTCCAGATAGGAAAAGGAGTACATCAAGGCTGTGTATATTGTCACCCTGCTTATTTAACTTCTCTGCAGAGTACATCATGAGAAACGCTGGACTGGAAGAAGCACAAGCTGGAATCAAGATTGCCGGGAGAAATATCAATAACCTCAGATATGCAGATGACACCACCCTTATGGCAGAAAGTGAAGAACTAAAAAAAGCCTCTTGATGAAAGTGAAAGTGGAGAGTGAAAAAGTTGGCTTAAAGCTCAACATTCAGAAAACTAAGATCATGGCATCTGGTCCCCTCACTTCATGGGAAACAGATGGGCAAACAGTGTAAACAGTGTCAAATTTATTTTTTTGGGTTCCAAAATCACTGCAGATGGTGACTGAAGCCATGAAATTAAAAGACACTCCTTGGAAGGAAAGTTATGACCAACCTAGATAGCATATTCAGAAGCAGAGACATTACTTTGTCAACAAAGGTCCATCTAGTCAAGGCTATGGTTTTTCCAGTGGTCATATATGGATATGAGAGTTGGACTGTGAAGAAGGCTGAGCGCCGAAGAATTGATGCTTTTGAACTATGGTGTTGGAGAAGACTCTTGAGAGTCCCTTGGACTGCAAGGAGATCCAACTAGTCCATTCTAAAGGAGATCTGGAAGGACTGATGCTAAAGCTGAAACTCCAATACTTTGGCCACCTCATGCGAAGAGTTGACTCATTGGAAAAGACTCTGATACTGGGAGGGATTGAGGGCAGGAGGAGAAGGGGATGACAGAGGATGAGATGGCTGGATGGCATCACTGACTGTATGGGCATGAGTTTGGGTAAACTCCGGGAGTTGGTGATGGACAGGGAGGCCTGGCGTGCTGCGATTCATGGGGTTGCAAAGAGTCGGACATGACTGAGCAACTAAACTGAACTGAAAAAGAGAAGTAAAAACTTCCGCTTAGTCATAGTCATGCACCCCTGAATTCTCTTCACAGACCCTGGAACTCCAGGTAAAGAACCTTAATTATTCTAAAGAGTAGAAATAAAAGAAGCTATGTAAGGTAGGAAGACATTTTAAGAAATTTGCAATCCAATCCAAAAGTCTACAAATAATAAATGCTGGAGAGGGTGTGGAGAAAAGGGAACCCTCTTACACTGTTGGTGGGAATGCAAACTAGTACAGCCACTATGGAGAACAGTGTGGAGATTCCTTAAAAAACTGGAAATAGAACTGCCTTATGATCCAGCAATCCCACTGCTGGGCATACACACTGAGGAAACCAGAAGGGAAAGAGACACGTGTACCCCAATGTTCATCGCAGCACTGTTTATAATAGCCAGGACATGGAAGCAACCTAGATGTCCATCAGCAGATGAATGGATAAGAAAGCTGTGGTACATATACACAATGGAGTATTACTCAGCCATTAAAAAGAATACATTTGAATCAGTTCTAATGAGGTGGATGAAACTGGAGCCTATTATACAGATTGAAGTAAGCCAGAAGGAAAAACACCAATACAGTATACTAACGCATATATATGGAATTTAGAAAGATGGTAACGATAACCCTGTATACGAGACAGCAAAAGAGACACTGATGTATAGAACAGGCTTATGGACTCTGTGGGAGAGGGAGAGGGTGGGAAGATTTGGGAGAATGGCATTGAAACGTGTGAAATGTCATGTATGAAACGAGATGCCAGTCCAGGTTCAATGCACGATGCTGGATGCTTGGGGCTGGTGCACTGGGACGACCCAGAGGGATGGTATGGGGAGGGAGGAGGGAGGAGGGTTCAGGATGGGGAACACATGTATACCTGTGGTGGATTCATTTTGATATTTGGCAAAACTAATACAATTATGTAAGGTTTAAAAATAAAATAAAATTAATTAAAAATAAATTAAAAAAAATGAAAAAAAAAAAACTAAATGATAAAGAAATTTGACACCATTGCTGGTTTTTAGTAAGAACTATGATGGGGGAGATCCAACCAGTCCATTCTGAAGGAGGTCAGCCCTGGGATTTCTTTGGAAGGAATGATGCTAAAGCTGAAACTCCAGTACTTTGGCCACCTCATGCGAAGAGTTGACTCATTGGAAAAGACTCTGATGCTGGGAGGGATTGGGGGCAGGAGGAGAAGGGGACAACAGAGGATGAGATGGCTGGATGGCATCACTGACTCGATGGACGTGAGTCTGAGTGAACTCCGGGAGTTGGTGATGGACAGGGAGGCCTGGCATGCTGCGATTCATGGGGTCGCAAAGAGTCAGACACGACTGAGTGACTGATGTGATCTGATCTGATGATGGGGGAATGGACAGGATTATTGTAAATTGCTGAGGATGCTAATGGGCAAAGAGTTGGGGGTTAAATAATTTCTGTGTTATAGTGATGACATGATGGGAATGGTTTGCCTTTTGCCTTGCCTAAATCCAAGATCTCATTTCCTTATCTGTAAAGCAAGGATATTGGAGTAAAGGATCCTTAATATCCCTTTAACCTGAAAAGTTGTTTAATAGTAGGAAGCCTACTTCTTAGGCTCACTGAGATGTAACTTATTAACTAGATGCAGCCTGTAAATAGATTGCTTAGAAGTGGGAGAGAAGTAGTTTTGAGTATCTATAATCTAGAAGGCATTCTTAAAGGTACCATCTTATTTCATCCTCAGAGCCACCCTGTAAAAAAGATGGTATTCCCACTTTATAGATTAGGGGATTGAGACCCAGACGGGTGAAAAATCTTCCAGAACCACAAATTCATAGGTGATGAACTGGAGTTTGAAGTCGAGTTTTCGATGTGGAAAACCTTTTTTTTGGCTTTCTCTTTTTGCTATACAACACTGTTCCATCCTACCTCCCTAGTGATCCAATGCAAGACTCGGTTAGTACTCGTCCTACAGACAGAACATTTTTGTTGGAAAGAATACGTTTGTATGTATTAAGATTATATTTATTACTTTCATTTTGGAAAGAAAATCAATCATTTAAAAATATTTATTAAAAATGCGAGGCAACTGAAAACAGGGAAAAGCTCTAAGTACAGTAGAGAAAAGGGTTTCCCAATCCAGAACTCTTGGCCATAGATTGTCCATCTGATGTTCCGTCACTCCAGAACACCCTCATGTTTTACTTCCTACAGTGAGGACGTTCTTCTTCATAATGACAGAGTAACCACGATATCTGGAAAGTTAACAGTGAACACTGTTACCATCCAGTACTCCTCAGACTCCATTCATGTTTGACCAGTTGCCCCAATAAAGTCTCCCACCTCCCCACTGTCCCTGTTTTTGGATAAAAGCAAACGGATCCAAGGGAATCGTGCTTCACATTTAGTTGTTGTCTTCAGCCTTTCTTTTGATTTTCATGATCTTGATATGTTTGGAGATTATAGGTCTATTATAGAGTAACCCTCAATTTGGGATTCTCTGATGTTTTCTGAGGATTAAACTCAGGTTATATATCTTTGGCAGGAACATCACAGAAATAATGCTGTGTCTTATGTACCCTTTTAGGAGGTGTAGATTTCAATTTGTCCTGTTTTTGATGATCAGTTGTTTAAGGTGGCATATGCCAGGCTTCCCATTGATAAATTACTCTTTCCATTTGTAATTAATTAGTATTTTGTGAATAAGTACTTTGAAACTATGTAACTATCCCATTCTTTGTCAAACTTTTAAATTTATTGATTTATTAGTTTATATAAGTATGGGCTTGTGGTTTTCTGTTTTATTCAGTGAGCTACAGTCTTGTTACTGTGTGTGTAAGTTGTCCCAGATTTGGCCAGTGGAAGCCCCGTCAGGCTGGCTTCTTTCCCTTTTTGACCTGTGTCTGTCATTGTTTGGAACATTTTCTCACTTTCTGTCACCAAGTGTTCCAGGCCAGGGTTTTTCACCTTGGGTACTGTAAGTGCTCATATGCTTGGTTATTAATCTTAGTATTCATTCCATTCTTCAAGAAAATAGAACACTTTTGAAAAAATAGCTACCAAATGTCAACCTTTTTTGTATCCTTAGTGATAGTGTCACTCAGTGGGACTTTCTGATGCTTCTGTGAAGGGGCCGAGAACCGATTTTCCCTTTTGTGCATGTTTCTTTTCTCCTGCACAGGGGGAAAAAGAGGTGTTCTTGTCCAGGAACTACCAAAAAGAGGTATTGTAATTGTCAAAAATTTTCCATTGTCAGAGCAAACATTAAACAAAGCAAAACAAAATAAACATTTCAGTGTCATTGGTACAAGAGGATCAACGTGCTCTTCAGTGATTTGCTTGCTCATCTATCATGTATTTAATGAATGGCTTCTGGTATCAAGTACTGAGCAGGGCTCTTTGCAATGTAGCTGAAATTCTAGGGCATCAGAAATCAGTGGTTCCTGCATAACCTCAAGGAGCTTGCTGTCTACTGGTTAAGAGATGAATAGTCATGAAAAAGAAAAACATGGACTGACAGACAGTCATACAAGGAAATGCCCTGAGCAGCAGTTCTTTACTTATGAAATGTGACAGATGTTCTACTTTACAGATTGCTCTGAGGGTAAAATGAGCTCATTTAAGTGAAAGTCTTTTGTAAACTGCAGATATCTTATATAAATGAAGTGTTTCTTTCCTGTCACTCTATCTTTTGGTATTTCTGGTCTTTTTAGAATCATTAAAGTAAGCATCCCTGATCTAGCTTCTAGGCTCTTGTTCCCCACTCCATCCTGAGCATCACTGCCCATTTCTCTGTATGTGCACCACCATTTACTTTCATGGCACTTAACCCTGTTCAGAAGTTGAGTGTTACCATATTTTGTTCAAGTTGAAGTCCAAACCTTCGATCAATAAGGCGTCCAGGTTAGCATCAACCTAGCTTACTAGTCTTGTCACTTGTGTTGAAGCCCATAAGCCAAACCATATCGTCATTTGCTGTGTCTCAGGTACACTTTGCACTTTTCCATCTCTGTGCCTGTGCTCTTTTCCTTCTGCCTGGAGTTATCTTCATTTTCTTCAGTTTTCACAGTTACTTCCTCATTTTGGACCTGGTTCAAACCAAGGCCTTCCTTCACTTTGCTTCTGTTGTGGTCTTTCCAGAGCACTTGGTAGTCATCCTTTGTCTTCTTAGGTTGCTGTTAGGTTTTCCCAGATGGCATTACATGCTCTCAGCATATAGGGACCATATTTAGCATGTGTTTATATTTCCCATATTTATGTAAATTTTTTTCTGTTTGATAAGAAAAGTGATTAATTCATCCCAGCTCCCAAGAATTTAAAGGCAAAAGCAAAGTCTGACTTTTCAAAAATACCAACTGAGTTTGCACTGCAAAAAAATTATTACTCTGTACCAATTTTATGTTAAAAGTTACAACACATCTGACTTAACTTGTCCCTTGCCTCTGCAAAAGATGGACACCTTTGTTCTGTGAGTACACTGTTGTCAAGAAGAAGGGCCCATTTTGGTACCAGGGAGAGACTGCTTCAACTTAGCACATGGATGTATTAGCTAGTGTCAAGTGGGTGCCAGGCGATGTCAGTGGCTGCTGGTGCTGCTGAAATGGGCTCAAGACAAGATCCAGTATTTCTCATCTGTACATGAATGATAAAGAAGTTGTGTCTCAAAATCTGAGGACTCTGCCATTTAATTATCTACCTTAATTAAAAATGAAAACCAGAGTGAAACTACTTACATCATTACAAGCAATTCATTCTATTAAAAAAGAAAAAAAAAATGCCCCTGCATGCTATGAAGGAAAAGTGTTTCATGCTGTCAGAACAAAAAATAGGAGGAACCATGAGTTTAGGTTTTAGTATCTGAAAGTAATCTAATAATTGGTGATATCACATGTTTTTGAGTTAAAATTCCATATTATTCTAGATGGATTTTCAGTGATGGACCATTCCCCGCCCACCCCCCCCACCCCCCCGCCCCGGCCCTTACCACTCCAGCTTCAACATTTACTGTTGAAAGAATAGATTGTTGAAGAAAAGAATGGTCAGAAATTGGACATAGATAGCAATGATGATCTTTTAGTTAATACATACATGTATTGATTTTCAGAAAGATCTCTAAAATACAGAATGCATTTTGGATGTAATTGTTTTGGAGGTGATGTCATATAATTTGGGATATTAGTCATGGGAGTTGCCTCTCATGCTGCTGAGAATGCAGCAGGTTTTTACAGAGTAGTAGCATCCACGAATATCAGGATATCAGTTACTATGCACGCTTTTTATTTCTGTGTTTAAAGCAATTAATGCTGTTGCTGCTGCTTTCTTGTAGCCTCTAAGAAGGCTGATTATCACTATACTTTTTTTATGATTTACTTTTCATTATGACAATATTCAAACATACATAGAAAGTCCCACTGCTTGGTTTCTACAGTTGTCAACATAGGGCTGGTTTTTTTTAATCTATACTTTTTTTTTCTCTGATACACACAATTTTGCCTCCCTCACTGTTTTGTTGTACAAAAAACTTGTGTATTTTATCACTTTGTAAATAGTTCAGTGTTTATGATAACTACAATGATGACTTTTAAAAACTGTAATGTGTTTATCATGTGTAAAAATCAGTTAATTCCTTAATGCTATTGAATATCCTGTTGGGAATATGATATTACTTGTATGTGGAATCTTAAAAATACAGGTACAATTGAACTTATTTATAAAACAAGAAGAGTCACAGACGTAGAAAACAGACCTATGGTTACTGGGGGTGATAAATTGTAAGATTGGGATTGACATACACACACCACTATATATAAAATAGATAACTAATAACGACCTACTGTAAGCACAGGAACCCTCCTCAGTACTCTGTAATGGCCTCTATGGGAAAGGAATCTGAAAAGGAATGGATATATGTATATGTGTAACTGATTCACTTTGCTGTACACCTGAAACTAACAACAATCTATACTTCGATAAATTTTTAAAAATATAATTGGTATTATCACTACTTTTGAGTTCTCTTCCATGTGAAGATTAGCATTTGACTTGTGTTGGCTGTTATGCAGAACCTATTTAGTTTTTTCTTTTGAAGTTGAGATATAAAAAGAATAGCTCTGTTTCTGAAATGAAAATTTAAATACCATAATTTTGTAAAAATATTTTGAGTTAAGACCAAAAAAAGCCCAAAGAACAACCAGCCACTGAAAATCTGTGTATAACAATCTTGACTAAATTCACTTGAATTGTATTTTTCCCATTGCTTCGGTACTTCATGAATGCCACACTGCTGCTGCTGCTAAGTCGCTTCAGTCGTGTCTGACTCTGTGTGACCCCATAGATGGCAGCCCACTAGGCTCCTCTGTCCCTGGGATTCCCCAGGCAAGAATACTGGAGTGGGTTGCCATTTCCTTCTCCAATGCATGCATGCATGCTAAGTCACTTCAGTCGTGTCCGACTCTGTGCGACCCCATGGACAGCAGTGCACCAGGCTCCTCCGTCCATGGAATTCTCCAGGCAAGGATACTGGAGTGGGTTGCCATTTCCTTCTCCCAAATGCCAGACTACTTGTTGGAAAAAAGAGGAGGCTGTTTTGAAAATGTGTGCTCCAGGTTTAGCAGGCTGCTGCCGCTGGGTGAAGAATTTGTCAGCGGTTCAGTCGGGGGCAGTCACTGGTCTTAGACTGGGATTTAGGGTGCTCAGGACAGGCATCCAGTTCCTCAGTATAGTTCATTTTAGCAGGTGCTTAAATAAGCACTTGCTCTATGCAAATTAAACATGAGGATATCTTAAGTACTGAATGCTGAGTTCACTTGAAATAATAATTCTCTTATTTCTGTCATAGTTCAGAACTATCACAATAGTGCAGATCATGTTTGAATCTTTAGAGGTATAAACTAGACTACCCTGTAGAAAACACGTGTTAAAATAGATTATGGCTTTCTTTTCTGTGCTTGTTTCTTTCCTTAGCTGGAGCAGTGTTGCTCCTATTTTAGAAATGAAGAACTGCTTGCTGATGAGAGCAATACAAGCTGCATCCACTTTGTATGGGATTAAAGATGTTTGAAAATGAGAGATTTTTCTGTTCAGGATGACCTGAGGATTTAAGAAAAATTAAGGTTTCTGGAACCTTATTATTTCTAAGCACCCATTTCTGTAGTAGAGAACCCACTCACCCATGTTTATATTATTAATTTGGGAAAGAAAGGAGGCAGATTATCACTTGTAAAGAATTGTGTCCTTCAAATTTTGTATGGTTCTTTTTAAGAAAACCTTTCTGTTCTGGAGAATTTTGAGTATAATAGTAGACAAAACAGTAAAATGAATATCCATATACCGATGTCCAAAGATTGTTTCTGCAGTGATTAATTCACAGCCAGTGGTATTTCATCTATATCCTCACCTGTTTCTTCCTCCCATATTTTTTTTTTCCATTTTAACTGTTTACCTTTATTTACCAAGCCACATATTTATTGGTAGGTATTTGAATAGTTTCTGAATTTTTGTTTAACTGTTACAATGTTATAATAAATACCTCTCTTTCCTTGCACTCTTCAGTGAGTTTCTTGAAGATAAATTCCCAGAAGGGAAGTTTAGTCAAAGAGTATGCATATTTTTTGTTTTTATAAATGTCCTTCGTATTTAAGATGTCATATCATTGTTTTCCAATAAACTCATACCAATTACCATTTTTTCTAAGACTCAAGTTCTCATTTTTAATCCTTAGAATCACCACTTGCTTTCCCTCTCTTATTTATATGTACATATATGTGTGTATATATACATAAAATATTTTATATAATCCTGAAACATTTGAGAATTCATTGCAGACCTCATGACACTTCTAATACTTCAGCTTACAACTCTAAGAGTAAGATATTTTCACACATTCCCTACAATACACTTACAACATTTGGGGAATTTAGCATTGATAAAATGCTAGCATCTTATTTCTCCGTGTTAGCATCTCATTTCTCTATGTCTTTCATAGTTTTTTTCCTTCCATTATCTAGCTAAGGATCATGCTTTACATTTGGTTGTCTTGTACTCCAAATATTATTTTTATAAGAATTCCAGATATGAAGTCATTTCATTGATAAATATTTTTATATGTGCTTCTAAAAGTTAAGGATTCTGTTGTTAAAACATAAACACAATGCTATTATCAGTCTGTATTTTTTCTTAATAACATTAAAATCCATGCACAGCTCAGTTCTCATTGTTTCACACATGCTATTATTTTTTTTAATGTGTTGCACAAAAATGTGAATGTATATAATGCCATAGAACTATACTCAACAGTGATTAAAATGATAAATTTATGTTATGCATATTTTACCACAATAAATACATTTAAAATTTTGCTTGCAGGATCCAAAAGACCCAGTGCATTGCAAGTGGTCTCTTAATTCTTTTTAAAAATTGTCTTATTGAAGCATATTTTATACCTTAAGTGAACAGCTTGTTAAGTTTTAGTAAGATTATACAGTTGTGCAACCATCGTTGAAACTTAGTTTTAGAATACTTCCATCATCCCCCAAATGATCTTTTGACCATTTACTGATAATCTTTGCCTCTGTCCTGGCCCCAGGGAACCACTGATCTGCTTCTTTCTCTACAGTTTTCCCTCTTCTACACATTTCATGTAAATGGAATCAGTCAGTATGTAGCTTTTTGTGTCTTCTGGCATTATTTCGTTCACTGTGTTGTTTCTGAGATTCGTTCCTATCATGCATGTATTAGTAGTTCGTTTGTATTTTGCTGAGAAGTGTTCCATTGTATAGCTATACCACATTTTGTTTATCCTTTCACTAATTGATGGACCTTTGGGTGGTTTCTAGTTTATGGCAATGAACACTTCTGTAAATGTCTTTGTATGGATATATTTCCATTTCTCTTTGGTAGATACCACGAGTGGAATTGCTGCATCTGGCTTTTCAAGGAACTGCCAGGCTGTTCTCACAGTGGCTGTATCATTTTATATTCTTTCACGTTGGTACCAGTGTTGTGTGAGAGCTGCAGTTTCTCCACATCCATTCTTAACACTTGGTATTGTTAGTCTTTCACTTTAATAATCTTTGTTGGCGTGTAATGATATTTCATTGAGATTTTAATTAGCATTTCCCTAATGACTAATGAAGTTGAGTATGTTTTCATATGCTTGTCATTCATATATCTTTGTTGAAGAGTCACTTCACATCTTTTGTCTATTAAAAAAATCGGATTGTTTACTGAATTATAAGCGTTTTTATGTATAAATCCTTTATCAAACATATTTTGCAAATATTTTTCCTTCAGTTTGTGGCTTTTCTTTTTCTTAATGAAATCTTTGAGTAACAGACACTAAAACTTTGATATAGTCAAAATTTATTGATTTTTCTCTTACCATTTGTGCTTTTTTGGGCATCGTATCTAAAAAATCTGTATCAACCTAGGTCAAAAACATATTCTCTTGTTTTTCTTACATGTTTTAAAGTTTTAGCTCTTATATTTAGCTTTATGATTCCTTTTGAGTTTTTCTGTACAGTGTGTGAGGTAACGGTCAGGTCACCGTGATGTTTACCATGTTCCTATGACTTCTCTGTTGGATCTAGAAGCTCTGTCTGATTCAGGTTTGGTTTTGCTTGCTTGTTTGCAGTATTGTTTTTTCTTTGCTGTTATATTCTTCCATTATCAGGCACTTTGACCTTTTAGGTTGTTTTTTGTTTTGTGGTTGATGTAAACTGTTTGCTGATGGTCAGCACTTAAATCTGTTAATTGATTGTTTTAGAGATTCTGCCATTCTTTCATCAGGATTGCTTTCTTTAAAAGAAGTCCTCATCTTTTTTGTTATCCAGTGGTGTGTATGATCTCTAGTTACAAATCCAGAGACTCTTGTTATTAACAAGTCGTTTGGGGTAAGTATTTTACCTCCTGCATCATTTCCCAAATGACTTGGCAGACAGAGTTTCAACTAATAAGCAAGTTTTTTTTTCTTCCTCTGTCTCTGCATTAATGGCTTATGAACAAATCCTGTTGGAAACGCTGTATAAAAGTGTTCTCCGTGGCTTCTTTGTAGGCAAAAACTGTATGTATCCTGAATTATGCTTTATAAGAGAACATGGCAAGCTTAACCTTACCTTTTTCCAGCATAGTATTTTATGCAGAGTATGTAGTAATTGCTTGCCTTTTTTTAAACAGCTTTGATTTATGATACTGCTGTCTCTTAGGCTGCTTTATTGTTATGAAAAGGTTTTCTGTTCTTTCCTTGATCTTAAGTGTAAATAAGAAAAGTTACAAAGTTGACATGCTATTGAGTTTTTACTTTTTTTTTTTTTTTCATCTTTTGTACCTTGGTTATTAACCCTTTTTTCAGCATTCTTCCCAAATGGGATGATTTTTTTTTTTTTTTGGCTGTCAGTGTATCTGTTTTAAATACTAATCTACTGTCACAGTAACTCTAGAGTTTTGTGAATAGATGTACCTCCTAATAGGAACTGTATGTAGCAGATGCTTACAGTGGTTAGAACTAAGTGAATGGATGGAGCCAGGGGTGGGGACAGTTTCTGTACTAATTGATCAGCTCAAATTTAGTGACTTTGTTACCTTCAGCTTATACTCAGAAGTGTAATTGCTGGATTGTATGGTAGTTTTTCGAGGAATTCCTGGGCTGTTTTCTGCAGTAGCTACACAAATTACATTCTCAGCAACAAGTGTACAGGGGTTCCCTTTTCTTCACATTCTCACCAGCACTTGTTATCTCTTGACTTTTTGATAATAGCTATCCCAGCAGGTGTGAGGTGTCATTATGGTTTTGATTTTCATTTTTGTGATGATTAGTGATGGTGAACATCTTTTCAGGTATCTGTTGGCAATCCGTAGGTCTTTGGAAATACATCTGTTTAGTTCTATGATTGGTTAAATTTAAAGAAATATAAGAAGAAAGGAACAGTTCTTTATTCCATCAAGACTGATTACCAAGCTCTCAGGATCAAGCTCTAATTAACTGAGCAAACTTAACTTTGAAATATTTTGCCTGGTCATGTAAGTGGTAGACTGTGTAAAGTGAAATAAAAATTGTTTGAAGGTTTTAATTCTTTTACATTCTGTTGCAATACAGACATGGAAATGTGTTTCAGAGGAAGACGGGGATGGTGAGGGAGCCCAGGACCTGTCTTAGGAAGCAGTGTTGGATCTTCCAGCTGTGAAGGGCTCTTGTGTGTGTGAAGGTGCAGTCTCATTCTGAATGGGCAACACCTTTGGGTAGAAGCCATTGGAACTTGAGGGTGGTTCAATAACAGAGTGTGTGGTGGAGCTGCTCAGAAGTAGAACAGATTGTCACAGATGGTATTCATGGGAATTTTCTGTACTGTCGTTGATGGTGTTGCAATGCAGAACGGACAGCTTCCTTAGGAGTGAATGGGGAAGGACTTGGTAGAGAAGCAACATAGGTTAATGAAGAGATGTTATCTGTGGAAATATTGGGGCATTAGAATGGTGTATAATCACAAAACTATGAAGGTCATTGAACTAGATGTGACCTGTTGAGATTTTTTTCTAACTTTTAGACTTAACTAATAACAGTTATTTAGTGAGACAAAGAAAGATTAAATAAAAGATCACCCAGGCAGTCAGTATTGTAAAAGTATAGTGCTAGGTATGGTTCCTGATGGCATTAAACAGATGCTTGAAAATGAGACAGTGATGTGAGCATAAAATATTTAATTGTTTGGAAAAAATGAGTAAAAGGAAAAATATTTAAATGCTGAACTTCATTACTCATCATTTGAATAAGGTGGAAAAGGTATTTTATTCTCTTCATATATCACCTCGCTCCATCAATATCCCTCCAAAATTGCAAAGTGGACCAGGTAAGCCCACAGTAGTAATTTTTATTTATTAGATTTATTCACATGTTTTACAAGGTGTGCTGATGTCAAAATTCCCAAGGCCAAAATTGCATGATGTTTACTTCTCATCATAATATTTGTTAAAATAGGAAAGGCTTTTCCTCTCTCTCTTTCTTGACAAGACTTTTTCATTAAGGCGGTTCTTTCCTAACTGGCAGTCTGAATTTGTTTGACATTTGTTAAAAGATTCAGGCAAGAATAGTACGGTTGGTGCTTGAATAGCTTATTGATTTTTTTTTTAAGACTGCTCTGAGAGGAATTTGAAGTTAGCTTATGACTTTTGGGTAGTTAGATTTGACATTAAGCCTCTTCCAGCATTGGATTTTGTTCCAAGTCAGCAAGGATGGACTGAGTATCCTGTCTGTCATCTGACTGGTGGGCGTGAATTTCCTATTTGATATGTCTAAACCTGGGATAATCTTCAAATTATCACTTTTGAAGAATTGAATGTGAGTTTAAACAACTGAATCGAGTTCTCTTTTATACTTTAATGGAGAATAATACTGTATTTATAATCTCACATCTTACAAGAAAATACTGAAGAAGCCCTGTTAATGACTTATAGGGTGTGCTTTGAATGGTTATCTTCATGATGTTTTTCCTGAGTGAGTGACTGTTCTGACCAACTAGTTCATTTATTTTCTGACCAGTTTAAATACAGTTAAAATAATAACTTTGTCTCTCTCTCTCATCCCTCATCCTAAAAAAACCCACCAGCCTTTGTATCGTAAATCAAAACAGTTTTCATAGATGGTGCTGAAAATGTTTTCCTCTGAGAGCTACATCAATAATCAGTTATTTAACCCTAGCCTACCTTTTGTTAATTGGAAAATAGTGAAGTTTACTTGTTGGCTTCTTTTGATGACTTAAGGTGCTTGTCTCTGTTTCAAACTTAAATTTTATATTTTGTAAAAACTTTTTTTCTTACAAAATATGAAAATTAGCATAGCATAGTCAGTGGTGTTAAAGATTGATTATTATGTAGATGATTTTGAACTACATGCTAATCTTAGAAAATTGGCAATCTTTTTAGTATCAAATTTGTTGTTGTTCAGTCAACAAACAACTCTGCAACTCCATTAACTGCAGCACGCCAGGATTCCCTGTCATTCAGTATCTCTTGGAGTTTACTCAAACTCATGTCCATTGAGTCAGTGATGCCATCTATCCAATCTCATCCTCTGTCATAGTTAGGTTTATTTAAATAATAGTTTAATGGCAGGAAAAATAACATTTTTAGGGAAAGAATAGAAAAGTGGGGGAGGAAGCATTGTTTTTGTTAAAAAGGTGTAGAGATTTAACCAAAAATCTCTATATATTTCACATAGGCACTTCTAGTTTTTAGAGGATGTTTCATTGTATATATTAATATATGTGGGTATTGAAGTCGAGAACAACAAATAACAAGCTACAACTTAATTCTAATACTGACCAAACAGGCTGCCAGGCCTCCTGCTAAACTCTAGAAAGACAGGTATGTGGACTGCTCTGCCAGTTAAGGTTTTGGTTTTACGTCTTGCATATGAATTTAATTGGATTCCTCATTAGTTAGCATAATTTAGGCTGGTTGTTCTTCTTATGCCTGTTTAATACTTCGCACTGAGTTATTTTGGAAATCTAACATATTTGCAGCTTATCTCCAGTAGTGATTAGAGGTTTCCTCTTTTTTTGGAGGCACTTATTGTTAAAGCTGCTAAAGACTTATTTTATTTTCTAAATAATTTATGATTTTTCTAAATAACTTATACTTGTTCCTTGTATCACTGTTATTAAGTGTTCAGCATGCTTCTTAGGCTTGTGGACCGCAGCATAACCTTAAGGCCCAACCCAGTGTTTGGTAGTAGATAGTCACCGTCAGGCTGTTGCCCTGGGATTCCTCAAGGGACATCAGCATTGCCCTGGAGTTGGCAGGTGTCCTTGAGGGACTGGTTTTGTCTGATAGAACAGTATGGGTGTATATAGTGACTTTGAGGGGTTATAGCCTATCCAGAGTTACTTGGCATTTACAACTGATCATCTTTCAGGGCCTTAAGTTCTTTTTAAAAATTCTATTGAATTAATTGTACAGCACATGTGATTATAGTTCAGGAGTCTGTAGGGTTTGATGTAAAGCTTTCACAAATACCTGTGTGCTTAATGTTACAAAATAAAGCGGCAAACTTCCCAAAGCATCCTGCCTTATAATCATGCCCTCTGTTGAATGCTTTGAGGAGAAAGAGTAGGAGTTCAAGTTTGGTGAAAGATTGGACAAAGACAGACTCCCAGAGGTCTGAAGACATCAATCACTGTAACTTGCCCTTGGTTCCCTTCTCGAAGGCCTTGGGGAGAGGCAGAAGCCTCCTTACTCCCTTAAGGCAGAGGCTTTGTTTGTGTGCTTTCCTACTGATTCTGCGGTTTTTGGTGATGGCTGTTTATCACGGATTCTTTTTTAGCCTTTTGACTGTTCTCTAACTCAGTATCATTCCAGTCCATCAAAGAATTAATAAATATAATTTTAAAAAATGTGTACTGTATAACTTTGCTAGGAGTTTGGAGTATATGTAATAAGAAAAATAAAGAGTTTCAACTCTGTATGGTCTGGGAATCATTTTAGAAACCAAGAGTATCTTCATTCTAGTAAAAGAAGCAATAATAGCTTGTTAAGCAATAATAGCTAATATTCTTTGAGGACTTACTGTACTGTAAACGTACTAATTGATTGAATAATCAAAGTATTAATAGCTTTATGGGCTAGCTGCTGTTGTTAACATCTCCATTTTACAGAAGAGCCTACTGAGGTATAAATTGATTCTGTATCTTGCCCAAGCCACACAGCAAGCAGGTCATGCATCTGTCAGCCCCTTAGTCTGCTTTTGAGGCCACATGCTTTCTTATCAGAACGGTCTAGTTAGTTTTCATATGGTGTTGGTTATTCATATACCTTGATTTTCTCCTTTTTTACAGGCCTAAATTAACCAATGAAAATATTTTATAAAACTTCCTGAGCTTTTGAAAGTTGTAGTGTAGATTCAATAGTCTCTACAATTTATGACCCCTATAACTTCCTTAGCTGGAAAGACATGGTTGTATGGAAACATATCTCTGATGTAACGGACAGGATTCATTAGGTACCTTCTGTAAGTGTAAATGATATACCATATATATATATTCCCTATTTAACAGATAAGGAAACTGATTTAGTAAGTGGTGAATTTAAGCTGGGTCTCATTTTTATAGTTAGTCTGGTCCATCATTTCACTACCTGCCATTCCCCAGCATGTGAATTTTGTTGTTAACTATTCAGAGAAGCATTCGCCCAACTAATGGAGACAAAGGCACAAAGTCAAAGAAGAATTCTTTTTTGGGCACCTCTTTTGGTTTTACCCAGTGACCTTTTTCAAGATATTCGTTGGGCCGAACTTTGGGTAGAACATGTTTAGGTATACTTGGATCATTGAAAAAGCAAGAGAGTTCCAGAAAAACATCTATTTCTGCTTTATTGACTATGCCAAAGCCTTTGACTGTGTGGATCACAATAAACTGTGGAAAATTCCGAAAGAGATGGGAATACCAGACCACCTGTCCTACCTCTTGAGAAACCTGTATGCAGGTCAGGAAGCAACAGTTAGAACTGGACATGGAACAATAGACTGGTTCCAAATAGGAAAAGGAGTATGTCAAGGCTGTATATTGTCACCCTGCTTATTTAACTTCTCTGCAGAGTACATCATGAGAAACGCTGGACTGGAAGAAACACAAGCTGGAATCAAGACTGCCAGGAGAAATATCAATAACCTCAGACATGCAGATGATACCACCCTTATGGCAGAAAGTGAAGAGGAACTAAAGCCTCATGATGAAAGTGAAAGAGGAGAGTGAAAAAGTTGGCTTAAAGCTCAACATTCAGAAAACGAAGATCATGGCATATGGTCCCCTCACTTCATGGGAAATAGATGGGCAAACAGTGGAAACAGTGTCAGATTTTATTTTGGGGGGCTCCAAAATCACTGCAGATGGTGACTGAAGCCATGAAATTAAAAGACACTTACTCCTTGGAAGGAAAGTTATGACCAACCTAGACAGCATATTCAAAAGCAGAGACACTGCTTTGCCAACAAAGCTCCATCTAGTCAAGGCTATGGTTTTCCAGTGGTCATGTATGGATGTGAGAGTTGGACTGTGAAGAAAGCTGAGCGCCGAAGAATTGATGCTTTTGAACGGTGGTGTTGGAGAAGACTCTTGAGAGTACCTTGGACTGCAAGGAGGTCCAACCAGTCCATCCTAAAGGAGATCAGTCCTGTGTGTTCTTTGGAAGGAATAATGCTAAAACTGAAACTCCAGTACTTTGGCCACCTCATGCGAAGAGTTGACTCATTGGAAAAGACTCTGATGCTGGGAGGGATTGGGGGCAGGAGGAGAAGGGGACGACAGAGGATAAGATGGCTGGATGGCATCACTGACTTGATGGACGTGAGTCTGAGTGAACTCTGGGAGTTGGTGATGGACAGGGAGGCCTGGCGTGCTGCGATTCATGGGGTCGCAAAGAGTCGGACACGACTGAGCGACTGAACTGATTCAGCTTCAGCTGATTTTTCATTCTCTTCAAGAGAATAGATGGCTTTTAATGAAATATGATTGTCTTTTATGTTACTTTAAACAGTTCAGGAGCCAGAGAATTTGCAAATATAGTATAAGATCGAAGGCAACTAGGAATTTAGAGTGAGAAAAATGTGGACTGTCAGATAGTGGTTTGTTTTGGTCCGGTCTGATGTCCCTTTTTTTTTTCCTGACGTGTGTGTGCACTTGGTATCTTCTGTCTGTAGCTGAACTCTTACAGTTAAACTGTATTAGTGTCTCTGGTTTCACGATGATCTCTTTTAAGTATTACGCTTTCTTTTGGCCAGATTCCCTTGTTTCTTAATGTAAATTTGATCAAGTGCTGGGAGTTTTAGGCCATTCCTACCAGATGTCTACTTTATAGTCATGTGACCTATTCTTTTTGATGATGGTAATTGGAGGGAGAATAGAGGAATAAGGATACCAAAATCCATGAATAATTTAAAGTATTCATGATTTTGTTCCTAGCTCCACTTTCCCTTTTAATCTCTCACAATAGTTTTTGTTTCTTATGGGAGCCAGAAATCAGATTTTAAATTTTGACTTAAATCTTCATTGACTACTTCACTGTACTTACTGTTCTCTTTAAACATACTCCTTAAGAGGTATAGCAGAATTAATAATGTAGGAACACTTTCTCTTCCACTTTATACACTCATATTTTTGAGAAATCTGAAGTTTTCCAGTTTGCGTATAATAACTATGACACCTACCAATACTTATTAAATAGTCTCTGGTATCATATATATATATACACACACACACACACACACACACACACATATTTTAGCTGTGTAACAAAAACTACTTTGTCGAAAGGTACAATAGATAACATTATCTGAATAAATCAAATTGCTAACATCCCCTGGATCATCGAAAAAGCAAGAGAGTTCCAGGAAAACATCTACTTTTGCTTTATGGACTATGCTAAAGCATTTGATTGTATGGATCACAACAAACTGTGGAAAATTCTGAAAGAGATGGGAATACCATACCACCTGACCTGCCTCCTGAGAAATCTGTATGCAGGTCAAGAAGCAACAGTTAATACTGGACATGGAACAACAGACTGGTTCCAAATCGGGAAAGGAGTACATCAAGGCTGTATACTGTCACCCTGCTTATTTAACTTATATGCAGAGTACATCATGAGAAACGCTGGACTGGAAGAAACACAAGCTGGAATCAAGATTGCTGGGAGAAATATCAATAACCTCAGATACGTAGATGACACCACCCCTATGGCAGAAAGCAAGAACTAGAGTCTCTTGATGAAAGTGAAAGAGGAGAGTGAAAAAGTTGGCATAAAACTCAACATTCAGAAAACGAATGGCATCTGGTTCCATCACTTCATGGCAAATAGATGGGGAAACAGTGGAAACAGACTTTATTTCTGGGGGCTCCAGAATCACTGCAGATGGTGACTTCAGCCATGAAATTGAAAGGCGCTTGCTCCTAGGAAGAAAATCTATGACCAATCTAGACAGCATATTAAAAAGCAGAGACATTACTTTGCCAACAAAAGTTTGTCTAGTCGAAGTTATTTTTTCCAGTAGTAATGTATGGATGTGAGAGTTGGACTATAAACAAATCTGAGTGCCAAAGAATTGATGCTTTTGAACTGTGGTTCTCAAGAACACTCTTGAGAATCCCTTGGACTTCAAGGAAATCCAACCAGTCAGTCCTAAAGGAGATCAGTCCTGAATATTCATTGGAAGGACTGATGCTGAAGCTGAAACTCCCAATACTTTGGCCACCTGACGCGAAGAACCGACTCATTTGAAAAGACCCTGATGCTGGGAAAGATTGAAGGTGGGAGGAAAAGGGGACAACAGAGGATGAGATGGTTGGATAGCATCACCAACTCAGGGGACCTGAGTCTGAGTAGGCTCTGGGAGTTGGTGGTGGACAGGGAAGCCTGGCATGCTGCAGTCCATGGGGTTGCAAAGAGTCGGACACGACTGAGCAACTGAACTGAACTGACTAAATAATAGTTTCAGTAAACTTAATATTTTACAGTTTAAGAAGGTATTCTAAAAAGAAAAAAACCCCAAATAATTTTATTCTACCAAGGTGTTATTTCAGTAATTAATCATTTAACTTTGTAGTTCATTAATTCAACAAATATTAATTGAGTACCAACTGTGTCTTAGAAACGGGAATTTTAATGTCTGATTTGTTCATTATTCTACCCTGGTGCCCAGGACAGAGCCTGGCATGTACTAGACATTTGTCGTTGTTGTTGAGTTGCCCAGTCAAGTCCGACTCTTTGTGACCCCATAGACTGCAGCTTGCCAGGCCTGCCTATCCCTCACCATCTCCCGGAGTTTGCCCAAGTTCATTGCATCAGTGATGCTGTCCAGCCATCTCATCCTCTGACACCTTCTTCTCCTTCTGCCCTCAATCTTTCCCAGCATCGGGGTCTTTTCAAATGAGTCATCTGTTCACATCAGGTGGCCAAAGTATTGGAGTTTCAGCTTCAGCATCTGTCCTTCCAGTGAATATTCAGGGTTGATCTCCCTTAAGGTTGACTGGTTTGATCTCCTTGCTGTCCAAGGGACTTTCAAGAGTCTTCTCCAGCACCACAGTTCGAAGGCATCAATTCTTTGGTGTTCTGCTTCTTTATAGTCTAGCTCTCACAACCACACATGACCACTGGGAGCTAATTGAGTGAAGCAGTGCATGTTCTTGTGGAGTTTACTTTCTAGTGCATGCCCATATCTAGCACTGCAGGGGCTGGAAAAGAAGTAGAACACATAGCCTGTACACACTGTAGTGGGATGTGTGTGCCTACACCAGCTGTGCCTGTCCCCAGTGCAAGGTGAACAGTGCCTAATATCAAAGACTACACATTTTGAAACTATCTTGCGTCTCTTATTAGGAATGAAAATATAGTTCCCAGAAGCTCCCCAGTAAACTTTTTCTTTCTTCTTTTCGAGCCAGGACTGGGTCACATGGCCACATCAGAACACAATGATTATCTGACAGAGTGGATGGGATGAGACTGACTGAGCATAATCCATTCTGTGACCAAATGTGGGTATAAGGGCATGGTAGAAGAGATGGAGGAAAAGACATTAGGCTGTACTAGTTGTGACCATTGCACAATTGGAGAGTTGAATTGGACTGGGCTTACCTTTGTACAGTGCTAGTTTCTAGGTATATAAAGGAGTAAAGTGGGAATTTAAACCTACTTGAGAAAAAACTTCAATCTTAACACTTTAAGCAAAAGCCTCATAAATCCTCTTGTTTGGAAGTTCATTTAAAGAATAAGAAAATTATGACTTCCCTGGTGGCTCAGCAGTAAACAATCTGCCTGCCGATGCAGGAGACATTGGCTCGATCCCTGATCCGGGAAGGTCACAGATTGTGGACCGCAACATCTAAGTCCATGCATTGCAACTGCTCAGCCCACGTGCTGCAACTACTAAAGCCCTCACGCCCTAGAGCCTGTGCTCTGCAACAAGAGATGCTACCACAGTGAGAAGCTCAGGCACCTCAACAAAGATTAGCCCTCGCTTGCTGCAACTAGAGAAAGGCTGTGCAGCAATGAAGACTCAGTTCAGTTCAGTTCAGTCGCTCAGTCGTGTCCGACTCTTTGTGACCCCATGAATCGCAGCACGCCAGGCCTCCCTGTCAACACCAACTCCCGGAGATCACTTAGACTCACGTCCATCGAGTCAGTGATGCCATCCAGCCATCTCATCCTCTGTCATCCCCTTCTCCTCCTGCCCCCAAACCCTCCCAGCATCAGAGTCTTTTCCAATGAGTCAACTCTTCGCGTGAGGTGGCCAAAGTACTGGAGTTTCAGCTTTAGCATCATTCCTTCCAAAGAAATCCCAGGGCTGATCTCCTTCAAAATGGACTGGTTGGATCTTCTTGCAGTCCAGGGTACTCTCAAGAGTCTTCTCCAACACCACAGTTCAAAAGCATCAATTCTTCGGTGCTCAGCTTTCTTCACAGTCCAACTCACATCCATACATGACCACTGGAAAAACCATAGCCTTGACTAGATGGACCTTTGTTGGCAAAGCAATGTCTCTGCTTTTGAATATACTATCTAGGTTGGTCATAACTTTCCTTCCAAGGAGTAAGCGTCTTTTAATTTCATGGCTTCAGTCACCATCTGCAGTGATTTTGGAGCCCAGAAAAATAAAGTCTGACACTGTTTCCACTGTTTGCCCATCTGTTTCCCATGAAGTGAGGGGACCGGATGCCATGATCTTAGTTTTCTGAATGTTGAGCTTTAAGCCAACTTTTTCACTCTCCTCTTTCACTTTCATCAAGAGGCTTTTTAGTTCCTCTTCACTTTCTGCCATAAGGGTGGTATCATCTGCATGTCTGAGGTTATTGATATTTCTCCTGGCAGTCTTGATTCCAGCTTGTGTTTCTTCCAGTCCAGCGTTTCTCATGATGTACTCTGCAGAGAAGTTAAATAAGCAGGGTGATAATATACAACCTTGACGTACTCCTTTTCCTATTTGGAACCAGTCTATTGTTCCATGTCCAGTTCTAACTGTTGCTTCCTGACCAGCATACAGATTTCTCAAGAGGCAGGTCAGGTGGTCTGGTATTCCCATCTCTTTCAGAATTTTCCACAGTTTGTTGTGATCCACACAGTCAGAGGCTTTGGCATAGTCAATAAAGCAGAAATAGATGTCTTTCTGGAACTCTCTTCCTTTTTCCATGATCCAGCGGATATTGGCAATTTGATCTCTGGTTCCTCTGCCTTTTCTAAAACCAGCTTGAACATCAGGAACTTCACGGTTCACGTATTGCTGAAGCCTGGCTTGGAGAATTTTGAGCATTACTTTACTAGCATGTGAGATGAGTGCAGATGTGCAGTAGTTTGAGCATTCTTTGGCATTGCCTTTCTTTGGGATTGGAATGAAAACTGAGCTTTTCCAGTTCTGTGGCCACTGCTGAGTTTTCCAAATTTGCTGGCATATTGAGTGCAGCACTTTCACAGCAATTCCATCACCTCCACTAGCTTTGTTCGTAGTGATGCTTTCTAAGGCCCACTTGACTTCACATTCCAGGATGTCTGGCTCTAGGTCAATGATCACACCATCGCGATTATCTGGGTCGTGAAGATCTTTTTTGTACAGTTCTGTGTATTCTTGCCACCTCTTAGTATCTTCTGCTTCTGTTAGGTCCATACCATTTCTGTCTTTTATCGAGTTCATCTTTGCATGAAATGTCCCCTTGGTATCTCGTGCAGCCAAAAGTAAATAAATTAAATACAATTGTTTTTAAAAAAGAAGAAAATTGTATTTCTTTTTTCATGTGTTCATTAATTCAGAGTTTTCAGGCTTTTATTCTTTCATATGAATTTACCTGGTTAAGGACCTAGTAGAATAACATTTTGAGAGAAATTCATTGATGGCAACACCTATCTAGGTACCATCCAGATGCCTGGTTACTTACAATTCTAGTAGAACAGTGAAGAATCTTGAAGTTAAATACATTGAATAAACAGAAGGACTAGAGGTAAATCATTTAGGGCCATCGCTTTGTGGTGCAGGAGATAGACACCTCACAGTCATCCTGAGCTCCAGGAAAAGCTGGGAAAACCAGGGGAGTTCAAGCTCAGGAATCAGGCCAGGGTTCAGATGCTGCTCCTGGTGTTTCCTAGCTGTATAAATTGACAGATTATTTAATTTCTCTGAACCTCAGTCTCCTCATCTGTAAAATGAGGTTATCATGTATGTGATAAGAAGATGGTTGGTTAGGATTAAATAAGATATAGTTTTAAAATAGTTAACACGTTTTCCAAGTAATGTTGGGCAGTGTTTTATTTACCATATAACACACCAAATAAGTGTTGGGCACACACGTAGTAGGTACTCAAATATTACTTCTTCCCTTTTTTAAAAAAAAGATAGATAGCTAACAGGCATTTGTTGAGTTGAAGTTTCTGATCTGTCACTTGACATGAGCAGGCTGAGAGACAGCAACCATGAAATGATAGATAGTTTCCAGGCTTTCTGTAACCAGACAGTCTTTTCCTGTAATCCTTTAATAAAATGATTGCAAGTGGTGTATTTTGACAGTTTGTGTTGGTGAATCAAGTACCTCTTTATTTAATCAGAGTAAAGACATATTGACTATTTTAACTTGTGCTTGTGCTACTGGCTCCCGTATTAAAGCCTGTAATCAATGAAAAATGTGATAATATTTAAGCTCTAGAAGATATGCTGTTTCTGCAGCTTACAAGATAATATAAGGATAAATAAATGATTCTTAAATGCTTCTGTCATATTTTGGTACAATGAAAGATAGTTTCAAAACCTTGATTTAGTATTCTTGGTAGCTGAAGGTTTGTAGGTGCTTAGTATCCTGGTAGTAATTAGCAATTGCTGAGGAAACAGGACTGCAGAGTGGCCATACTTACATCTATGAAAGGGATTTATAAATTGGTTGGCATGAAATTTCCAACCTCTTTATAGTATGATTCAGTTTTTAAAAATTATTTGTCTCTGAAATTTTTGAAAGATGTGCTTTAAGCAAAGCTTAGAAAAATTGACATTTTAAGCGCCTTTAATGGAAAATATCAATAACCTCAGATATGCAGATAACACCACCTTTATGGCAGAAATTGAAGAGGAACTAAAAAGCCTCTTGATGACAGTAAAAGAGGAGAGTGAAAAAGTTGGCTTAAAGCTCAACATTCAGAAAACTAAGATCATGGCATCCGGTCCCCTCACTTCATGGGAAATACATGGGGAAACAGTGGAAACGGTGTCAGACTTTATTTTTTGGGGCTCCAAAATCACTGCAGATGGTGATTGCAGCCATCAAATTAAAAGATGCTTACTCCTTGGAAGGAAAGTTATGACCAACCTAGATAGCATATTCAAAAGCAGAGACATTGCTTTGCCAACAAAGGTCCATCTAGTCAAGGCTATGGTTTTTCCAGTGGTCATGTATGGATGTGAGAGTTGGACTGTGAAGAAAGCTGAGCGCCGAAGAATTGATGCTTTTGAACTGTGGTGTTGGAGAAGACTCTTGAGAGTCCCTTGGACTGCAAGGAGGTCCAACCAGTTCATTCTAAAGGAGATCAGTCCTGGGTGTTCATTGGAAGGAATGATGCTAAAGCTGAAACTCTAATACTTTGGCTACCTCATGCGAAGAGTTGACTCATTGGAAAATACCCCGATGCAGGGAGGGATTGGGGGCAGGAGGAGAAGGGGACGATAGAGAATGAGATGGCTGGATGGCATCACTGACTCGATGGGCATGAGTTTGATTGAACTCCGGGAGTTTGTGATGGATAGGGAGGCCTGGCGTGCTGCGATTCATGGGGTCACAAAGAGTCGGACACGACTGAGCGACTGAACTGAACTGAATGGAAAATTTGTGGGTATTGAAATTGAGGTTTTAAAATAAGATAACAGGACAGCATAAATTACTAAATGGGTATGAGGAGGTGCCTTCATGGATGATTAGTAAACCTAGAAAGAAAGGTGAATTGTAAGAGTGGGATTGAAGGTGACAAGAAGGTTTCCAAGGTATAAAATAAGGATTGAACCCATCTATCTGGCTGTTACAATGAGTTGTTACTTTGCTCAGATGAAGTTACAATTTATAAAGAAAATAGCTTATAAATTGGAAACACTTCAATAGTAATGATTATCCTTTTGTTGATTGAAAAAAAGTTCCCTAAACACTCAAAGAGTGAACCTTTAATATGAAGAAAGCAATCATTTTGCCCTATTTGCATTAAAACCCTCTGGATTTTTCTCCCTCAAACCACTCTTCCTTTAGGCTGTTTTTCCTCCAAGTAGCAATTTCATCCTTTCTAGGGGCTTCCCCGGTAGTTCAGCTGGTAAAGAATCGCTTGCAATTCAGGAGACCCCAGTTCGATTCCTGGGTCCGGAAGATCCCCTGGAGAAGGGCATGGCAACCCACTCCAATATTCTTGCGTGGAGAATCCTCATGGACAAAGGAGCCTGGCGGGCTACAGTCCATGGGGTAGCACAGTCAGACATGACTGAGCCACCAAGCATAACATTGCTTAGATCAAAGACTTAGGTGTCAGCCTAGATAATGCTCTTTCTCTCATACCCCACATCCAGTCTCTAATTTACTCTTCTCAATGTTTTTGCTGCTCCTTACCTGGAGTTAGCCACCAACACCTCTCACCTGGATTATTCTAGCATCCTTTAAATTGGTCTTCCTGCTTCTGCTCTTGCCTTTTGACAGTCTCTTCTCAACATAGCTTTCCTGGTGGCTGAAACAGTAAAGAGTCTGCCTGCAGTGTGGGAGACCCAGGTTCGATCCCTGGGTTGGGAAGATCCCCTGGAGAAGGAAATGGCAACCCACTCCAGTATTCTTGCCTGGAAAATCCCATGGATGGAGGAGCCTGGCAGGCTACAGTCCACGGGGTTGCAAAGAGTTGAACACAACTGAGTGACTTCACTTCACTTCACTCAACATAGCTGCAGAATAACCTTTTTTTTTTAAAGGTCAAACTCTCTGTCTCTACTCAAAATCTTCCAGTGACTTCCCCCAAACTAAAACCTTCACATCAGTCTACAAGTGTATATGTAATGTGGCTCCCTGGTACCTTTGTAAACTCGTCTCCTAGCATCCCAGCCTTGATCATTGTGCTGCAACAGCATTGACCTTAGGTGTCCTGCACAAGGTCTCACTGAGGGTCTTTGCACTTATCTTTTTCCTGCCTGGAATGTTCTTCCCCAGATACCCACTTCCTCCCTTTGCTCAGGTGTAGGCTCATGTCACCTCATAACTAAGATCTTAATCACCTTTTTGAAAATAGTACTCTCTGTCCTTTCTTGCTTCATTTTCCTCCTAACATTGTGTTCGGTATACTATACCCTTTGTTTTTCTCTCTCCCCACTCTGGACTGGGAGATTCATGAGGGCAGGGTTCCCCCCTCTGTTTATTTACCTAACACAATATGTGGCAGATGGTATGCATTCAGTAGATATTTATTGATTAATTGAGAAAGCAATTCCATGGCGGTTCGTATCTCTACTGCTGATCTATAGAAGTGAAAGTCTCTCAGTCTTGTCCAGCTCTGCGACTCCATGGATGTAGCCTACCAGGCTCCTCTGCCTGTGGAATTCTCCAGGCAGGAGTACTGGAATGGGTTGCCATCCCTTCTCCAGGGGGTCTTCTTGACCCAGGGATTGAACCCTGGTCTCCCACATTGCAGGCAGATTCTTTACCAACTGAGTCATGTGAAAGTGAAAGGTGCTCAGTTGTGTCTGACTCTTTGTGACCCCATGTACCATACAGTCCATGGGATTATGGGTTTGCTTATTCAGTACATTGCATATAAATGGAAGCAGACAGTGTATGGCCTTTTGTGTTTGACTCCTTTCACTTGGCACAGTATTTTCTAGGTTATCTGTGTCGTGGCATGTGTTAGTACTTTGTTCCTTTTTATGGCCAAATAATATTCCATTGTGTTAGATAGCTCACATTTTACTCATCCATTAATCAGCTGGTGGACATTTGGCTTGTTTCCACCTTTTGGCATTATGAAAAATGCTGCTGGGTACATTCATCTACAAGTTTTGGTGTAGACATATGCTTTCAGTCCTCTTGAGTATATACCAAGGAGTGGAATTGCTAGGTCTCATGGTAAATCTGTATTTTAACATTTTCAAAAACTGCCCGACAGCTTTCTAAAGGGATTTCACCACTTTGCATTCCCACCAGCATTACCTGTATGTTCTGCCACCCCCACCCCAGAGGAGTAGGGTTGTGGTAAATATCATGGTTCCCTAAGGAATAGGTGGGAGACAGTCACAAAGGAGACTGGGAGTGTGGCAAACAGTGTGAAGTAGATGACTCTCTTGCTTTTCCTTTGCTCTTGTTTGCTTTTGAGGCCTCTACTACCCTGGCTTCCTTGCTAGTCTTAGAACACAGCTCACATGCCCTCGTTCTAAGGTCTTGGTTCTGGGTTTTCCCTCTGCCTGTCAGACGCTTTCCTTCCATTTGTCCTTCAGGTCTTTGTCCATTGTTACCTTTTCAGTGATGCCCCCCTCCACCCTGTGTAACTTTTAGCCTATGGGTCTCCCCTGCCCAGCTCTGCCACTTACCATATTTAGAAAAAATAGTGTACTTTTTCTCTTTCCCACTAAAACATACACCTCATGAGGGCAGAGATTTTGGCAGTGTTCTTCACTGATAGATCCCTAATATTTTGATAGGACTTCACACAGAGTGGGTTTCTGGTAAACATTTGTTGAAAGAATGAATAACTTTTCATATCAGTAAATGCTTTTTTTTCTTAAAATAAAAATTTAAGTCATAGAAGTATACATTCTTAAAAAATTTTATTCAATGCAGATAAAGCACAAATTTCCTTTTATCCTGTTCCCGAATCTCACTTTCCTAGAAGTAACCACTGGTAGTGATTTGGATGTGATCTTCCAGATCATTTTAAAGGTATCTGTAGATATATAAAGAAATATATATATTATAGAAATAATGTAATTTTGAATATGTTTGAGTATGTTTTATAAATGTGCATACACACAGACTGCTATCTACACCCAAAACCTTTTCATCACTCCTAACATAAACTCTGTACCCATTACACTAGCTCGTTCTTCTTAACTCTCATCTTACAGATGTGCCCTAATTTACTGATTGATACTGAGGATTCCAATTTTTCCTTACAAACATTGTTGAAGCATGCAATTAGGCTTTTACACTTTGTACCCATGGGGGTGTTTTCTCTGTTTATGCTCTGAAAGTGAGAACAGTTTAATCTCTTTCCTTGAAATTGTTATGCTACCTTTTTTTTTGGGGGGGGGGGATAGTTTTCTGAAATTGATATTGGAAATTGAATTGCTCAGAAGTAGAGAATGCAAGTTAAATTCTTTGATGGAATAAAATTCTTTAAGAGTCATATCCATTTGTGCTCTGTAACTGGTGATAGCAGCATTCATATCTTTGCCCATCTGTGAGTGAAAAATGCCTCATTTTAGCTGTTAAACATTTTATATGCTTATAAGTCATTTGCATGTCTTTTATAAACCTCCTGTTTGTATCTGTTTCACCCCTGTAAGGGTTGTTTTTTTATCTTTATTGATTTATAGGTATTTTCTATAATTATGGCTATTAATTTTTTGTCTATTATTTATAGAGCTGGTAATATTTTCTTCTTGTCTATAGTATGGCTTTGGAAGTGTTTTATGGCGTCTTTTTGCTAATCAGAAGTTTTAAATGTTTATGTTCTCAAGTATCCATTTTATAGCTTCCTTGATTAAGGAAGTCTGTATAACCATATTCTCTTGTGTTTCGCTTTTAATTTGTTTGGCGTCTTAATTTTCATGTTTTGCTCTTTTAATTCACCTGAGATTTATTTTTGTTGCAGCATGAAGTAAGGGTCTAATTTTTTTCTTCCCAAAATGAATAGCCTTTTCTTTATTAGTTTGCTCGTCCTTTCACAATTGATATGAGATGCCATTGTATCACAAACTATTCTCTCATATAAATGGATCTGTCTCTCAACCTCAGTCTATTTTATTGACGTATTTGTCTTTTCTTGCACTAATACCACATTATTTTAATATTTTGATAGAAGGAACTAGCTTCGTCATGTATCATCTTTTACAAAAATGTAGCTGAATTGTACATTTCCTCTTCTACATGCATTTAAAAATTAGCTCATCAAGATGAATAAAATACCTTATTGGTATTTTAATTGGGAAGGAAAACTTTTCTCTAACACAGTTTTAATGGTCAGGTAGTAATAGATTGTATGCTGCTGCTAAGTCACTTCAGTCGTGTCCGACTCTGTGAGACCCCATAGACGGCAGCCCACCAGGCTCCCCCATCCCTGGGACTCTCCAGGCAAGAACACTGGAGTGGGCTGCCATTTCCTTCTCCAATGCATGAAAGTGAAAAGTGACAGTGAAGTCACTCAGTCGTGTCCGACCCTCAGCGACCCCATGAACTGCAGCCTTCCAGGCTCCTCTGTCCATGGGATTGTATGCTTATGCCATATTTTACTTAAAAATTTCTCATTGTTAGACCAAAATAACCCTTTTAAAATATTACCTGGTAGTTTGACTTCTTAAAAGATTGAGATATAATTGACATAACATTATATTAAGCCAATATAAAACTGTAATTTATGTATATATACATATACAGTGCAAAATATATATTGCAAAAATGATTTAATTGTATATGTTCATGTGTATACACTATATCTTCTTCATCTCTCCATAGACACTTAGGTTGCTTCCATATCTTAGCTATTGTAAATAATGGTACAATGAATGTGGGGGTGTAAGATATCTTTTTGTGTTAGTGTTTTCATTTTTTTTCACTTCACATACCAGAACTGGAATTCCTGGATCATGTGGTAGTTTTGTTTTTCAATTTTTCAGGAAACTACATATTGTTTTCATACTGTGCCTTGTTGTTCAGTTGTATCCAACTCTTTGCGACCCCATGGACTGCAGCAAGCCAGGCTTCCCTGTCCATCACCATCTCCTGGAAGCTTACTCAAACTCATGTCCACTGAATCGGTGATGCCATCCAACCATCTCATCCTCCGTCATCCCCTTCTGCCTCCAATCTTTCAAAGCATCAGGGTCTTTTCCAATGAGTCAGTTCTTCACATTAGGCAAAGTATTGGAGTTTCAGCTTTAGCATCAGTCCTTCCAATGAATATTCAGGACTGATGTCCTTGAGGATTGACTGGTTGGATCTCCTTGCTGTCCAAGGGACTCTCAAGAGTCTTCTCCAACACCACAGTTCAAAAACATCAGTTCTTCGGCACTCAGCCTTCTTTATGGTCAAACTCTCACATCCATACTTGATTACTGGAAAAACCATAGCTTTGACTAGATGGACCTTTGTTGGCAAACTAATGTCTCTACTTTTTAATATGCTGTCTAGATTGGTCATAACTTTTCTTCCTCAGAGCAAGCGTCTTTTAATTTCATGGCTGCAGTCACTGTCTGCAGTCATTTTGGAGCCCAAGAAAATAAAGTCTGTCATTGTTTCTGTTGTTTCCCCGTATAACTTGCCATGAAGTGATGGGACCAGATGCCATGATCTTCATTGTTTGAATGTTGAGCTTTAAGCCAACTTTTTCACTTTCTTCTTTCACTTTCATCAAGAGGCTCTTTAGTTCTCTGCTTTCTGCCATAAGGGTGGTGTCATCTGCATATCTGAGGTTATTGATATTTCTCCTGGCAATCTTGATTCCAGCTTGTGCTTCCAGCCTGGCATTTCGCATGATGTGCTTTGCATATAAGTTAAATAAGCAGTGTGACAATATACAGACTTGACGTACTCCTTTTCCCAGTTTGGAACCAGTCTGTTCTTCCATGTCCAGTTCTAACTGTTGCTTCTTGACCTGCATACAGGTTTCTCAGAAGGCAGCTAAGGGTCTGGTATTCCCATTCTCTTTCAGAATTTTCCATAGTTTGTTGTGATCCATACAGTCAAAGGCTTTAGTGTAGTCAATGAAGCAGAAATAGATGTTTTTCCAGAGTTCTCTTGCTTTTTCTGTGACCCAGTGGATGTTGGCAATTTTATCTCTGGTTCTTCTGCCTTTTCTAAATCCAGCTTGAACATCTGGAAGTTCTTGGTTCACGTACTGTTGAAGCCTAGATTAAAGAATTTTGAGCATTACTTTACTAGCGTGTGAGATGAGTGCAGTTGTGCGGTAGTTTGAGCATTCTTTGTCATTGCCTTTCTTTGGGATTGGAATGAAAACTGACCTTTTCCAGTCCTGTGGCCACTGCTGAGTTTTCCAAATTTGCTGGCGTATTGAGTGCAGCACTTTCACAGCATCATCTTTTAGGATTTGAAGTAACTCAGCTGGAATTCCATCACCTCCATTCCACTAGGTTTGTTTGTAATAATGCTTCCTAAGGCCCACTTGACCTCTCATTCCAGGATGTCTGGCTCTAGGTGAGTGATCACACCATCATGATTATCTGGGTCATTAAGATCTTTTTTGTATAGTACTTCTGTGTATTCTTGCCACCTCTTCTTAATATCTTCTACTTCTGCTTTAGGTCCATCCCATTTCTGCCCTTTATTGTGCCTGTCTTTGCATGAAATGTTCCCTTGATAGCTCTGATTTTTTTAAAGAAATCTCTAGTTTTTCCCATTCTATTTTTTCCCTCTATTTCTTTGCATTGTTTACTTAGGAAGGCTTTCTTATCTCTCCGTGCTCCTTGGAATTCTGCATTCAGATGGGTATATCTTTCCTTTTTTCCTTTGCCTGTTGCTTCGCTCCTTTTCTCACTTGTTTGTAAAGCCTCCTCAGATAACCAGTTTTCCTTTTTGCATTTCTTCTTCTTGGGGATGGTTTTGATCACTGCCTCCTGTACAGTGTTACGAACCTCCATCCATAGTTCTTCATGCACTCTGTCTATCAGATCTAATCCCTTGAATCTATTTGTCACTTCCACTGTATAATCATAAGGGATTTGATTTAAGTCATACCTGAATAGTCTAGTGGTTTTCCCTATTTTCTTCAGTATAAGCCTGAATTTAGCAATAAGGAGTTCATGATCTCAGCCGTAGTCAGCTCCCAGTCTTA
The DNA here is from genome assembly GCF_003369695.1 of Bos indicus x Bos taurus. Classification (NCBI taxonomy): domain Eukaryota; kingdom Metazoa; phylum Chordata; class Mammalia; order Artiodactyla; family Bovidae; genus Bos; species Bos indicus x Bos taurus. The sequence continues at coordinate 12,856,295 of NC_040097.1, read as the reverse complement.
TTTTTGCTGACTATATAGAGGTTCTGCATTTGGGGATGCAAAGATTATGATCAATCTGATTTAGGTATTGACTATTTGGTGATGTCCACGTGTAGAGTCGTCTCTTGTGTTGTTGGAAGAGGGTGTTTGTTATGCCAAGTGCGTTCTCTTGGCAAAACTCTGTTAGCCTTTGCCCTGCTTCGTTTGGTACTCCCAAGACGAAAGTTGCCCATTGTTCCAGGTGTCTCTTGACTTCCTACTTTGCTTTCTAGCCCCCTATGATGAAAAGGACACTTTTTTTGGTGTTAGTTCTAGAAAGTCTTGTAGATCTTCATGGAACCATTCAACTTCAGCTTCTTCAGCATTAGTGGTTGGGGCATAGACTTGGATTACTGTGATATTGAATGGTTTGTCTTGGAAACAAAGAGAGATCATCCTGTCATTTTTGAGATCGCTCCCAAGTACAGCATTTCAGACTCTCTAGTTGACTATGAGGGCTGCTTTGTTTCTACTAAGGGACTCCTGCCCACACCATGCCTGCACCAGTGTTTATTCCCACCAGTAGTGCAGAGCAGTTTCCTGTCCTCAACATCTTTGCCAGCACTTGTTATTTTTTTCTTTTTGATGATAGCCATTCCAATAGGTATGCTGTGAGAGCTCACTGTGCTTTTGATATCCATGTCCTTAATGATGTGATGTTGAGCACCTTTTAAAAAAAGGGTATTCTTTAGGGTATTCTTTTCTCTTTTTATGAACTTTTCATTGTATGTTGAAGTATAGTTGATGAGCAGTGTTGTTGTGATAGTTTCAGGGGGACAGCGAAGAAGCCCAGCCGTACGTATACGTGTATCCATTCTCCCCCAAACTTTATCCCATCCAGACTTCCACAGAACCTTAGGGTGTTCCTGAGTTGTGGCTTTTGTTGAAAGCTTTTACTGTTTTTGTAAGTTAATAAATATTGATTTGTTCAACTAAGGTAGATGTGCCCTGTGTTGTGTTTACATAGTCATGAAAAGTTAAGTTAGTGTCAAATTTAATTTAGATGATCTGAGTGGCTAAGATTTGTCAACTTAACAGACTTATTTTTATGTTCCTCGTTCAACATGTAGCAGTGGGTGAAAAACAACAATAACAAACAACTTAATGAAACAATAGAAATTTTCTACTCCTGATAATCAAGTTACATTGACGTTTGACAGATGTAAGATTTAATTTACATAGCCTGTCAGATAGGATGTGCACAAGGTCAGGGAGTGAAGATTATCATATCCATTGTGGGGAGTGAAAGACAAACTGAAATCTACACGTGTTGGGGGACGAAAGTACAGTGACTGCACCACTAGCATCTGCTGTCGGGAGCAAGCTTAACTTTGCAAATCTGCCCCCAATGGAGCATCTGATTTGCTGAATTGTTTGCAGTTACCATATTTATAGCATACTTGAAATTATTACTGACCTTCCATTTGTTGAGTTGAGGGAGAGGAATGCAAATTCAAACATTTCAGTGGGAATTTTCTTTTTAACTGGTAAATATTTACTGAATTAAAACATTTTCTTGTAGCCACCATATATAATAGGTTATATCTTTATAGTCACACTGAGTTTTGTCCTTCCAAAGTGTTTTAAAAGTTGTGTCCAGCATGTTAAATCATTTGGCTGAGGACTTAAGCTGTAGAAATCTCTCTGGCATTATTGTAACTTTTCTCTGCAATAAATATTCTTACTCAATGTTTAATCTTAGCCTTGAAAATTAAGTGCATTATCGTGGAGCCTAGTAGTATAAAGGGAAGGGGAAACATCATGTAGCTGTTTGTTGTTCAGATGACTTTTAGATCTTTTAAAAGACCTATTAAAAAGTAAGTATCCCATGGTGGTTTTATTTTACATTGATGTATCACTAAAAATGAAATAGTTAAATCCAGTTTTATTCTGCCTGGGTTTTGTTGTTTCCTTTGTGTGCCTGTGTATGTTTGACTTCAGAGCTTGTTTTGTACAATTAATTTTGCTTTTTAAATTGTTATTTATATTTCTTAGAGGTGTTTCATATTTTAGAATAGCTATACTTTGGCTTCAGTCTCTTTTATTAGAATCTCCTGTAATAGGCTCCTGTTTAGTTCACTGAAATAATTTTAAATAAGATGAGCAAGATCCAGATTAGTTAGTTCATGGGAGCTTATTTACATAAATAGCTCTTAATGTATTCTGGTCACCACAAGAGGAATTCTAATACCAAAATCAGTAATAAAATAAAGGCAATAAAATAATTTAACATGAATAGGAAATAAATGAAAAGTAAATTAAATTTTTACATGTTTCAAGCTCCTGGATATTTTACTGTTTTTTTTTTCCCCTCACTGCATGAAAAGACAGCAGACTAGCAATAAAGAGAAGGATCTGCCAGATGTTCTACAGCAAAAGGCTTCATCACTTTATTTCTCTTGATCCTATTAAGACTATGAACTGACTGTTTATTGGTTAAAAATCTAAGTGATGTTTTAAGATTGAAAAAAATCTCAATCCTTTTTCACAGCTTTGCATGGTGACAGATGGTAACTGGTCTTATTGCAATGATCATTTCATATTGTATAAAAAAATTGAATCACTACACCCGAAACTTACCTAATATTGTTTGTTAATTATAGCTCAATTTTTAAAATTTTGTATTCTTAGTTTCACCTGCGTAAGAGTTGCATTTCCCCCAACTCATATCTTTTTGGCTCTGAAGATTTACTTATAATAATTATTATTATTGCACTTTGTGGCTCACTTCCCAAAATATGGCGGTGTATTTCAAGAGTTGATGAGTGCAAGCAGTGGGTGCTATCTGCAAAGCCTTGTAAACTGACAGAAAATTTTGTTGTATCAGACCCATGACGAAGTTTCAAGACTATATGTTGAGATGACCACTAAATTGTTGCCGTAGAAACTTAAAACTGTCAACTGCATAACATAACTCAGCATTTACTATGTAACTCTCTGGTAAATGTTTTTCATGGTTTATCCTACTTATCTTATCAGCCGGTGAGGTAGGTACAATACTGTTAATCCCCACTTTTATAAGTGATATCATTGGCACAAATAAGGCATTTGTTGAAAGTCACATAGCCAAGTAAACAATGGACACAAGATTTTTTAAAGTTAATATAAATTATCCTTCACTTGCTTTTTTTCCACTGGGTGTAAACATGACACTCCCATATGCTTTTATAAATCTGCCTGTATTCTTCTAATGGATACAGAGTATTTCCTAGTGTAGGTGTTTCATAACATGTGTAGCCATCTCTTTCACATTTGATGGTTTTACAGGCTGTTTCTGGTTTCTCACTGTTACAGATAATACTAAGGAGATTGGACATATTTTTGTAAGTTTTAACTCTGATTTTTAATGTGAGTTAATCACTTAATATTTTGCCCATTTTTATTTTTTCTTGGTGAATTATAGGAACTTGTATTAATTAATCCATTATCTTACAATTTGCTAATATTTTCATCTATCTCAACTGTCCTTTTGTTTTTATTGAATATTAATTGACATAACATTATATTAGTTTCAGACACATAGCACAATGATTTGATATTTGTATACATTGTGAATGATTACTGCAGTAAATCTAGTTACATCTGTCACTAAACATAGAAAAAAATTTTTTCTTGTAATGAGAACTTCAGAACTACTCTCTTATCTTTGAATTTTGTTTATGGTGTCTTTTGCCATTTAGAAATTTGATACTTTTATGTTTTTGTCTCCTTTATGGTTTCTCTTTTTGGGTCCAGAGTGATTTTTTTTTTTTCTGGAGTGACCATTTTTAAAACAGATTTGATCCTTTCTCTGCTTAAAAACGGCTTCCCTGATAGCTCATCTGGTAAAGAATCTATCTGTAATGCAGGAGACCCCAGTTCAATTTCTGAGTCGGAAAGATCTGCTGGAGAAGGAATAGGCTACCCACTCCAGTATTCTTGGGCTTCCCTTGTGGCTCAACTGGTAAAGAATCTGCCTGCAATGCGGAAGACCTGAGTTCAGTTGGATCCCTGGGTCTGGAATATCCCCTGGAGGAGGGCACGGCAGTGCACTTTATGGAGGATTCCAAGGACAGAGGAACCTGGCAGGCTACCTCCATAGGATCGCAGTCGGACACGACTGAAGTGACTGAGCATGCACACACTACTTAATTAAAGAAGCCCTTGATTGCTTCTCATTGAGAGGTAGTATATAGTATAGTGCTTGAGGAATTAGAATATGGATGCTTTGCTAGGTTTGAAACCTGATTTTCCTTCTTACTAGCTGTAGGACACTGGCAGGCACTGCTTATTCTCTGCTTGTTTCCTCATGGTGGCTATGGTTACCTTGTCCAGTTGTTGAGAGTATTAAATGGCTTAGTATGTTTAAGTGCTTTGGATAGTAGCCACACATGGAAAATCCTCAGTAAATATCATATGTGTTATTTCTTCTCTTCCTGTCCAGTTGCCTTGTGTGCCACTTATCTGGTTGGTTCCGATGCTTCAGCCACAGAGGCCTCCTCTCAGTTCCTCCCTACCTTAGAGCCTTTGTGTGTGCTGCTCCCTGTGCCTGGACTACACTTTCTTTTCTGTCCTTTTTGACTCGCTGCAGTTTCCCCTTTGTTGTTGATCATTCAGTCGTGTCCAACTCTTTGCAATCCCATGGACTGCAGCACACCAGGGTTCCCTGTCCTTCAGTATCTCCTGAAGTTTGCTTGAACTCATGTCCATTGAGTCAGTGATGCCATCCAACCATCTCATCCTCTGTCACCCCCTTCTCCTCCTGCTCTTAATCTTTCCCACCATCAGAGTCTTTTGCAATGAGTCTTTCTTCACATCAGGGGACCACAGGTATTGGAACTTCACCATCAGTCCTTACAGTGAATAATCAGGAAATGTTGGTCTCCTTTAGAATTGACTGGTCTGATCTCCTTGCTGTCCAGTAGACAAGAGTCTTCTCCCGCACCAGTTAGAAAGCACCAATTCTTCAGCGCTCAACCTTTAGTATCACCTTGAATATCTCCCTTAGCGCCCCCCAGCCCCCACCCGCCGCCTCCAACCAGGGACCATGTCAGTGTCCTCTTATTTTAGGTTAGGTCTGCCGTTATGTTCTGTTTTAGCACCCACTGCTTTTCCTTCTTAGCACTTTAAATAATTGTTTTAAATTGTTAGCTTAAATTTTCTTCCTCCTATTGAAAATAAGTGTCATGAATGCAGAAACTAAGTCTCTCTTGGTTACTTTAGCTTTACCCCCTGGAATAGTAGATGGTAATGAACTGGTGTTCCATAAATATGGGGAGTGAATGAATTATAGGTGGAATGATATAGTTTAAATGTTTTGGACTTGGAGTAGAAAAGGAAGCTGAGAGAAGAAAGCTTGTTCAGAGGATTTAAATCTCACTACCAAGTTTATACTCAGTTGTTCTATCTGTGAAAGTATGAGTTTCAGTGCTTAAGTTGTATGAAAGGACTTTGGATAACTGGTAGTTACCTCAAATGGGATATCCGTAGTATTAACAGTTATTAAGATTTTCTCTGTGCTCAGTAGGAAATTTAGTTTTAAAATCTGAAAAGGATGTTATGCTCATTTTACAGATTTAAAAAATGGACATAATGTAGTCTGTATAAGATAGCATATTTATCGTGGGTGGAGCTGGAGCTAGAATCTGTTTAAAAGGTTTTTATGAGAATCCATTCCTGGGGATCGAATACAGATTCAGAATCTTGTTGACAGGTGCAGAGGTATTTGCTCTTGTAGGTATCACAGGCAGCTGTGGCTGTTGAGTTCCTGTCCCACCGTTACGGTTTTCTGCATTGTTGTCCTTTTGGTCTGTTCACATTCTGCCTTCAGGCAGCAGCTTCTTTCCTCTTTCTACTCTATTAGGCATATGTAAAGGCAGTATCTGAGATTGTTTTGCATGTAAGTAAAGCAGGAATAAATAGATTCATCCATGTGCAGCATGGATGGGCCTCAAAAACATGCTGAGTGAAAGAAGCGAGATACAAGAAACCACATACTGTATGATTCCATTGCTGTGACATGTCCAGAAGTGACAAAATCTCTAGAGACAGAAAGTTGATCAGTGGTTGCCTGAGGCTGGGGATGGAACAGGGAAGAACTGCAGGTGGGAAGGAAGTTCTTTTCCAGAGGGATAGAAATATTCCAAAATTGGAGTATAGTGATGGTTACACAAATCTGTAAATTTACTGAAGATAATTGAATTGTACACTTAAAATGGAACATTTTGGCATGTGAGTTATGTCCCAATAAAACTCTTTTTTTTTTTTTTTTTTTTTGAAGAATAAATGATATCAGAGCTTATTTTGGAAGAATTGTGCTTTTTTTGTAAGTGTAATTGTAGACAAATATAGTTCATACTTTTTGGTTCTGCATAATATTGTAGGTAAATGAGATGGGAAACTAGATAAAATAATACATTGTATCCTGAATCTTACTAAGACAGAGCTTTGAAAGCTAAACTCCTCCCCCATTCCCCAGAACTTCATTAAGAATTGGAGTTTTCGTGGATAGACCTGCTCAGTATTATAACCTAAGTTGAAGAGGTAGTGATTCACATATATATGTTTATTTGTTGTGATTTTTAGATATCAAGATCTTAATAGCTTGCTCTCTCTGTGTCTACACACACACACATATACCTTCAAAATTAGAAAAGGTGTCAATTTTTGTTTCTAATTACATCTATGCTGCCAGTGTGTTTTTATCTGCTGTTTCAACCCACCAGAGTGTTGCGTCTTATGAGTGAGTAAACACTGGACTGCAGCCTGTTAATGTGTTCTTTTTGATTTTTCAGCACTTTCACTTGGACCCTTCGATGCCCATTGAACAGATGCTTGAGAATTGCAAGTAATCTTCAGATTGTAGCATAACCATAAGGCCTGTCCTCTGTGTGGGGAGGAGCTTACCCATGTGCTGTGGAAATGAACGGGGAGCAGCAGACTGATGCAGGTATCGGTTTTGCTGAGCGGAATCTGTTTTTCGGAGTGCAGAATTCCATTACTCACCTGTGTTACATTGTCAGGCTTATCTTTCTACCACTAAATGGGAAGCTCTTTGAAGATACGAGTTATCTTTCTTTGTACCTGGCACCAGGGGTGCTCAGCCTGTTTGCTGAAAAAGTAAATAACTTTTATGAGCAGACTTCGTTTAAAAAAAAAAGGTAATTTGTTTTGAAGTAATTATCAATTCATAGGAGCTTGCAAAGATTCTGACAGTCTTCATGTACCCATCACACAGCTTCTACTGTAAGTGACATCTCGTTTAAGTATAGTGCAATATAAAAGCTGGGAAATTGATATATGTATCAAATGTATGTATTTCTCTATGATTTGTGTAAATTCCTGTAACTGCCACTTCAGTCAAGATACAGAACTATTCCATCGCCACACAGAGCTCCTTTGTACTGCCCCTTTACAGTTACACCGACTCCTCTTCCCCAGCATTCCCTAACCCGAGGTAACCATTAATCATTTCTTCATATCTATAATTTTGTCATTTCCAGAATGTTACATAAGTAGAACCACACAGTATGTGACTTTCTGAGATGGGCTTTTTTTCACTCAAAATAATGCCCCTGAGATCCATCCAAATTCTTGAATATATCAGGAATCTGTTCTCTTTTATTGCTTGGTAGTATTCCATGGATATACTGCCGTTTGGTTAACCATTCATCTGTTGCAGTACATTTTGGTTGCTTCCAGCTTTTGGCTTTTATGAATAAAGCTGCTATGAATAATCATATACATAAGATTTCATTTTTCTGGGATAAATGCCCAGGAGCACCGCTACTTTCCAGTGTGGCTGTACCATATACATTCTTTCCAGCAATGTATGAGATCTGATTTCTTCACATCCTCACAGCCATTTGGTATTGTCAGTATTTTTACTGAAGTCGTGCTGATAAATTAACAGATCATCTTGGTCTTACTTTGCATTCCCCTAATGGTTAGTGATGTTGAACAGGTTCTTACTTGCCATCCCTACATCGTCTTCAGTACCATGGCATCGTAGTTTTGGCTCATTTATCAGTCATATTGTTTGTTGCTTTTTAATTGACAACTTTATTGAAGTACTTTTTTTTGAGATACAATTCACATACTGTAAAATTTACCATTTGAAAATATACAATTCAGTGGTTTTTAGTATATTCACAAGCACTACTACTGAATTCCAGAACATTTTCATCACTCCTCAGAAGAAACCATTGGCAGTTATTTCTTGCTTAATCCAGCCTCTGGAGATCATGTCTACTTTCTGTCTCTATGCTGCTGCTGCTGCTAAGTCGCTTCAGTCATGTCCGACTCTGTGCAACCCCATAGACAGCAGCCCATCAGGCTCCACCATCCCTGGGATTCTCCAGGCAAGAACACTGGAGATAGATTTTACCTATTCATACTCTTTTTTTATTAATGTTTCCATGGTATATCCTTTTCATCCTTTCACTTTCAACCTCTGTGAATCATTATATTTGAAGTACGTTTCTTATAAAACCATATAGTCATTAAAATTTTTTTTTCAGTCTTGTAATTGGTGTGTTTAGACCATTTACAGTTAATGTAATTGTCGATATGTTAAGGCTCATGTGTGCCTTTTTTTTTTTTTTTTTTAACATCTGCCGGTTTTGTTCATTTGTTTTCTCTATTTTTTGTTCCTTTTCCTATCTTCCTGTGGGATACTTGAAAATGTTTTTAGAATTTTGTTTTGATTTGTCTCTACAGTGTTCTTTTTTTTTTTTTTTTAAAGATTTTGTTTGCTGGAGTCTTTGTTGCCCTTCAGGCTTTCTCTAGTTGCAGAGTACAGGGGCTACACTCTAGTTGCAGTGCACTGGCTTGTCATTGGGGTGGCTTCTCTTGTGGCATAATAGCACAGCCTTTAGGCACACAGGCTTCAGAAATTGCGGCTTGCGGGCTCTACAGCACTGGGTCGGTAGTTGTGGCGCACAGGCCTAGTTGCCCCATGGCATGTGGGATCTTCCTAGAGCAGGGATCGAACCTATATCCCCTGAGTTGGCAGGCAGATTCTTAACCAATCTATCATCAAGGAAGCCCTGTATACTGTTCTTGAGTGTATCTCTTTGTGTAGCTTTTTTAGTGGTTGCTCTAGGTATTATATATACCTAACATATCCCATTGGAGAAGGCAATGGCACCCCACTCCAGTACTCTCGCCTGGAAAATCCCATGGATGGAGGAGCCTGGTAGGCTGCGTTCCATGGGGTCACTGAGGGTCGGACACGACTGAGCGACTTCACTTTCACTTTTCACTTTCATGCGTTGGAAGAAGGAAATGGCAACCCACTCCAGTGTTCTTGCCTGGAGAATCCCAGGGACGGGGAAGCCTGGTGGGCTGCTGTCTATGGGGTCACACAGAGTTGGACACAACTGAAGTGACTTAGCATAGCAAGCAACATATCCCATTCTGCTGATGTTATCATTTTGTTAGAGTGAAGTGTAGAAATTTTACCTGCTTTTTATATCTCCTTACCTACTCTTATTTATAATAAAACTTGTCTTAAATATTTCTCTACATATTTTGAGAACCAGATTAGATATTGTTAAAATTTGGGGGAACTTTCCTGGCTGTTCAGTGGTTAAGACTGCACTTCCAATGCAGGGTGTTACAGGTTCCATCCCTGGTCAGGGAACTAAGATCCCACATGCCTTCTGGTATGGCCAAAAAAAAAATTTTTTTTTGGCTTCAGCTGTCAAATATAGTTTAGAAAATTCAAGAGAAGAAGGAAAATGTTTCATAATAATGTTTTCCACTATTTTTATTTTTTGTTCTTTATTAATTCCTGATTTTCCAAGATTCCTTCTACTAGCATTTCACTTCTGTTTATAGAATTTCCTTTAGCCATTTTTCTAGTGTAGGTCGGTTGGTGATAAAATTATTAGTTTCCCTGTCTCTGGTCACTTCCCTTAGAAGAGGTACTGTTTCTCTTGCTGCTTTCAAGATTTAATGTCTTTCATTTTCAGCAATTTGACTCTGTGTGTCTGTGTACAGATTTCCTTGGGTTTATCTTGTTTGGGGTTTTCTCAGCTTTTTAAAACTGTAGGCTCATGTCTTTTGACAAATTTGAAACATTTTCAGCCATTATTTCTTCTAGGACTTTTACTGCCTTGTTCTTTCTCTTCTTTTGGAACTCTGAAGACACTTTTGTTAAATCTTTGTTATTGTTGCACAGCTTTATGAGGCTCTTTTCATTTTTTTCTCTGTGTTGTTTAAATTGAAGTGTTTTCTATTGCTCTTTAATTTTAGTGATTCTTTGTTCTCCCCATTCTGCTTATAGAGCTTATCTATGGAGGGTTTTTTTTTTTTTTTTTTGGTTATATTTTCAGTTCTAAAATTTCTTTTTTTAGCTGAGGAGGAATGAGAGATGGGAATAGGTCCAATTTAAAGTGCCACAATCCCACTCTTCTGACAGAGGTTCAATAACTTGTCTTGAATAGATGCTTTTCAGTTTGGGGTTTTTTTTGTTTTTTTTTTCCCCCTTCAGTTAATTTCAGAACTTTGAAATGGTCAAGTTTCATTGTTTAGCCAGTATTTTTGCTGCTTTTCTGAAAGAGTAAGGTATTCACTTTGCTATTTAGGAAGTTGATTTGTTTTCTTTTGTTTTAAATGTTGTCATTAACTCATACAGTATATATATTACGTGTGAATTTAAATCCGTTGCTGTCATCATTCATTTGATGATCAAATTATTCCATTCTCAAGCAGTGAGAGTTGTTTCAGATTGGTTCCTGTGTTCTTTGGATGTGATGTCATTATATCTCTGATAGTTTTAGTCCTTGCTTTCTGGCATAGTAAGATTCCAAGGTTCCTCCGGTACATTTCCTGCCCCAACTTTGCAATCTGACATTTCTCTGAGAAGCTCTTTTTTTTTTTTTAAGTGGATATGATGTTTATCGGAGAAGGCAATGGTACCCCGCTCCAGTCAGTACTCTTGCCTGGAAAATCCCATGGACGGAGGAGCCTGGTAGGCTGCAGTCCATGGGGTCGCTAAGTCGGACACAACTGAGCAACTTCACTTTCACTTTTCACTTTCATGCATTGGAGAAGGAAATGGCAACCCACTCCAGTGTTCTTGCCTGGAGAGTCCCAGGGACGGGGGAGCCTGGTGGGCTGCCGTCTGTGGGGTCACACAGAGTCGGACACGACTGAAGCGACTTAGCAGCAGCAGCAGCAGCATGATGTTTATAATCTACAGCCCAGATGCTGGGGTGCTCATTGATAGTAGCTTGCCATTTCTTCTAGGTCTCATCCATAAACATAGCTGGAAAATACACATCATTTTTTTTGTTTGATGCACGATGTGGGGGATCCTAGTTCTGTGACTAGGGATCGAACCTGAGCCCCCTGCAGTGGAAGTGTGGAGTCTCAAGCATTGGACTGCCAGCAAAGTCCCAAAATACACATCTTTTGAAGAGAAAAGAAAATCAGATGGCTTCATCTGATATTTATAATTTTATAAAATTGTATAAATTTTATATAATTTCATAAATAATTTTATAAAATTACAGGGATTTTCTTTCTTTGATTTTTATATCTTTTCTTTTGAAAATGTGTTGTAATCTTTAATATCATCACTTATTTGTTTTTATCCTTATTTAAACTTGTTTAAATTGTTTTATCCTTATTTAAACTTATTTATTTATATAATATTCATATAATTTTCTCACAACAAGAATACCAACATTCCAGATATCAATAGAATAGTAGTGTGTGGTTTAAGATTTCATTGTTTTGTCTTTAAATATATTCCACTCAGGTTTGCAGTCAGAATTCTGTATTTTAATAATGACTTAAAGGGATTCTGTTTTCTTTGTGGTTTTTCCACCAACCATTAGGCATGTTTGTTTAAGTTCATTTTCAGTTTTTAGAATTTTTAATTTAAATATGTTTCTAAATTGTGTAAAGAATATACGTAATTACAAAGTCAAAATTATATTTATAACAACATTCCCACTTTCAGGTTGATAGAATTCATGCTTTTTATTCTTCTCCATATATAAAGAAGGTTTATTACATTTTATCCTGTTGTTCATTTTTTAAAATGTAAAAAGATAGATGGGAGCATTTGCATATATATTCATATCTCTTTGACCCTATGCAAAAATTAGAGCTACAAGAAAAACTGCTCTATGTTTTGCTGTTTGACTTAATATGTACTGAGGATTATTCCACATCAGTATGTGGAAATCGTTCTCATTCCTTTTTACAGCTGTATAATGTTGGATGTATATACTATATTTTATTCACCCAGTTCCTTACTGATGGACATTTGGATTAATTCCAGTCTTGGTATTACATATATAGTACTACAATGAATAGCCTTGTACATACGTCTTTTTGTATTTTTGCCAGCATATCTTTGGGATAGATTCCTAGAAGTGGGATTGCTGGATCAGAAGGTAAATACATATGTAATTTTGTTAGCTGTTGCCAACAAAAATACAACCCCTTTCACCAGGGTTGTATCATTATACTTTACCTGCCTAATTACTTGCCTCACCATGAAGTGTGTTGTCAAACTTTTAGAATTTTTTCCAATCTGATATCTCAGTGTAGTTTTCATTTGCATTCTTTTAAAATGAGTAACTTTGCACCTCTTTCCATATGTTTAAGGACTATTTGCAATTCAAAAAATTCTCTTTTCATGTATTTTGCTCATTTTTTTATCAGATCATTAATTAGTCTTGTTTTTTCTCAGTTTTTAGGTAGTTTTTTTGATGTATGGGAGATTTTAGTCCTTTAATTCATTGCTTTTATTGGTCCTGTTTATTTATTTATTTTTTAATTAGCATGCTGCTTGAGGGGCTAGGGTTCTTGCCAAGGACCATGAATACAAATTGTCTAGCCTTGTTATGTTCTAGTGATGGAAGTTGGCTTTCTATTGACTCATGCTTCCAGGATGCTCCCAATAAAATCTTTATTGATTTGTTTTATTTCTAGTGAAAAATTTCAAATATGTAGAAATGAATGGAAAACATATAAGGAATACTTCTGTACCTACCATACAGAATTTAAAATTAATAAATAATAAATTAACTTTGTCCAAATTTGTTTTCATGTTTTTAAATTGTGGTATATTATCCATAACATAAAATTTACCATTTTAACCAGGTATACTGATCATTCACATTGTTGTGCAACCATTAACACCACCATCTCCAAAACTTTTTTATCTTCCTGTACTGGAACTCTGTACCCATTAAACACTAACTCCACATTCCCCTCTCCCCCCCAGTCCTTGGAAACTCCCATTCTTGTTTCTGTCTCTATGAATTTGACTACTCTACCTCAAGTAAGTGGAAACATACAATATTTGATCTTTTGTGCTTGACTTATTTAGTGTAATGTTCTCATAGTTCATCTACATTTTGTAGCCTGTCTCAGAATTTCCTTCCTTTTTGTGCCTGAATAATATTCCATTGTATGCATATACCACATTTTGTTTATCCATTCATTTGTTGATGGATACCTGGGTCAGTTACTTCCACCTTTTGGCTGTTGTGAGTATTGCTGCTCTAAACATTCATGTACAGATACCTGTTTGAGTCCCTGTTATCAATTCTTTCGGATATATACCCAGAAGTGAAATTGCTGGATCATATGGTAATTATATTTAAAATGTTTTGAGGAACCACCAAAAAATTTTCCACACTGACTATACCATTTTCTATTCCAAGACCAGCAATGCACAAAGATTCCAATTTCTCATTTCCTTGCCAAAGCTTATTTTCTGCTTTTTGATAATAGCCATCCTAATGAGTATGAGGTGGTGTCTCTTTGTGGTTTTGATTTGCCTTTAATGATACTGAAGATCAGTCCTGGGTGTTCATTGGTAGGACTGATGTTGAAGCTGAAACTTCAATACTTTGGCTACCTGATGTGAAGAGCTGACTCCTTTGAAAAGACCCTGATGCTGGGAAAGATTGAGGGCAGGAGGAGAAGGGGACAACAGAGGATGAGATGGTTGGATGGCATCACTGAGTCAGTGGACATGGGTTTGGGTGGACTCTGGGAGTTGGTGATGAACAGGGAAGCCTGGTGTGCTGCGGTTCATGGGGTCGCAAAGAGTCAGACACGACTGAGCAACTGAACTGAATGATGTTGAACACATTTTCATGTGTTCCATTTTTCTAAATTAATAAAACATAATACAGTTTAAGTCTCTCTTACTTTTCTTCTAACCTTCTTTGCTTCCCTCCATCCCCAAAGGTTATTGAAATGCATGTATTTATAAACATTATATTGCAGAGTTTTGTTTTGAGGCTTAAATTATATCTTGTACTTTTTATTCTGCACCTGCTTTTTTTTTTTAATTGATGTGATTTTTTTTTTCTTTTTGAGATTTTTATGTCAATCCGTTCATTCATTTCAGCTGTTACATAGTAGTGCTCCATTGTAGGATTGCCATCATGTATCTGTTCTCCTACTGATTGCTTCTGTCTGTTGCTGTTAGAAACAGTACTGTGGTGAGCGTCCCTGTGTTTGCTTGCCTCCTTGTGTCTGTGTGACGCATAGACTCCCCAAGGGTGTACTCATTCAGCAGCTGTTTATCGTAGACCTGGTAGTGTTAGGCATGGGCAGTGGGAACGCGTCTGAATAAAGCCCTGCTTCTAAGCAGCTTATGTGAATTGGGGTGATTGGGTTACAGTGAAGTGTTTGAATCTTTGCTCCCTCAGCAAAAATGTGCTGAGTCTCTGCTATGACAGAAATAGAGCATTTTCCAAAACAACGTTGCTGTCTTCATAGAGTTTGTTGTCGAGTGGGGAAGATAAAAAGACATAAGGTATACTTTGAGGTAGGAATGAATGCCTTGAAGATAATGAAAGCAGAGGCTGGGGGCTTCTACTTTAGATGTGCACTGATGGAAGGCCTTTCTGGTTGCTGGAAGGTCTTTCTGAAGAGGTGTTTGAGTAGAGGCTGAATGAAGTAAAGCTGTGAATGACACAGGGGAATGAGCCTAAGCTGAGGTAATAACTAACCTAGGGGTTTTGAGGAGAGAACGTGGTTAGAAAGTAAACAAACAAACAAACCTCAGTGTTCTTTGAGTGCAGTGAGCAAGCAAGAGGCTGGTTGGGGATGCAGTGGCAAGGTCAGGAGCTAGGAGTCAGATCATATAGGGCCTTTGTAGTCTCCCAGAGATTTTAGGTTTATTGCGTGATTAAAAGGTGAAAGGTATTGTTGTTAGACCTTGCACTTAGAGCAGTAGAAATGGTGGGAAGTGATTAGACTTGGGGTATTTTTAAAGATAGTACCTACAGAATTTTCTGATTAATTGAATGTAAGATGTGAAAGAAAGAGAAAAAAGTAAGAATAACTCCACAGTTTTTGGGTTGAGCCAAAATATCAGCCAGTGGTATCTTTTACTCAATTTGAGGACACTAAGGAAGAAGAGATTGAAAATTTAAGTTTGAAAGGCCTATTAAAGATCTCAAATACTTGGCAATTAGATACCAACTTACGGTCCAGAGTTATTATAATAGTTACACTCTCACCAGCTTTATATGATCCATTTAGGCGAATCCCAAATGGATCCTAGCAGGAGAGAGCATGTCACACTCTATGGTGTTGAGATTCATTCATAATCAGTGCATTAAGTGGAAATAAAAGTGTTAGTTGCTCAGTCATGTCCAACTCTTTAGGATCCCATGGACTGTAGTCCACCTGGCTCCTCTGTCCATGGAATTCTCCAGACAAGAATACCAGAGTGGGTAGCCATTCTCTTCCCCAGGGGATCTTCCCAACCCGGGGATCAAACCCTGGTCTCCCACATTGCAGGCAGATTCTTTACCATCTGAACCCCCAGATCAGATCAGTTGCTCAATTGTGTCTGACTCTTTGCGACCCCATGAATCGCAGCACGCCAGGCCTCCCTGTCCATCACCAACTCCCGGAGTTCACTCAGACTCACGTCCATCGAGTCGGTGATGCCATCCAGCCATCTCATCCTCTGTCGTCCCCTTCTCCTCCTGCCCCCAATCCCTCCCAGCATCAGAGTCTTTTCCAATGAGTCAACTCTTCGCATGAGGTGGCCAAAGTACTGGAGTTTCAGCTTTAGCATCATTCCTTCCAAAGAAATCCCAGGGCTGATCTCCTTCAGAATGGAGTGGTTGGATCTCCTTGCAGTCCAAGGGGATCTCTGAACCCCCAGGGGAGCCCAAATCAGTGCATTAAGGGAAACTGCCATTTAAAAAGAAAACTTAGTTATCCTGGATGTAAAGTAAATTAACTTGTGAAGTAAGTTGTAAGTTAGGTTTACTAAGTTTATATTTTTATATCTTGAGTTTTCTCTAATTGGGTCTTGCCTGTTTTGTGTTGTTTTGTTTTAATTCCAGATGCTGGATCTGGAGTGGAAGAAGTGGAGTTAAGCTGGGAAGACTATCTAGAAGAGACAGGGTCCACAGCAGTTCCCTACGGGTCTTTTAAACATGTAAGTGGTGACTATATTGCTTGACTGCCTGATCCTTTTTCATTTAGAAAAAATGAAAATCTTTTTTCATTTGATCTTTTTTCATTTAGAGACCTTATCGTATGGATCAGTTTTAAATTCCTGATATGATAACATCTCTGCCATATCTGAGCTTGGTTCTAATATCTGCTCTGTCTATTCAAACTGTGTTTTTTGTCTTTCAGTAGCTCTGTAAGTTTTTGTTGAAAGCTGGATATGTTAATAATATACTGAGTAAAAAAAAAAAAGAAATAAATGAGTTTTCATTGTTTTCTGTTTATCCAGATAAAAGTTAGGCTGATTTTACTGTTCGTTTTAGCTGTGGGTGTGAGAGGCTAAAAGGTACTTTGCTGTCATTTATTTTGCCTCACCTTTTGTACAGGAGCCCTCTTAATGTGGTGGTAAGGTACGAGGGGAGCAAAAGCATTCTCTAGTCCTGTGATTTGGTCTCAGTGTTTTAGTGAGCCTGAGTTGTGTGTATTCTTTCCCCTATTTTGGAGGCTAGAGGGGGCTGGAGTTGGGTATTTTCCTTACCTTAGATCAGTAAGGTTCTGTTCACTGTATTTGGTTAGGACCTAGTGAAATAGTTTTTCTTGAGGGTTAGTCTTGTTAAGAAGAACAGAACGCTTTGGATGTATTTTACGATGCTGCTTTCTTCTCTCCCATATTGCAGGCAAATTCTTTACCATCTGAGCCATCGGGGAAGCCCAATTTTTGTTATAACTTGTCTCAAAGAATTTTCTAATTTCCTTTGTGATTTCTTTTTTGATCTGTTGGCTAGCTGTGTTTAATATGCACATATTTGTGAATTTTTTAGTTTTCCTTGTGTTACTGAGTTCAAGTTTTATTCCATTGTGATCAGAAAAGTTACTTTGTATGATTTTTTATTTTTGTCCTGATATGGTCAGTCCTGGAGAATGTTCCATGTTCATTTGAGAGGAATGTGCATTCTCCTGTTGCTGAGTAGTGTTCTCTTTACATCTATTAGGTCTCGTTGATTTATAATCTTGTTTAAGTCTTCTGTTTCCTTTCTGTCTAGTCATTCGATCCTATATTAATTGTAGGGTACCAATTTGTTTAAACATCAGCACAACCTTGATACCAAACCTAATAATTCAAGAAGAGAAAATTACAGAGATGTGTCACTTACAATGACTGATGTAAAAATAGCTTCATACAAAGTAAACTTTGTATACCAAACTGAATGTACCTGTATTTAAAAAGGATAATACATTAATAACAAGTTGATTTTTTCCAGGAATGCAGGATGGCTTAACATTTGAAAATAAACCAGCATAATTCACCATAGTAGTAGAGTAAAGGAGAAAATTTTTACTATTATCACAATATATAAAGAAAATTATTGATAAAATTCCATATCCACTTATGATAAAATTCTTAGCAATCTATAGATGAGAATGTCCTTAATTTGATGATGTGTATATATACAAAATCTACAGAAAACTATTAATAGTAATATGATTCATATTTCTTTTTATTATGGAAGAAGACAAAAATTATGCTGGTTAACATGATTCCTATTTGATAATTGTATTGGAGGATCTAACCAATACAATAAGGTAAGAAAAACAATTAAAATGTTTAAAAATTGAGAAGGAAGGGGAAAAAATCATTATTTGCAGATGAATAATATATAAAATAATGTACAACTATATTAGAATTAATGAGTAATTTTTGCAAGATTTTTAAATACAAGACAGATATAAAAAAAAGATTATATTTCTATATACTAGTAACAGACAAAAATGGAAGCTGAAAGATGTGATTTACAATAACATAAAAAACATCAAATGTAACAGATATTTGCAAAGAGACACAAATCTTTATTGAAATAACTTAAAATGAAGGAATATGCCTTGTTCATATAATGGAAGACTCATTGTTTTAAAGATGTCAGTTCTTCCCAAACATATCTGTAGATTTACTGCAACTCCCACCAAAAAAAATTAGGTAGAAATTGACAAACTGATTCAAATAAGTAAAACCTGACCTCAATCTAAGACCACAGATAGAGATTAATTCAGGGTGGATATTAGTTCTCAATATGAAAGGCTTCTAGAAAATAATATAGTAGTATTGATATATCTTATGACCTCTCGGGATAGGGAGAATTTGTTTAAAAATACAGAAAATTAATTAACCTTTTAATGGAAAAATATTGATGGATCAGAGTATATTGCAATTAATGACTTCTGTTTATCAGACAACACTATCAAGAAAATGATATTTGTAATACAAGTAATTAGCAAACTGATATCTAGAATACTGAGTCAAAAGTTGGCAAAAAATTTAGGCATTCCCCAGAAGAAGTCTTAAGTGGCTAATAAAATATAAACATTCTCAAGTCTGTAAATAATAATACAAATTAAAATCACAGCAAGATAATATAATACATGCTTCAAGATGGTTAAAATGAAAAAAGCTGAAAATACAGTAATATTGGTTAGAATGTTGGAGCAAGAAGATTTCTTGTACGCTATTGGGAGAGTACATTGGTGCAACCACTTTGGGAAACAGCTTGGACGTATCTTTTTAAGAACTCATGTAGGTATGCATCAAGTGACATACGGATCTATTCTTATAATCATGACAGTGTTATTAGTAGTCTTCCAAAACTGTGAACTATCCAGAGTGCCTTCTCCTAGAAGAATTAGAATGGATAAATTATGACGTATGTGTATAATGGAACATTATACAGGAGTGAAAAGAGATCAAGTACTGTTATGTGCAACAGCACAAATGAATCTCATAAGCAGTGTTGGGCAAGAAAAGCATTCATACTGCATAATTTTGCCCACATAGTGCTGAAACACAGGCAGTGTTAAACTGTAGTGTTATAATTTAGGATAGTGATTACCTTTCAGGAATACAGCAGGTTAGTGATTAGAATAAAAATGAAGTTTTACACAGGATGTATACTTTCCCTTTCTGGCTTCTCGTTTGCAGAAGCCCCCTCACTTCCCAGTGGTTATGATGGCCACATTGTACTTAGTTGTTGTGTTTCCATGGGCTCCTCCAATGCATGACAGTTCCTCATTCTCTCTGTCTTTCATGGTGTGGATACTTTTGAAGTGCAAATCATATACTAGTTATTAAGCTAAGCTAAGCTAAGTCACTTCAGTCGTGTCCGACTCTGTGCGACCCCATAGACGGCAGCCTGCCAAGCTCCCCCGTCCCTGGGATTCTCCAGGCAAGAACACTGGAGTGGGTTGCCATTTCCTTCTCCAATGCATGAAAGTGAAAAATTAAAGTGAAGTTGCTCAGTTGTGTTGGTACAAAAATAATTGCGGTCTTGCATTGTTGAACTTGGCTGTTTGATATCAGAATACGTTCTTTTATTAATGTGGTTATGTTACACCATCATTTTAATACACATTTCTCACTTTATATTTTTTTGCTAGTGACTTATTATTTGCTGTTTATTTTATATTCATTTTAAACTAGGGAAATGATGTTAGATGAAAGGCAGATTCGAGCAGTTTTCTTATTCGAGTTCAAAATGGGTCATAAAGCAGTGGAGACAACTCACAACATCAACAACACATTTGGCCCAGAAACTGCTAACGAATGTATATTGCAGTAGTGATTCAAGAAGTTTTGCAAAGGAGATGAGACCCTTAAAGATGAGGAGCTTTAAGCCACTGCTCTCCTCAGTGACTGGC
The DNA here is from genome assembly GCF_003369695.1 of Bos indicus x Bos taurus. Lineage (NCBI taxonomy): Eukaryota > Metazoa > Chordata > Mammalia > Artiodactyla > Bovidae > Bos > Bos indicus x Bos taurus. Next base: position 12,836,159 of record NC_040097.1, on the reverse strand, counting down.
CATCGGAAGTTGACAATGACCAATTGAGAGGATCATCAAAGCTCATCCTCTTAAAACTACAGAAGAAATTGCCGAGGACTTCAGTGTCGACCATTCTGTATTCGTTTGGCATTTGAAGCAAATTGGAAAGGTGAAAAAGCTTGATAAGTGGGTACCTCATGAGATGACCACAAATCAAAATACCGTCATTTTGAAGTGTCATCTTCTCTTATTCTATGCAATAGTGAACCACTTCTTGATTGGATTGTGACGTGTGATGAAAAATGGATTTTATATGACAACCGGTGATGACCAACGCAGTGACTGGACTGAGGAGAAGCTCCAAAGCACTTCCCAAATCCAAACTTGCACCCAAGAAAGGTGATGGTCACTGTTTGGTGAACTGCTGCCTGTCTGATCATTACAGCTTTCTGAATCCTGGCAAAACCATTACATCTGAGAAGTATGCTCAGCCAGTTGATGAGATGCACTGAAGACTCACAAGGTCGAACACGACTGAGCAACTAAACTGAACTGCACAGAAAACTGCAATGCTTGCAACTAGTGTTGGTCAACAGAATGGGACAAATTCTCCTCCACAACACCTGACCACGTGTCGCACAACTAGCATTGGGCTATGAAGATTTTGCCTCATCTGCCGTACTCACCTGACCGCTTGCCAACCGACTGCCACTTCTTGAAACATCTTGACAACTTTTTGCAGGGGAAATGCTTCTACAACCAGCAGGAGGCAGAAAATGCTTTCCAAGAGTCTGTTGAATCCCAAAGCATGGATTTTTGTGCTACAGGAATAAGCAAACTTATTTCTCATTGGCAAAAATGTGTTGATTCTAATGATTCCTATTTTGATTAATAAAGATATGTTTGAACCTAGTTATAATGATTTAAAATTCATGGTCCAAAACTGCAATTACTTTTTCACCAACCTAAATGTTTTAGGTTTCTTAGTTGGGCTTTGGTTTTTCTCGTGATTAACTTGAATTTATGCATTTTGGTTTATGCACTTCTTTGTCCCACAGTAAGAAACCTGGCTCTCATTATTTAGTACGTACGTACAGGATTTTCAGAATTGCAGACTGCAACGTTTGTGACTATATAATTTGTCATTTAAATTAGGGCACTTTTGAGAGAGAGAGGAGGCATTATTAGTTATTATTCAGAGATAACAGGTGTAAACACAGACTGTTTCAGGGAAACTGGGAAATATGGCTCCCTCTGTATGGTACATATTATACATATTTATTATCAATATAACTTCTGTTTGTCCTTTACTTTTTCTAGCTTCATGAATTTTCTTCTTTTGAATGATTAAGAAATCACTCTTGAAATCTTAATGTGTTGAAGGTTGTTAAAATGGTGAACATTCAGTGGTCTGTATATTTAATAGAAAGCATATTCTATAATCATGATAGACAGCTTTCGTGGAATACTGACTTCTCTTAAAGCTCCTTCAGGGTTGATGGGACCGAACAGCATTGCTAGTCCCTGTTTTGTTTGGATTACTCCTGTGAGTTAGAACTGAAATTTCTCAGATTTCCCTTGAGAAGATTTTATTGCATTTAGTGCTTTAGAATGGTAAGTCTTAAAGAATGTTGGCCAAAGAAGTACCCATTAGATGTTTTTCTGGTGGTTAATAACATGTCTCTGTTCAGGTGGACACACGTTTGCAAAATGGATTTGCTCCTGGGATGAAACTGGAGGTGGCTGTGAAAACTGACCCTGAAACCTACTGGGTTGCCACCATCATTACCACCTGTGAGCAGCTGCTCCTCCTCCGCTACGATGGCTACGGGGAGGATCGCAGAGCAGACTTCTGGTGTGACATCAGGAAAGCTGACCTCTATCCCATTGGGTGGTGTGAACAGAATAAAAAGACCCTCGAAGCCCCAGAAGGTAATGGCGATACGTCATATCCAGATGTGATGTGGTATTGATATAGGAAAATTTAGGCTGTCCACAGTCTTAAGATTTTCACATCTCCTAAGCACATTAGTCTTCCTAACTTCTTCGGGTTAGTATTTTGAATGAGAATATTTATAAGGAATAATATAAATTTCCATTAGAAAAAATTATTTTCTGTGCTCCTTATAAGCCTCAATCTTTTATGACATTCATAGGGAGCATCAGTGTTTACCATCCTGTGGGTGTGTGAGGCTCTCTGAGTTTAACTTGTAGGTCTGGCTGTCTTAGAGTACATTGGGCCAGGTTGTTTCTCTTCCTGATTTTACTGTCCTCCCTCCTATTACCTTCAGACAGTCTGGGACCTGTGAGCTTTTAAAGTAAACCAGCTGAAGCTCCCTTTGAGGAAAGAGCCCTACTGGGAGTAGAATCCAAATTAAGCAGGACAGAGACAATAGGACAAAAGGAAGAGAAGAGTCATATAAACATGGAAAAAGGAAAGAGATGGCCTTAAGAAAATTTAGACCTTATATGCTTTTCTTCCAGCTTCTTATTTTGTTATATTGATAATTTTAGATTTACAGAAATATTTCAGATTTGCAAAAATATAGAAAATTCTTGGGGCCTTATTGTCAGCTTTCCCCAAATGTTGGTATTGTACCACATTTACTTTATCCTCCTTTCTTCCCTCTCTTTGTCTCTCTCTTTTCTCTCTCTCTCTCTCTCTCTCACTCACACACACACACGCACACACACACACACACGTATCTTTTTAATGAACCATTGAGAGTCACTTGTAGACACAATGCCTTTTTTATTTTTTTTCCTTTTTACTCTTAACATGAGAATACACCTCTAAAAATGGACATTGATGAACACAGTAAAATAATAAAATCAGGAAATTAGCTTTGATATAATACTGTTGTTTAATCTATAGAGCTTGTTCTGTTTTCATCAATAATGTTTTTATAGTAAAATGTTCCTATAGTAAAAGAAAATCCCAAGTCATTTGTTACATTCATTTATCATGTCTCCTAAAGATTCCTTTAATCTGGGGCAGTTCCTTAGTCTTTTGTTCCAAAGTCTTCCATGACTTTGACATCTTTGAAAGTTACGGGCCAGTTTTCCCACTAATGTTCATTATGTCTTGGATCCAAAACATTCATTATTCCCCGTATCTTTTCCTTGTCCAAGATTTCAGTATATTTGGCTGTCATCTTTTTAGTTTCCTTAACCTCTCTTTGTCTTCCTTGATGTTGACATTTTTGAGGAGTATAGGCCAATTATTTTTTAGCATGTGTCACAATTTAGGTTTGTCTGATGTTTACTTACATTCAGACTGTGGACATTTGGTAGGAGAAAATGCAGAAGTAATGCTGTGTCCTTCTGGTGCATGATGTTAGGAGACAACATGCTGTTAATTTGTCCGGTCACTAACTTGTGATATTAACTTTCATCACTTAAGTTGGTATATTCCAAATTTTTCCACTGTAAAATTACTTTTACCATTTTTAGTTAGTATCTTGTGGGCAGATACCTTAAAATTATGTAAATATCTCTTTAGTCTTTAAACGTCACCCACTATTTTTGGCATCCATTGGTAATTTTTATCTGAAACAGTTACTACTAATGCTTAGTGAGTGTTTTTTTCTAATTCCTTCTACATTTCATAATTGGCTTTCTACTACAGAAAGGGCTTTCCCTTTTCTCCTGTTTACGCACATGCGTTTGTGTATGCATCTGTATTTATGTATATATGTCAGTGTAGACTCATGAGTCTTACTCAGTGGATTATGATCCTTGCTGTCATTATTTATTTTGATGATCACACTGTCCTAGATTTGGCCAGTGGACACCTCTTCAAGCTGGCAGATGTGTCCTTTGCTATGTTCCCATTATTCTTTGAATAGTTTCTTATTCAGGAAACTTTCCCCTGCCTCAACCCTGAAATCAGCCATTTCTCTAGGAATCCCTGGTGATTTTCTTTTTTTTTTTTTTGTATTTTGAAGGATGATATTTACAAATGAAGATCTGAGTGTTTAGAGTCCTGGGGTTTTTGTGGGCTTCTGGCTGATCATTAACATTCTGTGAAAAAACAATGTAAGAGAAAGTTCTGGAGACATGAAGTTACCTGGCCCACTATCTCAAGAGTATAGCAAAATCACCTCATTTAAACATGAACAACAGGAAATGATTTCTGTCAAGTCTCATACAAGGTCAAGTTATAATTTTTTAAAAAAGGCAAAAAGGAAGAATAAAATCCTTCCAGAGAAACATAATCACAAAAGAGGTGAACACTGTATCAGACAAAAACATTTCAAAACAGGATAAAAGAAAATAGTAACTACAATAGAGCAGTGAGAAAACCATAAATAAAATTTATAAAAATTAGAAAATGAACTGACTAGAGAAAAGGAAGATTTGGAAAAAAAAAATAGAAGTTAGACAAGAACTAGAAGTTTAAAAATAGTTGAAATGAAGACTAAGATGAAAACAGGAGTGACTCAAGCATGAGTAATGGAACAGAAAGAGAAGAGGAAAAAGAAGAAAAAATTTTAATTAAAAGAAATAAAAAGGACTTGGAGAAAATAATATAGGTTGGCAAAAATAGACGTCCCTGAAGATAAGAACCAAAGCAATGAAATAATAAAATACTGTAAACTATAATTTAAGAAAACTATGGAAATCAAATAGGATGTAAAAATACATATTGAAAGGTTTCACTATGTACATGGAGAAATCAAATGAGAACAGCTACATCAAGGTGTGTATTAAACTCTAAAGCAGAAATGGATCCCTTGATCATTTAGGCAAAAAACACTTAAGTTTCTTGAAAAGTTAAGAAAACAAGATTGTCACCAGACTGATCGACAACACGCTTTATGCCAAAAGATGACAGGGTAACATATTTAAGAAATTCAGTAAAAGAATATACAAGGCCAAGATTTTATGTTTAGCCAAACTGAGCTTCAGGTGTAAAGGCCACATGTTAGGAATATGTAGAGACCCAGGGAATATTGTTCCCATGAGCCCTTCCAAAGAAATCCACTAGAGAATGAGCCACAGAAAATCAAACAAATGAAGAAATGTTAGTGTGACAATGGTTAGTGAAACCCTAAATGACTCTTGAGAGTCCCTTGGACTGCAAGGAGATTCAACCAGTCCATTCTAAAGGAGATAAGTCCTGGGTGTTCATTGGAAGGACTGATGCTAAAGCTGAAACTCCAATACTTTGGTCACCTCATGTGAAGAGTTGACTCATTGGAAAAGACCCTGATGCTGGGAGGGATTGGGGGCAGGAGGAGAAGGGGACAACAGAGGATGAGATGGCTGGATGTCATCACCAACTCGATGGACGTGAGTTTGAGTGAAGTCCGGGAGTTGGTGATGGACAGGGAGGCCTGGCGTGCTGCGATTCATGGGGTTGCAAAGAGTCGGACACGACTGAGCGACTGAATTGAACTGAAATGTATATATGGCTATAGAATTTAAAGCTAAAAGATGGTTATAAGAGAGACAACATAAATACAGTATAGCTGTAAAAAACATGGGACCACAGTGGAGAGAACAGGTGAATGGTGGTATAAGCTTATTCATCCTCCCTCCCCCTTTGAAAACAGGGTTATTGCCTAATAATTTAACTGATTACCTGTCGTGTGTGAACTGGGAGTAAAATGCTGTTACGTGAAATGAGATGCTGAAAGAGAGGAGAAAAAGGAGGTTATTGCTAACTTAACGTTGTTTGTTAAAAAAAAGAAATAGAAAATAGTCTAAAATTAAAGAGGACTAGAATTGTTACATAAAGATATAGTATAAAGATAACCAGAAGGAAAAAAGAACCACAGACTTTTCTAAGTGCCAAAAGATAGATTTTAAAAAGAAAAAGTATATATTTAAATAAAATATATCACATAGTGAAAGACTATAGATCCACACAGGTAATTTATGTAATATTAAACAATAAGTCAGCATTGAGGCCATATCTTTGATAATGTAAATAAATTATGTTTATAAATAAATTATATATAAATTAATGGGCTTTCTCTTCTATTAAAAGTAAACAATTCAGGTTGGCTCACAAAGTAAAACCCACTTCTGTGCTATTACAGGAAACATACGTAAATGGAGATATTCTGAAAGAATAAACAGAAAAGGATGGACAAAGATACGTAGACCAGGTGCAAATAGAAAGCAGGAGTCTCAGTCTTGATATCTGACAAAGGTGGAATTCAGATCAGAAAGCACTGTAAGAGACAAAGAAGGGTATTTTATTGTTATTTTTCTAATTGAAGTATAGTTGATTTACAATGTTGTGTTGGTTTCAAGTATTCAGCAGAGTGATTCAGTTATACATATTATATAAATTCTTTTTTAGGTTCTTTTCCATATAGGTTATTGCAAGATACTGAATATAGTTCCCTGTGCTGTACAGTGGATCCTCGTTGTTTCTCTGTTTTGTGTGTGCTCATGTATATCTGTTAATCTCAAACTCCTAATTTATCCCTCTCCCTCCCCTTTGATAACTGTAAGTTTGTTTTCTATGTCTGTGAGTCTGTTTCTGTTTTGTAAATAAGTTCATTTGTATCCATTTTTTAGATTCCACGTAAAAGTGATATCATATGATATTTGTCTTTGACTTATGTCACTTAGCATGATTAATCTCTTGGTCCACCATGTTGCTACAGATGGCATTATTTCATTCTTTGTTATAACTGAGTAATATTCTGTTGTGTGTGTATAACAATATATATCACCTTTCCAAAGAAGACTACTTCATAGTGACAGAAGGTACAGTCATTAAGAAAAAGAAACAGTCTATCTACATACATCAAAGGAGTGGTCTCCAGATGCTTTGTTACATGAATAAAGAAAAATCCATATTGAATGAGGGAGGAAGAAGATATATGAATGTGTGTGTGAATTTCATTTTTTAAAAATGAAGGAATACTTTTTTTAATTGAACAACGGTTACCATTTTAAAAAGTTACCTATAGGAAAAGGAGGGAATAGGATGAAGGGGACAAAGACAAAAGCCAGATTTTCTGAATGTAACTTACTTTGTAGAATTGAATTTTGAACAATGTAAATATTCTATATAACTTGTGAAAAAAAGTTTTAAAAAATGCAAATAAATCTGTGTTTGGAGCTTGTGAATTAACTACCCAAAATAGAAAAACTATTTCAATGATTTTCAAATATAGTAATTTAAATGTATGTCCCTGTGGGGAAAGTTACCTGTGGAGAAAGAACGGAATAGGATGAAGGGAACAAGGATAAAAGGCAGTTGTTGAAACTACCGTACATGGGGATTCATTATATTATTTTCTCTACTTTTCGGTATGTTTGAAAATTTCCACAATAAAAAAGTAGCTTATTTTTGAATAACATTATACTGACAGTGATACTTACAGTGAGTTGGGCCCGTTCTCTTTTTTTTTTGGATAAAACTAACCAGGAAGTAACTCATATCTACAGGAGTATTATTTTTAAGCTCTCAAAGAATCAATATGTTGGGCTCTTACATATTAAAAAGTTAAATGCACCTCTAAACCATTTTCACAGAGTTAGTTTTCTGTATTCTGTGTGGTTTACTTTCTTTGTGTTTCGTGGCTGACAGTATGATTCCGTCATCTAGGCATCAGAGATAAAGTGTCTGACTGGGATGAGTTTCTACGGCAGACCCTGACCGGAGCATGTAGTCCTCCTGTTCCACTGCTAGAGGGCGTGAGTATTATTGCTTCCAGAATCAGGATGGAAAACTAATGTTCCTCTTCAGGGAATCTTAAAATGGCTTGCTTATTTACCACTCTGAGTCAGTTCAGCATTACTACTACAAACCCAGGTGTAGGTCTTAAGGGTGTAAACTTACCCTCAGAGGTTGTAAACTGGTGGCTTGCTCAGAGCCTAGAATGTTTTTTAATTGGTTGCAAACACATAAAACGCTATAGTTTTCCAGATTCTTTCACGCAGCTTGGAAATGTGGCCTTTTTCAGCTCTCACTTGGGACTGAGCCAGGGTTGAATCTTTTGGTGTGGACATGTGTAGCTCCCACACCAGGTGACTTGAGAGACCCTTTTTCTTTTCCCCAGAAGATCCTGCAGCACTACCTACCTACTTTCAGCAGTTCTTTTAAATTAGTGTAGCTTTTGGGCTTTTTGGTGAATATAGATAATCTTATTTTTGTGAAATGAATTTATTGGTTATGATGTTTCTAATTTACATTTTGTCTCTGTTATACCAGCAAAATTGTTTGTAGCATATGTGAAATGTGGTTTATGAAGGTTCCATTGTCTTTACATCCTTACCAACACCTGTTGTTCTGTTTTTGGCTATAGCTGTCCTATTGTGTGTAAAGTGGCTTCTCACTTTGAGTTGCATTTCCCTAATGACTGGTAATATTGAAAATCTTTCTATGTGCTTCTTTTTTGGAGAAGTATCTGCTCATTTTAAAATTGGGCTATTTATCTTTTTATTATTGGCTTGTAAGGGTTACTTATAAATTCAAATTACAAGTCTAGATCAAGATATATGATTTTTAAAATGTTTTATCCTGTTTTGTAGATTGTTTTTTCACTTTCTTGAAGATATTGTTTGTAGAACAAAAGTTTATTTCGATGTAGTCCAATTTATCTTTTTTTGTCTTAATCTTTAAGAAGGCTTTGCTTAACTCAAGGTCATAAAGGTTTGCTCCTATATTCTGAATGTTTTATAGTTCTAACTCTTATATATTTGATTCTGTGATCCATTCACAATTCCCCTTTTAAGCTTGATTGTTGAATTTGTTTCTAGGTGATCTTTATATTTTATACACGCATACCTCAATTTATTGTGCTTCACTTTACTGTGCTTTACAGATACTGCAGTTTTTACAAATTGAAGCTCTGTGGCAACCCTTCTTTGAGCAAGTCTGTTGGCACTATTTTTCCAGCAGTGTTTGCTTACTTTGTGTTTCTGTATTACATTTTGGTAATTCTCACAATGTTTCAAACTTTTTCATTATTATTATATTTGTATGATCTCTAATCAGTGATCTTTGATGTAACTATTGTATTAAGTTTTTGTTCTGTATTTTTAAATTAAAGTTTATGCATTGTTTTTTTAGACATAATGCTGTTGCATACTTAATAGACTAACTATAGTACAAACTTAATTTTTATATATACCAGGAAGCCAAAAAATTAGTTTGGTTCACTTTATTTCTATATTTACTTTATTGCTGTAGTCTGGAACTGAACCTGCAATATCTCAGAGGTGTGCCTGTACTCTGACACATTTAATTACGTTTAGTCAGGGTCTGGCTCACCACTCAGTAACATATGAATAAATGAATTAATCTGCTCTGTAATGACTTTGATTCAGCCATTTTTATCTTTAGTTGTGAATGTGTGCCTTTATTTGTTCATGTGTTCTTTTGCACATATATAAATATGTAATTATCATAGAACAGAACAGTTCTTAGGAGGAAAAAAATTAAGTTTGAACATTAAGAAATGATGACATGATATATTGAAATCACCCTTTTTTATTTCTTTTCTCTAGTTTTTAGTAGTATATCTAAAGAATGAGAATTAAACTTTTCCTTTCGTTGAGTGTATTCAAAACACTTACTCTATTATTCGTAAGAGCATTGTTGTGAAATGAGTAAAACATCAGAAATAACTGAAATCCCATCAGTATGTAAGTGGATAAACTACTGCCCAAGTATAATAGAGAATATCAGTAAAGCAGATTAAAAGAATGAGGAAGATTTGTATGTGCTGTAATAGAAAGATAGCTATAAAATATTAAGTGATACAAACACACTGAAAAACAATATATAGTTTTCAAAAAATATAAGAGAGAGAAAAAGATAAGACATGGATGGATGTTGACTTGGGTGTAAAAAACCTATTCTCACAGAGTGTTTGCCAAAGCATTTATCGTGTTCTTTCCTGGAGGTGGGTTGTGGGTGATTTTTACTTTTGTCATGTTTGATTTTTTTTTTTTTAATGATGATCATACTTGGCTTTTACAAAGACTTAAGTAATGATGATATTTTAAAAATTCTTTCTAGATGAAACTATGTAGCATAGTCCTAGAGATAGAAATCTTTTAGAATAGTTCTATTGCTTTATAGTAAATTTTCTTTAAGGTAGATATTTTCACATCACCAGAAATAATACTATACAGACTTGTCTAATATTAGGCGGTTCAGTGTCCCTAGCTTTGAATGGATAAGAATATAAAAGCTAGTTTGAGTTCATTTAAAACTTGACTTTTAAAAATATTATGTTACCTCTCATAAAATCATTTTGCTTTTTTACTTATAGCTCCGTAACGGGAGGAATCCTTTAGATCTCATTGCTCCAGGTTCCAGGCTGGAATGTCAAGCTTTCCAGGACTCTTTAAGTACTTGGATTGTTACTGTGGTAGACAACATTGGGGGAAGGCTGAAGCTGCGTTATGAAGGACTTGAGGGTTCTGATAATGTTGAACATTGGTTGTATTACTTGGATCCGTTTCTTCATCACGTTGGTTGGGCTGCTCAACAAGGGTATGAGCTTCAACCCCCGTCAGGTGAGGAGCAATACAACATTTTTCTTTTAATATTGGGCATTATTGTTTATTAATATCAATGAGACTGAAAAATACATTATTCTGCATGTTACAAAAGCCTTTGTTGATTTGCATAATAGAAGTATTGCAAATGTATATGGAATATGTAAATGCCTTTTTTTTTTTTTGGAGGGGGGAGCTTTGTTGCCTTAGTAATTTGCCACACATACTGATATACCTTCTGCCCCAGCTTTTACTGACTTCTGCCCTAAGTTATACTGACCCCTTACCAAAACTGAAGAAAAGTTCTCTAAGTAGCATTCAAATAGATGTAGGAGTAGGACAGGTCTTGAGTTCAAAGCGGATTATTGATTAAAGATATTCCAGTTTAAAAAAATAAAAAACTTTTAAAAAAAGATATTAAAATAGGAGTTAATGTTGAAATCACTCGCATTCATTATTATATACCGCAATTTGGATGTTGTATTATTTTGTGGACTGGAGTAATCCTTATGGTCTCATGATAGGTGTTTTTACTCAACTACTACCCAGGTTCTGAACAGAGGACACAAGGTACTGAAGTTTAAGTAGGACTGCTCTGAGTAAAGACGGTATAAGTGGGCTTGAACCCCTCCCTTTTCCCAGGGGAAAGTGACTTTTTTGTTTATGTGAATGATTTCAGAGCAGTTATAAAATTTGTAAGTTCTCAGATCACTTAAAGCATCCTGTCTTGTTTTAACTAAAGCCATCAGACATCTGAAAAATGAAGCTGAGTGGCAAGAGATCTTGGCCAAAGTCAAAGAGGAGGAAGAGCCATTACCATCTTATTTGTTTAAGGTAAAAACAAAAATGTGGTAGATAGGGACTTGTCTTCTCACAGTAGAGTACAGCAATATGAGGAAGCTGCAAAGTGTGAAATAACCCCTGGTGTCAGTGAGAGCGCTGTGATGACTGAAGGAGACGAAGAGGTTTCAAGGCTGGAGTGATGATCATCCTTCCTTTTTACCTGAAGGTAGTCTAGGTTTTCTCCCGAATGCTCTTAAAGCATTCTGAGTCTTTTCTCTTCTGCTTTTAAACTACATAGCCCTGACTTGTATTAAAATAAGCTTGTTGTTTTCTGTGGATGGTCCTTGTGTTCCAAATGTAGTGAGTAGGAGTGCTTGCTCCCTTTGGTTTTCTTTTTTTCCTGAATAGTTTTTTCTAGGCTAGGAAGATAATTACAGGACTAGATTATTTAATAGAAGCTGGACAGTTTCATTATTTTAATTAAGAGTAGTTTTCAGGACTTCCCTGGTGATGCAGTGGATAAGAATCCACCTGCCAATGCAGGAGACAAGCGTGCAATCCCTGTTCTGGAAAGATCCCACATGCCATGGAGCAACCAAGCTTGTGCACTGCAAGTACTGAGCCTGTAGTCTAGAGCCCAGGAGCCACAACTAATGAGCCTGCATGTTAGAACTACTGAGGCCTGTGTTCCTAGAGCCTATGCTCTATAACGAGAAGTTACCACAGTGAGAAGCCCACACACCACAACAAGGAGTAGCCCCCGCTAGAGAAAGCCTGTAGGCAGCAACAAAGACCCAGTACAACCAAAAGCAAGTAAATAAAAAATTTAAAAAATGAGTAGTATTCAGCTATATGTTAGCGTAAAGTAAATGTGAAAATACTATATTTTATTTCCTCTTGGCCTTTGCATTTCAGGACAAGCGAGTGATCGGCACTCATTCATTCTCTGTAAATATGAAATTAGAAGCTGTGGACCCCTGGTCTCCTTTTGGCATCTCTCCTGCTACAGTTGTTAAGGTAAAATGGAGGCAACTATCTTGGTAAGAATTCTTGTTAGGGTGGCTGTTTTAGGAAATTGGTGGTGTTTTGATCGTTAGACTCTGCTAATCCAATCCATTGTTTCTCCTAAGCTGTGAGGTTAGAATTAGTTCTGTGCACATCTTACGTTTCTAATGTCCAACTCTTTGTGGTGCATTCCTTTTTCAGAGCTTGGTTGCCCCAGTTAACCAAAGCCTGGGTACCAGAGGAGTGGGGTGCACATTCTTTGGGGGCAGTCGTAGCTGTGTCCTATGGCAGTCCTCCATAACTAGAGGAGATCTAACCAGGAGGTAGCCCATGGTATCTGAAAAGTTTGGAGGCAGGCAGTGTCATCAGTGTCCAACTAGGTGCCAGGCTCATTGGGTGAACAGGTGTGTGGAAAACAGTGGTCTTAGTGTCACAAGATTGAAAGTAGAGTTGTTCCAGCCATGGATTCCAGACGTAGACTTTTAATCTTTTGGAAGACTAACGAAAACAGGCTCTGGTTAGGAGTACGCACAAGAACAGGGCGGGTTGTCTGTGATGGTAACAGGCCCAGTTACTGGTTATGAGAACTGATGCATAAGGCAGAGAATTTTGTTTTAGGAGTAGAGCAGAAGTCCATTTACTGAGAGTAGAACCAAAAGTCAGGTGTGACAAGAGGAGTGGTTACTTGGAAGCTGAATCATCTGACCTATTGAGATTTGAATTTTCCTTGTCTCAGAAGAGGTTAATTCTTAGAACAAGAAGGGATCTTGAACCTGCAATGGGGCCAGAAAGTCCTTTCTGGAGTCTGAATGGTAGGTGGTAAGGAGCTAGGGGAGGTTCATAAAATCTTCTTTTTGGTATTTGAAACTAGGCTAGGATCTGATCTAATAAACTAGTGTAGCTGACTCCTCTCTAAGTCTGAACGAAGCTTTGTTCACAGCTCACACACTTGGATTTAAATCTAAGCTCTGTTTCTACCCGTCTGTGTAACATGGTGCAAGTTACTAACTTTTTTAAACTCAGTTTTCTTTTCTACAAAATAGGGTTGATAATGGTACCTCATTAGATTGTTAGAAAGATTAAAACTGAATTAATATTACATGAAAAGCATTTGATTAAAACAATACTGACATAAAGATAAGATTTATTGAGTGCTTAGTAGTATTAAAACAGACTTAACGTTACTATTAATGTGGCTACGAGCTTTTATAACATGTTTATTAGCTACACCAAAGAAATGGCATGTGTGTATGTGCACACGTATGTATATATGTACACAAAAAAAGTTTATCTATTTTGTGTGTTAAATTATACATACAGGTTTTTGATGAAAAGTATTTTCTGGTGGAAATGGATGATTTGCGACTGGAGAATCGTGGGCAGCGATCCTTCGTGTGTCACACCGACAGCCCTGGTATTTTCCCTGTGCAGTGGAGTCTGAAGAATGGTTTACACATCAGCCCCCCTCCTGGTGTGTATTCATTCTTTTCTCATTTGTTTGCTTGGGAATGAGATTTATCATGAGATTTATGAGATAAATGAGATTTATCAGGTGGCTTTACCTGGATCTTTTGTCCCCCCCCTCCTCACACCCAGTCCAGTCCTTAGTGGTTTGGGGGCACAAGACAAGTATAAACAAAGACCTAGATTCCAGTTTCTACATATTTAAATGTTACAAATTAAGCTTGTGCTGCTGTGCTATGCTTAGTCGCTCAGTTGTGTCGACTCTGCAAGCCTGTGGACTGTAGCCCCTCAGGCTCCTCTGTCCATGGGATTTCCCAGGCAAGAATAAAAGTTTGCCATTTTACTCCAGGGGATCTTCCTGACCCAGGGTTTGAGCCCATGTCTCTTGCTTGCCAAGCAGATTCTTTACCACTGAGCCACCTGGGAAGCCCATAAATTAAGCTTGAAAACTAGGAAAGTATGTCCTACTACTTAGATAAATATCTTCATGACAACCTAGGATTCCATGCAGCCTCCATCTGTGTCTGTCGGGAGGCAGTAGGGGTGAGGGTAGGATGCAATGAGCTTTGGGAGCTGGCTTACAAGAAACAGCCTGAGAGCCAGAGTGAGGAGGTGGATTGATGACTGTTCGGTTTCTGGACCTCCTCTTAAAGGGAGATGCTTTGGACTTCAGAGGGAGGATTTTGGTCAAGAGTAGAACTCAGGCTGTAAGTAGGAAAGTAGCAGCTCATTTTCCTCATGTTTGCAGCCTTGCAAAGTTTAACCTTTGACCCTTTAAGGCTACTAAATATGACTTATATGAGCTGAAATAAAAATTTTAATTTAGAGTATCTGGAAGTATAATATGTTTATCTGATTTTTATATCAGCAAGTCAGATTATTTGACTGGCGATGTATTATACTTTATTGGCAAGTCCTTGGTAAAATGTATCTTCACTTTCCAAATGGTGACTGCTGGAACACTGGACTGGGAGTGTTCTTTTCTGTTCACAAGAGTCACAGACTGTGAACCTTTGTCTTCCGTTCAGCCTTCATTTATCCAACAAACATTTGTGGAATGTTTGCGTTGAGCCAGGCCTTGGACTAGTCACTGGAGAAACAAAAGTGAGAACGACAGTTCCTGCGATGAGCAAATAGGGGAAAACAGTAGCAGAAGCCCTCTGGGTCTCCCTCATCAGTGACCAGACAGTGGGGGTGCCTGCCTGGTGAGGATGGAAGGGGTGGGGTACACACCTTCTGGAGCAAGTTCTTTGCGTGAATGCTCTGAACACCCCAAATTCCTTATCCTGTCTGCCGTCTTTTGTGAGAAGATAAAACATTTGTATTAAAGATATCAGCGCTCTCAGCATTTTTATAGACAATGCAGCTGTCTTTATAAATAGAAGGAAAGTAGTGGGTTTTGAATTCAAAATGGCAGGTGATTTACTGTCAGGAGTTGAAGTGGAGGCAGAGAAAATACGGTGCCAGTCTGAACCTGGGCAGAGGAGCTGGCTGCACATTGTAGGCTGGAGCAGTCTTATAGCCTGCTCTGTGCCTGTGGGGCACTGAACTCCGGGGACCAGAGAGAAGCACAGACCCAGCGGGGCAGCAGGGCTCAGTCAGCTCCTGGCACAGAGCCAGTGCCGTCAGGGTGTTGGTTTAGAGGGGCTTCTGCCAAGAACCCTGTAGACTGAAGCGAGGAATTAAGCTCAGTTTTTTTTTGTGAAATGAATTCATGACTCAGGTTATGGGAACATTGAGATTTTGTAGAAAAGGAAACTGTTGAGAGTATTAGTAGTAGCTAAGACACCTTTTAGGAAATAACTTTATGAAAGAAGTCTTCATTGATTTAACCAGTGCTGTAGGTTGTTTGCTATCTCTTTTCCTTTAGCGCCTAAGTCGTAATAGAAGGATAATGAGACTGGAATTATTAGCACAGATCAAATTCAGTCATAACTGTTTTAAAATCTTTTGTTAAATTGTCAACAACTAATCAAAAATACTGCTCAAATAAATGCTTGATTTGAAGTGTGAAAGTTGAAAATTCTCTCCAGAGTTGCTCTATTTTATAAAAATCAATAATACTTTAGATTTGATAGGATGTTTTTTCCTCTAAAATGATCAAGTCCTCAAATTAGCGAAATTAGAAGTCGTGGGTGGATACCAGCAGAGAGGTAAAGCCAGGCGAGCACGTGAAGTGTGAGTCATTGCTCTTTCGTCCCTGCCTAGGCTACCAGGGCCAGGACTTTGACTGGGCCGACTACCTCAAACAGTGTGGTGCTGAAGCTGCTCCCCAGAGGTGCTTCCCTCCGGTGAGAATCCCGTGCCCACAGGGCCACTGCTCCGGGGCTGTGGGGGACTGCTGCCTTCCTGCGCTGTAGTGATGTTTACTCTGAAGCCAGTTCTCTCATGCAACCCAGAAAAGCCTCTTGTTGCTTGTAATAAAATGGTCCAAGGAAAAGTTCATTTACTGCAGAAGTTAATTTGTTAATTTAATTAGCTTAACAGTTTTACTGGTTTATTTTTTTATTAGCTGAAATTATATGAATTTAAAATTTTAGTTTATGATTAATTTTGATAGTCCTTTAAATATGAAAATATGTTGAAATATTAAGGGGTGAAAATTGTTAAACTTACTCATGGTTAACAAGGGCAAATAACAGTGAAAAGCTTAGGACATAAAACAATAATTTCTTACTCTATCCAACTTTCCATGGCTTCCCTTCCCAGAAGTATTTACTTCCTATTCTTCTCACTGTTATTCTCATATTTATAGTTCTTTATTTATAATACACTGCTGTCTTTTGAGTTAATTTTAGATGTGTCTCTTGATTCTATATTATGATAAATGAGTAATCTGGCTATTTTACTACTTTTCTCCTCTGTCTTTCCTGTTTCTTCTTCCTATTAGGGTGATTTTACAATTTTTGGTTAAGTCTGAATTTGAGTATTTATGTTACCATGGACATTTAAGTGTTATTCACAGATTGTTGTTGTTCAGTCACCAAGTCCAACTCCCTGCCACCTGCATAGACTGCGGCATCCCAGGCTTCACTGTCCTTTGCCATCCCGGAGCTTGCTCAAATTCCTGTCCATTGAATTGGTGATGCTATCTAACTGTCTCATCCTCTGCCACCCTCTTCTCCTTTTGCCTTCACTCTTTCCCACCTGATGAGTAGTGCATTATTTTATGATTGCTTTCTCTTTTAATTTGTCCTCAAGTTAATAACTGCCTTGTTTTTCATAGCTTAATTTTCTTTGTTTCTTTGTTATAAAACTACCTTTTCCCACACCATTCAGTAGATTCTCAAAACTGTTTGCACATCAGGAAATCTGTCATTTAAAAATTTTTTTTTAAAGAGACACCCCTCTTAGCAACCCCTTTCTAGACAGGTTACTCTCTTGGCTTGCTGTGTAGTTTTAATTCTGGAAACTGCTCTTCTCTGTGTCCCAAGGAATTGCCTCTCCCTTTTCTTTGGACTTGAAATTCCTGTTTTGTATATCTCATGGCCTCCTTTTTTTGGTTTACTCCCTTGTTTTTGATGGAGTCTGTCTTTCAAAAGCTTCCTGAAATGCAATGCAAGAGACATAAATTTTAGTAGACATTTTGTGTTTGAAAATATCTTCACTCAGCTAACTTGACTCATCATTTGGCTCAGTGTGGAATTTTAGGCTGAAAGTTATTTCATTGTAGAATTTTGAAAGCATCAATTGTTTTCTGCCTTCAGTTCAGTTCAGTCGCTCAGTCGTGTCCGACTCTTTGTGACCCTGTGAACTGCAGCACCCCAGGCTTCCATGTCCATCACCAACTCCTGGAGCCTACTCAAACTCATGTCCATTGAGTCGGTGATGCCATCCAACCATCTCATCCTCTGTTGTCCCCTTCTCCTCCTGCCTTCAATATTTCCCAGCATCAGGGTCTTTCCAGATGAGTCAGTTCTTTGCATCAGGTGGCCAATGTAATGGAGTTTCAGCTTCAGCATCAGTCCTTCTAATGAATATTCAGGACTGATTTCCTTTAGGATGGACTGGTTTGATCTCCTTGCTGTCCAAGGGACTCTCAGAAGTCTCCTCCAACACCACAGTTCAAAAACATCAATTCTTTGGCACTCAGCTTTCTTTATTTATAGTCCAACTCTCACATCCATACATGACTACTGGAAAAAACACAGCTTTGACTAGACCTTTGTTGGCAAAATAATGTCTGTGCTTTTTAATATGCTGTCTAGGTTGGTCATAACTTTACTTCCAAGGAGCAAGCATCTTTTAATTTTATGGCTGTAGTCACCATCTGCAGTCTTTTTGGAGCCCCCCAAAATAAAGTCTGTCACTGTTTCCGTTTATTTGCCATGAAGTGATGGGACTGGATGCCATGATCTTAGTTTTCTGAATGTTGAGTTTTAAGCCAACTTTTTCACTCTCCTCTTTCACTTTCATCAAGAGGCTCTTTAGTTCTTCTTCACTTTCTGCCATAAGGGTGGTGTCATCTGCATATCTGAGGTTATTGATATTTCTCCTGGCAATCTTGATCACGGCTTTGGTTCATCCAGTCCAGCATTTCTCATGATGTACTCTGCATGTAAGTTAAATAAGTTTTCTACCTTACAGTGTTGGTATTGAGAAGTTAAAAGACATTCTTATTCTTGGTCTCTCATATATGACCTGCCTTTTGCTCTGTTCCTGGAAGATTATAGAATCTCTTTTGTCACTACATTTCAATGTGAAACCATGGCTTGGCCCATCTTCACCCATGTGCTAGTGCGTGGAGAGCAGATTCTCTCTGGACCTTTGCCTCTCTGTGCTGGGAAGCTGTCTTGAATCTCTTCTTTGATTCCTTTTCTCTCTCTCTTTTTTCCTTCTGAAATTTCTCATTTTGTTGGCCCTCTGGATCAGGCCTCTAATCCCCCACACCGCCTGCCCCCTCCCCAGCACCTTTCCTACTTCTTAGGATTTTTTTCCCTTGCTTTCTGGAAGATTTCCTGAACTTTATGTTTCAACTCTTGTTTTGAGTTTTTAATTTTTGATATCACATTTTAAAAAATAGTTTCTTTTTGGCTGTGTTCAGTGGGTTGCATGGGCTTGTCTCTCGATGCAGCAAGTGGGGGCTGCTCTCTGTTGCGTGCACAGGTTTCTCGTTGTGGTGACTTCTCTTGTTGCAGGGCACACATGGTCGATAGTTGCAGCTCTCGGGTTCTAGAGCACAGGCTTAATAGTTGTGGTGTATGGGCTTAGTTGCTCCTCAGTTTGTGGGATTTTCCCAGACCAGAGATCAAACCTGTGTCTCCTGCTTTGGCAGCTGGATTCTTAATCACTGAGCCACTAGGGAAGCTCTGATATCACATTTTTAACTTTTAAAACCTATTTCTTATCTCTGAATATTTGTTTTTAATAACATGCTATTCTTATTTTAAAGATGTGGCAATGTTTCTTATCTTTCAGAGGATGTTAATTACTCCTGCTTTTTTTGTGATGATTCTTCTTGCATAATCTGGTTTCTCCAAGTTGCTTATTTTATCTGTTTTTGTCTCTAGCTTTATTATCTTTAGATACCTGTTAATTCCTCGGTAGGATTTGTTTGATTATATTTAAGAAATCGGGACTAAAAGAAAAGGCTGATTGGAAGCTCTGAGCATGTAGGTAGCACTTGTCCATCTTGAACTACCCAGTTGGGAAGGATCTGGCTGGCCATTTGTTGGAGAAACCTAAATCCATATCTTTATGTGTTCCTTCTTGTGCTTGTCATATTAACACAAGAAGTCTCTTTGAGTCCATTGCATGGCACGTAGAGGCAGAGGCTGGGCCTCCTGGCATTCCGTATGGTAATCCCTGTTTTGGACAGCATGCACACCCTCAACTGTTCCTGTGTCCTCCTGCCCAGGGATCTGATGTTTTACTGCCTAGAGGATAAGTCTCATCTTCTTTAGGGAGGGGAAGGGACAGTTATCCTGGGGTGTGGAATAGAGGAGTTACTCTGGGATTAAATGTTACTTGGAAAGATCTCTCAGATGAGCACATGAGTGAATATTGAGTATGTTATTTGATGAATTTATTTTCTAGTCAATTTCTGAGCATGAATTTAAGGAGAACATGAAGCTTGAGGCAGTGAACCCTCTTCTCCCTGAAGAAGTGTGTGTTGCCACCATTACTGCAGTGAGAGGCTCCTACCTGTGGCTCCAGCTAGAGGGTGAGTGTCAGCTCCCCTGAGAAGCCTTCCTCTGAACACTCTTCGTTGCCTTCCTGTTTACCCCTGTAATGTGACTTGTTCAACTTAATTGATTAACTAAATAAGGTTCTTGTTCAGAGACTTCTAATTTATAATTTAAGACCTAAAAAGTTGTCTTCCTGTCCTTGACCTTCACATTTTAGGAAATGAATTTGAATAAAAGCCTTCACTTATAGGGTCCCCTGTTTTCTTGAAGGGGAAAATATAGATTAAACAATATATATTTTGATATGACCAAAATATATGAGCTTGAGCATTAATAACCAGCTTATTCAAGAGATTATACTTTGGTTGTCCCCAACTAGAAGTACCAAAAAGTATGTGAAATTGACAAGATATATTATACTAAAAGTAATACTCAGTGATGGAACAGGTTTGTGAACAGAAAGTAGTATATGAGTACTCATCTCTACAACTAACTATGTTTGGCCTGGATTTTTTTTTATTATTATTATTCATTCCCGGATAGCCAGACTCGGTTCTTATGTTGTTCCCAGTTTGCAGAGTTAGTGTTTAACACAGGGATCAAGAACCATATTAGGTATACATGTTTATGCAGCCCCTTCTGAGCAACTTGTCTTTATCAGTTTCTGATTTGAGCTACCTTTTCTACCTCCTGGCTTGTGCCTGAGTACCAGAACTGATGTTTTTTAAATGAGTAGAACTATAACTTTTGCCTTTTATTTTCCAGTTATTTCATGGAATTCACTACCATATTTGTCTACCATCTGAATATTACTAGTAGTTCTACTAGCTTATTTGCTGTTCCCTAACTAAGGGTCACCCTGTACATTGACTGCCCGTTTTGATCATTATTGGGGGACAGTTTACTCTTTTATAAATGTTTGTTGCACATGAAAAAGTATGTGTGTATTTGCTCTGCCGTGTCTGACTCTTTGCCAGTCTATGGACTGTAGCCCACCAGGCTCCTCTATCCATGGACTTTTCTAGGTAAGAATACTGAGGCAGGTTACCATTTCCTGCCGACTGCAGTAACTCTTCCCGACCCAAGGGCTTGTGTCTCCTGCATTGGCAGGCGGATTCTTTACCACTATGCCACCTGGGCAGAAGTATGACTTTTGTAAAGGAAACTTGCTAAAGAAACTTTGTGTCCTTTGCAACAGTAGAACACTGGATACTGTCTACTAGAACACTGTCTAGGAAGTAGTTTATGAAGAAACTATTCAGTGGTCTTAAAATTGTTTTTTAAATCTAAACAGGTTCTAAGAAGCCCATACCTGAATTTATTGTGAATGTGGAATCAATGGATATATTTCCTTTGGGCT
The DNA here is from genome assembly GCF_003369695.1 of Bos indicus x Bos taurus. Classification (NCBI taxonomy): domain Eukaryota; kingdom Metazoa; phylum Chordata; class Mammalia; order Artiodactyla; family Bovidae; genus Bos; species Bos indicus x Bos taurus. Next base: position 12,814,982 of record NC_040097.1, on the reverse strand, counting down.
GGTGTGAAACCAATGGCCATCCCCTTAGCACTCCTCGCCGAGCACGAGGTAACTGTCTACTTCTGGGTTGAAGGTTTGATTGTTAAATAGTATGTTGTTTGGCTGTTATCAAGAGGGATGAATCTGGACATTTGAGAGAACAATAAAATTATATTCTGGTTATCCGTTCCTGCCTAGGAAATTATTCATTGCAACAAAACATTTATTATCTCACAGTTTCTATGGGTTAGGAATCTGACACAACTTTGCTGGGACCTCAGCATCGAGTCTCCGGTGAGGCCACATTTCAGGGTGTCAGGAGGGCTCTTGTCATCTCAAGGCCGAACTGGGGGAGGGTGTGCTTCCAAGTTTACTCAGATGTTTGTGGGCAAGAATTCATTTCCTTGTGGGCTGCGAGGCTGAGGGCCTCTGTTCCTTGCTGGCTGTCAGTTGGAGGCTTAGTTCAGTTTCTTCCCATTTGGGTTGCTTCATGGGGACGCTCACAGCACAGCAATTGGCTTCCATCAGAGCCAACAACTGTGAGAGGAAGAGATTGAGCAAGAGGCAAGTGCCCATGTTTAGTAACCTAACTAAAGTGTTCCTGCCCCTTACTTTTAAATATTGAAAGGTATTTGTATACCATAAAATAACCTCCTTTAAAGTACAGTTGACCCTTGAACAGTACGAATTTAAACTGTGTGGGTCTACTTATACATGGTTTTTTCAATAAATATATACGTCAGTACTGCATGAGCCCTGGTTGGTTGAATCTATGGGTGAAGAACTGCACCTGCAGAGACTGGAATGTAAATTTATACATGGATCTTTGAGTGCATGGGGGTTGGCACTCTAACCCCTGCATTGTTCAAAGGTCACCTGTTTTTAAAACCTAGTTCTGTGTATACTTAAGTAGCAAATACTAGAAATACGTATTGATATGTCTTTATACAGAAAGCCAAAGTAATATTTTTATGCCTCCCTAGGCCAGCTAGCTTCATTTTATATCCAGAGGATATAAAATTGTATAGCTGCTTTGGATAACAGCCTGGCAGATCCTCAGAGTATTAAATATAGTTATATACTCATGAGAAATGAAAACATATATCCACAGAAAAACGTGTACACAAATGTTCATGCTGGAAACAGTCCAAATATCCATCAGCTGATGCATGGATAAACAAATGTTATATCTCCATAATGTGGAGTAGTCTGAAATATAAAGGAATGAGGTATTAATACACACCAGAATGTGGATGAAGTCTGAGAACATTATGCTAAGTAAAAGCCAGTCACAAAAGAGCACACGTTGTATGATTCCATTTATAGGAACAGGCAAATCTAGAGAGAGGAAAAGTAGATTGGTAGTTGCCTAGGGCTCAGGGGTGGTAAATAAAGAGGTGATTGCTATGGGGTACCAGGTTTCTTTTTGAGATAATAAAAATATTCTCAAATCAATTGTGGTAATCATTGCCCAACTCTCTGAATATACTAAAGACCAGTAAACTGTGTGTAGTTGTCCCTCAGTATACACAGGGGATTGGTCCCAGGATCTGCCATGGATACCAAAATCTGTAGCTGTACATGTCCCATAGTTGGCCCTCTGTCTCTGCAGTTTTGCGTCTGAGGAACCGGCCAACCTCAGATGGTGCAGTACTACAGTAATTACTGTTGAAAAAGTTCCTGTATAAGGAGACCCGTGCAGTTCAAACTCATGTTGTTCAAGGGTCAGCTGTAAGCAAATATTAGCTTAATGCATATGTAACTTTCCTTTGTCTTTTTATTTTTCTTGACATTTATTTATGGATTTTTTTTTTCTTTGTACAGTACACAAACAGAGGAAAATTGCAGTGGTTCAACCAGAAAAACAGTAAGTAATAAAAAGTATGTTAAATAGAAGAAGGAAACATAAAAATGTTTCTGTTCTTCATCTGTTAAAAAAAAAATGAGTACAGATCTTCCTCAGCTTATACTGGGATCATGTCCCCAAAAAGCTAATGTAAGTTGAAAATATCATAAGTTGAAAAATGCATTTTACATCCTTAACCTACCAAACATCGTAGCTTTGCCTAACTTAAACATGCTCAGGACACTTATATTAGCCTCCAGGGTGGAAGAATCATCCGCCACAAGGAACACCCAACTAATATATTGACTGCTCTACTGAAAGCAAAGAACAGAATGGTTTTAAGTGTATTGATTGTTTACCTTGTGATCTCCTGGCTGATGGTTTGCTGCCCAGGATCGTGGATCATCCCGCATAACATTAGCCAGGGAAAAGGTCAAAAGTCAAAGTATAGTTTCTGCTGAATGCATATTGCTCTTGCACCTTCATTAAGTTGAAATATCATAAAGTGAAACCACTGTCAAGCAGAGATCATCTGCAGTTTACTTGTGTTTTGAGAGGCCCACAAGGCAGTCTGTAGTTTGCTGCTCACATAAATGCAAGTTCGTTTGAATGTGCAGTATCACAGCACTGTCTACATACTGTTGTTTTCCCCTTAGAACATATAAATAGCTTTTAAAACAATTGCTTTTTTTAAAAAAAGTATGATCAAGGAAGCAGTTTTTGCTACAGATTTTGCAGTCTGCCACATTTGCTTTCTTCTTAGATTTGAAGGAAAGTAATCCTCACATTTTATTGACCTTAAAGACTATCTCATTACATTTTGTTGCTTTTTCTTGATGCAGAATACCATCCTCAAGGACTGTCCATGAGGGTCTGAAGAATCAGGAGCTGAGCTCCACAGACTCAGGTATAAGTTCAGACAGTCTTAGGAAAAGATGACCTTTAATTTCCTGTAGTGGACTTTATCTAAAAATAACTTAAGTTTATTGGAGTAGCTTCATAGAGGGATCTCTTAATTGTGATTTTAAAGAGTTACAACTGTCTTAAGATATACTCAGTTTACTAATTATCTTTAGGCTAGTATTTCTGTGTGTTTATTTATTTATTTTTTTTTTCTGCACAAAAGGTTTCTTTTTATTCATTAACATAGGCAAAGTTATTTAAGTCAATAAATTTTTAAGGATTTTTCACACGTCCTGATTCTTTCCACTGCCAATCACCATAGCTCCTCCAGGGTTGTCATCTTCAAGGTAGCCCTTTCAAAAAGTTCTGCTCGATCCACAGCTGTGATGCCTGCCACGTTGTTTTAGTTGGGCCTCTTAGATCTTCAGTGGAGTTCACTTCAAAGTTTGCCACCTGTAATCTTCAAAGACCCAATTTCCTCAAGCAGTTTACTGTAGGATCCTGTTTAGGGTCAGGAGATGGGATCTGTCTAGTTCTTAATGACAACCGTAGGAAAAAAAAGTATTAGTTACTTTTGAAGATTCTGTCAAACTGACCAGTATAAGAAACTAAAAGGATACTTGTATCAGTAGAAATACCAGGTCTAACATGCACAAAGCAAAAAAACCAACAATGCCAGATACTGAATTTATATCGCACTGTCTTTTGAACAGCCAGCAGGAACAAACTGCTGAATGCAGATACCATGCAGTGCAAATTTCTGTGTGTTTATAATATTTTAGCTATTATTTACTGATCACTTGGCAGTGTTAAAGGCTCTGGAGGTCAATATATTATCCCTGAGTTTCATAAAGAACCTGAGGCTCTCCAGATTGTGCTCTTTTTTTAAACTGGGTGGTTGAAAGATAGATGTTTATTTTTCTTTAAAACCTTTCTATGATATACACACTATATTTTGTCTATATTTTGCAAAAACAGACAGACAGACAGCAACACTGAAAAACATCCTGTAGGCAATACCTGTTAAATGAGACAGGGCTCCTTGTTGGAGGCCAAGCTGTTGACCAGGACTCCTTGGCTCCCTCTTGCTGGTTGTATGACACGTAGCATCTTGGCTCTGTGTTTTAGCACACCTTAAGCTTTTGGGTGGTATTCAGTGAATGCCTCAGAAAGAAACCAAAGCACAGAGAGGTCACACAGCTTATAGTAAAAGGGTGAGAAAGGGAACTCATATTTCTCAAGTTCAAAACTTGCACTTTTGTCTCTTCTACCCACTGCCTTTTTGTAACATCATGGAGGATCAGGGCTGTGCATTTCTTTATTTTTGTTGTATTACTGACCATTCTAATGCCCACTAAAACCACAGAATTAAGATATTAATATCTCATGTGATCATAGCCAAAGTCTTTTTGCTTTGGGTTTTGTTGTAGGTCAAGTTACCTTGGAAGCAGAGCCTGAGATTGATATTTGCATGTAGGAGTTTCAGGGGAGTGCTTTTGGGAACACTTCTGGGAAGACTTGAAGGACACAGGACTGGGCAGAGGGAGAAGTTGAGGCACAGTGCAGTTGTAATAGAATTCCTTTCCAGCCCCACAGGGAGCCCTGGAGCTGGTGGAGCCGCTGAGTGTTGCTAGCAGAGGTGTGGTGGCATACCCTAGTGTTCCCTCAGTGGTCAGCTATGGAAGTGAGCTCTTCCTCCCTCCCCACCTCACAGAGGGTGGGGCCTTGGGCCAGGTAGCTCTCTCCTCCTGAGGGGCAGTTCTAGACTGAGGGTGATTCCAGGATAGACTCACAACTGAGAGCTGTAAACTGGCAGCATTTCCAGGAGCAGGGTGCATCCCCAGAGGGGACCTGGGTGACAGAGATCAAATGGAAAAGTGGGCCCCTACATGTGCTAAGACTGAGTTCTTGGCAATTTCCTGGTGGTCCAGTGGATAGGACTCCATGCTTTCACTGCTGTGGCCCCAGGTTGAATCCCTGGTTGAGAAACGAAGAATCCTGCAAGTCATGCAGCGTGGCCTACGAATAAATTAACTAACTAAATAAATAAAAGACTGTGTTCTTAATTAGAGTGTGAACACTATGTCCTGCTGGGTGCTGTCGGCACTGGGCAAGGGGCTTTCCTAGTGGTCCAGTGGCTAAGACTCTGGGCTTCCAACGCAAGGGGCCTGGGTTCAGTCCCTGGTCAGCGAACTAGATCCCACATGGTGCAACTAGGAGTTCACATGTGCAACTTAAAAGAGATCCTGCATTCTGCAACAAAGGTGCAGTGCAGCCATATAAACAAATAAATATTTTTTAAAAACTGGACAGTTTACATACACTTTTCCTTTGGGTTAACAAGGCTGTCATCAGAAGAGCTTCTCTTTGCGTTGTCTGAAAGTAGAGGTTATAGTGTTTTTGAATTTTTTTTTTATATTTAGTAGCTGAATTGCCAACTACTCAATATGAGGGGTTAAAAAAACATTATATTGGAGTACAGTATTCATACAAAAAATAGTTGAACAGAGGGTTCTCTAGGCCCAGTTACACCCCACAATACCTGAAGAATTTAGAGATGGGGTTGCAGCATGCTTTTAGCCCTCTGAAGAATCCCAGTGATGGGAGGGCTCCTGCATCATCAGAGGCTGCCAGTGTACTGGTGCTAAGTCACTTCAGTCGTGTCTGACTCTGTGTGACCCCATAGACGGCAGCCCACCAGGCTCCTCCGTCCCTGGGATAGTTCAGTGGTTTTAAGGGACAAACCGTAGTTCTGGATATTCACCATCACTGTCTAGAAATATTCTAGAACTGATTGTTGAGTAGTTGGTCTTCAGAAATTATCATGAGTTCTCAAAGTAAATCCTCCACTTCCTGTAGTGATAGAAGCATGGGGCTCTGGAACAATATTGCACTAACCAGGAGTTAATTTGCAGTAAATCAGGATATTCAATTTCAGCAGAGTGATAGCCCTATAATATACTTTTTGTTAAGTATAAGGTATTTCACACTCAGACTGCATGTGAAGCTTCAAAATAAGTCCTGACTTTATATAATAGTGGATATACTGGTTTTTTCTTCAGTAGTCTTGCTTTAGAAGCGTAGGGTAGCATTCTGTTCTGAATATTTGTTTTTCTTCATTTCTCAGTTGTGATTAATGGAAAATATTGCTGTCCAAAGATATACTTCAACCACCGTTGCTTCTCAGGGCCATATCTTAACAAAGGAAGGATCGCTGAGCTGCCTCAGTGTGTGGGACCCGGGAACTGTGTCCTGGTCCTCAGAGAGGTAAGGTTCCTGCCTAGAGTATAAGAACTTAAAGAAATTTCACAGCTGTCTCATAGACTCATTTAGACAAGGATCAGCATGCCATAGATGTGACACCTTCAGGTTTTATCAAAAGTGACTCACATTTCTCGTGTCTTGAACAATGAACCAGGCACGTGAATATTTTTTGCTCCATAGGGAACATTCAGTTGAGCAGTTCTTCACGTGGCAGTTCATCTCTGTCACTGTAGAAAAGTCTTCTGTTAGAGCCCACATGGTCCTCATGCATGACCATGAGAGGTGTCTAAGCCTGAGAGGCTGTGTGGCGTTAACCTGGGACCATGACAGAGTTACATACATACCTGCTGGGCTTGTGCTTCCCCACCAGCGTGCCACACTCCAGGCAACAGATGTGAGGTTATCAAACCTTTCAGGCCTTAGGGTGGCGAGGCTGCGTCTGGAGAGGCTGAAGCTTCTGTGTGTCTCATGACTGGTAAAGGATTGGGAAGCATATGCTAAGAGTAATTCTTGGTTTGTTGCGCCTATTCCTTTCTGACCATAATGTTTAGAATATTTAAGAGGGTCTCATTATTGTCTTACTTGCAACTATGGTCAACTGTCATATCTTCAGTACTATTATTTTGTTAATGCTTATTAATTAATATGACTAGACTTAATCACCTAGGTGACATTCTAGGGCATAGGAAGGTTCTAATGGTCTGCTTTGCTTTTTCCCAACCCAAATTTCTGCCTTAAAAATGGAGCACAGGTCCTCACTTTACTGATCAATGCAGCCTATAAACCCAGCCGTGTCCTTCGGGAGCTGCAGCTGGACAAAGACTCTGTGTGGCATGGATGTGGGGAGGTCCTCAAGGCCAAGTGAGTAGGCGCCTCCGCCCTTTTTTCTCACTCATCCTCAACGGGTGTTTCCGCGGAAAAAGTTAGGGTGCTTCTGTTCCCTGGGGCAGTCCTTCCTCAGCTCTGTGGTAAAGGACCAGCTTTGTTTTCTTTGTTTCAGTTGACATCCTATTGTGAGCCAATCCTATTATAAAATATAGTAAAAGTGAGTTACAGGAAATAAGGAATTTAGAAGATATAAAATGCAAGAACAGCTTTTTTGTTATCAGATTTAAGAGCCATAAAATTACTTTGGCAAGTTACTGTGAAAGTTTGTAAACATTTGCTTTTGTTTTCTGACCTGATTTTGTCATGGATGGGGGGGTAGGGCAGTTGGCTGGTTTTATTGGTCTGTGGCTCATACCCATGTATCACTGCTTCAGGATCAAGGAAGACTCAGTAAGAGTCACTGTTTTTTTAGTAGTTAGTGTAGAAGTTATTATTTGAAGACCTGAAACTTAGAAACAGAAAGCAGGAACTTTATTTTGCTAATTTAAAAAACTCAGCTTTTAGCTGTCACAGCTTACTAGATTATAAATTTAAGTACAATATAAATTTCTCATTGTTTTCAGAATCCTCAAACTGTAAGGGACATATAATACTCTAAGAAGCAAAAATATTTTTCAGGTCTGTTAATATACTTGATTTTTCTCTGTGGAATCACTTGCCCAATATATTTGGTGTCTGATGTCTTCCAATGGCAGATACAAAGGAAAGAGCTATCGAGCTACTGTCGAGATAGTGAAAACAGCAGATCGGGTGACTGAATTCTGCCGGCAAACCTGTATCAAATTGGAGTGCTGTCCTAACCTCTTCGGTCCACGAATGGTTCTGGATAAGTGTTCTGAGAACTGTTCTGTTCTTACAAAGACTAAGTATAGTGAGTCAACTTTTTCAGATTTGTTCACTAATAGCAGCTGACCATACCTCATCTCCTGCAAACTTTTAATTTTGCAGATATTCAGATATAGCTGAGGGACACAAACATCCTGTATAAAGGGCCAGATAATATTTTAGGCTATATTTTGCATATTTTAATATGACTAGACTTAAATCACCTAGGTGACATTCTAGGGAATAGCAAGGTTCTAATGTTCTACTTGTCTCCTTCCCAACCCAAATTTCTGCTTTAAAAATGGAGCTCAGGTCCTCACTTTACTGATCAACGCAGCTTATAAACCCAGTCATGTCCTTCGGGAGCTGCAGCTGGACAAAGACTCTGTGTGGCATGGATGTGGGGAAGAATATGCTTTTGCATATTCTTTTTCTGTTTTATTTTCATTTTTTAAAAGAACACTTTTAAAAATGTAAACCAAAACAGGCCATGGCCACATGTGGACTATGGGCCTTAGTTTGCCAACTTTTATGTACAAACGGTGTATAAGTTAGCTTTTGCCTTTAATAGGATATATAATCCGTTTTTACAGTCTGCAACTATTTATGTGTCCACTGTGTGCCACTACTGTTCTAGCACTGGGATACAAATGTAAAAAAAAAAATTCCTTCTCATTGAGTTTACATCTTAATGTGGGAGACATTAAGTGAAGTGAAAAAGTGAAAAAGCAGAAGTGCTATGGAGAAAAATGAAGCAAAGCAGGAGAGTGAGGAAGGCTAGCAGTTGGGATGTTGTTCATACAGGTGGCCAAGGAAGACTTCCTGGCAGATAACAACCTGAAGGAAGCAGCCAGCCATGCAGACTTCGAGGGAAGAGGCAGGAGTGTGTTGTAACAACACCTGCTACCTCTCATTGCTTATCTTTTCCCTTGTGAAGCTGCAAAAAGAAAAAATCACACAGAATGAAAATTTTAAAATATTGATTTATTTTGCTGCACGGGATCTTAGCTGTGGCACACAGGATCTTTAGTTGTAGCATGCAGGATCTAGTTCTCTGACCAGGGATCAAACCCAGGCCCCCTGCATTGGGAGCTCTGAGTCTTAGCCACTGGACCACCAGCTGCTGCTGCTGCTGCTGCTGCTGCTGCTAAGTCGCTTCAGTCGTGTCTGACTCTGTGCGACCCCATAGACCACCAGGAGGTCCCCAAAATGAAGATCTTAATTTGGAGTCTTGTCAAGGCATTGTACCCAGAGACAAAATTCTGATCCTACTTTTCCTTAAATCCTACAAGCCCTGGTATACTTAGGAGAATTAATATAGAGGTGGATTTTACCCTGTTAAACTTGAAGATTTCTCTTAAGGCACTCTAATTTTGTGCGTCTTTAATTTTACATGTGGGCAAATCACCTAAGGATCTTGGTGAAGTGGAGACTCTGATTCTTCAGGGTGTATCTGGGGCCTAAGTGTCTGCATTTCCAACAAGATCCCAGATGCTGGTGATGCTGCTTATCCAAGGTCCATATTTAGCATGACAGGTTTTCTAATCAGTATATGAATCACAAAATCATATAAGAGTCTCACCTTCTTGTTTCCACTTACATTTATTGGAATGTAAACTTCTTAAGAGTGGGGTTTGTCTAGCTTATTACTGTTGTGTCAGATTCAGTACTTAGTTAGGCAGATTGCAATGATTAGGAGCTAAGTGAAATGTACTGTTCATATAAGCACATGTTTTAAGCACACCAATTTGAGCCTTCGGTATTATTTGGATTATGTTACACTTTTTGTCTGAATTTATTTTTCACAATGAGATAATTGAAATTAGCCTAGACTTTAGGAGTCCTTATAATTTTTCCCAATTAGTAATTTAAGTAATATCAAATGGATTTATATTCTCTAGTATTCATTTAGAAAAATTACATTATATTTTGATATTACTTTAATGTATAGCTCAGAGTTAAACTATATATGTGTTATTTTTTGAAGTTTTTTTACATTCTATAATTCATATGAAAATACAGAGGACCTAAAAATAGTCATAACAATTCTGACAAGAATAAAGTTGGAGGACTTATTCTGACTTCAAGTTTTACCATAAACTATAGAAATCAAGAGTGTAGTATTGATGAAAGAATAGTCAAATCGAGTGATGGGACAGAATAGAGGGTCCAGAAAGAGAGACAAACGTGTAGCTACAAGATTTTCAACAAAAATGACTAATGGGAAAGGAATTTCTTTCAACAAATGGCACTGGTACAGTTGGACATCTAAATTGAAAAGGCAAAAACAAAACTCCTTGGTTCCACCTCACTATAGACAAAAATTAATTCAAGGTATGTCATAGACCTCTTGTAAAACTAAAACTATAAAGCTTCTAGAAGAAAACAAGAAAAGTACCTCAAGATTTTGAGCTAGGTAAAAGTTGCTTAGAGAGGACACAGAATTCACTAACTAACCTGAAGGAAAAACTAATACATTCAACACTACAAAGTTAAACCTTTTGTTCTTTTAATGATAGTATTTATAAAAGGAAAAGACAGTGCACAGTCTTGGAGAAAAAACCTCATTGTTTGTTTGTTTTGGCATCCCTGAACGGCACAGAGGGGAAAAGGTTCTTAGTACGCACATCCAGCAGAGAACTTGTCTCCAGAATATACTAAAACTCACAACTCACTAAAAAGAGAAGTTTTAAAACTGGAGAAAGCTGGTAGTTGTACAACATTGTGACTACATTAACAGGACTCAATTGTATGTATTTATATGTTTAGTTGTCATGTGATTTTATCTCAATTTAAAAATAAGATAAATAAAAAGAGGAATTAATCTGAAATTAGTGGTGGTGGATTTATCTGTGTCTAAAAACCACTGAATATGTACACTTACAAATGGTGGGTTTTATGTTATATGAATTACATCTCAATTTTAAAAAATGAAATAAGCAGAGAAAACTGTTTTAAAAAGTGAATAAAAGACTTGAATAGGCACTTCACCAAAAAAGTGGCCAAAAGCACATGAAAATGTGCCCAGTAGCATTAGCTGTCAGGGAAATGCAGGTTTAAACTATGATGAAAAATTACTATGTATCCACTAGATTGGCTGAAATGAAAAAAGACTGACAGTCCCACACATTGGCAGCAGTGAACTGAGCAGCAGCAGTGAACCGAGCAGCTCGATCTCTCGAATGTTGCTGGTAGGAGTGTAAAATTATATAACCCTCTTGGAAAACTTGGCAGTTTCTTCTATGTCTACCATATGATCCAGCAATTCCATTCCTAGGTATTGACCCAAGGAAAATGAAAACCTGCCCACTAAAAGCCTTGTACAAGAATGTTCACTGCAATCTAATAATTGCCAAAACTTGGAAACAGCCAGGTGCCCGTCGGCAGGAGAATAGATAAGCCAGTACATTCACACAATAGCATGCTATTCATCAATATGAAGAAATTTCCAGTCCAGGTTCAAAGCACGATACTGGATGCTTGGGGCTAGTGCACTGGGACAACCCAGAGGGATGGTATGGGGAGGGAGGAGGGAGGAGGGTTCAGAATGGGGAACACATGTATACCTGTGGCGGATTCATTTTGATATTTGGCAAAACTAATACAATTATGTAAAGTATAAAAATAAAATAAAAAAGAAAAGAAATGAACATCTCACACATACAACATAAATGCAACTCAAAAACATTCTGCTGAGTGAAAAGGAGCCTTGTTGGAAAAAGTACTTACTGAATGATTCCTTAGATGAGGTAAAACTAACCTATAGTGAGGGAAATTAGACTAATGGTTACTTCTGGTGAGGGGGACTGATGAGGGAGTGACAATGGGAACTTTCTCCATTGATGGGGATATTTTACATCTTGATAGGATTATCTAGGTTTATGCATTCGACAGTTACTAATTGAACTATGCATTCAGAATCTACACAGTTAAGATTATTCCATTATATGGAATTTAACCTTAAATACTCTATCCATTTTGTGCTATGATAGTAGAATCTCTTGTGGTTTGAGGTACACAAAAATAATGAAACTACTTCATTTTTCTTTGTCATACACATTTAGCACACTACTACGGAAAGAAGAAAAATAAAAGAATTGGGAGACCACCTGGTGGGCATAGTAACTTAGCATGTGCCCTGAAAAAAGCGAGTAAGAGGAGAAAGAGGCGAAAAAATGTTTTTGTTCATAAGAAGAAGCGCTCCTCTGCGTCTGTTGATAATACACCAGCAGGCTCTCCCCAGGTACGAGATCTGTGATACACCAGTAATGTCTTTAAGCCAAGAGATCCCTGCTTTACAGTTCAAACAGAAAGAATATCTGCAGGTCTTTTTTAAATTCGAATCTCTAGCCAAGGAAGATGGTTTTGTGGTCCAGGAACTGATTTGTCTGGAATTTCAGTGACACATCTCCCCTTGTCCTCTAGGGAAGTGGGGGTGAAGATGAGGAGGACCCAGATGAAGGGGATGACGATTCCCTAAGTGAAGGCAGTACATCTGAGCAGCAGGATGAGCTCCAGGAAGAGTCAGAAATGTCAGAAAAAAAATCATGCTCCTCCTCCCCCACCCAAAGTGAGATATCTACATCACTGCCTCCAGACAGACAGAGAAGAAAAAGAGAACTTCGCACTTTTTCATTTTCTGATGATGAGAATAAACCTCCTTCACCAAAGGTACCCATTTTAAAACTACAGTGTTCTTTTTTCTCTCTTGACAATTTCCCTTGACAATCTAATGGTGAATGATATTGGCATTACACTTACTTCAATATGGAGTCAGTTGAATTTCCTGAGTCTCTTTTTAAAAGATCCCAAATTCAGATTTCCTTGCATTTCAAGGATTATTTGGAGATCAAATAATAATAATCCTTATCAGGAGGAAAGTCCTTCAGAATGACAGCTTATTTTAAGTTACAGAAGTTTCATTGGTAGTTTATTAGCAGTCTATTAGTCATTTAGTTTAGGGAAAACTGTCTTTTTGATATTTTTTATGATATATATGGTTTTATAGAAATAAAGTATTTATCTTTTTGGCTCCTGTTAAACCATTTTGTTGGTAGATTCATATATGCATATTATATAACCCATACGCACATTATGAGAATGGAAGTTGTTAGTGTTTTAAACTTGGATTGCTTGTAAAATATAGTCTTTGAACAGAAGTGGTTAAAAATGATTTCTCCTGATAATTTAGATAAGCCTTCTCTTATTGGAAATACCAGCCCATTCACTTCTGCACCCTGACAGACTGTGAGCTAAAATAAACCAAGGAACAAATGGAAGATTTTAAAACTATTTTCCACTGTTAAATTATCCACATTATTTATATTGAAACTTTGAGATACATTCTTGTCCATTGATAGTTCTTATTATAAAAGACAAACAGTTTCTCAGTGCCTAATGTGTGTGGACCTTTTGCATATTTGCTGGGAGAAATCATGTCCTAAAAGCACTTTGAATTCTGCCTTTTAAAGGGTTATGACTTTCTGTAGAGACTTTCTTAGAATGAAGTAGCTCTAACACCATTTGTTTTGCTTTTGTTGTGGGAAATGAAGGAAATAAGGATTGAAGTTGCTGAAAGGCTTCACCTGGACAGTAACCCCCTGAAGTGGAGTGTGGCGGACGTTGTGCGGTTCATCCGATCCACAGACTGTGCTCCGTTAGCAAGAATATTCCTAGACCAGGTATCACAGAGACCTTTAGTTTTTAGTAATGCGTCTCTTTAGCAAAGGACTGTGGATACAATAGCAATAGCAATTTATTTACAAGTCTTAGGAAAAATACTTCTATCCAAACATAAAAAATTATTTCCCTGTTTAGGAGTAGAAACGTGATAAAAAGTTATTTATCTGACTTCCTTCACAGTTGAAGCAGATTGTTACTGCAGTCTTATTTTTCCTAAGAGTTTGTTTGCATCCTCCATTAAATAACTTAAAATCAAGCATGCTATACTTAATTATCCTCTTATGCCAAAATAACAATTTGCTTGTTTTAAAAAATAATTAACATCTATAATATGTTAGGATCTAACAGAAATAGTCTGTGACCTCAAACAGTGAAATAAATTTTGTTTTGATAATTGAGGAGATTCACAACTGAACATCTTTGAAAATCTTCTCAGTTCAGTTCAGTTCAGTCGCTCAGTTGTGTCCGACTCTTTGCGACCCCATGAATCGCAGCACACCAGGCCTCCCTGTCCATCACCAACTCAGGAAAACATTGTAGTTTATAGGTAATATTTTCTTTCAGATTTAGGAAAGTTCCTCTAAAAAGATGATTCTTTCGACACATTTAGTTGTCAGTTACAAGGCTAGTTAGTTTACTGGATTTCTGCAGAACAGAATAGATTCTTACCTGTGGTAAAACTTCTATTATTCATTCTGAAGATTCATTAGTATAGAGGACCATGCTGCTGCTGCTGCTGCTAAGTCGCTTCAGTCATGTCGACTCTGTGCGACCCCATAGACGGCAGCCCACCAGGCTCCCCTGTCCCTGGGATTCTCCAGGCAAGAACACTGGAGTGGGTTGCCATTTCCTTCTCCAGTGCATGCAAGTGAAAAGTGAAAGTGAAGTCGCTCGGTTGTGTCCGACTCTTAGCAACCTCATGGACTGCAGCCTACCAGGCTCCTCCGTCCATGGGATTTTCCAGGCAAGAGTACTGGAGTGGGGTGCCATTGCCTTCTCCAAGAGGACCATGAGAGGTATTTAAAAGCAAATAATGAAAAGCACAGGGACCCTGATTTTGACAAAACCAAGTGAACCAGGGCTGTCATGGTTGAGTTGCCATTCATGTGCAATCACAGATAATTTGTATTTTATGCTTTAACAGGAAATTGATGGGCAGGCCCTATTGCTCCTTACTCTTCCCACTGTTCAAGAGTGCATGGACTTAAAACTGGGCCCTGCTATCAAACTTTGCCATCACATAGAGAGGATCAAGTTCGCTTTTTATGAACAGTTTGCCAACTGAGAAGGACAACCAAAGTAGGCTGTATCTTTGAAGCACAAAATGCAGCAAATCCTTCGCCCTGCTCTACAAGTGGAGCTGAAATAGTCCCAGGGCTCTGGGCCTGCAGGTGTCGGCTTGCTCTCTTTGCACTTTCAGGGAAGGAGGACCCACGCTGAGGAAGCAAAAACTGCACAAAAGTGGCTCTCCCACCAGTGAAAATGTGGGCATCTCTTGTTCATCAGATTGCAATTTTAAAAAAAGATTGTGAAGAAAAGACTCATATAAAGAAGAATAAGCATTTCCACTGGTGTGGCCTGGAAACGAAGAATAATCAAGGCTGCTGGCAAGCAACCTTTTGATTTTCTTTTTGTTCTCTCTGTTCCTTCCCATTGTAGATGGAACTTTGTTCTCTGCTTTCTCTTTCTTGGGAAGAGAGGACATAGCTTTAAGTCGGCACTGATTTGGGACTGTGCCTCAGGCACGTCAGTGCTTCATTGTCATGTGTTTTAAAGCTTTTTTAAATTAAAACGGTTCATTTTGGGGATGATTATGTGGCTCTAGGGTTTTGAATGTACAGTCACACTTTGATCCATTTTAAAATCTATTCTTAGGAGTTCCTTTGTTTACTACCTCTGTTGATAATTGAGCTCGTAGCCCTGTCTGAGGTTTTTTTAAATGATGCCATTTCTACATGAACACTAAAACTATGACAGAAGTTGGAGGAAAAGACACTGTTTTCTTTCTTAAGAGTAATGTGTGGCACTCACACCAGTTCCTTAAGTGACTGATCTAAGAACTCTACTGTCATCGCTTTCCATCCTAACCTCGGTTGGGCTGCCTGTTTCAAGTAATATCTCAAAGACTGTTGCTGTTTTAAGTTGAATTGCTCTCTCCCCACTAGTTCTCAGAGGGACTTCCATAGCTTTTATTTTGTATTTACTTTTCTCTACAGTTGTTTGTCCAACTTTCATTTTGAGAGTCCTTACTTTGGGTAAAAATCAGTAGGTGTTTCCTGGACCCACAGTAAAGCCCATTTCCCCATTTTTCTCAGTGTCTCTAGACAGATAGTATAGAAGCACAAAAGAGAAAATACGTTTTGGGGAGGGGGGAAGTGATGCAGAACATCAAGTTTCTGTCACAGTATGTTCTTAGTGGCCGGATAAAGATTGAGAGATGGTTAAGGATTCTAGAAACATCTTTGACAAGTCACATTTACATTTTCTTTGATCGAACCTTTAAATTGAATGTATTCTACAGTCAGTTCCCACTCAAAAACTCAGTTTCCTTTTAACTGTTTCTTTTGACCCAGCTCAACTTGACATTAAACAGAAAAATTTTCACTTATGATTGCACTGGCTGTTGGCTGTAATAGAAGAATAGCATTTACTGTACTGTTTCTGCCATGAGGAATGAGGAAAGATACATACATAGGTTGCTTCTTTTAAATGGTTTGCTTTGCTGAATGGTTTTTATTTTTTTTAATTATCCTAGTTACCTACAAATTTATAACCTAATCATTCCTCTTCAAGATTTGAAAATGTTTTAAAACGACAAACTGGGTAAATTCTAAACAGTTATACAAATATAAGGTAATTTTGTTACAAATTTAAACTGATTGTGATTTTTTTTCCTTTTCTTCCCTGCTGTTCCACCTTTTTTTTTGGACCTTGGCAAACATTTTGTAGTCTGACTCTTCTCTTTATTGGATAATTTATGAACCACTTGAGTTCAAGCCCTCCAACCAAACCCTATATTAAAGCATCAACTCTTTGCTTAGGTTACTACCAGCTATACCTGGAAAGAAGATTTAAGTAAAATTAATCTGTTTGAATGTATTGGGAGATCCAGTTTTTAAAGTTTTGATTGATTCTGTGCCACTGCAAGAGAAGCATATGTAGGATGCTTGGGAACAATTAGTCTTAAGTAGATCAAGTTTGGGGAGCAGGTATCTTGCATAATAATATTTTCTGAGAGCGTAGCAGTCAACACACTATGGCAAGTTCCTTGAAGTAGATCACTGGAATAGAAAAGTCTGGAATTGATTAACATTGTTGTCTTATTTAGGAAAGTGGTATTTATTTTCTAAGAGAGAATTTACCAAATGTAATGTAACAATGAATATATTATCTCTCTTTTGACCTCTTCAGAAACCATAGAATTTAAAACACCTCCCTTCACAAGTGAGAGGGCAGAGCCCCTGAAAGATGAAATGCACGGACCTAAGTACAGTCTCTGATCAGAGTCAGACCCTAGCCAGCTTGTCTGTTTACACCATGATTAATCAAGCTCAGCTTTCTCCTAGAGAGAAGCTGACTTTAAACTGGACAAGTCAGTAGGGTTTTCGTTAATATTGTTTTGCATTCTCATACCAAGATAATAGTTTATCAGGCAACTACAGTAAAGAAGCATGATATACCCCCAGCCCCTCCTCCCAGATATCACATAAGAGAGGATAATTATTTGGGAATTTTAAAGTAGGAAAAGCTTCCCTGATAGCTCAGTTGGTAAAGAATCTGCCTGCAATGCAGGAGACCCCGGTTCAATTCCTGTGTCGGGAAGATCCACTGGAGAAGGGATAGGCTACCCACTCCAGTATTCTTGGGCTTCCCTTGTGGCGCAGCTGGTAAAGAATCCGCCCGCAATGTGAGAGACCTGGGTTTGATCCCTGGATTGAGAAGATCTCTTGGAGAAGGAAAAGGCAACCCACTCCAGTATTCTGGCCAGGGGAATTCCATGAACTGTATAGTCTGTGGGGTGGCAAAGAGTCGGACAAGACTGAGTGACTTTCACTTCAAAGTATAAAAAGGGCTTTTAAAGTATACAGTTAAACTCCATTTGCCTCAATGTTGCTGGGGCTGGACTGGACAGCAGTGATCGTCTGATTCT
Organism: Bos indicus x Bos taurus; assembly: GCF_003369695.1. Taxonomy (NCBI): domain Eukaryota; kingdom Metazoa; phylum Chordata; class Mammalia; order Artiodactyla; family Bovidae; genus Bos; species Bos indicus x Bos taurus. The sequence continues at coordinate 12,797,445 of NC_040097.1, read as the reverse complement.
TTTGATTCTAAAACAGATGTTAAACCTGATAATAGCTCACCATGTTCGGTAAGATGTTTGTGTATTGCCCATAGGTATGTGAACTTTGTTTTTTAAAGATACCAACCTCTTAAATTTGTGAGAGGTACATTATGAGGGACTGCATTTATCTAAATTTCACCTTTAGCTGGCTCAATAGCCTCCCTAAAGTCAGAAAGTTTTCCAGCATCAATTTTTGATCCTGAGTTGACAAGCTTGGAAACAGGTGAATGGATTATATCATACTTCTGGACTTTGAAGTTGATTAACCAACATAGACCTCTTATTGTAGTGTCAGTGTGTTAGGGAGACCTTTTACCGCCCGTGAAGATTTGCTATGACATTTTGACTTTACTTGGTGGGCTTCTGGGAACTCATGCTATTTTTTATTTGTAAACTACCTACCTCCATCTCTCTCAGTTGAAGCAGAATTGAGGTGGCTAATGCAGGAAATGCACTAATAGAGTGGGAGGATACTTTTGTCCTGTCTGCCTTTCTTTAGTGATGTAGGTGGCACCCAGCATACATGAGGTCAGAAAAAGGTAGTTACCAACCTCTGGAAGAGTTGGGCTTCTTGGGTAAATATTTATTGAATTATGATAGAGGCAGATGTGGAATGCCAGTTCAGAACTTGACGTTTATATATTTCTTCTCCTGAAAGCAAAATTATTCTCACTGTGAGAGAAAGGGCATTGGACCAAAGCTTCCTGAGGACTTGAATACATTTTATTTGTTCTCATCCCAATTGTCCCTAATACAGCACCTGAATACAGAGTGAAAGCTTTAGGAGGGATCAGGTTAGATAGTATTCAGAACCATCCCCTCCCTCAAGCCAAAAAGTATCTCTGGGGCACACACAGAACATCAGGGAACTGTAGGTGAGATTTAACTAAATGGGGACATTGGGAAAACTATCATAGGCACTTACATATACTTGGCACCTATCACCAAAGACTTTGCTGTAAGACACCGTGTGCTGGTTTGATTGATGCCCACAGATGCTCTGAGAGAGTTGTTAGGAGCATAGCCTTGACAGTGGAAACACACACCAGGTTTGAACTTCAGTGGTGTATATTGGGGATTTTGTGTAGTTGTGTATGTACGTGGAAGTTCAAAAGTGTTCAATGTTATCAGTTGGCCTTTTGAAGATGGAGAAGGCAGCACTAACAAATGAAGTATAAATCTTAATGGGGACTGTGTACCCCCTTTAAAAATTTGAATGTCTTTGGTCTTTGGGTCCAGTGTAAATAAGCATGTGTCATAGTCATGATGCTGGCTCAGAAACCCTGTAGGACAGAGGCTCCTGCAAAACAAAAGAAATCAATCACTTTCATGCAAGTGTAATTCTTCCTTGATTTTATTCACTTTACAGTGTTTTGCTAGTGAATTTTTATGATTCTCTCCCATTGTGTGAGGATGTGCATACTTGAGAAATTTGAATTTATCTAAATGAGCCTCCTGTGGACTTGGTGTTTTGGAAGAAAAGTTCTAAAGTCCAGCGCAGTCCAGATGGATCTGGTTCCAAGCCTGCTTGCCTGGGATTTCCTCTGTACCTGTTTCAGTTTTCACAGGTAGTTCTGTTTCTAAGGGGAGCCTTAGGGGTGAAGGTATAGAAGCTGATGGGCCCTAAGTGCACTGGAGGTCAATTTTCTTCATTCTTCTATTTCAGAAGTCTTAATATTTTTGCAAGAACCAGCAAAACCAGGAGTAGGGGTTGGAGGAATGGAGAAGTAGGGCTTAAAACTCCATTCCATTTTGTCACTTCTGACTTGATACACCGTTTGGGTCTGTCCTGGTGCTAGGACCTATCACAAAGGACTGTCTTCAAAGGGAAACAAGCCACAGCCTTGTTGGACACGTCTTTAACTCCAGCAGCAAAACTGGGACCCAGAGCTCTCGGGAGGCAAAGGATGACACTCACTAGTGAAATGTAGCTTTAATACCATTTCTAATAGGTGTGCCTGTTCACAAGATGTGTGGGAACTCATTCCTAAGGGTTTTTACATGTTTTAGTTAATCTAACTATGCCTAGCTAGGAAGAATGGATGTGGGCAAATAGTGTTGAAAGAATGAGGGTAGGCTTCATGGGGCAAATCCAGTCACAAAGCAGATGACTGAGGAAGATAACAGAGTTAAGACATAGTTAAAACTGGGCAGTTCCTTATCTTCTTTTGCAAGAAATCTCTAGGGAAGTGGACTTTGAATGTTTCTCTTGAGATTTTAAAGTGTTTGTTTATTTTCCTCTTCTTCTTTTTTTTTTTTTTGGTTGAATACTCTCTGAAGACAATCAGAGGCCTGCCAGGGTGGGACTTCCAGCTGGTTCCAGCACTGTCCTTAGGCCTCTTTCTAACACTAACTCATTGGAATTGATGCAGTTTGTTTAATGGATATTGTCCTTTTTTTTTTTTTTTCTTCTTCTTTTTTTTAAGCTGCTTCTTTGGAACAAAATGAAATGCATATTGCATTGTGTCCTTCCTTCTTGCTGTTTTTCTCTTAAATTTAAAAGTTATGCATTGAGGATAAAGTACATTTAAGAAATATGCGGAAGAATACCTATTAAAATAACTCCCATCAAATTTGATGGTATAACTTCAAGGGATTAAGAAATAACTATTTTGGATGAATATTTTGCTCAGTGGGGTTTTTTTGGGGGGGGGTTTGTGAATAAGTGTATATAAATGTGTGGTATATTACGACAGTTTTAAGTGGTCGTCAGAAAATTAAAACAGGTCTTAAGGTATATATTTAACTTCCTTTGACAGCAAGGAAGGCGTTTGACCAGAGTAAATCCTTCAGAACTTTGCAGTGGGACCTCAGAGAATCATCTCTGAATGGAGGAGAAAGTTCGTGCTTCAATAAAATTAACCTTTGCAGAATTCTCCCCGTCTCTCCTGCCGTCTGATCCTTTCCCCTCTGGATTTGGGTGCTTTTTAACTGCAGTTCAGAAAAGATAGGGAGAGTAGAATTTCCCAGAGTGAGCTTGCTCCTGTCACTGGGGACTCTGCTCCTGATCTCTGAAGACTGTTTGTTGGTCTTTACTTTTGCCTTGGTACAGCAGCAACTGGCCTTGGGATTCCTCCACATCTGGATGTGCAGAGCACTGCTTTGTCAAAAAGTGCGTTTTTCAGCTCTCTGTGCAATTTCCCTTGAGCTGTGTCTTCAAGCGATCAGTAATCTCCTTGAAATGCCCAGCTGCAGTCTCTTCTGCTCTAAGTTCACATCCTACTGTTTGGTTCTCTCTGAACATGAACTGTACCTTGAGCATACATACCCATAAGGGACCTTCGTAGACTTAAGACAACGGTAATGCAATTTTTCCTTACCTGTTTATTTTCTTAATTTTCTGTATTTTCCCATGGTCAATACTTGTGGAGAGTTTTAAATTTTATAAATTAAAAATCAGTTTAATTTAAAAAGCATTTTGTTGCATGCTGTCTGTGCCAGGCACTATACTGGATTCAAAAGTGTGAATAAAATTCAGTTCCTGCCCTCAAGAGGCTCACACTCGGCTGGAAGAGAGAGGTGTGTACAGCCGTCTAGCAGTCTAGACTGCTAAAAATTTAGCAGTCTGAAAAGTTCCCGTGGAGCAGCCAGCACACACAAAGTAATCTGGATGCATGAAGCATGGGTAGCAGTTCGTGACGCAGGGAAAAGGAAACTGTTCCATATAGCTAGAATGCTATGTATAGGCACAGAGGTGTGGAAGTACATTTTTTAAGAGAAGGGCTGGAGAATTGCTTCTAAGGAACCAATTAGCATTTGTGTTCCCCAGATAATCAAGTTAGTATTCCTATTAACCAAGAAAGCTTTTGGATAGCATTTAATGTTTTATGTAATTGGATTTTTTTTTAATTGAAATTTCTTGATGGCTATCTTAAGGGAAAATTTCCCTAGATTTGATTTTTATTGTTCAACAAATGTACCCCAATGTCTACTGGAATAATACTGTGTACATTGGCATTAAGTGGATGCAATCCTGATCAGGGACCTAAGAACACCAAGAGATGTCTGGAGAAAAGCCAGAGGTGACTGAGAGGGTAGATGTGACTGAGAAGGGTAGATGACAGAATGGGGGCTAGAGGTCCTAGGTGAGGAAGAGAGCAAGTTCCAAGGAGTCAGAGTTGAATAAGAATAAATGTGTTTATGTGGAGGGAGGCTCTGGAGACTGAAAATACCAGCAACCTGGTTTTCTTTTATGAATCACGTTCAAAATTAACAAGATGGGGATATATTCACATGTTTACAGTATATACCCCATATATTTCTATATGAAGGCAGTTGGATTGAAAGTGACTATGTAAATTACGTTTATGGGGGAAAAAATGGATTGGGGCCTGACTGATGAATTTAAGCTATGCCTCTTGGGGACTTCCCTGACTCTCCAGTGGTCAACACTTCACCTTCCAATGTAGGGGGTACAGGTTCCATCCTTGGTCGGGGAGCTAAGATACCACACGCCTCCTGGCCAAAAACCCAAAACATAAAACAAGCGATATTGTAAAACATTAAATAAAGACTTAAAAAACAGTCCACGTCACCGCCCCCCCCCCCCAAATAATCTTAAAAGATCAACCTTTGGCCAGTATATTGGTACTAACAAGAAAGGTAGGACGCCGAACGTGTGGGTTGAAAGGAATATCAGTTTTCCTCAACGACCTGCCTCAGAATAATCCATGCTGCTTGCCGAAATGCAGATTATTGGCTACCTCTCAGAACAACTGAATCGGAATCTGAGGGAGGAATTCAGAACTATTTTTTCACAAATTCTTCAGGGGTGAGGGGTTTATCTTGGAGGGGAAAAAAGATTTTAGATCTTCGGAGAAGGCAATGGCACCCGACTCCAGTACTCTTGCCTGGAAAAGCCCATGGTTGGAGGAGCCTGGAAGGCTGCAGTCCATGGGGTCGCTGAGGGTCGAACATAACTGAGCGGCTTCACTTTCACTTTTCACTTTCATGCATTGGAGAAGGAAATGGCAACCCACTCCAGTGTTCTTGCCTGGAGAATCCCAGGGATGGGGAAGCCTGGTGGGCTGCCGTCTATGGGGTCACACAGAGTCGGACACGACTGAAGTGACTTAGCAATAGCAATTCCCTGCTTCTGCCCTCAGGACCAGGAGCTCGGGGTCCAGGGTGGGACTCTCAATCCGGTTTGAGCAGCCCGCCTCACCTGGTCCGTCCTACCTGTGGTGAGGACCCAAGACACCGCCCCCCTCGCCGACCGGAGCCCCGCCCTTCGAGAGGTAGAGCGGGAGCGGCCAAGGCCCGCCTCCACGCCGGGTCTGGCCAATCAGGAGCTGCGGTCTCGGACGTCACGTTACGCGCGGCGCTGAGTCGGCCGCGGGGCTGAGGTACCGGCTCCGGGCTCGGACTTGGGGCTCTGGGCTCGGTGGCGTGGCCCCAGCTGGTTGGGAGGCCCGGCGGGCGGGCGGGCGGCGGCGCCCAGCGCCCCTCGCCAGGCCCGCTATGCAGGGCCCTGCCGGGAACTCGAGCCACTCACTGACGGGAGGGCCGCCCTCCACAGTCGCGTCCGGAGCGGGCCGCTGCGAGAGCGGCGCGCTCATGCACAGTTTCGGCATCTTCCTGCAGGGGCTGCTCGGCGTCGTGGCCTTCAGCACGTTGATGCGTGAGTCCGGGACCCCCGCCCTTCCTGAGGCCTTGCGCCTCAAGCTTCTGGCCCACCGGCCTCCGGGACCCTCCTGTCTGAGGAGTTCAGGCCTTGGGCCCTTTGACGAAGGTTCCTTACTCGCGCGAGCCCAGGCTGGACATTCCCAGACAACGGGGAGCTCTGGCCCCAGACCCAGGGTCCTGAGTTCTTCATCTTATCGCGTCAGCCTCTAGTCAGGGGTCACTCCTCCTCTCTTCACACCACGCACGCCTCTCTTCTGAGATGTCCCCCTGCAACCGTATCATCGCGAATTAAAGCTACCTCACTTGACAGCCTACGGCCATGACCCGCAGGTGGCATATTCCTTTCAGCCCCCTCTTAAAGTCTCTTCTTAGCCTTAGCCTCCCCATCCCCCAGTCTGATACTGAGTTTTTTGTTTTTTCTTCACCTTTACGTCAGGATTTACTATCTCCCGTTTGCATGTAAATCCTGTCCTGTCACCTTGCAATACCGGACTTGTTAGCTCGTGCGTTCCGTTCCCAGTACTGCCTACCCCATCTCCCTTCTCCCTCAGCCTAATTTTCTGTTTTGGTTGGAGCAGGACCCACCCATACTGCCTTCCCCGCATCTCCTTTTTTTTCCTCTCCTTTGCCTGAACGGGCTCACCTCTTCCATCTCTGTCCCAAGCTTTCCTAATCAAGTTGCATCTCAAGTCTCCCCTGACTGTTCCCTTTCCCAGCCCACTTTTGTTTGTTTCAAGTATTCTTCCTTTCTGTGAGACTTGGGCAACTTTAGAAACTTAATAGAGAAGCAGCCTCAGAGGGTCTGAGGAGGTCTTAGAATTTCTGTGCTAAATCATCAGGGGCCCTTCCTGGAGAGTTTGATGATGAGGAAGAAGGTCCCAGATAGGCCCTCTGGAAAACCACAAGTTCCAACTTGTTGTCAAGTGTACCACTGGTGACGGGTTATGTTTCCTTAGTGCACGTCCTTCCTTTTATTAAAGTGTGATTGCATTTCAGGGAAGGGAAGGGTTATAACTATTTTTTACAGAGGTATTCATTCCGAAATGACTTCTCAAAACTTCCCCACTATACTCACGTATGTAGAATGGGAAGTTCCTGCAAAAACTATGCTCCTCAGCATCTGGGAAGGAGCCTGCAGCCATGTGTGTCTTGTGGAGTCCAGTTGCTGGTGTTGCAGCTTTGCTTGTTTATGATGCAGGCCTTCCTTATTTGGGTGAATTCTTCCAGGCTTTAAGTAACCCTGAAGAGGCTGTTCTTGGACACTACTTTTTTCTGGTTGCCTGACCATCATAAGTCTAGCAGCAAGTCCTGGATTGTATATGTTTGCTACATTTTCTCTCCTTTTCAATCTCTAGTTGCTTTGCTATATTTTCCCCGCTGAACAAATACCCACTTGTTCCCACAGTAATAATATGTGACGACTTAGCCAAAACCAGCTGCTGACTTGAGTGCATGAACTGTATGTGTATGTGTTCGAGACTTTGTGTGTGGGTCTGCGCTCCTCTCCCCAAATCTCTCTCCTCCAGCTGGAACTCTAGGCTTAGGTTTGTTCCCTAACCTTTCTTAGCATAGCCCTGGCTGTTTTCATGGGTTTGATTGATACTGACGGCCCCGCTTATTCCCTGGGGTTTGATACTTGTGATTCAGAGAGGGAAATGTGATTATGACAGGGCACAGTTGCTCACAGCTGAGAAGTGTGCCAGGTTGAAAGTTCAGAGTGACAGTACTGTCCCTGTGAGTCTTCAGGGACACAAACACTTCTGTACTTAACCTTCAATGTGAGCACAAGTGCACATCTCACTGTGGTTGGTATATTCTGAATGCAAAGGCAGGACTAGAAGTAGGGGTTTTTTTGCTCAGTGTGAGCTAGACATGGAGGAACTTTGTGGCAGTGGGTAGTAGGTCTTGGGACAATGATGAGTAGGGGTAATGAGGAGAAGAGTTGGAAAGGCTCAAGCTGTGAGTGCCCTGGACACAGGCATGGACATGAATCGAGAGCCTTTTTCCCCCCACCTAGAAACAGACAGCAGGCCGAGGAGAGTCCCACTGGCCAGGACCAGTACAGGGAAGTACTTTTCTTCTCTCTTAAACTTGTTGGTTCTATTGAAATAGAACTGTAGGGCTTTTCCATTTTGCAGAGGTAGGAAGAGTCATTTAGAAGCTGCTTTACATTTTGAAATGAACTTTGCTGGGGAAAAGGAAGGGGAAAGAGATGGTCTCAAGGAGGTTCTCCTGCTTGGGTTTGGCTGTCTTCCTGGTCACAAGACCTGTTCCTCAATCTAGCACAGCTGCTGTCAGGAGTGCCAGGCTCCCACAAGACTGCTCATCTTGTAACCCTTTGAGGGAGGTCTGGGTTTGTTGAGATGAGGCCACCTCATTCTTTATCAATTTCATTATTAGTTTCTTCAAATATAGTTCATCTCTCTTTTTTGGAGGGAGAGGGGGCACCATTCAACATGTGGGATCCTAGTTACCTGAACAGGGATGAAACCTGTGCCCTCTGCAGTGGAAGGGCAGAGTTCCAACCACTGGACCACCCAGGAAGTCCCCAAGCATATTTTTAATACCAGTCGTCTGTCCTCAGCAGTCAAAACTAACAGCCCCTGTCCTCTTTGGAGTTCCAATCATTTTCCTCTGGTGCTTTCCTCCTGTGTGGTGAACTCAAGACACTTCTGACAACTTCCCAGTTTTGAGGGCTGGTGCTATTCTGTTTTCCTGTTGGATCAGCTTTGTTCTATAGGATGGACCTATTTCTCTGCTAGACAGGCTGTATACAGTATGGTTACCTGGCCTTCATAAGTCTTGCAGCAAATCTTGGACTGTATATGTTTGGTACTTTTTCTCTCCTTTTCAGTCTCTAGTTGCCTTGCTGTAATGTTTTCAATCCCTTCACATCCTGATTTCAGTGAACTGTCAGACCACTGTTTCTATGTTTCTTTTTCTATCCCCCAAATCACTTTTTTTCTCGATTTACAACTTGCTGTGTTTTTTACCTGAAGGAACACCCTCTTATATCTCAGGAGAGGATTTTGATTCTCATGGGGATTTCTCATGCTGACGCGTGGCTCACTGTAGGGCTTTTCAGGCATCTCAGGCCAGGCAGTTGGGAGTTGATGTGATAGTTGATACGTATAGCTGATTCTTTAAGCTACATAAACATACAAGCCACCATCCACAGGCGTGTGCCAGTGTCAGCATCCCCTTGTTCAGGTGGTGAGCTTTCCAGAGGCTTCAGAGAAGGTACCTTCTGTGTGCAAGGAAAGCCCAACAAACTCAGAGATAAGCTTTTAAAGGGCCTTCCCCCTCTGAGTTTTCTGATGTGTTTCTGAAATGCCTTGGGTGTAGAAGTAGAAGGAATTGCTTTAAACGAGGGACCTTTGCCATGCTCTACCTGCTAAGCAGTTCCTCTTGTTTTGGTGACTTTACCTATGGTCTGTGATTTAATTAAGTCACAGCAGAGCTGAGCAGTTCTGGGGCTGCCTTGTGTGTTCTGGCCCAAGCAAGTGGCCCAGCCATCAGCTGAAGGTCGTTATTGACCAATGTGTATGTTGGCACTAGGGTTATTTACTCTCAGGACCTGTAAGTGCAAAGCCCACTCAAGCCTCCTTCACTGTGCACCATCAGAATCCTGGCTGAAGTGTAGACAGGATTGCTCTTTTAACATAAGCATTTATAGAGTTTGGATAAACCTACCTGCCTATTTTCATGTGACAGATTTGGGCACTAGCCAGTTAGGAGAAGGTGTCAGTGTTTTATGAGGACACTGCTGGCGTTGAGAAATTATAGCTTTTTTCCTGAGGTCCAGAGTAACATCACAGACTAGTCTACCCAGCTTTGAAATCTTGATCTCACATAAGAGTCCCTGCCATTCTGTCAAGCAGTAAGCTGACCCCCCTGTGTGTTCTGTACAGATATATGCATGTTGGGACAGCCTTCCCCTGGGATCACCCCTCCCCACTCCTTTCCAATATTTATCTTAAAAAATGTCAGATATACAGAAAAGACAATAATGCAATGAATGCATATCTGCCCTCCACCCAGATTCAGAAATTGTTCACCTTTTGCCACATTTACTGTATCTCTTTATACGTTTTTGGGGAAAAGGGGGTGATACATTTAACGATAACTTGAAGCCAGCATTACACTTTATCCCTAAAAGCTTCAGTTGAGTCTCCTAAAAATAAGGACAGTTGCCTTCATAACCACAGTTTCATGATCACACCTGTGAAAATTTATAACCCTGTAAGATCATCTAATAGCCAATCTGTATTCACACAAACACACAAAAATTCCTCCATTGTCACAGGTCTCTTATAGCTGGGATTTTGCAAAAACTCTGATCTGATCAAGGTCCACACATTGCATCTGGTTATGTTTTGGGTTTTTTTTTTAATATTCATTTATTTGGCTGTCGGCTTAGTTGCTCCAAGGCATGTAGAATCTTAGTTCCCTTACCAGGGATTGAACCCGTGTCCCTTGCATTGCAAGGTGGATTCTTAACCACTTGACCACCAGTGAAGTCCCTGGTTATGATTTTAAGTCACTTTTAGGCTGAAAGAATCTCCCCTATACGTGCGCATGCGTACACACACACACACACACACACACACACACACACACACACACACACACACACACACACACACACACACACACACACACACACACACACACACACACACACACACACACACATGAATTTTCTGTTGTTGTTTACTGCATTGCCTTTGGAAGAGTCCTGGCCAGTTGTGTATGGCACCCCATCTTCTGGAGTTGTCTGGGTGTTACCTCATTGAGGTGTTTGGGGGGTTTCCTGGACCCCTATTTTTCCTGAGTTTGGTGTGGTGGGACCATTAGCTTATGATGACTTTTCTTTGCAGCAAGAACACTGTGTGAGCAGTGCTGTATGCTTCATGTTACATGGTACCAGGCAACACATGACATCAGGCAGTCCCATGGTTAGTGATAAGGTTACTGGGCATAGAGGGCGTGTTTCTAGCTCCCTCCCTTGTAGGGTACATTGTCCCCTTTGCAGTTAGTATATTATCTCTGTGGCGGTAATGCTTAGAGATCTTGTGGATATCCTGTTCCCCAGTCACTTCACTTCTGGTAAAATAATGAAATTCAGTGATGGCTAGAATGGTGCTGAAGCTCATGTGTGAAGGTGCCATCTCTGGGCCTGTCACCCAACATGCTCTCGATAATGTCGCTTTCTGTTCCCCACTCCCCCACACCTGGAGTGTCAGCCAAGGCACAGGAAGAGCATTCTGTCACAGGCTGGTATTGTATCCAAGGGGGAAAGAAGTGTGGCCAACATTAGCATCAAGGAAGATGAGGGCTTCTTTTGAGGGGTGGGGGGGGGGGTCATTATTTTTAGAAAGTTTTTGGTTTTCTAAATGCTGATTCATCTGGTAGCATTTATCAATAATGGTGATCTACTCCTTTTAAAAATTTATTTATTTTTTTTGGCCATGATGATCTGCATTGCTGTGTGGGCTTTTCTCTAGTTGCAGGAAGCAGGGGTTACTCTCTAGTTGTGGTGCTTAGGCTTCTCATTGCCGTGGTTTCTCTTGTTGCAGAGCCTGGGCTCTAGGGAGCACGGGCTTCAGTAGTTGTGACACGTGGGCTCAATAGTTTCGGCACCTGGCCTCTAGAGCACAGGCTCAATAGTTGTGGCACACCAGCTTAGTTGCTCTGAGGTATGTATGATCTTCCCAGACCTGGGATCCAGCCCATGTCCCCTGCCTTGACAGGCAGATTCTTTACCATTGAGCCACCAGGGAAGCCCTACTCCTTTATTTATAATGAAACTTCACCAGTTTGGAGTAAAATTGGGGCAAAAGGGGGTTGTCTGAATTAGGGGATAATCTGAGTTGTAATGAAATGCATCTTTTTAGCCTTTTAAATACCTCTGTTTTTCGTGTTGCCCTATAGGGGCCTGTCAAGCCTCTGCTGCTTTAATGAGCTGTTTAAAATCCTTTGCAATTAGTTTAGTACTTCCATGAAGTCTCCTGTTGAAGAAATTTTACAAATAGTTAAAAATAGCAGGATCCCTGGCTCTGGAATCCATCTGACCTGGCTTTCATGCCTGCCTCTGCCACATACTGCCCTTGAAGTGAAAAAGTGAAAGTGGCTCAGTCATGTCCAACTCTTTGAGACCCCATGGACTGTACAGTCCATGGAATTCTCTGGGCCAGAATACTGGTGTGGGTAGTTTTTCCCTTCTCCAGGGGATCTTCCCAACCCATGGATCGAACCCAGATCTCCCACATTGTGGGTGGATTCTTTACCAGCTGAGCCACAGGGAAAGCCTAAGAATACTGGAGTGGGTTGTCTATCTCTTCTGCAGTTGATTTCCCCAACCCAGGAATCAAACTGGGGTCTCCTGCATTGCAGGTGGATTCTTTATCAACTGAGCTATCAGGGAACCTTGTGGCTCAGCTGGTAAAGAATCCGCCTGCAGTGCAGGAGACCTGGGTTTGATCCCTGGATTCTCCTCTCTGCAGGATTCTCCTCTTTTAATCTGTCTTTATGGGCTTCCCTGATGGCACAGTTGGTAAAGAATCTGCCTGCAATGCAGGAGACCTGGGTTCGATCCCTGGGTTGGGAAGATCCCCAGAGAAGGGAAAGGCTCCCCACTCCAGTGTTCTGGCCTGGATCGCAGAGTTGACATGACAGAGTGACTCACTTTCACTGCCCTTGAGCAGCCCACATATATCTCGAAGCTTTGGTTTCTTCCCCAGCAAGATGGGATGGATGATTTTTCTGGGAACGTGGGGATTAGAAAGAGTGTGTGTAAGGAAGCTGGATCAGTGCCAGGCACATGTTGGGCCCTTTGTAGTGGGAGGGGGTATCATAATCCTCATTGTTATTACAGTGTTCTCATTCAGAGTTCAGTTAAGAACATCTCACAAGTGCTGAAATAACTTGTTTTCTGAATCAGGTTAAACATTTTCCTTTCTGTCTTGTTTACTCAACATCTTTACCTTTAGCCCTCTTTTAAACGGTGTGAAATCAGTTCAGCCAAAAAATTCATTCAGTTTTTCCTGTAAGAGCATACAGAAAAACCTGAACAAACTTTTAGTAGTAAAACCTGAACGAACCAGTAGTGAAAAATTGTAACCCAGCCAACACAGTGATTGCTCGTTGCAAGTTAGCGTGCATCCAGACCGGGTAGCTTTGGTGTAAGTAATAATCTCCTTCCTTCTTCTTCTTGAGTTTCTGCCTGTGGAGTCTCACGTGGGCCGTGAGTGGGCAGTGGGTGGATTGGGACAGCCCATTTACAGGTGACAAGGTCAGAGTCCCTGACTTCATCACCCCAGGTCTCATGGTAGCAGGTGGTGGCACTGGCCACTGGAGCCTGTGGATTCCTGCAGCTGGCTCTTTGCTGAGCCCCTAGTGTGCTGGCTTTTGTGCTCAGCTCTTAACGTGCTGCACAGGAACCTTGGTTGTTTTCCCTTCGCAACCAAGGACAGTGAGCAGGTGAAGTGTGGAGCACTGGGCCCCTGTCCATAGGTACAGAGCTGAGATGTGAGCCAGGTCCCTCAGGCCCGAGTAGTTCTCAGCCACTTCCCCTGCCTTCTTTCCACAGGCACGCTTCTAATTACTCTTTCCCTGTCTACTTCACCTCATTCTTTTTTCCTGTTGGGATAATTCCGAGTTTCTTTCTTAATAAGTCTTCTTAATGTCCAGAGTATTATATGGAACTTCGGACTGTTTTGTGGCTGTTGATAACATGAAGCATGTAAATTTGAAATGACCTACCAGTCCTTTCATGTACATTTGAGTTACATCTTATGTTTGCTTTTCTGGCCTGGGCCTTTGTGAAGGCTTTCCCTGGCTGTGCTGGGATAGCGAGCCCACCCTGGGATCAGTGTCTAGCGTCTGAGGCACAGCCTCCCGGGGACCCAGGGGAGCCGAACATGAGTCCATTCTGTGACTGGTGAGGAGGGATTTCCAGGGCCGTTGGTGATTTCAGGTAACCTCAAGGTTTCACAGAATTTGTTTCCCTGGTGCTGTATGACTATAAGGAGAATAGTTAATAATCACAAGAGTTAGGGATGACCCTTAAGAGTTATCCTTTTCTTCGTGTATATGTAGAAGTGGTCTGTACACCTGTTTTAGTTCATGCTACTACTCAGAAGTTATCCATCTAACCCAGGGTTTTTCAACTTGACACCATTGATACCTTGTGCCAGGTAATTCTTGGTTTGGGGGGCTGTTCTCTGCATTGTAGGATGTTTAACAGCCTCTCCAGCCTCAATCCACTGGATGCCAGTAGCTCCCCCACCGCCACCCCATTGTGACAGCCCCAAAATATCTCCAGATACTGCCATTGACCCTTGGGGGGCAAAATTGCCCCTGTTAACTACATTTGTTCAGTTTGTGGATTACTCAGCAGACTCTCTGTGGACCCTAGTAGAATGGATCTGTTAAATAAAGACCTGGGTGCCAGGAGTGGTGGTGGGTGCTTCCTTGACAAAGAAGAGCTGAGACCTAGTCCCCTGTCCCTGAGGGGCTCACAGCTGGAGTGGACTGTGGGAGCCCTGGTGGGTCATCCCAGTGCAGCGTGAAGAGGGCTATTGACGTTTGAACAGGCTTGAGAGGAGGGATGAGAGTTTCTGCCAGGAGACCTTGGGAAGTGTCCCTGAGGAAGACCTGCTTGGTCCCAACACTGAAGGTGAAGGAGAGGTGAGGGGCTCTGGATACACAGGGAATGGTGAGAACAAGGTCCAGATAGGAGATCACGGGCATGGCCATAGGTTCTGGGGGCTGGAGATAGTGGGGGCAGAGGCTCCCAGAAAACGAGGCAGTGCGTTTGGAGGGGTTCCAGAGAGCTGCCTTTTTTTTTTTTTTTTCATTTTCAGGCCTATTTTCTACAGCTTACACTTAAAAAGGGTCTTGAATTAAATCATTGGGTGGCAAGTCAGGTTCTGCATTCACCTCAGGCTCCTTTTGGATTGTTTCTTTGAGAACCTTTAAAGCAGTTTCATCACATTCCTTTTAGATCTCATGCGGTCCCCCCAGGGAAGGTCTGCTGTTTGTGTCTTTGGGGCTGTAGGAGAAGAAACAGGACCTAGTGACCTTCTCCCAACCCTCTGTTCTATTGGCAGTGCCTTCTGAGATAGGTGTTGCGATGATGTGGGCAGACCTGCTGGGCCTGCTCCGTGCCAGGCATCGTGAATTAACCCGATTAGTTCTCACAGTCATCTTGAGAGGTGGGTGCTGATATTGTCTCCATCTCACAGGTAAGGAAACTGAGTCACCGGGAGGTTAAGTAACCTGCCCAAGGTCACACAGCCTGTGAGTGGTAGAGGCAGGCCGCATGGCTCTGGAGACACTGCTTTTACCTAATAAGGGAAACAGTTCCTTATTGGTAACTGGCTTCTGTAGACTGTCCACTGCACTCCACACAGATAGACAGAGTGGAGATGCTTCACCCCTGGATTTTTGGTTCAGGCTTAGTTGTGGACAGCTGTCGGGGGTGATCTCAGAGACCCAGAGGGTAGGCCAATCCTGGGAACTTCTAGCCCCTCTGAGTGGGGCCCCAGGCTGTGGTGACCTTAGGCTTTGCTAACAAACCTCTCCTATGAGAATTCTAGTCTTCAGTACATGCTGGAACTCCTGCACTGGTGCAGTGGGATCACCAGCCCCTGAAATCACCTGCTTGCCTATTAGGAAAAAGCTTCTCACCAGAGTTAACTGTAGCCCCGTCGATGCGACATGGCCTCCCCTGTGTTTCCTTTGATTTAGAGCATCCTCTTCATTCTAAAGGGTGTCTTGCGCCGTAGTCGGGTTCCACTCAAGCTACTTTTCTGGTAGAGGATGCAGGAGCTGGCAAGACTCAGCCTGCCCTCGGGTGTGGTGTCACTTAGGGCCTTGGCAGAGGAAGGGTTGCTCAGCTGGCTGGGTTGCTCAACTAGTGTTTTCTTGGCTCTAAAATTCCTTGTAAAGACTTGATGTTGAGTGTTTGTGGCTTTTGCTATTAACAAGTGATAGGTGTCAAGAACTCTAATGCCTTTTCTCTATTTGGGACACATACGTTTTTTACATGTTTACCTTTCTCAAAATGCTTTACCCCCCACCTCCCAGTCCCAGCTTATATTCTAGTCCATGGACTTATCCAACCTCTTAGCTCATCAGTGTTCTTCACAGGCTTTTCTGTTTTCTTAGAAGACTTTTTTGCTTAATAACATGAAAATGACAGAGAGGTGAGGTGGTCACAACACCTGGATTAAATGACACAAGCCAGGCTGCAGTCCTGCAGGAAGAGATGAACCTTGGCAGCGTACACGCACCTCTTGCCAACCCCACATGCACTGGGAGCGTCTTGGCCCAGGCAGGCTCAGAGCACGAGCACAGGTTTTCTATCTGGGCAGCAAGTTTGGGTCTAAAGTATTTGTAAGTGGTTCCATCGAGGTCACGCATGGAATGGAGACTCACTCATTGCTCCCTTGAATGCCTTGCAGCACAAATGTGCTGCTCCTGCCTGCCGTGCCTTTGCTTCTGTGGTTTCCAGGTAGCAGGCTTGAGGACCACAGATCTGCTATTTCCAGCTCTGCTGCACCTCTGGCTGGTGGTGAGGGTGGGTATTGGAGTCCTGAAGACATAGTGTAGGGAGACGTAAGTGCATGTATTTTTTCCTGGCAAGAGGCCTGCTTTTATAATTTTGTCCCCAGATTCTCTGTAAGACATCTCATCAGTTACTAGCAAAAAAAAACATTCCAATTCTGTTACCTGAAATTAGAGTAAACAGGAATGTTCAGTTGCCCCTCAGCTGGCTTAGCAGATTACATAGTGATTTGTTTTTCTCACCGTGTGTTTAGGTAAATAATTTGCTAATACGCCAAATAGGTCAGACTCTCCGAGGAAATGTCCAACGAGCACTGTAGTCTTGCTAAGGACCTGCCTGAGTTCAAGGGCCACTGCTGCAGATGGAGCAGTGTCCTGCGTGCAGCTGTTTTGTAGTGCTCTTGTTCTCCCAGCAGTGGAGCTTCTCAGGCCTGGCCAGCATGGACATGTCTCAGGCTGAATTTTGGTCTGTGGTGATGTGAGGTGTGACGGTGAGGAGAGCTGAGGCCAGAGGCCACTGTCTGACCCTGTTCAAAGCAGGTAACCGTTGAACCATACCAGGAACTCCTGGATTCTTGCTCCCACTGGCCATGGCTGCCAGTGGTGTTATACTATGGGTCCTCCTTTGCCTGGGACTAAGGTAACATCTTGAAGGACAGCCAGGCTCCTGGACCTGTTTCTCCATCTTTGTTTTCTGAGCTCTTTCTGTGCTGCAGACATATCAGCCACCACTGTCTGCACTGTAGTCCAGGCCAAGGACCACAGCCGTGATAGCAAACACTGGGCTGCAGCAAAGTGCCACCTGCTGCTCTTCTCTCAGCCCCCACACCTGCCAGACCCATTCCTGCTTCATCCCTTTACTCACAGTCCTCTTTCCCCTAAATGCTTTTCTCCTTCCTTCCACCTTGCCACATTCTCTGCATCTTCTAATAGGTGCTCCCTGACCTTAGCCCATACTGCTCTCCTTTGAAGTTGCAGGACATAAGTCTGTACTGTACATGTTAGGTCTCTGCGTGGCACTAGCTGAGCTGGACTGACTTGGCTGCCAAGCAGGTGCTGGTGCCCTGGCTGGGTGCTCAAGGCCAAGGCGAAACTTGTCCCCTACTGGGAATCTGGTCAGAGAGAGAGCTAGGAGGTGGGGAGACTGAGATTTTTTTCTTCTCTAATCACCACATGGTTTAGAATGCATTTTCTAAGAAAAACACAGATGTTCTCTTTTAGAATTGTGGTACAATTTGTCAATGCTGGAGAAATGTAACATTAGTATGCTATTAACAATTCACAGTCCATATTCAGATTTTATAAATTGCCTGAACACTGTCTTTATAGCTATTTTTCCCTGGTCCAGAGTCATACTTTGGATTCAGTTGTCACGTCTCTAGTCTGGAATCATTCCTTAGCCTTTCTTTATCTTCTTAGCCTTGGTACTTTTGAGGAGTATAGGCCAGTGACTTTATAGAATGGCCTAGATTAGGTTTGTCTGATGTTTTCTCAAGATTACATCCAGGTTATGTGTTTTTTGGAGGGAATATTCCCCAAGGATTTCTGTGACTTCCTCAGTGTATCAAACCCTCTGGCACCTGATGCTGGTTTATCCCAGCATTGGAATAAGGCAACACCTGACACCTTGGGTGAGGTGGTTCCTCCGGATCTCTCCACTGTGAAGGTAACATTTTCCGCTTGTAAATTAAGTAAATTGTGGTGAGATACTTTGAGACCATGTAAATATAGGGTCTGTTTTCAGTCTTTCTTGTAAAGCCTCCCCTGGGTGGGAGGTAAGTGCCACAGGCTCTGAAGGTGCTTTGGCCAGTTAGAGGCCTGGTGGCAATACTGAGTCACATTTATAGGTTGTTCATTATGTGCCAAGCCCTAGTACATACCTTACTCATTTTCTTCTCACAAAACCACATAAGGTGGGTACTCATGTATGCCCTATTTTATACCTGGAGAAACTAGTGAATTATCTAACGATAAGGCAGTCAGAGAAGGCAATGGCACCCCACTCCAGTACTCTTGCCTGGAAAATCCCATGGATGGAGGAGCCTGGAAGGCTGCAGTCCATGGGGTCCCTGAGGGTAGGACACGACTTCACTTTCACTTTCACTTTTCACTTGCATGCATTGGAGAAGGAAATGGCAATCCACTCCAATATTCTTGCCTATAGAATCCCAGGGACGGGGGAGCCTGGTGGGCTGCCGTCTATGGGGTCGCACAGAGTCGGACACAACTGAAGCGACTTAGCAGCAGCAGCAGCAAGGCAGTCACCAGGTGGGGTACTGGAATTCAGACCTGGTGGGTCTTACTCCAGCAGTGGGGCTTCCCACTGTGAGTGTGCAGTGTTCCCATGCAGTTCGTGGCACAGGGACACTGCTCCTCCAGCCTCTGGGCTTCCCATGTCTTCTGTGTATGGAGTTCTTCAACATCATTTGGTTCCCATTGTCCCTCATAGGCTTGGTTTTTCCCTGAGAGCATCATTGCAGTTATTTTTTCTAGGCATGATAGATGGACCAGGAAAAATCCAAAGGCTTTTCTTCTTGAGACTGAAATCCAAGAGGGCATATCATTGAAGCCAGAGGAATCTTATGTGGATAAATTTAACACTTGAGTTGTGCAAAAGTGGATGAAGAGGCTTTAGCCAGTGAGGGGACTACCAGTATACAACTCGTCTTATATTTTGGTAAGCAATCAGAAAACAGACCAAAATACTATATGAAACAACTATTTGCAGAAATTGGACATTGGGTAGCTCAGGAACCATGAGGGAAAGGAAATAATGAAGTGAGCCTCTGGTTCTCCCCCTCAGCTTTCTCCTGGAGGCAGTTTCCAGGTCTCAAAGTAGCGAGGAACAACCCAAACAGAGCCCAGCAGCCTTGCTGAGTTGAGAAGACAAAGTTGAGGAAGCCAGAGCATCTGGAATTTTCAGGGACAATATGGAGAAAAAAGAGCTACATAGAGGAAAAGCTCAAGACATTTGTTCAGAGGTCCCCATAAGTCCTTTTCTATTGATAGATGTTAGTCTCTGTGTGCGCAGGTGAAAATTCAAAGGCAGAGCAAGGAACTGCTGGGAAGCTATGAGCCGGATATTTAAGACAGGAGGTTTTTCTTTCCGGTTAGAGTGAGAGACGTTGTTGAACACTGGGGGCGTTCAGTAGAGAACTCAAAAAAAGCATGCCCTATTTAGCCCTAGAGAAAGGGTACATGACTTAAAAACAAGCCTTGATACCATATACAAAAATTGAGTAGAAATGCACCACAGATCTAGATGTATTGTAGAAGTGAAAACTATAGCACTTCTAGAAGAAAACATAAGAGAAAGTCTTTGTGACCTTGGGATAGGGAGAGAGGGAGGAGAATGGCTGGTTGGTGGAGTCGTCAGAAGCTACTGTATTTATGGATTTAGTGTGCCATCTTATATGGGTGCTGCTTGTAGTGCCCCAAAACAGGTGCAACAGTGAAATCAAAGGTCACTGATCACAAGTCACCATAATAAATATAATAATAATTTTAAAATATGAAATATCAAGAGAATTACCAAAATGTGACGCAGAAACATGAAGTGGAGCAAATCTTGGAAAAATGGCACCGATTGACTTGTTCGACACAGGGTTGCCACATACCTTCAGTTTGTAAAGAACGTAGTATCTGTACAATGAGATCTGCTCACATTCTTATGTTTGCCTCACCTTTAGCAAGCCAGCCTCTTTGCTCATTGCTTGTATTTTAACTGGTAGGAAATTGGAACTTCTGCGTTCCACATAGATTGTTGATACAGGATGAATTTCAGACTAATTTGCTATATAATGAGCCTTTGAGTTATGTGTGGGAGTCAAATAGGGGCTAATCTTTTAAATGGAGCCTGCTCATCCTGTGCAGGTGACTTGCTACATGTTTTCAGACTTCTCAGCTCCTTTTTTGTAAGGAGTCAGTTGATGGATCTTTCTTTTTCTCCATCTTTTAAAAAGGGGCTGTTATCTCAATGCTAAGTGAAAGGAAGTGCTCAAGTTCTAGCTTGTATATAGTACAGAGCTTTGTTCCATAGAGTCTTTGTATAGAATTTTTGCTCGCTGCCCTGAGTGCTCAGTCTCTCCCAAGCCACCTGCTCTTCCCTTGCCCCTGAAGGTACTTGGGCACAGTTGGCACTTTCCTGGTTCTTGGGTCACATTGTTTGGTCATTTCCTCAGCAAGTGACTGGGTTCTGTGCTTAAATACCCACATCAGAGGTCAGCCTCTAGCTCTTCTTGCACAGGGTCAGGCGTGGTGAGACACCTAGCTCAGTCTCCTGCCGGTAGCTTGGTTGAGGAGCAAGCCCAGAGGAACCATGTTCCTAGCACTGTTGTTGGGCTGTCTGAGGACAGGCAGTCAGGCCCAAACTGTGCCTCCATTTTTCCCAAGGTCTCATAAATTGTGCCTGGCCTTTCTGATCAGGAACTGGCGTTGGTAGGCCTATTTCAAGTTAGAAACTGCATGATCAAGGCATGTTGATTCTCTGGGGTTGGTTTATGTTCTTCTAGACCTCTAGAGATGCCAAAGAATGTATAGACTATCATACATTTGTGCTCATTTTGCAAGCTAGTAAGGCTGTGCTCAAAATCCTTCAAGTTAGGCTTCAGCAGTACACAAACCAAGAACTTCCAGATGGGGTTTAGAAAAGGCAGAGGAACCACAGATCAAATTGCCAGCATTCGGTGGATCATAGAGAAAGAAAGCAAGGGAAATACAGGAAAACATCTACTTCTGCTTCATTAACTACACTAAAACCTTTGACTTTGTGGATCACAAAAAAATGTGGAAAATCATGAAAGAGATGGGAATACCAGACCACTTTACCTGTCTCCTAAGAAACCTGTATGCAGGTCAAGAAGCAACAGTTAGAACCAGACATGGAACAACGGATGGGTTGCAAATTGGGAAACGACGTCAAGGCTGTATATTGTCACCCTGCTTATTTAACTTATATGCAGAGCACATCATGCGAAATGCTGGGCTGGATGATGCAGAAGCTGGAATCAAGACTGCCAGGAGAAATATCAACAACCTCAGATATGCAGATGACACCACTCTCATGGCAGAAAGCGAAAAGGAACTGAAGAGCCTCCTGATGAGGATGAAAGAGAAGAGTGAAAAACTTGGTTTAAAACTCAGCATTCCAAAAACTAAGATCATGGCATCCAGACCCATCACTTCATGGCAAACAGATGGGGAAAAAGTGGAAGCAGTGACAGATTTTATTTTCTTGGGTTCCAAAATCACTGCGGACTATGACTGCAGCCTTGAAATTAAAAGATGCTTGTTCCTTGGAAGGAAAGTTATGACAAACCTAGACAGCATATTAAGCAGAGGCAGCATAAAAAGCAGAGACATCACTTTGCCAACAAAGGTCTGTGTAGTCAAAGCTATGGTTTTTCCAGCAGTCATATATGGATGCGAGAGCTGGATCATAAAGAAGACTGAGTGCTGAAGAACTGATGCCTTTGAATTGGTGCTGGAGAAGACTTGTGAGAGCCCCTTGGACAGTAAGGAGATCAAACCAGTCAGTCCTAAAGGAATCCTAAATATTCATTGGAAGGTCTGCTGCTGAAGCTGAAACTCCAATAGTTTGGCCACCTGATGGGAAGAGCTGACTCATTGGAAAAGACCCTGATGCTGAGAAAGATTGAAGGCAGGAGGAGAACAGGGAAACAGAATGAGATGGTTGGATGGCATCACCAACTCAATGAACATGAGTTTGAGCAAACTCCAGGAGCTAGTGAAAGAGAAGCCTGGCGCACTGCAGTCCATGGGCAATGAGTCAGATACGACTGAATAACTGAACAACAACTTTGATCCACACCTGCCTTTCCTAGGGTGGCCTGGCACTCCCTGTGCTGAGGGTTTGGTATACTGATGTTGTCTCTCCCCCTTCACTAGCATACACTCTTCTCATTTATCACGCCATCCTTTTACCCAGGCCACCTGTTGTTCCCAAGTGGGGAAGAGGTGAAGATAGCTGTGAGAGAAACCCAAGGTGCCTGAAGCATCTGTCAGACTTCTCTAGATGGGATTTGTGCTGCCAGCCACTGAGGACTTACAGATATGTTAGTTCATAGGAGACGGATGAATTCTCTATTTATGGTCCCAGGGCTCCTTGGATTCAGGTTATTATTGTAAATTTAAGGCTTCCTCAGCTGCTCTCTGCTGCTCTGACACCTGATTCCCAGACTTTGGGACTAAGAAAATGAACTCTGTTGCTTCTGTTCTGCTCAGACTCTTGTTGGTTACACAACATATGTTGTTGAAAAAGAGAAGATTCCGTGCCAGCTGCCCTGAGTTGAGAAGCTAGGGAAAAGGTCTTCAGCGTTGGTTTATAACTGTGGTATCAAGAGAAGAGCTGATCTTCTATTAATTTCTCTGCTCAGGGTGCTTATCAGTTCACTTCCATCGATAAAGTTAGAAGGTGTAGCCCCAGTGCATTCCAGAGGAGAGTCCTCTGCTGGGCAAATGTGTGGTGCTGTCACAAAGCGGTGCTGCCTCTCACTTGCCTGGGCGTTGGGAGCCTCTCTGGTCTATGAACATATCTTCCTAACTGTGCCACTTGGTGCTGACAGCCGGGGAACACAGAGCCATGGGGAGGGGGTGCAGGGCCGTGGGGATGGTGAAGCGATGTTGAGCACACTAGGGGACCTGGGGCTTTCCCACTCCCAGCTGTAGCTGCTGGGGCTGTGCTGTGGGAGGCCAAGCAGTGGCAGGAGCAGCCAACCTTGGACAGTGCTTGTCAGAGGAGGCCTGTTGTGGCCTCTCTGTACCAATGAACTTTGCCAGCCAATCTCAGTTTCCACTTGCATTAAGACTTGAGTTGACTTCTTAACTGTAAGCCTTGAAATTTTGGATAATGCTTGAATTATAAATATATGCACTATTAGCTACCATCAGTATAGAACAAAGTTCTTGAATGATTTTTCTACCTATTCTTAAATTTTCTGAGCAAACTCTTTTTGGAGGCTGTTCTTGACTTGTTAATGCTGTCTGGATTACACATAGAGGTTTGTGTTTCACAAGCTTTGCATTTAATACCAAGGGGCCAAGCCCAGTCAGTCCTGATGCTGGAGCTTGTTTTGTGGGGGTACAGGTCAGCAGTGGCCTGGATTATGGACCTGATTGCCGCTTGTCGCCTGTGAGATTTCAGCAAGTTCCTTAACTGCACTGAGATTCAGTTTCTTTATCTAAAACATAGGATAATACTGTCCTTCCAGGGTAGATGTGAGAAATGGTTCAGTTGGCATAGCCCACGCCTTCAGTCCATGGTGGCTCAGATGGTAAAGCATCTGTCTGCAATGTGGGAGACCCAGATTCGATCCCTGGGTTGGAAAGATCCCCTGGAGAAGGAAATGGCAACCCACTCCAGTATTCTTGCCTGGAAAATTCCACGGATGGAGGAGCCTGGTAGGCTACAGTCCATAGGGTTGCAAAGAGTCGGACATGACTGAGCGACTTCACTTTCTTTTTAGTATTCTGACGATGACCATGATGATACCATTCCTGATGAGGCTTTCCCAGAAACACTTGTAGGAACTCATGTGAATAAGCCTCGCGTGTTGGGTTTAGTAGACGAGGCTGTTTTCTTCAAAGATGAGATGGGGTTTGGTTGGAGACCCTTTGGGGTGTAAACCTGTCCTGGGCCAGTCGCCCTCACATAGCTTCCAAACTGTTCACAGGGGCTGCTGGATGAGGGAGGTGGGGGCCAGGTGGCCACTTCACCACTGCTAGGGAATGGCCTGAGCGTATCTGACCTGCAGAAGGCCAGAGGGTGAGTGGAGTCATCTTTGAGTGAAACAGTACACTGGGGTTTTCCTCCTAGTGAGATTCTTAAGGTTGAATGAGCCACGTCCTCAGCTTCTGTGTTTAACTCTCCATGAGTGGATGTATAGCTGTACCTGTACCCTCTCCTTCCGGGCCCAAAATGTGAACACAGAGTCCCTATATATCCATTATATGCTCTGTTCTCTGCCACGTTTGGACCACCTAAGCAGCTGGAATCATTTTGGAGCCTTGGATTACAAGGATGAAAACCCACTCTGTAGTCTGCAGCTCATCACTGAGCAGTTGGGCAAGCGGGTGTCTCCTCCAACTGTCAGAGGCAGTGTTGAAACAACTTTCCGTGCCAACAATGATGGGCCAGTGGTCATCTTCCCTGGTGGGACTGGACCCAGGCTGCAGATGTTCCCTCTGAGAAATTCGGATTCTGGGGCCACACCTTTTTCTCTTTGATTAGCCATGAGGTGCAGTCCTTTTAATGCAGTCAAAAGCCTCTTCTCCAGCACAATCAGAATTGCTATTCATTGGTTAATTTTTAAAAGGCAGAGAATCTGGGAAATCCTGTAAAATGTATATGTATACGATAAACATTTTATTTTAACTTATGCGTGTAAGCATCAGATGTGAGGGGAGCCCTGGCCTGGCTCACAGGAGCACAGGGACACATATCATCCACCAGGGATGGTAAATAGTGCAGTAGTGATCTTGCCCCTGGTTGAAGTGGACTAAATGGACTGAAGTGACATATTTCCCATCTCTAGTAAGCCCTGCCAGCTGGAAGCTTTTCTGTCAGAAGGAAATTTTCTGAACAAGTTGGGTTTGAGGAAGGCTATAAATTACCTAATATGCAAAATTGTATTATTGTTGTTTTTAAATTACTGTTATTGGTAACAGAAGCTTTTTTCTCAGTTGTTTTTAGACCTTTTTTGTTTTCTTATCACAAAGTAATACATGTTCTTTGTAAACAAGTAAAGAAAACAGTATGGAAATTTGTAGTATAAAAAACAGAAGTTTCCTACAATTCCATCCTCTAGAAAGCTACCCATGGTAACAGTTTATTGTGTGCCTTCAAATTTCTATATGTATATATAATTTTAAAATAAAAACAGGTTTACAGGACACATTGCTATTATGGTCACTGCTTTTTTCCCCCAGGCTTCTCTGTCCTTCACCATCTTCTGGGGTTTGTTCAACTCATGTCCATTGAGTCAGTGACACCATCCAACCATCTTTATCCTCTGTCGCCCTCCTCTGTCTCCTCCTGCCCTCAGTCTTTCCCAGCGTCAGGGTCTTTTCCATTGAGTCCGCTCTTTGCACAGATGGCCAAAGTATTGGAGCTTCAGCTTCAGCATCAGTCCTTCCAATGAGTATGCAGGGTTGATTTCCTTTAGGATTGACTGATTGAATCTCCTTGCTATTTAAGGGACTCTCAAGGGTCTTCTCCAGCACCATAGTTCAAAAGCATCAATTCTTTGGCCTCAGCTGTCTTTATGGTCCAGTTCTCACATCTATACATGACTGCTGGAAAAACAATAGCTTTGACTATAGAGACCTTTGTCAGCAAAGTGATGCCTCTGCTTTTTAATACACTGTCTAGGTTTGTCATAGCTTTTCTTCCAATGAACAAG
The DNA here is from genome assembly GCF_003369695.1 of Bos indicus x Bos taurus. Lineage (NCBI taxonomy): Eukaryota > Metazoa > Chordata > Mammalia > Artiodactyla > Bovidae > Bos > Bos indicus x Bos taurus. The sequence continues at coordinate 12,771,808 of NC_040097.1, read as the reverse complement.
CATCTTTTAATTTCAAGGCTGCAGTCATGATCCACAGTGATAAACCCAAGAAAATAAAATCTGTCACTGCTTCCACTTTTTCCCCATCTATTTGCCATGAAGTGGCAAATAGGGTCTGGATGCCATGATCTTAGTTTTTGGAATGCTGAGTTTTAAGCCAGCTTTTTCACTCTTCTCTTCCATCCTCATCAGGAGGCTCTTCAGTTCCTTTTCGCTTTCTGCCATTAGAGTGGTATCATCTGCATATCTGAGGTTGTTGATATTTCTCCTGGCAGTCTTGATTCCAGCTTCTGCATCATCCAGCCCAGCATTTCGCATGATGTGCTCTGCATATAAGTTAAATAAGCAGGGTGACAATATACAGCCTTGACATACTCTTTTCCCAATTTGCAACCCATCCATTATTCTATGTCCGGTTCTGTTGCTTCTTGACCTGCATACAGGTTTCTTAGGAGACAGGTAAAGTGGTCTGGTATTCCCATCTCTTTCATGATTTTCCACATTTTTTTGTGATCCACAAAGTCAAAGGTTTTAGTGTAGTTAATGAAGCAGAAGTAGATGTTTTCCTGTATTTCCCTTGCTTTCTTTCTCTATGATCCACCGAATGTTGGCAATTTGATCTCTGGTTCCTCTACCTTTTCTCAACCCAGCTTGTACACCTGGAAGTTCTCAGTTTGTGTACTACAGAAGCCTAACTTGAAGGATTTTGAGCACAGCCTTACTAGCTTGCAAAATGAGCACAAATGTATGATAGTCTATACATTCTTTGGCATCTCTAGAGGTCTAGAAGAACATAAACCAACCCCAGAGAATCAACATGCCTTGATCATGCAGTTTCTAACTTGAAATAGGCTTGCCAACACCAGCTCCTGATCAGAAAGGCCAGGCACAGTTTATGAGATCTCAGGAAAAATGGAGGCATAGTACAGGGCCCAGTTGTTGAAGCCTCGCTTGAAGGATTTTGAGCATTACCTTGCTTGCATGTAAAATGAGTGCAATTATTCAGTAGCTTGAACGTTCCTTGGTGTTGCCATTCTTTGGGATTAGAATGAAGACTGACCTTTTCCAGCCCTGTGGTCACTGCTGAGTTTTCCAAATTTGCTGACATATTGAGTGCAGTACTTTCACAGCATCATCTTTTAGGATTAGAAATAGCTCTGCTGGAATTCCATCACCTCCACTAGAAATTGTATTGTGGCGTGATTTACATAGCATAAAATTCATTCATTGCAAGTGTTCCATCTCTGCCTCACTTTTTAACTGTTGTATTCCATTGTATAACTTACATGTAACCCCTCCCCTGTTGATAGACGTTTACCACTTAAGTCTTACACTCTTGCAGACAAAACGGCAATACATTCTCGCACAGAGTTTTGGATATTAGTGTGAGTGTAGCTATAAAAGAAAATCCTAGAAGTGTATTTTCTGGGCCGCAGTGTATAAATATTTAAAATCAAAGCAGAAATTACCAAAACATCTGCTGTAACTTTGTAAGTGATCTGTGAATTGATAGAAAACAACACACATCTTTGTCCACTAGGAGATTAAATGAAGTTCATAAATGTACCTGGCCAAGAAATCTGGTTAGCAGTGCAGTCACAGCAAATCTCTGATTTCCCTAGACCTTCCCAGGGACGCTGGCTCACAGAGTAGAGTTCCACTTCCCCACATTTCCCTAGTGATTGTACCATTTACTTTACTTTTTCTGCTCTTTAACTGAGTCCTAATATCCTCACTAAATGTTTTAATCTTTGCTAATTGGGGCAAGAATAATTAATACGCATTTTAAAAATCGGCCTTATTGGGTTGCATATCTTCTTGTGGGCTTATCAGCCGTTGGCATTTCTTTCCATCCAGTGGTTCCCCATGGAACTCTCCCACCCCTGCTGAGATCATCAGCATTAGCAGATGGCACAGCCACCCTGATCCCAGGGAAGCTGTGCTTCTAATGCGGCCCCATGTTTAGAAGGTTAAGCATTTTTATTTGCTAGACAGTTTATTCTCTCGCTTTTCTCTCAACCTTTGGCAGAACCACTGCTTGGGAGGATTAAAGGTAGATAGCATAGAACCTAGGCTTTGTTTGTAAGAGTCCAGTAAGAGTTAAGGGTCCTTACAAAAGGTGTTCATGAGCACTTAAACTGATTTCAAACCCAGAGTGTCTGGTTCTTGGTCTAAGACCAAATATGAGGCCTTGACGGGCCGGTTCATCCTGCTTCATGGTTAGTTAGAAGGAAGAAAGCTTAGGGGTAGTGTCCTCTGGCAGTCTTGCTGGCAGATTACTTTGTCCAAAGCCAAAGAAAAAGCTTAGCAATTTTGGTCCTGTTTCAGGACTAATGGTTTATAAACTAGTCCTCTGGAAGAACTCATTGTGCAAATTCTTGGAACTTACTGAATTAAAAATAGAAACCTGGACAGTCCTCAATAACTATGTCTTAAGTGACAGACTGGATGAACTCCTTTGTTCAACAAATATTGTGTAGCAACCTGTTAGGAGCCAGGCACCATTTTAGCCAGGGTGCTAAAAATGTGAGGATAAACAGAGCAGAAGGTCCTGGTCTTACAGAGCTTACTTTCTAGTTGGGAGAAAAAAACAACAGTAGTCAGGAGAACGCTAAGAATTTCTGAGATGAGAGCTATTAGTGCTGTGAAGAGAATGGAATAGGAACGTGAGATTGAAGGACAGGAGCAATACAGGATGTGCACATCTCAGGTGAGATGGCCAACAGGGGCTTCCGAGGAGGGGACCGGGAAACTGGGAAGAGAGGGCACTGACACTTGGCCAGCTGGGAGCAAACTGGGCAAAGAGAGTTCCAGATATTTTGAAAATACAGCTGTGGCAAGATGGAGCCTGGTGAGTGTGGTATGTAGCGAGAAGGCCAGAATGGCCAGAGGGGATGAGGGGAGGAGGTCAGGTGGAGCCATGAGTCATGTATTCCCTGGGCCTTGAGAAGGAGTCTGCGTTTTATTCTTCTGCTGTGGGAAGGCTTTATGTTTGTTTTGTTGTTTTTAAAATTCTTTTAAAGTACACAGCTCTAAGGTATAAAGTTGACTTTTGGCAGATTTGTTTGCCATGGGAGTTTTAGGTGAAGAGTGGCATAATTTTATGTTTAACTATATATATTTATGAGACTTCCACAAAGAGCTCTGTGGAGGATGGATGGATGGATGGATGGACAGACCAACAAACAATAGTCTTTTTTTTTAATTAATTAATTTATTGTCTACGTGGAATCTTGTTTCAGCACGGGTGATCTTCAGTCTTTGTTGCGGCACGTGGGATCTTTAGCTTCGGCGTGTGGGATCTAGTTCCCCCACCAGGAATTTAACTGGGGCCCCTTGTTGCTCAAGTGCAGAGTCCCAGCCACTGGACCACCGGGGAAGTCCCTGCAATAGTCTTATTGTGGAAAATAGTGTGACTTTCAAGTGGGACATGTAGAAAGAGACATTGCCGGTGGCCTTTGGAGCTGCTGCTTTGCCACCTGTGTCCCAGGTAAAGGCTAGGAGGTGGGGCAGGAGTGGTGGTTGTGAAACCCACAGCCATGGGCAGGTTAACTTTGGCTCAAGCCTGCATGGACGGAGGAGCCTGGTAGGCTGCAGTCCATGGGGTCGCTAGAAGTCGGACACGACTGAGTGACTTCACTTTCACTTTTCACTTGCATGCATTGGAGAAGGAAATGGCAACCCACTCCAGTGTTCTTGCCTTGAGAATCCCAGGGACAGGGGATCCTGGTGGGCTGCCATCTATGGGGTCACACAGAGTCGGACACAACTGAAGCAACTTAGCAGCAGCAGCAGGCTCTGCAGGCCCCCAGCAGCATTTGCACTGGTTTCTGCTCTGACAAGGTGCTCACTGGTCTTAGTGATCAGATCCAGTCTGGGTTCTTGACTGGGCCCAGCTGATTCAGCCTCCTCTCTGTGAATCATGTGATTGAAGGGGTGCTGGGGTTCACCCCTGGGGTGTGATTTCTGAGGGCTGTTAAAAAGATCTCTTTTCAAAGATATCTCTTCCATCAACCTGAAATTCCACCCCTAAAATATCTGGATTTTGAGTATATGAGGGCACCTACAAGTCACTCCCTATATGATGGGAGGCAGCAGAAGTTGACTGTATTGCTTCCCCAAGTGACAGTGGAAGGAGTGGGGGTGTAAAGCAGGTAAGTCTGTAAGGTTGCTTGGGGACTGAGAGAGACCCAGGACCTGAGGCCCTGTGTTCCGAGTAGACAGCTCGGGGAGGGGCTGCACAGAGGCCCAGCGAGCCTGCTGTGGGAAGAGGGCAGCGGCCCTCGGGATCACTGAAAAGACACTCAGTCCCCTTGCCCTCCCATCTCTTGGCAGTGGTTCTGGGTGAGAGGATGCAAGTTCATCAGAGGCCTCTCACTCTGTGGGGTGAGCACCCCCAGCTGAACTCTGACCATGGTGCTCCTCACTGCAACCGCCTGCTCAGCCAGCCCTTGGGACAGACGCATTGACCTGCTTTTCCTCCTGAGTCACAGTGTGATGACGGGGGTCTCATTCCAGGGTGTTGCTTGAATCAGTCAGCGATGTGTCAATTCAAATTCTTTCCTCACTCTAACTCTAGAAGAAATTCTGCAGCAGCCCCTAGTTGATTTCATGGTGCATTTCCCATCCTTAGCCAAGAGCAGCATGAGATGTCTTGACAAGAACCAGACTTGACTTTTCCCCGGTAACCTTCAAAGCCTTTCGAGTTGGTCTGGAGTCCTCTTTCCTGACAGTCCTTCGGTGTTTCCTGAGCATGTCCTGTGTTCCCTGCCTGTCTGTGGTGAGGCGGGAGGCCCAACCCTGCCTGTCTGTGGGCTGCTCCATCCTGAGCTGTGCCCTGCTGCTCTGTGCAGGGTGTCCCTGTCACCGCTGTTTGGTGCTCACCTTTCAGAGCACCAAAGTCTGGAGAGTTCTTCCAGTGGCCATCCTGTGGGGCTGATAGAGGCTGGTGGACCAGGGAACCACAGCCGCTGTAGCTTTGTTCTGGTCCCACATGGGAAGTGCAGGCCAGAAGGAGATTTGAAACCGGAAGTACAGTGATGCAATGGCTAATGATCTTGGTTTTATTTAGATGATGGCATTTTAGGTCATTTCACTTTCTCTAGTTTCCAAACTTATCACAATGATCTATTATCTAAAAGAGGAAAGAAAGACTTTAGGGAGGCCCTGCATTCACAGCTTGCAGGCGGAGGAGTGCTTGCTTGCTGTGCGCAGGTGGGCCTGCACCTGAAGGCACATCTTCGTCTGACCGTGGTGCCTCTGCTCCTTCTTGTTGCAACGTGCTCACTACCTGCTAAGTACAGAGCAGCTTTAAATACTGTCTTGCTAATGCTCTAGTGAGGTGAATGCTGCAATTTCTTCCATTTTATAGAGGGGCAGATTGAGGGCCAGGAAGGTTAAGAGCTTTCTCTGGCCCCACCTAAGTTGCCGGCATGAGGTTTTGAGCCTAGAGCTTGCATGCTGAGTGCTAAGCCGTCACTTCCTCTGGCCCATGACAGAGCCCGGTGTGTTCCGCTCCATCTGTTCAGGTCAGTGCCTGCTTCCTTCTAGGTGCTGGGCTGGCTGCGAGGATGTAAACACAAATGAGTTAAGGAGGTGTCTGCCTCCTTAACTAACTGTCTAGTGAGAGAGAGAAACAGATCCTTAGCATTGCATGTGAAGTGTTAATCTGAGGGTGTTCATAGGAGACTTTGGGGAGCCAGAGGGAGGAAGGAGGCTTAGCTCAGTTACAAAGGAGGCATGTCTTAGAGTGGTCTGAACTAAATCTTAGAGTTATCCAGGAGAAGAAATATGGGGGCCCTCCCACACCAAAGGGACTGTGTGAGCAATAGCTAGGTTGGGAGATGCCAGACCATGGGGACTTGGTGTTACCAGCTTGAAAAGTCACAGTTGTGTTCCCTGAGGGGAGGGGGATAGGGTGGACTCTGGAAAGTTTTAAGCAAGGCGTGGCATCTCAGCTCACTCCAGCCACAGTGTGGGGGTGTTTATGGGAAGAGGACCAGAGTCAGAAGGACACATTGATGGCAGGAGATGGTCCTTGACCTCAGGGAGCCTCCAGAGCCCTCTCTGCCCTTGTGGTCCAGCCCTGCCAGAACCAGTGTTGTCTTGGATTCAGCGTCCTCAGGAGATGGGCTCTGGAGTGAGGCAGGTGTAGACGCACACCCTGGTTGTGCCACTTTGGACCTTCAGCAGACCCTCTGACCTTACCTGTCAAATGTGAATAATACACTTCACCGTTGTCGTGAAGATGATAAGTAGTGATGTGAAACCCTGGACTGAATGCCTGATGCAGGTAGCAGTGAGGCAGCCACGCCACTCGCCCACTGCAGCTGTTTTGTTTTCACGTCGATCCTATGAAGTCGACAACAGAGGACGTTCAGACCCAGAGGAGTTAAGTGACTTGCTTCATATATTAAAACTTTTAATAAAGCAGAGACTAGATTTCAGGTTACTTGCCCCCGAATGGACTGCCTTTAGTTCCTTGCTGTAAGAATCACCTGCCTTTTCATTTCTCCTTGAAAGGTGGCACAGTTCAGTTCAGTTCAGTCGCTCACTCGTGTCTGAGTCTGTGACTCCGTGGACTGCAGCACACCAGGCCTCCCTGTCCATCACCAACTCCTGAAGTTTACCAAAACACATGTGCATTGGGTCGATGTTGCCATCCAACCATCTCATCCTCTGTCATCCCCTTCTTCTCCTACCTTCAATCTTTCCCAGCATCAAGGTCTTTTCAAATGAGTCAGTTCTTCCCATCAGGTGACCAAAGTATTGGAGTTTTAGCTTCAGCATCAGTCCTTCCAATGAATATTCAGGACTGATTTCCTTTAGGATGGACTGGATGGATCTCCTTTTAGTCCAAGGGACTCTCAAGAGTCTCCTCCAACACCACAGTTCAAAAGCATCAATTCTTCAGCACTCAGCTTTCTTTATAGTCCAACACTCACATCCATACATGACCACTGGAAAAACCATAGCTTTTTTTTTTTTGAAAAACCATAGCTTTGACCAGGCAGACCTTTGTTGACAAAGTAGTGTCTCTGCTTTTTAATATGCTGTCTAGGTTGGTCATAGTTTTTCTTCCAAGGAGTAAGCGTCTTCTGATTTCATGGCTGCAGTCACCATCTGCAGTGATTTTGGAGCTCAAAAAAATAGTTACTGTTTCCCCATCTATTTGCTATGACATGATGGGACCAGATGCCATGATCTTAGTTTTCTGAATGTTGAGCTTTAAGCCAACTTTTTCACTCTTCTCTTTTACTTTCATCAAGAGGCTTTTTAGTTCCTCTTCACTTTCTGCCATAAGGATGGTGTCATCTGCATATCTGAGGTTATTGATATTTCTCCCAGCAGTCTTGATTCCAGCTTGTGCTTCTTCCAGCTCAGCGTTTCTCATGATGTACTCTGCATATAAGTTAAAATAGCAGGGTGACGATATACAGCCTGGACATACTCCTTTCCTGATTTGGAACCAGTCTGTTGTCCCATGTCCAGTTCTAACTGTTGCTTCCTGACCTGCATACAGATTTCTCAAGAGGCAGGTCAGGTGGTCTGGTATTCCCATCTCTTTCAGAATTTTCCACAGTTTGTTGTGATCCACACAGCCAAAGGCTTTGGCATAGTCAGTAAAGCAGAAATAGATGTTTTTCTGAAACTCTCTTTTTCGATGATCCAGCGGATGTTGGCAATTTGATCTCTGGTTCCTCTGCCTTTTCTAAATCCAGCTTGAACATCTGGAATTTCACGGTTCACATACTGTTGAAGCCTGGCTTGGAGAATTTTGAGCATTACTTTGCTAGCGTGTGAGATGAATGCAATTGTGTAGTAGTTTGAGCATTCTTTGGCATTGTTTCATTTGGGATTGGAATGAAAACTGAACTTTTCCAGGCCTGTGGCCACTGCTGAGTTTTCCAAATTTGCTGGCATATTGAGTGCAGCACTTTCACAGCATCATCTTTTAGGATTTGAAATAGCTCAGCTGGAATTCCATTACCTCCACTAAACTGTCCTAGACTAGCACTTGGTCACTCAGCCACACCCAGCTGCAGGGGAGGCTGATAACGCAGTCTACATGCTAGCAAAGGGATTTCCTTAGAAAGAGAGGGTCCAGGGGGGTTGGGGGACTGGTAAACAGCAGACTTCCTCAGTGTCTTCCTGGACTTTTCTCCCTGCCCAGAAGACACTGAGTACATTTGGGGTTTTCACACCACTAAGGGGTGTTAAAGAGGCTCAGTTGTTGGGGTGATCTTTTATAATTTAGAGAAAGTCCAGACATACTTCTGGGCTCTTCCTTGACTGCTGGTGAGGGTGGATTTACTCACCCCACCCCCAGGGGTTTCTGTCCTTTGGGATTGGGGTCCTGGGCACTTAGAACCAGCAGTTGGTTTGAGGTTACTGAAGAGCCACCTGTCTCAGGTGGCTTGTATTTCACCCCGGCTCCACTGCTAAGGACCTGGTGATCTGGGACACATCACCTCTTCCCCCCACCATTTTCCTCACCCTTTATGCTGAGGGTGTTGGCCCCACCAGGACCCTTCTGGCTGTGACTCAGAGTTCAAACTGCCTAGTTTATTCAGCAATCCCCAGCTGGCACTGGTGGGCCTGCCTTGCTGCTGGGCTTGCTGTGGAGTTGGGGATGAGGCTGCTTGCTGTTTGTCCCAGTAAACAGTCGGTTACCTTTGACAGGAAGCCTGTGTCGCATGAGGCCCTAGGCCATGGTACAGTTTGAGAAATGAGGCCGTCAGAGGTGTCATCCTGGTCAGCAGCCTGTCACTGGGTAGAAGGCTCCAAAATTATGGATTTTTTTCCTGGCTTCAGGTCACTGGAAGGAGAGTGTTTGCCCCCAGGAAAGAACAAGAAAGCATGAGCTCACAGTCTCTGGAGCTCCCCCCACCCCAGAGGGTAGAAGCCTGCTCACAGAGGTCCAGGGTCTCACATAGGGACTGGTGATTTTGTGGTCCCAGTGAAGAGCCTGTGACTCTGATTTCCATAGCTTGTGACACGGCGCTGCCCAGGATGTCTTCTGTTGTATCACTTTGTGAAATGCCAGACCCTCGAGTGGTCACTTTGTGGTCTGTGATCACCTTCCAGCTTTAAGAGTATGACTTCAGTCATAAAAATACACACATTCCACACGTTTTATTTTGTAATTGAATTGCCTCAGTGGATTTTCCTGGCCAAGAGAAGCTCTCTGCCAAGAACCCTGCCCCGTTCATGAGCCTCTTTCTGTACTGTGTTCACAGCAAGGGGTGATTTTATACCCTCATCGTGCTGGTTTGGGAAGTACCATGAGATAAAGAGGGGCACAGGGAAATGCCACCTCCTGGGAACCATGTCTGCAGAAGCCCAGGTTGCCCCATTGTCGTTCAGCCTTGAACCCTGCTTTCTCTTCCCCTGCCAGTCAGGAGCCTCTTACTGCCCCTTACATGCCTCTCACTCTCCTTCACTCAGGCTGTGCCCGGCTTGGACCACACATCTCTCTTAAATTGTGTGGTTTAATTTCAAAATGGTTGTACTTTTTACTACTCGGTTTCTAAGTAGAGCTATAGCTGCTCTGTGGAAATTATTTCCCTTCCAATTCTTGTGGTTTGACTTTTAGTGCCACCTCATATGTCTTCCTGTGACATGAAACGCCCTGTATAGAATCCTAGCTCTCTTCCTGCACCCGGTGAGTCCTTGGAGCATCAGCTGGGCAAGGCTCCAAGGAGGGTGGGGAAAGGGGGTGCCTAGTCCGTGTCTTCTAGGTGCTGACTCAGAAAGCTGTGTGCGAAACCACATGACAGCATTACATGAGCAGTGACGAGGCTGCCTGTGTGAACAGGCAGAATCCCCTCACCCCTGCTGCCTTCCAGTTGTGTGGCACCAAAAGCATGAGACTTTAAAGCGTGACCACTGTGCCCTGGTCCTCTTAGGGGAGGGTGTGAGCTGAAACACAGAGCAGGTGGGCAGAGAGGCGGGCAGGTGGGAGTCTTGCCAGCCCCACTTGAGCATGCCTGGGAGCCCATGTGCCCTCATGAGTGCACCCTGCAGCCATGCTGGGGCTGCCTTCCAGTGACCACACTGTCAAAGCAAAAAGTTTCATAATACACAGTGCAGGCAGGGCTGTGGGGAAATGGGCACTTGTATGAGTTGCTGTAGCCTCTCTGGAGGGCAGTATGACAGAGTCAGTTGTACATAAGCTTTGACGCAACAAGTTCACCCCTAGGAGTGAACCCACACAGGCAGAGACAGCGCATGGCTTGGACATTCGCTGCAGTGGTGCTTGTAGAATAGACTCAGAGATGACACAGCCACGCCAGGGGATACCACATCACTTCTAATCTAAGAGATGGAGCCACGTGGACAGTAGGTGAAGCTCCAGGGTGCTTTTCAATGAGCACCGTGAGGATCTGACTCTATGAAGTCTGAGACCATCTGTCTCTCTCTTTAAAGAGACATCTGTCCATCTTCTACTCACCTAGCACGTCTTTGGAAGAACCCACAGGACCCAGGTGACAGGGGTTGGCCCTGAGAAGGGAAATGGAGTGGGATTTCAGATGGAAGGGAGTGTTTTGAAATCTGAATTTTTTTTAAGAAGTAAGGGGAATTCCACTCTTTCACTGCCAAGGCCCCAGGTTCAATCCCTGATTGGGGAACTAAGATCCAGCAAGCCATGCAGCATGGCCAAAAAAAGAAAGAGAAAAAGTTTAAAAATTGCTTTGTTAGTTTTCTAGGAATGCCGTAACAAATAATCACAAACTTCTTGGCTTAACATAACAGAAACTTATTGTCTCACAGTCCTAGAAGCCCAAAGTCCAGAATCAGTGTGTTGGCAGGACCACAACCCCCTCTAGGGGAGAATCCTTGCCTCTTCCACTTGTGGTGGCTTCCGAAGTTTCCAGGCTCCTGTCTTCACAAGACCATCTTCTCCTCTGTCATAAGAGTACTTGTAATCAGATTTAGGGCCCCCTGCATAATCCAGGATTATCTCTTCTCAAGATCTTTAACTTAATTATGGTTGCAAAGACCCTTTTTCCAAGTAAGGTCACATTCACAGATATTGAGGATCAACCTGGATCACAGCAGCCCCCCTTCAACTTTTTCCTTTTACGTAAAGTCACATGACTGGTAGCAGAGACAGGACTCACAGCCCATCTCTCTGGCTCTTGGCCCCTACTGCTTTTCTGGAGATGGGGCCCCATGCCTGTCTTCAGGATATGTGTGCTTAAAGGCAAGACAGCCTGCTTGGGAGCCCGTGAGGGCTCTGTGTCCTGATGGCCCCTTGTCTGTCAGCGCTCTCCACATCCTCACTCTCTTCTTTGTCGCACGAAGGTCTCTGTTAGGTGCTGCTCTGTCAACCTTGGGTTCCAACTCCAGTGTCACTTCTTATCAGGGGCTTGACCTACCCTTCAGGTTTGCCTGCTTCCCCTCCACTAGCCCTCCAGCCTCAGGGGATATTGGTGGATATGCTGGAAAGGATGAATTGCATGCTGCTTTGGCCTCTTGCTCCCTCTGAGTTTTCTCCATCCTGCAGGAGCACTAGGAATTGAGAAAAGATGGATTGTCCCAGGGCTGTCCCTGAGAAACTCTGTGGAGCTTCTGAGGGGGCAGCTGCCAGACCCCTGTGGGAGGCAGGTCTGTGTCCATGAGACTGGTTACCTTTCTCACCGTCCATCAGGGACTCAGAGGCAGTTCTTTGTCTCTTCCCTGTAGAGAAATGTGTCTCCCCAGTTTTCCATTTCTCACCACCCCCAAACCGAAACCAGAAGTGCAGTGGAACCATGTAAGTTCCCAGCTCTGGAGTCATCCTGGACTGTTTTCTTCCTCTCATGCCACCCCCACCCCGCACCCTGTCGGCTCAGTGTTGAAGATAAACAGCCAGGAGCCCACCGCCTCTCGTCCTCTCCTGCTACCAGCAGGCCATGCCACCACTGCCTCATCCTGGGTTCTCATAATGGTCTTTGCCTGCTCTCCCTGCTCAGCACAGCACAGCAGGGGCTAAGCCTGTTGAACTGTGGGCCACAGCCGTGCTGCCCTGCTCCTGCCCACTGGTCACTGTGGGCAGAGGGGAGCCTTCACCCTGGGAGACCTGACCTCGTGTCCTGTACTTCCTGCAGTCCCTGGCCTCAGCCCTCTGCCTGATGGCTCTTTCGCAGACACGGGTGATTCTCAGAGAGCGATGCTCACCTGCTGGGCCTCCTCAGCCGCACCTGCACACCCGCTTCAGAGGCCCTTTGCCTCTTTCCTGCTCTCTATTGTTGCTATCTGACATGCTGTGTGTTTACTCCTCTATCCCCACTAGAGTGTAAGGAAGATGGAAATTTTTATTTATTTCATCTCCTGCCAACCGGCCCTCTCACATGGCAGGCCCCTCAATAAAACAGGGATGGGTGAACGGGTTCTTCTGTTCTTGTCCAAATTAGATCTGCAGTAGCTTTCTTAATGTTTCTTCATTTACTTAAATATATCAGAGTCTAAAATATATGTATTTTAGACTCTGATATATTCTAGGGAAATGGGGTGGAGAGGGAGAGAGAGAAAGCAGGAGAATCTGAATGCACTGTACGTCCCACCGAGGGCGCTCCTGGGTGAGACTGTTCCTAGGCATGGCTGGCCTGCGTATACTCTTCCTCTCCCTTTTGTTGTCACAGAACCTAGCTATGAGTCACATCACTTTTCCCCATTTTGCTGCATTAATACAAGTCTGTGATAGGGTTGTCTTTTTTTTTTTTAATGAAAGCAGTATGAACATGGAAGAGTGTTAAGCCATTCAGAATGATATAAAAAGTCTACTCCCTGATCCATAATTCCTTTCATCAAAGGGAGCCCTTGTTAACAGTCACTTAACATTAACCCTAGGGGAAAAAAGCAACCCATGTGTTATATCAGCATAAATGTATATTTTTAAAACATGGATCTAAACAGAATCATGGTAGGCATACTCTTCTGTTATTTGTTAATATAATTTGTTATTCTTTCCATATTAATCCATGTAGACATACCTTGTTTCTAGCAACTGCCTGGTTTTGTGTCGTACTGTGATGTATATACTCGACCCCTTATTGATGGTGTTGGCTTCTTCCTGGGTTTTTGTTACGGCAGTATTTCAGTGAAGACCTATGCATCTTGGCACATGCTGCAGTAAGACTTGTACAGCACGTACCTGGCCAAGCACTGCAGGTTAAGGGACTGTGGGCATCAACAGTTTTGGTAGTTAATGCCAGATTGCCATCTGAATGCAGGCACTGGTTCATTCTTCTAGAGTGTGTTTTCCTCCCAACTTTTTATTTCAGAAAATGTTAGACTCATGGAAAACATCTAACGATTTCATGAGTACCGAAGTGTCCTTCCTCTAGGTTTACCAGTTACTGTGTTGCCCTATGTGTTGGTGTTCTAAGACTGCCAGAACAAACTACCACAGAATGGGCGCATTAAACAACAAACATTTTTTCTTCACAGTTCTGGAGGGTGAAAGTTCAGGCCAAGATGTTGGCCAGCTTCGTTTCTCCTGAGGCCTCTCTCCTTGGCTTGAAGGTGGCCGTCTTCTCACCGTGTCCTCTCACGGTCACCTGTCAGTCTGTGCGTGTCCATATCTCCTTTCCTTCTAAGGATACCAGACATGGTGGATTAGGGCCCACCCATGTGACCTCGTCTTACCTTTATTATCTCTTTTAAGGTCCCATCTGCAAATAGTCACATTCTGGGGTTCTGGAGGTTAGGACTTCTTCACAAGAATTGGGCATGTGAGAGGAGGAATACAGTTTGGCCCATAACATGGTATTTGCTTCTCTTTATTTTTTTTTTCCCCTCTTTATTTTTTATATATCATATTAATAGAATTACAAATACTTACTATAGAATCATCACTTACATTTGTTTTATTTATCATATATAATTATAATGTAGGGCTTCCACATTATAAATTATACCATTTATAATGTATCTATTATATATAATTAATATATATAACATAATTTCCCCCTAAACCACTTGAAGGTAAATTGCACCCATTCTGGTACTTCAGCATATGTCTCCCAAGAATGAGGGTGTTCTCTTTTGTTGTTTTAACATCCCTTATTTTATGCTATTAGGGACCGATTCCCCTGAGGAGCCAAGCAAATGAGCAGGAGGTACCCCAGCCCTGCCTGTGGGCCTTCCCTCTAGACAGCTTGTCCTGGCCCAGCTCCGTCCACCTCTCTTTCCTGAGCCCCCAGCCCTTCAGTGAGCCAGGAGGTTGCTCACAGAACCTCTGGGCCTCCCTCAAACTCCAGATTTTGTGGCCTTGTTGATGTTTTAGATCTGAGATGTGTCAGTGGGGTGACAGAGCTCCTCACAATTTCACTTGCTTTTTGGTCTATCAAAATGTCTTTAAAAACACCAGAAGTTTCTTTTATGTGGATAGGTAATCCTTGCTTTGCAGACTGGGGGCTGGCTGTATTTATTTAGAGAAGTAGGGCTTATTGATTCGGCACCGGTTTCTCCCTCGCTGCCTCCTTCCTCTTCGTGCATCCTCATTGCAGTTTGGGACTCTGCCAGAAGTCGATTCTTGCCTGCTACCATCGTGTCTATTTCTTCCTCAGTACTTTGTATAGGAAAACCCCACACACATGGCACTTGCATTGTTTGTTTTAGTAGAGTCATTGTGGAAATAGTCTGCCTGAGGCTTCAGCGGAGGACAGGACACTTAGAACATTTTTGCTTCCGTCTGTATAAGCGGTTGTGTTTGCAGACCCGCCTGAGGTCAAGATGTCAGTCTGGGGAGCCCTTTGTCATCCATCGTGGTCAGGCTGTTGGTGAATGAGCACACCACCCCCACTGTCCTGGGCTGGGAGGGCCCCTGCCTATTGCCTGGGGCTTTGCTTTGTCCATCCTGCCCTCGGAAACCCACCATCTACACCATTCAGAGGTGGTTTTCCACCTCTGTGTCTTTCTGTGTCTATGCCTCTGTTTAGCTCTCTCCCTTAGGTTTTCCTTTCCTCAGAACTCATTCCAAGCTCCATGGCCTGGCACTGAGGACCCTCCCCTCTCTAGCTCCTGCTCAGCCTGTCTTCCTGGTTACCTGCTGTATTAAAGTGTTAATCACTCAGTCGTGACTCCTTTTGATCCCACGGACTATAGTCTGTCAGGCTTCTCTGTCCGTGGAATCCTCCAGGCAAGAATACTGGAGTAGGTTGCCATTCCCTTCTCCACTGGATATTCCTGACCCAGGGTTCGAACCCATGTCTGCTGCATTGCAGGCAGATTCTTTACCATCTGAGCCACCAGGGAAGCCTGAGCAAGTACCCTGACTCAGTGGTGTGAACACTGAGTGTGCTGAGGATCCCCAGCTTATTAAATGCACTTTGCTTCCTTATCACTGTGGCAAGCTACTGATTATCTGCTCTTTTTTTTTTCCTTTAGTCAAACGCTTCAGAGAACCAAAGCATGAAAGACGACCATGGAGGATATGGTGGGTATTTAAATATTAACTCATTCCTAGAATACTTTTGACTATTTTGAGTTTTTTTGAGGGAGGGGGCGTGGAATGTGACCAGTTATACGTAGCATAAAGTGTTGAAATCCATTAGTCCGGTTTATCGTCATGAGTTGTGTATAATATGATAGTACTTTTGTTTCTCCAGGTAAGTGTTGAGCCCACGATAGGGTTAGTGACAGCCAGATGGTGGTGCTTCTGTCATCACTCTGCTGTCCAGTTTTAGGAAATGGAAGATGACACAGATGTGTCCGTCCACACTGCAGGCTTTGTTAGTTACTTCTTCCTGTCGACGGACTATGTTAAATCCTTGAATTCTCTATGTGTAAGCAAAAAAGTAATCTAAACGTGGAGATGAGTCAAATGTACAGTGTACATACTCCTCGCATCAAAACTATAGTCTTTCTTAGTCCTAGGATGACTTTGTGGCAGCAGTTTTTCCTTCTAAATATGCTGGTGAGATACTCAGACATAGCCTCCAAAGACAAAGCTCCAAAAAAACTAAATTCCTCACAAGGCAACAGGCAGCTCCTCAGGACAACATGATGCCCTCAAGAAGCTGTCGTTCTTGCACCTATCCTAACCATAGCAACTTTCCCTCCGAAGGAAACTTGTGAGAAATCTCTATGGTGAAGGCCCTTTAATAACATTTTAGCCGTACTCTTGATTGATCTTCAATACATTGTTTCTGAATGTTGATAATCTTCTCTCAAGTCTTGAGTATTTATCTTGGGCAGGGGGCCTGGGGGAACCTGGAGCTGAGTTTTCCACATGGTCCCCTTTGGCAGCTCCTACTTTACCATGATTTTAGGAAATGGTTTTCAAGCCTCAGTAGCAGGGTTGGTCTGGATAATCTCTAAGGTCCATTCCAGCCTTGAGTCCCATGCCCATCATCCCATCAGTGGCCTGCCCAGTTCTGAAGGCCCAGCCTGGAAGGCCAAGAGAAGCGGCCGCAATCCAGAGGTCCCTCAGCCATGGACTGCAAGTGGTCTCCAAGTGCTCATGGTTGAAGAGAGACTGAGGGCCCATGTTGTCTCCACCGTGCTCCTGCCATGTGTCCCAGAGACTACAGAACTTGTTTTTTCTTTTCTAAAACTCCTCTCCTCTAGCCCGGGATTGGCAAGTTATAGCCCACAGCCTCAACCTGGCCACTGTCTGTCTCCACAAGTAAAATGTCAGTGGGGTGCTAGTGACCCTGGCTGCCCTTGCGCTGCAGCAGCAGAGTGCGTAGTCATGCAGAGTACGATGACTCTCACAGCCTAAAATATCTATCCTCAGACCCTTCACAGGAACACATGTCCACCTGGGTCCCACCCATTGTTTAAGCTGCAGCATCTGAAGGTGGCTCAGGGTTCTGGCAGCAATGCGGATTCATCCAAGTCTTGTTAAGCTCACATGTCATTGAGTTTGTGCATGAAATCAGTTGGGGGCTCTTTAAAGTAGAAGCACCTTGGACCTCATCCAAAGCTGTGATCGAGCATTTTGTTTTGAAGTAACAAAAATGAAAAGATAGAGACACATATTTTAAATGTGTTTTGTGTGTTTAAATCTGTTATCAGTCAGCGGCCTTTCAGGGCTGCACTGATACTGGTGGTTTTGAAAGACAGCTGAAAGGCCAAGCCCTAGTTAGTACTAGTGCCCCCAGAGGAGGGGACTAGTCATTGGAAGGAAGGTTGGGGTCTCCCCAGCAGCTTTGTTTGTCTTATTTCAGAGTTAACGTTTCCCCCAAATTGGATATTACCCTCATGTCAGAGTGATAACAAGTGCTGATTCTGTTTTGTACAGGTTTTTAGACACTTCCAAACAAGCCATAGGAATGCTGTTCATCCATTTTGCAAATGTATACCTAGCAGATCTCAACGAAGAGGACCCTTGTTCACTGTAAGTGGACTGTATTTGAGTATGAACATCGCCTGGCCCTCCATGCCTTTCCGTCTGCTGCCGGTCATGTTCCCTCTGGCTTGGGGAGAGGGCAACTCTCCTTCATCCCCTGTTCCCCTCTGAGAGATCATTGTGTGCATGCTGGGTGTTAGGGTTTTGCCCAGTGATGGTGGCCCTGTGCACTGGCTTTCTGCTTATCAACCTAAGTTCTGTCCCTTGGCCTTCTAGTGCCCTCATGTCTCCCAATTTCCAAGCAGCCCTTGCACAGCAGCTTGGAAGGAGTGACTGTGCTGAGACATGACACACAGGGGCTTCTCTGTCATGTCAGCCACTCGGGGTCAGAGCCTTTGTTGACCACCATTGACCTCACTGACCTGAAGACCATGAGTGGTTCTGCCTCGTCAGTGCAGTCAATGTGCCTTCCACACAACCCCCAGAGTTGTCTGCCTGAAGCCCCAGTTGGGCCACGTCACCTGACCTCTTTGCTAACAACACTCAAACAGTGCTATGGAATGGAAAAGGTCGCTCCCCTGCCTTATCCTGGCTCCATCTGCTGCCTTTCTTGCTCAGACTTGGTGCGCCAGCCATGCTGGTCTGCTCCTGGTGGTCCTCAAGCCCACCAGCTGTCTCCTTCCTCTGTGCCTTTGCTTGCACTGCCCTCTGCCTGGAATGCCCCCCAGCCCTGCCCTGCCGTGCCTCTGAGGAAGAGCAGGCTGGAGGGCTGGTGAGTCCCTTGCCAAAAGATTTAGCATATATTTAAGACCATCTTGACTAGAAGATTCCTTTAAGCTTCTCTTGTTTGGTGACAGTATGCAATTCTGAGATTTAGTCCAAGTCCAGGCTCAGAAGGAAGTTGTAAAGTCTTCCCTCCCCAGGGTTTTTCCTGAAGACCTGTATAGGTTCTCATCTGTTTGGGTGTAGTCCCAAAGCAGGGGACTGGAAGGGGGATCATCTGTAGGGGAGTTAGTTAGGAAAAGGCCTGGTCCTTTCAGTCCCCGAGCCCAGCAGCAAGCTTGTGTCATCCTCTGGTAAACCATCTTGGTTGGCTGAGATACACTGAGAGCCAGCTGCTCACCCTGGAGGCCTTGGGGTGAGGAACCCTATCTCCTGGTCCCACTGTGGTCATTGTGGGTCGTTGACAAACTGAATCACAGCCAGGATGGAGAAGGGGATGTTAGCTGCTGACAAATCTCAGGTGCTCAGCCAGAGGAGGAGAGGCCCAAAATGGAGTTAGGTGTTGTGGAAAGAGCCCTTGGCTGGGAAGCCACACTGTCGAAAGGAGCTCAACTTCTCTGTTTCTTCATCCAGATCCCCAGGATCAGTGCGAAGGTTTCATGAGGTGATGGGTACAGGCACCATTGTAAGCCACTGGGGCACTTATCAATCAGAGGATATTGTCGTTAGAGCTTAGGAAAGATGTGGAGCTCCAGCAGTTGCTCGAGGAGCTGTTGGGGAGAGACTGGGCAGGCAGAGCAGGAGAGCACGCACCTGGCCTGTGGAAGAGTGAGTGCCAGAGTGGGATCTGTTCCAGTCCCACCATTCTTGCTTTGCCCTGTGACTCTTCATAGATGGGGGAAGAGTTGGGCTGGACCTCGGCCATCTTGGGTTTTTGCATATCTACAAGGGAAACCAGTCAGTTCAGGGAGAGGAGAACTTAAAAACAAAGGAGGACGAGGCTCCCGATGGCAACAAGGGTTCCCTGTGCTGGGGGTACTGTTCTGGGTGGGAGTTTGGTCCTTGTGATATCTCAGGGGCTAGGATTCTAACAGACATCTGTGTAACACCTACTATGTGGCAGACTCTGTTCACCTATATTGACTCATTGGATCCTCATAACAGCCCTGCAATATGGATATTTTGATTATCCTCAGTTTACAGTTAGAGAATTGAAGCAGAGAGATTTTTATAACTTAATCGAGTTCACACAGCTCAAGGGTGATGGAGTGGGAATTTGAACCCAGCCAGTCTGGTCTGAGGTCCACAGGATACCCTGTTGGCTGCCAGTCTCGCCTGTGTTGAGGGGAGGGTCTAGAGCTTCCTGTCTGTGTTCCCAAGGTCTGGTACACAGTAGGCTGGAATCAGTGTTGGTGAGGGAATGAATGAAATAATACATACATCTGTGTCAAGTACTCTTAATATTTTCAGGATGGGTCCCAGATGTCAGAACCGCTTGAAACCAGTGTGGTCTAAGCATGAGGGCAGCGTTAGCCTAGGGCCAGAGCTCAGTGTGACCTTGGACAAACTGCTTGGGAAGCAGTCAATATGCCGTCTCTAGTCTCTGGTCTGAGAGTGACCCCTTGTGATTTTAAAGAGGAAAGGCAGGCAGGAGGAAAAGGCTGTTGTCCCCTCCCTCTGGTTTTCCCGCCGCCCCAGGGCACTGGTTCCAATGTGCTCCCTTGGGTTTCAGAGTACTGCATGTGTTATTGAGGCCAGGCCTTGGGGCAGGGGCGTGGGGCTGCCTAAGTATCTCAAGCCTCTCAACTTGGAAATGCCGCAGTTAGTCTGTAGTATCTGCAGCTTCTCTGGGGGTTTCCAAGCTATGTGGCATCCAGGAGGGCACCTGACGCCATGACTGCTTGTCTCCTGCTCTGTCTAGAGAGCTGGGGCCTGTGTTCGGGGCCCTCAGGGGAGGGCTAGTGGGCAAGGGGCCAAGTGAGGGAAGAGGTGTGTGTCGGACAGATAGAAGCAGAGCCCACAAGAACAAGAGGTCAGGGTGGGCGTGGTCTTCTGACCTCCTCTGCTTCCTGCATCATCTTGCCCTTTCCGTAGGTGTTCGCTAGGGCTTGCCTCCGTGGCAGGCCCTGAAGCATAGGGATGAGCGAGGGCACATGGCCTTGACCTTTCTGGTCTGAGAAACCCTAGAGGCCATTTCCTACCCTGCTCTGTGCAGCAGCTCTGTCTCAGGGCCTTGGGAGGGCTGGGCCTTCACTGAGTGAGCAGTCATGGAACAAACTATTTTTATCAATTAAGTTCTATTTTCCTACCAGCCTCGTGGCTGCTCCCAGTCACTCTCTCCCAGTCTCTGTTTGGCAGGAATACTTGAGGTCTTTTGAGTCTCTTATCACTCTCCCACCTTCCTTGAGCAGGGCACTGTCCTAGGGTGGGAGGCCTTCCTGGGCTCCCTGAAGTGACCCCTACAGCCTCCCCCGCATGGAGGCTCCCCCTCCCAGAGCAGGGCCAGACAAGCCCGGGTCCCCAGCCTTGACCTTGACCCAGGAAGCACATGAGGCCTGGCTCCCTGGTGGCTGCTCCCCAGGTGGTGCTTCCTGATGGTGCGCCGTGTCCTCTCCTCACAGGTACCTCATCAACTTCCTCCTGGATGCCACCGTGGGCATGCTCCTCATCTACGTGGGTGTGCGCGCTGTCAGCGTCCTGGTGGAATGGCAGCAGTGGGAGTCCCTGCGTTTTGGCGAATACGGTAATGTAGCACGGACACCGGACGGGGGTGTAGAGGGGTCGTCCTGGAGGGGCTCTGCTCCTTACCCTGTACAGCCCTCCAGGCCGCTGGGTTGGAGAAGGTTCAGGAGTGGTGGCTGTGTCCTCTGTGTGGTGGAAAGGCTGGTTCTGGAGCCTGAGCTCCATCCTCCTATGTGAGGCAGGTGGGTGGGTGCCTGCTTCACTGCCAAGTCCCCAGCCTTGCTGGCAGGAGCCATAGGGTTCACCCTCAAGACAGGGAGGGGGCAGGGCCTTCCTCCAGCAGAGGGCACCAGCAGCCCTACCTGTGGGGCTGTAAGGCCACCTTTCTCCGCCATGCTTCCCACCGGCCTGCCTTGCTGGAGAGACAGGGGTGGCTCTCAGTTTGGGAGCTGCTCTTTTTTCTGCTACATGTCCATACTTGTCCTGTCACTGGGCCATTCCACTACTGGAGCTCACAAGGTCAGGACTGGAGTGTCTATCCCCAACCCCAGGGCCAATTCACCTTGCCATCACCTGACCGTGGGCTGGCCCCCGACCTGGTATCCCGCAGGTACAGTCACCAGGGACAGTAGGGGCATCCTCCCTCACAGAGACAGCCTAGAACAGGTGGCCTGTGGATACTGGCACAGTGTTGACCCACTCCATCTTGTCAGACCGTGGGGATACAGTGTTGGTAGGAAGCTGCCCTCATGCTGGCTCCAAGTGCACATGGGGTACCTTTTACTTACTACCCCCAGAGAAAGAGCTGGATGTGGCCTCAGGGGCTGCTGGTAAGAGGGGCTTCTTTGATCCTTGCCCTGCTCTGGGGATCCACCTCTCTCCCACCTTCACAGGGGGCCCTGCTGTCTGTGGCCAGGAGCTCCCATTCATGGGCACGGCATCAGTGGAGCCTTTGTCATGAGGGGCACATGGGCCAAGATGGGGAGGACCCACAAGAGACTGGCGTTTAAAGGGAGAGCCAGTTCGTGGAGCTGGCCGTGAGTGCCTGGGGTATTTCTAGAAATCTTAAGTAATTGTTTGTCTCCATTGACGGGAGGTGAGCTCAGGGGAGGGCTTTTCTTAGCCTTGTTACTTGACGCCTGATGAGTCACTGACTTAAGATAGTGTCCGACACACAGCGGGTGCCCCTGTGGCTCGGGGTCTTCCCTGTGGAGAAGCTCCAAGTCATTGATTCCTTAGAATGGAGGACAGAAGTGGACCACGCGCACATGGACCAAAGTGGCATCATCCTCATTTATAGGATGGGCACCCACAGGGGTTGAGTGACGCTCACCCAGGCAGTGCACAGCTTGGAGGGCCTCTTGGCTGCTACACGGGGATACCCGATCTTCCCACCAGCTCCAGGAACAGTGCTCTGCTGATCGTCTCTGCTGTTAAGATCCCTCCTGGAAGCCAGGACTCTCAAGTCAGCTGTAGCTGAGCGGCGCTAGGGAGAGCTGCTCATACCCAGTCATGCTGCTCAGTGGCCTGGGAGTAGACACCAGGCCAGGTCCCGACACGGGGGCCATTATGGTTGCACCTGTTCCCAGTGTGTTCTGTTTGCATCCCTAAGAGAGATGGAAAGAAGGTGGCAGTGGTTGTTTGAGCCTCTTGTTTCTGTGCCACCTTCCTCTACCCACATGCCCAACCCCTGCCCTTGGGTCATCCCACCCCCTGCGCCTTTGGGAACCGGAGTCCTCAAGCCAGGGTGTTTCCAGGTGAAGCTGCCATTTATTGAGGAGCATCTGGGTCCTCCCTGCCCAGGCAGAGGAAGGATAGTGGCTATTCTCAGTTACCTGGTTCCTGTTGTTATTGTTTTCTTTTGCTGCTGTAACAAATTACTGCAAAATTATTGGCTTCAGTTCAGTTCAGTCACTCAGTCGTGTCCGACTCTTTGCGACCCCATGAATCACAGCACGCCAGGCCTCCCTGTCCATCACCAACTCCTGGAGTTCACTTAGACTCACGTCCATCGAGTCAGTGATGCCATCCAGCCATCTCATCCTCTGTCGTCCCCTTCTCCTCCTGCCCCCAATCCCTCCCAGCATCAGAGTCTTTTCCAATGAGTCAAGTCTTCGCATGAGGTGGCCAAAGTACTGGAGTTTCAGCTTTAGCATGTTTTCTTTTGCTGCTATAACAAATTACTACAAAATTATTGGCATAAAACAGCACAAATGTATTATTTTACAGTCTGTAGTGGAGAAGTCTGACAAAGGGTCTCATGGACTAAAGCCAGATTGTCAGCAGGACTAGTTCCTTCTGGAGTCTGTACAAGGAGAACCCATTTCCTGGCCTTATCCAGATTCTGGACAGTGACTGTATTTCTTAGCTTGTAGCCCCTTCATTCATTTTCAGGGCCAGTAACCACAGGTTGAGTGCTTCCAAGTGGCACAGTGGTAAAGAATCCTCCTGCAATGCAGGAGACCTGAGTTCGATAACTGGATCAGGAAGATCCCCTGGAGTAGGAAATGGTAACCCACTCCAGTATTCTTACCTGGAAAATCCCATGGACAGAGGACACTGGCTGGCTAGAGTCCATGGGGTCACAAAGAGTTGGACACGACTGAGCAACTGATCATACATACACACAACTGCTGGTTGAGTTCTTCTCATATTATATCTCTCTGGCCTTTCACACCTTCTCCACTCTTAAGTGCCCTTGTGATTACTGGGCCACCTGGATAGGCCAGGATGCTCTCCCCATCTTAGGTTAGCCACTGTTATTGCACTTGCAGCCTCAACTCCCCTCTGCACAGTAGTTGCATAGTCTCAGGTTCTGGGGGTTAGGGTGTGGACATTATTCTCCCTACTGTACCTGTTAACTGGCCTGTCCACTTGAGGCAGTAGTTCCAAGTAGGGCTCAGAGCTCTCTTCTTAGGCTAGTGAAGGAGAGGGGCTTGTTTTCTGGGTATTCCTGTGGTCCCTAGAAAAGAAGGTGAACTTACTAAGAAAAACATGGGATGTGGGGAATAGACCACGCAGCCCTGAGGGATAAGGCAAGGTACAGGGAGAGGTGGTGTCCGCAGTCTGAAGACTAGGCTGCTCTTCCCTAGACAGAATTCCTGGAAGCGGTCTGTGTCTCTCAGGCACCTGTTGCTTGGGCTTTGCTACCAGCCTCTGTCCCAGTCCTCCCTCTGGAAGCCTCTCTACATACAGATGAGTTCCATCCTTTTGGTCCCGTTCCCATGATTTATCCTGAGGAAATAATCTAGCAAAAACACCCAAGTACCTGAGGGTGTCCAGTGTGGTAATAAAAAGCAGGGCACATGAGAATGCCTGGCTTGTCTCTCCTTGAAAGATGAGGCTGTGGGGAATGCCAGAAAGACTCTCAGATAAAACAAATCAGAAAAACCAGCGCGTGTGCTGGTGGTTATGTGGCTATGTGCTGGATGCTCAGGGGACATGGTCTGTGACAGTGGGGTCACATGTGACTTTTCTTTTTTTGCTTTAAAACTTTCTTATTCAAGCATCTACATTGAAGAAAAAAAAGGCAGCTGCAGCTAAGGGGGGTGACTCTGAAACTCAGCAGTGAAATTCAGGGTGTAGTGTGAGGACAACAGGAGGAAAAGCATTTTCTTCTTCTGTTGCCATTAAGACTTAGAGCAAATGGGGTGAGCATGATGCAAGCAGATTTTTGTTTGATATTAAATTTGTTGCCACTTGTCTTGTTGACTTTTAAACACACTAGTCTCACTTCATTCGTCTGTCCTACCAGTGCTCTGTCTGACCGTCCCCTATTTCATTGAACAGTTTTTAGCCAAGTATTTTGAGCTGCTGTTTTTGAGAACTTTCCTCAATAACGTCAGATAGTTTACCGAAAGGATTACAAAACTCCAGTAAAAATCTAGGAGAGATTGCGCTTCTGAAATGGCTTTTTGGCTCAGATGTGTCTTACCCAGAAGTGAGAGTAAATAGGACACCGCAGGAGACGCACTGAGGTCTTTCTGCATGTTTTCTGTGCACTTCTCCCGAGATTTTCCAGAAAAGGGAATGACCTGGGGTTGTATCCATTATGGCTATGGAAGGCTTCCCCTGGGGCTCCACCAAGCACAGCGGGTTGGCCTGGGGACTGCTGGCACCCACCCCCAGACAGGGATTTCTGCGGACACTGTGGAAACAGAAGCCAGAGATCCCTCGGGGGGCCTGGATCAGGGCCTTTGTCTCCCCTGAAGTTACTGTCCAGCCCCCTCCTGGCCACCGTGATCAAGCAGCTCCAGCAGGGCTTCCCGAGTGGCTGGGGCACACCCCCCTCCCCGCCTCCCGCCTCGGGTCTTCTGCGCTGAAGGTGTGTGGCTCCCCAGGGACCCATCTCATGGGTTCTCCCTGTCACTGAAGATGGAGGATGTTCACTGGAGGGGTCCTCCACCCTTCATCAAGTCCCTTTTGAATCATTCTGGAGGTGCTTGAGGGGCCAAGTGTCCCCCAGTATGGACTGCTGGCCTCTTCCGTTTCTCAAGCACAGTGACTGACGGGATCACAGACAGACGTTTGTCACAGCCTCCTTACCTGGGGGGCTTCTCTCTTTGTTTCCTTGTCCCCAGTCCAAGGTGTTTTGGGGTGCCCCTAGACAGAATCTGAATACCCCCCAGAGTCAGGTTTCTTACTTGCAGGGCTAAGGGCAGCAGGAAAGTGAGGGGGAGTGGGGAATGGCGGCGGAAGTGGGATAGGGGTGAGAGGCAAACAAAGAGGTTGTTTACTGCCTTCCTGATTCAGAAACCATAGCCCGTTCATGGATGGGGAGAGGATGGATAGCACCACAGCCGCTGGAAACATCAACAATGGATAATAATAGCAGTCTTGCTTAACACAGCTTCTGCTGCCAGTGGACAAAAAGAGCCAGCTTTTCTCAGCCCCAGCAATGGACACTTACTAACTTTAGTGCCTTGTAATTATATCTTAGAGTCTCTGAAAGAAAGGCCACTTTGGTATCTCCAAATTAGGAATTCTCTGATTTTTGTTTGTTTAAGACAAGCTGATTCTTGGCGCTCTGGAGGGCTCATTTAGGAGCTCGTGGGTTGGAGGCGGGGATCAGGGCTCATGGGAGCTGTGGGTGATTGGGGTGGAGGCGACTCAGTGACCAAGCCCTCTCTCCCTGCAGGAGACCCTCTGCAGTGTGGAGCCTGGGTTGGACAATGTGCCCTTTACATCGTGATCATGATTTTTGAAAAATCTGTCGTTTTCATCGTCCTCCTAATACTTCAGTGGAAGAAGGTTTGCCTCTTGTTCCCTTCTTTACCAACTCCTTGAGATGTCAAGGAAGACAGTATTCCCCCCTTCCCCAATCCCCACCCTAGCCCTGTTGGGAAACCAAATTGGTTTTCTTTTTAACTACATGAAGGTACCTGGATTTGGTCTGATGGGGCAGCTCCTGGCCACGTATCAAGAGCAGTAACTTGTCACTTTTTCATATAGCATCCTTCTACCTCCCTTATACACATCTGCTCTAGATTAAGCCTTGGACATATGTAAAGCCCATGAAGATACAGTCCCTGCCCTGCAGTTGCCTACGTCATCAGGTAACTGTTAAGTGTTGTCAGCAGATGTTCTCTGCATCTGCAGGTGCCTCCTCATTCACCTCTCTTGGCCAGTGGTTTAATCAAGCCTTTTGGTGGCAAAGGCAGTTGTTGGTCATATGTTCCTGTGGTTCCTAACACTGCCCTCTGGCCCCAGGGCTGTGCAGATAAGACTCCACTGCCCACAGGAAACCAGCCAAAGTAGCTCAGATCTTTGGTTTTATTTGTGGCCGAGTTTTATTTTTTAAAAAATAAACTAAGGCTTTTGGGAGCTGTTGTTGAGGAGGTGGTTGGGGTGCAGGATTTCCATTAGAAAGTGGTCGGCGCCTCATTGCTAGTATCTGTGATGACTGTCCACCAGCCTCACTCTTTCCAACTTGCTGAAGCCCACACTCTACCCTGTGCCAGCTTTGTAAAGTGCTTCAGCCTCCAGTCCCCCTACACTTCTCACTTCCACAGCAAGGGAAAGCTACTCAAGGATTACCTGCTCCTAGTGGGCTCCAAAGGGGTCCCTTGTTGGCAGTCAAGTCTGGGGACTGTGTGGCCCTGGGTGTGAGGTGCGGTTCTCATCAGGGCTCTGAGGGAAGTGTCTTAGCAAAGCCTCCTCTCAGGGCCTCATGGGCCATTTCCCTACCGCTCCCCACCCCCCCGGAAACTATCTTTGTGGTCTTCCCCCAACCTCACTAAGTCTGCTTCTCTTTACAGGTGGCCCTGTTGAATCCCATTGAAAACCCAGACTTGAAGCTGGCCATCGTCATGCTGATCGTCCCCTTCTTTGTCAATGTCAGTGCCTTATTGCATTTCATAACCTCTGTTTGCTCCATGCCTTCCCGTGTTCCTTTCAAAATTCTGACAGAGAAAACACCTTCTAGCACTTGGGTGCCTCCATGCAAGTATTTGCCAACTCTCATCCCCACCCCAGACCTAGAAACATCCGAATTACTTCCTCAACATGCAGATCCTGCTCCGGGGCCTCTGTGCAAAGTGGAGGGTCCTGGGATCTTTGTCGTGCCCTCCCTACCAGGGAACTGCCACATATGTAACAGTGACTTCTAGATTAAGACCGTTAGGAATGAAGACTGTCAGGAATTTTCCTGACCTCAGGGCTCCTAGAGAAACTTCCTGACCGCAGGGCTCCTAGAGAAACTTCCTGACTGCAGGGCTCCTAGAAAAACTCACAAGCACACTGGCTAGAAATTAGGAAATAAGAAAAGAAATGGCAAAGGAACCTGGGGCTGACAGATGTGGTAGGTGTGCCGACCAGCGACTCCGCTCAGGGGAGGAGCCCCTACCAGGAGTCCAGAGACCTTGGCTCAGGCCCTGCTCTGCTGAGTGCATCAGTCATCAGCAAGAACCCCTTGCAGCAAAACTCTTAGAGGGCGCAGGGATTGGAAGTCTCTTCCTTGACTTCTGAGAGGGAGCAAGGGCCTGCATGATATCTTCCTCTCCCCAGTTCTTAATGCTGTGATCTGGAACGGGTCTGAGGAGGATGGGTGTGGGAGCTGCTTGCCTTTGCTTTCATAAGTGTGTTATCCCAAAGTGACCTGCATTTTTCTTCCCATAGGCTCTGATGTTTTGGGTAGTGGACAATTTCCTCATGAGAAAGGGAAGGACGAAAGCTAAGCTAGAAGAAAGAGGAGCCAATCAGGACTCAAGGAACGGGAGCAAGGTCCGCTACCGAAGGGCCGCGTCCCATGAGGAGTCAGAGTCTGAGGTAGGGCTAAGCCCTCGTGCCACTGACCCAGGAAGGGTCTGCTCTGTTCGAATGTGGCCGTCTCTTGAATGCTGAGTCACAGCCCCACCAGTGGGAGGGAGAGGAAGCTGACAGCTCCCGTCCAGCTGGGACCCATTCCTGCTGTCCCCTGGTCCTTCCTCAGGCTGGGAGCTGAAGCGTCTGGTGAGGGGTGGCCCTTTTCCAGCAGCCCCTCCATCGGGGGAGCAAGACAGGAAAGGGAGGAGAGGCACTGTTCCAGGGAAGCTGGCAAGGACTAGTGGGCGTGGTTGTCCTTTAAGCATCAAGGCGTTTGAATCCCTGCCCATCTTTCCAGAGCAAGGGAAGTGTTGGCTAAACTGACTGGAAACTTCTGTGGGGGTAGCTAGGCCTCCCAGGGAGAACCTCATCTCCCCTTATTTTCAAGTTTCCTAAGTTGAAACATTTGGACCTCAGGGAGATTGGTGGCCATAAATAGGAGCCAGGAGACAAGGTTGTATGTCCAAGGCAGGCCCGTAGGTGCATGGCACTATGGGTGTGGGTGACAGAAATGGCTGAGGATGTCTTCTCGGAGAGGCCTTCACACTTGTGGATGAGGTGACAGCCAGCCTGCATAGCCCATCTTAGCAGGCAGTGATATATTTTGAGATTGAAGTGAAGTGAAGTGAAAGTCGCTCAGTCGTGTCCAACTCTTTGTGACCCCACGGACTACATAGTCCATGGGATTCTCCAGGCCAGAATACTGGAGTTGGTAGCCTTTCCCTTCTCCAGGGGATCTTCCCAACCCAGGGATCAAACCCAGGTTTCCTGCATTGCAGGCAGATTCTTTACCAGCTGAGCCACAAAGGAAGCCCATTTTGAGATTGAGGCTTTGACAAAACCCTGTGAGAACTTGAAACAGTTGGTTTAGCCCCTTGGGGCATCCTGGAGAGTGCTTTGAAAACCACCTAGGTGGAAGACATCGGGGAAGCCTGCCTCTTCTCTAGCTGAAAGTGAAGTCGCTCAGTCGTGTCTGATTCTTTGTGACCCCATGGACACTAGGCTCCTCCATCCATGGGATTTTCTAGGCAAGAGTACTGGAGTGGGTTGCCATTTCCTTCTCCAGGGAACTTCCCAACCCAGGGATCGAACCCAGGTCTCCCACATTGTAGACAGACGCTTTATCATCTGAGCCACCAGGGAAGTCGCCTCTTCTCTAGGCATCCCCTCAAATCTTGATGAGGCCAGCCTGTCGGGTTGTAAGAACATGGTGAATGTTGTGAAGGACAAACAGCGTTTAGGCAGAAGCAGCTGCTCCTGAGGCGTCATGGTCCTGTGGTTTGGTGTTTGGGTAATAATGTGAAATTCACTGTGGCCAGAGTAGCATGTATTCCGGAGGGTAGGATAGCATGACAGGAAGTGGGTTATAGGCCAAGATCTGAGCTAACTGGCTAGGTGGTTTGTGATCCAGAGCAAGGAATGGGCATGCGTTTGTACAGGTTATAGGGAGCCAGAGAGAGTGTTCGATCAGGGGACCAGGACTGGGGGCAGGAAGCCCTGCAGGGAGGGTAGTGAGAGCACCCTGCCCTGGAGGAGGATAAGCTTCCCCTGTGCAGCTGTGCTCTGGGCCTCTCCATCTTGGCCTGGGCTGTCCCCATCCTTCCCCGATGCTCTGAGTCCTGAGCAGCCAGGCAGGTGGGCAGTGAATGTTGTCTGCTCCAGGTGCCCTAGCTGTGTGGCTGTGTTGTTCTAGGGGCTCAGAAGAGCAGAGGGCTCCTGTTTGTCTTCAGAAATTTGTGAGGTTGGCTCATAGCAGCCACTCTGAAATGGCCCTGCTGTGTGTGCCCCACAGGTGTTTTCCTTTCCAAAAGGGACTTTTCAGTACTCTTGTGCTATATTTGAACCAATTTCAAGGACCTGGGACTCCATATTGCCAACACTGGGCTTTTTTGGCCAGTGTGACCTAATGCAAAGTTTGCTCTGATGGTGGTTCGGTCCCAGCCGGAGGTTGTATGGAGAAGCAGGAGCAGCGAGGCATGTCCACTCAGCACTGGTGTTAGCACCTGTGGGGGTGCACGTGGTGTAAACAAGGTCGGGCGAGGGACAGCTCGTCTCACTCTGTAAAGGGGGACCTCCCCATCTCCCTCTGTTAATCAACTTGACACTTGAGGCCTCCTGGCCAGGTTGGAGTTCTAGACGGGGGTCCAGGGTGGCCAGGTGAAGAGGGCATCGCTGGCGGTGACTCAGGGCCATGCCTATCCACCACTCAGATCCTGATCTCAGCCGATGACGAGATGGAGGAGTCGGACGTGGAGGAGGACCTCCGGAGACTGACGCCCCTGAAGCCTGCGAAGAAAAAGAAGCACCGCTTCGGGCTGCCTGTATGATGCATTCCCAAGCCAGGATCGGGTGGGGTCCCGCGGCCGGCCACCGGTCAGCCGAGGGTCGCTCGGCCGCGTCTTCCCTCCCCTCCTCTCTCTGCCCCTCTTCTACCTCCGCTCCTCCCGCGGCCTCGGCCGCTCCCAGATACTGTGACCCGGGGAGGGGGGCCGCCGGCTCCACGTGGCAGCTGGAGGTCCCCTCTCAGTTGCACTACAAACACTGACCAAATATGCAAGCGAGGCGTTCTGTTTGTGTTGTCGTCCCGGTGGTGTTGCGAGGGACCCGGAAGCCCTGTCCCGCGTCTTGCCGTGTGGCCTTGAGGCTGAGGACTTACCTGCACGTGGACCGTGGGTGGAGCTTCTCGTCAGGGCTTCAGCGGGGAGTGTGAAGACGGAAAATGTTTGGGGGCTGAGTTACTCATTGACCAAGTTGGAGCTGTGACGCTTTCTTACTCGAAATGGCTTTTGTAACTATTGATTTCTATGGCTGGTTTTATGAGCTGTCACAGTGTTAACGTTTTTTGAGTATGTGTTTATTTCCTATGGGACTAATGGGCAAAACATAGATTTTTAAGTCTTCCGTATGCTGTTGACTTTTATATGTTTAAGTTATATTTTCATACTATTGTATTTAAAAGCTCTTTTTTACCCCCAAAGAAATGGGTTTGTTTGCCTTTCATGGGACGTGAACTGATGGGAGGAAAAAGTTGAGAGTTTTTTTATTTGGAATATCGTTAGGTAATCTGCGATCCGATGCGGTAAATAATTCCAGTAGGAAGGGAGGTGGGTCCTTATCTGAAATCAGCAAACCCAGTCAGTGGTTCTGCAGAGGTCAGGCCTGAGCAGGAGGCAGCTGGTCCAAATGTGGATCCAGGGCCTGTGAGGGTGAAACAGGAAGGGCTCTGCCCAGAGCCCAGTAGCACTTGGCACTTACTTCAGCTGGCAAGTTAGAGTCTTGGTGAAATGTGACTGAAAAGGGAGCATAAGAGGATATTGTGTCCAGAGAAATTGAGACTCCAAGGCCACTCCTGTTTGTCCCCTGCATCTCTTCAGAACCTCCACATCTGAAGTTTAAAGCCCAGTCTTGGCCTCCCCGCCTCCCATGGTGCAAACTTCAGAGCCAGACTCTGGACCCACCTCTGGGAGCATCCTCTCAGGCTACCCCGTGCCTGTCAGCTTAGTGTTGCTCTACTCGTCTTATGCAGCAGTCTAGAGAACGCCTGTCTGACCATGAGATCCTGTTGTTTACATCCTCCAGAGCATCAGGGTGGCTGGGCATGGGGCGGGGCAGGTGGAGGTGAGTGAGCTCGCTGTCTGCATCCACAGGCAGGACGAAGTGCTTCTTTCTAAACTTGTGGCCCCCACTCCTCAGAATGAGCATAGGCCCCGTGGCTTTGGGAGTCTGCTGCCCGGCAGTGGAGTGGGCTGACCCAGGTACTTGCCTGCTGTGGGAGCAGCAAGGCAAAGCAGCCCGGTGTTTTGTCCCAGCCCAGGGTTGGCCTGAAAGTTTAGGAATAGAGAACTTCATGGCGAAGTTGCGAGCTGGAAGTGAGATCAGTGCAGGGAGCCCACACCACCCAGAACCTTCCTTTTAGACCTACATAACAATGTGTTTCACTCAAGCAGGTTGGGTCTGAATTGTGACGTGTGAGCCACAGTGTTAAACCAGGCATCCTGGGTCTATCCTCTGCCTCCTGCAGTCCCACCTGTGTGGGTCGTAAGGGCACAAACTTTGGAGAGGACTTCTCAGCTGTCATTCTCTAAGAGTCCAGAAGCAGGAGGGCCAGAGGAACCTGGACCTGAACTGCCATGGGTGGCGATTCTGCTTGGGTGGGTGCCAGTGGCCACAGGAGAGGAAGGTGAGATTGCAGCCCATCTCCACTCTCCCTTCACCCTATTCTCATCCCATGCTCTTCCCTCTCCAACCTTCAGCTATGTTAGTGGGCAGCTCTGCACTGGGAAGACCAGGCCCGACTCTGGTCCTGGTAGGTGGTAGGCATCGCTGACTCGCCTTACTTTGTCCTCCCGTTGCCTTTCGTTTTTAATAACCTGTGGTCACAGCTGTTTCCTGCACCTCACTGAGCCCAGAATCTGAGCTTTTCTTTCAGTCTTCAGATCCTGATGTTTCCAAACTAGCAACAGTGGGCAGGAGACACACAGGCTGTGAAGGATAGAGACTGGGTTATACAGATCCCAGATGATCTGCTTATCCCAGTGCCTGCTGGGCAGTAGGTTTTGGGGACTAAGAGGTAGTGCGCAAGTGGTGGTTTCTCCCTGTATCCTGATTTTCAAAGGAGTTTAGTCTCTGAGTGGCAGTTGTGTGGTAGCTGGCTACCTAGGGCATGGACATTGACCAGAGTCTAGTTATACAGGGCATCGTTGGCATGCTTGGCCTTACCCTCTGTGCACACTCACACGCACAGTTTGTATCCCCCAGGAGTGCCTCCTGTGGTTACTGAGTTCTTTTCTGTGGTGCACTGTCCCGAGATAGTAGGTACGGTGGGCCATGGCCAGGACTTAATTCCCGGCTGGCCTCCCTCCCTGGGGTAAGCTTTCTCTCCAACTGCTCCAAGGTGCCTTATGAGGTGCAGCCCTTCACCTGCCCTAAGGCAAGCGTTGTCATGTTTGAGAAGCCACAGAACACCAGCTGGATGTTGTGCGCTGTCCATCTGGTTTGTCTGAATTTGGATCTCAGACAAAGGTGGACCCCATGCCACCTTTCATAGAAACTTGTAAGGCAAGGCCAGGAACAAGTTTCTTGTAACTGATGGAAGTAACCTGATGAAGTAGAATTGTCACATCTACCGTCTGAATGAAGGAGACCACCATTGCCCATTTTCCCTTTGGCTGCCAGTGGATGTTGTCAGTAGCAAGGAGGAATGTTGATGAGATCCCCGGCAACAGTGGCTTCTTGGTCTGTTCAGTCCAAAGGCCTACCATGTGAAGTCCCACTAATTAGCCTTCAGGCACGCTGGTGGCCTCCAGCCTCAAGCTTTAAATTGTGCCTCTTCCTGGCAACAAGGAGTCATGGGTTAATGTTGACCATGCCTGTAAAGGGAATATATGTAAAGGTTCAAATTCAAATTGTTTCTTCCCCTCGGCAGCGTGGGCCTAGAGGCTGCAGCCCAGAGTCCCCGACTGAAGGCTGCCCCAGGAGCCTGGAGGGAGCAGCAGGTGTCAGCATCTCACTCTGCCCTCCAGACGGCAATCCACTGGCCGTTTTGCAGCCAGGTGAACATTGATGACTCTGGGAACTTACCATCAGCCAGAGCAGCCACCCTGGAGGGTGCAAGGCTGGCCTTTAGAAGTGTCGCACACTTCCAGCGAGGAGCAGAGAGCTGTCTGTTTTACCCTGCAAAACATTGGTAGCTCCAAGGAGCTTTGCTTGGGGGAGGGCCTTTGAGCTCCTGAGGGGGTGGGTGGGTTGTTTTAATTTGGTTTCTCTTTTCATGAAGTTTGTTAGGAGTCAGACCTATGTGAGCAAACCATGGCCTCCCAGTGGAGGTGGTTCAATTTGTGGTGTTATGAGTCACAGAAACACATTTTTGAAGTGAAAGGGAAGATGATGTACTTACACTGTAAAATGGTTTACAATAAAGTTTGACATCTTATTACAGTTTCTAAAAAAAGAAGCTATCACTCTTGTGGTTGGTTGTTGGTTGTGTGTTCTGTGGAGCTGAAACAGCTTAGTGGGGTCAAGAAAATGTCCCGAGTGAGTTAGAAAGTTCTTCCCAGAAAACAGGGTGAGAATGAATCTGACCTCTCCTCATGGCGGACGTGGGAGCCAAAACCTGCCGAGGGGAAAAAAACAAACACGCTCACGCCGTTTCGTCTTTCCTGCTAATGCGAGTGAAAGCTCCTCTGTCTCCCCCCGACCAGGAGTGTGTGGTGCCTTAGAGATGGGGTGTAAGGCGTGAACATCCCACATCCTTGTTCCTGAGGCTGCAGGGCTGGAAGGCAGGTGCCTCCCTGGGCAGCGCTGGCTGTGGAGGCAGAGCTGAAGCACCGGGAGCTGGCAGCACAGGCCAGGCCTGTCCTCAGTGCCTCTTGGTCCCTGTTTGGAGTCCTGGATTCGTGCCGGCAACTGTCTGAAGGCATTCCTCATGTCAGCACTCGTCTCAGATGGAACCTGGCAGGGCTCGCGTTGGCCTCCCAGAGCCAAAACCAGGCAGGGGGAATTAGGGTGGGATGAGATCTGACAGCAATGGAATGGCGTTCCAGGTAGCCAAACGTCAGTGCCTGGTTGGTTCCGTCTGCTTGGAGCCTTCAAGGATAAAAATGTGCTCTATCACAAACTGACAAGGAGCCTGGGTATGTTTGACCCAACAGGACAGACCCTGAGTGCCCATCCACATCACATTCACTCCTGCCCTCACCCCAGGCCCAGAGCCCTGCCATGTGCCCTGGGGGTCTCCCCTTCAAGGATTGGGTGTTTGAAACTAGCAGAGGAGAGTTAAGTGACCTTCAGGGTCCCTG
This sequence comes from Bos indicus x Bos taurus, assembly GCF_003369695.1. Lineage (NCBI taxonomy): Eukaryota > Metazoa > Chordata > Mammalia > Artiodactyla > Bovidae > Bos > Bos indicus x Bos taurus. Next base: position 12,737,023 of record NC_040097.1, on the reverse strand, counting down.
TCCGTCTGTCTATGACTGGAGTGGGCTTCACTGTTGCCCACCCTCTCATAACCTAAATATCCTTGGGCCAGTTGCCCTTCAGTGACCTCATCTCAGTCAGAGGCTCTGTGCTGTTTCCTCCAGCTCGCCTCATGGTTTCTTCCCAGCCCTTCCTGGGCACTTTTCCCCTTCCTTTATCCCTCTCCTAATAAAGTTGCACTGGGAGCTGGACAGAGAATGGGGGCATCAGCAAAACTGTTGATGGGGCAGCTCCCAGGCTTCCCTTGGCTGCAATTTCTCCACCTGGGAGCCAGGTGCAGGCCCCATGTGTGATGGCTCAGCAAGCTGGCCGTGAGCACATGCTCCCCAGCGGCAGATTCAGGAAGCCTCCTCCCTGCTGCCATGTGGAGCTGGAAAGTCTCTTTCCTGTGGAATCCAGGGAGAGGGTAGAGAGAAAAACAAGCTCAGAGTTGTCCACCCTGGCCCAGGGCCCTCCCTTTCCTCGGGGACACCCCCACGCTGGGATGGACTATCGCAGATAGACAGCTCGGACAGCCACATGTATGTTACACGACCTGCATTCGTAAACACAAGTTGCTGCCAGGCCCAGCGCCTCCCTCCCACAAGAGAGCAGCTGTCCCCGAGGGTACGGGGTCTCCCCAGCTGTCTACTGTCGCCAGGACTGCAGCCCCCCAGGCAGAAGTGCTCAGAAGCCCCTATCATCTCCAAGAATAAACTCTGAAGCCAGCGGCTGCGTGGATCTGAATCATCGGGGAGCTGTCAGAGGAGGGGGAGTGACTTCCCGGGACAGGCAAGCGGACTATATAAGCCCCAGAGGGCTGGGCGCTGCTTAAATCTCTTCCACAGCCACTGCCTGCCAGGGAGCAGCTCCCCACAGCACCCACCATGTCCCAGGTAGGAGGGCCCAGCTCAGGGCCTGCTGGTGCCAAGGGCGGGGGTGGGGTGGGGGAGATAGACGCTGTCAACTCTGGCAGCTGTGTCTTGAGCTGAGCTCAGGGCATAAACACAGGAGGCTCTGCCTCCCCTGGAACGCCAGGGCTCAGGGAGGTCAGGCAGACAGATGGTATGAGACTGTGACAGCCACGGCCCCAGAGCTCCTGGTCTTTGGGGAAAGGATGGAGACTTGGGGTAGGGGGTGTGTGACATGCAGTCAGGAAGGCTTCTTGGAAGAGAAGTGATGCCTTGAATTGACTGGAGTTAAGTGAGCAGGGAAGAGGGGTCTGGGCCAAGGCGTGGTGGCGGGAAAGGGCCCTCAGCCTCAAGGCCTCAGGTTGTAAGATGAGGCTTGGGCTCCCCGAGGCTGGCGCTCAGGAAGCCCCCATCAAGAAGAAGCGGCCCCCCGTGAAGGAGGAGGACCTGAAGGGGGCCCGAGGGAACCTGACCAAGAACCAGGAAATCAAGTCCAAGACCTACCAGGTCATGCGGGAGTGTGGTGAGTGTTCTCAGGACAATGGGGGCCTGGATGCAGATGTGTGTCTGTGGGAAGGAGGATGGGTTGGGGGCGGGAGGGTCCCACGAGTCCTTGTTCTAAGAGTTCAGAGCTTGTGGGCTCGAGGTGGTGCTTACCACAGTGGGGGCCTCTCCTCTCTAGGAAGCCAGGCCTGCCCCTGACCCACCTCCTCCCCATCCTTCCCGCAGAGCAAGCTGGTTCTACCGCCCCATCGGTGTTCAGCCGTGCCCGGACTGGCGCTGAGACCGTGTTTGAGAAGCCCAAAGCTGGACCCGCCAAGAGTGTCTTTGGCTGAGAAGTGCATGCCACCCCATCCCTCACCACAGGCACCACTGGGACACAGGAACTTTTCCCAAGAAATGTTTTGTTTTTTTTTTCCCAAGAACTCTTTTTTTATGCCAGAACACACCTTCTCACCTGCCGCCTTGGGAAATGCCACCCCTGCCCCACAGCCCTGGCCCCTCAGCCCAGGGACTCTGTACTCACACCTGGGAAACACCAATAAAGAGAATGCCCAAGTGGCCCCAGCATTTGAAGGGTGTTGGTTGGTCACTGGCCATGGCCACTAAATGCCAGGGAGGGGAGGGGAGGGCAGGGCGGGTGTGGGGCACATTTTCCACCCGTCTCGACTTCTGGGAAAGTCCCAGAGGATAATGCAGGTGCTGTTATGCCCACCGCCACATGCCACAGAGAGCCTTGGGTGTGGAGACCTGGTGCTGACCTATGTGACTTCAAACCGTCTCTCCTTTTCTGAGTCGCAGTTTCTCCTAGTATGTGACAAGGGGCCCTATTGTGTAGAGCAGGCCATGGTCACAGTGCTCAGAGTGAAGCAGGTAGGGGCCTGGGGCTCACCCTGTCCCCACTCTTCACAGAAGCCATCGCGATGCCTCCAGGGACCCAAAGATTCGGTGGAACTCAGGGTTCTCGAATCTCCCTCCCCCTTGGTCACATTGCCCACTGCCACCTCGCATCCCCTCAAAGACACAACCAGGTGGAGGCTCCTCTCCGGCCAGTGGCCGACCACTCCCTGAGCCACTGTCCCCTCACCCCAGCTGAGTAAGCCTCCCCCTCACCACTCCCATGGCTCTGCCTGAGTCACGGAACACCAGGGTCTCAGGTCTTGTGTGATTCTTCCCGCTTCAGGCCTCAAATGTCCCTGAGCACCTGGAGCTGTCGGATTCAGGGCACTAGAGAGGCCTGTCCAGCTGTGACAGCAAGACCCCAGACAGTCCAGGCTAGTCGGGCAGGGCCTGGGCTTACAGTGCCTGGCTTGGGGCCGATGTCTGCAAGGAAGTCTCGCCCATCCCCTAAGCAGGTGGAGCGGGCTGCACAAAGCCTTTCGCATGTTCCCAGCCAGCCCTGCCTCCTTATATAGCTTTTTCAGACTGGGCCCGAGGGAGCAGACCTTCTGTGGGGGCCAGGCCTGGGCCTGCCCACTGGGCCCCTTGGGGAGGCCCTTCTCAAAGATTGCTGAAAGGCTATGTTCTCCCGTGTCATTCCGATCACATCCAGAGCCAAGGGGCGGGTGGTGCAGATGTGCACAGAGGTTCAGCTGAAGTCATGTAAAGAAAGGGAGTGTTTACTTGTAGCCACAGACCCAGCTCCCTTCCCTCGGGGCAGGTGCTGCTGGCATTGACAGAGGCAGGGCTAATGGAGGAGACCCCTTCCTGCCCTGTGACTCTCCCAAGTGGGACCTGAAGATGGCACCCTCCCTCAACCCCTATCCCCAGGAGAATGTCACTGAGCCCTCCTTCTCCGACCCAGGGTCTGGCACCTGGCCACTTTTCTGAAGCATCTTTAGCCCATATGTGGCCCGAGACTCAGGAACTGAGCTCTCCCAGATCCACAGGGAGACAAGCACCAGCTGTGTCCCCACCCCCTAATATTTATTTGCTTTATTGCTGTTACGAAAACAGTCTTTCAACTTTATTACAGAAAAATTGAAAAAAGCCATCCTTAATCCTACCGCAGGCCCTCCAGCCGTCCTCCTGTGGCCTGGGCCCATGACAACAACACTGCCTTGGCGGTGGCTTGCTGACAGATCGGTGTTCTGCCCTTCCTCACTAGGAGTGATTCACGGGCTCCCTTGGCACAACTGACCTCCACATAGGCCACTTGAGCACACACGCCACCACCCTGAATCGCCCCCTCAGGAACTCCATGCTTCCCTCTCAGGAAACTCCCCACAGCCTGATCTCTGGGCCACAACGCGGGGCATCTTGGTGACTCGGTTTGTATTGCCAAGTGCAGATCTTGTTTTGGAGGCCTTGCTGGAACTGCACCAAGATACCTGGCTAGAATAATGGGGCCTGAACAGCATCCTGGGCACCCCCCCAGCAGAGAGAAGGGGGGCCCCTTGGCCTAGCCCCACTCCTCCCCTAAGTAAGGCGTATCCACCCCGCCTTAGCCCCAGCAGATCTTGCTCCACTCAGGTGCCCCGAGGGCTGCTTCGTGCCCTTGGGTCCCAGTGACCAGTCACACTGACCTGATTTCCAGGCCCCCTGCTTCCCAGAAACCATACTTTGGCCCTCCTCTTCCCAGCCATGCCTCTCCTCTAAGGCTGGGCTAACGGAGAGCCGGCCAGTTCACTGCTGTGCCCCCCAGCCCTGGGGAGCTTTTTGGTGGGATTACTGGTATGAGGGGTGGTGGTGCCTTGCTTAGATTCTGGACCTTTCAGAAGGGGCGCCCGTACTCAACTCCCACCCAAGCCTGCTCCTGGGTTCCCATCCCCAGCCAAGGTCCACAGGACATTTGCAGCTTGCCTGCTTATCTTGAGGTCCCTGTGGTGTTTGGCTTTGCAGATCCCAGTTTCCCAGAACCTGCCCCCGCAGGGGCGGGGCGGCGAGCAAGTTACTAATTCCGCACTTCGCCGTCTCACATTCAGAAGCGACCGGCCAGAGCCAGAATGAAGACCCCAGCCCCGGGCCGCATCCACAGCATCGTGCTGGTCCTGCTCTCGCTGGCTGTCCTCCAGACCAGCAAGGCCCAAAAGGTAACATCTGTGGGGGCCTGTGTGTGTGCACCCTAGTGAATGGGGCAAATGAGTGAAGGCGAGGAGAGTCTTGGTCTGTGTGAGCATGGGTCAGTGTGTGTACAGAGAAGGGGTGCTGCCCTAAGGGGTCTATGGAGAATCCCCCATTTCCTGGGAGGGGTGATCCTGTTATTTCCCAGTTCCCAGGGAGGAACTACAGCCTAGCAAGTTGCCCTAGAAGGGTGGGTAAGAATGCGCCTCAGGAGCCCAGCTTACCCCTCCTGTCAGCCTGACCTCGCGGAAGTTATTGATGCTTTCTGTGTCTCTTTCTCCTCCTCTGTAGAACAGTAGCAGAACAAGGTTACAGTAATAGAACTATTCAGAGGTTTGTGGTGAAGAGGAAACCTTTAGTATTACGAAGTGCTGAGTACAGGGTCTGGCACCAGGCAGACACTCACTCACGTGTAAACAAGGCACTCAGCCTGCCATGCACCTCTGTGCTGAACACAAGTATGCCATGTGCAAGCAGGCAAAAGCCGTGTAGGCTCTGCCTGTGTACACATACCCTTCTTTGGAGACCGCACACCTGGGGCAAAATACACATGCTTGGGGGAGTGCCCCATGGGATGGATGGAGCAACAAGGGCAGCCCCATGGCTGTGGAGAAAAGGACAGAGCAGAAGATGCTCAGCCTTAGAGATGGACCTTCCCTACCTCCAAGTCTCCCAGCTCCCGCAGGCCCCTGCGAGGAGGCTGGTGGGCACTGTTTTCCCAGTCACCGGACTTGGGCACTGCCCTTCTACTGGGCAGGGCTAAGATGGCACGGAAGCTGCTGCCACTCAACTCTGCCTCAAGGATAAGTCCCTCCCAGACACAGTGGGGCTCAGGCTCCACCCCCAACCCCTTGCCTGCTTTTTCTCCAAGGAGCACTGTGGCCCCCACTAGACAAGACAGACCGGTCCCTGCCCAGTAGGGTCTCTGCACTATTGGGTGGGGAATGAAACACACAGCGGCCTCTGATTTGAGATCAAAGTTCACAATGCTGCATGTGATTCTTCTTGGTCTGAGGCTCGGTTGGGGTTGTGGGCCAGGGCTTGGTGTGGGACCAAGGTCAAGACCCACTCTTGAAGAGCATTAAACAGTCCCACCCTTTCCTCCTTCACAGGTCCAGAATGACATTGACATCTACAGCCTCACTGTGGACTCTAAGGTCTCCTCCCGATTCGCCCACACAGTCATCACCAGCCGGGTGGTCAACAAGGCTGATGCCGTGCGGGAGGCCACCTTCCAGATGGAGCTGCCCAAGAAAGCGTTCATCACCAACTTCTCCATGTAGGTGCCCTCCTGCACTCTTCCTGGTCTCCCCTCCCCAACCCAGCAGTCTGACGCCATGGCCCCTGTGTTCTCTTCCTGATATGAGATGTGCCAGGATATAAGCCTGAGGTGTGTGTGTTCCACCTGTAGGCAATACAGAGGCCAGAGGCTTCCAGGAACTTCATGCATTCTCAGAGACCCTTCCTTGCCTCCATCCTTTTATCCCTTCCTCCTTCCCATTCTACCTTCCTCATTCCACCCCTCTACCCATTCCTACCTCTTTTCCTCCATCTATCCCTCTCTCCCTTCATCCCTCCCTCAGTTGGTCCCTCCCGCCTTCTGTCTCTCCATCTATTCATCCATCTGTTTTCCCTGAATTCTTCCCAGGTGCCAGATGGAGAACCACAGCCTCTTTATGTCTTTGCCTTTGAGAAGTATAGACTTAGGGCATCCTGAGGCCAAGCCCAGACAGAAGGGAATCACCAAAAGGCAGATTCCAACCCAGAACACAGAAAACTTCTTAACTTCTTAAGCCCCTACAATGAAGCAATGCCTCAGGGAGGGCGATCACTTCCTTGTCACAGAAGTTCTGACCCAGGCTGGTCCAGCTGCCCCATAGTGGGATACTGCAAAGGATGGTTCTTCTCTGAGCCAGAAGCTGTGTTGAGAGGCCCCTGGGGTTTCCGTAAGCTGGTGACTCTGTAAGCTGGTGATGATCGTCACTTTGTCCTCTACTTTCCTCCCCCACCCTTCCCAACTGAGTTTTGCAATGTTTGCTAAATGCCAGAGAACTCTCTGTCTCTGGCCCTGCAGGAGAGGCAGTGATTAAGAACAGGCCAGAGAGGGGCTGATCCTAGAAACTCAGGGAGAGTGATGGGCGGGGCAGAGAGCTAGCGTCTCAGGCAGAGTCCCCGTTGCACCCTGGGACCTCTGAACACCTGCGATGGGGGCAGGGTCCTTATGGTTGGTTCCTTAGCTCTCTGCCCAGCCCCCTCCATCAGCCCTTCTTTTCCTAACCAGGAGCAGGCCTATGCGGCCCAACTTGCAGTGTAAGCTTCACAGGCTGCACCCCACTTCCCATGTGGGTGCTGTGGCTGGCAAGCTGCAAGGTTCCAGGCCCATTTCATCTTCTGAAGGCCCAGGACATGCACCCCTTTCTGGGCCCAGCTCCTGTGGCTGCATGAGATAGGGAAGCAGGGGGCAGGGCAGGGTGCCTTGCTCCCCAACCTGGCTAGGAGCCCCATTTGGGCATCTGGAAGGAGGAGCCCTGCAGCCCAGCACCAGCCCCACTGTAGCCCAGGGTTAAATTGTGACCAGGAAGGTGCGGAGGAGGGACACTGGTCCCGACATCCTGGCTGTCCCCTCCCACCTGGAGACTCTTACACTTTCACACCACCCCCCGGATGGAGCAGACTTATGTTTGCCTGCCGCTTCTCTCTCTATCCCTCAAATGGCCACTAGGATTGTTTCTACCCATCAAGGAGCCCCATCCCCTAGTCATCCAAAACCTTTCCCAGGAGCCAGCCTCTCTTCAGTGTGGCCTGTCCTTTGTTGGTGAAAAGGGGCAGCCGTGGAGAGAGGGGTCAGAGCCTTCAGCCCTGTGTCTCCACTGGCCTGGGAGCCAGCATCTCCCTCCTCAGCCTGCCCCACCCAGCTGGACACAAGGCTGAGTGAAATGAGGCTCAGAGCTCTTGCTGGTGGCTGATTGGTTCCTCTGGAGACAGTCTGTAGGGTGGAAGGGGCAACTGGAACGTGGAGCCATACAGGAAGGGAGGAGAGAGGCCAGGTGCTTGCTCAGCCCTGCCTCCTCCTTCATCCCAGTAGTTCAGGAAAAGGCATGTCAGCCAACACAGCGCATAGCTCAGGGTAGATGGAGGTCTGCTGAGCCCCGAGCACCCCAGGGCCCCAAACAGAGCTGTGTCCGCAGTAGGTGTGTAAGAGACGCGTGGGCTCAGGTAAAGATAGGAGTCACTCTGGGCATGGAAAGTCCCAGAGAAGGTGGGATTGCAGTGGGCCTCACCCGCCAGGCTCTCACAACTCACTCCCTCCTGCCCCAGGGTCATCGATGGTGTGACCTACCCAGGTAACATCAAGGAGAAGGCTGCAGCGCAGCAGCAGTACAGTGCAGCTGTGGCCAGGGGCGAGAGTGCTGGCCTTGTCAGGTGAGTCCAAGCGGGGGGATGATCCCTCTGGGGGTGGGGTCAAGGCTGCCCCCGCCTTCAGCTGTTGAGCGTTGCTCCCCCTCCAAGGGCCATACCCACCCCGACCCCAAGTCTGAGGGGCACATCCGATGCCCTCTTCCCCCAGGGCCACCGGGAGAAAGACAGAGCAGTTCCAGGTGTCCGTTAGTGTGGCTCCTGCTGCCAAGGTCACCTTCGAGCTGGTGTATGAAGAGCTGCTGGCCCGTCATCTGGGAGCGTACGAGCTGCTGCTGAAAGTCCGGCCCCAGCAGCTGGTCAAACACCTGCAGGTACATGGCACCACTTTCTCCTAGAAGGCTTCCTTGATGACCTCACTCTGCCGAGGGCGGACCCAGCTTCCCCCTCTACCCTGTGAGGGCCAGCCCTGGCTCCCAGCAGACCCAGTAACCCACTTCTTGCTTCTAGATGGACATTCACATCTTTGAGCCTCAGGGCATCAGCTTTCTGGAGACAGAGAGCACCTTCATGACCAGTAAACTGGCAGAGGCCCTCACCACCTCACAGAACAAGACCAAGGTGGGCCTGCTAGGGTCTGCGGGTGAGGGTTCCCAGGGGCCTGTCTTGAGACTAGACTTCCAGAGAACGGAACCACTGATCAGAATCTCTGAGCTTCAGGGACTTGTGAGGTTCCTATGTCCATGCTGTCATTTGGCAGACAGGGAGGGCAAGGCCCAGGGATGGATGGTGGGTCCTGGTTTGAACCCTGAGCTCAGGAGAGAAGACTTATGTGAGGGTCCCCAGACCAGGTAGGGAGGAGGGGCTGGCTGGACCGCACACATCCTGGGCCCAGCCTCTGCTTGCACAAAGACGGGAGCAGGAGATTCACTCACACCCGCTCCCCTATATGGAGGTCATCTGGCCGACAGCTCAGCCTGAGAGAAAGTCTCCTGAAACTTGACCCAAGACTGCCTCCTGGAATTCTTTCTTCAGATAGGGATGAGGGGTGTTGTTAATACCACCTTGCTGCTCCTTCCAACTTCAGCCAGGTCATTTTTCCAGGCTCACGTCCGATTCAAGCCAACACTGTCACAGCAACAAAAGTATCCGGAGAAGCAGGACACGGTCCTAGATGGCAGCTTCATTGTCCGCTACGATGTGGACCGGCCCCTTTCCGGGGGTTCCATTCAGGTATATGGGCTCCAGGCAAGAGCTGAGCCACCAAAAAGTCCATTCACCCTCAAGGACCTGAGCCTGGGTGTTCTTGAAGAAAAGACAGAATAACCACCCTGGTTATCAGTGTGCCCCAGGTATTGCACAGAGAGAACACAGGCAGTTTGGTTGTGTTGTCGCTGAAACTGTTCCCTTCCAGAGGGGGAGAAAAGTTCATCTCTGCTGAAGAGATATTGGGTGGGGTTTCCCTTGTTGCCCTGGCTGCCAGGAGGCTCACAGTTCACTTTTATGCTCAATCGCAGTAGCTTCTTTCACATAAGTTTCTGGCCACATTGTGCTTCCCTTTTACCTTTTTGATGGGCCTTGTTTTTGGAGTCTTCACTTCTTTGATGGATCTCAGGTATACTATGTCTGAACCTTTTAGTATAAGCTGCTTCAAATAATTAAATAGGTAAAGTAAGGGTAGAGTTCTGGCGAGCCAGGTCTAAGCAGGGAAGCCTTTGTAAGGGAGGCACTGGATCAAGCCAAGCAATATGGCGAGAATCTGGGGAGGCTCATGGTGGAATAGGGCCGGAAGGAGCTGGAATAAAGAGTGCAGCAGAACCTCAGGGTTGGGGGTGAGGAGGCTGGTTGGGGGCAGAGCTGCAGCTCTTACACCTGGCTGTGTCTCACTCTGGTCACAGATTGAGAATGGCTACTTTGTGCACTACTTTGCCCCTGATAGCCTGTCCACAATACCCAAGAATGTGATCTTTGTCATCGACAAGAGCGGCTCCATGATGGGCAGGAAAATAAAGCAGGTAGGTCCCGTGGGCCAGGCAGGAGTTCTGAAAACTCGCAGACGTCTAACACCATCAGCTCTGGTCCAGCAGGCCAACCAGACGTGCCCTCCCTCTTCCTAGGTAGGGGGCTCCCGTGGATTGAGGTTGGTCTTGCCGCTAGAACATGCCCCACGTCCTCATTCCAGCTGTGAGCCTTAAGGTGCAGTCTAAGGGCACAGGAGCCACCAGGGAGGCCCCACTGAGACACCCACCTTGTGTCCCCTTGCCCTGACCCAGACCCGGGAAGCCCTCATCAAGATCCTGGATGACCTCAGTCCCCATGACCAGTTCGACCTCATCAGCTTCAGTTCGGAAGCAACCACGTGGAAACCTTTGCTAGTGCCAGCCTCGACTGAGAACGTGAATGAGGCCAAGAGCTACGCCACTGGCATCCAGGCCCAGGGAGGTGAGTGCTTGTGCAGCCCTGCGTGGTGGACACTTCTGGGGCGCCCTGCGTGGTGGACACTTCTGGGGCGCCCTGCTGGGAGCCCCGCTGAGGGTGTGTGCCCCACAGGGACCAATATAAATGATGCGATGCTGATGGCCGTGCAGCTGCTGGAGAAAGCCAACCAGGAGGAGCTGCTGCCTGAAGGGAGCATCACCCTCATCATCCTCCTCACTGATGGCGACCCCACTGTAGGTGAGGCACTGCCAGCACCCCCCTGGTGCACTGCCCAGAAGGAGAAGCTGGGTTTCAGCCTGGCGTGCTGTGGAACCTGGGGCAGGGAGAAGGGTCTTTTAGGCCTCTTTGGCTCTGAGATTCCAGAAATATCCATTGAGCCAATCACCGTTTTCTCACCCCTTTCCGAAACCACTGGGTCCAGGGGAGACCAACCCTTCGAACATCCAGAAGAACGTGCGGAAAGCTATAAATGGCCAGCATAGTCTCTTCTGCCTGGGCTTTGGCTTCGATGTCAGCTACGCCTTCCTGGAGAAGATGGCACTAGAGAACGGCGGCCTGGCCCGGCGCATCTATGAGGACTCAGACTCCGCCCTGCAGCTGCAGGTGCCCACACACCCTGACTGGGCTGTGTGAGCAAGGGATGGCACAGCCAGGTGGGCAGACCCCAGCCCGGCCCTCATGAAACCCTCCCTGCCCTGCAGGACTTCTACCAGGAGGTGGCCAACCCACTGATGACGTCAGTGGCCTTTGAGTACCCGAGCAATGCTGTGGAGTCGGTCACGCAGGACACCTTCCGGGTGTTCTTCAAGGGCTCCGAGTTGGTAGTGGCTGGGAAGCTCCGGGAGCAGAGCCCTGACGTGCTCTTAGCCCAAATCCGGGGGCAGCTGGTAAGTGTGGCTGGCCATTCTGGAGGGGAAGGGCAGCTGGGGCGGGCAGTCAGAGGGGCTGGCCTCAAACCCCAGCCCTGCCAGGCTCCAGCCCATTGACCTTGAGCAAGTTACAGAGTGCCCTCTGCCATCTGTGGGTGACGCAGCCCCACCGTGTTGGCTCCCCGTGGAGATTATCAAGATGATGTAATTTTATGAGGGCGCCTGCGCAGCGCTGGCACGTGGTAGGCACGTAACGGTCAACCAGTACAGCTGCTGCTGTTGCTCCTGAGGGCACCAGCTGCTTGACATCCCCTCCTGTCCTCACCCAAGCAGTCAGGCAGGGAGGGCTGCTCCCATTTCACAGATTAGCAGTCTGACCTCCAGGCAGAGCAGCCACTTTGCCGCAGGTCCCGCTACTGCCAGGTCAAGAGCCCAGCCCACCAGGTGGTGTCCTGTCCCTGCACAGCCTTCCCTGCCTCTCATTCCACAAAGAGAACCACAGCAGCTCTCCAGGCCCTGGGGGTACTGCCCTCATGAGAGAGAGAGCACGGGTACATTGTCACACGAGCAAGGAGCTGCGGGCTGGGTAAACTTGGGGAGTCAGGGAAGCAGCGCTGGAAGCCCCAGCTTGGCCTGGGGATCAGGGAGGGCTTCTGAGGGAGGCTCAGCTGAGACTGAGGGGTAAGTGGAAGGTGGAAGAGGTCAGATGTTGGAAGGACAGAGGAATATTTCATGATTTTGTGGCAGGCAGTCAGCATGTGTGGGGAGAAGAGCAGGTGGGCAAGGCAAGTGGGCATGGGGGTGCCCAGGGCCTTGTCTCAGAAGTAGCCAAGTGTCGGGATAGGCAGAGCACATCCTATGGCGAGCCTGCCCAGCTTCACACCCAGCTCTGGCACCTCGCAGAGTTGAGACCTGGAGCATGGCACTAAACCTCGCTGTGCCTCAGTTTCCTGCTTTGTAGCCATGAAAATAAGTCAACCTCACCCACCTCATAAGGCTGCGTTGGAGATTAAGGTTTTGCCCTGTGTAAACACTCCCTGTGTGTCAGCTGCTCATATTGTCCTGGAGTCCAGGAGTTCTTAAAGTGCAGAACCCAAGGTGACTTAGTGTAGTTCACAAACAAACATGTCTTTCTTTTAGTAGTTATGTAGTTAACGTGTTGTGAAAAATAGCTCGAACACCAGACCTAAGGTTTCACAGGTCTTGTTGCTTGGGGCAAGAGTGTTAGTCTATTTAAAATTCATCCAAGGGACTTCCCTGGCAGTCTAGTGGTTAGGACTCCATGCTGTCACTACCAAGGGCCTGGATTCAATCCCTGGTCGAGGAACTAAGATCTCACATGCCACGTGGCACAGCCAAAAACAGAAAAAATAGCTGTATGTGTGGAGAGGGCAAAAAATTCAGGCAGCTCCTGGTTCTGCGCCCATTGTTTTGCACCTGGAATAGTCTTCTCCATGTTTTCTCCACCTCCTTATCATCCTTGGAGGCTCCAGGACTGAGCCTCTCACACCCCTAAGCATCCTCCGTACCCTCTGCTCTACTTGCAACCAACGCCACCCCAACCAGGTTTCTTGTGGCGGGCTGGGCAGCACCAGGCCAGGTGCTGGCATCACGCCCTCACTGCTCCTGCCCTCCCTGGGCCCCTCTTTACAGCACAGGGAGAACATCACCTATATGATGATGTCCCATGTGGCCGAGCAGGAGGAGATGTTCCGGAGCCCCAAGTACATCTTCCACAGCTTCATGGAGAGACTCTGGGCATACCTGACCATCCAGCAACTGCTCGAGCAAATGTGGGTGAAGGCATCCTCCAGGGCCCACTGGGGTGGCCATCCACGGCCTCAGCATCTCCCCAGGCTCTTCACTGGCAGGGCTGGCACAGCTGGCACAGGCATCTCCTGGGCAGGGAGACTTGAGGTGGTGGTAACCCCAGAAGGGTCTGGGAGGGAGGGAGACTCTGGGCACCTGGGGGCTTGCTGAGCCACTGGCCTCCTCTACCTGCAGGGTCTCTGCGTTAGATGCTGAGAAGCAGGCTCTTGAGGCCCGCGCACTGAGCTTGTCACTCAGCTACAGCTTTGTCACCCCCCTCACGTCCATGGTGATCACCAAACCTGAAGGTCAAGAACAGTCTCAGGTTGCTGAGAAGCCTGTGGAGGATGGTGGGTGTGGCAGCAGAGTTCTGACCCAGCATTCTCCCCAGCCCCTCCCCAACGTCCCAACCAAGACTCCCAGAAAACTCATCCCTATTTCATTGATGAGGAAACTGAGGCTGGGCCTCCTGACCCCCTCCCGCCCCCCACCCCCCGCCGCCGCACGTTCACTGTACCCTGTATAGCGCTGGGGTTGGGAAACAAAGTTAAATAGAAATACTTCAGATGTATCCAAACCACCCTGATGGTGTGTCTCTCTTTCTCCCTCTTTTTGTCTTATTCAGAAAGCAGAGGCAGCAGAGTCTACTTAGGTAAGAGCCTAATGCCCTCTAAGGCTGGCCCTGGTGACTCTTGGTTGACACAGGGCCTATGGTTCGGCGACCATATGGCGACTAGCCAGCGCCTCTCCCACCCAGCCCTCCTCAGGAGGGGTGTCGTCTGCCCAAGCACGCTGGTGCACTCAGTTACCTGTTCATTCAGATATTGGCTGTCACTCAGGCCCTAGAGACACAGAGACACTGGGGGTCCCAGAAACATGCATTCAAGAAGCAAACTCAAGTTTCTCTGATTTCCAGGGCCCATGAGGTTTGGTCATTCTGTGGGGGACAGAACATCCAGGAAACCAGGTAGCAAAAGAGGAGAGGGTAGAGGAAGGGGATACTGACAGAACCTTTACCCTGGCTACAGGCTGGGCTCTGCCCTGGCTGTGGATAAGGGGAGTGACTTACTAGACTCGCCTAGCCAGTAGCAGGGCTGGGACTCAAATCCAGTTGTGTCTGATTAGGAGGCAGCAGTGCAGACCCTGTCTTTGTCTTTTCTAAAAGAAGAGGCTGGAGAGGAAAAGATAGTTTGAGGGGCACTACCAGAGCGGGGAAGGAGGGCCAATATTCCAGCAGGGAGAAGTTCGAGAAGGGCCCTTTGTTCCAACCCAGAGTGATAGGGGAGGGGAGGGGACCCACCTGCCCCCTCCATGTCCCTCTTCTGGGGTTAGTCCCAGCGCCTAGGCTGTGGGGACCCATGACTCTGCTTGAGAAAACACTGCTTGTGTGAACTTTGCCAAAGGTGGAGGTTTGAAATTGTTAAACGGCACTCCATTATTCGGACCACCTGGACCTCCTGCTGCTGCTTCTCCATTCCACCGTATGACCTCGAGATTGGTGCTACCAGAGCTGATGTCACGTAAGCCACTTTCTGACCCTCTGAGGGCCAAGTTTCCTCAAGATGAACCTGCCCATAGTGTTGGATGAAATAAATCACCAAGCCCAGGGCTAAGCAGAGACCAGGGAGGTTTGCTGTAAGGTATGACATTAATTGGGCTTCCCAGGTAGCTCAGCTGGTAAAAAAATCTGCCTGCAATGCAGGAGACCCCGGTTTGATTCCTGGGTTGGGAAGATCCCCTGGAGAAGGGATAGACTACTCACTCCAGTAATCTTGGGTTTCCCTAGTGGCCCAGATGGCAAAGAATCCACCTGCAATGCGGGAGACCTGGGTTTAATCCCTGAGTTGGGAAGATGCCCTTGAGGAAGGCATGGCACCCCACTCCAGTATTCTTGCCTGGAGAATCCCCATGGACAGAGGAGCCTGGCGGGCTACAGTCCAGAGGGTCACAAAGAGTCGGATGCCACTAAGTGACTAGCACAGCACAGCACATGACATTAAATAGCATGTCCTTTATTTTTACTGAATTGAATTTGTTACACTCTGGAGGCTGGCTCACTAGAGATGGAACATTCTAGAAAAGGAAGGTTTCCTCCATTCCCAAAGCCAAGAGTAGTCCCTTGAGCTGTTTTCTGATCTCCAAACCTAGACTCAGACACAGCTGCAGGGCCAGGCTGGACCCCATCTCCTCAGTTTTTTCCCTGACAGCATGCTCTTCTGGTTGGAAAAATCTCTTTGCAAAGGTAGTTCTAGACTGAGTGTGTGTTTGTGGCAGGGTTCGTGGAGTTGGAGCTTGGTGGGTGGCAGGTAGGAGTGACGGCTGGAGGGCTTGCCGTTTGCTTCGAATCCTGACTGCCTTCTCCCTTTCTGTTCTAGCACTCGCGCCTGCTTCTGCACCGTCACCTACCTCAGGTCCTGGTGGAGCATCTCACGACACGGATTTCAGAATCAAAGGTGCCCCCAGGCTGCAGTAGAGTCTGGCACTATGGCAGAGAGACCTGGAAGGGGAGGGTCCGGGGAGCTGTATGAACCCATAACATAGGTTTCTTGATGGAGAGGGAACCCTGAACATCCATTGGCTTTTCCATTCCTTAACCCTGCCCCTCCCCAGGAAAAGACTGCCTAAACGGAGACTTTTTTTTTATTTCAGGAACAACCCCGACAGCCCTACCCTTCGGTAAGTGCCACCCCGTCTCAGCCTCCCTCCCCATCCTCGCCCCTAGCCAACTTTACCTACTCCCAGAACACACCTGCTGTCTCAGCTCCCGTCCAGGCTCCTTCTGTCATCCTGCCACTGCCTGGGCAGAGCGTGGACCGGCTCTGTGTGGACCTCCGACGCCCTCAGGAGCTAGTGAACCTGCTCTCGGACCCTGACCAAGGTGAGAGGCACATACCCCGTTATCCACCCAGAGAAATCTGGTCACAGCGCACCCCCCAGCTTCCTACCTCAGAAACTGGGACACCTACCCACAGACTCCCAGGCAGGCGGCGTCCCAGGCAGGCGCTGCCTGAGCTCCAACACTTGCGCTCATACATCTGCCCCATGACCTCTCGCTGGGCACCACTTATGTGGGCCTGAATGACCTACACCCCAACGTGAGCAGAGGTGGGCTTGCCCCTAGATACTGCCATACTTCAGGGTGAGGAGACACCTGGGCACAGCCTGTAGTCAGCACCCAAAATGTAGTGGAGATGAACCCAGGAGAGGAGACGAGCTGTCCGAGGGCCAGGACATAGGGCTGCATGGGGTTGTATGGGGGTGACGGGGCCTTGGCGGAGAAGTGGGGGTCCGTGAGGCCGAGAACGGGGTAGGCAGAAGCACAGAGCCCTGAGGGAGGCCAGTGGAGCTGGAAAAGGTGTGGAGGAGGGAGGTACACTGGCCAGACCTGCCCTCAAGTCCCCAGAAGGTGGAGCTGATCTGGTCATCTGAAGGTGGCCGTCACTGAAGACTGGGGGGCCCCTCCAAAGCCAGGGGTACCCAAGGGATGAGTGGAAAGATGGTGGGAAGCAGGCCTACAGCATGAGGGGAGGTGGGGAAGGGAACCAGCAGGTGAGTGGGTGAAGAGCAGCCCTGGGGGTTGTAGCCGGGGAGGGGCGGGGGGAACCTCCTGTTCAGGCCAACGCCCAGCTGGAGCCACAGCTTTGACCTCTCTGCTCCTGGCCCTCTCAGGGGTTGAGGTGACTGGCCACTTTGAGACAGCGAAGGCCCGCTTCTCGTGGATTGAGGTGACCTTCGAGAACCCCCAGGTGCAGATCCATGCGTCCCCTGAGCACGTGGTTATGACTCGAAACCGAAGAAACTCTGCATACAAGTGGAAGGAAACGCTGTACTCGGTGATGCCCGGGTGAGCATTAGGCAGTGGCCACTTTCCACTTTTATGGGCTGGGCACGAGTGCTCTGCAGTGAGCCGCACCCACAGGAGGGGCAGCGATGTGAGAGTCCTTCACGTCCCCCTCCAGCTCTGGAGGGTGACAGGGGTTGACCTGGGGACCTGGCTGTGCTCACACCTAACCCGGGTCACTGTTGGGTCCAGGGGACAGCATGGTTTGGAGCTGCTCTGCCGCTAACCCTGAGTGACCATAGGCAGGGTGTTCTACCCCCTCATCCCTAACTAGGGCTAATCGTCTGAGCCCTCAGCCGGAGGGCTGAGGCTCCAGTCTCATGAGAGCATGTGGTCAGAGAGCACTTTGCCCATAGATGGTGCAGTGCCCACTGGGCACACAGGAAGGTGTGCTGTCTACATGATAAGGTAACCATGATGATTAGAGTCTGGACGGCACTGTCCACCAGGGGAGGTTAGGAATGTCACTCTTAGCCTTGGAGCTCTGACAAGGAGACAAGTCCCTCTGACATCAATACCAGGCAGCTAGAGGGTAGCAGAGGTGGATTGCAACTTCTTCTTGTGGGGCTACCTCTCTGTGGAGCCCAGCAGAGCTGTGTCCAGCTCTGGGAGTCATGAGCTGGGGGGAGAGAGTCCAAGGACCCAGGCCCTCTTCAAGCAGTGTCCTCTGGACTCCCTGCCCATGCTGAGTACAGAGAGCCTTGTCCACTCCCTCTCAGTCAGCCCCTCCAGAGAAACTGGTTCCCACTTGGTAAGTGAGTACAGACCTCAGGAATCTGAGGGGCTCCCCTTTAAAAGCTCCCAGTTTCATAAAAGGTCTTAAAGTCTCCTGTTATCTGGTAGATACAGAAAGATCAATAGCATTTCTGTGCCTTGGACAAACACACTAGAAGATGGAATAAAGGATTCCTATCAGTCGTGGTGCTTGAACATTCACATACTTTCATAAGCTCAGAAGATCCACATAAAGAAAAATAGACCATAGCTTTTACATTGAACTGTGTTAACAAGACAGTGTAAGTTTAGGGAGATTCCATTGAAAATAACCTCAGAGTCACAGCACGGGTTTATTCAACATGTAACGTTCCTGCGAAAACAAAAACAGTAATAACTCCAGAGATTATTCTAAGTAAAAAAGGAAGTCATTCCAGAGGGACTTGCCCTTCTAGATCTTAAAACACACAATTAAACACTAATCATCAGAAGAAAGTGGCACTGGCCATAAGATCAAAAGGGACAGAGGAAATGTATTCATGAACCCCTAAGTCACATAAAACTACTTTGGGAGAAATCAATCTAAGAAAGCCAGAGGGAGAGGAACCATTATTTTATGTTATACATAATGCCAGGATAACAGGTGTCAGTGAGTTAGCATTGGTCCCAGGTTCCCAGGTGACTGAGGAAACCGAAGCCCACAAGACCGAGGGCCCTCGCCTGGAAGGCCAAGCTAGGAGATTCTGAGGACAGAAGGGCAGCCCCCACCCGTGGCCACCCCAGGTCCCCGGTGGGCATCTCCAGGATGCTCAGGACACAGCTTTGCCCACAGCCTCAAGGTGACCATGGACAAGGAGGGGCTCCTGTTGCTCAGCAGACCAGACAGAGTGACCATCGGCCTGCTGTTCTGGGACGGCCCTGGAAAGGGGCTCCGGCTTCTCCTGCAGAACACTGACCGCTTCTCCAGCCATGTCAGTGGGACCCTTGGTACGTGGCCCAGGCTTGGGAAACCCTCAGAAGCCGCCTCTGCCTGTGAACAGGAAGTGCCCTCTCCTCGAGAGGGCGTGTTTCCCAGCCTCCCTCTGTCTTTTTCCTTCTCTGACCCACCCTTTGTATCTCAGGCCAGTTTTACCAGGACGTGCTCTGGGGGCCCCTGGACACGGCAGATGACAGCAAGCGAACACTGAAGGTCCAGGGACGTGACTACTCTGCCACCAGGTGACTCAGTACAACTCTCCACTGAGCCCAGCCATGGGTGGGGGCTGGGAGCTAGGCTCTGGGACCCCCACTCCTCTGTCCCTCCCCAGGAACCAGACAGTCAGGTATCAGGTCAGACAAGTCTGACCCAGCTGTCAGTTACCCCACAAAGGATGGTCAACTCAGACCCACAGGAAACACATTAGCCCAGAGGTCACTGGGAAACTCTCCCTGAATTCCTGGACCCTAGGGACCACACATCACTGGGTCCCCTTGGGTGACCTGTGCTGGAGGGAAGTCTCAGAGGCCCCGAGACCCTCCACCCTGCACATTCCTATCCCCAGCTGTCTCCCTTTCTTCCTACCACACCTGACACATGCTGACCATCTGTCTGTCTGTCCATCCCAGAGAGCTCAAGCTGGATTACCAAGAGAGCCCCCCAGGCAAAGAGATTTCCTGCTGGTCTGTGGAGCTGTAATTCTGGAAGGAGCTACACCCACCACCCCCTGCCGCCGCCCTGTGTGCCGATGGCTGCCACCCAGTGACCACAGGGCCACTCTGGGTCCTGGAACATTGTAGGGAGAGGTATTTGCACTCAATAAAATAAAGAGAGGTGGTGTGAGCCCAGGGAGTGAGCATCTCTGGTTTCATCTGGCCAAACCCCCAAGCATCAAGGTCGTGTCCTAGACACGTAGTGTCGTGTACCATTAGAATCATCCACCGTCAGCCACTCAAAGGCCTGTGGCCAGTAAGGCCCACAGATAGCGTTCAGTCCTATCCCTTCTCTTTACAGGTAGGGAAACTATGATTTAGAGTGATTGGAACCGTTAAAATGTTGCTCTTGCTGGGGCCCTGGAGCCAGAGAACACTCTGGGGAACAGGTTTCATTCTGCTTTTTGGTGACACAGGGCCCATGAAAAGAATAAAAGGCTGACCTGGGCGGAAGTTCATTACAGGCCAGCTCCCGACATTCTCAGCCACCTGTGGGCCCTTTTGCAATAGAATTTGCAGGATACAATTTGGCGTTCACACCTGTGCTCGGAAACAAGCCTGTCTTCTCACTGCCTTGGCAGAGAAGGTGGCAGCGGAAGACCAGGGAGACAGGGTTGAGGCCCTAGTCCCGGGAGGGGCGCAAGGTCTGTTCCCAGGGGCCTGGGCCATTGAGGGGCTTCTGTCTAGGCCTAGGGTTAGACACCCCAAACATCCCACTGGATTCCTGCACAGGCAAAGCGTACTTTCAAAATGTTTATAATTATTTCACCTACTTCTTCCAAAATGACACAAGGCTTACAAATAAAAGGTACATAAAGAGAATAAAACAGAATATATATATATGTGTATGTGTATATATATGAGAATGAACAGGAGAGAAGAGCCAAGAGGAGGAGAGTTGAATCAGAGACACTGATTCAGAAGGGGAAGCTGCAGCAATGGGAAGCTTTGCTTCGAGCTTTCTGGAAGCCAGGACGAAGCAGAGAATGAGTTCATTTTAACTTGCTAAGAGGGAGCAAACCAGATATGGAAAATATTCTTTTCCCAGCTCGACTTATACAGGGTGTTTTCTGAGTAAGTCTTTATAGGAGGGTAGAAGAGAGGCTGGTGGGAGGAAGGGGTTTCCAGCAGCAGGTTTTCCAACACTCAGGGACACTTTCCTGCGTTGCTGCCTCCCCATCAAGCCTGGTGGCCTGCAGGGGCCTCGGACTGAGTCACTTTGTGAGGATCACTTTCAGAGGCTCTGAGATGAGCTCGGCAAGATCAGGGAATAGCATCAGAGGCTCCATCAGACTCGCTGTGGGCTTGCTCTGACGTACCAGGACAAAACACTGGCCCCTGGGCTGGGCTGTGAATTGGTGCCCCTACAGAGGGGTCCTGGGTGACTTTCTGGCCCAGCCAGCACCTGACAGCCATGCGTTGTGAACCATTGGAAGTAGGTCCATGCCCGTCTTTGTTTTGTTCACCGCGTGCTTTCCAGCACCCACTTGGGCCAAGCCCCGGCAGAGTGCTGCAGGTACCCTGGGCACCTGACAGAGCTGCCACCCAGAGAACAGGCGGGTGCCACAAGGAGCCCAGAGGGAGACAACTTGCCTAACCTGAGGAATAGCCGGGAAGGCTTCCTGGGCATGGCGTGGGTGGGACTGGCTTGGGATTGAGTTTTGAAGAACTAAAAGAAGTTCGCCCAGTGGAAAAGGAGGGCAAGGACGCTAGGCCTAGAGCCAGGACACTGCACTGAGTTCAGCAAGGTGAAGGGAAGCCGTGTTGTGGGGTGAGGTGGAAGGGGATGCTGGCAAGATGGGGAACAGGCCCAGGCCAGTGCCGGCTGCACACACCTCGCCATGGAGTTCTGCTGCTATCCTGAAAGCTCGGGGAGCTATCAAAGGCCATAGGCAGGGACCGACCCAGCCAGAATGACGTGGGACTGGGGAGAAAACAGAGTCTGCCTAGTCCTGGCCTCTGTCAAGAGACCCCCTAATTATGTGTTGGAAGAGGGGGCAGAATTTGGGCTGGGGAAGTCTTCCTGCCTTTCTTCCAACCCCCTGGACTTGGTCATCAGTGGGAGCAGCAGGACAAATATAGGTGTCTCAGGAGGACCAGAAACCACCATGCTGATGCCTCTTTACATGCTCCATCTGGCAGGACCCTTCTTCCCATTTCACAAATGTGAATACTGACCTCAAGATAACTGGTTTAAAGCTGCATGGCTTCTCAGCCAATTTGGGACTGAATGAGTGGTAGGGTCTGCCCACTTCAGGGTGTCCCATTCCAGGTTGGGCCCTTTCTGCCAGCCCAGCCCAGGCCTCTGCTACATTCAGTCTGGAGCTGTGTCTCATGTCACCCTCTCACCAGAGCAGTGACAGTGCCTGGGGAGCTCTTCTGGGGATGGATGTTTCACCCTGGGTTGGGCCCTGGGCCAGCTGTGTTCCAGCTCAGACAGAAGGGCCCCCTGGCGTGGGAGGCAGCCGAACTTCCTGGTTACCCACAGCCAGACCCCACCCCAGCAGCCCCAATGGCTTTAGAGACCCTTCCCAACCTGGCTGCAACCTCCTCCAGTTTTACTGCTTCCCCCGCACCACTTCAGCGGGGTACCCTCCACCCTGCATGCCCTCCACCCCTCAGGCAGCGAGAACAGCAGGAGCTGAGGGTCTGGGGAAGGAGGGATTATGTTGCAGAACTGAAAGCAGTCTGTGTGTCTGGAATCCAGACTGAAAGGAAACCCCTGGTATGCGGGGCTGATGAAACTGGAGGGACAGCAGGGAGGACTTTTGTCTTTGTCTCAAGAATCCTAGGTGGGAGATGTCATTTATAGGGTTTCAGGCAGCAAGTGATGACCAGTCCTGCTCTGTAAAAGAGCTCTCTCTGGGAGCAGGAAGGCCAGGCAGGGAAAGGTGCTGTTGCTCAGGTGGAAGAGGCTTGTCCAGGCTGACAGCCTGCAGAGCCGCTTCTCTAGGAACCTCTGTCTGACCCCTACCCCACTCAGGACTTACAGGGTGCAGCAGCAGGTGGTCACCATAAGGAATGATTGGAGGATCCCAGGAATCCCCAGTGAAGCTGAAGACAAACTGGAGCACCCATGCAAACAGGAACTGAGTTACTAAGCTGTGTGCCCCCAGTTCCTAGCCCAAAATGTTGGGTTTAGCTGCTGAATGGATGGATTGTGGAGGGGTGGGCTGGTGGATGAGCCAGTGGATGGATGGTGAGATGATCAGAGAGTGGAGAGATGGATGGCGCAATTAGTGGCAGGCTGAATCCGCCTTGGAGCATCTCTGCTCCTGTATCATAGAACAAGCTTCAGCCCTGATAAGAGCTCCTGAGCCAGGGACCCTTGACTTTTCCTCCATCCTTCCTAAATCCTGAAAGGCAGTCAGTCCTTCCTGACTTCTCAGAGGCCCTTTGTTGCGTAATCGATTATTTTTTTCCTTCCCCCACTGTCCTGTGTTTGACTCCTGTAGTAACCCCCCAACCAGCTGCATTGATGGCGAGGCCCAGGAAGTTGCCTTCCTAGCAGCCAACCCTTCCTTCGAGCTGCCTGTCCCTGGAGCAGGGGCTGATGGAAGCAGGCAGAGGCTGGGGGCAGTCCAGTTCCTTCTTGGCCTTTATTGTCACAGCCTTTTATCACGCCCCACTCTGTGCCTCTGTTCCAGATGCCAGGCAGGCTGGGCTGGCCATCTCAGCAGGAGTTGGCGTATCAACTCAGAACAGGTTGGGGACAATGTAGTCTCTGTGGATGCCGTCGATCAGCCCTTGCCCATTGTTGTGGACGAACCAGCAGGCAACATTCCTGCCGACGCTGATGTCCTTCCTATAGTCCTTCTGGGAGCCCCTGAAAGAAAGGAGAGAGAGGCTGTGATGTGCAGGGTAGGCAAGATGGCCACGTTCATGGACCTAAACTTGAAAGGGGGTGTGAACTTGCCAATTCTACGAGTCCAGACTCTGGTCAAGAGTGAGGTCATGTGGTTACTCCTTCTAGGGGGCCAGATTTGGCTTTTTCCTGATTAGAGGGAGCCAAAAGCCCAGAGGGAAACAAGGGAATCCCATGGAAGACAAGAGCCAGCCAGGCTGATGTGCGTAGGTGGAGAGAGCTCTTCCCTCCTATCTCGTACCCAGCAGTCTGAGGACATCAGCAGGGTCCCCTCACCTGGTGACTGTCAGCTGATGGTTCTTCACCACCATTGTGGCATCTGGCTTTGTGGGGTCAGAGCCTGGGTGGACATCAGACACTTGAAAGTCAAAGGGGTGGAAGAACTGTCCTAGGAATAAAAACATTCACACTGTCAACCCTACCTCCGCCATACGGGACAAGGCCACTGGCCTTCCAGGATTGATGCAAAGGCTGGGTGGGGTGTTGAGTGCTGGGTCCAGGGTGACTAAGATGGCCCTTTCACGTGGCTTTTTCCCTCCACCATGTGGCCTGAACGACCTGAAGCTTGAAGATTTCATACCCAGCAGCCCATGTGTCTGTGCTGACATCCCACGACTGTTCACCACATAGAAGCCGAGGAAGTCATGGTGGGCAGGCTCTTTCTTCCACACCTGATGCAGGACAACCACAAAAGTAACCCCGTCTCCAAAGGAGACCACCATGTTCTTCTTCCTGTTGATCATCACAGATAGCCTAGAAGAGAAGAAAAGGTCAGCAGTGGGGCCCAGTGGCCATGATACCAGGCGTCTGAATCAAGGGCAGAGCAGGAAACGTGACATCTGAGAGCACACAGACTCCAGAAACTGTCAGGGGTGTTGGAGAGAAGATGCTTATGGACAATGACTTCGCCCTGCACTGAGTGGGTTCCTGCTACTCCGTAAGCAGACGAGGGGCTGTCCTGGGGGTCTGGAGACCTGGGATCAAGCCCCAGCTAGGCCACTGGGCTTCCTGTGTGACGTTGGGTAGGTTCTGCCCCTCTCTGAACCGCCATGGGACTAACACTGTAGCCCTGCCCACCCAGCTTGGGGGTGACCTGAAGGTGCAGGAGAGGCAGAGGAGTTTGAGAACAAGTGAGCTCAGCCAGAGCTGATGCACACAGGAATCTTTGTCATCATCAGCCTGCCAGGTCCACCTAATGCTTTTGTCCACACAGTCCTTCCTTCAAGTTGTCCTGTGAATTGTCCAGCCACCTATCTGTCTGCCTTTGGTGGGGAGCCCCAAGGTTGGGCTGGGGGCCACCATGTTCACCTTTCCCAGAGTGGGAGCTGAGGCCACTGGTCTCTCCTGTTAACCCCGTGGATCTTCTGGGATTTGTTCAAATTCCCCCTAAGACCCTCGCACTCCATCACCCCTCAGAGACCCAGCAGCAGGGCTTTACCCGTCCTGTGTGACCATGACTGTGTCCAGCCAGCTGAACGTGCTCAGTGAGTCCCCATTCCACAGGGTGATATTCTCCCATGTCACCTCAATCCGGAAGTCCATCTGAGCACTGGCAATGCCCAGTTTGCCAAAGTAAGTCCTTCTGGTCTGGGAATCTGAGCGGCCTGTCTTCTCACCAATGATCTGCCCGTTAACTGTGAGGCCTGCCAGATGGGTGGGGCAATGAGAGACCAGCAAGACCTAAGTCCAGACTGGTCTTTTAGGGTCACAGCTTCCCCTTCAGCCAGACCTCCTGAGGGATAACCCAGTGGGGGACCCAGGTCTCTCAGTTGACAGACCAGGATTTGAGAGCCAGTCCTATCTGTTCCTAGACATATTGGGATCACACTGGTGGCTGAGGGCCCACCTTGTGGAACTGCCCCTTGTCTGGGCCAGGGAGTGTTGTCCAGAGAAACACTATTCCTCACGCCCAGGGTGAGTCCTGCCCATAGGCCCAGGCAGGCCTTAACTCTAACCGTCTCCCCATTACCCCCGGCCCTGTGGCTGTGGATGGAATATGAAATCCCTACAGGATGGAATCTACCTTTAAAGATGGGTGCATTTGGGGCAGAGTGAGCCTGGCCCATGTGTCCACCCTGGGGGCTCCAGGCCGTCTCAGGAAGGGCCCCTGGCCCCAGTCCATGGCCCCCACCTGTGACAGGGTCCTGAATGAGGCGCAGCACTGTGCCTGGGTCTTCATCAATATTGAAGCAGATGGCATCATCCTTCTCTGGAATTTGGATGATGAAATGGGGGTCCCCATCCACTGAGAACACACAGAGAAGAGGCTGGCTCTCGGGATCTTTCACTGTTCCAGGGACCTCCCCTTGCCTCCTAGTCCCTGTGGGATGGACTCCTAGACAGGCAGGAGGCCTGCCTGAGGTCCTAGGCCCAGAGCCTCGACCTGGGGAAGCTGGGAAACTCACCGTAGTAGTAGGGTGTTTGGGGAGCCTGGTAGCTGGCTGTGGACGAAAGAGAGAGGGCTGAGCGAAACAAACAGGCCAGGGGAGGCACCAAGACCCCCACCCAGAGTTTGGTTCATGCCCCTCACCTTCAGGCTCCCTAATGCTCTTAACCTCCCCCCATCTCCTCAGGACCCCCCCAGCCATCTGCCTGTTCCAGAGAGCTGATTCAGGAAAGACTCCTGAGGGGAACCATGCAGGGCCGCGCTCTGTGGCAGCTGGCACATACTCACTCAGGTAAGCCATGGACGGGACCTCTGAAAAAAGAAGCCAAAGGGTAAGTGTGAGCAAGGTCTAGGGGGTTCCCTCCCCCGAACCCCAGGCCTTCTGCCTGTCTTGGGGCTGCTGTCCCCAGTGGGGCCCCAATGCTTACAGAGGTGGGAATGTGACCCCCTAAGTTTAGGCTTCAGAAATGGGGTGCCCCCAAGGAATCCCTTTCTAGGGCTGGTGGTAGTAGGGGCCTAATGTTAATGCAGGGGATCGGCATTTCCAAGTGGCTAAAATAAAAGCCATTAGGTTATCAGTGTCTCTGTCACGAGCAATTCTGTCTGCCACCCTAAACTACAGTCCCGAGGCTGGAGTAGAATGAGGCTCACAGGTGACTATTGTCCTCAGTAGCAAAACATGCACCGACATGCACCTACACACACACTCACACACACGTGCACCAGTGACTACATCTCACAGGGCTATTCAGAGGGCAGAGCCGTGACCCAGTCGAAATACACTGTTTGGTTAGAACAGCCTGTGTGGATAGAGACAAGGCAGGCCGGTAGGGGCTGGGGACGTCCTGCCTGATGGTGTGGGGATGAGGTTCCAGTTCCATAATGAGACAAGCACAGACTGCTGTGAACTCCAGAGCCGGTGCCAAAACTAGGCTGCCTGGGCCAAAGTCCTGGCTGGGTCCCCTGCTGAACGAGTCCTTGAGCAAAGGAACTTAACTTCCCCATGCCTCAGTTTCCTCTCTGTAAAATGGGAACCGTAAGAGGCCTCCTTCAAAGCTTTGCTGTGGGGTTACTGAGTAACTAACTGAGTTACTCATTTTTGCAGGTCACAGAATACTTTCATCCCAATTGTCCCTCCTTGGGCAGGGGAAGCCCCCCCCTTTGTCAGCTGATGAGAACCCTGAGGCTCAGAGTAAACAGAGCCCTGCCCTGGCCCCTGGTGAGTTGGCAGTAGAGCTGGGAGCTGAGCTCAGGTGTCCTGGTGGCCCCTTCCTGGGTGGTGGGTCCCCTGGGTGATTGGAAAGGCCTCCTTGGTCCTGTCTTGACCTCCTCCTGGGAAACTCATCAGCCGCTGGCTGAAGCTCACCTTCTGCATCCAGAGGCCCTGCAAGGGAGGAAGAGGAGACCATGGGGTTGGAGGCCACAGAACCCCAGTGTCAGGGCCCTAGTGACTGACTCACTGCCTGGCCGGCCAGCCATGGGCCATGTGTGCCCCCACAGGAAGCAGGAGCTCCTGGAGGCAGAGGCCTGGCCCAGACTGGCTCTTTACCTCCCATATCTCCCAGTGCCAATTGCAGGGACCCTCAGGACACTGCACTCATGGCGTTTGGTTGACCAGGCCTGGTCCCAGCCTCCAGCTCTCATGGCCTCTTACTCTCACAATCCCCAGGTGCTGTCTCCAGGCTGAACTTTTAGGTCGGAAGTGCTTCGTCTTATCTAACAACACTTCCATGCTGCAACCTCAGTCCTTTTCCTAGAAATGATCCTGGACACCCTGCCCCCTTTAGAGACTTCAAGGCTCTTCCTATTCATGCCTACATTCCACTAGTCACACTAATGGCTTCCCTCCCTCTATAACACCCTCCCCGGTCGTTGGCCAATTTTCCTCTGATGCCTCCTAGACCTGCCTTTCTCAGCAGGCCCACTTCTTTTCAGGGCACCCAGGGTCAGGGGCCTGGAAGGAGGCATCCAACTTGTGGCCCCCCACCGTCTGTGCCTACCTTCTCCGGGCTTGTTGGCAATGGCCGTCTGGTTCTCGTTGTCCTCAGGCTTGGTCACCACCATGGAGGTCAGCGGAGTCACGAAGTGGTACTTGAGGGACAGCTCCAAGGCCTGGGCCGTGAGAATCTCCTTCTCCTCACCCTGGGCATTCTTGCTGTGGGGACGGGCAGGGTGGGAGGGTCAGCCCAAGACCCCCTCCACCTCTCCCAATGGGTGTCCCCTAGGATGGAGCCCACTAGCAGTCAGAGAAAATGGTTTCATCAGCTCCCTGGGATAGATGGACCTGCCCTGATTCCTCTCTGGGCATGTTTCTCCAGGTGAAAGCCACAAGGGGCTCAACATGGCCACAGCCAGTCGGTCACCATGGTGTTCACATGCTGAGTGCCAGCATCTTTCCCAGCCAATCCAGCCCAACAGAAGGCTGACACGGCCCCCTCGCATGGCCAAGCTCTGCCCCCTGGGGCTGAGGGCTGGGGTCTCAGCCTTCCATTATGTTCCTCAGCATCTCTGCAGACCCGTGCTGGGTGTGGGGGACAGGATGTCAAGGCTCATCCCTGCCCTCAAGATGCTCCCAGGCTCCTGCCTGAGCCCCCCGTCACAGACCCTCTCTGCTCCAGGAAAAACAGGCCATGGGGGCCTGGCCAAGAGAAGGATCGGGCAGCTGCAGTGGGCATGGAGGTGCACGTCGCAAGGTGAAAGTTTCCTCCTCTTGGGCTCTCCTGGAGCATAGCCAGCATGGGGGGTGGTGCACAGGTAGGTGCTGAGGCAAGGCTGGGGGTCAGGGCAGGGCCTCGCTGTGTGAGGGGTGGGTTAGGGTCACCGTTTGTCCAGCAGCTGCTCGATGGTGAGGTAGGCCCAGAGCCGCTCAATGTAGTCCCCAAAAATGTAGTCCCGCTCCTGCAGGGCCTTCTCCATCTCCTTCATGTCCACTTCCTCGGTGAAGGTCAGGTCGTTGATGGCCTGGGATGGGGGTGGGAGGAGGCAAGAGGCTAGTGTCCTGGAGCCAGGTTGGCCTGGTTCAGAGGCTGCATCGGTAGGTCCCCCACCCCTAGCACACAAGAAGGCCCCCGGGTCAGCTTACCCCGTGGCCTTTCACAGCTGCCTTAAAGCTGTTCATGTCCTCATCCGCCAGGCGCCCGGCTACCACAATCTCAGAGCCATCATAGAAGTGCTGGTAACTGTTCTGGGTGAGGTCCAGGATGGCATTCTGAGGGTACTCTACCTCCACGCCTGTCAGCAGTGGGTTGGCCACCTCCTCATAGAAGCCCTAGAGTTCAGATGAGGGCCCTGATCATCTCAGGCCACCAGTGCAGGCAGGGAGGGGACAGGGTGGGCAGGTTCCCACTGGTGCTTCTGCAGGTGGCTGGATCTCTCAAGCTAGGCCAGTCCAGCTCCTGATCTCCACTTCCACCTGGCCCTGACTGTGTCCTTCAGTTTGGGGAACCTCCTCCTCAATGCCCCCGCCATCCCAATTAGAGACTGGGAAGAATAGAAAAGGAAAGGACAGAGTTCTTGACACATAGGATTCAAGAAATGTTTGTTTGTTGAAATGAAAGTAAAAAGAAGAGGAAGAGTGGAGGCTGACTAGAGAAGCTGACGTGGAGTGAGAGCGTGGAGACCAGGAGACTCAGGAGGAAGGCCGGGGGCTCCACTGCAGAGGTGGAGAGGCACTGCCTGTGCTGGGGAGGAGAGGGGCTACCAGATTTAGCAAATGAAAATGCAGGGCATGACTTACATTTGAATAACAGGTAAGTGACAGGTTACTTTTTAGTATAAGTACAGCTGTCATAGGGACACATTTTGTAACCCCAAAATACACAGGTGAAAATCCTTACTCCCGTGCTTCAGGACATGACCTTAAATTTGGAGAAAAGCTCTTTACAGAGATCAAGTTAAAATGAGTTGTTTAGGATGGACTCCAATCCGGTATGACTGGTGTCCTTGAAAGAGGGAAATTTGGACCCAGAGGCAGACATGCCCACAGAGAAAATGATATGAAGATATACAAGGAGAAAATGGCCATCGACAGGCCAAGGAGAGAGGTCTAGAGTAGAGCCTTCCCTCCTAGCTCTCACAAGGAACCAACCCTGCCAGCATCTTGATCTTGGACATCCAGCCTCTAGACATATGAGACAATAAATGTCTGCTGTGGAAGCCACCCAGGGAGGGCTTCCCTGATGGCTCAGATGGTAAAGAATCCACCTGAAATACAGGAGATCCAAGTTTGATCCCTGGGTCGGGAAGATACCCTGGAGAAGGGATGGCAGCCCACTCCAGTATTCTTGCCTGGAGAATTCCATGGACAGAGAAGCCTGACAGGCTACAGCCCATGGGGTCACAAACAGTCGGACACGACTGAGCAACCACCACTAACAATGGCCTGTGGAAGCCGCCCGGGTATGGTAATTTATTAAGGCAGCACTAGCAAACTAAATGTGGGGCTTCTTAGGTAGAACTAGTGGTAAAGAACCCTCCTGCCAATGCAGGAGACGTAAGAGACAGGGGTTCAGTCCCTGGGTTAGAAGATCCCCTGGAGTAGGGTGTGGCAACCCCCTCCAGTATTCCTTCCTGGAGACTCCCATGGACAGAAGAGCCTGGTGGGCTAGAGTCCATAGCGTCACACAGAGTCAGACATGACTGGAGCAACTTAACACAGCACAGCAAACTAAGTACAGTGTCCTGTTCAGTGTTTGGAGCATGCTTGCTAAAAAATTATTCGTTGTTTATGAGAAGTTCCTATTTAACTGGAGGTCTTAGATCTGATATGGCAGTCCTACGGAGGAAGCAGGTCTGTTCTGTGCAGCCTGTGGACAAAATCAGAACCTGTACTGATGGGTAAGAGGTGACCAGAGAGAGATTTCAACCCGAGAGGAAGTTCTTTCTAAGAACTTAAATCGTCACACAGTGGAACAGCTTCTTGAGGAAGTAGTGAGCTCCCCATTCCCAGAGGGATATGAGGCAAGGCACACCTGCAACTGCAAGTTGGCATCGGAATCCTCATAAATGCGCCGGGCAAGCCCATGGTTCTCCAGGGCCATATTTTCCAGGAAGTTATAATTCAGATTGTTGCCAAAGCCCAAGTTATACAAGGGGAACTTGCCGCCAATGGCATTCCGCACATTCTCTTGGATTTTCTCAGGTCTGCTTTCACCTGCGGGAGAAGGAGGTATTTACGCTGCAGCCATAGCCCCAGCAACTGTCTGGACCAGCTCTGTCTGCAGAGATCTGACCCCTGCCTGTGCAGAGCTGGCAGAGTCATGGCCACAAGCCCTCAGTGAGCAGACACTGGGGCGAGCAGAGCCCTTCAGGGGCTCACAGATCACGGGGGACCCTGGGGAGAGCTGCCCAAGGTCGTGCAGCACGCTGGCTATAGCGCCAGGAGCGGCAGCCAGAGCCACACACGCGGCCTCACCCACATTGGCGTCCCCGTCGGTCAGCATGATGATAATGGAGGTGCTCCTCTCTGGGACTGTATGCTCCTCCCGGGCCTTGTTCAGCATACTGATGCCCCTCAGCAGTGCGTCATTGATGTTGGTCACTGGCACACAGACAGAGGCACCATGAGAGGGGATCCTCAGGGTGCCAGGGGGAGGCAGTCGAGACAACAGTCCCTGCTCACATGCCCAAAGACCCTGCCTGCCTGTGCGCGGTGGTACTCAGTAAATATTGACTGGATGACTCAGTGAGTGATGAATGGATGACTTAGTCTTTCAAATGAGTAAGAGGACCAGCCTCTCAGGGCTGCTGCAAGGATAGATGCACATGGTGACTGTAAGAACACATTGTGATTGGAGAACAGTTAAATGGACTGCCAGCTCCTCTCACAGGGAGGAGTGGGGAGTAGTGTAGACGTCACTTGTCATCTTTCATATGAAATGCCACGGATAAGAGTTCTCTGTGGCATTACCTTGTGGAGATCACAGGTTGGAAAGAAATGGGTTTCCCTAGACCACAGAGAAGACATCGCAATGTCAAGCCTGAGGACTCTCCATCCCACCTCTATCCACAGCTTGGATCTGCAGGGCCCAGACCAGCAAAGTCTCTGCTGCCAAGGCAGAAGGGAAACAGGCTGCTCAGGCAGAGAGGAACGGCAGGATGTAGCTCCCTCCCCTCTGTTCTTACTTCCTCGGTCTTGAATATCCATCACAAATTTACTGGCTTCCTGGATGTTCTCAGGAGTGGCTGGAACTAAACTGTCTTTCCAAGTGGTCACGTCTCCACTGAACAGAATGAAATTCAAGTAGTCATCCTGTTTGACATCCTCCAGAATTTTGAGGAGGGCATCCTTTGTCTGGGAAGGAGAAAGACAAGCAGACAAGAAGATATGTTCCCGGCCCAGGGCCCTGCCATCTGCAGGAAAAGAGGCTTTGTGCCTTTTAAAAATCCCGCCCTCCTTTCTTCTCTTTCACTGGAATATTAGCTTCATCCACTTTAAAAATATCTCCCTGTGTCTCCCATCCATCAGCCACTCTTGCACCAAGGAGAGTACCTGTTCCATTTTCCGACCGTGCATGGAGCCGCTGACGTCAATCACAAAGACCACGCTCTTGGGCACCACCGGAAGGCCTTGAGGTGCAAAGAAGTGCACAAAGTAGCCATTGACGATCTGGAAAGGGGAGAGGGAGACTGGAGACCAGTGGCCCTTCAGCAACCTCACATTGGCTACCCTTGAAAATAGAACCCAGAC
Source organism: Bos indicus x Bos taurus (assembly GCF_003369695.1). Taxonomy (NCBI): domain Eukaryota; kingdom Metazoa; phylum Chordata; class Mammalia; order Artiodactyla; family Bovidae; genus Bos; species Bos indicus x Bos taurus. The sequence goes on along the minus strand of NC_040097.1, from coordinate 12,704,893 downwards.
TTTTAGCAGCGCCAAATAAAGATGTCCTTTCTTCGCCTCCAGGGGGCACCACATAAAGGCTCTGGTCCGCCTGTGGTCCCCATGCCTTGCAGGAACTTCATGCTTGGGCTGAAGATCAAGGTTGTTTTACTAGATGAAGCTGCAGTCCCTCCACACATCAGCCCTCACCAGAGCAAAGTAGGGGATGGATCAGCCTGGCAGAGCCAGTTGGCAGGTACCTACTTGCACATTGGCGGGAGATTCTCTGTTCACATCATAGGTGATGATGAAATCTCCTTTGAGGAGGGAGTCTGTGCAGGTTGGGCAGGAACGCTGTTGGTCCAAGCTGGGTTTGAAGGACACATGGCCCTGAGGGAGGGTGATGGAGGGCCTCTCTCAGCTTGGGCAGGGCCTGCCCTCTGCAGACCTCAGCCTGGGGCTGCCCTGGGCACTCAGCAAAGTGCCTGAGTCCTGCCGCCCTCTGGGGTACTCTGGCCTTCCTGAGCACCTCTCTCCGCCTCGGAGATCAGGAGCCCCTTGGAGGCTAGAGGCCTTATCTGAGCCAGGCTTTCACTCTCCTGGTTCTCTGGGCCTCACAAGTCCCTTAGCTCTGTCTGCACCTAGAAGCCACTTAGGGAGGAGAATTCTGCACTATGAAAAGGAACTTCTCATTGGGTGACACTGTGTGCTTTTTGTCAAGAGGAGCAAGGAAGGAGCAGAGTAGAGAGTGAGGAAGGGGCCCTGGGCGGGGACACCGCCTGCAGAGGTCACCAGCCCTCTTGAGAGTGTGCTCCTCGAGCCTCGCCCTGGGAGTCCTGACTGAGGTTTGCTGTCCATGTAAACATGTATTCATCCACTACCCACGATCAGCAAGACCCCTGGAATTGCTGGGGACCTTGGGGTCCAGAGCCAACCACGAGCACCAAGAATGAATTTCCCTTTCTTTCACCACTCATGTGGAGTCAGATCTGAAAAACTCCCTCAGGTCTCTGTCTCCTTCTCTGTAAAACAGGGACCAGCAGCCTGCCCTACCTTCCCGAAGTGAAACAGGATCAGGCTTCATAAATGGTTTCCCTGTCCCCTCCCCAGTGCAGTTGAGACCCCAGTTCCTCTGGCAGGTCATCACCAGCAAACAGCCCCCTGCCTCCAGCATCCTGACTCCTGCCCCAGGTGGCCTAGGAGAAAGGGGATGTTACAGACTTCTCCCCCTCCCTGATCCCCGCCTCATACCTACACACACACACACACACACTCTCTCTCTCTCTCTCTCTCTCTCTCTCTCTCTCTCTGTCTCTCCCTTGCATCTGTCAAACCCCCAGGTTCAAACTCACCTTGCTAGACTCAGTGTTCCTGCCCCTGCTCCCTCCCCCCAGGCCCCAGAGGCATCTATACCACCTTTTTCCCTGAGAAGGACTTGGTGAGGGCGCTGCCCAAGAGGTCATTGGTGATGAACGAGGCTTCAGCATCCAGGGTGCTGATGCCCTGTGGCTCGAAGATGTCTACCGTGATCTGAAATGGCCAAGTGTCACGGGATGTCACTTAGTGACAGTGCTGAGCCCAGCCTCCAGGACAACAAGGGTGAGGAGATGGGTCAGTGTGGCGCAGGGACCAGCCACTAGGACAACTCTGTGACACCCAAGCCTGCTGCCTCCCAGCAAGGAGATGACCACATGGGTTTGCAGCTGGGTACTCTGACCCCAAAGCTCTTCCACTCCCTGCCATATGGTGCCCCAGAGTCTACCACTAAAAGCATTTCCTTTGGCTTTGTACTCTGATGTAGGTAAAAATGCCCAAGTAACCAGTTACCAGCATTACAGAAACACTTGGTGATGTTGCCCTCAAGGGCCCAGCACCCAACCTGGATAGTCCAGGTATAGTCTGGCCTCCTCCCTTTGGCCCAAGTGCTGTGGGCAGCACCACTGTAATTCCCCCACGCCTCCTTGGCCAGTTGCTGGGGCCTGGGCTCCTATACTTCTCCTGTGGGCTCTGCCCAGGGCTCTTTCTGGCACCCCATCCCCTCAGGGGCTACAAGCGAGTGGCCAGTTACCTCAAAGTGCTTGACCAGTTGCTTGGGCTGGACCTTGAGGTACATCTCGTACTTGCCCTTATGCCTCTTGAGCAGCTCCTCGTAGGTTAGCTCAAAAGTGACCTTGCTGCCTGCAGCCACATTGACTGAGACCGTGAATTTCTCCAGCTTCCGCCCAGAGGCCCTGAATGGGGATGAAAAACAATGACTGCCCCAGAAAGAGCACAGCCCCCTGCTTCCTGGGCCTCTGGTTTCCCCCTGGGAGAGCCCCCTACCCACACTGAGCCTTGGTTGCCTCAACTTCAAAGTAAGATAACGTTGTAAGAATTACAGCACATTTTGCCAGGTAATAATAATAGCTGCTGTTCTTTTGTTAGTGTCTCTGAGGGCCCTCACAGCCCTGACATTCTCCCCAAGGCCTGGGGGTCCACACTTACTTGACCAGGCCAGCTGTCTTGCCCTGGGACACGGCCTTCTCATATTGCTTCTTGGCAACTTCCTTCTCCTTGACCTTTCCCGGGTAGGTAACACCATCGATGGTCCTGCAGAGATAGAGAGTTGGGGAAGGAGGGGCTCAGGCTGAGCCAGACTCCCCTCCCTGCCCAGAGCCAGAAGCTGTGGTGACACCCACAAGGTGAAGTTGGTGATGAAGGCTGTCTTGGGCAGCTCCACATCGAAGGACACCTCCTTGGCTGTGTTTGCGTGGTTGACGGCCCTGGTGGTGACGACATTGTGAGCGAAGCGGGAGGTCACCTTGCAGTTGACCTTGGTGCTGTAGACTTCGATGCCATCGACTGCCTGAGGGAGAGGGACAGTGTATCAGCGGACTGTGACCAGCCAGCCTGAGGCCCCTGGAAACCAGGACCTCCTCCTGGCTGCTCCCCTTCAAGCTCCCCTTTGTGGGCTACAAAGCTCCTGCCTGGTAAGTGGCCCCTCCAGTCTCCCAGTCACACACGTCAGAAGCCTGGGCAGTATCTTTGGTCGCTACCTTTAACTGGCCACCACTGTTGTGATGGCTGCTCTGCCTCCTTAGCTCTATAATCTGGTTTACATGCAGCTGTAGCCAGTGAGATGGTGTAAAAACTCAAATTTGACCTGTCCTTCTCCTGTTTAAAGTCCTTCTATTCTCCCTACCACCCCCAGGACAGCCTTCCCCATGGCTCTGGGGGCCGCTGGGCAGGTCCTGCCTCCTCTGCTCAGTCCATGTCCCTACCATGCTGGCTCCTAGCTCTTCCCGCTCATCTTCCAGAGCTCAGCTTAGAAAGAGCATGTCCACACACACTCCATTCTGCTCCCTGTGTCCTTTGATAGCTGCCTGGTTCTGTCTCCCAAAAAGGCCCTTATTTCCTGCACCAAGGGCGATGCATGGGGAGGGCCTTCGCGCCCCCCAGCACCCTCTTTCCAACGGGATGATGGGCCAAGGGATGTTCTAGGGAGACATCTGGATTGAACATGGATATAAAGATGCTTCGCGAAGGCATCACAGGGTCATTCACTCTGTGTCTCTTGCCCCATGCATGGGGTCTGATAAATACTCGGTAAGCGTTTGTGGGAAGAAGGACCCGTGGAAGGGTGGTCCTCCATTGCATCAGCGAGTCTGAGGGGCATGGTTCCCTGGAGATTTCTCCCAGGGCTCAGGAGGCAGCAGGGGTCTGCCAGGGCAGGGGGCCATGAGGGAGTTTGCCAGCTGGAGGGACCTTCCCCTGTCGCCCACTTCCTCCGCTGTTGGGCAACCAGCTCTGCCCTGCCCCATCTCTTGTGAAAGTTCTCACCCCTCCCGGGAGGCTCCGTTTCTGGAAAAAAACAAAGACAAACACAGGGGTCGGGCCAAGGCCAAGGCTACCGTGGCCTGGGTAGAGGCTGTGGGCTGAGGCCAGGGTTCAGCAGTGACCACCTCCCCCAGTACCTACACACACCTTGAGGTGCCTCCGGATGGAGGACCCACCCAGAGCCACATGTCAGAGTAGAAAGGGCTCTGAGTAGATGGAGAGACTGAGGTCCGGGGGAAGGTCTAGGGGAGCGTGTCAGGGAGGGCCAAAGTCAGTGCTCTCCCCCTGCACCATATACCCCGACTCATTCTGCCCCTCCCTAGGCCCCAGGCCTCCAGACCCCACCACCACTGTACCCCATGCAGCTCAGCCTGGCCATTCCTAGAGGCCTCTCCCCTTGTCTATATATGAACCCCAGAGCCCCTCAGTGAGGTGAGCTGATCGTGGTGCATCACCCACCTGACAAGTCAGCAAACAGAGGCCCAAGAGATTTAAGCTCCCCCGGGGAAGCTGTCTCATCAGATTTGACAGCAGGTCTGGGGCCCAGGTCCCCCTATACCCTGCCCTGTTCCTTGCAGCTCACTGCCCAGCCTCTGCCTCCTCCTCATTCTACAGAGGACTGCCCAGTGTGGCCTCCCTGCCTGCCTATTGGTGAATAAGGGGCAGACTTACCCCAAGCAGCAGGGATGGGTTTCTAGGGAAGCCAGAGACTGCCAAGCCGGAGAGCAGGGCCAAGATGAGGTAGGGCCACTGAGCCAACGCCATTGCTGGGCATGCTGGCCTGGCCCCGGGCTCCTTATATGAGCAAGCCTGATGTTTTCCCAAGTGGGGTCATCGACCTGCATCGGGGGCGGGAGAGCAGGGGGTGGGAGGGGCAGGAGGCGGGAGGTTCCCCTGGGGAAGCTGGGCATGGGTGGAGTGATGGGCCTGGATCTACCTGTACCAAGGTAACTCGGTGGGTGTCATCCACAGTGTTAGGGCTTCACACCCAGTGGCTGTGGGACACGGAGCCCCATGGGGAAGCCAGAAGTATTGCGTTGACAAACGGGCCCAGAGACCCTCTGGGAGGGGGTGATGATGATGGAATATGGACTCACATTTAAAACAAAAGGCATCTCAGCATTGTCACCACATCATGGGCACAGCCTCTGGTCTGGCCTCCTGGATCACAGTTATCTCACCTCCCTTCTCCAGGGCCCAAAACCAGACTTATCAGGGCCAGGGCCCAAAACCAGACTTACCACCCTGAGACTCGGATCTCCATGGCTGACTCCTTCCTCATTACCCTCTATGATTCCTGTGCCCCTTGGGAAAGACAATCCCCGAGTCCTGTGATCCAGCTCCAAGTTGCTTTCTGAAGGTAACTTTTCCCACCTTCCACTTCTCTGTACCTCACATCTCTTCTCTCTGTCCCTCCAAATGTCTTCTTCCTTTTTTGTCCCCTAGCTGAGCACAGACAGCCCTGCTCCAGGCTCCAAGCTCCCAAAGGGCCTACATTCTACTGTTAATGTTTGGTTGAGGTTCGCATGTTTGGATCTGATCACTGTCTCTAGACTCTGAGCACCTGGAGGACCAGGCCATGTGTCGTGTTCCTCCCTGTGTTCTCAGTCTGACCAGGAACTCAGCTGCCCTTGGCCCTTTGGAGGATCGTTCTCCCAGAAGTCCCCAGTGAGGCTGGAGTTGTGGTCCAGGACCATGGCAGCCTCAGAGGCACGGTCTTAGTGCCTCCCAGTGGGGGCTGGGTCCTTCTGGGCCATCCCAGAGCCCTGCCAGCCCCTAGACCTTCCAGAGTGGCCATCATGTGCTGGCCATACTTTTCTGAACAAAATGACCCAGTGACCCTCCCACTTGGCCACCACTGAGCAGAGATAATGAGAATGCCTAGTCACAGGATAGCTCATGTATGGATCAGACTATGGTCCTGACTGAAAGCCAAGACTTCATTTGACTGTGGTATGTACAGAGAGAGTTGACTCCTGGGGGCAGAGAAATGGAGTGAGGAAACAGAAGCTAGGAGGCAGCAGAAGCCACAAGGAAAGAGGGGACTAGTGACTGGAAATGGCAGCAGCCACAGAAGCAAAGACAGAGAGTTGCCACCTTAGCAAAATGATGGTAGATCAACAAAGGGAACTGCTGATGCCTGGCTGGGGGTCCCTGCTCTCCTCCGGCCTCTTGAATTCTTATAGTGACCCCTACTACCACCAGGCACCCAGCTCTGGGCTGACACCTGGGAGCAGAAAGAAGAAGGGCCCTTCCACATGGTTCATGCAATCACCTTCAGTGTCTGCAGTCACTGACCGCTAGGCCCTGGGGCTGTGGCAGAACTGTTGTCCTGCCAGCATTGCCCAGCAGCCCCTCCTCATGCCCACCCCCAGCCCCTTTCCTCCAGGCTGCCACCTCATCCCTCACTACTTAGAGCTTTGTGGGAGGAACAACTCATAATAGGAAATTCTGAGGTTGCTCAAGAGGCCCCTGAGGGACATCTGGGGACTTGAGGGAGCCAGAGTCATTAGACAGAATTTGGAATTAAATGGAATCTAAGACATCTTCAGGTTCACCCTATTTCTACTCTATAGGATGGGAAAAAGAGGCCCTAGTTAGGCAGGGCTTTGCTCAGGATGACCAGCCAGCTGGCAGGCCATGGCCCTCCCTTAAGAAGCCCAGAATACTCCAAACAGTGGGCTAGGCTCTGAACCTTCACGGGCTGTCCCTCAGGGCTCTATGTCCCTGGGCCTGGGGCAGCCCTGGGCCTCAGCCTCTGTGCTGTCAATCTGAGTCCTCATTTGGGGCAGGAACCAGACAGAAGACCAGAAAAACAGCAATGCTCTGGAAAGAAGGGAGTAGAGGCCCATCACACTTTGCCAGAAGGGCCAGTGGCTCCCCAAAGTACAAGGTCATCTCCCCACACCCTGTAATGTCACATTTCAACTGGGCCCCCAGACAAAGCCAGGAAAGAAATTCTGAAGGGGTCATTCCAGGCCCCATTGTGAGGAGTCAGTGGGCTGCTATTCATGAAGTCAGAGCTTCTGGGCAGTGGCTGTCTCTGCTTTGGGGAGATTTGCCTGCTCCCAGAAGTGCCAACCCCCAGCTGGGAAATCCAGTGGAGGGTGGAGGCCTGGGAACTGCTTCCTGAGGCCCTGACTGCAGTGAGTGAGCCTCTAGTTCCTGGCAGGACTTCTTCAGGACTCCAAGTCCATATTATATATATATATATATATATATTTTTTTTTTTTTTTTTTTTCACATGCTCATGGTAAGTAATACTTAGAAAGATCTAGATCTGGAGTGGCAGCTGCGTGGTGCTGGAGCGACTTTGAGGAGATACCCCACTTCCAAGGGCAAAGGAGAAGTCTCAGCAAGATGGTAGGAGGGGTGAAATCACGAAATCACATTTAGAATCAAACCCCATACCCACCAGAGACCCTCAGAGGGCTCAAACAAACCTTGGGCGCACCAGGACCCAGAGACCCGACAGAGACTAAGACAGAACTGTGTTTGAGTGTCTCCTGTGGGTGCAGGTCAGCAGTGGACTGCTGCAGGGGCAGGGGCTCTGGGTGCAGTAGACCTGGGTCTGGCATAAGTCCTCCTGGAGGAGGTCACCATTAACCCCACCATAGAGCCACCAGAGCTTACACAGGACTGGGGAGACAGAGTCATGGAGCGCACAAACACAACCGTGTGCACACCAGGACCCAGGAGAAAGGAGCAGTGATCCCACAGGAGACTGACCCAGACTCGCCCGTGAGTGTCCAGGAGCCTCCGGCGGAGGTGTGGGTAAGTGGTGGCCTGCTGCAGGCTGGGGGCCCTGAGTGCAGCAGTGCGTGCCTGGGACCTTTTGAAGGAGGTCACCATTATCTTCATTACCTCCACCATAGTTTGGCCTCAGGTCAAATAACATGGAGGGAACGCAGCCCCGCCCATCAACAGAAAATTGGATTCAAGATTTACTAAGCATGGCCCCACCCATCAGAACAAGACCCAGTTTCCTCTCAGTCAGTCTCTCCCATCAGGAAGCTTCCATAAGCCTCTTATCCTCCTCCATCAGAGGACAGAATGAATGAAAACCACAATCACAGAAAACTAACCAATCTGATCATATGGAACACAGCCTTGTCAAACTCAATGAAACTATGAGCCATGTCATGTGGGGCCACCCAAGATAGACGGGTCATGGTGGAAAGCTCTGACAAAATGTGGTCCACTGGAGAAGGGAATGGCAAACCACTTCAGTATTCTTGTCTTGAGAACCCCATGAACAGTATTAAAATGGCAAAAAGATAGGACACTGGAAGATGAACTCCCCAGGTTGGTAGGTGTCCAATATGCTACTGGAAATCAGTGGAGAAATAACTCCAGAAAGAATGAAGAGACGGAGCCAAAGCAAAAACAACACCAGTTGTGGATATGACCGGTGATAGAAGTAAATTCCAATGCTGTAAAGAGCAATATTGCATAGGAACCTGCAATATTGTTAGGTCCACGAATCAAGGCAAATTGGAAGTGGTCAAACAGGAGGTGGCAAGAGTGAATGTTGACATTTTAGGAATCAACTAAAATGGACTGGAATGGGTGAATTTAACTCGGATGACCATTAAAGCTACTACTGTGGGCAAGAATTCCTTAGAAGAAATGGAGTAGCTATCATAGTCAACAAGAGTCTGAAATGCAGTACTTGGATGAAATCTCAAAAATGAAATGACAAAATGATCTCTGTTCATTTCCAAGGCAAACCATTCAATATCACAGTAATCCAAGTCTATGGCCTGACTAATAATGCTGAAGAAGCTGAACTTGAATGGTTCTATGAAGACCTACAAGACCTTTTAGAACTGACGCCCAAAAAAGATGTCCTTTTCATTATAGGAGACTGGAATGCAAAAGTAGGAAGTCAAGAAATACCTGGAGTAACAGGCAAATTTGGCCTTGGAATACGGAATGAAGCAGGGCAAAGACTAGTAGAGTTTTGCCAAGAGAACACACGGGTCTTCGCAAACACCCTCTTCCAACAACACAAGAGAAGACTCTACACACAGACATCACCAGATGGTCAACACCGAAATCAGATTGATTATATTCTTTGCAGCCAAAGATGGAGAAGCTCTATACAGTCAGCAAGAACAAGACAGGAGCTGACTGTGGCTCAGATCATGAACTCCTTATTGCCAAATTCAGACTTAAATTGAAGAAATAGGGAAAATGACTAAATCATTCAGGTATGACCTAAATCAAATCCCTTATGATTATACACTGAAAATGAGAAATAGATTCAAGGGATTAGATCTGATAGAGTGCCTGAAGAACTATGGACAGAGGTTCGTGACATTGTACAGGAGGCAGTGATCAAGACCATCACCAAGAAAAAGAAATGCAAAAAGGCAAAATGGTTGTCTGAGGAGGCCTTACAAATAGCTGTGAAAAGAAGAGAAGCAAAAACCAAAGGAGAAAAGGAAAGATATACCTATTTGATTTCAGAATTCCAAAGAATAGCAAGGAGAGATAAGAAAGCTTTCCTCAGTGATCAATGCAAAGAAATAGAGGAAAACAACAGAATGGGAAAGACTAGAGATCTCTTCAAGAAAATTAGAGATACCAAGGGAACATTTCATGCAAAGATGGGCACAATAAAGGACAGAAATGGTATGGACCTAACAGAAGCAGAAGATATTAAGAAGAGGTGGCAGGAATACACAGAAGAACTATACAAAAAAGATCTTCATGACCCAGATAACCACGATGCTGTGATCACTCACCTAGAGCCAAACATCCTGGAATGTGAAGTCAAGTGGGCCTTAGGAAGCATCACTATGAACAAAGCTAGTGGAGGTGGTGGAATTCCAGTTGAGCTATTTCAAATCCTGAAAGATGATGCTGTGAAAGTGTTGTACTCAATATGCCAGCAAATTTGGATAACTCAGCAGGGGCCACAGGACTGGAAAAGGTCAGTTTTCATTCCAATCCCAAAGAAAGGCAATGCCAAAGAATGCTCAAACTATCGCACAATTGCACTCATCTCCACATGCTAGTAAATACTCAAAATTCTCCAAGCCAGGCTTCAACAGCATGTGAACCATGAATTTCCAGATGCTCAAACTGGTTTTAGAAAAGGCAGAGGAACCAGAGATCAAATTGCCAACATCTGTTGGATCGTCAAAAAAGCAAGAGAATACCAGGAAAACATCTATTTCTGCTTTATTGACTATGCCAAAGTCTTTGACTGTGTGGATCACAACAAACTATGGAAAATTCTTTAAGAGATGGAAATAGCAGACCACCTTACCTGCCTCCTGAGAAATCTGTATGCAGGCCAGGAAGCAACAGTTAGAACTGGACATGGAACAACAGACTGGTTCCAAATAGGAAAAGGAGTACATCAAGGCTGTATATTTTCACCCTGCTTATTTAACTTATATGCAGGGTACATCATGAGAGTATATCATGCTTCCTTCAGTCCAGCATGAAGCACAAGCTGGAATCAAAATTGCCGGGAGAAATATCAATAACCTCAGATATGCAGATAACACCACCCTTATGGCAGAAAGCAAAGAACTAAAGAGCCTCTTTAGTGATGAAAGTGAAAAGATGGAAGTGAAAGAGGAGAGTGAAAAAGTTGGCTCAAAACTCAACATTCAGAAAAGTAAGATAATAGCATCTGGTCCCATCACTTCATGGCAAATAGATGGGGGAACAATGGAAAAAATGACAGACTTTATTTTTGGGGGCTCCAAAATCATTACAGATGGTGACTGCAGCCATGAAAATAAAAGACACTTGGTGTTTGGAAGGAAAGTTATGACCAACCTAGACAGCATATTAAAAAGCAGAGACATTACTTTGCCAACAAAGGTCTGTCTAGTCAAAGCTGTTTTTTCCAGTAGTCATGTATGGATGTGAGAATTGGACTATAAAGCTGAGTGCCAAAGAATTGATGCTTTTGAATTGTGGTGTTGGAGAAGACTCTTGAGAGTCCCTTGGAGAGCAAGGAGATCCAGCCAGTCCATCCTAAGGAGATCAGTCCTGAGTGTTCATTGGAAGGACTGATGCTGAAGCTGAAACTCCTACACTTTGGCCACCTGATGCAAAGAACTGATTCATTTGAAAAGACCCTGATGCTGGGAAAGATTGAAAGCGGGAGGAGAAGGGAATGACAGAGGATGAGATTGTTGGATGGCATCACCGACTCAATGGACATGAGTTTGAGTAAGCTCCGGGAGTTGGTGATGGACAGGAAGGCCTGGCGTGCTGCAGTCCATTCGGTCACAAAGAGTCGGACACAACTGAGCGACTGAACTGAACTGAACTCAGAAAGATCTAGAACAAACTTTGGCCGTCAGCCGCCAGAAAATTTACATGGAGTGGTTAAGCACATAGATGCTGATGCCAGATAGAATCGGTTCAAATCCCAGTTCCACCACTTAAACCGTGAGGGATTTGCGACAAGTTACCTAACCTCGGATATAAACAGTCATGACAAAAGTGTCCCCTAGGGCTGTTGGGAGCATGGAAGTGAAAGTATGTCAGTCAGTCGTGTCCAACTCTTAGCAACCCCCTGGACTGCAGCCCGCCAGGCTCCTCTGTCCATGAGATTCTCCAGGCAAGAATACCAGAGTGAGTTGCCCTTCCCTTCTCCAGGGGATCTTCTCAACCCAAGGATTGAACCCAAGGTCTCCCGCTTTGCAGGGAAATTCTTTACCGTCTCAGTCACCAGGGAAGCCCTAGCGCTGTTGGGAGTATGTATATATTCAGTTAATTCAGCAAAGGCACTGAAAACAGTACCTGACTGCAGGAAGCACTGGGGCAGCTTCGGCCATTGTGGGTCATTCCTATACAATCCGCCAGCGTGTCCTTTGGTCTCTGGACCAATAGGGGAAGCCATGTGCATGGGACACTCGGGCATTCAGAGGGCACAGGGCCAGACGGCTACAGAGAATGGGGGTGGGGGTGGAGGCAGAGTTGGTGCAGGCTCCCTCCCGGCCTCCAGGTCTGCTGTGACTCCTGAGCCCTTCTGAGGAGCAACATCTTGGGTTGCCTCCTTGCCACCCCGTGTTCCCCAAAAGCAGCCAGGCTGAGCTAGACATAGCTTCTCTTTAATGGAAATCATGAGTGCTTTGACATAGGAGACCAGCTTGAACGGGAAGGTGTGGCCAGTGCAGCAGGTCAGGATGCTACCCTGCCCCTCTGCCGTGGTCCCAAGGGAGGATGGGTGTGCCAGCTGGAGCTCAGAAGATGTCAGGGACGATATAGTCAGTGTGGATGCCGTCAATCAGCCCATCCCCATTGTTGTGAATGAACCAGCAGGTCACCTCAGCCCCATGTCGGGGGTCCTTCCTGTAGTCTTTTTGCAAGCCCCTGAGGAGAAATATGCCAGCTGGGGTCACCTTTTAGATCCAGCAGGGCTGTACCTCCCCAGGACGCCCACCCGACCCATGTGACACCTAGAAGAAGACCTGGACCAATGATGGAGAAGGCCAAGGGCAGAGATGCTGGGAGAAAAGTCCACCCACCTGGTGACTGTCAGGCGGCGGTTCTTCACCACCATTGTGGCATCTGTTTTTGTGGGGTCAGAGCCTGGGTGGAGGTCGGACACTTTATAATCAAAGGGGTGGAAGAATTGTCCTGGAAAGGCATGCACAAGACCGTGGTTACCATCGGGGGCCTTGCTGCCCTGTGCTCACCAGGTGCTCCCTGGAGGTTTAGAGTTATGGCACTATTTTTTCCCAAGGGCTTGACTGTTTCTGATAAATTTTAACATCCAAAGCCACCTCTAGTTCACTTACTATAAAGAAGCAGATATGTTGCTTCTATAGGAATTCCAAAGGAGTATGGCTGGGGAGAGGGGAGGGAGGGGTAGAGAGCAGGGTCTGCAGGAAGGCCACAAAGAGAAGCGGTGTGGCCATGACCCATCCCACCCAGGAGGTGTCTGGGAGTCCACTGGACCTTTCTCTTTTCTAATTGGACCTCTCCTTACACGCTCTCAGGCTCACTTAAGCTTTAGTTTCACTGTGTTTGATTACAGCCTCTTTGAGGGACAAGCCGTCACCAGGACCCTCTTTGGAGCTCTGAGCCTTGGAGGCCACGTTGGAGGTGCACCTGTCCTGGTGCCTCGCAAAGCTGACCCATGGTGAGTCCTAACACGCCACCCCCCACAGCTCTGCCAGCCTGGCCAGCCGGACATACCCAGCAGCCCGTGTGTCCGTGCTGACATCCGGTGACTATCCAGCACATAGAAGCCCAGGAAGTCCTGGCGGACAGCACTCCCCCTCCACACCCGGTGCAGGACGACCTCGAAGGTGCCCCCGTCCTCCACAGACACCACCAGGTTCCTCTTCCTGTTGATGGTCACCAGCACCCTGTGGGGCCGGGTGCCATGAGGGTGGATGCAGCTTCACTGCACCCCTCCGTTCAGCTGCTCTTGTCCTTGGGACCCAGCTCTTAGGACCCCCTCTCCTCTGAGATGGTTGAGTATTTCTTGCTCCACACTTCTTCCCACATGTTGCTGCTGGGTATATTCTGTACAGGCCCTGTGCTAAGCCCTCCATTGAAACTATATCATTCAATTCCCCCTTTGATCCTGTGAGGACCACAGCTCAAAGAGGTTAAGAAGTTGCTCGAGTTCACATAGCTGGTGAGTGACAGAGCCAGGACTTCTACTCCAGCCTGTCAAGTGTGAGTCTGTGTTCTTTGACTCATCATATGATCCACTATACTGGACCCTGCCCACCTCTCCCTATAGCTCCACTGACCAGCACTGGGCTCTGATGCTCGGCAGTGTTTACAGATGAATGAGTGAAGGAAAGAACAAACACTAAACAAGTCATACTAAGACAGCGCTGAAAGACAAGCCCAGAGAACACAAGTTCAGCAGAGGAAGAGACCAGGATGGGTTCAGGGAAGAGGTGGCCCTTGCGCTGGGCCTGGGAGGATGAATTGCTTGGTTTGGTGGAGACAGGACTGTGGGGCGAGGGTGCCACAGGAGCTCAGGCAGCCAGGCCCAGAGACACGCATCCCGGAACCAAAGGAGTGAGGGGTCGGGAATGGTTCACAGGGCCCAGCATGTCTGCACGGAGGCCTTATGACCTCACTCACAGACAGAGCTCAGGGAATGAGGGTCCACAGGCTCGGGGGGTGGGGCTGGCTCTGGGGCTTCATGCCTTGGTCCTCACCACACTCACCCCTGCCTCCCTTCCCAGGCCCCCGCCTAAGCTGGTTACTCATTTTGCCGCAGGAAGGCCTGGTCCCTCCAGGAGAACACGGGCCCGCCAGACCCAGGGTTCAGCGTAATGTTCTGAGGAGTCACTTCCAGCTGGAAGTCAGTTGCGGGGTTTGCGATCCCCAGACGCCCGAAGTACGTGCCCTCATGCTTCCCAGGGCTCCCAGCCTCGTTGCCGATGAGCTGCCCGTTCACTGAGAAGCCTGCAGTAGGGTGAAGGGTCATCAGGTCGGGGGCCAGCTCTCACCAGAACCCTGCCAGCCAGTCTTTGCTCCTGCCCTCCCTCTTTGGTCACTGAGAGCCTCAGCACCCAAGGAGGTAGGCTTTCAGGACAGGTGCAGGCCACACACAGCACCGCCTGCCTCCCTTCCCACCACCCTCTCTGAGATTAGAATGCTCCGTTCTGCGCTCTGAAGGAGGTCTCGCCTCCCCAGGACAGGCCTTGGAGCTGCTTATTCTCCATGACGCAGGGCAGGTGCTGTAGGTGAGTCTTAGGGCCTCTCCACAGAGGCCTCCTCTGAACTGGGCAGCAAGCAGCCCCCTCCCCATTGTCACTGTCCCAAAACTATCCTTGTCTCATGCTCTGAAATGGTCACCTAAGAATCTGTTCACCTGTTTATCTCCCTTCCCTAAACTCCACGAGAGCAGGGACTCTGTCCGGGTTTCCATTGTGTCCCCAGCCCTTTGGATGTGCTCAACAAACATGTGCAGATGACCTGAATGGACTGGGAGGGTGGGAGAAGTGTCCAAGATATGGAGAGGGCATTGTTCTCATCACTGGAGCCCGGGGGCAGCGGGGAGGTTGACTCCAAGACCCCTGCAGCCATGCAGGGCCAAGGGAGGGGTATGCAGCAGGGTCACAGGATAATTTACAGGACTCGGTACAAAATGAAAACAAGGGGCCCCTCCTTCAAAAATTAAGAATTTCAGGATGCAACTGCAGAGCATTAAATCAAGCATGGGGCCCTTCCCATGCACGGTTCCGTGCACCTGCACAGGTCGCATGCCCACAAAGCTGGCCCTATGTAGCGCCCAGGCAGGTGGGTGGGGTGTGACGGCGGCAGGCTGAGCCCAGCCAGGTGGCGGGTACACTGGGTGTGGGCAGTGGGGGCCACAACCGCTGTCCTTCCTGGTTATGGCTGAACGCTGAGGGCAGAGGAGCCTGGGCCCCACCCTCTCTGGCAGGGGGTGTGATGTCACCAGTACCTGTGTCAGGATCCTGCACCAGGCTCAGGACCACACCAGGCTCCTCGTTGATGTTGAAGCACAGCGTGTCCTCTTTCTGGGGCACGTGGATGAGGAAGTGCGGGTCAGTATCCACTGAGGGCACAGCATGGAGTCCGTTAGACTGAGCGTTAGGCAGATGGGGCCAGCTGGGAACAAGGGTTCAGCCAGGCAGGAATGTCCCTCAGACCCTCCCAAGGACTCACCGCCAGTCACTTGGTCTGGCAACTTCTTGATGTCGAGGCTGGAGTGCGTTGGAGCAGGCTGGGAGGCCTGTAGCATGAAGGCTGAGCAGCAAGAGTGAACGGCCTTTAGAAGGGAGGTGGCCAGGCTTTCCCTGCAGCTGGTGGCTCCTTCTCTGGGGCCCCTCCCACCCAGGCAGGCTGGCCCGAGGCCGCGGATGCACGAGTGGACATGGAGACTTTGACACCTCTCGGGATGTGGGAATGGAAGTTTGGCCCAGAGCAATGGCCTGGCCTGGAGAAGAAAATGGCAACCCAAACAAGTATTCTTGTTTGGGAAATCCCATTGACAGAGGAGCCCAGTGGGCTATAGTCCCTGGGGTTGCAAGAGTCAGACATGACTGAGCAACTAAATCACCACTACCAGTGTCCTGGCCCCAGCTCGGTCTCCTTCATGAGGACCTGGTGGGCTGGTGGCTCTGGGGTTGGGAGGCCAGGCCTGGGTCAGGGGGAGAGTTCTGAGGGCTCCCAGCGAGAGGGAGCGAGGAGCACTGGAGCAGAGAGAGACAGCCTTAGATGGGCAACACCCTGGGCTTTGCTCAGGACTGAGGGTGGTCCCGTGGAGCAGAGGTAAGACGTGCGTTGTCAGGGTGACGGCCACTTACTCTTTCTGGGTCCCACCATCTCTGTAGAGGACAAGGACAGAGGACAGCGTCACCCTCCCTGCTCCAAGGGCAACTGGGCCAAAACATCAGTCAGGCCTGGGCAGCCCTCTTCCTGGGGGTCCCAGCCCTCCTCCTGTGGGACTCAGCCCTCTCCTAGGGGTCCCAGCCCTTCTCCTGGGGGTCCCAGTCCTCCTTGCAAACGGATGCTCACACTAAGGGCCCCAAAGAAGGCCCGGGAGTGGAGGGGTTCAGGCTGTGTGAGGGCTCCCCAAACACTCAGGTAGCAACAGTTTGGTTACAACAAAGTGGGGAAGGGCATCTCAGGGAAGGAAGAGACCAAGAAAGGCTGGAGCCGGGCAGGTGTGGGGAGGGGATCTGTGTGTCTGGTGGCCAGAACTGCGCCACTTGCCCAGCCACCCAGAGCCCCTTGCAAAAGTCAACATGATTTAAAAACTCACCCAAGGGCAGAGAATCTAGAAAGGAGAGAAAGGAAAGAGAATTAACGCCCTGGAGGCTTTTGGTTCTCAGAAGCCTCCCCATGCCCACAGCCTCCCCTCAGCCAGCCCATACCGTCCAGGGGCTTATCAATGATGGGCTCCAGGCCGTCCTGGTCTGTCATGCCCCTGACGGTCATGGAGGTCAGTGGGGTCACGAACTGATAGGCCAATGACATCTGCAGGGCCTTTGCTGACACGTTGGCCTTCTCCTCGCCCTCCAACTTCATCCTGCGAGACAGACACCGGCTCCAGGCCTGCAGCTTGGACGACAGTAAACTTGCATTCCCTTGTCCTTTCCTGCTGTTGTTGACTTGTTCAACAGGCATGGAATAAGCCCCTGCAGTGGCCCCACTCAGGGGCTGCCTTCAAGGACCTCATGATTTAAATGCCTCCCATAGAGAAATGGGTTTCCTTGGTGACTCAGATGGTAAAGAATCTGCCTGCAATACGGGAGACCTGGGTTCGATCCCTGGGTCGGGAAGATCCCGTGTTCTTGCCTGGAGAATTCCATGGACAGAGGAGCCTGGAGGGCTATAGTCCATGCGGTTGCAGAGTCGGACATGACTGAGTGACTAACAGTTTCATAGAGAAAACCTGGAGGTTTGGTAGAGCTGGGGGATGTGCCCCAGAATTCAACAGCTGTGACATTCTGGCAAGTGGTCTAACCTCTCTGAACCCCGGTGTGCTCAGTATGTTGTGAGGATGAACTGAGTGTGTCTGGACACAGTAGCCCCACGGGCAAGGGCAGCATCGCCCACAGAGCTAAGTAGGAGCAAACGGTAGGCCGCCCTGTGCCCCCCTGCAGGCCCCGCCCACACATTGACTGCCTGGTTGATATTAACTTAGAGAGCAAAGTCAGAGAACAGTAAATCTGACCTGCTCACACGTTCAAGACTCAGAACCACCCCTTCTTAGTTCAAAGACCCAGGGGTTGTGGGGCGTGCTCTTGGGCGGTTGTGCCCCCATTCCCCTAGGCAGCCAGTGGGCTGGTACCGCTTGGCCAGCAGCTCCTGGATGGTCAGGTAGGCCCACAGGCGTTCAACGTGGTTCTCCAGCATGTGGCCCCGTTCTCGGAGCAGTTTCTTCATCTCTTCCTCGTCCACCAGGCAGGTTGTCATGAATTCTTGGCCCTCCTGAGAGAGGCGAGGGCGAGAGAGGCTGTGAACCTTTGTCAGCATTCCATCCCCCTTCTTTCCTAAGCCTGCACTTCTCATCCTCACCCATCCATTCCTTCCATAAAAGTTGCCAAGCACCCTCTGTGAGCCAAGTTGACCCAGGCCTCGGGGATCCCAGGGGAGGAGGATCAGGCTCTGCTCTCATAGAGTTACTGTCTCTGGGGGATGCCAGCAAACAGCCGGCCAGTCCACCATGCAACTGTGTCCACCCCACCCCACTCCTCCAGATGCCCATTCAACTTGCCGCAGCCCACAAGTGTGCCTTTTCTCCTCAGCTACGATATGGGGGCACCTCTTCCCAGGGGTTTGCCATGCACAGGATTATTTCATTTACTCCACACAACTCTCTAGTGCAGTTTTACCCTCATAGTACAGAAAGGCCTAGAGACCTGGACCCATTTGATCAATGTCACCCACCTGGAGCCAAGGTCTAGCTCAGCTTTCCTCACTGAAAGCCGGAGTCCTGAACCCTCAGCTACAACCAGACGGCTAGACTCCAGGTCTCCAGGACCCCCGAGCGTGCATGTGCACACGTGCACTGCACTGTGGTACAAAGCTGAATGTGTAGTAGGTGCTCAGGAAATAGTGTCACTTGAGAAGGAAGACGCTAGCCTCTCACTGCCTCATGCTTTGGGAGGAATGACATGGGGAATAACAGGTGGTCCAGTTGGCTGCAAGGATGACCACTTATCAAGGCCACTTGAGCCTGCCCTCAGGATGACTGCATTAGGAGAACGTTCAGCCCTGGGGGTGTGTGTGGCCTGGTGGGGTGAGGGCACTCCTCTGGGGAAAGAGAGGCTGCCAAGGGCACAGGGGTGGGGAGCTTCTGAGTGCCTCTCCACCCTTTGCAGCCCTCTATTTACCCCGTGAGCTCGCACGTCCGCCTTGAAGCTGCTCAGTTTGTGGTCAGCAATGCGCCCCGCCACCATGATTTCCGAGCCTTCGTAGTACTGTTTATGGCGGTGCTGGGTCAGGTCTGAGACGGCTTCCTGGGGGTACAGCAACTCCACATCCCTCAGGAGGGGGTTGGCTACCTGCTCATAGAAACCCTGCAGGAATGGGGGGGGGGTGCAGCCTCAGAGCTGGTGGGTCACCCTAGGCATCCAACAGGAAACCCCCTCACAAAGTGGTATGTCAGGATCGCTGCCTTATAGAAGGAATTGCAGGCTCAGGGGTTAAGGAACTGGCTCAAGGTCCCACAGCTAAGTTGAACTCTACACCAGAGCTTTATCTGCTCTGGGCTGGTGGGTACATGGCTGCCAAGGCTCTGATCCCCATGGCGTGACTTTGAGGGGCTGTGGGAGAGGAGACCTGCAGCTGCTGGGTAGCATCATGATCCTCGTAGATTCTCTGGACACGTCCGTTGTTCTCCAGGGACATGACCTCCAGGAAGTTCAAGTCCACATCATGGCCAAAGCCCAAGTTGTAGAGTGGGAACCTGCCCTTGATGCCATCTCGGACATTCTTGAGGATTTGGGTACGATCCATCACCCCTGCAGCCACACAGCCAGGTAGGGATGGGATGCATGTGGGGCATGAGGGCAACTTGGGGCACCCTCTGGGGGCCAAGCCTCCCATCTTAGACCATCTCCAGTCCCCACTAGCCTCTTGAGGCCACGCCTCTTGCTGTCTCCTCTGGGTGATGCAACAGCTGCTAACAGAGCTCCTAGAAGACTGCCCATTTCCATGGATCCATCATGAGCAAATCTGATTTTAAACCCTCCACGGCTCCTCCCATGGCCTGTGAGGGCCTGCTGACCTTTCCACTCTGTTTTACCTGCTTTATACATGCCTGCACTTCCTGCACAGACCTTGCTGGTGCACAAACCTTGTTTTGTTCAAGCTGCCCCTTCTGCCAGGGATGCCTTCCTGCTTCTCCTCTCCTCCTTCCAGATGGAGCTCAGGGCTCACCTTCCTCCAGGAGGCCTTCTGAGACTCTGCCTGGGTCAGGTGCCCCTTGTCTGTGGTCTTTTGGCCTCCTGGCACCCTGTTCTTTCAGAGCCCTTGACAGAGCATCTGTTCCTGGGTCTGCCTCCCCCAGTGGACCCTGGACTCCTTAAGGGCAAAGATGTTTCTTGTTCTCTTAGTGTCTCTTCTTGGTCCCTACTCCTGTGCTTGGTGAGGTACTGAAAACACAGTTCATTAAATTCAGCCTAGGAGTCCTGTCCCTCCTTCTGGGCCCTGTCCAGCCCTGTGTCATGGAGAAACACTCCCAGTTTCCCACCTCAGGACAGAGGAGCACCTTGGAGCTTCTGCAGACTTTATGGTCTGAACTCTGCTCTTAGACAAGTGCTCAGCTTTACCCTTAGCCTCTCTGCCCCCAGACGGCATCCCCAGTGCCTTCCATAATGAGCAGACCCAACACCTCCCAGGGTATCCCTGATGGCACTTACCTTCTGTGGGCTCGCCATCTGTCAACATGATGAGAATTGAGGCGTGGTTGCTGAGTTCTGGGAGACTTTGCTGAGCTTTGTTCAAGATCTCAATTCCCCTAAGCAGACCTCCATTCAGGTTTGTAGCTGCAAAAAAAGAGAAAGCAGATCAGTGTGTGCCTTCAATCTGAGGGGACAGAGGTGGCATCAAGGTGGCCCCAGACCCCTGCCCCTACCCCCGGCCAGGGAGAATTGCTGCACGAAGTTCCGAGCTGCCTCCAGGTTGGCAGGAGATGCCTGCACCAGCGAACCCTTCCATGACTGCACTGCAGACCCAAAGAGGACCAGGTCGAAGTAGTCTCCTGGCCGCATGTCCCCCAGGATTTTATGGAGCGCCTCCTTGGTCTGTAAGGATAGGACAGTCAGTGGAGGGACAGGGCCCCAGGATAGTGCCTTCTGTAATCTCCAGATGCCCAGTTAAAAGACCCACAGGGTTAGAGGCATGTGGCAGACAAACAGGAGGGGCAAGAAAGCTAGTGGTGACAGGAGAGGAGCCTCCTGCTGAGTGAGCCCTGGGGTGGCTGAGGGCGTGGAGAAGGCAAAGGGACCCAGTGGGAAAGGGAAATGACCAGGAGTTCAGGGGGGCAGGGTTACGACAGAGGACCCCTGGAGGCTGGGTTTCTAAAACCCTGCTTGTCCACCAATGGTTTCACTGTGCCATGGACAGGGCACAGATCATGCGTGTGGAGGGGAGGCTGCTGCCAGCTGCAAGCCATCTCTGGACCCCTGTAATCATCCCCACATGCCTAGAACACAGGTCTCATCTTCCAAGCCCTCCCCCACTGGTAAACGTCATGACTCTGTGGGCCCTGTCACCTTGCTCCTATGCTTGCCATCGAGAAGTGAGTGTACTTGCTCATGGCTGCACAGTGAGAAGTGGCCCTGACCACTGGGATTTCCTGTTAGATTACCCTGCCTCTGGCCAGGGACAGAAGTCCCAAACCCAGGCTCTGCGGGCAAAACTAGTTTGGGGTGGGCGATGGGGTTGAAGAAGCTCCCACTGGGCTGTTCAGAGCCACCATTTACCTGCTTCAGTTTCTGGCCTTCCATGGAGGAGCTGATGTCAATCACAAAAACCACATTCTTGTTCAGTTTTTTTAGGTTTTGGGGAGCAAAGAAGTGGGCAAAGTAGTTATTGGCGACCTGAAACACAAACGGGTGAGTGAGGCCGCTCTCAAAAGGACCCCTGTCTGCCCCGTAAGTCTCAGGCTAGAAGTTCAGACTCACCAGGAGGTCACAGGCATCATCCCGATTGACATCGTAAGTCACCTTGAAGTCCCCATTCAGCAAGGTTGTAGAGCACGTGGGGCAGGTTTGCTGCTGGCTCACTGTGGGGCGGAAAAGCACGTGACCCTGGAACAAGCGAGAGTGTGAGGCATTACTGGTTTGCAAGGACAACATAAGATGTGTGCATGTGTGTGTGTGTCGTATATAGCCATAGGAATGAGTCTCATGCGACCCTCACCCTGCTGCTGAGAGTGCACGCCTGTGCAAAGTAGGAGAGAAGACCTGTTTCTTTGCTCACATGCTTCTGAATCATTGGAATTGTCTACAATAAGTATCGCCATTTCGGGTACACAATGAAAAACAAAATAACAGCAGCATGTTGGAAATTCCCTGGCAATCCAGTGGTCAGGACTCTGAGTTTTCATTGCTGGGGGCCCAGGTTCAATCCCTGGTTGGGGAGCTAAGATCCCGCAAGCCACATGGTGTGGCCAAAAATGTAAATAATACCAGGATGAGAGACACTTGGCATCTCATACTGTTCAGTGAAAAAAGAACACTGTGCTAGAAAATGGAACCTGCCAGGATAGACAAGGAGAAGGAAGGGCCCAGAGTGGGAGCTTCAGCCTGGTTGAACTTGGTGCTGGTGCTCAGGGAAATTGGGGGTGGTTTGCTGGAAAACTCAGCAGTGGCCACAGGACTGGAAAAGGTCAGTTTTCATTCCAATCCCAAAGAAAGGCAATGCCAAAGAATGCTCAAACTACCGCACAATTGCACTCATCTCACATGCTAGTAAATACTCAAAATTCTCCAAGCCAGGCTTCAGCAATATGTGAACCATGAACCTCCAGATGTTCAAGCTAGATTTAGAAAAGGCAGAGGAACCAGAGATCAAATTGCCAACATCTGCTGGATCATCGAAAAAGCAAGAAAGTTTCAGAAAAAAACATCTATTTCTGCTTTATTGACTATGCCAAAGCCTTTGACTGTGTGGATCACAGAAATCTCCTGCAGAAAATTCTGAAGGAGATGAGAATACCAGACCACCTGACGTGCCTCTTGAGAAACCTATATGCAGGTCAGGAAGCAACAGTTAGAACTGGACATGGAACAACAGACTGGTTCCAAATAAGAAAAGGAGTACATCAAGGCTGTATATTGTCACCCTGCTTATTTAACATCTATGCAGAGTACATCATGAGAAACACCGGGCTAGAGGAAGCACAAGCTGGAATCAAGATTGCCGGGAGAAATAACCTCAGATATGCAGATGACACCACCCTTATGGCTGAAAGTGAAGAAGAGCTAAAGAGCCTCTTGATGAAAGTGAAAGAGAAGAGTGAAAAAGTTGAGTAAGCTCCGGGAGTTGGTGATGGACAATGAGGCCTGGCATGCTGTGGTTCATGGGGTCGCAAAGAGATGGACACAACTGAGTGACTGAACTGAACTGAACTGTCCTCAATACATTTCTGTACCTCCGTACTTTCCACATTTTTCTTAAGGACCCTTTCTTTTTACATTTTGTTTGTTGGTTATAAAAGTAAAATATGTTCATTAAAGATATTTGAAAAGAATTACTAGGAAGACAAAGACGATTCCCTTGGGCCCCTACTGAAAGCAAGCGTTTGCTAGCACTCCACCGTGTCGCATTTTGTTTCTAAGGAACCCCTCCAAAACTGTAGGAAACATTTCTTCTAAGTGAACTGTTACAGTCACTACCAAAGGTGGGGGGGGAATAAACGGTTTGCTCCTGGCTCTAGTTGAGGGCAAGTTAGGAAGCGGGGCACTAGCTGGGTATCACCCATCCATATGCCGCACTCCTCAGGAACCGGGGTAGGAGCAAGCAGGATGCTCCTGGAATTCTTGTAGATGGGTGGGAAGCGACAAGTGGTAAGTGACTGGGTAGGCCAACATCCTTGCCAAACTTAATCATGTTTCCAAGAACACTGGGGCTTGGAATGCTGAGGTTTACACATGTGTCCTATATACCGTGAATGCTTTCCCAGGAGTATGAGATAAGCAAAGAGGAAACTGAGGCTTAAGCAAGCCAGCAACTCGCTGCAGACCAGGCAGACAGACCCTCCCCAGCCTTAGGCTTTTGAGAATCAGAAGTGCTGAGTTCTCTTCTCTCTCCCATATGGCAGCCTGGTTGAGCTAGGCTGAGAAGTCTCTGAGGGCTCCGCCATCTGACGCACCTTTTTCCCTGAGAAGGACTTCTTGATAAGTTGGGCAGCCAGTTCCTTGGGGAGGAAGGAGGCCTCGACATCCAGCTTCCTGATCCCCTGGGGCTCAAAGATGTCCACGTCGATCTGTGGCATTGAAACAACTCCTGCACCAAGGCTCGCATTTGGGAACCATCATCAAGTCTCAGCCAAGAGCCAGCGTGTATCCTGGCCCCCCCACCATATGCAGCGCCCACCCAGCTCTCAGCACAGGGCCTGGCATGTCACAGGCATTCCAAAAATATTGGCCAAATGAAGATGTGCATGTCTGTGCCCCTCAACTCAGCCACCACTTATGTGCCAGCCACAATGACAGCCCCTCAGGCTGTCTGGGAGTTTCCTACAAAATCCCTGAACATTCACTATCTCTCATGATCTTTGCAGCACTTCTGGGACACACAGAACCCCCATTTAACAGATGAGCAAGCTGAGGCTCAGAAGGAGAAGGCTGGAGGGTTCAGGGAGCCACAGAGAGCCACTGGAGCCCACCTGGAAGAGTTAGTACCCTCCCTGTGTGCCCAGGACTGCACACAGAGGGTGCTGAGCTTACATGTGCAGCCACAGTGAGGGAAAGGCAAGAGCCTGGCTCCTGAGACCTCACGCCTGCCTGTGGTCACCCGCGAGCTACCTCAAAATGCTGCACCAGCTGCTGGGGCTTGACTTTGATGACAATGTCGTATTGCATGAGCTTCCGCCTCAGCACCTCCTCATAGGTCAGCCGGAACGTGGCCTTGCTCCGTGGACCGACGATGATGTGGATGGAGAACTGCTCCATTGTTCTCCCTGAGGCCCTGGATGTGCCACCAGGGCCAAAACCAGACACGTCACATGGTAAGTGACGTGTGGGTCCTTGTCACTTAAAACATACTCCTCAGAATCAATTTCTCTTATTTTTAGTGCTTCCCCCAGCCTTCTTTGACCCTCACCCTGCCTTAGCTGACTGGCCAGAGTCAGGGCCCCCTTCTCCAGAGGTCTTGTCCAACACACCTGTGCCAGCAGTGGGTTTGACCAGTTTACTCCCATCCCCTCATCTGGGGCTGCCCTCCACCCAAGACACCTTGCAGCCTTCAGATCCATGCTGGCAGGGGGTGGGTGGCACCAGAGATTGGGCCGGCAGGGCCCAGAGCTCACCTGACAAGTCCTGCATTCTCTCCTGAGATGGCTGCTTTCCGGTATTGCTTCCATGCAGTCACTTTGTCCTTTATGTCTCCGGTGAAGGCATTTTCATCTGCTGTGCTGCAGGGAGGAAGAAGCCATCAGGGCAGTGCCCCTCCCCCACCACATGGGGCCTTGAGTCGGGGGCACTCCCAGTTCGGGGTTGGGGGGGAATGGAGGCGGGGGGTAGCACTGAGGAGGTCCTGTCCAGGTGAGCACTTGGGGGAGGGCTTCCCCTGCCAGTCTCCCGCTGACCCCAGAGTAGCTCAGGGACCCTAGCACGGAGGTGGGCAGCCCCGGCCACAGGGTCCAGCAGTAAGCCTTGGGTGCTGGCCTGTGCTCCTGGGCCCTCGGCTGAAAACATTCTGTCAGAGGCTTTGGTTTGCTGTCCAAGATGGCAGCCCAGAGCAGGCCCTAAAGGGCTTTTCAGTCCCTCAGAGCTGGGTCTGGCCCTTGGCCCTTGGGTATGAGGGGAGCCCTGGCTGTGGGCTGGGCCTGGTGAACCAGGCAAGGCACGCACATGGCAAAGTCGCTGATGAAGGCCGTCTTGGGTATTTCCACGTTGAAGGACACTTCCTTGGCTGTGTCAGCGCTGTTGACCACTTGGCTGGTGATGATGTAGTGGGCGAAGCGAGAGGTGACTTTGCAGTTGACTTTCAAACTGCGGATGACCACACCATCGACAGCCTAAAGTGGGATGTGCAGGAGGTGGCCTAGGATGGGGGCCCCCCAGCACCCAGCTCTGACATGGGTGCTATTCTGTATGCCTGAAACAGTGCCATGGGAATTGAGGTGGCTAGAGAGCCCCTGTCTGTGGGAGTCAGGAGTCCCCCTGCCCAGGGGCATGCCCTGAAACCTGGGGGAAACTGGCGGTAATAATGGCCCCACCACAGACCCCTTTGCCGAGACCCACACTCACTGCATCCACAGCCATTCGCTTCTGTAAAACAAAACCAGGGCAAGTGTGAATGCAAGCACTCAGGGGACCAGGGCCTATCTGTTAAGGCATGGGAGTGGGATGTAGCCTGTGTCCTCAACACCCCAGCTTCATCTCCCCAGTGCTGCTAGGGGGTCCTCTCCCTTCAGAGGAAGTCGAGGTGGGTGGGGAAAGCCCCCATCCCTGGGCTCCCTTCCAGGCTCAGCTGCCTGGTTCTGGCCCAGGGGTGTACCCACATACCTTGCCACCTTTGGGATTGCGTGTGGGTGAACCCTGAGCGGCCGCGGCCTGCAGGGCGAGCAGGGACACCAGGCACACGCAGAGGAGCCCCCGCAGCCCCATCGTGCCGCGCGTGATCTCAAGACTCCTGCTGCCTTGTCACCTCACTCAGACCATGAGTAAATACAATGCTGGATAAACACAGATTAAACATTAGACAAGGTCAGGGCAAGTATTACAATTTGAGGGATCAAAAATTGACAGGGGGATTCCCAGCTGTGTAAACTCCCGGCCAGACTCAGACTGTGCCCCTCGGTTAGAACCGCACTCGGCCAGCGTGAATTGTGAATTTTAATCCCGGATCTGTGGCACAGGGGCAATACCAGTGATACGGTGGCAGGTGTCAAGAAGCCACAATTAAAAATGAATTTCTCTTCATTAGGTGTTCTTGTCAAAATTCTTTAATCATCAACAAACTTTTCAGACAGTCATATAGTCACCTGGGAGGCAGATATGATGATTTAGGAAGTGTCTGCCCACATCCTTGTTTCTGACGGCACCAACTCTAGCCATCCTGCCAGGGCCGTCTGGACAGTTCTGGGGATACGTAATGGGTGACGCGCCTTCTAGGGCGGTCAGCTTTGGGAAGAAGAGCAGAAGCAAACCTCATCGTTTCTCTGGGCAGGGATGCAGAGGAACCGGGAGCAGCGGAGACGAAGATGAATGCCACACTTTCACGATGAAGGGTGGACTACGAGCCACCCTCTGCTCTCAGCCCTTTATGATCTGATTTCATCCTCAATGTGTCCCTGGGATGTTGGTCCCACAGCAAATGAAAGAGGAGGTGTTCAAACCCACATCTCTCAGATGCCAAAGCCGAAGCCTATGATGCAATGACAGAAATGCCCTCTGTGTTATTAGGAAGCAAGAAGAAGCAGTCAAATATCCCAGAGAGCCATCTTGTCCCTGCAGTCTCTTAAATTTTATGCACAAACCCTCCCTGTCCCCTACAAGCCCCAGCAGACTGGGCAGACACAACTCTGTTCAACCCCCTCCATGGCCCTGGTAGGGATGTACTGGCTGCCGTGACCCTGATGTGGTGAGCGGGCCCAGAAGCTTCTTTGATCTCTGTTTACTTGTCCTGGACTTTGTCTTATAGAGCAGCTTCTGGGAAAGGGTTTATTTTCCCTAGGCCAGAATGCCCTTCTCGCCTGTTTTCTGGCCTTTGTGGGAGGTGAGATGGATCAACATGAAACTGCACACTGGGGGTTATGTTGATTTCCTGCATGAATATCGACCGTGCCCTGTGTTGGGTTGGGTACAGTGTCAGCACCAGGACACTATAACGATGAGACTCAAGTGCCTCACTGTGTTCAGTAAGGTGAAGTGAAAAGTGTTAGCCACTCAGCCCATCCAACTCTTGATGGCACCATGGACTGTAGCCCAGCAGGCTTCTCTGTCCATGGGATTCTCTAGGCAAGAATACTGGAGGGGTACCCATTCCCTTCTCCAGGATATCTTCCCAACCCAGGGACTGAACCCGGGTCTCCTGCATTACAGGCAAATTGATACCCACAAATCCTCTGAGTTCTCTTTCTTGCCACTTCCAAGGGCTGTGGGTAAGTTCCTCTTGGTTCTGAGCTCCACTCTCTGTGTCAAGCTTCTAATTGAATTGGCTTTCCAGTCTGGGGCAGGTCAACCTCAGCTAGCATATGGTTCCACCCAGAACCCAAGCCTCTAGCTATTGGTTTTATCCACTGTTCTTCATTTGATTGCAATCCCAGTCCACATTTCTTGGGGTCAGCTGGTTCAGTCCTTTCCCTACTCCCCAGTTCCACACTGGGAATTGCTGGCACTTCACACAAGGTCTTCACTTGGCTAGGTTACTGTTAGTTTCTACTAGTGTGCACATGAGGTCTAGACTGTAGCTACTAGGAATCTCAGTAGTCAAAGCCACAAAACTGGTGGAGCACTTAAAACCTATTAGAGAACACCCACCTAACTCTAGTGCTTAATCACTTCACTCGTGTCTAACTCTGCAACTCTATGGACTGTAGCCTGCCAGGCTCTTCTGTCCATGGGATCATCCAGGCAAGAATACTGGAGTGGGTGCCATTTCCCCAGGGGATCTTTCTGACCCAGGGATCAAACCTCTGTCTACTGGGTCTCCTGCATTGGCAAGCAAATTCTTTACCACTGAGAAGCCCCAGGGAAGCCTGAGGACAGCCCTCTAAGGTATTAATTTGGCTCTCAGTCAGTCAGTTTGGTCCCTCAGTCATGTCTAACTCTTTGTGACCCCATGGACTGCAGCATGCCAGGCCTCCCTGTCCATCACCAACTCCCGGAGCTTACTCAAATTCATGTCCATTGAGTCAGTGATGCCATTCAACCATCTCATCCTCTGTCATCCCCTTCTCCTCCTACCTTCAATCTTTCCCAGCATCAGGGTCTTTTCAAATCAGTCAGGTCTTCCCATCAGGTGGCCAAAGTACTGGAGTTTCAGCTTCAGCATCAGTCCTTCCAATGAATAATCAGGACTGATCTCCTTTAGGATTGACTAGTTGGATCTCCTTGAAGTCCAAGGGACTCTCAAGAATCTTCTCCATCACCACAGTTCAAAAGCATCAATTCTTCAGTGTTCAGCTTTCTTTATAGTCCAACTCTCACATCCATACATGACTACTGAAAAAAACATAACTTTGACTAGACAGACCTTTGTTGGCAAAGTAATATCTGTGCTTTTTAATACACTGTCTAGGTTGGTCATAACTTTTCCTCCAAGGAGCAAGTGTCTTTTAATTTCATGGCTGCAATCACCATCTGCAGTGACTTTGGAGGCCAGAAAAATTAAGTCTGTCACTGTTTCCACTGTTTCCGCATCTATTTGCTATGAAGTGATGGGATCAGATGCCATGATCTTCATTTTATGAATGTTGAGTTTTAAGCCAACTTTTTCACTCTTGTCTTTCACTTTCATCAAGAGGCTTTTTAGTTCTTCTTCACTTTCTGCCATAAGGGTGGTATCATCTGCATATCTGAGGTTATTGCTATTTCTCCCAGCAATCTTGATTCCAGCTTGTGCTTCATCCAGTCGAGCTCTAAGAGACCCAAAACAGCTAAAGCAATGGGATCAAGTTTCAAGTAATTGAGTGCGCCACCTTCTGGCACAACTGCATATTTTATATCCAAGAACTCTGGATCTGGCAGTTGGAATTATCTACAAAAATGGTAAAATCTCACGAAGACAATCTGGACTTACAGTGGCTGATATGAGAAAGATTCCAGTTAGACAAGAGCATTTATTTAAGAAGTGCATTTGAAAGCAAGGGTTCCCAAATCAAACAAACAGAATGGGATACCTATTTTAATTGGTATGCAGAAACCTCCAAAAGCCTTCAAGATTCCATAATACCTTCACTGAGAGACTCATGCCTAATGAAAAATTAAAGACACAGAGGCACCTAAAAGAAAAGGCTATATAGGATTGATGCAACTTTGACTGCTCCCCTCTGTCTTCCTTTACTTGGGTATTCATTCTATTAATTCTCTGTCTGATTTGTCTTTTCACTCTGAAGAGACTACAAGTCCGAAACAGAAGTCCACCAAGTTAGTGGCCTTACAGATGTCCTCATATCTACCCTCAAAGGAGGACCCCCGTGTGAGCCCCTCCCAGTGTTGGTGGGACTCCTGAGAGATTTTCTGGTAAAGCTATTTTATTTCCTTAAATAGCCTAGGGAAAATTAAAATTAATAGATAACCTTAAGAAATTCTGGTAGATACTGGAGACTGAAGGTGGGATCCTGGGAGAACTGGTAAATGCAGTGAACAGTAAGAATACTAACCAGATTCAGCTCTCCCGAATATCTCTCTGTAGAGTCCAGACAAGCCAGGCAGGGGAGCGGGGAAGGAGAGGCTTGATGTTGTACTTGCCTTTACTGTTTGTCCTGGCTGAAAATTAACAAGATTTATTTGAAAGGACTTTCCCCCACCCCCCGCCCCTAGTTAGCTCTTTGACCAGAAACTGGCCAAACTGGAAGTTAATATTCAGAGCCTGATAAGAATTTTTTTTGGGGGCTGGGGGTGGAGGGCTTCTCTAAGCTAAATGTACACAAAGGGAAAGAAAAAAACTGAGCAAGCAAAAAAATCTCCTGAAGCTTTTGTGGAAGGATTTACAGAAACATTTCAAAGACAGATAGCTGTAAGTCTAGAAATAGGGATCTTATTGATTTCTTTCTTAGTTGAAGATTTTCTCCCTGATACAAAGAAGCAAATTGAGAAAAATGTAGTTGTATGGAGAGGGGGTGTGGTGGGGGGGTGTCAATCAATAATGTCATTTAAGTTACAACCCAATCCCCTGAGGAATTAAAAACAACTGTCCTTCAGATCAGATCAGTCGCTCAGTCGTGTCCGACTCTTTGCGACCCCATGAATCGCAGCACGCCAGGCCTCCCTGTCCATCACCAACTCCCAGAGTTCACCCAGACTCACATCCATCGAGTCAGTGATGCCATCCAGCCATCTCATCCTCTGTCGTCCCCTTCTCCTCTTGCCCCCAATCCCTCCCAGCATCAGTGTCTTTTCCAATGAGTCAACTCTTTGCATGAGGTGGCCAAAGTACAGGAGTTTCAGCTTTAGCATCATTCCTTCCAAAGAAATCCCAGGGCTGATCTCCTTCAGAATGAACTGGTTGGATCTCCTTGCAGTCCAAGGGACTCTCAAGAGTCTTCTCCAACACCACAGTTCAAAAGCATCAATTCTTCGGCGCTCAGCCTTCTTCACAGTCCAACTCTCACATCCATACATGACCACAGGAAAAACCATAGCCTTGACTAGACGGACCTTTGTTGACAAAGTAATGTCTCTGCTTTTGAATATGCTATCTAGGTTGGTCATAACTTTCCTTCCAAGGAGTAAGCGTCTTTTAATTTCATGGCTGCAGTCACCATCTGCAGTGATTTTGGAGCCCAGAAAAATAAAGTCTGACACTGTTTCCACTGTTTCCTCATCTATTTCCCATGAAGTGATAGGACCGGATGCCATGATCTTCGTTTTCTGAATGTTGAGCTTTAAGCCAACTTTTTCACTCTCCACTTTCACTTTCATCAAGAAGCTTTTTAGTTCCTCTTCACTTTCTGCCATAAGGGTGGTGTCATCTGCATATCTGAGGTTATTGATATTTCTCCTGGCAATCTTGATTCCAGCTTGTGTTTCTTCCAGTCCAGCGTTTCTCATGATGTACTCTGCATATAAATTAAATAAACAGGGTGACAATATACAGCCTTGATGTACTCTTTTTCCTATTTGGAACCAGTCTGTTGTTGCATGTCCAGTTCTAACTGTTGCTTCCTGACTTGCATACAAATTTCTCAAGAGGCAGATCAGATGGTCTGGTATTCCCATCTCTTTCAGAATTGTCCACAGTTTATTGTGATCCACACAGTCAAAGGCTTTGGCATAGTCAATAAAGCAGAAATAGACGTTTTTCTGGAACTCTCTTGCTTTTTCCATGATCCAGCGGATGTTGGCAATTTTTGCAAAGCCAGAAATGCAGCTTCAGAAACAATTAAAATCCACCTGTCCTTTTTAACCAGTCCTCAAACCTGCCCTCAGTTCAGTTCAGTTCAGTCCCTCAGTCATGTCTGTCTCTTTGTGACACCATGGACTGCAGCATGCCAGGCCTCCCTGTCCATCACCAACTCCCGGAGTTTACTCAAACTCATGTCCATTGAGTCGGTGATGCCATCCAACCATCTCATCCTCTGTCGTCCCCTTCTCCTCCTGCCTTCAATCTTTCCCAGCATCAGGGTCTTTTCAAATGAGTCAGGTCTTCCCATCAGGTGGCCAAGGTATTTGAGTTTCAGCTTCAGCATCATTCCCTCCAAAGAAATCCCAGGGCTGATCTCCTTCAGAATGGACTGGTTGGATCTCCTTGCAGTCCAAGGGACTCTCAAAAGTCTTCTCCAACACCACAGTTCAAAAGCATCAATTCTTCGGTGTTCAGCTTTCTTTATAGTCCAACTCTCACATCCGTACATGACTACTGGAAAAAACATAACATTGACTAGACGGACTTTTGTTGGCAAAGTAATGTCTGTGCTTTTTAATATGCTGTCTAGGTTGGTCATAACTTTTCTTTCAAGGAATAAGCGTCTTTTAATTGGTTCAGTCACCATCTGCAGTGATTTTGGAGCCCCCCCAAATAAAGTCTGTCACTGTTTCCACTGTTTCCCCATCTATTTGCCAGGAAGTGAGGGGACCAGATGCCATGATCTTAGTTTTCTGAATGTTGAGTTTTGAGCCAACTTTTTCACTCTTCTCTTTCACTTGCAGCAAGAGGCTCTTTAGTTCCTCTTCACTTTCTGCCATAAGGGTAGTGTCATCTGCATATCTGAGGTTATTGATATTTTTCTTGGCAGTCTTGATTCCAGCCTGTGCTTCATCCAGCCCAGCATTTCTCATGATGTACTCTGTATGTAAGTTAAACAAGTAGGGTGACAGTATACAGCCTTGATGTACTCCTTTCCCTATTTGGAACCAGTCTGTTGTTCCATGTCCAGTTCTAACTGTTGCTTCCTGACCTGCATACAGATTTCTCAGGAGGCAGGTCAGGTGGTCCGGTATTCCCATCTCTTTAAGAATTTCCAACAGTTTGTGGTGATCCACAAAGTCAAAGGCTTTGGCATAGTCAATAAAGCAGAAATAGATGTTTTTCTGGAGCTCTCTTGCTTTTTCGATTATCCAACAGATATTGGCAATTTGATCTCTAGTTCCTCTGCCTTTTCTAAATCTAGCTTGAACATCTGGAATTTCACGGTTCACATACTGTTGAAGCCTGGCTTGGAGAATTTTGAGCATTACTTTGCTAGCGTGTGAAATGAGTGCAATTGTGCGGTAGTTTGAGCATTCTTTGGCATTGCCTTTCTTTGGGATTGGAATGAAAACTGACCTTTTCCAGTCCTGTGGCCATTGCTGAGTTTTCCAAATTTGCTGGCGTATTGAGTGCAGGATTTTCACAGTATCATCTTTTAGGATTTGAAATAGCTCAACTGGAATTCCATCACCTCCACTAGCTTTGTTCGTAGTGATGCTTCCTAAGGCCCACTTGACTTCACATTCCAGGATATCTGGCTCTAGGTGAGTGATCATACCATCATGATTATCTGGGTCATGAAGATCTTTTTTGTATAGTTCTTCTGTGTATTCCTGCCACCTCTTCTTAATATCTTCTGCTTCTGTTAGGCCCATACCATTTCTGTCCTTTATTGAGCCCATCTTTGCATGAAATGTTCCCCTGGTATCTCTAATTTTCTTGAAGAGATCTCTAGTCTTTCCCATTCTGTTGTTTTCCTCTGTTTCTTTGCACTGATCACTGAGGAAGGCTTTCTTATTTCTCCTTGCTATTCTTTGGAACTCTGCATTCAAATGGGTATATCTTTCCTTTTCTCCTTTGGCTTTCACTTCTCTTCTTTTCACAGCTATTTGTAAGGCCTTCTCAGACAGCCATTTTGCTTTTTTGCATTTCTTTTCCTTGGGGATGGTCTTGATCCCTGTTTCCTGTACAGTGTCACAAACCTGCCCTATTTTATCTCAAAAAGCTAAAAATTCTGCACCTAACAAACAAAAGTCTTTGGAAGAATATGCATTTCCTCTGTGCCTTTGAGATGTAATGTTCTTATCTGGTCTTCTCCAGAAGTCTAATTGAGGTTATCTCTTTGAAATGGTAACTTCAAAGAGATAATTCTTATCGGAAGGAAACAAAAGGGGAACCGTTAATTTGGAATTAAGGCAAATGAAAAATCTTAAGTGTCTTCTCCACAAATATTAGTAAAAAGCTTTAGCCGTTTGAGCAGTTAACCTTAACTTATTCCGTCTGCCAAAGACACAGTTTGGATCCAGTTTCTTCTATAACTAGTGAATTTTGTAATTTTGCACCTGATTCATGGCTAAAATTTTAGAACAAAAGCTATAAGCTCTCTGTTTGCATCAGTCTATATGTTGATGTGTGTTTCCATATGCATGTTGTAGATGTGTGGTTTTTTTCCTACTTTAAGAAAGTATTGCCAAAATAATTTGTTTAAAAATTCTATTTAACTGGCTTAAAGAAAATTAAGGACATTGACTGAAGAAAAATGCCCAAAAATCTAAAAGTTTTTAAGATTTAAAAAAAGATATTTATTTTTCACTGTGCTGGGTCATTGTTGCTATGTGGGGATTTTCTCTAGTTGCAGAGAGCAGGAGCTACTCTATAGCTGTGGTGCACGTGGTTCTCAATGCAGTGGCTTCTCTTGTTGCAGAGCACGGGCTCTAGGCACGTGGGCTTCAGTAGTTGCGGCTTGTGGGCTCAGTAGTTGTGAAGCACAGGCCCAGTTTCTCTGAAGCATGTGGGATCTTCCCGGATCAGGGATCTAACCCATTTCTCCTGCACTGGCAGGTGGATTCTTTACCACTTAGCCACCAGGGAAGCCCCTTTTAATTGAGATTTATTCAGGGAATCTTTCTGTGGACCATATAGCCTGGAAGACATCCTCTCAGCTCTGAAGAACTGCCCTCATGAGGTAAGGGAGGAGCCAGGATACACAGTTTTCTGCTGGAAAAAAAGATATGTAGTCTAACATCAAAAGATTATGGATAATTGGGCCTTCCCTGGCAGTCCAATGGTTAAGACTCAAAGCTGGGGGCACGGGTTCCATCCCAGTTTGGGGAACTAAGATCCCACATGCTACACAGTGAGGCCCCCCCCAAAAAAAAAACAAGACTATAAGATCCTTTTATTTTACTAACTTGAAATTTTTTTAGTATTTATTTTTTATTATTATTTATTTGGCTCTGCCAGGTCTTAGTTCTGTTGCAGGAAGGGGGACCCCTTCCAGGGCCCAAAACTGGGCTCTTGTCTAACACTCGGAAATGAATTGTCTGAGGAGACGCATGTGCTGACAAAGCAAGAGATTTTATTGGGAAAGGGCACCCGGGTGGAGAGCAGTAGGGTAAGGGAATCCAGGAGAACTACTCTGCCACATGGCTTGCAGTCTCAGGTTTTATGGTGATGGGATTAGTTTCCACATTATCCTTAGCCAATCATTCTGACTCAGAGTTCTTCCTGGTGGTGCACACCTTGTTCAGCCAAGATGGATGCCAGAGAGGATTCTGGGAGGTGGTCAGACAGGTGGTGTCTCCTTTTGACCTTTCCTGAACTCTTCTGGTTGGTGGAGGCTTATTAGTTCCCTGTTCCTTACCAGGACCACCTGTCATAAAACAACTCATGCAAATAGTTACTGTGGTACCTGGCCAGGGTGGGCGGTTTCAATCAGTGTGCTTCTCCTAACAGTTCTAATAACCAGATTTTTAGTTGTGACATGCGAACTCTTAGTTGCAACATGCAGGATCTAGTGCCTTGACCAGGGAACAAATGTGTGCTCCTCTGCACTGGAAGCATAGAGTCTTGTTGTAGGCAAGAGCCAATTCTGACTCCAAGGTGGATCTGTTTCTTTGACTTTAACCTTTGTTTTTCATCACTTTTGTTATTGTGTGCCATGTCACTTCAGTTGTGTCTGACTCTTAGTGATCCTATGGACTGTAGCCCACCGGGCTTTTCTGTCCATGGGAATTCTCCAAGCAAAAATACTGGAGTGGGTTGCCATGCCCTGTTCCAGGGGATCTTCCTTGGGCAGGGATCAATCCCACATCTCTTACGTTTCCTGCATTGGCAATCGGGTTCTTTATCTTCACCTTTATGATGCTGAAGCTGAAGCTCCAATACTTTGGCCACCTGATGCGAAGAGCCAACTCATTAGAAAAGACCCTGATACTGGGAATGGTTGAAGGCAGGAGAAGGGGACAACAGAGGATGAGATGGTTGGATGGCATCACCAATTCAATGGACATGATTTTGAGCAAGCTCCAGGAGATGGTGAAGGACAGGAAAGCCTGGTGTGTTTCAATCTATGGGGTCACAAAGAATTGGACACGACTGAGCAACTGAACAACCAAGATGCTGGCCATTCCAGGAGACATCTGCAAGATAATGGTTTTTACTTCTTCAACTCCTCCCTCTCTTTGTTCTATAAAAGAACCCGGCATCCAGACCTGGACAAGTCTGCCATCTTCTCTGTCAGCTGCCTTTTGGAATAAAGTTGTATTCCTTGCCTTCACACCTCATCTCTAAGCTAAATGGCCTGTCAGTGCAGCGAGCACATGGAGCTTGGACTCTGTAACAGTCTTAGCCACTGGACCACAACGGAAGTCCTTGGATTTTTTTTTTTTAACAAAAACAAACATGGCTTCTCAGGTGGCTGCTAGTGGTAAAGAACGTGCCTGCCAGTGCAGGTTAGACGTTAAGAGACATGGGTTTGATCACTGGGTTGGGAAGATCCCATGGAGGACCCACTCCAGTATTCTTGCCTGGATAATCCCATGGACAGAGGAGCCTGGTGGGCTGCAGTCCATAGAGTTGCACAGAGTCAGTCACAACTGAAGCAACTTAGCATGAATGCATGATATTATGCATTCTCAACAGGGGCAATATCAACCCCATCCCCCCAAACTGGGAAAAATAAACCAAAAAAAAAAAAAAATCTTACACTTCAATTGGATTTTAAGACCTTAAGAAAGACACTCTGGGGTTGTAAGCAGACACACACACACGATTTACAATTTTAACTTTTGTTAGGTAAATGTCTTAGGAAAGGGAGATACTGGTTGGAACAAATGATAAATTCTTTTGGCAGCTTTGAGCTTTCACAAGCAGGCCATTTAAGGTGGGCCAGTCCTCTAGGGATGCTGCCTTAAGTTGTTAGAAACCATATCAAAATTTGGTCAAGTCAATTAGTGCAGGGGTTTGAATGGAGTCCTTCTGAATATCTTTCGCAGTTCTCAATATGCAAGCTGAATTATTAGGAGCGAAGTGTACTGATATCTCCAATTTTGCAATGCACAAAAAATTAAGACAGACTGCTGTATGTATACATTAACTATCTTGTGATAAAGTAAATATAACAAATGTTACTTGTAGAATCTAGTCTGTCCTCAGTCCCCTAATAGAAATGTGAGTTCCTGGAAGGCAGGGACTTCTTCGGCATGGCACACGGCAAGCAGTCAGTAAATATGTATTTGTGGAGGGAATACCTGCAAAGCGTTTAAAGCAAATAAACGCTCACTAGCAGGAAGCGTTTGTGCTTCTTTGTTGCAGGCAACCCGGAAGTTCCTCAGTAGAACTGAGGCCGAGGGTGCGCGCGCATATCTCGCGCGGTCGCTCTGGCCGCTAGACGCCTCAGTTCTGTGGTAGGTCCTCCAGGCCGCAGAGCATGCGCAGGGCTTCGCCCCCCGGGATCGCTATGGCAGCGGCGTCGCGGTGGGTCGGGCCTCCGCTCTGGCGCCCGGGCAAGGGCGCCTCAGCGGCCGCGGGTACCACATCCTCTCGGGCATGAGCGGAGTCTCCCGCTGCCGCTCGCCGCCCCGCCCACCTCTGCCGCCGCATCCCGACTGTGGGTCCGCGCCAGGATCATGCCCCTGACCGCCTACTGCTACCTGCGTGTCGTGGGCAAAGGCAGCTACGGGGAGGTGACGCTTGTGAGGCACCGGCGGGACGGCAGGCAGGTCGGCGGAGTTGGGGCCCGGCAAGGGAAGGGGGCAGGCAGGGATTCTCCGAAGGCGCCGTCCGAGGGCTGAGCCCGGCTTGTGTGAAGGGGACGCACCTCGCACCTCGGATGGTACTTCCTCAGGAAAATCGTCCCAGACCATCAAGACTAGGACAGCCCTTCCTGTCATATGCGCCCCGAACTCCCTGGCACTCTCTTTGTAGTCGTAGTTGGCTTTCTTAATCTGCACACTTTTCCCCAGCTATCCTTAGTTCCGTGAGAGCATCCATTCCCGGGACCTAAAGGCAAGTATTCCTCTTTCTTCTTTTCTCAGCTATTTGTAAGGCCTCTTCAGACAGCCATTTTCCCTTTTTGCATTTCTGTTTCTTGGGGATGGTCTTGATCCCTGCCTCCTGTACAGTGTCACAAACCTCTATCCATAGTTCTTCAGGCACTCTTGTCTATCAGATCTAATACCTTGAATCTATTTGTGACTTCCACTGTATAATTATAGGGGATTTGATTTAGGTCATACCTGAATGATCTAGTGGTTTTCCCTATTTCTTCAATTTAAGTCTGAATTTGGCAATAAGGAGTTCATGAACTGAGCCACAATCAGCTCCCAGTCTTGTTTTTGCTGACTGTATAGAGCTTCTCCATCTTTGGCTGCAAAAACTATAATCAATTTGATTTCTGTGTTGACCATTTGGTGATGTCCATGTGTAGCATCTTCTCTTTTGTTGTTAGAAGAGGGTGTTTGCTGTGACCAGTGCGTTTTCTTGGCCAAACTGTGTTAGCCTTTGATTGGCTTTGTTTTGTACTCCAAGGCCAAATTTGCCTGTTACTCCAGATATTTCTTGACTTCCTACTTTTGCATTCCAGTCCCCTATAATGAAAAGGACATGTTTTTGGGGTGTTCTAGAAGATGTTGTAGGTCTTCATAGATCCAGTCAGCTTCAGCTTCTTCAGCATTACTGGTCAGGGCATAGACTTGGATTACCCTGATATTGAATGATTTGCCTTGGAAACGAACAGAGATCATTCTGTCATTTTTGAGATTGCACCCAAGTACTGCATTTCAGACTCTTTTGTTGACTATGAGGGCTACTCCATTTCTCCTAAGGGATTCTTGCCCACAGTAGTAGGTATAATGGCCATCTGAGTTAAATTCACCCATTCCAGTCCATTTTAGTTCACTGATTCCTAAAATGTCGATGTTCACTCTTGCCATCACCTGATGCAAAAAGTCAAAATGGTTGTCTGAGGAGGCCTTACAAATAGCTGTGGAAAGAAGAGAAGTGAAAGCCAAAGGAGAAAAGGAAAGCTATACTCATTTGAACACAGAGTTCCAAAGAATATCAAGGAGAGATAAAGCCTTCCTCAGTGATCAGTGCAAAGAAACAGAGGAAAACAATAGAATGAGAAAGACTAGAGATTTCTTCAAGAAAATTATAGATACCAAGGGAATATTTCATGCAAAGATGGGCACAATAAAGGACAGAAATGGTATGGACCTAACAGAAACAGAAGATATTAAGGGGTGGCAAGAATACACAGAGGGATACAAAAAGATCTTAATGACCCAGATAACCAAGATGGTGTGATCACTCACCTAGAGCCAGACATCCTGGAATGCGAAGTCAAGTGGGCCTTAGGAAGCATCACTTTGAGCAAAGCTAGTGGAGGTGATGGAATTCCAGTTGAGCTATTTCACATCCTAAAAGATGATACTGTGAAAGTCCTGCACTCAATATGCCAGCAAATTTGGATAACTCAGCAATGGCCACAGGACTGGAAAAGTTCAGTTTTCATTCCAGTCCCAAAGAAAGGCAATGACAAAGAATGCTCAAACTACTGCACAATTGCACTCATCTCACATGCTAGCTGAGTAATGCTTGAAATTTCTCCAAGCCAGGCTTCAACAATATGTGAACTGTGAACTTCCAGATGTTCAAGCTAGATTTAGAAAAGGCAGAGGAACCAGAGATCAAATTGCCAACATATGTTGGATCATCAAAAAAGCAAGAGAGTTCCAGAAAAACATCTATTTCTGCTTTATTGACTAGGCCAAAGCCTTTGACTTGTGGATCACAACAAATTGTGGAAAATTCTGAAAGACATGGGACTGCCAGACCACCTTACCTGCCTCCTGAGTAATCTGTATGCGGGTCAAGAAGCAACAGTTAGAACTGGACATGGAACAACAGACTGGTTCCAAATTGGGAAAGGAGTACTTCAAGGCTGTATATTGTCATCCTGCTTGTTTAACTTACATGCAGAGTACATCATGAGAAATGCCAGGCTTGATGAAGCACAGGCTGAAATCAAGATTGCCGAGAGAAATATCAATAACCTCAGATATGCAAATGACACTACCCTTAATGGCAGAAAGCAAAGAACTAAAAAGCCACTTGCTGCAAGTGAAAGAGGAGAGTGAAAAAGTTGGCTCAAAACTCAACATTCAGAAAACTAAGATCATGTCATCTGGTCCCCTCACTTCATGGCAAATAGATGGGGAAACAGTGGAAACAGTGACAGACTTTATTTTTGGGGTCCCAGAATCACAGCAGATGATGATTGCAGTCATGAAATTAAAAGACGTTTACTCCTTGGAAGAAAAGTTATGACCAACCTAGACAGCATGTTTAAAAGCAAAGACATTACTTTGCCAACAAAGGACAGTCTAGTCAAGGCTATGGTTTTTCCAGTAGTCACGTATGGATGTGCAGTTGCTGCTGCTAAGTTGCTTCAGTCGTGTCCGACTCTGTGTGACCCCATAGATGGCAGCCCACCAGGCTCCCCCGTCCCTGGAATTCTCCAGGCAAGAACACTGGAGTGGGTTGACTTCCTTCTCCAGTACATGACGGTGAAAAGTTAAAGTGAAGTCGCTCAGTTGTGTCTGACTCTTCAGGACCCCATGGACTGCAGCCTACTAGGCTCCTCCATCCATGGGATTTTCCAGGCAAGAATACTGAAGTGGGGTACCATTGCTTTCTCTGGTATGGATGTGAGAGTTGGACTATAAAGAAAGCTAAGCACTGAATAATTGATGCTTTTGAACTGTGGTATTGGAGAAGACTCTTGCGAGTCCCTTAGACTGCTCAGAGATCCAACCAGTCCATCCTAAAGGAAATCCTGAATATTCATTGGAAAGACTGATGCTAAAGCTGAAACTCCAATATTTTGGCCACCTGATGCAAAGAACTGACTCATTTGAAAATACCCTGATGCTGGGAAAGATTGAAGGCAGGAGGAGGGGACGACAGAGGATTCGGTGGTTGGGTCGCATCACCAACTTGATGGACGTGAGTTTGAGTAAACCCCGGGAGTTGGTGATGGACCGGGAAGCCTAGCATGCTGCAGTCCCTGGGGTCACAAAGAGTTGGACACGACTGAGTGACTGAACTGAAATGATTTCTCTTTCAGTGAAGGGCCCCATACTCCATCGGACCTGGAGACCACTGAACTCTTAAAACTCAGCTTCTTGCCTTTCCTCCAAACCTGCTCTCCCGGTCCCCATTTCAGGGAGTAGCACCACCAACCATCCCATTGCCCAAGCTGGATACCTGGGAGTCATTCTGGGATCCCCCTTTCCCTTCCCTCATTCCCACCACCTTATTTGTCTGTCCACTAAGCCAGCTGGCCTCTTTTCATCTCCACGGGTACCTTTCCCATCCAGGACATCATTATCTCTAGTTAAGCTGTGGCCATAGCCTCCGGCTTGTCCTCCCTGTCATTATACTTGCCCTTCTCCAATTCATCATTTTCATTATAGTCTCAATGATCATTCTGAAACATGCCTCTAATGTTGCACTTTATCCCAGTACCCTCAGGATCATGAACCAGTTCTTTAATGTGGTTTATAAAAAAGATGAGCATGTAATGTATTGGGACAAACTGGGACAATTTGAAAACTGAAAGGAGGCACTATTAATAATTACACCAGGACGATGTGACTGCCCCAGACAAACTGGGAGGAGATGTCCCCATAAGTATAAGGTCGTCTTGCCTGTTTTGCCTTGTTTCAGGTGCTGGTCACTCTGCCTGGAACACCAGTGCAGGCAGAAGAGATTTATTCATTGGGCAGTGAGGAGTGGGGACTTTTTGAGCTGAGGATGCAATACTGGCAGTAATAATAGCGCGTCATGGTTGAGCAGTAGTTTACATTTTGCAAAACACATTTATGGTGTTTGTTGAATAATGAATTGTTTGGTATATCAGTTGATCAAGGGCAATGTATTAGGTGCTGAAGGACATTGACTTTTTTATTTTTAAGTAAGAATGGTTTTGGACATTGAGGATAAGTGATTTTTAGCCTTATTTGACCATGGATCCCTTTGAGAATCTAATGTGATCCATGAACCCATTCTGTCTGCAGATGTATATTCAAGTCATATTCTATGCACCTTTGTAGGAGGAACTAAGAGGTTAAAGAATCTCTTCTACAGATTTTATGATTGATTCAGTGGTATATTAATGTGGACTCATTTTTAACCACTAATGAAATTGTAAAATGCAGATGGAAAGTGTAAATTTTTTTGTGACCCCATACCCTGCTCTAAGTCTAACCTGTAAAAAGTATTGTTAATGATAACAAATGTTTTCCCCAATTTAGTGCTTTGTGAATAATAAATAGGTTATGTAGCAGTCTCCACAAGGTTGTTTTTGAGGACACTTAGGAGACACCTTAAATATGTTTGAATCTATAATACTGTATGTTTGTTTCCATATTGTAAAAACATGTGTTTTCTTTGCAGTATGTCATCAAAAAGCTGAACCTCCGAAATGCCTCCAGCCGAGAGCGGCGAGCTGCTGAACAGGAAGCTCAGCTCTTGTCTCAGCTGAAGCATCCCAACATTGTCACCTACAAGGAGTCGTGGGAGGGTGGGGACGGTTTGCTGTACATCGTCATGGGCTTCTGTGAAGGAGGTGATCTGTACCGAAAGCTCAAAGAGCAGAAAGGGAGGCTTCTGCCTGAGAGTCAGGTGGTGGAGTGGTTTGTTCAGATCGCCATGGCTCTGCAGGTACTGTCGGGACTCAGAGCATTTCACTTGCTCCAAGGTGACAGAAGGATGGCTGGGGGGATTTTAGGGAAATGATTCCCCAGATTTATTCATGAAAAAAAAAGAAAAAACGTTTAAAAACTCCAATTATGATGACCTAGTCCCTCTTGCTTTAGCATTGGAATATTTCTGAATAAGCAAATACTATATTGAAGCAGACATGGATTTTATCTGATGGCTGGGGAAGATAGTTCTTTATTCATTTAAATATTATAGCAAAATCCATTTTAAGGGCACTTAATTGAGAAAAACCAAAGAATGACCGTATTTGTTATCTGTTGGTCAGCTGCATCGTACTGAATGGTGGTTAAGCTAATTAATGTGCCTAAACTCTGGGGCTTTGGGCTTTACCTCTGCTGTGGCAGAGTTAGCATAAATGTGAAATATGTTTGTGTTTTAATATACATATTTTCAAAAGTGAGACTGTTCATGAAATGTCACTCTGGGACTAGTCTGACTTGTCCAGAGTTTACTGTGTTTAAATATAAGTTTTTTCACTCTAAATAAAAGTGATGTTATTATAGGTGAAAACATTATTAACCTGAAGATTTCATGAGCCTGAGAGGAATGTTCATCTAACTTTGTCTAAGTTGTCTACCTTCAATGGCAGTTTGAAAGCATGCTTTTTAACTGGGTCTGTATAATGCTAGGTGGTATGACTGTCAAGGCACCAGGGAACAATTGTGAAGGAAGTTGGGCAAATTAATGCATAGAACTTAATTTCTTACTTTGGAAAGTTGTGAATTAGACCTTTTGTTTACAGACTATATAGCAATAATGTTTTGATGTATAGGTAACTAAGGCTCTTTAACTTACACAGTTGTTGATGGTATATAAAAAGTCAAAAATAAGTTGACAAGTGTATTTATATTGAATACAATGTTCTTTTTCTTCAGTATTTACATGAAAAACACATCCTCCACCGAGATCTAAAAACCCAAAATGTCTTCCTGACAAGAACAAATATCATCAAAGTGGGTGACCTTGGAATTGCCCGCGTGCTTGAGAACCACTGTGACATGGCTAGCACCCTCATTGGCACACCGTACTATATGAGCCCTGAACTGTTTTCGAACAAACCCTACAACTACAAGGTAGGATTGGGCTGTTTCTGCCAGCTCACCTTGTCTCTAGGGCAGTAGTCATAATTTTAGAATCCATCAGAATATTAAGTCAGAAGAATTCTCTGTGAATCAATTTAAGGAAAATGTCTTTTTTTTTAAAGAGGAAAATGTAAATAAGGCATTCTGATATTTCACCACTTACTAATTTTTTTTTCTAGTCTGATGTTTGGGCTCTGGGATGCTGTGTTTATGAAATGGCCACCCTGAAGCATGCTTTCAATGCAAAAGACATGAATTCTTTAGTTTATCGGATTATTGAAGGAAAGGTAAAGAATATTTTGGAACTAATTGTTTTTAATATACGGAGCAAGGTTAATTTAATCTAACTTTGAAAGTAGCTACTGGTAAAAGGGATAGTTGGGTGGATAGTTAAGAATGGTGGGTCCCATGTGTGGGGAAGGTTGAACTATAGGAGAAGGAACTGATCTTTCCTTGATATTAATTTAAGGTGGCTGAGTGGGTCTGAAGAATTGGCTTCTTGAAAACCGCAACCTTAGAGCCTCAGGATGTGCACATGCCCTGAGCCTATTGGTAGTGTCTCCTAAGTACCTTATGGTTAAATGAACGCCATTTACAATGAGTCTGCTCTGTCTGAACTTGTTGTTCCTTTGATAATCATAATCACTAGATAGATGCTAGAGTGACAAATTTTATATATGAATTTCATGAGACTTGTTGCTGTCTGCAGTATCAGGCATCCACACACCTTTAAGTTTTGAGGCTATGAATCACTTACTGATTTTAATATTACACCAAGACATATTTAATGTTTTAATTTGAAAAAAAAATTTAAAAACACATCAAAAGTAAAATTTGCTTTTTACATCCACTACTTAATAATTCCACTAAAGAACCAAAAAGGAAAGGGGTGAAATTTCTCTCCGTTGTCATCCATTTCCATTCTTTGGAGATAACCATTGGTGACCATTTGTTGCATAGCCTTCCTGGCTTTCCCTGTCTTTATGCAGACTTTGCTCTGGGTGTGTATGTTTAAAAAAGTAACTGAAGTGAAGTCAGGCTACACACACTGTTGTACACAACCCGCTTTTCTGACTTAGCATATGAGGGACATCTTTCCAGGTTGGTATCTGTAAGGCTTTTATTTTTTTAAAGGCTACCTGGTATTTTATTAGGAGGGTATGGGACTTCCCAGGTGGCACTAGTGGTAAAGAATCCACCTGCCAATGCAGGAGATGCAAGAGACGCAGGTTTATTTATTTATTTTTTTAATATAAATTTATTTATTTTAATTGGAGGCTAATTACTTTACAATATTTTATTGGTTTTGCCATACATCAATATGAA
This sequence comes from Bos indicus x Bos taurus, assembly GCF_003369695.1. Taxonomy (NCBI): domain Eukaryota; kingdom Metazoa; phylum Chordata; class Mammalia; order Artiodactyla; family Bovidae; genus Bos; species Bos indicus x Bos taurus. The sequence continues at coordinate 12,659,915 of NC_040097.1, read as the reverse complement.
TCCGCCACGGGTGTACACGTGTTCCCCATCCTGAACCCCCCTCCCACCTCCCTCCCCGTACCATCCCTCTGGGTTATCCAAGTGCACCAGCCCCGAGCACCCTGTCTCATGCATCGAACCTGGACTGGTGATTCATTTCACATATGGTATTGTACATGTTTCAATTCCATTCTCCCAAATCATCCCACCCTCGCCCTCTCCCACAGAGTCAAAAAGACTGTTCTATACATCTGTGTCTCTTTTGCTGTCTCGCATACAGGATTATCGTTACCATCTTTCTAAATTCCATATATATGCATTAGTATACTGTATTGGTGTTTTTCTTTATGGCTTACTTCACTCTGTATAATAGGCTCCAGTTTCATTCACCTCATTAGAACTGATTCAAATGTATTCTTTTTAATGGCTGAGTACTCCATTGTGTATATGTACCACAGCTTTCTTATCCATTCATCTGCTGATGGACATCTAGGTTGCTTCCATCCCCTGCCTATTATAAACAGTGCTGCGATGAACATTGGGGTACACGTGTCTCTTTCAATTCTGGTTTCCTTGGTGGTATGCCCAGCAGTGGGATTGCTGGGTCATATGGCAGTTCTATTTCCAGTTTTTTAAGGAATCTCCACACTGTTCTCCATAGTGGCTGTACTAGTTTGCATTCCCACCAACAGTGTAAGAGGATTCCCTTTTCTCCACACCCTCTCCAGCATTGATTGGTTGTAGACTTTTGGATAGCAGCCATTCTGACTGGCATGAAATGGAAAAACAGTGGTTAGATGCCAGGAAGTAGGTGGCAATGCCTTAACCGTATGCATGTTGTCAGGCCCGAGAGCCTCTTCCATCCTTGTCAAGGGGAGCGCTAACCCTCTCTCCTTTTATACAACACGAGACACAGGTTTAATCTCTGGATCCGGAAGATTCCCTGGAGTAGGAAATGGCAACTCACTGCAGTATTCTTGCCTGGGAAGTCCCATGGACAGAGGAGCCTGGTGGGCTACAGTCTGTGGGGTCGCAAAGAGTTGGATATGGCTGAATGCACGTGCATGCACACACACACACACACACACACACACACCATACTGTATTCCCCAGGTACCCTGTGGATGGCCATTTACGTTGTTTCCAGTCATTCACTACTACAAGAACAACACTGAAGTGGACATCCTGGCATCTAAATCTTTAGGAACTCATGCTCTTGTTTATAAAGGAGACAGTCCTCAAATGGAATTGGTGGTTTGAAAGATAAATGTTATAATCGTACAACTTGCTGTTATAACCAAGATGCCAGGTCAGCTTTCTGTAAACTAAGATGCTGGCTATTTTTTGCTCCTGTGGATAATGATTTTTAAAAATGTACATTGGGAAATCTCTACTGTCTTTTACTTTTCTTAAGACTGTTAGTCATCCCTGTGGTTTGATTTCTCTTTGTAGCTGCCACCAATGCCAAAAGATTACAGCCCAGAGCTGGCAGAACTGATAAGAACTATGCTGAGCAAGAGACCTGAAGAAAGACCTTCTGTGAGGAGCATCTTGAGGCAGCCTTACATAAAGCGCCAAATATCCTTGTTTTTGGAGGCCACGAAGGCGTAAGATATTTCCCTTGCAAATAGCTGGGCTAAATAGATGGAATAAAAGAGGGTGGTTTTTATAATTTTCATGTGTGATAATTTATGATGAGTTTTTTAAAAACATGAAGTAGAATTGCATGATTAGAACAAGTGTTGAGATTTGCTTAATTGGTAAACTCAGAAATCTGGAAAACCATTGGAGGAATCACTTTCACATTCCTCTGAGAGTTCCAAAGCATATTGAGTATGAGTCCTTTAAAAGGATTATGTTTCACAAATCATATTAAAATGACAGATCATCTAAGAAGCCTATTACATTATGTGCTGTGTAAGATAATAGTCGCATTTAAAAAATAGTACTCAAATTTCATAGGGCTTTTATAAGGTTCCTTCTTCACTCATATAGAATTCTTTGACTTGCAGGTCCTACCTTCACTGAATAGGTGTTCCAGGATCTAAGACTTAGAGCTGGACAAGACCTTCACAGTCTCTGCCTTTTGACTTGTTAATTCGGAGGCAATGTTAGAAAGGCCCCAGGGAATAAAGGAGGATCATATTTTTGTTTACATTGCCTATAATTTACCACCAGCAGACCTTTGGCCTTCTGTACCTTTGGTCTTCATGCTCTCCTTGAATTCTCCAAAGGTTTAGCTCCATTGTAAAACAGTTGGGGATATTATTCCTGTAAACATTTATTCTGCAAGTCAAGGCTGAGTATACTAATCATTTTACTTTTAAACTTGGCAGAGCAGTTGTGTGTTATTACAAACGTGAAACTTGAAAATAATCCTGGTATTGCTAACTGTGAGGCAATTTTTCATAGACGTAAAATTTTAGGACAATGTTATATTTACAGAAAAGTTGCAGAAATAAAGCAGAGAGCTTCTATATAACCCTCACTCAGTTCCCCTTGTCAACATCTTATATGACCATGGTACATTTGTCAGAACTAAGAAAGCATCAGTATCTGATGTTGACTAAACTACAGACTTTATTTGGCTTTCACCAGTTTTTCTACTAATGTCCTTCTTTTTGCTTTAGGATCCAGTCCAGCATACCATTTTACTCCTCATTTCTCTTTAGTCAACTTGGATCTCTGACAGTTTCTTAGTTTCTTTGTTTTTCATGACCATCATTGTTTTTGAAGATTACTGGTCAAGTGTTTTGTTGAATGCTCCCTGGTTTTTAGAAGACTTTTCTCCATAAAAGGAGCAGTTATATGGGAATTCCCTGGGAGTCCAGTGGTTAGGATTCCAGACATCCACTGCAGGAGGGCCAGGTTCTATCTCTTGTCAGGGAACTAAGATCTTGCAAGCTGTGTGGTGTGGCCAAAAAATAAAAGAAGGAAAAAAAAAGGAGAAGTTCTACAAAGGAGTTGTAACATGTATGCACATTTCCTCACATATATAGAAACCTTTAAACTTCATTGTATTAATAATAACTTTTCCCTCTTTCTTCCTCATAAAGAAAAACCTCCAAAAATAATGTTAAAAATGGTGACTCTAAATCCAAGCCTGTGGCTGCAGTGGTTCCTGGAAAGGCTGAATTAAGTCATGAAGTAGTTCCCCTTCAATCACACTCTTCTGAGAGCTCCAAGACATATGTAATGGTATGTCTCTTTTTAAAGGATATGTGTTCTAGAAATTATTAAAATGATAGGTTACCTAAGCTAGTTATTCTATGTGAAATGATTAAGTTTCATTAGATTTCTGTTAATTTTATAGTATAAAGAAGGAATACTGGGGAAGTTAATCAAATGCCTATTATTAATAAAATGTTGGTGAAGTCAGTGCTGTAATAACTTCAAGAAGGTTTTTGTAATTGAGGTGAAATTTATATAAAATAAAATTAACCATTTTACAGTGAACAGTTAATCGCATTCATTATATTCACAGTACTGTGTAGCCATCGCCTCTGTCACATCGTTCCAAATCAGTTTCTCCACCCAGAAGGAAACCCCATACTCATTAAGTTGTCACTGCTCATTCCCTCCTCCGTCCAGTCCCTATAAAACACCTGTGTGTTTTCTGTTTGTACGGGTTTGCCTGTTCTGAATATTTGCTATAAATGGAATCATACAATATGTAAACTTTTGTGTCTGACTTCTTTCACTTAACATGTTTTTGAGGTTAATCCAGGTAGTATGTATCAGTACTTCATTTATTTTTATGTCTGAGTAATACTCCATTGTATTTGTATACCATAATTTGTTTATCCATTCATTCACTGGTAGATATTGGGTTGTTTTCATCTTTTGGCTATTGCTGCGAACACTTGTGTACAATATTTGTTTGAGTATCTGTTTTTAATTCTTTTGGGTGTAATATCTAGGAAGGGAATTGCTGGGTCATGTGGTAATTGATGTTTAACTTTTTGAGCAGTGACCATACTGTTTTTCATTAGTGTTTCATTTCACATTTTTACCAGAAATTCCTGAGAAATCCAATTTCTCTTCAACTTCACCAACTCTTGTTATTTTCTATTTTTCCAATTCTAGCCATCCTAGTGGATGTGAAGTGGTATGTTATTGTAATTTTGATTTGCCCTTGACTAATGATATAGAACTTTTTGGCTATTTGAAAGCCTTCTTTGGAGAAATATCTATTAAGTCCTTTGCCCATTTTTAATTGGATTTTTTTTTTTATGGTTGAGTCCTAAGAGTTCTTTGTATAGTATGGATACTAGACCCTCAGTAGATACATGATTTAGAAATATCTCCTTCTGTTCTGTAGGTTGTCCTTTCAATATCTTGATAGATAATATTCTCTTATGCACAATTTTCAGTTTTGATGAAGTCTAATATATAGTTTTTTCTTTTGTTGCCCATACTCATATCTAAGAATCCCTTGCCAAATCCAAGGTCATGAAGATATATGCCTGTGTTTTCTTACAGGATTTTTATAGTTTTAGCTCATATATTTACATATTGATCCATTCACAATTTTGTATTATCATAAAATATTGTTGTTTAGTTGCTACGTTGTGTCCAACTCTTTGTGACCCCATGGACTGTAGCCCACCAGGCCTCTCTGTCCATGGGATTTCCCCGGCAAGAATACTCAAGTGGGTTGCTATTTCCTTCTCCAGGGGATTTTCCTAACCCAGAGATCGAACCCACGTCTCCTGCATATGCAATGTAAAATTTGGCATTTATACTATTTTTAACCAATTAATTTCATTTTGTACCATTTTAAAGCATACAATTCAGTAGTCTTAATTACATTCACAATGTTGTGCTGCCGTTCACCATATCTTCCAAAACCTTTCATCATTCCGAACAGAAATGTTGCTCCCTGTTGCTCCTACTCCCAAACTCCGGTAACCCTGGCAGACAGAAACTTACTTTCTGTCTCTGAATCTGCCTATTTTAGGTGCCTCATATAAATGGAATCATACACATTTTTTCCTCTATGTCTAGCTCCTAGTTTATTCCACTTAGCAAGTTTTCAAAGGTTATTCATATTGTAGCATGTTATCAGAACTTCATTCCTTTCTATGGCTTTATAATATTCCGTTATATGTATACACCATATTTATTTAATCATTCGCCTGCTAATGGCCATTTGGATTGTTTCATCTTTTGCCATTGTGAATACTGCTGCTATAAACATTGGTGTAGAAATACCTGTTTGAGTCTGTACTTTTAGTTCTTGGGGCATATACCTTGGAGTGGGATTGTTGGGCCTTATGATTATTCCATGTTTAACTTCCTGAGGAACTTGCAGCACCATTTTGAGTTAAATTTTTTATATGGTGTATATAATAACTTGGAAGCGTGTTTTCACTCAGGGTGAAGACAAATGTTTGTTCCAGGAGAAACCTGTAGTCATTGGCCCCTTGAAGATACCCACAAGTCTGAAAGACCACATCTACAAACCAGACATAAGCAATACTGTGGACTCACTAGCCACAATCAGTAGGGTGAATATTGACATCTTACCTACAGAGAGGAGGAACTCAATGAATGACGGCTTAGTTCAAGAGAACCCACCAGGGCACCTAGATGCCTCTAATGAACTGGAAGGTAAATGTAATGTTTCTCAAGTGACGGAGACGTTGCAGAACAGTAAATCCAGTGCTCTACCTGGAAACCGAATTCCCACATCATCCTCTCACTGTGTCACTGGAGAAAGGAATGACCCAATGAAGCCTCTGCAGCCCCTAAACAAAGACCAAAATTTACCAAAAGACCAGGTGAGTGACATGCACAAGGTGTTGGTTTCAGAGAGAGGATTGAACAGTGCAGTTACAAAGATGTGGGTTGTGTTCTTGTGCTTTTAGGAAAATCTGTTATTTCCATGTAAGAGTTTAAATGTAACAGAACCAAAGGATAGGACCTGAGGAATTCTTAGATCCCTTCTTTGCCCTCTTATAGGGTACTTGCAATTCTCCATTAGTGTGTTTTGTTCCTGTTTCTGCATCATTCGTCTTTAGTCTTCCAAATGAATGGGTAACTGGGTAGAAAGAAAGCCAGAATGTGGGATCTTAGTTTCCCAATTAGCAATTGAACTTGTGTGCCCTGAACTGGAAGGCAGGCTCTCAACCGTTGGGCCACCAGGAAAGTCCCAGTCTTGTACTTTTTTTGTTAAATTCTGATTCTATTGTAAATGGAATTGTTTTCATAATTTCATTTTCATAGTGTATATTGCTTGGTATAGAAATATTATTAATTTTTATATATTAAATTTTTATCCTATAGCCTTGCTTAACTCATTTATTGGTTTAATAACCTTTTAATAATGTATTTCTTAGAATTCTCTGAATATAATATCACATCGTCTACAAATTGAGATCCTTTTTTCTTTTTAATCTGTATTTCTTACTTTGTTTTTTCTTGTCTAATTGCCCTGGCTAGAACCTCTAGTACATTGTTGAATAGAAGTGATAAGAATTTATATTCTTGTTTTGTTCCTGATAAATGTGTTTCTTACATCAGGCTTTAGAGGGCAAGGTTTTTTGTTTTGTTTGATAGAATTTCATGTCTGGCATTTCTTTTTTGTTGTTGTTGTTATTGTATTGTTGTTGATAACAGTGGGAGACTTTTTTTTTAAGACCAATTGGATTTCATGGAAAAACTCCTTAATTCATTTGAACAGTTACTCTTGTATGTGTAAGCTTTAAATATTCTATACTTAATACCAGCAGAGAAACATTTATTTCACTTTTAAGAATTAAATCACTCATTTTTATTATCTGGGCCCTGTTGGCTCAGACGGTAAAGAATCTGCCTGCAGTGCAGGAGACCGTGATTTGATCTCTAGGTTGGGAAGATCACCTGGAGAAGTGAATGACTACCCATTCTAGTATTCTTGCCTAGAGAATTCCATGGACAGAGGAGCCTGGTGGTCCATAGTCCATAGGGTCACTAAGAGTCAGACCCAACTGAGCGACTAACACGTAACATCCTTGTTTAGCTAGCATGTCACATTTTTCCTTTTTCTTTCTAACATGTACCACATAGTGGGCTTTTTGATAAAAATGTGTTGATTAAATGACATTTGATTACCAGTGTCCATCTTCTTGAAAACTTAGATATTCTGATAGTTAAAAATTAAAAATTAATGTAAGAAGCTATTTTGTTTTAATGTTTGGTTTCTCAAACCAGCTATCCAAATAAAATACCAAGTCCTTGGTGATCTTTATAATTTAAAAGTTAATTTATCTTTACTACTGCTAGAAATTGCTCCTGATTCCTGAGCATCTAATATGTGCTAGATATGGTCTTAAGTATTACCGTGCCCAGTCTTCTCTAATCCTCCATTATTCACATGATCAGTATGAAGCATTGTACCCATTTGTAGATGAGGAAACAAAGGTTGAGGGAGATGTGACTCCATCTAAATCCAAACTCGTGGTGTTTTCATGGTGTTTACAGAGGACATCCGCAGAACTAATGTTTACATGGGAAGTATGTGTATATTAAAAACATTTGTTAGTTTTCTGAATAGAACACCTATTAAAAGTTATAAAAGATTTTTTATTGAACATCGGAAGTTTCAGGTTATAACAGAGTAACTGAAAAAATTATTTTTATTTGGGAAAAGAGAAGAAAACCCAGAATACATAGATAACTGATGCCAGCATTTTGTCTTTGCCTATCAACACTGAAAATAAGCATTCATTTTGAGAAAGACAGTTCCTGCTTTCATTTTTAATTTTAAAAATAGATATGGAGGGTTCAGTCATTTAGAAGTTCAAAAGACTATTTCACTATTCTACTTTGGTTTTTTGTTTGTTTGTTTATTTCATTTTTCTGTCTTTAAGGATCAAGTTGGTGGTGAATGTGTTACAGGAAAACAGGACAGAATCCACCCAGCTTTACAGCCACACAGATCTGGGTCTGAACCTTCCCAGTCTCGACAGCGGCGGCAGAAGAAAAGAGAACACGCTGAGCACAGTGGAGAAAAGAGACAGGTCAGCAGAGACCTCATTGGAATAAGTCACTGTGCTGCTGCTTGTGAAACAGATTTTAGGAAGCTCCATTTCTATTTAGAATGATGTGCCAAAAAGGTACATACAAAATCTGAGGAACATACGGAGAAAGGTAGAAAGGCTAAGTATTAATTGTTAAATGTCAGTGAGTTGGAAGCAAAGTAAGAATTGTACCTTCTCCAGCAAGGATGGACCGTTCATTTTGAGAGTTAAAGGAACAGGCCGACAAAGATGAATCTCTGATTCCTCGTATGTCATGTTAATGAATAGTTTCTCCCTCAACTTCTGCATGAGATCGTGTCACCCTCTCATTTCTGGAAGTAACTTTCACAGGTATCCTCTCTGTATGGTTTCTTAAGTGGTCATTCACTTTTGGCTGAGTTTCTTTCCCACCAAAATACAATGTTTTAAAGTTCTGAGGGAATCACTGACAAATACATAAATGTACCCATGGGCGACCTTTGCAGGTGGATAGTATATGAAATTTATAGTCTCTCCCTCTTTGTTAATTATTTAAGTTCCAAGAGACTCCGCCTTGCCTTTTGCCTTCTCTTCCCACTGTTGGAAAAATGGAATGTACATCAACACAAAAAGATGCTGAAAACCAAAGTAGAGTGGTCACTGGATCTGTGAACAGTTCGAGGGGCAGTGAGATAGCATCATCAAAGGTTTGTGAGAGTATATGTTGGATTTTTTAAAAAAACCTTATTATAAAGCTTTTTGGTAAAATAAATCCTGCTTATATTGTGAGGTTTTATATGAAAACATCTTAGGTCTGCTTTTTGCCAAACACTGGAAAGTGCAAATTTGTGATTCTCAACAGAAGCTTTGATTGAACTGGACAGATTCTATCATTCCAAATCTGGTCATGTCTAGTTAATTAAGGAGACCAAGTGGATTCTGAGTGTAGGAAAGCAGAATTCCCATTTCCCCTTAGACAAATGAGTTTTTCCTAGAAATGAGGGCTCTGATCATCCTAGCAAGTAGTTGTAACCCTGATGTGAACTAGTTTCAAATGGCCACTCCAGACTTCCCTTCACGGAAGTAGTCCAGTGGTTAAGAATTAGCCTGCCAATGTGGGGGACATGGATTCGATCCCTGCTCTGGGAAGATTCCACATGCCCCAGGGCAGCTAAGCCTGTGTGCTGCAACTACTGAAGCCCGTGCGCCTCTGTGCCACAACAGCTGAAGCCTGTGGGCCCTAGAACCTGTGGTCTGCAACAAGAGAAGCCACCACAGTGAGAGGCCCGCGAACACGAGTAGAGAGTAGCCCCTGCTCTCTGCAGCCAGAGAAAAGCCCACACAGCAATGAAGGCCCGTCACAGCCAAAGATACATACATATATGAATGAATTTTTAAAAATGAAAAAAAGGGACACTCCTTAAAGGTTTGTGCTGTGCTCTTTCCTGTAGTGCTGGATGATATGTCATATACTGTAGGTGTTATAAGAAGAGTGAATAGGGAAGACTTCCCAGGTGGTCCAGTGGTTAAGACTAGGTCCAGTGCAGGGCGTACAGGCTTGATTCCTGTTCAGGGAACTTAGATCCTGCATGCTGTGTGGCGTGGCCCCTAAAAAGAAAAAAGAGTCGTGAGTAGGAATGGAAGTAACTCTAACTTTCTTTAAAAGGACCGACCATTATCAGCAAGAGAGAGGAGGCGACTGAAACAGTCACAGGAAGAGATCTTCCCCTCAGGTAACATTATTCTGTTTCCTTCATCTAAAGGAGGCTATTGGTGTTGCTCAATTTCCAGTATCAGTAATCCATTTGGGAAACCAATTCAGAAGAATTTTTGAAATTTCCTAGTCAAGCCTTTTAAAAAATGAGCATAGTGTTGGATCTGGAACTTGTGTTATTAAAAGGAAGAAGGATACTAAAAAGAGAGCAAGAGAGCTTTGAATGGCAGTAACGCCTGGGAAATTTCAAACAGGAAAGCAATCAAGTGAGAGTTTAATTTGTTTCCATGTTTAGAGTCTGTTGGTCAAGGAAGTGCTCTCTTCTCAGGAACAGAGAGAGGAAGCCAGGAGAATGGTGCTGCCCTGGGCTGAGGGCTGCGATCATTCCTATTGCTGTTATCTAAAGACAACATATTCTAGCAGTTTCCATTTATTGAAGGCTGACAGTGGCTCAAACATTATGGTAAGCATTTTGAGGGCATTATCTCATTTCATATTTTTCAGCTGAGGAGACTGAGGGTCAGAGGGGTTAAGTAACTTGTCCAAGGTCACGACACTTACAGACCTGGAGCTGAGATTTGAGCTGAGGTGTCCCCAGCACCAGAATGATGATGAATATGCTGTCTGAGTTCCTTTAGGCTGGCCCTTGCTGGGGTATCTTCTGTACCCCAGTACAAAGCACTCTTCTGTTGAGGCCAGTCCACCACAAAGAACTGCTGGGGGTGGTCACTTTTTCAGGCCCTGCAGTGAGGAGAGCTTCTCTGGGTCCAGCGGGACCAGCGAAACCACAGAAAGACCACCTCAGCCCTGCTCGAAGGTCATCTTCCGACTGCAGTGTTGCTCAGGTACATTACGTAGTCCCAAGGGAAAAGGTGGACATGGCCACATCTGGCAAGCCTAATGTGGTAAACCTCATATGTGCCAGCTCTGCTTCTGGAACAGTGCTACTTAAGTTACATCTTTCACACTTTCTCTAATAAGGAAAAGAACCCATCAATAATAATTAAAATAATTTTGTTTCATTAAGGGTTTGAATTTTTCAGGCACTCTTGTAAACACCTGGCAGCCTAGTTAATATCTTTCTTAGGTAGTCTAATACTTCCAAATGGCTTCCACTCGGCAACACTTTGCTTATACTGCTCTGTTAATATACCAAACGACATGGCCAGGTTTTAGTCTCGCAAGCTGCTTCTTCCTTTGTTTCCCGTTTGTGTTGAAGTACCTTAGTTTTTGGCCCAGGGATGATGTAGGAGCACCATCTGGTGGCAGAATGTGTATTTGCAAGGTGTTCAACCCAGATTCACTTTTCTGTGTGATAATTCATACCTTGAGAATAATTATTCAATTTTCTGTATTCCAGTTTTTGACATTATTTCTAGGAGCATATAATTATTTTTTTTAAAAAGGAAACTTCCGGAGGAGCCAGGTTTCAAACACAGGCAACAAGGTCTTAAAATCCATTCATTAGGTCACTATGTTACAATGCCTCTCCATTCCATGAGATGAAAACATCTCTTAAAAAAAAAAAAAAAGGAAACTTCCTGTCCTGTAATGATTTTTTTCCCTTTAACGATAGTCTATGATTTAGTTGTTTCATTAATTAAGATAGTCCTCTCTATTTTCCAAAGTTGTAAACATTTGTGTATAATTATATCTGGTAGGCTGCAGTCCATGGGGTCGCTAAGAGTCGGACATGACTGAGCGACTTCACTTTCACTTTTCACTTTCATGCATTGGAGAAGGAAATGGCAACCCACTCCAGTGCTCTTGCCTGGAGAATCCCAGGGACGGGGAGCCTGGTGGGCTGCTGTCTCTGGGGTCACACAGAGTCGGACACGACTGAAGTGACTTACCATAGCATATCTGGTAATCCTTTTAAGCATTTAACAAAGAGTCTCATATGTGAGCAAACTGAGGTTACTTTTAATTTAAGTGGCATTCTGTCTTGTTTAGATTACTAACGTTCTTTATGGTACCAGCCCTCTGCTTAGAAGTTGAAACACCAGAATTGTTTGTCCCCTCTCGTCTTCATAGCTGAGAGTTTCCAGGAACTTACAAAACTTCACCTTGGTGTTCTTTAGGGCTCGCTTACGAGCGTCATGGGTGAACTAGGACATGATTTGGTGAAGTCACTTCAAGTTTTCCGTCCAGTAGTTCTACTGTTATTGAACCTAGGTGCGCTTTGTGGCTAGACGTTGCGTCTAAGACTGTTTCGTGTATTACATTCTGGTTGTGTTGTCATGTGAAATTTTGTTTTTCCAAACAAAATTAATAGGAAAGGAAGCTCACCCATTGTCTCTCAGAGGATGAGTTAAGTTCCTCTACCAGTTCAACTGATAAATCAGATGGGGATTCCAGGGAAGGGTAAGTTCTTATCTGTTTATCTCCCTTCATAAATTGGTTCTATTTGAATTCATTTTATTTTTAACTTAAACATTTTTTTATTGATGTATAAATTTACAATATTGTGTTAATTTCTGATGTACAGCAAAGTCACTCAGTACATATGTATATTCTTGTTCACGTTCTTTTCCACTGTGGTTCACCACAGGAATAGACTATAGTTCCCTGTGCTAGACAGTAGTAATCCATCCTGTATGTCCATGCTTGTTTATCCATCCTATATGTAATAGTTTACATCTGCTAAGCTCAAATTCCTAGTCCTTCCCTCCCACATCCCTGCCCCTGTGGCAACCACAGGTCTGTTCTGTCTTGGAGTCTGTTTCCGTTTCACAGGTATGTTCATTTGTGTCACATTTTAGGTTTCACAAGTAAGTGATGTCATATGGTTCTTGTCTTTCTCTTTTGACTTACTTCACTTAGTATGATAAGCCATTTATATTGCTTCAGATGGCATTATTTCATTCTTTTTAATGGCTCAGTAACTATCTTGCATCTTCTTTGTCTGTTCATCTCTCATTGGACATCTAGATTGTCTCCATGCATTGGCTATTGTAAACAGTGCTGCTTTGAACATAAGGGTACATGTGTCTTTTTGAATTATAGTTTTCTCTAGGTATATGCCTAGGAATAGGATTGTTGGATCATATGGCAACTCTATTTTTAATTTTTTGAGGAACCTCCATACTGTTTTCCACAGTGGCTGCACCAGTTTACCTTCCTACCAACAGTGTAAGAGAGTTCCCTTTTCTCTACACCCTCTCCAACATTTATTATATGTAGACTTTTTAATGATGGCCATTCTGACTGGTGTTAGGTAGTATCATAGTTTTGTTTTCATTTCTGTAATAATTAGTGATGATGAACATCTTTTCATATGCCTGTTGATCATCTGTATCCCATCTTTAAAGAAATGTCTGTTTCGGTTTTCTACCCATTTTTATATTGGTTTTTTTTTTTTGTTGTTGTTGTTATTTAATTGTATGAGCCGTTTATGTATTTTGGAAATTAATCCCTTGTTGGTCACATTGTTTGTAAATATTCCCCCTAATCTGTAGGTTATCTGTTCTTTTTTTATGGTTTCCTTTGCTGTGCAAAAGCTTATAAGTTTGCTCAAATCCCATTTGTTTGTGAATTCATTTTAAATGTACATTTATAACAGCATTCAGACCTATAGTACTGTCATTAATAACGTTGTAAATGGTTTTGGTATATGCTGGGACTAAAGTTCTCTTTCAATGAACACATCTGATTTTCATTCAGAATTCTTATGTCTTTTTAGATCTGTGGCTTTAGTTTTTATCAATTTGGCCATTATTTTCATCAGTTTGGCCATTATTCCTTCAAATATTTTTTTGGATCCCCTCTTTCCCTCCTGAGGATCCTACATGTATATTAGAGTTGGCGATGGACTGGGAGGCCTGGCGTGCTGCAGTCCATGGGGTGGCAAAGAGGCAGACACGACTGAGTGACTGAACTGAACTGAACTGAAAGTTATCCCACAGATCACTGATGATGTTCATCTTTTTTTTAGACTTTTTTTTCTCTATCCCCTGCACCCCCCGCCTCTTTTTTTTTTTTTTTTTTTCCGGTCATGCCGCTTGGCTTGTGGGATCTAAGTTCCCTGACCAGGGATTGAACCTGCACCCTTGGCAGTGAAAGCACAGTGTCCTAACCACCGGACTGCCAGGAATTCCCATCTGTTCCATTTTTTATAGATTCTATTGCTCTCTCTTTAAGTTTACTAATCTTTTCTTCTGCGGTATCTAATTTGTTAATCCCATCCGATGTATTGAACACATTGTACTTATCATTTGTAGTTCAGTTTGGGTCTTATCTTCATTGCCTTTCCTTAACATGCTAATGCTTCCTCTGTGTTGGTCATATGGAATAAATTTTTAATAACCTCTTTAATGTCCTTTGTTTACTAATTGTCACATGTGTCACTTTTGGATCTGTTTCTATTAATTTTGTGCTGTTTTCCTGCTTTGTATATCTGGTATTTTTGACTCGGTTCCAGACATTGTTAATCTTATCCCATTAGGTGCTGATATTTTTATCTTCCTTTAAATATTCTTGAACTTTGTGCTTGTATATAGTTAAATTACTTAGAAATAGTTGGGCAGAATTTATACACAGAAACAGGGGCCTTCTCTTTCTGGCTCTCTCCTTTCCAAGACTCCTTACTTACTTTCTAGGGGCAGTGGTGGTCTTGAACTCTGGTACGTGGTTCTGCAGGTAAGAAAGACTGTGGGGTTTTTTTTTGTACTTTAGCTCCCTATGGCCTGTCCTTAGGCTAGAAGTATTAACTCCCCTCCAGAATCTGTTTGTAAATTTTATACATTCTCCATTGCCCTCATAGTTAACTTTTGTATTTTGTCCAGAGTTTATACTTATTTGTGGAGGGGTCTGTCTGTAAGAACTTACTTGTTCATTGGGAAGCCGAACTTCTTAATTTCCAGTGAAAAATTGTCATGAAGCAGTTTTTTTTTTTTTTCCTTTTCTTCCCAGTAAAGGTCATACAAATGAAATGACTGACTTGGTACAATTGATGACTCAGACTCTGAAGTTGGACTCTAAAGAGAGCTATGAAGATCTCCCAGTACCAGATCCAGTGTCAGAATTTAAACTTCATCGGAAGTATCGGGACACGCTAATACTTCATGGGAAAGTTGCAGAAGAGGCAGAGGAACTCCATTTTAAAGAGCTACCTTCAGGTGGTCAGTTTATTGTTTTACACCAAACTGGAGAACGTATGTTTACTGGAGAAATGTATCAAACTAAGGATCTAATGTTTTCAAATTTGTTTTTTTAATTATTTCCTTTGGATATTTCCATAAAAATATATCTTATTTTATGTAATAGTTGTGTTCCTGAAAAGTTGCATGAAATTTTATTTTTAACAATAAATGTAAATAAATACACATTTGGAATTTTTCATTTTCTTCAAATTAGACAATTGCAGTTTTTAGTTTTAGGAGATGGTAATGAGATATGAAGCTTAAGTTCAGTCATTAAAAATACATGAAGTCATTAAACCAAACTCTTATCAAAGTGAAAAGAATCTTAACATGACAAGATTTTTTAAAAAAATCATTGTGTTCTTGCTGAAGTGGTGAAAGTTCATTTTTCCCTGTTGTTGTTGCTTTTTAGCGATCATGCCAGGTTCTGAAAAAATCAGAAGAATAGTTGAAGTCTTAAGAGCTGATGTAATTCGGGGCCTGGGGATTCAGCTTTTAGAGCAGGTGTATGATATTTTGGAAGAGGAGGATGAATTGGAAAGAGAGGTGAGTATCCAAACTGTAGCTGTGCCAGCTGCTTACGCTATGGGATTTTTCTACTGGCCTTTAGGATTATAATTAACATACCATACATTTTACCCATTTACCACTGCAGTCAATGTTAGAACATTTAATTACTCCCGGAAGAGCCCCTGTACCCACTGGTAGTCGTTCCCCATTGTCCTCTAGGCCCTTCACCTCTAAACAACCATTCATATTTCTCTCTCTGTAGATTTGCCTATTCTGGACATTTCATTTAAGTAGAATTGTAAAAAGCTATGTGGTCTTTTGTGCTTGATTTCTTTCATTTAGCATATGTTTTCAAGATTCACCATGTTATAGCACACGGAAAACTCCTTCTTTTATATGGCCGAACGTGGCTGTGCCACATCACCAGGCGATGGACAGTTAGATTGTTTCCACTTATTGGCTATTGTGAATAATGTTATGAACATTTGTGTACAAGTTTTTGCGTGGACATATGTTTTCATTTTTCTTGGGTATCTCCCTAGGGGTGGAAATTGCTGAATCATATTGCCCTGGCTAGAACCTCCACTACAATGTTGAATAGAAGTGGTGAGAGTAAACATCCTTATCTTGTTTCTGATCTTAGATGCAGCAGTCTTTATTAATTATGATGTTAACTATCAGTTTTTAGATATTCTTTTTCAGGTTGAAGAAGATCCCCCCCCCCCTTTTTTAAGGATTTAATTTTATTTTGTTTTATTCTCTATGGTATTTTATTTTATATTTTTGGGGTGAAGGTCCTGTCTATTTCTGGTTTGCTGAGTGTTTTTATCGTGAAAAGGTGTAAGGTTTGTCAAATGCTTTGTATTTAGGTGATCATGTTTGTGTTTTTTTTTTTTTTTTTTTTATGTGGTGTTACATTAATTTGTTTTTGGATGTTAAACCATCCTTATATTCCTGAGATAAGTCCCACTTGGTCATGGTCTGTACTGCTTCTTAGATGTTGCTAGAGTCATGTTTCTAGTATTTTGTTGAGCGTTTTTTGTGTTGGTGTTCACATGATATTGATCTTCAGTTTTCTTTCCTCGTGATATTTTTTATTGGTTTTGTTATCAGGGCAGTACTTGCCTCAGAATGAGCTGGGGCGTGTTCCCTCATCTTTTGGGGGAAGAATTAGTGAAGAACTGGTGTTAATTCTTTTTGAAATGTTTGCGATAGAATTAATTCACCAATGAAAGTATCTGGGATCTGGGCCTGGGCTTTTCTTATATATATGAATATATATATGGGCTTCCCTGGTGGCTCAGATAGTAAAGAATCTGCCTGCAATGCGGGAAACCTGGGTTTGATCCCTGGGTTGGGAAGATCCCCTGGAGGAGGGCATGGCAACCCACTCTAGTATTCTTGCCTGGAGAATTCCCATGGAGGAGAATTCCGAGAGGAGCCTGGTGGGCTACAATCTATGGGTTTGTAAAGAGTCTGACATAACTGAGTGACTAAACACATACGTGTTTAGTGTTTAGTCACATATGTGTGTGTGTGTGTGTATGTATATACACACACACACACACATATATACGTATATATATATACACATGTATATATATATATATATATCTTTTGGCCATCTTGCATGGCATGTGGGATCTTAGTTCCCCAACCAGGGACTGAACCCTCACACCCTGCATTGGCATTGTGGATGGAGTCTTAACTACTGGACCACCGGGGAAGTCCTTGGGCTTTTCTTTGTGAGTAGTTTTTTGTTAGTGAATTCAGTGCCTTACTATATTCAGATTGTTCTTCTGTTTCTAAAATCTGTGTCTTTCTAGGAATTTGTCCATTTCATCTAAGTTATCCATCAGTTCAGTCGCTCAGTCCTGTCCGACTCTTTGCGACCCCATGAATCGCAGCACACTAGGCATCCCTATCCATCACCAACTCCCGGAGTTCACTCAAACTCATATCCATCAAGTCGGTGATGGCATCCAGCCATCTCATCCTCTGTCTTCCCCTTCTCCTCCTGCCCCCAATTCCTCCCAGCATCAGAGTCTTTTCCAATGACTCAACTCTTTGCATGAAGTGGCCAAAGTATTGGAGTTTCAGCTTTAGCATCAGTCCTTCCAAAGAACACCCAGGACTGATCTCCTTTAGAATGGACTGGTTGGATCTCCTTGCAGTCCAAGGGACTCTCAAGAGTCTTTTCCAACACCACAGTTCAAAAGCAAAGTTATTCATAATTGGCAATTATTAATAGAAATCCTTTTTAATCTTTTTTATTTCTATAAGGTTGGTTGTTTAGGAGTCTGTTGTTTAATTTCCGTAAATATGTTACATTTCTCTATAGGTTTAACAGTGCATTATACACATGCTGGTTTTTTAATCATATGCACGTAACTTCAAATTTATCATTTTAACCATTTTTAAGTATTTGGTTCAATGCTGCAGTCCATGGGGTCACAAAGAGTCACACACGACTGAGGACTGAACTGAACTCAGTGGCCTTAAGTATGTTTTACAGAATTGTGCGAACATTACCCATCCATTTCTAGAACTACTTTCATTTTGCAAAACTGAAACTCTGTACGAATTAAGCAAAAACTCCCCATTTTCCCTACCAGCTCCTGGGAGCCACCATTCTTACATCTGTGTCTATGAATTTAACTAAGCCTTGATACAAAGCCTAAACGTAGCATCTAGAAAAAGTAAAACTCGCCTATAAAGAAAACTTCAGGCCCAGATGGCTTTGCTGGTGAATTCTTCCAATCATCTAAGGAAGAAATAACACAAATCCTACACAAATTCTTTAGAAAACAGAAAAAGAAGGGACATTTTCCATTTCTCCAGAAAACCAGAACTGTGATATCAAAACCCAACAAGGACACTAACATGAAACAAACATAAAACCAGTATCTCTCATGAACATCTTAATCATCTAGTATTTTGTTGAAGATTTTTGCATCAATGGTCATAAGGGATATACGTTTATATTTTTCTTTTCCTGTAGTCTCCCTGTCTGGCCCTAGCACCAGGGCAATGCTGGCCTCATGAATGAGCCAGGAAGTGCTCCCTCCTCCTTAACTCTCGGAAGAATTTGAGAAGGACTGAAAACAGTTCCTGGCCACGTTTGGCAGAATTCAGCAGCAAAGTTCCAGCACCTTTCCTTGTTAGCAGATTTAGATTACTAATTCAGTTTCCTTGCTAGTTATGGTATATTCAGATTTTCTTTTTCTTAGTACTTCAGTTTCGATAGGTTTTATGTTTCTTGGAATTTGTCCAAGATTATGCAACTTGTTGGTGTTCATGGTATTCCCTTAGAATCCTTTTCATTTTTTTTCATTAGAGTGGTGGTAATGTCCCAAATCCATTTCAGATTTTAGTAATTTGAGTCTTTTTTTTCCTTAGTATAGCTAAAGGTTTGTCAATTTTGTTCATCTTCTGAGAACCAACTTGTCGTTTCATTGATTTTTCTCTAATTTTCTGTTCTCTGTTATATTCTTCTCAGCTCTAATCTTTATTATTTCCTTCCTTTGGCTACTTTTAGGTTTAATTTGTTCTTTTTCTACTACTTTAGCTTATAAAGTTAGGTCGTTGACATGAAATCTTTTTCTAACATAAGCATTTATAGCTATAAATTATTTCCTCAGCATTGCTTTTGGTGCATCGCATAAGTTTTGGTATTTTCTCATTTTCATTTGTCTCTAAATATCTTAAGTTTTTTTTTGTGATTTTTTCCCCCCTTTGGTGCACTGGAGTATGTTGTTTAATTTCTACTATATACTGATTTTTTTTTTTTTTAATGTTTCCCAAATAGGTACATTTGCAGGAGCACATGGGTGAAAAGTACGTGACTTACAGTGTGAAAGCTCGCCAGTTAAAATTTTTTGAAGAAAATGTGAATTTTTGAGAATTTATCTAATATGCTGCCAGAATAAAACTATTTTCAAAGGTTTTTGGCTTAAACAAATACAAACAAACCTATATCAATGATTGGAGGCCATTCACCATCCTTTTATCTTGTTGGCTTTTTAACTAGAAAAAGATTGGACAAAACAGTAATATTGAAGCAAGCTTACAAAAGAAAAAAAAAAAAAACCTTGGCTATCTTATTCTCTTTATGAGGGAAAAAAAAATCTATTTTAAGACATTTGTTTGATTACTGTTTACTGAGCCTTAAACCAACATACCTAGAACTATTTTTTAAGGTACTTATGAGCTTGAATACTGAGACAAAACATACTGGATTGGAAGTTCTACATTATACGACAGTGATAAAAGCAATAGGGGAAAAAATGACATATCCAGTGATATTACTTTTTACTATTAATAACTAAGTAGCAGTTGATAAATTATTTTTTTATAATTCTGGGAGTACATTTAAAGATATGAAGTTATATATAGTACCTTAGCAATTGAATTTTTTTAGCATGTTAATATAATTTAACATTATATTTCCATTTAATATGGACCTCATTCAAGGTATACAAGAATTGAAAGTAGGAGATATTTTGGGCTTGTAAATCAATATGTTTTTGCAGACTGGGTTTTTTTTTTTTTTAAGATTCATTTTTCCATCAGCAGAAACATCTGTTAAACACTTAATACCTTTTCTATTTCAGCGATTTTTAAGTAATAATGTCCAGATCCTTTTAGTTATGTTGGACAGATTTGTCTCCTGAAATTTGTCTTCTTACACATCAAGATATCGATTGTTTTCCCTTATTTGAAATGTATAATTCATAATGCCTATCTAGCAAGTAGCTTTTATAAAATAAAAGTTTTGATTAGTATATGCAGAACTCTATACCTTTTTTGAAAATTACACACACACATAAAATAATAAAATGTTCCCTTTCTAGTCCCCTAAAAGACTTTTATTTAGTTTTTATTATGTGCCAGGTACTAGGTTCATGGCCTAATTTCTGAAGCTTCTTAATTTTAATTTGAAGGGTTTGTTGTAACACAACTCTAAAACCATCTGATCCCAGTGCCCAACTGGGTTCAAATTTTTGGCAAACTGTGGGTCTTTCTGAGCTATTTACCATTTCTTGCATGTTTTAGAGATCCATAATCTTTCTTGGGAAGTCAACTTTAGTTTTACTGAAGTTTTCTAACTTATTTGTGTAAAGTTACATATATTCCCTCATACATTTTTAGTCCCATTCTATATATTTTTAAGTCAGTTTTAATGCTTCTGTTGTTTTGTGGTTTTTTTCTTGAGTGCCTAATCATTTTTCAGCTTTAATTTTAAAACACATTTTTAAGACTAAATTTTCCTTTCAGCATGTCTTTGGCCACATTTGAGAGACTTTTGATGTTTTATTTGACATTAGTTTGTAAATAGTCAAGAATTTATGTTTTGACTTTCTCTTGTAAAAGTACTTTTTTAATTTCCATGTATTTCCAAAGCCAAGAAATTTCCTCCTTGCCCCAGCTACATTGCAGTGTTAGTAAATATGACCTGCACAAACCTCTATTTCTTGGAATCGTTTTTTCCTGTAGCTCAGTACATGATCCATTATTGGAATGGCCCTACGTGCATTCAGTAAAGGTGAATTCTCTTATGCATCGGCAGAATCACTTCTCCACTAAATAGTGGAAATGTTCTACATCTGCTCTAATATGGTAGCCACTAGTCATATAAAACCTGTTGAGTCTTTGCCATGTGGCTGGCTGAGAAACTCAATTTAAAAAAAAAATTTATTTTTGGATGTGCCATGCTGCATATAGGATCTTAATTCCCAACTAGGGATCAAACCCACTCCCCCTGCATTGGAAATAGAGTGTTAAGCACTAGATGGCCAGGGAAGTCCTGAGGAACCCAATTTTTAATTAAACTTAAGACACACATGCCTAGTAGCACCATACTGGACAGAACAGCTCTGTATTCATTTAGTAAATATGATGGAGTGCCTGTGTGTCATGTACTCTTGTACTAAGCAAAAAGCAGTGAGCCCAAGAAGGTTCCTGGTGCCGTGGAGCTCATGTTCTGGGGTGGATGATTAACAAATATATACTGAGATATATTAAATACCATGAAAATAAATATAGAATGATGGGGCATACCCAAACTTTTGATAGGACAGTAGGAAATGCTTCTTTATAGTGACATCTGTGTAGGGCTTCCCAGGTGGCGCTAGTCGTAAAGAACCTGCCTGCCAATGCAGGAGATGTGGGTTCGATCCCTGGGTCGGGAAGATCCCCTAGAGGAGGGCATGGCAACCCACTCCAGTATTCTTGCCTGGAGAATTCCATGGAGAGAGGAGCCTGGCAGCCTACAGTCCATAGGGTCACAGAGTCAGATACGACTGAAGTGACTTAGCATTCACGCACTGGGTAGGGACCTGAATGAAAGGAGAGAACAAGTCATGTATACCTAAGGGACGGTGTCCCAGGCATGTGGAACAAGTACAAAAGTCTTCATATTGCCTTGATCTATCAAAATCTGAAAGGTAGAGTGTTGGTCTCCTACCAAGAGTGCAGCTTTGCCAAATCCTGTATATGTAAGTCTTTATTTATTTCACATCTTACTCAATGCATGATTCATTCACTGACATCTTGCAGCTATGAAATGTCCCTCTTTGCCCCATTTAATGCTTTCTGATATTAAATTTCTGACTTTTTCACTACTACCACTCCTTTCTGCTTGCATTTGCCTAATACATCCTTGCTCCTGTTTTCAACCTTTGGGTGTCATTTTGAGAACATGAGGTAACATGATTTTCAACCCTATTGGGAGCTCTTAACTTTGTAATCACATTTTTTATAGATATGCTTGGTCTTATTTCTGCTGTCTTTTACTTTTCTTCCCCCTTTTAAAAACCCTTTCCTGACTTCTGGTGTATTAAGATCTTCACTCCCTTTTTTAAAAACTCAGTTTGGAAGTCCTATATTCTGGTATCAAGAAGAAGAATATGACTTGTAATAACCCTTGCACTCCCATTCCTCACACAAGACTGTTAGAACATTTTTCTCTTCAGCCCTCTGGAAAATTTAAAAGTAATTTATAGCTTCTCAGGTTTTCATTTTGAACTGCCTTAGGTAAAGCATGGATTAAATGTTTTCTGTTTGGCAACAGCCTTATTTTACTGGTATCAAAATATTACTTTACCACAAAATTTCCATCAGTAAGTTTTTTCACAAGTACTTGCTGTTGTTAAAAAAACATACACTAGGACCTTGTAGCTTCAGAAGACAGAAATGGTTCTTGCTGACACTTTCAGAACCATGAACTTCTAACTTTGGCTTTTACTCGTAGTCATGTTTGCAGAACAATGAACAAAAGACTCTATAGACATTGAATTGCACTGAGTTTTAATTGAAAACATTAAAACAGCCTGACTACCCATAATGCATTATAAAACTTGATAGTTAAATTGTACTGTCATTTATGAAGCTTTTACTCATTATTTTGTAGACCTGAAAGAAACTTTGCATACCTCTGTTTTCTGTTCTCCATTTCAGAGGAAGATTGTGAGGAGAAGGTCTAAAATATTTAGAAATCAAAACCCAAAAGAGAAATGAAATATGGAGAAAACAAAATCTATACACAGCTGAGCATGGGTGGTTTTTAGCTTATGTTTTATATATGAAAACAATTTAGCTCATGTCACACAAAACAAAAGCAGGTACAACAGTAAAGCTGAATCATGAAAACCCCGATCAATTATTTTTAGCATGTCTCTTAACTTTTCGTTCCCCTGGTTTCTTGTCTTCTGTGCTTGAGTCTTGAACAGGTAACCACTTGAGGGGGTGCCGGCGATAAATGGGCCATGGAGGAAGTGTCAGCTGGGTCAGAACAGAAAATCAATCAACTATGGCCATTAGAAGCTTGAAAGAGTATTCTGTATCATGCCTGGTTCCCAAATGACTCTTTTGCTACAGGTAAAAACAAGGAAACCCACATTCCTATGAAAACTCTGTGCCATCACCCAGACAAGATACTTTAAGAACAAGCCTCATTGTTTACACATGGCTTTAAGAGCTAAAAGAAAGGTGAGGAGGGAGCAATGTGAAGACCATAAGGTCTTAAGTTCTAGCTTTGACTTTTAAGATTACTGCTTGGAGCAACTGCCAAAAGAAATAAGCTTTATGCAACTTAACCTCATCTGATGCTATCTGGCATTGAAACGTTGTGTGGATTCTCAGTACTACATCCAAACAAAATAACCCAATTCAGAAAACCTAACTTGCCACTAACATCCAAGCCATAAATATCTTACCAAACACGAAAAAGCAAATCCAGCCATAACTATATAGACAGTCCACCCGAACTGTTCAGCCAGGTACCCGTAGATAAATCCAACTATCTAAAGGCAAAGAAAGTATATTAAACACAGTCAAGCTGGGGGTGAGGGTGGAAAAGATTATGTAAAATCAATACTTACTGCAGAAAAAAGGATAATTCCCTGAAACATCTGTTCAGCTAGCTTCTGGCCCTTGTAATCCTAGAGGTGAAGAAGGGCAAAGCAGGAGTTGGTTCCACCACCGAAGAGGTACATTACTGCAAGGGCCTCACATTTTTGGCACCAGGGCATTGCCAACATATGGGGCTCCCCCAAGAAACTAAGCAAGGAATGCCATTCTGGGTTTCCCGGGGGAACCGAAGCATCCTTACGGAGCCCAGGGAGGGGCACCCTTGGGGGGAAGAGAGAAGGGCACCAGGTAGGTACAACTCGGCACCCGCGCCCTACGGGGTAGGTCTCGGACAAGGGTTACGGAGCTGCCAGGCTCGCGAGCTGCGTGCAGGGATCACAGGGCCCTGGCGGGCAGCGGCCTCACCATTTGCGTGGGCAGTGAGCTCAGATGCTCCAACATGTCTGGTTCTGAAGGCGGGCGGCAGAGCGAGGGCAGCCGGGACTCAGGGATGCTAGGGCCCGGGGTCAGCTTCTGCTGACGGGTCCAGTTCCGCGGGCCTGCGGAGTCGAGGGTTGCGATGGCCGCGGTCCCGGAAGCGGATGTCTCCCACAGACCCGGTCGGCCCGAGGCCCCTCCCCGTGCCCTCGCTAGGCGACCTGTGCTTTCGCAGTTGGCCGTCGGCCGGCGCCCTCTCCGCGGGGGCTGAGATGCTGACGGCGGCAGCCGAGTCGAGGCATCACGCGCCCGTGAAGGGCTCGCCGTCAGCGCTGTTGGGTGCTGGGAGCCGCGGTCCCGGTCCCCCAAAACTGTCCTCGGCTGGGCGGGCGCTGCTGAAGTGCGGCCTGCGCGCGCCCCGTCTCCATGGCGACGGACTTCTTGCGAGGACCCCAGCGGTGGGGCTGCCCGGCGGCGCCTGCTCCGTGCGACGCCCTCGGGGTCCGAGCGGCCGACGGGCGGGGGTCTGTGGGGCTGCGCGGCGGTCGCCAAGCTAGCGGGCGGGCGGCCTTGGTCCGGAGTGCAGGCGACGCGGGCGGTCCGGCGGCTGGCTGAGCCCCGGGGCCTGCGGCAGGGGCGCTGAGCTGGCGGGGCGGGCCGGGGTGCGGGCAGCGGCTCCTCCTCCTCCTCGGACTGCAGGTAAGGGCTGCTGCGGGCAGCGTCCGAGGGGAACGGCTGGCCGGAATCCCAACGCGGGGTCTCGGAGCCTGGGTGGGGAGCCCGCCGAGCGTGTGCTCTGCGGAACACCAGAATTTAGAGGGTGACTACCCCAGAACCCTTCATCCAGAGAAAGGGTATCCTTTCGGGGAGGGGTTCTTGTCGCCCCCTTCGCACCAGTGTGGCCAGCTCCCGCCCGGGGAGCCTCTAGGCTGCTCGGCTGCTGCTCTAGCCCCTTCACAGACTCAGACCGCCGAGGATTCACACAGCCTCTCTCTCTCTGCGGGTGTCTCTCTCAAAAGCTGAGGCCCTTCTCCGTTACTCTGAGGAAGGTGGAAGACCCACGTTGCAGAGAGAAACTGTTGTGGGAAACCTGGGCCGGGGGGGGGGGCGGTCCCTACTGGTTCGTTGGCCTCTATGCTGTGTTGCGCGTCAGAGTCACTCACAAACGCTGGGATTCTGGGCACTCCAGGGGCAGGTTGATGTGTGTGGTTGCTGCCCTCATTCAGATCAGATCAGATCAGTCGCTCAGTCGTGTCCGACTCTTTGCGACCCCATGAATCGCAGCACACCGGGCCTCCCTGTCCATCACCAACTCCCAGAGTTCACTCAGACTCATGTCCATCGAGTCAGTGATGCCATCCAGCCATCTCATCCTCTGTCGTCCCCTTCTCCTCTTGCCCCCAATCCCTCCCAGCATCAGGGTCTTATCCAATGAGTCAACTCTTCACATGAGGTGGCCAAAGTACAGGAGTTTCAGCTTTAGCATCATTCCTTCCAAAGAAATCCCAGGGCTGATCTCCTTCAGAATGGACTGGTTGGATCTCCCTGCAGTCCAAGGGACTCTCAAGAGTCTTCTCCAACACCACAGTTCAAAAGCATCAATTCTTCGGCGCTCAGCCTTCTTCACAGTCCAACTCTCACATCCATATATGACCACAGGAAAATCCATAGCCTTGACTAGACGAACCTTTGTTGGCAAAGTAATGTCTCTGCTTTTGAATATGCTATCTAGGTTGGTCATAACTTTCCTTCCAAGGAGTAAGCGTCTTCTAATTTCATGGCTGCAATCACCATCTGCAGTGATTTTGGAGCCCAGAAAAATAAGGTCTGACACTGTTTCCACTGTTTCCCCATCTATTTCCCATGAAGTGATAGGACCGGATGCCATGATCTTCGTTTTCTGAATGTTGAGTTTTAAGCCAAGTTTTTCACTCTCCACTTTCACTTGCAGCAAGAGGCTCTTTAGTTCCTCTTCACTTTCTGCCATAAGGGTGGTGTCATCTGCATATCTGAGGTTATTGATATTTCTCCTGGCAATCTTGATTCCAGCTTGTGTTTCTTCCAGCCCAGGGTTTCTCATGATGTACTCTGCATATAAGTTAAATAAGCAGGGTGACAATATACAGCCTTGACGAACTCCTTTTCCTATTTGGAACCAGTCTGTTGTTCCATGTCCAGTTCTAACTGTTGCTTCCTGACCTGCATACAATTTCTCAAGAGGCAGATCAGGTGGTCTGGTATTCCCATCTCTTTTAGAATTGTCCACAGTTTATTGTGATCCACACAGTCAAAGGCTTTGGCATAGTCAATAAAGCAGAAATGGATGTTTTTCTGGAACTCTCTTGCTTTTTCCATGATCCAGCAGATGGTGGCAATTTGATTTGGTTCCTCTGCCTTTTCTAAAACCAGTTTGAACATCAGGAAGTTCACGGTTCACGTATTGCTGAAGCCTGGCTTGGAGAATTTTGAGCATTACTTTACTAGCGTGTGAGATGAGTGCAATTGTGCGGTAGTTTGAGCATTCTTTGGCATTGCCTTTCTTTGGGATTGAAATGAAAACTGACCTTTTCCAGTCCTGTGGCCACTGCTGAGTTTTCCAAATTTGCTGGCATATTGAGTGCAGCACTTTTACAGCATTATCTTTCAGGATTTGGAATAGCTCAACTGGAATTCCATCACCTCCACTAGCTTTGTTCGTAGTGATGCTTTCTAAGGCCCACTTGACTTCACATTCCAGGATGTCTGGCTCTAGGTCAGTGATCACACCATCTTAAATTGAAGAAAGTAGGGAAAACCACTAGACCATTCAGGTATTACCTAAATCATATCCCTTATGATTATACAGTGGAAGTGAGAAATAGATCTAAGGGCCTAGATCTGATAGATAGAGTGCCTGATGAATTATGGAATGAGGTTCGTGACATTGTACAGGAGACAGGGATCAAGACCATTCCCATGGAAAAGAAATGCAAAAAAGCAAAATGGCTGTCTGGGGAGGCCTTACAAATAGCTGTGAAAAGAGAAGCGAAAAGCAAAGGAGAAAAGGAAAGATATAAGCATCTGAATTCAGAGTTCCAAAGAATAGCAAGAAGAGATAAGAAAGCCTTCTTCAGCGATCAATGCAAAGAAGTAGAGGAAAACAACAGAATGGGAAAGACTAGGGATCTCTTCAAGAAAATCAGAGATACCAAAGGAACATTTCATGCAAAGATGGGCTCGATAAAGGACAGAAATGGTATGGACCTAACAGAAGCAGAAGATAGATATTAAGAAGAGATGGCAAGAATACACAGAAGAACTGTATAAAAAAGATCTTCACGACCCGGATAATCACGATGGTGCCCTCATTCATTAAGCCGCAAATACACCCCGCAGCTTTTGTGTGTGTGTATGTGTGTGTGTGTGTGTGGGCAAGATTCGGCCCTGACCAACAACAGGCCCTTGCCTGCCTGGAGCCCAGAATGTGTCAAGGGCGACAGCCACGTAACCCCAGAAGTATAAACCGGATTACTCTGGGGTAGCGAAGCCCTGGATATATGAGAGCTCAGGGGAAATGTGACAATGCGGGATTTGAGGGAGGCTCCCTTAACTGCTGAAAGCCAAGTAGTAGCTAGCCAGATGAAGAGGTAGAGAAAGTGGATGTACACCCTTCGTACCTTTTCCACCTTTCAATCTGGTGGAGACTAAGCCCTTTCCCTCGTATGTAGCCATAGACATATCACTCTGTTTATCCTCCTTTAAACGCACTTTACAGGGTAGCAGTTGCTGTAGATACTTTATGGTATTTGATCTATAAAGATAGTTATGGGAAAAGGAGACTGCTTTTGTCAGATTTGATTTCAGAGAGATCCCCCATTGGAATTTGTTTCCATGATTATGTTTAAAGATGATGTTCCCTTTCAGGGCTGAGAACCAGCCTTGCTCCTAGATTAACAAGATCGTTCAACAAGTGTCACATATCTACTGTCCTTTGCCAGACATGGTTTTAGATGGCAAGGATACACCAGTATACACTTTTCCCTGGAGTCACTGTTCCCAAAGATCAGGGAAGACAGAATGAAGAAACAAATCAAATAAAGGAGATAATGTCATAATTGAAGAGGGGGTGGTAAGCTTTATTGATGGTCTCTGAGGGGATGGGTAAGAGGACCAAAAGGTGACCTTGGTCTTCTGTAGTCTCAGCAAAGCCAGTTTGAATGGAAAAAGTAGAGCAGAAGTCTGGTTAGAGGAGGCTAAAGAGAGGACAGGAGGAAAGAAACTGGAGCTGGAGACTTTCAGTCCTTTCAAGCTTTTTGTGTGAGAGGAAGCAGAGAAATGGGTCTGTGGGTCTACTGGGATTTGAGAAGTGGTGTCTTTTTTATTTTTTAATTAACTGGAAGATACCAGAGCATGATAATATGCTGCTGAGACTGTGTTCCAGCAGAGAGGGAAAGAGTTTGCTGTTGCTGCACCAAAGAGATAGGTTGTAGAGCGTGAGTGGAATGGCCTTCCATGGGAGTGTATAGCAATGGGAGGGAAAGCAGAAGAGACCACTGAGAATGTGGGTACTAGTGCATGTAGCCAGCAAGTTGAAAAACATAGTGTTCTTTCCCCCTAAGGTTTCTTCACCCATATTTCTGGGAACGGCTGCCGTGTGTGTGTGTGTGTGTGTGTGTGTGTGTGTGTGTGTGCGTGTGCGTGTGTTGAGTGATTTGGGAATGTGAAGGCCTTATCATTTCCAAACAAAATATTAATTTCATAGTGGACAAGTGAGTATCACTCATCAAGTTTTACACAGTTGTGTACTCTAGCAGAAATATAGTCAGTGTTTTTGCACATCCTGCATGTACATGCAGTTTGGCTTTGAGAATTCTTTCTACCCAGATCAGTGAATTCCATTACCAGGAATTGCACCAGGAAAGGAATTATGGATCAGACACACTCCATAATAATTGGTATTTTGCGTGTAGATAAGCATGGAAGAGTTTTTGGAGCAGATGGTTTCTGCCATGCAAATCTACTTAAGTGCATCAAATACCTGCTAGGATTGTGTTTTTCTTCTGTCTGGCCAGTTGCAATAGCACAAATACTCGTGCCTCTTGATCAGGATACTCCCTGTAAGTAATTGTTGCTGGACGTTGTTGAGCTAAACCATTGTCCTTTATACTGTTCATTAAATGAGATTCATTAAAGTGAGATTGTTTTCTTCAGTCTTGGAAATTGGCTCCAAGCAGGCAGACAATAGAACTGTCTGAGGAGCCCCCAGTCTGCCACCTTCTATAGGTCAGGCTCAGTCCTCAAGAGGAAGTAGAGACACATAGCTCAGGGTATATAATGATATATATTCTTTAGAGAGGAAAGCTGTTGATATAATATACTTTACATGTACTGCTTTAGAAAGAAGAGTGAGAGAGAAGGAATGTGCATTTTTGAAATTTTAATTGGACGATAATTACAATATGGTGATGGTTTTTGCCATACATCAACATGAATCAGCCACAGGTACATGTCCCCCCGGATCCTGAACCCCTCTCCCACCTCCCTCCCTATCCTATCCCTCTGGGTTGTCCCAGAGCACTGGCTTTGGGTGCCCTGCTTCATGCATTGAACTTGCACTGGTCACCTGTTTTACATATGGTAATGTACATGTTTCAATGCTATTCTCTCAAATCATCCCACCCTCGCCGTGTGTGTACTTTGGGAGTCTGAATTATTTTCTCCAAATTTGTAATCTGGCCTGTGATTCCCAATTTTTTTAAATAGCCCTTCAATATATTTTTCTTCTTTTCAAAGGCCTTTAGAAATGAGTTCATAGAATACAATTTGAAACAGGTGGTATTTTGTACCAGTGAGGTTGACCTCAGTTTACTTGATCATAGACAACTAAGGTAAGTCGCTTCAGTCGTGTCCGACTCCGTGCGACCCCATAGGCGGCAGCCCACCAGGCTCCCCCGTCCCTGAGATTCTCCAGGCAAGAGTACTGGAGTGGGGTGCCATTGCCTTCTCCGATAGACAACTCAGTCCCTGTCTAATTAGGAATTCTAAGTAGAAATTCATTCAGAAAACGTTTCCATAGTGGTTAGACCCCTAGACCCCTAAATTCTACCAGGTATCCCTCCTGGTAGAATTTCTTTTGTTTTCGTCTAGTGGCATATGGTACACAAGGCTGTAAGTTATTGGAAATATTTTATTATTTTGACCGCCATAAAAAATTCAGATCTCAAGTTGGGTTCTTGGAAACTGTTAATTGAAAACAAGTTTCTGGCAGAATATACCATATATTCACTTGTTTCTGTCTGAATAAAAGCGTAGGCGTTTTGATGTCCACTGTAATGTACCTACTGACTTTGGGGGCTTGTTTTTGTTTTGTAGGGTTAAAAACTAATATTTATATAAGACAGAAGAGAAAGATGTCATTTCGTAAAGGTACGTTCTTTCTACAGTTGTTATTTTGTTGTTGTTGCTGAGTCACATCCCACCAGGCTCCTCTGTCCATGGGATTTTCCAGCCAGGAATATTGGATTGGGTTGCCATTTCCTTCTCCAGGGGATCTTCCTGACCCAGGGGTCGAACCCGGGTGTGTGGCATTGGCAGGCAGATTCTTTTCTGCTAAGCCACAGAGGAAGCCGTGTCTTATCTTTTACTGGGTCAAAAGGTGAAGAGATGTAATGTGGGCTTTCTCCTCTGTGTTTCAGTAAATATCGTCATCCTGGTCCTGGCTGTTGCTCTCTTCTTACTGGTTTTGCATCATAACTTCCTTGGTCTGAGCAGTTTGCTGAGGAATGAGGTTTCAGGTATGGGAACCCTGACTAAAGCCTTGCTGCCTGTTAAGGACCTGGAATTCCCTGTGTCCCACATTCTAAGTTACATCACTAGATTTAAAGAAAAGGCTTTCTGCTTGGCCCTACAGAAGCTACTAACGACTCTGAGAAAGGCAGGTTGCGCTCATTGTGCTCTAGCAGCCTGTCCCCTTCTCCCTGCTGGGCAGTTGTTTGCTAAGCATTTGATCTCACCAAAGATTCCTTTTTACCAAATTAGAATCCTTAGAGAAAGGAGCCACTATACGCTGTTATCTGCAGACATTTCAGTTGGGCAGGGCTTCAGAAGGTGACAGGTTAATGTTGCTGGTGTTTGATGCCTACTTTGTTCACAATTAGATTGTCAGTCTGGTCACCTGTTACTTTCCTTTAATATGTGGAACCATATCAGCAGGATTCTAGTAGTAAAACAAAACCATAAAACCTCTTCAGCTGATTTAAAATATCATTGTTGTATAACTCTGCTGCCAGTTATTTTAGATTGGTTGTTCATATTGCCCTGCCTTGGTATTGAGAAATGTTTGAGGCTTCAGAAGCTTTGTCAAAAATAATTTTTGAATTGTTACCCACCATCCTTGACCAGAGCATGAAAAGACCAATAGCTTTCCCTTAACTTTCACTGAATGCTCTGATAGCATGTTTTATAATAGTGTATATATATGTATGTGTGTGTGTATGTATTTACAGAAAGTAATGCATGCTCCTAATAGTAGGAGCATTTATTTTTTTATTTTTTATTTTTTTTTTAGTAGGAGCATTTATAAACCGCATTCGAGTTCCATGAGGGCAGTTGTAGCTGGTACATAGGAGGTGCTTAATAAATATTCATTGAATAAATTATTTCACTGCCTAGAGATAACTATGAATATTAAAATTTCCCCTATCGTCCAGTTTTTTTCCTGTGTACTTTTTCCATATAGTTGAGATTATACTATATATTAATATAAATTACACATGACATGATTTTTCACCTAATTATATCCTAAGTAAGTCACCAAGACAAAACTCTTCAAATGTAAATTTAATGCCACATAGTTTACTTTTTGCTATAGGAAAGTCATTTGGTACAACGACTTTGAGATTCTTTTTGATGGCAACCCCACAATATGAATGTGTTACAGCACACACATGCATGTATGTATTGTCTATCTGCCCTTCACAGTGGTAAAGATTTAACTGTTTTATTCATGGCTGTAACCCCAGTGCCTAGATACTACCTGGCACATAGTAAGTGCTCAGTGTTCAGTGCATGATGAATGAGTCGATGAATGGACATACTATGAAAGGCAAGAAGGAAGGCTTGCAAAACAATACTCGGAGTTGCTGTGTGTGATGCATTCTGATATTCTCTAAGTCACTGTTCTGTTCCAATTCAGAAACTTGTTTTCCTGCTCACATTCTAATTGTGACCCACTAAATTACTTTCATGCATACTTCTCTGACACGATTCATGGTTTGAAAAAAAACTGTTTTTTAGTCTGTTTCTAGGTTTTCATAGTTGTAAATAAAATTATGACTTTTGGTTCCCTCTCAGGTTTTGTTCTTAAGAGACACAAGGGAATTACTGGGTCAGAGGCCACGTACCTGTTTAAGGCTCTTGATACAAATTGCCAAAATACAGTCTAAAAAGATCCTGTTATATTCCTACCAGTAGTGTATCATAATTCCATCTGCTGCCTGTTTTTTGTTTTAAATGCTTTTCCAAGGCCTGGTGACATACAGGAAAACACAGAGTTTCTGGCCTGTGTGGCTCACATGTAATGAGACAGACTGAGGTGTAAGTAGCATAACCCTCAGCTAACCTCTTTTCACGTGTTGGGATCTGTATGAAAAGCTCTGGAGATTTATCGTAGTACCTTCCTTGTGTGCGTTCTTTGCAGATTCAGGAATTGTGGGGCTTCAGCCAGTGGACTTTATCCCAAATGCTCCCCAACGTGTGGTAGACGGGAGAGAAGAGGAGATTCCTGTGGTCATTGCTGCATCTGAAGATAGGCTCGGAGGGGCCATTGCAGCCATAAACAGCATTCAGCACAATACTCGCTCCAACGTGATTTTCTACATTGTTACACTCAATGGCACAGCAGACCATCTCCGGTGAGCTCTGCCTGCCTTGATGGCTCTGCTTCTAGGGGATACTCTAAGAGCAGGCCAGCTGCCAATCGAGTAGTTTTTTTTCAGTGTTTACAATCATTTTTCCTGTGTAATTATTATACCACATATAAACTGCACATTTTTTCCAAATGATTGTACCATAAGTACATCTCCATGATAGCAGAAACATGTAAGCAACTTGTGCCAAGATGTGAATCAACTGTGTTTACTATGCACGTTGTTAAACTCAAGCATTTTTTTTTTTTTTTTTGGTAATTAACTTCCTCAATGAAGGAAGCACTATGTTGACTTACATTTTACAAGTTTCTTATTTCTAGAACATGCTCTTGAGTAGTTCTGGTCTAGAGTTGGAAGGGACGGGAGAGCAACAGCAAGGTAGAATGGTGAAGTGAGTATAGACCTAACCCCTGGGAACCTGTTTCCTCATCTGTAAGTATGGGGTGTAAATATCCAACCTAGAGAATTGTTGTGGAGAAGGCAATGGCAACCCACTCCAGTACTCTTGCCTGGAAAATCCCATGGACGGAGGAGCCTGGTAGGCTGCAGTCCTTGGGGTCGCGAAGAGTCGGACATGACTGAGCGACTTCACTTTCACTTTTCACTTTCATGCATTGGAGAAGGAAATGGCAGCCCACTCCATTGTTCTTGCCTGGAGAATCCCAGGGATGGCGGAGCCTAGTGGGCTGCTGTCTATAGGGTTGCACAGAGTCGGACACGACTGAAGTGACTTAGCAGTAGCAGAGGATTGTTGTATCAAGTAAATGAAAAAAAAATATATGAACTACCTACCACATAATAATCGCTCAGTAAATGATCCTTAGTATTATGATTTATAGAAAACCACTCTGATGGACAGTCTTAAATGTGTTTTGAAGATGCTTTGACTTAAGATTTACAAAGTTTATTCCAAAGTTTTGTCTAATAGGTTAATAGTGGTCAGAGTTCTGTGCCATTCTTCATGGTTCATGTTTTTTGTGAAAATTGTTATGAATAATTTTTCCATTTTTAAAAACTTAAGAAACCATCTAAAATAGAAACAAATATTGCATTAAAATAAAAATATCCACAAAATGCTGATCTGAAATGGCCCTAGGAAAAATGTGCTGGACATCTTTAGGGAACACTGACTTCTCACAGGCAGCACCTTAGACTCAGGTAGAATTACTGTCGTCACACTCAGTGAGTGTATAGGTTAACAGACTGATTCACCCCCTATGCTGATAACTAGCTTTCACTACCATCATACCTTGACTTATTTTCTTCACTCATGTTATTTGGAGGGACAGAAGTTGAACGATCCATGTGGCGATGGGATCATCTCAATTCCATAGTGAATTTTGTACAGCAGTTTTAGTGTCAGAAGAGTGATCAAAGTATGAGCCTTTGGGAGCTCTGTTACCATAGAATCTTGGTTCAGGAAGGGACTTTAGTGGGAAAACTCACAGATGAGGATACCAGAACTCAAGAGGTGAAGGGAATTGAGGACACCTGTTTGGTCCTCAGGATTTCTCTTGCATTAGGGTCTTGGAAAGCAGAGAGACATGGCTATGATTTGGGACATTATTACTTTAAACTGATATTTGGTGGTTTATTTTCATCAGGTCCTGGCTCAGTAGCAGTAACCTGAAACGTATCAGGTACAAAATTGTGAATTTTGACACTAAACTTTTGGAAGGGAAAGTAAAGGAGGATCCTGACCAGGGGGAATCCATAAAACCAGTGAGTTCCATGCATCCTTGTTTGTACTTGGTAGTACTAGGAAATGGCTGGAATACCTGCATAACTGGGCACAGTGCACCGATTATACTTCCCTGGGGACCAAGTCTGGAAGTTCTGAGACCTTTGGCTGTCTTCTCTTGCATGGATGCTGAGAGCATCCTGGGAATTTCTAGTAAACAAAAGCACGGCCACTTACAAATCCTGTTTCAATGCTTTCCTTTTCCAGTTAACCTTTGCAAGGTTCTACTTGCCAATTCTGGTTCCCAGAGCAAAGAAGGCCATATACATGGATGATGATGTGATCGTGCAAGGTACTGAAGAATGTCACATCATTGCTGCTTTCTGTCCACTGTGGGCTGTAGTGTTTGTCTTATGGTTATCCTGTAAAAGGTCATCTTTCACTTGAAAATATGTGGATTATTTTCAAATATCTTTTGATACTGATTTCTAACATAATTCCACAGTGATAACAGACTGTTTGATTTTAATACCTTTAGACCATGAAATTTTTGCACCTTGTTTTATATCCCTGGATATGTTCATGTCTCCTACTTTACAGTCTATGGGAACTTGAATAGAATTTGTATCCTACTGTTGTGTGAAAATTATATACAAATCTTAATTGCGTTGAATTGGTTCACACTATTTCTCAGGTCTATTCTATCCTGCTTCTCTGTATATTTATTCTATTAATTTCTAAAAGTTTGATATTGAAACTCCAACTAAAAACCTTAATTTACCTACTTAAAGTAGGAGGAATTGGAATCTTGGGACAACTTGCAGCCTGAATCTTAACTTTCTTTCAGGTGATATTCTTGCCCTGTACAATACACCACTGAAGCCAGGACACGCAGCTGCATTTTCAGAAGACTGTGATTCAACCTCTGCTAAAGTTGTCATCCGTGGAGCAGGGAACCAGGTAAATTATTTATTAGACCTCGTGAATTTACTGTACTCCCCTTTTAGCTACATTTTATTCACTGGTTATTTCATTCTAAAACTCAAGGCTACTTTCCTAGATTGGTTTATGGATTTGAAAACCTAATTCTCCTTGAATATCCGGCTTTATAATTAGGTCCTATTGTCTAACTTGCAATCCCAGCTCTCACTTCTAATTGCTTTATGTAGAGCCCTTTGCTAATTATCTGAGAAATCGTAAGTAAGGACAATGATTATCAAATTAGTTTGAAGCAGTAAATATATTATATATCCCAATTGTGTTTTTAGTACAATTACATTGGATATCTTGACTATAAGAAGGAGAGAATTCGTGAACTTTCCATGAAAGCCAGCACCTGCTCATTTAATCCTGGAGTTTTTGTTGCAAACTTGACAGAATGGAGAAGACAGAATATAACTAACCAGCTGGAAAAATGGATGAAACTTAATGTAGAGTAAGTTATGTAACTGGCCTAGCTCTGAAAACTCTTGTATCTCAACCCTGACAGTCTTGACTAACAGGAATTGTTCTCTCGCCCACCCAGAGAGGGGCTGTATAGCAGAACACTGGCTGGCAGCATCACAACGCCACCCCTACTGATCGTGTTTTATCAGCAGCACTCCACCATCGACCCTATGTGGAACGTTCGCCACCTTGGTAAGTAGGTAATTAACCAAGAGCCTAAGCAGTCAAGTGTCTACTAAGGACCACCCTCAGGAATGGACTATATTGTTTCCCTTAAGTTACCTGCAGTCTTGTGTCTGATTAGTACGATGATTTGGCTCTTTTTTCTCTAAATGTAAGGTTCCAGTGCTGGAAAACGATATTCACCCCAATTTGTAAAGGCTGCCAAGTTACTCCACTGGAATGGGCACTTTAAGCCATGGGGAAGAACTGCTTCATATACTGATGTCTGGGAAAAATGGTATATTCCAGACCCAACAGGCAAATTCAGCCTAATCCGAAGACATGTGGAGATCTCAAATACAAAGTAAACTACAAATTGTGCTATAAGTA
Source organism: Bos indicus x Bos taurus (assembly GCF_003369695.1). Taxonomy (NCBI): domain Eukaryota; kingdom Metazoa; phylum Chordata; class Mammalia; order Artiodactyla; family Bovidae; genus Bos; species Bos indicus x Bos taurus. Next base: position 12,623,217 of record NC_040097.1, on the reverse strand, counting down.
TTTCTCAGGAAATCCTGGAAGACAGTGTGTGTGGGAAGTAACACTAGCTAGGCTTCAGTGCCTGTCTTCAGCAACCCATGGAAAAAGGGACATTTCAGCTGGGTAAAGGACAGACTGTCCCATTTGGCAGCCAGCTTCCCAGACAGACTATAAATATGCCTCCATCTGCCTTATCAAGCGTTCGCTTACTGATGGTGCTGACTGACCAGAGGTGAATGGACTTAAGATATGGTTGCTACAGCCAATTCATCACTGCTACTTGGTTTTAATTTTGTGACCTGTGTAAATAAAGTGAAAACTACATTTTTCAATAGGTATCTGCTTTAACTTTACTTCTATCTGCTCACTGTTTAAGAGATGTATTTTTACAGAATTTAGACACTTTCTAAGTTGCATAATTTTTTTAAATGAATATATTGTTATATACATACCTACAAAATTTACATAGCTCATGTCATAACCACTAACTAACTGGTACATCACATGCAGAACAGCTTAGCAGTCTGCTCACAATGTTAAAATCCACCACCAACAAAAAACTCTACAGGACAAGGCTTTATTATACATAATCTGTACTGAAGTCATAAACATCATCTTCCTCTTCAGTCATTTTATCCAAGACAAAAGATGGTGCAGACTGCTTATCTATATTGGAAAGAAAAGAGATTTTTTTTTTTTTTAAAAAGTAAAAGTAATTCTGTACCATACTTCTTTGCTGGAAGACCTTTCCACCCAACTCACCTGCTCGAGACTTCTCAGACAGTGTCTCACAGGCCTCTTCTGCGGGGGACATGGCTAAGCTCTCATCCTGTGGGAGAGAAAGATAGTATTGGTAGCCCTTGCCTGCTCACTAATCCAAGTTAATTATGTACCCAGAAAAAAGTGTCTGGAAGTACACAGTAAAGGATGTACAAAATCAAGACTAATGATTGCAAGCCTTAAACCTAAGTCATGAAATAGACACACTTTAATTTCTATTTCTTTCTTTAGCCCCTTTGCATTTGTTGTATATAACTCATGCATGACATACTTACATCACCTTCTTCGTCAACAATTCCCTGATCCGTCTTGACATCTTCGTAGCTCTCCTGCTCCTGTTTTTTCTGTTTTGGCAATTCTTCAGGTATGTCCTTTTCATCTATCACTCCATTTGTCAGACCCGATGACTGGAAAAGGATGCTACTGGCTAAATGAGGGCTCTTGATGGCTAGGAAAAGTAAACATAGCCCACATAAACAGACAAGACCTTCACTGGCCTGGCAGCTGATAAAGACAGCAATTTAACACAAGCCATGCTTACCTTGTATGCTGTGTGCATTGTTCTTTTCCAGTTCTTCCAGATCAAAGCCCCATTTCATGTCTGTCACAATGCTCTCATTAAAATGTGGAGGAGGAGTCCAAGATGCAGGGGGATGGCAATAGTAACCTAAGAAAGCACTGATATTAAAAACAAAGTATGGTCAAAAATCAGTTCCTTTCTCCTATATGATCAGCCAAAAGCCAACAGAAAGAAGCCTTACCCTGTCCACTCAGACCACAGCACTTTGGCAGCACCTTCTACATTTGGACTTCCACCTTTTTGGTGCAGTCCTCTTCTCTGAGCAAATGAAGTAAAAAATTCCAGAGAATTTGTAAAGACGGGGACAGTAAATTTCAGTACTACCTTAAAAAAACAGAAACAAAGCTCATTTATCTGATACAGATGAATGTTTTTGTTTTTTGTTTGTTTTTTAAAAAGCTTACAATGAAAGACAGATTGAACTCAAGGGAAAAGGGATTCTTTTACCTGTTGGGCATCAGCCTGGGACAGGATGGCGCTAGCAGCCTCCAATGGTCTTACTACCTCAATACTTGCCGGACTTCTCAGAGCAAGTGCAGGAGCAGAGTTAAGTGGAGACACAATGAAACATGGACTGTCTATGATTGTGATTTGTTTGTCCAAGGGGACAAGCTGCATGCACCTGGAACAAGAAAGATGGTAACTGACGGGGCACTAGTTTTCCTGAAGGACAAGGGACAGAACACGAAGCTCAGGGTTGGATTGAACAAACTCAGCACAGTCTGTCAGATCCAGTTTATCATCATTTGCTTCATGTTTATCTAAAACCACTAAAACACACTCCCTTCTAAAGTGAAACACTATGACCTAAACACAAGCTGCTGCTTGTCAAGTATTTCCCTTCTACCTGGCAGACTTCTATTGACTTCAAGTTCAGGTTTGAATATCACTTCTTCTAAGGCAGTTTTCTCCTCTCTGAACCTATGTGCTCATCTTTCAAACTAGATTGTGGGCAGCTATTCTACTAGATCCATTCTTCCCCAAGCCTAACCGTGGCTGAGTCCCCCGCCTTTCACTGAGTAGAAAAATTGAGTAAATAGAAATACAATATTGTCTCCCTTAAAATAACCAAAATTTACTCATCTATAATGAAATGTTACAACAATGTTACAACAGTTTACCTCGTGAGCCCCATGGATACACCAACACTGCATATCTGTTCTTGCTTTAAGCTATTGATGACACTGCTTTTCCCCACATTTGGGAAACCTACAAATGGGAAATCCACAGATTACAAAAGGCTAATGCTGGTAATTATCCAATTTCCGCTGTCTTTTTTTATGCCTGCCTGATTTTTATAGCAAGATCAGAGTTGGATCTGAGCGTCCTCACTTCAACACTAAGACCACTCTTGGTATCTTCATTTCTTGCACAAGTAATGAAAGGGCAGGAAAAGATTATTAATTCAAGTAATCAGAGCTCTTAGAAGCTAACATTACCTATAGTGTTGAGTTGCACTTATTGAGCTAATATATAAAATACGGTGAACTGACACTCACCAATTACCCCAACATGAATGGCTTTGCCAGAAGTTTTCTGAAAACCTTCAAGAAGCTTCCAAAGGCCTTGTTTTCCAACACAGACTTCACTTTTGGACAGAGCAGCTTTCTTCTTTACCTTCACAAGTTAAAATCCAAAATGATTACTTTAACACCTTTGGACAAGCCACCAGATAAAACCCAACCACTCTGGCTCCAAAGCCCATCTATTAAAATTGCCACATTCCATTGTCTTTCAGATTATTTCTGGATGAAATCAGAGTTGGATCTTATAAGTTTTCATTTTTTAATCAAGATTTTGTACACTCATCATGTTTCACCCATCTGAAAGAACCACATTTCCCACCACTAAATTAAGGGTACCTTGATACGCTTCCTTTTGTCCTTTTGTTGTGTTGAGGCTTTGAACACCACTGTTGGCAATTCTTTGTTCAAATAACTTAGCCAGTTCTCCAAATTCTCCTTTGGTACCAAATCTGATAGGGATTAGGAATACAATCCTGCTCATTTTGTTGAGATGAATTTGCAAAGTCTAGCAAGCTATGTCTATCATTCAGGTTTGCCTTTCCCCAGGTTTTAAAAAGCATCTGAACTGTAAGACTGGGAGAATGTCTGCACCCCAACAAGCTTCTGTTTAGCACAATTCAGTACATATACCTCTGTATTTCTTCACTTCTCTGCATTGCTCACCTTTTCAGGATTAAGTCAACTTCTAGGTTACTGTACGAACTTTAGGGCCATGCTTCCGGAATTATACTATCAGGTAGCAACCAAGTTTATTGACCCCCTAGGAGTAATTTTAGTTCTCTCCTTATTGTTTCACAGGTTTCTGTTTCTGGGTGTTCCTGTCCTTGCTGCTTAAACCCAGATACATAACCATGTATTTCATTTAAATGCTGCCACATACGGACACTGTGCAGGTGTGGGGAATACGGCACTCTGCCATCATTTCCTATGTGAAATATACTGCACAGTAGCTGAGTCTAGAAAGGTTACACTCTTATTATGAGCCCAGCACTGTCTTTGGCAACAAGAGCTCGTGCATATGCACTGGTCCCACTGAGGTCAGAGTTGGATCTTACGAGTCTTCACAGACAGTAAGACTGTGCAGATGTTTTCCTCATACCTCATCAGTGCATATGGAACATAAAGAGCCTACCCTTTTCACCTACCTGATTTATTTAATACGAGTACCAGCTTTTTCTGTCCACCCCGGATGATGGCTTCTTCTACCTGGGGACACCTGCAACCAAGAGGATCTCTGGCATCCAACACCTCTAGCACAACATCTGAGGCTTCAATCACCTGTCAAAGCAGAAGCTGTCAGAACAGCATCACTCAGTCTGGCACCACCCTCCATGTAAGTACACTGGCTCTGTCTTTTCAACAGAGTGAGCTCAGAGGTGAATCTCATGTCTGTGTTCACCATTCCTTACATGACAGACACAGGTTTGTTCAGTGGCCTCTGAACAGTGGATCTCAAGAGTGGAAACACTCCCACTATCTAAAAATGCAACCTCCCCATTCTGAATCATGTAGTCTGAGAGATCCTTATGGTCCTGCCAGGAGCTGCTGAGAAACACAGCCAGGGTCTCTTCACGGGAGGGAGTGAGCTCAGGAGAATAAGGTCTTGGGGATGGGGGTGCTACCCCAAGACACCCTTGACCCTGCTCATGTAGGTTTTGGCAGAGTATTTGACAATCTTTTGTACTACTAGAGTAGTACTACTACTACTTTAAAAGCCCATGTATCAACATGTTATTTTAACACCCAATGCCACTTCTATAAATCATGCTTATGGGCATCTGTTTCTCATGCAAAAAATTAAAAGCACAAGAATATTTCTGGGGACTTCCCTGGGGGTCCAGTGGCTTGGACTCCCACTCCCAATACAGGGGGCTCAGATTCAATCCCTGGTCAGGGAACTAGATCACACGTGCTACATCTAAGGATTCTGTGTGATGCAACTTAGACCTGGTGTGACCATACAATGGTCACAGGGACTATGGCCTCCCCCCCACCTTTTTTTTAATATTTCCTTTAGCTAAATGTAACAGACCAAGCCAACTTGCTGAAGAATTCTTCCAGCTCAAGAGAACTCTACTCCCACTTCTATAAAGTTGGTGTCAGGAGGAAAAAAAGATGATTCTTAAGTCTTTTAAACTTCACAACCACTTTTAGACACTAACCTAGACTATGATACCTTTTTAAGTTCCTGACAGTACAGCCTCTTTGGATTCTGTTTGCTTGTCTTGGCTTTCTTAGCTTTGCGTTGCCCTAATTCCTGGGGGATAAAGTCAAGGGAAAGGACACAAAATTAGAAGGTCAGTAGATGTAACTCATTTCCACTTTTCATGACTGTAACCCCTACCTCTGTTACAGGTTCTGTGTTAGATAGCTTAACATCAGGGTCAGTTTCAAGTTTTCTTTTCTTGTTCCGTTCGTTTTGCCTGTCAAGTTTCTGCTGCTGTTTCAGTTCTTCAAGCTGTGTTCAAGCCACAAGAGAAATGCATGAGCCAGTGACTTGCTGTTGTAACTTTACACACACCCACACACCACTTGTTGAAAGCGTGAGCTAATACATCTTACCTGCTGTTTCCTTAGCTCAGCTTCCCGAAGAAGAGCCTCCTTAAAAGGAGCACTGTTTGGAACTCCTGGGTCTTTCCTAGGCTTCTTTCGACCCCGTTTTTTAGCCTCTTTCCTCAACTTTCGATGGTGTTCTCGAACCTACCATAATGGTATTTTATCAGTTTACAGAAATGCTAAAGAGAATTCCAGTGAGTAGCCAATGTGGCTGCAGTTTACATGTCACTGAATTATTTCGACTCCCTAAGAGCTTGCACCATATCCGACCTCTGTTCTAGTTAAACCTCCATTAGTGAAATCATACTAATGTTAACCTACATCTCTGGGGCAGGAAATCAATTTAGCCTCTTCCAGGCTTCCCTGGTAGCTCAGTTGGTAAAGAATCCACCTGCGATGCAGGAGACCTGGGTTCGATTCCTGGATCGGGAAGATCCGCTGGAGAAGGGCTAGGCTACCCACTCCAGCATTCTTGGGCTTCCCTTGTGGCTCAGCTGGTAGACTCCGCCTGTAATGCGGGAGACCTGGGTTTGATCCCTGGATTGGGAAGATCGCCTGGAGAAGGGAAAGGCTACCACTCCAGTATTCTGGCTTGGAGAATTCCACGGGGTATATAGTCCCTGGCCTCGTAAAGAGTCAGGCACGACTGAGCAACTTTAAGTTTCACAACTCTTCCAAGACTTACCTTTTTTTGGATTTTATACCGCTTGTGGCAAGTCATGCGTTTACTTGCTTTCTTTAATTCTACAAAGTAACACATCACAAAAGGATTAATTTATTTACTGTTTTTCAAAATTTTATCCATAAATGATCAGTTTGGTTAGCTTTTGATGACCGCGCTTTAGGTCACATCCATTTTTACATTAACTGGCTCTGAAACATAATTTAATAATATTGTGGGGCGCGTGGTAAAAATAATCACGGACCAGTCAAGTCCCAGAGAATCTAACTCAACAGATTCGTTGTAGATCCAACTTCCCTACTTCCACCTTCTTAGATTAGACTGAGATCGTACACAGGAGCGTATAACCCCAAAACTGCCACTTCCTGTCAAACAGCACGAATCACAGAAGAAAATCTAACAGTGCGTGTTTAAACCTGGCTCAGACACTGGGTCCTCATGACTCTCAGGCCTGATCTTCACCCTTGGGGCCCAGACTTTCTTGCTGCACACAAGACCGCGCGGCTCACGTGGGGCCTTCCAACCCTTGGTTCTAGACGGGATCAGGGAGACGGAGCATCCTGGTGGGTTCATCGACTATCAGACACAAACGCCCCCTCCACGCCCGCCCCCTGACCACACTCACTCGGCCGCTTCATAGTGGAAGCCGAAAGAACTGCGCCCGAAGTTACACCAGCGCTTACAAGGTACAACGTGTCTCTGCAGGCGCCACGTGCGAACTGAGGCCTCCGCCGAGCGTCACGCACTCACGCTGCTGCCGTAAAGCGCGTGGCCGCTGGCCCGTGTGCGCGCGCACGCAGTGTCGTGCGGAGCCGGGTTCGCTCGACGGCCGCGGAACTGGTTTTGCGGCGGTACCGGGAGGGGTGAGGGCGGTGAGGGCGGCGGGTGCTGGAGCGACGGCAGCGGCCGCGGCCGGAGGAGCAATAGCAGCAGCCGTGGCTTCCACGGGGCGGGGCGCGGCGGTCGGCGGCCGGGGCTGCAGGCGGCGGAGCGGCTGGGTAAGGCCGGGCCCGGGGCGGGCGGGGCCGCTTCCTCTCGGCCGACTGCCGGGCCTTTGTGTGGGCCCGGGCGGGCGGGAGCAGCGGCGGAGGCCCCGCCCCGATGGTGGGGAGGCGCCGGTCGGGCCGGGAGCGCGGGGCGTGGCCCGGCGGCGGGGTTTCGGGACAGGCCCGGCAGCCTCGCCGCACCTGCCGCCAGGGACAAAGGCGCGCCGCGGCCCGAAAGCTCCCAGCGCCCCGCTTTCCCGCCCCCCGCGGCTGGCCGAGCTCCCGTCGCGGGCAACTTCAAAGCTGTCAACGTTTCCCTTAGTTCCCCGTGCCGGTGACAGGTTGGGAAAGTCTTACATTTCCTCAGCAGTTAAGGGCTTCTTTTTTTGTTGTTGTCGTTTCTTGACGGTTCAGACACAAACTCGCCTAGTAGATGTTTTTTTTTTTAATACTTTCCAGATGACTGTTCGGACTGAGTGTTTTTTTAAATCAGTGGGAGTTGTATTTGTCATGGAGGGCAGATATAATTTTTTTCCGTGCAACACCACAAAGATTCGAGGTTTTAAAATTGTGTACATTTCTGGGTTTTAATATTTTCCATCTCAACAAAATTTTTTTATTGAAAAAGAAGCATAGTTTCGTTATTATAGGATAGATATTGGTGACTTAAAGGTGAAGAAAGATAGGCAGAAATTAAGGAGGAATCCTGAAAAACAAATGACGAATACACGGTATAGTGAATATAGAAATTATTACTACGACTGTAGGAACATGTGTTGGAGTATAAAGCATTACTGTTAACTTGTTTTCCAGCAAATTATCCCTCCTCAGTGATTTCTAGTTTTTTTTTTCCATTTAGTAGTGAGCTCTTTTCCCAAGTACAATTCAGAAGCAAAGTGGATTCAATACAAAAGAGCAGTATATTTCTTCTTTTATGTCTAAAAATTGAAAGTTATTTTTTGAAAAAGTATGTCAAATCAGTAACAGACATTTGTGGATAAATAGAAGGGTTTGACCTCTTGGGCTTTGGGAGTGTCCGAAATACCTAAAGTATTAATGTTCTATCCAAACCCCTAAGATTAGTACATTGCTGTATCTGTGTGATAGGCTAGTCTCAAGACTTCGAACATCATGTGCGGGAATGTTGATTCAGGAATATTCTCTAAGGCAAACACAGGCTGCAACATAATACATATAATTTGTTCACAGGAAGGTTTTTTAAAAAGGCAGCCAGGCATAGAACAAATACTGAAAGCTGAGAACGCTATCTGCCTACAATACAGGAGACCCAGCCGGGTTGGATCCCTGGGTTGGGCAGATCTCCTGGAGAAGGGAATGGCAACCCACTTCAGTAGTCTTGCCTGGACAATTCCATGCACAGAGGAGCCTGGCGGGCTACAGCCCTTGGGGTTGCAAAGAGTCGGACACGACTGAATGACTAACACACAGCATTATAAGTGATTTTTTCCCCAAGATTATTGTGTTAAAGATAAATTACGGCACTAAGAATCACTGGAAATACAGAAGAGTAGTAAAAGTCTATAAACTGTCAGAATACACCATTTGGCTATACTGAGTAATTTTTTCCCGGTTGCACATTGTAAAGTTATTCTTTACTGTCCACTGTAATTTATCATTGGTTGTTAGATTTTGGACATGTGACTGTAATCAATGCCATTTAAAAAGTTGTAACTAAGCTTCAGAATCTATTCCTTTTCTCTTTATAGAAAAATAATTGCTGAATGGATGCTCACAAGCCTTTTAAACTACACAAACTTTTTTTTTAAATATTTTACTTAAGTGCACTTTTACTACATTTGTTAAATAGATTAGTTGATCACTGAAACTGTGCTATAAGTCAGGTGACAAAAATGGATAAATTGCTTTTCTTGTGCACAAGGGAGAATGAAATCCTAGAGTTAAGTTTTAACATTTTTGTTGCACTTTGATATTTCAGAGGCTTCCCTTGTGACATTTCAAAGTGATTTCATGTACATTCATTGTCAAAACAGTCCAAGGGAGATATGTACGCTTTGCATGTGTGCTCACTCAGTCGTGTCTGATTCTTTGCGACCCCATGGACTGTTGTAGCCTGCCAGGTTCTCCTGTCCATGGGATTATCCTGGCAAGAATACTGGAATGGGTTGCCATTTCCTTCTGTAGGGGATTCTGACCCAGGAATCGAACCTGCAGCTCTTGTGTCGGCAGGTGAATTCTTTACCACTGAGCCCTGATATATACACTACTGTTTTCATTTTAGAAATGAAGAAACAGATCTGAGAGGTTGTGACCCAGCCTCAAACAGATCATTAAAGAAGGAAGACCCGTGTCTCTTATTAGTCTTCACTTCTGAGCTCCGGTCTTGTTGCTCCTCCCACCCACCTGGGCACATTGCTTTTCTTGCCAGACTTTCAAAGTACATGTTAAAATGTGTTCTTTAAATGACAAAATATTTGAAAATTATACTTAAGTTGAATCTTTTTGTTGTTATCAAAGTAAATTAATGATTGGAGTTATTTTGGACAATATATGGTCTAGACTATAATCAGTCTTGAATATTCATTGGAAGAACTGAGGCTGAAGCTGAAACTCCAATACTTTGGCCACCTAATGCGAAGAACTGTGTCACTAGAAAAGACCCTTATGCTGGGAAAGATTGGCGGTGGGAGGAGAAGGGGACGACAGAGGATGAGGTGGTTGGATGGCATCACCGATTTGATGTACGTGAGTTTGAATAAGCTCTGGGAGTTGGTAATGGACAGGGAAGCCTGGGGTGCTGCAGTCCGTGGGGTCACAAAGAGTTGAACACGACTGAGCAACTAAACGGAACTGATACACACAGAGAGAAGGAAATGGCAGCCCACTCCAGTATTCTTGCCTGGTAAATCCCCTAGACAGAGGAGCCTGGCGGGCTGTGGTCCGTGGGGTCGCAGAGAGTCGGACATGACCGAGCGACTAACAGACACACAGCATACACCACGCCCTCTCCCCCGCAGTGATTTACGTTTTTTGTTATTTGATTTTCAGTGAGTTATTTATAAAAGTAATTTTGACCTTCTCCCAATTGGTTGAAAGGCTTTAAAAAAAAAAAGAAACAACCTTTCTAAATTTGTGTGTAGTATCTTTTCAATGCTGATAGGACTTTTGGAAAGAAATGTCTCTCTCTGGATTTTTTTGGTGGGGAGGAGTTTACCAGACTGCTCACCATAAGCCATTCTTGGTTTGTTCCAGCTTGCTAACAGTTGGTGTCTCATGTGAGCCTTTCACATGTGTTCATGCTCCATTCCAGCTGTGATTGAACTCTGCTCTTATTGACTAGGGGGCAATTGGGCAGGCATGCTTCGTTCCTGGAATTGACAGTCATTCCATGTGAGTAAAGGGGAACCTCAGTGAGACATCTTTAAGCATGTGAAAAGCATTTGGTGTTACAATGGAAGGAATATGAGATACTGTTAGTGCCTGAGCCTTTGCAGAAGTTTGGTCGGTGCAGGAGAACTGATACACTTATTTTCTCCAGTTCTCTTATCTTTCTTTAGCAGTTCTGCTTGAATGTTTTCTGCCTATTCGTAATCATTTTTACTCCTTTTGACCCTTCTTTTTATTTCCCCCTTCTCTGCCTTGTTCTTCTCTTTCAGTTTTGAATACATTAACATTGAATCAGCACTTCTAAAGCCCTGCTTTCTCCCTGTGGCTTCACTTGGCCTTCAGACATAATGAGGAGACTGGCTTTTCGAGGAGCTGGTTGTGCTCTGGTAAAGCTGGTAAATTACTGATCATCTACATCCTTTCCCTTTTCTGTCCTTCTTTGGCTTTTCCCTTCTACCTTTCTTAAATTTTGTTATCTTTTTCATAGAGTCCTGCCTTATGTTCATCAGATTCACTTGAGTCCTTGTCATAGATTGTTTATAAAAGCTTGGTCCTTAGTTTCTGCGTCTTACTCAACTGAGGCCACTTTATCAGCCTTTTATAAAACAAATAAAAATCAACAAAACTTGGCTGGCCTTGGCCTAAGTCCTTTGAAGCCTTAGCCAGTTGTAGCCAATTGCAAACTAATACACTGTATAACAAACTAAGTCCTAGAGGAAGGAACCGTATGATATTAGACTCAGTTTTTAAACACCATGTGGGCTGTAGTTCAGGGGAAGAGATGAGAGACTTCTTTTGTTTGTTAGTTGGCTACCAGAATTTTTATTTTGTTGGTTTGTTTTGTTCCTGTTTTTTATTCCCTGCAAATCCCTAGTTTTTCTCTCCATATTACTGGCAACCCATTCTTTCAGCTGCTGGTGTCTGTTTCCTGAAATTGGATGTTGATAAGAGACCCTAGGGTCAGTGTTTTCTTTTTTATTTAGAGAAAGACCTTTGAAATTACAGTATCCTATTTGATACTGTTGTTAAATTGTATAAGCATTGTAGGACTTGCTTGGGTATATATCCTTTCCCTCTCGATGTAGCAGGTCATTTCAGTGGTTGCATTTTTTATGTTATAGTCAAATATATATAGTAAAGTTGTGTAAAGATTACTTAGCAGCCTGCCTAAAACTAGAGCAAATATTTACATGTTTCTGGGAGGCCAAGGAGGACCTAAAATCTCATTTTTGAGGTATTCTTCCAGATCTTCTACTGAAATGTAAAGTAGTGAGCTCATGGGGATAGAATACCTCAAAGAACTGAAAAGGTTAGTCTGAATTGACAGAAAAATTTCCAAATGGAGTTTTGCTACTTTAGTTAGCATAGGTATGGCAAGTTGAGTGTTTTCTGGGTTATGTCTTGTGAAGCTTTCCTTACTGAGTGGAGAAAATTTATTTTCAGTGTGTTAATTTTAGGGTACATCTGAAATGCTAGAAGGTCCTCTATCCCCCTACTCTTTTGCCACAGAGTCTGCTTCTGCAGGTCTCCCCCTGACACACACACTCATCCTGGCCTTCCTAGAAAGTGGTCATAATCGTAAGGAACTCTGGGGAAAATAGATGAGGCTGCTCACTCCAGAGCTGACCTCCTTAGAGTCTCTGACCCTGAGGCAATATGCCAGCACACCATTATATGTGGGTGTACTGTGTTATGTGGATTTTCAAACTCCATTCCAGGGTAAATTTGGGGCCAGAAGTGGTTGTCATTCAAAATTGGTAAATACAGATGAGTATACTTTTGCTGAATTTGTCCCATCCAGTGGAAAGTGTAGCATTCTGATAAGTGAAGGGGCTAAAGCAAGGTCTAGGACTTGCATTGAAAAAGCATAGTTAAGCTTCTTTGCAACAGTGAACATATCTGAAGCTTGGTAGCAGGTGGCCAGCTGAGGGCTTGGTGGCAGAGCATAAATTTCAATTTAAGAACATGGCTAATTCTTCTTTATAGAAGAAGTTGGATTCCATGGGTTCCAAGAGAAGAAGAGCTACCTCCCCTTCCAGTAGTGTCAGTGGGGACTTTGATGATGGGCACCATTCTGTGTCTACACCAGGCCCAAGCAGGAAAAGGAGGAGACTTTCCAGTCTTCCAACTGTAGACCCTGTAAGTAACTTGAATCACAGTTTCTGCCTTCTGCACGATTCCCTACCCTTCCTGTAATGATAAGCTGTTAAGATGCAAGGGCTTTCAGCTTCTTTTTCCTCTGGTTTGATCTTCTTAATCTTTGTTTCACGAAAGTATTTAGCCAAAAGCCTTACAGTAGTAGCATAATGTAATATTATGAAATAATAAAGAATATTCTTTTGTCATATAGTCACTTGAGTAACTGTGCTTGCCTGTGCCAAGCTCTCTTGTGGTAGTTGGAATATAACCATGTGTAAGGTGAGCTAGTTTTTCACGTGAAACTTAGAGGCTAGTGTTGGAGAAGCAGAATGTAGACAGATGAGCACATAAATAAAAAAGTAGCCTCAGTTACTGATGAATGCTATGAAGAAAAGTTTGGATGATCCGGGCTGTTTTGGCCATATCTTCAGGAAAGGTTTCTTTGTGATCAGAAGGCACCAGCCCTGCAGAGCGCTGGGGAAGAATGTTCCAGACCGAGGAGCTGGCTCAGGAATGGGTTTGATGTGTTGTGATTACAGAGAGGGTCAAGAGGGAGAAGGAAACTGGCAAGAGTCTGCCCAGCCGGAGTGTACCCTGCGTACTCTGTGGGCAGTGTTAGGAGTTTAGATTTTATTCTCTGGCTGGTAAGAAGCCCCTCTGCTGGATGCTTTTTAAGCAAGGGTGGTATGAACTGATTCGGTTTCAAAGAAAAGAAAAAACACTAGTACCACATTCTGATGAAAGATTTAATCATTTAAATGATCTTAAATAAGGAGAGATAATGTCAGCCTATTTCAGATTTGGGTTCCCATGTGGGAATTTGGGGATTCATCCTTTCTCCTGGCTTTTTTTTTTTCAATAATCCTAATGCCTACCATGACTTTCTGATCAATTTTCTGGTGATTTTTCTCCTTTTCCTATGTATAGATTGCTGTGTGCCATGAACTCTACAACACCATCCGAGACTATAAGGATGAGCAGGGCAGGCTCCTCTGTGAGCTCTTCATTAGGGCACCAAAACGAAGGTGAGTGGGAGGAGTTTGGTCCTCGGTCCCTGTTGAAAGTGTTTAGTAATTGAGCTTTCTTTTGGAAGGATTTGCTTAAGTGATACTGGGGTCCAGATTTTAGTTTCAGCTGTTAAGATATAGTGAAGCATATTAAAAAAAGTTTTTTTTAATTAAAGAAAAAGTTTTAATTGTCAAAAAAATACAATATGAAATTTGCAATCTTAATCATTTTTAAATGTACAGTTCCACAAGTGTTAAGTGTATTGTTACATAGCAGATCTCCATAGCTTTTTCATGTTGCAGAATTGAAACTCTATGCCCATTAAATAACTCCCTGTTTCCCCCCTCCCCCATCTCCAACCCCTAGCGATCACCATTGCACTTTGTATTTCTGTGAATTTGACTGCTTTAGGTATCTCATGTAAGTGGAATCATACAGTATCTGTCTTTTGTAATTGGCTTGTTTCACCTAGTATAATGTCCTCAAGATTTATCCATGTTGAACTACGTGACAGGATTTCCTTCCTCTTCAAGACTGAATGATATTCCATTGTATACATATACCACATTTTAAAAATCCATTCATTGGTTAAACACTTGGGTTGCTTTCTCTTCTTGGCTATATTGTGAATTATGCTGCAGTGAAGGTGACTGCAAATATAAATACCTCTTGGAGATCCTGCTTTCAGTTCTTTTAGGTATATACCCAGGAGTGAGATAGTAGGATCTTATAGTAATTCTATTTTTACTTTTTTTAGGAATCATCATATTGTTTTCCATAATTATAGCACCATTTTATATTCCCACCAACCATGTACAAGAGTTACAATTTCTCCACATTCTCACTGACACTTGCAGTATTGTAGTAAGTTTAAATCAGAAGGTATGAGTCCTCTGTGATTCTTAATTTTTTGTGTCAACTTGACTGGGTGAAGGGATGCCCAGATAGGTGGTAAAATGTTACTTCTTGGTGTGTCTGTGAGAATGTCTCTTGAAGAGATTAACATCTGAACAGTTAGACTGAGTAAAAAAAGGCCTTCACCATATGGAGCTGGGTATCTTCCAGTCCCCTGAGGGTTTGGATGGAACAAAAGGGCAGAGAAGGGGTGAATATACATTCTCTGTTGGAACTGAAACATTGATCTGTCCTTGGACATCAGAGTGCCTGGTTCTTGGGCTTTCAAACTGAATTGTACCACTGGCTCTCCTGGTCTCCAGCTGGCAGATACTGGGACTTCTTGGCCTCTGTAATTGCCAGTTCTAATACTTATTCAGCAGTGGCCACAGGACTGGAAAAGGTCAGTTTTCATTTCAATCCCAAAGAAAGGCAATGCCAAAGAATGCTCAAACTGCCGCACAATTGCACTCATCTCACACGCTAGTAAAGTAATGCTTAAAATTCTCCAAGCCAGGCTTCAGCAATACGTGAACCGTGAACTTCCTGATGTTCAAGCTGGTTTTAGAAAAGGCAGAGGAACCAGAGATCAAATTGCCAACATCTCCTGGATCATCGAAAAAGCAAGAGAGTTCCAGAAAAACATCTATTTCTGCTTTATTGACTATGCCAAAGCCTTTGACTGTGTGGATCACAATAAACTGTGGACAATTCTGAAAGAGATGGGAATACCAGACCACCTGATCTGCCTCTTGAGAAATCTGTATGCAGGTCAGGAAGCAACAGTTAGAACTGGACATGGACCAACATACTGGTTCCAAATAGGAAAAGGAGTTCATCAAGGCTGTATATTGTCACCCTGTTTATTTAACTTATATGCAGAGTATATTAAGAGAAACGCTGGGCTGGAAGAAACACAAGCTGGAATCAAGATCGCCGGGAGAAATATCAATAACCTCAGATATGCAGATGACACCACCCTTATTGCAGAAAGTGAAGAGGAACTACAAAGCCTCTTGATGAAGGTGAAAGTGGAGAGTGAAAAAGTTGGCTTAAAGCTCAACATTCGGAAAACGAAGATCATGGCATCCGGTCCCATCACTTCATGGGAAATAGATGGGGAAACAGTGGAAACAGTGTCAGACTTTCTTTTTCTGGGCTCCAAAATCACTGCAGATGGTGACTGCAGCCATGAAATTAGAAGACGCTTACTCCTTGGAAGGAAAGTTATGACCAACCTAGATAGCATATTCAAAAGCAGAGACATTACTTTGTCAACAAAGGTCCGTCTAGTCAAGGCTATGGTTTTTCCTGTGGTCATGTATGGATGTGAGAGTTGGACTGTGAAGAAGGCTGAGCGCCAAAGAATTGATGCTTTTGAACTGTGGTGTTGGAGAAGACTCTTGAGAGTCCCTTGGACTGCAAGGAGATCCAACCAGTCCATTCTGAAGGAGATCAGCCCTGGGATTTCTTTGGAATTATAAATGATGCTAAAGCTGAAACTCCAGTACTTTGGCCACCTCATGGGAAGAGTTGACTCATTGGAAAAGACTCTGATGCTGGGAGGGATTGGGGGCAAGAGGAGAAGGGGACGACAGAGGATGAGATGGCTGGATGGCATCACTGACTCGATGGATGTGAGTCTGGGTGAACTCCGGGAGTTGGTGAAGGACAGAGAAGCCTGGCGTGCTGCAATTCATGGGGTTGCAAAGAGTCGGACACGACTGAGCGACTGATCTGATCTGATACTTATTCTCTTTTTTCTTCTTCTTTCTCTGTGTGTGTATGTGTGTGTATAACTCCTAGTGGTTCTCATTCTCTAGAGAACCCTGATTAGTATGGTCTTTTAGCTTTTTTCTTCTTTCTCAGGATGGGTTTTTTTGTTTCTGCAAAAGATGCTGTTGGAATTTTGTTAGGTTTTACATTGGTTCTATGCATAGTATTGGTGTACAATATTATGTTTTCCAATACGTGAACATGGGCTGTCTTTCCGTTTTGTTGTTGTTCAGTTCCTAGGTTGTGACATACTCTTGCAAGCTTACGGACTGTGTCGCCTGCCAGCCTCCTCTGTCCATGGGATTTTCCAGGCAAGAATACTGGAATGAGTTGCTGTTTCCTTCTCCAGGGGATCTTTCCTACTCAGGGATTAAACCCACATCTCCTGCATTGGCAGGTGGATTCTTTACTGCTGAGCCACTAGGGAAGCCCATCTTTCCATTTATTTGTGTATTATTTAATTTCTTATAGAAATGTGCAGGTTTTAGTGTTTAAGTCTGTTATCTTGTTGGTCAGGTTTATTCTTGAGGCTCCATTTTGGATTGTTCACTGTTGCTGTATAGAAATGCAGCCGATTTTTGTATGTGTTGATTTTGTATCTTAAAACTTTGCTGAATTCATTTATTCTAAGTTTTTTTGTGTGGGATCTTTAGAGTATTCTGCATATGAGATCATCTGTAAACAAAGATGGTTTACTTCTTCCTAATTTAGATGCCTTTTATTTCTTTTCGTTGCCTAATTGCTCTGGCTAGGTCTTCTAGTACTATATTGAAAAGAAGTGGTGAGAGCAAGCATCTTTGTCCTTACTTTTAAGTATCATATTAGCTATAGGCTGTTTATATATGGCTTTTATTTTGTTGAAGTAGTATAGTTACCATCTATACCTATTTTTTTGAGAGTTTTTATCATGAAAGCATTTATCAAATGCTTTTTAGGCATTAGTTGAGACGATCATGTGGTTATTTTCCATCATTCTGTTACTATGATTCATTACTTTTATCAATTTTCATAAATTGAATCACCCTTGCAATGCAGGAGTAAATCCTACTTGGTCATGGTGTATAATCCTTTCAACATGCTGCTGAATTCATTTCACTAGTATTTTGTTGAAAATTTTTGCATCAACACCACATTCATAAAGGATGTTGTTCTGTAATTTTCTTGAAGTGTCTTTGTCTGGTTTTGATATCAGAGCATTACTAGCTTCACAGAATAAATAAAATTTCCCTCCCCTTTGGAAAAGTTTGAGAAGAATTGTTCTTCTCAAGAAAAATGTTTGGTGAACTTCAACAGTGAAACCATTAGGTGTAGGGTTTTTCTAGAACTTTTCTCCTAGGCCAAGAGGTTTTTGATTACTGATTCAATCTCTATAATGGTTATATGTCTATTCAAGTTTTCTGTTTTCTTCATATTGTTTTGGTTGGTTGTATGTTTCTAGGAATTTATCCCTTACTTTTAGGATATCCAGCTTATTGGTGTACAGTTGTTCATACTAATCTCTTACAATTCTTTTTATTTTTGTGGTATTGGTTGAAATGTTCCCTCTTTCATTTCTGATTTTATTTTAATCTTTTTTTCTTAATTAGCTAAGAGTTTGTAAATTCCATTAATCTTTTTTAGAAACCAACTCAACTTTGTTGGTTTTTTTCCTATTCTCGATGGTTATCTCTACTTTATATATTATTTCCTTCCTTCTAGCTTTGGGTTTAGTTTGTTCTTTATCTGGTTCCTTGAGAGTGGAACACATTTTTAAAAATTATTTAATGGCCTTTAGAATAGCAGCAAAGTTACATTTATCATAGTTAAAAGGGATCAGTTTTTCACAATATGCAGAGGCCACAGTGATTATTTTCACCTCGCTTTCTCTCTTTTCTCCCTAACTTTTGGGCTTGACTTCTGTCGTCCAGTGGAGCAAAAACAAGTTGCTGGTCCCAGTATGCACCTGGCACACACTTCCCTGTGGAGCTCTTACTCTCCCTGACTAGAGCAGCCTTCCTCTCTTGCTGTCAAAATAATATCACTGTTCTTCTCAGACTCTGACATTTGAAGTTATTTGTTCTGAAAACATAAATGACTGTGATAAATAGAATAATGACCCCCCCAAAAATGTCCGTCTTCTAGTCCCTGGACTCCATGAATATGTAGGATTACATGGCAAAGAGAAATTAAGTTTGTTAGTCAACTCACTTTGAGTTGGAGAAGTTATCCTGGATTATCCAGGTGGTCCCAGTGTAATCACAGGGATCTTTAAACAGGAAAGAGGGAAGCAGAGGAATCAGTCACAGAGAGGTGTGAAGATGCTGTGCTCATTTCTTTGTACTTGGAGGAACGGGGCTACAAGCCAGAGAATGCACATGGCCTCCAGAAGCTGGAAAAGGCAAGGGAATGAATTCTCAAGAACCTCTGAAAGGAACGTGAACACCTTGCCTTTTAACTCAGTGAGACCCATTTGTGGATTTCTGTAAGATGAGAGATTTGTGTTGCTTTAAGCCATTAGTTTTGTGGTTAATTTGCTGTAGCAACAAAAGGAAATGAATACAATGAGTTAATTAAAGATTTAGATCCATTCATGAATGTTGATGTCATAGTGTGTAGCCAACAAGCTCTAGGTTGAGCTGAAGGCAGCCTCTCACTTCTAAGAGCCACCAAGGATGTAGTGTCATCATCCCGAGTGAGGAGAGCTCTGTAAATTAGTCATGCCAGAAAAGAAGGTTTTTTTATCTAATGAGGTAACTATCCAGATTTCAGTTGGTTCATCAGTAATAGTCTTTTAAAAGTTGTCATTTAATTAGCCTATCATAGTAAAAGCCTGTATTTATTGCTTTTTTAAACCTGTGCAGTATTCCTATCACAATTTAGAAGTGATAACTTGTACAAGTTCTCAGACTAAGTATAACCAGAATTCAGACTCAAGTCTTTCTGTTTCTAAAGCCTGTTCTCTTACCCAGTATGTTATATACAGAATGCAGTGCCCCTGTACCTCATGGAACAGGACCACCCACTTCTCTGCTGCCAGCTGAGGGGCCGAGGGTACACGCCTTGGGTGCTGGAGCACTGTCTTCTAGCCTTGGTGATGTGGTACCTCAGAGCGCCACTGCTGTCCCCCAGGGCTGTGCCTACCTGCATCTCTGCCCCTCCTCTGTTGTGCAATGCGTGCTTTCTCAAGAGCTTGTGGGAAGTAGTATTCTTCTCATAAGTAGTATTGTAGTATCACTCAGAGCCACACAATTGTGAATTTCTTTTTGAGACTTTGTTTTGATTAGTATATTAGGCTGTTGGTACTCGAGCATCTAAATTAGCAAAGGCTGAGACAAGAACAATTGCTTTCTCTCAGATACATGTCCTATTCTGTGAGGTCTTCAGGGCCAAGATACTCTCTGTCTCTTTATTCTGCTGTGCCTGGGGTATCGCCCTTGGCTGCATGGTCTAAGGTGGTGCACCACCAAAATGACCTTCCAGCCCGTAGGAAAAAGAAGGCGTGTTAAGGAAGTGACCTGGACATGGTACACTTCAGCTCTTGCATTGGCCAGAACTTAGCTGCAACGAGACTTAAGAATTTGGCCTTTAGTACCCAGGCAGCAGCTTAGAATGCTGTCATCTTGGGAAGGAGGGAAAATAGATTTAGGTGTAGCCAGCAGGCTCTGCACATCAGGCAGATTAGTTCTCACTTTTCTGGTTAAATTCTTAGCTATGCTTTGGCTATGCTATGGCCATGTTACAGCAGGGTGCCCTCATCTATTGTTGAAAGAGAAAATCTGTTCAGACATGTATTTCACAGTCTTCTGTGTACATATGTATGTGTACACAAATGTCTGGGAGAATACTTACAGCTCTTAAACTTGGGATGAATATAGACAGATTTTACTTTTCTTTCTTTTTACTTTTTTTTTTTAGTATTATTTGGCTGAGTCGGGTCTTAGCTGCATCATGCGGGATCTCTCATTGAGGCACACAGGCTCCAGAGTGCTCTGGCTCAGTAGTTGTGGCTTGTGGGCTTAGTTGCTCTGTGGCACGTGGGATCTTAGTTCCTCAACTAGGGATGGAAACCGTGTCCCCTGCATTGCAAATGTTAACCACTGGACCACCAGAGAAGTCCGAGGTTTTACTTTGCTTTCTGTATGTTGATTTAAGTGGGGAAGATCAGGGCTGTTTCGTTTTCAAAGTGGGGGGACCTTGTTTTGACCAAATTATGTAGTGTGGAATGTTTGGATCCTGGTCCTTTTTTTCTGTATGGTAATTCTGAAAATGTTTGTGAGGAGCCCCCTTGCAGGGCTTCCGGGATATAGTGTCCTTTCTAGGTTATGTGTCCTTAACGGATTCCCAGTTGTCTACAGATGATCGCCTGAGGGTTTGTTGAGGCCCAGCCTCAACAAACAGTACACTGTGGCCCATGAGGGCCAGGTGGAGAGAGCCATCTTTGGATATCAAGTGAACACAGCCCTAAAGCTTGCTCTGAGAAAGTCCCTTGGTACCACTGGCAGCATTGGTATTAGGTCTTCATTATCACCGGCTGAGCGCCGAAGAATTAATGCTTTTGAACTGTGGTGTTGGAGAAGACTCTTGAGAGTCCCTTGGACTGCAAGGAGATCCAACCAGTCCATTCTGAAGGAGATCAGCCCTGGGATTTCTTTGGAAGGAATGATGCTAAAGCTGAAACTCCAGTACTTTGGCCACCTCATGGGAAGAGTTGACTCATTGGAAAAGACTCTGATGCTGGGAGGGATTGGGGGCAGGAGGTGAAGGGGAAGACAGAGGATGAGATGGCTGGATGGCATCACTGACTCGATGGACATGAGTCTCAGTGAACTCTGGGAGTTGGTGTTGGACAGGGAGGCCTGGCGTGCTGCGATTCATGGGGTCGCAAAGAGTCGGACACGACTGAGCGACTGATCTGATCTGATCACTCGCTGAGACTTTTATGTTCTTACACTTTTTGAAGAGCAGATTGAATGCTCCTTTTATCCCCTCAGACTTAATTTTATAAATCAGTAAAATTGTAAACACTTGATAAGGGTTTTTAAAAACCTAATTTGTTCTTCCTTTTCCTTTCTGTAGAGTTTAATCTAGAGTCATTAGTTAAGGCTGAGCAAGGGTAGGAATCTGCAAGGGAGACACGCGATGGGCGCACAGGAAAGGGCTTGGGGACAGTAGCCGCGTCGCAGGCTGCTTTCGTGGAGCACAGGCTCTGGGTGTGAGGGCGTTGTTGGTTGTAGGATGCCGGCGTCAGTAGCTGTGGCTTGTGGGCTCTGGAGCACAGGCTCAGTGGTTGTGGCACGCGTGCTTAGTTACTCTGTGGCATGTGGAATCTTCCCAGACCAGGGATCAAACCTGTGTCCCCTATATGGGCAGGCGAATTCCTATCCACTATGCCACCAGCAAAGTCCTGAAGTCCCTTTTTGTAGGAGAGAAACACTAAATTCTTCATCAGCTTACTCTCAAATGGTTCAGAAAAAAACGCTTTTTGTACTATGCTTGAAATTTTTATGTTAATATGAAAAGCTTTTAAAAATTAAATGCACATGACTGAAACATGTGTCTTAGCAACCATGGTGTTCTTCATAGTTGTAACTTACCCTCTTACACATCTAGGATGAGTTTTATCTACCCCTGAGGGAAAATTGAAAAAAAATAGCTGATTAGGTAATTTTTCAGAAGATTTCCTTGTCTCGTGGAACTTTTGAAAAAAGCCAGAAGAAATAATAATAAACATCCATGAACCAAAAGCCAACTTAAAATGTTATTATAACTACCTTTAAAGTGTCCCCTTTCCTCCAAGAGATAACCATTATCCTGAATTTTGTGTTTATCATTCCCATGCCTTTTTTTAAATATAGTTTAGTCATGTTTGTTCGTGTATTATGCTCTTTTATCTTTGGTAAGCTCCTTGTGCCAAGGGCCTCATCTTTTTCTTTTGTAACTTAAGTACTTGATGTTAGAGCACCATATATACTAGGCACTTGATAGCACTTGGCAGAGAAAGTTCTGTGGTCACTACCTGAAGAAGGACAGTCCATTTTGTAAGTTTATAAAATGCTTTGAAGCATACCTGTTTTTTTGAACCCCACGAAAGGTAAGTCATTTTCATTTGCAGAAGATACCATTGACATGGTTTTAGTATTGGTTCCCTAAATCTTAAATATTTAGCGTATAAGAGACCATTACAGATAATAAATTTAGGGTTTTTTTTTTTTAATCACTAATAGGTATTTTGAAAAGGGCATGCGTATTCATCTTACTTTTGTTATTCCCTCTGAGTTCTGATCATGGGAGTAAGTCTAGTATGCTCTCTCACTTGGGAGTGTTCGGCATTACCACAGATAGTTTTGAGACATAACGTTTTATAGGCTTTTGATTATTACTTTTTGAAAATCATTAAATTATTGACAGAAATCAACCAGACTATTATGAAGTGGTTTCTCAGCCCATTGACTTGATGAAAATCCAACAGAAACTAAAAATGGAAGAGTATGATGATGTTAATCTGCTTACTGCTGACTTCCAGCTGCTTTTTAACAATGCAAAGGCCTATTATAAGGTAAGAAAGCATCATATTTGGAAGATATCCAATTTGATAATTGTGTGGCTTTTTAATATTTATCAGTCTGATAGGTAAGTAGTGATTTTTCATTTGATAGTTTGAGTTTGTATTTCTCTTCTTAGTAAAGAAACTGAAGATTAATATGATTATGAACCATTGTTGTTTCTTCTGTGTCTGCTCAAATCTTTTACCCGTTTGTCTCTTGGGTTTGTGATTTTCATGTTTATTTTTAGAAATTTTTTTGTTCTAGGTGCTAATCCTTTTTTGGTTATATGTGTTGCAAATATCCTCTCCCACGGTGTGGCTGTTTTTTCACTCTTTGTGGCGTCTTTTGATGAACAGAAGTTTTTTAAAATTTTATTTTAAAATAGTCAGATTTCTTAGTCTTTAACTTTGTGTTTATCCTTCTCTATGTCTTATTTCAGAAATCTCTCCTCCACAAAGATTGTAAAGATATTCTTTTCTCCCAACAGTTTAATAGTTTTGTCTTTCGTATATATGCCTTTAGTGTACCTGGGATTGAGTGTGTCTCCTGTGAGCTAGGGATTTGCTTTTCCCACAGGTATAAGCTGCACCTTGAAATGGCCATTCACTTCACATTTGTCTGTGCTGTTACTGCTGGCATTGCTTCCAGGTGCTGTGGGTCTCTTTCTGGTCTTTATTCTGTTCCTCTTGTTCTGGCCAGTTTATCTAAAACTAGGCTATTCTATATCTACCTTAATTTCTTTGATTTTATAATTTTCTTGTCTGGCAGGGAAACTGTTTTGATTATTCTTGGCCCTTTCCTTATACTTTTTAATATTAGTGTGTTAAGTCAACAAGCACCAAAAAAATTGTTTGAGTTTGTATTGGAATTGCATTGACTCTGTAGATTGTGTTTTGGAGAATTGACATAATCGTGATGTTTATTATTCCGGTCTGTAAATTTGGTACATCTTCACTTATTTGTCTTTTTAGCAAAGCTTTAAATGTTTTTTTTTTTTTATTTGATTCTGTAAAAATACTGTTAAATTAATTCTTAATGTTGTGTGTATGTATTTTTTCTTTGAGATATAATTCACACACTTTTTAAAGTGTAGAATTTGGGGAGGGAGGTTAATATATTTGAAAGTTGTGCAACCATCACCACTGTCAAACTCCAGAATTTTTTCATTACCTCAAAAAGAAAACCATGCCCATTAACAAGCATAACTTCATTTCCCCCTCTCCTAGCTTCTAGCTTCTGCAATCTACTTTCCTTTTGTATGGACTTCCCTTTTCAGGGCTTTGCATATAAATGGAATCCTGTATGGATGACTAACTTTTCTCACTGTGCACAGTTTCTTCAACGTGGATTCTTGTCATAACCTTTATTAGTACTTAGTTCCTTTTTTATAGCTGAATAATATTCCATTATACGAATATGTATCATATTTTGTTTGTGTCATAGTTGATGTACATTTGGGTTGTTTCTGCTTTAACAGTAGTGAATAAAGTTGCTATAAATTTTGTGAATATATAGCAAGAGTGCTGTTCATTGGGTACAGTACACTATATGTGTCCATTGGATCTAGCTTTTTAATTATGTTGCTGATATCATTTATATCCTGATTTATCTGCATGAACTATCTAGTTTCCAAATGATGTGCTATAAAATCCAACTGATGATAGATTTGTCTATTTCTCCTTATTAGCCATACTGATTTTTCTTTATATACTTTGAAAGTATGCAAATAGGAGCATACAAGTTGAAATTGTTATATTGTCCTAGTACATTGCTTTTGCATTTTGGCACCCCACTCTGGTACTCTCGCCTGGAAAATCCCATGGATGGAGGAGCCTGGTGGGCTGCAGTCCATGGGGTCGCTAAGAGTCGGGCACGACTGAGCAACTTCACTTTCACTTTTCACTTTCATGCGTTGGAGAAGGCAATGGCACCCCACTCCAGTACTCTCGCCTGGAAAATCCCATGGACGGAGGAGCCTGGTGGGCTGCCCTCTATGGGGTCGCACAGAGTCGGACACAACTGAAGCGACCTAGCAGTAGCAGTAGTTTTCTTTATTGTTAGTATTGTCTTTTTTGAATTTTGTTTTATCTGATATTATTACACGTAAAATAATAGCAGCTTTATTTTTGTATTCACCTTGTTTATTTTTTCTATTCTCTTATTTCCAACCTCTTCATATCTTTTTAATGCTAGTGTATCTCTTGTAAGCCCCATATAATTGAATTTCTGTTAATCTAGTTGATGATCTTCACCTTTTAACTGAAGCATTTTATCTCTTTACAGTTTTAGTAATTATTACATTTGGCTGTATTCCTATCATTTAAATTTCTACTTTCTATTTATCTCATTTTGTAATTTTTTTCTTTTTTTGTTTCTCTGCCTTGTTTTGGGTGTTTTTTTCCTTCATATTTTTCTTGGTTTTATTTTGTTTTAAATTTCTTCTATAATTTGAAAGTTGTCAGATCCATTAATAATATGCTCTTATCCAAGAAGTTCTAATATGCATAATTAATTTTTCAAAGTCAAATATTAATCAGTATTTTAAACATCCTTCTAAATAATGTAAAACCTTAAAATAATGTAACTGATCTTTTTATTTATGCTTCTGATGTTTTGTATTTTAGTTCTATTGTGACAAATTTTTAATCCCATAAAATAATGTTATTTTTATATAGTCAGTATTTTTACTCACAAACATACTACTCTCTTTATTCTTCATTCTTATATTGCTATTGAGAAGTCATCTGTCAGTATAACTGTAGTTCCCTTGAAAGTTATCTCTCTCTTCTTTCTGACTATCTTAAGTATCTTCTTTTTGTCTTTATACTCCACAGTTTCACTGTGATATGTGTAGATATGATTGTCTTCTTATTTATAGAATTTGGGAATTGTAGATCTGTCTGAATCTTTGGGTTGGTGTTTTTCATCAGTTCTGAAAAGTTGTATGTCTTTGTATATTGCCCTTGCCCCATTCTCTCTTCTCCTGTAGGACTCTGATTGGATGTTATATTAGAATTTCCCTAGATTTCCATTTCTGTTAACTTTATGTAGAGCCCTTTTATTGTGTCAGTGTTGCTTTTTAGGTAATATCTTTAGTTCTTACTTGTTTCTTTGAAATCTGCTCAATCTACTGAGTTTTTACCTTTTAATGTTTATATTTTCCTTATTTTGGAAGTAGTTTCTTTTGAGGGAATTGGTTGTATCCTCAGTCCTATTATTTCTTTAAACATATTCAGCATGCTTATTTTTTATTCTACAGCAGATAATTTAGTACCTGAATTACTTACATGTGTGTGTTTGCTGTCATTTATGCTTGCTTTCTCTTGTGACTCTTAGTCACACGTGTTTCATCCATTTTGACTATGAGCTTATATTTCTTGGAGACTGTGGAGATTCTTAAGTTGAAGTTCTTCTGGAGAAGATTTGTTGCTTATCTCAGGTTGCTTATCTGGCCTCTCTTTGTTAGGACTAGCTTATGCTGAAGAGTTCTCAGAGGAGATTTATCTCATGCCTCTCCTCTCCCTGCAGTGCCATGGGTTGAGCTGGGTGGAGGTTGAGGTGGGTGGTCTACCTTGTTCCTTGGCAGCACAGAAACTGATTTGTTTTTAATTCCCAGTTACACTGCAGCCATAGCCTTTGAAGTCCCAGCTTATGGTGGAGCCTGGCCTGTGTCTCTTGTCCTTGTAGCCTCAAAGACATTTGAAAGCTAAAGCTCTTGAAAACTATAAGCATCTTGTCTTAAAGGTAGCCTCAAGGTAAACATTGGCTTCAGTGTATTGCTTGCTTATCCAGGTTCCGACTTTTACTCTGTTCTTGCTTTTGTGAACACTGCTTATTCCTTACTGGCAGCACATGGATGCATTTTTAAAAGTTTACTGTTCATTTTACATTACATCCAGCATTGTTGTTACTGGAAAGTTTTGGTTAGTTTATCCCCTCTATCCTTCAAGAAAAGAAAATATTCAAATAAGGTTTTAAATAGTTGAAGAATAGAAATGAAAATCAAGGCAGTCATTAACTTCTCTCATTTAGACTTGTACCCCTTAAATTGGGTCTTATCCTTTAAATTGTCTTTCTTAGTGTATGAGTAACCTGTTCAGTTCAGTTCAGTCACTCAGTCATGTCCGACTCTTTGCGACCTCGTGAACCGCAGCAGGCCAGGCCTCCCTGTCCATCTCCAACTCCTGGAGTTTACCCAAACTCATGTCCATTGAGTTGGTGATGCCATCCAACCATCTCATCCTCTGTCGTCCCCTTCTCCAACCTTAAATCTTTCCAAACATCAGGGTCTTTTCAAATGAGTCAGCTCTTCACATCAGGTGGCCAAAATATTGGACTTTCAGCTTCAACATCAATCCTTCCAGTGAACACCCAGGACTGATTTCCTTTAGGATGGACTGATTGGATCTCCTTGCAGTCCAAGGGACTCCCAAGAGTCTTCTCCAACACCACAGTTCAAAAGCATCAATTCTTCGGTGCTCAGCTTTCTTTATAGTCCAACTTTCACATCCATACCTGACTATTGGAAAAACCATAGCCTTGACTAGACGGACCTTTGTTGGCAAAGTAATGTCTTTGCTTTTTAATATGCTGTCTAGGTTGGTCATAACTTTCCTTCCAAGGAGTAAGTGTCTTTTAATTTCATGGCTGCAATCACCATCTGCAGTGATTTTGGAGCCCCCAAAAATAAAGCCAGCCACTGTTTGCACTGTTTCCCCATCTATTTGCCATGAAGTGATGGGACCGGATGCCATGATCTTAGTTTTCTGAATGTTGAACTTTAAGCCAACTTTTTCACTCTCCTCTTTCACGTTCATCAAGAGGCTCTTTAGTTCTTCTTCACTTTCTGCCATAAGGGTGGTGTCATCTGCATATCTGAGGTTATTGGTATTTCTTCTGGCAGTCTTGATTCCAGCTTGTGCTTCATCCAGCCCAGTGTTTCTCATGATGTACTCTGCATGTAAGTTAAATAAGTAGGGTGACAATATATAGCCTTGACGTACTCCTTTTCCTATTTGGAACCAGTCTGTTCAATGTCCAGTTCTAACTCTTGCTTCCTGACCTGCATATAGGTTTCTCAGGAGGCACATCAGGTGGTCTAGCATTCCTACCTCTTTCAGAATTTTCCACAGTTTATTGTGATCCACAGTCAAAGGCTTTGGCATAGTCAATAAAGCAGAAATAGATGTTTTTCTGGAACTCTACTGCTTTTTCCATGATCCAGCAGATGGTGGCAATTTGATCTCTGGTTCCTCTGCCTTTTCTAAAATCAGCTTGAACATCTGGAAGTTCATGGTTCACATAGTGCTGAAGCCTGGCTTGGAGAATTTTGAGCATTACTTTACTACCGTGTGAGATGAGTGCAGTTGTGCGGTAGTTTGAACATTCTTTGGCATTTCCTTCCTTTGGGATTGGAATGAAAACTGATGTTTTTCAGTCCTGTGGCCACTGCTGAGTTTTCCAAATTTGCTGGCATATTGAGTGCAGCACTTTCACAGCATCATCTTTTAGGATTTGAAATAGCTCAACTGTAATTCCATCACCTCCACTAACTTTGTTCATAGTGATACTTCGTAAGGCCTGCTTGACTTCACGTTCCAGGATGTCTGGCTCTAGGTGAGTGATCACATCATTGTGATTATCTGGGTCATGAAGATATTTTTTGTATAGTTCTTCTGTGTATTCTTGCTGCCTCTTCTTAATATCTTCTGCTTCTCTAAGGTCCATACCATTTCTGTCCTTTATTGAGCCCATCTTTGCATGAATGTTCATGCAAAGTGTATTAGTAATAATTACCCTTAATTTAGCAAATTATTTATATTCTTCAAGTCTCTCTGTAATGAGATAGGACATAAATAGAATTAATAAAATTATTTGATTTCAGAATGCCTTTAAAACATACACTTAGTTTTTCAGAAGAGAATTGAGGCCCATGTATCATTTACTTATAAGAATTTTAAAATTTGTGATAGTTTTCAAAGTTATATCTTAGTGTACCAATCTGTTGGAACAGGATGCTTTAGAAATAGTCATTGATTTCTAATAAAATGCTAAGTGATATCTTTTCCTCTTCTCTTTGCTAATGTACAGCCAGATTCTCCTGAATATAAAGCTGCTTGCAAACTCTGGGATTTGTACCTTCGAACAAGAAATGAGTTTGTTCAGAAGGGAGAAGCAGATGACGAAGATGATGATGAAGACGGGCAAGACAGTCAAGGCGCAGTGACGGAAGGAGTACGTGTGCCACCGGAATGGGTGGTGGATCGGCTGCTGGGAGGTTGACAAGGCCCCTGCTTGTGATTTCTCATGGCCACTGTTGCAGCTAGGCTTTCTGTGCAGTCGTGTTGGTAACTGGAAGGGTAAACACACACACAACCAGAGAGCCCCACTCCAATGACAAGGGATCTGGGACAACCAGTGTTGTTAGATTGAGGTATTATGTAAAGGCAGGCTGCGTTGTGATTGAAAGTTGCAAAGTTGATGGAATCACCTTAGTTAGGAATATTTTTGTGGGTTAGGTTGGTTTCTGTTCCTAGAACATGTCACGTGTCTTCCTGCCTCTGGAATTTTGCAGTTGCTTGTGCTTCTGCTTCCTTTGGCTCTGCCTGTGACTGTCTCCTTTGCATTATTCTAACATCACTTAATGTAAACTGGGAAAAGACTTTCCTAACCACTCTATCAGATTGTTTGCTCTCTGCTCCTCCTTTCCCATCATCATATCATGCTGTTGTGTGATCTTCAGTTTTTATCACTGTATGTGGAATAAGTGTCTAGTATTAGTTTATATGTTTCCTCTCTGTCTTCCTCAAGTAGAATGATAGCTCCAAAAAGCTATCACCTTGCTCACCTATTCAGACATCTAGATTCTGCCTGACATGTAGGGACTGAAAATACTTGCTGATTGAGTGCACATGTTTAAAAAGAGGAAAAAGAACAGTAAAAGGAATTGCATCTCTCCTCTGCAACTTTAAATAGACATCCAGAGAATAAGTTTTGTGAATGCATTCATACACCCTGCTGTCTTTGTCATCTGCAACACGTTTCCAGAGTAACTGGTTGGGCTGGGAGGAGAGGAATCTTGCTTATAGGACATAGTTCTCCTCTTTGAAGCTAACTTTGGTGTTACATTTTAACTAGTAAGTAAATGACTTAAATATGAGTATTCTAGTCTGCTTTCATCAGTGTTACATTGATTCTTCTCTGAGCTATGTGGTAGGGGAGTCTCAGCTAATCACTTGTCTTATATGTTGAATATTTATTGTGAGTCTAAAGTGTGATATTCATGAAAATTGTACTTAGTGTAAGTTTAGAAGTTGCTCTTTTGAATTGGCTTTAAAATTTTAGAAGCTGTTTAATATCAGTATTTACTTTTGGATTTTTCTTATTCCTTTCGTCTCTCATTCCTCATACCCCCGTACTCCCAGTCTTCTCCAGGTTACTTGAAGGAGATCCTGGAGCAGCTTCTTGAAGCCATAGTTGTAGCCACAAATCCATCAGGACGTCTCATAAGCGAACTTTTTCAGAAGCTGCCTTCTAAAGTGGTAAGTGATGTAGTTAAAGACAAGTGGATTAAAGTGTTGATTTTATTCTTTTTTAAGTACTTCATAAATTCTCTTACTTCTTAGTAAATAGAGTAAGGGTAATGGAAGGCGTTGGAGGTAGCCGAGAGATCCTCTTCATGGCCTTAGCAGTAAGCATATAGGATATGTTCTGTCATTTTACTTCAGCAAAAGGTTATAGATTTTTTGTTTGTGTGTTTGGTTTTATGATTAGAAATTGTTTTTGTTTGTTTTTTCATTTTTGTGGCCGTAAAATATGCAATAATCTAAGATTTACCTTTTAACCAATTTAAGTACAAAGTTCAGTGGCGTTAAGTGCAGTCATATTATTGTGCAGCTGTCACAACCATTTCTTTCCAAAACTTCTTCATCTTCCTACCTATTAAACAGGAACTCCCTACTTTTCCCTCCTGCCGGTTCCTGGAAACCACAGTTCTGCTCCTCTGAACTTGACTACACTAAGTACCTCATTTAAGAGAAATCATACAGTATTTGTTTGTGTCTGGCTTATTTCACTTAGCCTAGTATCTTCATGATTTATCCACGTTGTAGGTTGTTTCTAAGGTTCATGATTCTTTTTTTTTTTTTTTTAGATTCATGATTCTTAAGTGATAAAATAAGCACATAAATTAAACCTTTTATTTATAAAAGAGAAGAAATATTCTCTGCTCAAGAGTCAGAATGAGAGGAAGATAATTCACTTCTTCCTGATAAGTACTCTTCTACCCCAACATGGAAGAGGTTTTCTAGACCAGTGGAACCCTTTAAAAGTGTTAGAGCCCCATGTGTCTTCACACCCAAAGAGCAATTAACATAGCTGATGTTCCACTTTAGCTTTTGGAACTGCAAAAATTTCTTTGACCTTCACATTCTTGTATTTCTGGATAAGGACATACTTTCAGAGGTACTCCACTGTACACATACTTTAAGAAGTACTCCATTATAACTCCTTGTGAGCATTTTCTCTTTAAGAACAAGGACTGAATTTCTTAAGGATGAAGACTCTGACATATTTTCTTTTGTGTCCCTGTCATATAGTTGGAACCCAGCATGTCAGAGGCTTGCAAGAAGTGTTTGTTGACTGACAGGTGGCGTGTAGCTTTACCCATCAGTCATCAACAACACTAGTTGTAGGACAATTATGACATTAGAAATAGGGTATCTGAACACTGCTGTCTGAAGTGTGAATCTGATTAGAAAAAATATACTGGTTTATGTTTGTCATATGTTTAAAATGTTAAGAAAAGAAAAACAGTATGACAGTTGATTAAAAACTGCATATGGAATTATCATATGATCCAGCAATTCAGCTTTAGATATATACCTAGAAGAGTGAAATCAGGGTCTTAATGAGATATTTGTACAATCGTGTTCCTAGCAGTATAATTCACAATAGCTGAAACATGGAAAAAGCTCAGGTGTTCCTTGATATGTGAATAGATAAATAAAGTGTAGTATATAAACACCGTGGAGTATTATTCAGCCTTTAAAAAGAATGACAGTCTTGACCCATGCTACAATAAGAATAAACCCTGAACACATCATGGTAAGTGAAATAAGCCAGTCGTAAAGAACAAATATTGTATGATCCTTCTTTTAGGAAGTATGTACTTTTCTAAATATTGTATGATACTTCTTTAGGAAGTACTTAACAGCCAAATTCATAGAAAGAAAAAGTAAAATTGTGATTTCCAGGGGTTGAAGGAGGGGAAGGTGGAGAGTTATTGTTGAAAGGGTATGAAATTTCAGCTTGGGAAGATGAAAAGTTCTGGAGATGGATGATGGTGATGGTTGCACAATAATGTAAATGTATTTAAAGCTGCTGAACTGTACACTTAAAAAGGTTAAACAGTAAATTTTATGTATTTTTTTTAAACACAGTGAGGAAATAAAAGTACAGTTTCTGTAAAAAGTGAAGCTGCTCAGTCAGGAATAGAGATTGGGTTGGGAAGATCCCCTGGAGAAGGAAATGGCAACCCACTCCAGTATTCTGGCCTGGGAAATCCCATGAACAGAGGAGCCTGGCGGGCTACAGTATGTGGGGTCACAAGAATCAGACGTGACTTAGCAACTAAATAATTTTGCACCCTGATTTCTTATAGGTCCTTAGTATTTCATATGAAATAGGATATAATTGTGTTATAGATTGCTGAATTAAAAGATCTTATAATAAACTCTTTGAAAACCTCTGCTTCATTTCCCCACATAGATATCTTGGGATCTTAAATATAAAATTGTGTGATCTGTGGATTTAGGAAATTTAAAAACATTAAATTGTGGTATATTAGTTATATAACCAAAAAGTAACTGTAAAGTCCTACAGTGTGCTCTTGGGTATCTCATGAAGCTTGTAAAAATCAAATGATTTCTGCTTCAAGTATAACAAAAAATATGCTGTACAACTGTGTCTTTAGCTTTTATCTCAAAAGCTGCTCAATTGATTAACAGATGGTCAGTGTACTTCCTTGTTATCTCATTAGCTGGATACTTGCACTTATTAAGCATGCCTGGGTTTTGTTTTTCAGCAATATCCAGACTATTATGCAATTATTAAGGAGCCTATAGATCTCAAGACCATTGCCCAGAGGATACAGGTATGAAGTTGTACCATATGTAGAAATATGTGGTTTAGGGCATATTGGCCTATGGTTATTTTTTAGGCCTTTTAAAGAACAGAAGCGGATATTTCTGTAAGGAGTTGTTATTAATAGCAATGTAATGTAAACAAATTAGAGGTGTTACTGAGTATAGCTTTGGAGGAATCAGCATAGCATCCCTTTTGCATTTTTTCTGTAGGAAGGAAAGCAAAATTTTCATTGACTTAAGTGTTATAGTTTTAGTAAGTTTTGCTCTCAGGACAAAAATTAAAGCACATTGGTCATGGACATTTTTGATTGTGAAAGGTACATTGTCAATGAAAGGTTTGTTTATTTTTATTGGCTTCCAAATAGTTTTAGGATATTTCAGAGTAAAAGTTAACTACAACAAACATTAAGAGTGTAAGGTTAGTGAAAATGCTCTGTCCTCTTTGTGTTTCCCCCTCCCTGTGTCTTCAGCAGTATAGATAGAATTGCTGTACAATTGCTATGTGTTGGCTAGTTAATTCTTATAACACCTCTGTGAGGAAGATACTGTTATTTACAGATAAGAAAACGAAAACACAGAGATGGTAAGTCACTTGCCTGAGTCATCAACTAATGAGAAGAGGTAGGATTTTTTTTTTTAAGGCTTAGGATTTGAATCCAGATAGTCTCACTCCAATGTCTGTACTCTTTAATGAATTAGTTTTCATGAAACATTTAGAACAGTGGTTGACCCAGAGTAAACACTGTATATTTGGTAAATAAAACAACTTTTACTTTATCTGATTTTTTTTTAAAATATAAGTTGTTTTTATGAGAATAATGTAGCTCTGGTTTTGTTACCTATCTCAAAAACGTCTTTGTAAATGGACAGTAGTAATAGTCTATAAAAGAGAAGATGACTTTATATGTTGTTCACATATGTACTTTCCAATAAAGTCTTAAGAGTATGGTGAGAGTTTAAAAATATATGGAGTTTTTTTTTAAGGTCATGTTGCTTAACTGTCTTTTAAGAATAACTGCTGTATTTTATTGTTTACTATAGAATGGAAGCTACAAGAGTATTCACGCAATGGCCAAAGATATAGATCTCCTAGCAAAAAATGCCAAAACTTACAATGAGCCTGGTTCTCAAGTGTTCAAGGTTAGTTTTGTTGTTGTTGCTTTCATTGATAAGAATACAGATTTTAATTTAGAGCCAATATTTTTGTATCAGAACCACATACCATACATTTTACCCAAAGTGTATCATTTAATGACTTTTAGTATGTTCACTGAGTTGTGTAGCCGTCACCACAATGAATTAGCAGTCACTGTCCATCTCCTCCCAGTCTCCCTGCTGCTGCTGCTAAGTCGCTTCAGTCATGTCCCAACTCTGTGCCACCCCATAGACGGCAGCCCACCAGGCTCCCCCGTCCCTGGATTCTCCAGGCAAGAACACTGGAGTGGGTTGCCATTTCCTTCTCCAGTGCATGAAAGTGAAAAGTGAAAGGGAAGTCGCTCAGTTGTGTCCGACTCTCAGCGACCCCATGGACTGCATCCTACCAGGCTCCTCCACCCATGGGATTTTCCAGGCAAGAGTACTGGAGTGGGTTGCCATTCCCAGTCTTCCTAACCCTAGGCAACTGCCACCAGTCTACTTTCTATCTCTGTGAATTTACCTGTTTTCAACATTTCATATAAATGGAACCTTACAATTTGTAGTCCTTTGTGACTGGCTTCTTTCACTTAGCATCATGATTTCGAGGTGTTCCTGTTGTATCATGTATTTCTTTTTATTCCCAAATAGTATTCAGTTAAATCTATATATCATGTTTTAGTCACTCATTCATCAATTGCTAGGCATTTAAGTTGCTTCCACTTTGGGGCTATTATACATAATGCTGCTGTGAACATTCATGTTTAAGTTTTTATATGCACATATATTTTCATTTTTATTGAATACGTACCTTGGAATGAAATTGCTGGGCCAGATGGTAAACTATATTTTTAACTTTTTTGAGGTTAAAATTGTTTTTAAATTATTCTTAAAGCCACTGCACCTACATTCCCACTAGCAATGTGCAAGTGTAATTTCTCCACATCCTCACCAATACTAGTTTCTATTTTTGGTTTTGTTTTATTTCTAGTAGGTATGAAGTAGTGTCTCATTATGGTTTTGATTAGCCTTTTTTTTCCCTTGCCAGTGCCCCATGATTGTAGTTGGGGCCAACAAGTTCAGTGAACAGTGAAAACCTGGAAT
This sequence comes from Bos indicus x Bos taurus, assembly GCF_003369695.1. Taxonomy (NCBI): domain Eukaryota; kingdom Metazoa; phylum Chordata; class Mammalia; order Artiodactyla; family Bovidae; genus Bos; species Bos indicus x Bos taurus. The sequence goes on along the minus strand of NC_040097.1, from coordinate 12,588,038 downwards.
CCTAACCACTTGGCCACCAGGGAATCCCCTGATTAGCATTTTCTAATGATTAGTGATGTTGAACATCTTTTCATGTGCATATTGGCCTTTCTTACTCTTTGAAAAAAAATTTTCAGATTTTTAGTCCCCCTTTTAACTTGGGTTAACTGTCTTTTTATTGTTGAATTGTTACACTTCTTTTTATCATCTAAACAATAGACGACATATGATTTACAAATATTTTCTCCCATTCTATATACTGTCTTTTCATTTTCATGATGATATCCTTTGACGCACAAAAGTTTTTAATTTTGGGAATTCCTTGGCAGTCCAGTGCAGGGGTTTCAGACCCTGGTTGGGAAACTGAGATCCCACATGTTGTGTGCTGCAGGACCCCTACCCAACCTCACCCCACCCCCCATCCCATCCCCCCCATGCCCAAGAAAAAAACTTCTCAATTTTAATTAAGTGTTTAATTTTGATAAGTCCCAATTTGTCTGTTTTTTCTTAGATTTCTTGTGCTTTTAATGTCTTACTGAAGAAACCATTACCTAATCTAAGGCTGCAAAGATTTATACCTATGTTTTCTTCTAAGAATTTTATTGTTCTAGGCAGTGGCACCCCACTCCAGTACTCTTGCCTGGAAAATCCCATGGATGTAGGAACCTGGTGGGCTACAGTTCATGGGGTCGCTAAGAGTTGAACACGATTGCGTGACTTCACTTTCACTTTTCACTTTCATGCATTGGAGAAGGAAATGGCAGTGTTCTTGCTGGAGAATCCCAGGGATGGGGGAGCCTGGTGGGCTGCCTTCTATGGGGTCACACAGAGTAGGACACGACTGAAGTGACTTAGCAGCAGCAGCATTTACATTTAGATTTTTGAGCCATTTTGAGTTTATTTTTATATACGTGAGGTAGGTGTGAGGTTGGAGTCCACGTTCATCCAGTGCCTTATGTTAAAAAGACTGTTCTTTCCCTGTTGAATTGTCCTGGCAACCCTGTTGAAAATCAGTTGACTGTAGATCCTTGGTTCTAAACCATTCACCTATGTTTCTTTTTATTCCACACAAGGTTCATTTTTGGTCCACTTTGTAGTTAATATTGATATAGTCCCTTCATATAAACCTCAATGATATAAAAGTCACTCTGTATAGTATCGTATACAATGTAAAATGACTTTCATTGCTTTGCAGTTCTGTCCTAGAAGTTTTGTAGTCCTTCTACAAAATGAACTGTAATGAACTGTTGCTTGTAGAAATTTCTCAAATTAATAATTTATCACTGGGAACTTAGCAAAGGGTGCTCAGAAAACCTTTTGGGAATAAAGTCATTTAGATTTACGGAATGCTGACTCAGTTGCTTTTGGTAGTTAATTTTAATTTTTATCTTGCATTTATTAAGGAACTTTGAGTGAAAATCAAGAATGAAGTCCTTGTATTGTTAATCCTTGATAAGAGATTTGAGTAGTATAGTACCAGTTGTTGATGCAATTAAGAATTTTGCTTTTCGGTCTGATTAATGGTCCTAAACTAAATTTTGGAGTGAAGGGAAACTGAATTTGCTATATGCTATTAATTTAAGCGAGTATGTTCATCCAGAATTTATGTGCCTACTCTTTAATCTTAGAAGTATACTTTTGTTTCAATTTTTAGGTTAGTGTACACAGGTAGAGTCCATTGTATTCTCACCCCGGTTTTTCCCTGTTCAGCATTAGATCTTTATCTTTCAGCTGGCTAGTTGTGGAAGAGCTGAGAGGCTTCTCAATTTGTATTTAATTACGGAGATGCTTTGAAAGCTTGTGGAAAGGTTAGAGGATGCAGCTGTCTGCATGTTGGATGGAAGGCTACTCCACATGCAAGGAGTGCCATAGAAAGTGTCCAGTACGTGATGGAGGGCGTTTTAAACTGCCCATTTTTTTCTATACTTTTTCTAAGCTAAGTAATTTTATCTTAACAGGATGCAAATTCTATTAAAAAAATATTTTATATGAAAAAGGCAGAAATTGAACATGAAATGACAAAGTCAAGCCTTCGAATGAGGTAGGTTAAAAAAATGTTTAAAGTTCTTGTGCTTTTATTATTTGTCAAAATAGCTAGTGAAATCAATATAGTGAAAAACAAGCTGTTGCATTTCAAGGTTATATTTACAGTTGCTAATATGATTCTGAAGAGAATAGGGTTAAATAACTCTTAATCAGTCCCTTCATTGTAGCTGAAGGGCTTTATTTAAAAAGAAACAAATTTTAAAATTTAACACCACTATGTACTTTTATTGCCTTGTACAAATATGTGTGTAAATATTTGTATATCATATTTGTATAATGCATATTACATATAATACATGTATATATAGGCAAAACTTGGAGATAACTGGGTTCATTTCTAGACTACTGCAGTAAAGCGAATATCACACTAAAGTGAGTCACACAAGTTTTTTGCTTTCCCCATGCATATGAAAGCTATGTTCACACTATACTGTAGTTAAGTGTGCAGTAGCATTAGGTCTAAAAAAGCTGTGTGTATACCCTAATTTGAAAAGACTGTATTGCTTAAAAATGCTGACCATCATCTGAGCCTTCAGCAAGTTGTAATCTTTTTTGCCGGTGAATGGTCTTGCTTCTGTTGATGGCTGCTGACTGATCAGGGTGGTGGTTGCTGAAACTTGAGGTGGCTGTGCCAGCTCCTTAAAATAAGACAACAATGATGTGTCCCACGTCAGTCCACTCTTCTTTTTCTAATGATTTGTCTATAGCATGAGATGCTGTTGGATAACAGGAGAACTTTCAAAATTGGAGTCAGTCCTCTGAAATGCTGATGCTGCTTTATCAACTAAGTTTATGTAATATTCTCAGTCTTTTGTTGCTGTTTAAACAGTCTTCACAGCATTTTCACACAAGTAGATTCCATCTCAGGAAACTACTTTCTTTGCTCATCCATACAAAGTAACTCGTCAGTGTTAAAGTTTTATCATGAGATTGTAGCAGTTCAGTCACATCTTCAGGCTCTATTTTTAATTCCAGTTCTCTTACTGTTTCTATCCCATCTCCTGTTATTTCCTCCACTGAAGTCTTAAACCCCTCAAAGTAACCCATGAGGGTTGGAATCCACTTCTTCTAAGTTCCTGTTGATGTTCATGTTCTTTCCATGAATCACAAATGTTCTTAATGACATCTAGAATAACAAATCATTTCCAGAAAGTTTTCAGTTGAATTTTCCCAGATCCATCAAAGGAATCACTATCCACGGCAGCTATAGCCTTATGAAATGTATTTCTTCAATAATAAGACTTAAAAGTCGAAATTTCTCTTTGATCCGTGGGCTGCAGAATGGATATTGTGTCTGTAGGCATGAAAACAACATTAATCTTGTACATCTCCATCAGAGCTCTTAGGTGACCATGTGCATTTTCAATGAGCAGTACTGTTTTGGAAATAATTTTGAGCAGTAGGTCTCAACAGCAGGCTTAAAATATTCAGCGAACCATGTTGTAAACAGATGTGCTGTCATCCAGGCTTTGTTGTTCCATTTATTGAGCACAAGCAGAGTATATTTGTCATAATTCTTAAGGGCCCTAGGATTTTTCAGAATAGTAAAATGAGCACTGGTTTCAACTTTTAAATCACCAGCTACATTAGCCCTATCAAGAGAGTCAGCCTGTCCTTTGAAACTTTGAAGCTGGGCACTGACTCCTCTCTAGTTGTGAAAGCCTTGGATTGTTCTTCCATGATAAGTATATTTTATCTGCATTGAAAATCTTTTATTTAGTATAGCTACGTTTATTAATAATTTCAGCTAGATCTTCTGGATAACTGGCTGCTGCTTTTTTATCAGCACTGGCTCTTTCACCTTGCACTTATATTTTATAGAGATGACTTCTTTCTTTAAACCTCATGAACCAGTCTCTGCTAGCTTCAGACTTTTATTCCCCACCTTAACTCTCTCAGCCTTCATCAAATTGAAGAGAGGCCCTTGCTCTGGATTATGGATTGGCTTACAGGATTGTTGTGGTTGGTTTGACCTTCTGTCTAGACCACTAACACTTTCTTCTTATCAGCAATAAAGCTGTCTTACTGTGTTATCATTTCTGTGTTCACTGGAGTAGTACTTTTAATTTCCTTCAAAAACTTTTCCTTTGCTTTTGTGACTTGGCTAACTGGTGCAGGAGGCCTAGTTTCCGGCTGATCTCAGCTTTCAACATGCCTTCCGCACTGAGCTTAATCATTTGTAGCTTTTGCTTGAAACTGGAAAAAAAGTGCAACTCTTCCTTTCCCTTGAATGCTTAGAGGCCAGTGTAGGGTTATTAATTGACCTACTTTCAGTATTCTTGTGTATGAGAAAATAGGGAGAGTGAGGAGAAAGGAAAAAGATGGGGGAATAGCTGGTTGGTGGAGCAGTCAGAGCACACACAACATTTATTAAGTTCACTGTCTTACATGGGCATGGATCATGGATCATGGTTCCCCAAAGTATTTACAGTGATAGCATCAGAGATCACCACAACAAGTATAATAATAATGGAAAGGTTTGAAATAATTGCAAGAATTACCAAAATGTGGCACAGAGACGCAAAGTGAGCCAATGCCTTTGGAAAAGTGGTGCTCAGACTTGCTCGATTTAGGATTGCCACAAACCTTTAGTTTGTAAAAAGAAAAAGAAAAAAGGCAGTATATGTGACATTTAATAAAACAAAGCATGATGAAACAAAGTATGCTTATAATATTGTGATATTTGCATCTATATAGTAGGATGCATATATTTTCACTGTAAGAGTATTTAGCCAGATGTCGGGAGATTCTAGCTTATCCTGTGCTGGGACTGTGACTTTGAACACGTCTTACTTCTAGGATTCCATTTGCTTCTATCTGAAATGGAAAGATCGAGTGGCTGCTTTTGTAGCTTTTTTCTGACTTTGACATTTGCTATGTTTCTGGATCCTCTGGTCACTGCAGTAACCATAAACTGTCTGGGATCAACTCTGGTGTATTTTTTTTTTTTTTTGCTCAGAGTTCCAGATTTTGCTCTTCAATTTTTTTAATTCAGCAGAAACAAGTTTTTTCATATCAGTAATTGAAAAATGCCCTTATGCCAACATATTCTAACTTAACATCTGATCATTGGCAACTTCTATAAGCATAATTTTTTTAATTAATTTATTTTAATTGGAGGCTAACTACTTTACCGTATTGTAGTTTTTGCTATACATCGACATGAATCATCCATGGGTGTACATGTGTCCCACTATCCTGAACCCCCCTCCTACCTCTCTCCCCATCTCTGGGTTGTCCCAGAGCACCTGCTTTGGGTACCTTGCTTCATGCATTGAATTTGCACTGGTCATCTATTTACATATGGTAATATACATGTTTCAGTGCTATTCTCTCATACCGTCCAACCCTCACCTTCTCCCACATAGTCTAAAAGTCTGTTCTTTATATCTGTGTCTCTTTTGCTGTCTTGCATGTAGGGTTGTCATTACCATCTTTATAAATTCCATATATATGTGTTAATATACTGTATTGGTGTTTCCTTTCTGGCTTACTTCACTCTGTATAATAGGCTCTAGTTTCATGCACCTCATTAGAACTGACTCAAATGTGTTCTTCTTAATGGCTGAGTAATATTCCATTGTGTACGTACCACAACTTCTTATGCGTTCATCTGCCGATGGACATTTAGGTTGCTTCCATGTCCTAGCTGTTGTAAGCAGTGCTGCAGTGAACATTGGGGTAGATATGTCTCTTTCAGTTCTGGTTTCTCTTTCAGTTTTGGTGTGTTTGCCCAGGAGTGGGATTGGTGGGTCGTATGGTAGTTCTATTTCCAGTTTTTTAAGGAATCTCCACACTGTTCTCCATAGTGACTGTGCTAGTTTGCATTCCTACCAACAGTGTAAGAGGGTTCCCTTTTCTCCGCACCCTGTCCATCTTTTATTGTTTGTAGCAGAGTCCCAGATTTTGGAGCAAAGACTCCTGCATAGTAGAGGCTCGGCAGTATTTGAGTCTTCCCTCCCTCATTCCCCGCCATGCCCTGTGGCACGTGGAATCTTAGTTCCCCCAACTAGGAATGGAACGTTTGCCTCCTGCAGTGGAAACACTGAGTCTTAACCATTGGAACGCCAGGGTAGTCCCAGAGTGTATCTTTTTTTAAGAAAAGAAAAAGAAAATGGTTGTTTTCTTTTTGTTTATCCAGCATTATGATTTCAGCTGTTAGTTTTCTGAGTTTTTTTTAACCTTGTCTCTGGATAGGACTTCATCAAATTTGGCTGCAACCAGGCTGACAGGTCCTTCGCACAGTAAAGGCAGCCTTGGTGAAGAGAGAAATCCCACTAGCAAGTATTACCGGTGAGAGAGAGTGTCTGAGAGCTGACCCATGTTTATGAGGATAAGCATGCTAGCATTTTCTTGATGACTATCTTGAAGTAATATCTTTGAGTGTAGTTGGCTGATTTTATGAAACTTTGTTGTCAGATATTTATTTAAAAAGTATAGTAGGCCTGACTTCATGTCTGAGAAATGCTTAAGCAGAAAGTGTGCGTCAGGTAGTGCTTAAAATTACCAGTAAAATGTGTCGTAAAATACTGAAAGAGTTTGTGTTCATAATAGATGTTATTTTCATTGTTAAAATATGAGCATCTTCAGAATTAACCAGCAATTACGAATGAATCTTTATTTTTCATAAAAAAGGAATAGTGCTGCAAGTAGCCTGCTTTAAGGGTTTTCTATCTCTAGTCCCTCTTTTCTGAGGAAAAACTTAGTCTTCTTGGTTAAGATTGATTGTGGGGGATATAAAAAAGTACAAAGTAAATTGAGTAGGCAGCTGAATAGAAACCCTTTCTTTGATGTGAATGCCTTATTAACAGTTCCTGTTTCCTGTAAAGTAACCGAATTATTATAACATCTTTCCCTGCCTTCTAATTGCTTGTTTTTTCCTTGTAGTAATAAAAGAGCAGTCCAAGGGGGTCGTTTATCTGCAATTACCATGGCACTTCAGTATGGCTCAGAAAGTGAAGAGGATGCTGCTTTAGCTGGTAGGCATTAAGCTGTGACTAGTTATATGTCATCTCAGTGAATCCTTCTTCTTAAGGAAACTTGCAGTTATTTTGGTCTGGCTGGAAGTTTGTCTGTTTTTGGAGGACACACTTGTTTTGTTACATTTTGATTGCACTCTTGGTTGTCAAACTTATTAAGAACTTACTACTGCTTTATTTTGTGTTAAAGCATGAATCTAAGTAAATAAATACTTGTGCAAAAACAATTGTTTTGATAGCCTTAGCAGATCCTGGTTTCAAACCTATGATGGTAAATAGTGCTAGTCATGCATGCATGTGTGTGCTCAGCCATGTGCAACTCTTTGTGACCCCAGGACTATAACCCATCAGGCTCCTCTGTCCATGGGATTTGCCAGGCAAGAACACTGGAGTGGATTGCCATCTCCTCCTCCAAGGGATCTTCCCAACCCAGGCATCGAATCTGTGTCTCCTGCAAATCCTGCGTTACAGGCAGATTCTTTACCACTGAGTCATCAGGAGAGCCCAAAGTACTAGTGACACCGTCAGGAAATCCCAGGAAGACATTCACGTCACTTTAGATTTCCAGGTCACTGGCTTACATTTTCAGTAGACTAGAATGTCTTTTCACCTGGAGCTTATGATTTAAAGATAGCTGTAAATTATGGTAAACTTTCATTTAAATAATTGGGCACTAGAAATTTGAGTAAAAGCACACACTTCATAAAGGAGTAACAAAGAACAGCTATAGAGGTGTATTTTCTGTCTTCCTCCTAAGTGCGATGTAATATTTTTTTATTTTATGGTATTTTTTATATGTAGAGATAAAATTTGTTTTATGAAATTACTCTTGATTTTATAATCAAGTGTGACACAAAAGATTTTTCTAGCTGTATTTTTATTTTCTACTAAATCTATAGAAATTCATAATTACTGTAGACTACTAAAGTATGAATTTAAGTTTTTGATTGTCATCTACAGAATTATATTTTTTTAAATTTAAGTCAGTCCTTATCAAAAATTGAAAGAAACTTTTCTCTTTTCATTAGCTTTCTTTTTTGCCAACTATAGAAGTGACACACACTTCTAGCATTTGGTTACTTCATTAACCTTATAGTAGTATAACAAATTGAAGGAAAATCATAGCACTTATAAGATTATTACAAAGCATTTATTGGCTTTTTTTTTTTCCCTTAATAAATAGTACTTTTGTCACAAGAGGATTCTTATTTAGTAAGCTCAGGTAGTAAAACAAAGTAGATGCCAACCAAATTTGTGTGTTGTAGATCCTTCAGGGTGTTCTTCAGAACCTGTTTATCCTTAATTTAGTCAAAGTTTAATATACTTGGTTTTCTGCTTCCTGTTCCTGGAAACAGCTTTAGGGCTAGGTACAGTGAAAATAGCAAAGAAAGGATAACTCATGATCTTGGAGCAACAAGAAAGCTGATGGAAAGAAGACATAAGAATTGAAAGTGTGGCTTGGCATCTTGAGGTTATTCATTTTAGAGGCAAACCACATTGTGTCTCCCTGAAGGGTGGTGAAGGAGGTGGAGAACAGCACGTACTTGAAGTTACTTTAAGAAGAGCAGTGAGGTGGACAGTAGGATACGAAAAACAGATAAAACTTCCAGTCTTCTCCCACCAACACAAAATAAGGCAAGAAGGCAAAAAGAAACATAGAAGAAATGTGATAAATGGAAACAGAGAAACAGCTCCAAAAATTACGTCTGAAATAAATGTTAGTGGCCTGAATTTGCCGATTAAGACAGTTCCAGATTGGGTATTTAAAAAATCAAGTTATATACTGCTTACAAGAGACACATCTTAAATATACAGGAAAGTGAATGTAAAAGGATGGAATGTAAAAAAGATACCCCTGGCAAATAATAACCAGACGCTAGTCATGTTGACTTTTGCTAAACTGGACTTTCAAACAATGCATTTCCAAAGATAAAATGGATTTACCTTATACTGATTAAAAAGTTTATTGCATCAGGCAGATAAATCCTAAAAGGGCTCAGAATATATAAAGCAAGCAGATAGAACTTCTTGGAGAAAGAGACAACATTGCCGTTAGAGTGGGAGCCTGCTTCTATCAATTGCTAGATACACAGCCAAAAAAACCAGTGAGACAGAGAAGATTTGACTATAATTCCTCAAAAGTTTATTTGTTTCCTATTTCTGCTAAAACAAATTGCCACAAACTTAGTGGCTTAAAACATCACAAGTTTATTCCCTTCAGCTCTGAAGGTCAGAAATCTAATATCAGGTTGTTGGCAGGCCGGTATCCTTTTGGAGGCTGTAGGGGATAATGGACTTCCTTACATTTTCCAGTGTCTAGAGGCTGTCTGTATTCCTTGGCTCATGGCCTCTTCCTCTGCATTGAGAACACAGCATTTCAATCTCTACATGTCACCCCATCTCCTTCCTTTGACATTCTTGCCTGTCTTTCATAAGGAGCCTATAGTGCCTAGAGATTAATCCAGGATAATTTCCCAAACTCAAGATTCCTTGCAATCATATCTGCAGAGTGTCTTGCCATTTAAGGTAATATTCACAAGTTCTGTGGATTAGAGCATAGATTTGTGTGGGGGCTTATTATTCAGCCTACCACAACAAGTTGGTTATTAACAGGCAAGTATTCTACAGTTGGAGAATACATGTTCTTCCCTGGTTCACATGGAAGATTTACAAAAATTGGTCATGTACTTAGCCATAAAACAAATTTCAAATTTGAAAGATCAGGTATTATACAGACCATACTTCTGACTGTAATATGGCTGTGATAGCAACTAATAATGAAAAAGAATTTTTTACTTTTTTTTTTTTTTTTTAATAGATCTTTATTTAAAAATCCAATCTGCCAACTTAGTGTTTTCCACCAACTTGGGGAGCAGAAACCTTTCACAGGCTTCACGATCTTTTGCTTATGTGGTTTTTTTTTTTTTTTTGAAAAATAAATTTTTAAAAGGAGTAATTGTAATACAAATTTAATTACTTAAATTTGAACAGTAACAATAATGAAAATAATACATATCAAAAACAGTGGAGGTGCCACTAAAGTGATACTTTCAGAAGGAAATTTATAGTTCTGACTGCTTCTGTTCAGAAAGAAAAGCAGCTGAAAGTTATTGAACTAACAAGCATCCAAGATAAGTAAATAATAAGAAAAACAGAGATGTTAGATAAAAGATGGTAAAGCCAAGGACAGGAGATAATTCTTTAGAAAGGAAATCTCTAATGGAAAAGATCAGTGAAGTCAAAAATTTTCCTGTTACAGCTCTTAATAAAATATGTAAATCTATAGCAAGATTATAAAGAAATAGAAGGCACAAATAAAAAAATATTAGGGGAAAAAGAGAGCATATAGAGCATGTAAAGACAGCATAATGCAAATACATTTGAATGTTTAGATAAAATTGACAAATTCCTAGAAACTGATAAATGCCTGAAAACTGATTCAGGAATAAAAAGACTGATTAGTCATATCACCATTAAAGATATTAAATTGCTAATTAGAGATACTCCTGCATTGAAAACACCAAGCCATACATTCAAGGAACAGAATTATATAATAAACTCCTGCAGTGAGTAAGAAAAGAACTCTGCAATTTATTCTTTGAATCTGATATAAAACCAAAACCATACAAAATATAACCACACTGTATCTAGTAGTATCTGCAGTCTGCATAAGCACACTGTATCTAGCAGTATGTGTAATATACAATAACACAGTTGGGTTTATTTCAGGAATACTAGGTTCAGTTCAGTTCAGTCGCTCAGTCGTGTCCGACCCTTTGCAACCCCATGAATCGCAGCACGCCAGGCCTCCCTGTCCATCACCAACTCCTGGAGTTCACTTAAACCCATGTCCATCAAGTCAGTAATGCCATCCAGCCATCTCATCCTCTGTCGTCCCCTTTTCCTCCTGCCCCCAATCCCTCCCAGCATCAGAGTCTTTTTCCAATGAGTCAACTCTTCGCATGAGGTGGCCAGTATCTGTAATACACAATAACACAGTTGGGTTTATTTCAGGAATACTAGGTTAGTTCAGCATAAAAGATAAAAGAATTATTTACTGTATTAGTAGATTAAAGGAGCAAAACCATGATGTTTGCTCGACAAATGCATTTGATTAAACTACAAGTCTCATTCATGATAAAAGCTAAGCATACTAGGAATAGAAGGGGACTTTCCTAACCTGATAAATGGCATCTCCACTTTCAGTGGAGAATCATTTGTAGTATTCTCCTTACCATAAGAAACAAAGTTTAAAATGTTCTTACTTCTTGTTCAAAGTACTAGCCAGCAAACAGTGATAACAGTGATGCTGTAAGGATCAGAAGAGAAGGGTTTGTAAGGATTGCAATCAATAAGAATACTTTTTGAGTTTTTTATTTAAAAGACTACAGATAAATTACTAGAATAAGAATAATAAAATGCTAATGTAAATTATTATACAAAAGTTAACTTCATTTCCAGAATCAACCATAAAAAGAAAATGTAATTTTTTAAAAAGATATAGTTTACAGTAACAGCAAAATATATTCCTAAATTTAAATTCAATAAAACATGTGCAAGAGCTTTATGAAAAGATGAGAGGTAGTGGAGTCAGGAAAGACTGCATAGTTTCCAATTTCTGTCTTTGCTTCTAGCTCCTTGACTCTTAAATCTAAAACCCTTCTTGACTACTTTACAGGCCAGCTGACCTTGGGCAGGTCATCAACCTCTCATGTCTAGTTTTCTCCTTTGGAAAAGAAGTGACCATACCTGTTCTGTATGGTGATGTTAGGATTACCTGAGAATGGTGCTTATCAAGCTCTTAATATGTAACTAAGTACTGAATAAGTGATTCTCATACTTGCCTGGGAGACATAGTGATTTTGGTTATACTGATCCATCAAGAAATAATGTAAATCAGGTGCTTATACACTGTTTAAGAGTTCAGAGAAATGAACAGTATATTTTGTATTTCTGTTAAAGTGATTGCATGTTTTGTTTTGGTGTTTCTATGGTTAGCTTCTACCTAAAAGTTTTCTCAATAAAGGAAAACATCTTTCCTAAGGTCTACTACAGGTAAATCTCTTTGACTTTGCCTCACTTTAAATCAAATTTGTCAATGCCAGCCCCCAGCTACCTTTATCCTAAGCTATATGCTGTCGCTTTAGTTCTGAGATCCGAGAATAACTGTTTGCTCCTTTTCTTGTCCAAGCACACATAAGCAAGGATCTCCAAAGATGGCAGAGAAACTATTTTGTAACCTTTTAAAGACAGACAGACAGGGCTTCCCTTGGATAAAGAATCTGCCTTCTATAGAGGAGACTTACAGGAGACTTGGAGGAGACAGTGGTTCAATGTCTCCTGATCTTCCTGGGCCAGGAAGATCCCCTGGAGAAGGAAATGGCACCCCACTAAAGTATTCTTGCCTGGAAAATTCCTGTGAACAGAGGAGCCTGGCAGGCTGTGGTCTGTGGGATCACAAGAGTCACAAGAGTCCTACAGGACTGAGCAACTAAATTACAACAACCAAGACGGTATGACTTTTACTATGTAACATTCTGTTTCTATGTAACATTTCTCTTAAGTAAGCATACACTTTTACTGCTGCTGCTGCTAAGTCGCTTCAGTCGCATCCCACTCTGTGCGACCCCATAGATGGCAGCCCACCAGGCTCCCCTGTCCCTGGGATTCTCCAGGCAAGAACACTGGAGTGGGTTGCCATTTCTTTCTCCAATGCATGAAAGTGAAAAGTGAAAGTGAAGTCTATCTACTAAGCATTACTAACAGCATCTTTAATGAAGGCTAGAGACTATTCTTTTAAAATAAGTATTCTCAAACATAGCATAATCTGGAAGGTTGTTTAAAGCTTTAAAAATGTTTTTTTTTTATTCCCTTTATAAATATCTTTTATATCTTTGTAGCTGCGCGATATGAAGAAGGAGAATCTGAAGCAGAGAGCATTACTTCATTTATGGATGTTTCAAATCCTTTTTATCAGCTTTATGACACAGTTCGGAGCTGTCGGAATAACCAAGGCCAGCTAATAGCTGAACCTTTTTTCCATTTGCCTTCAAAGAAAAAATATCCTGATTATTATCAGCAAATTAAAACACCCATATCACTGCAACAGATCAGGTAATACATCATTTATATTACTCAGTATACATTTATTTTCTTGTGATTGAGCCTGTGCATATATCCTTCATTTCTAAAATGGATAAGGGTATAAAAATGTTTTTCATATGTCTAGAGTATGCTTAAGTATCACACCAATGTAAACATGAGAAATAAATTTGATTAACTACAAAGTACATTCTTTGTATTACAGTAGTGTCAAGAGACAAATAAACAGAAGTATCCCAGCTAGTCATTTGTGTGTCAGATTATGGATTATAAAAAAAAATTATGTAGCTCAGAATTTAACTGTTCATTTTCTTATAACTGCAAAAATTTCTCTTTCTATTCCTTTTATTGATATTTTTATCACAACAATTTACCTGCATTTAAAATTTTGTATCTTGGTTTCCCTTTTGAAGGGTCAGCTCTTAGGACATCTAATCTACTTCCTTTCCAAGGATGCATGCTGAGCCAGTCGTGCCCCATAGGAGCTGGACCACCTTTCACTGTGCTCTTCATCAGAGCAGCAGGGAAATCTTGAGCAGTGCTGAGCAGTAGCACTTTCTGTGATGATGAAATGTTACTTTATCTGTACTGTCTCTGGTAGCCACTCGACATGTGACTGTCGAAAACTTGAAATGTGGCATAATGAAACTAGATTTCAAGTTTTACTTTATTTTGCTTTAAACAGACATGTGTGACCACTGTATTGCACAGCACAATCCGAGGAAGATGTGTTAGCAGAAGGAATATAGTTGAGGAATATCATCAAAAGCCAAAAAAAAAAGGAAGGGTGGGGAGGAGCTCGACAACATGGCTGCATAGACCATCTTCGTTGTGCTGGGGCTTGTCATCCCCATGCTTTATTTCCTGTTCTACCCTTTCCTTCCCACTCCCATCCTTGATTAATATCAGACTGATAAATATCTGCAGATTTGTTGTAGATTGTCATCTGTTAATACTAGTTTAGGTTCTCTATTGTTCTTTGTGGGTATTGAGAATATCCAGCACGTTATCCTTGAAGTTAGCATAAATAAGCCCAAGGCTGTAATTTAAACTCTTGTTGCTAGCCACAGGTAGTGAGAGCTGAGTATGTGCTTAGTTGTTGTTGTTGTTGTTGTTTTTTGCTTCATCCCAGAGGATCAAATGTTCTATTATAACATTCTTATCTCTGTAAGCACTACATGGAATCTATATATGATTTTAGTAAATTTTAAGTAAAACTTTACATGTGTAGTGAATGATGTGTCATTCTAAGAGCAAAGTGTGGAGTCTACATTAATTCTGTGAAGCTGTACACATAATGTGGTTCTTTACCTAATATTGTTTTTGTGACTTTGATGGATAGCAGATAAGTGCTTCAGTCAAGCTTTAAAAGTCTGTCCTGTCTAAATCTATATAGCGTTAGGGCAGACTGTGATGCTTCACTTTGTACCAGGTGTACAGGGACTTGCGATAGCCTTAGTGTTGGTAATAGCCTAAATGCCTGAGACAGCTGTTAGAATTCTTAAGACTTAAAGTACGTGAAAACCTCAGTATTAAGCCATTGGATTAATTACAATTGTTTGTGTTGGAGGAAGAGTAGCAAAAGGACTCTTAACATTAATCTGCCTCTCATTTACCATCTTAAGACTGCTCTTCAGGGAATTCCCTAGTGGTCCAGTGGTTAGGACTGGGCACTTTCACTGTGAGGCCAGGTTCAATTCATAGTTGGGGAACTAAGATCTCGCAAGCAGCACAGCACAGAACCGCACCCCCCGTCCCCCGCCCCCCCACAAAAAAGGGACTGCTCTTCATTTCCCTTATGCAACTCCCCTGGAGTTTAATGTTTCTTATTCTACATGTTCCTTCGTGTGGTTGCCAGTACTTTCTCTTTTCTTTAACTCTCATCAAGAGGAATGACCTCTTATTTTCTGAAATGTGTAGATCACCATGATTCTTCATTACAGTAGCTTGAAACCTCCCTGATTTTTATCTCTTCCTAGGGTTTGCATGTAAGGGCTTCCCTGGTGCTGCTGCTAAGTCGCGTCAGTCATGTCTGACTTTGTGCGACCCCACAGACGGCAGCCCAACAGGCTCCTCTGTCCCTGGGATTCTCCAGGCAAGAATACGGGAGTGGGTTGCCATTTCCTTCTCCATTGCATGAAAGTGAAAGTGAAGTCGCTCAGTCGTGTCCAGCTCTTAGCGACCCCATGGACTGCAGCCCACCAGGCTCCTCCGTCCATGGGATTCTCCAGGCAAGAGTACTGGAGTGGGGTGCCATTGCTTCCCTGGTGGCTCAGTGCTAAAAAATCCACCTATGAATGCAGCAGACAGCAGGTTCTATCCCTGAGTTGGCAAGATTCCCCTGGAGGAGGAAGTGGCAATCAGCTCTAGTATTCTTGCCTGGGAAATCCCATGGACAGAGAAGCCTGCTGGGGTTCTCAAGTCCATGGGGTTGCAAAGAGTCAGACACAACTTAGCGACTGAACAACAACAGGGTTTTCATGTAGCCAATACCAGGATTTTACCTTAGGAGTTTTGCTAACATGTTTGCTTTGTAGTTGACCACCTTACTAGGTTCTCTTATTGCTGCTTGTCGTGTTTGATTCTTTTGGGTTTTCAGTTAAATTATCATGTTGTCTAAATATAGTGGTGCTTTTGCTCCTTCACTTTATTTGGAAATTGTTACTTCCAGGCCTCTAGTCAGTATCACTGGTAAACTACCTTGTAATATTTGTCAAGATTTTTGCACTGAACTTTCAGGAAAGGTGTTTCTGCATATTCAAAATGGAAGGTTCTAGCCTTGTGTTTGTCTTTCACAGAACAAAGCTAAAAAACCAAGAATATGAAACTTTAGATCATTTGGAGTGTGATCTGAATTTAATGTTTGAAAATGCCAAACGCTATAATGTTCCCAACTCGGCCATCTACAAGCGAGTTCTGAAACTGCAGCAAGTCATGCAGGTATAATTTCCTGGTTTTGCTAAGTTTTTGTATGTATAATTGAGTGTGTTAAGATATGTGATTTTCCTCCAGCAGTGTCATATCATTCATTTTAGCCACACATACTGATTTTTTTTTTTTTGAATATTTTTTAAGAGCTTTCAGGACTATGCAGAGTAGAAATAATAGTTTAGACTGGGTTAGCTTTGTGAGTGGAAGAAGCAGGGATTTGTCCCTGGGGAGTAATTTTAGGGTTATGAGGATGATTCCCCCTAATCACAGATGATATTCTGCGTTCAGATTTTATTTATTTGGTTCTAGACTGTCTCTGTTGAGGTAGTGTTGGTTCTAGGAGAAGGGTCATCTTTAGGCTAATTCATCATTGTACAGTGTCCATGAGTTGACTGAATTATTTCTAAGAGCACACCTTGGAGGGCATCTGAGGCCATGGGTCATCTCAGTGTTTTGAGAAAAAAGGGCATAGATATGAAATACAAATTGTGTCTACCTGTCAGTTTTGGTAGAATCTTCCTGGAAAGAGAATCTCAGAGCAAGGAACAACAAAAGCAGTTTTATATCACCTGTAGAATCTCCATTTTTGTATGGTCAGCTCTGTGATCCATGTTGAGGATTTAAATATTTTGTTTTCAGAACTCTGTGTATATTCCCTAAGTCTGCTGTCATTGGACTTTAGCTGTCTCTGGCAGAAGGTCTTTAAAAATGCATGTATTGAAAAGTAGATCTTATTTCACCTCTCACTTTAAGCCTTCTTCTTAGTCACACTGTTGCTTAAGGCAAGGGTGCTAAAGGCTAGCTTTGACTTGGCTTTACTGAAATACGGCCACCAGAGCAGGATGCCCCGATAGCTTGTCTCAGTGCTTTGAACGAGTTGGTGTCCTTCGGAGTCTTAAATTCAGTTTAGCTAGAGTTGATTCCTCAACTCTCTGGATCCATTTTTTTTTAACCTATTTTTCTGTCATGCAAACTTTTGTTAAATTGGGTTATTGAAAATGTTTAATGACTTCTTTTTGATTTTGAGTATTCTACGTGTGGTTGTATCTTTCTGCTTGAATCTGATGTGGCTAGCTCTTTAATATTCATATATTCTAGAAGTGGTCAGCAGAATGAGCTCGACTCCTGGGGTCTCTTCTGTTTTAGGCAAAGAAGAAAGAGCTTGCTAGGAGAGACGACATTGAGGATGGAGACAGCATGATTTCTTCAGCCACCTCTGATACTGGTAGTGCCAAAAGAAAAAGGTATATATTCTTCATATAACTGGAGACATTGTCTCAGTTTGTTTTGTTTCAGATTTAAGTGCAGAAAATTGTTTCTGTAAGCTTTCAAGTATGAATTATAAAATTTAAATACTTTATAACATTTAAAAATTCATTTGTTAATTGCATGATTAGTGTTTCCTTGGTAACATCTTGTTTTTAGATAACATATTTAAAAATAATTACTTATATGGCCTGGTGAAACCTGTTATTCTTTTTGCTGTCCAGGTTATTTTGTTTTAATGTGGCATTGTAAGAAGCCCTTTAAATCTAGGTAATTTCTATGTGGCGATTTAAAAAGAAAAATCAGTCATTATTCTTACCCCTTTGTTTTCTCTTGTTAATCTGATCTTTATTTGCTATTTTAAGGATGTCATATAAAGCACCAAGTTACAACTTCTTGTAGTTCATAACAGGTTAAGCTAGATATTTGTTTTTCTTTTCTTTCTAATCTTTCTCTGAACTTCCCTAACCCTTCCTTTTTCTCATGGGTTTTATGGAAGGGGACCTTACTGTGAGACTCTGAAGCTGGAGTCCTATAAAGAAATCTTGCAAGACCATCTCTTTAGTCTGCGCCTCCCACATGGAGTTTCTCTGACTTGATCTTTGTGGAACACCGTATTCTTCCTGAGCCTTAACTGTCTCACCATCTTTGTGATAGCAGGGAGGAAACCTTAAACAAAGAATAAGTTCATCACTAATAGCAGGGCCTGACAGATTGAAAATTGAATGAAGTCATTAGTAACTATTAATGCAGTTCTGTTCATATATTGTAGATCCACTGACACCAGAGAATTTTTTAAAAATGGTTTAGAAAAGGGAAGCTATCTTGTCTTTCCCTGTAAATAGCATTTGGGAAGTGTTTTTTAGCAATGAAAATAACTTTGCTATGCTATGCCAAGGTAACTAAATTGATTGGTGTGCCCTGAGGTGTGAGTCTCCTCCATTACTGGAGTAATGGAGTCTACTCCATTACTATGAATTTCATCCTTCCAAGTTCTTAATTCCTTGTTATACCAGGGACAATGGAGGAAAAATGTGAGACCAGATCAGAGACATCAAATCAAGAACATCTTTGAGTGTAATTATATTACTACTACAGCATCACCTGTGTTTTCCAGATCAGTCACCAATCAAAGATAAAAACTTCTCAGGCAAAAGAAGGTAATGGAGGCAAAAGTGATGGTACAATTAGTGCCAACACTGAATGACAAGAGAGATCTTAAACTAGTTGAGTGTTAAGAAAACAGTTCCAGGGAAGCATTAGCCCAGGCCAGATCTTTAAAAAATCTCTATGGCTTGTACTTTGTGGGACAACCCAAGTAGATGAAATGAAAGTTATTACTCTAATTAAAACTTCCCATAAAAAAAAAGCTAAGCATTATGTTCTTAAAATAATAAGATCCCACTTTAGAGAAAAAGGCTTTTCATGCACAGGTTTTCTAGGAAGTATTTTGTTTAATGAAGTGAAAAATACAAGTAAGAGAAGAGCAAATATAAATCATAGCTAAAGCAGTAAAAGAACACATTTGGGTTTGAAATATAGGCATGAGCATACACGAGGAGGCTGAGAGAAGCAAGTCCTTTACTTTGGACTGTGACAAAGGAAATACCTAACAGCCTTTTAGAAGGTAGCTATGTTGAGAGGCTTTGGTAATAAGAAAGGGACTCCTCCAGAACTCAGGTAAACATGACAGCCTAGTAGGATAAGTTAAGCATATCCAGAGAAGGCAGGGCCAAGTTTTCCAAATACTACTTGACTTGACTCTGAAGTATTGAATACGGTTCTGTCTTTGCCTTATTTTTTTCGTATCAAAGATTATGAAAAAAATTACTGCGGGTATGTTCTCTTCATTCTGGGAATACCTTCTCCCCAACGCCTCTACCCTAAAGTCCACCTTCTGTCTTCCATGTTGAAATGTTCCAGGTATTCTTAAAACCTTTTATCCTTTGGATTAAATGATCCTCTTTTTTCTCAACCATATTTGGTTTATACATGACCTCCAATGTTGCTTGTTTTGTTTCTCTTCACATGTAATGTTTGTTTCTGCTTTCCCAGGAGCACTCTTGACAGTGAGATGTTGGGTCTCAGGAGGCTCTCCAGGTGTGCAGTCCTTTTTTATGCATAAACATGTTTTTTTAAAGTGTAACTTCTGTGGCATGGTCAGCACTGATTAGGTGAAAAGTGCAGTCTTAAGCATGTGAAATAATGGTTTTTATTTGGATGCCAGTTTATCTTATGAATAAAGAAAACAGTATAGTTTAGGAGTATAGTTAGTAAAATTAACTGAGAATTAGCCTAGATATAGTCAGGACCCTTACTTTGTCGCCAGCTTTGCCCGGGGCAGCAAGCGCCTGCACCAGTCATTGAGGCTGTGCTTCTGCAGCAGAGGTAGAGAGGCTGAGACTTTGGTGGCATTGGTTGTGTCCAGGGGCTGGCGGGTACGGATTTCTTTTCAGGAATGTCTCTTATAGACTGGGGATGGTGGAGGGATCAGA
Source organism: Bos indicus x Bos taurus (assembly GCF_003369695.1). NCBI lineage: Eukaryota > Metazoa > Chordata > Mammalia > Artiodactyla > Bovidae > Bos > Bos indicus x Bos taurus. The sequence goes on along the minus strand of NC_040097.1, from coordinate 12,568,240 downwards.
ATCAGTGTTGATAATCCAAGTGATACCAGTCTGTGATGGTGCCAGTGCACTGGGTTAGTGCTTCTTGAGCATGAATACATTTCTTTAGTCTCTGGTCTTGTTTGTGTTTTATTTCTTTAAAGCCATCCATTCTTTTGCATGTTACTTATGATTTTAAAAACAGCCCTTCGGTTGCCATATGTAGTCCTAGTAATCATCTTATGGTGCCTTTATTTTTGCCTCTGCCATCTGGCATTCATGGAGTGTCAGTTGCTTGCAGAACACCAGACTGTCCTCTTACAGGTCATAAAGGAAAAGTTGAGTCATCCTCTCTACCTTCCAGGAATTTACTGACCGGGAAATGAGGCAGGTTTAAACAAAACCGTGTGATGCTCACAGTTGTATAGTTGTATGGAAGTGTGTGATTGCCCAAGTAGCTTTCGGAAATGTGATTTCCCTATTATGCTTTTCTTTGAAAGTTAGATGTTTGAAGTTATCTACATTTGCTACCATACGTAGTCCACTCTATACAATTACTGTATTAGTATCTTCTTCCTACTGTTTTCCTTAAGAAAAGTTTTCTTAATTGGTAAATTTAAGAAAAAGACCATGGATTGGTATTTCTTTTACATGACTCATAGTATGTGGCACTTGGTTCTGAGTAGAAGAAGAAACAGAAGTGTGGAGTACTGTTGTAACCCCATACTCTGGACCCTGACTGCCTGGTTTCAAATCCCAGTTCTTATTAGCTCTGTGATTTGAACCTCATCACAGTTTCCTCATCTGAAAAAAGAGTTGATGACAAAAACCTACATAGGATTTCTGTGAGGACCTGATTGCTTAATATGCCTGAAACCACAGAACTGGGCCTGAATACTCACTGAATGTAGCTCTGATTATTTTCTGGAGGTATTTCCTGTTGACATCAAGACGTGATAGATTTCATTTTGTTTTTAGTCAGATGTTATTAGACTGGGAAAGTCATTAAGATGAATAAAAAGATTTTGCTCCTTGAAGATGAAATATTAAAGCCTTGTAAAAGAAGGAACCTTTGGGTTTACTTAACTTCACAGCAGGCACTATTAGAAATCTAGGGCCAGGGAGGTAGAGGCCAGGAGACCTTGAAGCCTGTGAGCTGGGTTGACTATGATTAGAGGCCCTTGGTAAGGGCTGGCTTTTTGTCATTTACTTGTATGATAAAAGCAGCCTGGTGACTATCGCTGATTCAAGTCTCAGTTGTGATTACAGCCTTAGGTATTCACTTAAGTCTCCAAGCCTCTGTGTCTACATCTCCAAAATTGGGGTAATAATTGTACTTGGTTCTTAGAGTTTGAGGATTAAATGATAAGTGCTTAGCACAGTCCCTGGCATGTGGTAGAAGAGTTATCTGTAACTGTAAATAGAATCTTGTGTGTATATTAAATACAAACATGTACTAAATAATAGCTTCATAGTAAAAATGATGATAAGATTTAAGAAAGTGGTCAGCCACAAACTGTGAAGGTTAGGACTAACACCATGGCATGAAAAAGGGAAGATCAGATCTCGAAGGGCTGTGAAGGTCCACTAGGACTTGGTGATAAACTAAGAGAAGCAAAAAGTGACATTGATTCCAATGTTTTAGGCTGAGTTTGGGGGTCAAAAGGATGGTAAGGTGGTGGTCTTGGAAAATCAGGGATTTAGAGTGAAGCCTCTACTAACTCATGATCTTTTTGCAAGTTAGAAAAAGTACCCACTTCTCAAGACACTTAACGTTCATTTATTGGAAAATTGCTGTAATATAATGACTTTGTTAGCACAAGACCATAGTGCTAACAAGACCATAAACTTCTAAAACTGTATGTTTAATATAATAGCATTTGTGATCTGAATGGACATCCTCTTCAGTATGACACCCTTAAGTGCATAATGACAACCCTGGTTTGGAACTCTCTTAAGGTTTTTTAACCTAAGTATGTTCAGAGGTCCAGATTAAAAAAGAATGAGTGTGCTAGTTACCAGGTCTGGGATTTAATTATGCACCTTTCCCAAAATAGGGAAGAGTGAACTGTTTACAGCTAATAGTCTGAGGGAGGAAAGAAGTAGGACGAATAGAGGGGTTCTGAGATGAATTAAAAATCAAGGGGCCGTGGCATTTGAAAACAGTAAACAGGAAGCATCAGATAGGGTGATACGGTCGCTGTCTTTTTGTAATGTAGAGTTTATGTCATTTCAAAAGTGTTTGAAGTTACTTTCAGAAGTGTGAACATAATAAGATTCAGCATCATATTGGAAAAGGATAAAGCAAATATACCAGCCACTCAAGCTAATACAGTTAGGAAGAATATGAAGTTTAGCTCTGAGTTTTTTCTGGCAGTTAGATTGAAAGTAATAGGCCAGTGGTTCTTGGTTTCAAAGGCAATATAAGGATCTGGAAAAATGTAAACAAAATAACAAAGCTGGATTAGTTCAGAGAAGATTGTGTGACCCTAAGAACAAAAATTTTGCTTGCCTTTGAGGCTGGAAACCAGTTACACATCACTCTCTTAAAGTGAATCATACAACTGGAGTTGTATGCTTATTAGTAAGGCATACCATTAGTGTTAAAAGTCCTAAAACAGTAAATGTCAACTATTAGAGCAGTTATCAAATTCTGTGATATCAAATCCAAGTTCTGAGGTTTTTTCTTTAGAGGCTTCTTGAAGGCTAAGGACATCCAGTCTCTGCCCACTTGTGCGGAGCTCTGCGATGCTGGAGCTTTGTCCTGCCTTCCCCTTCCATTATTCACTTGCTGAAGTCCTGAACTGACAGAGTTGGTCCCCTCTCATCATCATCTGGGGATGCCTGTTTGGAGAAATAGTTAGCATTAGATGAAACTTCACCTAGATCGCTGTCATCAAACAATCACTTACTTGACATAGACACCAAAATACTGAGTGGGGATATGACAGGAATGATTCCAGAGCCACCAGTGGAAATGAGCAGTCCCGAGTGAAGACACAGGATGACAAGGATGCTCCCAGCTCTAGGCAATGGCCTTTGTGTCTCCTAACTGGATCACTTTCAGGTTGCCTTGTGCTCTGTGATGTTAGGAAGATGGGCGTTTTTGAGACTTTTAAAATCTTTACATAGAGGATTTATTTATTTTCTCATCTGTTATCCTTTATTTGAGTTTTCTTCTTTTTTTTTTTTTAAAAAGCATATTGAACCTCATGGAGAAAATATCTGGCCTTTGTCTTCTTTATGACCCAGAAGTAGATTGAGTGGCCAGAGGACTGGAATAGGAGAGCCATTTGGCCACATAGTTTGCTTCAGTAATGAACTCCCTTCCATGTGTAAGATAGGGACTGGATAGGAAATATTTACCTCCAAATGCGACACTGTGCCCTTTTAATAAGTGTTGAATAGAAAGTAAGTCATGGGTTATTTATTTTTATTACCTACCTCAGAGACTGATGGTTTGCAAGTTCAGGTCTGGCCAGTCTTAGATATCTGTGTCCTGAGGTCATATAAACAGTGGGCCAGAAATCATATTGGAAGATCATCTCTTCTAATCATTCATTCATTCCAATAATTCTAATAATTCATTGGACATCTCACCTTGGGCAAGTCATTTAACTTCTCTGAGCCAGTTTCCTCAATAATTAGGAGGCTAGCCCATATGTTCTCTTACGCCTTTTTGTAACTCAGGTTCTAATCTGTAGCCCCTTGTACTTTGTCCTATATTACTAGGACATCTGTTTCCTAGCATAACATCTCACTGGGGGAATTTGGACAAGACAGGGATTCATACTCAAGGATGAAAATTTACTCAGGAGCTTAGGTGAACCACAGACCATTTATTCTTTAAGCAAGGCTGGGATTGTGGAATAATGAGGGAGGGAGAAGGAACTGACCATGATAGGAGAAATGCCTGAGACATTTGTACACACTATAGAGATACTAGTCTGTCAGACAGCATCCCTTTTTTTCTGGTAACCAGGAAATACAGGTGTTCAGGAGTGATTGTCTTAGGAGATGGAACACTTCTCTTTGTGTGTGTGTGTGTGTGTGTGTGTTTAAGGGAGAACTGTTAGTAACAGTAGGGAATCAGCAGTTTTATTCCACTTTAGCTCTGTTCTTCAAAAAATTGATAATAGAATTTCATTTTCTTTGGTGTTAGATAATACTTTTTTCAAGCATTGCATTTCATAAATATTCTAAACAGGTTTGTCTGGTGTTCTTAGGTACTCCTGCCAGAGTCACTGTGTTTTAACTATTTTGGAAAATTTCCTAATATTTGCTTATAGCTTCCAGCATGTTTACTGTGTTTGTGCCATATATAATAAATAAATTATAATCATTATGAAGCACCTATCCACAAGATTAATTTGTTTTATTTCATATTCATTCTTCTATCAAGAAAACTACACCCGTTCTCATTTTTCCCCTTTCTCACTTCCAACAGTAAAAAGAACATAAGAAAGCAGCGAATGAAAATCTTATTCAATGTTGTTCTCGAAGCTCGTGAGCCAGGCTCAGGCAGAAGACTTTGTGATCTATTTATGGTTAAACCATCCAAAAAGGACTATCCTGATTATTATAAAATCATCTTGGAGCCAATGGACTTGAAAATAATTGAGCATAACATCCGCAATGACAAATATGCGGGGGAGGAGGGAATGATAGAGGACATGAAGCTGATGTTCCGGAATGCCAGGCACTACAACGAGGAGGGCTCCCAGGTAAGGGCACGTGGGGATCCTGACAGACGCCCAACTGCAATGATTCTTCTCAATGACTAGCTTAATATTTTGTCTTTCCTTAATTGTTTAAAATTAGAGGCAGGACATTGTAAAGGTTAAAACTTTATACCCTGTACAGTTACCCCTCATTGCCTTGTGGGAGGGGATTGGTTCCAGGGCTTCCCGGACCCTGCAGCACCAAATCCATAGAGTCTCAAGTCTCTTGTTTGAAATGTCATTACAGTTGACTGTCTGAATCCACGGATTCCATGGATTCAAACTGTCAGCTATAATCTGACATCTTAGATTTGAGTCCTATCTTGCTAATCCCTGTGTAAGTAACTCATCTTTTCTGAGCCTCATGTGTAAAATGGGGTTAATAATAGTACTTGCAGTAAGGTTGTTGTGGGATTAGAATGAGCTCATGTTGACAGAAAATGTTACATAGCGCCTGGTATTCAAACACTCAAATGAAAGCCAAGGACATGAAAATCTTTCATCATTATTGTTACTGCTATCCTCAGTTGCCATACTGCTCTAGGGATAGTCCATAAAATGATATAATTAGATAAATAGAATGGGAAAGACTAGAGATCTCTTCAAGAAAATGAGAGATACCAAGGGAATATTTTGTGCAAGGATGGGCACAATAAAAGACGATGTAGACCTAACAGAAGCAGAAGATATTAAGAAGAGATGGCAAGAATACACAGAAGAACTGTACAAAAGAGGTCTTAATGACCCAGATAACCACGATGGTGTGATCACTCACCTAGAGCCAGACATCCTGGAGTGTGAAGTCAAGTGGGCCTTAGGAAGCATCACTACAAACAAAGATAATGGAGGTGATGGAATTCCAATTGAGCTATTTCAAATCCTAAAAGATAATGCTATTAAAAGTGCTACACTCCATATGCCAGCAAATATGGAAACTCAGCAGTGGCCATAGGACTGGAAAAGGTCAGTTTTCATTCCAATCCCAAAGAAAGGCAATCCCAAAGAATGTTCAGACTACCACACAATTGCACTCATCTCACACGCTTGCAAAGTAATGCTCAAAATTCTCCAAGCCAGGCTTCAATAGTACATGAACCGAGAACTTCCAGATACTCAAGCTGGATTTAGAAAAGGCAGAGGAACCAGAGATCAAATTGCCTACATCCATTGGATTATAGAAAAAGCAAGAGAATTCCAGAAAAACATCTTCTGCTTCATTGACTACACTGAAGCCTTTCACTGTGTGGATCACAATAGACTGGAAAATTCCTAAAGAGATGGGAATACCAGACCGCCTTAGCTGCCTCCTGAGAAACCTGTATTCAGGTCAAAAGCAACAGTTAGAACCAAACATGGAACAACAGACTGGTTCCATATTGGGAAAGGAGTGCATCAAGGCTGTATATTGTCACCTTTTATAATAACTTATGTTCAGAGTACATCATGTGAAATGTTGGGCTGGATGAAGCAGAAGCTAGAATCCAGATTGCCAGGAGAAATATTAGTAACCTCAGATGTGTAGATGATTACCACCCTTACGGCAGAAAGTGAAAAGGAACCAAAGAGCCTCTAGATAAAGGTGAAAGAAGAGAGTGAAAAAACTGGCTTAAAACTCACCATTCAAAAAACGAAGATCCTGGCATCTGGTCCCCTCACTTCATGGCAGATAGATGGGGAAACAATGGAAACAGTGGCAGACTTTATTTTCTTGGGCTCCAAAATCACTGCAGGTGGTGACTGCAGCCGTGAAATTGAAAGATGCTTGCTCCTTGGAAGAAAAGCTATGACCAACCTATACAGCATATTAAAAAGCAGACACATTACTTTGCTGACAAAGGTCTGTATAGTCAAAGCTGTGATTTTTCTAGTAGTCATGTAAAAATGTGAGAATTGGACCATAAAGAAAGCTGAGTGCCAAAGAATTGATGCTTTTGAACTGTGGTGTTGGAGAAGACTCTTGAGAGTCCCTTGGATGTGAAGAGATCAAACCAATCAATCCTAAAAGAAATCAATCCTAGGCATTCATTGGAAGGACTGATGCTGAAGCTGAAGCTGCAGTACTTTGGCCACCTGATGGGAAGAACTGACTCATTAGAAAAGACCCTAGTGATGGGAAAGATTGAAGGCAGGAGGAAAAGGGGACGACAGAGGATGAGATGGTTGGATGGCATCACCAACTCAATGGACATGAGTTTGAGCAAACTCTGGGAGATGGTGAAAGACAGGGAAACCTGGTGTGCTGCAGTCCATGGGGTCACTAAAGAGTTGGACACAAATAAGCACCTGAAAAACAACAAGAGTAATCTAAATATTAGGATATTTTCAATAATACACCTTTATATAATTGATTTTGTTAGGAAGCATCTTGATTTTCAGTTCTTCATCAGTAAAGCTATGATATAGTCTTCCTTTCATATATTTTCTACTCAGTATCTGTTATCTACTTTATTTTTTATTAATAAATTGAAGTATAAGTGACATGCGTTTCAGGGGTACAACATAGTGATTGAATATTTGTATATATTAGAAAATGATCACATTAAGTCTAGTTAACATCCATCACCATATGCAGTTAACAATTTTTTTCTTGTGATGAGAACTTGTAAGATCTACTGTCTTGGCTGCTGCTAAGTCGCTTCAGTCGTGTCCCAACTCTGTGCGACCCCATAGACGGCAGCCCACTAGGCTCCCCCGTCCCTGGGATTCTCCAGGCAAGAACACTGGAGTGGGTTGCCATTTCCTTCTCCAATGCATGAAAGTGAAAAGTGAAAGTGAAGTCCCTCAGTCGTGTCCGACTCTTAGCAACCCCATGGACTGCAGCCCAACAGGCCCCTCCGTCCATGGGACTTTCCAGGCAAGAGTACTGGAGTGGGGTGCCATTGCCTTCTCGGAAGATCTACTGTCTTAGCATCTTGCAAATATACAGTACGGTGTTACTAAGTATGGCTGCCATGCTGAACATTGCGTCCCCATGGCTTACTTACTTTATAACTGGAGTTTGTGCCTTTTGACCCCTTTACTCATCTTGCCTGTCCTCTGGCAGCCACCAGTCTATTCTCTGTATCTATGAGCTTGAGATTTTTGGGGGGCCGAGGAATGGTATTTTAGTTTCCTTAGAGGTGAGATCATATAGTATTTGTATTTCTCTGTCTCACCTTATTTCATTTAGCATAATGCCTTTAGGATTTGTCTTTCATCTTGTCGCAAATGGCAGGATTTCATTCTTTTTATGGCTGAATGATATTCCTGTCTGTGACATTTTCTTTATCCAGTCACTCTTTCGTGAACACTTAGGTTGTTTCCGTATCTTGGCCATTGTAAACATGCTGCAGTGAACATGGTTTGGGGGTCCATAGATCCTTTCTGAGTTTTCTCTGTCTACTCTAAGTTTCCCAGAAATGAAAGTACATTTTCAAATCATTTATATTTCCATTCTTATGTTATTGCATTTGAATATAAAATAAAGTAGGTGCTGAGGATGCTTGTAATCAGAGAAGTGGTTCTCTTCTGTGATAGGGGTTTATACTGTCCTCAGTGTCATTGGGTAATGTGCCACTTGTCTGCCACCAGTGGAGAAAAAAGCCACCCTTAGGAGAGGTTGCCAAAGAAGAGAGGTCATTTATTCCCTCAGTCCCTCTGCTCTGGTGGTATTCAGGGAGGAGAGCCTTTGGACTGGGGTGGGAGGAGGCAACTGTGGGGGCCAAGCCATTGGGTGAGTAACTTTGTCCATGGCTATATATTATCACCCTTGGCTCAGTCTTCAGAGAGAGAGAGAGAGAGAGAGAGAGACTAAGCAGAGATTATTGCTTTTCACAAATCAGATTCCAGGCTATGAATGCACACTGATATTAAATCTCTTTTAATAATATTTGAGATGTTTTTCTCCAGCTATCATGTATTTTTACTTTCCATTGAGCTCAGTCTGCTACCTAGAGGGTCCAGTGTAAGAGAGATTTATGAAGAAACAGCACATGTAAATATGTTTCAGAACTTCTGCAGAAACTTGTAGTGATTCTACTACAGTAGTTCTCAAACTTCAGCTGGCATGGGTGCACGTTAGAAATACTGGAAAGCTTTAAACAATGAACCAAGACCCACCCCACAGAGATGTGATTTGTTGCTCTGTTGTGGTCTCAGGCTTTATTTCTTTAGTTCTCAACTGTCCTAACCTGTGTTTTAAAACTTCTTTATGGATACATATTATACTTTAATAGAAAGCTTCTTAGAAAATAATTTTAATTATATTTGTAATTGAATATAGGTGTACAACGATGCACACATCCTGGAGAAGTTACTCAAGGATAAAAGGAAAGAGCTGGGCCCACTGCCTGATGATGATGACATGGCATCTCCCAAACTCAAGCTGAGTAAGGCAGCCTCACACTTCGTGGTTCAGTTCAGTCTGTCAAGTATGGGTTGGTTGGTTTAGTTGCTAAGTTGTGTCTGACTGTTGTGACCCCATGGACTGTAGCCTGCCAGGCTCCTCTGTCCATGAGATTCTCCACGCAAGAATACTGGAGTGGGTTGCTGTTTCCTGATTTACTGAAATATTTCATTAATTGGTGAATATAATTGAATTTGCACTCCAGCACAGAGTTTCTTGGTTTCTCTCAAGTACTCTCTTCTGTATTTTAAGTAAACATAAAAGCGCATGAGGAATAGAAGAATATTACGTCAAAAGGTTTGTTTACTTTTTTTGAATGCGGTGGACATTTTATAAATGTTAAATAGTGAGAATAGATACTTTTTCTACATGTGATGCCTGGAAAAAGTATAGGAGCAGGTTTTAATTTTCTTCCTGTTTTTCGGTCTGTTTGCTAAGTTACTGGAATTAAAAGTGAGTCCCTCCTAGACAGAATTTGAGAGGTTAGAGATGTCTAGTTACTGTACTGTAAGTTAACTCAGCTGTCTGTTGAGTGTGGGCTGTGAATGGTTGTTATGTTAAAAACCGTGAGAGGGACTTCACTGGCAGTCTATTGGTTAGGACTTTGCCTTCCAGTGCAGGGGTTAGGGTTTGATCCTGGTTGAAGAGCTGGGACCCCCAAGCAGCCAAAAAAAACAAAAACAAAAAAAACCCCATAAAACAGAAGTAGTATTGCAACAAATTCTGTAAAAGCTTTAAAGATGGTCCACATCCAAAAAAAAGCAAACTGTAAAGAGAAGAAAGAAAGCAAAAATAATTAGTACCATTGGGCTAAAGAACAGGTGTCTGCCTTATTTAAAATATATAAATAAATACCAAGCAAATGATGGTGGTGTCAAATATTCTTTAGAGCCGTATTTGCTAAAATGGAAAGAACAAACTTTAATTTCTTTACATGGAATGACTAAACTGAATTTGCAGTAGTTTGGGGTATGATTTATTGCTTAAGTGATCATTCCTTTTTGTTAAGCTACTTATTTATTTTTTCATGTAATTATAAAAGCATACAGAAATGAAAACCTTCTAATTTTTCACTTGCAAGAATGAAAGTCTCCTAATTTATAGGGACATAATATCTTTTAAAACTAAAATTAACTATATAAGTTAAGAAACTAATGACAGATACTTTAATAGTAACTGTATTAGTTACTGTTTAGTTAATAGTAAATATAGAACTAAATATATATAAATGCATGTATATATATTTTTTAAAGTTCAGGGAGAGGAGATTTTACCGTGCAATGTTAATTTTCTTTTCATTTCTCAATGTTATATTATGAAAAACTCAAGGCAATGGCACCCCACTCCAGTACTGTTGCCCGGAAAGTCCCATGGATGGAGGAGCCTGGTAGGCTGCAGTCCATGGGGTCGCTAAGAGTCAGACACGACTGAGCGACTTCACTTTCACTTTCCACTTTCATGCATTGGAGAAGGAAATGGCAACCCACTCCAGTGTTCTTGCCTGGAGAATCCCAGGGACGGAGAAGCCATGCAGTCCATGTCGTCGCACAGAGTTGGACATGACTGAAGCGACTTAGCGCCAGCAGCATACACAGATGTAAAGAATAGTACAATGAATCACTCTCTATACCTATTACTCAGCATTTATCAAGATTGTACCATACTTACTTCCTGTATTCCCTTTTGCCCTTCTTTTTTCTTTATTCTGAATTATAAGACACATCCAGTCATGTCATTTTATTTCTACATAGTTCAGTATGCATCTTTAAAATATGCAGATAGTTTCTTAAATAATCATGACATCATTGTCACACATTACAAAATTAGGAATTTCTTGGTTTCCTCTAATACCTGATAAATTTTCAAATTTTACTGATTGTCTCACAAATATATTTTTACAATTGGTTTCTTCCAGGCAGGATCTAGTTAAGTTCTGTGTATTGCATTTGATTGTTTTACTTAAACTCATAATTCAGAGCAGTCCTCCTCCTTTTTTTCATCCTCCTGCTGTTGACTCTAGAAACCTGGTCACTTCCTTGTACAGTCCTCCTTAGGATATCAGTTAACTTTTTCCTTATTTCTTTCAAATGGACATTAACTTCAATGGCTTGATTAGATGCAGTTTCAACTTGTTGAGTAAGGTCCACATGTTGCATTTGATTGATAGTTCTCTTAGTCTGTGAGTTCTCCATCTTTTCCTTTTTGTCTTGCAGTTTGTTGAAGAAATTGGGTTTGTACTGTAGTTTCCCACAGTCTAGGTTTTGGTAATTGTATCCCTTTGCTGCAGTATTCACGTGTTCCTTTGTATTTCCTATAAATTGGTAGTTGATCAGACCTAGATTTTAAATTTGATTCTCCCCTCACTTTGGCACAGAAACTGACGTAAGAGGTAATATAGTCTTCCGTCAGGTGGCATGTAATATCTGGTTGTTTCTTTAAATTATGGTAATAGCTATTGATGCTTGCTACATAAATTGATTGAAGAGATGTAAAGTAGTACTAGTTTAATTTTATCACTGCTTGTTCGGTTACTAACTGGAATACTTCTATGTAGAAAAGCTGCCTCATCCGTATTTGGTTACGCAGTGGATGGTTTTTTTGTTTGTATGTATTGTTTTGGTTTTTGAAAGGATAAAAGCTAGATTTCCCTTTTCATTTACCAGTTTTCAAAGTAATGAAATACAGACAAGATAATGCATTGGCTTACTAAAATCCTGCAATATCTACCCCATTGTTTGTTTTTATCATTAAGGACTACTAGATGTAAACATATTCCTGAGTTTTAACCCATTGCAATTATGGTTCTTGTTGATATTTAATGTTGTCCCAGGTTGGCTGCTGTGGTCTTTTGAGCTGGCCATAGTAAGAAGTCGTTGATAGACTCTTACTGTCTAGCGTCTCAAGATACAGCAAACTGATCTTGTGTAGACTAGGAATCAACCATTTGCAAAAGAGCTAATAACATTAGTTTTTGAAATCAGTATTCTAAAAATATAGTCAGAATTATTTCGGGGTATACTGCAACTAGGTTGGTCACTGTTTCTAGAATTTTCAGTGGACAGAGCTAAGAAATTTTGTATTTTATATTTAAAGAGAAAATGCACCATAAATTCATATCGATCCTCTCAATTGAGATTCCAGGCACAAAGTTTTTATTCATTGTCCTCTGTTTTAATGTCTTTATCTCTTTTTTTTCCTTGATGAAAATCTCAGTTCTCAAGGATACCATAGGAGATGGAATTAGACTGTCACAAAACTGCTCATTTCCTTTATTCTGCCTTATTTACAACTATCTCAACATAACAGTACTTTCTCTTCCGCCAAAAATATGAGTACTGAAAATAGTTTGTTTTTCTAGTTCTTTCTTTGTTGATGGGATATATTTCACTAGAAAAATGCTAATTACTGTGTTTTATACATCACTTGAAATAATTCCTTCCTTGGGTTATGCTACCAACTTTATACAAATTTAGGTTCATTTATTTTATTTTATTCATTTAACATTAAGTCTTTTTCTTTAGGTAGGAAGAGTGGTATTTCTCCTAAAAAATCAAAATACATGACTCCAATGCAGCAGAAACTAAATGAAGTCTATGAAGCTGTAAAGAACTATACTGATAAGAGGGGTCGCCGCCTCAGTGCCATATTTCTGAGGCTTCCCTCCAGATCCGAGCTGCCTGACTACTATTTGACCATTAAAAAGCCCATGGACATGGAAAAAATTCGAAGTCACATGATGGCCAACAAATACCAAGATATAGACTCCATGGTTGAGGACTTCGTCATGATGTTTAACAATGCCTGTACATACAATGAGCCCGAGTCTTTGATCTACAAAGATGCCCTTGTCCTACACAAAGTGCTGCTTGAAACTCGGAGAGACTTAGAAGGAGATGAGGACTCGCATGTCCCAAATGTAACCTTGCTGATTCAGGAGCTTATCCATAATCTTTTTGTGTCAGTCATGAGTCATCAGGATGATGAAGGAAGATGCTACAGTGATTCCTTAGCAGAAATTCCTGCTGTGGATCCCAGCTTTCCAAACAAACCTCCTCTTACTTTTGACATAATTAGGAAGAATGTTGAAAATAACCGCTACCGACGGCTTGATTTATTTCAAGAGCATATGTTTGAAGTATTGGAGAGGGCAAGAAGGATGAATCGGTATGTTTTCAAAGTCATTTCTTTTTGAGAAGGTGTGACACAGAAGGTGTAAAATAGAGGAAAGAATTTGCTTTGATGTGCTATTTCAGCGTACAGTTGGTGGCGTGCTATTTTGAATTTTAATTAGAATGTATAGAGAGTAAGAATGTTCTGGGGGAGAGAAGACACACTACTGAATTGGGTCAATGAGGGGAAGAAATGAGAGACAAAATTGAGGATATGTTGAAAGGATAAACTTAAAATACAGCCTTTCATAGAACATGTATTTTAAAAGGATGGAATGCTTTTAATTAGAAATAATAATAGGATTTTCTTTTCAAGTTTGAGTTCAGTGCAAGTGTGCTTTAAGTAAAGTAGCTCTAAAATATTGATCTGAGCTTACACTGATTTAAATTTGATTGCCATTTCAGACTCCTCAAAGGGCTTCTTTTTAGTTTCAGATTTGTCACTTTTAAGTTCATTCTGCAGACATTAAATGTTATAAAAAGAAGAGGCAGTCAAATTTAAATTTCCGTCAAACTTAAATCCCCTTCTAATTTTGATCTGTGCTGTATATTTGCCACACAACAATAGCATATACTCAGCTGTGGAAATAGTTTCAGTTCTGCAATCATGGTGGGTCTTCTCGTGCTCTTGGGATCACTTGGGGAGAATAAAAGAGTTAAGAATACACACCCTACCTTCCTAGAGCTTATTATCTGTTATGCTGATTGCTAGACCTTTAGTCAGTGGGCATGGGGTAATTCCAGCCAGGGACTCTATGAAGCCTGGGTTTGCTCTGGATCTTGAAAGAAAAGTGAAAAGTAATATTTGCTGTTCCTATTGAGCGCTTGCCCTTTCTAAAGTACCATGTAGACGATCTCTAACCCTTACTGTAGCCATCATAGGTAAGGGATAATCTTCCAATTTGTATATGAAGACGTGCACGACAGAGAGAAGTAACTTGCCATAGTCACACAACTAGTAAATGCGGCGACTCATCTTGTTCCTCACTGCAGGGAGCTGCTGCTGAGCCAGTCACCAGGCGGCCAGTCAAGCAGTATAGCCAGGGATGGTAAGACTTGAGCTCTGTGCTCTGAGAGCTTAAAGTCTGACAGTTGGAAAAGCACCTGTGCTTAGGGAGCAATCGTTCCCAGCATGAGATAACATTTAAGGACTTGGTATTTAGTAAGATGGTGGAGTAATAAACTTCTTTAGGGTTCTAAAGAGCATGAGATGTCAGGGAAGAATGGGGAAATGGGTGGGATTCACATCAGGTAAGTGGTGTGAGTAAAGGCATAAGATTAGGAAATGAATACGGTGTGTTCACAGGATAGGTAGAGTTAGGGTCAGGTTGGAGAGGCCTCTGAGAGACATGTTTAAGATATGGTCCTTATTCTTCAACAGTGAAGAAATAAAGCCGGAAGGGGAGTGCATCTTGCAGTCAGAATCTGCATTCATTTATTTCTTAGTTTTCATTTATCCTAAAAATATTTATTAAATGGCTACCAGTTACGAGCATGTTCTGGATACATGGAATATACCAGTGGACAAAACAGACAAACCCTTCCCTCATGGAGTTTAGAGTTCTATTCTTGTTCTCAGTTTACTTAAATAGTCCTTAAATCTAAAGTCACTCCTCTTCTCCCTACCCCATACCCTACCCCCATTACTTCGTGGGCTTAGTTCTATGAATGAGTCTTCCACAATACATTTGTCTCTTAGATTATTATTAGGCTTCCCTCGTGGCTCATATGGTAAAGAGTCTGCCTGCAGTACAGGAGACCTGGGTTCAATCTCTGGGTTGGAAAGATCCCCTGGAGAAGGAAATGGCAACCCACTCCATTATCCCTTGCCTGGAAAATTCCATGGACGAGGAGCCTGGCAGGCTATACTTCATGGAGTCACAGAGAGTCAGACATGACTGAGCAACTTCACTTTCTTTCTTTCTTAGATTATTAGCAGCTTTGTTCCTTGTATAGATGACATGATTAGTTTAGGAACTAAGCAGATTTGTATCTGTAAGAAATAAACTCTTTTCGTTCTCCCATTATTGACCTGATTAGCTTTTGCTGTTGAGGCCTAGGAGGTAGCTGCTGCTGCTAAGTCACTTCAGTCGTGTCCGACTCTGTGTGACCCCATAGACGGCAGCTCACCAGGCTCCCCCGTCCCTGGGATTCTCCAGGCAAGAACAGTGGAGTGGGTTGCCATTTCCTTCTCCAATGCATAAAAGTGAAAGTGAAGTCGCTCAGTCGTGTCTGACTCTTAGCGACCCCATGGATTGCAGCCCACCAGGCTCCTCCATCCATGGGATTTTCCAGGCAAGAGTACTGGAGTAGAGTCCAGCGTAACTTTACAGTATTCCCTTCTTTGTCTGAGGTTTCACTTTCTGCAGTTTAAGTTACCCAAGATCAGTCAAGATCCAAAAGTACTAAATGAAAAACCCAGAAGTAAACAATTTGTAATTTTAAAATTAACACAATTTGTAGTTTTTATAGTGTTCTGAGTGCATGATGGAATTATAAATCTGCCCTTTGAAAGTAGCATGGATTATCAAAAGTGCATTTTCAGTTTTAATTTTATACTTGTAATTATAAGCTCTTATAAAATTAATTTCAAGTGAACAGCCTTCAGAAGTCTCTATTCAGAAAATAGGCATCAGAATAGTGTCGTTGAAGTTTCTTCCCTTGGCCCGTTTTAGTTTTATTGCTTTCCTACAAGTGTTAGCATTTCTGTAACCCGAAAAGATTTTAGAATCTTCCTGGAAACACCCATCTGGGTCGTTATTGGCAGTGTTTTAGGTTGCCAGGTCGCCTGTGCTTGTGGTCAGCATTCTGGAGTAAGATGCTCTAATGGTCGGTGTCAGCAAGCAGCTGACTGGGCTTGGCTGCAGCATCCACACTGCCCTGGCCAGAATGCCTCCATGACTGCTGCTAAGTCTTTGTCTCTGGTTATCCTTGTGAATAATTTTTCAAGCCCTGATATTCCTAGTAGTTAATAGAATTATCTTTAGGCCTTCCTCAGACCAACACAGTGGATGACAAATAGTAATAAAATTTCTTTGAGTCTAAATTATGAAGTTCATTTTGCCCAATCGTCTAATTTTATAAATGGGGAGAATCTCTTAAAAGTTTTCAGTATGACACAGATGATTTTTTTTTTTCTATCTTTCACTGTGTTGCCTTTGCTGGTTCCTCAGAATTATGTAGGTATTTCTCGGGAACTAAAATGAACACTAACTCTGAGGCCTACACCCATTTTATGATACTCTCAGGACTTTGCAATTTAGGTTCAAATATTTACTGAGTCCTAGCAGCCTAGATACCCACTCCAGTGTTCTTGCCTGGAGAATCCCAGGGGCAGGAGAGCCTGGTGGGCTAACGTCCAAGGGGTCACACAGAGTCGGACGTGACTGAAGTGACTTAGCAGCAGCAGCAGCAGCCTAGACAACCATGATATAGATCCCCCCCCCCCCAAAAAAAGGCTAAATCTTCTGTTAATATTTTATCTAGTGTGTTGATCCCTTAACTAAAAGAAAGTTAGAATTAATCCCAAGATTAGATTCAGGTAAGTGTTAGATGCGGTATGAAGCCTTAGTATAGTCCTTGGTTCTGGCATCCCTCTTCTGTTGCCAAACTTAGTAGTGAATGTACCACGTTTCTCCCCCAGGAAGCTGGATGATTTTACATGAGCTATACAGGGAGTGAGCCTTAAAGAAATGGGAACTGGTGGGCAGGAGGCTCACTGAGGTAAAATTGAACAAATTTTAAGGAGATACCCATATTAGAACTGCTCAGAAGTTATCACTATATCAATGAATACAGTAAAGAAGCATTTCATAGAATGCTTAACATATGATCAGGGTGTTTGAAAGAAGCATATTGTCAATGAATGTTCTTGATGCTGTTATAGGACAGATTCTGAAATATATGAGGATGCGGTAGAACTTCAGCAGTTTTTTATTAAAATTCGTGATGAACTCTGCAAAAATGGAGAGATCCTTCTTTCACCAGCACTCAGCTATACCACAAAACATTTGCATAATGATGTGGAGAAAGAAAAGAAGGAAAAACTGCCAAAAGAAATAGAGGAAGATAAACTAAAACGAGAAGAAGAAAAAAGAGGTTAGTTTCTTTTCATTTTGTTAAATGTGAAGGAACATTATACTCTATCCTAGGTGGTCTTGCTGTAGAGTAGACCTCTCTTTGTATAAATGAAGACTCAGGGTGTTGGCTCTTACCAAATGGACATGGTAAGCTGGAAATGTTTCTGTCAGTATCAGCTTAGTCGTCAGACTGGGAAAGATTGTAAGTTGCCTGTGACACAGCTCTTACTCTTAGTATTTCCAGAACAGAGTCAGTTAATTCACAAACGTGGCAGCTTAATACCTCTTAATACTGCTAGTAAATAAAAACCTAAGGGGCCCAGCTGAGGCTCAAAAGCATTCTCAGCAGTGAGTGCATAAAGTTTCTGCCCTATTGTTCAACAGCATAGCTGTCCTTATATGGACTCAAGACAAGTAGATACTTTGGTTGAACCACTTAAGGAGGAGGAAATTTTTATTTTAATTGTATCAACCTAAAAATGTTACCTTGAGTCACTTGCCAGAGCTTAGAAATATTTGAAAGTAGGAACTTTTATTAGAAAGTTAATCATTCCTGAAAAAAGAGTTCATATAAAATACCTAGAATGGGTAACTTTTCCAAGAGTCATATTTATCTTTGGCATCAAGTCTGTTCCTTAGAATTTTTTCCTCAGGAAAGGGAGCAAAATAAGTTGATTTAAGCAAATTCTCATAAGCAGTGGCATATGCAAAAGAGAAGAGAAAGGAACCCGGTTGGTGAGGACTGAATTTACCAGCATAGGGCTACCTGCCAGTAGAAACCAGCAGCTTTTTGCCATAGGGAATGTGCTCATTGATGATGATGAGAGAGAGAGAGAGTGCATGGGTGTGTGTGGGTGTGTGTTGGACTGGAAGAGGGGGTGGTTTTATGTCTTGACCATCAACAAAAGCAGTTGATGCAGGAATGAACTGAGTAAACTTGCAGCTTTGCTTGCCCCAGGTAACAGTTGACGTTGAGGAATATCCTGAAAATTATTGTAGAAGGACTAACATAAGCTCTTCACACATTCTTGGTTAACTGGAAAGCTGCCCGTGTGTAGAGGAGTTGCGAGAAGCTGATGAGGTGAAGGGGAAAGATACACCATGCAAATAGTAACCATAATGACTTGGAGTGGCTATATTAATCAGACAAATAAACTTTAAGAAATATTACTAGAGATGAAGAGGGACATTTTAAAATGTTAAAAGGGTCAAAAACATATAATACTTATAAATGTATATGTACCTATGGAAGAGAAAATGGCAACCCACTCCAGTATTCTTGCCTGGGAAATCCCATGGACAGAGGAACCTGGCAGGCTGCAGTCCATGGGGTCGCAGAAGAGCCAGACACGACTTAGAAACTAAGCAGCAAACAAAATGTACCTAACAGTGGGGCTGCAAAGTACATGAAGCAAAAGCTGACAGAACTGAAAAGGGAAACATTTCAGTTATTAGAATCTTGATGGGCCTTTCTCAGCAAATGACAGGCTAAACCAAAAATTGGCAAAAGTATGACTTATTAAGATTAGGCTGTCATAGACTGAATATTATGTCCCCCACCAAAATTCATATATTGTAGCCTCCAATGCAGAGAAGGCAATGGCACTCCACTCCAGTACTCTTGCCTGGAAAATCCCATGGACGGAGGAGCCTTGTAGGCTGCAGTCCATGGGGTCGCTAAAAGTCGGACACGACTGAGCGACTTCACTTTCACTTTTCACTTTCATGCACTGGAGAAGGAAATGGCAACCCACTCCACTGTTCTTGCCTGGAGAATCCCAGGGACGGGGACTTGCATTTCTTTTTTCAATGTGGTACCTGTCTTCTGAGCCTGGGAGCCTTTGCTGATGAGAGCAAAGGAGGACTGCTGCAAAGGACTGCTTTCTGAGGCTGCCAGAGCATCCCTGTCAGTAATTACTCACCTTTTGCACTAATTCAGAGACTCTTTCCCCAGCATGAGACTGGAGGTAGGTAGGAAGTGGTACTTTGCCGTAGAATGTGAGGTCAGCACTGGAAGGATGGAGTAGGAAAAGCTTAGAAGCAGAGTACTCTGAAGGTTGTTGTAACTAGTTATTTATGAGTATTGAAAGATGGCAAAATGCTGAAAAGAATGGTGGTTGTATATCAGTCAGCCTTCTCTGTCTTTAAGTCACGGAGTAGATTTCTTAATAATCAGTGGAAATTGAAGGAAACAAGATGTCACACACCCTGTTTTTTTATATTAAATGCCAGAACTAACTATTCCTACTTGGCTCAGTAAGCAAAATAAGACTACATAAACGTGGGCAGATGGTATGCAGATACCATTGCTCCTTCCAAAACGATTCAAATGACGAAAGGGGGCTTTTAAAACAAGCACAAAATCATTCACTCCCCTCAAAAAAAGCGAAGGAAATAGTGGAAGAGAAGATGATGGCAGTTAAAATTTAGAAGCTAGAAAAATTGATAGCTAATGCTGGCTTCAAGGCTACCGTTGGATAAAGACCTTAGGCCATTTCCTGTTGAGAAAGGCGCAAGCATTAGAATGCCCTGTACACCTGAAAAATGAAGGTGCATGCAAGACTGGAAGCAAAAAGTTGAGTTGAAAGTCTAAAGGAGTTGAACCTCTAGATTACCTCCCCACCCTTCCTCTGACTGTTCATCCCTGAAGTGTCCAGACTCAGGGATACCAGGCTGACCTAAGGGTTGGGGTATGGTTCTGAAGAGGGGAGTTAGGAAAGGATTTATACTAAATAGTGAGACCCCTGACCTTCTAAACTTCTGATCTCCTAGGATAGCTTTTAATCTTGGGACAGGGAGAATTTTTCTCTTGAAAAATGCAGCAGGCAGTGGGGGAAAACTAAAGATAACATCTGGTCCTCAGTGAAATCCATCATTCACCCAGCTCTGTGTATGCTGGCCTGTGTATGCTGGAGAGCTTCCAGTCAGCTTTTTAAGTGTTTTAACATTTTAAATAGAAGCAGATATTTATTTAAATGGACCAAATATTTAAGTGAAATCTCTCTAAGATGTTAAGATAAAGAACAAAACAAAAAAAAGAACCTTAGCGGAAACAGAAGAAGTGAAGGCTGCAGGAGAAAATACTAGGCTTCAAGGCCTGGAACTAGTTCTCTGTGGCTCCACACTTTACCCCGAATCATCTTTTCTCATGAGAGGCAGCACATGTTTGTACCTGAGTTGTTTTGTCAGCCTGTTTCCTGTCTCTGGAGTTTGGGGGGTCACCAGCCTTTCATTTTGTACCCTTTCTGTCCCTTTCAGGGCAGCATTTCTGCTGGCATAAAATTCTCAAGAACCTTGTGAATCTACTGCATATGTCACAAGGATTCATTTGATTAATCAACTACTAGACAACATTTTCCGCCAAAATTGTCAAAACTCTTTTAAAAATGTATAATACCAGTGTTAGAGAGTGAATGGAGAAACAGACCCCCACTCCCTTGTAGCCAAATAGTGATGGATTTAGATTGGTATAGACTTTGGGGGTCAATTTGGAACATGCATTTAAAAACATTTAATGTGCTTATTTCCAGATCTTCTGTTTATGAAAAATTATCCGAATGAAGTAATCAAAGAAACGGCAAAGCTTTTTACTAAAGAAAAAACTATGGTGTTTGTAAATGATGGCTTACATGTTGTTTAGTTGCTAAGTCATGTCCGACTCTTTGTGACCCCGTGGACTGTATAGCATGCTAGGTTTCCCTGTTCTTTACTATCTCCCAGAGTTTGCTCAGATTCATGTCCATTGAGTTGATGATGCTATCTAACCATCTCATCCTCTGCCACCCTCTTCCTCTTTTTGCCTTCAGTCCTTCCCAGCATCAGAGTCCTTTCCATTGTTAGATCTTTGCATCAGATGGCCAAAGTATTGGAGCTTCAGCATCAGTCCTTTCAATTAATATTTAGGGTTGATTTCCTTTAGCATTGTTTGGTTGATCTCCTTCCAGTCCAAAGGACTCTCAAGACTCTTCTCCAGCACCACAGTTTGAAGACATTAGTTCTTCAGCACTCAGCTTTCTTTATGGTCCAACTTTGACATCTATACATGACTACTGGATAAACCATAGCTTCGACTATAACAGGTCTTTGTTGGCAAAGTGACATCTTTGGTTTTTAATACACTGTTTAGGTTTGTTTTAGCTTTCCTTCCAAGGATTAAGCGTCTTTTAATTTCATGACTGCCATCATCCATGGTGATTTTCGAGCCCAGGAAAATAAAATCTGTCACTGCTACCACTTTTTTCCCATCTATTTGCCATGAGTGATGGGACCAGATGCCATGATCTTAGTTTTTTGAATGGTGACCTTTAAGCCCACTATTTGACTCCTGTCTTTCATCCTCATCAAGATGATCTTCAGTTCCTCTTGGCTTTCTGCCATTAGAGTGGTATCGTCTGCATATCTGAGGTTGTTGATATTTCTCCTGGAAATCTTGATTCCAGCTTGTGATATGGAAGCCATTAAAAAATATTCTTTAGCAAAACTAAAAATCTTCTTGAAAAGCATTTGATCTCAGAGGAAATTTTTATGATATTAAGTGTATAAAGATACAGTTTCTGGGCTTCTCTGATAGCTCAGACAGTAAAGAATCTGCCTGCATTGCAGGAGGCACAGGTTTGATCCCTGGAGAAGGAAATGGCAACCCACTCCAATATTCTTGCCTGGACAATTCCACGGACAGAGGAGACTGGCAGGCTACAGTCCATGGGGTCGCAAAGAGTCCGTCACGACTGAGTGACTAATACTTTTCATATATAGTTTACAGTATGTTGTATGAAATACATGTCTCGTTAGTTCTAAGATTCCATTCATTGTGACATAACCATGTAATAATAGTCAGAAGAAAGAAATTTCAGAGGTATTAAGATGGCAAGAAAGTACATACAAGATTATCTCTAGGATCACATGATTTATGAGTGGCTTCTTTTCTTCTTTATACCTTTCTGTATCATCCAAAATGACTACAGTGAGCATATATTATTATGGTGATTATTTTTATTCTGTAGATACTTTATGTATTTATTTAAATTAATGGCAGTTGGTTGTAATTTTAAAAGACAATTTTGAGTAGAGACTGTTAGGAATGTGTATATCATACTATTTGTCCTGAATCCTGCCTTGGAGTATCTGGAAAAGAATTAAATGTATTAGTAAGTGTAGTTTTAATCCTGCATCTGATTGCCACATCCCTTTCATGAGAACATTTTTCTCTTTTTCACCTAAGAAGCTGAAAAGAGTGAAGATTCCTCAGGAGCTGCAGGCCTCTCAGGCTTACATCGCACATACAGCCAGGACTGCAGCTTTAAGAACAGCATGTACCATGTTGGAGATTACGTCTATGTGGAGCCCTCAGAGGTCAATCTACAACCGCATATCGTCTGTATTGAGAGACTGTGGGAAGATTCTGCTGGTAAGTTCATTTTAAATTGGGGAGCAAATTGGTGAGATGTGATTATCTTACTCCTTGTTTCTCAGGGAAGGAAATTGTAACTCAGACATCTTTATGCCTTTCCACAGTAGTTGTTTTACACTCTTAATAAGTACAATTCAATACCCACTATATGAGGAATATAGGATCGAGCTCTGTTGGGCAGTGGCATAGCTGAGTCAAAAGAGACGCAACTTCTTGAAGTCTAGATGAGATTCATTCATTCAACTGATACTTATTAAAAAAATCCGGGAGCCAAACCCTGTAGGATGGCCGAGAATCAGAACAAAAGGTCTGTGTTTTGTCCCTGGCAAAACCACTCTGGTAAAAGTCACAAATAAAGAAGAAATTGTTATAGAGAGACATGTGGCTTAGAATTTGGCTTCGAATTTGATTTCAAAAAGGCTTCCTAGAACAGTTGGCTTTATCTTGAAACAGAGAATGAATAGGAGTTAATGAAGCCAAAACCAAGCAGAAGTGTGATCCAGACAATCCAGTTCTTTCATAAATACATCATAAATACAAAGGTATTTACCTTTGTATTCTTGAACCCAAGTGCTACATATGCCCTTTAGTATGTCTTACATCCTTATTAAAGCACACAGCTTTAGCTGTGTCCTGACCCAGCAGAGTAGAGTAGGTCCCATCCCGTTCCTTGTTCTATTTATTTTACTTCTTTTACTATAAGGGGGAAAGTAGCATTTTTAGGTGTGATTTCACTTTAGTATTTTTAGTATTATTTCGTCTAAGATAATTCTGTTAAGGAACCATGGCCTAAAAGCACATTGCTCGGTTCAGCCCACGGCAGATTGGATGGAGTATTTGCTCATTTTACAAAGAATATGTTATTTCCATTAATGGTAATTCTCTCTCTTTTTCCCTCTTTGTTTTTGAGGTGAAAAATGGTTGTATGGCTGTTGGTTTTATCGGCCAAATGAAACATTCCATTTGGCTACACGGAAATTTCTAGAAAAAGAAGTTTTTAAGAGTGACTATTACAATAAAGTTCCTGTTAGTAAAATTCTAGGAAAATGTGTGGTCATGTTTGTCAAGGTAAGAAACTTATTAATCCCCAAACAGTAAATTATTTCATGGAGTTCACATGGAGTTTCACAACCACAGAAAATTGATATTTACGAAATGAATAGCTCTGTTTAAAACTGTTTGAATTTTTTTAGGCTGTGTCTCTGGCTTTATGTAAAGATTTGAGGACAAATAAATCTGAGCATAAAAGTGAAAGACCCTTTGCTGCCTGTGCTATATAGCTATATGCAGTTAGCTTAAATTTTTTTATATTGCCAGACAAATTTTTAAAGATGACATTTTCTGAAGAATCATTAAATCTTCAGTGTGGTTCTAGGTAATATGGTGTACTTTTTGTTTGTCTGTCTACTATAGGCACAGGCTCAAAGCTTTAAAGAACTAGCTGTCTAAAATACTAATGTACTGTCATAGGGCAGTTGGTAAAACTTCAGGTCAGTTCAGTCGCTCAGTTGTGTCCGACTCTTTGCGACCCCATGGACTGCAGCACACCAGGCCTCCCTGTTCATCAGGGAGGTAAACTAAATAAGCTAAATAGAATATACTAAGTAATGCCATTCTATATAAGGAAATACTCCTGACCTCTAACCATTTACCATTTGTTGTTGTCAAAAAGTCTTAACACTTTAGCTTTTATTTCTTTGCTTGGTTGGTGTTTTTGTGTTTTTTGGTTGATTGGTTTTCAGAAAATTCACCTAATTGATTTTATTCTTATATGCACCAGGAATACTTTAAATTATGCCCAGAAAATTTTCGAGATGAGGATGTTTTTGTCTGTGAATCACGATATTCTGCCAAAACCAAATCTTTTAAGAAAATTAAACTGTGGACCATGCCCGTCAGCTCGGTTAGGTTTGTCCCTCGAGATGTGCCCTTGCCTGTGGTCCGAGTGGCCTCTGTATTTGCAAACGCAGATAAAGCGGATGATGAGAAGAATACAGACAACTCAGAGGACAGTCGAACTGAAGACAGTTGTAACTTGGAAAAGGTATGTAGATAATAGCCACACAGAAAAGAATTTTAATTTCAAAACACCCCTTCTCAAAAATAAATGAATAAAGTATTCAACTTCAGAATTAGAAAAAGAGTAATAATATAAAACTTTAGCCTAACAAAAAGAAGGGAACTATAAAGGAAAGAGAAATTAATACTTGAAAAACATAATAGCAGGACTGAAAAGGAGACTTTGATGGGTTCAATGAGATAAACTACCAATTGTCCTAATAAAGGAAAAAGAAAGGCATTAAGCTCAACATACAAAATATAGAGGAAATTTAAGACTTGTGCATTTCTGTTAATAAATTTGAAAACCTGAATGAAGGCATTCCCTGGCAGTTCAGAGGTTAGGACTTTGTACTTTCATTGGCGAGGGCCTGGGTTCAGTCCCTGTTGGGGGAACTAAGATCTCACAAGCCTCTTGGTGCAGTCAAAAAATAACTAAAACAAAAACAAATAATAATAGTAAGATCTGAATGAAATGAGTAATTTTCCAAGATAATACCAATTAGTTAAATGAAATCAAGAAGAGATAAAATGTTTAAGTAGATAACAACATGAAGTTTTTTTTTTTTTTTTTTTTAATGTCAGAGAGCTCAGTCCAAAAAGTACTTAGGTCAGATAATTCCATAGGTAAATTCTTTCACCCTTTAAAGTATTCCAGGAGTTCCCAGGCAGTCCTGGGGTGATTAAGACTCCACGCTTCTACTGCATGGTGGCATGAGTTTGATCCCTGGTTGGGGAACTAAGATCCCACATGCTGTGCAGTAAAGCCAAAAAAAATTATCACGGAGTATGGAGATCAAGGAAAACTTCCTAGTTTGTCTTACCAGGACAGAATAATCTTTGATCCAAAGTCAAAAAATAAAAACAGAAAACTGCAGTTGAGTATCAGTTTATAAATATTGATACAAAAAATACTTGGGAAAAAAAGTGAAATCAGATACAGATGAAATCACATTAGTTCTCTGAGAGCAGCATCACCAAGTAGAAGGAAGTTCATTCTTGGAATATAAGGATTAGTCAAAATTAGGAAAATTTAGTAATACACTTCTATATATTCGTAGATCAAAAGAGAAATTATTTGATAAGGCATAATATTCATCTGGATTGATGTCTTTAAATAGATAGTCCCTCAAAATGATTTTAAAAAATTGTATATCAAGCCTAAAGTGAAAGAAATTCCTTTGAAAGCTGTATACACAACATAGGTGCTTGCTTTATCATTATGTGTATTTTTCTGAAAAGAACCAATATAACTAGACAGACAAAAGTAGTAAAATATTGACAACAAAGAGGCAAAATTATTTTTTTGCTGAGAATGGGGGAGAAATTAACTGTGAAAAGTTTTTGAATACAGAGCCTACAACAAGTAGAAATTTCAAAATCCACATATAAGTTAATAGCTTTCTTGTATAAGCACAACAGTAATTTCATAAGATTTTGAAAGTAAAATGAAACTGTTGAATAGATTTTAACAAATGTTATAAAAAATCTTGGAAGAAACTATCCAATTCACATGAACCAAAAAAAAAAAATACACTAAGAAATTATCTTAAAAGGAGCATATGGAACCTGTAGGAGGAAGAAAAACAGTCTGCTGAAAGGTACTGAAGATTTACTTGAGTAAGTTGTTTTGAAACTTGACAATACTATCATTCTTATGAAAGAATAAATGCATGACAGTCACGAGAAAAAGCAGAAAAACTGAAAGAGCGGTTGAGAGTGCTTTAACCCTGCCAGATAATATGGCATTTTACAAAGATACATTTTTAAAATATTGAGTTAGTTCATAATTGATTAATGAAGGGAATAGCCTTTTCACAGTTAAATCCAGACTATAAAGATACTCAATCATTCATTTTAGTTTTACATATTTTAACTTTTATTTTGAAATTATTTTAGACTTAACAGATGTGCAGAGTGCTTAGCAAAGATAGTATAAAGACATTCCTTATATTCTTCATTCAGCTTCTGCTAATGTTAACACCTTGTAAAGCATAGTACAGGGATCAAAACCAGAAAGTTAGCATTAATACTATTTACTAATCTAGAGACCTTATTCATTTTTCCCCTTTTGTCCCACAGTCGCCTTTTTTTCTTCTAATTTTATTGAGATATAATTGACATATAGCATTGTATAAGTTTTAAGTTGTACCGCATAATGATTTGACTTACCTACATCATGATAATGATTACCACAGTAAGTGTGGTAATCAACATCCATCAACTCATATAGGTACAACATTAAAGAAATAGGAAAAAAAGTTTTTTTCCCCTTGTGATAAGAACTCTCTTAACATCTTTCATATAATGTACAGTAGTATTAATTATATTCATCATGTTGTACATTACATCCCTGGTACTTATTTATAACTAGAAGTTTGAACTTTTTGACTGTCATAATCCAATCCCCCTTCCCCCTCATATCCTGCCTCGTAACCACAAATCTGATCTCTTTTTGTGAGTTTGTGGATTTGAAATATAATTAACCTACAATACTATGTTAGTTTCTGGTATACAGCGTAATGATTCAGTATTTCTATATATATTTCAAAATGATCACCATGATAAATCTAGTCATCATTTAAACATACAAAGATATTATATAATTATTCCCTGTGTTGTACATTTCATACCTGTGATTCATTTATAACTGAGAGTTTGTATAAACGCAGTATTTTAACTCAGCAAGAGAGGATAGAATAAAATGATATTGGAAAAACTGATAGCTATTTGAAAAAAGAAGAAAAAAAAACCTACTTGAACTCCTTTCATTTCATATTCCAAAATAAGTAAGGTATAAACATTAAAAAAGAAACATAAGTTGCTAGCCTAAGTACATTTATGTTATGTACATATAATCTTTTATTCACTGATAAGCTTGGAATGGATCCTTTATATGAGATAAAACCCGGTAGCCACAAAAGAAAAAAAAAGATCATTTTCTAGATTTACAATTGACAGTATCAGTTAGTTTAATAAAACAGTCTTAGGACTGCTGTTGCTAAAGTACAAGATCTCTTTGAAGTCTAGGAAAAAAATAATACTAGAAAAATGGGCAAAGGATCAAATAGATCATTTATAAAAGATCAAAAAAACATAAATGTTTTAATCTAATAGTTTTTAAAATGCCCAGCAAACTGACAGTTCTGAAGACTAGTAATATACACAGCCTGGTGTGAGTGTGGGACAGCACATCCCATCAGTGGCTTTGACCCTGCTGTCTGATAACAGGGAATGTGTTCCAACATAGTACTCAACCCTGGGCCACATCCAAATGCCCCTGAATAGGAATTTGTCACACATCCATTCATATAATGCAAATGTGTAGTTAGCAGAAGGAATCAACAAATTGCAGAATGGAATATGATTCCATCATTACTCAGAAAAAACAAAAATGTGTGCTTTATGTTTTATGTATGTGTAAACAACATGAAAAACTATAAATTGGTTAAACTGGGTGGTTATCTCTGGGGTTGGATCACAGAAAACTTGATTTTTAAATTTTGCATACTCTAATGTTTGAATTATTTCCAACAGATGCACTTTTTATATAGGGTGAAAGCAGCATTTTTAAATTTTTAGTGTAAAAAACAAGAAAAAAATTTTTAGTTTCTTAGATAAAAATCCATTTTAGTGTCATTAAAATGTTAAAAAGAGAAAAGGAGCTTGGGAAAGAACATGATATTTTGTACATTTTATCAGTATGTCTGGGAATCATAGAGATACTAATTTTAAAAGAGGAAATACCAGTGGAAATCAGTGTGGGAATTAAATTTGTTTTTGTTATTGGAGTTCATTAGTACCCCGTGTCCTGTGTATGAATTACTTTTTTTAGTCTTATATCTTTATTTTAATATTGCATGGCTAAAATATATTATACCAAGAAATTTTTAGAAGGATAACTAGAACAGAACCCATTCCTAAAATAAATATGTATTCTTAATCTCAGGTCTGTCTTTTTCACAGCTCCATTCCTCCTGGCACCCCTCAATCTAGTATATGTGTGGTACCTCTCTCATTCTTAAGAATTTTCTAAGAAGTCCATTTCAGTATCACATTTGAAATCATAAAGATCAAAGCATTAAATTATCTGGGCATTCCAGAAGAGTTTTTTTCCCCTTAAGTTTTAAGTTTTTGATATTTTCAGGAAAATGCAGTAGAAAATTTGGGGGTTTTGCAGTTTCCTCAGTTTTTATATGTTTTAGAGCTTTTGTATTTATTTATTTATTTTTTTTTTTTTAGAGCTTTTGTATTTAAAACACCTAGTGCTATATGCTCATTATCTGCTAGATTCTCAGTAAATTATGTTTCTTAGTTTCATTAATCAGAAGTATCTTTTCTTTTTTTTTTTGTTAAGACTATAAGAACAATAGTGAACATTAAGTGGTTTATGAGCCAGGCGTTATTCTGTGTACTTAACATGGATTGTGTCTTATAAGCTTCCTAACAACCCCATCTGATTCGCATACTGTCTTCGTTTTACAGATGATGAACCCAAGGCATAAGAGGTCAAGTAGTTTACCCAGTGTCACAGCAGTCAGTAGGTGACAGACCCTATACATTATTAAAAAGCAGAGTATATGTGTTTCTGTCACAGAGGCTATACTGTTCTTTTCATGTTAGAATAAATCAAGATGGTAAAATTTTTAAATCAGTTGTTAATATGCAGAAATTAAGAGCTTAGTAAATATGGTGAAGAGGAAGTTTGTATAGTATTTGCTCCTTTATAACAGTTGAATGAGGCTGTTTCTGAAATTAAGTCTTCATTGTTGGTCGTTGGTGGGGTTTTTTTTGGGTTTTGTTTTTCTTTTTTTTTTTGGCTAAAGTCTCCGAGAATGGGAAAAGGAAGGAGAGAGTAGTAAAAGGATCTTTGAGTAACATTTTATGAAAATGAACTAGAAATTTAAAATAGATACAGTATTTGATAAGATTTAGTTTAATTTCAGTAACCTAAACTTTGGGTTTCCTGTTTATTAGTTTCTACTTATGGTTATTTTTTGAGTTAAAAGGGCGGAAAGTCTGCTTTGCCTTCATACTTTCTCTTCCAACTCCTTGATTGTCAGCTCCCTGTCTTTAACCAGTTTCCTTTATCACAGGAGAAAGAAGATGTCCCTGTGGAAATGTCGAATGGTGAACCAGGTTGCCACTACTTTGAGCAGCTCCGGTATAATGACATGTGGCTGAAGGTTGGCGACTGTGTCTTCATCAAGTCCCATGGGCTAGTGCGTCCTCGTGTTGGCAGGTGAACATTTCGAGTTAAGAGAGGACAAGGCTTGGTTTGAGACATTTGGTACCAGTAGGAATTCATTACTGTTTAGGATGAAGACCAAAGTCCCTCCCTTGGGAACATTTCCTACTTCCTTTCACACCACACTCTCCCGTCTTATGCCTCTAGCCACACTTCCTCTCAGGACTCCTGTTGTGTGTGTGTTTTTCTTTCTTTCTTTTTCTTTTTCTCCTCCTGCCATTTACTGAACTCTTCAACCCAGAAATCTCCCTGCCAGCTTCATATGGTGAACTCTTTTTAGCTTAAATTTGAAATGGCACTTCCTTAAGGAAGCCTTTCCTGTCTCCTCTAAACTGGATTAGGTCCCCCTATTACGCATTCTCGGAGCTCTGTGTATTTCCTCTTCCTCAGAACACATATCAGTTTTATTATCAGGCTTCCATACAAGACTACAAATGCCCTGAGAGTTAGAGGCCCTCTCTTTTTTGAGCAAAAAAGTGATATATACCTTTATATCCCCTGCTGCAAACATAGTGCATGAGGCTCAAATATTTGATAAACAAGTAAATGGGTGAAAGTATGATTGGATGGCATAAAGTAGCAGTAAAGGAATTTAGGGAACAGGGCTGGGCAGTAGAGGTTAGTAATTAAGGAAAGTAACTCATTCCAAGAGATCTTGATGTAAGTCCCAGCCCTGTCGGTTTAATGTTCTTAGGCAAATTATTTACCTCTCTGGGCTTCAGTTTCCTCATTGTATTTGTTCGTCATTTAGTAATTGTTTATTATATATGTACTATTTGCTAGGTTCTATAGATATATTTTATAGTATGAACAGTATGAAAAGACAAAATGATAGGATACTGAAAGAGGAACTCCTCAGGTCAGTAAGTGCCCAATATGCTACTGGAGATCAGTGGAGAAATAACTCCAGAAAGAATGAAGGGATGGAGCCAAAGCAAAAACAGTACCCAGTTGTGGATGTGACTGGTGATAGAAGCAAGGTCTGATGCTGTAAAGAGCAATACTGCATAGGAACCTGGAATGTCAGGTCCATGAATCAAGGCAAATTGGAAGTGGTCAAACAGGAGATGGCAAGAGTGAATGTCGACATTCTAGGAATCAGCGAACTAAAATGGACTGGAATGGGTGAATTTAACTCAGATGACCATTATATTTACTACTACAGGCTGGAATCCCTTAGAACAAATGGAGTAGCCATCATGGTCAACAAAAGATTCCGAAATGCAGTACTTGGATGCAATCTCAAGAACGACAGAATGATCTCTGTTCGTTTCTAAGGCAAACCATTCAATATCACAGTAATCCAAGTCTATGCCCCAACCAGTAACGCTGAAGAAGCTGAAGTGGAATGGTTCTATGAAGACCTACAAGACCTTTTAGAACTAACACCCAAAAAAGATGTCCTTTTCATCATAGGGGACTGGAATGCAAAAGTAGAAAGTCAAGAAACACCTGGAGTAACAGGCAAATTTGGCCTTGGAATACAGAATGAAGCAGGGCAAAGACTAATAGAGTTTTGCCAAGAAAATGCACTGGTCATAGCAAACACCCACTTCCAACAACACAGGAGAAGACTCTACACATGGACATCACCAGATGGTCAACACTGAATTCAGATTGATTATATTCGTTGCAGCCAAAGATGGAGAAGCTCTATACAGTCAGCAAAAACAAGACCAGGAGCTGACTTGGCTCAGATCATGAACTCCTTATTGCCAAATTCAGACTTAAACGGAAGAAAGTAGGGAAAACCACTAGACCATTCAGGTATGACCTAAATCAAATCCCTTATGATTATACAGTGGAAGTGAGAAATAGATTTAAGGGACTAGATCTGATAGACAGAGTGCCTGATGAACTATGGAATGAGGTTCATGACATTGTACAGGAGACAGGGATCAAGACCATCCCCATGGAAAAATGCAAAAAAGCAAAATGGCTGTCTGGGGAGGCCTTACAAATAGCTGTGAAAAGAAGAGAAGCGAAAAGCAAAGGAGAAAAGGAAAGATAAGCATCTGAATGCAGAGTTCCAAAAACTAGCAAGAAGAGATAAGAAAGCCTTCCTCAGTGATCAGTGCAAAGAAAGAGAGAAAAACAACAGAATGGGAAAGACTGGAGATCTCTTCAAGAAAATCAGAGATACCATGGTAACATTTCATGCAAAGATGGGCTTGATAAAGGACAGAAACGGTATGGACCTAACAGAAGCAGAAGATATTAAGAAGAGGTGGCAAGAATACACAGAAGAACTGTACAAAAAAGATCTTCATGACCCAGATAATCATGATGGTGTGATCACTCATCTAGAGCCAGACATCCTGGAATGTGAAGTCAAGTGGGCCTTAGGAAGCATCACTATGAACAAAGCTAGTGGAGGTGATGGCATTCCAGTTGAGCTATTTCAAATCCTGGAAGATGATGCTGTGAAAGTGCTGCACTCAATATGCTAGCAAATTTGGAAAACTCAGCAGGGGCCACAGGACTGGAAAAGGTCAGTTTTCATTCCAATCCCAAAGAAAGGCAATGCCAAAGAATGCTCAAACTACCGCACAGTTGTACTCATCTCACATGCTAGTAAAGTAATGCTCAAAATTCTCCAAGCCAGGCTTCAGCAATATGTAAACTGTGAACTTCCTGATGTTCAAGCTGGTTTTAGAAAAGGCAGAGGAACCAGAGATCAAATTGCCAACATCTACTGGATCATCAAAAAAGCAAGAGAGTTCCAGAAAAACATCTATTTCTGCTTTATTGACTATGCCAGAGCCTTTGACTGTGTGGATCAAAATAAACTGTGGAAAATTCTGAAAGAGATGGGAATACCCGACCACCTGACCTGCCTCTTGAGAAACCTATATGCAGATCAGGAAGCAACAGTTAGAACTGGAAGGAAGCAACAGTTAGAACTGGAAGGCAAACTGGAACAACAGACTGGTTCCAAACAGGAAAAGGAGTACGTCAAGGCTATATATTGTCACCCTGCTTATTTAACTTATATGCAGAGTACATCATGAGAAACTCTGGCCTGGAAGAAGCACAAGCTGGAGTCAAGATTGCCGGGAGAAATATCAATAACCTCAGATATGCAGATGACACCACCCTTATGGCAGAAAGGGAAGAGGAACTCAAAAGCCTGTTGATGAAAGTGAAAGAGGAGAGTGAAAAAGTTGGCTTAAAGCTCAACATTCAGAAAATGAAGATCATGGCATCTGGTCCCATCACTTCATGGGAAATAGATGCGGAAACCTTGGAAACAGTGTCAGACTTTATTTTTTTGGGCTCCAAAATCACTGCAGATGGTGACTGCAGCCATGAGATTAAAAGACACTTGGTGTTTGGAAGGAAAGTTATGACCAACCTAGACAGCATATTGAAAAGCAGAGACATTACTTTGCCAACAAAGGTCCGTGTAGTCAAGGCTGTGGTTTTTCCAGTGGTCATGTATGGATGTGAGAGTTGGACTGTGAAGAAAGCTGAGCGCCGAAGAATTGATGCTTTTGAACTGTGGTGTTGGAAAAGACTCTTGAGAGTCCCTTGGACTGCAAGGAGATCCAACCAGTCCATTCTGAAGGAGATCAGCCCTGGGATTTCTTTGGAAGGAATGATGCTAAAGCTGGAACTCCAGTACTTTGGCCACCTCATGCGAAGAGTTGACTCATTGGAAAAGACTCTGATGCTGGGAGGGATTGGGGGCAGGAGGAGAAGGGGACGGCGGAGGATGAGATGGCTCGATGGCATCACTGACTCAAGGGACGTGAGTCTCAGTGAACTCCGGGAGTTGATGATGGACACGGAGGCCCGGTGTGCTGCGATTCATGGGGTCGCAAAGAGTCGGACATGACTGAGCAACTGAACTGAACTGATAGATACATTAGTGCATAAAAGATACAACTATCCTTAGTCTCCTGGACCTTTTTTCTAGTAGGAAGGCAAACTGCAAACATGAGTAAATAAAGTATATGGTACGTTAAATTATGATGTATGCTATGGAAAGAAATAGAGCTGGATATGGGAAATCGGGAGTGCCATGGTCAAAGTAGGGTGTTCAAAACTTTACACAGGCTGATGTGTAAAGCCTCACTAAGAGTTCACAGTTGAGCCAACATTTGAAGGGACCAAGGAAGTGAGTAATATGAATATCCAGGGAGAAAGCTTTCCAGGGACAGAGAACAGCCAGTGCAAAGACTGGAGAGAGAAGCATGCCTGGGCTGTTCAGATCAGAGCTTGTGACAAAGGGAGTGGGCAATACCTGAGTTAGGTAGGAAGTACATGAGCCAGGGGATATAGTGCAAATTGTGTGAGGCTCAGAAACTGCTGAAGGGACTTGCACCTTTACTGAATTAAATGAAATACCATGGATTATTTTAAGTGCAAAAATGACATTTTTTTCCCCCTCTGCACTCCATGGCATGTATGATCTTAGTTCCCTGACCAGAGGTCAAACCTGTGTCTCCTGCAGTGGAAGTGTAGCATTTTAAATACTGAACCACGAGCGAAGTCCCCAGAAGTGACATCTGACTTAGGTCTTAGCAGAAAGGCTCTGTCTACTGATTATTAAGAATAGATTGTAAAGAGTCAAAGGTAGAAAGGCAAAATCTGCTAGGAGGCTGTTGCAATAATCTAGGCAAGAATGATGGTGTCTCAGGCCAGTAGTCAGATCCAGTTCTACAAATTAGATCCAGTTTTGAAGGGTTGAGTTGAGAGAATGTAGTCCCTGGTGGCTCAATGGTAAAGAATCTGCCAGTGCAGGAGACGTGGGTTTGATTGCTGGGTTGGGATATCCTCTGGAGAAGGAAATCGCAACCCCCTCCAGTATTCCTGCCTTGGAAATCCCATGGACAGAGGAGCCTGGTGGGCTGCAGTCCATAAGGTTGCAAAGAGTTGGACACGACTGAGCAACTAAACAGCAACAATAGCAGCAAAGTGTCCAGGAGAGAGAGAGGAGTCAAGGGTGACTCCTGCATTTTGATCTGAAGAACTGAAAGTGTATATTAACTGAGATGAGGATGCTGCTTCATGTCTGGAACCTTGAGACTTTGGGAACAGTAATAATATCAACCTTATGATATGGTTCTGAGAAATAGTACAGTATCCTGCACAGAACAGTCAGATGTTTTTATTTTTTTCTAGTGAAATGATCAGTGGCTTTCATTAGATTTTCATGAGGTAAAGGGGTATTAGATCTTGACCTACAAGAAGGTCATGAACCATTGCCTTAAAAGCGTGTCTGCCACTGATGTGATCTGACCCCAAATATTGAGGATCTGTGTGTTTATTCAGCTCATAAGTCCAATTGATAGATGCTTTGTATCTCAGGAAGAAAACTTGGGAGTCAGTTTAAACTTTTAAGTTGTATTCTTTGGTATTATGTTTAAAAAAATGTTCACTTCTTTTTTTCCCCAAATATCTTGTCATATGTTTAAAGGGGGAAAAAAAGAACCAAGAAAATTGTCTTATTATCAAAATAGTCAGTGAAACTCCTCTAAATATAGCATACCATTAAGTTTTTGGTTAGCAGAATGTTTGATACATTAAGCCTTCAGGAATGAAATCCATCAGAATTCTAATTTAATGGAATTTTTCCATTTTTTCTCCCAAGAATTGAAAAGGTATGGGTCCGAGATGGAGCTGCGTATTTTTATGGCCCCATCTTCATTCACCCAGAAGAGACGGAACATGAGCCGACAAAAATGTTCTACAAGAAGGAAGTGTTTTTGAGTAATCTGGAAGAAACCTGTCCCATGACATGTATTCTAGGTATGTATTCATACTTTTCATTTAATCACACTCATTCCACAGTTGAGTCATTGCACACTTTTTCTGTCCTGGACACTGTTCTAGGTGCTAAGTATATAGCAATAAAAAAATAAAAATCTCAGGCTTCTCAGGCACCTAACTGTGTGGAGCAGAGGCTGGGGAGCCAGTTAGTAAATTAAAATTAAATATATAGAACATCAGGTAGTAATTAGGGCAATGAATGAGAATAAAACAGAGTACGAGGATAGAGAGTAATGTTGCAGGGAGGTTCTGGTTAGGTCATATCATCAGCAAAAGCCTCTCTGGTAGGTGACATGAGAGCAGAACCCTGAAGGAAGTGAGGAAGAAAACTATTCAAATAGCTGCTGAGATTTTACTCCTTTTAGGCACTGCAAACATCAGCTGCAGAGACCTTGAGGCAGAGTATCTGGGTGTGTTTGAGTCACAGTAAGAAAGCTTACTTCTAGTAAGGAGACAAAGGGAGCCTAAAGGGAAGACTGAAGTCTTTGGTTAGAGTGACTGCAGCTGTGCAGGGGGTCTGGTAGGGAATGAGCCCTCTCAGGTGACTGGGCCCTAAGTCATGGTAGGTCATGTGCAGGGATTGAGCTTTAACAGATAAGAGTTCTTATGAGGAGTCTGAACAAAGAGGCATGTGAGCCAACATGTGTATTAGAGGAATCACTGTGGCTGCAGTATGGGGAATTGTTGTAAGAATAAGGTAGGAAGCAAGGAGAGCAATTAAAAGACATACTGTCTCTGTTGGATTAACCCTAGTAGTGTTACTGTTCAATTCCAGAAACATGAAGGTCTTGCTTTGGCTTCTGTTGAGTCATCCTCCTGAGTGTGCAAAGTGCCATTCTGCTTCTGAGATATAGTTACATGATTCATATACTGTCACCATTTTCAGCTCTTGGGTTTCTTCTGGCCCCAAAGTAACTCGATAACTTTTTACACTAGCTGCTACCTACGTCTTTTTGAGTGGTTTTCCAAAAGGTTACTAGTTACAACTTTATATTGATTACCTATGGTTGTAAAGTTGAAGAAGCTACCATGCTTATGATCAAAAGGAAATTTGCAAATTAAAAAATATTTTATTTATATATTTGGCTGCCCTGGGTCTTAGTTCTGGTGCGCAGGATCTGCCGTCTTTGTTGTGGCATACAAGACATTTAGTTGCAGCATGTGTTCACTGACCAAGGATTGAATCTGGGTCCCCTGCAGTGGAAGCACAGAGTCCTAACCACTGGACCACTGGGGAAGTCCCTAAAAAGTATTTTACACTTAGACTTCGTCTGGTTGCTTTAATGTTTATCTATATTGTTCTTTGGTGCTTTGAATTTTTTTCAGAATTGAATATGGTAATCATGTCTGAATGGCCAATAATTCAGTACATTTTCTCTTCCACTCTGGGGAGAGACAACAAAGGCTAGTGAAGTTATTAAATCCTTCTTGAGTTTCTGCAGCAGAGGTCTTCCTTTTAACTTGTGCTCTGGAGCTTTACTTCTAGTGAGGAGACAGAGGGAGCCTAAAGGGGAGACTGAGGTCTTCTTTGGTTAGGACAACTGTATCATTGATTGTTTCTTGGTTATTTTCCTAGCGATGACCCTGGGGATTACATCTTAAACTTATGAAAATCTGATTTTCATATACACTATACAAAAAACTCTGTTCCTCTATAGCTCCATCCCTCTCCTTTGTGTTATTGTCAGAAATTACCTCTTTATACTTTGTGTGCCCCGTTATCATAGATTTATAATTATTGCTTTATGCATTTGTCTTTAAAATCATATAGGTTGAAAAAAAGAGAATTTGCAAATCAAAAATATATTGCCTTTTATATTTACCTATGTAGTTACCTTTACTAATGTTTTTTATTTCTTTGTATGACTACAAGTTATTATCTAATGCCTTTTCATTTCAGCCTACAGGACTCCCTTTAGCATTTCTTTTAGGACAGGTTTGCTCACAAGAATCTCTTCTCACCTTTTGTTTATCTGGAAATGTCTTCGAGTTTTGAAGGGTATTTTTGATGTATATAGAATTCTCCATTGGCAGTTTTTTCTTTCATGTCTTTCATCACATTTGGGAAATTTTGGGCCACTGTGTCTTCAGATATTTTTTCCTGTGCTTTTCATTTTCTTCACCATCCAAGACTCCTACTATGCCTATGTGGGTCATGCTTAATGGTGTGCGTTGGATCTCTGAGATGCTCTTCATGTTTCTGTATTCTTTTTTTCTGTCTTTCTCAGACTTTTCATTTTAATTTTCCTATCTTCAAGGTCATTGATTCTTCTGTGTGTTGTTGAACCCTTCTAATAAATTTTTCATTTTAGTTATTGTACTTTTTAGCTTCAGAGTTTCTATTTCATGGTTACAACTTCTGTCTCTTTATTGATTCTCTATTTGGTGAGACATCATTCTGGTTTCTTTTAGTTCCTTGTCCTTTAGCTCTTCTGGTGTATTTAGGACAGTTGATTTAAATTCTTTGTGTAGTAAGTTCAGTGTCTAAACTTCCTCAGGGACAGTTTCTGTTCATTTTTTTTTTTATCCTGTGAATGGGCCCTACTTACTTGTCTCATGCATGCCTCATAGTTTTTATTGAAGACTGGATATTGTGAATATTACCAATATAATATAACTCTGGAAATGAGATTCTACCCCCCTCCTTAAGTTTTTGTTGTCACTGCTTATTGTGAGTTGTTATTGCTTGTTTAGTGACTTTTCTAAGCTACTTTAAAGACTGTATTCTTTGTTGTGTGTTGTCACTGAAATCTCTGTTCTACCAGCTTAGTGGTCAGCTAGTGATTTAACAGAGAATTTCTTAAGTGCTTGGATCCAAAAAAAAAAAACCCACCCCAAATTCCCAGCCCTTGCAACTGTACAGTGCATCTTTCTGGAGCGCACATTCAGCACTCAGCCAGAAAGTTCACAGCTCTGCCTTTATACTTACCGCTGCTTGTGCAGGCCTTGACAGTCAGCGGAAGCTGAGGACCTGGGGCCTTCTCAGGTCTTTGCTGAACATGCACCTTGCCCGTAGCATGTGCATGGCTTTCTAGATTTCCAGGAATATGTGGAAGCTTCTCAAAACTCTTATTCCCCAAACATCTCACTTCCCAGTTTTTTCTCCCAGGGTTTTCATCATGTCTACTGTTTGCCCCAACTGATATCCTTTGCCAGACCCAGCTGGTGGCAGCTATGTTTTCAACAAAAGCACCATAGCCACTTCCCTGCTACTTGGAAGTTAGGCAGCAGTTTGGAAAAAGTAAAATTGTATCCATCTCTCACATCAGCTTCAAAATAAATTCCCAGATAAAATATAGGCTTAAATGAACACAGAAGTAGTAAAGATACCAAAGGAAAGTGATGGGGAAGAAATTTTTATAATTCTTAACATCAAACCCAAAAACCATATAAGAAAGATTGATAAATTCAACTATATAAAAGTTTTAAATGTTTGGCAGAAGCAAAGACAGGTGACAACTTTGGGAAAATACATGCAGTGTATATCATAGAAAAAGATCAGATTTCATTCATATATGAAGAATTATTAAATAATTAGAAAAAAAGATCACTATCCAATAGGAAAACAGGCAAAGATTAATAGAGAGCAGAGAGAAGTGGTTCTTAAAATATGCACAACCTAAGCCAGTAGAGAAATGTTAAGTTAAAATTACCCAGATGCTACTTTCTTAAAAAAATTATCAAATTGTCAAAGATTCATATGTTTACTAGTTGACAAGAATTTAGGGAAGTGGCATTTGCCCATTTTGTGGTGGGTTTATGAATTACCATCACCTCTGTGAAAGGCAAATTTGATAATACCTACAAAAATTAAAGTGTATGTACCCTTTGACCCAGCTTTTGTACTTCTAGATGTTTATTCCTCAGGTGTACTCATTCATGTGCAAATTGGTATATGTCTTAAAGTATGTCAGTCTTGCTTCAGTGAGAGAGCAAAAATTTGGAAAAGAAACTAAACATCCACCAGTAGGGAACTAGTTGGATAAATATACTAATACCAGCAGTGATCCTTAAAATGTATTATTTTGCACCAAAATTTAGGTGTAAAACAATATGAGTGATATGCTAACCATTCTAAGTCCCACAACTGAGACCCGATGCAGCCAAATAAATTGTTGTTGTTCACTTGCTCAGTCGTGTCTGACTCTGTGACCCCGTGGGCTGCAGCACACCCACTGACAGTATTGTACAACCATCAGTACTATCCATTTCTAGAACTTTTCATCATCC
The DNA here is from genome assembly GCF_003369695.1 of Bos indicus x Bos taurus. NCBI lineage: Eukaryota > Metazoa > Chordata > Mammalia > Artiodactyla > Bovidae > Bos > Bos indicus x Bos taurus. The sequence goes on along the minus strand of NC_040097.1, from coordinate 12,528,208 downwards.
CAAATAGAAACTCTGTACCCATTAAGCAATAACTACTCATTTCCATCTCTTCCAGCCCCTTAATAAGCACTATTTTACTATCAGTCTCTATGAATTCTGGCTATTCTGGGTACGTTATGTAAGTGGAATCATGCAAAATTTTTCCTTTTTGAGTCAGATTTATTTTACTTAGCATAAATAAAAAATTCTCAAAATTCGTCCATGGTGTAGCATGTATCCAAATTTTATTCCTTTTTGAGGCTGAAGTTTTTTATTGTATGTATATGTAACATTTTGTGTATTCATTCATCTGTTGATGGACATTTGGGTAATTTCTATATTTTGGCCAGTTGTAAATAATGCTGTTGTGAACTTTGGTGTATGTGTATCTGAGTCCCTGCTTTCAGTCATTTTGTATATTTACCTAGAAGTAGAATTTCTGGATCAATTTTCAGTTCAGTTCAATTGCTGAGTCGTGTCTGACTCTTTGTGACTCCATGTCCACAGGCCTCCCTGTCCTCACCAACTCCCGGAGTTTACCCAAACTGATGTCCATTGAGTCAGTGATGCCATCCAACCATCTCATCCTCTGTCGTCCCCTTCTCCTCCCACCTTCAATCTTTCCCTCCATCAGGGTCTTTACAAATGAGTCAGCTCTTCACATCAGGTAGCCAAAGTATTGGAGTTTCAGCTTCAACATCAGTCCTTCCAATGAACACTCAGGACTGATCTCCTTTAGGATGGACTGGTTGGATCTCCTTGCAGTCCAGGGGACTCTCAAGAGTCTTCTCTAACACCACAGTTCAAAAGCATCAGTTCTTCAGCGCTCAGCTTTCTTTATAGTCCAACTCCCACATCCAGCTGTACCATTTCACATTAGCAGCAGTGACATATAGTGGTTCCAGCTTCTCCACATCCTTACCAACACTTGGTATTTTCTGGAAGTTTCATTTGGCTTTTTTCCCTTTGTAATAGCCATCGTAATGAATGTGAAGTGGTATTTCAATTTTTATTTGTATTTTCCAAATGATTAATGATGTGAGTGAGCATCTTTTCATGAGCTTATTGGGTATTTGTATATCTTCTTTGGAGAAATGTCTATTCAGATCATTTGCCTGTTTTTTGAGTTATTTATTTTGTTATTTCTGATTTGTCGGAGTTCTTTATGTATTCTGGATATTAGACTCTCACAAGAGATATAATTTGCAAATATGTCCCACTGTTCTGTGTGCTGTCTTTTCACTTTGTGTCCTTTGAAGCACAGAAGTTTTTCATTTTGATGAAGTCTAATTTATCTTTATTTTCTTTAGTTGCTTGTGATTTTAATGTCACATTTATGAAACCATTGCCTAATAGAGGGTCACAAAGGTTTATACCTATGTTTTTCTATAAGAGTTTTATAGTTGTGTCTCTTACATTAAGGTCTCTGATCCATTTTGAATTAATTTGTGTATATGGCATATAGTAGGCTTCTAGCTCCATTCGTTTGCATGTGGTAAATCCAGTTGTTCCAGCACTGCCTGTTAAAGTCTATTCTTTCCCCAGTTGAATTGTCTTGACACCCTTGTCAAAAATCAGTTACCTGTAAAAACTCAGTTATATGGATTTATTTCTAGACTTTTAATTCTAGTCTATTGATCTGCATATCTGTCCTTACATCTTATACCCTTTAAATCTTCTAATTTTAATCATTTGAATGTATTAATTTAAAGGTTTAAAATAATTGTTATCTATGACCACAGTAACTCCTTTAATTTCTCTCCAAAATTTTTCTCTTTCAGGAAAATGTGCTGTGTTGTCATTCAAGGACTTCCTCTCCTGCAGGCCAACTGAAATTCCAGAAAATGACATTCTGCTTTGTGAGAGCCGCTACAACGAGAGTGACAAGCAGATGAAGAAATTTAAGGGACTGAAGAGATTTTCACTCTCTGCTAAAGTGGTAGATGATGAAATTTATTACTTCAGGTAAAGTTGAAAAAACTAAAAAAGAGCACTTCAGCTCCTTTGATATCAGTAAAACATATCAAAATTGCATAGTCCACGGTGGGTTTTTATTGTTTTTTATTAGGTCTTAAACTAGAGCAATAGACATTTCAAACAGAACATATTAATTAATTTAATTAAATATTAAAGGAAAATCCTCACAATCTGCTGAGATGTGGTGACTGCTGGATCAGTCCTCTTTGTGTAGACTTCAATAATTGTAATATGGAGGCAGAAATCTTTGACTCTGGTATGCATAATCTATTAAGAGATTGTGTAGTTCTGTGAACTGCGAAAGTTCTTCTTAGTATTTATAGGCAACTAGATCTTAGCTTTCAGTCCAGTGCTTTTGTTGGGTATTCAGCAGAATCCCTTAAAAAACACACATCTGAGAACTTCCCTGGTGGTCCAGTACTTAAGAATCCACCTTTCAATGCAAGGGACACAAGTTCGATTCCTGGTCAGGAAACTAAGACCCCACATGCCACAGGGTGACTAAGTTCGCACACTGCACTAAAGATCCCGTATGCCTCAACTAAGACCTGATACAGCCAAATAAATAAATATTTTTTTAAAAAAGCAAGCATCTGTAAGTAGATGTGACTTTATATGTTTTAATTATTTCCCTTGTGGACTTAAAGAGTGGACATTGCACGTTACAGAAAGTTGGTTCTAGGTATTAAGGCAGAACATTGCTTTCCAATCCATCCTGGAGTAGTGTCAGGTGATTTCATTTTATTTATTCATTTATTTTTATGTCCCTTCTTCTAGAAAACCAATTGTTCCTCAGAAGGAGCCCTCACCTTTATTGGAAAAGAAGATCCAGTTGCTAGAAGCTAAATTTGCTGAGTTAGAAGGTGGAGATGATGATATTGAAGAGATGGGAGAAGAGGATAGTGAGGTCATTGAGCCTCCCTCTCTACCTCAACTTCAGACTCCCCTGGCCAGTGAGCTGGATCTCATGCCCTACACACCCCCACAGGTGAAGGTGGCGGCTTCCTGTTACTTGTCTTATTCCTAGCTCTGGTTTGCAGTAAAAAGAAAGGAGACATCCAGCCCCTCCATTATGGGAGCTTCAACCTAGAATTCTTCAAGAAGTAACAGATTTTTTTATTTTTTCCTCTCTTGATGCCACTAATAATTTAAAATGTAGTATCTTTATTAAAAAGTTTCATAGATAGCTGGCTTTGGTGGCAGGTTTAGTTAGAAAGCTCTCCTTGTCTTGCATTGAAAAAAAAAAAAAAAAAACAATGAGGAATTGCATCGTCCTCTTACTCTAGCTTTTATTGCTCATACCTTTTTAAGTCTCTTTCTTTAGGACCCCATCTTTTGGTTAAGGTGATCCCTATAGGTATTTTCTTCTCATTTAGAATTTTCTCAAGCCTTGATTGTGAGGTCACCATTATAGATTGCAGTCATGGAATTCAGTGGAACTTCCATTTTTCTTATATGGTCAGAGGCCAGAAATAGCTGTGTTTTGAATAAGAAAATGAACTATAAACTGAAGATGTCTGTAGAACAGTAGCTATTAAATTGCACATTTTTGGCTTACAAAAACCTTTAGTAATTGACGAGATGCAGTGTTCTGATGCATTATAAGAGCTTTCTGTCTTACAGTCTACGCCCAAATCTGCCAAAGGCAGTGCAAAGAAGGAAGGCTCCAAACGGAAGATCAACATGAGTGGCTACATCCTGTTCAGCAGTGAGATGAGAGCTGTGATTAAGGCCCAGCACCCAGACTATTCTTTTGGGGAGCTCAGCCGACTGGTGGGGACAGAGTGGAGAAACCTTGAGACAGCCAAGAAAGCAGAATATGAAGGTAAATAGAGCATAGGCACAACTGTCTGAGCTTTGTAAGCGAGGGGGTGTTTTCAGCAGTGCACGAGCTTAGGTTAAATCTCTTGTTCTTACCACTTGCACATGAACTTTGTGTTGGGGGCTGTCTCAAGTGGCTCCCATCCAGCAGTTTAAGGGTCAGCCTTGTCCCAGCTGAGCAAGTGCTGCCTCTGACTTGGCCTCTGATCCTAGTGTGTTGGTTTTTTTTTTTTTTTTTCCAAAAATTTCTCAAATATTTAGCTGTTTAAAAAATTGCATGATTTTTTTTCTTTTATTAAATCCTGTAAGCACACATGTGTTGAGCTGGGGAATGATTGTACAAGGATGTTAGATACAGTTTTAGTTAAAATTTCATCTGAAATGGGGCTTTTAAAATCAGTGATCTTCTATTATGGCTCTTGACAAGCCATATAAACTCCAGACTGAGGCTTGGCTGAAGCACCTGGTTTTCTACGCCTTTCCTGGCCTGTGCTGCATTCATAGCTACTTTTAAGGTACTTGGGTACTCTTTGATAAAGCTCAACTGCCTTCATTTTTCTTTTACTCTATAATTAAATTATTTAGGGCTGTGAGCTATCATTCAAGGATTTGGTGGTTCATAGCCATTAGGGACAGATACTAAATAGAGATTTTTTGTTTTTTAATATTAGGCATGACTTAAATAAGGAAATGAGTAGTAAACATTAGGTTAGGCAGGATGATTGCCCTCAGAGCTATATTTTTTTCATTTGGAATTGTATACAATGCTTCATGTTGACAGTTATAAAGCCCTCTCTCAAATAACCACAGTGATCACCATTACCCTTCTTGACAGGGTCCAAACCCATTATTTTTCAACAACCATAAATAAATTAATTATCAAGGCTGCCTCCTTTATTAAACTTTATGGAGTTTCCAAAGAAACTCCTTTTTTAAAAGAAAAGTTTACTCCTTTGATTTTTTATATAGTTGATTTTTAAAATTATCTGACAGGCTTCCCCAAGGATCTTCTGTAGAACCCTAATCCTACAAGATGTTCAGCCAGAAAAAAATTGTGGCAAAAGCAGTTTGAGAAGCACTCCAAACACTTCTCTCTTGGAAACTTACAGTGCATATTGCCATATTAAAGTCTTTAAACGTGCAGTTAAGAACCTGTTTTTTTCCCACCTGGCATTTTCTGAAATTGATCAGGTATTTATGTAATATCTGCTAATATCCTGAGGAACTAATATTTCATGGAACATTCTTTGAGAAATCATAGTCAGTTCTATAAGAACCTACAACCTTGGAGAGCATTGGTATTAGTTAAGACCCAGATATATCACTCAGTTGGAGGAGTGTTTCAAACGAAGCTCACATGGCTATAAAGCCTGATCCAGGACAAAATGAAGCCAGTACTGCTCGGCTGGTTACTTAGAGTGTGAACAAGAGCGAGAAATGTGTCTGGAGATAACGTAAAAATGCTGGAGCCAAACTGAAGAGAAGGAAGAGTGACGACTTCTGGGAAATTCTCCCAGATTTTAAGGGGAGTCTGAAATTCAGTGAGAACTTAGCGAGAGGAGTTATGTGACTCACCAGTGTCTGCCTGAGACACCAAGTCTGAGCTTGTGGTGTTCTGACCCACTCAGTTCAAAACCCAAAGTTTGGAGTTCGGCTGACTTCATTTAATAATTCTCTTTTTTTTTTTTTTTTTTATAATTCTCTTTTCTAAGACAGCCTAACTGGGCTCCTCCCAGAAAGAACCAGCAGGTCCAATATTCCATCCCCAGGCTTGAACTCTTCTTTTTTCAACTTCATTTTTTTGCTCTCCCATTTTACTGTTTCATTTGTGTAATGAAGATATGAGAACTTAATGTGGGGTTCTAGGTCATCAGTGTCTCACTTTTTTTGTTTTGTTTTTTAAACGCTAGTTCAAGGAAATGGGTTGTTAAAATGGCCTTTGTCCCTCACACTCATTGTACAGAGGATCTGTACACTGGGACAGTGTAGTGAGTGATGACAAGTCTCTGCAGGTAACTGTCGCAGCCAAGGAAGCTTTGACTTGCTTGACTTTCACATTCTTAAACAAAGGAGGACTGGAACCGTTGCTTCTCGATGCTCTTTAAAGCCATGTGACCGTGAGCTATCTGCCCCCTCCTTGTATCAGCCAGCGGTACCCTTTTGAATTTCATGTTGGAGGGTTAACGTGTGGCAGTTGGAGTTTGATGCCAGGAAATCAGGGCTACTGCTGGTTCTCTCTGTATTCTTGGACAAGTCACTATCTGTCTCCCAGTCTCAATTTGTCCATGTGAAGAGTGGAAAGGATTTCCTATTTATGAATGGTGAAGCAAAGTCAACCTTTATTGTGGGAGCTTTGGTAATGCACATTTCTAGAGCTCGCTAGTCAGAGTCCAGCCTTGCCAGCTCCTGAAAAGACTGGGAGTTGTGATTGTTGGGGCTGCTGGCCATGGAGATGCAGAAAGAGTAGCTCCGAGGAGTGAAGGATGTAGCAAGGATGTTCCACAGCCCAGAACTGGCACACAAGCTAATGCTCCTCTCGCATTTTGGATGAAATAAGTATGAATTCTGAAACTTCTGCTGATTTAGGATGACTTATGGTCAGTATTGAACTCAGCTTCAGGAAACCTGGTTCTGTCCGTACATTGTCCATTGCTTCATATGTGTATACATAGTATTTCCTGCTTCTGATGACTGTAGCCTGGAGTATCATGCATTTTTTCCCCTTGGGGTTTATTAAACATGACCTCTTCATTAGAATGTACACATTAGCATTTATTTTTCTAAAACCTTCTGGAGGAGGCAGTAAGCTACTTTTCCCTTACAGAGTTAATTTTCTTCAGCTGCTAAACCCCATGACACTAATGACAAGAGTCCTCAAATCTTAGTAAAATTGGGTGCAACGTATCAGGAAAATATAGTAAGTAATAATTGTGCCAAAAATTATAATGGGCCATGGAATTGCTTCATGTTGAAATTTTTTAAAAATTTGTAATGCTATTAATACTAGAATAATGGTAGCGCTTCTCATCTTCAGGGTGCCTTGTGAGATTAACCATGTTGGTTATGCTGGTGACGTTTTTAAATAAAATCTGTGCTTTCTGAATGTGTGTTGCAGTCTTAACATTCTTGAAATCTTTGCAGACCAGTTCTCAAGATGGGATAGGAAAGCTGGACTCTAGGTTACCAAGTGAAATCGGCCCGACTCCTCCTGTGTTGAGACTAGTCATCTACTGTTCCTTCCATTGAGACAGAACTGTTGCCTGTGTTTTTTTTTTTTTGTTTTTTTGTTTTTTTTTTTAACTAGTCCTGTTGAATGCAATGGATGGTATTTTGAATTCCTGGGTTAAAAACAGAATTGAAAATCTGAAATGCCTTTACAGAGCGGGCAGCTAAAGTTGCTGAGCAGCAGGAGAGAGAGCGAGCAGCACAGCAACAGCAGCCGAGTGCTTCTCCCCGAGCAGGCACCCCTGTGGGGGCTCTCATGGGGGTGGTGCCACCACCAACACCAATGGGGATGCTCAATCAGCAGTTGACACCTGTTGCAGGTAAAAACAGGAGCTAAGACCATTTTTTTTTCCACTTTAAGAAATTCCTTCATTTTTTTTTTTTTTTTTTTTTTCTCCAACGAGGAGTAGGCCACAATCTCTAGGCTCTTCTCATGACAGATTCAGAGTTTGAATCATCCATGTTGTCCTTATATCGCCTTTCCCTTATGGGCAATGCCTCCCCTCTGCCCCAGAAATGGGCCCTGGGCCCAACCCTGGGAATTGGTAGAGAGCAGCTCTCCCCTGGCTGTGGGCATGGTCTGGCGATATTCCGCACCCCAGACTGCTCTGGATAGAGTTCTACAGCAGAAAATACAAACAGACCCTGGATTCTGTTCTGGAGGGACTCCCAAGAGGAAACACAAAACTAGTCTTAAGGAGATGATGATTTTCCCGTCTCATCCTAGTATTCAGTTTGCCTTGTTCTGCTGCAGCCATCCTTTAGAAGATTGACCATTTAAAAGGATTTTTGACAGTGAATTATAAATCCTTTCTTGGTCACCAATGTGCATGACTGCTAAGTAGAATACAAAGTCCTTATTCAATTCATTGTGCCCACTCTGTAATGCTTTTCTATTTAATTACATTAAACTGCATTTTCTGTTAGTATCCCAGTCACATATTTTTCCAAAAAGAAAAGAAAATGATGAATGTGGTTTGCTTGTGTGTGTTGTCTCTGGTTCTGGTAGCCATGGCAAAATTGGCCATTATTGAATTGAATATTCTTGTCTGACATGTCTCCAATGAGAAGCCTGCAGACCACTTCTCAGGTCCCTCTTTTGTGATCTCTCTAAGCCTGGTGAGGTCCATCCAAGCTGTGTTTCTTCTTAAGCAAGCAGTCTGACCTCTTTGCAGGGAGTCCAAGATAGTGTTGTTCAAGACAAGCTCTTGGGATGCTGTTTTGGTTTTCGCTTTTTTTTTTTTTTTTTTTTGCTTTTCAAGGCAGAGTAGCATAGGATAACTTTTCCATTGTTGCTCCTACCTTTTGTGATGGCAAGTTCTCAGATGCACTATCGCTGAAGTCAGCAGTTGCACTCGCCAAAGCACATCTGAATCATGGCTTTCAGTACTCTCAGTGTAACTGATGTTGATCTAACAAATCTCATAATCGCCTGCTCTATTCCATGGCCCATTTTGGTTAATGGGGTTCCAGAGGTTTTTAGAAATCAGACCTTGAACATGGGGACTTTGAAAGTTAGAATTCCCTCATTGACATTCTCTTTTGTTCTATTTGATGTGTGATATTCTAGCACTGTGCCCTTGACTAAAAAGCCCAGGGACACATTAACAAAATGAATTCAAACAGCTAAAAACATTAAAAAAACAGCAGCTGCAGCATTTTAGCTCCCTGTTGGGGAATGACTTCATAGAACTCTGATGGGTGAGGAGGGCGGGCCCCCCTTCCAGAAAGCCCCTGCTCCATTATTAAGCATATGGTGCCCAGACTTCTGGGCCATGGGAGTGCAGGGCAAGCATTCTCTACAGGAACCAGTCTTTGGTCCACAGCAGGAATTTTGCCGCCAAGAGGGTGATTTTTTTCATGGGTTTACAGGTTGCATAGTGCCTGATTCTTAGCCTTGTTGCTGTCTGAGATCAGCTTTGCTTACAAGCATTGAAGCTCATTTGAACACATGTGACTGGGATAATAAATGCCAAAGTACAGTTTAATGAAGACAAGTGTCATGTCTTTCAGTTCTTAATAATTTCTTCAACCACAGCCTGTGTAGGCTGCGTTCAGATGGGCTTTTGTAATTGAAAGCAAAGCCTCCTAACATTCTTACATTCCCAACTACTTATCCCTAAAAACTATCTGGTGGAAATGGTTAAAAGACAGTTTGGTAGCGTTGCATCTCCTCATAAGTATGGTGTCTGTTCTTCACTCTCTGAACTCTACTTTAAGAAAAAGGAAATTCATAGTCGTAGTTTATGTACAGAGGTATTGTTGTTTAAAACTTATTTTAATTATTTGTGTAATTGTAGGTTTCTTAGCTTAGATATGACAAGTGAGGCAAGCTGAATCAATCTCAAGAGTTTTCAGTAATTTTATAGCGTCAAAGGACTAAAAATAAATACCTCTCAAACAATTCTTCAGGGAAAGTCAAAAAGTAAAATTCTTAGAATCTGCAGTTTTCTGCTATATCTAGAACCCCTCTATAATACAAAAAGAATTATATAAAGATGAGGTTTCGCACCAATTCCTCAACGCTCCCTTTGTGCAAGAAGCTGTGACCAAAGATGATTGCATTTTGGGGGGAGCCTTGTGTTTTGTTCATTGTGATCATTTCAAATCCCAGAAAAAATCAATTTGTTTTTCTTGATTTAAAAAATGTCATGTGGCTTTAAAGTTCTTTTGATAGGTGAGTCTTTGACATTTTGAAATTTTCTTCTTCTTTTCACTCTTTTTGCCAAAAATACTTGTTTCTTGAAATTCTTCCCTAGCTAGCAGAAAATATTTTGTGTTGTGACGATGCACTTTGAAAATAAAGGAATGAAAACCTCTGTTCAGAAAAATTCTGTACCTCCTTTAAAATGTTCCCTGTTAACTGAAGGTCTGTGAGGACATTTGTGTGCTTGGAGACAATGATGACAATTGGCATTTTCTCATGTCAGCAGAGCCTGATTCTCCAGCTGTTCCTTCTAAGGTCTGCGCACAAGCTGCTGAGTGACCTGGGCTTAGGTTGGCTTGGGGGGCCGGGAGCAGGGGGAGGTTTTATCTTTATTTTATCATGTTTGGAAATCTAAAGATGAAGCATCAGTCATTGTGATGACTCTTAGCTGTTCCCCAGCTCAAGCTCAAGCATGCTCCATTCTTACCAGCAGTGGTGGGGCTAGAAGGGAGGAGGAATGGACACAGAAGTCTTAAAAACTTCTTGCCCACCTTCCCCCGTGCTGGAGAACCATGCTTTGTGATCAGGGCTGTGCGCCTCATTTCCTCCATTTCAGTTTCCCCTCATGTGTACCCGTGATAGGCATATGAGTGTGGGCATAGTGGAATGATGGGGTTTATACTGTTCAGTAGAATCGCAGTAGACAGAACTGGTCACTCTGTTTGAACAGCTTGCAGTAATCATGACCTTGGGAAGGCTGTTACTACTTCTCTTTATTATTTAACTGAAAACATGCAGTGTATTTATCCCAGGGAGAATAACTACAAATAATAATATACTAAGTACTAATTCATCCAGAAATATATTTCAATTTGTAATGTTTTATTTTGTTCATTATTGCAACAAAATAATTGCACTAATTGTTATATCATGCAGTACTAAGGGCGCTTTATTCATTAGTAGTGCATGTGGGGGGGGGTTGTTATTACTTAGTTCATGTTGCATGTTAATGATGCATGTCTGAAATTTGTTGTGTCCTTCAAGGCATGATGGGTGGCTATCCGCCAGGCCTTCCACCTTTGCAGGGCCCAGTTGATGGCCTTGTTAGCATGGGCAGCATGCAGCCACTTCACCCTGGGGGGCCTCCACCCCACCATCTTCCGCCAGGTGTGCCCGGCCTCCCGGGCATCCCACCACCGGGTAAGAACTTCATCCTCATTCACTCATTAATCTCATCTTCATACTCTCTTTTTCTCCCTCAGCCATTTGTTCCAGGAGGTACCTGCTGCCCATGTGGGCAGGCCTTCCCTCACTGAGAACCCCAGGGATGTCAGCCGCAGGACCTGTCCTGTGTGTTGAGTAGGTGGCTCAGCACCTTTGTCCTTGAGCACTGGCTGCCTAGCAGCAGCACAGGACACATGACAAGAAACTAGACTAAGCAGATGAGGGGGCAAGAGGCGCGCTCTGGAACCCCTCAAACAGTTCAGCATACGCTCAGAAAGCAGACTCAGCCTAGACAGTCATGGTCTGCTCTAGTGAATGAAGTTTCCCAAATGGCTAGTTCAGAGTCACATATGAAAAGCAGTTTTTGCTCCTGAGTCCATTTCTTGCTCTGGTTCAGTTCTTATCTCAAAGGGTCTTTTGTATAGAATCCTTGCTCCATCTTTTGCTTTTCAAACAACACCTCCCCTCTAAGGGGATTACAGAGTTGCTAATGTAGGACTCTTCAGAAACTCTTCAGTCAGTCCTTCTAGGAACAGAAGAAAGAACCTGCACTGAACTAGTTTTCTGTGTCTGAGTCCTCAAAGAAGCATGACATAGCATTTAAAGAACAGCACAGTCCACCCTGGTAACTATAGACACTGGTTCGTCTGTCAGCAGAAGCCCAGAAGTTATGTCATATAGAAACATATAAATGGAGTTCAGAAATAGGTACAGTTTTACTTTATAATTAATTAGCAAATTGAAAGATTATTACGAATGGAAAAATCACCAGTTCCCATCATATGCAAAAAAAAAAAAAAATAACTAACCCTTAGACATAATCTAGTTAGAGGGAAAGTGGCCTCAGGATAACTTGGAATAGCCTTTGATCTATTATCCAAAATATTAGCTAAAGACCTGGCTCAGATGACAGAATATAGAAACATTAGATTTGCTTATAACAGTCTTGGCTGTACCAGTCCCGCAGCTATGAAGAGTTCCAAACGATGCTTCACAGGGTGTGCCCCGCAGTACATAGGGTCAGCCAACCTGGGGGCTTGGCCCAGCGTCTCCAGTGACACTCTGTGATGTGAGTGGTACTTAGAAAATGGCCACAACTCCCAGAAATGTTTGATGCAGACCTAACCAGAGGAAGAAACGTTTGTGGGAGTGGGTGTTTCATTATGGAAGTGGTGGACTGTGAGTGAGTTGGACTATGTCAGTCATAAAATGGGTGTGCCCCTGTGGCAGGTAGAGTTGGCTTTAATTCTGTGCCCTGTCCCCTTGGCATAGAGTGTCTGACTGAGCAGTCAGACAAGGCTGGAGGGGACCCCCAGGTGTGTGTGTTACTTGGTAGGAACCACACCTAAGTCCAGTACCCTCTAGGTAACTGGTCTTTTGGTGGGTATTGGGGGACAGATGTTTCCCTGTCCCCCTTCTCCAGATTCTAAATGCATTTGAAGAAAGCATAACATACCTCATGACAGGGAGACAGGGAAGATCCTCTCTTAATGTTTACCCACACATGTCCGACCAGGCTTCAAGGAGAGGAGGTTTCATGAACTCCTCTGGCGAGTCAGCCCACAGTCTCACCAGCTGCCCCATGGCATGGCATTTGTAACCAGGAAGCAAAGGGGGTTGGTTGCTGATTTGTTTGTGCTGCCCTGCAAAGATTGATACAGACAGCTCAGGGAGCCCCCAGTGTTGTGAAATATAAAGTGCGTGAGTGTCCTGGCGGGCCTGGGGGGCAGAGGTTAATAATATGTTGCTGGAATAGCAACTTACCCACTGCATCCTCTTCATTCACTCACAAATAATCGCTAGGATCCTACTCTTATGATCCAGGTACCCTTCTGGGCCCTTGGAATATCAAAATCCCTGCTTTGTAAACAGAAAGTTTGTTTTCACTTACTATTTTCTCTTTAACAGATGTGTAATACTTCTTGATATTTAGCAATTCTGAACCTTAGTGAGTCAGTTCTGCCTGGTCAAAATACACCATTTTGAATCCAGAGAAACTATAGAATGCAAAGCTAGCTCTTACTCATCCTTCTCTGCAGCTAGCTGGACTTGTTTAAGGTTTAAACATCATCTCACCAGGGTTTTGATTGTATTAATAGTTTGTTGGTTTTTAGCGAACTGGGTCTCTTGCCTGTTTCTCTGTTTTCATGAGACTAGAAAATGGATGATCCTGAGATTAAAATAGCCCCAGATGCTAAATTTAGGATATCACATTATTATCAACCAGGACGTATGAGACAGAAATTGCTTGTGAGGAGTCACCAGAAGTTTATACAAAGACCAAATGTAGTGAGACCATGGAATCTTTCTCTTTCCCTTTGTCATTTTGCATTTGAGGTGATAGCACCAAGGGCTGCCCTGCTTCCAGATGATCCCTTTTCAAAGTGCCGCTCTCTCAGAGGGCAGGGTCCCCTCTCTGCCAACATCAGTGACTCCAGTCAGAACCAGAGTGCTGATAGCCTGTGAGGGGACAGCAGGAATGTGTCTCCAGCCTCCACAAAGGTCATTGAAGTGTGTACTTGCACAGCCTCTTCCCTTAGGCCCCTGCTGTCCCAACACACTGCATACAGCTGAGCCTGGTTGCAATGCTCTTACTGCCGAAATTAAACACAGGCTTCAGGTGCTGGAAACTGTTGTTGAAAGATAAAGGCCTTGAAAATAGAGTTGCATTCTGACTATAGCTTACCTAGGGAAATATTAGAATTCTCTGCAGAGTTCAAATTATTTCTCAGCCATGAGTAATTAATGTACATCTCTCCTAGCTTTGTATTTAGAGTACCTAGAAAACAAAAGAACATGAATTTTCTATATGATGCTACATCCTGTTTTGGGTGCTTAGGGTTCCTGTCCACAAAGACTCAGGGCAGTGATCATAGGTTTGCATTTTAAATGACATTTCTTATCAGACAGTTTTTCAGTCTTCTCATCCCAGAACCTCTAATTGTGCCTGTAATTCTGAATTATAGGTGTGATGAACCAAGGAGTGGCCCCTATGGTAGGGACTCCAGCACCAGGTGGAAGTCCGTATGGACAGCAGGTGAGCCTCCAAATTGGATCTTCTAGGACTCAACAGAATTCAAGTTACCCTTTCTTTCTCAGAGCATGGGCTGAGTATTTTTTCCCCCCTGACCCTTTATCTGTGCTCTTTCAGGTAGGTGTTCTGGGGCCTCCAGGGCAGCAGGCACCACCTCCATATCCTGGCCCACATCCTGCTGGCCCCCCTGTCATACAGCAGCCAACAACACCCATGTTTGTGGCTCCCCCACCGAAGACCCAACGGCTTCTCCACTCAGAGGCCTACCTAAAATACATTGAAGGACTCAGTGCTGAGTCCAACAGCATTAGCAAGTGGGACCAGACTCTGGCAGGTAAGGAGAGGTCTTTCTGAAGAAGCTTTTTCAAAATCTGTGCTTTATCAAAGTCCTCTTGCTGCTGTTGACATATTATAGGATAAGTATCCATTGTTCTTATATAGGCATACCTTGTTTTATTGCACTTTGCCTTATTACACTTCTCAGATACCGGTTTTTTTTTACAAATTGAAAGTTTGTGGCACCCCCATGAGCAAGTCTCTCACCACCATTTTTACAATAGCATGTGGCCACTTCATGTTTCTGTTAACATTTTGGTAATTTCCACAATAGTTTCAACTTTTTCATTATAATTGTTATGGTGAATCTGTGATCAACAATCTTTGACATTACCATTATAAAATGATTACAGCCTGCTGAGGGCTCAGATAATGGCTGATAGTTTTTAGCAATGTAGTCTTTTAAAATTAAGGTACCTGTGTTGCTTTTTTAGACCTGACGCTATGTAACACACTTAATAGGCTACGGTATAGTATAAATGGAACTTTTACTTGCACTTGGGAAACAATTTAATGCAATTTGCTTTATTGTGATCTGGAACCAAACCTGAGGAAGGCCTTTTTAAGTAAAATATATATTTAGCTGAAGCATTTTGCAGTTTTGTATATTGATATCATATACTGAAATTTTTTTTTTTTTGGCTGAGTTTCAAAGCTTCATTTTATCATAAACATCAATGCTATCTCAATAAGTATATTCTGAATTTTTTCAACTACTTTTCAGGCATTTGGGCATAGCATAGATGTATTTGGGCAAATTAAAAATTATTTCATCTCAAATTTTAAAAAAGATAAAAGTATTATTGGAAGACATGTTTCTAATCTGTCAAGTTACTCATTTAGTTCAGCAGGCTTAACATATTTTCAGTACATACTGAAATAACTTGCCAAGTTTCCAAAGAAATTCAGAAGTTTCCATCCATTCTTCAGGGGCTTCCTGGGTGGCTCAGTGGTAAAGAAATCACCTGCCAATGCAGGAGATGCAGGTTTGATTTCAGGGTCAGGAAGGTCCCCTGAAAAAGGAAATGGTAACCTACTCCAGTATTCTTGCCTGGGAAATTCCATGGACAGAGGAGCCTGGAGGGCTATAATTCATGGAGTCACAAAAGAATGACTTGACGACTAAACATCAACAATTCATCCTTCATTTCTAAGCCAGATTTGATCATTGATTTCTTTTAAGAGTAGTAGTTTTCCCTTTCCTCACATTTACCTTTTTAGGAATTTTTGTTAGTATTGAAGTTATTAAATATCACAAGTGCTTACAACAAAATACTAGTGGTCAGATCTTTTAGCTGTTTGTGCAACTCTTATGTTCCCAGTTCTAGTAATTTTGTTACATTGTGCAGCTCTTGTGAAGTAACTGTTAGAAATTAGAAAATTTCTAAACTGTAAAGCATGAAATGAGACATCCTTGGCTAGGTTGACTCATACCTAAGTAAAATAGTTTTCTAAAAACCAAGATGTCAGAGATTTCCCTGGTGGTCCAGTGGTTAGGAATCCAGGCTTCCACTACAGGGGGCTGGGTTCGATCCCTGGTCAGGTAACTAAGACCCCATGTGCCATGCAAATATGCATGCCAGCATTTTACTGTGTGTGGCAAATAAGTAAAAGAAACTTAAAAAAAAAAAAACAAGATGCCTATAAAACAATATATGAAATTTTCTGGGAAATATTCTGTAGAGTTAATTTCATAATATTTAATAAACAGCAAATGTTTCACATTTCAATAAGTCTGTCAGACCTTAGGACTGATGTTTACATTTCTCTGTCCACACTTCCATTTTCAGCTCGAAGACGTGATGTCCATCTGTCGAAAGAACAGGAGAGCCGCCTTCCCTCTCACTGGCTAAAAAGTAAAGGGGCCCACACCACCATGGCAGATGCCCTATGGCGCCTTCGGGATCTGATGCTCCGAGACACCCTCAACATTCGCCAAGCATACAATCTAGAAAACCTTTAATCACGTCAATTACTTTTCTTTTATAGAAGCATAAAGAGTTTTGTGGAACAGTAGCCATTTTAGTTACTGGGGGTGGGGGGAGATAAAAAGGATGACAATTTTTATTGCATTTTACTGTACATCACAAGGCCATTTTTATATAAGGACACTTTTAATAAGCTATTTCAATTTGTTTTTGTTATATTAAGTTGACTTTATCAAATACACAAAGATTTTTTTTGCATATGTTTCCTTCGTTTAAAACCAGTTTCATAATTGGTTGTATATTTAGACTCGGAGTTTTACCTTTTTACTTGTTGCCATAGAGCTGAAACCACCAGAGGTTTTGTCTTGGCTTGGGGTTTTTGTTTTTCATTTTTTTGGTTGGTATTTTTGTTTGTTTTTTAAATAACAAACAAAATGGAAAAAAAAAAACACATACAAAAGAGTTTACAGATTAGTTTAAGTTGACATGAAATGTGAAGTTGGTCCTAGTTTACATCTTAGAGAAGGGGGTGTACTTGTGTCTGTTTCATGTGCCTAAATATCTTCAGCCACTTTTGCAAAAACTGTTTCTTCCAGGTAAAGTAAAAGGTTGTTAGTTACTTGATAGATGTTTGACAGACGTGGCACATTTGCTCTAGTAACTCAGAAATCTGAAGTTAGCTCTGTGCAGTCTTCTGTAACTAGTGCATCTCCCGGACACCCGGAGGGAGAAAGCACTTTTTCTTGCTCTGAGTTAGACATCTGTAGTGTCAGTTACCTTTGCAGAACATGTGCACAACCCTGAATTATGTTTAGTCTTGGCAGGTAAGTTTAAGGGTACTCTTGATCTTTTTATAATGAATTCACAATTTATGCCTATACATGTTAAGACGATTTAAAACTTCAAATCTCTTACACTGAAACAATGGAAGTTCATCTTGAAGAAGGTATTGAGGTGTGCTGGAGGGTGATTTATTAAACATAACACCTAACCTAACTTAGGGAGGGGAGTGCATTAACTGGATATGGGCTGTTTCAGAAGCATAATTGTAAGAGGCTGAATTGCCTGCATAGGCAAATATGTTTTAGTATGCTTTATTTCCTCATCAGATGTGGCTTTTTTTTCTTTTTTCCTCCAAAGTTTCAGGTTGTAATTCTCAACCAGAAGTTTAAGATTTTCTGAAATAATTTTAAAATGTAGCTTGTGCTTTTGAATTTCAGAAGGGACTCATAATTTCAGAAAATGCTCACTAAAAAGAATATTATAGATCCCAAACACTTAGGTTTGATGACCCTGTCTCTCTTATATGATCCTGGAAAAAAACAATTGGAGGCAATATATAATGCTCAGACAGGTAGAAAACATCAAACGTGGAACAGTATTTCAGTCAGCATTTTTGAAACCTGCTTTGTTGTAGCAAGATGGTTGCCATTGTAGTGAAGCTTCCACTGCTATTTGTAAATTGAGTGATTCTTAGAGGACACTTTTTTCTTTTAATCTGGTATGAATCAATACCTGGATATTTAATCACTATTCTTACTAAATCATGGGGACAAAAGAGTACAGAATGGAAAAAAGTCTCTTTGTATCTAGATACTTTAAATACAGAAGGTCCTTGTATCTTAATTACTTATAGTCAACCACTGGATCTCAATTTGCATCAAGTATTTTAAATAATTCTGAATTTTAAGAAATGTTTTGCAGTAGTATGTCAGTACCTTATTGTTCAACTGAATCGGATAAAGAAATCTTCAGTTCCTGGTTATTTGGGCCATTTCATCATGGACTGTATAATACAATCAGATTATTTTATTTCTAGGCATCCTTGAATTACACCAAAGAACCTGAAATTTAATTTTGGTTAAGTTATTTATTTATTTCATGCACCCATCTTATTTCCCTTTTTAAGGTCTGGAAGAGACTTCTTTTGGGAAGCCTCTAAAAACTCTTCACTGTGGGCTATGTGGGGCAGTAGAAGCCAGAGCACTCCTCCTCCAGGCTCCTTCCCTGTCTAGAGGTGCTGTAGGAACCGTAGATCCAGCCAGGGGCTTCCCTAAGGCAGTGCAGAGCCGGGCCAGAGGGCCACGAGGCAGGCCCTAAGGAAGTGTTGTTGTTGTTGTTGTTGTTGTTGTTGTTGTTTTTTAAACTCTATGTATTTATTTTAGAATCATGTCTTTCTGTATATTGACTTGGAGAATATCAGTTAATATTTTAGGATATAAGATTTGAGGTCAGCCATCTTCCAAAAAGAAAAAAAAATGTATGGACTTTAAAAGGTACACGTGAACTATACATTTTTTTTTTTCCGTGAGCTTTAGGAACTGTAGTGATATGGCTTAGAAAGTATAATAGCCTAAATGTTTTCAAAATGTAAGTTCATGTGGAAAAGAATTTTGTTTATGTGGGGGGAAAGACCTATAGGTTTAAAACAGTATGTCAGCTAACTGATTTAAAAGGCCTTGAATTGCTTTGTTTTTTGAACTGCCCTCCTCCTTTTCTTCCTGTGAGGAAGATTAAGAGGGGACTCTTCTTTGTGTAAAATCTCCAAATTGGTGGTGTTGACTTTTGAATTTGAACATTTTCAAACCTGATTAAAACTTGGTTTATTCTAACTTCTGTATCAAAAAAGGTTCAAGTGGTAACTAGTCTTACAATATGTATGTATCATATGTTTGTTCATCTAAAGCTTTTTAATCCAAATAAAAATGGAGTTTGCAAAGTGATTGGGATTAACCAGGTTTGGTTGTTCTGTTAAAGCTTGTGTCAGACAGATGTTTAGTTTCAAGCAGGTTTAATTCCTGCAAACCTTGATTTTATGCTGACAGGGGTACGGCTGCCAATTTAAAGGAAAAGCGCTCCTCAGGTACAGGCAAAAGTCAGTGTCCCGACCCTGGTCCAGGGCTCAGGCTGCATTAACACAGAAGCCAAGTATAATCAGGCCACAGCCTGATGTGCCCATGTCACACCTCTCAGACTGACAGTCAGGGATTCCTAACATGTCCTCAGCAAAGGTTGAAGTTAAAGTCGCAGAGGGAGTTGTTACTGATGGTGGAAGGTAAGGCAGCATGTCCTGTATCATAAATCACTGTAACCCATTTCAAGTAGATGTGTGGCCAGAGACTAATGGCCTGGAAATACTTTTATCATGCTTATTAAGCTCCTAGAAAATGGCCACAATTTTAACAGAAAGTGCTGGTAAAGTCAACCAACTGTTTTCCTCTAATATCACTTTGCAAATCCCTGTGGTTCTGTTCTCCTAAGAGTTTAGGACTGTCCTGCCATCTGTGGTCATGAACATACTGTAAAGGATGGTTGATGTATAGTTAAACATTCCAGCTACATACTCTGAGCAAGACTGCTAAGTATTACTCAATTCCCTCTTCATTCAGAAGTCTGCTAGGTCAGCTGAATCAAAGTTCAGACCTGAACAAATTATCTATTCCCCAAATAGATGTAGAATGCACATCTTGTGGATTGCGCATAAATGTATGAAGACTAAAGCACACACATACTTTATTAGGAGAGAAATTGTTTTGGAAAACACCGTGGTCCAAGTGTATTTTCTTTTTTTTAAAAAGAAAAGTAACTCAGTGTGAAAAATCCAAACTTCTAAAAACAGATTAATTGAATTGCTATAACTTCAGAGATCCAGGCAAGATTTCCAAAATGGGACTGCTAGATGAACACAGAGAGCCCTCCATTACTGAGTATTTACTCTGTGCCTGGGTCCTTTCCCTATCCATTCAGATGATAAAGTGAAGTTCCAAAGCCCAGGTAGTTCCCCCAGCACCCCAGTGGACATGGACTTCTAGCTTTTGTTATCCTAAAGTATCCTGGTTTTTAAATGTAAGTTCTTTGTGGGTGTAGTTCACAGTAGGGGGCACTGCACTTCTGTAAGCTGCTTATAAGAGCATTGCTCTTTAAACTATTACAGCTCCCTTAAATAACCCTAGTGTCTGATAAGTGCATAGTCATATTCCTTTAGTAGAAGGCTTAAAAAAATTGAGGCAAAGGTAAAAGCCTCCACAATGGTTTAACAAAAATTAGTTCTGTACCATCCAAATTAATGTGCTTTGAAAGTATCTTCAATTTAATACAGTAATTGCTTTGCTAGTCTACTTCCCTTGATGTCAGACATTGTTGTGTCATCTTCAAAGGTTTGTTGTCTTAAATCAGCACTCCAGTACTTGTATTTTAAAAAGATGATGAGGAAAACTCTAGGGAAGTTAGGCACAAATTTCAGACTGGAGATTGTTTCTGGGATGGAAGCGGGAAGGAAACCACAGCAGACACAGAAGGTAGCTGATGGTTTTACTAGCATTTACAACTTCTCTTTGTAAAAGGTATATATGCTACATATTTATGTATGTACAAAGTATTAAACTTCTAAAACTGGGGCCGGGTGGAAAAATGGAGTTAGGCCACAATTTAAATGTATTGTGCAATAATCTAGTCATTAAAATAACCGTGAGGTTTAAGGTCACCAGGAACTCTTGTGACAAAAGTGCAAGTGAAGACTACCTTCCTCCCCCAGGTGCTATTGGTCATCACTGGTCTTCATAGTCAAGCCACGTCTGAGCAGTGGCTCAGTAGTACTTTAATGAGGTGAGTGGTGAGTGGCTCTTTATTTATACTAAATTGGTTCTAACATAAATGAACTGACTTAAATCCCTTCAGTTCAGTTCAGTCGCTCAGTCGTGTCCGACTCTGCGACCCCATGAACTGCAGCACGCCAGGCCTCCCTGTCCATCACCAACTCCTGGAGTTCACCCAAACCATGTCCATTGAGTCAGTGATGCCATCCAACCATCTCATTCTCTGTCGTCCCCTTCTCTTCCTGCCTTCAGTGTTTCCCAGCATCAGGATCTTTTCAAATGAGTCAGCTCTTCACATCAGGTGGCCGAAGTATTGGAGTTTCAGCTTCAGCATCAGTCCTTCCAATGAATATTCAGGACTGATTTCCTTTAGGATGGACTGGTTGGATCTCCTTGCAGTCCAAGGGACTCTCAAGAGTCTTCTCCAACACCACAGTTCAAAAGCATCAATTCTTTGGCGCTCAGCTTTCTTTATAGTCCAACTCTCACATCCATATATGACCACTGGAAAAACCATAGCATTGACTAGATGGACCTTTGGTGACAAAGTAATGTCTCTGCTTTTCAATATGCTATCTAGGTTGGTCATAACTTTCCTTCCAAGGAGTAAGCGTCTTTTAATTTCATGACTGCAATCACCATCTGCAGTGATCTTGGAACCCAGAAAAATAAAGTCAGCCACTGTTTCCCCATCTATTTCCCATGAAGTGATGGGCCCGGATGCCATGATCTTAGTTTTCAGTGTATTTGTGGCAGAGATCTGTAACTTGATAATACCTGTGGCCTTAAGCATCAGCTTCTTTATTCATGAGTGAATAGGTAGAAATGATTTTGCAACTTAGTCTTCTTTAATATGTAGATATTTTTTTGTTTGAAAAGATGTTGGATGTGGTTATCCAAGCCTAGAAAGATGCCTTTGCTTTTCTACCACCTGATCCAAACTTTTTCTGGGTTAGATTGCAAACTCTCCCTATAGCCTGAGCCTCTGATTTAACTCAAGTCTGTGGTTGCTCAGTGCTGTGAAGATTCACTTTTTTGGGGAAGGAGCAGTGTCTTCAGCAGCTGGATGAAGGCAGCATCTTCCTCACAGAGGGTAGTGAAGCCTATGGTTCCCAGTCCTCACAGAGGTCCAGCCCTTGATATTAGTGGAGTCAAACAAGGGAAGGGGTTGTTGGTGTTCATAACAATGTAAGGTGTGTTTGCATTCTAGGAAAATGTTCACTAATTGGTAGCTGGCAGAAATGCAGTCTGCATAGTCATCCTCGTTTAAATGACCCTGCAGTAGAGACCTTACTTTCATTCATATTAAATTTGAGTTCAGCAAAAAATTAACTTAGGTTATCCCTGGTTACCTAAAACAAAGGACTTCACAATTTAGGGTACACTGAAAAGCATCCTGATTCATCCTTGAATTGTTTAAGAAATGTTTCACAAACTAGAGTCCGTTGTTTCAGTAGGAAATAATTTTCCCACAAGTGCTGTGCATCAGTGATTTGGGAAGTATTCAAGCAGGGACAGGAAAAGTATAAAAACTGTTTATAAAGGCAATTCTGTGTAAGAACAAGAGACCTGAAAAATACATTTTAAAAGGAGTTGAAAGCAGTAGTGAAGTTTGAGATTTACTTTATTGACTGCTGAAGTTCAGTCTCTGATGCATCTTGCAGCCTTCTCTGATACTGTCTTTCTGAGGCTTTTCTGCGGTAGACGTCATCTGTATCAAACAAAGATTTGATTTAGATTTTTTAAGAAACTATGGAATTAAAAATACATATCAGAGTAATTTAACCAGTAGTCTAGATCTATCACCTGAATCTCAACAATAATGTTTAATGCCAAAATCAACTTAAAACACGATTTAAATGAGGACTATGTTAAAGTTCTCAATAGCAGGGTCAGAGTCAGCATCCTCAAAGATAGGGTCATGTCACAGCACAGCTCTTAGCAATTTCACTTCTCTCTGAAATCATCTGTCTTAACTGTCCTCTCTCAGGCACTTCCAACCCTACAGCTCTCTGCTGCTCTCTCTGTCACACCCAGGAACTCAGGGCAGGGAGGTGAGGGCAGTCTCCTTGTTCTTGGCTGCTGCTTCTCCACCCTCTTTCTCCCGGGGCCTTGCCATTTGCCACTGCCTTCCCTGGCATCTGCCGTCCGTCACTACCCTTCAGTCTCTGAAAACGCTGGCATTTAGCTCAGATTCCTTGACCCTGTCCTGTGCCATCTTCCCAGTTGACACCATCCCCAACAGATAAGAAGCAACAGCCCCCTTCATCATCCTGACTTCTCAACTTTTGCCATCTTGCAAGTTTCCTCTGAAGTAATAAATTCCTTCTGTTCTGACCACAACCTCTACTCCCTTTCTACCAGCCTTTCTGTCCTTGGATCTTTACCAACTTCCTCAGCTCCTTGTTCTCTCTTACTGCCCAAACCAGCTGAAATTCCCTCTTGCTAGTACCAGCTTCTTGACACACCTTCAAAACCCCAACTACAGATTGATGCAACTTCCTTCCTTCTCCATGCCTCACTCTGCTTGCTACGCACTGTGGGTGTTGGACCTAAGTGGGTCCACTATGATGCCTGACAATCCTGTTGCTTCAGCCATGGCCCTGACCCTACTCTGCTCACCCCAAATGGCCATGAACTCTTTCTGCACAGAGAGAAAAGTCGTCAGTAAAGAACTCTTCCCACTGACTTCCAAGGGCTACTCGGCCTTGCTCAGATCCCATCCTCTCCCTTCTCAAGGGCCAGGGTATATCCAGCCTCCCTCCACCTGCTCTGTCCTGATCAGTATTTGCATATCTTCAAGTCTCCTGGTAGAGGAGAGAAAACTTACCTCCCACCCACTTAGTTGAACTTCCTAAACTGCCTGTCTTCTACGATAAAAGACCCTTCTTGTTTCCCTCCTTGCCTCTCTGGCCACTCTCAGTCACCCTTAAAATGTTGGGGCTTAAGCTCTAACTTTCATCACAATCTGCATGTGAGTGACCCACTAACCTAGATCTAAGGCCTAGATGTGCCTTCTATCTATATAACCATCTCCCCCTCAGCACAGGCAAAATGGAGCCCAGGACTGTTCTGCTTATGTTCCCCCCTGCCCCAGCTGCCCCACCAGAAGCCTCCACTCATCTCCTGAGTCTACTCAAACACCACGGCCTTGTCAGTACTGCCTCTGGAGTGTCAACTCTAGCCACTTCTTAGCATCTCATCCTAGTCTAGACCACCATCCCAAACCTGGAAAACCATACGCCTACGTCTTCCTGCCAGTGTGCTTTCCACAAAAAGTCATTCACCACATATGTTCACCTCCTGCTGCTTGAAACTCTTCAGTCCTTTGGGATACAGTCTTGGTTCTCTGGTCCCTTTGTGGCCCCTCCAGGCACCTTTTAAACCACACCATCCCTCACGCTGCTCACCTGTTTCAGTCCCTCAAACACAGCATACTTGCACACCAAGGCCCCCAAGTTTGCTCTTACCACTGGCAGAAGACACTTGCAACACCACCAATGTTTCCCTCATCTGGCTGACAATCTTTGGGCCCCCCTGACATGGTCACTCCTCCAGGCAGCCTTCCCTGCACCACCTATTACAATTCAGGTGCCCCACCCAGGAATCCCATGTTCCCTCCACTTTCCCCTCACAAGTAATCACACTTAATAGTAACTGATCTGTCTCTCCCATTGGTGGTGTTCTGGGGTGGGGAGCCCTCTGCCTTATTCTGTCTTCTAAGTGGTGGTTATTAAATATTAATGAATAGATGAACAGAAGAATTAAGTATCTTTAGAAACCGCTAATTTATTTTTTAGAAGAGGGTTGGCAGTTCACAAGTGATCGTGTTTCTGGAGAGGGAGAAAGCAGAAAGGGCCTAGGAGTTAGAGAAGTCTTTCTGGAAGAGGAACTAGCCTATACAGAGCTAGTGCTCAGCAAAGCAATGCCAGGCACTCTGTTTACAGTGCTTGCCCTTGGTACCCATGACTCTGGCCTGTAAAGACAGTGGTATTTAAGCGGGGCAGACCAGCTCTCCCTAGGGTTTGGACGTGCCAATTAGGAGCTTACACATACCCTTCTATCCCGCTTCTAGATGCTGTGGGCAAGTCTATTCCTTAGGCCCAGTGTCACTGGCAGGCTTGAAAGGACAGCGTCCAGAATGCAGTCACGTGCCCTCCCATCTAAGTGCAGGGAAGGTCTCAAGGTTGGACACCAATGTATATTTGTCGCCCCGCTTGTAGGAGAGCCCAGGCGGATGTCCACGCCCCAATGAGGGAGACAGTACTCGCCCTTCTGCAGGATAAAAGCAGCTCAGCGCTGAGCGGAATGAGAGGTCTGCAACCTAACAATATTCCCAGCAAAATGGTTCCTTTGCCGCCTCCTGCTTGCTTGAAAAGAAACGGAGGCTGCTGCACCCCCACTTACAAAAGGTCTCCTGGCCCACGCGCACTTTAATCATGATCCACTCCATTGTTCCTCCGAGGACAAAAAAGAAGGGCAGGAACCTGTAGACGCCGAATCGCTGCTTCCCGGGCATCCGCTGCAGAACCCGCCTCACCTGGGCCCTGGAAAACATGCCGGACATAGGAGGTCGTTGGAGGAGGGTAAGGCGGAACAAAGGCTGGAGCGCCCGGATGAAACCAAAGCGGCCCTGCCCGTCCTTGCTGAGTCCGACGGCCAGGTTGCCTTGCAATCCAAGTCTTGCACCGCCTCCACAGTGGTCAACAGTGGAGCCCGAAGAGGGTAAGGAGCTGGGCGCTGAGCTCCGGACCCAGAACCTGGGCCGCCTCCACCAAGGGTGAGACGGGACTCGCGGGTCCGCCAATCAGAATGTGACGGAGTGCGCATGCTCGATGAAGCCGAGCCCAGCAGGCGCAGATACTCCTGCTCTTGGAGGCAGGGCGGGCCGAGGGGCGGGACCTCCCACGTGGCGTCGGCCTGGCCCCGCCCCCTGCCCTCCCTTGTTCAAGCTGGTACTCAGAGTTGGCGGCCGCGCCCCCTACTCTGCCACCGCCATCTTTTCTCTTAAAGTCCTAAGAGAAGTGATGACGCTCACTGATGTACTACTAAACGTGTACTGCACCATGCTCTAAAATACAGTCACGCAACGCCTTGCATTTACTTCGTGATCGTAACTGATGCCTAGACTTCTAAAAATAACAGGATTTGAGATGCACTGTTGAAAGCTGAACTTTAGCACGACAAAAGTCTAAGTAAGCATCTTGTGGCAAACAACTATAACATTAATAAAAACTATCCTGTACGGGGCACTTACCGTTATTCCCAGACTACTAGACAATCTAAGAACATCAAATGAAAACTTAGAATCAGTAAGAGAGTTTAGTATTATAGACACAATATATAAAAACAGGCTGGAAAAGAGAGATCAAGCAGCAACTCTAGAAGGTAGCAGGGCCCGCTGCTGAGCTGCCAGGCCCAAGCTGCTGCCTGGATAACCTGCCTTCTCCTGGTGCAAACCCTACTAAACCATGTCCACACACCGGCTTGGTGCCCACTCTGGCTTCTCTTGGTGGCTCTGCGGGCTGCATGCCACAGAGCGCCCATCTTCCACCCAGACAAGACTTATAGGTGGCCAAACCCTCAGCACACACCTAGTTCACTGGGGCCCTGGGGTCGGGGGCCGCACCCACCCACCCCCACGGGCCCACCTATGGCCTCTATTATCCTGTGCCAGCACTCGTCACATGACTGGCACTGTAGGTCCTCAGTCAAGGGGCAGGGAATAGTAGACTGTACACACACCCTTAAAGCCGGCGAGGCCACCGCGGAGAGCACCTCAAGGAAACAGTGTCTAGCTAGCTCTCCACCGACAAGGCCCCAGGTGCAGGGTAGGCCTGCTCAAGGCCCAGGACACGGATATTTGAGGACTCAGATAACGAATCTGAGTGAAATAAACGCGGGTAGAGAGTGCTTCCCAGCAGGAAAGAGTAATTTTGTTGAAAATCCTGTTGATAGTGCTAGAAGAGCATGAGAGGTCCAAGTGGGGAAGCGAGGAGTGGTGCGGGTCGGTGCGGCCATTTGCTGAGGTAGGAACCAGGCGGGCGCAGTCAGCCCTGGCCTTCTGCCTCGCTCCACGTTAATAGGGTTCACCTGTGTGGACACAGAGCCCGGAGAACGAAGGGGCTGCTTCAGCGGGCGTCGGCTGCATTGCGGGTCCCCAGGTCTCACCCAGCGTGGGGCTGGCAGCAGGGAGCGCGCGGGAAGAACTCTTTATTCTCTAGGTAAGTGAGTGAAACGACCTGGCATAGCCAGTCATGGGCGGGAGGCGGGGAACAAGACCCGGGTTTCAGAACTGGGGGAAGCGGCGGAGGATCTGAGGTCTGGAACACAGGGGGTGGAGGAAGGGGCGGGAGGACCCAGTAACAGAGAGGGAGAAAGAGGACTGGGGGGCCCAGGTAGACCCGCAGCACTCTGGCCCTCTCCTTTCCAAGCCCGGGCCGTCCGGAGCCTCGCGGGGACGGCCGTTCTTAGGTATTCCGATCTCTCGGGAGGAGGACAGAAAGAGCCGCCATGGCCTCAGCAGATTCCGCAGAGGGGCGCAGACTTCTGGACCTCTCGGGAGACTGGGGGAAGGGGCCCGGCAACCCGCCCCGCCCCGCCTCGCCCGGGACCTCCCGCCCCGCCGGGGCCGAGAGGCGCGCCCATTGGCGGACGGGCTCCGCGCGCCGCGCCCATTGGCCGGCCGCCGTGAGGGAGCACGAGGCCACCGTGGCGGGCCCGCAGTCGGAGGGGCGGCGGACTGGCCTGAGGGCCAAGGGCTGCGCGGGCTGCGCGCAGCGGGCATGGCGGGTGCGGGGCTGCGGGCGGCCGCTCGGCGCTGGGTGCCGCGCCGAGATCACGGCGGGCCGCGAGCCGCCTCGTCCTCGCCCTCCTGCCCAGGTTGCGGCCCCCCGGGTCCCGGCGCCCACTGCCCGGGCGCCCCGCGCTCCGCGCCCGCCCCGGCGCCGGCCGGCGGCGCCGCCGAGCCCAGCGCACACCTGTGGGCTCGGTACCAAGACATGCGGAGACTGGTGCACGGTAAGTGAGCCCGAGCGGGAGGAGCGTCGGGGGTGTAGTCCGAGCGGCGGCAAGCTCCAGAGCACCGCTTGCGAGTCGTCCGGGACTCGCCGCTCCTCGGGGGAAGCGCGGTGGTGGGGCTCGCCTGAGCTCCTGAGCCCCAAGGCCCGGCTGCCCTTCGGGAGACTCGGGCGGGTGGTCCTGGGGACGCTTGGAGGCGGGCGGGCGGGCGCGCGCGAGGTTTGTTCCTCCGCTGGTTCTCAGTAGCTCCGGGGTTCCTGGAGCGGCCGCCGGAAGGCGGGACCCCGCCGTCTTTTCTCAGAGTCCCACCGAAGCGGAAACACCCCCGACCCCTTGTTCTCTTCGGGGCCCTTAGTTGGGGCGGGAGTACTGGGGACAAAGCCAACCAGCCGGCGGCGCTGGACGGAGCGGACTCGGAGGGACTCTCGACCCAAAGATGCTGACTGCACTCTTCGGCCGCCTCTAGAGTCCGGCGGTCTCTGTCTAGGAGGAGAAGGCGTTGTTTGAGAAACAACACCAAGTCGTCCCAGCCCCCTGGAATCCAGAAGAGTTGTTGCTCCCTCGGTCAGGGCACTTTCTCCTCTGTCCTCTCTCCCTCGGCGAAACGGGCAGATGAGGCCCCGGTGAGGCCAGAGGGCGGAGAGGGCTGGAGGTTTGTCCTGGTGTCGGGAGCCCTGCCGCTGCAGCGGACAGATGTCGTTGGCTCCGGGCTCTATCTCTGGCCAGCCGGGTGGCGCTCAGCGAGCCTCTCCCTCGCGGACCCTCGGTGTCCTACGTCGGAAAACAGTCCTGCCGGGGCCCCTGTCTCAGAGTTGTGGCGGTGACTGGGAAAGAGGCCAAGAAGGGACAGGGGAGCTTCCGGAGGAGCCCCCTCCCCCCAGGAGTGACGCGGCTTTTGTTGTCTGAAGGACAAACGTGGTCCTGTCTGGAAGATTCCAAGTAACTGAACCGAGGCTTCCGCTCCAGCAGTGTGGAGACCCGGGAGTGCTGGGTGGACAGGACTCACCTCTTGAGAAGCTGAGGCAGAACAAGACCCCTGAGAAACGGTGGTTTTGAAGTCCTTGGCCTTCTCTGAGGAAGGTCCCTACCTTACCCCTTCCTGGACAGAACACTCCTGGGGTGCTGTGTGCGGAGATGTCTTTGCTCTGCGCCTCGGAGAAGACCTTCTGTACAGCCGCCTGAGAAGCCTGTTTTGTGTGTGTGGCAAAGAGACAGAGGGAGGTCTAGTGGGCTTTAGTTCTCCAGGGCCTACCTGAATCTTCACATCTTCTCATAGACCCCCAAGCTCCTCTTGATGTGATAAGGACAAGGTCATTTCCAAGTTGCCCTGGTGAGTGCCAGGATGAACCAGACTTACACACCTCATTCCTAACTCTCCCTTTCTGGCTGTTTTTTCTGGGGAGCGATTCTGGACATTGAGGCATGCTGATCCTGCTCAGTCACTTATGACTCTTTGTGACCCCATGGACTAGCCCGCCAGGCTCCTCTGTCTATGGGATTTCCCAGGCAAGAATATTGGAGTGGGTTGCCATTCCCTACTCCAGGGGATCTTCCCAACCCAGGTAGGGATCAAACCCGTGTCTCCTAGTCTCCTGCATTGCAAGTGGTTTCTTTACCGCTGAGCCACCGGGGAAGCCCCAGAGGCATGCTGATGCCTGTGGGCAAAACTTTGTCAGGGAGCCAGGTCCCAGGCAAGCCCCCCCTTCCCCCCTCAACCCTGGCCTCAATGTGGCAACACAGGAAGGCTAGGCCAAGGGGCACAGTGATTGAGACAGGTGGGGTAACCTGAATTTAAATCTCAGCTCCATGGCCTATTGCTAGATGGGTTGGAATAAGTGACTTTATCTCCCTAAACTCTGATTTCTTCATCTGGATGATGGAGGAATAAATGTGACCACTTCATGGAATTGGAGTGGAGACTGAGCAAGGGGAGGCTCTAAGGCAGGGGTCCACAGTCTCCTGGATGTAATGCCTGATGATCTGAGGTGGAGCTGATGTAGTAATAGAAATCAAGTACACAGTAGAGGTAATGTGCTTGAATCATCTCGAAACCATCCCCTCCACCCCCAACCTGTCCATGAAAAAATTATCCCTGGTGCCAAAAATGTTGAGGATCCAGAAGCAGCAGGAGAATGGCCCCCATGAGTGGGTCTCATGGCTGCCATGGGGAAGAGGTGGCCAGGAAGCTGGGCGCTGTGCAGTGAGACCAGTGAGCCTGGGGGGCTGGTACAAGGGGAAGCGTGTATCCTCCCCTGTCTCTGCACCACTGCAGCCTTGTGGAAGAAACTGGGACCTTGTGGGCCCCAGACCTATGGTGTTCTCAGTGTAGAAGCTGGGCCTCAGGAGGCTTAGTCTGTGGGCTGCTTCCCCATCCTTCTTTGTTCCTGGGAGGATTGTCCATCCCTGGGAACATCCTCTGGGGCAGAGGTGAAAGCTTGGATTTGGCCAGAAGTCAGTGCCAGCAAGGGGTTGCACTGCCAAGCAGACCTCTCCCCTCCTGGGGAACTACTAGACTTTGAACTGAGAGTCACAGTTGACACCCAGGAACTTGGGACTGTTGGGAAGGGATGTTGCAGAAGCACTTAGCTTCCAAGAGAGCTGCAGGCAGCTGGATCTCCTGTGCACCCA
This sequence comes from Bos indicus x Bos taurus, assembly GCF_003369695.1. Classification (NCBI taxonomy): domain Eukaryota; kingdom Metazoa; phylum Chordata; class Mammalia; order Artiodactyla; family Bovidae; genus Bos; species Bos indicus x Bos taurus. The sequence continues at coordinate 12,497,794 of NC_040097.1, read as the reverse complement.
GGTGAGGAGTGTTCCATCTGCACCCACGAGTCTGGAGGGGCTGCTCTGCCGGGCCCCAGGGCCACCAGAGGAACCAGGCTCACCTGTTCCCCCACCCATGCACTGTGCTGGGCTCCAAAGGAAGGGGGATGGGGGTGGAGACCGTGTTCCTTAGGGGCCTCCAAGGTGAATATCTGTTGCATGGCCACAGGCTTCTGCTTCGAACCACAGCTGGTTGTTTCTGAGACAAATTAATTCCCTGGAGGCCTGGGCTGTTTGGGCCTCAGCCATGGGCTAGAGGTCTCAGGAATGGGGCCATCTGGAGGCCCCAAAAGGCACCCTGTGTGTGCACCTAGTCCTGCCTGCTCCCCCCTGACCCCCTGCAAACCCTGTTTCCTTGAGGGCAATTGAGGACAGGAGGTATGGGCTCCACAGGGGCATTGCCTATTTAATCCTACATTTGTTGAGGGTCCAGGCAAGAATGCTGCCCAGAGCATGTTCTATGGGACCCTCCTATTTATTCTGCAGTTTGATACAATTTTTATTTCCCCTTTAGAGACAAGGAAACTGAGGCCCAAACGGTAAGGTGAGGTGATTTTCCTGAGGTCACAAGCCAGAGAGAGAGGGCTTGGTTTTCTCTCTGACCTCAAAGCCCGTGCCCTTTCCTCATCCACCTCCCGCAGTGCACAGATGGGGAAACTAAGGCAAACAAGTCCAGGACTCCTCAGCCCCCTGGGAGTAGCTAGGGCATTGGGTGGCTATTATTGTGTCCTCAGAGGGGAACAGCCTGGTCAGTGGCCCAGAACCCATCACACACGTCCCCCTGTCGTCATTAGCAATGATCTGTGGCTCGAGGTGATGCTGAGAATTCAGCCTCTGTGCACTGGTGCCAAATCAAATCTCGGAGACAGTTCTGGGTGAAGCAGAAAAGATTAGCCTTGTTGCTTTGCCAGGCAAGCTTCCAGCAGGTTCCTGCATCGAAATACAATCTCCCAACATGGGAGGAATCACTGAGGAATTTTTATAACAATGGCTCAAGACTGGAGTTCCTGTGAAGATTAGGGTGTGTGCAGGGCCTGCGCTCTTCTTATTTATTTATTTGGCAGCATTGGGCCTTAGTTGCGTCACGTGGGATATTTTGTTCAGGCAAATGGACTCTAGTTGTGGTGCCCAGGCTTCAGTATTTGGGGCACACGGCCTTAGTTGCTCCAAGACATGTGGGATCTTAGTTCCCCAATAAGGGGTCGAACCCTGGAATTCTTAACCACTGGACCACCAGGAAAGCCCCGGTCTCCTACTCTTGATGAGTTTCTCTGGTTCCTCAAATCTTGCTTCAGGTGGTTTCTTGGCTGTTCCTCCCATCTCTGCATCCTTTTCCTTCCCAGCAAGTGACTGTTTGAATCTCTCTTTAGAAATCAGAGAAGGTCATGCAGGCTGGAGTCTCTTCCCTCCAAACAAGAAACGGGGGACAGAAATGATTCCCTGCTCAGAACCCCCACAAGATCCTGCTCGGTTTCACTCCCCCTTTGTCACTCCTCAATCTTTTTTTTTCCTATTGGCATATAATGCTTAACAATGCTGTGCTAGTTTCTGCTGAACAACGTGAATCGGCTGTGTGTATACATTTATCCCCTCCATCATGGACCTTCCTCCCACCTCCACCCACATCGCACCCAAATGTGTCATCTCAGAGCTGAGATCCCTGTGCCACACAGGAGGTTCCCCCTGCCCATCCGTTTCACATGTGGTAGTATATGTATGCCAATCCTAATCTCCAGTTCGTCCCCCACTTCCCTTCCCACATGTGTCCACATGTTTCTTCTCTGCATTGCGTCTCTGTTGCTGAAAATAGCTTCATCTCTACCATTTTTCTGGGCGGGGAAGATCCCCTGGAGAAGGGAATGGCTACTCACTCCAGTATTCTTGCCCGGAGAGTTCCATGGATGGAGGAGCCTGGCAGGCTATGGTCCATGGGCTCACAAAGAGTTGGAAACAACTGAGCGACTAACACACACACACACACACACACACACACACACACACTACCATTTTTCTAGATTCCACATGTATGTCTCACTACACGGGATTTGTTTTTTTCTTTGTGACTTACTTCACTCTGTATGACAGACGTTAGATCCGTCCACCTCTCTACGGAGGACCCTGTTTCATTCTGTTTAGTGGTGGTGCCACTTCCCAGGTGGTGCAGTGGTAAAAGAATCCACCTGCCAGTGTAGGCGACCCAAGAGATGCGGGTTCCACCCGGGGTCAGGAAGATCTCCTGCAGGAGGAAATGGCAACCTGCTCCAGTGTTCTTGCCTGAAAGATTCCACCTGCAGAGAAGCCTGGTGGGCTACAGCCCATAGGGAGCAAAGAGTCAGACACAACTGAGCATTCCATTGTGTATATGTATATATACATTGTATATATTGTGTGTATGTATATACATTGTATATATGTGTGTATATACACAATATATACATTGTATGTATGTATGTATACCTCTTCATCTTTCCAGAAACAATTAGGTCTCCACATTCTGGCTGTTACCAATACCACTGCAGTGAATATCTGGATACATGTGTTATTCTGAACTATGGTTTTCTCAGGGTATATGCCCAGGCATGGGATTCCTGGTGGTATGGTAGTTCTATTTGTAGTTTTTTAAGGAACCTCCATACCATTCTCCATAGTGGCTATACCAGTTTGCATCCCCGCAACAGTGCAAGAAGATTCCCTTTTTTTCCATACCCTCTGCAGCATTTATTGTGTGTAGATTTTTTGATGATGGTCATTTTGACTGGTGTGAGGTGATACCATATGGTAGTTTTGATTTGCATTTCTTTAATAATTAGTGATGTTGAGCATCTTTTCATGTGCTTCTTGGCCAACTGTGTGTCTTCTTTGGAGAGCTGTCTATTTAGATCTTTTGGCCATTTTTTGATTGGATTGTTTTTTTCAATATTGAGCTCAATGAGCTGTTTGTATATTTTGGAGATTAACCCTTTGTTATTTAGTTTGCAAATGTTTTCTGCCGTTCTTTTTGTTTTTGATATTGTTAGTTTTCATTGGAGTATAATTGCCCTACAGTGTTGTTAGTTTCTCCTGTGCAACAGTGTGAATCAGCTGTGAGTGTGCCTCTGTCCGCTCTGTGCGGAGCTTCCCCTCCGTGTCCCGTTCCACCCCGCCTGGTCGTTGCAGCTCAGCGAGCTGGCCGCCCGCGCTGTGCAGCAGCCTCCCCCCAGCATCTGCTTCACACAGGGTGGCTGTGTCGGCACTGCTCTCTCAGTGCTTCACTCTCGCCTTCCGCTGGCGTGTCCACAAAGGCCATTCTCTACAACTGTGTTTCTCTTCCTGCCCAGATAAAAGGTTCCTCTGTACCATTTTCCAGATTCCACATATATGTGTTAACATACGACATTTCCTTTGTCTTTCTGACTTACTTAACCGTCTCTGACAGCTCTTGGTCCATGCACATCTCTGAAATGACACTATTATGTTCCTTTTTATGGCTTAGTAATGTTCCATTGTTTATATGTACCACATCTTTTTTTTTTTTAATTTATATTTTTGAAGGACAGCTGCTTTACAGTGTTGCATTGGTTTCTGCTATAAGACAATGTGAATCAGATATAAAGATAGATACACACACACACACACCATGTGTATTGAGTCTCCCTCCCACTCTCACTATCCCACCCCTTTCGATCCTCGCCGCCCACTAAGCTGGGCCCCCGTGTGATACCGCAGCTGCCCGCTAGCTATCCACGGTCCGCATGGCAGTGTGCATGTGTCAGTGTTCCTCTCTCAGTTCGTCTTGCTGTGTCCGCGAGTCTGCTCTCTACCTCAGCGTCTCTGTTCCGGCTCTACAGATGGGATCATCTGTAACATTTTTCCAGCTTCCATATATATGTGTGTTAATCCACAGTATCTGTTGTTTTACCTGACCTATTTCACTCTGTACAACTCTGGACCCATCCACATCCCGACAGGTGACCCAGTTTTGTTCCATTTTACTGCTGAGCAGTATTCCATTGTCTGTATATGTAAGACATCTTTTTTTTAAATTGGAGGATAATTGGTTTCCAGTGTTGTGTTGGCTTCTGTTTACATCAGTGTGAATCAGCTGTAAGTACGCGTACATCCCTTCCCTCTTGAGCCTCCGTCTCACCCCTCTAGGTATTCACAGAGCGTTGCCCAGCAGCTTCCCGCCAGCTGTCTGTCGTCCGCGTGGTAGTTGATTCATTTCACTCTTCTTTCAGTTCACTCTACCCGCTCCTTCCCTGCTGTGTCTACAAATTTGTTCTCTGTCTGTGTCACGATTCCTGCCCTGCAAGTACGTTCATCTGTACTGGTGTTCTAGATTCCAAGTATATGTTAAAATATGATATTTGTTTTTCTCTTTCTGATTTACTTCACTCTTTATGACGTACACTAGATTCGTCTACAAGTGACCCAGTTTCCTTCCTTTTTGTGGCTGAGTAATATTCATTTCTGTATTTGTACCACAGCTGCTTTATCCATTCGTGTTTCCCTAGACAGGTTCTTCCCACATCCTGGCTGTTGTAAATGCTGCTGCATTGAACACTGGGATACATGTGTCCTTTTGAATTATGCTTTTCTAGGGTGTATGCCCAGTCGTTGGGTGGATGAGTGCTATGACAGTTCTTTTTATAGTCTTTTAAGGAACCTCCATGCCATTCTCCATAGTGGCTATAGCAGTTCACATTCCTGCTAACAGTGTGAGAGGGTTCTCGTCTCCACACCCTCTGCAGTTCACATTCCTGCTGACAGTGTGAGAGGGTTCTCGTCTCCACACCCTCTGCAGCATTTATTGTGTAGATTTCTAGGTGATGGCCAAGGTGACAGGTGTGAGGTGATAGCTCACTGTAGTTTTGACTTGCATTTCTCTAATAATTCATGATGAGCATCTTCACATCTGCTTCTCGGCCATCTGTATATCTACTTTGCGAGGTGTCTGTTTAGGTTTTTTGGTTTGTTTTTTGGATATTGAGCTCCACGAGCTGTTCTTATATTTTGGAGAGTATTTGTTTTATCATCTGAAAATATTTTCCCCCATTCTTTTTTTTTTCTTTTACTTTTCAATGGAAAAGTAACTACAGTGTAATTAGTTTCTGCTGTACACCAGTGTCAGTCAGCCGTAAGTGTACATACATCTCCCCATCTTGAGTCTCCCAAGAGACTCACCGTCCCACCCCTCTTGATCTTCCCGAAGCACCGAGCTGAGCTTCCTGGGATGCCTGGCAGCTTCCCGCTAGCTGTCCGTTTCACACAAGGAGTGTGCAGATGTCAGTGCCCCTCTGTCAGCTTGCCCACCTGCTCCTTCCCGGAGCGTGTTCACATGCCCACTCTCTACACCTGTGGCTCTATTTCTGCCCTGTAGATAGGTTCATCTATAACACTACTTCTAGAGTCCACATATATGTGTCATCTATGATATTTTTCTCTTTTGATTTATTCACTCCGTATGACAGCACTAAGTCTATCCACGTCTCTATACATGATCCAGTTTCCTTTGTTTTTATGGTTAAATGATATTGCATTGTATATACATACCACGTTTTTAAAATTTATTTTGAATTGGAGAATAATTGCTTGCCAGTGTCGTGTTGCTTTCTGCTGCACATCAACGAGAATCATATAGATATATCTATATCTACCCTCTGGCTTCTCCCTCCCACCCCATTCCCAATCCCACCCATCTAGGTCATCACACAGCAGAGAACTGAGTTCCATTGGTTGTACAGCAGCTCCCCACTAGATTTCTATATTATACATGACAGTGTATATATGTCAAGGCTAGTTGCTCAATTAACCCCACCCTCTCCTTCCTGGACTGTTTCGACAAGTTCCTTCTCTACATCTGCAGCTCTATTCCTGCCCTGAAAATAGGTTCTTCTGTATCATGTTTCTGGATACCCCATATAAGTATTAAGATACGATATTTCCTTTTGTCTTTTTGGACTGACTTCACTCTGTGTGACAACTCTAGGTCCATATTTCTACAAAGTACACCAATTTTGTTCCTTTTTGTGGCTGAATAATTTTCCTTTGCACATACATATGTATATATATACACATACACACCACCTCGTTTTTTTTTAATGTATTTGTTTTCAGTTGGTGTAGAATTGCTTTCCAGTGTTATTAGTTTCTGCTATAGAACAAGGTGAGTCAACTATAAGCATATATATATGTATCCCCTCTTTCATGACCCTCCCTCCCACCGTCACCATCCCACCCCTTTGGTTTTCACAATATACCAAGCTGACTGTGTGTTATCCGGCAGCCTCTCATTAGCTGTGTATTTTTTACGTGGTAGTTTATCCATATCAGTGCTAGCTACCCTTCCAATTCACCCCACCCTCTTCTTCCCTCACCGTGTGGACAAATTTGTTGTCTTTCTTCGTCCTTATTCCTGCCTTGCAAATAGGTTCATCTATACCTTTTTTCTAGATTCCACATATGTGTCTTAATATATGATATTTGTTTCTCTGTTTGACTTCACTCTGTATGACATACTCTAGGTGCATCTACAAAATTATAAGCGATCCAGTTTATTCCTTTTAATAGCTGTGTGACATTCCACTGTGTGTATGTACCACAATTTCTTTATCCATTCATCTGTTGATAGACGTTGAGATTGTTTCCATGTCCTGGCTTATAACCCATACTGCAGTGAACATTGGGGTACAAGTGTCATTTTTAATTATGACTTTCTCAGGATATATGTTCAGTCGTGGGATTTCTGGATCATATTGTGGATCTAGTTGTAGTTTTTAAGGAACCTCCATATTGATTATATCAGTTTACATTCCCAGCCACAGTGCAAGAGGGTACCCTTCTCTCCACACCTTCTTCAGCATTTATTGTTAGTGGATTTTTTTTTTCCTTTGGTGATGGGCCATTCTGACTCATAACATGTGGTACCTCATTGTAGTTTTAACTTGCATATCTCTAATAATCTGTAATGTTGAGTATCTTTTCATGTGCTTGTCAGCTATCTGTCTTTTTTGGAGAGATGTCTACTTTGGTCTTCCTCCCATTTTTAGATCTGGTTGTTTTTTGGATATTGAGCTCCACGATCTCCTTGTGTGTTTTAGACATTGATTCTTTGTCTGTTGCTTCATTTCCAAATAGTCCACCCCTCTTTTTTTTTTTCTTCAGTTTTCAGTTAGAGTCCAGTTGCTTCACAACGTTTTGTTGGTTTCTGCTGTACAACAATATGCATCAGCTATAAATAAACATCTGTCTCTTGCCTCTTAAGCCTGTCTCCCACCCTTACCATTCTAACCTCTTGATCTTCACAGGACACCAAGCTGACCTCCCTGTGGTGTATTGGAGTTTCCCTCAAGCTCTCTACTTCACACTTGGTGGTGTTTATGTGTCACTGCTTGTCTCTCAACTCGCCACACCCTCTGCTTCTCTCCTGTGTCACCTGTCTGTACATTGGCAGATCTGTTCTTGCCCTGCACATAGATTGAAATCTATTTCTAGATTCCACATATATGTGTTCATGTACTATATTTTATTCTCTTTCTGATTTATTCACTCTGTATAACAACATAGGTCTATCCACATCTCTGCAAATGACCCAGTTTCCTTCCTTTTTATGAATAATATTCCACTGTATATACATACCACAGTTTTTAATTTATTTTTAATTGGAGGATAATTACTCCCCAGTGTTGTGCTGGATTCTGCTGTGCATCGGCGTGAACCAGCCATAAGTGCACGTCTCCTCCCTCTGGAGCCTCCCTCCCGCGCCCCTGACTCTCAGAACACTGGGCCATCACAGAGCCGCGCCGCGCTTCCTGTGTTGTACAGCGGCTCCCATAGAGCTCTGTTTAATGCATGGTGGTTCATCCCTATCAGCGCTGCTCCTTCAGTTCACTCCACGCTCTCCTCCCCACTGATTCTCTGCGTCTCTCTTCCTGCCCAGCATGTAGATTCATCTGTACCACTTCTCTAGATTCCAGTTATGTGTGTTAATATATGATATTTGCTTTTCTCTTTGTGACTTACCTCATTCTTTATGATGTACACTAGGTTCATCTAGATCACGACAAGTGACCCAATTTCCTTCCTTTTTATGAGTGAGTAATATGCCATTCTGTATATGTACCACAACTTCTTTATCCATTGGTGTTTCCTGATGGCTCAGATGATTAAAAAAAAACATCATCCTGCAATGCAAGAGACTTTGGTTCAAACCCTGGGTTGGGAAGATCCCCTGGAACAGGGCACGGCAAGCCACTCCCATATTCTTGCCTGGAGAATTCCATGGACAGAGGAGCCTGGCAGGCTACAGTCCATGGGGTTTGCACAGAGTTGGACAAGAATGAGCGACTGACACTTTCACTTCACATAGACAATTAGGTTATTTCCACATCCTGGCTATTGTGAATACTTTAGCAGTGAGTATTGGGATACATGTGTCCTTTTGAATTATGCTTTTCTCACGTTATATGCCCAGTCGTGGGATTGCTGGGTGCTGTGATAGTTCTATTTATAGTTTTTTGAGTAACCTGCATACCACTGTCCATAGTGGCTGTCCCAGTTTTCATTCTGATCAACAATGCAAGAGGGTTCTCTTTTCTACACCCTCTTCAGCATTTATTGTGTGTAGATATCTTCATTGTAGTTTTGAGCATCATTTCATTTACTTCTTGGTCATCTGTATGTCTCCTTTCAGTCAGTTCAGTCGCTCAGTCATGTCCGACTCTTTGCGACCCCATGGACTGCAGTACACCAGGCCTCCCTGACTATCACCAACTCCCAGAGTTTACTCAAACTCATGTCCATTGAGTTGGTGATGCCATCCAACCATCTCATCCTCTGTCATCCCCTTCTCCTCCTGCCTTCAGTTTTTCCCAGCATCAGGGTTTTTTCCAGTGAGTCAATTCTTTGCATCAGGTGGCCAAATTATTGGAGTTTCAGCTTCAGCCTCAGTCCTTCCCGTGAATATTCACGACTGATTTCCTTTAGGATTGACTGATTTGATCTCCTTCTCCAAGAATCTTCTCTAACACCACAGTTCAAAAGCATCAGTTGTTCGGCGCTCAGCTTTCTTTATAGTCCAGTTCTCACATCCATACATGACTACTAGAAAAACCATAGCCTTGACTAGACAGATCTTTGTCAGCAAAGTAGTGTCTCTGCTTTGTAATACGCTGTCTACATTGGTCATAACATTTCTTCCAAGAGCAACATCTTTTAATTTCGTGGCTGCAGTCACTATGTGCAATGATTTTGGAGCCCAGAAAAATAAAGTCTATCACTGTTTCCATTGTTTCCCCATCCATTTGCCATGAAGTGATAGGACCAGATGCCAGGCTCTTAGTTTTCTGAAAGTTGAGTTTTAAGCCAACTTTTAAACTCTCCTCTTTCACTTTCATCAAGAGACTCTTTACTTCTTCACTTTCTGCCATAAGGGTGGTGTCATCTGCATATCTGAGGTTATTGATATTTCACTTGGCAATCTTGATTCGAGCTTGTGCTTCATCCAGCTCGGCATGTCACATGATGTACCCTGCATAGAAGTTAAATAAGCAGGATGACAATATACAGCCTTGACGTACTCCTTTCCCCATTTTGAACCAATATGTTGTTCCATGTCCAGTTCTAACTCTTGCTTCTTGAACCTGCATACAGATTTTTCAGGAGGCAAGTAAGGTGGTCTGGTATTCCCAATTCTTAAAGAATTTTCCACAGTTTGTTGTGATCCACACAGTCAAAGGCTTTGGCATAGTCAATAAAGCAGAAGTAGATGTTTTTCTGGAACTGTCTTGCTCTTTTGGTGATCCAGTGGATGTTGGCAATTTGATCTATGATTCCTCTACCTTGTCTAAATCTAGCTTGAACATCTGGAAGTTCTCAGTTCATGTACTGTTGAAACCTGGCTTGGAGAATTTTGAGCATTACTTTGCTAGCGTGTGAGATGAGTGCAATTGTGCAGTTGTTTGAACATTCTTTGGCATTGCCTTTCTTTGGGATTGGGATGAAAACTGACCTTGTCCAGTCCTCTGGCCACTGCTGAATTTTCCACATTTGCTGGTATATTGAGTGCAGCACTTTCACAGCATGATCTTTCAGGACTTGAAATAGCTCAGCTGGAATTCCATCACCCCCATTAGCTTTGTCCGTAGTGATGCTTCCTAAGGCCCATGTGACTTCGCATTCCAGGATGTCTGGCTCTGGGTGAGGGACCACACCATCGTGGTTATCTGGGTCATGAAGATCTTTTTTGTACAGGTCTTCAGTGTATTTTACTGCCTCTTCTTAGTATCTTCTGCTACTTAGAGAGATGTCTATTAGGTCTTTTGGCCATTTTTTATGTTGTTTTTAGGTTGTTTGTTTTTGAATATTGAGCTCCATGAGCTGTTTGTATATTTTGGAGAGTAATCATTTGTGTGTTATAACATTTGCATATATTTTTTCTCATTCTTTTGTTATTTTAGTTTTCAGTTAGAGTATAATTGCTTTACAGAGTTTGTTTTTGCTGTACAACAGTGTCAGTCGGTTAAAAGTGTACATATGTCTGCCTGTCTTGAGCCTCCCTCCCACCCTCAGCATCCCGCCCTCTGGGTCATCACAGAGCGTGAAGCTGAGCTTCTGTGATATCCAGCAGCCTTCCACTAGCTCTCTCTTTTACACAGAGTATCGTATGTATGTCAGAGCTACTCTCACTTCTTCACATTCTCCTTCCACCAATGTGTCCACAAGTCCATTTTCTACAACTGTGTTTCTGTTCTTGCTCTGATAATAGGTTCATCTTTACCATTTTCTAGGTTCCACATATGTGTTAAAAATGACATTTCCTTTTATTTCTGATTTAATTTACTCTTTCTGCTAACTCTGTGTCCATCAATCTCTCTCCAGGTGACAGTTACTTCTTTTTGTGGCTTATAATCTTCTGTTGTAAATATGTACCACCTCTTTTTAAAATTTATTTTTAGTTGAGGGATAAATGCTTTACCGTGCTGTGTTGGTTTATGCTATGCATCAGCATGGCTTAGTTAAAAGCACACATATATTCCCTCCCTCTTGAGCCTGCATCTCACCCCTGTAGGTTGTCACAGAGCCCCGAGCTGGGCTCCCTGTGTCATATGGCAGCTCCCCACTGGCTGTCTGCTGTACACGCGGCAGTTTATCCATCTCAGCGCTGCTCTTTCCACCTGCCCCACCTCCTCTTGTCACACATCCATGGTGCATGTCCGCATCTCTGTTCCTGCCCTGCAGGTAGCTTCATCTGCACTGCTTTTCTTTTCTTTTTTTTTTTTTTTTTGTGCTGCTTTTCTAGATTCCACCTAGATATGTTACTATGAGAAATGCTGGGCTGGAGGAAGCACAAGCTGGAATCAAGACTGACAGGAGAAATATCAATAACCTCAGACATGCAGATGACAGCACCCTTATGGCAGAAAGTGAAGAGGAACTCAAAAGCCTCTTGATGAAAGTGAAAGAGGAGAGTGAAAAAGTTGGCGTAAAGCTCAACATTCAGAAAACGAAGATCATGGCATCTGGTCCCATCACTTTATGGGAAATAAATGGGGAAACAGTGGAAACAGTGTCAGACTTTATTTTTTGGGCTCCAAAATCACTGCAGATGGTGATTGCAGCCATGAAATTAAAAGACACTTACTCCTTGGAAAGTTATGACCAACCTAGATAGCATATTGCAAAGCAGAGACATTACTTTGCCAACAAAGGTCCGTCTAGTCAAGGCTATGGTTTTTCTTGTGATCATGTATGGATGTGAGAGTTAGTCTGTGAAGAAAGCTGAGTGCCAAAGAATTGATGCTTTTGAACTGTGGTGTTGGAGAAGACTCTTGGGAGTCCCTTGGACTGCAAGGAGATCCAACCAGTCCATCCTAAAGGAGACCAGTCCTGGGTGTTCTTTGGAAGGACTGATGCTGAGGCTGAAACTCCAATACTTTGGCCACCACATGCAAAGAGTTGACTCATTGGAAAAGACCCTGATGCTGGGAGTGATTGGGGGCAGGAGAAGGGGACAACAGAGGATGAGATGGCTGGATGGCATCACCAATTCGAAGCACATGAGTTTGGGTAAACTCCGGGAGTTGGTGATGGACAGGGAGGCCTGGCGTGCTGTGGTTCATGGGGTTGCAAAGAGTCGGACACGACTGAGCAACTGAACTGAACTGAACTGATACGATACTTGTTTTTCTATTTCTGACTGACTTCACTCTGTATGACATACTCTGGGTGCATCTACATCACTACAACTGACCTGATTTTGTTCCATTTGGTGACTGAGTAATTTTTCATTGTATATACGTACCACATCACTTTTAAATTTTTACTTCTTTTCAGTTGGAGTATAATTGCATTAGTGCAACAGCGTGAATCAGTTGTGAGTGTCCATCTGCTTCCCCCCTCTTGAGCCCACCGTCACCATCCCACGCCTCTTGGTTTTCACAGTGCGCCGAGTTGAGCTCCCATTAGCTGTGTAGTTTCTGCACGGTAGCTTACCCGTGTCAGTACCCGCTGCTTCAGTTTGCCCCCCAGTCTCCTACCACTGTGTCCAGAAACGCGTCCTCTGTTTGTTTCGTATTCCTGCCCTGAAAGTGGATTCATTCATACCTCTTCTCTAGATTCCACACTCCACCTTTGTGGAATACCTTTTTTCACATTCCACCTGTGTGTGTTAATATACAGTGTTTGTTTCTCTCTCTGACTGACTTCACTCTGTATGACATACTCTGGGTTCATTGTCACTACAGGCGATCCAATTTCATTTTTTAATGGCTGTGTAATATTCCATTGTATATATGTATCACAATTTCCTTATCCACTCATCTGGTGATAGACAGGATGTTTCCATGTACTGGCTATTGCAAATTGCACTGCAGTGAATATTGGGGTACATGTTTTGTTTTGAATGATGGCTTTCTCAGTGCATATGTGCAATCATGAGATTATCGAATTATAGGGTGGTTCTGTGTGTGGTTTCTAAGGACCCTGCATGCTGTTCTCCGCATGGGCTGTATCAGTTTACGTTTTCAGCAACAGTTGTAGGAGAGCACCCTTTTCTCCAGACCCTTTCCAGCATTTATTGTTTTTAGGTTTCTTTTTGATGATGGCCATTTTGATTGGTGTGTGGTGATGCCTCATTGTAGTTTGAATTTGGATTTCTCTAGTAATTTGTCATGTTGAGCATCTTTTCATGTGCTTCTTGGCTATCCGTTTGTCTTCTTTGGAGAGATGTCTACTTATGTCTTCCTCCCATTTTTAGACCTGGTTTTTTTTCTTTTGGATACTGAGCTCCATGATCTCCTTGTGTATTTCTGACATTAATTCTTTGTCCTTTGCTTCGTTTGCAAATATTTTCTCCCATTTTTTTTCAGTTGTGAATTGGAGTCCAGTTACTTTACAGTCTTGTGTTAGTTTCTGCAGTAAAGCAGTATGAATCCTCTGTAAGTACACGTGTATCCCTTCTCTCTCGAGCCTGCCTCCCAGCCTCACCGTCCACCCTTCCTGGTCTGCACCGGGCACCGGCTTAGCTCCCTGAGGTGCCCGGCAGCTTCACTCGAGCTGCTGCTTTACTCTCGGTAGTGCGAGTATGTCAGTGCCGCTGCTCCATTCTCCCCGTCGTCCCCTTTCCTCTCTGTGTCGAACAGATCTGTTATGTACGCGTGCATCTCCATTCCTGCCCTGCAGGTACTTTTGTCTGTATGTTTTTTTCTATATTCCATGTATCTGTGTGTTAATATGGGCTTCCCTTGGAACTCAGCTGGTAAAGAATCTGCCTGCAGTGCAGGAGACCTTGCTTTGATTTCTGGGGCAGGACGATCCCCAGGAGGAGGGAATGACAACCCACTCCAGTCTTCTTGCCTGGAGAATCCCATGGACAGAGGAGCCTGGTGGGCTGCAGTTCATGGGGTCGCAGAGTCAGTCACAGCTGAAGTGGCTGAGGGCAGCGCAGCACACACATGTTAATATACAGTGTTTGTCTCTCTCTCTCTGACTTGCTTCACTCTTTGTGACGTACTCCAGGTTCACCTGCATCTCTGCAAGAGGCCCCGTCTCATTCCTTTTAATGGCTGAGTAAGCCCACTGTGTGTATATATACCAGTTTCTTTACCCATTCATCTGTTGATAGACCCTGAGATTGTTTCCGTGTTCTGGCTTGTAAATTGTACTGCAGTCAACATTGCGGTATATGTGTCATTTTTTAATTATGGTTTTCTTAGGATATATGCCCAGTTGTGGAATTTCTGGATCATGTTATAGTTCTGTTTATAGTTTTTTAAGGAACCTCCACATACTGCCTGTATCAATTTACATTCCCACCAACAGTGTAAGAAGAGGGTGTCCTTTTCCGCACACCTTCTCCAGCACTTATTGTTTGTTGTGTTTTTGATGGTGGCTATTCTGACCTGCGTGAGGTGGTGCCTCACTGTAGTTTAGATTTGCATTTCTCCAAAACCGCTGCAGATGGTGACTGCAGCCATGAAATTAAAAGATGCTTACTCCTTGGAAGAAAAGTTATGACCAACCTAGACAGCTTATTAAAAAGCAGAGACATTACTTTGCCAACAAAGGTCCGTCTAGTCCAGGCTATGGTTTTTCCTGTGGTCATGTATGGATGTGAGAGTTGGACTATAAAGAAAGCTGAGCGCCGAAGAATTGATGCTTTTGAACTGTGGTGTTGGAGAAGACTCTTGGGAGTCCCTTGGACTGCAAGGAGATCTAACCAGTCCATCCTAAAGGAAATAAATCAGTCCTGAATATTCATTGGAAGGACTGATGCTGAAGCTAAAGCTCCAATACTTTGGCCACCTGATGAGAAGAGCTGACTCATTTGAAAAGACCCTGATGCTGGGAAAGACTGAAGGTGGGAGGAGAAGGGGACGGCAGAGGATGAGATGGTTGGATGGCATCACCGACTCAATGGACATGAGTCTGAGTGAACTCCGGGAGTTGGTGGACAAGGAGGCCTGGTGTGCTGCAGTCCATGGGGTCGCAAAGAGTCAGACACAACTGAGCAACTGAATGGAACTGAATAATCCATAATATTGAGCATCTTTTCATGTGCTTCTTGGCTATCTGTATGTCTTCTTTGGACAGATGTCTACTTAGGTCTTCCTCCCATGTTTAGATCCAGTTGTTTCTTTGTTGGATATTGAGCGCCACGATTGTATATTTTGGACATTGATTTTTTTTTTTTTGTCTTGCTTTGTTTCCAAATATTTCCATTTTTTTTTCTCTTCAGTTAGATTCTAGTTGCTTTACAATGTCTTGTTAGTTTCTACTGTACAACAGTATGAATCCGCTATAGTACACGCATGTCTCCTCCCTCTGGAGCCTCCCTCCCACACCCCAGCTCTCACCCCACTGGGTCGTCACGGAGCGGCGTGCTGAGCTTCCCACTGCTCTCTGTTTTATACATGGTACTTTGTCCGTTTCAGTGATATTCTTTGAGTTCACTCCACCCTCTCCTCCCTCCGTTGTGCATACAAATTTGTTCTCTATGTCTCTATTCATTTCTCTGCAGGTATGTTCATCGGTACTGCCTTTCTAGATTCCAGGTATATGTGTTTATATATGAAATTTGTTTTTCTCTTTCTGACTTCACTCTCTATGACATACACTAGATTCATATATATCACTGCATGACCCAGTTTCCTTCCTTTTCTGGCTGAGTAATACTCCACTGCGTGTATGTGCCACCGCTTCTCTATGCATTCATGTTTCCGTGGACAGGCTGTTTCCACGTCCTGGCTGTTGTAAGTACTGCAGCAGTGAATACTGGGATACATGTGTCCTTTTGAACTATGATGGTTTTCTCAGGTTACGTGCCCACTCGTGAGATGCTGGGTGCTCTGATAGCTCTGTTTATAGATTTTTAAGTCGCCTCCATACCATTCTCCATAGTGGCTGTACCAGTTTTACACTTCCCCAACATTGTAAGAAGCTTCTCTGTTCCACACCTTCTACAGCATTTATTCTGTGTAGATTTTTTGATGAAGGCCATTGTGGTAGGTGTGAGGTGATACCTCATTGTAGTTTTGATTTGCATTTCTCTAATAATTCATAATGTTGAGTATTTTTATCTGCTTCTTGGCCTTGTGTATGTCTTCTTTGGAGAGTTGTCTATTAGGACTTTGGGCCATTTTGTTTTTAATATTTTTATTTGGCCGCACCTGGTCTTGGTTGTGGCCTGTGCGATCTGGTTCCCCGCCCTGGGGTCAGATGACCGCCCCCTGGATTGGGGTGCAGAGTCGCAGCCCCTGGACCAGCACAGGAGCCTCTCAGCCATTTTTGGGTTGTTTGTTTTCTGAATATTGAGCTCCATGAGCTCTTTTATATATTTTGATTGTTTGTAATCAAACAATTACCTAATTGTTTACTTAACTTTTTATAATCAAACGGTTACCTAATTAGGTAACAAAACAGTCACCTAATCTCTGGGTGGGTTTATCTCTGGGCTTTCTATTCTGTACCACCGATCTATATTCTGTTTTTGTGCCGTACGTGTCATAATTAGTGTTGCCTTTTCTTTTTAATTCCTTTTTGGCTACGCTAGCTCTTCATGGCTGCGCATAGGCGCTCTCCAGTTGCAGCAAACAGAGCTGCTCTCTAGTTGCAGTGGCTTCTCTTCTTTCAGAGCAAGGACTCTAGAGTGTGGGCTTCAGTGGTTGTGATGAACAGACTTGATTGTCCTTTGGCGTGTGGGATCTTTCTGGAACAGGGCTCGAACCTGTATCTCCTGCATTGGCGGGTGGAATCTTAACCACTGGACCAGGAGGGAAGGCTACTGTAGCTTTGCAGTGTAGTCTGAAGTTGGGTGCCTGAATCCTCCAGCTTCATTTTTCTTTCTCAAGATGGGTTTGGCTATTTAGAGTCTTTTTTGTTTCCGTACACACTGTAACATTTTTTGTTAAGAGTGTCATTGTTAGTTTCAAAGGGATTGTATTGAATCTGTAGAGTGTTCTGGGTAATATAGTCATTTTCACTTTATTGTTCCAGTCAAAGAACATGGCATATGTCTCCATCTGTGTCATCTTGATTTCTTTTGTTTTATACTTTTCTCAGTACAGGTTTTCTGCCTCCTTAGGTTTATTCCTAGATATTTTATTCTTTTTGTTGCAGTGTTAAATAGGACTGTGACCTTCATTTCTCTTACTGCAAGTTTTTGTTGGTGTGTGAGAATGCAAGAGATTCCTGTGCGTTAATTTTGTGTCCTGAAACTTTACCAAACGGATTGCCTCTGGTAGCCCTCTGGCAGCACGTTGAGGATTTTCTGCTCATAGCACCATGTCTTGCGCAAACAGTGACAGCTTTACTTATTTTCCAACTTGTGTTCCTTTTCTTTCTTTTTCTTGTCTGATTGCCGTGGCTAGGGCTTCCAAGACTGTGTTGAATACGAATTGTGAGAGTGGACATCCTTCTCTTGTTCCTGATCTTTCAGGAAATGTTTTCATTTTTTTCAGCATTGAGAATAATGTTTGCTGCGGATTTGTCATATATAGCCTTTATTATGTTGAGGTAGGGTCCCTCTGTGCCCACTTCCTGGAGAGTTTTTGTCATAAATGGGTGTTGAATTTTGTCAAAAGATTGTTCTGCACCTATTGAGTTGATCTTCTGTTTTTTATTCTTTAATTTGTTGATATGGTATATCACATTGGTTTGCATCCCTGGGATAAATTCCACTTGATCATGGTGTATGATCATTTTGATGTGTTGTTGAATTCTGTTTTTTAGTGTTTTTGAGGGCTTTTGTGTCTGTGTTCATCAGTGATGTTGGTCTGCAATTTTCTTTTTTTGTGAAATCTTTGGTATCAGGGTAACGGTGGCCACATCGAATGAGTTTGAGAGTGTTCCTCCCTCTGCCATTTTTTGGACGTGTTTGAGATGGATACGTGTTTGCTCTTTGTGTATTTGATAGAATTTGTCTGTGAAGCCATCTGGTCCTGGATATTGGTCTGTTCAAAGATTTTTAATGACAGTTTCAATTACAGTACTTGTGATTGATTCCTTCATGTCTTTCTGTTTCTTCCTGGTTCAGTCTTAGAAGGTTGTCCCTCTCTAAGAATTTGTCAGTTTCTTCCAGGTTGTCCATTTTATTGGTATATACTTGCTTCTAGTAGTCTATTACGATTTTTTGTATTTCTGCCATGTCAGTTGTAACTTTTCCTTTTTTCATTTCAAATTTTACTGATTTGAACCCTCTCCCTTTTTTCTTGATGAGTCTACTTGAGATTTATTAATATTATTTACCTTTTCAAAGAACCAACTGTTAATTTTATTGATCTTTGTTATTGTTTTCTTTATTTCTTTTTCATTTATTTCTGGTTTGATCTCTGATTTCTTTTAATAACTTTGGGTAACTTTTTATCCTTCTTTCTCTGATTTAGGTGTGAGGTTAGATTTTTTCATATACATATTTTTAATTATTTTTATTTATTTATGTAGGTCGGGCTGGGTCTTTGTTGCATGCCGGCTTTCTCTGGTTTCAGTGAGTGGGGGCTACGCCTTATCGTGGTGCGGTGGCGTCTCGTTGCAGCACGTGCTCCAGCCATGGGGGCATCAGGCTCCAGGTGCGCAGGTGTCTAGTTGAGGCCAGCAGGCTCAGCAGTTGTGGCCAGCGTGCTCCTGAGCGTGGTCTCGGCAGCATGGCACCCATGTGATTGCCCCGCAGCATGTAGAATCTTCCCAGGCCAGGGGTCAAACCCGGGTCCTGTGAGGGGCAGTCAGATTCTTATCCACTGTACTACTGGGGCAGTCTTAGATTGCTTGAGTGTCTTGCTTTTTGAGGCTAGATTGAATTGCTATAAATTTCTTTCTTAGAACTGCTTTTTCTGCATCCCAGAGGTTTTTGGTCAGTGTTTTTATTGTCATTAGTTACTTTGGGGCTTTTTGGTTGGTTTTCTGGTTTTTTTAAGGGTGCACTGTATCTTCACTGCTGTGTGCAGGCTTTCTCTAGTTGAAGCAACCTAGTGCTGCTCTCTCGTCACCACGCACAGGCTTCTCATTGCAGAGCATGGGCCCTAGAGCGTGCGGGCTTCATGTGGTGCGCAGGCGCAGTGGTTGAAGTTTGCCAGCTCTAGAGCTCGGGCTCAGTGGCTGCAGCACACAGGCTTAGTTTAGTTGTCCTGCGGCTTGTGGAGTCTTCCGAACCAGAGAGCAAACCCCTGTCCCCTGCGTTGGCAGGAAGATTCTAAGCCACTGGACCACCAGGGAAGTCCTCTCTGTGTTTTTTTCTTTTTTCCTTTTTAATTTCTTCAGTGATCTCTTGGTTAATAATAGCATATTATTTAGCCTCTGTGTGTTTGTTTTTTCATCGTTTTTTTCCCCCTGTGAATGATGTTTGCTGCTGCTGCTGCTAAGTCACTTCAGTCGTGTCTGACTCTGTGCGACCCCATAGACGGCAGCCCACCAGGCTCCCCCGTCCCTGGGATTCTCCAGGCAAGAACACTGGAGTGGGTTGCCATTTCCTTCTCCAATGCAGGAAAGTGAAAAGTGAAAGTGAAATCACTCAGTCATGTCCGACTCTTAGCGACCCCATGGACTGTAGCCCACCAGGCTCCTCCATCCATGGGATTTTCCAGGCAAGAGTACTGGAGTGGGGTGCCATTGCCTTCTCCATTTTTAGCCTAGAGAAATTCTTTAAGCATTTGTTGTAAACCTGGTTTGGTGGTGCTGATTTCGCTTTAGCATTTGTATGTAAAGCTTTTTTACTTCTCTCTTTTGGCTGAACTTGGCAGTATGGGGGGATCTGGTTCTCTGACCAGGACTCAAACCTGGAGCCCCCCTGCATTCGGCCACAGAGTCTTGGCCACTGGACCACCAGGGAAGTCCCTGAATATGTAATTTTGTGTGGAAAGGTAAAAGGTATTTTCGAGAAAGCATAAGAAAACAAAACTCCTATTCAGCTTGTAACTAATCCTCAAGGTTTCCCAAAGGGCGAGATGTCCACTTCTCAGGAGGTTGTTTGCTGGCTGTAGGCAGGTCTGACAGGTCAGCCCTTGGCACCTTCTTACGCTAGAGTGATGTACCCACGGTTTTACTTCATACAAGTTTAGAGAAGCGTGAGTGGAAAGAAGAATGTGGTCGGGTCCCTTCCATTTCTCTTCCAGCTGCTACTCAGTCCTGGTTCTTCTCACAGCCCCAGCAGCACCGGCTCCTGCCTGCGAAGGGCTGCCAGGGAGCTTCCAGGCGAGGGGAGGCCTGGAGACGTGCACTCAAGCACGTGGTTAACAGTCGACCCATCTGTTGTTCAGTTCAGTCACTCATTCATGTCCAACTCTTTGCGACCCCATGGACTGCAGCACACCAGGCCTCCCTGCCCATCACCAACTCCTGGAGCTTGCTCAAACTCATGTCCATCAAGTCAGTGATGCCATCCAACCATCTCATCCTCTGTCGTCCCCTTCTCCTCCCACCTTCAGTCTTTCCCAGCATCAGGGTTTTTTCCAGTGAGTCAGTTCTTCACATCAGGTGGCCAGAGTGTTAGAGTTTCAGCTTCAGCATCAGTCCTTCCAATGAATATTTAGCACTGATTTCCCTTAGAATGGACTGGTTGGATCTCCTTGCAGTCCAAGGGACTCTCAAGAGTCTTCTCCAACACCACAGTTCAAAAGCATCAATTCTTCGGTGCTCAGCCTTCTTCACAGCCCAACTCTCACATCCATACATGACCACTGGAAAAACCATAGCCTTGACTAGACGGACCTTTGTTGGCAAAGTATTGTCTCTGCTTTTTTAATCTGTTGTACATAATGTTTAATTTTTACCTCTTTTGTTAGAATTGTCTTTTTTAAAACTACCTATTTATTTTATTGTAGTACAATAAGCTTACAATATCGTGTTTATTTCTGCTATACAGCAAAGTAACTCATTTATACACATATATACATTCTTTTTAATGTTCTTTTCCATTATGGTTTATCCCATTGGACTGAATCTGGTTCCCTACCCTCTACACTAGGACTCTTGCTCATCAGTTCCTTTTTTTGTCTGTGTGTTGCGGGGGTGGCTGAGCTGTGTCTTCTTTGCAGTGTGCCCGCTTTCTCTGTTGCAGCTCTTAGCCTTCTTTTGTTGTGAGCATGGGCTCTGTAGCACACACTCAGTGATCACATCTCCCAGATTCTCCGGCTGTGACCTAATTTAGTTGCCCCGTGGCACGTGGGATGTTAGTTCCTCAAGCAGGGGCCTGACGTGCACCCCTTGCATCGGAAGGCGGACTCTTAACCACTGGACCACCAGGGACAGCCCGTCCATCCTCAGTATCAGAGTTTGCACCTGCTAACCCGAGCTTCCAGCCCACCCCCCCTCCCCCCTTGGCAACTAAAAGTGTGTTCTCTCTGTCTGTGAGGCTGTTTCTTAGGTGGCTTCATTGGCGCCCTGTTTTTTCCCCCTCTCTGTTTGATGATCTGTCACTCTCATCTCGCTGTGTCTCTCTTTCTCCCTCCCGCCCTCCCTCTTTCTTTCTTTTCTCCTCTTCCTCCCCCTTCGTCCCTCTCTTTCTTTTTTTGTCTTGCCCTGTTTCTCTTTCTCCCTCCCTCCCTCTTGGGCTCTGTCTCTCCCCTGGTCTGTTTTTCTGCTGCTCTCTCTCTATGCCTCCCTCCTTCTCTCTTCCTTTTTCTGTCTCTCTCTCTATCTACCTCCTTCTCTATCTCCCTGTCAACCTCTCTCTCTTTCTCCCTTTCTCTCACACTTTTTCTTTCTCTCTCTCTTTTCCCTGTCTTTTCCTCTCCTTTTCAGTGTGTCTCTTTCTCGTGCTCCCCATCTCTCTCTCTCTCTCTTCCGGTCTCTCTTTCCCTCTCCCTCCCTCCCTTTCTCTGTCTCCTGTCTCTCTTTCTCTCTCTCCATCTCTCTTGGTGCCTCCCTGCCTGTCTCACTCTTTCCTTTTCTCTCTCCCTGTCTCTCTCTCTCTCTCTTGCTCCCTGTCTCTCTCCCCGCTTCCCACTCTGGGTCTCTCCCTCTTTCTTTCTCTGTCTCTCTCCCCCTCCCTCCCAACCTGTCTCTTGGTCTCTGTGTCCCTCTCTCGCTGTTCTCTCTCTCATTCTCTCTCTTGCTGTGAGTGTCCCTCTCCCTCTCTCTCCCGGACTTTCTCTCTCCACCTCCTGTTTTGCAGAAAATTTTCACTTTCATCTCAGGTTCAAAGGATGTATTAACAAAAGTAGCCGCTTGTTATAAACAAATAAGTGATACCCACATTCATTAGAAAATTATCTAATGTACTTTCAATATACTAACATCACAAAAAAAGACAAATAGAAACAGCAGAGGACACCTCTCCAAAGTGGGTTTTGACCAACGTCCCACCTGAGCAGCGCTGGGAAGTCCTGCGACCCAGCACATCTGGATTCCCAGTGGGGAAAGGTCCTAGGCGCAGGTCCCCTCCTCAGCTGAGACTTCAAGAATTGCAGTTTGGGTTCCCGCTGATAATCCCAGCATGCACACTGATATCCTGGTCGGTCTGTGAGCAAATAGCAGCTCTGGTTTCATCTTAATGCTGTTTGCTTTGTTCTGTAAAACTTGGAATGTTGTTAAGCCTGGGACCTCCTTGGCCAAACCCCCTCCAGGGGCTCAACAGTTTCGAGATCCCTGTCTTGTCCCCTGTCGTATCTAAGGTGCAAGGCTTTCAGTCTTAGCAGACGGGGTGAGGGGTCTGCTCTGTTTAGTCTCTGAACCCTAAACCAGACTGTGGATTTGCTTTCCCGCACGTCCCTCCCTCTCCCCCTTCCCCCGCTCTTCTTTCCCTGCCTCTCTGGGTGTCTTTCCCTCTCCCCCGTCCCCCGCTCTTCTTTCCCTGCCTCTCTGGGTGTCTTTCCCTCTCCCCCTTCCCCCGCTCTTCTTTCCCTGCCTCTCTGGGTGTCTCTCCCTCTCTACTCTGTCTCTTCTCCCTTCTGTATCTCTCTCCTTTTTCTCACTCCTCCCCTCTCTTCTTCCCTCCCTCTGCCGGCTCTGTCTCTCTTGCCACTGCCTCTTTTGCTCTCTCTCCTGCCCTGTCTCTCTCCCTGTTGTTATTTCTTTCTCTCTCTCCCTCCATTCCTGTCTGTCTCACTCCCTCTATCTGTTTCCCTGTCTTTCTTCCTTCCTCACTCCCTACCTCTGTCTTACTCTCCCTGATTGCCTCTCTCTGTCACTCCCTAATTCACCGTCTCTGCGTCTCTGTCAGTCTCTCTCCCGTCTCTGTGTTTCTCTCTCTCTCTCTCTCCCCCTCCCCGCCCCGCAGGCCCTGCCTCTCATTCTTCCTCCTTGCCTCTCTCTCCCTCTCACTCATTCATGCTCGCCCCCAGCCCCCATGCCTCCTCTCTGTCTCCCTCCCTCCTTCTCTGTTTCTCTCTGTGTCTCTCTCTCCTTGTCTCCTTTTCTTTCTTTCTCTCCCACCTTCCTCTTTTTCTCCTGTTTTCTCTCTGGTTCTTTCTCGTTCTTTTTTTCCTGCCTCACGCTCCATTTGCCCTATTTATGTTCTACATTATCAGTGATATCATATGGTGTTTGTCTTTCAGACTTACTGCCTTTAGTATGATAATCCCTCACTGCATCCATGTTGGCTTCAGATGGCATTGTTTTGTTCTGTTTTTATGGCTGAGCAGTGCTCCGTTGCGTATATGTACCACATCTGTATCCACTCATCTGTCCATGGGAATTTAAGTTGTGTCCGTGTCTTGGCTTCTGTGTATAACGCTGCTGTGAACATAGGGGTGCGTGTATCTTTCTGAATTAGTTTGTTTATTCATTTACGGCTGTGCTGGGTCTTTGTTGGCGCAGGTGGGCTTTCTCAAGCTGCAGTGAGCGGGCCCCTCTCTAGCTGTGGCGTGGCGGCTTCTCTCGCTGTGGAGCACGGTCTCTAGGGCGCGTGGGCTTCAGCAGTTGCAGCGAGCAGGCTCAGCGGGGGAGGCGCACAGGCTGTGGAATCTGCAGAGGCTTCAGGAGTTGGGAGGCGGGGCTCTGCGTTTGCGCCCTGTGAGCTCCAGAGTTGGGCGCACGGGCTTGGTTGCCCTGCAGCATGTGGAATCCTCCCAGACCCGGGATCAAACCCAGGTCCCGTGCACTGGCAGGCAGGTTCTTAACCACTGGGCCACCACTCATGGCCTCTATGAATTTTTTATGTCTCCAGTGATTTCTTGGTTATATAGTAGCGTATTATTTAGCTTCGATGTGTTTCTGTGGTTTTCTTTTTTCCCCTGTAATTGATTTCTAATCTCAGTACTGTGGCCAGAAAAGATGCTTGATACGATTGCCATTTTCTTAAATTTAGTGAGGCTTGGTGTGTGGCCTAAGATGTGATCTGTCCTGGAGAATGTTTCATGTGCGCTTGAGAAGACAGTGTATTCTGCCGCTTTTGAGTGGAATGTTCTATCAGTATCAATTAAGTCTGTCTGATCTGTTGTGTCAATTAGAGATTGACTTAAATTTCCGTATTTATTTTCTGTCTGGATGATGTGCCCATTGGTTTTAGTGGAGTGTTACAGTCCTCCGGTGTAATTGTGTCGGGCTTCCCCGTGGTTCAGATGGTAAAGAATCTGCCCTCAATGCAGAAGACCTGGGCTCAAATCACGGGTCAAGGGGATTCCCCTAGAGAAGGGCCTGGCTCCCCCCTCCAGTATTCTTGCCTGGACAGTTTCACGGACAGAGCAGCCTGCCGGGCTGCATCCATGGGCTCACAAGCTGTCAGAACGACCGAGAGACGACACACTGCAGGCGTCACTGCGTAATTGTGTTCCTGTCACTTTCCCCTTTTATGGCTGTTAGCATTTGCCTTACGCGTTGATCTGCTTCTGTGTTAGGTGAATAAGTAACTATAGTTGTTATACGTCCTTATGGAATTGACCCTGATCAATAGTGACCTTCCTTGTCTCTTGTAACAGTCTTCATTTTAAAGTCTGTTTTACCTGATAATGAGTAATGCTGTTCCAGCATTCTTTTGATTTCCATTTGCATGGATTATCTTTTTCCATCCTCTCACTTTCATACGGTATGTGTCCCTAGGTCCAAAGTGGGTCTCTTGTAGACAACATATATAAAAAAGTCTTGGTTTTGCATGCATTCAGCCAGTCTGTGTCTTTTGGTTGGCACATTAATCCATGTACATTGTAGGTAATTATCAATATGCATGGTCCTATTACCATTTTCTTAATTGTTTTGGATCTGTTTTTGTGGTTCCTATTCTCCCTTGTGTTTTCAGCCTAGAAAAGTTTTTAAAGCAATTTTTGTAAACCTGGTTTGGTGGTGCTGATTTCTCTTTTGCTTGTCTGTAAAGCTTTTTTTTTTTTGGCTGCGCTCTGAGGTATGTGGGATCTTAGTTCCTTGAGCAGAAATCGAACCCACGCCCCCTGTATTGGAAGCTTAGAGTTTCAACCGCCAGGGAAGTGCCCTGTCTGTAAAGCATTTGATTTCTCCAGTGAATCTGAGTGATACTGCTGGGTAGAATGATCTTGGTTGTAGATTTTCCCTTTTCATCACTTTAAATATATCCAGCCACTTCCATCTGCCCTCTGCTTAAAAATCAGCTGATAACCTTGTATGGATTCCCTTATATGTTATTCTTGCTTTTACATTGCTGTTTTCATTTTTTTTTTAATTAAATTCTGTTAGTTTGATGAATATGTGTCTCAATGTGTATCTCCTTGGGTTTATCCTGTATAGGACAGCCTGAACTTGGGTGGCTATTTCCTTTCCTGTGTTACAGAAATTTTCATCTATGTTCTCTGCAAATATTTTCTCAGACCCTTTCTCTCCTGCTGCTGCGTCGCTTCAGTCGTGTCGGACTCTGTGCGACCCCGTAGACGGCAGCCCACCATGCTCCCCTGTCCCTGGGATTCTCCAAGCAAGAACACTGGAGTGGGTTGCCATTTCCTTCTCCAGTGCGTGAAAGTGAAAAGTGAAAGTGAATTCTCTCCTGAGACCCTTATGATTTGAACGTTGGTGTGTTTAATTTTGTCCCAGAGGTCTCTAAGCCTGTTCTCATTTATTTTGATTCTTTTTTCTTTATTCTGCTCCTCAGCAGTTCTTTCCACCATTCTGTCTTTCTAGTTTATTTTTCATTTCTGTTATTGTGTTTTCATCACTGTTTGTTTGCTCTTTAGTTCTTTTAGGTCCTTGTTAAACATTTCTTGTATTTTCTCAATCTGTGCCTCCATTCTATTTCTGAAATTTAGGATTACTGTCATTACTCTCTGAATCCTTTTTCAGTAGGTTGCCTATTTCCTCTTCATTTATTTTATCTTGTAAGTTTTTACATTGCTCCTTTGTCTGTACCATATTTTTTGTCATCTCTCTTTTTTTTTTTTGATGGGTGGGACTATGTTCCTGTCTTGCTGGTGGTTTGGCCTGAGGTGTCCAGCACTGGAGTTTACAGGCCGTGGGTTAAGCCGGGTCTTGGTACTGAGATGAGAACCTCTGGGTGAACTCACTCCGATTAATGTTGCCTGGGGTCTGAGGTTTTCTGTTAGTCCATGGGTTTGGACTTGGTGTTCCCGCCACAGGATCCCTGGCCTGGGAACCATGATGCTGTAGGTCACACAGTGCTGCCAAGAGAGACAGCAGATAAGAAGCAGCAGAACAGTAACAGGAGTAAAAAATTAGAAAGTAGAAAATATATTTTAAAAAATTTAAAAACATAACAGCAACAACAAAGTTAAAGAGAATCACATTAGGAGGGAAATAGCTAGCAAAGGCTCTGGGGGTTGGTGGGGTGGGCTTTAGGCTCAGGACCTGCACAGCCATGGGGGACCCTGAGGCGTAGAGATTCAGGCCCTGGACCCCAGCTGGCTTCCCAGGTCCTGAGCAGGTGGGGAAGGTGCTTCCCAGCTTGTCTCTGTCCCTCCAAAGGTCTCTCCCCTACCCTGCTGATCACTGCATCATGGGTGAAAGTTGCTCAGTTGTGTCCATGGACTGTACAGGGCTCTTTGTGACCCCATGGACTGTACAGGGACCCAGGGCAGAATACTGGAGTGGGTACCCTTTCCCTTCTTCAGGGGATCTTCCCAACCCAGGTATCAAATCCAGGTCTCCCACATTGCAGGTGGATTATTTACCAGCTGAGCCACAAGGGGAGCTCAAGAATACTGGTGAGGGTAGCCTATCCCTTCTCCAGCAGATCTTCCCGACCCAGGGATCGAACTTGGGTCGCATGCATTGCAGACAGATTCTTTACCCTCTGAGCTATCTCCTCCACCACATCCTCCCTGGTTGCAAGGAAACTCCTCCAGCCCCCCTTAGGTGTTTGAGCTCCCCCACCAGCACTGCTCCCTGTTCTCCTACACCGTCTTTACGCCACTTCTGGTATCCAGTTTTGTTCTGAATATGCCACAGTCTTTTTTTTTTTCCTCCTTTTAAAAAGATGCATGACTTTATTTTTCATTTCTGGCTGTGCTGGCTCTTCGGTGCTGCCTGGGCTTTTGCTGTGGAGAGCGGGGCTACTCTGTGCTTGTTCTGGAGCACAGGCTCAGCGGTTGTGGGGCGTGTTCTCAACTGCTCTGCAGCATGTGCAATATTTCCAGATCAGGGATGGAACCCGTGTATCCTGCCTTGGCAGGTGGATTCCTTATCACTGAGCCACCAGGGAAGCCCTGATATTCCTCAGTCTTGAGAACAGACACTGGACAATAGAAGGAATAATCGTTGCTGATAGAGATGTTAATCATAAACTTAGTAGAGGAAGTCAGCTTTAAGGGGGCTCAGTTTTAATCCCCACTTCAGTTTTATCTTTCCCTGAGTCTTTCAGGGAACAGAAAGGCACCTACTCTGGCTACTTCCTGGAGGGGCCTGCATGCTGCCTAAGTTCGGGGCACTGGAGACTGAATTAGAAATGCTTGATTCCAAGTCCTGCATCCGAGGGTTGTGTGATGACGATCTCAGTCCTGGGGCGCCATCTTGGTGCCGCAGACCCAGCTGGAGGAGTGACAGCTGCCGCTCATGACCCGGAGTAGCTCTGTTTGCTCAGATTCAGGAGTCGGGTCTGCCCCTCGCTTCACAGGGAGACTTGCTTCACAGGGAGACTTGCCGCAGCCAGTTGTTTCATACCACTCCCTGGAAGAGAGAAGCGCACCCAGGCGCACGTGCTGAAGGCCTGGAAGTAGGAAGCTCACCGCGTGCCAGCAGTTAGGGTTATCAGAGAAGCAGCACGTGGAGCTGTCCTGTGGGGGTTGTTGTTTGTTTATTTATGTTGGCTGCACTGGGTGTTCCTGGCAGTGCACAGCTGCTCCTTGTAGCATGTGGGCTTCTCTAGTTGTGTCCTGAGGGCTCTAGAATCCACAGGCTTAGTTGCAGCACGTGGGATCTAGTTCCCCAACCAGGGATCAAACTCGGAGCCCTCTGCACTGGGCCAGGGTGCCTTAGCTGCTAGACTACTGGGGAAATCCCTGAATCTGTAGTTTGGTGGGAAAGGAAAAGGGTGTGAGAAAGCATGAGAGTGTTAGTCGTTCAGTCGTGTCCAACTGTTTGCTACCCCTTGGACTGTAGCCTACCAGGCTCTTCTGTCTATGAGATTTCCCAGGCAAGAATACTGGAGTGGGTTGCCATTTCCTCCCCCAGGGGATCTTCCCGATCTAGGGGCTGAACCTGGGTCTCCTGCATAGCAGGTAGATTCATTACTGCCTGAGCCATCAGGGAAGCCCATGAGAAAGTGTAAGAAAACAAAACTCCCATTCGGCTTGTAACTAATCCTCAAGGTTTCCCAAAGGGCGAGATGTCCACTTCTCAGGAGGTTGCTTGCTGGCTGTAGGCAGGCCTGACAGGTCAGCCCCTGGTACCTTCTTACACTAGAGTGATGTACCCACGGTTTTACTCCATCTGGGTTTAGAGAAGTGTGAGTGGTAAGAAGAACGTGGTCGGGCCCCTTCCATTTCTCTTCCAGCTGCTGCTCAGTCCTGGCTCTTCCCACAGCCCCAGCAGCACCGGCTCCTGCCTGCGAGGGGCTGCCAGGGAGCTTCCACGCGAGGGGAGGCCTGGAGATGTGCACTCAGACCCGTCTGTCGTACATACTGTTTAATTTTACCTCTTGTGTTAAAAACACTTCTCTTTTTTAAAGCTGTCTAGCTATTTATATTTATTTTATTGAAGTATAGTTGATTTGCAATGTTTTAATTTCTGCTGTACAGTAAGGTAGCTCTGTTCACACATCTGTCCATTCTTTTTAGTATTCTTGTCCATTATGGTTTATCCCAAAAGGTTGAGTCTAGTTTCCTGCACTGGACAGTACGATCCATTTGTTCATCCGGCCCTTTTTTTTTTGGCTGAACCGAGTCTTTACAGTGTGTGGGCTTCTCCAGTTGCAGCTCTTGGTCTTCTTGCAGAGCATGGGCTCTAGAGCGCGTGGACTCGGTATTGGGGCGCCCAGGTTCTGCAGTTGCCTGTGGGGCGTTCGTCCCCCCACCAGGGGTGTAACCTGCATCCCCTGCATCGAAAGGCAGACGTCCCTGTTCATGGTAAATGCAGAGTCTGAGTCCACTAAGCCCGAACTCCCGGTCCATCCCCTCCCTACTCCTCTCCCTCTTGGCAACTAAAAGTCTGTTCTCTCTGTTAGGCTGTTAGCGAGATGTGTTCAGGTGTGCTGGGTTTTTTCCCCTCCCTGTTAACATTTTCTGTCACTCTCTTTTGCCCTCTTTCTCCCTCCCACCCTGCCTCCTTCCCCGTCCCTTTCTTTTTCTTTCTGCCTCCCTCTCTCCTGGTCTGTCTCTGTCTCTCCTGCCCTGTGCCTCCCTCCTTCCGTCTTTCTGTCTTTCTTTCTTTCTCCCTACCTCCCTTTCTATCTCCCTGTCAACCTCTCTCTCTCTCTCTCTCTCTCTCTCTCTCTCTCTTTTCATCCCACCCTCTTTCCTTGTCTCCTCTTTCTCCTTCCCTCCATCTCTCTTGACCTCTCCCTGCGTCACTCTTTCTCTCTTTGTCTCTCTCTCTCTATTTCTCCCTCTCTTAGTCTCTCTTTTGCTGTCTCCCTGCTTCTCCCTCTCCCCTCCCTTCCTCTCTCCCTCCCTCTCCACCCTCCTTTGGTCTCTCTCTCTTTCCCTCCCACCCTTTCTCCCCTTTCTCTCCCTCCCTCCCTTTTTCTCAGTCTTCTTTCTTCCTCTCCATCTTTTGGTCTCTCCCTGCCTCCCTGCCTGTCTCACTCTTTCTTTCCTTTTCTCTCTCCCTCCCTCCCTCCCTCCCACCCCCTCTCTCAGTCTCTCTCCCTGTCTCTCTCTCTCTTTCTCCCTGTCTCTCTCCCCCCTTCCCACTCTGGGTCACTCTCTTTTTCTCCCTCTTTGTTTCTCTGTCTCTCATGTCTCCCTCCCTCCCTCCCAACCTTGGTCTCTGTGTGTGTGTCTCTCTCTGTGAGCGTCCCTCTCTCTCTGTCTCCCAGACTTTCTCCACCTCCTGTTTGGCAGAAAATGTTCACTTTCATCTCAGCTTCAAAGGATGTGTTAACAAAAGCAGCCGCTCATTATATACAAGTGAGTGATACCCACATTCATTAGAGAATTATCTAGCGAACTTTCAATATACTAACATCACAAGAAAAGACAAATAGAAACAGCAGAGGACACCTCTCCCAAGTGGGTTTTGACCAGCATCCCACCTGAGCAGCGCTGGGAAGTCCCGTGACCCCACACATCTGGACTCCCAGTGGGGAAAGGTCTTAGGCAGCAGGTGCCCTCCTTGGGTGAGACTTCAAAAATGGTAACGATGACCCCACATGTGAGACAGCAAAACAGACACAGATGTAAAGAACAGTCTTTTGGACTCTGTGTGAGAAGGTGAGGGTGGGATGATCTGAGAGAATAGCATTGAAACATGTATATTACTGTATGTGAAATAGATCGCCAATCCAGGCTTGATGCATGAGACAGGGTGCTGGGGCTGGTGCGCTGGGATGACCCTGAGGGAAGGGATGGGGAGGGAGGTGGGAGGGGGGTTCAGGATGGGGAACACATGTACACCCGTGGTGGATTCATGTCAATGTATGGCAAAAACCACTGCAACATTGTAAAGTAATTAGCCTCCAATTAAAATAAATTAATTTAAAAAAAGAATTCGTGAAAAAGTAATTAAGCAGTGATAATAAAAAAGAAAACTTAGTGTAAATGTTAATATATAATACTTTCTCTAGTCAGCAATTTTAAACCAAAGAACAACAGCAACAAAATTGCAGTTTGGGTTCCTGTTTATAATCCCAGGATGCAAACATATCCTGGTCAATCTGTGAGAAGATGGCAGCTCTAGTTTCATCTTAATGCTGTTTGCTTTGTTCTATAAAACTTGCAATGTTGTTAAGCCTGGGACCTCGTGGGCCAAACCCCTCCAGAGGCTAAACAGTTTCGAGATCCGTCCCCTGTTGTGTCTAAGTGCAAGGCTTGCGGTCTTAGCAGACGGGGTCAGGGGTCTGCCCTGCTTAGTCTCTGAAGCCTAAACCAGCCTGTCCATCTGTTTTCCCACGCGTCCCTCTCCTGCGCGCCCGCCACCTCTGTCTCGGCGCACGCTCGCTCGCTCTCTCTGTTGTTTCTTTTTCCCTCGCCCTCTGACTCTCTCTCAGTCTCTCTGCCTCACCTTCTTTCTGACTCTGCCGTCGTCTCTCCCTCTGTCTCTCTCCTCTCTCCCCATCTCCCTTCCTCTCCCGCCCTGTGTCTCTTTCTGCCTTGCTCTCTCCTCTTTCTGCCTCTTGCCCTTTGTCTCCCCTCGCCCTCTGCCCTCTTCCTCTTCTCCTCCCTCCTCCAGCTCTCTGTCTTCTTTCCTCTCCCTTCCCTCCTCCCGTGCCTCTCTCTCTCCTTGCCGCTTTTTCTCTGTCTCTGTCCTGCCCTGTCTCTCTCTCTCCCTCCTTCCTCTGTCTCTTCTTTCTCCCTGAATTTCTCTCCCTTCTCTGTCTCTGTCACCCTTTAATTCTGCCTCCTTCACAGTCTCTCTGTTTTATCTCTCACTTCCTATCTTTCCTCTCTGTGTCCTTTCTTCTCTTCCTGGCTCTTCCCCCCTCGCTCATTCCTGCCCTCACCCCCGTGTCTCTCTCCCACCTCTTTCTCTGCCTCTCTTTCTCTGTGTCTCTTTTCTGTCTCCTCCTTCCCTCTCCCTTTCTCCCTAGCTCCTTCCCTCCGTCTCTGTCGGTGTCTCCTTGCTTCCCTTTCTTGCTCTCTCTCCCACCTTCCCTCTCTCTTTCTCTCCCATTTTCTCTCTCCTCTTTGTCTTTCTCTTTTTTCTTCTGCACTCTGTTAATCCGATTTTACATTCTACATATCGTGATATCATATGGTATCTTTCTTAGCTCACTTAGTATGATAATCTCTCCAAGTTGGCTTCAGATGGCATTGTTTTGTTCTGTTTTTATGGCTGAGCAGTGCCCGTTGCATATATGTACCACATCTGTATCCACTCATCTGTCCATGGGAATTTAAGTTGTGTCCGTGTGTTGGCTTCTGTGTATAGCGCTGCTGTGAACATAGGGGTGCGTGTATCTTTCTGAATTAGTTTGTTTATTCATTTGTGGCTGCTCTGGGTCTTTGTTGGCGCGGGTGGGCTTTCTCAAGCTGCAGTGAGCGGGCCCCTCTCTAGCTGTGGCGTGGCGGCTTCTCTCGCTGTGGAGCACGGTCTCTAGGGCGCGTGGGCTTCAGCAGTTGCAGTGAGCAGGCTCAGCAGGGGAGGCGCACGGGCTCTAGACTGCGCGGACTTCAGGAGTTGGGAGGCGGGGCTCCGCGTTTGCGCCCGGTGAGCTCCATAGTTGGGCGCACGGGCTTGGTTGCCCTGCAGCATGTGGAATCCTCCCAGACCCGGGATCAAACCCAGGTCCCGTGCACTGGCAGGCAGGTTCTTAACCGCTGGGCCACCGGGGACGTCCTCTGTGTGTTGTTGATTCCTTTAGTGACCTCTGGGTTATTTAGTAGCAGGTCGATTATCCTCCGTGTGTCTTGTGTTTTTCATAGTTTGGGTTTTTTTCCCTGTAATTGATTTCTATTCTCATAATTCTGTGGTCAGAAAAGATGCTTGATATGATTTCCATTTTCTTAAATTTAGTGAGGTTTGATTTAAGACCCAAGATGTGATCTGTCCTGGAGAACGTTTCATGTGCACCTGAAAGAAAGTGTATTCTGCCGCTTTTGAGTATCAGTTAAGTCCATCTGGTCTATTGTGTTGGTTAAAGATTGTGTTAGTTTATTTTCTGTCTGGATGATTTGTCCATTGGTGTAAGGGGAGTGTTAAAACCCTTCGCTGTAATTGTGGTGGGCTTCCCTGGTGGCTCAGACAGTAAAGAATCTGCCTGCCGTGCAGGAGACCTGGGTTCAAACCTTGAGTCTGGAAGATCCCCTAGAGAAGGGAATGGCTCCCCACTCCATTATTCTTGCCTGGAGAATTCCATGGACAGGAGCCTGGTGAGCTACCTTCAGTCCATGGGGTCACAAGCAGTCGGACATGACTGAGTGACTAACACACTACACTTATCACTACATGTGTTAATTTCGATTTCACCTTTTATGATGATTAGCATTTGCCTTATGCATTGAACTGCTCCTGTCTTGAGTGAATAAATATTTATAATTGTTATACCTCCTTGTGGGACTGATCGTTAATCACTGTGTAGTGACCTTCCTTGTCTCTTGTAACAGTCTTTATTTAAAGTCTGTTTTACCTGATATGAATGATGCTGTTCCAGCATTCTTTTGATTTCCATTTGCATGGAATATCTTGTTTCATCCCCTCATTTTCAGTCTGTGTGTGTTCCCAAGTCTGATGTAGGCCCCTTTTAGACAGCGTCTATACTGTTCTTATTTTTCCATCCATTCAGCCAGTGTGTGTCCTTTGCTTGGAGCATTTAATCCTTTTACATTCTAGATAATTATCAACATACATGTTCCTTTTACCATTTTCTTATTGTTTTGTATCTGTTTTGTGAGTCAGTTTCTTGTGTTTTCAGCCTACAGAAGTTCCTTAAGAATTTGTTGTAAACCTGGTTTGGTGGTGCTGAATTCCTTAGCTTTTGCTTGTTTGTAAAGGCTTTTTACATTTTATTTTTGCCAGAGCTATGCAGGATGTGGGATCTAAGTTCCTTGACCAGGGATCCAGCCCATGCCCCCTGTATTGGAAGTGCTGGGTTTTAAACACCTGAGAAGTTGTCTGTAAAGCTATTGATTTCTCCATGGAATCTGAATGATATCCTTGCTGGATAGCGTAATCTTGTTTGCACTTTCTTTCCCTTTCATGACTTTAAATATGTCCTGCCATCCCATCTGTCTTGCAGAGTTTCTGCGGAAAATCAGCTGATAACCTTATGGAGATTCCCTTGTCTGTTTTTGTTGCTTTTACCTTGCTGCTTTTTATTTTTGATTTTTGTTAGTTTGATGAATATTTGTCTCTTTGTGTATCTCCTTGGATTTCTCCTGTTTGGGACTGTCTGGACTTGGGTGCCTGTTTCCTGTGTTAGGGATATTTTCAACTGTAATCTCTGCCAGTATTTTTCTCCAACTCTTTCTCTCCTTCTAAGACCCCTGTGATTTGAATGTTGGTGTGTGTAATGTCCCAGAGGTCTCTGAGACTGTCCTCATTTATTTTGGTTCCTTTTTTCTTTATTCTGCTGCTCAGCAGTTCTTTCCACCATTCTTTGAGCTCACTTACTGGTTCTTCTGGTTTAGTTACTCTGCTATTCCAGTGTAGCTTCCATTCCGGTTCTTCTTGTGTTTTTCATCACTGTTTGCTCTTTAGTTCTTTAGGTCCTTGTTAAACACGTCTGGATTTTCTCGACCTGTGCCTGCATTCTCTTTCTGAGATTTAGGATCATCTTTACTATCATTACTCTGATTTTCTTTTTAGGTAGGTTGCCTGTTTCCTCCTCATTTGTTTGGTCTTGTAGGTTTTTACATTGCTCCTTCATCTGTACCAAATTTTTTTTATCTCTCCTTTTTATATTTGATGGGTGGGACTGTGTTCTTGACTTGCTGGTTGTTTGGCCTGAGGCGTCCAACCCTGGAGTCTGCAGGCTGTAGGTCAGTGCTGCGGTGAGGGCTTCTGGTAGAGCTCACGATGATTAATAGTGCCTGAATTCTGAGGTTCTCTGTTAGTCCAGGGGTTTAGACTCGGTGCTTCCACCACAGGAGCTCAAGCCTGATCCCTGGCCTGGGAACCATGGCCCCGCAGGTCACACAGTGCTGCCAAAAAAAAAAAAAAGATAAGAAACAACAAGGAGAACAGTAAAAACGAATAAAAAATAAAATAAATCTAGAAAATATATTAGAAATAATAGGGACTTCCCTGGTGGTTCAGTGGCTAAGACTCCACACTCCCAATGCAGTGTTGGGGGGAGGGGCAGGTTTGATTCCTGGCATGGCCAAAAATATATAAGAAAAACAAAAATGTAATAACAACAAAGCTAAAGAGAATCAGTACAGCAAGGGGAAAATAGCCAGAAAAGGCCCTGGGAGGCTGGGCTTAGACTCAAGACCTGCACAGCCAGAGTGAGCCCTGAAGGTGGAGATTCAGGCCCTGGACCCCAGCAGGCTCCCTGGGTCCTGAGCAGGTTGGGAAGACCCTTGTCATGTTCCCCTCACTCCCTCAGCCACCCCTCAGGGGTGCCCCCCATCTCGCCTCTGCTTTTCCTCCCTCCCTCCTTCCCCCACTACATCCTACCTGCTTGCATGGAGGTTCCTCCAGTCCCCCTAGGTGTCTGGGGTCCCCCGCCAGCAGCGCCTGGTTGGTGCCACTGTGTTCAGTTCAGTTCAGTCGCTCAGTCGTGTCCGACTCTTTGCGACCCCATGAATCGCAGCATGCCAGGCCTCCCTGTCTATCACCAACTCCCGGAGTTCACCCAGACTCACGTCCATCGAGTCGGTGATGCCATCCAGCCATCTCATCCTCTGTCATCCCCTTCTCCTCCTGCCCCCAATCCCTCCCAGCATCAGAGTCTTTTCCAATGAGTTAACTCTTCGCAACAGGTGGCCAAAGTACTGGAGTTTCAGTTTTAGCATCATTTCTTCCAAAGAACACCCAGGACTGATCTCCTCTAGAATGGACTGGTTGGATCTCCTTGCAGTCCAAGGGACTCTCAAGAGTCTTCTCCAACACCACAGTTCAAAAGCATCAATTCTTCGGTGCTCAGCTTTCTTCACAATCCAACTCTCACATCCATACATGACCACAGGAAAAACCATAGCCTTGACTAGACGGATGTTTGTTGGCAAAGTAATGTCTCTGCTTTTGAATATGCTATCTAGGTTGGTCATAACTTTCCTACCAAGGGGTAAGCATCTTTTAATTTCATGCAAAGTCACCATCTGCAGTGACTTTGGAGCCCAAAAAAATAAAGTCTGACACTGTTTCCACTGTTTCCACATCTATTTCCCATGAAGTGATGGGACCACATGCCATGATCTTAGTTTTCTGAATGTTGAGGTTTAAGCCAACTTTTTCACTCTCCTCTTTCACTTTCCTCAAGAGGCTTATTAGTTCCTCTTCACTTTTTCTGCCATAAGGGTGGTGTTGTCCGCATATCTGAGGTTATTGATATTTCTCCTGGCAATCTTGATTCCAGCTTCTGCTTCTTCCAGCCCAGCGTTTCTCATGATGTACTCTGCAGAGAAGTTGAATAAGCAGGGTGACAATATATACAGCCTTGATGTACTCCTTTTCCTATTTGGAACCAGTCTGTTGTTCCATGGCCAGTTCTAACTGTTGCTTCCTGACCTGCATACAGGTTTCTCAAGAGGCAGGTCAGGTGGTCTGGTATTCTCATCTCTTTCAGAATTTTCCACAGTTTATTATGATCCACACAGTCAAAGGCTTTGGCATAGTCAATAAAGCAGAAATAGATGTTTTTCTGGAACCCTCTTGCTTTTTCGACGATCCAGCAGATGTTGGCAGTTTGATCTCTGGTTCCTCTGCCTTTTCTAAAACCAGCTTGAACATCAGGAAGTTCACGGTTCACATATTGCTGAAGCCTGGCTTGGAGAATTTTGAGCATGACTTTACTAGTGAGATGAGTGCAATTGTGCGGTCGTTTGAGCATTCTTTGGCATTGTCTTTCTTTGGGATTGGAATGAAAACTGACCTTTTCCAGTCCTGTGGCCCCTGCTGAGTTTTCCAAATTTGCTGGCATATTGAGTGCAGCACTTTCACAGCATCATCTTCCAGGATTTGAAAATAGCTCAACTGGAATGCCATCACCTCCACTAGCTTTGTTCATAGTGATGCTTCCTAAGGCCCACTTGACTTCACATTCCAGGATGTCTGGCTCTAGGTGAGTGATCACACCATCGTGATTATCTGAGTCATGAAGATCTTTTTTGTACAGTTCTTCTGTGTATTCTTGCCACCTCTTCTTAATATCTTCTGCTTCTGTTAGGTCCATACCGTTTCTGTCCTTTATCGAGCCCATCTTTGCATGAAATGTTCCCTTGGTATCTCTGATTTTCTTGAAGAGATCTCTAGTCTTTCCCATTCTGTTGTTTTCCTCTATTTCTCTGCATTGATCGCTGAGGAAGGCTTTCTTATCTCTTCTTGCTATTCTTTGGAACTCTACATTCAGATGCTTATATCTTTCCTTTTCTCCTTTGCTTTTTGCTTCTCTTCTTTTCACAGCTATTTGTAAGGCCTCCCCAGACAGCCATTTTGCTTTTTTGCATTTCTTTTCCATGGGGATGGTCTTAATCCCTGTCTCCTGTACAGTGTCACCAACCTCCGTCCATAGTTCATCAGGTACTCTATCAGATCTAGTCCCTTAAACCTATTTCTCACTTCCACTGTATAATCATAAGGGATTTGATTTAGGTCATACCTGAATGGTCTAGTGGTTTTCCCTACTTTCTTCCGTTTAAGTCTGAATTTGGCAATAAGGAGTTCATGATCTGAGCCACGTCAGCTCCTGGTCTTGTTTTTGCTGACTGTATAGAGCTTCTCCATCTTTGGCTGCAAAGAATATAATCAATCTGATTTTGGTGTTGACCATCTGGTGATGTCCATGTGTAGAGTCTTCTCTTGTGTTGTTGGAAGAGGGTGTCTGCTATGACCAGTGTGTTCTCTTTGCAAAACTCTATTAGCATTTGCCCCGCTTCATTCCGTATTCCAAGGCCAAATTTGCCTGTTACTCCAGGTGTTTCTTGACTTCCTACTTTTGCATTCCAGTCCCCTGTAATGAAAAGGACATCTTTTTTGGGTGTTAGTTCTAAAAGGTCTTGTAGGTCTTCATAGAACCGTTCCACTTCAGCTTCTTCAGCGTTACTGGTTGGGGCATAGACTTGGATTACTGTGATATTGAATGGTTTGCCTTGGAAACGAACAGAGATCATTCTGTCGTTTTTGAGATTGCATCCAAGTACTGCATTTCGGACTCTCTTTGTTGACTATGATGGCTACTCCATTTCTTCCAAGGGATTCCTGCCTGCAGTAGTAGATATAATGGTCATCTGAGTTAAATTCACCCATTCCACTCCATTTTAGTTCACTGATTCCTAGAATGTCGGCATTCACTCTTGCCATCTCTTGTTTGACCACTTCCAATTTGCCTTGATTCATGGACCTAACATTCCAGGTTCCTATGCTGTATTGCTCTTTACACTGTGTTAGGAGATGTGAATTCCTTGTCCTGTTACTCCACCATCTGTGCCTCGCCTCTGGTTTCCATTTTTGCTCTCAATACTTCTCAGTCCTTTTTTTCCCGCACTGTTTTAAACATATGACTTCATTTATTTCTTTCTTTGGGTGAGCTGAGTCTTCATTAGCGTGTGGACTTTATCTGGTTGCGGCTCTCGGCCTTCTCCTGTTGTGGAGCACGGGCTTAGAGCACATGGACTCAATAGTTGCGGCTCGCAGGTTCTCTAGTTGTGGCGAGTTGGTTTAGTTGCCCCAAGGCATGTGGGATGTTTGTTCCCCAGCCAGGGATCTAACCTGCATCCCCTGTTCATTCTAAGTGTCAGAGTTTGCTTCTACTAACCCTGAACTGCCAGTCCATCCCTTCCCTCCTCCCCTCACCCTTGGCAACTAAAAGTCTGTTCTCTCTGTGAGGCTGTTTCTTCAGTTAGGTTCAGTCACTCAGTCATGTCCAATTCTTTGCGACCCCATGGACAGCAGCACGCCAGGCCTGCCTGTCCATCACCAACTCCCAGATCTTGCTCAAATTCATCTCCATCAAGCCGGTGATGCCATCCAACCATCTCATCCTCTGTCATCCCCTTCTCCTCCTGCCCTCACTCTTTCCCAGCATCACGGTCTTTTCCAGTGAGTCAGCTCTTCGCATCAGGTGGCCAAAGTACTGGAGTTTCAGCTTTAGCATCAGTCCTTCCAATGAACACCCAGGACTGATCTCCTTCAGGATGGTCTGGTTGGATCTCCTTGCAGTCCAAGGGACTCTCAAGAGTCTTCTCCAACACCACAGTTCAAAAGCATCAATTCTTCGGCGCTCAGCTTTCTTCACAGTCCAACTCTCACATCCATACATGACCACTGGAAAAACCATAGCCTTTAGACAGACCTTTGTCGGCAAAGTAATGTCTCTGCTTTTGAATATGCTGTCTAGGTTGGTCATAGCAAGCGTCTTTTGATTCCATGGCTGCAGTCACCATGTGCAGTGAGTTTGGAGCCCAGAAGATGACGGCTGCTTCTTAGGTGTGTTCCTTTGTGCCCTGACTCTCCCGTCTTTCATTCTGTTTCTCTTGCCCTGTCTCTCTCCTCTCCCTCTCCCTCACTTCCTCCCTCTTTCTTTCCCTTTCTCTCCCTGCCTCCCTCCTTCTCTCCTGATCTTTCTCCCTCTCTTTTCTGCTTCTTTCTCTCTCCCACCCTCTCCACCTGTCTGTCTTCCTCGGTGTCTCTCTTCCTGTGTATCTCTTGGCCTCTTTCTGACTGTCTCCTGGTCTCTTTCTGTCTTTCTGCTCCCTTTCCCTTTCTCTCTGTCCCTTCGTCCCTATCTCTGTCTCTCCTTCCCTCCTCCTCTCTCTCTGGCTTTCTGTCTCCTCCTTTCTCTTTTCTTCCTCCCTCTCTCCCCCACCCGGC
Organism: Bos indicus x Bos taurus; assembly: GCF_003369695.1. NCBI lineage: Eukaryota > Metazoa > Chordata > Mammalia > Artiodactyla > Bovidae > Bos > Bos indicus x Bos taurus. The sequence continues at coordinate 12,457,885 of NC_040097.1, read as the reverse complement.
TCTCTGTCCCTCCCTGTCACTGTGTCTCCCTCCCTTTTTCTCTCTCTGACCACTGTTTCTCCTGCCCCCTCTCTCCCCCCCTCTGCCTTCACCCCACCCCTCTTCTCAGTCTCCTGCCTGTCTCTGTCTCGCCCTCCTTCCCTCTCCTGCTCTCTGCCTCTCCCCGTCTCAGTCTCCCTCTCTCTTCCCATCTCCCCCATCACTCCGCCTTCCCCCCTCACACCCTCTTTCTGCCCCCCTTGCTCTTCCTGTGTCTTTCTGTCCCCCATGCTTCCTTTGTTTCTCCCTCACCTCTTCCCTTCTCTCCCCCTGACTCTCTGCCTCTCTTTCTCCTTTCTTCCCTCCCTCTTTCTCCCTAGCTCCTCCCGCCCGTGTTTCTCTGTCTCGCCCACCTTCCCTGCCTTCCTTCTCTGTATGCCCTATGTAGATTCCACATATAAGTGATATCATATGGTATTTGTCTTTCTGACTTCACTTAGTATCATAATCTCTAGTTGCAACCTTAAGTGGCATTATTTTGTTCTTTTTTTCCCTATGTCTGAGTAATATTTCTTTGTATAAATGTACCACATCTTTAGGGGCTTCCCGGGTGGCTCAGCTGGTAAAGAATCTGCCTGCAATGCCGGAGTCTCTGGTTTGATTCCTGGGTCGGGAAGATCCTCTGGAGAAGGGATAGGGATAGATTGCTCACTCCAGTATTCTTGCCTGGAGAATACCGTGGACAGAGGAAGCTGGCAGGCTCTATTCCATGGGGTTGCAAAGAGTCGGACACGACGGAGCAACTAAGCACACGCACCCACCACATCTTTACCCGTCCGTCTGTCAGTGGAAATGTGTTTCTGTTTCTTGGCTGTTGTGTACAGTGATGCCATGAACACAGGCGTGTATGCATCTTTGTAAATGGGTTTTTCTGTGTTTATTTTAGCCACGCTTTGTCTTCGGCGCTGCTCTCCACTTGTGGTGCACGGGCTTCTCGTCGTGTGGCTGCTCTTGTCGAGGGCCAGGGGCTCCAGGGCAAGCGGGCGCAGTGATTGCAGAGCGGGGCTCGGTGTTTGCAGTGTGTGAGCTCAGCAGTTGTGCAGGCGCTTAGTTGCCCTGCCATGTTCTAGTCGTGTCTGACTCTGTGAACCCGTGGACTGTAGCCCGCCAGGCTCCTCTGTCCATGGGATTCTCCAGGCAAGAATACTGGAGCGGGTTGCCATTTCCTCCTCCAGGGGATCTTCCTGACCCAGGGATCGACCCAGGTCTCTTGTGTCTCCTGCATTGGCAGGCAGATTCTTTACCACTAAGCCATCAGGGAACCCTCTCCAGCGTGTGGAATCTTCCCAGACCAGAGATCGAACCCATGTCCCCTGCGTTGGCAGGCAGATCCCTAACCACTGGATCACCAAGGATGTTCCTGAATTATGGTTTGACTGATAACATGCCCACAAATGGAACTGCTGGATCATATGGTGGTTCTATTTTATTTTTCTGACCACTCCATTTTCCATCGTTTCTGTACCAATTTGCATTACCACCAGTGATGGAGTTCCCTTTTCTCCACACCTTCTCTAGCATATGTTACTTGTAGACTTCTTAATGATGGTCATTCTAACCTGTGTGAGGTGGTACCTTTATGCAGTTCTGATTGCATTTCTCTCATAATTAGTGATGTTGAGCACCTTTTCATGTGCCTATTGGCACCTATATGTTTTCTCTTAAGAAATGTCTTACTTATGGTCTTTTGCCATAAATTTTTGATTCGGTTGTTCTTTTTGTTGAATTGATGTTATACTATTTGTATATTTTGGCAATTAATATACATCCTTTGTCTGTTGCATCCTTTGTAAATATTTTGCCCCATTCCGAAGGCTTTCTTTTTGCCATTGTTATGTTTTCCTTTGCTGTGCGAAAGTTTGTAAGTTTGGGTCCCATTTCTTCATTTTTATTTGTATTGTCTTGGGAAACTGGCCTAAGCAGACGCGGGTGCGCCTCCGTCGGAGGCTGTTCTGCTGGGTTCCGGCGTCATGTTTGCACGTGTGGGCTGAGGGCGGGTCCCGCCGGCGCTGGTTTACATGCGGTCGTCCACCTGCAGCTTTCCAGTGCCACGAAATGCTTCCCTCTCTCCTCTCAGGAGCCAGGAAGGGCCTTCGTATGCCGTTTCACAGGGGCTCAATCCTAGCCCGCTTCTAGGAGCCACAACTGGAAGACGTTCCTTTTTTGACGAGTTTTCTGGCACAGCTTGGGGAGAGTTTTCCTCAGGGCGCAGTCCATCTTTTCGGCCTTTCTCGTAGGTTGGGGCCTCCATGCTGAGTGAGGTTTCCAGTCTGTACCCAAAGCTTTGTTTGCTGTCTGTGTTGTTTCTGTGATGAAAGCAGGCCCACGGGCCCCTCTGTAGCAGAGGGGAGGCCGCACCGAGGAGTAACGTCCTTAAAAAGGACTTTTGCCACTTCTGATGCTTTTCCTTGCATGAAGGGCTCTACTCAGCCTTGATCCAGGTGTAATCCTTGCAGTCTTTAGCTGAAATCTTGAAGAGGTTGGGGGACTTTTTAATCCTTTTAGCATCCCAAGTCTGACATAGCTCAGAAATTTCGAGTTTATAAAAACACGGGAATGTGAAATCACATCCTCAGTGGTCACTCAGCTTTACCATTGTCCTCCACTTTGACTTGTAAATGCATTCCCCTCATCAGTGGCAAAGCAGACATAACGTGCGTTTGTGAGAGGTCACGAAACAGGCCACTTTTTAAAGTTAAACCATGTGTTAATATAAGCCAGGGACTTCCCCATACCTCAATACATGCACACTTTTATCATTTCCCCTTCTGATTGCAAATCTTTCAGTAGAAAGCATTGATAATCAAAATATCTGTCCAGTTCAACCTGAATGTAGATCATGTCCCTTGGTACCGGGTCTCCTTTGTATGTGCCTAATTAATCCACGTTGGGGAAAAGCCGATCAGGTGTCATGAGAAGGCTCAGAGGTATGTTAATGAGGGAACACTAAAGGCCATACATTGTATCGCTTATATCCAGTTGTTATACGTACCGAACGTGCAGCAGTACACCCAGCTCAGCGGCGTGGTATGAAATTTATTAGAGACCTGTATTTGTCATAAGGTCCTTCCCATAAATTTTCTTGAAGGTGAAGCAGTTTTGCAAACGCATCAGAGTACAGTAACTGTTTATAAATGACAGGACTTAGAAAGGCATGGTTAAACATCTGATTACAGTGTAATGAAACTTACAGTGTAAGGAAACTTGGTTACAATAACAGAATTACAACTGATTACATTTAATTTAAAGTACCAAATGTTGTTATTCAGTCCAAGTCCTGTCTGACCCTTAGCAACCTCATGGACTGCAGTGCACCAAGCTCCCCTGCCCTCTGCTATCTCCGATTTGCTCAAACTCATGTCCATTGAGCCAGTGATGCTCCTGGCCATCTCATGCTCTGCTGCCCTCTTCTCCTCCCACCTTCAGTCTTCCCCAGCATCAGGGTCTTTTCCAATGAGTTGGCTCTTTGCATCAGGTGGCCAAAGTATTGGAGCTTCAGCATCAGTCCTTCCAATGAATGTTCAGGGTTGATTTCCTTTAGGATTGACTGGTTGGATCTCCTTGCAGTCCACGGACTCTCAAGAGTCTTCTCCAACACCACAGTTCAAAAGCATCAATTCTTCAGCACTCAGCCTTCTTTATGGTCCAACTCTCACATCCTACGTGACTACTGGAAAAACCATAGCTTTGACTATATACATTCTCAAGTCAGCCCTATGTTGGGGGCTAGATTTGATGCTGAAAACTCAGCCTCTGCGCACCAGTGCAGAATCAAATCTGAGAGTCTGGGGTGAAGAAGAAGAAAACAGCTTTATTGCTTTGCCAGGCCAAGGGGGAGACAGCAGGCTTGTGCCCCCGAAAAACCACCTCACATCCAACCCAGGAGGAATTGGGGAGGAGTTGTTGGAGTGGCCCAAGGGTGGGGCTGCTGTTAGGGGTGTGTGCAGGGCCTGCACTTTATTGTGTCTTCGGCGCCTCCTGCTCTTGGTGAGCTCTCTGCTTCCTCAGATCTGGCCTCGGGGGTTTCTCAGCTGCCTCTCCCCGTGTCTGCATCCTTTGCCTTCCCGGACTAGCAGCTGTTTGTATCTGTCCTTTGGAACCCAGGGAAGGTCATGGAGGCTGGCATTTCCTCCCTACAATCAAGAAACGGGACAGAAGGCTCCCGCGCCCAGGAGCCCCATGGGGTCCTGTTCAGTTTCAGGCAGCAAATGCTATTATGTGGGCTGCCGGGCGGCTGAAACCTGATTAGAGGGGCCTCGCCCTGAGGCCTGTGGCAGATGCTCAGAGCTGAGCAGCTCCGGCCTCAGCCAGCACTCCTACCCCGGTGATGGGGTCCTGAGACCCCACCCCAGCTTCAGGCAAGTGGAGAGGGCCAGCGCATAGCCAGGTGTCCCCTGGGGCGTGTAAAGGCTGGAGGAGGGGCAGCTGGTGGGCTGTCAGCATGGTCACCCGGTACCTATCGGCCCCTTATCCCACCTGTGTGACCCTGGGCGGGGGGCTTTTCTCTGAGCCCGTTTGACCTGCCGAGCTCAGAGCACCCATCTTAGGGTGTCTCAGGGCCCGCCTCACACTTGGCGCCTCCTCCTGTAGACCTCCTGCCCCCCGAGGTGTGCAGTCTCCTGAACCCTGCGGCCATCTATGCCAACAATGAGATCAGCCTGCGCGACGTCGAGGTGTACGGCTTTGACTATGACTACACCCTGGCCCAGTACTCGGACACGCTGCACCCGGAGATCTTCAATGCCGCCCGTGACATCCTGGTTGAGCACTACAAGGTGAGGCCAGACCAGCCCTTGGGGGCTGGTGGCTGAATGGCTGAATGGATCCCGAGGCAACTGCCCGGCGAGCAGGTGTGCCAACACCGCTGGCTCAGGCCTGGCCCCATTTCCCCCAACAGTACCCAGAGGGCATTCGGAAGTATGAGTACAACCCCAGCTTTGCCATCCGTGGCCTCCACTACGATATTCAGAAGGTGAGCGGCCCCTCCTGAGGGGCCTCCACTGCTTCCTTAGCCACCTGTCTCCGGCGGTGGTGGGCTCATCTTTCTACTCCTTTGGCCTCAAAGCCGCACTTCTTCTTGTCAAGCGTGGGGTGCCTTTCTACCAGCCAGCTGGGGCATGGGGGCTGGAAAAGGCTGGCTCAGAGCCGTTGGCGAATGCTCGCCTCACCGCCCATCTTGCTCCCGTGGTGCCCCTAGAGCCTTCTGATGAAGATTGACGCCTTCCATTATGTGCAGCTGGGGACGGCCTACAGGTCAGTGCTGCCCCGGCCTTGCCCCGTACCCCCGGCTTACACTAGAGCGCCACTTTGGACTGGTGGTCTCTGTGCATCCATCCAGGGGCCTCCAGCCTGTGCCAGACGAAGAGGTGATTGAGCTCTACGGGGGCACCCAGCACATCCCCCTCTACCAGATGAGCGGCTTCTACGGCAAGGTAGGTGCCCGCCTACTGCTGCCCAGGCGACCCGCTCAGCACACTCCCGGGGCGGGCTCCCGGGGTGCAGTGCCTGCACCCTGGTGTCCCAGCCCTCGCCCCAAGGCCACACTGCCCTTGGGTCCCCAGGGCTGGAGGGCTTGCTCAGCCAGTGCTCCTTCCCCAGGGCCCTTCCATCAAGCAGTTCATGGACATCTTCTCGCTGCCAGAGATGGCACTGCTCTCCTGCGTGGTGGACCACTTCCTGGGCCACGGCCTGGAGTTTGACCAGGCGCACCTCTACAAGGATGTGACAGTAAGGGCCTGGGCCTGCGCCCCCGGGTGGCGTGGACGGGAGCCCAGACACAGCAGGGCAGGTCATCCTGGGCTCCAGTGAGGCCTCACTGTCCCTCCGCTGCCCCTAGGATGCCATCCGAGACGTGCACGTGAAGGGCCTCATGTACCAGTGGATCGAGCGGGACATGGGTAAGGGGGGCCAGGGCCCTGTTGCGGCTGCCGGGGCCGGCACGGGGCTGGCCCTCACCTCTCCCTTCTCTCCCACCCCACGTACTTCCCAGAGAAGTACATCCTGCGAGGGGACGAGACGTTCGCTGTGCTGAGCCGCCTGGTGGCCCATGGGAAGCAGCTGTTCCTCATCACCAACAGCCCTTTCAGCTTCGTGTAAGCCCCCCTGCCCCCGCGGGGGGCGGAAGCGGGACAGGGACTCGAGCTGGGTGGCAGAGGCCTGGAGCCTCCCTCGGCCGCCTGCCCCACTCGGCCCCTCTCCGCCCAGGGACAAGGGGATGCGGCACATGGTGGGTCCCGACTGGCGCCAGCTCTTTGACGTGGTCATCGTCCAAGCGGACAAGCCCAGCTTCTTCACCGACCGACGCAAGTAAGGCCTGACCGGTGGTCGGCCCAGGGAGTGGGCGCGGTTGCTGCTCTGTGTCCTGAGGCAGGCGTGCCACCTGTTGTTCTGCCACAGTCTGGGAACCAGGCCCTTGAACCTCACCCCAGGCCTTTGAACCCACCCTAGGCCTTTCAGGAAACTTGATGAGAAGGGCTCGCTGCACTGGGACCGCATCACCCGCCTGGAAAAGGGCAAGATCTACCGGCAGGTGAGAGCCAGCTGGGTGGGCGCTGCCCCACACCCGCTGGGGCTCTGTCTCCTCCCAGGGGCCCCAGCCCCGATGCTTGGCCTCACCGTGCCATGCTCTCCTCACATGTGCCGTGAAGCTCTTCAGTAGCTCAGGCATTCAGTAAGCGCCCACTCAGCGGGGCTGAGCCATCTGCTGCAGCCAGACAGCCTGGTTGGGGCGGCTCACAGGCCTCTGAGGACCCCTTTTCCTGGCTGGCTAGGAAGGTGAGAAGGGGCTTTGTGCTTGGTGGGGAGGTGTTAGGTGGCTGTGAGCGGGAGGTGATGAAGTATTCGGCTCTGGATGGAATGTGGAAATCCTGGCTGAACTGGGGCTTCTTAGAGACAGGGGTTCGGGGTTGGGGGTCAGGCCCGTAGCGCAGCCTTGGGCTGCTGGGTGCCGAGCCCAGGCGCTGCAGGCAGTACCCCGGCCCTGCACCTGCCCGCTGCTCAGCCTCCCATGCTGGCGGCCCCTGGGCAGGCTGTGAGGGTGACACTCTGTTGTCTTGGCCTCCCGCTGAGCCTGAGGAGCGCCACTCCACCTTTGTGGGAAACACTGAGTTTCCTTCTTTGGCAGGTTTTAGACTTTCCTTTAGGCCTCATGTTCTCTCCCTGTCTCCTGCCAACTTGGCACATCCTCAGCACTCCGCCCGCTCATACTTCCTCTTCCTTGGGGTCCCCTGCACCTCACTCTTCCTCCTTACCTGTCTGCCCTGTGGCTCTCCCCTCCCCAGGCCTCTCCCATGGACAGGCTGTCCCGGCCCACCCCGGTGTCTGCTCCCCTTCCAGCCTCCTCTGCCGTGTTGGATAGAGCCTGGCTGTTTTCATCTTTTCTCCAGCTTTGGCGCGGGAGGGGCAGGCACCTCACAGGGAAGTCTGCTATTGGTGGGCCGGGGTGGCCTGCTGGCTGTGGGGCCGTGGGGTCACGGCTGCAGTTTGTTTCCCAGAGTGGACTCAGGCCGTCGCTTGCACGGGTGTGAGGGCACAGGGCGGGGAGGCCTTCCTACCGTGGGCAAACCCCCTTCCTGAGTGTGAAGGGGAGGCAGCGAGGGCCAGGGCCCAGAGTGGCCCCAAGGCCACGGGAAAGGGCAGCCCTGCATCCGGCCTCGCTGCCTCTGGGGGATGGGGAAGCCTGGAGGAGAAGAGCCCCAGGGGAGCCCCCACGGCACAATGGGCGTAGCTGTGTACCCCCTCCCCCCAGGGAAACCTGTTTGACTTCCTCCGGCTGACAGAATGGCGCGGCCCCCGAGTGCTCTACTTCGGGGACCACCTCTACAGTGACCTGGCGGTAAGGGGGCCGGGGCCCCCTGGGGGAGGTGGGGGGGGTCTCTCCTGGCTGCTGCTGAACCCAGTCTCCCCGGCCCCCCAGGACCTCATGCTGCGGCACGGCTGGCGCACAGGCGCCATCATCCCCGAGCTGGAGCGTGAGATCCGCATCATCAACACGGAGCAGTACATGCACTCGCTGACGTGGCAGCAGGCGCTCACGGGGCTGCTGGAGCGCATGCAGGTGTGGGGCCCGGCTGGCGGCGGGCGGGGCGTGGGGGGCTGCCCCCGGCTGCTCACACCTGGCACACCCGTCTCCCCCAGACCTACCAGGACGCCGAGTCGCGGCAGGTGCTGGCTGCCTGGATGAAGGAGCGGCAGGAGCTGAGGTGAGTGAGGGGCCCGGGCAGGAGGCCCCGCCCCCTCGGGCGCTCCCCGAGTGCCCGTGTCTCCTTCGGCAGGTGCGTCACCAAGGCGCTGTTCAACGCACAGTTTGGGAGCATCTTCCGCACCTTCCACAACCCCACCTACTTCTCGCGGCGGCTGGTGCGCTTCTCCGACCTCTACATGGCCTCCCTCAGCTGCTTGCTCAACTACCGCGTGGACTTCACCTTCTACCCGCGCCGCACCCCCCTGCAGCACGAGGCGCCGCTCTGGATGGACCAGCTCTGCACCGGCTGCATGAAGACGCCCTTCCTCAGTGACATGGCGCACATCCGCTGAGAGTACCTTTATTGTCTGGATCAGGCCCAGCCCCACCTGTCCCGCCCTCTCCGGGCAATAAAAGCCGTCTCCCTCGTGCCTCTGCGTCACTTCACCTCGAGGATCCTCTGTGTGTCGGGGAAGTCCTCCTCCAGGACCGAGTCCTGAGCGGGCGGCTGTCGGTTAGTGTCTGGGCCGAGGCTGGGTCCCAGGTCCCCTTGCCACCCCCCCCAACCCCACTCACATCAAAGGGTTCACAAAAGGCCTCGTGGCTACCAAAGACCGGGTTAGGGACGGAGACCAGAGGTGGGCTGGTCCCTTCCTGCCACGGGGAGAAGTCGTCAGCAGCAGCATCTTCTGCCTAGAAAGGCAGGTGAGTTGTGAGACCTTAGCAGCCTTGCTGGCCCAGATCCCACACCTCCCTCAGCCCCCTGCCCAGCTACCTGGAAGGCAGAGAAGCCAAAGCCTGCGGACCGGCTTCGGCCACGAAAGTAGAGGGCTCCGGCCACCAGGCCAAGGACGGCTCCAGCAGCCACCACAGCCCCCACGCCCGCTGCCACAGGCGGGGCCTCTGGGGCCACCACTGCCCACTGCAAACAAGGAGAGCGTGAGGGACCCGGCCGCAGCGGCCCCCCACCCCTCCTCGCCTGTCCACGCTCAACTCACGGCCTGCGGGGGCGCCAGCAGGGGGCTGGCCAGAGTGTGGATGATGCCATTGAAGGCCAGGATGTCCCACACGATGACGCGGCTGACCACAACTGCCCCTGGGACCTGTAGGGAGACTGGAGTCAGGCCCAGTGATGATCAGTGAGGGCTGGCCAGCAGGGCAGGAGCCACCTCCAGACTCACTTCAGGGGCCCGAGAACTGTTGCCGGGGCCCAGGTTGCCGATGACGAGGCTGAGGCCCGAGTGCGCGGGAAGCAGGGCACCCTGGCTCGCGTTGGCGCTCAGGAAGGTGGTGTTGGAGGCATGCAGCTCCAGGTCTGGACCGCTCAGGGTCTGTGGGCACAGCACAGCTGTTGTGGACCAAGCACAGCAAGCAGAGTCAGGCCCTGTGCTCCCCACACTCCCCGTTACCGTGTTGTCGGTGAAAGCTTCATCGACAGGGACGAAGAGCGTCTTGTAGGTGCGCTCGTCATCCAGGAAGTCCAGAAACTCGAGACCCCTCGGGGTGGCATTGGCGTAGCCCAGTAGCATCTGGGGATGGTGGGACACAGGGTTGTGGGTGGGTTCCCTCCACAAGGATCCCCGCTGCACCACACCCCTGGCCCCTGGATACCCCATAGAAGATTGAGAAGTTGGCGGTAGTGGCCAGTACATCCAGCAGCTTCCCATTGCACACGCTGGTCCCATCGCCCACGAAGCCATCGCGGCATCGGCAGGCCACGTCTGCAGGGAAGGCAGTACAGTGAGTGAGTGGGTCAGCGGGGAGACAGAAGCGAGCGGGCTTAGGGGCGGCCGTACCTCGCATGCGGAAGCAGTAGGCGTCCCAGCGCTCCGAGAGGTTCTCCCGGGCGCCCAGGCTGACCACGCCCACCTGGCCGTCCCCACAGTCTGCCGTCGGGAAGACGACGGGGTGGGCAGCCGAGCCATTGGCCAGCCAGCCCACAAGGCAGAGGTGGAGGCCCAGCTGTAAGGGGAGAAGCGGAGGCTGAGACCCAAGGCCCAGTTCAAAAGGGCCCCCACAGGCTTGGCTTCAGACTCCCAGGCCCCACATACCTGCTGGGCAGCAGAGAGCTGAAGGAGAGAGGCAAGAACAGCTCCCTGGGCCCCACAAGCCGCCTCGGCCTCTGAGAAGTTCAGGCCATAAGGGCCACTGGGGGCCTGGAGGTGAAAGACACCAGCTCGCTTCTCTGCAGAGGGGAGGGGTGCATGGTCAGTGGGCCATCACCCGGTCAAGTGAGGGTGCGGGGAGGGGGCGGGGAAGCACACCCTGGAAGTGAAGGTCAGTGCACACGGCGTCTGCGTGACAGGGAGGCGGCCGGTCCAGGCAGCGGTCCACGGGCGGCTCAGGTTCCAGCAGACACTGCAGTCCATCACCCACGTAGCCGGCGTGGCACACACAGCGCCGTGTGTTCTGGGGCAGGAGAGAGGTGGGCACCCTTCGGGGCCTGGGGCAGCCAAAATCGGGGGGACCCCCCCCACCCGGTGGCTTGGCTCCCCCTGCTCACTGGCCCAGTGTTCAGGCAGTCGGCGTGCTCACTGCAGCCCCCGCGGAGGCCATCCTCACAGGGGTTGCGGGCCCGGCAGCTCCAGCCATCGCCCTCGTAGTCTGGCCAGCAGATGCAGGTGACCGCTGTGCCCGCCTGGCTGCAGTTGGCATGCTCGCTGCAGCCACCACGCCCATCCTGGCACAGGTTCACCACTGGAGGTGGGGAGGAGGGTGTTGGACCAGGTAACGGGAGGGGATGGGAGGGGAGTGGGCGCTCCACCCCTGCTCACCTGTGCACGTGCGGCCGTCCCCTTCGTAGCCCAGGCTGCACTCACAGCTGTTGCCAGCGCGGCACACGGCCTGGGGTGCGCAGGGCGGAGCACACACAGGCTGCAGCTCTGTCCCCCAGGGCCCACCCCACACATCAGGTTAGTGGCTGCCCTCCTGGACTCCCTTCCATCCGAGTGTGCAGTTGGGGCACGCACTGGTGTGTGCAGGGTGGGCACAAACACAGGGCCCACTCACCCAGCTGCACCTCACAGCGTGGCCCCGTCCAGCCCTCATCACAGAAGCAGGAGCCGGAGCCCCCCAGGCCCTCGTCACAGCGGCCGTGGGAGGTGCAGTTGCAGGCTGGGGAGAGGGACAGGCAGGATGGTGTTGGCACACGGGCCAGGGGGGTCAGGGAGCAGGGCAGGGCCGGGCAGCACAGCCTACCTTGGCACAGGGGCCCAAAGGCTCCCGGGGCACAGAGCTCACAGGCCGTGCCGGCGAAGCGCGTGTGGCACCTGCACTCCCCGCTGCCGCTCATGCCGTCCATGCACGAGCCGCGCTGGTTACAGGGGTTGCTGGCGCCGCCAGGGCAAGCTCAGGGAGGGGATGAGGAGAGAGGTGAGGTCAGGCCTCGTCAGGAGCCCCGCACATGCACCCCCAGCCCCCGTGCCCTGGAGAACACCTGGACCCCTAGCCCAGTCCACCAGGTCCTGTTCCACCTACACCCCCACCTCTGCTCAAAACACATTCTCCTGCAGGTCCACTCACCCCAGCCTGACCACCCTGAGCCCCTTGCTGTGCTCCCAGCCGTCTTGGGGGCTGGGAGGCCCGGGCGGCAGAGTCTGCAGCCTCGGGACACTCACCTCGGCACTCGCTGCCGTAGTGACCAGGGCAGCAGCTGGGCTTCCAGGTGGTGGTGACACAGTTGCGGTAGCAGCCCCTGCCCAGGCCTTGGGGGTGACCCCAGTGGCTGGGCCGGGTCCACACACTGCGCAGGGCCAAGGAGTGCAGCGGAGGGGACGTCCAGAACTTGGAGAAGTAGCGCCAGCAGGCCTCAGGGCTGCCCTGGGCCAAGAGGAATCGGGCTGCAAACCTGCGCCTGTTGGGCCCTGCCCAACCCCACCACCTAGTGCCCAGCCCCTTACCTGCTCCTGTGAGCCCGGAGGGCAGGGGGGTTCCAGCCCACAAATGCTGCAAACTTTCTGCGAGGAGAGGAAGGCAACACGGCAAGTCGAGTGGGTGGACAGGACAGTGCCAAGTGGCCTTGGCACCCCCCTCCGCGTCTGGCCTGTGGCCTCCCTCACCAGCCACAGCGGTCGGGTCTCAAAGCGGTCACAGCGGGCACCAAGGCCAGGCGGCTCCAGCAGCTGGTCAATGCCATAGGCCAGGCCCCCCTCAAAGGGCAGGTGTCGCTGCACGATTCGGGCGGCGTCCTCTCCCACCGTGAGCGCGCCCTGCCGGGGAGGGGTGTGCAGTAGGCAGGCGGCGTCACAGGGATACTGCAGCCCCCACTGTCCAGGCCACTGCCTCCTGCCGCCCTCATTCAAGCATCCTCCCCAGACTCACCGGCCGTGCATGGCTGCAGGAGAAGGAGATGGGGGTCCCATGCATGGTGCGCAGGGGGCCCAGGTTGGGCAGGTCAGATGCCAAGGCCTGAACACATGGAGCCCTGGTTGGAGCTGGGTGAGCAGCCTGAGGGGCAGGCAGTAGGGACCACGCCCTGGGGGTGCACCTACCTCGACGTTGCGGATCACGTGGCCCCGCAGAATGGCTGCCAGCTTGTCACGGTGGTCCTTATGGTAGAGCCAGACCTGGCGATCAGGAGGCAAGGCTTGTAGGGCGGAATCTGTGGGCCACAGCATGGTGAGCGGCCTGTGGGAGGAATCTTGAAGCAGGGGCAGGAGGCCAGCCATCTGGTGAGAGAGGAGGTGTGGTCACAGCCCCGGCCGAGGCCAGTGGGCTGATGGAGGGGCCCGGGAGAGGCTCCAGGGACCCGGGTAACCTTCCCACCAGCCACCTCCTCTGTAGCCATCCCAGGCCGACAGACATGTACATACATGTGTGTAGCCAGGTGTGCGGGCACGTATGAGCACACACACTGAAAAGCTCACACGGGGGCAGTACCGTCACAAGGCCACTGAAGATCTTGTAACCGAAGGTCTCTGCAGCAGCAGTGAAGTTTCTCTGGGGACAGGGGCTCAGTGAGCAGCGAGGTCAGGAAGGGGGTGAGGGAGGGTCCCAGGCCCGCAGCCAGGTCCTACCCGCGGAGCTGGGGCAGCATCAGCTTCCCAGTGCAGCACTTCCGGCGGCAGCAGGACACGGTCGATGAAATGCAGGACACCGTTCACAGCCTCCTGGTCGCTGCTCACCACGCGTGCAAAGTCGTTGATGTAGATGTTGCCCTGGGGGTGGGCCCGGGACGGAATGAAGCCAAGTGGTTGGGGGCCTGGTTGGGCGAATCTTGGGGAAGGAAGTGGGCAGGATCAAGGCAGAGCGCGGGCCTCGCCTCCTGCCCAGGGAAACAGCTGTTGGATTTGGCTGGTGGGAGCCCCACGGACACGGGGCCACACTCAGAAGTCCTGAGCCCAGGACTAGCCCCTGGCTGGTAGTAGGCAGCGTCCAGGGCTGGTGTCATCTCCCTGTCAGTAAAGCCAGCCTGGGAAGGTGAGAGGGTCTTGAAGGCACGGGCGCAGGGCCCAGGCGAGGACCCTGAGAGCAGTGGAGTGCTGGTCTGTGGACAGCCCGCATCGGGGGTGGGCGGAGCTGGGCCTACCTCCCTCTCGCTGAAGCGCAGCGGATGCCCCGAGAGTGCGGTGGCATAGCCCTCCTCCAGCAGCTCCTGGCTTCGCAGCTGTCGGCAGCCAACAACGTGGTACCGGAACACAAGCTGGCGGTTGGCACGAATGCGGGCCAGCTCGTCCTACAGTGGGAGTCACAAGGGTGCAGGGGCCTCACTGCCACCTCTGTGCCCAGGTAGGGCCCACAGCCCAGCAGGCCCACCCCACCCCAGCCTTGCTCCAAGGGCTGAGTCACCTGTGACATGTTGGTCAGCAGATCTGCATGCGGCACAAAGACTGTGAAAGGCCCGTCCCCCTTGAGGTCCTTGTATTCCTGAGGGGAGAGGGTAACAGCTTGAGTGGGAAGGGCAACTTGGGACCAACTTGAGGCTTCTACTGATTTTCCAGGAAAGACCTGGACTCAGAAACCAAACCAGCAGCCAGCTTCTGACCAAATGAGACTATCAAGGCTCAGAGACAGGTGGGACCTGCAGGTCAGAGAGACCCAGGCTGGACCAAGGATGTGGAGGCCAGCTGGTCACTCACCAGGAGATGGAGGCTGAAGAAGGAGGCGTGCTTGTCCCGAAGCAGCTCCTGAGGCAGGGAAGGCAAGGGTCAGCTCAGAGTTTGGTCGGCCTGCAGTCAGGGCTGGTGCTTGTCCCAGCACCGGGAGCCCAAGGTCTGGCCAAGGCAGAGACGAAGAAAGGAAAGCCAGGGCAGTCTGCTCTGGGATCAGAATGGGTTTCATGGACCGTAACTGGGTCAGGCCCAGGTGGAGTCAGGATCAGGAGCAATAGCCAACACCATGGCTCAGGCCCATGGCGGGCACTGCCAGGGTTGGGTCAGGGCCCTCCCTGGGCATCATTACCAGGCTGATGCGGGCTCGGCAGGTGAAGCCATCCCCCACGGTGCGGACTGCGTCGCAGGCACAGGTCCTCTGGCCATCCCCTGTGCTTTTGCACACGGCATAGGGGCTGCAGCCTCCGTTGTTCTGCGGTGGGGACAGGAGAGAGGCAGCGGTGACTCCCAGCCCTCCTCAGCCGTGACCAGCCCTGGGGAAGGGGCCGCGAGCTTCCCTGTCCACACCCCAGAAACCCGTTTCTTCCTGCTCACACCTGACCTGGTGGCGAAGGTGGCTGTCCCTTCAGAGGCACTCAGGACCCCGCTGGGGCTCAGGAAGGCTGGGCCCCCCCTCCCCGGCCCCTCCCTCTTGGACGCTGGGGGTGCCCTGGGGGCCTGACCTGGGAGCAGGGGTCCAGGAGCACACACGCCCGGATGCCATCCCCACTGTAACCTTCGCGGCAGCTGCAGGAGACCTGTCACAGATCCCAGTCAGCGGGGCTGCTGGATGGAGGCGCACCCCTCCGAGGGCCTGGTCTGAGGAGCACCCGCCCTGTGGGACGGCCCAGCCCCAGTGCGCGGCTCCCCCAGTCATCTCACCTGCTGGGGGCCTGTGGGGATACACTCGGCATGCATGTGGCAGCCCCCATGGCGGATGAGACAGCTGTTGGCTTCTGGGGGAAGAGGCGCTGGGATGAGGGGTAGCCCCTCCGTCCGTCCGTCCGTCTGGGTGCTCTCCCCCTACTCTGAGCACCCACACTCCCGTGCGCCCCTCAGCCCGTCCTGGTCTGACTGAAGCCAGACCCTCAGCCCGCGTCAGCCAGCCTCACCCCGGCACAGCTCCCCGTCGCCCGTGTAGCCGTCCAGGCAGGTGCACGTCCGCTGACCAGGTGCCACGGTCGTGCAGTTGGCGTGGGGGGAGCAGCCGCCATGGTCACGCGCACATGGGTCCACCGCTAGGGGCAGACGGGCCGAGAGAGCCGTGAGCAGGGCGGGGCGGGGCAGACGGGCCGAGAGAGCCGTGAGCGGGGCGGGGGCGGGGCAGACGGGCCGAGAGAGCCGTGAGCGGGGCGGGGGCGGGGCAGACGGGCCGAGAGAGCCGTGAGCGGGGCGGGGGCGGGGCAGACGGGCCGAGAGAGCCGTGAGCGGGGCGGGGGCGGGGCAGACGGGCCGAGAGAGCCGTGAGCGGGGCGGGGGCGGGGCAGCAGGGACCAGGAGCAGGGCAGGCGAGAAAGGGGAAGGCCAGGGGGAGGGTGAGACCCCAGAGGGGACAGAGACTGGATCTAAAGGGCATGGAAAGGGCTCTGGGGCGGTGGAGTGGCTGGACCTGAACAGGAGACGCCATCACCCGAGTACCCCGCGGCACAGACGCAGACAGGGGCTGCAGCCGAGTCCTGCACGCAGCTGGAGGGGACGGCGATAGCTCAGGCGGGCCTGCCGGTCCCCCGCCCTGGCCCCAGCACCCCCGCCCACTGGCCCCAGGGCCGAGCTCACTCACTTGGCATTGGGGTCACACTTCTGCAGGCACTGAGGGCCACTGATTTCTGGGAGGGTAGGAGGATGATGGTTGTGACCATGCGGACCCTGGAACCACCTCCCCAGTGCTCGCCCCTCTCCCTGGGGGGCTGCTCCTCACTCTGGTCACAGCGGAGGCCCTGCCAACCCACGTTGCAGACGCAGCTTCCGTCCCCGCGGAGGCCCTCCTGGCACAGCCCATGGGCGCAGTCACACACTGGGAGCAGGACGGGGTGGGGGGGACAGGCATCAGCCGGTGCCCTGCTCTGGGGTCTCCATCCCCGCTGCCCCTGGCCGGCGTCCCCACCTCTCCTGCTCGCCCCCCGGGTTCACCTCCGGTGCAGTTGGGCCCGTAGCGGCCCAGCTCGCACATCTCACAGGCCGTTCCGTGGAAGCCCTCATGGCAGCGGCACTCCCCGCTGCCCAGGAGCCGGTCCTGGCACTGCCCATGGCCTGAGCACACGCCACCCAGACCCCCCGGGCACGGCTCACACAGGGTGCCGAAGAAGCCAGGGCAGCAGTCAGGCACCTGCGGGGAGCATGAGGACGTCAGGGGGTGGGAAACCGTGGGGACGGCAGGGCCGGGCATCTTGGGGCCTCAGAGAAACGGAGCCTGCCCTCTACAAGCCTCTGCAACAGAACTGAAGGAAGGGCCAGGCCGGACCCCACGGTGGGGGGCGCAGTTGCCCCACTGCTGCCCCAGGGCTTGGCTGGTGCAGTCAGCTCCAGGCTGAGCCCTTTCTCCCCCTCTACACCCCCAGTCCCTGGAGACGTGGCCTCAGGGACACACACTGGCCCCTCCAACCTCAGCCTCTCTCCCTTCCCCTTCCTCCAGGCCGTGGCTTCCTGGCTTCATCTGTGTCCCAGCCCTCACCACTGCCCCTGAAGCCTGATCTGGCCTCCTGCCCTGCCCCCCTCCCACCTCCTCTCTGGTCAAAGTGGGGGGTGGGGTGGGGGGCCTATTTCAGGGCAAACCTGGATCTTCTTGGCACACGTGTATGAACAGCCCCGGGAGAAGGAGTAGCCAGACCGGTAGACACAGCTCTTCCTGGGGGTGTCCTGGAAACGGGACAGGCAGAGGGCTCAGCCAGCGGTCAGGGAGGGGCAAGGTGGTGAATGGGCAGACCGACAGACTACAGTGATCAGCGGGTGAGACAGGTGAACAGGACAGATAGCAAAAGGGTCAAAGAAGGACCAGGACAGACCCCAGGAAGAGAGGGTGGGTGAGACCCAGACGTGGGCCACAGGCTGAGTGAGTCTGGGTGAGGCCTCCTCTGGGCAGACATGACCCAGGCCTCCGGGCCTCCAGGCAAGTCGAGTGGCCCACGCTGTCCAGGAGTCCATGCCCGGGTGAGCAGAGCTGGGCTGGGGAGCCTGGACACCTCAGGCGCGTGAGAGCCAGTGAGCAGGGACGGAATGAGCCGGTCCCCTTCTCACCTCCAGCTGGTAGCCCTGAGTGCAGCGGAATTTCCGGCTACAGTTCACACATTTCTCCTGAGGAGAAAGAGGGCAGAGGATTAGGCAGCCCTGAGGCGGGGGGCTCCAAACTCACCTGGCCTCCTCGGCGGGCTAACAGCTCTCCCACCCTCCCCAGGTGCCCCTCCCACTAGCCAGCGCTGCCCGGCCTCTTACCCGCAGGGCCTCTGCGTGGCTGTGCAGGCAGCGGCTTGAGCCCACCGTCAGGACCCCCGACAGGCCGAAGAGCGAGCGGCCAGGGGCCTGCAGCACAGGGCCTTCCAGCGGCACATGGTTCACCTCGGGCTGGGGTGGGGGGCAGAGGCTGAAGCCCTCTTCCCACCCCCTCCCCACCCTTACCTCAGGGGCTGCAGGCCAGGGAGGTGCCCCAGATCTGGCGTAACCCCATGGATTAGGGGGGTCTCCCGGGATGGGCCGTCCCTGGACCACAGGCTGGAGGTGCCCAGGTGGGGGAACTCCAAAGGAAAGGGGTGTTCAGGAGCAGGGTGCTGGGGGCAGGGTCTCCTTTGCCCACCCCCTGCCCAGTGCCAACCTGGCCACTGTGGTTGTAGAAGACAAGCCAGTGGGCAGGCCCCAGGAGGGAGTTGCGGTGCCCCCCCTTGCCCAGGGCCTCTGTGGAGAGCGCCTCGCCCAGGATCACGTGGTGTCGCACAACGTCCGAGTCCTGGAGCGAGGAGGAGACGCTCAGGGGCCGTGCGATGGGAGGCTGGCCCGCCCCCGGTGGCCCCAGTCCCGGTGGTCTCACCAGGCTGCTGCTGTTGGCCTGGGCCTCCAGAGAGCGGTTGGTTGGCACGAAGATGGTGTAGGCGGTGGCAGCCTCAATCTGGGGAACCAGCCTGTGGCGCTAGGGGCAGGGGGCAGGTGTCAGGGGTGGCCCGCTCGCCCTCAGGCCCCGCCCTGGGAGCCAGCAGCCCGGCCACAGCCAGGGGGAGGGCACCCCTGACCAGACGCCCCCCTCCGCCCGCCCTTACCTGTAGCAGCTCCCGGAAGAGGTGGAAGGCAGGCACCGAGTCCAGCTGCTGCAGCAGCCCCTGCCCCCCCAGCACATCCCTTCTTGGAGGCAGTAAGACCTAGCACGGAGCACGGGAGCTGGTCAGCACGTCCCTGCCCCCTGCCCTGCCTAGAAGCGTCCCTGTGCGCATGTCCCCTCCAGCCATACCTGGCTGAGGACGTGGAGGACTCCATTGGTGGCAAGGAGGTCAGCCACGTCCACGCTGGCATTTTGCACCCAGACCCTCTGGAAGGCAGCAGGGAGAGCTCAGGAGACACAGGCAGATGCTTAAGAGTGGGTATAGCACCAACAGAGGCCGCTGGCCACAAGGTGCCCAACTGACCTGGACACCCTCTCACTCAGCACCTACCACATGGGCACACAGACCCTCGCTGGGGCCCAGGCATGAGGGGACAGGGGTGCATATGCAGACCACGATGGACAACCCCCAGCCGGGCACTCATTCCGGCAGCAAATGTGTTCTGAGCACAGCGTCTGGGCTCAGCCCTGGCAGGGCAAGGAGACCCTGGGCTGAAGCCTGCAGCCACCACTCGAATCGACCCCATGCCCATAGGGCCCCTTCTGCCCAAAGCCCACCACATACTCCACTGACGTTGTGAATCTCCCAGCGTACGGTGGGGTTCAGGGTGGATACATTCTGCCCGTGCAGCCGGGCCAGCTCCTCCTCGGACAGGGCGCCCTGGAGAAAATGGGCCCTGGGGGAACACAGTTTAGGGGGGCCGTGGAACCAGGTTAGTGTAACCTATACACTTCACCCCAAAGGGTGAACACATGCCAAGTTGAGGACCTCTGGGAAGGGGCTGGGTCTCGCATGAGAGCCCCCTCCAAGAGCCCAGCCCTGGCAGCCCACCTGACCAGCTGCGGCAGCAGCCTTGGCTGAAGCCAGAAGGCCTGGTCCTCGGTGCTCAGCCGACGGATGGCAGACTCCGAGGGAACCAGGGCTGTGACTTGGCTGTCGGCAGGAAGAGTGATGCCGGCCCCCTGTGCACGTGGTGTGTGGAGGTACAGGAGTCATGAAGGCAGCCACCGCCTTGAGATCGCCGTTCCCAGCCTCCTGGCCTGCCCTCCACCCCCTGCTGTTACATGGCCTGGATGTGAGTCCCCAGCCCAGCATTCCACCCAATCCTACCTTAATCCACTGGTAGAAGACGGAGAAGTGGGCGTTTGCCTCCAGCTCCTGAAGGGAGAGAAAAAGCTGAAGTCACCCGTCTAGGGCCAGACTTGAGCCCCTTCCCAGGGACCCTGAGCACTGCCCCAGCGCCCTCCCCACCCACGAGAGGACTCCTGTCGGAGAGCAGGGAACCACTCACCTTGAGGATGTCTCCGTAGCAGCTGAAGCCATCACCCCCATAGTCAGGAGGACATGTGCAGACCCGCTGGCCTCCCCCCACTGCCCGGCAGGTGGCCTGGGGTGGAAGGGCAGACACGGCCTCCATTCAGCACCCGATGGCGAGCAGGATAGCACCCCTGGCCATCTCTCCATTCACCCCGGCCCATCCACTTGTCTGTCCACCTACCCACCCCTCTCTCTCCACCCAGTCTGTGTTCAAGCGGCTCCTTTGCTGGGCCTGGCCCTGCCCCCCAAGACCAGTGAGCATTTGACATGGGTCACACTGACCCACCACAGCAGACGGGGCAGCCGGGAGGCCCTGGACCCTCAGGAGAGGCCTGAGCTGAGAGCAGGAGGAGCTAGCCAGGCCAAAGGTGTGGGGCGGGGAGGCGCGTCGGGCAGTGGGGATGGAGTCTGGGCAGGGGTGCAGCCTTCATAAGGAGGCGGCAAAGCTATCTTATGGGCAAGCAGGTGACAGGGTTCAGATTTGGGATGCAGAAGGATCCCAATCCTGACCGGAGACAGGACACTGCGGGGGCCAACCTCCCCCAACCCAGATGCCTCCCCTGGGCACGGAGACCTCTCAGGGACCCCCTCACCAGATCATGGCACCCCCCGTTGCCCGCCCGGCAGGGATCAATGGGGCTGCACACGTAGCCATCTCCCACGAAGCCCAGCTTGCACGTGCACCGGCTCTGGAGACGGAGAGGTTGGGGGCGGGGAGCTTCATCGCACCAGAAGCCCAAAACCCTTTCCTCCCCGACCACTCAGCCCTCAACGGGCGAGCGCCTCTGGAAAGGCCTGTTCAGACCCCGGAGGAGCTTCTCCCAGCCCCACCCTCGGAGGGTCATGTTCCAGTGCAGAGACTGAGGCCCTGAGGGGAGACTGGCTCTCCGGAAGAATCCCAGGAAGTGATGCTGTCAAGAGGGGCCTCCTGTGCAGCCTGGGGCCCGGCCAGGCTGCTGAGGTCTGCAGCCCGCGTCCACATTGCAGGGGAGACCCCCCGGATCTCAGCTGCCCCTCTCTGCGTGTTGGGGGCACCTCCAGCTGCTTACTCCATCCTCAGCTCTGAACTTGAAAGCTCCTGATGGAGTTCACATCCAGCTCTCAGGTCACCTGAGTGCCTCTGCTGAGGCCCCATGGGTGTGGTCCAGGAGCAGAGGGAGCCCACGGGTCCCTGCGCCAGCCCGGACCACCCAGAGGCTGACCTTGACACAGCCAGGCCTGGCCTCCTAGCTTGCATGTTCGATTCTTCAACGCTAGCCAGTCTGCGGGCTCACCAGGCCTCACAGGCCTCACAGGGAAGGTTTCAGGTTCTGAGATCCTTTGACTGGATTCTTAGACTCCCAAGTCCCAGAGCTGGATGTGCACGAGTCTACAGATTTCGGGATGTCACTCTCCTTGGGCAGGGGTCTCTTCGAGCTTTTGCTCAGTACTGAATCCCTACATCTAGAACAGTGACTAGCATGTGACAGGTACCTGGTGACCTGTGGGAAACCAGCGAGCGAGTGGATGAGCTACTCATCATAAGACAATGGCCCCAGAGGCCAGTTAGAGCAGAGAACTCGTGGATTCTTGGTTATGAGAGTCCTCACCCCTGAGAGGCAGGAGTCACAGCCTTCTGGTCTGGGAACAACACTGCCCTAGACTGGCACCTTCCTCTCAAACTATTGTAACCATCATGTTGGCATCTAGCACCTGTCCACTGCTTTCAGATTGTACAACTCAACATTTCAGAACTGGATTCGCATCGTGTCTGAGTTAAGACCCTGAGCTTGAGTTCTTAGAGTGGATGTTGCTAGAGTCAGATGAGCTGGGGGGAGAGTCCCCCACGCCCACCCCACCCTGCTCTCTTGAGGCCTGCCAAGCTCACCTGCCCGGGTCCCACATAGCTGCAGAGGGCATCAGCATGGCAGCCGCCTCGCAAGTCCAACTCACACTCGTCAACAGCCACGCAGACACGACCGTCCCCACTCCAGCCTTTGTGGCACATGCAGTGGTGGGCGCCCCGGACCCCAGGGACACACTCAGCCTGTGAGAGCCATGGATAAAGGACTCAGGGTGGCAGGCTGGGGACGAGGGAGTCCCGCCTCTAGCCCATGGGTCAGGCCTTCAGGGCAGGGGCCAGGCTCACGTTCTCCGAGCACCCGCCGCGGTCTGGGCGGGAGCAGGGGTCGCTGGGTGTGCAGGAGAAGCCGTCACCCTCAAAGCCATCCAGACAGAGACACCTGGGGGTGGGTGAACGAAGGGCCTCCAGTGAGCCTCAGGGAGCTCTGAGCAAAGCACGGTCACGGCAGGCAGGGGAGCAGACAGGGAGCCCACGTCCTCACCTGGAGACACCCCCCTGGTTAACGCAGCGGGCATGTGGGTGGCACTGCTGGGCTTGCTCCGTGGACCCACAGCTCACCGTGGACTCGTTGCAGAAGCGGCCGCTGAAGCCTGGGGCACATGTGCCATGCTGGCACACCCCCCCACTGCCCGGACGGTTGTCACATAGACCGTGGACACAACCGCAGTCTGCAAGGAGCAGACGGAGCAGGGAAACTGAGGCAGAGGCATGGCTGGCTGGGAGCCAGGACGCAGCTGGGCAATGCTGGGACTGGAGCAGCCAGAAAAGGTCTGACTGCAGGGTCACAAAGTCAAGTCATCCCAGACTCGAAAGGAGAGGGGAAGAAACAAGAACAGAGCAATTCGTTGCTTACAGTCACCCTATTCTAGCTGCCCTGCTCCCAACACCATCACAAAGTTCTTCTGTGTGTCTGACCTAAACCCTTCATGCTTTAGATTGAACTGTGGTTGTCTTTCCAGCATGGATCAGACACCTGCTTGTGTTTCCAAAATCTTCTCCATGATCTGTGGCCTGAACCCTTTTTCCTGAGGTTCTATTTCATGTCTTGGGAGTCCCCAGCCCACCTTGCAAGCAGACCCTTTATCTCCCTGGCAGGGGGTCTTGGCCAGGACCACCCACCTTCCTGGCACTGGTCTCCATGCTTGTTCGGGTTGGAGCAGATGTGGCAGGCGATGCCCTTGTAGTCTGGGAAGCAGAGGCAGGCCCCGCTGCCCTGGACCCCATCGCTGCACTGGGGGTGAGCAGGAGGCAAGAACAGTAGCCGGGAGGTGATTATCCACACCCTCTCCCCTAACACCCCTTTCTCCCCACAGCCTAACTCTGCACTCCTGCTCCTTGCAGAAGACCTCCTGCTGGAAGAGACCATGAATCACAGACGCTGCCAAAAGAACCAGCCCCCTAAAAGGCACCTGGCCCTGGAGGGTTCACGGGTGACTTCTGCTCAACCTAGGCGCCCCTATCCCCCCACCCTTCATGCCAGGGCAGGAGAGGACTCACGTTGCCTTTGCCATAGCAGGGGTTGGAAAAGCCCCCAGGACACTGTAAACAGTCAGGCCCAAAAAACCCTTTGCAGCAGCCAGGTTTCTGTAAGAGAACACATCTGAGGGTCTGTTGGGAGCCACGCTGACCCCCAGGTCCAGCTGGCTTCTGCTCTCTGGTCCCATGTCTGCAGCAGGGGGTGGCCGAGGCCCCTCTGGGACCCCTTTTCCACCCTTAGGATGCAGCACAGCTCTCTGAGGATGGCAGCCCACCCAGCCATCCTGGCGGGTGCCCCGGGTGCCCCAGTGCCCCGGGTCGCCAGGGAGCGAGCGTCCCATGCCCAGGCTCACCTGGATGGTCTGGTTGCAGTAGTAGGCGCAGCCCTTCTTCAGGACGTTGAGCCCAGTAGGGTCATGGATGTAGACACACTCCTCAGGAGAGATGTCCTGGGTGGGCCGGGCCAGGCTGGTCAGCAGGCAGGGGTCCTGGGCCGGCCCCCTCGCCAGGCAGCCCTGGTCAAAAGACCTCACCCCCACCCCTGGGCCAGGCACTTCTGCTGTCAGCGGAGCTGTGCCTCCAGGGCCAGCCGAGTCTCCCAGCCCAGCTTCCCCACCCTGATCCAGGGCAGAAACCTCACTGGGCAGTCAGGAGTCAGCCCCCAAGGACCGGGCCAGGGGATGCTCACCAGCTTCACGCTGTTGGGGGGGCACGTGCTGGTGTTCAGGGCTTGGCAGTCCACACAGGAGCCCTGGGCAGGGCCGGGGGAGGAGAGGAGAAGGCTTAGTCATGGTTTATTTATTTAGCAAACCCTAAGATGGTGGCACTGAGCCAAGACCTGAGATAGGAGAAGAGTCACCACAGGAGGGGGCTGGGGAGGCGGGGAGGGGGCGTTCCAGGCAGAGGGAAGAGGGTGAAGGCCTCGTGGTGAGAGAGCTCGTGTGAGAGCAGCCGAGGCCTGGGCGGGGAGGCTGGGAACAGGGTGGAAAGGCATGAGTGATGGCCAAGGGCCTGTCAGGAGGACTGCTGAGAGCTGGGTGGGGGACATCCAAGCCAAACTGTGGGGCCTACGTCCGAGCCCCAGAGCCACCCACTCTCTAGAGGACTAGACAGAGGCGCCTCTTCTCCCTGGAAGATGGCCCCCACACGAGCGGCACTCACCGCCACGACCGCGTGCTGCTCCTCGTTGCAGAGCTTGGGCAGGATGGGCAGGATGGTCGGGGGCAGCAGGACGCCCTCCAGCATGTGGATCACGCCGTTGGCAGCCAGCACATCTACTGTCCGCAGGGGGACCCCCTCAGGTCCCAGCAGGATGCGCCCCTGTGGCAGAGCCCAGAGTGTACCCTCGGCCTGGCTCCCCTCTGCACTCATCGCACTGTCAAGGCCCCCCTGCCAGCCACCTCGTCACTGCCCCCCGGCAACGTCTGCCCTGGCAGAACCGCTCCAGCCTCCACTCCCTGATCCATGAGGTTTCTGCCACACAGAGCCCCCCGTTTGCTGGGACCAAGGAGAGGGATTTGGGCTGTGCCTGCTCCCACATGACCCCCACAGGGCCTGCCTGGGCTCAAAGGGCTCAAAGCACAACAGCAGGTCCGAAAGAGGCTTGACACTGGCTGGTCATCACCAGCCCCTCCACTGGTCCATCCCTGTGGCGCTCACCTCCTCTGAGATATTCACAGCCAGGATCTGGTTTGCCATGGTGAGCACCCGACCCTTGGAGAGGAGCTTCTCAACAGTCAGCTGGGGTGGAGGAAAGGGTGGCCTTAGGCCGGGCACTGGCCACAGCTTGGGGCCATGCCCAGTCCTGCCTAGGTGACTTGCGGCTACCACCTTGGTCCCCAGACTTTTCCCTGTGCTGTAGAGTCCAGATGGCAGTGGGGAGGAGGAGGCAGCCCAGGGGAAGACCGGCCTCTGCAGACAAATCCTCTGAGGGCCCAGAGGCAGGTGTCAGCTGGCCACCCTCCCAGAGGACCTCTCACCTGGCCGTGGTTGTAGACGTGGTACCTCACCAGCTCCTGCAGTTTGGAGAGACCCTGGCAGGAGAGAGGGGTCTTGGCTGCTCAAGGCTCTGGGCCCTGTATCCCCAGCCCCCTCTCTCTCATGAGCTTACCGCCGTGAAGAGGTAGACCAGGCGGCCATCCCGCAAGCCATCCACTGCCTCATTGCTGGGGGCAAAGACTGTGAAGGGCCCGGGCCCATCCAAGAAGGAGGGCAACCCGCAGTTCTGTAGTGGGGAGAGAGAGGTAAGAGGCCAGCCCTTACCTCTAAGTCCTGCCTGGGCCCTGCGGCGCTCAGTCTGCAGGGAACGCCACCAGGAGTAAGTGGGAGACACTGGCAATGGGTTCACGCTACCACAGCTGCAGGATGGGGATGGGCAGGTTCTGGGACAGGGGCGTGGGCCAAGGCCCATCCTACTCCAGAAACCCAGGTCACTGTGCGGCTACATTCTGGGCACTGAGGGATCCTGGCCCAAAAGATCAGACTTTCCCCCAGACTCACCTCCAGGATGGTTTCAAACCGGCTGAACACCTCATTGGAGGCAAGGATCTGGCCGATGGTCCTCTGTAAGAAGGCATGAGCGTGAGGGCCCAGAGGGGAAGGTGCTCCGCTCCAGCCCTGCCCAGAGCTGCTGAGGGCCTTCTCTGAACTCAGCACAGGTCAGAGGTCATCCAGTGGCACAGGGCTGGGGGAACAATAGCTTACCTTGGGGTCCTCAGGGAGCTCTGGTGGGGGCTGCAACCGCAAGGCAGTGACGACGTGGAAGAGGCCGTTGGCTGCTGGGTAGTTAGCCTTGTGGATGGTGAATGTCTGCTGCGGCTGGTCTTGGTATTTGTAGGTATATTTCTGACGAGACATGAGATCATTAGCTCAGACTCCAAACATCCACCCCTTATCCTAAGGCTCTGTCCGCCTCCACGCCTCCTCCTGGGCTGTGTTCCCCACCTGTGACTCCTCTGGTCTCCAGGCCGGGGCCCCTGCTTACCCTGAAGCGGCTGAAACTGACAGTGATCTCCTGCCCGGCCAGCGTCCACCACCGGCGTGGAGCCTGGGTCCCCGCCTCCTCCAGCATGTGCTGGCCGGCGATGATGTGCTGTCTGCACAGCTGCTGGGCGACGGATGCCTGCGGGCACAGGGGCAGGGGTGCTGAGTGGGCCCAGGGCAGGCGGTCCTCTATCGTGCCACCCCACCCAAGCAATGGGAGGACAGGGGGCCTCCCAGGGCTTGGTCCCGAGTGCGCGGGTGGTGGGCACGCTCTCCAGGCCCTTCAGCCTGGGGCGGGTCCAGGGAGGAAGCGGGAGCTCACGTTCATAGTCCTGGAGGAGACGAGTGGTGCCAGCACGGTGAATGGGCCCGACGTGCTGAGGATCTCCCGGCAGCCCTGGTCTGGGGGCAGGAGGGGGCACGTCAGAATGGGTCTAGGAGGCCCTCAGGCATTAGTCCTGGGTCTTGGAGCATTGTTGGGGGGCGGGGGGATGTTGGGGTAGGTCTCGGGTAAATGAGGACATCGGCATCTGGGGGGCTAGCTCCCACCTCCATCATGCACCCCAACCCAGTCCATGCTCTGCTTCTACAGCTCTTGGGCAGAGAAACAAGGCATCTCCGGAGAGTCCACCCAGGGTGCTGGGCGTGAGGGGTGGGGTCTCTGGCAGGTGGCAGGGTCACGCACCCAGCATGGCAAAGGTGACTCTCAGCCGCAGTAACATGCTCGTCTGGCTGGCCTTCTGCACCTCGTGGAGCAGGTGTCCGTAGCAGGCACGCCCATCCCCCACCTCACCCTCCTTGCACACACAGCTGGGACATGGGTAGAAACCAGTCAGGCTGGGGGCCATGGCCAGGCTCCCCCTTCCAACCTTCACCCACCATCCACACAGGCCCTGAGGTTCGCACGGATACACACTCGCCCCGGCCCAGCAGCCCTCTCCGCTGTCCCTGGGGCCCAGCCCGAGGCCCCCGTGCTCACCTGGTCTTTCCATCAGGGGTCACCTGGCAGGTGGCTGAGCGGTCACAGGAGAAGGCGGAGCAGTGGGCGAAGCAGCCCGCGGAGCTGTCGTGGGCAATGCTGACCAGGCCTGGCTTACATAAGCAGGAGGCCTGGCCCGCCCAGCCGGGGAGGGTGGGGTGACACCACATCCATGAGAACCCAGAGATCTCCGCTGGGCCCCCACGGCTGCCCTCCCAGATGCAGGCGGTCATCCTCCTCTCATTTTATAAATGGGGCAGCTGAGGCTCCCAGAGCCGTGACAGACCCACAGCCAGAGTGAGTGGGGGAGTGCTGGGGGCCGCCAGCTCACCTGGCCGGGCTTCCTGTACAGACACAAGGTGGAGTTGCTGGGGCAGCCGCCGTTGTTGGTGGTGCACGGGTCCTGGGGCAGACACACCGTCCCATCCCCGTGGTAGTTCTCAGGGCAGCGACACTGGGCCTGCCCTCCAGGGCCCACAGAGCACTGGGCAAGCGGGGAGCAGGGTGACGGCCGGCAGGGGTCGGAGGCTGCGGGGGCACAGAGAGAGCCCACATGAGCCGGGCCCCCAGGAGCCCCGCCCTCTGCAGCCTCTAACCAGGATGGCCCAGAGACGGGTGAGCAGACTGATCCACACCTTGGGGACGGGCCCTATTTCCCTCCCTCAGGGACAGCTCTCCCTCCCTGAAAATGGCCAGATTGTACTCGCTGCTTTAAAAGGATGCTCGCCCCGAGCTGGGGCCCCGGCCTCCTCTAGACCCCTGACTTACCCCGGCACTCATGACCCTGCTGCGTATAGCCAGGCAGGCAGCTACAGGAGGGGGCCTCTTCAGAGCACTGGGAGTTCCGAGGACAGTTCAGGGCCTGGCAGGCGAGCAGCTCTGAGTGGAGAAGGGAGAGGATTTATTGCAGCAGCTCCAGGTTCCAGGCTGGGGAGGAACACTGGAGCGAAGAGGCTCTGCCCACTCTGCTGTGTGACCCTGGCCAGGGCCCCACCCTCTCTGGGCCTGTGGGCGGTGAAGGTTTCAGATGACACCCCCTCCCCCAGCCAGCTGTGAGCCTCTCACACTTAGAAGGAAGCCGGCTGCAGGCAGAGGTCCCATCCTGCTCTGGCTGGTGAGGAGTGCCAGCCCAGCAGCTGCTCACCCTGGTCACAGTGGGCTCCAGTGTATCCAGCGAAGCACAGGCAGCTTCCATCCCCGCGCGGCCCGTGGCGGCACACGCCGTGTACACATCTGCACACTGGGAGGGACACGCAGGGAAAGTGGGATCCCGGCCCCCCCCGGCAGGCACACGGGGATGTCGAGCCCCTGCCCTCTGCATCTCCAGAACTCAGCGCCCGCAGGCACAACCTCCAGATGACAGAGGCGTGGGGCAGGACCACAGGGGAGGTGGGAGCCCAGGGCAGGCACCTGGCCTAGTCTGGGGGCTCAGGGAAGGCTTCCTGGAGGAGGCCTCCAAGAACAGCACGTGCAAGGGCTAGAGATGTGACCAAGCAAAGCTCGTGTCCCCAGAGGAGACGTGTGAGGCTGGACGGCTGAGAGGGAGTCTGACAGCGGTTGGTTGGAGGGACTGGGTCCACACTGGCCCCCAAGTGGACACCGGCCCTACCCTCCTGCTGGGCCAGCGCTCACCTGACTGGCAGTCAGGCCCAAACCGGTTGGGGTCCCGACACTCCTGGCAGGCTGAGCCACTGAAGTTCTCCTGGTGGAGAGATGCACCAAGTTAGTGCAGCCCCTCACGATCACCCCCACCCAGTGCCACCGGGCCCTCACCTGGCACACGCAGGTCCCATTCCCGTCTAGGCCATCCAGGCAGGTCCCGTGGCCACTGCATGGGGTCTCGGCACCACCAGGGCACTCTGCGGAACCCCCCCCCACACAGAACTCAGGTCTGTCCCAAGGACCCCCAGTTCACCCAAGCCCAGCAGCTCTGGGCAGCCCCAGATGTGGTCCCTCCCTTGGGGGCAGCCGAGTCAGGTGGCCAAGCTGTGCATTAAATGAGCCAGATGAAGGAGCATGCCAGTGGGCGGGGGCGTGAGGAGCAGGGCTGGGCACCCCCATACCATAGCACTGGGACCCCCAGTAGCCCGGGCAGCAGGCCTTCTGCACCATGTCCTTCCAACACTCCAGGCTGCAGCCGCTCATGGACAACAGAGAGTCCCCCAGCTGGACCTCGTATCTGGGGACCAAGGATGGGCAGGGTGAGGTGAGGACTGCCCCCTGCAGCCCCCGGCCCAGCCTCCCACCCTGGGTTCCGTGGCTCTCACTACTCCCCCATCCCTTCCCTCCTGGCCCCGAGCTGAGCACAAGGCCTGGCCCGCGGCGGACGCTCAGTAAATAGCGTCAGGCCCGCCTCCTGCTCCTTTCTCCCTGCCTACCTGCCTCACTGGAGGGGCCAAGAGATATGTAGATGAGTGAATCCCTGCCCTCACTCCCCAGGCCTGCCAAGCCCTCTTGGTCCCCTACCACCCCACAGGACACCCCTGGAAGCAAGCGATGGTGGGGATGCACACCGGCAGTCCTGTGAGATCTTCTCCGGGAAGGCCCGAATCCAGCCCAAGGGACACACTCGCTTCTTGATGGCGGGGCATGGGGTGCAGGGTATGTGAGTGACGAACTTGGTCTTCACATCGCAGCGTTTGGACCGGACCTGGCCCAGGGGCAGGGTTTGCAGTGAGGGGCCTGGACCCTGCACACAGCCAGGACTCGTGGTCACAGCGAGGCCGAGCACCCCTCTCCAGGCGCTGGTTCCCCATCTGTTCATCGAGGAGGTCCTGAGTCTGGGGGGGCCCTGCCTGTCACAGGCTGTCCCCTGCCACAGTGCGTCCCTATGTCCCCAGCCATGCACCTCTGTCTTGGGGCCCGGAGGCACACACAGAAGCCCGAGTCTCTGCCTTCTGACATAAAGGGCATCTGGCGTTTTTGTTCCATTCTGGGTGATTCAGAGGAGGAAACTGAACCCCGGGCAAGTGGCCCTCGCCGGTAGCCACTCAGGGACTTGAACCTAGGCTCTCAGCCTAGTGCCAATTCTCACCTTTCATTTAAACACAAACGCTAAGTGACAGAGATACACTGCCACACCATGCCCCAGCCCCACGCAGGACGAGAGCTTCAGCCACATGCCGCGGGGCTGCCCGTCCAGCTGGCCCCCTGCTCTGAGCACATCCCTCGCTCTATGCTGACCGCCTCCGCCAGCCGAGGGCCCTGCCTGCTCCCTCAGGTCAGAGGCCCAGCAGCCAGCACCACGCCTGCAATAGACCCACACGAGCAGGCGTGTGGGAGGGAGTCTGAGTTTGGGCCAAGCGGCCCCAAGCCCTGGTCCAGGCCTAACCCACGACCCCACATGCCAGCTGGGACCCAGGAGGCCACTGCCCATCACTAGGCGGGCAGTGCTGGCAGTGAGGGAGCTAGAAGGACCCATCCCGGGGAGGCAGCCGTTGAGTTGGGACCTGCAGGATGCATGAAAACTGATCAGAGACAGTGCTCCTGGCAGAGGAGACAGGAGAGGCAAAAGCCAGTAAGTGGGAAGAAGCAAAGAGCCGCGTGTGATGAGGCAGAGACAGGCAGAGGGGCTCGGGCCAGGCCAGCGAGGGGAGGTAGAGTCCGGAGGAGCGCCGGGACTCACTTGTGTTTTCAATGGGTCCTCTGACTGCTGCATGGAGAACAGAGCAGGGGCCAGGGACGAGAGTTATCCAAGTGCCAAGAAAGCCCTCGAGTCCCACCTGCTGGCCTGTCACAGCCCCCGCAAGTCCACCAGCACCGGGGCTACCATTACGGCAACAATGTTCCAGCCTTCTCCAGCACTGACCCTGAGCGACACTCCGGCTGCCAGGGGAGAAGAGACCCCAGGGAGGAGCACTTTGATGAGGAGAGGCTTTAGGGACTTGAGGCCTGGCCTGGAGACGCTGAGAAGTTCCCATCTGAAAAATGCTGAACACACTCCAAAGGGAGTGAACCCAGAATCTCTTTTTCCTAGAACACATCACAGATGTGCAGCTCCCCAGGCGAGAGAAAAGGAGAAATAGCGCCTGAGCCCTTTTCTGGCAAACATGAAGGGCCCGGGGCCTCTCCCCACTGCTGCGATTTGGCCTTTTCCGCTCCCTCTGTGGTCTGCAAAGAGGGAAGTTGCTGTAGGAGGCCTCAGGCTGGCTGTAGGCTGGATGCTGTGGTCTCATTCCCCATCCTGACACTCGGGCTTTGCTGACCCAGAGAGCAACTAGGAAGTTGGGTAACTCCCAGCCAGGCAGCTGCTGGCTCAGGGCAAAGGCTTGGCACGCAGCTGGTTCCCCTGAGGACCACCTGGCCAGCCAGACACAGCTGCCAGCACCATCACCAGGGGCCTGGGGACCAGCGAGAGGGCACCGTCCTTACTCCTGGACAGAGGGGGTTCCATTAAGTAGGGCACGAGTTACCAGTACGGGAGGAAGCTGGAGCCTGTGCCCTGCTGGTGGAGTGGATACACATTCAGGAGATGTTGCATCTGTAAATCGGTGATGGATGGATGGATAAACCAGTGACCAAATCACACCTCTCTGGGACCTCACCAGAGGTGGGCACTCAGGCCCCCTCTGCCTGGCGGCCTACAACCTCACCACTCATCCCACTGGGTGGAGTGCAGCTGGATCCCAGCCGAGTGCTGAATCAGATTCCCTTCTTCCCGAGGGCATCTCAGGACCCGTCTGAGCCGGGCGGGCACTGCCCCCCTCCCTGTCCTAATCCAGAACTGATTCTGCAACGTCTGCTTCCCACAGAGACACTGCTGGGGAAGTTAAGGAGACACGAGGTGTTAAGCTTGTTGAGACAAGATGAAAGAAATTCCCCCAAGCTGGGGTCTAGGGCCCAAAACCCAAACTCCCTCAAGACCAAGGGATCTCCAAACTTCTCCTTGTTGTAGATCAATGTCCCTCTCCCCTCAAACCCCAGCTGAAGCCTGCAGATTTCACTTGCATCAGCATGTGCCCAGCAGAAGGGGCACTGGCAGAGACTTGAGTAGGCAGGTGCTAAGCCCCCTCCTCCAGGAAGCCTTCCCTGACTCACTGCCTGAACCTCCATCTGGCAGAGTCCTACTCCTCACTAACTGTGACCCATAAGTTATCCGTCCCCTCAGAACTTCAGTTTCCTAAGGTTCACAGTGAGTCTCATGCTACACAAGATGCCGAGAGTGCTGAGAGGCCAGCGTTGACACATTCCTGACAAAATCCCCAGGGCCTACTTCCCTTGCCCCGGCTGGCTGAGCCCCAGGCCCAGAAGGCAGATTTACAGGTGGTCTGTGACAAGAAAGGGCCTCCCAGATGATGCTAATGGTAAAGAACCCACCT
Source organism: Bos indicus x Bos taurus (assembly GCF_003369695.1). Classification (NCBI taxonomy): domain Eukaryota; kingdom Metazoa; phylum Chordata; class Mammalia; order Artiodactyla; family Bovidae; genus Bos; species Bos indicus x Bos taurus. The sequence continues at coordinate 12,425,356 of NC_040097.1, read as the reverse complement.
GCCAATGCAGAAGACTAAGAGACACGGGTTCAATGCCTTGGTCGGGAAGATCCCCTGGAGAAGGAAATGGCAACCCACTCCAGTATTCTTGCCTGGAGAATCCCATGGACGGAGGAGCCTGGTGGGTTACGGTCCATGGGGTCACAAAGAGTCAGACACAACTAAAGCGACTTAGCATGCAGCACACATGTGACAAGGAAAAACTCCCAGCCTGAGTATCCCCCCAAAGACCCCTGTCACAAGAACATGAGGTGACCTTTGAAATTCCCTTGTGTTATACACATGACGAAACTGAGGCAGGGAGGGAGCCAGAACCACTTGCAGGGCTCAGCATGGCCTGAAACCCTTGGCTCTGCCACCATCTCCCTAACTTTTTCAGCCTCAGATCTGCCCATCCCCAACCCTGACCTGGCCCTGAAGCTGGGGAGGCCCCTCTCCCCGCCCCTCCTCTGAGGGACCACAGGCAAATGAGTGAGCCCCGTGGTGGCACGGGGCCTGGGTCCCCACCTGGTCCTGCCTGGCAGTGGGGCCCTGGGCAAGTCCTCGCCCTCTTGGGACCTCAGTCTGCCTGTCAGTGATTCGAGGACTGTCACCACGCCGAGGGTAGGGGGCTCTTACAGAAACTCCAGTCGGGATAACGTCCCCACAGTGGGGCCTGGGCGGATCTGCAGACAGGCAGTCCGAAGGGGGCTTGTGCACGCAAACCCGAAGTCGTGCCTTCGAACCCTGTCAGCTCCTTCCTCGTAGCCGAATCGGGACTCGCAGAGCGTGGCTCTGGAGCAGGACCAACCTGTCTCTATAATCCCTGGGCCTTGGCTGCCTCAGGTGGAGAAAAGGGCCCGCTGCTCGGGGACTGGGAAGATTCGAAGGCATGACGTCCCTGTGCCCAGGGCTGTGTACTTGGCGAACACAGGGTTGTGTTATTAGATGTGAGGGTGTGACTGGTGGCTGCTGTTTGCCCAGGAGGACTGGGTATGCATAGACCTCACTGTGCTTCTGGGCACTCTCAGGGCAGGACACAGGCACACACACAGGTGCACACACACCCAGCATGCCTACACACAGCCTCTCAGACTGTGAGCCTCTCAAGTCTGTCAGCTCCGCGAGGTTGGGGGTGATCACATCTCCCACCCTCAAGCCAGGGCCAGAGAGAAACCAGGCCTTATTCCAGGCAGGGGGATGGGCCTGGCTCCATACCCCTAACCCTCAGGCTGAGGAGCCCTGGGAGAGCTGCCCACACCACCTGGCTGGCTAGCCAGAGACAGGAGGGAAGGCTGAGCTTCCCTGCCACCCCAAAGCATTGAAAACACAGACCTCAGCCTGGGGAAGTGGGCACAAGAGCCCAGCCCTCCGTCCGGCTCAGAGAAGGTCAGACAAGCAGCAGCTGCCATGTGTGTCACCAGCCCCGTGCCTGCTCCACGAGCACACCCTCCCTGCTCCCACCATGGCCAGGAGAGCCTGGATATCACGCCCCACCGATGACCAGCTCATACTCACCTTCTGCTCCCCAAAGAAGCTAGGGCCTGCCAAGCAGAGAGCCAGGAAGCAGAGCAAGAGGTGGCCGCGGGGCCCTGCCATGGCCAATGGCGGCTGGCGGGCACGTTGTGCGGGACAGAATCAGGGCAGCGGTGTGGGGAACGAGCTCTAGGAGGCAGGCACTTCACTAGCAGGCAAGACGGGGCGGGCAGGCGCTTTAAAAGCAGCCGGGAGGCCCCGCCAGCTCCCCCCCACAGGAACCCGCCAGGATTTCCTCCTGCATATCAGCAGCCTGCAGGCGGAAGGGAAGGTGCTGGCCACTGACCCCTGCATGGATGCCTGGGCCCTGCTTGGGACTTCCTGGCCCGGGACCCTCCTCCTGGCATCACAGCCTCCAAGCCCACCATTAGCCACAAGCCTGGGGTGTATCAGAGTTGGCAAAGCCCATTCAGGGGCAGATGCAGACAACTCCCCACCCCAAGCACCTACAAGCCCAGCATGTTTCATTCAGAGGCTCTGGGGGGTTCTGGAGGGTCGGGGAGAGGGCAGCCTCAGAATCGGGTCTGCCTGCCTCTATCTGTCCAGCTGCTCAGGGCACCTGGCAGCCCCTGTGCTAAGTGGAAGCTGTTCCCCGTCACCTGCCCGGCTTCACTTGCTCACCCGTGACTGAGCTTGCCCCGCTCAGCCTCCACCACCCCCGGATCCCCATCCCCACAACAGGCCCCCTCCCAAGGGGCACCCCCACTGTCAGCATCCCTCTTGCCCCAGTCCAGTCTCCACTCAGTCCTGAGGCTTCCCCCTGCACCCTGCACCCCTCTCCACAACAGGCTGGCCTCTCTGACCTGCTGTCTGCTCCCCCTACTCTGTTCCACCATAGGTTTTTCTATCAACACTCTGTTAAGCATAGAGTAAGCTCCCTTGGCACTGCCGTTACCCCTCAGATCCTCACAAGACTCACCACAAAGTTCAGTCTCAGGTCAGAGATCTCCAGCCTACACCTCCTTCTAGCACTGGCCACCAGCGAACACCAGTTTATTTTCCAACCCCTGCTGGAATGTCAGCCATAGCAGAGCAGGGACAGAGTCTGGCTGATTCACACATAGATTCCGTTCAGATTGGTGGGATGAATGAATGAGACATTACTCTTACTATGCTAATACTGGTGGGGGAATGGAGGCTCAAAGGAGTAGGGAATTTCGTCCAAGATCGCTCAGCTAACCAGTGGAAGGATCCAATCCCAGGTCTGGGGCTTGTGGGTACCCTGCCCCCTACTACACTGCAGATGACCCCGGCCAGGTCCCATCCTCACGGACCCAGGCTGGGGTCTGCACTTACCTGTTGGGCTGCGGGGTCTGGGAACCGCAGTCCAGGTGTACGCGTGGTGGGCCCTGCCTCTGGACTGTAACTCTCCACTTATGGACGATGTAACCAATGGAGACCAACGAAGGGGCCTTGGCAGTGGCCCCTCCTGTACCAGCTGAGAGGCTACAGGGCTCATCTTCGACATCTGGCTGAGGGGAGGTGAAGGGGGAGACCCTCCCCTTGGTGGATGCCCCCATCCGCCAGAGCCTTCCCGAGAGTCATGGGCCCTCCAGGTGAGGATTCCCCACTCTGCTGCACCAGGAAAAACCGAGGCGAGGCAGGCCTGGGAGCCAGGCTGACCCCTCCTCCACCGCCCAGCACTGCTCGTCCCAAACGGTCCTGCAACCTTAGGACCCAAGGCTCCTGACGGGGCCAGCATGAGGGAGAGGCGAGCGGACCTTGGGGACCCCGCTGCGGGGCAGGAACGGGTTGAGGAAGGATGGGGCATAGGGGCTGGCTCCCAAAGAAACCTCACGTCCTACCTCAGCAGAGTTCCCTGAAGCAAACCACCTCTTAGGAGATGAGCCTAGACATGGACAGCACAGGGTCCTCCTCCCCGCTATCCAGCACCAGGGCTACCTCCTCTGCAGGCCATCCTGGTGAGACCCCTAGACCCCACACAGAGAGCTGTCCCAGACTCCAGACCTGACCCTCACAGCAGGCTGGGGGTGACATTCCAGACCTGGGGGGGCAGGGCAGCAGCCAGGGTGCCAGGGGCTCCTAAGGAGCTTCCGGTTTGCCCTGAGGCTCCTGGTTTAGCCACAGCCCAGCAAGGCCCTGTCCAAAGAGCCCCTTCTACCTCCCCTGTCCCAGGCTCCTCGGAAACCCATCCAGTACCCGGCCCGGGACAGCCGCTCCCTTTGGTCCTTTGCAGCCTCTTCCCTGCTCGGTTCCCTGAGTAGCTCATCTTCTTATGTCTCTAAGGCACCCTCTCCCTCAGGCCAACCATGCCCTGTACCAATGCCCTGCTGGGACCCCAGCGGCCCTTGAAATAAAAGACCCAGATTGTGTCAAACTTGGCTTTACTGGAATAGAGAAAACAGGCAACAGGAATCACAATGGTGCTGGCAGCTCTAGGTCCCCTGCCCCCAGCCCTCTCAGCCCCAAGGCCTGGGAGCCTCCTGCCAGGGGCTCTCCCACTAGTCTGGACCAGGAGAGGCCTCCCCTCTGGAAACTGTGTGGGGTGGGAGCTTTCAATGTGCATTTCACTGCCAGCTTCAGAATTAGCAGCAAATGTCCACAATGACAGCAACAGCAACGAGACTGGACTTGACATCTCAGGAAAGGACGTGCAGAACAAACCAGACCCACAGCGCCACAGATTGACAGCAGTCTTGCGACAGAAGACACAACACCAGTGCGCCCGGCCACACGGCACGAGGGGCGGGCGACAGGTCTGCGGGAGGCTGACAGCACGCGGAGGCCCTGCAGGGGCCGGCGCCTTCACTCCCGAGGCTGGAAAGAACCGACTGAACTCAAGTGCTCACATTCTCTGGGAGGACGGTCAAACGAAGGTACCGCAAGAGAGCACAGTTTAAAAACAGCGAAGATGGCCTGCTTCCCGGCCCTGGGTGGGCACCAGGCCAGACACGGCGGGCAGCAAGGGCTGGCTGCCACCCGGGCGAGCCTAGCCGGTGAGCTCCACGGGCAGCTCCCGGCCACACAGGGCCTCCCACTGACGGGCCAGCAGCGAGATGAGCTTCTCTCGGCTCTCCGCGCTGGGGACAAACACCTGCCACTGGACCTCACGGCCCTGGCCACCCCTAGCCGGGCCACCTGGCACCTCCCCGAAGTGGTCCAGGGTGACGCTGCCCATGAGGTCGTGGCCCTGCACATCATCGAAGACCAGGGTGAGGGCCTGTGGGTATGTCTGGTAGCCCATGAGCACGCGGTCCAGGTCCCGGACGCGGCGCCCGTCATCCAGCCGGTACCGGTCCCTCTGTGGCGGCTCTTTGGCGAACTCGGGCAGCGGGTAGTGGACGAAGTCCTCGTCCAGGAGGAAGATCTCGGCGCTGGTGAGCAGGAGCGTCTTGGGGCGCAGCAAGCCCCTGCAGCGCCCCGGCTGCGGCGAGCCCACCTGGAAGGCCTGCACACACAGCAGGATGCTGAGGGCTGGCGCCTTCTCCGGCGCAGCCATCTTCTGGGCCACGGTGAACGTCAGGTCTCCGACCTCCTCCTCGCTGGGGTAGGTGAACTTGACGCGGCTCGAGTGGATCAGCTCATAGTTTTCCATCTTCCCTGAAGAGAGAGACGCCACCAGGGCTGCAGGCTGGAACTGGCCTGTGGTGGTGCTAGGCTCACCAGCAGCCCCAAGCCCCCCAGAGACGGCAGCATGAGTCACGTGACCATCAGAAGCAGCAGAGAGTGATCCAAGCCCCCCTGCTCAGCCTGAGACCCTCAGGCCAGCAGCGCAGAGCAGGGCAGATACGAAATGCATCTGCCGAATGGCTGTGGATTTGCTGGGACAGGGACTCTGCCGTGGAAAAGTCCATGCAGGGCTTCCTTGGTGGTCCAGTGGTTCAGAAACCACTCTGCAATAATGCAAGGGACACTGGTTCGAACTCTGGTTCAGGGAGATTGATTCCACATGCCGTGGAGCCTGGGCCCACAGCTACAGTGCTTGTACTCTAGAGCCCACGAGCCACAATTACTGAGCCCACACACACTGCCACTACTGAAGCCCACGCGACAAGAGCCCATGCTGCACAACAAGAGAAGCACTGCGATGGGAAGCCCACACCAGGACAAAGAGCAGCCTCTGCTCACCACCACTGGAGAAAGCCTGCGTGAGGCAACAAAGATCCACGATAGCCAAAAAAAAAAAAAAAAAAGCCATGGGAAACTCTGACTGACTACGCAGGAAGACAGCTAGAAGCAGAGCGGCTGCTGGCAGAGAGACGCTGTCCTGGGGCCTGCTGCAGCCCTTGGGGTCGGCGAGGAGACTCGAGCTGGGCGGGGGTACCTGTGGTCTTGTTTCCAAACTCAGAATAGAAGTCTTTGTCCACAGGCTCAGGTGAGGGTGTGCGTTCCAGCAAGGAGAGCACAGCCATGAGGTGCTGGAGGAAGCAGTGGGTCAGGTAGCTGTCCCGCGTCAAGCAGGTAACCACCTGCGCCGGGCAGGAGCCTGCGAGAGAAGGGGACAGGCATGACCGCAGCTCGCCGCTCCCCCGGCCCCGCCCTTGCAGTCTCCTCTAGTGTCCGGCAGGTCAGCCTGGACCTGAGGACCACAGAGCCGGGTCCAGGAAAGCGCACGTGGCGAAGCATCACGGGGCCTGGGGAGACGGCCGTTTCTCAGGCCGGAAGGGCTGTGACATTTTTCTGGAAGGGGATACAGAGGCATTAGGGAAAGAGCTTAGCTTTCTCTCTTCAGGAAGTATGAGTCAGACACATCCTGCCCGGGAGCCCAGGGCCCACTCTGCCCTCCCGCCCAGCTCTTCGCCGCCTCGGTCCCTGGCCTCCCGCTCCATGTCCTGGGGGTGAGTTCTGCTCTCTCAGCAGTTCCTGAAGCGGCTTCCTCCCGCTCCAGTGAACTGGCCTGTGAGCAGATAACTCTGCCTGCAATAACGCACCCACGTATGAAGGTGGAAGCCCACTGGGGACACCGACCTTCACCCAAAATAGGACAAAACAGAGCGGCCACTCACCTGTTAGCCGGAAATACTGGTCAAACAGCCCAACGTTGACTACCTGCAGGTCGCTGAGTTTCAAAACAAAGCACTGAGAGATGTGGAAGGGGCTGTTGTTGTAGTCGGTGTTTTTCTGATGCCAGAAATCTGTGACAGGGAGAAAGGGACAGACTGTGGTGATGGCCGTGCTGGGTGAGCACAAGGCTCCCAGGTACACAGCTGCCTGGAGCAGGAAAGGGTCCCCTTGATGGCCCGGCCCACTGAGAAGCCACCACCACCTCTGCACACACAAGACCTCATGGGAAATGTATTCCACAGTCTGAGCCGTGCTTGGTGTGCTGGATACACCAGGAGTCCTAAGACAGCCACTGGCTGAGGAACCCACCGAGGCCCCAAGAGGCAGAGGCTGCCCAGGCCCTCACGGGCCTGGCTGGGTGCGTTCATGCCTGGCCTCACATCCCTTGTGCCAGATCCAGGAGGATAGTGCTGACATCAACCTCCCTTCCTCCAAGAAGATAGTCTCAGCCCCGTGCAGCCAAACCGCTGCTTCCTCAGGTCACACGGGGGTCCAGAGACAGAAGCCCTCCCATCCCCGCGAGCCCCAGTGCCCACCCTGCAGCGGCTCCGAGAAGTAGCGGCGGAGGCCGTCGTGCAGCACGAAGTACACGGCCTTGGTAGAGAGCAGCACACAGGCTGTCACCTCCAGCCCCGGCATCTGGTAGAACACCACCGATGACCACAGGAGGTGCCGCAGCTCCTCATTTTCCACCTGGACACAGAGGGGCCAGTTGGGGCTGCAGGACAGCAGGTGACCAGGGTGTGCAGCTCCTCCTGCAGGCTTCTGGGAAGGGGGCTCCCACAGCCCCACCGGCGGTGACCTGCTGCCCCGGGGGTGGCATGGGACTCTACCGTGTCGTCAATGAATGTGTAACTACAGAAGAGAGGAGGTGAGGAGCGGGAGACAGTCTGCAGTGGGGTCTGCCCAGGGACCGAGGCTAGGAATGGCCACAGAGGGAGGCAGTGGTGGAGGGGACAACTGGTCAGGTCCTCAAAACCGTGAAGAGCTGAAGCTGGGGGAAAAGCCAGCACGGAGAAGGCTGGGAACCCGAAGCTGAGCCCAAGGCAAGCCTGCTGCAGCTCCGGACAACCGAGCCCCCTTCCTCCACAGGTGCCAGCCCTACCTCAGCAATGCTGCTGTGGAAGAACTCGACCACGGCCCGTCCACGCAGGCTGGCGATGTGCCGGAGAGACGGGCAGGCAGGCAGGTGTGACGGGATCTGATTGTCCTCCGACATGGACCGGATCAGGGGCTCACTTGGGTACTGTGCAGGGGCCTCTGCTTGGGCCAGAGCCTCCACTGGGATCTCTGCTGAGGCCTCGGCCTCCTCGGGGACCTCCACTGGAACAAGAGCTGGCACTGAGGCCTCCACTGGAGCTGGGGTCTTTGCTGGGCTTGGGGCTGAGGCCTCTCCTGGAGTAAGAGCAGGGGCCTCCACCAGGGCCGGGGCTGTAGTCTCTGCTGGAGCTTCTTGGAGATTCTGGTCACTGCTACATATCCCGATTCCCCCGAGAAACACCATATTAACATGTGGGCCCCAAATGCAGACTCCCAGCCCACGTGTAACCTCAGCGTGTGGGGACTGCACGCACCACCCACCACCTCTGGAGTCATCTGGGGATTTCATCTTGGTTTCTCATGGTAAAAGCAAAGGGAAAGGTGCCAGGCCCCTTCTCTTGGGAGGGAGATGGAAAGACGGACCAAGGCTGACACACAGATGTGCCCATGGGCTGAAAAATCATTCTGAAAAGGTGGTAAAAGTATCACCAATGCCACTCCAGAGTCCAGAGTGCGGCTGGGACCCTGGGGCACATGGAGTTGAGAAACAAAAACTCAGCCTTTCCTCAGTCTGCCTTTGAGGCCTCCTCAGGTGTCCCAGGATCTCACCCGCCTTGGCCACCACTGCATGTGGCCACACTGGATTTTCCCGTGACTGTTCCAGGCACCAGGTCCAACAAGGCTCAGAAAGAACCCTCGTGCATTGAGAGCCCCCAACCAGCCTTCACACCCACAAGCTCAGGCTCGTGTCAGCGGGGAGTCCTGGATACCGTCCTCTCAATCCAGCAGCTGTCTGTCGAGAGAGATCCCTGGGGCCCTGATCTTGCACAGGGCCAAATCCCCTCAAGCCTCTCAGGCTCTCCTCCTGTTGGCCTGGGCCAGACAGGCGTCTGCTGGGGTGAAGCAGGGCGCCTGCTTTCTGTATGCAGTCCCCTCTGTGGGCAAGGTCCACCAGGTTTGGGGGTGGCAGGGAAACAGAGACAAGCTGAAGCTTGTCACCACCTGAAGCCCCATCACGGGGGCAAGGAGACGGAGAGACAGCCTCATGAGGCTGCCTCTGGCACAAGTAGCTCCCTAGTACCTGAAGGAATGAGGGGTCTCTACAGAGGGCACGGGACTTGAGCTGGGCATGAGGGGCCCCTGATTCAGCCAAGAAGAGGCTGGATGTCCTTTGGGAGCATCCGTTGAGGGGCTGGGCTGGAGAGAAAAGGCAGGGCCTCTGAAATGCTGGGGTGAGGATAGGGTCTCCACTGTCCACCAGGAACAAATGAAGGGCTTCCCTGTCCAGCTGGGGAAGCCCCATCATACATGAAGCTGGGGGAAGTCACAGGAGAAAGGGCACCCTGAAGGGTACAGGGACCCTCGTGAGCCCAAGGCAGGCATGAATCATGGGTGTGACCACAGTTCCCCTTATAGGCCACTCTACCCCAAGCCCAGGCAGCTCTGAGGGGAGCCAGGCTCAGCAGCAGGAGCAGGGGAAGGAGGGAAAAGTGAGGAAGACGAGCACAGGGCTGCGAATTCCTCCTCTCTCTGCACCTCAGTCTCCCCGAGAAGAGCAGGAGCTCTGCACGGAGAGACCACCCAGCTTACACACTCAGACCTTGCTGCTCTCGGCCAACAAGTTCAGGACTCACAAAATTACACAGAGTGGGCCCCTGAGCAACCCAGGTCCTCCTGAGAAGGAAGGAGTGTATGGCTCACCAAAGGGTAAGGCTTGAAGCTGGGGGTCAGAGGCAGGCGGTACCAGCAGCAGCTCCCCCAGCCCAGCTAAGAAAGCCAAGCACAGGACTGGGAGCCCAGGGGCGAGGGTACATGGGTAATGCCTAAAGGCCATGCTTGGGCCCAGGGGGAGGGCCAGGCAAGGTGGGAGCAGAAGCCTGGAGGCCCAGCGACGCAGGGCTCTAAGTGGCAGAGAAGAGGCCCAGTGTCCTTCCACAAAGAAGGACTTCTTCTGAAGCCTGGGAGATAAGGAGCAGCCTAGCACCAAGCCCGAGGGAGCTAAGGGCAGTGTTGATGGGGGTGAGAGGTTTGGGTGTGGTGAGCGGACTGGTCTCAGCCAGCCCCCTGCTTCCTGGCCCCCAGAAGCCCGTGCTCAGCCTCACCTGGCCCTGCTCTCTGCAGGCTGGCCGTCCACGAGGGGGCTCTGAGGCCCGCCCCCCGTTGCGGGGGTCTTGGCGATGACCACGGTCTTCAGGTCCTGCAGCGAGGCCCGCAGCTGGTTGTAGATGCGCAGGAAGTGGAACTTCTCATGGGGCAGCACAAAGATGGCGGTGACGAAGCGGTAGCCCACGAGCAGCTCGAGCACGTGGCCGTCCGCGAAGGCACCCCGTGGCTGGGTGCAGCTGCGCGTGGGGTCCAGCAGCACAGTGGACAGCGGCACGCGGCTGAGCTTGAAGCTGTTGCGGTTGCGGCAGTTGTGGGTGCCCCGGTTGGGCATGGGGTTGAAGTCGGCCTTGATGACGTTGAGGTGCTGGGGCGTGAGCAGCAGCCAGTAGGGGATGGCGGCGGACTTAACGGCCTCGGAGGGCGCGCAGCAGGAGCGCCGCACGGCCGAGCAGAGGGTGCAGCTGGCCCACTCGATGTTGCCCGAGTAGTCCCCAGCGGCCGTCTGCACCATGCGCTTGTCACTGTAGACCAGGTAGACGGGAAAGCAGCCCTGGCTGCGCTCCTGGCAGCCGCCTGCCACTTTGTAGAAGGTGAGCAGCTGGCGCAGGAACTCCTGCAGGCTGGTGTGGCTGCCGTAAAGCACGGGGCTGCACAGCATGGCCATGTGCTGCGGGGCGAAGCAGGCGCGCAGGTCGGCATGGAACTCGTGCAGGTGGGCAGCGTCGGAGATGATGAAGAGCGTGTTCTCACTGTGCCGCACCTTCAGCACCAGGCACAGCTCCGGCATGAGGAAGCCGAACTCGGTGAGGTCGCCGTGCGGGAAGCAGAACACGAAGCGCAGCGAGGAGAGGATGTGCTGGCTGCTGCCCCGCGACTCCTGGTGCGGGATCTCGAAGACAGCGATGCCGAAGTCGGTGAGTACGAGGCAGGCGGCGAACTGGCGGATGCTGCCCTGCACGTGGATCAGGAAGCACCAGAGCACCTTGAGGATGCGGATGTGCTCCAGCAGGAAGTCCTCGTCTGCGCCCAGCGCCCACTCCAGAGCCAGGCGCTCCTCCTCAGCCTCCTCCTCCTCCTCTTCCTCCTCTTCCTCTCCTGGACCACCCTCCTCCTCTTCCTCTGTATCTGGGGGCCCCATTTCGAAGTAGCGATTCTCAGCAACGTCCTCCTCCTCCTCCTCATCCTCGCCCTGCTCCCCCTGGCCCTCCTCTCGCTGGTTGGCGGCCTCAATCCAAGCAGGGAGCTGCCGCTCGATAGCCTGTCGGATGAGCGTGCTCAGGCGCTGGATGAAGTCCTGGTTGGTGGCAGTGTAGCCAATGCAGGTAAAGGGCAGGAAGATGATCTGGCCGGACCCAGGCACCACCTGGACCTCTGGCTCCGCGTGCTCGGGGCTGTGCGGGGAGAGGCCAGGTCAGTGGCATGCTGGGCTGGGATGCCCCCACCTCCCACATCCAGATTCTGCTGCTGTCCCCCTGGTCTTGAGGAACCAATGCATGGGTCTCAAAGCCTCCTAACGAGTCAAGCCTGCTCCTAGCAAGCACCCTGATAGGGAGCTTAAGTGCTGGAAGGCTGGGGCAGCCGCACTGCCAGGGCCTCAGACCACAGGCATCCAGTGCAGTCCTGCCCACGTCATGAAGACGCCTCAGTCCTGTGGACACTGGCCACAAGCCCCAAAGGCAGTGAGTGCTCAAGGCCATGGACTAACTTGACAACAGTCTCCTTCAGGGGAACCCAGTGACCTTGAGAGGGGTAGGGAGTGGGACAGGTGGGTCTGAGGACCTTCACATTTAAATTCAAGCTCCTCCAGAGACAGGCAATCTGCCTGAGAAAGAATTCAGAGTAGTAACAGTAAAAATGATTCAAAATCTCAGAAAAAATAATGGAGGCACAGACCAAGAGAATACAGGAAATGTTTAACAAAGAGACAGAAGGTTAAAAGAACAGAGAATAAGTGAAACGAAAAAGACACTAGAAAAAAGTCAAGAGCAGAATAACTGAGGCAGAAGAATGAGTGAGCGAGCTGGAAGACAGAGAAGTGGACATCGCTGCCACAGGACAGAATAAAGTAAAAAGAATGAAGAGAAATGAGAAATGGCCTCAGAGACCTCTGGGACATCACTAAACACACCAACATCCTATTGTAGGGTCCCAGCAGAAAAGAGACAGGGAAAGGGCCTGAGAAAATATGTGAAGAGATTATAGCCAAAAGCTTCCCTAAAATGGGAAAGGAAACAGTCATTCAAGTCCAGGAAGTGCAGAGTTCCATACAGGATAAACCCAAGGAGGAACAGGCCAAAACACATATTACTCAAATTGACAAAAGTCAAATACAAAGAAAAATATTAAAATCAAAAGGGAAAAGTAACAAACAACACACAAGTAAATCCCCATAAGGTTATCAGATGATTTTTCAGCAGAAACTGCAAGCCAGAAGAGAGTGGCACAATATATTTAAAGTGATGAAAGGGATAAACCTACAATCAAGAATACTCTACCCAGCAAGGTTTTCATTCAGATTCAGAGAAGTTTTACAGAGGAGCAAAAGTTAAGAGAATAGACACCACCAATCTAGCCTTACAACAAATGCTAAAGGAACTCCTGGGGGCAGGGGTGGGGGGCGGGGCAGACGGTAAAGAACACATTTGCCAGCGCAGAGCTCGACCCCTGGGCCGGGAAGATCCCTTGGAGGAGGGCGTGACAGCCCACTCCAGGATTCTTGCCTGGAGAATCCCATGAACAGGGGGGCCTGGCAGGCTGCAGTCCAGAACTGGACACGACCAAAGCAACTCAGCATGCACACGTGTGTGCACACGCGCGCACGCGCACACAGACATGCGCGCGCGCGCGTCATCGGAGGTGGGGGTGGGGAGGCCAAAGCTAGAAACAAGAAAAGCACAATTGGGAAAGCTCAACAATAAAGGCAAACATAAAGTAACAGTAGGAAACCACCCCCACACAAATATCGTATCAAAATCAGCAACCACAGGGGAGTACAAACACAGGAAATCAGAATTACACTTGAAATCAGAGACCAGCAACTTAAAACCACCTTCCGTAAAGACTGCTATAGCAAAATCTCAAGAGGGACTTCCCTGGTGGTCCAACGGTTAAGAATCTGCCTTGCAATGCAGGGGACTCGGGTTTGATCCCTCCTCGGGGAACTAGAATCCCACATTCCACACAGCGACTGAGTGCCACAACTTGAGAGTCCGAGTGCCACAGTGAAAGTTCCGGCGTGCCACAATAAGGATGCCACAAGCCGCAACGGGTGCAGTCAAATTAAAAACACAAAAGAATCCAAACCTCATGGGAACTGCAAACCAAACATCTCTAACAGATACACAAACAAAAAAGAAGGAGGCAAATCAAACACAACACTAAAGACAGACATCAAACCACAAGAGAACAAAAGATGACCAACAAAAACAAATCCTAATCAATTAAGAAAATGGCAATAGGAACATGTATTATCAGTAATTACCTTAAATGTAAAATGTAAATTAAATGCTCCAAACAAAAGGCACAGACTGGCTGAATGGATATAAAACAAGACCCATATATATGCTGTCTACAAGAGACCCACTTTAGACTTAGGGACACATACAGACTGAAAGTGAGGGGATAGAAAAAGATATTCCATGCAAATGGAAATCAAAAGAAAGCTGAAATAGCAGTATACATATCAGAGAAAATACACCTTAAAATAACAACTGTTACAAGAGATAAGGAAATGGGATTTCCCTGGTGGTCAAGTGGCGGACACTCTGCGCTCTCAACACAGGGGGCTGGGGCTTGATCCCGGGTCAGGGAACTAGATCCAGCAGACAAAGGGTTCACCCGCCAAAACTAAGGATCGTGCAGGCTACAGCAAGGATCAAAGGTTCCGCGTGCTGCGACCAAGGGCTGTGTGGCCAGGGAAATACATAAATATTAAAAAGACAAGGAAGGACACGACATAATGATCAAGGAATCAATTCAAGAAGAAGATACAAATTTCAAGTAGATGTATGTACCCAACACAGGAGCACCTCAATATGAACATAAATGCTAACAGTCTAAGGGCTCCCCTGGTGGCTCAGATGGCAAAGAAGGGGGAAATCAACAGTAATACAATAATAGCAGGGAACTCAATGGACAGATCATCCAGACAGAAAATCAATAAAGAAACACCAGCCCTAAAGATACATTAGACTAGATGGACTTAACTAATATTTATAGGGCATTCCATTCAAAAAGAGCCTAGACTTTCTTTTCAAGCACACACAGAACATTCTGCAGGATAGATTGTATCTTTGGCCACAAATCAAGCCTCCATAAATTCAAGAAAACTGAAATCACATCAAGTATCTTTTCCAACCACAATGCTGTAAGATTATAAATCAAATACAAGAAAAAAAAAAACTGCAAAACCCCACAAACATGTAGAGGTTAAACAATGTTATGAAATAGCCAATGGATCACTGAAGAAATCAAAGAGGAAATAAAAAATACCTAGAGACAAATGACAATGAAACATGACAATCCAAAACCTATGGGATGCAGCAAACGCAGTTCTAAGAAGGAAGTTGATAGCAATACAATCTTACCCCAGGACACAAGAAAAATCTCAAACAACCTAACTGTGGGACTTCCCTGGCGGTCCAATGGTTAACAACCCACCTACCAATGCAGGGAACGTGGGTTCAATCACTGGTCCAGGAAGATCTCACATGCCACAGAGCAACGAAGCCTGTGTGCTACAGCTACTGAGCCTGAACTCTAGAAGCCATGCTCCCCAACAAGAGAAGCCGCGATGAGAAGCCATGCACTGCAATTAGAGTAATCCCCACCCACTGCAACCAGAGAAAGCCCGTGCACAGCAAAGACCCAGAACAGTCATATATACACACACACACACCCACCCGCTAAAGGAACCAGAGAAAGCCTGTGCACAGCAAAGACTCAGAACAGTCTGCCCTGTGCACAGCAAAGACCCAGAACAGTCTCTCTCTCACACACACACACAAGCCCGTGCCAACATCCAGCACAATCACACACACACATAAACACACACACATCCTACAGAACTAGAGAAAGAAGAACTCCAAAGTTAGTAGAAGGAATGAAACTATATTGATCAGAGAAGAAATAAACGAAATAGAAATGAATAAAACAATAAGAAACATCAATGAAACTAAAAGCTGATCCTATGAAAAGATGAACAAAATTAATAAACCTTTTTAATTCATTGGGAGAAAAGAAAAGGAGAGGGCTCAGATTAATAAAACTAGAAGTGGGAACTTCTGTGGTGGTACAATGGATAAGAATCTGCCTGCCAGTGCAAGGGGACACTGGTCTGATCCCTTGTCCAGGAAGATTCCACATGCCACGGAGAAACCAGGCCCACGCACCACAACCACTGAGCCCACGAGCAGCAAATACCAAAGCCAGCACGTGCTCCAAGGCCCACAAGCCACAACTACTGATCCACGTGCTGCAATGCCTGAAGCCCGTGCACCTAGAGCCTGTGCTGTGCAACAAGAGAAGCCACTGCGATGACCACAGTGAGAAGTCCCGGCTCACCACAACTAGGAAAGCACGTATGCAGCAGCGGAGACACACAACCCCAAAACTAATTATTAAAAAAAAAAGTAGGAACAAAAAAGGGTGTTACAGCTGACACCACGGACATACAAAGGATTTTAAGAGTATGAGCAACTATGGGGGGCTTCCCTGGTAGCTCAGCTGGTAAAGAATCTGCCTGCAATGCAGGAGACCCAGGTTCAATTCCTGGGTCAGCAAAATGCCCTGGAGAACGGATAGGTTACCCTCTCCAGTATTCTTGGGCTTCCCTGGTAGCTCAGACAGTAAAGAATCTGACTGCAATATGAGAGAATGGGGTTCGATCCCTGGGTTGGGAAGATCCCCTGGAGACAGAAACAGCTACCCACTCCAGTAGTCCTGCCTGGAGAATTCCATGGACAGAGAAGCCAGGCTACAGTCCACGGAGTCACCAAGAAGCAGATACAACTGAGCGACTGTCACAAGCAACCATACACCAATAAAATGGACAACCTAGAAGAAATTAACAAATTCTTAGAAAGGTACAACTTTTCAAGGCTGAACCAGGAAGAAATAGAAAATACAAACAGACCAATCACAAGTACTAAAATTGAAACTGATTCAAAAACTTCCAACAAACAAAAGTCCAAGACCAGTCGGCTTCACAGGAGCATTTTATTAAACATTTACACAACAGTTAACACCTATCCCTCTGATATTCTTCAAAAAAAGTGCAGAAGAAGGAACACGCCCAAGCTCATTCTATGAGGCCACCAATACCTTGATACCAAAACCAAATATATCACAAAAAAAGAAAATTACAGAACTTCCCTGGTGGTCCAGGGGTCCAGAATCCATCTTGCAATGTGGGGGACACAGATTCAACCCTTGGTAAGGGAACTAAGATCCCACATGCTGGAGCAACTAAGCCCACGTACTGCAAATACTGAGCCTGATGTTCTGGAGCTTGCGCACAACAGGAGTCCATGAGCCACAATGAAAGACCTTGCACAGTGCAACAAAGATCCTGCGTGCTGCAACTAAGAGGTCGCGCAGCCAAATAAATAAATATTAAAAAAAGAATTAAGGGCCAATAACCCAGAGGCAAAAAAAAAAAAAACAAAACTCAACAAAACACTAGCAAACCAAGCCCGACAACACAATAACAGTTCACACACCATGATCAAGTGGGATTTATTCCAGGGATGCAAAGGTTTTTCAATATAAACAAATGAACCAATGTGATACACCACATTAACAAACTGAAGAAGAAAAAACCATATGATCATCTTAACAGATGTAGAAAAGGTTTTTCACAAAATCCCACACATATTTATGGTTTAAAAAGAAAAAAAAAAAAACTCTCTAGAAAGTGGGCATAGAGGGAATCTACCTCAACATCACAAAGACCACATACAACAAACCCACAATTACCATCGTTCTCAAAGGTGAAAAACTCAAAACATTTCCTCCAAGATCTCCTGATGTCCACTCTTGCCAATTTGACGGAACATAGATCTGGAGAGTGTAGTCACAGCAATCAGAGAAGAAAAAGAAATAAAAGAAATCCAAATTGAAAAGAGAAAGTAAAACTGTCAGTGTTTGCACATACACAGAAAATCCTAAAGACACAACCTGAAAACTACGAGAGCTCATCAACGAGTCTGGTAAATTTGCAGGATACAAAATCAATACACAGAAATCTCTTGCATTCCCACACAGTAACAACGAAAGATGAGAAAAACATTTTACTGGAGTGTAACTGCTTCGTAATATTGTGTTAGTTGCTGCTGTAGAATGAATGAATCACTTATATGTATACATATATCCTCCTCCTCATGGAGCTCCCTCCCACCCCCGAGCCCACCCACCTAGGTCATCAAAGAGGACCAAGCTGAGCTCCCTGAGCTATACAGCAGGTCCACACTAGCTCTCTTTTAAATGCGGTAGTGTAAATATGTGAATCCTAATCTCTCAGTTCATTCCACACTCCCGTTCCCGCCACCCCCCACATCCACACCTGTTTTCTACATCTGTGTCTCTAGTCCTGCCTGACAAATACGTTCATCTGTACCATTTTTCTAGATTCCACATATGTACATTAACATACAATATTTATTTCTCTCTGACTTACTTCACTCTGTACATCTCCAAAACACAGAACAGCTCATGTAGCTCAAAACCAAACACACACACAAACTATGGATAAAGACCTAAATTGACCTCTCTCCAATGAAGACATACAGATGGCCAAGAGGCACATGGAAAGATGCTCAACATCACTAATTGACAGAGAAATGCAAATCAAAACTACAATCAGGTGAGAATTTCTGGTGGCCCACTGGTTACGAATCTGACTTGCAGCGTAGGCAATGTGGGCTCAATCCCTGGTCCCACGTCATGGAGGAACTACAGCCATGTGCCGAGACCACTGAGCCCACGCACTCCAGAGCCTGTAGGTCACAACCACTGAAGCCTGCATGCTCTGGAGTCCCCCACGCCACAAGCAAGATCTCACGGGCCACAGCTCAGGCCAGAGGCAGTCAAATACATAAAGTAAAGAAAAAAGCTACAATGAGGTATCACCTCACACAGGTCAGAATGGCCATCATCAAAAAAATCCATGAACAACAAATGCTACAGAGGGTGTGAAACAAAGGGAACCCTCTTACACTGTTGGTGGGAATGTAAACTGATACAGCTACTATGGAAAACAGGTATGGAGAGTCCTTGAAAAACTACGAATAAAGCCACCATATGACCCAACAATACCATTACTGGGCATACACCTGAGAAAACCATAGTCCAAAAAGACATATGTACCCCAAGCTTCACTGCAACACTGTTTATAATAGCCAGGACACAGAAGCAACCTAGATGCCCACTGACAGATGAACGGATCAAGAATTTGTGGTACACATACACAATGCAATATTGTTGTTGTTTTAATCACTAAGTTGTATTTGATTCTTTTGCAACCCCATGAACTGTAGTCCATCAGACTCCTCTGTCCATGTGATTTCCCAGGCAAGAACACTGGAGTGGGTTGCCTTCTTTCCCAAAGATCTTTCTCCAGGGGATCTTCCCTACCCAGGAATTGAACCTGAGTCTCCTGCATTGGCAGGCAGATTCTTTACCACTAAGCCACCAGGGAAGCTCCACAATGGAGTATTACTCAGCCATAAATTTTTTTTTTAAGTTCTAGTGACGAGGATGCAGAGAAGGTGATGGCACCCCACTCCAGTACTCTTGCCTGGAAAATCCCATGGACGGAGGAGCCTGGTGGGCTGTGGTCCATGGGGTCACGAAGAGTCGGACACGACTGAGCGACTTCACTTTCACTTTTCACTTTCATGCATTGGAGAAGGAAATGGCAACCCACTCCAGTGTTCTTGCCTGGAGAATCCCAGGGACAGAGGAGCCTGGTGGGCTGCCGTCTCTGGGGTCGCACAGAGTCGGACACGACTGAAGCGACTTAGCAGCAGCAGCAGACGTGGATGAACCTAGAGTCTGTTACAGAGAGATGTTAAGTCAGAAAGAGAAAAATAAACATTGAATATTGACCTATATAGATGGGATCTAGAAAAACAGTGCTGATAAACCTATCTGCAGGCAGGAATAGAGACACAGACTCAGAGAACAGAGCTGCGGACACAGCAGCGGGAGGAGAGGATGGGATGAGTTGAAAGAGGAGCGCTGGAACATCCGCATAACCACGCACAGAGCAGTGGGAAGCTGCCGTGTAACACACACAGCTCAACCCATGCTCTCTGACAACCCAGAGGGCTGGGACAAGGTTGGGGTGCAGGGAGGTTTAAGAGGGAGGGGCTGTATGTATACTTCCGGCTGATTCATGCTGTTGCACAGCAGAAACCAACACAACATCGTAAAGTAACTCTCCTCAGTGGACAATAACTAAAAAAAAAGTCTTCTGGGATGTCCCTGATGATCCAGTGGCTAAGACTTCACACTCCCAAAGCTGGGGGTCCTGGGTTTGATCCCTGGTCGGGAATCTAGATCCCACATTCCACAAGTAAGAGTTTGTATGCCGCAACTAAAAACTCCCCCGAGCTGCACCTGAAGGGCCCACATGCCGCAGTCCACAACTAAGACCTGGGCAACCAATCAACAAACGGAGAAAATATTTTAAAACTGTATCTCTTAAAAAAAAGTCTCTAAACAATAAATGCTTTGAGGGTATGGAGAAAAGGGAACCCTCCTACATTGTTAGTAGGAATATAAATTGTTACAACCATTATGGAGAATGGTATACAGTTTCCTTAACAAACTAAATACAGACCTACTACATGATCTAATAATCCCACTTCTGGACATATATCCAGAGAAAGACTTAATTCAGAAAGATAACATGTACCCCAATGTTCACTACAGCACTGTTTACAATAGCCAAGACAGGTAACAAACCTAAACATCGACTAAACAAACCTAAACACCACTGGCAGGTGAGTAACGGGACACTTTTCAGCCGTAAAAAAGGAATGGAAAAAAGGAATGAAAGAATGCCACTTGCAACAGTAGGACGGATCTGGAGACTGTCATACTGAATGAAGTCAGATAAGGACTAATGTCACATATCACTGTATGAGGAATCTAAAAAACAATGGTACAAATGAACTTATTTATAAAAGAGTCATAGATGCAGAAAACAAACTTACAGTTACCAGGGGGAAATGGGGAAGAGGGGTAAACTAGGAGTTTGGGAGTGACATAAGCACACTACTATATATACAGTAGGTAACTAACAAGGACATACTACTGCACAGCACAGGGAGCTCTACTTAGCCCTCCGTAATGACCCATATGGGAAACGAATCTAAACAGTGTAGCTGTAAGTATAACTGACTGACTTTGCTGTATACCTGAAAGTAACACATTATAAATCAACCATATTCCAATTAAAATTTTAAAAAATAATAATAAACTCCTGTACCTCTTGGCCTCTAATGCCCTTGTGAAAAAGGATATATAAAATGCAGTTGGGAAACCTCTTCTGTAAAAATCAGAGTCAACAGTCGAGGGTTTGGAGACTAACCCACTCACATCACTTTTTTTTTTTTTAAAGCAGCTCTTTAAGAACGGAAAAATCAGTTTCCAGTTCAAGATAGTCCCTCCTGTGAGAGCACAAAAAAAATCACAACTAGATGTTGAGCAACCACTGACAGGAGGATGCTGGAAACTACCAAAAAAAGACACCCACATCCAAAAACAAGGAGGGAGATGCAGAGAGAGGGCAGCAGGGCACAATCACAATAAAATCAAATCCTTTCCCACCAGGCGGGTGACCCAAACCTGCAGAACAACACCAAAGAAGTTCTCCCACTGTTTCGAAGGCTCTGAACCCCACACCAGGCTTCCCAGCCCCGGGATCCGACAAAGAAATCATACTCCCCAGGGAATCTGGCCTTGAAGTTCAGTGAGAATTGATTACAACACTTCCACAGGACTGAGGGAAACACAGACTCCAGTCCTGGAGGACACAAACAAATCATTTCATGAAGAAGCTCCAGAGCAAAGGGGCAGTGACCCCACAGGAAGACTAAACCAAACTGCCTGCCAGTGCTGGAGGGGCCACCAGGGAGGCACAGCTGGGCAGAGGCTCAGCACAAGGGCAGGGGCCCTGGCAGCAGAAGCCCAGCAAGGTACCCCTTGCCATAAACCCTCCTGGAGTTCCCCATTAATTTAATTAGACTGTTAATTTAAAACAGGCAAAAGCAACAAAGGTTTACTGTGCATCACAGGGAACTGCAGTCAGTATCTCGTAATAACCTATAATGGAAAATAATTTCAAAAATAATCTATTTGTGTATGTATAACTAAATCACCTTGCTCTGCACCTGAAACATTGTAAGTCAACTATACTTCAATAAAATATAATTATATATTAAGAAAAAAAAAGAAAAAATAATAGCATGGAACTTTAACATCCACTTACACCAGTGGACGTCGGGACAGAAAATCAATAAGGAAACATAAGCGTTAAAGATACAACAGACCAGATGGACTTACTGATGTTTACAGAGCATTCCATTAGAAAGCAGCAAAATACACTTTCTTTTCAAGTGCACATGGAACATCCCCCAGGATAGAGCTTATCTTTGTCCCTAAATCAAGCCTCAGTAAATTTAAGAACACTGAAAACATATCAGGTATCACTGCCGACCACAATGCTGTAAGATCAGAAATCAGATACAAGAAAAAAACTACAAAAACCCACAAATATATGGAGGCTGAATGATACGTTACTTGACAACCAATGGATCACCGAAGATATCAAAAAGGAAATAAAAAAAATACCTAGAGACAAATGACAATGAAAACATGACAATCCAAAACCTATGGGATGCAGCAAAAGCAGGTCTAAGAGAGAAGCTGAAGCAACACAATCTTACCTCAGGACACAAGAGAAAATCTCAAATAAACAACCTAACCGTGGGACTTCCCTTGTGGTCCAGTGGTTAAGAATCCACCTGCCAAATGCAGGGGACATGGGTTCAATCCCTGGTCTGGGAAGATCCCATATGCCACAGAACTACTAAGCCTATGTGCCACAGCTTTTGAGCCTGTACTCCAAGGCCCATGCTCTGCAACATGAGAAGCTACCTCAGTGAGAAACCCATGCACCCCAACTACACAGTAACCCCACTCACTGCAGCTAGAGAAAGCCTGCACAGAGCAAACACCCAGTGCAGCCACACCCCACGTGAACCAGAGAGAGAGAAGATAAGCCCCAACATTAGCAGAAGGAAAGAAATCATAATGACCAGAGCAGAAAGAAATGATATAAGATGAAGAGAACAGAAAAGGCCACTGAAAATAAAAACTGGTCCTATAAAAAGATGAACAAGACTGATAAACCTTTAGACTCAAAGGGAGAAAAAAAGGAAGAGGGCTCAAATCAAGAAAAGTAGAAACAGGGACTTCCCTGGTGGTGCAGTGCATGAAAAGCCACCTGCCAATGCAAGCGGACACTGGTTTGATCCCTTGTCCAGGAAGATTTCACAGGCCATGGAGCAACCAGGCCCACGCACCACAACTACGGAGCCCAAGAGCAGCAATGCTGAAGCCAGCACACACTCCAGGGCCTACGAGCCACAACTATCGAGTGCCCGGGCTGCAACCTCTGAAACCCATGTACCCAGGCCCTGCGCTATGCAAGAGCCACTCAATGGAAGCCCACGCACTGCAACAGAGAGCAGTCCCGGCCCACCGTAACTGGAGAGTATGCAGCAATACAGAGATAGCACAACCAAAAATTAATTACTAAAAAACTAGGAATGAAAAAGGGTAAGTTACAACTGACGCCACGGACGTACAAAGGATAAGAGACCACTACAAGCAACTATATGCCAATAAAATGGACAGTCTAGAAGAAATGGACAGATTCTTAGAAAAGTACAACCTTCCGAGACTGAGCCAGGAAGAAACAGCAAACATCAACAGACCAATCACAAGTTCTGAAACTGTGGTTCAAAACCTTCCAACAAAAGTCCAGGACCAGATGGCCTCACAGATGAATTCTATCAAGCATTTAGACAACACTTGACACCTATCCTTCTGAAATCCTTCCAAAAAATTGCCAAAGAAGGAACACTCCCAAGCTCATTCTATGAGGCCACGATCACCCGGATACCAAAACCAAAGATACCACAAAAATGAAAATGACAGGGACTTCCCTGGTGCTCCAGAGGTTACAAATCCACCTTGCGATGCAAGTGACACCGGTCTGACCCTTGGTAGGGGAACTGAGACCCCAAATACTGCAGAGCAACCGAAGCACACATGCTGAAAGCGCTGGGCCCGCGTGTTCTGGAGCCTGGACACCACGGCTAGAGAGTCCATGAGCCACCAAGACAGACCCCGCACGAGGCCACAAAGACCCTGTGTGCTGCAACCAGGACGTCACGCAGCCGAAGAAATAAATGTTAAAAACAGGAAAGGAAAACTACCGGCCAGTATCACTCAACACAGACACAAAACATCCCAATAAGACACTAGCAAACCAAGTCCAATAACACATTAAAAGGTTCATACACCATGATCAAGTGGGATTTATCCCAGATGCAAAGATTTTTCAATATACACCAGTCAATGTGATATACCACATTAACAAACTGAAGAATTAAAACCATATGATCATCTTAATAGATACAGAAAAAGTTTTTGACAAAATCCAACACCCATTTACGATAAAAAAAAAAAAAAAAAAAAACTCTCCAGAAAGTGGGCACAGAGGGAATCTACCTCACCATAATAAGGCTACATAAAACATTCTCAAAGGTGAAAAACTCAAAACATTTCCTCCAAGACCTCCTGATGTTTACTCTCGCCACTTTTATTCAACACAGTTCTGGACATTCTAGTCACAGCAATCGGAAAGGAAAAGGAAATAATCAAACTGGAACAAGAACATAAAACTGTCACTGTTTGCAGATACACAAAAAATCCAAAGACACTATCAGAAGAGTATGAGAGCTCATCATCGAATCTGGAAAATCTGCAGGATACAAAATGAATAAAAGATCAGAAAAAAATTTTATTTGAGTATAATTGCTTTCCAAGATTGTGTTAGTTTCTGCTATACAATGAATTAATCAGTTATATGTATACAAATATCCTCCTTCTCCTCTTTGACCTCCCTCACACCCTCATCCCCACCCTAGTCATCTAGGTCATCACAGGGCACCAAGCTGAGTTTCCAGGGCTACAGAGCAGGTTCGCATTAGTGCTCTGCACCTGGCAGGGCACATCCGTGGTTCCTAACCTCCCGCTCTACTTCGCACGCCCTCGTGCCACCCCCACCCGTGTCCACATGTCCACTCTCTGTCTCTATTCCTGCCCTACAAGTCAGTTCATCTGTACCATTTTTCTAGATTCCACATGTATGGATTAACAAACGATCTTTCTCTCTTTCTGAATTACTTCACTATGTATATCTCCAAAATATAGAAATAGCTCATAAGCTCAATATCAAACAAAAAACCAAATCGAAGTATAGGCAAAGACCTAAATTGACATCTCTCCAAAGAAGACATACAGACGGCCAAGAGGCACATGAAAAGGTGCTCAACATCACTAATTATTAGAGAAATGCACATCAAAACTACAATGAGATGGGACTTCCCTGGTGATCCAGAGGCTAAGACTTCACAATTCCAATGCTGGGAGCCTGGGTTTGATGCCTGGTCAGGGATCTAGATCGCACATGCCACAAGAGTTTGCACGCTGCACCTGAAAACTCCCGTGTGCTGCGCCTGAAGAGCCCACATGCTGCAGCAAAGAGCAAACACCCTGCAGTCCACAACTAAGACCTGGGCCACCAAACAAGCAAACAAGATACTTTAAAACTATATCTCTTAAAAAAAATGACTGACAATAAGACCCTGATGCTGGGAGGGACTGGGGGCAGGAGGAGAAGGGGACGACAGAGGATGAGATGGCTGGATGGCATCACCGACTCCATGGACACAGGTTTGGGTGAACTCTGGGAGTTGGTGATGGACAGGGAGGCCTGGCGTGCTGCGGTTCATGGGGTCGCAGAGAGTCGGACATGACTGAGCTGAACTGAACAATAAGTGCTTGTGAGGGTGTGGCGAAAAGGGAACCCTCCTATATCCCTGGTAGGAAGGTAAACTGCTACGACCATTATGGGAAACTGATATTTGAGGCTCCTTGAAAAACTAAATACAGAACTGCTATATGATCCAACAACCCCATTCCTGGGCATATATCCAGAGAAGAACTTAATTCAAAAAGATACAAGCAAAGGAAAAAAAAAAGATACAATCACCCCAATGTTCACTGCAGCACTATTTAAAATAGCCAAGACATGGAAGCAAACTAAACCACCAGTTGACAGGTGAGTGGATAAAGATGGGGTAGAGACATTACTTTGCCAACAAAGGTCCGTCTAGTCAAGGCTATGGTTTTCCCAGTGGTCATGTATGGGTGTGAGAGTTGGACTATAAACAAAGCTGAGTACCAAAGAATTGATACTTCTGAACTGTGGTGTTGGAGAAGACTCTTGAGAGTCCCTTGCACTGCAAGAAGATCCAACCAGTCCATCCTAAAGGAGATCAATCCTGAATATTCATTGGAAGGACTGATGCTGAAGCTGAAACTCCAATACTTTGGCCACCTGATATGAAGAACTGACTCATTGGAAAAGACTCTGATGCTGGAAAAGATTAATGGTAGGAGAAGGGGATGACAGAGGATGAGATGGTTGGATGGAATCACCAACTCAATGGACATGAGTTTGAGCAGACTCTGGGAGTTGGTGATGTACAGGGAAGCCTGGCGTGCTGCAGTCCATGGGGTTGCAAGGAGTCAGACATAACTGAGCGACTGAACCGAACTGAACATACATATAATGGAATAATACTTAGCCATAAAAAAGGAATGAAGTAATGCCATTTGCCACAACATGGATGGACCTAGAAATTATCATACTGAATGAAGTCAGATAATGACAAATATCATGTATTGCTTACATGCGGAATCCAAAAAGTAATGGTACAAATGAACTTATTCATATAAGAGTCATAAATGTAGAAAAATTTAGTTACCAGGGAGAAATGGGGAAGAGGGATAAATTAGGAGTCTGAGATTGAAATATATGCACTACTGTATCTAAACCACGTAACAAGAACCTACTAATGCGTAGCACAGGGAACCCTACTTAGTACTCTGTAGTGACCTACATGGGAAAAGAATCTAAAAAAGAGTGGATGTATGTATAACTGATTTACTCTGCTGTATACCTGAAAGTAACACATCATAAATCAACTATATTCCAGTAAAAATTTAAAAAATAGTAATAAATTCAGGTGCCTCTTGGCCTCTGATGCCCTTGTGAAAAAGGATATATAAAATGCAGTTGGGGAACCTCTTCCGTAAAATTCAGAGTAAACAGTCAAGGCTTTGGAGACCACCCCACCCACATCACTTTAAAAAAAAACAAACAAACACAGCTCTTCAAGAATGGAACAGTGGGCTTCCGGTTCAAGATGGCAGAATAGAAGGACGTGCACTCATTTCCTCCTGCAAGAGCACCAAAATCACAACTTGCTATCGAGTAACCATTGACAGAAGGGTGCTGGGACCTACCAAAAAAAAGACACGTCACCTCCAGACAAAGAAGCTGCAGCAAGATGGCAGGCGGGGCACAATCACGGTAAAATCAAATCCCATACCCACCAGGTTGGTGACCCACAGACTGGAGAACAGTAATACCAAAGAAGCTCTCCCTCTGTTGTGAAGGTTCTGAACCCCACGTCAGGCTTCCCAGCCGGGGATCTGACAGAGGGACTGGGAATCCCTGGCAATCTGGCCTTGAAGGCCAGCAGGATTTGACTGCAAGACTTCCACAGGACTAGGGCAAACAGAGACTCCAGTCTTGGGAGGGCACAAACAAAGCCTCAGAGGAAAGGAGCAAGCCTTCCTCTGCACCAAGCCTCAGAGGAAAGCAGCTTTCCTTTCAGTTTCCCCGGGAGACTGAACCAAACCACCTGCTAGAGCTGGGTCTCCTGTGGCGGCGCGGGTTGGCAGGGGGTCCCCACAGGGGTGGAGGCACTGGCAGCAGCAGTCTGGAAAGGTCCCCCTTGGCAGAAAGCCTCTTGGAGGTCCCATTAACCTGAATGCAGACTCAAGGGCTGGGTCACCTCAGGCCAAAAAGCTATCAGGGAGGGAGCACAACCTCACCCAACACCAGGTAACTGGATCAAAGCTTCACTGAGCAAGGCCCTGCCCACCTGAGAAAGACCCAGTTTTTCCCACCACCAGCCTCTCCCATCTGAATTAAATTTGTCCATTCCTGTCCATTTTATTTCACTGATTCCTAAAATGTCGATGTTCACGCTTGCCATCTCCTGTTTGACCACTTTCAATCAAATTTACTTTGATTGATGGACTTAACATTCCAGGTTCCTATGCAACACTGTTCTTTACAGCATCGGACTACTTTCGCCACCAGACACATCCACAACTGGATGTCATTTCTGTTTTGGCTCAGCCTCTTCAGTCCTTCTGGAGCTATTTCTCCACTCCTCTCCAGTAGCATATTGGACATCTACTGACCTGGGGGGTCGGGGGGCAGTTTCTCTTTCAGTGTCCTATCTTTCTGCCTTTGCAAACTGTTCATGGGGTTCTCAAGACAAGAATACTGAAGCGGTTTGTCATTCCCTTTTCCAGTAGATCACATTTTGTAAGAACTCTCCACCAAGACCTGTCTGTCTTGGGTGGCCCCACATAGCATGGCTCATGGTTTCATTAAGTTACACAAAGCTGTGATCCATGTGATCACTTTGGTTAGTTTTCTGTGATTGTGGTTTTCATTCTGTCTGCCCTCTGATGGGCAGAGGCTTGTGCAAGCTTCCTGATGGAAAGGGAGAAAACTGGGTCTTGGGCCAAGGCCATGTTCAGTAAATCTTTAATCCGATTTCCTGTTGATAGGTGGAGCTGTGCTCTCTCCCTGTAGGGTAACGGAGACCTCCAAAAGGACTTATACCAGCACACCTCCCAGAATAGCTGCTGACCCCGAGAGGCAGGCCACTGTCGACCCACGCCTCTGCCAGAGACTCCCGGACAGTCACAAGCAAGTCTGGCTCAGTCTGCTGTGGGGCCACTGCTCCTTTCTCCTGGGTCTTGGGGCACACGAAGTTTTGTCTGTGCCCTCCAAGCGTCTCTGTTTTCCCAGTCCTATGGGAGTTCTGTAACCAAATCCCACTGACCTTCAAAGTCAGATTCCCGGCAGATTCTCGTTGACATGTTAGGAATCAGTGAACTAAAGTGAACTGGAGTGGGCGAATTTAATTCAGATGACCATTGGAACTACTACGTGGGCAAGAATCCCTTGAAGAAATGGAGTAGTCCTCAGAGTCAGTAAGATCCAAAATGCAGTACTGGAGAGCAATCTCCAAAACAGCAGAATGATCTTTCTTTGTTTCCAAGGCAAACCATTCAATATCACAGTAATCCAAGCCTATGATCCAACCAGTAATGCTGAAGAAGCTGAAGCTGAACAGTTCTATGAAGACCTATAAGACCTTTTAGAACTAATACCAAAAAAAAAAAAAAAGTGCTATTCAGCACAGGGGACTAGAATGCAAAATAGGAAGTCAAGAGATAGCTGGAGTTAACAGGCAAGTTTGGCTTTTAAGTACAAAATAAAGCAGGGCAAAGGCTAACAGTTTTGCCAAGAGGATGCACTAGTCATAGCAAACATCCTCCTCCACCAACACAAGAGAAGACTCTACACATGGACATCAACAGATGATCAATACAGAAATTAAGTTGATTATATTCTTGCAGCTGAAGATGGAGAAGCTCTATCGAGTCAGCAAAAACAAGCCCTGGACTGTGGCTCAGACCATCGGCTTCTTACTGCAAAATTGAGGCTCAAATTGCGGAAAGTAGGGAAAACCACTGCAGGCCATTCAGGTATGACCTAAATCAAAGAAAGACACGCAGTCAGAGGCAAATCAAGAGAGAAGGTAGGGGAGACAGAGAGAGACAAGAGACAGAAAAGAAAAGAGGGGAGGGGGTAGAGAAAGAGGGAGAGGGGGAGAGAGAGAGAGGGAGGCAGACATGGGGGAGGGAAGGAGAGGGGAAAAAAAGAGAGGGAAGAAGGAAGGAGGAGATGGGAGAGAGGGAGAGAGAGTTTGAGAAGGAGGGAGGCAGAAACGGAGGGAGGGAGGGAGAAAGAGAGAAGGGGAAGGAAGGAGAA
Source organism: Bos indicus x Bos taurus (assembly GCF_003369695.1). Classification (NCBI taxonomy): domain Eukaryota; kingdom Metazoa; phylum Chordata; class Mammalia; order Artiodactyla; family Bovidae; genus Bos; species Bos indicus x Bos taurus. The sequence continues at coordinate 12,396,165 of NC_040097.1, read as the reverse complement.
AGAGAGAGCATGAGAGAGAGAGTAGGAGGGAGGGAGAAATCGAGAGTGACAGAGGCAGAGAAGGAAGGAGGTGTGAAGGCAGAGAGAGAGAGATGAAAGAGAAAGAGACAGGAAGAGAGAGACAGATACACAGAGAAAGAGAGACTGAGAGAAAAGGAGAGTGGGAAAAGAGCAAGAGAGAAACAGAGACAGGGAAAGAGACTAAGCCGGAGGGAGAGAGACGGACAGACAGACAAAGAGGGAATGGGGAGTGGGAGGAGAGGGAGAGAAAGAAAGAGGAAGGGAGGAAGACAGAGGGGGATGCAGACAGAGTTCAAGAGACAGGGAGGGAGGGAGACTGAGAAAGAGAGGGAACTACACAGGGAGAGACCAAGGGAGTAGGTGGGAGGGAGGGAGACACGGTGACAGGGAGAGAGACAGAGAAAGAGAGGGGTGGGGGAGAGAGGGAGGAAGAAAAGAGAGAGGAGGAGAGAGAAAGGGGGAGAGAGAGGAGGGAAGGAGAGAAGGGGAAAGACAGAGATAGGAAAGAAGGGAGAGAGAGATACAGGAAGAGAGAGAAAGACCAAGAGAGGCAAGGAGGAAGACAGAGACACGGAGAAAGACAGATGGAGGGAGGGAGAGACGGAGAAAGAGGGAGAGAGAGAGAAAGACTGAAAGAGGGAGGGAGATAGGGAGGAAGGGATGGGGCAAAGGAGAGAAGACACATAGCGGGAGACAGAGAGGGACCGAGAAAGTAGGTGGGAGGGAGGGAGGGAGAGTAACAGAGACAGCGAGAGAGAGAAAGAAAAAGGGTGTTGGGGGTGGGGGAGAGGGAGAGAGAGAAAAAGGGAGGCAGAAAGAGAGAGAGACCAAGAGCCAGGGAGGGAGAGGGAAAGAGACAGGGAGGGAGGGAGAGAGAGACTGAGGGGATGGAAAAAAAGCAGTAAGAGAAAGAGGGACGGAAGGAGAGACAGAAATAAAAGCGGGGGCGGGGGTGGGGAGAGAAAGACAGGGTCAGGCAGAGAGCTGAAGAAAGATTGAGGGAGGGAGAGAGGGAGGGATGGAGGGAGAGTGACAAAGAGAGAGGGAGGGAGGGTGGAAAAAGACAGCAAGAGAGACAGACAGAGAGAAACAGAGACACAGGCAGAGAGACCAAAAGTGTGTGTGATGGGGGCGGTGGGGGGTGGGCTAGGGGAGAAACAGAGTGACAGGGAGGCAGAAAGAGACAGAGCAAGAAAGAGGGGCCAACTCCAGGGAGTAGGGGAGGCAGAGAGAGAGGGAAGGAGGCAAAGAGAAAGAGGGAGGGAGAAACAGAGAGGGTGAGGGAAAGAGACAGGGCAGAAAGAAGGGAGAGAGAGAGAAAAGGATAAAGGGAAAGAGACAGAGACCAGGAGACCGAGAAAGACCAAGAGAGAGCCCGGAAGAGAGACACAGAGGAAGACAGACACACAGAGAGGGTGGGAGAGAGGGAGAGGCTGAAAGGAGGAGGGGGACAGAGATTCAGAGAGACAGATCCCGAGAGAAGGGGGCAGGCAGGGACAGAAAGCGAAAGAAAGAGGGAGCAAGTGAGTGAGGGGGGTGGCGGGAGGCAGGCAAGGTGGGGGGAGAGAGACAGGGCAAGAGACACAGACAATGAAAGAAGGATGGGAAAAAACCAGGGCACAAACGAACCTGCCTAAGAAACAGCCTCACAGACAGAGAGAACAGATACAGTTGCCAAGGGGGAGCGGAGGAAGGAAGGGATGGACTGGAGTTCTGGGTTAGCAGAGGCAGGCCCTGATATTTACGATGGTGGCCCAATGGTTAAGAATCTGCCTTCCAATGCAGGCGCGGGTTAGACCCCTGGTTGGGGAGCTAACATTCCACATGGCACATGGTAACTAAGCCAGCTCGTGACAAGAGTTTCGAGCTGCAACTACTGAGTCCATGCGCTCCGGAGCCATGCTCCACAAGAGAAGACTGAGAGCTGCAATTAGAGCAAGCCCACACACTGCGATGAAGGCTCAGCTCAGGCCAATACACAAATCATATGTTTAAAAAAGAGCAGGGCGGGGGAGACTGGGGAGTACTGAGAGCAAACATGGAAACCAGAGGCGAGGCACAGATGGTGGAGTAACAGGACAAGGAATTCACGTCTCCTAACACAGTGGCACCAACCAGGTGCCAGCGGGGGACCCCAGACACCTACGGGACTGGAGGAGCCTCCATGCAAGCAGGTAGGATGTGGTGGGGGAAGGAGGGAGGGAGGAAAAGCAGAGGCGGGATGGGGGGAACCCCTGAGGGGTGGCTGGGGGAGCAAGCTCCCACACTTGGAAGAGCCCACCCATGGTGCAGGGATCAGCAGGGAAGGGGAGAGAGCTTCTCAGGAGAGGGACATGGGAGGGCTACATGACAGGGGTCTCCTCAACCTGCTCAGGACCCAGGGAGCCTACTGGGGTCCAGAGTCTGAACTTCCACCCCTCAGAGACCCCTGGCTGTGCAGGTCCTGAGCCTAAGGCCAGCCCCACAGGGGCTACTGTGATTCTGTTTAGCTTTGTTGTTGTTGCACTTTTATTTTTTCTAATATATTTTCTAGTTTTATTTTTTATTCCTTTTTACTCTCTGCTCCTTCTTTGTTGCTTTTCTTGGGGGGCGGCAGGGGAGGGCAGCACTTTGTGACCTGCGGGGTCATGGTTCCCAGGCCAGGGATCAGGCTTGAGCTCCTGCAGTGGAAGCACTGAGTCTAAACCCCTGGACTAACAGAGACCCTCAAACCCCAGGCAATATTAGTCAGTGTGAGCTCTCCCTGAGGTTCTCCTCTCAGCACCAAGACCCAGCTCCACCCATGGCCTGCAAACTCCAGGGTTGGACGTCTCAGGCCAAACAACCAGCAAGACAGAAACGGTCCCACTCACCAAAAAAAAAGAGAGAGAGACAAAAAATATGATACAGACGAAGGAGCAACGCAAAAACCTACAAGACCAAATAAATGAAGAGGAAACAGGCATATACCTGAAAAAGAATTCAGAGAGTAATGACAGTAAAGATGAGCCTAAATCTCAGGAGGAGAATGGAGGCACGGGTCGAGAAAATACCAGAAATGTACAACAAGGACCTAGAAGAACTAAAGAGCAAACAGTGATGAAGCAAACAAGAACTGAAATGAAAGATACACCGGAAGGAACTGATAGCAAAGTAACTAAAGCAGAAGAATAAATAAGATCGAAAGAACTGTTGAGGAGCAGAATAAAGAAAAAAGAATAAAAATAAATGAGGACAGTCTCAGAGACCTCTGGGACAACATTAAACACACCAACGTTCAAATCACAGGGGTCCTGGAAGGAGAGAAAGGGTCTGAGAAAATATTTGCAGAGATTATAGTTGAAAATTTTTCTAACACAGGAAATAGGCACCCAAGTCCAGACAGTCCCATACAGGATAAATAGGAGAAGATACACACAGAGACACATATCAATCAAACCAACAAAAATTAAATTTAAAAAAAAAAGCAAAAAATAATATACAAGGGAATCCCCATAAGGTTATTAGCCAATTTTTCAGTAGAAATTCTGAAGGCCAGACAGGCGTGGCAAGATGTATTTAAAATGATGAAAGGGGTAAATCTACAACCAAGATTACGCTACCTGGCAAGGATATCATTCAGATCCAATGGAGAAATCAAAAGCTTTACAGGCAAGGGATTTCTCTGGCAATTAAAACTCCACGCTTCCAATGCATGGGGTATGGGCTCGATCTCTGGTCAAGGAAATAAGGTTCCACATACTGAGGAATGCAGCCAAAAAAAAAGTAAAAAAAAAAGCTTTCAGACAAGCAAAAGCTAAAAGAATTCAGCACTACCAAATCGGGTTTATGACAAATGCTTAAAGAACTTCTCTAGGCTGAAAACACAAAGAGAGAAAAGGACCCACTAAAAATAAATTCAAAGTAATTAAGAAAATGGTAATAGAAACATGCATATCAATAATTACCTACAATGAAAATGGACAAAACGCTCCCACCAAGACACAGATTGACAAAATGGATGAGAAAATAAGACCTGTACTATCCAAAAGAAACCAACTTCAGACTTGCAGTCATACAGACTGAAAAAGAGGGGATGGAAAAAGATATATTCCATGCAAATGGAAATGAAAAGAAAGCTGGGAAAGCATTACGTACAGCAGATAAGATAGACTTTAAAATAAAGACTGTTACAAGAGATAAGGAAGGCTAGTACATAATGAAGGGATCAATCTCACAAGGAGGGATAACAATTATAAATGTTTATTCACCCAACACAGGAGCACCTCAACGCATAAGGCGAATGCTAATAGCCATAAAAGGGGAATCGACAGTAACAGAAATAGAAGGGAATTTACCACCCAGCTTACACCAATGGACAGATCATCCAGACACAAAATAAATAAGGAAACACAATCTTTAAATCACACAATAGACCAGACAGACTTAACTGATACTGACAAAACGTTCTACTCAAAAGTGGCAGAATACACTTTCTTCTCAAGTATACATGGTGCATTCTCCAGGACAGATCACATCTGGGGTCACAAATCAAGGCTCACTAAATTTAAGAAAATAGAAATCATTATCAAACATCTTTTCCAACCACAGCACTATGAGGTCAGAAATCAATTATGGGGGAAAAAACTATGAAAAACAGAAAAACACATGGAGGATAATCGACATGCTACTAAATAACCCAGAGATCACTAAAGAAATCAAAAACACACAGAGGACGTCCCCGGTGGCCCAGTGGTTAAGAACCTGCCTGCCAGTGCAGGGGACCTGGGTTTGATCCCGGGTCTGGGAGGATTCCACATGCTGCAGGGCAACCAAGCCCGTGCACCCAACTACGGAGCTCACCGGGCGCAAACACGGAGCCCCGACTCCCAACTCCTGACGTCCGCGCAGTCTAGAGCCCGTGCGCCTCCACCGCTGAGCCTGCTCACTGCAACTGCTGAAGCCCACGCGCCCTAGAGACCGTGCTCCACAGCGAGAGAAGCCGCCACGCCACAGCTAGAGAGGGGCCCGCTCACTGCAGCTTGAGAAAGCCCACCCGTGCCAACAAAGACCCAGCGCAGCCGTAAATGAATAAACGAACTAATTCAGAAAGATACACGCACCCCTATGTTCACAGCAGTGCTATACACAGAAGCCAAGACACGGACACAACTTAAATTGCCATGGACAGATGAGTGGATAAAGATGTACATACACACAAGGGAGCACTGCTCAGCCATAAAAACAGAACAAAACAATGCCATCTGAAGCCAACATGGATGCAGTGAGGGATTATCATACTAAAGGCAGTAAGTCTGAAAGACAAATACCATATGGTATCACTGATATGCAGACTGTAAAATAGGGCAAATAGAGAGTGAGGGAGAAAAAAGAGAAAGACAAAGAGAAAGCACCAGAAAGAAAATGGGAGACAAAGAAAGAAGGAAGGTGGGAGAGAGAGGAAGAAAGGCAAACAAGGAGAGAGACACACAGAGACAGAGAAACAGAGAGAGGGAGGGAAGGAGCTAGGAAGAAAGAGACAAGGGGGAAGAAAGAGAGAAGGCAGAGAGAGAGAATGAAGGGAGAAAGAGAGAGAGAGAGGTAGGGCTGGAGGGCGAGACAGGAGGGGGGAAGGAAGTGAAAGATAAAGAGAGAGACAGGGAGAGAGACTGAGAGAGAGGGTGGGAGGGAAGGAGAATTAGAGAGTGACACAGAGACAGAAAGAGAGAGAATAGGGAGTCAGGGAGAGACTAAGACAGACATAGGGAGTGAGAAAGAAAGAAAGATGCAGGGAGAGAAACATGAGAGACAAACAAAGAGGGAGGGAGAGAGACAGAGAGGCAGAAAGAGACAAGGCTGGAGAGTGACAGGAAAAGCAGCAGAACCAGACAGACAGACATGGGGGGAGAAACGAAGATGCAAGAGAGATGGAGGAGGGGGAGAAGTGAGCGAGAGGAGACACAGAAGACAGAAAGAGAAGGAGAGAGGGAGAAAGAGGAAAGGACACACAGAGAAAAGCGAGGAGAGAGAGTAAGAAAGAGGGAATGGCAGGGGAGAAAGAGAGACAAAGCCGGGGTGGGGGGGGTGGGGGAGAGACAGACAGAAAAAGAGTGGGATGGGGCGAGAGAAACAGAGAAAGAAAGAGGGAAGGAGAGAGAGAGCAAGAGAGAGGATGGGGCGGGGGGGGGGGACAACAAAGAGGAAGAGAAACTGAACAACAGGGCAAGAAAGAGAAAGGAGAAAAGAGACAGAGAGAGAAGGAGAGAGGCAGAGAGACAGGGAGAGGTGCACAGAGACAGACACCTAGACAGAGAGGGGAGAGGGGAAAGGAGAGAGAGACAGGGAGCAAAAAACCAGAAAGGGAGAGAGAGAGAGAGAGAGAGTGGGAGAGGGGAAAGGAGAGAGAGACAGAGAGAGAGAGTGGGAGGGAGGGTGTAACAGAGCGCGACCGAGAGAAAAGAGGGAGATAGAGAAAGAGAGTGAGACAGGGAGAGAGTCACGGAGAGACCAAGACAGATGTAGGGAAGGAGACAGAGGGGGAGACAGTGAAAGAGGGAGGGAGAGGGATAAAGAGAGAGACAGAGAGGGAGGGACAAAGAGAGACAGAGAGGGACAAAGAGAGAGTGTAGGAAGCAAAGAGAAACAGAGAAAGAAAGAGGGAGGGATAAAGACAGACAGAGAGGGGGAGAAAAAGGGAGAAAGAGTAGGGAAAGAGACAGAGAGAAAAAGTGTGTGTGTGGGAGGAAGGGAGGGAGAGAGAGAGCAAGACAGAAAAAGAAAAAGGGAAGGAGGGAGGCAGAGAGGGGCAGGTGGTGGGGGTCAGAGAGAGAGACAGAGCAGGAGAGAGACAAAGACCAAGAAAGAGGGAGGGAGAAAGAGAGCAAGAAAGAGAGGCAGAGAAAGAGAGATCAATTGAGGGAGTGAAATAGAAAGGAGCGGGGTGCAAGAGGAATAGAGAGACAGACAGGTGAAGAGACAGTGACAGAAAATAAAACAGGGAGGGGGAAAAGGCACAAACAGACCTGCCAACAGCGGCCTCACAGACACAGAGAGCAGCCTGTTAGCTGCAAAGGGCGAGGGGAGGAGGGAAGAGATGGACAGGGAGTTCCAGGTTAGCAGGCGCGAACTCTGATATGTACAACCAATACAAATGTCCCTGGTGGGCCAGTGGTTAAGAGTCTGCCTTCCAACACAGGGAATGAAGGTTAGATCCCTGGCTGGGGACTAACATCACATGTGACACAGGGCAACTAAACCAGCTGGTAACAACTAGAGAACCTGTAGCCTCAACTATTTAGTAGAACCCATGCTCCGCAACAAGACCAAGAGCTGCAACTAGAGAAAGCCCACATACTGCGACGAAGACCCAGCTAAGGCAAAAAGGGATGGATGAACAACAGAGCCCTAACGTACAGTGCAGGGAACTAGATCCAATCTCCTGGGATAACCATAACGGAAAACAACACGAAAAAGCATGTGTATGTATGTATAACTGAGTTACCTTACTGTACAGAAGAACTACACTAGAGAGGTCTTAATGACCCAGATAACCACAATGGTGTGGTCACTCACCTAGAGCCAGACATCCTGGAATGCAAAGTCAAGTAGGCCTTAGAGAGCGTTACTGCAAACAAAGTTAGTGGAGGTGATGGAATTCCAGCTGAACTATTTCAAATCCTAAAAGATGACGCTGTTAAAGTAGTGCACTCAATATGCCAGCAAATTTGGAAAACTCAGCGGTGGCCACAGGACTGGCCAAGGTCAGTTTTCATTCCAATTCCAAAGAAGGGCAATGCCAAGGAAAGTTCAGATTATTGCACAATTGCACTCATTTCACATGCTAGCAAGGTAATCCTCGAAATCCGTCAAGCCAAATTTCAACAGTACATGAACTGAGAACTTCCAGATGTACAAGATGGATTTAGAAAAGGCAGATGAACCAGAGATCAAATTGCCAACATCCACTGGATCATAGAAAAAGCAAGAGAATTCCAGAAAAAACATCTATTTGTGGTTCACTGACTACGCTAGAGTCTTTGACCATGTGGATCACAACAAACTGTGGAAATTTTTTAAAGCAATGGGAATATCAGACCACCTTACCTGTCCCCTGAGAAATCTGTACGTAGGTCAAGAAGCAACAGTTAGAAGCAGACATGGAACAACAGACTGGTTCAAAATGCGAAAAGGAGGACGTCAAGGCTGTATATTGCCACCCTGTTTATTTAACTTATATGCAGAGTACATCATATGAAATGCCGGGCTGGATGAAGTACAAGCTGGAATCAAGATTGCTGGGGGAAATATCAATAACCTCAGATATGCAGATGACACCACCCTTTCCGCAGAAAGTGAAGAGGAATTAAAGACCCTCTTGATGAGGGTGAAAGACGAGCATGAAAAAGCTGGCTTAAAACTCAACATTCAAAAAATGAAGATCATGGCATCCAGTTTCACCAATTCATGACAAACAGATGGGGAAACGATGGAAACAGTGACACATTTTATTTTCCTGGACTCCAAAATCACTGTGGACGGTGACTGCAGCCATGAAATTAAAAGACACTTGCTCCTTGGAAGGAAAGCTATGACCAACCTAGACAGCATATTAAAAAGCAGAGACATCACTTTGCCGACAGAGGTCTGTACAGTCAAAGCTATGGCTTTTCCAACAGTCATGTACGAATGTGAGAGCTGGACCATAAAGAAGGCTGAGCACTGAACAATTGATGTTTTTGAACTGTGGTGCTGAAGAAGACTCTTGAGAGAGTCCCTTGGACTGCAAGGAGATCAAACCAGTCAATCCTAAAGGAAATCAACCCTGAATATTCACTGGAAGGACGGATGCTGAAGCTCCAATACTTTGGCCACCTGATGCGAACAGACAACTCATTGGAAAAGACTCTGATGCTGGGAAAGACTGAAGGCAGGAGGAGAAGGGGATGACAGAGGATGAGATGGTTGGATGGCATCATTGACTCAATGGACCTGAGTTTGAGCAAACTCTGGACATAGTGAAGGACAGGGAAGCCTGGCATGCTGCAGTCCATGAAGTCGTAAAGAGCTGGACACAACTGAGCGACTGAACAACAACAAGGCCCTCCCAACAGAAGTTTACACAAGCCTCTTAGCCTCCTCCATCAGAGGGCAGAGAGAAGAAGCGAGAAGAACCATAGTCCCACAGCAGCTAAAACAAAAACCGCATTACAGAAAAGTTAATCAGCTTGAAAAAGCAGAAATCTATGTCCCAGATGAAGGGACAAGATAAAACCCCAGAAAAACAACTACATGAAGTGGAGATAGGCAACCTTCCAGAAGAAAGAATGGAGGCAAAGAATGAGAAGATGCAAGGAATGTTTACCAAAGACCTAGAACTAAAGAACACACACAGAGAGATGAATAACACACTAGAAGGACTCAACAGCAGAATAACTGAGGCCGAACAGATAAACGACCTGAAGGAGAGCATAGTGGAAATCACTGCCGCAGAACAGAATACAGAAAAACAGAATGAAAATGAACGAAGACAGCCCAAGAGACCTCTGGGACAACAATAAACGCACAGACATTCGCACTGTAAGGGTCCCAGAAGGAGAAGAGAGAAAGCACCTGAGAAATTATTTGAAGAGAAAATAGCTGAAAATTTCCGTAACAGCAGAAAGGAAACAGTCAACCAAGTCCAAAAAGAATGAAATAACTGCATCTGTAGCGACATGGACGGACCTAGAGATTGTCTTACTGAGTGAAATGAGTCAGACAGACGAAGAGAAATGTCACATGACAACCCTTATATGCAGAATCTAAAAAGAAATGATACAAATGAACTTATCTGAAAAATGGAAAACAGACTCATGGACTTGGAGAACTTGGAGAATTGCCAGAGGGGAAGGGATAGTTGCAGAGTTTGGGATAAACATGTAAACACTGCTAAATTTAAAATGGATAAGCAGCAAGGTCCTACTGTATAGCACAGGGAACTCAATGTTATGTGGCAGCCTGGATCAGAGGGGAATTTGGGCAAAAATGGATACATGTATATGTATGGCTGAGTCCCTTGGCTGTCCACCTGAAACTATCACAATGATAATCAGCTAAACTCCAAAATAAATTATAAAGTTTAATAATAAAAAAGGAATGAAATTAGAAAAAAAAAAAGCTTTTATACATAAAGAATCCATTATATATATTTTAGAAACTATTTAGAATTTAGACTTATGAATTTTTGCCTAAGTAAAAAATTTACAACATTTTGATTCCACTTGTTTAACTTAGTATGAATAGAATGTTAGATTTCTATTAAAAAAAATAGATATGAACAAGCAACAAAGGTTTACTGTATAGCATAGGAAACTATAGTCAGAATCTTGTAATAACCTATAATGGAAGATAATTTCAGAAACAGTCTGTATTTGTGTAACTGAATCACACACAAAAAAGAATTCTACTTTTTGAAATTTAGTAATGTTTATCTTTTTGCCAGTTTCTTTAAATGTCCTATGGACATCTAATAACAATGTATGAGATACAAAATTTTATATGTATTCATGTAGGATATAAGATTAACATAAATTAATATAAATACAAATCTATTACAGTTTAATTATTGATGACATTATTCAAGACACTCCTGTTATTTTTCCTACATTTAATAAAGTATTCTCACAGAAATGCTAATATGTCTCACTATGATTATATATTTTTTTCTTTTCCCTTATACTTCTTTTGATTTGTGCTTTATGTATCTTTCTTTCTTTGTTGTCAGGTGTCTAATGGGTTAAGATGTCAATCTTGTTTGTGAATTGTACCTGTTATAATTAAATCACCTTTGTCTCATTTAAAAATATATAAATTTTTTAAAAAAGAAGACTGGAACAATCATTTTAAAATCACAGATTGCACAAAACAGGCAATGGACTAAACTGGCCTTGATATGCTGACCCCTAGTACAGGGTAACATTTGTGAAAAGCAAAATTTAGGGATTAAAACTGTGGAACAGACCAGAGCCCATTTCATCTGTTTATTTATTCAAAGGAAGACCTAATTCTATGCAACTTCCGTGAACAGATTTTTCACACAATCTTGGTTACTACCAGCCCACGCTGAGCACACACAGAAGGCCCCGAGTGTCTTCTCCAACGGTGTCTTCCCTACCTCACACCGCCAACAGCTCCCGGCACGTCCCTTAAATCATCAGAAGGTGCCTGCCAGGAAAGGAAACAGGGTCAGCCCCCAGCTGCTCAGCCACGCCCTGAACCAGGTACCAGCCCTGAGCCCTCCCTCATGGCCCTGCAGGAAGCGCCTCGCTATCCGCACTCCACCTCGTGGTGGATCGCGGGGCCCCAAGAGACAGAGAGTCACCCAGTTACCCCGCCAATGCACAGCAGGGCTGAGGTTCCCACCTGGGTCTGACTCCAGTCCATGCCTCCAACCTCTGGACCAGAGCCTCTCACCCTCTGCAGCTCAGCTTGTGCCTCTGGGTCTGGCACCTGAATGTTCCCTGTGCCATACCAGAGAGTCTACATGGACTGCCTACCAATCTGGTGTTGGGCCAGAAGAGGACATGGTGAGCAGAGGCTGTGTAGGGCCTGGCAAGGCCTCCCAGTGGTCTCTGGGCAGCAGAGAAGACCTAGGGCTCAGGAGCCTCCTACTGTGACCCTGGGTGAAGGGAGAGTGTTGGGACAGAGCAGAACTGCCCACTGCCCCAGTGCGACAGGGCATGACTGTGTTGGTGAGCAAAGACAGGGCTGGGAAGGCTCAGACACCAAGCACACTCCCCACACACACAGCAAACGAGCCCCTCGCACACCTGCCGGCCTCTTTCTTCCCGAGACACAGGAATTAGCTCAGGGACCCTCAGCAGCAGCCACAGAGGAGGTAACAAAGTCACAATGTATCCCAGAATACCAGGCTGACGGGTAGAAATGGGCAAAATGGCCCAGAGGTGCCAGACAGCAGGGGAGAAACTTCTTGATGGGTTTGGAACACAAACAAGCCCCCCCAGGACCTTTTGAACTGCTTTCCTCAGGAAGTCTGTTCACAGGCACTAAGGGTTACCTAGCTTCGCCCCCCAGGACCCAGCGAGAGAAAACTGCCTAACCCCATCAGCCCAGAGAGAGAGACAGACACACAGATGCTAACCGAACAGACCCTGAACCACACAGCAGAGTGCCCCAAGCACTGGCCGCATCCGCCATGACTCCAGACCGGCCACCTCCTATTTGTAGACAGCTGGAGGCAGAAGAGCGGGCCACAGGACCACCAACCCCGGGGAGGAGGAGGAGGAGGAGGTTACCTGTCCCGCAGGGATGGACTCCAAGGAATCAGAGCATCCTCCCACAATGGACCGGTCCTCAGGAGTCAGACTGTCGGTGGATGAGAGGCTGCTGGCCAGGGCCTCCTCTTGCACGAACATGATTCCTAGAGAGACCAGGGGCAGGCGGGTGGGGCAGGCGGGGCAGGAGAGCAGCCATTCAACAAATGGGGCTGTGTCCTCGGGCTACAGCATGGCTGGGGGCTAATCAGACCCCCCAAATCCAGGCAAGTGGATTACAGAAGAAAATGTTACAACCAAAACCTTAAAATAACTAGAAGAACGAACGCCTGCTCATCTAATCTCAGGACGGGAATTTCTGAGCCTGAATCCAAAGGAAGAACTTGAGGTGTGACTATATAAAAACTAAACTTCTGTAAGAAAAACAAACTTGAATGAAATGAGAAAAAAGTGCTCACAGTATTTGTCAAAGGCTTGTATCTTTAATCTATAAAATGTTCTTACAGATAACAAAAAATGGGGGAAAGAAATCCCACTAGGAGGCTGCAAAGAACGAATAGACATTCCACAAAAGAATAGCCAATGGGCGTGACACAAGACCAAGCTCACCCTCCGAACCATCCGAGAAGGGAGAGTTCTGCCTCTCACTTCAGCAAAGGTCAGGCTGTGTGGCCTGACTGGGCGGAGGCAGGCACTTCGGGGCGAGCTGCCCCGCCCTTTCAGACAGCAGTTTGGCAAAATGTCCAGGAGTCTTACACGCGTTTGCTCCTAGAGCCTCTTCCTGGGGACAGAGCTGAAGCCTCTCCACCCTGCCACCCAACATCCCTGGGAAGCTCTACGGATCCAGGAGTCCCGGACCCCTCATCAGAAGGCCGGGCCTGCTTGCTGGCTCGGGTTTCCTCCGGGGCTGGCAAGGACAACCCAGGCCCAGCTTCCCACAGGACACATCCCACTGACTCTCCCCAAGGCCACCGGCAATGGATAGCACACTCTGACTCATTCAGGCCGTTTTTAAAGCCTGCTGAGGTTGTTGTATGAATTCAGCTCATCTGGGTCCATTATTTCACTCCAAACATTTTCTAGACCGGTTGAGGATAAAATGTTTTTTAACTTTCTCCTAAATACAGCTGGTTGGATGAATGCTGGGTGTCAACCCCCTAATTCCACCATAATTTCGAGGAGGCCAGGGCTCGCCTCCATCGCCTGGCTCTACTACCAGTCACCACGGCCCAACAAAATGACTCAGAGAGAGCTCAGAGCCCCACACCCTTGTCCAGCTCAGTTGCGGCCTGGGGTCAGGACAACTTGCACAGCCCAGGTCCTCTACTCATGGCTGGGCAGGCAGATGGTCCAAATCCAGACCCACCCCACCCAGAGCAAAGCAGCAGGGGCTGTGCACAGGCAGGAAGGGCGGCAGGCACACAGCCAGGCATGAGGCATGCTATTCTCTCCCGGAACCCACCCCCTCCTCCCTCACGTGCTCAGATCCTACCATCCTTTGACAGTCACCTCACATACACCTCCAGAGCAAAATCCTCTCTGCTCTAGACAGACCTCTCTTTCACAAATGCCCCAAACTCCCTTGGGGGTACTGCTCAGCTTCCCAAGAGGCTCCAAGTTTCTCAGGGGACTGTCCTGGTCACCTGGAAACCCTCCAACAAACACACAGGCGGGGAGCCCTTACTGACCGCTTCTGATGGACCAGCAGCAGCGCCAAGTGCTTCCCAGCGTCAGCTCATGCACGCCTCCCGTTATTTACCACAGCTCATCAAATCTAAGATGCGTGGATGTGGCGCCATCTTGGTCTTAGCAGGCGTCCGCGGAAGGTGTTCCCACAACTCCATCACGAACACCAGCTGGCTGACAGCAACTACGAGACGCACTGACTGACAGCTGCCTCTCAGCTTCAGAGGCAGAAGGTGGAGTGCGTGCATCTTAGAGTCGATGAAGCAGGGTAGAGAAAACAGAGCTTCTGGAGGCAACAAGCTGCTTCAGGGACCACAGCCAGGGAAGCTGCGATGTAAACTCAGGGCACCCCGGCCAGGCGCCTGCTCTCCTAACCACGTCTCTACAGCCTCCTCTCAGCCCCTGGACCTGGCCTGGCTGGAGAATCAACTCCGACACTTCCCACATCAGTCCCCGTGGCCACAACCCTCCATGGCTCCAACAAGCTGGGCTAGCAGGTCCTGAGGTGACCAGAGGCCTTGTGTTTATTGGACAGTCCCCTCCTGGCGGGCCTCCGGGCGTAGGGGGTGGGGGACAGCTTACTCGCAAGTATGTCCACTTCTACAAAAGCGGGCTGGGAGCAAAGCTGCTCCCTGCAGAAGAAATCCTTGCCCACACAGGCAAGGTCCAGTAGCACATGGCTGAACACAAATTTCTGTGGATTCCTCCACATTAGCAATAAAAACCAGTATTTTCCTGTCACTACCCTCCCAAACCCTGTTTGGAGCTGAGGAAATGTGAACAGGGACAGTCTTTCTGCTTCCTTCCTGGACTGTGGTCTGTACAAACAACTGGTCAGAAAGGGGCACTCAGGGGACGGGACAGGGGACATCAGAATGCCTAGACGGGGCCCAACCTTTGTTGTTTCTCACCAAAAGGAAAGAGATGTGCACACAGAGACATCCACTGCAGTTTTATTTATAAGAGGATCTGGAGACAACGTCTAAATGTCCAGTACAAGGACTGGGAAAGGAAGGGGAGGCTACAGTGAGCCACTGCATGGTGCCCCCGGAGCGGGGCGGTGAAGAAGGGGACTGAGTCTGGTTCTGGCTGCTGCAGAGGCTTCGCCGCCACAGGGGGGCCCCCCACAACTGCAACTGTGGGGGGCAGACACCTCCCTTGCCACCCACAGCTCACTCGCCTGCTCACACTCACTGATTCCTTGCCTTGACAAGGGCAGACTGAGAACTGGCGGGCCCCCAGCCGGGCGGGCCAGCTGCACCTCCCGGTCCCCAGAGCCTAGCCACGCAGACCCCCTGCAGGCCGCAGGGCCGGAGGCAGGGAGCGGGCCTGAGGAGGGCTCTGGCCCTCCTGACAGGAGACAGGTCAGGGAAGCATCTTCAAAGTGATACAGGCCCCCTCCCCTTTTACATTAAAAAAAAAAAGAAATAGAAAACCAGAACTTCTCAATCAAGAATGTTACTAACGCAAACAGATGGCGACTCTGGCACCGACATGCCCCGCCCACTCTCTGGCTCACATCCACGGCTGTGACCTTGGTGAGCTGCCCGGCCCAGGCTCTCTGACTGAACCCAGCATTCTTCATATCCCACCTTCCCCTCTCGGCGGTAATGGCTGCAGGGCACTCCGGACCGCGGCTTAAACTCCCTCCCTCTCTCTCACGCCCGCCGTGGCCCATGTTTTGCTGGCAGAAACAGCGCTGCGCCGAGCATTTCACCTCCCCCTTCCCTGTTATCTTAACCCGCTAAGATAAAATCCCCACCAGCGGGGTTACCAAGTCAAGGGGTGGGAACGTTTTTCTGGCTCTTGAAACATAGGGTCAAACTGTTTTCCCAAGACCTCACACCAAGTTCTCCAACTCCAGGAGCCCGGGCGGGCGGCGTTCTTTCCTGTGTGTCCCGAGCCTCGGCTCCACTCGGGACGGCACACCCTCCCCTCTTCCGTGGGGGCCGGGCCAGCAGACACTCATGGGACCTGCTTCACTCACTCATCTCCGAGGATGCCTGGGTTCAGAGGTGAAAGCCCTTTGAAAACGCTAAGACAGTGGGTGGGTGAAAGGGATTGGTCTTCCATGGGTCCACCAACAGCCCATCTCGGCCCCACCAACACAGCGTTCGGGGCTGGGTCACCAACAGGGCCATGGCAATGAGGCACACTCCCCACACAGGGACGGGGCGGGGGCACCTGACTCAGGGAAGTAACCAGGAGGCCTGGCTTCTCGTTAACAGGCAGCCAGCCTGCCCACACTGCCTGCAGGCGCTTGGGGTCCTTATGGGCCAGCAGCCCCGAGCCTGTTCAAAGAGCACACCCCGCAGTACCCTAGAGGAACTGGATGTGGGTGTCAGAGCAATGGGGAGTCTTCACTGAGCAAACTGAGAAATCAAGCCAGGCACCCCCCAGCCATGCGCCTCCCCAGGAGGGGCTGGTGTGCAAACAGCACCGTGCCCTCCCTGCATCCGAACCCGCTCCCCCAACCCCAGCCCAGCTGGGGGCCCGGGCAGGGCCTGTGCAGCTCCGTCAGGGAGGCAGACACACACATACACACATACACGGTTACCTTGGTTGGAGAGGATGGGCTGGGGCAGGGAGGCAGAGGTGGGAGCCGCGCTGGGTGGGGAGCTGCTGGGTCTGACACAGGGGGCAGCAGAGAGCCGAGAATCCTCACTGACCTGAGGGGGAGTGCTGAGTCAGCCGGGCAGAGGTGAAAGATCCAGAACAGAACTGGGCAGAGCCAGAGACGTGAGGAGCTAATGGTGCTCGCAAACAAACACTGGGGACAGGGAGGACCTCGACTAACCCTCAGCAACCCCACGAGGCAGGTCCGATGGCCACCCCCATCTCACAGATGAGAACGGATAGGGACACACAGCCAGGGGGAGGCCAGGGTGGCAGGGCCAGGACTCCACTCCTCCACCTCCCACACGAAGACTCACCTTCTTCTCAGGGTTGCTTAATTTGGACTTGACCTCTTTGGCTTTCTGAATTGCTTTTAGCACTTCCACTGTGTCCAACTCTTTCTCTGTGGTCACTGTGTTGTCCAGGCAGACCTACGGTGTTCAGAAAATGGCCATCAGCACAGGGGCTGGCAGCATGGAGCGAGCAGGATGGCGGGGTCCCGCCGAGGTGTGGGCCAGGCCCCCTGAGGACAGACAAGGCTGCAGGGGCTCAGCCTCCAGGAGGGAGATCTCTGCCACCCATAGAAGCGACCAGGGAGCTCCCTGGAGTGACCCAGCAAGGCCCCGCAACGCCTAGTCTGGCTCTGGGAGCTCCTCTTGGAAAAGAGAAGGCAGGGCACAGGGCTCCCTGAGAAGGCCTCTGGGATGGCTGGGAGTAGGGGAAGGTGGTGCCTTGAACTAAGCCTCCGATCATGATGAAACTCGTATCTGCAAAGAGCAAGGGGAGAGCCTTCTAGGCTGGGAGAGTCAAGGCATGGGAAGCAGGTAGGAAGGCAGGGACCCCACCCGCAAGTGCAGGAATGAGCTACGGGCCGGCAGGCAGTGGGGAACAGCAGAGCGGTCAAATGAGGGAAAGTCCCAAGGGCCGAGGGAGGGGAGCTGATGTCTTGGTGACAGTGTGGAGAAAGGGGCACTGGGGTGGAAAACACACAGAGGGGTGGGGGATGACGCAGACAGACTTCCAGCTGTCTTCCGGCCTGGGATCTGGGGGGAGTGGGAGCGTGGCCTGCTCGAAGCAAGGAGACAGGGGAACCTGCAGGGCACCTGTGGGGCGGGCAGGTGACCATCAGCAGACAGCAGATACTGGGCTAAGTGACACTGGCCAAGGTGGGTAAACACATCTGGTTTATGATGAGATTTTATGGCCAGAAGTCGTCCAGGAAATGAGATACTTGGAATTAAGTATCTTATTCTTGACTCTTGCCTACAATAAACATTGTTTGTTGTTTAGTCACTAAATTTCTGTCTGATTCTGCAACGTCATGGGCTGGAGCCTGCCAGCTCATAATCTGTCCATGGGATTATCCCAGGCAAGAACACTGGAGCGGCCTGCCACTTTCTCCCCCAGGAGACCGTCCCGACTCAGGGATGGAATCCGCATCTCCAGCACTGGCAGGCGGGTTCTCTACTGCTGAGCCGCCAGAGAAGCCCACAGTAAACATTACTTTTTAACAAGTAGAAGACAGTCCCTCCACACTCAGGCTGTGCCCGTTGGTTCCTGGAGAGCCCCCCAGGCCTGATGCTCTGACGGAGGCGACATGAGGTCAGCCTACGGAGGAAGCGTGGCAGCCTGTGGCCCCTAAGAGAAGAGGAGCAAGGGAGCCTTTTCCTATGGAGGCAGTGGGCTTCCCTGATCCGAAAGGCCACTCAGGGTCAGGACGGCCTTCTGAAGCAGGCAGATGTCACCTGCAGCTGAGTCTCCCCAAGCAGCTTACCTCTGAGGCCCGCTCTCCGAACTGAGCCAGCACCTTGGTCCGATAGTCGGGGATGATACTCAGGGGGTTGTTCAGCAGAGCCACGTGCTCCAGACATGGGAGGCTGCCGATGCTTCTGACCTCTTCCATCTGAAAGGCATCCCCCGAGTCCCTTCGCTAACAACTCAGCAACGTGACAACACGAGCCAACGGCCAACAAAAGCCCCCCGTTCTCACTGAAGTGACACGTCGAGGCACAGCCTCCCCAGAACCCTGTGTTCCTTCTGGGGCGCAGCTCACCTGTTCGATTCTGTTGTCGCTGAGGTCCAGGTTGACCAGGGAATAGAGCTTATGCAGGCCACTCAGATGCCTCAGGAGGTTGCCTGCCAGGTTCAGGGTCTTGATGTTGCCCAGTTTGGTGTGAGCCCCTTCCAAGGAGGAGAGCTTGTTGTACGACAGGTCCACGTGCACAAGGTTGTACAGGTGCTGTGGCGGCAGCGACAACAGGGTCCCGGGGTTAAGGCCAAGGGTCCAAACAACGGGCACCGACGTGAAGGGGGACGGGCCTTCCAGCCTCAATGACTAGTTCTGCAGGTTGGCTCTGTTCCCGCTGACATTTTTTCAGAAGGGAAACTCTTCTTCCCTGCACAGGTTTACAGGGCCAACACGGCCCACAGGGTAGGAGTAGAGGCAGGGTTTGAAAACAAGGCTGTCCATCTTCACAGTGGAGGCATCATCTTTATCATGTCCAATGTGTATTTATACTTTGGGAAGTACAGCAACACATGCTCATTGCATTGTTGCGACCTAAAGGGAATGGCAGCAGGCTCTGCCTTTACAAACCTCTGGTACACCCAGATACCCTTCAAGTGCCCATGAGAGAAATCCCAAGACTCCCAAGGCCACATCAGCCTCCTGGATCTCAGGAGAATGGGACCTTGTGAGAAGCTCACAGACAGTAAAGGTCTCCAAAGACACTAATTACCTGCAAATTGTTCATGACCAGCACTCCATTGTGACTCAGGTCCAGGAACTCAATCTTTGGAATCAGTTTCTTGTGAAAGAAAAGACAACACCTGACGTTACCCTAGGAGACTGAACCCTTTCCGGCCCCTCCACAGGAGGGACAGATGCTTCTGCCTGCCCACAGACTCCTGGGCAGGCCATCTGTGCAGGGCCCCTGACAGGACACCTCCCAGGGCCCAGCCAGCAGCACATCCTAAGGAACACGTAACAGAGGGCCTCCATGGCTGAGCACCAGTGCACTGCTTCTGTAGAACACTTGGCTTGTAAAAGTGATAAACAGCAAGTGCAGACAGAAGCAGGTGTGTGCTTCTTCAACTCTACCTATCCCCATCGAGACGCACAAACACAGGAACCACACTCCTGCCCAAGTACCATCTGGATGTCACTCTTACAGGGGAACATCTGGAACCTGTTCTGTTTTTCCCGGCTGCACTGTGAGGCACACTGGATCTTAGTTCCCTGATCAGGGATCAAACCTGTCCCCACTACAGTGGAAACATAAAAGTCCTAACCACTGAACTACCAGGAATGTCCCTGGAACCTATGGACTAACTTTTCTTCTCCCCTTCTTGGGAATAAATTTCACCACTTACTGTGTCTATGCTATCAAATGCACACACAATTAATACACTTCATCTCGTTCTAAGCACTCCTTTAAAAAAACCAATTATTTATTTTTGGCTGTGCTGGGCCTATACTGCTGCCCAGCTTTCCTCTAGCTGCAGAGAGCGGGGGCCACTCTCCACGCGGCTGTGCTCAGGCTGCTCATCGTGGCGGCGTCTCCTGTGGCGGAGCACAGGCTCTGGGGTGCGTGGGCTTCAGCAGCTGCCGCGTGCGGGCTCATGGGGCTCTAGGGCACAGGCTCAGTAGTTGTGGTGCACGGGCTTAGCTGCTCTGTGAGATCTTCCTGGACCAGGGATTGAACCAGTGTCTCCTGCATTGGCCAGCGGATTCTCTACCACTGAGCCACCAGGGAAGCCCTGAGATTTTAAATAACTTTTAAATAACCCCATTAACTTAAGCACTGCCGGCAGTGCACAGAGCACTGGATGCAGGTCTTCGGTGGTCCTTCTGGTAAAGTGTTAAACACCCAACCCCAGGGTCTGGTCAGGCCGTGGAAGGCGTACCACAGAATCATCGATCTCAGAGATGCTATTGTGACTCAAGTCCAGAGCGGTCAGAGCCTGCCATGTGGGGATGACGGCAGTCACGGGGCCCTCCAGGGCTGCGCCTGCTGGCTCCCACTCATCGAACTCCGAGGCTTCGGGAACGAGGACTTCCTGTGTGAGAACATCTGGTGAGCACCCCCATGGTAGCCCTCATGCAACACTCATTGGGAAAACAATCATTGCAAAATTTCAGGAAGGGCTGGAGCATATTTAGTATGTGGAAGTGAACTTGCATTAAAACGGGGCTTTGGTTCATATGCCTCGAAACAATTGTGAAATAACTGAAGAGCTTAGAAACATAACGGCCACTTGGAATATGTTCTGGCCCTGCTGCGGGAGCAAACGCTTTTCCAGCTCACAAGAGCCTCGTTATACAGTGATGCCTTTTCTGGCTTAAATCTTGGAGGCTGAAGGTCAGAATTTTCTGTGTTTCCAGGCAACCGTGCTTTACAAGCTGGCACTGTGGCCCCCACGGCTGACAATAGGCCTTTTAACCATTACTTCACAGGGTAAAATCTAGGAGGGCTGAAACAGGGCAGCAGCAGGGAGCACGGGGGCACCGTCTACTGGGAAGGAGGCAGGTCTTCTCGCTTCGGCTTCTGATGCCCTTTGATAAGACTTCTCCTCTCTCAATGGATCACTCTGGGCTCCCTGAGCAGGGAAGCAGGGAGTATCTCCCAGAGGGGCAAAGCTGCCTGAAACAAGCCACCTCTTTTCAGCCAGTAGCCTCAAGAGAAAGACTTTCCCTCAAACCTAAATCTTCATCAGATCCTCTAAGTTCTAAAAGTAACACTATACTTCTTTCTAGAAAAACTTTAAGATTACTGAGTCTGCTAAGTCACTTCAGTCGCGTCCAACTCTTGGCAACCCCATGGACTGTAGCCTGCCAGGCTCCTCTGTCCGTGGGATTCTTCAGGAATGAATACTGGAGTGGGTTGCCATTTCCTTCTCCAGGGGATCTTCTCAACCCAGGGATCAAACCAGCATCTCTTACATCTCCTGTGTTAGCAGCAGGTTCTTTACCACTAGCGCCACCTGGAAGTCAAGTCATTACTAAGATGCAAATCATAAAAATGTAAAGAGAGAAGGGATAAAACCTCTTAACGTACTTGGTTTGTGAGTTTGTGTCACTCACATATAAACAACAAGGTCCACCACACACAACCTCGCCTGCCTACTCAAGTTCACTGAGAACAAAATACAAATGAGTGCTAAGCCAGGGCTTTTCATAGTTAGAGAACATTTCCATCAATTCATCTACTAAATGTTCTGACACTCGTGCTGCTGAAAATTTATTAAAAACCAGTGACATTTTCTGGAGAAGGAAATGGCAACCCCACTCCAGTATTCTTGCCTGGAGAATCCCAGGGACGGCGGAGCCTGGTGGGCTGCCGTCTATGGGGTTGCACAGAGTCGGACATGACTGAAGCGACTTAGCAGCAGCAGCAGCAGCAGTGACCTTTTCTGGGGGGTGGAGATTACCCTGCTCTTAAAATCTCTGGTTTTACAGTGTTGATTCGGGATGATGATGTAGCCTGAGGCTACAGGGACTGTCAAGCACTGGGAGGTCCCACATGAGTGTGCAGCTGCCCAGGGGAAAGTCTGGCTTCTGATTCCTGACAGATGGCAGTGAGGGCACCACAGTGCAGGGCCCTGCCCCTCAGACAGCACCCAGGAAGGTTAACAGGTGGCGCTTACCTTCATGGAGGTTGCCGAGAAACGGACGCTCATTGTGGCCAAGGTGGGCTTGGATGCAACCAGCCCCCGGATGCGCCTGGCATCACAGTGACTTATCTGGAACAAGAACAGCTATGTCTCAGAAGGGCATCGTCACTCTAACGGAAGTCCCATGAAGTCCCACCCACACACAAAAGGAGCACAACCATCAGTGACCCCAAATCCTTCGAGGCAGGCACTGACTCAAACCCTAAGTCTCTGCTTTCTCATTTTTAGTGCTAACTAGACATGTTCTGAAGTAGCCCGTGAGACAGAGACACAAACTCGTTTCTCTGAACAGCTGCTTGGGGCTGGGTGGCTGGACACAAAGTGAGAGCCAGGGACACCAGAGCTGGAGAGCCTGGGGCCTCTGCAACATCACCTGCCCCACTCCACTGGCCTCGGCAGCCTTGCAGGGGAAAGGAGGGGGACAAGCCAAACCACCTCCCTCAAGCCACCTGTCCGAGCGCTACACTACATACCCGCAGGCCCCGCCTGGCAGAGCCGCAGCCTGCCCAACCAGGCACTCCTCTCACTACCCAGCCCCACTTGCCTGTGCTGGTCGAGGACCAGATGCCCATCGAAGGAAGGGTCCTCAAGGGACCTCCTGAGACAAGCCCGGCACGTTGCAGAGTCAGACTCTGCTGAGCTCAGACACTACATTCCCCCTTTTAACTGTGTGATCCTGGCCAAACTTCCTTACCCTCCTAAGCCTCAGTTTCCTCAACTGTAAAATGGGAATGTAAGTGCCCACTTCACGTGGCTGTTGAGAAGATTTCATCGAGGAATGAACATTAGACATGAGGAACAGGGCTGCACACAAAAGCCATGCTCGAGGACTTGCTGTGTTAAAGTGTTTTCCCCTATTCTCTACTGAGTCCCCTTCTTATTAAAAAAAAAAAGAAAAAACAAGGTACAAAATTGGCACTGTGAACCCAGGAGCTCTGCAGTGAGTAATGCCAAGTATTTCCTGTTAGGTACAGGCACGGCAGAGAGCAGAGAATCCTGCAACCCCTCTGCTGATCTGCCCTGGAAGATGCAGACGTGGAATTGGCTCTGTGTGACCCATAGGACGACTTCCTAGCACTTCAATTTGAGCAATGAAGAAGCCCAGGAGAAGCTGGGCGCTGGTGCTCCAACCTGTCCAAATGCTGCAGGGTGGGGACATGCAGACCGGCCAAGAGCAGCAGAAGCTCGTCTCTCTGCCTCCACAGCGCCTGACTCCCCTAAATGGAATCTGCCACATACTGACAGACACAAATGCAGCAGTGCCTTACGATTAAATCCAGACACTCAACCTCAGGAACACTCCCTAGGCACAGACAGAATGGTCAGAAATCAGACCATGCTGCGAGGGCACAGTCCCGCCTGCACTCCAGGGGCCCTGGGCCTTACCTCCACCTGATGAAGAGACTTGAATATAGACAGATCAAAAGGCAGGAGCTGCTCCTGAATGTTGCTGGTCCCAAAAGGTCCTTCTGTGCCAGAAACCTACAGCCAAATAAATGGTGTGAATTAGGGATGCTGCTGCAACCAGCACTTTCCATCCGTGTTCATCGTTGCCAGGCTGCGAGAGGCAGTCTGGGCAAGGACTCCCACTCAGCACTTCCATGATCAACAAAGCAAGCTAAAGCCAAGGTTCAAAGTAGGGGGCCACTGGACCATGACTGCCCCCTGGTGCTCAGAGGCGGAAGCACAGTGCCCAGATCACCAAATGTCACCTTCTTTTCCCCAGGGCCTGCAGCGTATATATATATATATACACACACACACACACACCCACCCAGGTCACGAGCTGTGTGCCCATGACTGAGCAGTTCCCCATGACCAGGCTCCCACAGCTTTACCTTAAGGTACTTAAGGCGACAGGTGAAGTCCAGGATGTGCCCCAGGTCAGTCTTGGCATCCCCGCTGGCGCACGTGGGCTTTCCCTGCTGCAGCTGCTCGGTGACTGCGTAGAGCTGCAGGGGGCCAATGGCGAAGACCTCGCCAGCCCCCAGGAGCTGTTCTCCTGCAACAGCCACAGCCCAACAGGTGAGCACTGGGTCCCAGCCCCGCTGTGCGGCCAGGGTAGCTGCCCACTCGGGCAACAGTGAACAAGCACTTGGCCGGCACCCATTATGCGCACCGAGTCAGGACGAAGGCAGGACCCTCCTGAGCATGCGGAAGCGGCCTCCCTCCTGGGCTGATAGCTCAGGGTCAACACGTGATTACAAAGGGGGGAAGGGCCACAGGAATTTGCTCTGGGAGCCTCTCGGAGGTGAAACTGAGTTACAATCTGAGGCCCTGGCCAGGAGAAAGCCAGCGCAGGCACAGCACTGAGGGCAACAGCCCACTGTAACCTCTAAGACACAGATGTCTTAATAGGTGAGACCCAAGGTGCCAGCACAGTAAGGGGCCCGAGAGCAGGGCAGGAGGGCTTCTGAGCCCGACACTGGTGTTTGGGCCTCCTGTTGTGCTTTCCAGCCATGCACCCTCAGACAGCTAACCGGGCCTCTCATCCGCAACGTCCTTGTCCGGCCCTCTTTCAGGGGAGCAGTAAGACACACACAGAAGTCTGGCCCACAAGCACTCACTCAGTACATCTTAGCCACCATCACTGTGCTCTCAGGCAGGGTCATGACCCTGAGGCAGCTTCGGTGCCATCCGAACCCTTTTAGGTAAGAACAAACCCGGTGCAAGAGGGCAGCACACCACCCACCTTCTAGAACTCCATCAGAAGGCCCTGGAATACAATCTGAGCCTGAGAACAGAGCCCCCGAGGACAGGGGCCCCAGGGTCCTGAGGTGAAGAACACAGCTCTTCAGACTTGCAGAGCAGACAGGTGCACAGGCCTGCCTGTGGACCAGGCCCAGGGGTCTGGGCAACCCTGGGAAGGTGGGTCCTGGCTAGAACCCACTTGGCACAGAGCCAGCTGACAGAGTTCTGGGCCCCTGGCCGCCTAACAGGGCTAGCCAAGTTGCATCCAGTATTTCAAGGACCCCTGGCCATATACCTTTTTCGAAGAGTTCCTCAGCCAGTGCTGCAGTGATGCCATTAATCTCCTAAAGAGAAAACAAAATCCAGTCAGGATATTCCCCTGCTCCCCACCACTGGGACCTGCACCTTTCTTGCCATCTACTCCCTCCACTGCTCCAAAGCCAGCTCTCCAGAAGTAAAACAAAACGGAGAGAGTAAATCTAAAGTGAATCAAGCAGCTCAGAAAGGAAAAGAGCATTTCCAGTTACGCGGATAACAGCTCCAAGGCCACTCAGCACGGGCTGACCTCCAGGCCCAGGAGACCGCAAAGCCTGGCCATGTCAGGCGCTGGCTGGGAAGTCAACAGCTCCCAAAACTGGCCTTGGGAGATTACTGAGAGAGGCATAGCAGACAGACAGTCCTGCTTCCTCTGGAAAAGAGGTTCCCATTACCCTGGTGGGAAAAAAAAACAGGCTTCACAGAGCCAGCCCGGCCTGGGAGTGACCATTTTTACTGACATTCATGTCCCACAGGTATCTGAGGAAAGAGTGAGCACAGGCTCTCTTCCTGCGCCGTCCCTCCAAGGCTGGTGACAGCACCACCCAGCCCAGGGTCGTCAGGAAGAGGCAGGAAAGGGTTCCCTTTTAGGGCGATGGGGTAAAGGCAGTACAAGAATGACCTTCAGTCACATTACAGCTAATGTGCTGGGTCTCAATTCACACCAGGCAATGGCCTACGTGCTCCCCACCAAGAGGCTCACTCAATCCTCCAGGCGCCCTAGGCCAGGAGGCTCTTATTTTGAATCCTATTTCACAGGTAAGTAAACTGAGGTGCAGACAGGCTGCGATCCTCACTGTTACATGGCAAGAAACTCGCAAAGCCACACTTTCAAGTGCTTAGCCGTGAAGCCTCTCTCAGTACACAGCTGACAGCTGACTGCCTCAGCATTTCTGGGTGTAACCATGGGGTTGCCAGAGCCCCAGGGCTTGCAACCCCACATCCTGCAGGTAAGAACGGCACCTAATTGACGATGGCAGCCAACAGGGCTTTTGTAAACAGGTCCTGATGAAAACTGCACGATCACCTCCATAGTTCACAAGAACCCCTCTGCCACCAGGACACGCAATTAGTGTGTTTACGGAACTTGAAAGGCACCAGGCTGCAGGAGACAGTGTCCTTCTCCTGTTTTTCTATGGTTCGTCTCTCACTTACCTTTCACACATACAGGACACCCTAATGCTTGTTTACATGCTGCAAATATCTAAGTGTCTTTTCCTTGTCTGTGCATGCCCCTTACATGTGTTCACACCGGTTCTCCTGACAGAGGGAGGTTTGGCAAGTGTGCATTTTTTAACCTGTGATTCTTTTCCTTTGTGACTTCTGGGACCTCTCTCCCAACCCTAAGGTCATAAAAACACTCCCCTAATTTCTCCTTTTAGTACTCTAAGGTATCTGTTATTAAAAAATGTGCTTATTTCATCTGCTTGAAATTCAGCTTGTATGAGACTAATTCCTCCTTATTCTCACAAATGAACAAAAAGCCAAAGGGAGAAAAATGAGCGAACACAGCTCCACTGTTAGGGGGCTCAGAGTCTGGCAAGACACAGGGTCAAATGTAAAAGGGCCACCAGAAGGATACAGCAGGTTCTGAGCCAGAGAGGCTCCAGTAAATGAGAGGACAGGCCATCAGTTCACTCAGAAGTTCAACTTCAGTCTCCTGCAACAATTCAATTGCTGGGCAGTTACTTCCTTGGCTGCTATGAAGAACCGAAGATCAGGAAGACCATGGAATGACCCAGAAGCTCATTTCTCTACCTACACTCTGAGAACTAAGCCCTGTCTCCAGATCAGCACTTTCCCATCTGGCGTGCAGTCAGAATCGCCCATCGCCTGGACAGCCTAGAAAGACACAGACTCCCGAGAGGCTTCCGATCCGCACCCACCTCCAGTCCCCAAGAGCAGCTCCCCAGACTCTCCATTCCCAGCAGGGACACTAGGTCTCACATGGGAAAAGGGCCCCCAGCCCACGCTTAGTAGCAGCAACCCTTATCCTCAGAGTTACATTTCTTTGGGCAGCTGGCGTCAACACCAGCTCAGCTGATGAGATAGGGCTGGAATTTCTGGAAGACCCAGAAAGTTGGGAGATTGTGAGGGCCAAGGACTCATGCTAAACAAAGAGCATGTTTCCACTTCTGAACAATCTAAAAAGTAGACAATTTCTTCCGCCCCTCCCCTTGGGCTACAGGAAGCACTCCCTGCAGCTATACCAGGCAACACTATCAACTTAGTTGCCTTGGCTGATCTTTACCTTGAGAGACTCTTAATTAAAGGGGAAACAAAGAAAGGCCTCAGCCCAAAATCCACAGTATAAGTCTTTTCAGAGAAGCATTTTGTCTGCCTCCTCAGAGTACTCTGGTTCAACTGTGGCCTTGTGGCCAAATGTAAGCAGGGTTGGGCCCCCCTCCTGCTAGGAGGAAACAGGGGCATCGGTGGGTCCCATTTAAAGCTCCTGCAGATTCTGCCCAGAGGTACCTCTGCGAACGGGTACTCCCCCACCCACACACACTCCACCCAATCCTGCTAAGGGACTTGAAATACTTCAGGGTCCCACAGATGTCTGAACTGAAATACCCTAAAAAAAAAAAAAAAAAATGGCAGGGAGCTTCTCTGGTGGCTCAACGGTAAGGAATCCACCTGCCAGTGCAGGAGACGTGGGTTTGATTCCTGGTCCGGGATGATGCCACATGCCAAGGAGAAACTAAGCCCATGCACCACAACTATTAAGCCTGTGCTCAAGAGCCCAGGAACCACAACTACAGAAGCCCATGAGCCCCAGAACCCACGCTTTGCAATAAGAGAAGCCACCACAGTGAAAAGCCTATGCACCGCGATGAAGAGTAGCCCCCACTTGCCAGAAGTAGAGAAAGTCTGCCTGCAGCAAGAAAAATCCAGCACAGCCAAAAATAAATAAATTAAAATTTTAAAAGACATTCTTTATAACTTCAAAAATTTTTTCAATAAAAAAAAAATAGGTGTTTAAAAACTATAATACCCACTTCCAAACATGTTACATTCCAATCAATCAGCCACCTGCCAGGGTCAAGTGCTGGTCTGCACCCTTGAGCAGCACCCCTGTAGGCAAGTTGCTCAGCTGTGTCTAACTCTTTGCGACCCCATGTACTATACAGTTCATGGAATTCTCCAGGCCAGAATACTGGAGTAGGTAGCCTTTCCCTTCTCCAGGGGATCTTCCCAACCCATGGATCGAACCCAGATCTCCCACATTGCAGGCAGATTCTTTACCAGCTGAGCCACAGGGGAAGCCCAAGAATACTGGAGTGGGTAGCCTATGCCTTCTCCAGCAGATCATCTCGACCCAAGAATCGAACCCGGGTCTCCCGCATTGCAGACAGATTCTTTACCAAGTGAGCTATGCACACAAATGCACCACAGACTATTAGGCTGTGGTTCGGACACCACTGTTCTGACAGCATGTTAGTACATGCAGGTCTGTGAACCCCCTGCAGCACAGACCCTACTCAATGAATAACCGCAGGCCAGTCCAACGCTCCTGCCTGGCACAGGCTTGAGCACAGCGTGTGTGTCACTGGAGCATTAACGAGGGGCTCAATTACACATCACTGTGTGGTTTACATACACACACAGGGGTCGGAGCCCTTGATAACTTATTTCATGCCTATATGAGGCACACCAGCAGAAGTCAGGAACACTGTGTGAGTAAAAATTCCCCATTGAGAGATTCAAGCCTAAACTTTGGCTGAAGAGAGCTCCAAGACCATAAGTAAGCCGCAAGGATATCTGTTATCACTTACAGCTTATACTCTGCAACTAAAACAAACAACCAAAAGCTACCTTTAGGATGGTAACAGTTCTATCCTACTCTGATTTCAAATTTCAAAAAGTGTCTTTGTTCTACCCAACTGGTTTCAAGATAACAAAATGATATAAATGCTACCTTTGACAAGAAGTGAATGCATTTCCTAACTAGAATAGCTAGCAGTGGCTGGGACCTGGAGAGCCCCCGCCATAAGCCCAGACCTCTTCTGGGCCCTTCACCATCACTGCACAGTCTCCTGCAATTCCCAAGGGCCTGGGATCATCCCCCTCCAACTCACAAGAGGAACTGAGACACACAGAGGTTCCATGACCGCCTTTGAATAAACTGTCAGGAAGCAGCAGGGCTGGGAGACAAACGGCTCTGCCTGCCTGTCAGCCTGCCCCAAAGTGGAGGCCCCAACCTCACACCGTATACAAAAATCCCCTCAAAATGGTTGCAGTCCTAAATACAAGACCTAAAACTGTAAGACTCTTAGAAGAAAAACGTAGTTGCAAATCTTTGTTATCTTGAATTTGGTTTCTTAGATATGATACCAAAAAGTGACTGGAGGGAAAAAAATGGGTAAACTTCATCAAAATCGAAAACTTATGTTTCAAAGAATACAATCAGGAAAACGAAGACAATTCACACGATGAAAGAAAAGATTTGCACATCATATTTCTAACAAGGGCTTAAATATCCAGAGTATACAAAGAACTCCTATAACTCAACAACAAAAACAACCTAATTTTTGAAACACAAAAGATTTCAGTAACTTTATCTAAAGAAGATATACAAATAACCAACAAGCACACGAAAAGAAGCTCAACATTATTAGTCATTAGCCAAATGCAAACTGAAACCACAAGGTACCACGCTACACCCATGAGGATGCTACAGTAAAAGCGAACAGTAGCAAGTGTGGGCAAAGACGTGCGAACATAACAGCCTACACATTGCTGGTAGGAATGCGTTGGCCAACTTTCTGGCCAACTCAATAAAATGGTGCAGCCACTACGAAAGAAAATTTGGCTGTTCCTCATAAACAGAGTTATCATACAATCCAGCAATTCCACTCCTAGTATATACCCAACAGAAAGTATGTTGTTGTTATCCTTTAGTTGCTGAACTGTGTCTGACTCTTTTTGTGATCCCACGGACTGCAGCCCGCCAGGCTCCTCTGTCCATGAGATTACCCAGGCAACAATACTGGAGTGGGCTGGCGTTCCCGTCTCCAGGGCATCTTCCTGACCCAGAGACTGAACCTGCATCGCCTGCACTGGCAGGTGGATTCTTTACTACTGGGCCACCTGGGAAGCCCCAACAGAAAGTATGGGTCTACACAAAAACATATGAATGTTCTCAGCAGCCTTATTTAATAAAAGCCAAGAACTGGAAGCAAGCTAAAGTTACCAGTCCATTAACTCATAAATGGACAATATATGGTATCTTTAAACAACGTAATAGTACTTGACCATAAAAGAACTGAAGTACTTATTTTTGTTTACAGCATGAACAGACCTTGAAAACACTATGCTAAGTGAAAGCAGTCAGTCACAAAAGGTCATATGTTGCATGATTCCATTTATATGAAATGTTAGAATATACAAACCTATATATTATGAAAGCATATTAGTGACTGCTGATGGGTACACAGTTCCTTCCTGTGTGATGAATGTTCTGGAATTAAGACAGTAGTGACAGATGCACAATTCTGTTAATATACTAAAAACCAGGGACTTGTATGCTTTGTAAGAGTGAATTTTGTATGTGAATTATATACCAAAAAAAAAAATCCACACCCCAGCCAAACAGGGTTCCCTGGGTCCACCCTGTCCAATGGCAGCCCCACAAGAGGTGGACTACACTGGGAGTAAATTCAGAGAGGACACTGATGGGGGCGAAGGCTACCAGAAACCTTCCCTAAGGGCTCCCAGTCTGTAAGAAAGCTGACAAATCTTTTGGGCCCTGTCTGTCCAAATTCATTTGAAGATCTAATATCGTGATTCTCAATCAGGTGCAATTTGCCTCTCAGGCAGTACCTGGCAATGCGTGGAGATACTGTGGGTAGTTACAACGTGGTGGGGTGGGGGGTGGGGGCAGACTGGGGGGGCGCTACTGGCATCTAGTGGGCAGAGGTCAGAGATGCTGCTCAGCACTGCACAGGGCAGCCCCCCCACCAATCGTCTGGTCCAACACGCCAACAGTGCCACAGCTAAGCAACCGTGATTTAGTTTAATGATGGATCAACCACTTTTTTAGAACTCTGGATTTATATAACCAAGAGGCCCTTTTGATAATAATTATTTCAGATATGTTCAAACTGCTCCAAGCAGTAGAACACGCCTCAAACCAGAACTGCTACAGATGTAGGGTAGGCCCCAGGCCTACGTCAGGCAAACCTATCTCAAAAAAGCAGCCCAGTACTTCTCTGGTGGCTCAGTGAACTCCAATCTGCCTGCCAATGCAGGGCACATGGGTTCGATTCCTGGCCCGGGAAGATTCCACAAGGCATAAAGCAACTAAGCCCGATCTCTGGGTCAGGAAGATCCTCTGTAGAAGGGAATGGCAGCCCACACCCGACTGAGCCGCAACTTGGGAGCCTGCGTGTTGCAACTACTGAAGCCCGCGCACCTAGAGCCTGCGCTCCGCAACGAGAGAAGCCACCACAGCGAGAAGTCCACGTGCCACAATGAAGAGTAGCCCCCACTCGCCACAGCTAGAGAAAAGCCGGCACATACCAACCAAGACCCAGCGCAACCAAAATAATAATTAACATACAAATCATTTAAAAAACAAAAAGCAGTCCAGGCCTTTCCATACTCAGAGGCAGCTAGGAGACTGCCTCAAAGGCCCAGGTCTTAAGCAATGAATTATACTTTAAACTTGAATAGCTAATCAAAGCTTTCTTAAAGTACAGCATTTCTTAAACACTAACCAGTTATCTGAAAGACTCACATAAGGAATGGACTTCTCTTTTTCACATAAGGAAAGAAAATGCAAAAAAAAAAAAAAAAAAAGTCTGCAACAGGAAAATTACTGCTAACCACATACATTACGGGTACATACATGCCAAACAAAATCCAAAGATAGATACACATATGTAGCCCCCATCTATAGAAGCCGCTCTTCTTTCCCACAGGGCCCTCCAAGCTGAGTGACCCAGTGCTAGTGCCGTCACCAAATTTCCAGGTTCTGCCCAACACTTCAAGAAAGGCTCAGCTGTCTCTCTGAAAATATCTCAAGACAGTTATTTTTTAAACAAGTTTGGGCTTTTAAGACCACAACCCACAGGTCCCTTCCTAAAA
The DNA here is from genome assembly GCF_003369695.1 of Bos indicus x Bos taurus. Lineage (NCBI taxonomy): Eukaryota > Metazoa > Chordata > Mammalia > Artiodactyla > Bovidae > Bos > Bos indicus x Bos taurus. The sequence continues at coordinate 12,363,844 of NC_040097.1, read as the reverse complement.
GGCAAGCCTGAAAAGGGAGTGGGTTGTTTCGGGTTTTTTTCCCTATCTTCATCACACAAAAGGAAAATAATTAAATGTAAATTATCCAAAAATCTACTACCCAAAAACAACTCCTCGTAATATTTTGATGTATAACCTTCTAGAATTTTCCCAAATATATTCATACAAACTTCTTTTTTAAATAAGAATGGGACCATACCCTAATACCATTTTCTGCCCTGCTCTTTTCATCTAGTAATGTATTTCTTTTCCTACATCAGCAAATCCACAGACACGTCATTTTCTAGCAGCACAATATCCAATCCCACGCTAGCACCCTTTTTTTTTTTAAGTCACCTCCTATGGGGCTTTTGAGTGTCTTCAGCATCTTATTATAATCCTGGAATGACTACCTTTACACCTATATCCTTTTCTCAGTCGCCCAGTCTTTTCCCTTAGAATACATTCTCAGAAATGAAATTACTGGGTTGTTTAACGTTTTGGTTTCATGCTGCACCAAACTTCCCCCCTTGAAGTGTGACAACTCATACTGTCACCAGCAGCCCGTGACCGTTGTTCCTCCGTCCAGAAGGGAGTGCAGAACTGCCCTGAGACGTACACTCCCACTGGAGGAAGCCATCTACCCTCACTCAGCACCTTGGACTCTGACGATGCCCTAAGATGGCAATATTCTGCCAACACAGATGGATCCCTTAATTAGTTTTGAGCTGGGAACCAACAACTCAACAATAGTCAATGCCAGGTGTCAGCTGTTTCTAATCTAACCCCATCCATTTGGATGGAAACCTTACTCAACACCCACAGGCCGTTTTGCTAAACAAAACGACTTGTGGTGGAGGAAAACCTCTCTGTGGCCAGAGCCGGTCAGCCTAATTTAAAGCAAATCCGTTTATGAACACGCTCTGTCTGAACCCCAACCCGCCAGGATGCTCCTCCATCTACTAACCGCAGGCTCCAACTCCAGCCTAACTCTCAGAGTTGAGGTCTACAAGGTTTGCTACCTGGAGCTCTGGTGGCCGCAGGCTTGCAGGCGAAGGCGAAAACCCAAGAGGAACTTACGTAAAAGTGGAAATGCAAGAACTGGGCCAGCACTCTGGGGGCCACATCAGGGAAGGTGGCCAGGAGCGTCTGGAGATAAATTTCTAGATCCTTCTCCCTCTTTTCCACCAAGCTCCTGGAGTTTTTCCCAATTATCTTTTTGGGCGGAAGCAGACTTCTATCAATCTTCTTCTCTGCAACAAGCTGTAAGAAAACACAAGTGTGTCAACCACAGACCAAGAGGTTCTGTAACTGTGCAAGGCCAAGGCAAGCAGCTGAGGGCAGGTGCTCGCTACGAAGCCCATCGCGGCAGGAGCACCACGATTAGTGATCAAACTAGCGCACCTGGGTTTGGCCTCAAGTTTAATTAGCACTAGAAACACCGATACAGTTCTAGACAATGAGTTCCACCAAGAGACTCTGGAGACATTTAGGAAATACCTCAAAGCCCCTGAAGTCACCATCTTCTCTAAACCACAACACAATTCTCACGCTACAAATGACCCAGAGAAAGGGAGCTCTCTCCAACGCAAATAAAGAATTACAGCCAGATACTAAAGCACGGGTTCTGGAATAGGTATACCCAGGTGGAACAAGTTGAAGCCTGCTCCCTCCCCTGGAAACTATCCCAGCATCTCATATCCTAGCTACAACTGTCAATCTTAAAACTGAAGTTCAAATACACTCCTTGCACACTGTCTCATGCAAGAGTTGAACTCTCAGGATCCAACGGGTTTGGGGTTTTTTTTTTTTCGCTGTTTACATTAATAAACCAGTTTTGCCCTAAAACCAACCCATGACACAATGGGAACTTGGCCTAAAAGCCCCCAAAGCCCTGAAACACAGGACCCCAATTTTCAATTACCTTTTCATGTAGGTCGTGGAAATCACTGTAGCGGTGCTTGACTGTCCACTCATGGCTCCCATCAGTGATCTGGATGATGTAAACCTAAGAGGGAAAACAGCCCTTGCCTAGCCAGCAATGAGGAAAGCCCCACCTCACCCTTAGCAATAGCTGCAGGACACCCAAACCCCCCAGGCCGAAGTTAAGTTGCTCCTGCCCACCAGCCTCTGTACCTGACCCTTGCTGAGAAGCAGGGGGCCCCTTTTAGCCTCCTCCATGGCCCTAGCACTGGATCTGGCAGGCATATGGGACAAGTCTGACCCCTATCCAACAGTGAGAAACAAAAAAGGCAGCTATCATATTAAGCAATCTCTTTAGTTTTTAAACTCCATGTTTAAGCCTCCATGTAATTCAAAGTCCAATCCAACCTGAGCTGCAAGAAAGGCCTTTCCTTCTGAGGCAAAACAGGGTCAGGTTTGGCAGGACCAACTTTTCTGCTTTAGTTCTTTTTCAGGAGCCCTGACTATATATTCTAGAAGCAAGTCCTTTTCCAACACTTTCAGCTGGTTCAGGAGCTGAACACAGCCAGGAGTCAAGGCACTTAGAAGCTCAGAGGAGGGCTGCTGCTGCTAGGTTGCTTCAGTCGTGTCCGACTCTGTGCGACCCCACAGCCGGCAGCCCGCCAGGCTCCCCCGTCCCTGGGATTCACCAGGCAATAACACTGGAGTGGGTTGCCATTTCCTTCTCCAATGCATGAAAGTGAAAAGTGAAAGTGAAGTCGCTCAGTCGTGTCCGACTCCCAGCAACCCCATGGACTGCAGCCTACCAGGCTCCTCTGTCCATGGGATTTTCCAGGCAAGAGTACTAGAGTGGGGTGCCAGTGCCTTCTCCGCAGAGGAGGGCAGTGATAGATAATTAAGTCCTAATAGAAGCGAACGGGTCAGGAAGACCTGTGTTCAAAATCTGGTTCTGCCATTCCTGGCTATAGTTTATGTATGTATGTCAACTTATGTAAGTGACTGGGAGCCTTAAGTTGTTTGAGCCTTGGTTCCCATCTTAAAATCTGGTAGGATTAAGAATCAAAGGTAATGCATGCAAAATGATTTGTAAAGGGCCTGGCATGTAGTAACTGATCAATCAAAGGTAGGTGTTGATAATTATTCAACTCAGCATACCTGGATAAAAGGACACAAAATCACCACCTTCCCAACACCCATTCAGAGGAAGGCCTCAGCCCTGTGGACTAGGAGAGCTTTTTTGGAGCTAACCCTCCAGGTGGATACACTGCATGCATGATGGCTGACCAGAGCTAAGTCCTCACCTGGATGAGGCCCCATGGTCCTTGCATCCCGCCCCTCTCTGCAGCACGCAGGGAAGGGGGAGGAGAAAATAATCAACTCAACTGAAGCCTCCATTGAGGAGCAGGCCTGTTGCTCCAGGATCCGTAGGAGCCCCTCCACAGCCTGACCATTTCCCTCCCCCTCCTCCTGCCCAGGAAAGGAGAAAGAGCCAGAAAAATGACCCTCAGGAGGAGGATTAGGATGAGGGCCAAGGAGGTGGGGTGAAGGCAGAGCCAAGCCCCCTTCCCCAACTCACCATGGTCCCAGAACAAAGGCCAGGAGGCTGAGAGGTGCTCAGGCCACCCCCACCTTGGGGCCAGTCCCTGCTAGGCAGCCTACCAGGCCCATAGGCGCCCAAGCCCACCCAGACCCAGGAGGGCCTCCTACTTCATCACAGTCTGCAACTTCTCCCCTTTCTATCCTGCATCTCCTCCACAGTCTTGAAGTGTGCATGGGCAGTGAGCCGCTCTCACCCACCCCCCCAGTCCAAACCCATGAAGACCCCTAAGGTTCCGGGCTCTTGGACTCAGTCCTGAGCCACCCCCTCAATTCCCGGGGTCTGCGCTCCACCCGCCTCCATTCTTGTCTCTGCCTGAGCGCTAAGGCCCCCAGATGCCCCCTTCACTTTTGAGCAAATGTCAACTGCAACCCCAAGGGCCCCCAGACCAAGGCCCCGCCCTCTCTTTTTCTTCATGGCTTGCAGCGCCCTGACCCCTTCCGCTGATACCATCCGAAGACCCCTTTCCTAATTCCCCTTCTCCGGGACCCCTGTCACGTCCTCCCAGGCCGGCGCCCCTCCAGGGGAGCCTCCGCCTCAACCTGCCCCCTCTCCTCTGCAGGCCTCCTTTATCCCTTGATCCTTCCCATTCTTAGCCTCCTTTTCTAAACACATACCCTTCCTAATCCCCTTCTCTGCGCCCCACCCCAAGACCCTTTTTCCAGACCTGCGGAGCCCAAGCGTCCGTTCCCCAGATTCTGCCATCCCAGGCCCCCTCCTCAAAGTCGCAGCGCCCCGACATCCTCCTCTCCAGCTACGGGGCCAAGAAGCCCACCCCAACCTCCCGCCCCGGACTCAAGACTCCGGGTTCCAGTCGCCATCTCCAGTTCGGGAGTCCGGGCCCCCAGCACACCGTATACGTGTCCACGAGCTCAGAGCCCACGACGCGCGCCGTCTTGACCGGCTCGGCCTCCCGCTCGGGCCCGAAGCTGCGCGCCGCCGCCGCCATGTTCCGGGCTCGGTCGCCGCCGCCGCCCGGCGCAGACTGGCAGCAGTAGGGGGCGGGGTCAGCGTCCCACCGCCCCCTGGCCCCCGCTGCCCCCCGCCCCCGGCGCGAGCCGTGCAGCCATGTTGGCCCCGCCGCCTTCTCGCGCCCCAGCCCCACTCCGCCCGGCGCACGTAATTGACAGCTGCGGCCCGCGGCGCGCGTGCGCAGGCCGCCTGGGACGGTTCGATTGCGTAATCGGTACCCGAGGCCCCGCCCGCCGCGCGCCTTGCAGCTCGGGAGAAACTGAGGCTTGGGCGGGAATTGCTCTGGGCTCTGGCACTCGGGAGGGATGGCCCTGCACCTTCCGTGGCGAGTCACTGCCACGCCTGGCCTTAGTTTCCCTCTCCGCAAAAGCGACAGTAATTAAATCTCACCTACCTCTTGGTCTCATTCCCTGGAGGACCCGAGTGTGTTGAAGGAGGATCTGATTTGTACCTGGAGTCCGAACAGGACAGAATAACTCTGAGCTAGTTCTTAACCTCTGCAAGACTCAGAGATCTCTGTCAAATGGACTTTCTAGAGAATTGAGTGGGTTAATCCATGCAATGGCTGGCAGGCAAGGCAGGGAACTGGTGTAGGCTCTGTGACTTCCCAGATGGGTCAGCGGTAAAGAATCTGCCTGCCAAACAGGAGACGCGGATTCCATCCCTGGGTCGGGAAGATCCCCTGGAGGAGGAAATGGCAACCCACTCCAGTATTCTTGCCTGGAAAAAATCCCATGGACAGAGGAGCCTGGCAGGCTACAGTCCATGAGGTCACAAAGAGCCAGGCACGACTGAGCCACTCAAAACCAGCTGCGTGAAGGACGTGGAGGGCTTAGGTGGAAAGGATATGTGCTGGCCATCTGGCACAACACCCCCAGATGGTATCCTGCTGCTGAGTCACTTCAGTCGTGTCCGACTCTGTGCGACCCCATAGATGGCAGCCCAGCAGGCTGCCCCGTCTCTGGGATTCTCCAGGCAAGAACACTGGAGTGGGTTACCATTTCCTTCTCCAATGCATGAAAGTGAAAAGTGAAAGTGAAGTCGCTCAGTTGTGTCCGACCCTCAGCGACCCCATGAACTGCAGCCTTCCAGGCTCCTCCATCCATGGGATTTTCCAGGCAAGAGTAGATGGTATCCTACCAGAGCTCAAAACGAGGGGGTGACAGATAGGCCCTGGACTCAGGAACTACAGTGCTGGAAAAGGGAAGCATGGGCACAGAGAAGGAGCCCTAACCCGGGTCCAGAAGAGAGGTAGTAACCCAACTGGAGAGGGAGAGTCTTACACAGATGAGGCATCTGTCGGTGTATTTGTTGACTGGTAGAGTGCATTTCAGCCTAGACCTAGTACTTTTCTCCCGGAGGAGATGACAGATCTGGGGAAAGGCTCCTCTGGCACCCTTGGCAGAAGGGCTCCAAACCGTACTCTCTTGAGGTAGACCAGTGCCTTCCTTCTCCACTAGTCCCACAGCACCATAATCCAAGCTTGGTGTTCGAGGCTTCTCTTGGCAGGGTCCTCCACTCCCAGCTTCTTGCATACTGCTGCAGGAAAGTGAAGTCACTCAGTCGTGTCTGACTCTTTGCGACCCCATGGACTGTAGCTTACCAGGCTACTCCGTCCATGGGATTTTCCAGGCAAGAGTACTGTACTGGAGTGGGTTGCCATTTCCTTCTCCAGGGAATCTTCCCAACCCAGGGATCTAACCTGGGTCTCCCGCACTGCAGGCAGATGCTTTACCATCTGAGCCACCAGGGAAGCCCAGAGGGGTTTCACTTAAGTCAGAAGCTGCCAAGTCAGCCAGACCTGAGCAAGTCACCACCCCTCCAGGAGCCTCACCCACCTCCTTGGTTGGATAAGAGTTGTGTTGCTGGCCTGGGGCCCACTGCATTGCAGCTCCTGCCTGTCCTGGACTCATGTTTTCATCCATTCTAAAAACCTTTCCAGAGAGTCTCCTGGGGGAATGGGGGACAGAGGGAAAGAGCCCTGATCCTTGTAGCCCTTCATCTGCTCCTTGCCCTGGGCAGAGGACACAGGGACTCAGGCCAGTGTGAGATCACCAGGGCCGGGGGAGGGAGTAGAGGATATTGCAGGCAGGGGTGGGCTGGGTCGGGAATGCGGCGGGGCTGGGCTATTTAAGCCCAGGGCCGCTGGCAACCCCAGCAGCCTGCCCTGTGAGCCGCCAGTATGGATGACATCTACAAGGCTGCGGTAAGGGATGGGCCTGGGCAGGGCTGGGGTGGGCGTACCCACTGGGGGCTCAGGGGCAAGGTCACCCCAAGGAGGTGGTGGGAACCCAGGATAAGGTCCACGAACTTTCAGCCTAGACCTTCAAGGGGCCAGTTGGTCTGGCATTCCAGGGTGTAGAAGGGGTGAAGAGTTTAGGATCCGGGGGGAACTGTCAGGGTTGGTGGAGGACATCAAAGCTATGGCATCATGTCCAGCCCTGCCTCCAAACGTCGGTAGTCTGTGTCACTGTCTCTGGGACACACCTCTCTGCATTTGTGTCTGGTCTCTTTCCTAGTCTCTGTCTCTTTGTTCCTCCCAAGCTCTCCTTCTGAGGCTCTGTCGCTGTTTCCCTCTCCCCATTTCTGCCCCTCACATTCTGCTTCTCACACATCCAATCCCTCACCAGCCCCTTGGCTGCCTGAAGATGCTCTGGAGGGTGGGACAGGGGTTGTGAGGAGGGGGCTGCAGAGGGCTCTGAAGTTTGAGGCGGGCACAGAGGGACTAGGAGGGAATAACAGACCTGGGGCCTAGCCCCTGTTCAGCCTGGCAGGCTCAGGGCTCAGGGGCTCAGCTAGGGGGAAGGGCTAGAGGGTGGTCACCTTTTCTTGGTCACCCCAAGTCCCTGCAGGGGCCACTGAGGGGCTTCAGATGCTATTCCATCCTGGGAGTGGGGGTGTTGCTGACCTCTGTCCACCACAGAGACAAGGGCATCTGACACAGACATCTGTCTGCAAGGGAACCCCTACCTCAGCTCCAGGAAGTATGGCCCCCCTCCTGGGCAGGGAAGGCTACAGCTGGCTCTGGGGGTGCCCCTGTCTTTCCTGCAGGAGTCTGTGGAGCTGGGGGAGGGGGCAGCCCTCCACCCCGTGCCCATACAAGGCCTGGCGGGCCAGGGACTAATTTTGGCTCTTGAGACACCAGGAGGCCAAGGGGCCAGATAACGCTGCCCCACCCCCTGCATGCCAGAGTCCCCAGAACAATCACCAGGTTTAACTTTGTCCCCCGTTAAAAATAGCCCAGTGGCCACCGGTCAGGTTACAGCGGGTGGCTTTGCCCACCCCCGCTGTGGTTTTATTGTCCCAACCTGAGGGACAGCTGCCCCTCAGGCCACCCAGCTTGGGTTTCATCAGGGGGGCTGAACGGACACTGAGTGGCCAAACTGGCTATTGTTACTCAGGGTCACCTTGGTCCTGGAGCGGGTGCCCACCTGCCACCCTGGCCCTGAGCCCAGCCTCAGGGAGGCGAGCTGGGTCACCTCAGGGCTTTGGGGGCAGGCTGGGAGAACTGAGGCCTCTGCTCGGTGACCTGGGAACGGCCTGCCTCTTCCCGGCTTAGTCTTCCCACCTGTGGAATGGGCTGGTTTCCTCGACAGCAGCTAAGGTCTGAGCCTGAGACTTCTTTTCTTCTCTAGGTAGAGCAGCTGACAGAAGAGCAGAAAAATGGTGAGTGCCCCACCATGCATGTGGGGAAACAGCAGGGCCCAGCTGGGGGAGCGTGAGGACCCCAGGCTGCAGGCCCGAGGCTGGGGTCCCTCTCCCTGTCACCCCAGAGGTCTCAGAGGGGAGCGGGCAGGTTAGCAGGCAGCCCTTGGCATCTGGCCTTCAGGGTTCTTGACTGAGATGTGCTGCTCTGCTTCCCCTCCTCTCCTACTGGACACAGAGTTCAAGGCGGCCTTTGACATCTTCGTGCTGGGCGCTGAGGATGGCTGCATCAGCACCAAGGAGCTGGGCAAGGTGATGAGGATGCTGGGGCAGAACCCCACCCCTGAGGAGCTGCAGGAGATGATTGACGAGGTGGATGAGGATGGTGAGCCCATTTGTCCCTCCCCAGGCCCCCAGCTCTGGGGGGACTTGAACCCTGGCCCTGCCACTTCTTACTCTGCGCCCTTAAAGGAGCTGTTTGGCCTCTCTGATCCTCAACCATATCATCTATGCAATGGGTGCAATAATCACACTCGCCTCAGAGTCACTGGGAGGATTCAGTGAGAACACCACTGGGGTCAGTGTCCAGCCATTCTGACCACTGCCCTTTAATGGCTGTGCTGCCCTCTCCCCCAGGCAGCGGCACAGTGGACTTTGATGAGTTCTTGGTCATGATGGTTCGGTGCATGAAGGATGACAGCAAAGGAAAGTCTGAGGAAGAGCTTTCAGACCTCTTCCGCATGTTTGACAAGTGAGTGTGTGAGCCTGGACCTCCGACCCTGACCCTGGCAGAGCTGGGCAGAGGGGGACAGCTTTGTGACCTTAGGCCTCCATCTCCTGTTCTGTGCCATAAGGGAATAGGATGCCTCATCTCCCGGTGGCCCTTCCCTGCTTCCCAGGGTCATGAGCAGGGCTGTTTCACCCCCTCCCCCTGCCCCTAAAATGGGTTCTGAGGCCCCTCTCACCCAACTGGCAGAAATGCTGATGGCTACATCGACCTGGAGGAGCTGAAGATAATGCTTCAGGCTACAGGGGAGACCATCACAGAGGACGACATTGAGGAGCTCATGAAGGACGGTGACAAAAACAACGATGGCCGCATCGACTATGATGGTGAGTGGGTCCATCTGAATCCCCCTGCCCACACCCTGCCCAGGCCCCATGTCTAACCTATGCCTGTCCATCTCTCCACAGAGTTCCTGGAGTTCATGAAGGGGGTGGAGTAGACACCAACCTTCACCCAGAGCTGCCTGTGCCACCTTCCAACTCCAGCTGGGCCCCGGGACTGTGGGCAGGGGGCCAGGGTCCCCAGGATGTGAACTTGGGTGTGTCCTTGATGAAGGGCCCTCCATGACTACCTCCCTCAGCACTGTTCTAGGAAATGCCAATAAAATCGTGCTCCTAGAGGCCTGGTGTCCAGCTTTCATTCCCCCATCTCCACCAGTGGCCTCTCCTGCCCTGACCGCCACCTTCCCTGTCCCAGAACCCATGCTCTCACCACCCTTGCACCCCGCCTTCTACAGCTCAGAGACCACCATGCTCCATACCCACCTGGCTCCTTTCTAGAACTGCTGGTGCCCAGGCTCCATCTCCAGCAATTCCACATCTGGAGTCTGTGGTGGCCCAGGAATCTGAGTTTCACAGATCCCTGGGGGCCATGGCTTTAGTCAGCCAGTTGGCAGCAGAAGGATCCTAATACTCGGAGGGGCAGTCATTGAGCACCAGGCCAAGCCCTGGATGCCACTTGGCAGAGCAGCCATGGCTCCTTCTCATGTCTGGTTGGGGGCAGCAGGACGCTTGGGGGGGAAACTGGCCTGTGGCTCCAGTCCCTCTGCCCACTCACTTAGATTTCCTGCTGGCAGTGTTGACTCCCCAGACCCAGTGGCAAATCGTCTACTCTACCTCCCCTCACTCATTTGACAGGTAAGGACCCTGGTGCCCAGGGAGGCTCAGAGAGGGGCCTGTCAGGGTCATCCTGTGAGTCTGGGGAGAGCAGAGCCACCTGGCTCCCAGCCGAGGACTCCGATGAACAGGTCCTGATGGGCAGGACTCCCAGTTCCTGTGAACCTCATGACTCCAGCACCCACTTTCACTCCCTGTCAGGGAGTGGAGGCATGGGGCCTGGTGACTCTCAGCTACCTGGGGGTACCCAGGCCAGAGCTACGGACATAACAGTGAGACTGGCCTCCGGGAGATGGGGGACCACAAGGAAGCGAGGTGTCAGCAGTGGTGCTTACCAGAGGGACAGCTGCCCCAGTGCCTAGGCTCCAGCCAGAATGTCAGCAGCTGTTGTGCTCCGCCCAGCCACTCCACAGCCTCCCCACCTGTGCCCCAGCCTTGGCATTCTCCAGACAGGCCCGGCATTCCAGAGACGGTCTTGGAATTCTGAAGATGCCTCAGTGGAGGCCAAAGCTGGTGGGAGCTGCCTGGTCCCTGGAGAGATCGGGGAGAGGAGACGGGTCCCCTCCATCCTGTCCTCGGGAGCTGGAACTGAAGGACCTACATGTACACCCAGGAATGACATTCAGGATAGGAGGCAGGGTGATGGTGGGTGGCACCACCAGCCTGTGTGCCATTCCAGGGTTTAGTCATACCCCGACTATGTGTCTAGCACTGGCTGAACACTCGGACCTTTCAGAGGGAGGCCCAGTCCCTAACTTTGTGGAATTTATAGTAAACTCAGGAAGACAAAGAAGAGATGAGTACAGTGAGGAAACCAGCAGAGTGCAAAATGGGGATTGGAGAGGGGATGTGCTGGTGGGGTGGGAGAAACCCTGGGTAAGCGAAGGGCCCAAGGCCCTGGGAGGGAAGGAAGGAGGCGTTGAAGACAGCTGATGACTCTGGAGCTAGGGAATTTGGAAGCCCCGAGGTCTTGGCCCCCTGGACACAAGGGTTTTACTGGAATTGTGGGATGGGAGCTCAACTACAAAGGGCAAAAGGAATGAGGCAAGGTAAAGGGGAGATGGCAAGTGTGGACAATGCTGGTGATATTTTGCAAAGACTCAGGGAACAGAGAGATGAGCTGGAGCTGAAGGGAGATGTAAAGTCCAGGGAAGCTAACTTAAGGAGGTGGGTTAGGGAATGACCAATATGCTCATGGGAGCAACCTAGTGAAGCTGGGAAAGGAGCGAAGCAAGATGCAGGGGCAGAACTTCAGAGGGCCAGGGTCTCTAGGAGTGTGTCAAGGGCCTGTTTATAGCCCTGGGACTAGATCCAAGCTGAACAGGAAGGAAGAGGAAGCTTGAGGCAGGGAGGAAAGAATCGTGGCAGCAGGGATGCTGAGCAGGAGGTGGAATCAGAGGAGGAAATATTCTGAATGCAGACAGTGAAGGTCACATCTTCATTGATGATAACTTGGAAGATGGGTAACTGAGGTGGGGGAGGAGGACAAGGACCATAGGCTGGGGACTCCCACGGGATATGGGATGCTAACGGTATAAGCAAAGGAGGGGAGGAAAATTCCAAGAGTTGAGCCCTCTGTGAACAAACTAGGAGGATGACTGGGCCAGCTACAAAGAGGGTACAAGGGGGCTGCTGGATGGCGCCTTGAAGGGATCCACACCACATTTCTAATGCGGGGGGGGCAAGAGTTCAATCCTTGGTCAGGGAACTAGATCCCACATGCCATGGGCCATGGCCAACAAAAAAGAGAAGGGGTCCACGGGTAGGAAGTTCTGTGAGACTTTCCCGATATCTGTGCTCCAGAATGAGGTTTTGGTGGAGGAAGTGCTGAGGGCATCCAATCTTCCCAGGTACGTCTACCACGGAATTCGAGCTGGGAGAAGCTGGGCTGCATGCTTTATAAGCCCGCCTGGGGGCACATGGCGCATCACAGAACACCTCACACAGCTGTACAGTGGACGCAGGCTGACAAGCTGCCGTCAGTACATGCCACTGCACGCCCCCACATGCAGCCCCCGGGTCTGACCATTCTGCTTTGTCCAGTCCTCTCCGTTTCTGTTGGGCTGTGTCATCATTTGCCTGACAACGCTTCTTCCATGAAGCCTCCTTTGACTTCCTCCATCAGAAGCAAGCACTGGACGCCTGTAAAGCAAGGCAGTTAGAACACTCCTTCACAGCATACACCACAAGAAACTCAGAACAGCCTAGAGACTTAAGACATGACACAGTGAAACTCCTAGAACATAGGGAACGCATTCTCTGACATGCTGTGCTAAGTCGCTTCAGTCGTGTCCAACTCTTTGTGACCCCATGGACTGTAGTCCACCAGGCTCCTCTGTCTACAAAATTCTCCCAGCAAGAATACTGGAGTGGACTGCCATGCTGTCCTCTAGGGGTCTTACCGACCTCTGCAGGGATTGAACCTGCAGCTTCTGCACTGCAGGCGGATTCTTTACCACTAAGCCACCTGGGAAGCCTCTTCTCTGACATAAATAGTAGCAATCTTTTCTCAGATCAGTCTCCCAAGGCAAAAGAAAATAAAGGCAAAAATAAATGGGACCTAATCAAACTTTCAAGCTTTTGCACAGTAAATGAAACCATAAACAAAACAAAATGACAACCTATGGAGTGGGAGAAAAAATTTGCAAATAACATGACTGACAGACAAGGGCTTAATTTCTAAAGTATATGAACAGTTCATACAACTCAATATGAAAAAACAACCCAGTCAAAAAATGAGCAGAATAGCTAAATAGATATTTCTCCAAAAGAGACATACATCCATCAGCAGATGAATGGATAAGAAAGCTGTGGTACATATACACAATGGAGTATTACTCAGCCATTAAAAAGAATACATTTGAATCAGTTCTAATGAGGTGGATGAAACTGGAGCCTATTATACAGAGTGAAGTAAGCCAGAAGGAAAAACACCAATACAGTATACTAACGCATATATATGGAATTTAGAAAGATGCTAACAATAACCCTGTGTACGAGACAGCAAAAGAGACACTGATGTATAGAACAGTCTTATGGACTCTGTGGGAGAGGGAGAGGGTGGGAAGATTTGGGAGAATGGCATTGAAACATGTAAAATATCATGTATGAAACGAGATGCCAGTCCAGGTTCGATGCACGATGCTGGATGCTTGGGGCTAGTGCACTGGGACGACCCAGAGGGATAGTATGGGGAGGGAGGAGGGAGGAGGGAGGAGGGTTCAGGATGGGGAACACATGTATACCTGTGGCGGATTCATTTTGATATTTGGGAAAACTAATACAATTATGTAAAGTTTAAAAATAAAATAAAAAAAAGAGACATACAGATAACCAATAGCCAACAGGCTATCTGTTGCATAAAAAGATGCAAAACATCACTAATTATTAGAGAAATGCAAATCCGAACCACAATGAGGTTCCACCTTACACCAGTCAGAATGGCCATCATCAAAATGCCTACAAATAGCGGTACATGTGTACAATGGAATGTTACTCAGCCATAAAAAGAATGAAACAATGCCATTTGCGGCAACATGGATGGACACAGAGATTGTCACACTGAGTGAAGTCAGAGACAAGTATCATACGACATCGCTTATAGGTGGAATCTAAAAAAATACGGTACAGGGACTTTCCTGGTGGTCCAGTGGTTAAGACTCTGCTCTCCCAATGCAGGGGGCCTGGGTGTGACTCCTGGTCAGGGAACATGATCCCACATTCTGCAACTAAAAGTTCATATGCTGCAACTGAAGATCCCACATACCACAGTGAAGATGGGAGATCCTGAATGCCGCAACTAAGACCTGGCACAGCCAAATAAATAAATAACAATAAATATTTAAAAAATTAAAATGGGGCAAACAAGTTTATTTGCAAAACAGAAATAGAGTCATACATGTAGAAAACAAGCTTATGATTACCAGGGGAAAGAATGGGGTGGAGGGAGGGTAAATTGGGAGACTGAGACTGACATACACACACTGCTATATATAAAGTAAGTAACTAGTAAGGACCTACTGTATAGCACAGGGAACTCTTCTCAATACTCTATAATGACCTATATGTGAAAAGAAACTAACTGAGTGGACACATATAGAACATTCATTTTGCTGTACTGCTGAAACTAACACAACACTGTAAGTCAACTATTCTCTAATAGAAAAGGTTTAAAGTCTACAAAGAATAAATGCTGGAGAGGGTGTGGAGAAAAGGGAATCCGTCTACACTGTTGGTGGAAATGTAAACTGGTGCAGCCACTATGGAAAACATCATGAAAGTTCCTTTAAAAATGAAAACTAGAGTTACCATATGACCCAGCAATCCCACCCCTGGGCATATGTTCAGAAAAGATGAAAACCCTAATTCAAAAAGACGTGCACCCCATGTTCATGGCTTCCCAGGTGGCACAGTAGTAAAGAATCCACCTGCCAATGCAGCAGACACAAGAGACGCACATTTGATCACTGGGTCGGGAAGATCCCCTAGAGAAGGAAATGGCAACCCACTCCCAATATTCTTGCCTAGAAAATCCCAAGGACAGAGGAGCCTGGTGGGCTATGGGTCCATGGGGTCGCAAAAGAACTGGACGTGACTTAGCAACTAAACAACAAACGTACGTACCCACACAATGGAATATTATTCAGCCATAAAAAGAGTGAAATATTGCCATTTGCAGCAACACTGGGTGGACCTAGACATGATCAAACTAAGGGAAGTAAGTCAGATAGAGAAAGTCAAATATAAATGATATCACTTATATGTGGAACCTAAAACATAATACAAAGGAACTTACTTTTAAAATAGACTCACAGAGATAGAAAACAAAGTTATGGTTACCAATGGAAGAAAAGAGGGGGAGAAATAAATAAGGAGTATGGGATTAATAGATACACACTACTGTATATAAAATAGATTAAAACGATTTACTGTATAGCACAGGGGACTATATTCAACATCGTGTACTAATCTATAATGGAAAATAATCTGAAAAAGGATATATATATTTATATACATATATGCTAATCACTTTGCCATATACCTGAAACTAATGATACTGTAGATTGACTATACTTAGGAAAAAATAATGATAAACAAGTAACTTTTAAAACATTTTAACAAGAAGCCATCACTGGAGCATCTCCCCCTGCCCCTACCTCTCTCTTCATATTAAGGTTGCCTGGTTACTTACTGTGTGCTGGGTCAAGAGGCTGTAGTTTCTGCTGGGCGGCCCTGCTGCCCATCCAGGGCCTGACCCAGCCAGCAGCTTTTGGACCTCCAGCAGTTCTGACTTTGTCCATTAGATGGCACAAGATGTCTGTGGCTGGGCCCATTGATCCCAGACATCAAGGGCACCCTTGGGGTCTTTTTCTTAACTGCAGCCAGCAAGTGAAGATCTAAAATTTGTTTTGTTTTGTTTAGCCACGCCACACAACTTGTAGGATATTAGTTCCTGGACCAGGGATAGAACTCAGGCCCTCAGCAATGAAAGGACAGAGGCCTAACCACTGGACCGCCAGGGAATTCCCTGCAAGCAGAGATCTTTACAGAAGATCCTTACCCTGCTTCCTAGACTCGGAGCCAGGCCCAGAGAAGAAGAGGACCTGGTGAGGCCACGAAAGTTCAGCCCCTTCGACGGGCTGCTTTTCTGCAGTGTGGGATGGGCTGCCCCCACATCCTGCCCGAGTAAACCCAGGCCTCCCCTGCAGTCACAGCTGGGGGCCTGGCTGAGCTTAGATCCCCAGGGTGAGCTGGCAGGCTGAGTTGCTGGGCCTCCCGCCCACAGCTGGTGGCCACATGCTGGTTGAGGGGCTGTCCAGCTCAATCTCCAGCTAGACATTGACCCCTGGCCTGGGCGACAGGCTGAAGCATCTCCCCGTGGAGATGGATGCAGAGGGACTCCACCCTTCCAAGGACCCAGGATATGACCACCATCATGGCAGCCGCTGCACAAGCACCTCTCACCAGTTTATAGAGCCTGGTACCCCTAAGGTGGCTGGTCCCTGGCTCTGGACAGAGGAGACTGAGACCCAGAGAAGGAAGGGCCTTGCCCAAGGTTCTTCAGGGGATCCAGAGGAAGGATGGCCTCCCTGAGTAGACCCTTGCTCAATCCCAGGTCAGGAGGCACGTGTATTTCTAGAGGAGATGGGGACTGGGAGACAGGTTTCCAGGTCCCTGGGTCCTTCTTATGCTGACTCAAGAGACTGATTTGTTTCCAAAATTTTTTTTTTTTTTTTAAAGAGAGAGATTGATCTATTTCCCTTTCAGAAATGAGCTAGAAAGGGAGGTGGGATCCCAGTACCTTTAGGAGCAAAGGGGCAGGACAGAGCAAGTCCTGTTCTCAGGCTGCTATGTGGCCTGGACCACCTCTTTCATTCTTTGATGCCATTTGAGGATTCAGGCTTGTCTCTCCAGGAGGCCTAACTTACAAAAGTTTCTAGAATCCTGGGAGCACCAAGATTCTGGCTCAAGGTTGAAATCTTAGCACCCAAGGCTTCAGATTCTGAGTGTAGGGGTCTGGAATGGGGTAGAGTGGCAGCTGTGGAGGGTGGAGACAGGGACTACTGTTGAGATGACGGGGGTCTCCTTGAGTGTCCTTATTCAGCCTCTCAGCCTCATCTCCCCTCTTGTCGATATTCTGTGACTCTCCTGTCCCCTGGATCAGCACTCAGAGCAGAGGGAATGGGGGTATGAGCATCCTCCCCCTACCTTCACTCTGGAGGAACCATAGATATAGGGCCTACAGGCAGAGGGGAAGTCTGGGAAGAACCCACCACTCACCTAGTGATGCTCTGGGCCCCGGGGCTCTGGGAGAACTGGAGGAGGGAGGCGGGGCAAAGGGGGCTTCTCTGGCACAAGGTGAATCCTGTTCCCTGACCCAGTGAAATGGGATGTGGGGCCTGGAGGCCAGATAGGAATAGGCCTGGGTGGAGAAGTCTGGCCACTCATCTGTTGCCAATTTCAGATCTGTAAAGTGTGGCCGGACCTCAAGTCCTCTTCCAAAGCACAGAGTCCCTTGGGCTGGAATGAGTACCCCTAGGCAACTTGGGCCGTGTCAGGGGAGCTGGGGAGCCAGGCCAAGGCTTCAGGGGGCTGGACTCTTGGTGTCAGGGACCTGGGCACAGAATCAACCTGTGGGGGGGTCTCTGTCATGGGCAGTGGAGGGGCAAGGAGCAAAGGAGAGCCCAGCTAGACCACCCATCCAGCTCATCAACTTCTGATGTCCCTTCCAGGCTATCTCTCCCCCTTGACATTTTGCTAGAGCCAAGGGACTTGGGTTTATGGACATTTCCGTATAAACCATCATAGCCTGGCCAGAAAAAAAGTCTCCCAAATGGAGAACCAGCTATTCTGACACAGAGCCACCAACTGGGCCAGCCGAGGTGGAGGGAGAGGCTGCAGGTGGATGGCGGGGCACTCGACCCCTCCCTCCTCCTCCCGCCTTGGACGGGGTGGAGCCGCTGCCTTATAAGCAGCAGAGGCGGGTCTGGCGGCAACTGAGCAAACTACAACCAGCGGCATCGCGGGACCCAGGGCAGCTCTGCAAGCAGCTCGGTGCCCGTTCCTCAGCATGGCCCCCTCAGCCTGGGCCGTCTGCTGCCTCCTGGGGGGCCTCCTCCTCCGGGGGGGCAGTCCCAACCCCGGCCCCAGCGTGCCCCGCCTGCGGCTCTCCTTCCGAGGTAGGGCAGTGCACTCTGTGCGTGTCTATGGAGCCCGTGACCCTGCTATACCCCAGGTGTGGGACTCTAGCCAGCCCCAGGCAGTCTGTTCTGCCAGCCGGAGGGGGGATTCAGCCACTCCTAGAACAGCCTGCAGGAAGGACTTTACAGTTATTCCCGGCCATGTGCTCCCTGCTGGCTGCCAGAGGCTCCTGGGAGGAAGGCAGGGGGAGGGGGACCAATCCTGGCAGATGGGACCGGGGTGGAGGTGGGAGACAAGAGACACACTGGGGGAGAACCTGAGTGAGGGGGCTTAGAGAAAAGGAGAGGGAGCTCAGTAGAGGCGGGCAGAGAGAGATGGGGAGGGGGCAGAGAGGGCAAGTCTGGAGGATCTGTCTACTCTCAGCTGCGCTCCTTGCCCAGGGCACACAGTGGGGAAGAGGGGGCCCCTCAGCCCATCCCCACAGCCCTGTTCCCACTCCTGCCTCTGGCAGCCCACTTTGTAATGCTGGCCTTTCTCTTCCCCTCCATCCGTGAGGCTCTGTGTGGCTTCCCTTCTTTGCCCATCCTGGTCCAGGAAGTTCCTCTGCAGATCTAACCTGTTGTGTTAGATCTGTTGTTAGATCTGTTAGATCACAACCATGTTGTGCTGCAGCTGGCACAAGCCTCTTCTGAATCTGATGAGACACAGGCTTGCAACAGAGTTTTCTTCGTGGGGAAACCAGAGGGATGGTCACCTTCTCCCAGTCCAAGGGGCGAGACTCAGGCCTTCTCTGGAGAGTTGGGGGGCAGGGGACATGGCTCCACTCTGGAGTCTGAAGGGAGTGTGGTGGTGGTGGGCTTGGGGAGGAGGGGGTGGAATGGGGTCCTGCCCTGGGAGCTGTGGCTTTGGGGGAGTCAGGCTACAAGAAAAGGTCCAAACAGGGCAAATCTCCTCCAAAGTACTGTCAGTCACGGAAGGCTTCCTGGAAGAGGCTGTTAATGAGTTTGGGGATAGAATTGAGTGTTTGGGGATAGAAAAGATGACTTTTGGGGCAGGTTTGGCTATCCCCCCTCCCCAAGGGTGGCCAGACATCCTGCTGTTTGTTTGCACACCCATCTCCTCCAGCTACCTAGCTGGACCCCAAAGACCTATTTCAGGACTCCCACCTCCTGGGACCCTCATCTGCAGACAGCCACCTCCATTCCTGGGTAGGCAGCGTCTATGGAGGAGAGAACCTTCTTTAGCCACATCCCTGGACCAGAGCCTAGAGATCCACCTGGCCGTATCTGGCCT
The DNA here is from genome assembly GCF_003369695.1 of Bos indicus x Bos taurus. NCBI lineage: Eukaryota > Metazoa > Chordata > Mammalia > Artiodactyla > Bovidae > Bos > Bos indicus x Bos taurus. The sequence goes on along the minus strand of NC_040097.1, from coordinate 12,344,892 downwards.
CTCCCACACCCAGGCCTTAGGCAGATGCTCCCTCTGCTGGGAACACTCTCCCCTGTCTGCCCATCCCACTGAGTCAGCTTTGTATGCTGCTCAGACCACCCAGCCTTCCTCCAGGCTCTCCCAGCACTTCGCCCAGCTTGCAGCCATAAGTTCTGCTGGTGGGGCCATCTTCCTTGAGGAGCCGGTAGAGCACAGGCCAGGGGAAGGAGATGTGAACTGAAGACCAGGGGGCCATGGAGTGGAGGGAAAGGGGGCAGGCCTCTGGGTGGGCTTGGCTGGGTGGGGGGCTCTGAGTCCCCTGTCCCACCCACCCCCAGGAGTCACTTCCCAGAAGCCCTCCAGCAGCCCTGTGGATGGAAACATTTTCCAGATGTGAGTGTGTGGGGGGCGGTAGATGCACAGCTGGGACCCTCCACCTCCACAAACTGGCTGGAGAAGTGGGCTGAGCAGCAGCTCTGACCCCCTCCCTCGGCTCCCTCCTAGACCTCCTATCTGCCAACCGTTCTGCCATCTTTCTGGGCCCCCGGGGCTCCCTGGACCTTCAGGCCCTGTACCTGGACGAGTACCGGGACCGACTGTTTCTGGGCGGCCGTGATGCCATCTATTCTCTGCGGTTGGACCAGACATGGCCAGATCCCCGGGAGGTGAGCTGGACAGTTTGGGAAGCAACTCTCTCTGAGGGCTAGGTGACTCCAGACGGGAGGCTGACTGGGGCAACTGAGGCTGTGAGGTCAGGGGTCAGCCAGGCTGACCTGGCTGTGTTTCAGGTCCTGTGGCCACCACAGCCCGGACAGAGAGAGGAGTGCGTTCACAAGGGAAGAGATCCTTTGGTGAGTGCTATCAGGAGGGACTGTCCCCGACCCTGACCCACACCCAGGCCCTGACCCCAGGTGCCTGAGCTGGGGCCACGTGGAACAGATCTTGATGGTCTGGTAGAATCTCTCCTCACCCAAGATCCATCCCCCATCTGCCTTCTCCCCAGGTGGAGTGCGCCAACTTTGTGCGGGTGCTGCACCCCCACAACCGGACCCACCTGCTGGCGTGTGGCACTGGCGCCTTCCAGCCCACCTGTGCCCTCCTTGCTGTTGGGCATCGTGGAGAGGTGAGCTGCCGCGGCCCCACAAAGGGCTGGGAAGCTGTGACATTTCCTCCTACTGTCTGAATTCTACCCATTGAGCCTGGGTCGGGGCAGAGGGGTCAGAGCCTGAAAGGCGCCTTTGTGCCAGGGAGCCGCCCCTACTGGCAAGGTCCTGAATGAGGGCGCCTTCCACCCACCCCACTGTCTAGCCGCACGCAATGGCCACTGCCCGGGTAGGGGGCTGGCACTGCTTTCCCAGGTAACTCGTCTCCCTCCCTCTCCCCAGCATGTGCTCCATCTGGAGCCCCGAAGCATGGAAAGTGGGAGGGGGAGATGCCCACACGAGCCCAGTCGTCCCTTCGCCAGCACCTTTGTAGGTGGGTGACACCCAGGCCAGGGCCGGCATGACAAAGGTGGGGGTTGGCCAGCATCATTGGGAAGGGATGGGCCAGGTTCAGGGCCTGGCCCTCCTCCCCTGACTCTGCCCCCACCCCAACCCTAGGAGGGGAGCTGTACACAGGCCTCAATGCCGACTTCCTGGGGCATGAGGCCATGATCTTCCGGTCTGGGGGTCCCCGACCAGCCTTGCGTTCTGACTCTGACCAGAACCTCCTGCACGGTGAGCTCAGGGCTCTGCGAAGAGCAAGGCTGACTGGGTTCTGCCACTGGCACCAGCAGCGAGGAGGGAGTGGGGACCGGAGGGGCAGCCCATCCCCACTCCACTCCCTAAGACCCAGTGGGGTCCCTGGGGTCCCTGCGCCTCTTCTCCTCCTCACTGGTTCACCCCTGCCCTGTTCCTTCCCGTGAGGGCCCTCCCAACTCCTCCCTGTTACCTCCCAGACCCCAGGTTTGTGCTGGCCGCCCGGATCCCTGACAATTCTGACCCGGACGACGACAAGGTGTACTTCTTCTTCTCGGAGACAGTCCCCTCGCCTGACGGAGGCCCGGGCCGTGTCACCATCAGCCGAGTGGGCCGCGTCTGTGTGGTGAGAGCTGTGGAAGGGACAGTGAGGTTGGAATCCTGGCCATACACGTCTTCCCAGCCCTGTCCCCACCTGAAACTGTAGGCAAACTGAAGCAAGGGTGTGGAGCTGACATCCATGCCTCCCTCCAAGGGTGAGGGTGGAGGAGCAGGAAAGGGGGGGCCTGTCCTCGGGCCCCAAGGCTGACCGGCCCCCACCCCCCAGAATGATGCGGGCGGCCAGCGGGTGCTGGTGAACAAATGGAGCACCTTCCTCAAGGCCAGGCTGCTCTGCTCCGTGCCTGGCCCTGGCAGTGCCGAGACCCACTTCGACCAGCTGGGTAAGGGCATGGCCAGAGCACACAGGGTGAGGGCTGGAGAGGGCTCAGAGCCCGTGAGTGGGGGGCACTGGCGGTGGCCTTCTGTCTCCCAGAGGACGTGTTCCTGCTGTGGCCCAACTCGGGGAAGAGCCTGGAGGTGTACGCTCTGTTCAGCACGGTCAGGTGGGCAGATGGCCTCCCCTCACCCCCACCCCCGGCCCTGTCTCTACACCCTGGCCTCCCCTGTTGAGCCCCTGCTCTCACGTCCCAGCCTAGCCAGGAGTCCCTGACTCTGTCCCTGACTCGGTGACTCCGTGGCTGTATTCTTTGCCTGGGTGTCCTTGTTTTCCCGTCTCTGCTGACCGCAGGCCCCATCATCCTCCCTATGGAACTATGCTGCCCCCTTCCTGTCTCTGAGAACCTCCCTGGCCTGACTATCCCTGTCTGTTCTCTGCAGTGCTGTGTTCCAGGGCTATGCCATCTGTGTGTACCACATGGCTGATATCTGGGAGGTCTTCAAGGGGCCCTTTGCCCACCAAGATGGTCCCCAGCACCAATGGGGCCCCTATGGGGGCAAGGTGCCCTTTCCACGTCCTGGCATGGTGAGTATCTACCTGGGACCAGGGCAGGGCAGAGGGCTGAGTAGATGCTGGGAGGGGCTCTAGATGCCAAGGACAGGCTTGGGTCTGCGCAAAGCCCCAGGGCAGCAGCTGGGCTGGGTGGGGTGAGGAGGGGAGCGGAGCCCTGACTACACTGAGGAGTCTCTCATACAGCACTAAGGGTCCACGAGCTGTCCCTCAGAGGCTGGTGTGAACAGCCAGTGGAGTCTAGACACAGACTGGGGGTGGGGAATGTGACAACCCAGGAGGCTTCAGGCACTCCCTTTGCCATGGCCTACAGTGTCCCAGTAAGATGACTGCACAGCCAGGACGACCCTTTGGCAGCACCAAGGACTACCCGGATGAGGTGCTGCAGTTTGCCCGAGCCCACCCACTCATGTTCCGGCCCGTGCGTCCCCGGCGGGGTCGCCCTGTCCTTGTCAAAACCCATCTGGCCCAGCAGCTACGTCAGATCGTGGTGGACCGTGTGGAGGCAGAGGACGGGACCTACGACGTCATCTTTCTGGGGACTGGTAGGTGGGCTGCCTGGGGTGCCTGGCCAGGGGAGGTGTGCGGGGACCTGAGCTGCCCCTTCCTCTCCCACTGACCCCTCCTCCCCTGCCCCAGACTCAGGGTCCGTGCTCAAGGTCATTGCCCTCCAGGGGGCGGGCTCTGCAGAGCCTGAGGAAGTAGTTCTGGAAGAGCTCCAGGTGTTTAAGGTGAGCAGGGGGAACTGATGGGGAAGGTTCCCTTAGGCTCCATCCCTGTGTCTAGGCCTGGCTACAAGGAAGCAGGAGCAAAGTGTAGGAGGGAAATGGACCTATCTTTACCGAACCCGCAGTCAGTGGGCAGTGGGCCTCACTATCGCAGAGGCCTTGCCGACGCTTCTAAATGACTGCGGGCCTAGAAACATAGTCTGTGAGTTGAGAGGTGGGGGGCCCAGGGACAGATGGCCAAGGCGATCGCCCCTTGACAAAGCCCTGCCAGGCTCAAGTTGCAATGAGGAGTGACTGACACCCCAAGGGGTTCTGTTGACCCCTCTACAGAGTCAGGCAGGGGGTCATCTGTGTTTGGGGAACTGCTGAGCTTCCCCAAGTGGGTGGAATGGGTGATTTGGGACAGCTGCCTCATTGCTGGGGGACAGGGCTATGGGAGGGGACACCAGAGCTTTGTGCTTTTAGCCAAGCCTTGGAGGCCAGCCAGGGAGAGGGGACCTTTCTAAAACACAATGTGTGGGAAAGACCATCTGGTCTTAGTTGCCAGGGAGTGCACTGACCTGGGAGAAAGATGGCTTTCACTCAGAGGCTGGAAGAGGCTGAAAGCAGGGATTCAGGGCAGGTCTCACTTCTTTCCCAGGTGCCAACACCCATCACTGAGATGGAGATCTCCGTCAAAAGGGTAAGAGCAGCTGCCATGACTGCCAAATCCTCCTTCCTCTGATCTCCTGAAGTTTCCCTGAGCCCTGCTGTTTCCCAGCGGGCCCTGGGGCTGCCTGATTAGGCCCTGCAATGACGGTTGTGGGTTCAGCTAGGAGCTGAGATTCCCACGCATGAAACCCATGGGCAGTGGGAGGCCCTCAGTAAGTAAGCCTGTGTTCAGATAAGGGGAGATCCACAAAGGCCAGCAACTCAGGGCAGACAAAAACATGCTTGAAAACAGGATCCAGATTTTACATCAAACAGATTTTAAAGACATGCTGTGTGTCCTTTTGCAAGTGGCAAAACCTCCCCAAGTTCATCTGCCCCAGTTTATCTTTGGGTAAATCTCGACTTTTGTGCTAGAACTGCTCAAGGCAGTTCACCTCTAAAGTCAGAGGCAAGGCCATTGGGGTAGAAGGCAAAGGTCTGCTGCTTGGAGGGTCTGGAAAAGCCCCGTAGAAAAAAGACCCCAGGTGTGCCCCATCTCATCCACGCCCTAGCATAGGATCCGACGCAGATCAGGTGGGTGATAAACATTTTTTGTTCTGGGAATGCACTCAGGAGGTTCTGAAAGACTCTTGCAAATGTCAGGAGTGCCGAGGGGGCTGAGAGCCTAGCTGCTTCTGTGTGGAGCACAGACTCACCTCGGGCTCTGCCTGTGTCCCTCCCAGCAAATGCTGTACGTGGGCTCAAGGCTGGGCGTGGCCCGGTTGCAGCTGCACCAGTGCGAGACGTATGGCAGTGCCTGTGCGGAGTGCTGCCTGGCTCGGGACCCCTACTGCGCCTGGGACGGTGCCTCCTGCACCCGCTACCGGCCCGGCTCCAACAAGCGGCGGTTCCGCCGCCAGGACATCCGGCATGGCAACCCTGCCCTGCAGTGCCTGGGGCAGAGCCAGGAGGGTGAGCGGCGGAGGGCACGGGTTGCCCCTGTGGAGGGTGGCCTCAGGCTGCTCCTGTGGTCACAGGCAGCCCTCAGTTTCTGTGTGTGTGTAGCTCCTGTCAGCTATGGGTGCAGTGTCTTTGGGTAGAGAGAAGGGCTTAGGGATCAGCAGATGCCTAGTCCCTGTCACATTCATGGGGGGTCCTGGGCTGTGGGAGTCAGTTGGTGGTCCTGGGGGCCTTACAGTTCCTGAGCTGAGCCCACTTCCAAATCTTCCCCAGAGGAGACTGCAGGACTCGTGGCGACCACCACTGTCTACGGCACGGAGCACAACAGCACCTTCCTAGAGTGTCTGCCCAAGTCCCCACAGGCTGCCGCGCATTGGTTCTTGCAGAGGCCCGGGGACGAGAGGCCTGAGCAGGTGAGTGAGGACCCTGGCTCCAGCCTGCACGTGTCCTGCAGTCACACCCCTCCCTGAACTCTCAGGGGGAACCTGTCAAGATCAACTTAAGAAAAGCGTGTATCAGGCCCCTGGGGTGCCTAGAAGGAGGTGTCCCTGTTCCTGCCATCTGGGAACACCCAGGCCAGATGTGGTAGAACTTCTCCAGTGACAGGCAGCCCACAAATTTCCAGGCCCTGGGCTGGGCTCTGTCTGAGAGGGCCTGGCAGAGATGGCGGAGAGGGAAGGAGGGCTGGGCTGGTCAGGAAGGCTCCCATGCTTACACATATGGCTCATCTTTGAAGGGGTCTCTTCCTCAGGGTCTTCCTTCACCCTAGGAGGCCTGGGCCCCTGACCACCGGCCCTTGCACATACACCTCCACCACACACACATACACACAAGTACACACTGCCTGGCCCCTCACTTCCTCCCTAGAGTCCAGCTGTCTGCCTAGGCCCTCTCCTCCCCCATCCAGGAAAGTCTGTCAACCCCAGAGATGGCTTCAGTCTGGGGCCTGAGCTTGGGTGTGGGTGGCGCAGGGTGAAGAGCCATTCTCAAGCTGCTCCCACAGATGGGAAGGGGAGGGAGTGGGTTGATTACAGGAGGGGCTCTCCTCCCAGCTTGAGAACTGGGGGAGGCCAGCCTTGGGCCAGCTGTTAGGCTGGGCACTGAGAAGTCTCCCTGGGAGGGCAGAGTCAGGGGAGCAATGAGATGGAGTTACACACCACTCACCACCCAAGCAGTGCAGCCTTGGTGTACACACGTGCAGACAAAAGCCCAGCCAGGGTCCAGGCCAAAGATGGGTCGGATCGGAACCATGCTTCCCTCCTACACCATGATGGGCCTGTGGGCCCTTCAATATCAGGGGAGTGAACTGTGCAGACCAAGACAGGGAGAGCTCTGTACAGTGTCGAGTGTAGAGCAGTTTTAGTCCTCGGGCTGGGGGTAAACCCTGACTTGAGAAAAAGCCCATAAATACCCTTTAACCTTCTCTGTTCTCTGGGAATGTGTGCCAGGGGCCCCCAAGGCCAAGATAGGGGCTCCAGAGCTCTGACGAGGGGAGAAACCAGTCAATCAAACCTTTGAGAAGCCCCCTTCGCAGGCCCTGTCCTGGGTTCTGGGAAAGTGAGGCCCTGCCGGCAGTTAGTTCAGTCAAGGACGCTGAGCCTGCATGCTGCTGGGAAGGGGAGAATGAACCCTGAGATGGCAAATGTGGAAAAGCAAGGGGCAAAGAAGTTGATGGGGCAAACACTGCTCCAGGCGCCCTCACGCCCTCCCACACCTCCAGCAGGTGAAGACTGACGAGCGCGTCCTGCAAACAGAGCAGGGGCTGCTGTTCCGCAGGCTCAACCGCCTGGATGCGGGCACCTATACCTGCATGACGCTGGAGCATGGCTTCTCCCAGGTGGTGGTCCGCCTGGCTCTGGAGGTGATCGTGCCTGCACAGCTCGACATTCTGTTCCCCCGGGAGCCGAGGCCAGAGGAGCCCACAGCCCGAGGCGGCCCCACCTCCCCCTACTCCAAGGCCTGGTATAAGGATATCATGCAGCTCATCGGCTTCGCCAACCTGCCCCGGGTGGATGAGTACTGTGAGCGAGTGTGGTGCCCCTCCCGCAGCCGCACCCGCGGCAAACAGGCCAAGGGCAAGAGCTGGGTGGGGCTGGAGCTGGGCAAGAAGGTGAAGAGCCGGGTACAGGCCGAGCGCAATCGGACACCCCGGGAGGTATGAGGCTACATAGAGGAGGGAGGAGGAGGGGGTGGTCGGGATGGGCCGAGTGGCCAGCAGCAGCCCCCAGCATCTCCCACCCACCCAGCTAGGGCAGAGGGGGTTAACGTGCCTGATGGCCTCTTAGAGATAGAATCTCTGAGAGGCCCCCTCCAGGCCACCCGCAGGATAGGCTGGGGCCTGATGGAGGGCCCTGTGTCCCAGGCCTGTTCCTTGTCCCTCTCTGGGCTCTCAGTCCCAGGCGGGAGTCAACACCCTCTGGCTGCTGGCAACCCCAGTGGGTCTGCTATTTGTTCTTGAGCAAGGCTCCCACAGCACATTTCCGCTTGTGCCCAGAGGCGAGAGGGTTGGGTAGTTCTTACCCAGCCTGCAGAACAATGGCCATTCTGAGTGACCCTTAGAGTGGGTGTGTGGGTGCAGCTGAGGTGGTGTCTGGGCAGGGGGCCCGCAGGCAGACAAGGAGGGTGGAAGTCGCCCGTCAGCTAGCACTGGCTAAGAAGACCTACCTTGACTGAGGTGGAGAGGGAAAGTGGAGGCGCTGGGAAGGTGGAGCAGCAAGAACCCCCTCCCACTTTGTGCCCTGATGTTTGGTGCTTACCTGCCACCGCCCACCCCCTCTTCTCCATCTCAAAATCACAGAAGCACAGGCTGCTAGAGCTCCCTGAACCTCCCAGCCTAACTTCTCTACCCCGGGTCCCATTGCTGCCAGGCATGTTTCCTGAGATGCCCACCCCCTCCTGATGGGATTGCCTCTCCCCACCATCAGGGTCTCCATGTTGATGGGCAGGGAGAGGGTGAATTCTGGGAGAAGCTGTCCCTCATCTTTGTGGACTAGGAGATAGGGAGAGGGGAGTTGGGGTATTTAGAGGAGTGGGCTGTCTTTCCCAGGGCAATGCAAGCTTGCACACAGCTGGGACAATGGGGACGTGGCAGCTGTGTGAGCAGGCTGTGTGGTGAGGACAGAAGGCAGCGCTCTGCCTAGGGGGCCACAGAGGACTGAGATGGGGAGAGGTCAGGAGACCCTAGTATCGGCTACGGGACCCAGGAGCAGGAATTCTCAAGGCCCCAAGAAGGTGTCAATCAGCCCAGAAGCCACAGGTTTCCCACCCTGGGATCTTTGGTTTCTGCTAAATAAGGGTTTGTCATGGGTGGTTCATTTATGAACCCTATATTTTTCTTTTAAGGGAGAAAATTGCAGGGGGAAGCTGCTAAAGCCTGCTGGTTCTTGGGGGGTGCTGCCAGCTCAGGTAGTCAGGACACATTCTGTCTGGGTGTGTAGGGAGGTGTTTTTGCCATCAGCAGTAATGTGTTTCTTGGGCTGGGGAGCATGGAGGAGGAGGAGGACTAAATGAAAAGTTGTTCCCAGCCTGCATATGAACAAGTCAGTGACGCACAAAATGGACAGGAGGGGAACAAGAGCCTCAGGTTCAAGATTCCCTCCATTAAAAACCAAGAGGAAGGAAGGGGGGAAAAAAACAGATAAAAAGACAAGGCTTCCTGCCCGCCTGAACTCAAACCCAGACTGTGTCTGCCTTGGATTGCATCTGAGCCCCACGTCCACTCCCCACCTCTAGAGAACTGGGATCTGAAACAGGCCCCTTCCCCTCTTCTCATGGAAAGTGAGCCAGATGTGTCCTGAGGCTAACCTGACAGCACTTGGGGAAGCCTGCAGCCAGCGGCACTTGTGGCTGGGATGTCAGCAGGTAAAAGCAGAGGAGGAGCACTGTGCGGAGGGGGCTGGAGAAGAGAGGGGAAGAGAAGACAGCGGCTATGGAAGAGCGTAGGGGGAGAGCCCAGAGCCCCAGGCATGGATGTCAGAGCTGCCAGCAGCTCTGCCCCCGAATCCCAAGTTTTTTTAGTGGCAACTAGGCTGGGTCCCCTGGGGAAGTTACTCTGGAAAATGGAGGGAAGAGTTCAAAATCCTGACAAGGAACACCTGCACTTGGAAAATATGGATAGCTTCTACTGATCTCCACCCCGCCATCCCCATGGTACCTTGTGTTATTCACTCCTGGAAATGCCTCTGTGTGTGAATTCTATTTTTGTATTCATCTGTCGGGATGGGCCTCGTGGTTTCTCTGTCTTCAAAGCACACTTCTCATAATTACCATTGTTCTTTATATCGTCACCGCCCCTGAGTGCTGGTGAGGAGAGTGCAGGGGTTTTCCACACAACCTACAGGGAAAGGGATGAAGCTAATATTTATATCACGCAATTATATCATTATTGTGTCTGTGTATTTCTGTACTAAATTGATGCCATTCATGTGAGCTGTAAATGAGGGGCCTTCCCTGTCCATTCCAGAAGGGCAAAAACACCCTGGGTGGTTTTTTCTAAAAGGCAAGGAGATGGGTATCAGAGGAAGGAAGAAGTCAGAGGGCTTTGCTTATGAAGCTGAGATTGCTTATTAAATTAGGAAAATCCCATCCCATGGGCTTCTGAGACTTCTTGGAACTTCAGGAAGATGTTGAGCCAGGAAAAAAAAAATGCTGGCAAAGGGCAGCTGGCACGTAGGCAGCCTGCTCCTTTTTCACAATAACGCTTGACTTTGTGACAGCAACATTTGGCCTGGTGCCTGTCTTCAGCAGCCACATACCAACGTATATTAAAGCCACTGTGCTCTTGCTGGCGGCGGGGGCGGGGGTTGGGGGTGGAGGGGGTGGGGAACAGGGAGGGGGGCAGGCTGTGCTGTGGGAGCTGCAGCTTTGGGAGAGAGAGGAGGGGGAGCCCCTGAGTCTGAACTACTGTGCAGGCTGCAGGAGCCACCTCTCCACCAGCCCCACTCCCCACCGTGACATCATGCCCCTGCCCCAAGAGCAGACTCCACTGGTGCCAGACGGAGATAGGAAAAGGCAGGGTTGCTTTAGAAATGGGAAGGACATCACCCCAAGTCACCACAGAGCCCAGCCTCTTGCTTGGATGGGCCCTTCAACCCATGCTATGGACTAGTAGGCTTAACAGTCGTCAGTCATTAGTCCCATCTTGCAACCCCGGCCCCGGAGCAGGACCCCTGCTTTTGCCCCCTGGCCCGTGCACAAGCACCCAGGCCTCACAGAAAGTGAGGCCACCACCACCATCTGAGAAGCCTCATCAGAGCACCGTGTGTCGTGGACTGCTGGGCTGGGTGGGTGTGTGAATAGGGAGGGAGCCCCCCTCTCCCCTGGGATGCATGGTGTCTCTGCTCCCACATCACCACCATTCATTCCCTGAAGACCCCCTGGGCCTGGACTTCCCTGGGCCCCTCACCACCCCACCCCCCATCCCCCCATCTGGAGCCCTATTTCCTGCCACAGGAATTTCACTCTATCTTCTGCTCCCAGGTTTTTCCTCTGTCTTATATGTCCCCTGGTCTTTGGGCCTGTTTTATGATTTCTCAAACAGGTCTAGAGCTGGAAAGGGGCTTCGAGAAAGAGGTTAGTCAAATGACGTCCAAAATGGTGTCCTTTGGAACAACTGTATCATGAGATCCTTGACAAGTCAGATAAACACAGGATTTCTGTCCCCTTAGCCCCACAGAGCTGTGCATTGCCTGCTTGCTTGCCCTGTGAAGCTCCTGAGGAACCCACGATGATTCCTCATTAACTAGCATGTCTACTCTGTGCTATATGACTTTCCAAAACATGTGGTCCTCTAGCCCCCCGCCCCTGCCTTTCTTTCCCCATGGAGCAGCTGCCATTTCATGTTTCTAATGTTCTGAAGAGCATATTTTGGGGGAAATGCTGGTTAGATTAATTCCCGCCCTTTACATGTGAGATTAATTAATTAATCTCTGCCTTCTAAGCCTCTAAGCTCTGGAGGCCCTGACTTCCCAGATGGAATAGACACATCTTGGTTTCCCATGGCCAGCACCACGGCAGGACCTGACACCCCATGCTGCCACGCCGCCGGTCTGGTGTTCCTGGGACCTGGACTCTGCCCTGCCTCTGGCTTCTGTCCTCTCACACCCAGCCCGCCTCCCCAGCCCACTTCCTGCTCCTCTTGTGTCTGGCATGTTCCTCTGCGGAGGGTTAGGGTTCACTCCAAGCTTGTGGCTGTCCTGTAGTCCACAAGACTAGGTTTCTAAGCAAGGGTAAGGGGCAGAGCGGGGGCAGGATGAGGGAGGAAGACAGTCCTTTTCACTTTCTCAAATGGCTTCTTTGCTAAGCCAGGGTCCGGTCTCAGACACCCCTAGAATCCCCCGACTATAGGAGCAGGCAGGCAGCAGCCCTCAGGAGGCAGGTCTGGCTCCTGCCAGGTTTTCCTCTCTGTGGGCTGGCAAGGACCCGGGATGCGGTTGGAGTGAGGTGAGTCTCACAGGGCTCTGCAGTCCACCAAACTGAGGTGTCTCCCATCAGCCACATCTTCTTACAAGTAGCAGACAGCTGCTCAAGAATAGACCAGTTTTCACCCCAGTTAAGGATCTACCCCAACCTCACTCAAGTCCCAGCCTGAAAGGGCTCTGGCGAGGAGAAAGTTCAACACACAGCAAGATCAAATCCCCGGGGGGATATCTGAGATTACAAAATTGGCCCTGGTGTGCAGAGAGAATGAATGGGTGGGGCTAGGTTTAGATATAATACCTGATAAGGAGCTCAAGGATTGTTAGGCCTCCACCCTGGCTTCTCTTCCGGACTCACCCACCCTCCTGGTGCACAGGAGATGAAGAAAGTGGCCCCGTGCCCACTTCCCACTGCTCAGCCCCAGCCCGCCTTTGTGTGGGTACCACTGCTGGCCCCCCACTTCCTTAGAGGCCGTGTCCTAATGGAGCCTTTCACTTTCCCTGCTGGATTTTCATTAAGGAAACTTCTGGTTCCTCAACGTAGCCTATTAAAAAAAAAAAATCATTTTCCACTGGGGATGGGAAATGCTGCAGTCTCCAGGGAGGCCTTGCAAGGGATGCCCACCCTCATGCTCACACTGGGCCTCCAGCAGTCAACTAGTAGCTTGTACTCAGGAACTCTGCTGAGGACAGCTTAGGAGGCCAGTCTTAATTCCTGTCCCCTACAGAGGAAGATGACTGGAGTGCACCTAACCCATCCCAAGGGCGTATTTCACTGCCAAGAACATCCCACTGGGCAGAGAAGGAAGACCAGGGCAAGGGGACAGCTGCAGGCAGGAGAGGATTCCAAAGTGAAGCAAGGGGCCCAGAGCAGAGTCCAGGTGTCTGCCATCAAATGGAGGAGACAGAGACTTAAAGCCCAGATTTCCCACTTTGGGGGCCAACGGGGGCTCCGTTCTCACAGATAAAGGTACGGAAGAATGATGTGGCAGACCAGCAGCTTGCTTTATGGGCATGAGCTCATCTGTTCACTCTGCCTGCCCCCGCAGCTGATAAGAATCTGGTGCTGTTTCCTGCAGTCCAAGGGTCTCAGACAATGGTGTGAACGGCTGGCCCTACTGGAAAGGACATTGTTCAGGGAAGAAAAAACAACACACTAGCACAAAGCCAGAGCAGGATCTGCCCAAACGTAAGGGCCTGTTTACAAATCTACCATTTTCAAGTAGGGGGACACAATGGGGAATTGTTTCTGGTGAGGCTAGGGTCCCCTCCAGAATGCTCCTGGGGGCTGGGGATGGCTTTGATGGCCCAGACAGGTCTCAGATGCTCTGTGAGGGACTGACACTGATGGCGCACATGCCTTCCTGTTTATCAGAGGTGCACTTCAGGACAGGCTCCAGGAGTGAGTTTACACCCAAGACCGGGGGAGGAGCTCCTCGGCTTCACTCCCTCTACTGAGGCCATGAACTCAGGGATGTCAGGGGGCTGGAGGTGGTTTGCCAGGGAAAAGTGAGATTATTTTCTGAAAAACATCAACTCTTTGGTTTATGGCCTGCAATTGCCATTCTGCTTTTTGGAAAAAATGCACAAGACCCTTGCAAATAGCCACCCCCTCTGCAATGGGGCTCCCTGGCTTGGTCTGTAAGGGAGCCTTCTCACATCAGGGACCCTGTGATGCTACAACTCACCTGCAGGCAGTCTGGGAGCACACAGGGGGCTGATGCTATGTCCCTGGGATCAGGGCCAATGGGGGTGCTGTTTCTCATAACAACCTCCTGCTCTGTCCACAGGAAGTCAGAGCCTTTGAACCACAAACCAAAGACCCTGATGTCAGAGTGTGTGTGTGTGTGTGTACACGCAGCAGGAGGGTAAGGCAGAAGAGGAAAAGAACCGTATTACTCAATCCCCTTGGAATTGGGAGATCCCATTTTTAGGGGTAAGAGGAGGGCAGCTGTGGTTAGGAAGATCGTTTTGGGTCTAGAGAGATCTGGAAGGCAGTCCTATCTAAGGACCTGACCTATGATACTAAGTGTCATTAGTAACTTAGAAGTTATTGTCATGTCTATACTCATCTCTAAATATAACAGGGGCACAGCTCATGAATAAACTTGAATGGGTGTGTTCAGAACACCTGAATAGCAGTAAGTCCTGTGCAATCCTAAAATAGAAGGAAGCTTCCCTAAGCCTTTCTCAACCTTCCATGTGTAAAGGGTTAGAATCTTCTTCCTCAATGTGCTCCCAGTGCCCTCTGGTGTTTGACAGTTAAACAACAGCCTGATAAATGCAGGATTTGAGCACATCCAATAAATAATCCAGGTGACAGCAAACTGACTCTGAATGTGGGGTACCAAGCCAGACACCATGAGGGGGAGAAAGGTTAATAAGATAGACAGGTCCCTTCCTATCAGGGGCTTCCAATCTAGAGGAAGAGACAATTATGGGACCAGATGGAGAACAGCACAGGCTATCATAGGGGTACAAGCAGAGCTCAGAGGGAGTGCCTAGGCATGAAGAAGTGGCCCTTATACCGGGTTCATCAGGCTAATGATAGAGGTTATGGCTCTCTAGACTCTAAGCCTCATGTTCAGGGCCCATTATGCCAGGGTAGCCATGGCAGAGTGCCCATGAAAGACCCTAGATGTCCATCTCAGTGGGGGCCATCCTAAGTCAAGAAGAGCTAGCAGATGTTTCATGGCAATTACCAGAAGGGAAAAGGATAGATATGTCAGCAAAGCAAGAGGATGTAGGAAACCATACAGAGAGAAGGCTTTTGCTGTCGTCCTGTGAGGCACAAGGGTCTGAGCTGAGCATTGGCCGTGGGATAGAGAGGAAGGCAAACATGTAAAAAATTCAAATGGACAAGAAAGAGCGTGGTTGAGCAGAAAAGGAAACGGAAGGAGATTCTGAAGTTTCTGGCCCTAGTTCATGGTCCCCACAGAGGTAAGAATTAGAGCAAGGGGAGCAGGGGCCCTGGGGAGATTTTATTTGATGTCTATTCCTATTCTCCCCAAGTGAGCTATTTGTTTTAGGTCCTAAGTTATAAAACAGTAATTCTCTCAGATACACCATTTATGGAAACAAGTATTTAAAATATTCAAGACGAGGGACTTCCCTGGTGGTCCAGTGGTTAAGAATCCCCCTGCCAATGCAGGGGATGTGGCTATAATCCCTGGTCCAGGAGGATCCCACATGCTGTGGGACAACTAAGCCGGTGCGCCACAACTGCTGAATCTCGAGTGCCGAGAGGCTGTGCTCCACAACGAGAGAAGCCACCACATTGAGAAGCCCACGTACTGCGACAACAGGGTGGCCCCCACTTGCCTCAACTAGAGATAGCCTGTATGCCACAACAAAGACCAGCCCAGCCAGAAAGAAATAAATAATGCAGATGAGTCTGGGCTCTCTTGTAGGGCCAAAAAGTAAAGAAGTGCTCAGAACAAACCAAAACCCAAAGGGAACACAATAATGGCAGTATGTGAAAAGGACACAGGAGTCCCAGTGGCCAAAGCTAGAACCACCTGAATAAGCAGAACCAACAGAATAAGTACACCTGGATTATAACCCAAAGTGTAATATACGTATCCATGAGTCCATACTGATATAAATGATTGAGCAAATAAGTAAGTGGGAGAGGACAGGTAAATCTCCCATGCAGAAAGACTCCAGACAATATATGTAGATACTCAGTCCTTAAAGAAGGAGGGGACATAAATCCCCACTCATTAATTGTGGGCTGCACAGAGTGGCTTCTTTCCAAAATGTAGTGTATGAAAGGGGGAAAGGGAGTAATTTTTCTCTTTCTGGAAAAACTCGACAAACGCTAATTTGGCCAGCTGACCAAGACGAAGGTCAAGAAGGATAAGTTACACTGATCATACATAACTTCAATTTGATGTGATAAAAATGGCACTTTACCTGTGTGGTCTTCCTCCCTCAAACCCACGAGTGTGTGTGTGTGCTCCAGTCGCTCAGTGTGTCCAACGCTTTGAGACCCTTTGGACTGTAGCCTGCCAGACTCCTCTGTCCGTGGGATTTTTCTGTCAAGAATACTGTAGTGGGTTGCCACTTCCTACTCCAGGGGATCTTCCTAATCCAGGGATAGAACCCACATATCCTGCGTTTCCTACATTGCAGGCAGATTCTTTACCGCTGAGCCATCGGGGAAGCCCTAATCATAAGGAAAACCATCAGACAAATCCAAATTGAGTGGTCCTCAACAAAACACCTGACCATACTCCTCAAAATTGTCAAGGTCATAAAAAACCAGGAAAATCTGACAAACTGTTAGAGCCAAGAGAGCTAAAGACTCAGGATGACTCATTGCAATGTGGTATCCTGGATGGGTGGCTAGAATAGAAAAAAGACATTAGGTAAAAACTAAGGAAATCTGAATAAAATATGAGCTTTATTTGGTTAATAGTAATGTATCAGTATTGGTTCAATAATAGTAATGTATCAGTATTGGTTCATTAATTGTCACAAATGTACCGTATTGCTGCCAGACATTAATGGGGGGAAACTGGGCTTGGGGTATGTGGGGACTCTGCAGTATCTTCACAATTTTTCTTTAAATCTTTGAAAACTATCCCAAGTTAAAAGTTTAAGGCAAAAGCCCAGTTATTTGAGACTGGCTGATTAGGCCCAGATGAAGAGGACGTCAAAGTTGGACTTTCTAGCTCACAAAAATGGGGTTAGCTATTAACATCAATGAAGAGTAAGGGCATACACACTGTGATAAAGTTAATAAGGGTGTGTGCACACATGTGCACTGTTCTGATAGGCACCAACTGCACACAGAAATCGGGCAACTGAATGTCTGGGTGACAAAACGCACCCCATCTCCCCACTCCCACTGTGAGCTCCACCTGCCGCCCACTGCAGCAGGAGTTTAGAGGGTGCTGATAGAGGGCCATTATTTTCAGTTACAGTGGTATTTCTCACACTTGAGTAGTACAGAAATGGACTCTTTTTTTTAAAGGAAAAGATATACCCCAGATGTCTGAGAATATGCCTGATGACCCAAAATATATAAGCTCTGTAAGAAACTAATGTCTTAATTTTGAAAGTATCTTTCAGTTGTGAATTATTGCTGCAAGAGTTAAATCTTTAGGATAGGTAAAATACTGTTTAAAATATAACTTGAAACCTCTCTTGTCACTTGCAGAGCGCTAACAAAGTGTCCTTGGATGTCCAGATTAGGAACCACAGCACTGAGTCCCCTAATTTGCGGGAGAGAAAATGAAAAAAGGCAGTCATGGGGGAGCTGTGAGAAGGCCCAAGGAGCAGCAAGCTCAGAAGGAGCAGGCTCTAGGAGGCAGGTCTTCCAGAAAATCAGTGCATAGCCATCTGATGTTCAGCCTACAAGGAAAACTGTAATTGCAGGCAATTGATCATGTGGAATATATGGGAAGAATTAGCTATGGGTAAATAGCATGCAAAGAATTGAATCATTGGAAAAGACCCTGATGCTGGGAGGGATTGGGGGCAGGAGAAGGGGATGACAGAAGATGAGACGGCTGGATGTCATCACCGAATCGATGCACATGAGTTTGGGTGAACTCCGGGAGTTGGTGATGGATAGAGAGGCCTGGCGTGCTGCGATTCATGGGGTCGCAAAGAGTCGGACATGACTGAGCAACTGAACTGAACTGACTGAAATAGCAAAAAAAAAAAAAAATTTGTTTAAAGGAAAAAAAAATGTACAGGAGAGGAAAAATAAACATAGTATACCCCTTGACTCAGTAGTAAAGAGCAATTACATAGCCATAGTAACGTAAACACTGAAGGTTAATTTAACAGAAATTGTGATGTAATTATAAAAGACGGAGGGAATGAAAATGGGAAGGTTTTAAAGGTGCTAGGTCTTTATGGAATGTATAGGAAGTAAAAAATGTCCTACGATTAATATATTAAGAAATGGCTAAAAAAGTGGAAAGTAGTTGTCTTTAGGGAATAATACTGGGGGTAGGGAAGGATGAGTCCAAAAAGCAATTTTCACTATAGTCCTTTTAGTATGCTTTGACTTTTTTAAAGCATTTACTTTGTCCCCAACTGCCCCTTTGGGATTCCAAGTGAATCTGGTCAAATCTGAATCACTGTACACCTTCAGGTGTAAGTCTTCAGGGGTCAGCAACATTTGAACCAACCCCACTCCAGTACTCTTGCCTGGCAAATCCCATGGATGGAGGAGCCTGGTAGGCTGCAGTCCATGGGGTTGTTTAGAGTCGGACATGACTGAGCGGCTTCACTTTCACTTTTCACATTCATGCATTGGAGAAGGAAATGGCAACCCACTCCAGTGTTCTTGCCTGGAGAATCCCAGGGACGGGGGAGCCTGGTGGGCCGCCGTCTCTGGGGTCGCACAGAGTCAGACACGACTGACGCGACTTAGCTTAGCTGCTGCTGCGTCGCTTCAGTCATGTCCAACTCTGTGTGACCCCAGAGACGGCGGCCCACCAGGCTCCCCCGTCCCTGGGATTCTCCAGGCAAGAACACTGGAGTGGGTTGCCATTTCCTTCTCCAATGCATGAACGTGAAAAGTGAAAGTGAAGTCGCTCAGTCGTGTCTGACTCCCAGCAACCCCATGGACTGCAGCCTACCAGGCTCCTCCATCCATGGGATTTGCCAGGTAAGAGCACTGGAGTGGGTTGCCATTGCCTTCTCCAGTTTCACCTTGGTGAAACCCTGCCAACTCAATATCTGGCAATGGTCCAGAGTTTCCCCTACTAATCCAAAACCCACAAAAGCATTAAAAACAAATGTTCTGTTTCTCTCAAGACCTTCTGCCAAATTTCTATCCTAGCTGCCTTGCCTAATGTCTAGCATGGCCCCCTTACCTGAGCTGGAAATACTCAAGCCACCAGGTAGGAGGGTTTGACTGGAGCTGTGTCTTCACTCTTGCTGGGAGGTATGCTGATGACCAAGCCGCCTGGAGTGAGGGGAGCCCTTCTGCCCCACATGGGCATGTCTGTCCCTGGCCTGTCTGAGTCCAGGGCCCCAAGCTTTGCAGTGGTGGCCTATTCTCAGTCCAGGGTGGACTCCTTTGCTGCTCCCCTTCCTGATGAGATCTTGTGTTTATTTGCACAATGATGAAATCTGTCCCTGTAAAGTCCATTTACCTGCAAAATACTTCCCTCCAAAGCAACAGGTCTAAGTTGAAAGCTCTCCATTTAATTTACTGAGTTTTGTAGATCCCTTAGTATGCTAGATAAATTCCAGAGTGATTGTATAAGGAGACACCAATGGAGAGAAAACCTTTATTTGCATAATAACAAACGCAGGTGAAGAAAGAAGTATAGGAGAACTAGATCAAGGTGGAAGAATCTTGGTGGAAGAAAAGAGTATAAAAGGCCCTCTGGGGATCAGACAGGAAGAGCAGAGGCGCTCTCTCTACAAACTCGTTCTGTGATTAGCATCAGGACTGCTCTGAACTAGCGTTCCTTAGGACTTCTCTTTCCTTGGTTAAGAGACTACCTGCTGGCCCCTTTCCTTGTCTCCCAATCCCAAAGTGCTCCCTCCTCCAAACCTGATGGAGGAGCACAGCTCTGTACCCAAATGTGTTTGGCAGAAACTACTCAGAAAACGTTACTCGGATTTTTTGCAGCTCTTAGAGATTGTGACACCCTTAGATCCCCAGGATTGGCTCCTCCTGGGACCAGAGGACTCTGGGTTTTCTAATAAGGAAGATCCTGGCCAGTTGGTCCAAGAAGGGCCCGGATTCTCTTCCAGCCCGGTGTCTCTGTAGAAATGTCCCCTGGAGAGGAAGGTGCTGCTGCAACAGGGGATGTCACCTGAGTTTTCAAGTGTGTACTCTGGTGAAAGAAAGTTGGGAGAGGCCAACTCGATCCTCTGTTTCCCTCCCAGGCACAGGTCTTTATGCCCCTCCCTAGCCACTTTTCTTCCCAAATTAAAGTACCAAGTAAAAGTCCCCACCTGACAGCACACCCTCCTCCTTTACCAGGCACTGTGAGTCCCCCTGACCCCCCACCTCCACCGCCACCACGAGTCCCAGCCCTCCCTCACCACCCTCACCAAGACCAGATCATCCCTCTAGTCCCACCTATGACTTTGGCAGCAGGCGCACACTCCATGCACTCCCATTTCTTACAGTTGGATCTGAGAGAGGAGCAGTTCCTATGGGTTCCATGGGATCCGCATGTAGCGCACAGAATGAGGCGCCACTTCCTACAGGAAGAGCCAAGGGAGGGTGGTGGGACAAACGGAACACTCAGAACCACTCTCAGGATGTTCGCTGCAGTTCAGGCCCTTGCTGAGGTCTTCCTAGGAATCTTTCACTACACATTCTACTCAAGACGGAGGGGTGCCTGAGTGCTGATCCCGGGGCCTGTGGTCAGGCACAGCCACGCACAAGGTAGACTGGGAAGGAATGGCCCTGAGTGTCTCTCCATGGGGCACAAGGAGAGCAGACCCAGCAGAGAGACCTGTTCACTTGTGCATGAGTGAGTCCTGAGCTGCTCAAGGATGGGACTTAGCAGCTGTGTTTGCCCTGAGATCTGCAGACAAAGGTAAATTTCTTGTGCCTGAAAACTGTGCCAAGCCCTAAGATCGCCCTGATGAGAGATCTTTCTAGTCAGGAACTTTTCCCTACCCTTCTTCCTCAGAGCTGTCTCTGCCTCGTTCATACAGACAGATGGGGGCATCACAATGCTGATAGCGCTGATACAACTCTGAGAAAGCCCCTGGCTCGAGTTCCCAGGCAGCATCTCTGCAGTGGGAGAAGAAACAGTGAGTAAGGGACGTACAATCGGTTGGTAAAACCTTTGTTCACCCTGGAAGAACTAGCAAGAACTCAAGCTAGTACAGCAAGAGTTCAACAGGCTGCCCAAATGCTTCAACAAGGCGGGGCAAGTGGTCTGGCAGTGGGAGAGGGTTGACGCAGATGAGTGGAACACAGGGGTTCCTTAGCTCCACACTGGAATTCAAGAACTCAACAAATCCTGTTCCCCAGAGCACCTTTTTTGGGAAACATGCACACCACCCCTACTTTCCTCCCCGCTCCATTCCTTTTTATAATCGAAAAGCTCTCCCACCACCCTTCCCTTTTCACTGTGTATCAATGCTTCTGCTACTTCCTCATTCTCTGAACTATCCTTACACTCACCTCCTTTCTAGAAACCTAGGCAACCCACTCCCTGGCTCAATTCCTGTGGTCAAGTTTCCACTACCTGTCTGGAATATGAATTCCCATTCTTAGCATTTCTTGAGGAAACTCTTCTCGATTGTTGCACTGTGGACATTTGAAGAAATGCTTTGCTGATGTGTGAGCATATTTCTGTAAGATAAACATGGAAAAACTTTGTGCTTATAAAAACACTCTCTTTGATCACATTCTTTCCACCCTTACCGTCATTTTACAGAGGATACTGCTAAGAGAGGTTAGGGCGAGGGCTGCAAACCCAGGGGTCAGACCAGGGACCAAAAGCTCAAGAGAGCACCCAGGAGTGCCTCAGGTGTCATCTTCAGCCATGGGGTCTGGCAGTGGTCAACCTGGCTGGGGTCAGGTACTGTGGATACACGTTTCCCTGTCCTTCAATCTCAGGAACCACAGCTGATTGTGAAGCTACTTGACTCATTCTAGGAGTAGTTCATTCGCTCCAGCCATCCTGAGGATTTTGTTCAGTCTAAATAATGAATGAGGTACTGCAGGTCAACGATGACCAGAGACCCAGCTAAGTTTCTTCTGGAACCAGTTCTGCATACAGACTTCCAGCACAACGCACAGACGCTGAGATTGCCTGAGCATTCCCAGGATGCTCAGAGCTGGGCCATTGGGATGGTCCCCAGAGCAGAGAGAGCCCCACCTGTATGCACTTCCGGTGGTAGATGGCTTGGCTACAGCATGGGCTCTGGATGTTTTCAACACTTATTTGGGATAAGTCTTCACAACACAAGATACAGCTTTCCTCCCCCACGTTCCTGCGTCGGATGTTCTGTGTAGGGCGATGTTCCCCACAAAATGATCTGTGGCAGAGTAAATAGGCTTCGTTTTTTGTTTGTAAATGATGCAGTTTTCCAGCTGCCCGTAAGAGGAATAGCAATCAACCACTCTGGCCCGTCTCCAGTGAACCTCCAAGCTCATGGGCAGGAGGAGGAGCAGGATGAGGAACAGCCACATGCCTTCTCACAGCTGCTTTCCCACTGAGCAAAGCTCCACAGCCTCCTGTTCCTGAAAGCCCCACTTAGTTCTGAGCAGCTGTCTAAGAACCCCAGCTGTTTGTAATTTAAGGAGGGGATGGGAAGCAAGAAGCAAATCTGTGAAATCGCCAAGTCAAGACACTGTTTCTCATTATCAAATGGAGGGACAGATTTTCTGGTGAATCAAAATAGGCCCGTGAGAACTGGACTCTGATTTCATCAGATGCTAAATAACAAATTACAAAAGGGCAGCTCAACTTTCCCCCTTCATCACTCACTTGTACTCTCCAAAAAATTGTGAAAGGCAACCCCTTTCTAGGCCACAAGGAAGATGGAAGTTTCTGGCACATTGGTCCTTCTGGCAGTTGATGGCAGCTCCCTTTCTCTTGCACACAAAGCAGATCTGCAAATGAAATCCCAAGCAGTACTCAGGGCCCCAAGACAGACAGACAGAAAAACACTCTGTAGCATAGCATCCTATGGAACGGAAATTCTTTGACACAGCAGCCATTCCTCTTCCTCAGTGACCTAGAAGCTCTAAGGCATGCCAAAGCTGAGCTTCAAGCAGCACTGCATTCTTTTTGGCTTTCTCAGGATGTTGCTCCCTCACCTGACTTAGGACACTATACCCTAGAGAAGGATGGAACTTAAGAGAAAGACTAGTGGGAAATTCAAGAGTCCTTGACTTTGAAACTACCAATTACGGAAAAGAACAGCAACAGGGATGAGAGGAGTAGTAGAAGAGGCCTACCCCAAGCCCCCATTTCAGGGGATTCTAACCTTCCTAGAGGCCCGGGCTGCCTCCTTTCTGATGTCTTCAGGTAGGAATCCATGGAAACCTCTGTTGGATTGGCCCCTCTGAGGCAGCTTGCTAGATAGGATCTAGAAGGGCAGCAGAACCAGGCTGTCAACACTGATGATCAGTGAGACAGTGCAGTGGGGTGAGAAGGATGACAGGGTAAGACAGCCAAGAAATAGAGCTTGGTGGGATACATATGCATTCACAGGACAATTTATTTAACAAAGGTTTACATAGCACAGGCATTGGGGACTCTTAAGTGCTTTCCAAATATTAACTTATTTAATTCTTGCAACAACCTTAAGAGGTAGGTACATCATCATCCCCATTTTATAGTCTAGAGAGATCATCTGACTGGATCAAGACCACGGAACTCCAGAACCCGGGCTTTCATCCACCTTTGTGCTATGCCATCTTTCATTTATTGAGGACTGTTTTTGTGTGCTGAGCACTTTGAGAAACACACCTAATGCAGTGACTCATTTTCTGCTCACAAACCTGTCATACGGATGCCACTGCGATCCTCATCTTAGAGGCCACTGAGGTACAATGCATTAAGTGACCTCGCTGGGGTCACACAGCAAGGAGGCAGCTGAGTGGTGTTCACATCCGGGCCCCCAGAACCCACACTCTTCCTCTCTTGCTGTGCTGACCCTTGGTACAGAATCAATACTCTTCGCAGAGTGTATTCTTTACAGAAAAGGAAACGAGGCTTTAAAGTCACCCAACTGTAGTCATTCTGGCTTATAGGGAAAGGAGAGGTATTGAACTTTTCTTTGAAAACATACTTTAAAGGACCTTTTGTTTCTGAAAAGCCCCTAAAACAGAGTCTAGAATGGGAAATCAAACAAAAAGCAGCTGAATTGTTATGTACCCAAGAACCGTGGACATGTACGTACTTTGGAAGAATTTCACACCTGAGCCCCACCCCAAGAAGCTTCCA
Source organism: Bos indicus x Bos taurus (assembly GCF_003369695.1). NCBI lineage: Eukaryota > Metazoa > Chordata > Mammalia > Artiodactyla > Bovidae > Bos > Bos indicus x Bos taurus. The sequence goes on along the minus strand of NC_040097.1, from coordinate 12,321,315 downwards.
AAATATTAGACTTTACAGTATTAGACTGTAAGGGTATTAGACTTTACAGTAATTACATGTAATATAATGGGGACCGAGGTTATTTTAACAATAGCAAAATAGCAAACGTGAGCCTACAAGGTTGGATGACTTGAGGATACTTGAATCATAGCCCAATTAGGCCTAAAACATATTTATGTTTACACTCACTCAAGGCTTTAGGACTATATGAGTGATTTTTATCTATACTTTTAAGTGTTATTAATATTTTCTACAATGAACTGTGTAATTTCTATAAATAGAAAATTCAATAGTGAAAGATTAAAAACAATCTAAATGTCCTTTAATAGGAGTTTAATACTTTTTGGCACACCTGTACCATGGGATATCCACCAGTTATTAAAAAAAAAAAAAAACTAGATCAGTATATTCTAAGTGGAAAGATCTCTGTAAATATATGAGCTTAAAAAAATACAAAGCACTGTGTATGTTTATTTTTATGTTGAAAATATATATGTGGAAAAATGCATTGAAATTAAACAAGATCAGATCAGATCAAATCAGATCAGTCGCTCAGTCATGTCCGACTCTTTGCGACCCCATGAATCGCAGCATGCCAGGCCTCCCTGTCCATCACCAACTCCCGGAGTTCACTCAGACTCATGTCCATCGAGTCAGTGATGCCATCTAGCCATCTCATCCTCTGTCGTCCCCTTCTCCTCCTGCCCCCAATCCCTCCCAGCATCAGAGTCTTTTCCAATGAGTCAACTCTTCGCATGAGGTGGACAAAGTACTGGAGTTTCAGCTTTAGCATCATTCCTTCCAAAGAAATCCCAGGGCTGATCTCCTTCAGAATGGACTGGTTGGATCTCCTTGCAGTCCAAGGGACTCTCAAGAGTCTTCGCCAACACTACAGTTCAAAAGCATCAATTCTTCGGCGCTCAGCCTTCTTCACAGTCCAACTCTCACATCCATACATGACCACAGGAAAAACCATAGCCTTGACTAGATGGACCTTTGTTGGCAAAGTAATGTCTCTGCTTTTGAATATGCTATCTAGGTTGGTCATAACATTCCTTCCAAGGAGTAAGCTTCTTAATTTCATGGTTGCAGTCACCATCTTCAGTGATTTTGGAGCCCAAAAAAATAAAATCTGACACTGTTTCCACTGTTTCCCCATCTATTTCCCATGAAGTGATGGGACCGGATGCCATGATCTTCGTTTTCTGAATGTTGAGCTTTAAGCCAACTTTTTCACTCTCCACTTTCACCTTCATCAAGAGGCTTTTGAGTTCCTCTTCACTTTCTGCCATAAGGATGGTATGCAGGTCAGGAAGCAACAGTTAGAACTGGACATGGAACAACAGACTGGTTCCAAATAGGAAAAGGAGTACGTCAAGGCTGTATATTGTCACCCTGTTTATTTAACTTCTATGCAGAGTACACATCATGAGAAACACTGGACTGGAAGAAACACAAGCTGGGATCAAGATTGCCGGGAGAAATATCAATAACCTCAGATATGCAGATGACACCACCCTTATGGCAGAAATTAAACAAGACCTGACGCCAAAACAAGATAGGAGTTACAAGAATGAAAAGTCACAGACCAATCTTTCTCATGAGCATAGATACAAAAATGAAACAAAATACTGAATCCAGCACCATATAAAAAGGATTATATACCATGACCAGGCAGAACTTGAGCCAGAGATGCAAGATTAGTTTAACATTAAAGTATTCAATCAATGTAACAAACCACATTAACAAAATAAATGAGAAAAACCACGATCATCTTGATACAGAAAAAACATTGGACAAAATTCAGCACATATTCATAATACCCTCCACAAACTAGAAATAAAAGGTAGCTTCTCTAATCTGGTGAAAAACCTACAGCTAACATCATAGTTTAATGATGAAAACCTGGATGCTATCCTCTAAAGTTAGGAACAAGACAAGATATTCACTCAAATAACTTCTATTCAACACTAAAGGTCCCAGCTATTACAATAAAGGAAGAAGAATTAAAAGACATAAAGATTGGAAAGAAAGAAGTAGAACTGCTTTTATGCGCCCATAATTGTGTACACAGGAAATCCTAAAGGCATTCACAAAAAATTAAAAAAATAAAATCTACTGAATAAGTGAATTTAACAAGATTGCAGATATAAAATCAAAGAATAAAAATAAATTGCATTTCTATACACCAGCAACCTTGAAAATTAAATTTTAAAATACCATTATATAATAGCATAAAAATCACAAACTATGTAGAAATACATTTAACAAAATATGTGCAAGACTTCTTCACTAAAAAACATTGCTGAGGTAAATTTTTAAAGACCCAAATTAATGGGGAAATATGTCATGTCCATGGACTAGAAGATTCAATATGGCTTGTCAATTTTTCCCAAATTGATCTATAAATTCAGTGCAATACCAATCACTAACATGACAAGCCCTTTTTTAAACAAGAAAAGTTGACAAGCTAAATATAAAATGTACATGGAAAAGGAAAGCATGTGATACTGATTGCCAAAGCAATCTTGGAAAAAGACTACAGAATTTACAATACTTAATTTCAAGACGCTTTAAAGATGATCAAAACAGTGTGGTATTGGTAAGGACTGACACACACATCAATGACAGAAAACAGACCATGCAGATCCACGGACATGTGGTCAACAGATTTTGACAAAGACACTGAGGCAGTTTAATGGGCAGGGAAAGATTTCCTGGGACACACAAACAAGCACTAACAATAAAAGGAAAAACGGATAAACTAGACTTCATCAAAATTAAAAACTTCTGTCCTTCAAAAGATATCATTAAAGCAGGGGGAAGGGGTGGGATGTGTGATGTTGGCCTCAGAGGTGGCCAGAAGAAGCCCCTGAAGCCCAAGAAGCAAGCCAAGGACAAGGCATTCAACAGAAACAGAGGAAAAACAGAAAAAACTCGGGAAGCTAAAAGCAAAGGCCGGGAAGAAAGGTCCCCTAGCCACATGGAGAATTAAGAAACCTGGCAAAAAGTTGTTCCTTGTGCCTGAGGCAATGATGAGCCTTAATTCCATCCCAGGTGTTTCAACATCTGGATTACCTGCCGTAACATCTGTTGCCACCTATACCTAGAATGCAGTGTTATCCTGAAACCTATTGTAAACTTAAGAATAAAATTTGCAAAAACAAAAACAAACAAACAAACAAAAAATAGATATACAGTGACTTATCTTGACTTTAATTCTCCGAGAAGGCGATGGCACCCCACTCCAGTACTCTTGCCTGGAAAATCCCATGGATGGAGGAGCCTGGTAGGCTGCAGTCCATGGGGTCGTGAAGAGTCGGACACGACTGAGCAACTTCACTTTCACATTTCACTTTCATGCATTGGAGAAGGAAATGGCAAGCCACTCCAGTGTTCTTGCCTGGAGAATCCCAGGGATGGAGGAGCCTGGTGGGCCGCCGTCTATGGGGTCGCACAGAGTCGGACACGACTGAAGCAACATAGCAGCAGCAGCAGCAGTCATTTCTACTTTAGCTATGAGGTTCACATAAACCCAGCCCAAAATCCTGCCAAAATGTGTTCTTTGTTCTATCCTGAATTCTGTACCACCTGTAATTAAACCAACTCACTTGAAAAAAATAAAAAAGGCAAATCATAGACTGGGAGAATACACATATCAGAAAAAGGATTTGTAGCCAGAATGTATAAAGAGCTCTTATAACTCAATAAGACAAAACAACTTTTTTTTTGCCTGACCAGGGATTGAACCCAAGTCTCCAGACAACTAGACTTTTTAAATGGACAAAATATTTGTACAGACACTTCACAAAAGAAAATATGTAAATAGCCAATAAGCACACAAAAAGAAACTCAACACTTTAGGTCACCAGAAAAATGTAAATTAAAACCACAATGAGATACCAAAACATACCTACTAGAATGGTAAAATTAAAAAGACTAACAATATAAATTTTGGAAAAGAATATTGGACAAATAGAAATCTCATAAATTGCTAGTGACAGTATAAACTAGTACAACCACTTTGGAAAGTGATTTGGCAACTTCACATGAAGTTAAACATATAGTTAGTAATTCCACTCCTAGACATTTGTCCCAGAGAAGTGAAAGCATGTTTTCATAAAAAAATTTGTACATGAATTTTCACAACAGCTTTATTCATAAAACCCCCCAAATGGAAACATTCAAATGTTCATCAGCAGGTGGATAAAAAAGCAAATTATAATATATTCATACAACAGAAGACTACTACACTATAAAAAGGCACAGGCTAACAAACCATGCAACAAGGGTCCATTTTCAAAACACTGTGTTGAATGAAAGTAGCAAGACTCGAAAGAGTACAGATTGTATGGTTTCATTTATATGAATTATGAGAAGAGAGAAAAGTAGTCTATTGAGCAAAACAGTGATTATCTTTGAGAGAACTAACTGGAAAGGGTAGGAGGGAACTTTCTGGCATGATAGAAGTATTTATTTTGATTAGGGTAGTGTTTACATGCAAACATACGTTTTATCCCCATGATATATGAGTGTATCATGATATATGAGCTTATCATCAAACTATACACTTGAAATGAGTGCATTCCATAGCATACAAACTATACTTAAGAAAAAGAGAATACCAGGGAAAAAATAACTGCAAGAACTGTTTGCTTCTGGGGAGAAGGAGAAGGACTGAGAACACTGTTAATGGGAAGAGACTTTATATTGTACATACTTTATAATGTTAGAGAATTTTATATCAGGCACACATATTACTTCTTAAAAATCAGATTTTAAAAGAAAATAGCCATTAAGAAAAACAAGCCAACATGGCAATGCATCTGAGGCTGGGTGCAAAAACAAAGCCCAGACTATATAAAAAATCATAGGACATTCAAAGCAAAGGGGGCCTTATACTTACAAGACAGAAATAATGCACACTGAGATTGTCCTTCTGAAGAAATTCCCCTAATTTTTCGGGATCCCCAGGTTCTTGAAGGCATAGCCGGCAAACTGCAAAAAGGATGTTAGGAATTCATTTTGGGAACATAACCATCTAAGTACAAGGAGGAGGAGAGTACTGGGAAGAGGATCATTTTAACAAGGAAGAGGCTGGGCTGAAGTGGTATTGGGTATCAATTAGTCTTTTATATGATTTTAGCCACATCTGAAGGAGTTGGCTGCAACTGCTCACTTCATATACTTTTGCCTCAAGTGGCTTTACTTGTTCCTTGCCCTTTGGATGTGACAGTTAAAAATTACAGACCCTGAGTTCAGGATCTTAGCGATTCTGGGAAGAACGGACAGTGAGAAGTTTGCTGCCCTCTACAGGCGGCCTTTGCTGAGGCTGGGAGGCAGCAGCTGAACAGAACCACTTGTCTTTCTTACCAGGCCCTGAAGAACGCTTCCTCTGGGTTACCCTCTTTGTCTTGGCAGATCTTCTACACAAGAAATGGAAAAAATACAAGTAGTCTTTGAGGATTCTATTGACACCTTTTGTAACATTTCCCTCAAAATGTTAAACCACGGACCTGATGAAGGACCAAGATAGCTAATGGCTAAGACATTAGTTTTCTTCTTCCTTTTTCATATTTTTGAAAGCACACACCATGCCCACTGAATTATTTGAACTATGTGAGAGCACAGTCATCTTTCTGTCCGCGTGTCTCTATCGCCTGTGTGGACTGAATGATGCAAGAACAAACCCCCTTTTATTCTTTTACTGTTTCTGCCTTCACCTACCCTGAATCTCAAGTGGTACTATGTTCACAAAGCCTAATAAAATGATATTAAAATCGATTAAGAATTTCTTATTGCTAGGCAATATTCCTGGCTCTTTACATGTATTAGCTCAAAGGATTGACAGAATACTCTAAAAAGTGAGTGCTATTATTGTATATTTTCTAGATGAGGAACTGAGGCCTAAAGAAATGAAGTAACTTGTCCCAGGTCACCTAGTTAGCAAGTGTCAGAGCCAGGGTCACTCCAGTGTTCTTGCCCGGAGAATCCCAGGGACAGAGGAGCCTGGTGGGCTGCCATCTACAGGGTCGCACAGAGTCGGACACGACTGAAGCGACTTAGCAGCAGCAGCAGAGCCAGGATATGAACCTGGGCAGCAGGGCTCCAGAGCCAGGATTTTGTCTGTAGGGACATCCCTGGGAAGATAGGTTAGGGGCAGCTTCCAGGGGACCACTGGTGTGTGCTTCCACACTAACCAACCCCAGTCTCCAAGACCACGCAAAGGAGACAGAAAGTAAAGCATATACTACAGGCCACCGGGCAATTTCTCCCAAACTCTGTTAAGTCGCCTACTCCACCTCAATCTTTGATATTCCTTCTTCTTTTCTTTTATAGACTTCATTCGCTGCTGCCTCTCTCTCTCCTATCTTGAACTCTTCTGTACTATAATGAGGACAATACAGGCTCTTCCAGCTATAAATATAAATAAGTCAGCTATTAAATCTACATTAAGTTCCATAAGGTCAAAGCAACAGTGCACTTTACCTCCCCATCCATGTAACAGAAAAAAAGGGACCCACCCAGTATCAATGCCAGTAATAGCCAATAATTACTAACTGTATCCAGAACTGTTCTGGGCATTTCACATTTAACTTGCAAACCCCCCTGGAAATAGGTACCATTTTATCCCTATATTCAAGGTGAGGAAACAGGTACAGAGAGATCACAGAGGGGCACCTGCATAGGATCAGAATTACTGATATACCACAGCAGTGTGAGAACTTGGGAGATACTATTTGAACTGGCTAACTGGTTCTTCGTTTTATGTCTACTAAATATACAAGGTAGCACTCCTAACACCTCCTTTTGCCCCCAAGTACAAGCTCCTTAATTCTACGCAGGAAAAGCTAGGTTAGGTAGCTCTTTCCTAGGAAAAGAAGCCTGTGGGATTCTGGCTGCCTAAAGCGAGAACTCCCTCTAGTGAGAGACAAGATATAACCCTGACAAACCACCCTTTGGCTCCTATCACTTCTTTTCACCAGGCTCAGATGGTCACTGAGGTCTGGCCTGTTCTCAACCTTCCTCTAGATCTGAGCCAAGATTAAAAGGCCCCAAAATGGAGAAGACACCCTGCCACTCCTTCCCTGACTAATGTCAGCTGACTACAAATTCAGAGTTTTCATTGGTTAGGGGGGAAATTCCTGAATGGGAAGGGGGACAAAATAAATAAAACCCACTCCTATGAAGGAAGCACAGTGTCAAGTCAGTGGAGAGGACAGCATTTCTTAGGAGCGTTGAGTGAATTAGGTCAGTCCAGGGACACACACTCCAGCACCCACATCCTCAGAGCATATAGCTGGAGAGCATAAATATCTTCAGGGACTGTATGAAGGTAACTACTCAGGCAACTAGTTGTTCAGAAATCTAAGGCTCCATCTCTTCTAACCCATGAGTTGCACCTGCATTGATAATGACATTTGGTGGCTTATTTAACAAAAGCACTTGGACAGGCTGAAAAAGAAGGGCATGACTAGGGGATCCACGTTAGCAGGCTACAGAACAGTTCCAAGTTATTGGGGGAATCCAGATCATCTAGCAATAGAAATAAAACCTTAAAACTTCAGTTGTTTGCATCGCTGGACCAAGACGTTCCTTGAGTTAGATTCTGTGCACACTGGTAGTTACAGGAAGACGCAACGGTCTTTAAAGCATGTGAGGAGGACGTTGCAAACGTTGGCTTCCACAAGCTGCTCAGTTCGAGGTTTCCTAACCAAGCGGATGCTCCCTTGAACCGGTTATCAAGTTGTTTCGCTGGATAAGTGCTGCATAAAACTTGTTGAAAAAATTAAAACTAAAGAAGCGTGTTCGGCGCCGCCGCTGCAAGAATAAACGATGATTTATTGGAAAATACTGTAAGTGTGGCCACAACCGTCCCCCGGAGGTAACAGCCGGAGATGGTGCTCAAGGAGCATCCCGCGAATGCCAGACCAGGCTCATGTCGCGCCTGCCGGGCGGCTGGTGCGGGGCCGGGCCGGAGGTCGCCTCCGCCGGTCGCTCCTCACGGTAGCACACGGGCCGCCGCTCTCGGCTGGGGCCGCCCGTCCAGCTCTCGCCGAGGGCGCTGCTGTCCCGGAGCTTTATTCGTTGTCACAAGCCGTGGTAGCTACCTCACGGGCCGCCGCCCCGCGCGGTGACTGCGCCGGCGAAGGGGGTGAGCGTGCAAACGGGGGCCGAGTCACGCGGACTGCGACCCAGGGAGACTGAGGCCGCGGGGACCACCGCGACGCTGACCGTTGTGGCGTACCCGGACCGCTAACGGTCACGCGCCCGCCCCGCCCCTTCTCGCTCCACCTGGGCTCCAGCCCCGCCCCTTCCTCTTGCCCCGCCCTCTCGCGCAAGCGCGCCGGCGTCCGGAGTCCAAATTACGGAAGAGGAGCCTGGAGGCGGGGCGTAGGCCGTCGCGCAGAAGTGACGTAGTGCCGCCGGCGCGGGCGGGTGACGCGACGAGGCCCGTTGTCTGTGTGTGGGGTTAGGGGCCCCCGGGGCGGAGGGGGCTCCCGGCAGGGAGGCGGCGGGTGGGTCGGGAGGGCCTGGACATGGCGCTGAGGGCCCGCCCCGCGGGAAGATGAATAAGGGCTGGCTGGAGCTGGAGAGCGACCCTGGTGAGAAGGAGATCGGGCAGGCCGGGAGTTGGGGAGGCCGGGTGGGTCCGAGACGCGCCTTTCTGATCACCACTCGCTCCTCTTCTCGTTTCCCCCAGGCCTCTTCACCCTCCTCGTGGAAGATTTCGGTAAGAGCCTCTCCTGCCCGCCGGACCCGGGCTCTGGGGGCCTACTCCTGGGTCATCACTCCACAGCCAGGGGCTGCCCTTCCCGACTTCTTTTCCTTCCTTGATGGCAGGTGTCAAAGGGGTGCAGGTGGAGGAGATCTATGACCTTCAGAGCAAATGCCAAGGGTGAGTGACTTGGCGTCAGAGCCACCCTTTACACCTCGAGGGCTAGGGAGGGGCCTGAGAGAGAGTGCTCTTCAGGGAGGTAGTTTCAGAAGCCCCAAATTGTAAAATTTGTTATCAGGAAGCATCCCTCCTCCTTGGGTGCCCTCCTGATGAAGCTGGTACTGTGTTTTCCTTTCTCCCAGTTTTCCCTACGCACCACTCTTTATGTGGTACCCCCTTCCCTCCAAATTCTAACCATCTCTTAGGTTCAATTCAGCTGCTTTTTCTTGCCTTCCAGCTGGAAACCCCCTTCTCTTGACTCAGGTCACACAGTGTCTTTTGTGCAGCTGTAATTTACTAATGACTGCTTTAACATGCTCATGTGCCAGTGGTTTTAATTCCCACACAAGGGTGTCCTATGGATTGGTTGGTTTGTGGCATCTGACAAGGCCTCTCTTGGGTGACCAAGCTCAGGGTCTTGTCTTGGTGATCCTACAGAAGAGAAGTGTGGAGGAGCTGCTATAGTGACTGAACAGAGAAGTCTGCTTTTGTTTCCCAGGACAGAAGGGACTGCTATGGGTGTACATTTCCTTGCCTGACTGCACTGAGGCCCACGCCCTGGGTTTCAGAAGTTTGAATTAGTGTTTAAATATCACATCATATTGTTCTTGCCTTACCTTCTGTTCCTGCCTGGTCCTGGGCCATTGGTTCCAGCTTTTCCTTTCTTATCCCAGAACCCTAGACTGCATAAGGATGCTGAGCGGACTCCTGGAGCATCACAGCCAGAGGCTGATGCTTGACTCTGCCTGCATCAGGCTCCTGGGGTGTGAGGGCTCAGGGCCACTTTGGGCAGTCTTAGGAAGAAGCCACGGGAGAGGTGGGATCACAAGAAGGACACCCAAGAGGAGGGGAAAGGGGATGCAGATTGCCTTCCCCCACTTGACTGGTCAAGTTCTGTCCCTTCCTTTCCCCAGCCCCGTGTATGGATTCATCTTCCTGTTCAAATGGATCGAAGAGCGCCGATCCCGTCGCAAGGTCTCTACCTTGGTGGATGATACATCTGTGATTGATGATGATATTGTGAATAACATGTTCTTTGCCCACCAGGTCTGCTGGGCTCTGTGTTCTTTCTGCAGGGTGGGATGCTGCCATTTTCTTTGCTTGGAAAGTGGAAGAGGGGGAAGGCAAGAGGAGGAGATAGGCAGATACCGCAGGTGGTGGTTACAGAAGTCCCGAGGCAGAAGGAACTGAGCTCTTCTTCATGAAAAACAGGAAGTCTCTTTAAAGCAGGGCGATGCCTGAGTCCATTTTCCATGTCCCCAGACAGCTGATGGGTACTTAGTTGAATGAACAGATGTTGGGTAAAGATGAGGAGAGCTGATGAGGATTGTCCAGATATGACTGTCCTGCCTGGGACCCCTTTACTGACGAGTATGGGCTTGGTCTGAGGCGTGCTGTAGATGGGTGACTGTTCTTTGTTTCACAGCTGATCCCCAACTCTTGTGCCACCCATGCCCTGCTGAGCGTGCTCCTGAACTGCAGCAATGTGGACCTGGGGCCCACCCTGAGTCGCATGAAGGACTTCACCAAAGGCTTCAGCCCTGAGGTAGGCCACAGTGCCTTCCACTTGCCAGAAAAGGAGACAGACCTGGGGAAAAAGGAATATTCCTTAAGTCATGCCTTGTTAGGACTTTATCAGGCCACATTGTTCTCCAGTGTCTACTGATTACCGTGTAGGGCCAGTAGAGCCTATTTTTGGGGGGCTCCAGAGCTCTCTTCTGCCCCCACCAGGCCTTTAGGAGGGTCCACCTGTGCTTGTTCCAGTTCCTGGAAGGTTTCCAGACCTGCTCTCCTGAGCTTTGTTTCCCACCTGAGAAGTTGCTCTGATGTGGCCTTATTTTCCTTCCTCTAGAGCAAAGGATATGCGATTGGCAATGCTCCGGAGTTGGCCAAGGCACATAATAGCCATGCCAGGTGTGTGGGAGCTGTGGGAATTGATGGGGGTGGGAACAAGGAACGGGGCTGTCCCATTCTGGGCGCTGACTGTGTCCTTCCCCAGGCCTGAGCCACGCCACCTCCCTGAGAAGCAGAATGGCCTTAGTGCTGTGCGGACCATGGAAGCCTTCCACTTTGTCAGCTATGTGCCTATCACAGGCCGGCTTTTTGAGCTGGATGGGCTGAAAGTCTACCCCATTGACCATGGTAGGGGGTTTCTCTGCTGACCCCCTAGGGGGTTGGGGCTCGGGGTCCTCAGGGGGGTGGGTCTTGACTTCAGGCTCTGGCTGGATAGCATGTTGTACTGCATTGTGCAACTGGCCCCCTTTGGCTCAACTGCTGTCCATCCTTCTCCCACTCCTGGCCTGCCCGAGTTCAGGGTTTCCCACCTGCTGACTCCTCATCTTGGTTTCCCCAGGGCCCTGGGGGGAGGATGAGGAGTGGACGGACAAAGCCCGGCGGGTCATCATGGAGCGTATTGGCCTCGCCACTGCAGGGTAAGGACTCTGTGCCTACCCTGACCTCTGGAGCTGTGCCCTCATCGGGAGGGACACAGAAGAGGGGACCGAGGTGGAGAGAGACCAGATGATTTGTGCATGGCCACATGATGAATCTGGCAAAAGCAGGATTAGATCTTGGGCTCTCAGCTCCTTGCCCTATTTCCCATCCAGGCTATGTGTGGCCTGCTGCAGGATAGACTGGGGAGGGGCAGGCCATGGTGGAGCCTCGGGTGGCCCAGGTGTGCTGGCTCACACTTCCTGACAGGCTCCTCACACAGCTTGCTGGAAGGCACCGGCTGAGGTGCCCGGTGTGCATGGCCAGCTGCTGCCCGCCTGTGGGGGTGGGGCCTGTACCTGTGGCTGCAGGTGTGACTTCAGGGAGCCCTGCCAGCGTATCTGCCTCCTCCTGATGGCGGGGCCAGGGTGAGAGCTGCTCTCACGGCTGCGGCTGTGACTGCAGGGAGCCCTACCATGACATCCGCTTCAACCTGATGGCGGTGGTGCCCGACCGCAGGATCAAGTACGAGGCCAGGCTACACGTGTTGAAGGTGAACCGTCAGACCGTACTGGAGGCCCTGCAGCAGGTGGGGACCCCTCCTGCCCAGTCCGTGACTGGCCCAGCCACCCGCTCCTTCCCTCCACGGGGGCCTTGTCTCTTGATTCCCCAGTTACTCTCTATTGTGGGTCTGGGCTTCAACTAACCACTCCTTTCCTTGGCTCCCACGGTGGGACTTGGTGAGGGGAGGGGGAGGATAGCCTCTGAAAGGAGGTCTGGCTGATTTCTTTCCCTTTTGAGTGTGTGGAGTCTAGGCCCTTAGCCGTCTGGGGTGGAAGCCAGGGTCTCCCTTCACTTCTTTGCACCTTGGATTTTGATTTCAGCTGATCAGGGTAACACAGCCAGAGCTGATTCAGACCCACAAGTCTCAAGAGTCACAGCTGCCTGAAGAATCCAAACCCGCCAGCAGCAAGTCCCCTCTGGCGCTGGAAACAAGCAGGGCCCCGGTGGCCTCTGAGAGCACCCACACAGGTACTGGAGCTTCTCGGGCCTCAGAGCCTCCCCCTCACAGCTTGACGTTGGAAGCCCAGGCAGAGCAGGTCTTTTTCTGGGGAGGCTTGGGCAGTGGCTCAGGGCTCCTGTGGGCGGTCGGAAGTCTGCAGCCTGCAGCCCTGTCCCCTCCCCTTGGAACATGGAGGAAGAGCGGTCCCTCCCCAAAGAAAGGGCTGCCATGACCACAGGCCCCCAAGCCTTCTCTCTGAAGTATATGCCCTGTCTGCTTTCTCTGGACCTTTTTTTTTTTCACCTTCTTCTTTTTTTAATCTCACCCTTTTCCTGTCTCACTGTGGCCACGTTTGTTGATGCTGAATCCATCAGCTGTCTCTTCTGTTCTTCTCTGGGAAGGGGAGGGGAGACCAGGCCTGAGGACAACTTTTCTTGAGGGTCTGGCTGAAAGTCCTGCCTGTGCCCTCCCTCTCTCAGATGGCGTGGAAGAGGTGGCTGGTTCATGCCCACAAGCCCCGACTCACAGCCCTCCTAGCAAACCCAAGCTGGTGGTGAAGCCTCCAGGGAGCAACATCAATGGGGTTCCCCCCAACCCCACTCCTATTGTCCAGCGGCTGCCAGCCTTTCTGGACAATCACAACTATGCCAAGTCCCCCATGCAGGTAAGTGGGGAGGGTTCCCACCAGGGTTCTCTGGAGAGCCTGCCCCAGGCACTTTCCTCAGGTGGTCTCACGCATGTCTGCTCTCTGTCCCAGCCTAGGTGACCGGGGTTCTCTGTCTGATACTCAGAAGTGCCCACAACTGCAGGGATTTAGGGAGGCAGAGAGAGCTCCTCTGACTTTAAATTCAGTCTCAAAACCGTGGGGCTAAATGTTTAGGGCATGGGGTTCGGTTCTACTAGCAAAATAAATGCAGATGTTTCAGGGCACTCTCTTTCTCTTAGAAGCCCTGTGTAGGCAGGGGGCAAGGAGTGCTCTGGAGCACCTAGGTGGGTTCAGTGGGCTCAGCCTGGAGAACCATGCTGGCTTTCTGGGGGAGGTGCTGTGTCTGGCCAGGGCTGACTGGCCCCTGGCTCACGGCTGCACTGGGCCTCTGCTCCAGGAGGAGGAAGACCTGGCAGCGGGTGTGGGCCGCAGCAGAGTTCCAGTGCGCCCGCCCCAGCAGTACTCAGACGATGAAGATGACTACGAGGATGAGGAGGAGGACGACGCACAGAGCACCAGCTCCGCCATCAGGTCAGCCCCGGCTCTGTAAGGCTGGAGGTTGGGTGCTGCGGCGCCTATCTTGACTCTTCCAGCACAGAGAATGCCCTTCAGCAGATGACGCTGGACGCCTGCTGAGTGCAGGGCCTAGGGGAGGCAGACGTGAAGGGCCGACTCCAGATCCCCAGAAGTCTTCGGAGGGCTTGGGGCAGGGCTGTGCACATTTAAGTAGACATCGAGTCATGGCCTATTTGGAGGTGGCCTTGTGTCCAGGCCTTGAAGGATGGGGTCGGGTATCTTTGCTGAAGACACAGCATTGGCCAAAAGCCAGAAGTGAGGCAGCTGGAATAGAGGAGGTGTTCTCAGAGGACACCTGGCTGCAGCTGTCAGAGCTCAGAGTGCTAGGCTGGGCATGGCCAAGTCAGGCTGCTGGAGCTGCAGGGTCATTTCCTGAGGCTAAGAAGTGTTCAGGTCATCCTGGGCACTGCTGGATGTGGTCCCCTGGCCTCTTCCTTGGGCTTACCTCTCCTTGGGCTCACCTCTCCTTGGGCCCCACAGGTATAAGCGAAAGGGGCCGGGGAAACCAGGGCCATTGAGCAGCTCTGGAGATGGGCAGCTGTCAGTGCTACAGCCCAACACCATCAACGTCTTGGCCGAGAAGCTCAAAGAGTCCCAGAAGGACCTCTCGATTCCTTTGTCCATCAAGACGAGCAGCGGGGCGGGGAGTCCGGCTGTGGCAGTGCCCACGCACTCGCAGCCCTCGCCCACCCCCAGCAACGAGAGCACGGACACAGCCTCTGAGATCGGCAGCGCTTTCAATTCGCCACTGCGCTCGCCCATCCGCTCAGCCAACCCCACGCGGCCCTCTAGTCCCGTCACCTCGCACATCTCCAAGGTGCTTTTTGGAGAGGACGACAGCCTGCTGCGTGTTGACTGCATACGCTACAATCGTGCTGTACGCGACCTGGGTCCTGTCATCAGCACGGGCCTCCTGCACCTGGCTGAGGATGGTGTGCTGAGTCCCCTGGCACTGACAGGTGGGCCTTGGGTTGGCTCCCTGGCCTCTTGGCATATTGGAGAGGGAGGTGGCCAAGTGACCACCACGCATCCTGCACCCTGATGGGTCTTCTCTTGCCTTCTCTTCCCAGAGAGTGGGAAGGGTTCCTCCCCTTCCATCAGACCAAGCCAAGGCAGCCAGGGGTCTGGCAGCCCAGAGGAGAAGGAGGTGGTGGAGGCTGTGGACAGCAGAGAGAAGCCAGGGCTGGTCAGGCCTAGCGAGTCCTTGAATGGGGAGAAGTATTCACCCAAGGTGAGCCCTTCTGTGGCTTCCTTTCCTAATCCTGACAAGGGCTGGGCCCAGGGCACTGCCGTCCAGGTGCTGAGTTCTAGTGGGAATTATGGTGTGGAGGGTGGTGCCCAAAGCCAGGTGCCAGGAAGCCTGTCTGGGTGGGGTAGCGGCAGGGGCCTTGATACGCTCCAGGGCCTCTGGCTGCTTGCCCTTGCCTCTTGCTGCCCCCTGGTAGTTGGGCCTCGGGGCTGGCCAGCCCCCCTTCATGGGTGCCATTGGTGCATTTTGGCAGGAGCTGCTGGCGCTGCTGAAGTGTGTGGAGGCTGAAATTGCAAACTATGAGGCCTGTCTCAAGGAAGAAGTGGAGAAGAGGAAGAAGTTCAAGGTGGGCCCTCTCTCCAGCGGCCTGGTCTGCTGCCCACCTGTCTTCCCACAGGCGCGACCTGCTAGGGTCGGCTAGTGGCTGCTCTGGGGAGACGGCTGTAGCGTCCTCAGGTCCTGATCCTTCTCTCCCTCAGATTGACGACCAGAGAAGGACCCACAACTACGATGAGTTCATCTGCACCTTCATCTCCATGCTGGCTCAGGAAGGTGAGCCAGGCTCAGCACCCTGGCCCTCAGGCCCCTTTCCTCTGGCCTCTGGGGGTTCTTGAGCTGACTGTGGTCTTGGGGAGGGCAGGAAGAGCCTCAGCCCCCGACCTGAGGCTGCAGCCAGTTGAGTCGCAGCTCCCAGGCATCCAACTGCCTGCTCAAAGGCCTGCGTCTCTCCGCAGGCATGCTGGCCAATCTGGTGGAGCAGAACATCTCAGTGCGGCGGCGCCAGGGGGTCAGCATTGGCCGGCTCCACAAGCAGCGGAAGCCGGACCGGCGGAAACGCTCCCGTCCCTATAAGGCCAAGCGCCAGTGAGGACTGCTGGCCAGACCCTGCGTTCACTCTTGCCGCCTGGCCCTCACCAGGGCCCTCCCCTGCCCTGTCCCCATCTTCCCAGTATTACCGGATAGTTCCAGTTGGAGAGCCCAGACCCTGGGAATGGGAGCCAAGCTGGGATCCTCGGCCTCGTGTCCCTGGGCCTGGCAGGGCAAGCTGGCCCCGTCATGCTCTGGAGGCAGCAGCTAGAGCTGAGGCCCAGTGAGGTGCTGCAGCTTCCTCCACAGCCGGCTGTGGAGCAGCAGGACCTGGCCTTTCTGCCTGGGCAGCAGAATATATATTTTACCTACAGAGACGTCTATTTTTCTGGGCTCTGACCTATCTTGCCACCACTGTGTTGACATAGTCAGCTTCCTGACTCTGAGCTCTCTCCTAACACTGTCATCCTGGAGGGCCGGAGTTACTCCTGCGGGGTCACAGCTGGGGGCCACGTGAGCAGTGGGCCCTGCTGCTCCAGCCCCCGGTGGTTCCTGCTGTTGGGGAAGCCAGGTCTGCTCTTCATTCCTCCTGGGAGAGCTCCAAACTCAGGGCCCTGGCTGCTGGACTAGGCTGGGAGTGGGGTGTCCCCGCAGGGGTGGGATGAGCAGCCTGCTGGGGTCCCGTGGCCTGAGCAGAGAGGAGTGTTTGAGCTGGTTGGCCTGGCTCCAGCCAGCCTCGTCGAGACTGCTCTCTGTGGCAGGGCCCTGGACTCTTTGTCTTCAGTGTTGTGGCCCTGGCAAGGGGCCTGCCTTGGGCTCCTGGGCTCAGAGGAGCCTTTGCCCAGGCCCTCAGTATTACCATGTCTCCCTCCTCTTAGAGACAGCAGAGACAGGGCTGCTTGCAAAAGCTGGCACCACTCAGCTCTCCCTGCCATGCCAGCTTTCTCAGCTTCTGCAGGGCACTCAGGGTGGGGGACAGCAGGACCAAGTCAACCAGTCGGAGCCCCATGTTCCCAGAGGGCCTGATGGCCAAGGGCTAATGGGTCCAGCACTGCCTCTGGAGCTCAGGCCCCAGACGGAGCCCCGTGGCCTTGGGCAGGCGGCTCCGAGGCGATCCAAGCCAGCCCCTTATGTGTACATAGTGACCAGGGTGGGGGGGCAGCTGCAGCCATGGCAACTGTCTCTCTGTGCTAAGCGTAGCCCGACCCCTCTGGCCTCTGTAAATACTGGATGGATGAATGAATAAAACTCTCCTTAAAAATAAGCCCACCTGTGCTTGCTGGCCTGAGGTTTGGAGGCTAGGCTGTGGTGGGAGTGAGGACCTAACCAGACCTGGGCTGGGCCCTGTGTGTGACCAGAGATGGGAGGGGAGTGCATTCTCATTCTGGGGCAGAGGTTCTTGGGACCCTAGGTCTGGGGTTTACGGCCCGAACTGGGCGGGGGGAGGGGGGGCTTCAGTGGGAGGCAGGACCCCGAGGAGTGGTGTGCAAGGTGTACTGTGGGAGGAGAGGGCTGCGGCTTTACCCGACCTGACGGCTTTGTAACCTGAGAGGTGCTGGGACTCAGTGGAGGTGGTAGCTCCGCCTCTAGTCCTGCCTGGTACGCTGTCCCTGGAGGGGTCCTGGGACCTCACAAGGCTCACCTCTCTTCCCTTGCAGGTCAAAGCTTCCAGCTCTGCCATGCTTCCCCCTGCTAAGCACATTCTCTCTCAAGGCCACTGCAGCCTCTCACCCGCACCTTCCCTGGCCGTGGGTCCTACAGAGGAGGCCTGGTGGAAGGAGCTAAGGCTCAGCGGGACCGCTCAGGAAATGCAACTTTAATTGGCCCCAGCCCTTTTGTCTGGGTCTAGTAGTCCAGGGCACAGATTAGGGCCACACCACGCTTTATCCAGTGTCGCTGGGGCTGGTCAGTGGGGATCTCCACGGCAATGACGTAGTTTGTGGAGTGGCCGGTGGTCGATAGTGTTCCTGGAGCAGGCGAGAGGGGAGGAGGTTAAGTTCGCTGCCTCAACTGGGGCAGGAACAGGGTATAAAGGAAGGTGGTCCCTTGGTGACTGAGCTTGGGACAAGGAAGGGACCTGACCCAAGAGGAAGCCTGTCTGGCCAGTGTGGCCCAGGCTCAGACCTGCCCTGGGTTACTGCACCTGTTAAGGACTGGAATGGGACAGTTGATACCCCTGCTCATTCCCTGCTGGATCCAGCCTGGGCCTACCCATCCTGTCTGGGCCTGTTGGCTCCTGGGAACCTCCATTGGCAGGCTGGGGCTCCCAGGATCCAACATGGGTCTGCTGAGGGAGATGAGAGTGGTGAGCTCAGGGGCCACTCCCCACAGACTCAGCTCAGCCCCTGGGCACTACCCTGCCTGCTGCTGGACCAGCTCTGTCTGGGCCTCAGGAGTGCTGACTGACCTCTGCCAGCCATCTCGTTCAGCTAACCTGGGTCAGCCTAACTGGCCCAACCCTGGGCCCTGCCTATGGCCTTCCGTGTGGTGTAGGCTCCCCCGCCCTGGGTCCATACCAGCACGGGTCAGCGTCTTGTAGATGGGGCACAGATAGAAGTCCTGGTCTTGGACCTTGCGGTTGGGCGTGGGCAGGAGCCAGATAACAGCCATCTCTGTGTACAGCTCCTTGGGCCGAGACTCAGCCAGCTGGAAGGCCAAAGGGTCCCATCGGGCGCCTTCCAGGAACAGTCCGTGGATGAAGCACCCCTCCTTGGGCCTGGTCTTGAGCTCTGACACTGACTCGCGCATCACCTGGTATGGGCACACAGATGCCTCTCACATATAAACTGCAGAATCTGGGGTAGGATTTGGGTCCTGAGGGCTCTGCCTGCCCCAGCATCGGCTATTTTAGCTGGTAGCATATAGCCTGCGCCCCAGCCCTAGGGATTTCCCTGGGGCCTATAGTCTCTTCCTGACCCCCGACCCCGGCTCAGGAGTTCCCTGATCCTGCCAGCCAGCTGTGGCCTCAGTGCCCATCCCACCTGGGCCACACCCCCCGGCCTGTCACCTGACCTGACCCTGGCTGAATTCAGACCTTGAAATCAAAGGAGATGGTGTCGATGGAGATGACAGATTTGCGGGCATAGTTCTGCAGAGTGCCTGTCAGGAAAGCCTGGGGGAAGAAGAAGCCGCTGATCCAGAAGACGGCTGGGATGCCCTCGGAGATCCAGGTCTGTAGGAAGTCCAGGCGCTGCAGCAGGTCCAGGACCCATGAGGACAGTGGCTTAAGCGACGGGTAGGCCTTGGCCTTCCAGAGCTCGGGCACAGAGTTGTTGTACAGGCTGGCAGCCATCAGCTCCAGCTGTGAGGACATCACCACCAGCCCCTTGAGGGCCTTGAGCAGGTCTCTCAGCGACTGTGTGATCACTTGTAGCAGCCGGTTGTACCTACAGAGCCAGTGGCGAGGTGGAAGGCAGTGGTCTGGGACTGTGTGGCCATATCCGCACTCCCCAGTTCTAGGCCATAGAGAAACAATGACAGAACATAGGGGCTAAGAGCATAAAGCCAGGTCGGGTGGCCCGAGTACCAATCCCAGCCCTGGCTGTTAGTAAATATATGACCTTAGATCCCTTAACCTGCTGGGGCCTTGGTTTACTCATCTGTGAAATGGGGATAATATGGCTGAGTTAGAGGTTGAGTTTATAGCACTTCGCATGGCTCCTGGCCCATGGTAGCCTTTGCTATCATTTCTCTACAGCCCAGGGGCCCGCTGACTCAGAGCTGGGGCTAGCAGGGGATTACCGAATGACCTCCTGTGCTAGCACCGTGTTCATTGACTCTTCATACAGCACAGGGTACTTGGTCATGACCCACTGCAAGTTGACAGGGTCGGGCACCTTGATCAGAATGTTTTGGGCCACGTCCTCCACTATCTGTGAGGGCAAAGGGACACAAATGGGTCATGGGTGGCCCCCATTAGCCCGTGTAGGAGTCCCCTCATTCAGCGGAGCAGGCAGGATAGTGGACAGGAGACTGGCCCTGCATTGGGTGGGCCCCTTCCCTGCTGCCACAGACCTCCTCCCGGCTCTGGCCGCCTGCAGTGGAGGATTTGGGTTGTAGTTGGACGATGGTGCCAAGCAGGGTGTAGGTCTCGTTCTGGGCGAAGGTGATATTGGCGTTGTCATGCAGGCCAAAGATCTCTGGCATGTCGTTGAGTGGAAGGCTCTTGACGTAGGAGAGGTAGCCCTGCAGGGGGAGGAGGGCTGCGACTGAAGCCCCTCCCCTGCTCTACCTCCAGCCTGCAGGACAGCCCTCCAAGCAAGCACACCCCCGTACTCGTCATCTCTGGCTGCAACCTTTACGTATCCCCCTCTTACCCTCAGGACTCCATGGGCTCTGCTCCCTTCCAGCCCACTTCTCCCTGATGTCTCACTCCCTGCTTCTTCATTCAGGGACTCAACCCTGTCACAGCCCCTCCTCTGCAGGCCCTTTATGTTTCTGGCCCACATGCTGGGGTTCTCTACCTAGACCCTGGCTGCCCCGCACACATCTTAGCTGAAGCATCATGTCCTCAGGAGCCCTCCCTGACTGTATGGTCTGGGCTGGTGACCTTCACTGCCTCGCCTGGCAGCCTCAGAGGAGCCACCCCCCTGCCTCAAAGAGTAATTACCCTCAGGCAGGGGCTGAGAGGCAGGACTGAGCCTCTCCCCACAGAACGCGAGCTCCAGGGCTATCCTTGTGGGATGGATCAGTCAATGAAAAAGAGTGACTGGCCGGTAGGGGCCATGTCTCCCAGGACCCTCCACGGCACCCCAGGACCCCCACCCGGCAGGCCGCCTTGGGCACAGCCCTGCTGTGTGCTCACGTTGAGGTCGTAGGTGGGCTGGATCTGGTGGTAAACGCCCGAGGCGCTGTAGCTATGCTCTGGGAAGAGCACCTCGGGGCTGTAGAAGTCCTCTAGGATGTTCATGACGCAGCGGCGGTCCCAGTCGTCAGTGACACGGCCCCCGTAGTTGATCTCCCCTGCCGTGTACTTAAGGACCTATGGGGTGGGTTTTGAGCTGTGGTGTTGGAGAAGACCCGTGAGAGTCCCTTGGACTGCAAGGAGATCCAACCAGTCCATCCCAAAGGAAATCAGTCCTGAATATTCACTGGAAGGACTGATGCTGAAGCTGAAGCTCCAATACTTTGGCCACCTGATGAGAAGAGCTGACTAATTAGAAAAGACCCTGATACTGGGAGGGATTGGGGGCAGGAGGAGAAGGGGATGACAGAGGATGAGATGGTTGGATGGCATCACCGACTCAGTGGACGTGAGTTTGAGCAAGCTCTGGGAGATGGTGAAGGACAGGGAGGCCTGGCATGCTGCGGTCCACGGGGTCACAAAGAGTCAGACACGACTGAGCGACTGAACAACAACAATGGGTTGGGTGGGTCAGGCCCCCAGGCGCCCAGCTCCCCCCACCAGCCCGTACCCAGCCCACCTTGTAGGGGATGTGGTCATACTCGTCCAGGAACATCTTGAGCTGGCTGATGCAGATGCGCAGGTCCCCGTCTGTGAACTCGTAGGGGATGTTGAAGCCCAGGGGCCCAAACTTACGCCGCTCCAGGGCATTCCCGTGGAACAAACACAGAGACAGCAGCAGGCACTTGAACTCCATCACCTGCCGGAGGTGGGGGAGGGGAGGAGGGGCATGAAGGGTGGGGATGAAAATGGAGTGGCGTTGGCGGGGCGGTCCTGTGCCAAGCGTGTCTCACCTTGTGACAGGAGTTGAGGAACTCATCGCTGAGGCTGCTGTAAGACTTGAGGAGGTTGGCCTTGACCCCGCGCGGTGGCTCAATGGTCATTTTGGAGCCATTCTGTAGGATGGACACTGGGAACTTGTTGCTAGGCAGGCTGGTGAGCCACAGGCGGAAGTCCCGGTGCACCTGGAGGCCACGCTCCACATGAGCCCTGAGACCCATACCTGGTGGCCACCCCAGCACCAGGCTCTCCCCTACCCAGGATCCTGGGCCACCCTCGGCCTGACTCTACCCCTGGGACGGACCACTGGTTAGGAACATGGGCTTCGGCAAGTCCCAGGGTCACCTCTGTGCTGGGTGGCCTTGGCGGCAGTGACCTGAGGGGCTACTGGGAAGAATAATCTGGTTGACGCATGTTACACGTGTCCCTTGCTGAGTGCCCACTGTGGGGTGCGCTCGTTGAGCGTCATCTGTCCAGGATGAAGGTACTGGTGCCCCTTGGTGTACCTTGTCAGGGTTGATGTGCTCGATGAGGCGCTCCAGCACCGGCATCCAGCTCGGTGCCAGGTGGCAGTTCTGAAAGAAGACCCACTTGCCCCTCTCTATGGAGCTGCGCATCATGGCTTCCGCCCGAGGGCCCTGTGGGGACAGGAGCGCTGAGTGATGGGGGACCCACTGGCCAAGCCCACCGGCTCCCTCCTCCTCCACCACCCGCTTGCCCTGACCTGGCCCTGGCCCAGGGAGATGGCAGAGAGCTTCTTGGAGAACTTCATTTCTTCGGCAAATTTGTAGAGGTCAGCGGCAGGGTCAGTGCCCGGCGACAGCACGAAGATGAGGGGAGTGGTGGGGTTGGAGTCTTTGAACACCAGTGACAGGTTGGCTGTCTGCAGGGCGGAGAGATGCTGGGGTCGCCAAGAGCGTCTCCTCAGGGGCAGGCCACCAGGGCGAGAGAGGAGGCGCCTGGAGCCCCCAGAGTGGTCCCCAAGGGGTTTCCTGAGGGGACTTGGAACCTATCAGAGCCTCATGTGGTGGCTAAGGATCCTGGCTGACCAAGGCTACAAAGGGGTCCATGCAGGTGCAGCCAGGACCCTGGTCCCAGGGGGCGACTAGCCCAGGCGCCGGCTGACAGCACTTGCCTGGGGCTCAATGAAGCGTGGCTCCAGGTTGGCGGCCACAAAGTCCTGCATGGCATTGGTCACCTTGTCCCCACGTAGGCAGCGGAGGACCAGCAGCTTCTGGAACTGGTCCAGGTATTGGTCCCAGATGCCAGGCAAGGGCTCCCTGCAACAGTGCCCACATCCCCCTGAGAGCTGACCTGTGGTAGGACACTGGCCACAGGCTCTCGGCTTGGTGGGGGAGGCCAGACAGCACGGAGAATGCGGTGTCCAGGGGTGCGTGGCTGTGGGCACGGGAGAGATGTAGTCACAGCTGCGGGGCAGCCCTGGGCGGCCCCTCAGAGAAAGTCCAGGGCAAGCCTGTACCTGGGTCTCACTCCCTGGATGCACCTACCCTGCTGTGCCCCAGGCCCCAGCTCACCGGTGGGGCTCATGGCTGTCAAAGATGGCCTGGAATTCCGGCAGGTGCTTCACGAAATCATGGGTGAAGGAGGAGAAGGCCGGTAGGTTGGAGAGCGCCTGGATGTCTCTCCAGGCCCGGTCTGTCAGCCAGTCTGGGGCAGGGTTCTCACTCAGGACCGAAACGGAGCCTCCAGATAGGAGGTAGCGCCACTCGTTCTAGCAAGGGACAGAGGAGGCGAGCGCCCGGGCCCTGAGCCATGGGTCCAGCGCCCCACCCAGCAGAACCTCCTCTACCATCCTCAGCCAGAAAACTCGGGTGGTAGTCCCACAGGTCTGGGTTAGTGTTACCTCTTTCCCTTTCCCTGGCTGTGTGACCTGAGGCAAAAGATTTGACCTCTCTGAGCCTCTGTTTCCTCACTTGGAAAGTAGGAAGAATCAGGACTCTGCTTCCCAGGGGTTTCACAGGGGTAGGTCGGAGGGTTGCTGTGAGCCCAGCACCTGGCATACAGTGAGGGCTCAAGCAGTGGAGGAGGTCACTCTCAATGCTTCCCAACACACCACGAAATCCCTGGCACTCATGAGACCGTGAGTTGGGAGGCTCAGGACGGTCTCTGCTCACTAGTACTCTCAAGGTGCTGAGAAGGCCTGTGCACAGGGCCTGCTGGGTCACAGTTAACCCGGGCCTCCTGGGGTTTCACGCAAATAACTGTTTCCGGAGGCCTCTGCCCATCTGCCCTTGCTGTGCCCTCCTGCCTGATATGCCCTGTCCTTCCACCCTGTTCTGTCAGCTCGGCAACAGGGCAACCCCTCAGGCCATCTGTCCTTGACCGGGCCGTAGCTCCCTCTCTGCCACGCACCTGGTTGATCTTGCCCTGGTTCATCATGATGCGGGCACACAGCAGGAAGGCGAACATCAGCTTGTGCTTCTCGAAGAGGCTGCGGCAGACATTGCTGTAGAGGTTGTAGGTCAGGTAGTGGTTGATGTTGGCAATGCGCTTCTTCAGGTTGTCTGCAGGGCAGAGGGGTGATGGCATTGTGGGGACAGGGTGGGGGGCAGAGAAGAAAGATCCTTGGGGCACAGCCCAGCCCAGCCAGCCTCCCCAGCAGCCAAAGGAGCAGTCTGGGGCACACCCCCTTGGGGCATTTGCTCCGAGGAGGCTACGAGTGGGGTATGTGTTCGTACGTAGGGTGAGTCTGATGAAGGTGTGTACCAGTGAACCTGGGTGTGCGTCTACATGTGTGTGCCTGCTGTGGAAATCCTGGTGTGACACATCCAGGTGTGTCACCTCTGTGCCAGGGTGGAGCCTGGTTGTTTGGGTCAACATGTGCATCTGTGCCAGGGTTACCTGCCCTCTCTGAGTTGGCGATGCCTGAGAGGAAGATGTTGAGAAACCACTCGAGGGAGTACTGGTACATGGGGTCCACGTTGGCCAGGTCAGACACACAGAAGAAGAGGATCTGGGTGCGGACGGCCACAGGAACGTACTCCATGCGTGTGAGGTCAATGTCCTTCTCTGTCTGTTCTGCAATCCTGACCTTGGCCTGGGGGTGC
The DNA here is from genome assembly GCF_003369695.1 of Bos indicus x Bos taurus. Classification (NCBI taxonomy): domain Eukaryota; kingdom Metazoa; phylum Chordata; class Mammalia; order Artiodactyla; family Bovidae; genus Bos; species Bos indicus x Bos taurus. The sequence goes on along the minus strand of NC_040097.1, from coordinate 12,296,855 downwards.
AGTAGGAGGCTGCTTGTCAGGTAGGCTGGCAAAGAGCAGCAGGCAGAAGAGGGTGGTGATGTGGGCAGGCCTGGGGCAGGCGGGGAGAGGCGGGCAGGGGTGTGCGGGCAGTTGTGGACCTGGATCTCGGCAGCCTTCATCTTGGAAGCCTCCAGCACCTTGATGAGCTCCATGTCATCCACGGGGTTGCCCTCAGAGGAGCTGAGGCGGTACAGGATCTGGTCTTCAATGTCCTTCAGCTCCTGGCGCATCTTGGCGTTACTGACAATCAGCTGGTTCTTGGCTTCCTCCAGGTCGGGCCGCTCCTCAGCCACAACCTGGCCCAGCAGCTGGTCCTCTAGGCCGCTGCCAGGAGCAGGAGACATTATGTCTGTAGCACCTGGTGAGCCCTGGAGGGCCAGCCTCGAGCCTGCTTACCTGCCTACCTGTGCTCCTGGGGCTCCAAAGAGCCCAGCATCTCTGCTGGAGTCAGCCTGGGAGGTCTGACCTCAGCCTCAGGCTACAGGGCTAAGGCAGAGCCTGGATTCAAAGTGATTATTTCTCAGTGAGACCTCAGGTGGGAGCCTGGAATCCCAAGAGGGGCCAGGCAGTTGAATGCGGGAGCTGCTGGGGTCTCTGAGAAACTCCCTCTCAGCAGGAGGAGACTATGGGTGATGGGGAGGACCAGGCCTTAAGGGAATTTTCACCCCCTGATCCGTGGAGAGGTTCACAGTGGCCACTGTCAGGGAGGCCTTAGCACTCTGTGCGGGTGGCTGGCACAAGCTGCAGTGCCTGGGTGTAGGGCAGCAAGGGCAAGAAACAGGGCTTGGGTGCAGGGAGTCAGAGTATGCCCCCCTCGGGGCTCCAGGACAGCGCTGGGGTGAGCGCACAAGGGCCCAGCGAGGGCTGTGGGGAAAGGGCATCCGGATGAGGTGGGCTAGCGCTGCCCAGGGAGGCTGGGAGAGGGGCTCCAGACCCAGGATCAGGATGAACTGGGGGAAGCGGGGAACATTGGTTCTTACGTGGGAACAGTGCAAGTAAGGGGCATTGGTGGAAGGGCTGGAATGACCTGAAATGCAGACAGCCTGTGAGGAAGCTGGTGGGGTCTCCGAGGGGGAAAATCCCTGAGTCTCAGCCCAGGGGTGGGAGAGAGGCAGCCAGGTAGGTCCAGGCAGAGCTGATGCTCGGGGGGCTGGGGGCCAGGGGCTTACCTGGGTGACAGGGTGAAGTTGATGAGGGTGAGTCTGGTGGAGATCTCGGGTGTGTAGTGGGGGTTGGGCAGCTTGGTGGTGATGTACATCTTGAAGTCCTCGTGGTAGGGGATCACCGTGTCCCCCAGCTTCAGCACCGTGTTCCCCTGCTGCTTGTAGGTCTGCAGCGGGTGGGATGGGTGAGCGCTGTGGCCTGAGGTCCCACCAGTGAGGCAGGGGGAGGGGGCCGCCCCCACACCCGCAGGCCCACCTGCTTGAGCAGCACGGGCTCCAGGGCGGGATCCAGCTCCTCGCCCACATTCTCCAGGAGGCAGGGCTTGCCAAAGCGGATGGCATTCTCCATGCTGCGCAGGAAGTCGCGGTCGCTCAGCTTGAACACATCCAGCCCGTTGTCCTTCTCCTGGGGGCACGGAGTGGAGGGAGCGGGGAAGGGTCCGTGTGGGCTGAGAGCTGGCCTGAGGCTCAGCTACTCCGCATGCACCTACTAAGGCCTGCTGGGTGGGGTGGTGGCAGGGGTAGGCTCACCATGTTCTTGATCCATTTGTTGGCCTGGCCCTGAGGGTCAATGAAGTGGGTCCAGCGCTGGGAGAACTGGTTGATGACCCCATTCTCCACTGACAGGGTGTCGTTGGGGAGGCCAGCGATCTGTGAGGGACCAGGCTGGGTGGGGGGAGGCTCACACAAACAGGCCCGGTGGGGTAGCAGCTACCCCCAGCCTCATGCTCCAGCTGACCCCTTCCCCTTACTGCATCCTCTTGAGGGTGGAGGGCAGTACACGAGGTCTCAGCCCTCAGGACCTGCCGCCCGGCTATGGGCTGACTCCTGACACCCTCCTTCGCCGGGCCTCTTGTTTCTTTGCCTGTTGAGTCCTAGCTCAGTCAGACCATCTTCACGGAGCCATTGGAGCCCACTGGCCCTCCCAGCCTGTGTCCACACCTGGCCTGTGCCTACTGCCTCTTGGTTCTCTCCCTGTGTCAACTCTACCTGTCCTCCCCGCGCTCTGGACACTGCTCTCCTACCCCGCCCAACTCTCACAAGCACCCTTTGACCTCTCTGCCTGCAGTCAGCCAGCACCTGTGCCACTCAGCTTTCTCCTCTCCTGCCCACCAGCCTCTGACCGGCCCCAGGCAGGTTCAGGGAAGGCACCTCTAAGCAGACCCAGGAGAGAGGACGGGAGGCAGGCGGGGGCCTCCTGGCCCAGCCCAGAGCACACTGCAGGCCCAGCCCGGTTGCTCGAGCCCCACAGGGTGGGCACCTGCCAGGAGCGGATCTTCACGGGGTTCCCCAGTGTCCCGATCAGCGTGGGCTCGGCGGTGTGTGGGACGCGGTGGGCCACGAGCTGCTTGACCCAGCTGTCATACAGCACTGTGCGGTACTGGCCCTGGAGAGACACCAGACTCTGAGCTACCCCACCAAGACAGCCACAATGCCCTCCCACTTCCTCTGCACCCAGTGCTCGCAGCTGCACAGAGGGGTCCGCGCAGAGCAGGAGGCCTGAGCCCTAGCCCCACCATAGGGAACATCCTTGGCCTCCCCACCTCTCAGCCCCTTCCCAGGGAAACCGGGGGGATGACAACAGTGGCCACCCATCAGGGCAGCTGTGAGGACTGAGGGAGAGGTGCACAGCAAGCCCAGAAGAACGAGCTCAGCCTTCTGTCTAGAAACGCCAGCCCTGCATGGCAGGATTTCTGGCTGTTTTGGAAGCTGCCTTTTCCCCAGTACCCAGAACGGCTCCTGGCTCAGACAGGACATCTAAAAAAAAATGTTTGTTGAATGAGTGTGTGAGAGAAGAGCCACCCTCAGGCCACTACTTATGGAAGTGAGGCCTCACAGCGGGGCTGGGGCGGTCCTCACTGTGAAGGGGCCCAGGTAGGCCACAAAGCCGGCGGCCACCAGCACGTCCCCGAAGATGCTGTCAAGCATGTGTTCCAGGCTCTCCACCGTCTCCTGCCAGCGCACCCGCTCGTCTGACAGCCCGTTGATGAGCTGCAGGGACAGTCCATGGGGAGGCTGGCCCTGGATGTCCCTGCCTGGTGCAGTCCCCCCGACCAAGGTAGCTGGGGAGAGGGAAGGGACAGCCACCCCAGGACCACCCCCTCTACTGCTCAGGCCCCTCCAGCCCATGGGGGGCAGGCCGTGCTTGCGGGCCGTCCCCAGAGGGGTGCGCACCTTGTCAGCACGGCCCAGCCGCTGCTCGCACTGCTCACACTTCAGCTCCAGCTCCTCCTTCTTGGCGATGCACTCTCGGTACTTGGCCTGCATCGTGGCAATGCCATCCTCCACCTCGTGCAGGCGCTGCTTCGCCTCCTCCAGGATCCTCTGTGTCACCTCCAGGTCGTCCTGGGCCTCCCGCAAGGCTTGCTGCAGGCAGAGGAAACAGGGCCAGCTTTCCCGGTGCCCCCGGGGGAGCCCAGGCCGCCGCCCCTGGCCCCAGGCCTACCCAGCGCTCACCCGCTTGGGCTCCACGGCCTTGGCCACAAAGTGGTACTTGTGCATGGCGCGCACCCACTGGCAGATGGAGGTGCAGGCCTTGGACACCTTGGCGATGGCGGCCGGCTGGAACTCCTCATTGTCGATGTATGGCTGGATGGCTTTGATCACTGCCTCCCCAATGTTGTCCTGGGGATGGGAACCACGGGCTTGGGGCCGCTTCCCAGGGAGGACGGAGAGGACTCTGGTGGGTGGGGGTACACCCTGCTCTTGCCTCTATGCCCCGGGCAGGCTAGGGAATAAACACGACCCAGAAAGGCCGGAAAGAAGAGGAACTTCTGTCCCAGGATTTCAAAGAATACAATCTGAGATTTTTTCTTCCTCAAGATCTGATAACACATAGGTCCTATTTAAAACCCATTTAGAGACGAGGGCTGCTTCCTGGCTGACGTGGAGATGAGTGAGTGGTTCTAAGGTCCAACCAGGCATGTGTTCAAGTGCAAAACTCCCCACTCCCAGAGCGCATCACTCCTTCAGGGCTCTTGACCTGTGCTAGGAGAATACAGGTCTGTAGTTTAGGATGAACCCAGGAATCTGTACTGTTCATGAGCTCCTAGAGGTCAGAGCTTGGGACCAAGGGAGCCTGAGCGCTGGCCATGAGCCTCCTGCTTTGGCGTAATTGGAGGAATGGGGAGCTCTGTATGGAGTTCAGCTGTCACTGAGATGGGCCATTGTCTCTACCCTCCTTAGGATGTGCCCAGGGCTTCAGCACTGACACGTGGTGGTGGTGGGTGGCCCATGTGGGTGGAGAGAAACCTCCAAGAGGGCTGTAGGCTCCATCCCGTGAGAGCACATGCCCATGGATACTGAGAGCCCCAGACAGACAGGAAGAGAGAGAAATGCAGAGACAGACAGGTGTTAAATCTCAGGTGCTGAGACCGAGGGAGAGGCGACGTTGAGCAGCCAGGGAAGGTCTTGGCCAGGGCCACAGGGGTTGTAGGGAGAAAACGACAGGAGAGAGACTCTCCAGGTGGCAGAGCCTTGGAGTGACTGTGGGTGATTAAGGTCCCGTGGGCACTGGGGCCTTCCCAGGTCCTGAATCATCAATATCCATCTGCTACTGGGGCTGTTGCCCCCTGCCCCCTAGCTGGAGAGCTCCTCTGGGCCAGGGTCTGGTCCCCTCTGCTCTGTGACCACAGGCCTATGTGTGTTGCAGGCAGAGGGAGATGGGATGGAGGGCCCAGCTCTGTGGGGGAGGGGACAGTTCCTTCCCCCTGCCTCTGTGCCCAGCTGGCCTGGCACGCGCACCTTGTCAAACTTGAAGAGGCTCTCCAGGAAGCGGCCGGGGTCCTGCAGCAGCCCCTTGCCTGGCTCCCAGTAGTCATCCACCTTGGAGCCAGGCTTTTCTCCTGGGACCTTCTTGGGCTTGATGCCCTTCATGATGCACACAGCTTCGATGACCAGCTTCACGCCTGGCGGTGGCCGCTGCATGGCACGCACCTGGGGGCCAGGCCAAGAGTCGGGAAGGGGTAGGTCCCTTATAGTGGGCACCCCCAGGCAGGGACAGCTTACAGACAGGGTGGGTCCCGTCAACTGAGTCCCTACTGCTACAGCCCACAGGTATGCCCAGTGACCCCCAAACGTCTGTCTTAGCCCGTGGTGACTACTGCTCCCCCATGTACCCAGGCCTGGCCTAAAGGCCTTACACAGTCATTTCTCAGGGCGCAGAGCCTTCCTCAGGCACCTGCCTGGGTCCTCGGGGCTGATACAAGGAGGTAAGGGCAGGCAGCTGGGTTCAAGCTCTAGTTCTGCCCTCACCTCTTGACAGATGATGCTCACGAGATGTTCGAAGGAAAGCCTATGGGCCAGAACCCAAGGAGGCATCAGGAGAGATACCCAGAAGGGGCCAAGCCACCTACCTCAGTCACATCGTTCTTGTTGAGGTTGCGCAAGCTGGCCAGGGCTGCATCCAGGGCTGGCAGAGCCTCATCCAGGTCCTTCTGGGCATCATCAGCGATAGCTTGTGCCTTCCTGGCCTTCTCATTGGCCTTGATCTCCTCTGCTTGCACTGAATTCCGGGTCTCCTCAGCAATGGCCGTGTCCACCTAGGGGCCAGAGGTAGCGAGGCCCCACGGGTGGCCAGTCAGGGACCCATGCGCCCTCCTCCCTTTTCTCCTCTCATGTCTCAGTCTCCCCAGATGGAAGGGAATGAGGGTTGAGATGCCCCATTCTCCAAGGACCCTCTCGGCTATGACAGCCTGAGGAGATCTGGGAGTGCTAGCAGCCCCTTCCAATCCTGAGTGCTCATCGTGGGCCTGGCATGGGGCTCTGGGCTTTACGTGCTTGAGCATAACTGCCCCTGGGGCAGGACCCCCAAAACCCACAGGGCACCTCCATACAAGACAGAGAAAGATGCTCCCCCCCCACCAGCCATTTCCTTTCCATCTGCTGGAAACATTTCCACTGCCCCTGCCTTTGTAGGGCAGGACATGATTGTTTCTTCCAGAAAACTGCCATCATGAATGTGCGAATCTGCGGAGGCTGCTGTGAGGTGTGTGTGTGTATGTGTGTGAGTCACTCAGTTGTGTTCAACTCTTAGTGACCCCCGTGGACTATAGCCTCCCAGGCTCCTCTGGGAGTCCATGGAATTCTTCAGGTAAGAATCCTGGAGTGGGTTGCCATTCCCTTCTCCAGGGGATCTTCCTGACCCAGGGATCAGAACCAGGGTCTCCCACATGGCGGGCAGATTCTTTACCATTGGAGGACTAACCTTTAAACACGGGCCCTCGTGTAGACTCAGAGGGTCTCAGAGGGAGACTCAGGCAGACTCTGCACCACTGCTTGTGGCGTCCCTCCTGCTCACAACAACCTGTGCTGTGACTATTGGGTTTGGATTTGTCTGTCATGCTCATCACCCTATCTCCTGCCCAGGGCAGTGCCCGGCATAGAATAGGTTCTGAGCAAGCATTTGTTGAGGGATCGCATGACTGAATGAGGGATCTGGGCACCGAGAGTCCGGGCCACTAGGGATCTCGTGGCTGTGTGGGGATGCTGAGCCTCCTCAGACGTGCTCAGCCATCAGGGAGGGAGCCCAGGAGCACCCCCGACCTTGATCTGCTCCATGGTGAGCGTGGTGTCCCTGGCAGCCTCCTCCAGCAGGGGGCGCATAATCTCCAGCTCCTCCTGCATCTTGGCCACGTCCTCTGCGGTGCGCAGCAGCTGAGGGGTTGGGGGGGCACGGAGAGGAAATCAGGTGTGATAGGGACCAGAGAGCGAGGCCTGGAGGGGAACAAGGGAGAGGGCCCTGCAGGGCTGCCCTCATTCATTCACAAGCGAGAGGCTGTGGCTGGCTGCTTCAGGGGCCCCCAGGTTGCCCAGGGGGCCCCAGAGGAAGGGAGCAGTCCACTAAAAGTCTTTGGGGTGACCTGCTTTGGTCTTGCCCTTGGCCCACCACCTTCGGCGAGGGAAGAGGCTACCCATCTAAACGCTGTGGGCTGCCAACTGACAGGGGTCATGTGGAGTCAGGGCTGAGACAGAATGGGCAGAATCACATGCAGCCAGCGGTTGCCCACGAGGCCCCTGGCCCCACCTTGTCGAGGCCACTCTTCATGCGGTTCTTAGCGGTTTTCAGCTCCTGTTTCTTCTGCCCGACAAGGATGGAGAAGATATTGAGCAGCTCCAGGTAGCTCTTGGGAGTCACATAGTTGTGGCGGGCCAGCTCGGCCAGATACTCGACACACTTCTTGGCCACCGACTGGTGGATATACACGCAGACCTGAATCTGTGGGGAAAGAGATCGAGGATGCCAGTCTGGTAGAGATGGGGCACCAGGGTGCCCTCGAAGCCACTGAAGCCTGGGCCTGGGGAGGGAATCAGGTGCCCCTCACACTCACTCTCACAGGAGGTGATCTCCAGCTAAAGATCACCTACTCTGTAGACAAAAATCCCATGACTCAGAGAAGTCAATAGGCGTTTTCAAGTTCACACAGTTGTCAAGGGCAGAGTTCACTTTGAATTTGGGCCTAAAGGTATCCCAGCTCTTGGCCCAGTGTCTTTGTCACAGCCCCTATGACCTGCCTCTCTCAGAAAGCCCCAACATGGGGCCCCTTTGGGAGACTGTAGCTGGGGAAGGGAGGCCTCCCCAAGGCCTCAGCATGGCTGAACAGCAATGGGCTCATCTGAGCTCTTGGCCCTCAGGTGACCGTCACTTTCTTAGGTTGGGCTAGACATATCTAGCCCTCCCACCCATCTGTGGTCTCTGGGTTGTATCAGGGGGCTCTTCAGAGATGCTGCTATGGAACCCTCTGGGAATAGGATAATGGTGACTGTGAAACTGTGTGTCCAGCCTCCTACATCACCGTGACCACCTTGTGATATTCCTATTATACAGATGAGGAAACTGAGGCTTAGACAGGTAAAGCTGGCTGCCTGGAGACTTCCCATAAGCGGTGCGCCTGGGACTCTCACCCAGACCTTGGTGACCCCAAGCCCAAATCTACACAGTCTCTCCTCACACGAGCTTTCTCCTCACCAAGATACCTACCAGTCCTTCAATTACTTTGGGGGTGGCATCCAGCTCTGGGATCTCACTCAGGAACATGATGGCCACAGACTCCAGGGCCTCTGCCGGCCACTCATTAAACCAGTCAATGGTACAGCAGTTGACCAGGGAGGGGAACTGTCTCAGGCGAGCTCGGAAGACCTCTCCAATGGGGCTGGGGGCAGGGGCTCAAATGAGGCCCTGAAACACTGACACCCCCCCACCCTCCAGGAACCCAGGACCCAGGGTCATTTGACAGCCCTGTGGTGTGTGAGCCAGGACACAGGAGCAGAGCAGCCTGGGCCCAGTGGCGTGGCGGGCAGGCCCAGGCCACTTCCCCGCATGGCAGGCCCGGGTGCTCCCCCACCCCAACCACTGTCCCGTGAGGCTGCGGGGCCGCCCAAACCTCATGCACAGCACCAGGTGGATGCTGCTGCGCACACGCCCAGTGTAGGCGGCCATGAGGTTGGCCTTGGTGGGCTGCAGGCCCTGCTCCTGGATGTACGGCCGCATGGTGTTCATGATCTGGTCTTGCTCATCCATGTTGTAGAGGTTGGGAATGTCGCCCGAGTTCAGGACATTGTTAATGTCCTCCAGGAATGACTCATTCTTGATCTGGGGAGAGCAGGGTGGAGGAAATGAACCTTGATGATGGCCCTGGGGTGTTGGGCTCCACGACCCTGGTCTCCTTGAACCTTAGCAGCAGACCCCTTCCACGGACAGTGCCTCTAGGCTCAGAGAAGCCCAGGGTTACACAGGTGACCTCTCAAGTCGTGGTCGAGGACTCACACCCAGACCCGCCCTGCAGCAGAGACTCTGAACATCGGTGCTTGGCTATGGAAGGGCCTGGGTCCTGGGTGCGACATGCAGTGTCTTCCTCCTCTCTTGCTGGGCCTCTCCACATCTCACAGTTTAATCCACCGGAGAAAACCAGGCCACAGGCAGAAACAGGTCCTTGCCTATCTCATATGGCCAGGGCCTGGCCAGTGCCAGAAGGCACCCTCTCTCACCTGACTACATAAGGGGAGCCCCAGATAGAAGAGCAGGGCTGGCTGGGAGCCTTCTGGGGCTTCAGTTTCAGCCCAACCCCAAATGCCAGTCAGGTTGAAGTGCTGCCCTGTCTGTCTTGAGGTCCCGGACCCACAACCTCTCCTCTTCTCAGCCCTGGAAGAGGCTTCACACCTAGGGAGCTCCAGATGGAGTAGCCCTAGGAAGGAAGCCGTGGGCCCAGCACTGTAGGAGTCCTGTGGTCTTTGAGGTCAGAAGCCATTGACCAGTGAGTGTGGTTCTGCCTGTGGTCAGCCATGGCGCCAGGGGCCTTCTTTACCTCTGGGGATAACCATGATCTATGCCCACCACCCCCCCGTTCTGACAGGCTGGGTTTGACCCCCTGCCCATCTTACAGCCATTCCTCCCAAGATCCACCCCCACTAACAGGGACCTGGACTCAAAAGACTGACCACCATTCTGGATGGCATGCTGGGGTGAGTGGTATCCCGCTCACCCCAGACCCCGCCCACTGCCCATGTAGTGGCACCTGGGTATCTGAGAACAGGAAGGTGATGGGCAGGTTGTGCAAGCCAGCCTTGAGCAAGACCTTCTTGACGTCATCACGCCACTCCGTCATGCCGTAGTTCTTAGACAGCTCGATCTGGAAGCACTCGAACTCAGCCCTGAGACAGTGTTTGGGTAGAGAGTTCAAGGCTTCACTTGAGCCATCTGCTATCGTCCTGGGCAGACTTGCTGACTCCTTGGCCCTCAACCTGCTCTCTGGCCTCCAGGCCTTTGCTGAGGCTGCTCCCTCGGCCCGGAATGCCCTTCCCTTCCATCTGCCAAGCTCTGATTCAGAGAGAAGGCCCATGGCCACCTCCTCCAGGAAGCCCCCCTGGATGCCTGCAGCTACCCGCTGCCTTCCCCACAGCATCACAGGGCCCTGCTGCTGCCTCTCCTTGGAGCCCAGGCCTTCTAGAAGCCTGTGGGCCAAGTGGGTCTGCCCCAGTGCGGAACATGAGGAAGGACAGGGATGGACATGAGTCTGCCCCAAGCCACCCACCGCCCACCATGCCTGGGGGCCCTCACATGTGCGAGGCCAGTCTCGTGAGGGAGCTGCGGCCGCTGCCGCCCACGCCCAGGAGGAGTGCGTTGCCCAGCGCCTGGCGCAGGGTGCGGCTGATGCGGCAGACATGACTCATGGCGTCCATGAAGAGCACCAGCCTCAGCTTGGCTGTGTTGATCTGGTTGTAGTCGTCCATGTACTCCTCGATCACCTGCATCATCTGGGGTGGGGGGCGGGGAATGAGAACAGCTGGGTCCTCCTCCTGTCCCTGTGTGCCCTGTCACCCCCGACAGGGAGGATATCCCCCCCTTCCCTGTGCTCCTTTGGCATGGAGGGATGGTGGGCCTTCAGATGCCGGGTGAATGAGGCCTGACCTGTCCGACACACCGAGGCCTGAGGGTGGGGTCAGAGAGCTGCCTGCTGCCTCCAGGGCTCCCCAGGATGTACCAACCTGGGGCCCCACGAGAGCTACTGAGAACTAGAGAGGATCTCTGTGGGGAGAAACCATCAGGAGCCCCACCCACTCCAGCTTCATCCTGCCACCCTGGGGTCTTGACTCAAGACTCGTGGCCCCAGGGGCCCTGCTGCAGCTCTGTGGGTGGATGACAGCCCCTCAAACGGGTCCCCAATTATGGAGCCAGTCTCAGCTGAACCATAGGCTTGCCCTCAGGAAAGGGCCAAGCGGGGCCTTCTGCATCCATTTGACAGGTGAGGAGATGGGGACTCAGAGGGGCAACTGCTGAAGTCTCCGAGCTGGCCTTCCAGACCAGTGTCCAACCCTCTGGTCAGAGGGTGCTGGTCTCTTAGCAGCGGCCACAGAGGGCCGGGGTCCCAGGGCTAGGGCCCCAGCAGGACCCTCACCTTCCTCTCATTGGTGATGAGCTCGTAGGACTTGACGTCGGAGCCCGGCGACATGAAGTCCCCGTAGAGGATGGGCTGGAAGGGGCAGACCTCTTCAAAGCCCACCTCCCACTCATCCATGTGGCTCTCCAGGAGCTTGTCGAACCAGCCACGGTCCTCGTCGTTCACCAGGCGGTCGCGGAACACGCGGCAGTTCTCGTGGTACCACAGGCGCAGCAGCTGCACCTTGTCCTGCGGCCACCCTGGCGTCAGTGCCCGCCCTCAGCCACCTCTCAATGCCCCAGGGGCCCTGACCTGGGCCTGGCTCTCCCACTGGGACCCAGCAGGACCCTGAGTGTCTGCTGACCCATGGAGGATGCAGTCCACACACTGCTGCCCTGGTCTCCCCACTGCCACCCCCAGCTTTAGGCCCAGCTGTGCCAGCTGGGCACCCAGCTCCTTTAGCTTCAGGGTCCCCCCTCACCCCAGGCTTCCCAGGTGGTACTAGTGTTAAAGAACACGCTTGCCAATACAGGAGACATAGAGACTCAAGTTTGATCCTTGGGTCAGGAAGATCCCCCAGAGAAAGAAAGAAATGGCAACCTGCTCCAGTATTCTTGCCTGGAGAATCCCTTGGACAGAAGAGCCTGGCAGGCTATAGTCCATGGGGTCACAAAGAGTCAGGCATGACTGAAGTGACTTAGCACAGTTTTCAGAGTCCCCACAGCTCCCCAAACCCAGAGCCTGGGAGGGATGCCTGACTCCTTAAACCTTCCTGACACCCCACATCTAACCCCTCACTTGGCCCCCAAGCCCCCTCTGACACTGTCCACATCCTGCTGCCACGTCCATGCTGACTTGCCCGCCTCTCCCCGGGTGATGGGACCAGCCTCAGGAAGCCCCCAGGCTCTTCTCTCGACCCCTTTGCCTGGAGCTTGGAGGGCTATGGCTAGTTTCCTTCCTGTTCACCCTGTCCCTTAGACATCGGGCCCGCACACACTGACCCATCCATCCCCCATTCCAAAGTGCACATCTGCACCCTCCCCAACCCCGGCTCCCATCACCTCCAGGACTCTCTCTCGCTGCAGCCACAGAGCTGCACAGGCACCCAGCACCCTTGACACTGCCCCCTGCTGCACTTCTGCTCCTTCCCCCTGGCACCTTCGGTTCCTAGAAGGCATCCCATGGACTCTGCCCCCAGTTTTCTCATACCCTGGGCTGCCATCAGGAACCCACCAGGCCTTGCCAGGGCCTGGCTCCTGCTTTTGTGTGGCCCCATCACAACCACTATCCTAGGCATGGATTTCACCAGCAAGATGGGACTCAGCTGCATGAAGCTCCTGGGGGCTTGGCACCTGCTGATGCCAAGTTCTGCCCCCAGCAGCAGGGCCTGACCAGATCAAGGCTGAGGAGTTGATCAGGAAGGCCTAAAACTGGGGTCCTGGGAGGACCATGAGGGCAGTGTGGGCACTCGCTACTGGACACTTGGGGAGGGGGCCCACCAGTCCTCACCTCGACCTTGGCTGGGTCGGCCATGAGCATTCCCTGGAAGACCTTGGAGAGGTCCCGCAGGTTGAAGGTGTAGTGGGACTTGGCCGGGGTGGGCAGCAGCTGGGAGGTGATGGTGGAGTACACCATGATGGTGGCTTCCACGAGGGGATCCGTGAAGTGGGCGATGTTGGGGGCCCCAGCTAAAGGAACGGGAGAGCAGACCTGGGTCACGGCCCCTGCAGATCCGGGGCTGTGTCCTCCGCACACGCCTTTCCCCAGCCTGCAGGCTTGGACCGCCCACCCCCCACCCCCGCAGCCCTCTCAGATGCTAACTCTGACAAGGTCTTCCTGGCGACCCCCACCACGGGGTGAGGAATCTCTCGCTGGGAGCGCCCCACTTTTATATCTTTATCACTGACCTAGCCTGTCCCTGTGTTGGGGTGCTGGGATACAGTTGTGGAATTGGAGACACTAAAGGGATCAGACCTGGATGAAATGCGCTGCTTGGAGCCATGCATGGGGAGGGGTGCATGGCCCACATGGAGGTAAGGAGTGCACTGCCGTGGGTGTGGAAGCGTGGGCTCAGCCAGGACTTTGGGGGCTTATCACCCCCTTGCATTTTTACCACTAACACAATCTATTTGCTTGTGCTCTGAAAACCATCCAGTTTTTTGCTGGGAACCAAAATTCTGTCAGGGGGAATTTGGGGCAGAGGGAGCCTCCACAAAGAGGAAAAAAGGCAAAGAAGGGGCAGAAGGGCTCACTAGCCCTAACATGGGCTCCTCTGTTAACATGGGGACTGTTTTAGGTGCTGGGCACAGGGGGTGGCCCCCGCAGACACACTTCTTACCCCAGTAAGCTGACATTCTTGGTGAGGAAGACAGACTCTGACCAGTTAACAGGAGACTGAATAAGCTGGGTTGGGACATTTGATATAAATGCTGGGGAGGCCTTGTTCAAGAGTGTATAGGAACAGAGACCTGAAGCCCTGAGGGGCCAAGCAGGCCCAGAACTGGAGGAGGGACACTCACCTTGCTTCTACTATCATATGGGCATGGGCCCAGGCCCTGACCAGCCACGCAACAGGTGACTGACCCTATGGAGGCTGTCGGTGCGGGGCGACCTTTGCTCCGACACTGTCCTGAGGTCCCTACAGGAGCCTGAGGAGGGCTCACTGTGGCCCCTGGGACCCAAGCCTCAGCCACATCCAACTTGAGTCCAGGGCTGCCCCTGGAACAAGGGCCCTTGCCCCCTCCAGGCCCTGCCCAGGGTACTGGGCACTACACTTACGCACGGGCTCCCGGTAACTCTTTTCTCCGAGGAGTCCATCTAGAGGGTGGAGGGAGAGACAAGGGCTCAGAGTTAGGTGAGCCACTTGCTGCCCACCTTGACCGGCTATTCCCAGCTGAGCAGCCCCAGAGCAGCCCCTGACCACCATCCCCTCCTCAGAGCCACACGGCCCCACCCCTAAGCTGGGCATGGAGGCAAGCTCTGGCAGGCCAGAGGAGGGAAAGCCTGACTCCCCTCACCCACCACCTGGCACAGTGCCAAGTGGAGTTCAAAGGTCAGAGTGTGTTCTTGGTGGGAAGTGGACTGGTTGGGGAAACTGCATCCTGGGGCGGACCTTTCTTCAAGCCTCATGGAAGATGAGGACCACTTTGTTCACTCTATCTTGGTGGTATTTCCTCATGTTCAAAAGTATCAATAACATCTCTCCACCAGAGATTCTAAAATATGTGTGTGTGCTTATATGGGTGAACGTACATGTTTGCATATGTATAAATCACATATTCAGCAGTTTCCATGTGCCAGCTTCATACCAGATGCTCTACATGCAGTGTCTTATTTAACCTTCACAACTTGGGGTGATGGGCACTAATATTGTCACCCATTTTAGATGAAGAAACTCTGGCCCAGAGAGGTTCATGAACTGGCCCAAGATAACAGAGCTGAGTAAAGGGTGGAGCCAGTGGTTCAGCCACCCCGCTCTTCCCAGCGTGGCTCATTGGACCTGGGCTTCTGCTGGAGCCCACAGCCTCCCCCACTCCTGCCTGGTACTTACCCACCCAACTGCCCAGGATGGTGGAGAAGATGCGCTTCTTGCTGACCTCATCCATCTCAGCAAAGGACAGGTAGTTGAAGTGGCGGGTCAACCGTGGGGTGATGGCATTTCTGCCTCCACCAGGGGGGCCCATGGCACAGACAAAGTTGATGTCCACCAGCTGCTTGAAGGCTCCTGGAGTGGGAGTAGGAAGTCAGAAGCCCCTGCCAGGGGCTACATTAAGGCTTCTGTAGGCCCTGAGCACTTCCACCTTCATGGGCCTCCTCCTCCATTAAAAAAATTTTTTTTTTAGTTATACTTTACAACAGCATTAGTAATATAGACAAACGCGTTAACATCATACATTTTAAATGCTCTGGGAAAATGTTCATTTTCCCCTTGCTTTTAAAAGAGATTAGGACACTTTTGTGGACCCTCTATGAGTCAGCACACCCCACCCCATCCCCTGGCCCAGGCTGAACACACGCACCGATGATCTTGCGGTCATACCAGCCGCCGTGGTCCATCCACTGGCGCAACAGCTCAATGGGTGGCTGGGCGCCATAGGTCTCCAAGGCTGGCATGTTCAGGTCATCGATGAAGAAGATGAAGTTGCGCCCCAGGGGCGGCCCGAACACACCTTTCCGCCTGCGGGGAGGGGCTGTGTGAGCCCAGGGCACACGGCACCAGGTGCTCAGGGAGTCCAAGGCTGCAGGATGGCAGCTCCACCTCTGGGAGGCCCTCACTGACTTCAGCCTCCCCCAGATCGCTGGGCCTCTTGAGGAGCTCCTTGTCACATTCTGAGTGTCCTGGGACATCACATCTGGCTGCCCTGAGTCTTGCCTCCAGGCAGACGGATAACAAGCCCTACCCAAGTGCCCGGCCCAGGGAGGGTGCCCACAGATGGGCTCAGGGGAATCCTGATAGAAGAAGGGTACAAGGGCACCTAGGGCCCACCCAGGAGGGGAGGGGACACAGAAGCTGGCTGAGCCAGGCTGGGGGACATGGGGACCCCGGAAGGAGCCAGGGGCTTGCCTCTTGTCCAGCTTGCTGTCGATGAGGTCCTGCGTTTGGTTGGCCGAGGTGCGGGCAGAGAAGGTGAGGAAGTGGCTGATGTATTCCAGAGGCAGGTTTTTGAGGAGCTTGTTGGAGATGGTGAGGGTCTTCCCTGTGCCTGTGGGCCCGATGCACAGCACCTAGGAGAGGGGGGTCACGGGGTCAGAGCGTCCTCACAGGGCCCGATGCGCAGTGGGAGCTGCTGCCCTGTCAGTGCGGGAGGCCGGTCACTGCCGGCCTAGGCCTTGGGGTGAGGGGGTGCTGGGGTGGCGGGGGCACTCACGGGCTTGTGGTTGGTGAGCAGCATGTCTAGCAGGTAGGACATCTGGATGGTGTCCGTGGTTGGCACGATGATGCTGCAGTAGTTGGTGTCTGGCATCATGGTGAATGTGGTGGAGGAGTCCATCCACTTCACCCAGGCGACCTGGAACCACAGGAGGCACAGGCCGGGCCTGAAACCTCTCCTCGTTCCCGTCCAGGCTGAGTGTACCAAGAGGGCAAGGAGCTGCACGGTCGGGCAAGAGGGTCCAGCGGAGGGGCTGCTCCTGGTAGAAATAGGAGTCCCTCTGCCCTGCTTTACGCACAGGGTGGGGGACTCCCGGAACAAACCTCCAGGAATCCGGGGCTCTCTGCACACAGCTGCCCAAGTGAAGGCTTCACCGCATCCAGTTTACCTCCAGTGGGGCCAGTCTCTGGGTCTCTGCATATGAGGGAAGTCCTCCGGGAACTGGACAACCCAGAATGCAAAGCTCTTTGCTGTTAACTTTAGGCTTCCCAAGCCTATGGGGGCCACAACTGTGGGACTGGCATCACCTGGATACTGAGAAGTCACCTGGCCTGGTCTCCCCTGCCATCCCCAACTGCACGAATCCCTTCACCCACCCACAGCCCTGACTCAACTTGTAGACCTTCCTCTCTGTGGTCAAATCAACATGTCCCACTGGGGATGGCACTGATGGTTAGACTCATGTGTGAGACCCCCAGCAGGACCGTGTGTGGCGACCACCTCTGAGGTGCCTCTCTGGCCACTCCTCCTTCTGGGCTGGGGTCCTGATGCCACGAGGGTAGGTTCATGGAGCCCTTGCTGGCTGAGAGGAGTGATGGGGACACTGAGACAGGCCATGGGGGCTTACTCCTCCACTCTTGGGGAGCCCCACCCCTGGGCAAATGGGGCTCTTAAGTAGAACCAAGTTGATGAATCCCTGGGCTCAGCAGCAAGATGGGACAGGCAGTGCACATGGTTGAGAAGGGAGGCACTCTGTCATCCCCCAGTCCCAGGTTCAAGGCCAGCTCTGACACCGACTAGCTGGGTATGACTGTTCTGAGTCCCAGTTTCCTTGTTTGGGAAATGGACCCACTAGTAACCACCCTGTGGGTCTGTGAGGATTCACGAGATGACGCAAATAACCCCAGTATGACACCTGTGGCCATCAGCAAGGCCTCCTCTCTGCAGCCATTGAGTAGGACAGCTACCACCTGACCGCCTCCCTCCCCTCCCTGCTCCCCGTGCTGGTCCTGGGACCAGGCCTCCGTCACCTGCTTGCCCTCCTCCTCCTCGTCGTCGTCATCACTGGTGCTGCTGATGCCACCGTCCTCCAGCCTATAATCAAACACCAGCCCCTCCTCTGGGAAGAGCAAGGCCACCTGCGAGGGATCAGGGGGGGAAAAAAAACAGGTGATGAGGCCCAGTCGCTTACGTGGCTACTTGTTGTCCCTGGGGCCCTGGGCCTGGGGGACAGCCCCACAACACCCAGCATTCAGCATACACGTCCCAGCCCTTGGAGCCCAGCCCAGGGGCGGCTGCCTCTCACGTTTTCCGTCTTCATTTTGATCCTGAGCCAGTGGCTGAAGTTGTTACGGCTGGTGCTGTCCCCCGTGGCACCCACACTCCAGATGAGGGAGAAGATGAACCAGGGCTCGATCAGCTCAGGGATGCGGCTCAGCTTCTCGGGCGGCATCTTCTTGAGGCCCTGGGGACAGAGGCGGGAACAGAACTGAGCGACCTGAGGAAGCCAGGGGGGGTGGGGGTGGGGGTCGTCCCTTGGCCTCTGCAGCAGACTGGACGGGGGTGTCCCATGAACCATGTGAGCCAATCCGATTCTCTCTTCCAGGAAGCTGGACTTGGGATTTGGGGCCCTTGGGTGAGGCAAGCAGGGCAGGAAGGAGCAGGCTGCAGTCCACAACTCAGAGTCTCACTTCTTTGGGCAGGAAGGGCTTGAAGAAGCAGTCCAGCAGCTTGAGGAGACTCGTGGTCAGGTTGCTGTTGGTTGAGGCGATCACCTCCTTCACCGAGGACCGGACGAAAGCAAGGGACTCCTGCAGAGGATGGGCACCCCACTCTTGTGGCTGTTGGCATAGCACCCGGCTGCCCCCACCTGGGCCAGCACACTGTGGCTCCCTCACCTCCAGGAAGGAGATAAAGAGGGACTTGAACTGCTCCTCAAAGGGCCTGAGTAAGGCAGGGATACGCCTCAGCCAGCACTCGACAAAGGGCATGAGCCCCAGGATGCTGGGTTCCAGGTACACCATGCCGCAGCGGGATACTGTGGCTGGGGAGGCCACCGCCAGGTCTTGCACCTCGAACATCATGGTCATCGCCTGCCGAGATGAACTGCATGAGCTGCTGGCCCCCAGGGCAGGGGAAAGGGCTGTGGGGCCATGGGGAGGGGCTGCCCGTCCTGCAACAGTGGGCAGGCCCCGGGGCAGGTGGTGGGCCAGGCTCAGTGCTGGGGTAGGGGCAAAGACAGGAACCCTTGGGCCTCAGCTGATCATGTGGCTCTTGCTGGAGCCTCGGGGAGGAGTCTAAGTCAGGAGGTTCCTGGAAGCCGTCTGGCCAGCCTGGGGTCAGGGCATTTTGGGGTCCCTGGAGCCCTTGGGAGATCTGATGGGAGCTGTGTGCTCTGCTCCAGAGCCCCCAACCTGTGTACCTGGACACAGGGTCACACTGGCCTCTGTACCACCTGTACCCCAGACTCCAGGCACATTGCCAGGATGCCTGAGCCAATCTGGGCCAAAATGGCTGTGAGTGGGCCTGGGGAGCACAGAGCAGTATCAGCTAAGACTGAGGTGTTTGTCCTGAGCTGAGAGCATTGCAGAAAGTGGGTCTGCTGCAAGGGAAGCACCAAGCAGCTGTGCGGGACGTGCCTCAGGTACAGGAGCCTGGGGATGGGGAGGGTGCCGCAGCCCGGAGAGGAAAGGGTGCGGGGTGGGGGGGGTGGTGAGGCTTGGCCAGCCTGGTGTGGCCCCTGGGCCCACCCAGTTGCAGAGGACAGCGGGGTGAGTGGACAGGCAGACGGACCTCTGTGAGCTTGATGATCTCCCCAGAGCTGAGGCACAGCTTCTTGTTGTCGTCGAGCACCGTGTTCATGTTCTCAATCCAGACGGCGTCCACTGGCCCATCGAACATGTACCACTTCTTGCTGGTGTCGGAGGTGATGGCCCCCATCCGGATGAGGGAGGAGAAGATCCCATCTGTCCTGCAGCCACCAGGGAGGAGAGGGCTGTGGGCACTGGAGGCGGAGGGCCGTGGGTGCCAGGGAGGAAGGGCACAGCTGTCTCCCAGGGAAACCTGGATCCAGGCTGGTCCTGCTCTGCGTTTTTTTTTTTTTTGTCTTAAGTACCTTCATTCATTTAAAAATTATAGTAGGGAAAATAGGACTTTTTGGTGTAGTATGATATAATGAAAACGTGTGGTTCTATTCTCTCCCTGCTGTGCTGTGCTTAGTCATTCAGTCATGTTTGACTCTTTGTGACCCCATAGACAGTAGCCCACCAGGCTTCTCTGTTCGTGGGGATTCTCCAGGCAAGAATACTGGAGTGGGTTGCCATGCTCTCCTCTTCCTGCTGAGTCCTCACTAAAGTTACATTAAAAGAAGATGGAAAGTGATACCCTCAAAAGAAAAGGAAGATGGGGAGGAGGGAACACAGAAGTAGAGGCCCACATGGGCCCAGAAGATGCACAGAGGTGGAGAAGGGGTAAATGACCTCTCAGAGAAAGCAGAGTCACAAGAGTATCTAGTTCCTGCCACAGACCCAGGAAGGCTCAGACTTCAGAGGCACCAAATGCGAGGGAAGTGGGTGGGTCGAAGGGCATTTTTCTGATCTGGTCCCCGGACCCCAACCTGCCCACATAAGAGCCTGGAGTGGCTGTGATTGAGACCCTTCACCAGAAACGGGGGAAGCTGGACAGGCCCATGTTCAGAAAGACAGGTGACTGCCCTTCTCCAGTGCCCATTCCCCACTGGGTTCCCAGAACACTGGGACCAAGAAGAAGACACCCCAGCAGGAGACTGGAGACTCCTCTGGAAAAACAGAATAGCCCCAGAGAAAACCTTCTAGTGCTGACTGGTGGGCCTCTAGTCAGCTCCATGCACTTCCCCCTAAAATGCACACCTCGGCCTGGGAGCACAGGCCCCGAAGAGGGAGCACCAGCTCTCGTGGGTGCTGACAATAATCATCAACTTTTCCTGAGTGCTTGCCATGTGCTACACTGTCCCAGCCATCTCCCGTATTTTTATCCCGACTTTGCAGGTGAGGGACAAAGGTCCGGGGTTGGGGGGATGAGATGCGGCACTCAGTGAGGAAGCACACTGGTGCCAAGAGTCCCAGGAAGTTGGGCTCCAGAGCCAGAGCTCCCAATCTCCCACTCAGCTGGGGGAGGGAGGGGGCCAGGGACCCACAGGCTGCAGAGGTTTAGGAGCACGGCGGTCACTGGAAGGGTCCCGGGCCACTCACCACTCATGGGTGAGCAGGTCAAACTCCCCATACAACTGTCCCATGGTGATGGACTTGGGGTTGAGCACGTAGTAGCTGACGGCCTCGTACACACCGCCGCTGATGGACGGCTGCCCTTTCAGTGACGTCATGGCGGCGGCCAGGACTCTGTAACACTGGGGAAATGGCCAGCCAAGAGTGAGCCTCCAAGCTCCCTGGAGAGCAGGGCTGGCACGGGCTATGGGCCTCAGGGAGCAGCAGGGTATTCTAAAGGCCCAGGAGGCACAAGCGGGGGCCAAGACCCCTGCTGCTGAGGCTGCCCTGCCCTCAGGCCCACTGTGTGGGCACTGGGCCACCCAGCTTGGCTCCACTTAAGTTACTCTCTTTTTTTTTCTTTTTAAAATTTTTATTTTATGTTAGAATATAGAGAACGAATTTATGTTTGCCAGAGGGGAAGGGCGAGGGGGAGGGGTAGATTGGGAGTTTGGGACTGACATGTACACACTGCTATATTTAAAGCAGATAATCAGGGCCTTCTCTAGTAGTCCAGTGGCTAAGACTCTGCGCTCCCAATACAGGGGGCCTGCATTTGATACCTGGTCAGGGAACTAGATCCCACACGATGCAACGAAGACTTGGCACACCCAAATAAATAAAGTAGAAAACCAGCAAGGACCTACAGTCCAGCACAGGGGACGCTTACGTTACTCTTGCCGGAGCCTGTGGGCCCGACGAGCATGAGGCCGTGCCGCACCACCGTGGTCTCGTAGAGCTGGATACACTTGGTCAGGAATCCTGGAGGGACATGGCAGGGGGCCCGGGGTCAGAGTAGGGGCTTAGATCCTGGCTCTGCCACTAGTTCGCTGTGACCTCTGGTGGGTTACCTCACTCCCTGCGCCTCAGTTTCCTCCTCTGTGAAATGGGGTGGCAGTAGTTCCTACCTCACGAGGCCTGTGAAGCCCTGAGCCTCCATGAGCACGGAGGGTTTGGAGAGCTTCCAGGTCGATGAGCACCTTCACAGGCCGGGAGGGCGACTCACCCCAACTCCATAGGGACAGACCTCACCCCGTGTAGCCCTTTATCCTGCTGTTACCTGTATCCTTTATCATTATCACATCCTTTTTTAAACAATAAACCAGCAAACATTCCTGTTTCCCTGAGTTCTGTGAGTTGTTCTAGCAAATGATCAAGCCTGAGGAGGGGGGCATGGGAACCTGTGATCTGTAGCCAAGCAGAACAGAAGCTGTGGGTAACCTGGGGACCTCACACTCATGACTGGTGTCTGAAGGGGGTGCAGTCTTGTGGAACTGAGCCCTTAGAATGTGGGGTCTGTGCTGACCCTGATTCGTGTCAGATTTGAACTGACCTGTGGAACACTCAGGCGTGTTAGAGAACAGATGAGTTTGAGGTAAAACCCCACACCTCTGGTGTCAGAAGTGTTGAATGTGAGAATGAAGGTGAAAGTTTTTCTTCAGCTCCCATCACTTGAAGGGTCCCAGTGGAGACAGGGGCACAGAGCCCCAGCCCGCAGCATGCTTGGCCAGGTGTGAGGGACCCTGAGGCTGGACTGCGAGCCTGGCACAGCTGGACCTAGCCCTCTTCTGGTGCCCACAGGACTGCGGGGCAGGGCCAGGGCGCACCGTCCACGTCCTTCAGGTTGCTCTTCTCGCAGGCCTTGCGGATGGCCTTGTCCAGGATGCCGTAGTCAGTCTCCTCCTCCTTGATGGTGGGGAACAGGTCAGACACGATCCCAGAGAAGAGCTTGAGGTCCTCCTGCAGGAACTTGGGCACATTCACGTCTCGGATGGCCCGGAGGCAAATCAGCTCCTGCAGCAGAGGCCCAGGTCAGATGACCCTCGACCCTCAAGCTGCTCCGGAGCCCTCCTGGACCGCCCACCCCCCAAGACCCCCACCACCAGAGCTCCCCTGGAGCCCTCGGGCACCTCTTTGAATGGAGCTCACCTCGTCCATGCTGGGGTTTTCTCGCTTAAGGTTCCCAGCAGCTGAGATCACAGTCTTCACGGCTCTCATCCCGAAGTCATAGTGGTCCTGTCACCACCAAAAAGAAGAGGGGCGGTGGGCATTGTCCCTCTTGGGGCTTCTGGGGAGCACTCAGCCTCCCACCTGACACCTGGCTGGGCCTCATCGCCCAGCTCGTGGCTGATGTTGCTCCCCCTGCAGGCTGTCAGCACCCGCTCACACACCCCAGCCTGGGCTGGGCACTGCACTTCGCACTCCTCTGCTGTCTCTACTTCACTGCCCCAGCCGCTCTCTCCATTTACCAGAGAGAGCACCCTGCCTGCCTCCTGGCCCCTGAGGGTGAGGTGTCTGCCTTCGTCACGGCCCAGTCCCTGCGGTCCCACCCAGCACAGCGCCAAGGGCAGGGAGGCACTCAGGTTTTATTTACAGTGAGAATGAAGGAGTTTCCCTTTTAACACACATCACCTCTCTCCAGACCCACCCTCTTGACCACGCTACCATGGCTTTTCCCACTTTTGCCGCTGGGTCCATCTCTCTCCATTATACAGCAGGTGTGATGGAAATATCAAGCTCATCGTTTTGCCCCATGGTGTCAGACCATGAGGCTACATACACCTGGGCCCAACCCACAGACCAGCATGTTCCCCAGAAATCTTGGGCTTGGAGCTGGATGCAAAGACTGGGCTTGGCTTCGGGTCATCAGCACTTGGGAAGGGGTGAGCACTTTCCAGAACTGTGTGGGGGATAGTGGCTCTGTTACTGGAGATTGGTGGGGGCATTTTTGAAAGCAGACAGTTAGAAAGAAGGGTGTGTGGAGGTGCTGACACCATGATGCACCCTGTGGGGAGCTGCTCTTTCTCCTAGCAATAGATTGCTCTTCTAGCCCATGGTTTTTGGTACCAAAAACACCGGGCCAAAGGCAAGTATAGTCTCCCAAGCCACAGGGATGGCTGTTCATGCATGAACAGGTCACCTAGAGAGGGCCCATGAGGGTGACAACAGAGACTTATTTCTGGGACCATTAAGAAACGAAGCCGGTAGCATCTGAGCCCAGGGTCGGGGCTCATCTCTGCTACTGTAAAGGGGCAGCCTGCCTGAGACAGGAGCCCAAATGGAAAGCTCATCCACCAGCCCCGGTGCCTGAACCAGTAGCACCTACCCCTAGATGCAGGCCCAGCTCACCGAGGGGCAAGCCCTCCTGCTGGGAGGCTCCAGGGGAGGTGGGGCTGGCTGTCTCCCTCTGGTCCCATGCAACCTAGGTACGCCTGCTCCCCAGCCTTGGCTGTGTGGCGCTTGGGCCCTTACTGGCCAACCCTCCTTGCACCTGCACTAGCCCAGGTGGCCATCTGTTCCTGGCTCCTGCTCCAGCTCCCCTGCACACACGTGAGCCTGGCCAGGCTCCTGGCTGCTTCGGGCCTCAGTGTCCTCAGCTGAGAAGTGGGGGCGTGATTCCTACCTCGGAGGGTTGCAGGGAGAAGACAGCAGCTCCCAGACCCTGGAACCTGCTCCGGGCAGGATCTCACCTGGGAACTGAGCTGCTCAGAGGACAGCTTGAAGGTGGTCGTGATCTTCTTGGCCAGCACATTGGCCTCGTTGAAGCCAAAGGAGTAGAGAGAAATCTCCGCAATCATGGCATAATCCGGAACCATCATGGCCACGGGCCGGAAGAGTGCCTGGGGCACAGAGTATCTGCGTGAATGGAGAGGCCGACCTCCCCTCCCAGAGCATCACCCACTTTCTGGACTGTCTGGTCCTCAGAAGGCGGCTCCACTGCCCTCCTCCCTTGCCAGCACTTGGATCCTCTCTCCACTGCGCCTGCCATAGCTGAGGCTTGTACTCCCCTATGGGTGGATCCCTATGCCCGTTAGAAACCAGTCCTCTGTGTTGACGTGAACCTGCCCTTGCCTTCTCCCAGGCCCTGAGGACAAGCCTGGCCCTTCCTCTCCATGGCTGGGGGATCCCTGGGCAGGAGGGCTGCCATGGGGAAGCACAGTCCCTGATGTCCAGCAGCTGTGTCCCTGCATAAGCATGTGAGCATCTCTGAGCCCAGGCCACAGCTCCGCTGTTTCCCAGTGCCCTGAGCAGCCTTCCAGACCAACCCAGGCCTGAACTCACCTTCAGGTTATCAGGCAGCTCAGTGCGGCCAGCGTATCCCGGATTCATGGTGATAAACACAGCACAAGACGGCACGAGTGGGATCTCGACGCCTTCAAACATGAAGCGCTCCACCTGCGGGGGTGGGGAGGGCTTGGCACACCCATCCCATGCTCTGGATGGTCCCCTCATCCCACTGATGGTCCTGGCTATAACAGGTCAGCCTGGATTGACCCTTGACCATGGATTGGCTCTTCTCCCAGGATCTGGCCTAAGACCTCTGGTCCCAGTGGCGACCTCTGGCCTCCCAGCTCCCAGCTCCCTGAGGTCTTCACACATCTACTTCCACCCCCAGGATGGGGTAAGGATACGGGGCTCCCTGGCTGGCTACAAAAGTCCCCTCACAGACAGCTCTGCTAGGTGGTTGGGGGAATGCCCAGTTCCCTGTGAGATGAGAGAGGCTGGGCTCAGGGCAGAGGCCCAAACGCCTGGTTTCCCATCCCGCCAGTGTAGGGGGGTTGCAAGGCAGCATGGGCGGGGTGGGTACAGTTGAAGTGAAAAGGTGGTCAGTTACAGGAGACGTGGAGGGAAGGCTGCCCCAGAACTCACCCGCTGTTGCTGCGCCTTCTGGATGGTGGTGATCTGCTGGGCCACCACAGACAGCACCTCGATATCAATGCGATTGAACTCATCGAAGCAGGCCCAGGCGCCAGCACTGAGGGGAAAACATCGCAGAGGCATATGAGTTCAGAGCCCCCCTGGCACCTCCAAGGGCCCCTGCTGGGAGGCGACCACTGCTGCCTCTGTGGCCATCTCGGTCAGCTCAGCCACAGCCCCACCAGCCGTACCCCTTCCCAGTGCCGCCAGGGGCCAGGCCTCGACTCCTGTTGTTCCGCCCCACCCCCTCCAGCACCCCGCTAGGCTCCTCTTGGGGCAGGGTCCCCGCAAGAGCGCGGCCTCCCTGCCCTGTCTGTGCCACCCGCACACCCAGCCTCACCTGGCCAGGCCCTTGAAGAACTTGCCCATGGCCATGAAGTCGAGCTGGTCGGAGCAGTTGAACACAACGGTTTGGATGGCCAAGGCCTTGCCCAGGTCTTTTGTGGTCTCAGTTTTCCCTGTACCAGCTGGGCCAGCTGGGGCGCCCCCAAACTTGAGGTGCAGGGCCCCAGTCAGGGTCAGGTAGCACCTGAGGGGGTGAGAGGTGAGGGGCGGGGCCCTGCACCTTCTCAGGAGTCCCACAGACTCGAGAGAGCCCCACCCTCCGCTGTCTTGGGCCCCGGGGAGGGGTGACTCCTGCCCCTCCGCGTGCTGAGGGCGCCAAGCACGCCCAGCCCTGGCTGCAGGGAACCGGTCTGGAGCCCTCAGCCACCTGACCAGTGCTCCCCACCCCATGGCCCTGCAGACTCAGGGACCTGCCAGATGGCTGACCTCTGGTCACTCTTCCTTTTATTCCTCAAAACCCAGCTTGAGAATTCAGTTGCTGCTAAATACAGGCAGCCAGAGGAAGCAACTGAGGGCTTTAGGAAGAAGTGTTCACTTTGTCAAGGGACTTGCCCCCTGTTTCTCTCAAGATCAGCTGCTCTGTTATGGTGAAAGGAAGATCTGACTGATAAAACCCGTAAAGCCCACGCCCACTTGATGCTTACTGAGCACCACACAGGTGCTAAGAGCTTTACACGGCAGCTCAAGAAACTCTCCTGACTGCCCAGAGGAGGCTGCAGAGGAAACTGAGGCACAGGGGGCTTGAGCCACCCGCCCAAGGTCATGAAGCCCATGACGAGCAAGAGACAGTTAAACAAGCCCCAAAGCTGAGCTCCTAATGTTTGACTGTCTGGTTCATCACAGATGAACTGCACTCTGTGGGTCCTGGACTCCTGGGCCAGCCAGTGTGGGAGAGGGCGTGGGGAGGGGGCGCTCACCTGTCCGTGAGGGGCGTGATCACCAGCCTACCGCTGTTGCCAAGGTACTCGTAGCCGTAGATGAACTCGGCATTCACAGCCCGGATGTACAGGTTGTTATTCATCCAGTAGTACCTGGCATTGCAGGGAGATGGGTTCCCAGGGCATGTGGACCACGGGCCACTGGGCAGGGTACATGGTTGAGGAGAGGTGGTTCTTTTTTTTTTTTTTAAGAGGTGGTTCTTTGGGGAAATGAGGGCATCGTGGCACACCCGGCTTCCCCCGGGCATTGAGGTCAGCTCCAGCCTCTTGTAGCTGACTCTCCACCCTGCCCTGCCCACTCCTGCTGCTGCTCTGGCCTGCGGATGGATGTGGCCACACTGCCTGCCCCCTCACCTCAGCTGTGAGATCCACTCGAAGTCATGCACGCTGACCACGTTCTCCTGGACCAGCTTGTGCACCACATCCTTGGCGTGGACCTCGATGACGATTAGCGCCGACAGCACAGCTCGCTGCATGCGGGACAGACTTCCCCGCACCAGTGCCACCAGGTCACTGAGCTGCAGGAGCCAGGGGACCCCGTCAGGGACGGGTGGGGCCATGCTGCAGGCAGGCCTTCCCTGCCTTGCTCAGGGGTGGGCTTCCGCCAGCAGCAACCCCTCTCTTCTGGGGGCTTCTGATGGTCTGGGATGGGCAGGGTGCAGGGATCAGGCAAAGGAGGGTAGGCAGGGCATTGGTGACATGGGAAGTCTGGCAGGGATGTCAATAAAAATGGAGGCACACACATGCATCCATCTGCCCACTGTGCACGGTGCCCAGGGTCAGGAAGGGGCCTGGTGAGGAGCTTGAGGAAGCAGTGTGGTGAGGAGCCAGTGCACAAGGCAAGGGTAGGCCATGGGCCAGCCTAGGAGAGCTCCAGGTAGGAGGCTCCCACTCTGACCTTCAGGAGAGGGGCACCTGCCTGACCTCAGCACTCCCGTTAGAGCCCCCATCCCTCCCACTGGTGGCTGGTCATGAGACACTTGTTTCAGGGGTGTCTGACCCTCTACTCTTTGGTTCCAACCCCAGGCCCTCTTCCAGGATCAAGACATGACAAAGCTCCTGGAGGGACTGAGCTGCCTCAGGGTGTGGGTTGTTGGTGGGGAGCAGATGGTGACCCCCACACCCTTGAGTCTCACCTGCCGGGCAAGCTGGGGGAACAGCCGGCTGCTGAGGTTGCCAGCCTCCAGAGCCTCTTCCACCTCTAAGGTCCAATAGGTCTGACACCCGGCGATGGTCACCTGGCCAGGCCAGTTCAGAACCCACTGAGTCCTGAGCATCTGGGAAGATAACACAGGTAGGGCTGACCCAGGCAGCTGCCAGTGCCGACCCTGCAGACTGTTTTTCCCTTAGAGGTCATCTGTGCTTCTGAGCTCAAAATTCCACCCCAAGAGCAGGGAAGCCTTTAAAACTTTGGGCCTCTCAGGCTGGGCAGAGTCATCACTTCCTCTGCCGTAGAGATCTGGAAGTGGAGGGGTGGAAGCCCAGGATTGGGAAACATACATCCTGGGTTCACATCCTGACTGCCACCTGTGAATCACAGGCCCTTTGGGCAGGAAACATCTCTCAGCTACTTTGTAGGATAAGGCTTAACCCTGAGGTTAAGGGGTTCAGCTCCAGCATCAGCGGTCATGGGGGCCTGGCACACAGCAAGTGCTTAAAACATAACAACAGCAACTGATTATGACTAGGAGCCAGTCTTACTTTTTGGAGGGTGTTTTCAGATTCCTCCCTCTGCTCCCAGAGACACTCTGGCTGACTGAGAGCAACAGCAGTCAAGTCTGTAGTCTAAGGATGAGGCAGGTGCCAACTACAAACTGGCACTTGCCAAGAGCATTGCCAACGACTGAACAACAAAGGCATTTGCCAGCTGCACCCTGTGCTGCTGCAGCTGTTGACCTTCCACCTCATGAGGGGGTTCAGGGTGGAGTGAGGCACTCTGGGCTCCAGGGAACCTGGTGGGACAAGTATTTAGATAGGAGGATATTTTCAGGAACAGATTTTATGATCCCAATCACTGCATCTCCTCGTTATCTAGAAAAGCACTAAATCCCTTCATGATGATGACAGATCCTCCTGACTAGGAGAAAACCTCTTGCAAAGTAAGCGGTTGACCACAGTCATCAAGACAGTATGGTACTGGCACAAAGACAGAAATATAGATCAATGGAACAAAATAGAAAGCCCAGAGATAAATCCACGCACATATGGACACCTTATCTCTGACAAAGGAGGCAAGAATATACAATGGAGAAAATCTTTTTAACAAGTGGTGCTGGGAAAACTGGTCAACCACCTGTAAAAGAGTGAAAGTAGAACACTGTCTAACACCATACACAAAAATAAACTCAAAATGGATTAAAGATCTAAACGTAAGACCAGAAACTATTAAACTCCGAGAGGAAAACATAGGCAAAACACTCTCCAACATAAACCACAGCAGGATCCTCCATGACCCACCTCCCAGAATATTGGAAATAAAAGCAAAAATAAACAAATGGGACCTAATTAAAAGTAAAAGCTTCTACACAACAAAGGAAACTATAAGCAAGGTGAAAAGACAGCCTTCAGAATGGGAAAAAATAATAGTGAATGAAGCAACAGACAAAGAATTAATCTCAAAAATATACAAGCAACTCCTAAAGCTCAATTCAAGAAAAATAAAAGACCCAGTCAAAAAGTGAGCCAAAGAACTAAACAGACATTTCTCCAAAGAAGACATACAGATGGCTAACAAACACATGAAAAGATGCTCAACATCACTCATTATCAGAGAAATGCAAATCAAAACCACAATGAGGTACCATTTCACGCCAGTCAGAATGGCTGCGATCCAAAAGTCTATAAACAATAAATGCTGGAGAGGGTGTGGAGAAAAGGGAACCCTCTTACACTGTTGGTGGGAATGCAAACTAGTACAGCCACTATGGAGAACAGTGTGGAGATTCCTTAAAAAACTGGAAATAGAACTGCCTTATGATCCAGCAATCCCACTGCTGGGCATACACACTGAGGAAACCAGAAGGGAAAGAGACACGTGTACCCCAGTGTTCATCGCAGCACTGTTTAGAATAGCCAGGACATGGAAGCAACCTAGATGTCCATCAGCAGATGAATGGATAAGAAAGCTGTGGTACATATACACAATGGAGTATTACTCAGCCATTAAAAAGAATACATTTGAATCAGTTCTAATGAGGTGGATGAAACTGGAGCCTATTATACAGAGTGAAGTAAGCCAGAAAGAAAAACACCAATACAGTATACTAACGCATATATATGGAATTTAGAAAGATGGTAATGACAACCCTGTAAGCGAGACAGCAAAAGAGACACAGATGTATTGAACAGTCTTTTGGACTCTGTGGGAGAGAGTGAGGGCAGGATGATTCGGGAGAATGGCATTGAAACATGTAAAATATCATATGTGAAACGAATCGCCGGTCCAGGTTTGATGCATGATACAGGGTGCTCGGGGCTGGTGCACTGGGATGACCCAGAGGGATGGGATGGGGAGGGAGGTGGGAGGGGGGTTCAGGATGGAGAACACATGTACACTCATGGCGGATTCAAGTCAATGTATGGCAAAACCAATACAATACTGTAAAGTAAAATAAATTAATTAATTAATTTAAAAAATAATGAAGTACCAAACATGTGAAAAAAAAAAAACAAAAAAGGAAGCGCTTGATTTCATTAAGCTCCCGCTTCACCAAAATCGTATATACTGACCTTCCCCCAGTGCCGCTTTGGAGCAGTCCCTCAGAGCTATCTCTGCCTCCCGGGCTGCAGTCCTCATTTTGCCCCAAATAAAACTTAACTCACAACTCTCAAGTTGTGCATCTTTTTTAGTCAACACAGGCAGGTAACCCAGCCCTTGTGATGGAGCAGAAAGGCGCTGAGAAAGGAGCCAATGGAAGGATGAGCAGGCTGGGAGGCTGCGCTGGGAGGGGTGGTGTGGCTCACCCTGGGGTAGGCCTTGATGGCCCTCTCGATGATGTCCCGCACGCTGGCCTTCATGCTGTTTTCCACCTCCCGCAGCCAGTCCTCCACGTTGCTGGACGGGTAGATGGAAAAGGACAGCTGCACCTCCTCACCCTCTGCCGAGTACATATGTGTGATCTCCAGGTCCTCCTGAAACAGCAGCTGGGGTTGGGGGGAAGCAGTGAGAGTGGGGTGAACCTCAGTGTGTCCAGAGGCCCTGCCCACCAGAGCCCCAGCGTGGACCCCGCCTGTGTCCTCCACCTTCAGAAGATGGCTCTCGCCTCTGGAAGAGAGCTCCCCTTGGCTGGACCTCCCCTGATTCTTCGTGGGCAGGACGGATCTGCCTGCTCCAGCTGTGGCCCCGCCCACTTGGGGAAGGAGGCTAAGCCTGCCCTGCGAGTGCCCCCCATCCCCCCCTCCCACAGGCCTGTGAGGCCTCCCTTGTAAATGAAGATGAGGACGAGGGGATTCAGCAGCCTCTGACCTCTTGGGTTTCTCAGCCTAGTCAGCACCTCAGTGGATTGCAGGGGGGCCAGGGTACCCCTGGATGAGCTGGGATCAAGAGCTCCCCAACCCTGCGCTGAGGGAGCTGACCCTCCTCCCACAGACCCCAGAGATGTCTCCGAGGGCCTGGGATCTCATTCCCTGCTAAAAAGACTTGGGGTGAGAGAACAGGTATCCTCCCTGGGACGGTGCCCTCAGGGCACCTGAGCCCTTGGCCCAGCTACCCACCTGGGCGATGTTCTCGAAGCACTTGCGCAGGTGGGGCTGCACGGCGGTGGGGTCCTTTGTCTGGGACAAGATCTCAAGCAGCTCGTCATCAGATAGGAAGTAGAATCTGCCAGGGAGGCAGGGGTGAGGGCCGTCAGGCAGCCCTGGGTCCCAGCTGTCCCAGTACTACCGACATCCCTGCACCCCACCCTGACAGGGTACTGGGCCCCAGCCTCGATGGCAGGCGGGAGCAGAGCAGGCGTGGGCCAGGCGTCCCCCACCTGGGGAAGGCGCTCCGCTTGGTCTCCAAGTACTCGCTGAGGCCTTTCTGCACCATGTCCAGCAGCTTGTTGCAGTCCCGCAGGCTGTCCAGCAGCCTCTGGTCAGAGCACACATTGATCACCTGCGTGGCCCGGGTCAAAGACAAACTGAAAGTGAGTGTGGCCCGGCTGGGAGGCAGCAAGGTGGGCTCAGAGAAGGACCCATACGTGCTTCCTAGAGACTCTCAGCGAGCCTGGGAAGAGAGAGGGACAGGAAAATTGCCCTAAACCAGGGGCTGCCTCCATAATTCAAAAAGACACATGTACCCCAACGTTCACTGTAGCACTGTTTACAATAGCCTAGGTGGAGCTAGCGGTAAAGAACCCGCCTGCCAATGCAGGAGACATTACAGACGTGAGTTCGATTCCTGGGTCAGGAAGATGTTCTGGAGGAGAGGATGGCAACCCACTCCAGTATTCTTGCCTGGAGTATCCCATGGACAAAGAACCCTGGTGGACTACAGTCCATGGGGTCACAAAGAGTCAGACGTGGCTGAAGCGACTTAGCACAGGGGCTGTCTCCATCACTTGTAAGCCCCACAGGAAAAAAGTCTATGATTAAAAACTAGGGTTGGAATTCTCTAGTGGTCCAGTGGTTAAGAATCTGCCTTGAAATGGAGGGGATACAGGTTCGATCCCTGGTCAGGGAACTAAGATCCCACATGCTGAAGGGCAACCAAGATCCAATGCAACCAAATAAGTAAATGAATATTAAAAACAAACAAACAAAAAACTACAGTTAACCAAAGCCAAGGAATTTGATTTGCTGCAGGACTTGTCAGGTCCTTTAAAAATACTAATGGGGACTGCAAATCTCCAAGAGGAAAAACCATCAAGTGCTGTGTTTCTGAGGCGTGTCTCAAGACTGGGGAGCCCACTCAGGGGGACAACGGCTAAGACCAAAGCCTTGGACTCGTCCTCCAGTCTTCCTTGTTCAGGAAGAGGTGAGGCCAGGACCCTCTTCAGTGCCCCAGCTGCCCTCCTCCCATCCCTGTGTGAGCTCGCCTCCCGGTTCTCGTAGGCATTCTTCATGATCTTCCTCCAGATCCGCTCCATGGTCTGGTAGCGCTTGCTCTCCACCGGCAGCTGCCGGTTGATGTCCTCGGAGCTGAAGATGGGCTCCAGGTAGAGCCAAGCCCGCTGACAGTTCAGCCACTCCTCCAGCACCTCCTGGACAGGGCGTGGACTGTCAGGGCCTGCGGCCCAAGTTGGGTCCTGGCCCCCGTGACCCAGGCATTTTACCCCACTGAGTTCTGGGCAGAGCACTGGGGGCCAGAGCCTGTGCCCATGGGGAAATTTCTAGGTGGCGCTGTCAGTCACAGGACTCCAGGCAACAAAGAGGGCTGCATGGATGCCTGCCTTCCAGAGAAACCCCAAGTCCCCCATAGGATGTCCAGGCCTCCAACAGAGCCAGGGGAGCTACTCTTCCTATGAGAGAACCACACCCCAAGCAGCACACCACGAGGAAACAATACAGAGCTCAGTGCATGGAAGCCCAAACTAGTCTCCTCTCCTGGGAGGACTCTGGGTCTATGACCCCAGGATTCTTGGCGGTGTACTTGGACTTGAGCTTGAGATCCCCTAAAATACTCTCTAAAACATCAGTCCACAAGTGAGCCCTCTTCAAGTCACCGTCCCCTCTTGCCTCCACAATCCCCTTTCTGAATTTGTCTCTTGCCTTTCCCTATCAGTGCAAACGCATTCATTCATTCATGAGTTCATTCTCTTCTTCACAAGCTGTGAGCTGTGTCAGGCCCAGGTCAGGCCCATGTGAGCTCCAGAGGAAACGGAGGAGAGGGTGGTCCCTGCCTTCGAGGAGCCCACCACCCTCTGAACAGCCACTTATGCCTCTGAATCACTGAGGGCCCCAGCAGGTGTGATGGGCTCTGTAAGGGGCATCGACCAGAAGCCTCACTGGGAACACCCTGCAGGCGGGGGGTGGTGGGGGAGTCCGTGAGTGCTGCTTGATGCTGATCCCTGGAGGAAATGGGACTCCAGGGAGAGAGGATAGCAAAGGATGGAGACCCAGGGACAATGCTGATGACCTCAGGCCTCTCTGGGTGACCCAAGGAACACAGGCAGGTCTTCCTCTTTCAGCTTCTGGCCTTCACTGGAGGTCTTTGAATAGCTACCAGGAAGCCCTCTAGAAGGAGTTGCTGGGATCACACTAGTAGGCCTGCCCT
Organism: Bos indicus x Bos taurus; assembly: GCF_003369695.1. Lineage (NCBI taxonomy): Eukaryota > Metazoa > Chordata > Mammalia > Artiodactyla > Bovidae > Bos > Bos indicus x Bos taurus. The sequence continues at coordinate 12,263,289 of NC_040097.1, read as the reverse complement.
GGACTGACCTCAGGGCTCTGAAGATAGCCCCAGCCACTTGCCTCGAGAGCCCTAAAGAACAGTGATCCCCAGTGCCCTGGTGCCCTCCCCCAAAGGCGGCTCCAAGTAAGACAGGAGTGGGAGTGGGAGGCTCAGGGAATAGTGGGAAGAGACACTGAGGAGCCTCAGGCCTCGTGGTGTCCAGCCCAGAAAGCCCCAAGCCTGGAGGTCCCAGCTGCCCCAAGCCCAGGCAGCACTCAGGGGTCTGGGGGCAGCTCTTGTGCTCCTCTTTAAGGGCAGCTTTGGCCCAAACTCTGGCCCCACCTCTAAGCCCTGAACTGCCAACTCCAGCAGCCCAACATCAGAGATGGAGAGCCCCATTCTAGTCCACCTCCTCTGACTGAGGGGCCTGTCAGAGAGCCAGGAGCCGGACAAACCTGGGCAAGGCACTTCACCGCGTCCAGCCCCACCCGAACATCATCAGGAGCCACCTTGGGACAGGGCACTGGGCAGGGTGGGGGAGGAGAGGGCAGGAAGGCCCACCTGCGTCAGCTTCAGCTTGGTCTCCCAGGAGTTGATGCGTTGCTCAAAGGGCTTCTTGTAGGGTGAGAAGGACATGCTCTGGGTCATGACGATGTGGTCATCGAGCAGCTGGGAGGCCTCATCTGGGCTCTTGAGGATGTAGGTGTCTGTCTCTTTGTAGGGCATCACGTTGAACAGGATGGTGGACCACTCCTTCTCCATCTTGTCCAGAGCCTGGGGGTGGGGGGTGGGTGGTATAAGACAGGGTTGGGTCCCCAGAAAGAGCAGGCCCACATTGAGCAGCACTGGGCAGGAAAAGTCAGGCTTTGCTCAACCAGGACCTTCAGTCAAGCCCCCTCTGTAAACTCTCATCTTGTCTAGTCAACAAGTCCCCCATGGGCCCTCGTCGGAATCCAGGGCAGACGTGCTGGATGTACTGGTATGCTGTGGGGCAGCTAAGTCACTGGTTAGGAGCTCTGGTCCCAGTTCCAGCCCTTACTGGCTAGGCCGCCTTGGCCAATTTCTGAACCTCTCTGAGCCTTAATTTGCTCATCTGCTAAGTGAGGCAATGCTCTCAGCACATTCCTGAGGGAGGAATAACTTGAGAGGAATAACTGAGTAATAACGGGGCTGGTGGACACTGTGCCAAGCACTTCACACACATTATTAACACACTTAATAAGACGCAGCTCATCCCTGAGGTGAGGGACCCCAGGGATGGGGCCCAGGACTGTCACCTTCCCACACCATCAGGCAGCATGTGGGTGGGGCAGGGAGGGCCTGCGGGGGGCTGCCCACCTGCTCGATGGCATACTCCTTGCCAGCCACCTCGGCCACCTTGCTGATGCTCTCGATGTGGTCCTGCAGGTTCATCTCGAGGCAGCGGGCGAAGGTCAGGTTGGCCTTGGGCCTGACATTAATGTTGATCTCGCTGGACAGCACGTCCCAGTGCCGGTTCCTCATGCCAGGGTTGCGCAGCCCCTGGATCAGTGGGATGTACGGCTTGAACTCCTCGATGCGGGCCCGGATGTCTAAGGCCACATCCTGGCAGGCTGCAGGGGAGGGCAGGCAGGGGTGAGAGGCAGCAGGCTGAGGCAGGGTGGGGGTGAGGGGAGCGGCGGTCTGGCTGGGCTGCCTACCTGGGATGTCTTTGAACTGCTTCACGCACTTGTGCATGGTCTTGAAGGACTCGATGACGTTCTTCTCCAGCTGCTCTGCGTCAATGGCTGACAGGGGGTCGTTCATCCAGCTCTCGGACCAGCGCAGCCAGTCAGAGGCTGTGGTCCAGAGGTCCAGATAGGGCTGGAACTCCTTCACCATCCTGGAGAGCTTGTCGTACTGCAGGGGCAGAAGAACTGGGGCTGGGCCGGGCTGCTCCTCCTGGCCGCCCCCACTTCCTTGCTCCTGGCTGCAGTCCCTGATTCAGTCCCCAAGGACTCAGGCCTGGCCTCCCTTCTTCCTTCCCCCACATCTGGGCTCTGAGTGGCTGAGCCAGGTCTGTGCTGAGCCTCCTGCTTTTTGCTGGGGGTCCAGCCAGCCTCCTCGCCCTGGGGACCACAGGGTGGGAAAGCTCATCTCGGCAGCCTGTTCAGTCCTGCCCCCGCCAAATGGCAGGGCCCTGCCAGCTGGTGGCTGGTTCCAGAGGTGGCCGCAAAGGCCACGGGCTTCTCCTTGAGCTTTTCTTGGGGATGGGGGACAGTGTGCCAGGGCGGGTAGGCCTACGTTGGTGATCGGCAAGCCAAAGATGCGTTCGCGGTTGTTGTAGAGCATCGCCAGCTGCTGGCAGTCCTTCAGCTGCTTCTTGACCCGCCGCACCTCATTGGCGATTTCATGTGCACGCAGAATCTCCACGTGGGTGGAGAAGCCAGCTACCACCAGCTGCGGGCCAAGGAGCGAGGGATCAGGGGCTTCTGCGGCCCCACTTATGCCCATGTATCCCTGCGCACATCCAGGGAACCTGAGGTCCCCAGAGCATCAACATCTCCCAGTTCGGAGAGGACTTTCTCCTGGAGGGGTGCTTCCTGGTCCCTCACAGGCAGCTGACTGCCCCTGGTAACACGACAAGGTCAGATGAGACCCGGTGCCCTGAATGCCATGCCCACTGGGGCACCAGGATACAGCAGAAGAGCTGGGGCTCTCTGAGACCCTGAATTTCCCAGGAACTTGCTGCCTAGGCAGCTCTCTGGCCTTCAGTGCATTCTTTTAGCCACTTGTTCATTTGTCCAGCAACCACTGACATAGCACCTCCTGACTGCGAGGGGCAAGGCGCAGACCTGGAGGGGTGTAGTGGGGTATGGGGTGCGGGGTGTGTGTGTCTGCGTCCTCAGCCCAGCCTCACCTGCAGCCCTTCCAGCTTCTCCTGGAAGTTGTTCTGATCCATAAGCTGGATTTTGCGGAACTTCTCCTCATCTTCCAAGTGTTGCTGTCGCACCAGCTCTATCTGCCCAAGGATCTTAGTAGGCCAGTTGCTGGCAGCCCATCTGGATGGAGCGGGGATGGGGAATGGTGGGGATGTCACACAGAAATCATGGGGTGGCAGGCCAGGTTGAAGGGGAAACGGGGGATCTGGGCAGCAGCTGGAGCAGCCAGGGCTGGGCAACAGGGAAGTGGAAGTGAGCCTTGAGGCAGCCGCTGCCATCCTGCGGAGTGCGGCTGCCTGGCAGGGGAAGTGGTCCCTGCCCTGGGGTTGCGGGCAATGTGCAGGGAGATGCACACCCAATGTGCCCAGTGCACAACAGGACACAGAGGGAGTGGTGGCTGATGTGAGAGAAGCCATCCTGAGTTTCCCTCTTAAACCCCAGGCCTGCAGGGGCCTCAGCTCAGATGAGGCAAAGTGCCAGTCTCTAGCCTTTATTTCCTTGGTTATCAGCCAGGGATACCAGACCTGCTTCCTTCATATCAATGCCCTCTGCCAGGCTGACCTGGGGGCTCTGTGGGCTTCAGGGATTCTGCATGCAGGTGGCCTCAGGCTGCAGGTCCTGTGGGAGGCCGCCCTGGGCACCAGGATATCCCACAGAGCAGGTGACTTAGGGCTCCCGGGCAGGGTTCCCAGGAAACAGTGCCAGTCGCTCCCAGGCCCCAGCAACCTGGAGGCACCCCCAGTCTGTACGACAGCTGGGCAAGGGGACTCCAGGCCTGAGTAAGGTTGTCTCAACCAGAGGTCATTTTCCACGAGGCTCTTGAGCTGAGGTGGGAGGGGCCAGTGCTCCTCCCCAGGCGCCACCCATCAGGCTGGGCTTTGCCTTTTCTCTGTGTTCCCAGGGACCCTCATGGGCCTCAACCACAAACAAGGGGATTGTAAGCCCAGAGATCACATGTGTATCAGCAATGACGGGATAGAGGATGGAGATAGGCTGGGGGCAGCAGGGTCCCTAGACCACGGGAACCAGACTTCCTTCCGCCCCACTGGCCAGATGGCCCTGGCCCACGTGGAGCCACGGCCTCTAGCATCTCAGCAGAGCATCTCTGGTGTGGCCTGCAGCCGCTGTGGTTCAGTACCTCTTTCCCCTATATCCTGCTATCCACCACCCACCTGGTGTGGGACCAACCTCCCACTCACTTGTCATTGAAGTCTTCGGTGCTGAGGTTGTAAAGGAATTCATCCATGACCTGGTAGTCGCCCATGATCTTCACAATCCGCTCCTGCATGTACAGGCAGCCATGAGAACCACGTGTGCCTGGGAGGATAACTGGACCAGGCTCCCCAGAGTGGTTGGGTGCTATGGAGAGGCTGCCCTCTTTCGGAGAGGCGAGGCCTGGGACGGTGAAGTAGATGGCAGCTGCAAGGCTAGCTTTGAGCTTGGGGGTCCTGGGGCCGTGGCCACCACATCTCCGACCTCCAGCCCCCGACCCATGCCCTCCGCCCTGCCGACCTCCCAGACAGCAGAGCTCCGAATCTCCACTGTGCACCCAGCCTCCCAACCCTCAGAGCCCAGTTGTCCTCTGTGTGTCCACCTCAGTCCCAGCTTCCCGGCTCCTGCTCCTCCAGCTCCCAGTGGGCCCGTCTCACCTCCAGCCCCACCAGCTTCTCGGGGACACCCTTCATCCACTCGCGAAGCTCAGCCAGCTCCTCGATGCTGTTGGGCTTCTCGTAGATTTTGCGGCTGATGCTGCGGAATTCCTCGCAGATCTGGCAGGAGGGGAAGGGCTCTGGGGAGGCCGCGGGCCCCTCTCTTGCCTTCCCAGGGCCCTGCTCCTCCTCCTTGGTCCCCCACCCCACCACATCCTTCAGTGCAATCTGAGAAGGGGTGCTCCCTGCCAGCTCACTGGGGAGCTGAGGGTCACCTGGCACGTCCCCTCCTCCCCAGCCTCCTGCACCAGCACCACACCCTCAGCTCTGGGGGTTCCTTGTGAGGGGTCCCCAGGTCTGTACAAGTCCAGGGAAATAGAGAGCAGCCCCCACCTCCTGGGACCTCTCATGGGGACCCCTGGTAGGGTCAAGGCAAGGAGACTTCCAGACCCTTCCATCAACACGCCTAAGCCTCACTCTGCATGCACGGGTGCATGTGCTGCTGCAGTTGCTGGGGCTGGGCAGGCGGGCACTTACGTTATCCACCTCCCTGTGCAAGTTCTTGGCCAGGATATCCAGCATGGAAGTGGCCAGGGCCTTGCGCTTCTTGGACAGGCTCTGCTTGACGTTGTCCACATTGATGTAGAAGGGCCCGATGATGATGCTGCTGGGCAGCGAGCTGTCCAGGACCTCTTTCTCGTGCAGGTGGGTGAGCACCACCTCCCGCACCTCCTCGGCTGATGGGCACTGGGTCTGGAAGGCCCTGGGGATAGCAGGCACCCACGAGGGGCAGAGGCTGGTGAGAGGGTGGGCGGGGGTCACCCAGACAGGCAGACACACTCCAACACGTGCACGCACTTGAGGAAGGTGTTGACATCGTTGTTGTTCAGCTCCAGGTACTTTCTGAACTCCTTGGCGTAGGCCTGCAGGGGGATCATGGCCTTGCGCACTGCGTTGGCGATGACGGCCCGCAGCTCTTCCACCAGCGGCTCGTGAAGCCCCACCGACTCCAGCAGGGGGTCGCCGCTGATGAAAATGTCCTCCATCACCAGCTGGGGGTGAGGGGGAAGGGGCACAGAGCTGCATGAGCCACAGGGCAGGTGGGCAGAGGGGTGGGAGTGTGGTTCAGACTGAGTGGGCAGGAGTCTGGGGGTAGTGGTGAGGGGAGAGGGTTTCCTGTTGGGTCCCCTAGATGGGGCTATGGACTAACACAAGGCCTGTGATGCCCACTGAGCAGCAGCATCTTCCTCTGCCTTCCCTGGCTCAGCCCCAGGGCAAAAAGACAACCACGTTGCTGGTGGCTCTAAGCAACAAGGGAAAGAAGAGGGGACTGGGTTACAGAGGCTCTGGCGTGGCGGGCTGTGCTGTGATGAGGAATGAGGGCTTTTGAGAAGGGATCTCAAGAGTGGAGGTGGGTTTGTGTCTATATCCTGAGGGGAAGAGAGAGGTCAGGAGCTGGGTGGGATCTGGGTCAGACATTGCCGTGGCAGAAGTGAGCGAGCCTCACTCCAGTCACAGGTCTGACCCTTTGCAGCTAGGTGAGCTTGGGCTTCTCCAAGCCTCCTCTACAGAATGGGGATGTTAATGGTTCCCAGTTCGGCTGGTGGTGGGGACTAAATGAGCTATTCAAGAATTACGGGGCTGAGCATGCTGCCAGCTGGGTGGGAGGCCCATGGTGGAGGTGAGCTGCCTGGACGCTATGGCAGCACCCAGGCACGAGTACCCACTGTACCTTCTCCAGCTGGGGCACTGTGTGGGTGGCCAGGATGCCCTTGTCAAAGAGGGTGAGCAGAGAAGTCTCAAACTGCTCCAGCGGCGTGCTGTAGTGCACCCCCGAGGTGTCCAGCATCAGGTCCACGATGAACAGCGGGTTCTTGCGGGGCCTGTAGGGACAGTGGCCGGGGGGAGGGGGCGGGGACAGTGGGCAGGGACCTGAAGAGGCATGCACGAAGGAGGCACAGCCCCTGCCTGTGCTGTGGCCTGATGGCTCTGGAGCTTCTCCATGAGTGAGACTTGCCTGTGCCCTCTTCCCAGAAACTGCCAAGTTAACAGAGAGAAAGACCCAGACCAGCCAGACAGGCTCCTCTGTTCCAGCCACTTGCCCAGAGGCCCACAGGCACCAGGGAGAGGGAGGACCTCCACGCAGTACCGAGGTCATCAGGGCAGGTCAGCCAGACCCTGGGTGCTTGTGGCACCCACACCTTCCCTGGGAGCCCACCACCCTTAGCTCCAGACGCCCCATCACAGGCAACGGCCCTCAAGCCTGGATCCCCACTGAGCCTGCCCATGCTCTGGATTGCTACCACCCTGACCTCGAATGAGCATCTCAGACATTCTGTGTTCCCTGCCTCCCCCCAGTCCCCACAAGGGTTCAGTGAACGCTAGGGGTCAGCCTTGCTTCCTCCCCACACACGTCTGCCCTCCCCCAGCACTGCGGCCCATGCGCTGTCCCAATCTGCCCTACCAGCCCATCACCTTGTGTCTAGACAAGGGCCAGGGCCATGGTCCGACTTCTCTTCTGCCTCGCTCATCCTCATAAAACCAAAGCATGGTTTGGGGATGTAGTTCAGATTATTACTCCCCTCTGATGGCTGCTGACCACATTTACAATAAACCCAGCCCCCGACCATAACCCCAGGAGGCTCTGCATCATCTGGCCTGGTCCCCGCAACCTCTCTTGTGTCATCCTGACCAGCTCTCCCTGCCTTCCCCACTCCAGCCGAAGCCGCTGGCATTTCCTTCTGTGATGGCTCCAAGTTCTCTCTCCCTTCCGTGACTCTGCCTGGTGCCCTTTCCCCAGCATCTCCTAACCGGGTTTCCTCTCATCCTCAGTTCTTGGCTCAGATGCCACGTCCTCCCTAATCCTCTGCCAATGCCCCCTCTCCCAGGTCTGTCACAGCCCCTGCCAAGATCAGCAAGGACTGTATCTGTTTATTTCTTTGCTTGCTGTCTGTGCCCAGGTGAGAGCGGGGGTCACGCCCTTCTTGTTCCCCTAGAATGCTGCCTAATTCATGGCAAGTGCTCAGAAAACATTTCTCGGGCTTTCTTGGTGGGCCAGCGGTTAAGAATCTGCCTGCCAAAGCAGGGGACACCAGTTTGATCCTGGGTCCAGGAAGATCCCACATGAATTGGGGCAATCAAACCCGCAGGGCACCACCATTACTGAAGCCCGCATGCTCTAGAGCCCGTGCTCCACAAGAGAAACCACCGCAGTGAGAAGCCCGAGCACTGCGACCAGAGGGTAGACCCCTCTCACCTCAACTGGAGAGTGCCTGCGTGCAGCAGTGAAGGCCCAGCACAGCCAAAGAGAAAAGTAAGTAAGTAAACATTTCTCTACTGGGGAACTCAGTGACTGACTGAGAGAGTGAGAGATGGAGGTCACCAGAAGACACACCAGCCAGAGGTGCTGGGACATCCCCCAGCAACCAGGGGAGCAACCCCTACCCCTGGCATCCAGGACCTGCCAGAGCTGGGCACCCTGCCCCTGGCGGCCCCAGTGTCCCCAACCCTGCACCGCCCTAGCCACCGGCGCCTGAGAAAGAACAGTGCTGGTGTCGACAGGTGGCTCCGCCCGGCCGAGCCCTACCTGTAGGGGCTGTTGATTAAGTCTTCGCCCCAGACCATGTCGTCGGCGCAGCCGAGCACGCTGCAGCAGGCGTCGCTGATGAACTGCGAGAAGCTGGCGAGGGAGTCCTGCACCAGGAAGCGCAGCGTGTCCTGCAGCATGTACTTGAGCAGCTCCATCAGCTTGCGCAGCTTCGACATGAGGTACACCTCCCAGTTGGTCTCGTAGAGGTTGTACCAGCCTTTGCTCATGTCGCGGAGGCTGCTGCGCATGGCCACCTTAAGCGTGCTGATCCAGCTGTCCTTTAGGAACATCTGCACCTGCGGGCCACGGCTGGCATCACCAGGCCGCCTGATGGAGGGGCCCGCCGCCCGCAGCCGCCACGATGGGGGGGCCCTCCAGACTCAGATGACCGGCACCCCCCACCCCAGCCTACTGCCAAGCCCTGCCAACCAACACCCCCTGCCCGCCTCCCCACCGGGGACCAGGGCTTGTGGGAGAGGGGAGAGGGGAAGGAGGGAGGGGCAGCAGAAGCTGGGCTTTCCCAGCAGTCAAAGGAGAGATGGAGAGACACGGAGAATGAGGCAGAGACAACAAGGCACAGAGTGGAGCAGAGAAGAAGACGCTTTCCTCCTAGTCCGGCTCGTGCCTGTCTCCCTTGATGCTGTACACCCCTTGCCCCTCATGCTCTCATGCTCAGGTAGATATAGGGGTGTATGGTCCTGCTCCCCTTTCCAAGGCCAGGAGTCTGCTTCAGATGCCTCCAGTGTTGGACAGAGCACGACTAGAAAAGGTGCCCAGCCTGCTTGTCCTTTTCTGAGATGAACCACCCCCTTGGTGGCCGCCCCAGTTTCCTGCAAGGTCTAGGAAGAGGCAAGACCTGGTCTCAAGGAAAGCAGGAGCTCTCAGCTGATGGACTCCCAGGCTTCTCAGGGCCCCTGTCTGTGTCCAACAGCTCCGAGGCCCTGGCCCGCTGCCGCCCTCCGTCCCCTGGATGCCCACGCACCTGGGAGAAGGTCTGCGACTGGATCTGCTCAAACTCCTCCAGGCGGCTGTACTTGGAGAGGCTCGAGTGGAAGAGGGACATGGTGGTCACCTTGTTGCACTCAGCCCGCACCTTGCTGAGGGCCGTGATGACCTCCGACCGCGTAAGCAGGGACACAAAGGTGAAGTCCGCCTTCTGTTCCAGGAAGGGGTACCTGGGTACACTCACCAGTCCTACCGGGGTCGGGGGGCAAGGGCCAGTGGCAGACCAGCCTTGGATGGGCCAGGGATCAGGGCCAATCTCCCAGGTAATGATGGGGAGACAATTCCTGCCTCCTCTCTGGAAGAGACACCCATGTCCCTGGAAAATCTTCTTTCCCATCATCTACCTGGGTGACCCAAAGGCCCCACAGTGAAGTGCCCATTCTGGGATGGGTAAACCAATTCCCTCCAGGTGACTCTGGGTCACAGGCCCCTTCAAGGTGGGTAAGAACCGTGGGCTCCTCCCACCCGCTCTAGCTCACCCTGCACACAGCCCCTGGGCCCATCCATGTACCCAGTCACTTCTGCACCAGACTTTTCAGAAGCACTTTCTTCCACCACCACCTGCTCCCTGACCCTAAACCCCAGCTCTCCAAGCAGGAGGGAGAAGAAGGGGATGAGTTCTGGGGACAGGGAGGTCCCAGAGGGAGGGGCTGGAGGCCTCTGGCCAGGGGTGGCCATGGGACCACCTTTGCCCAACCACCCTCACCTTGCTTGGGCACCTTCTCCTCCTCCTTCTTAGGCAGAGTCACGTAGGAGAACGTCTCTGGCTTGGAGGAGACAATTTTGTCAAAGTTGATCTTGTTCATGCTGCGCTCGTAGTCCAGGTTTACTTCCCTAGAGAGGTTGCTGAGGTGCTCCAGAACCCTGCCCACAGGGAGCGGAGAGGGCAGAGTCAGCGAGCTCCACACACCCTGCCACCCGCGTACTGCAGGCCGGCTGGGCTCACGGCTCTGCCCTGCCACGGACCTGGGGATATGAGTTTAGGGTGTCCCCTCTGCATTCTCGCGTGCACCTTTGTAATTTACAGCCAAAGATATTCTAAATGATACAAAACTTAAGAAATGGAATTGTGGACAACCAAGGTAATGATGGTGACATCAATTCAACTCTCCCCAGATACATTTTTTTTTTAAAAAGAAAAGGAAAACCACAGCAAGAAGAACAAATAATATTTACCAAAACCTACACGTTTAGCATAACTAGAATAAAGACAGCATCCAAACTCACATTATCTTCAAGCAGAAAAATAAACATCAACTCTCGGTGCACTCTGGCTCACACTGCAGCTGCAAGCCTTCATGGAGAACAAGGGAAGTCCGAAAAAAACTACTGTGGGGAGGGAAGTGTGGTAGCCCCAAGATGGCTCTAAAATCCCTCCAGAAAGAGAAAATGTTTCCTAACTGCAAAAATACCAAACAAGGTACATCAGGGCGCTTACTAAAAGGGACTTAGCAGTGCTCGTTCAAGGTAGGAGTCTCCGAAAGGCATGACTTATAAAGGGGGAAGGTTAACAGGAAAGGGGTCTTTTGGAGATTGGGAGTGTGAGGCAGCTAGAAAAACAAGTGAAAATTAAGAATCCTGCAAGAGAGAACAAAATCCTGGAGGACACATGACTCTCCCCGCCTCCCTACCCGCAACACACACACACACACACACACCATGGCCCTGTATTTTTTAAAAAATTAATGGGCCAGTTTGCTATACTAACACAAGAGGGCGCACTGGAACTAAAAATCTTATGCATCTTTCCAAATCCATGAAATGAGTGGGTGAAAGACTGACTATATGTATATAAGGCAGCTGTAAGAAAAAGAAAACACCTTACTTGATGAAAATTCTCACATACCTTTCAACAAAGATAAAGCAGAGTAAAACTAATACAACACTTCAAACTAAAGTGTATCTTTTCAAACACGCATCTGGACACATAATAGGAAGAAAAGAAATGATATTTAGTTGGACTCAGTGAAAAATAGAACTAAATTATCTAACGAAGGACAGCTAAATAATTATAAGGTGTCCAAGGAAGAATACAGTCAAATTTAAAAGGTAATAAAAAATATATGAAAATTAGGAATATAGCCAAGAGAATAAAAATGAGAAGAAGAAAGGACAGAAAAGGATCAGAAAGTTGCTGAATTAAAAACAGGCAGAGTGCCCCTGACCCTGCAGCAGGCCATCGCTGACCCATGTCTCCGCTGGAGACTCCTGGACACTCACAGCACACTCTAAGTCTTATGACCAAAATCAATTGAAGCCTGGCAGGAAAGACAAAGGTGGCATTTAGGAGGTCTCTATCACAGTCCAAGAGAGGATGATAGTTAAGTCTGGACTATGGAGAAAGTAAGAGAGATGAAAGAAGCCTGGAACTGACGAGGAAACTGAAGGTCAGAGAAGCGGAACAATTTGCCTGCACCCATGGAACTAATCAGGGGCTACCCCAGCCTTTAAACTGTCATCACACTTGGAAACCACAGTGTTACATACATGGTCATATTCAATTCTGTGTCAATAAGACCCTGATAAAAACTCTGGACCCCGGGGATAAGAGATAGAGCCCTGAGCCTTTGGAGTGGGAGCACTGACTCCAAGACCCTAGACTACCAGAGAACTAACCCTAGGGAGTATCAAATAGTGAGAACTCACACAAAGGAAACCACTCGAATACAAGACCCGGCATCACCAACCATCAGTAGCACCCTGTGCAGGACACCTCACCTAAACAACAAACAAAACAAAAATATAAACCCAGTCATCAGCAGACAGGATCACCACCTCACTCAGCCCTGCCCATCAGAGGAAGAACAAACAGACAAAAACTCAGCACAAACCTCACCCTGTATGAAGCTTACACAAACCACGGGACCAAACGTAGGAGGGAAAAACAAAAACAAAGAAAGAATTCAACCCTGAAGGAGATCTCAAACACAATAAGGTTTTTAAAAAAAATGAAATGGCAGAGAAATACTACACAAATTAAGGAACAAACTAGAAACACAGAAGTCCAATTAAATGAAGAAGAAATAGGCAAACTACCTAAAAAAGAATTCAGAATGATAATAGTAAAGACGATCAAAAACCTTGAAAACAAAATGGAGAAAATGCAAGAATCGATGAACAAAGACCTAGAAGAATTAAAGAATAAACATACAGAGACAAACAACATAATTACTGAAATTAAAAATACTCTAGAAGGAATCAATAGTAGAATATCTGAAGCAGAAGAACGAATCAGTGAGCTAGAAAATAAAATGGTGGAAATAACTTCTGAAGAGCATAGTAAAGTAAAAAGAATGAAAAGAACTAAGGATAGTCTCAGAGACCTCTGGGACCATATCAAAAGCACAAACATTCGAATTATAGGGGTCCCAGAAGAAGAAGAGAAAAAGAAAGGGTATGAGAAAATTTTTGAAGAGATTATAGTTGAAAATTTCCCCAACATGGAAAAGGAAATAGTTAATCAAGTCCAAGAGGCACAAAGAGTCCTATACAGGGTAAACCCAAGGAGACACATGCCAAGACACATACTAATCAAACTAACAAAGACTAAACACAAAGAAAGAATATTAAAAGCAGCAAGGGAGAAGCAACAAGTAACATACCAGGGAAACCCCATATGCTTAACCGCTGATCTTTCAGCAGAAACTCTGCAGGCCAGAAGGGAACGGCAGGATATATTAAAAGTACCGAAAGGGAAAAATCTACAACTAACATTACTGTAACCGGCAAGGACCTCATTCAAAATTGATGGAGAAATAAAAAGCTTTTCAGACAAGCAAAGTTAAGAGAATTCAGTACCGCCAAACCAGCCTTACAACAAATATTAAAGGGACTTATATAGTCAAGAAATACAAGAGAAGAAAAAAGATCTACAAAATCAACCCCAAACAAGAAGATGGCAATAGGAACATATATGTCAATAATTACTTTAAATAGAAATGGATTAAATGCTCCAACCAAAAGACACAGACTGGCTGAATGGATATAAAAACAAGACCCATATATATGCTGTCTGCAAGAAACCCATTTCAGACCTAACGACACATATAGACTGAAAGTGAGAGGATGGAAAAATATATTCCATGCAAATGGGAAGCAAAAGAAAGCTGGAGTAGCAATCCTCATATCAGACAAAATAGACCTTAAAATAAAGAATATTAGATAGGGAAGGACATCACATAATGATCAAGGGATCAATCCAAGAGGAAGATATAACAATTGTAAATATCTATGCACCCAAATATAGGAGCACCTCAATATATAAGACAAACATTAACAGACATAAAAGGAGAGATTGACAGTAACACAATAATAGTAGGAGACTTTAACACCCCACTCACACCAGAGGACAGATCATTAAAACAGAAAATTAATAAGGAAACACAAGTCTTAAATGATATACTAGATGAGATGGATCATATTTATTTCAGGACATTCCATCCAAATGCAGAAGAATACACCTTCTTCTCAAGTGCATGTGGAACATTCTCCAGGATATACATCTTGGGTCACAAATCCAATCTCAGTAAACTTAAGAAAACTGAAATCGTATCAAGCATCTTCTCCAACCACAATGCTATGAGACTAGATATCAATTATGAGAAAAAAAAGAAAGAAACACAAACACATGGAGATTAAACAACACGTTTCTAAATAACCAACAGGTTACTGAAGAAATCAAAAGGGAAATTAAAATTTTCTAGAAACAAATGACAATGAAAACATGACAACTCAAAACCTATGGGATGCACCAAAAGCAGTTCTAAGAGGGAAATTTATAGCAATACAACCATACCTCAAGAAACAAGAAAAACATCGAATAGACAACCTAACTTTACACCTAAAGCAACTGGAAAAAGAACAACAAAAAACCTCCAAAATTAGTAGAAGGAAAGAAATCATAAAGATCTGAGCAGAAATAAATGGAAGAAACAATAGAAAAGATTAATAAAACTAAAAGCTGGTTCTTTGAGAAGATAAACAAAATTGACAAACCTTTAGCTAGGCTCATCAAGAAAAAAAGGGAGAAGAATCAAATCAACAAAATTAGAAATGAAAAAGGAGAGGTTACAACAGACAGTGCAGAAATACAAAGGATTATACGAGACTATTATGAACAACTATATGGCAATAAAATGGATAGCCTGGAAAAAATGGACAGATTCTTATAAAAGTTCAATCTTGTAAGACTGAACCAGGAAAAACAGAAGTTATGAACAACCCAACTACAAGCACTGAAATTGAAGCTGTGATCAAAAATCTCCCAAAAAACAACAACCCAGGACCAGATGGCTTCACAGGCGAATCCCATCAAACACTTAGAGAAGAGCTAATGCCTATCCTTCTAAAACCCTTTCAAAAAATTGCAGAGGAAGGAACACCTCCAAGCTCATTCTATGAGGCCACCATCACCCTGATACCAAAACCAGACAAAGATAACACAAAAAAAGAAAACTACAGGCCAATATCACTGATGAACATAGATGCAAAAATCCTCAACAAAATTTTAGCAAACAGTTCAGCAACACATCAAAAAGCTCATACACCATGATCAAGTTAGGTTCATTCCAGGTATGCAAGGATTTTTCAATATATGCAAGTCAACCAATGTGATACACCATATTCACAAATTGAAAGATAAAAATCATATGATAATCTCAATAGATGCAGAAAAAGCCTTTGACAAAATTCCGCATCCATTTATGATTAAAACTCTTCAAAAAATGGGCATACAAAGAACCTACCTCAACATAGTAAAGGCCATACAGGATAAGCCTACAGCAAACATCATTCTCCATGGTGAAAAACTGAAAGCATTCCCCCTAAGATCAGGAACAAGACAAGGGTGTCCACTTTCACCACTATTATTCAACATAGTTCTGGAAGTCCAAGCTACAGCAATCAGAGAAGAAAAAGAAATACAAGGAATCCAGATCGGAAAAGAAGTAAAGCTCTCACTGTTTGCAGATGACATGATACTGTACATAGAAAAGCCTAAAAATAGTATCAGAAAATTACTAGAGCTAATCAGTGAACTTAGCAAAGCTACAGGATATAAAATCAATACACAGAAATCCCTTGCATTTCTATATACTAAGATTGCTTTGGCAATGAAAAACCAGAAAGAGAAATTAAGGAATCAATTCCATGCACCATTGCAACAAAAAGAAATAAATATCTAGGAGTAAATTTAACCAAGGATACAAAAGAACTGTACACAGAAGATTATAAGACACTGATGAAAGAAATCAAAGACAACATAAACAGATGGAGAGATAGTCCATGTTCCTGGGCAGGAAGAATCAATATTGGAAAATGACTATACTACCAAATGCAATCTACAGATTCAATGTAATCCCTATCAAATTATCAATGGCATTTTTCACAGAACTAAAACAAAATATTTCACAATTCATATAGAAACACAAAAGACATCGAACAGCCAAAGCAATCTTGAGAAAGAAGAATGGAGCTGGAGGAATCAACCTTCCCAACTTCAGATTATGCTACAAAACTACAGTCATCAAGACAGGATGGTGCTGGCACAAAAACAGAAATATAGACCAATGGAACAAGATAGAAAGCCCAGAAATAAACCCATGCACCTACGGGTACCTTAATTTTGACAAAGGAGGCAAGAATATACAATGTGGCAAAGACAGCATCTTCAATAAATGATGCTGGGAAAACTGGACAGCTATGTGTAAAAGAATGAAATTAGAACACTTCCTAACACCATACACAAAGATAAACTCAAAATGGATTAAAGACCTACATGTAAGACCAGAAACTATAAAACTATTAGAGAAAAACATAGGTGGAACACTTGATGACATAAATCAAAGCATGACCCACCTCCTAGAGTAATGGAAATAAAAACAAAAGTAAAAAAGTGAGACCTGATTAAACTTAACAGCTTTTGCATGGCAAAGGAAACTATAAGCCAGATGAAAAGACAACCCTCAGAATAGGAGAAAATAAAAGCAAATGAAACAATAAGCAGCTCATACAACTCACTGCCAGAAAAACAAACAACCCAATCAAAAAGTGGGAAAAAGACCTAAACAGATATTTATCCAAAGAAGACACACAGATGGCTAACAAACACATGAAAAAATGCTCAACATTGCTCATTATTAGAGAAATGCAAATCAAAACCACAATGAGCTATCACCTCACACCAGTCAGAATGGCCATCATCAAAAAGTCTACAAACAGTAAATGCTGGAGAGGGTGTGGAGAAAAGGGAACGCTCTCGCACTGTTGGTGGGAATGTAAATTGATACAGCCACTGTGGAAGATGGTATGGAGATTCCTTAAAAATCTATGAATAAAACTACCATATGACCCAGCAATCCCATTCCTAGGCATATACCCTGGAAACCAAAATTGAAAGAGACACATGTATCGCATTGTTCATTGCAGCACTATTTACAATAGCTAGAACATGGAAGCAACCTAGATGTCCATTGACAGATGAATGGATAAAGAAGTTGTGGTACATATACACAATGGAATATTACTCAACCATAAAAAAGGAATGCATTTGAGTCAGTTCTGATGAGGTGGATGAACCTAGAACCTATTATACAGAGTGAAGTGAGTCATTAAAAGAAAGATAAATATCATATTCTAACGCACATATACAGAATCTGGAAAAATGGTACTGAAGAATTTATTTACAGGGCAGCAATGGAGAAACAAACATCGAGAACCGACTTATAGACACGGGGAGAAGGGAGGAGAGGGTGAGATGTATGGAGAGAGTAACATGGAAACTTACTTTACCATGTGTAAAAGAGATAGCCAATGGGAATTTGCTGTATGGCTCAGGAAACTCAAACAGGGACTCTGTATCAACCTAGAGGGGTGGGATGGGGAGGCAGATGGGAGGGAGGTTCAAAAGGGAGGGGATATATGTATACCTATGGCTGATTCATGCTGAGGTTTGACAGAAAACAACAAAATTCTGTAAAACAATTATCCTTCAATAAAAAAATAAATTGAAAAGAAAGTTTTTTTTAAAAACAGGTTAATAAGAAGCAACATGATAGAGAGGAAGATAGGATGGAGTCTCTGATGAAAAGAAAACAATGGAACAGAACTAATATTTAAAACAACAATTCAAGAAAATTTTCCAGAAATAAAAGAATATCTGAATTTAAACATTTAAAAGGCCAATTGTGTACCTGGGAAAAAATATCCAGAATGATCAACTCTAAGATGTACCCTAGTAAAATGACTAAAGATGAAAAAAGTCTCCAAGGCCTCCAAGGAAAAAAAAAATCAAACAACTTACAAGTGAAGGGGATTTTGACATCAGATGTCTCAAAAAGAACATACAAAGCAAGACAAGAGAATAGCATTTTTAAAAGCAAGGAACAAAAGTATATGAACCAAGAATTTTATATCCAGTCAAGCTGTCATTCAAGTTTTAAATATGCAAGAACTCTAACACGATACCTTTGAGCCCTTTATAAGGAATCTTCCAGGAGCTTCAACCAGTCAAGAGACTGATGGGGTTCAGGACACACCACCCAAAAACATGGTACCTTGGCACAGAATGTTCTAAGCTGAAGGATCACAAAAACAGAAGGTGCAGGAAGGATTCTCTGACCTTCCCCTGAAGCAGGTCATAAGACCCTCAAGTGAGAGATAGCACCCCTTACCTGGAAGAAGGAGACATCCTTAGCTCCAGGATGGAGGAGGCCAAGAGCAACGGGAATGTACAGACCTTGTTAAGCTCCCCCGGGCGACTCAGTTCATATCCGTTTGTCCTATCACACTTCCTGAAACCTTCCATTCTTCATCAAACCCAGTATAAAAGCACTCAGGTTTAACCTCTTCGTCCTTATTTCCATATGAATGCTCCCATGTCACATAAAACTCAAACAAGCTTCCCTCTTGTTAATCTGTTTTCTGTCACTGACACCCAGCCAAGAACCTAGAAGGGTATAGGAAGGGAGAGGGTATCGCCTTTCCTGCAAGATGACAGGGGAAACTTCAGGAAAAGGGTTCATATACTTAATATAGTAGATTGAAGATGAACACAGAGAGATGAAAGTGGAAGAATATTATCTTAGAATACTAATTAGAAAAAGGCAACTTAAAATGGGAGGGAAAAGGGATGAGATAAGTAAAATAAGATCAAGTACTGTTGCATAGGAAATAGAAGGTTAGCAGACACATCAAAAACCAACAGACTGGAGAGGAGAAGGTTAAATAAGGAAGCAGGAAATTATGAGCACTGTAAAAGGATAAGCACAAAAGAAACCAGTAAAATAAAGGTACAAACTGTCCTAAATACCACAAGAAAAATTTTAAGTAAAAGAACAAAGAAAACGCATTATGAGGAGAAAGAAACAGTATCGTATTATAACATGCATAATAATTTTCATGTGAAACAACATGACAGAGATGAGATCAAACCTATCAGCCGTATCCATAGAAGTGAATGGGCTTAACTCACTTTTCACAAGGAAAAAGATTCTTAGTTTGACTCACAAAGTAAAACTCAACTATATGGTGAAAACAAGAGACCTACCTGCAACAAACTAATTCAGAAGGATTGAAAATAGAGGGAGGGGCAAAGATTATATCTATATACATATATTTAATGGAAACAACAGCAAAAAAAAACCCCAGCAAGTTACAATTGTGATATCAAGCAAAGTAAAATTCAGGTCAAAAAGCATTAGACCTGATCAAGGATACTTTTAAATGCTAAAAATATCAATTTATAGTGATAATATAACACACTTCTCTCACTGCACAAGAGTAAGTGAAGATGCAGAAGATGTAAATAGTATAACCAATAAGGTAGATTTTTATGGAGTAGACGCATATATAAAACTTTTGTACCTTTATCATAGGAATACACCTCTTCTCAAGTGCAAGTGGAACATTCACAAACACTGATCACATACTGTCATACAGAAAATACCAGCAAGTTCTATATAGTAGAAATATTAAAAATAACACTCTCTGATCTCAATACAACAAAACTAGAAATTACTAACATTGTAGCAAGTAGTTTCCATATGGAAAAAAGTTAAAACCTTATATTAAACTCTATGATGAAATAGAAAACAAAAATCAAATTTTTGTAATTAAAAAAAAAGAACTACTACATATCAGAATCAGCAGACTACTGCATTTTTAAAGTTATCAGAAGAAAATTCATAGTCTTAAGCCCATTTATCAACAAGAATATAAATAAGTGAATTAAACACCCAGCACAAATACACACGTGCACACAGACTATGAATATAGCAAAACATAAGCCAAAAGGAAGGAAATAATAAAAACAAAAGTAGAATGATAAAGATGTAATAAAGTCAATCAAATTAATAATCCTAAATCCTATGTTTTTAAATTAACAATCCAAACAAATCACAAGTAACTTAATAAAGTAAAAAAGAGAACATAATTCTACAAAATAAGAGGTGACTAAGGAAGGCAATGTTAAAATGAAAAAGATTTTAAATCATATTGCATATTTCTATGCAAATATATATTAAAATCTAGACAAT
Organism: Bos indicus x Bos taurus; assembly: GCF_003369695.1. Classification (NCBI taxonomy): domain Eukaryota; kingdom Metazoa; phylum Chordata; class Mammalia; order Artiodactyla; family Bovidae; genus Bos; species Bos indicus x Bos taurus. Next base: position 12,243,653 of record NC_040097.1, on the reverse strand, counting down.
ATGATAATTTTCTAGAGAAATAAAATATAACAAAATTGACTCCATTGGAAAAAGAAAGCTTAAATAGACCAATTTCTGTAGAAAAATTAAGTTACAGAAAAACTAAAAAAACACCACGTCCAAATGGTTTATGAAAGGATGACCACATAGCCCCAATGCAATATAAATTGTTCCAGAGTACTGAAGGAAAATGTCAAAATTCTTTATATGAAGTAAGTATAACTTTGCTTCAAACCTGTTAAAGACAGTACAAAAAAAAATTACAGACCAACATCACATATCAATGATAAACTTCTAAATAGCTTATTAACCAACAAAACCTAATACTACATTAAGAAATGATACACCATGGCTAAGTGAGATTTATTAAAGGATTGCAAGTTTGTTTCAATATTCAGTTTAGTTCAGTTGCTCAGTTGTGTCCAACTCAATACTAGGAAATCAATTAATATAATTCACCATAGGAATAGATCTAAGGAGACAAACATGATTATCTCCATTGGTATTTTTAAATGTATGACATTTTTAATACATTTAAATGTATTTAGAAATATATGACAAAAATTTAAGAAAATAGAAATCAACAGGTACATTATTAAGTAAACAAAACCCAAAAGCTAGCATTTTTCTTAATGGAGAAACACTAGAGGTATTTCCACTAATATTAGGAATAAGGTAATGATGCCTACTGTCTCCACTACTATCCAGTATTGTTACTGGAGGAATTAGAGACTGCAATTAGACAAGAGAAAGTAATTAGAAGACTGCATGCATGCTAAGTCGCTTCAGTTGTGTCCAACTCTTTGCGACCCTATGGACTGTAACGCTCCAGGCTCCTTTGTCCATGGGATTTTCCAGGCAAGAATACTGGAGTGGGTTGCCATGCCCTCCTCCAGGATATCTGCCCAACACAGGGATCAAACCTGCATCTCCTGAGGCTCCTGCATTGTAGGCGGATTCTTTACCACTGAGCCACTGGGGAAGCCCAATCAGAAGAAGAATAGGAATATAATAAGTAAAACTATCTCTATTTCTAGATAGTGTGCACTTAGAAAGCCCTAGAGAATCAATGATAAACTCAAACAGTAAATGATTTCAGGAAGGTAACAGAATGTAAATTAGTACAAAGAAATCAATCAGTAGACATAATAGTAGAGAAAGCCTATTCATAACAACAAAGAAGATAAAATATTGTATTAACCAAAAAATTTATTTGGATTTTTCCATAACACTGTATGGAAAAATGCAAACCAAATTTTTTGGTCAATCCAATACTTAATGAGCAATATGCAAAACCTACATGAATAAAACTTCAAAGCACTCCTGAAAGACACAAAGGTGGACTTGAGTAAATGGACAAACATGCCTTGTTCTTGGATAGGTCAATTTAAGATCCCAAAGACATCAGCTATACCTAAAGTAATTGAAAAATATAATGCAATCCCAATAAAAATACGAAACATTTCCAAAACAGACCTAGAAAAGTTGATACTAAAGTTCACATGGAGAAATAAGCATAGCAATTCCCTATCAAAAACTCAACAACTGTTTTTTGCAAAAACACAAAAATTCATCCTAAATTTCATGTGGAATCTCAAGGAACCTCCAAATAACCAAAACAAACTTGAAAAAGAAGAACAAAGTGGGAAGACACATTTTTCAATTTCGGAAATAATTACAAACCTACAGTAATCAAAATATGTGGTACTGGCATAAAGACAGACTGATAGACCAGTGGAATAGAAAAGAGAGTCCGGAAATAAACCCTCACATAAATAACCAAATGATTTTCAACAACGGTGCCAACATCATTCAATGGGGAAGACAGCCTTTTTAATACATTGTGCTGGGAAAACTGGATATTCACATGCAAAAGAATGAAGCTGGACCCTTACCTAAGACCATATACAAAATTTAACTCAAAATGGATCACAAATCTGAACATAAGAGCTAACACTGTAAGATTCTTAAAAGGACACATGGGAGAAAGGTTCATGACATTGGATTTGGTGATGATTTTCTTATACATGGTGCCAAAAGCATAACAATAAGGAAAAATTGACAAATTGGGCTTCACCAAAATGAAAACCTCTGTGTCCTAGTTACACAAAAGACACTATCAACAGAATAAAAAGGCAACCCATGGAATGGGAGAGAATATCTTCAAATCACATATCTGATAAGGGATTAATATCCAGAGTACATAAAGAACCAAAAGTACAAGCAACGAATTTGAATACACATTTCTCCAAATAAGAATACACAAAACAGCCAATAGGCACATGAAAAGATGTTCAACATCACTAAGCATTGCTGCTGCTGCTGCTGCTAAGTCACTCCAGTCGTGTCTGACTCTGTGCGACCCCATAGACAGCAGCCCACCAGGCTCCCCCATCCCTGGGATTCTCCAGGCAAGAACACTGGAGTGGGTTGCCGTTTCCTTCTCCAATGCATGAAAGTGAAAAGTGAAAGTCAAGTCCCTCAGTCCTGTTGACTCTTCGCGACCCCATGGACTGCAGCCCACCAGGCTCCTCCATCCATGGGATTTTCCAGGCAAAAGTACTGGAGTGGGGTGCCACTGCCTTCTCTGACCTAAATGCCTATGTATTAGCAAATGGTTGAATAAACCATGATACATGGTACATCCACACAACAGATGACCATGCAGCTGTAAAAAGAGAACGAACTGAAAAGGACTGATTCCCAGGATGCATCATACGTGAAAAAGGCAAGATAAAAATGAGTATCTATGGTGTGCTACTCATCATGTAACAGAGGGGATAAGAACATGGGAAATAGATGGGGAAACAGTGGAAACAGTGTCAGACTTTATTTTTCTGAGCTCCAAAATCACTGCAGATGGTGACTGCAGCCATGAAATTAAAAGACGCTTACTCCTTGGAAGGAAAGTTATGACCAACCTAGATAGCATATTCAAAAGCAGAGACATTACCTTACCAACAAAGGTTCGTCTAGTCAAGGCTATGGTTTTTCTTGTGGTCATGTATGGATGTGAGAGTTGGACTGTGAAGAAGGCTGAGCGCCGAAGAACTGATGCTTTTGAACTGTGGTGTTGGAGAAGACTCTTGAGAGTCCCTTGGACTGCAAGGAGATCCAACCAGTCCATTCTGAAGGAGATCAGCCCTGGGATTTCTTTGGAAGGAATGATGCTAAAGCTGAAACTCCAGTACTTTGTCCACCTCATGCGAAGAGTTGACTCATTGGAAAAGACTCTGATGCTGGGAGGGATTGGGGGCAGGAGGAGAAGGGGACGACAGAGGATGAGATGGCTGGATGGCATCACTGACTTGATGGACGTGAGTCTCAGTGAACTCCAGGAGTTGGTGATGGACAGGGAGGCCTGGCGCGCTGCGATTCATGGGGTCGCAAAGAGTCGGACACAACTGAGCGACTGATCTGATCTGATCATTTGTGCAAAACGAAATACAAGAAGGATAAACCAGAAACTACTGACCTTGGTAACCTATGGGTGAGAACACAGTAGAAAAGATGGGAGATGTGGATAGAATGAGTGAGGGTGAAGAGTAACAAATCTCTGAGTATATATTTTTGAGTAATATATACTACTGACTATATTTTATATATGGGTATATATATTACATATAAAAAGAAATGCATACATACGTGTTTATATTTTCTATATATTCAATACATATGTATTACATAAAATGTAATACATGAGTCATTATTCTATAATATAATATACATATACTTAGATCATGCTTATATTCTATATATACACATATATGTATTTATTTATATTTATAAAATAAATGGACCAAGCTATAGTTCATTAAATGAGTGAATCACACTCAGGAGAATGGGGAGAACTAAACCAAGTAACTTCTGAACCTAGCATTTGCACTGTATGCCCCCAGGCTAAACAGAAAAAAGAAAACTAAACAAATATCAAAGATTACTTATCAGAGTTTATCCTCCAAAGAGGACAGATTAGCAACTGAAATTACTTTCTGTGTATCCTAGGTCTGAGCAAATAAGTAAATACACTATGAAGAATAAAAGCCAATTTTCTTCAGAAATAGAAGTAAAAAAACAAGCACAAGTAAGAATGAGGCCTGTGGTTTGAAGTAAATGTGAAGGTATCAATATGAACTCATGATTTTTGACATTTCAATAGATAGATATATGATAATTAGACATATGTGTGGAGGCTATATGGAACATAATGTAATATAACACTATAATATGATATAATGTAAAATAAATAATATGTATAGCTTAGGTCTATCTGCTAGGGCCTCAAAGCTTGATTTCTCAGGAGCAATGAGCACATCTTAATGCCAAAATTTTGTCTTCTAAATGCGATTCCCCACCAAGAGGAACCAGGGCCCGTTGGAGAAATAGTTGATTTCAGGGCTGGGTCTGGGAAAGTACAAGATGACCCTGGAAATTCTTGCTATGCCAGAAAGTAAAGACATGCTCAAAGAATAACAGAAACATTAACAAGAAGACACAGGAAGCAGCCTGAAGAGCTCCCACTGGGCAACTCTGAGCCAATTTCAGCATGAAAATTAAAAATGGTAGTAACAGATTATAACCCTTGGAATAAAATTAAGAATCCATGAGTCCATATTGATAATGAGAGACCTGGAGCTGAACAAGGCATTGGTCAGGGTCCAAGAAGTCCATAGTATAGTGGGCAAGACAGCCCCAAACAGATGAGCATGGCGAGAGTACCCCTCTCACATACAGGGCAGCACTAGCTCCCTACTGACAGCTCCCTGGAGGAGGTGCTGCTGGGTATGGGGTAGGGTCTGGGTGGGGAGGACTCACGCGGGCCCTTTGCGCATCCGAGGCGTGCTCATGGCCCACTGCTTGATCTTGTTCAGGCTCTGCTCGCTGACGAGCCGCTGGCCCTCAGAGGGCATGCAGTCCACGTACAGGTTGTACAGCAGCAGCGCCTCCGTGTTCTTGCGCAGGGCATTGGCCTCGACCACACGTCGTGTGAACACACGTGGGTCCTCAGCACAGAAGAGGAGCTGGATCCTTGGCACCCAGTACTGACAGATCAGGAGGGGTGACCTTCCTGGGGATGGGTGGAGGGACAAAGGAACAGCCAGTTGGGCCCTCTGGGCAGGAGCACTAGATTCCGGCCTGGCTCTGCCACTGATGCACGGGGCCCTGAGCAAGTGACCCCATCCTATCTGTGAAAGGGGTATGACATGCTCCCTGCACTGCCCACATCACAAGTTGGATCATGATTGGATATGAAAGTGCTTCGTTAAATGTGAAAAGCTGGGCATGGACAAGGGGTTTCAAAGGAGTGGGCTATTCAAGCGCCCATTCCTGGATGCCACAGCCAGGGCGGACATCACTCATTGATGGGCCTCGGGCTCCTTCTCAACATGACACTGAAAACACCATTGCCAGCTGCTCAGAGGTGACATATCAAATAACGACCAGCTGCCCTTCCTGGGGTCTCTGAGTGGTGGGTCCTCTGATTCTCACTGGTTGGGGGACAGACAGCCACAGGACAAGAGAGCAAGGGGGGATTCAGACCTCAGCTGGTTATGCCCTGGGCAGGGGCCGGCCTCAGTCACAGGCCAGGCCGGGCCTGAGCTGGGGGTCTGCCTGAGGCAGGGGCAGAGACCTCGTACCTTCAGGCGTGACCCCGCCATTCAGGATAGGCTTCCCCATCTCATCTCGCACTAAGCCATCCTCACTCGTCTTGTGCACTAGGTACAGCTTGTTCTCCTTGTCGTAGTCCAGGACACCGACACTGCACCACTTGTACTTCAGCTTCTGACTCTTGGGGTCCTCTGAAACAGGAGGGGAGTCTATCAGTGCTCCCGGCCATGGGGTGGAGTGAGGCTGCTGCATGTGGGCAGTGGGTGCTAGGAAAGGTCTCGGTGGTCACTGATCTGGCCTCTCTCCCGCCACACTGACTCCCTTTCTCTGGCTGCAGCAGGGTGGGGGCCCTGCCTCCTCCCAGCTGAGCTGGGCAGGAGGAGCCAGGAGGGCCAGGCCCCTCTGCTCTGGTCTCTGCATGGCTCCCTCAGGGCAGCGAGAGACACAGGCCAGCAGGGCTGGGACCGGGAGGCAGGAAAGCCCGAAGCAAACAGATTCGGTTGCGGATCTAGGTGTAAAGCTCACCATGTTCCAATTGGACCCTTTCGAGGCTGAGGGAAGTCCTGAGGCCTTATGTGGCAGCTGAGCCCCCAAGCCCCTCCATCAGAGCAGGGCAGGGTAGAAGACGACAGCTACCCTGCAATGGCTTCAGAGTGGGCCTCGGGGTCTGTTTGGTCAGAATGCACCCATGCCCTGGCCTGAAATTTTTGACTCCTTTTGCTCACCTCCTGCCACTGCCCCCCTTCCTCATCCCTCTCCAGCCACACTGGACATCTGGCTACCCCTGATCTAGAGCTGGCTCCTGCCTCAGGGCCTCAGCGGCGGCTGCGCCCTCTATCTGCAACAGTCTTCGCCCACATCACCTTGATGCTGGCTCGTCCCCTGCTCAAGTGGCTTTTCCTTGGAGAAGCATCTCTGCCTAAAATAGCACCTTTTCCCCCGGCACTCTCTGACCCTGTCTGCATATCTCACAGAGCCTGAAGTCATACTGTGTACACATCCTCTCCGGGCCGGAATTCCGAGTAAATGCTCCCGCTGACCGATGCCAGGCAGGTGAGGACAGGTGTGATAAACCTCACCGGCTTTGGTTCTGTTTGGCTTTTCCCTTCTCGTCCTAATTAGTTCCCTTCCTGAAAATGCTGACCTGTTCTTGGCTCAACTTAGAGGAAAAGATGTCACGAGAAGCCCCCAGCAGAAAGCAGAGGCCCCTGGCAGAAAGGCTACCGACCTGTCCCTCCCATTAGAGCCGCCACTGAGGGCCCGGGCCGTGTGAAGCGGAATCAGCAGAAGCACCTCGGGGAAGCCACTGCCTGGTGCATTTAAGGTTAATGCAGCCCCAAACTTTCCGCTTTTATCACCAAGAATCAGAGATCTGGGAACAATTGAGTTAAATTATTTTTGTAATTAAGTCCAAAGTAAAGGGATCATTCTGGGTTTCTTGTCTAGTTCAGAGAAATTGATTCCAGCATTAATGCGTTTTTAAATTGAAACGCAAACTTACAGCTTGCACAATGGACTTGCTGTGGGCCCCCTGGAGGTAGAGCAGTCTGAGAACCAGCGTGGCTCCTAGAGTCCTGTCTCCCGTCTGGGCGCCGGCCCATTGGGCTCACTCCCCCCTCCACACATGGGGCAGAGAGCAGAGAGGCCCTCGCCCAGCACAAGGGGATGGCCACCTTCAATCTCAAGACCCGGACCTTCCTAGGATGTCTACATGGAGACTAGTCATGCAGGCCAGGGTGGGAACCATGGAAGGTCAGCCTGGCTCTGCTCTGGACAGCAGCGGACTGGAGAGAGCGTCCGAGGCTGCCAGGGCAGATCTGGGGCCAAAGGAGGGACAGACACAGACAAGTTTAAGGTCTGGCAAAAGTGTGCAACATTACTGTGGGGATGTGGGTGTCACAGCGATTGTGAATGGGTGACTGTCGACATGTGTGTTTGTGTGGTGAAAATGTGCGTATGACTGTGTACGTGTGTGTGAGAGATGGTGGGTGAGCGTGACAGTGGGCTTATGAATGTGTGTGTTTGAAAGCAAGTATATGAGTGTGTCATAGTGTGTGTGCTGTCCATGCAGAGGTGAAAGCCAAGAGGCCACAGATACAGGTGGGGCAGAGGAGTTTCTGGGTGATAGAGTGGAATTGTGCCCCTTATATACACTTGAACATGTCTAATAAGCCTGCCTATTTTTCATTACCAATAAATCGAAGACTTTTCTTTAAGACACAGCTGTTCCCTCCCCAGCCCACCAATCCATGGCATCCCTGGCCCCTGCCTTTCCTCCTGTGGGGCCAGCCCTCTGGCCTGTATCCTAGCTGGGAGGGAGGCCTCAAAATGTGGGGCCACCGCCTCCCACGGTTGAGGCTCAGGACAGCCAAGGAGTCCGTGGCTGGGTTGCTGCCAGGACAGCATGGTGCAGACCAAGATCCTGTCCTCCGTGCTCCCGCTGGCCCTGCTCACCGTGCCCCAGGAAGTCATCGGTAGGCAGGAGGGCTTTGCCAGGGACAGGTTTCCTGTTCTCAGACCCTGGCTCCAAGCCCATGTTGATCCACTCAGTGGGAGTCCGGCAGTCAAACTCCTCATTGTCAAACACCTAGGAGGAAATAGCAGGTGCTGGGCAGAGGCAGCTCATCCTGGCGGCCCCTGTGGGCTGAGCATGCGAGGCTAGAGGTGCCCGGTAGCCTCCTCCCTGGATGCAGATGCACGTCTGGGGACCAGGGGCCCGAGTGCCCCCTCTGCTGCTCACAGGGCTCCGTGAAACCCTGTCCAAACAAGCTACCCTGAGGTTCAGGCAGAGGGGTGACTGGGGACTCAGAGCAGGCCCTCTCTTCCACTGGCCAGGACCACCCAGCTCAGGATCAGTGGAAGAGGCGGTCCTTGGATTTTCCTGAGCGCCCACCCTGACTCGGAAATGATGGCGATTCAGGTTGTCAGGAGGGTAATGTGCATCGAGATTCCACTCTGTCTCCCCAGACGCACTGCCAGGCAAGAGACAGTCAGGGCCATGGAGAGAAGGGCAGGGAGGTGGGTGAAAACCAGAGCCGGCTATGCTCTCTCTTTCTCCTCCCTGGACTCCATTTCCCCACAGAACTCCAAAGAGGCTACACAGTTGCCCTCCTCTACTCCAGCTCTCTCCAGCCCAGTGACCCCAGACGCAGTGGTCAAAGGGAGCTGAACGCTACTCCACAGTCCCTCTGGGCTGCTTCTTGACGCCTGAGGAGGGGGTGGGGCCAGAACTCATGCACAAAGGCTTCCCCAGTCTCCCAGAGAAGCAGCAGAGAATCAGCATCCCATGGGTGCTGGGTACCCCCCCGCCACCATGCCCCAGCCTAGGATGTTGAAACTCCCCCTGCGGAGCAGATGTCCTGTTTGACATACAAGTGCTTGTCATTGCCAGGGGATCCCCCTTTTGAATTTGACCCCTCTGCTCGGGTCTTGCACCCCCATCTCCTGACCATCAACTCTCCGTGGACGCTGGACTCACCTTCAGTGGGAGATAGATGGGGAAGAGCGGGTCATGACCCTGCTCAATAGTCTGGGGGTTGTGGGGGTCTGGGTGCCTGGGCATGAGCTTGTCGGAGTCAATGCCCTCGTTGGCCAGCAGCTGCTCGATGTCCAGGCTCAGGTAGAGCTGCTTCCTCCTGCCCGAGGGAGACAGAGGGAGCTCATGACATCTCAGCTCAGGTGAGTCGCCCCCTCGGGTGTCAGCAAGGGCCCATGGAGTTGAGGCAGTAAAGGTGGGGCTCAGGGACCCCTCCAGGGCCCTATGCTCTCTGGAACCCATGAGGAAGTGGTGTGATGGCTGGAGCCGCTCTCCAGGGCCCCAAATACCCTTGCATCCTGCCTGCAGTCCCACCACATTGACTTAAGAGCCACCCTCCTTGATTTCACAGCAAGGAAAGCAACGTGTTTCCACTAAGAAACCAAAGGGCTAGAAGAGCTGATTGGAACACTTGCAACACAGACCCATCTAGGTAACCTCTGCCATGAGGATGGTCACCTAGCTGCCTACCATCCGTCACCCCTTGCGGTGGGCAGATGCCACCTCCCACCGCCGACCCAGCCATACCTCTCGATCTCAATCTTGCGGGGGCACTGGCCCGGCAGCACCATGTAGGGCACCTGTACTTTGGGCTCGTAGGCCTGCAGTGGGAAGTCAGTCTGGGTGAGCAGCTTGGTGGTGGACCCGATGCGCTCGCGCTCCAGGCGCTCCTCGAAGTCCTCAGAAACCTCAAAGGTTCTGACTGCGGGCAGGGGCAGGGGTGGGGACTCAGGCTGGGGCCCGACACCCCCAGCACCATGCTGGGCAGGGAGCAGGCATGTGGCTTTGGGGCAGGGGGAGTTCAGAGTGGGCCTGAGGCAGGGAGAGGCCAGATGTACACTGGGAGCCCCGGGGGATCCTGAGCCTGGAGGATAAGGGGCTCTGGCAGGCCTGTTTTGGGTCGTGCTCTCCCTGCCCAGAGCTAGTCTCCTCGATCGTTCTCCTCCATGCTGCCCATGACCCTGCTGCCAGTGGCTTTTGCTCAAGCCAGGTGCTGAATCAAACTACTCGCCAGGATTACAGCTGGATAGGAAGGTGAAGTGGTAGCTCCCTGCATGTCTGGGTGGGTTCCTGCCATCCCCACCCCGCAGGCCCTGCCAAGCATCTCGGGGTCTGAATGCCATGCATTCACTGGGACCGCTTCCAGACATAAGGCATCCTCGACACTGTAGGAGAGGGTAGCACCACCACCCTGCCCCCACGGGGTCCCCAAGTCACAAAATGGCCATCCCTCCTCAGACAGGCTTCCGTTCCAGTTCTGAGGGCAGGGGCACTGGGGAGAGAGACCAACTGGTAGGGTGACATTTCAGTTTCCCGGGACTCAAGATGTTAAGTGGGAAGGAGAGTCTCAGGCAAGCCAGAGAGGTGGGGAGGGGGTGTGGAAAAAAGCTTCGGGGGATGGGCCACCTTTCCCAGGGCCGGGTGGAGGGGGACCTTTGGACTGCTTAGTGATGGCCCCCAACCACTCTCCTGGGAGGTCCTAGGAACCCCCTGCCTGGGCCTCACATCTCTGGGGTCAAGACGTAGCCACATGGCAAGAGGGTCCACCTTGGGTGTACCCACTCTACAGGCTTACGGAAGCTTCCAGAGGCTGAGCAGGGGCCATCCCCCTGCAGCGAAGTCAGCTCTTTTATCAGAGCTGTTGGGTTCTGAGGGAACCCAACGCTATCAAAAAGCCCTGGACCAGAGGCAGTTTTCAGATTCCTAATCATCTGCTCTTGAGCCTGTGGGTCCGTAACACACTCCACCCCAAAAATCCTGAGCTTCTGGGCCTGGCCCTGCCCCTGCAGGCCCAGAGCCCTAGGCATCTTCCCAGGCCTCCACAGCCTCCACAAAGCCTTCTGCCAAGAGCCCTGACTGCCACCACTCTCTGACCCTTCTGGGCTGCTCTTCCTCATGTGGGTGGGGACACAAAGCTGCTGACCAACCCTTCTCCCATCCCTGCCCCTGCCATGGATGGTGGGAGCACCATTCCCAGTCCCCCACAGCCCTTGATCTGTGGTCTGTAACCATTCTCTAGGCCACAGATACTTGTAAAACTGCTGACCGCAGTAGGCTGCGTCCTCACATCACTGCACAGAGGCACATACATGTGATGTTTCCTCTGCCACCTCTGGGGAGTCACAGACCACCACCCCCGCAAGAGGCCTGTGGGTCCCAAGAAGGCGAGTCTGGACAGTGCCAGCACACAGCCAGGCCTCTCCTAGGGGTAGAGAGGAAGGGCAGACAGCCGGGACCATGGAGGACCTGGGCCTGATCGAAGGGAGTGTCCTGCCTGCTGGCCAGTCAGGAGGGTTCCCCCCAATTCCTCACTGCCTTTCAGGGCCCCTCCCTGCTCACTGCCTCTCTTGGAGCCACCCTCTGCTCCCTTCTGCCACTGGGGGCTGCCCCGCACCCTGCAGGCCTGTCTCAGACCTTACAAAACTCATCACGGAGCCTGAGAGGAGCATCCTTCTTCCCCTCCCCAGCAGTGACCTCCCCGGCACCTTCCTTCTCCAAGCCCTGTTTCTGGTACTGTGGCCTGAGCTGGAGAACAGCTCAGACACAGTCCTGAACTCCTCCAAGCCCGTGTTCCAGGGGAGGCAAGAAATATACCTGTCAATTTCCCACTGGCCCCATCCAGGCTGAGAGAAATGAGGCTCCAGACCTCAGCAGCCCCAGTACACCTGGGCACCCTTGCCATATACAGCTTTGCCGAGAGTAATGACTAAGCAACTGTGCTTCACTGAGCACTCACCATGAGCGGGGCCCTTGCAAAGCACCTTGTGTCTTATTATCCCCATTTTACCAGTGGAGGAAATTGAGACCCTCAGCCAAGAGCAGACAATCTCCCTCAGGCCAGAGGCACTGCTTTTGAAGGCACCCACCCACACAGCCTCGCTGGGCACTGACCTTCTGGGGTGAACTTGTCAAGGTCGGCCTGCCACAGGAGGTCCAGGTTTGTGCAGGGGCCATGGCACACTTCCTGAAACCAAACCCCACAGCCTTGAGGGAGCATAAACATCCTGAGGACAGGCAGGATCTGGAAGGACGCCCAAGGCCAAGTATCTTCCCTGAGTCCACTAAGCTGCACTCCAGGCGCACAGGGACAGGGACAGGAAAGAATCAACGGAGAGGAATTTGCACAATTCCTCATTCAGAGGCCAAAGTGGGTGACAAGCGATGGACACCTGGGACACCCTGGCCCAACCCCGCTCTGGTCATGCACAGGCCCCTCGTCTCTCTGAGAACAGTCCTGGCGTGTGTCCAGGGGCTGGGCCACAAGACAGAGGTCCTCTGCCTAAAAGCATCCTAAGGCTGTGCGGGACCCACAGGGCTCTTTTCACCCTTCCCTAGTTATATCCCTTCCCTTCTCTGTCCTCCCCCGCCCTCCATCTCTCTACTCCTCTACATGGGCCGTGGCCTGTCAGGGATCTCCAATCTTTGTACCTTCTGTTCCCCCTGCCTGGAACACCCTCCAGACCCCATCCTACCCAGCAAATTCATACCTATCTTGTAGATCTAAGTGGTACATGACCCCCTCCCCAGCCAGAGTTGGGGGCAGGAGTGGGGAAATACTTCCCCACCAACCCACTGCCCCATGACACTGGGTATATGGATGACAATCCTCGTGTGCTGTCACCAGGGATGGATGGGCAGATGGGTGGGTGGGTAGAAAACTGCTAAACTGATAGGCACCTGGATGGATGGATGAAAGGAAGAAAGGGCAAATGAAACCCACAAGGAAGGTTCAGGCTTGGTAAGGGCACGGCTGCCACACTCACCCCAAGTTTATCCAAGCTTCCGGGGCTGAGGATGTCAGAGTAGAATCCGCGCTGCTTCATCAGGGGGTACTTCTTGTCAGAGCCTGTCAGGGGCAACTTCCGGGGCTGCCCCAAGTCTGAGGGCATGGGTGGGGTCACGGACAGAGGTAAAGGTGGGGTCTTAGGGTCAGGGCTTGGAGGAAGTTTCTGTGACCCAGAATCTGGTCCCTGAAGAATCCTCCCCGGGTCACGCTCCAGGTCTTTCAGATTACACTCAGGGCCCGCAGAGGTCCATCTGCACTCTTGGCCCTGAGAGGCCCTTCCTGGGCTGTGGCCTTCTCTGTTAGGTTGCTCCATGCTGCTTTCTCAGGGTGATGTCCCAGCCAGAGTTCCTAGGACAAGATACTGATGTCCACTGGGCCCTGGTCAGCCTCAGCTCAGCTCCCAGGGCCACCAGAGTACAGGGATGTCTAGTCGGCCACCCCACAACATGCCCCAGCCCCAGGCATGGAGAAGAGAGAGAGGAGTACTCTCCTAACCTGAATATTACTCAGCCACAAAAAAAAAAAAAAAAAAAAAAATGCCATTTATAGAAACATGGATAGACCTAGAGATTATCATACTAAGTGATGTAAGTCAGACAGAGAAAGACAAGTACCATGTGATATCACTTATATGTGGAACCTAAAACATGGCACAGATGAACCTATCTATGAAACGGAAACAGACTCACAAACATAACGATCCGACTTGTGGTTGCCAGGGGTGGGGCGTAGGGGTGGAGGGAGAAGGCTGGACTGGGGGTTTGGGGTTGGCAGATGCAGACTACTGCCTACAGGATAAACAGACAATAAGGTAATCCTGTACAGCACAGGGAACTAGATCCAATCCCCTGGAAAAGTGAAGTGAAGGTTGCTCAGTCGTGTCTGACTCCTTGCGACCCCGTGGACTATACAGTCCATGGAATTCTCCAGGTCAGAATACTGGAGTGGGTAGCCTTTCCCATCTCCAGGGGAACTTCCCAACCCAAGGATTGAACCCAGGTCTCCTGCATTGCAGGCAGACTCTTTACCAGCTGAGCCACAAGGGAACCACAAGAATACCAGAGTGGGTAGCCTATCTCTTCTCCAGTGGATCCAATCCCTTAGGATAAACCGTAACGGAAATGGCTATATGTATATGAGTCACTTGGCTGTACAGCAGAGATTGGCACAACATTGTAAACAAACTATACTCAATAAAAAACTTTTTTTAAAAAAAAGGCAGTCAGTCTACAATTATCTCAATAGAAATGTCAATTTAAAGGAGGGCATCTCAACAAAAAGAAACAGAGGCCTGGCCCAAATAAGGCCCCCTCCCACTGCCCAGTCCCATTTCCCACCCGCTGCCCACAGGAGCGGTGGGACAGGCCTCTCTTTCAGCGGCGTGTTTGGTGCTCCGTTATCTCCATTTTAGCCTGGTGGGACTGGCCGGTGCAGGCCGCTATTAGTTCATGGCAGGGGAATCTTGCCTGGCCTGACCCGAAGGGTGGGGCAGGCAGCCAGACTGTCTGGGGCAAGGCTACCCAGCAGTGTCAAAGCATCCTGTGGCTGCTGGAGTCTGCTTCTAAGAAGGGGGTGGTGAGTTGGCAAGATCACTTGAAGGCACAGGAAGCACAGATGGTGCTCTGGCAGCAAGCCCCACACTGCAAGGCCAAAGGCCAATCAGCTTTTCACCAGTCAAGCATGTCCCACCAGAACTCTGCTCCCTGAATCTACTCCCTGGTGGCCAGCCGTCTCCCGGGGCAGGTGCTGAAAATGACACTGAATCTGGCCCACCTGTCTGACTGTCGCCAGCCCTTCCCAGAGCATCTTGAAGACAAAGGACCCACTGGCCCCATCATGGCTGCAAATCCACAGGTATCTGCTTCATCTTTTAACAAAATCACCAAACAGAAAGAGCATGCCTTCGAGAGGCTAGGTCAAAGCCCCACACAAAGGCATTCCATTCCCTGGTCTCCCTGGTTCTCAGATAGGCTTGACCATGCGTGGCTGTTTCCTGGTGTGTTACAAGACTGACGGACGTAACAGGTGCAGAAGCGTCCAGGAAGCTGCAGTGTTGCTGGGGGCAAAAGGAGCCAGTGACGAGTGCACATGCTGCCCCTGGGGGCCTTTTCCCTCTGAGCAGGTTGGCAGTGGGACGTGCATTCAGGCATGTCCCAAGACGGAAGATGGGAGAGAGGTGCAGACTCAGAATCCTGTTTCCCCTCCATCCCTCAGCCCCACACAGGATCAACAGATCCCTTCCAACCTCACCCAGCTCTGGACACCTAGACTTCACCAGTGTGCACAGGATCAGTGACAGACAGGCAGGCAGGCAGACAGAAAGACCTCTGCCTCCTGTCACAGCCTCACAGGTGACAGCAGCCTGCACACGGGAATGGGTGTGGCTGGTAAGAGAGAGGACATGGTCTCCAGCAAGGCCTCTGCTGGGCACCCTCTCATTTGTGTGAGGGAACTGGCCAGTAGGAGGGCAAGGTGGCCCTGGAAGGTGCAGCGCTGGGAATGGTGACTGGCACTGGGAGTTTAGATGGAGTTCACACATTATCTTGTTTAAATCTCTGAGGTAGGAACTGAGACTATTCTCAATTCTTAGAGATTCAGAGGTGGGAAAAACGAGGCTCAGGAAGGGTAAGTGACCTGCTCAAAAGGCACTACTGGAATGTGAACACAAGTTACTGTTTCTCCAGGAAGATTACCTGGGAGCCCCGCTGGTGTGAGTCAGAGGAGGCTTCGGGATGGATTCACAGACATTCAACCCTGTGTGACCTGACCACTTGCCGGGCACTTGGCTAGATGGACATAGATGAACAAGGGACAGCTACTACTAGAATCACCAATCCACAAACGAGGAAACTAAGGTCCATAGAAGTTAAGAAACTCAGAAAAGGCACACAGCCAAGAAGTGGCAGAACCATAATAGAAACTGAGGTCTCCGCCTCTGGCTAGCCTAAAGATCCTTGTCCTTGGCTTCACAACAGTGGTTCTCAAACCATGTGCCAAGGAGCCCTGAGGTTGAGCAAGGTGAGTGCCTAAGCACGAGGGCTTCGGAGCCACCCACTACTGAGCCACCCAACAAGGACCCTGCGCCTTTATCTGTTTTACATATTAGGGTTCCGCTCAAGCTCAAATGCAACAATTTTCAAGTAGCATTCATCTCTGGAACCTCAACACCTAGCAAGGGACTAGCATGGGCTTGACACATGGCAGGTGCCTAGAAAGCATTTGGTGAGTAATTGCACGAACGACTGAATGAATGGGGAAAGTAAGGGAGGAAGTTGATCCTGTAAGCCCTGTGAGACAGCTGCAGCAGCACTCTGCCGATTTACGGATGAGACACTGAAGACTAAGAGGACTGGGCAGTGGTCAGGCTCAGGAGAGGGGCTGCATGGCCGCTGAGGACCAGAGACCTGGCTCTTTTCCTCATGGGAAAGGAGAAGGAGGGGGCTATGCTCTCAGCATGGGGTGGAGCAAAAACATAAAAATTTTAAAAGTGGTCTCGTCAGTATGGAACTTATCTACAAGATTGTTTAAAAGCGTGCCCCACTCCCTTGCCACTGACCAAAGACAAGAAACCGCTTGTGGGCTCGTCGGCAGGGATGTGAATCCTGAGCCAGGAGGGCGTCCTCTTTGGTGTACACTTGCCCCCCGCGCCTTATTGAGGTCCCCCTGCAGGTGTTGGCCCTGCGATCCCCCAGGCCCACCGACCTACCGACCTACCGGCTCCACCGCAAACGGTGTGGGGTCCGGCTGCCCGTCTCTATGGAGAGACGCTGGGTCCGTTGCTAAGGGGCGGGACCATCCGGGAAGGCTCGCGGGAGCTTCCGTCAGTAAACCTCCGTAGGTCTGCACTGGTGTCCCCTACACAACGCCAGACTTGGTTCCTCCCGCCCAGACTCGCGCAGCTCGTCCACCCTGGACTGGTCCACCTCCGGGCGGCTGGATGGGGGTCGTCGGGAAAGCATCAGCCGTCTAGGCTCTCAAATCCAGCCTCCATTATCCATCTCCCCTCCCAGACTTTTCTAGAGAAAGAGACAAAATGTGCAAAAGCTGTTTTCAAAGTGTGAACAACAACTCTAAAGGGTCCACTCTGAATCCTGGTTAAAAAAAGAAAACCCAAGTTATATAAATAACATGGGAAGAATAACTGGGGAAATATACAAACTGAAGTTTGTATGTAAGGCACAGATGTCAGAAAGATGGTCAGTTCACTGTGGGAAAGGGTCGTTTCTGGACCCCCACATCACCCAAGACTCAGCTTAAACACACACACATACACACACTGCTGCTGCTGCTGCTAAGTTGCTTCAGTCGTGTCCGACTGTGTGCGACCCCATAGACGGCAGCCCACCAGGCTCCGCCGTCCCTGGGATTCTCCAGGCAAGAACACTGGAGTGGGTTGCCATTTCCTTCTCCAATGCATGAGAGTGAAAAGTGAAAGTGAAGTCGTTCAGTCGTGTCCGACTCTTCGCTATCCCAAGGACTGCAACCCACCAGGCTCCTCCGTCCATGGGATTTTCCAAGCAAGAGTACTGGAATGGGGTGCCATTGCCTTCTCTGGCGCGCACACACACACACACACACACACACACACACACACACACACCCCTAGAGACTCAACTTAAACACACACATACACACCTGCAACTCCACCTCAGCCCTCCTCCGGGTGGGCAGTGGATGTGCCCAATACTGAGAATTTGGAGATCTGAAGGTATATAGATGCCCTCTGTACCCACCAGTCTTTCCATTTTTCTATAAGGAGAACAGGTGGATTACAAACCAAAGACAATGTAAAAAATAACTCTACCTCAACCTGAGAATCCCTGCCCAGAGCCTTCTCAAAACTGGCTGCATTTCATAGATGGGAAAACTGAGGCTTGATAAGACAGGTTAGTATTGGGGTTGGGGGAGCATGGTAGGACCTGATGCTCATTATGTATGCAAATACCTGATTTTATTTGATGTTTTAGTAATGCTGACTTGGTGCCAGGCCTGTGCTGGGGACTAAGTATCCAGATTTGAACTGGACCCTGCCCCTGCCATAAAATGTCTACTTAGTGGGAGAGAGCCAGAGATACCAGGTCACAAAGAACCCAGAAGCAGAGTTAAAGCTGTGACTAGAGACAATGTCAGGTAGCGCTAGTGGTAAAGAACCTACCTGCCAGTGCAGGACTCGGGCTTGATCCCTGGGTCAGGAATATCCCCAGGAGAAAGGCATGGCAACCCACTCCACTATTCTTGCCTGGAGAATCCCAAGGACAAATGAGCCTGGCAGGCTACAATCCATAGGGTCACAAAGAGTCAGACACAACTGAAGCAACTTAGCATGCACACACTGAGTCAATAACTCAGGCTTTGCACTGATGTCTGCTTCCTCTGTCCAGAACTTCTCTCTCCACCAACTCCTATGCCTGGCCAACTCTTACTGATCCTTCAAGACCCAATGCTGATAAAACCTTTCCTGAGCCTGAACAATGATTTACTTTGCTTTTCTTGTTGGCATTCACACAATAGATACTTGGTGACCAGAAAGAAGGAAAGAGAGTGAGGGGAATTGAAAGCAAGAATAGCCACAGCTTTTCGAGGGGACAGAGACCCCCAAAGCCCTGTTTTGGGCAGCCTGGCTCCTCAGTAGGGCTAGGGCTAGGCTGTGTACCCCACTCTAGTTTGTGGAGAGGCACCTGCTTCTCTTCTTTTGCCTGCCACTTCCTGCACTGGATACAGCTTTCCAAAAAGCTGCAGTACCCATCCTGTTGCCAGGGCAACATCAGCCCATGGTGGGACGTCAGGGATGACAGGGGCAGAGCACTAATCCTGGAAAGTTGCCAAGCAACGCAGCGGGTTGGTGACATCATAGGGGACATGGTTTCTGGACAGATGGACAAGCCACTGCAGAAAGGGTCCACTCTCAGGAGATCTAGCTCACAAAGTCACTCACCCTCTACTATGCAAAGCCAATGGTTTTGGCTGTATCCCTCAACTGGAGGTGGGCTTGGGTGAGGGGAGCAGGCAGTGATGCTTTCCCCAGCAGCCCTGCCAGCTCCACCTTGCCCCTCTGCAGGGGTGGGCAGTGGATGTAACGGCCCCCTTCCTTGGCAGGGGACTGTGGGTCAGTCCCTGCCCTCCTGGGTCTCAGGTGCCTACCCTCAAATGCCATCTTCTCCAGTGGCAGGGCCTGGGTTCAGCCTTTGATCTTCCTGCCATGTCCTAGAAGCCATCGTGTTCACTCGTTCCCTGGGAGAGAAGCAAGGAGCTGAGCCATGATCCCATCCTGGGCTCCTGCCCTTTTTGTGGTGGGAGGGCAGGTTTTTGCCCTATTATATGGGTTGGAAGGGAAGCCAAGCTTGCTCTTGCTGAAATGGGGAGAGGCTGGGTTCCTGAAAGTGTTGCAGGGTGGGGCTTGGGCAGACAGGTTGCTTAGGGCACCCTGGCCCAAGCCCATGCCTTTGGGCCAGGGGTTTGAGGAGCACAGCCCGCCTGGGTGCCCCCCTCCCCTGTGCTTCCTGCTGGCAGTACTGAGGCTGGGAGGAATGCTTCAGTAGCTACAGAGATGAAAGCCTCATGTGAATGGGCAGCAGAATGGGCCCTTCACATGGCCAACCAGCCAGAACAGAGGGCGACAGGCACTCAGACAGGGTGCCTGGGGCTACCCGCTCTCCACCTGCCCCCAGCTGACCTCTTGTACCCCAGGATCTCTCTCTGGTTTGCTTGGCCAGGAGCTCTGAGCTGATGCCAAGAGAAACCAAGTCACAGGCATGGAGGGAATCAGAGAGATGGCTCAGCTTCATCCCAGGCCTCCCCCCTCTGCCACTGGCCAGCTGGCTTTGGCAGCTCTCACCAGCATTTTCTCTGATGAATAAAAATGAAGGCAAATTAATTCTCCTTTCATCCACATGGTCAGCCTGACAGACAATACCTTGAAAGCCCAGAGCTCAGGGAGAAGGAGTGGAAAGGAGTTTTGGGGGGGCTGGAGGAGTGAGGACCACTCGGTCATGAATGCTCAGTTCCCAGTCCAAAGCCACTCCCACCTATATTCATGTGGAGCTTCCCAGACACAATCTCCTTCTTTGGGTTTTTCTACCACCTTCCATCTCATCTCAGGCTACACCTCCTGTGGAAGCCCTCCCTGGTTGCCAAAGAACACATTCACATTCCCCTCAGGGCACCAAAGCCAGTACCACTCAGTAGGCAACCATGCAATGGTCACTGCTGTATCCCCCAACTGAAAGGTAGTCTTGCATGGTGGGGACCAGGGTGCTGCTTCTCCCAGCAGTCCTGCAAGCTCCATCACTCCTGAAAGGACCCACAGGAAATGACTAGGAGACAGAGCCATCCACGTCAGGCCATCACCCTGAAGATGCCCGCTGACAGCCACCTAGCTGCACGTGACCGCACTTCACATCCTCTTCCCCAGTCTACCTCCCCACTCTGGCCTGCAATTCCAGACCATGCCAGTGAACCGGGTCCAGGGTGCTGATGTCTGCTCACCAGGAGCAGCAGCCAGAAGAGGTTCCCGCCAGCCCCTAAACACCTGGGCCAAAGCTCCAGGTGACAAGCCCCGGGACAATGATATATTTCACAGGACATTTCCGCGGGGCCTGAGGAGCTG
Organism: Bos indicus x Bos taurus; assembly: GCF_003369695.1. NCBI lineage: Eukaryota > Metazoa > Chordata > Mammalia > Artiodactyla > Bovidae > Bos > Bos indicus x Bos taurus. The sequence continues at coordinate 12,223,115 of NC_040097.1, read as the reverse complement.
CAGAGAGCTGTTCATCATAATTAGGTTCTGAGTGCCTCTGATTTCCCCTTGGCCCCAAGCAGCTCACTGAGCATCAGCAGAAAGACCTCTTGGTAGAGTAGCTGGCCTCAACCATATCAGTCCTGTGACCCACCAGGTACCCTCACCCCTCCTGGGAACCTGAGTTTGCAGAGTCGGGGACCTGACTACCATTGTGACCTTTTGCCCACCTCTAGAAAGGTCTATGAATAGGGCAGGAGGCCTGGTTTCTGCCGCCAGTTCACTGGGCAAGTCTCTTCTCTTGCCACGCCTTCGTTTTTCCATCTGCACAGTGGGGAACACAAACCTTGCTCAGCTCTGCACCTTGGCCTCCTGTACAGAATGGTGTGAGGGACACTGGGACTGTTACCCTAACCCAAATACCTCTTTTCTGGGCAAAGGCTTTGCTCTTTCCAGACCTCTGAGAGGAAGTGTGTAAGAAACTCTGACAGTCAGAGCAGCACTATTTACAACACCCAAAACATGGAGACAACCTAAACGTCACTGACACATGAATGGATAAAGAAAATATAGTGTATATACACAATGGAATACTACTCGGCCATGAAAAGAACAAAATAATGCCAGTTACGGCAACATGGACGGACCTGGAGATTATCACACTAAGTCAGAGAGATAAATACCATATGACACCCCTTACATGTGGAATCTAAAATCTGGCACAAATGAGCCTACTACAAAACAGAAGTAGACTCAGACACAGAGGACAGACTTGTTGCCAAGCGAGTGGAGGGTTAGGGAAGGAAGGACTGGGCGTGTGGGATCAGCAGAGAAAAACCACTATATATAGGAGGATAAACGAGACCCAACTGTATAGCACAGGGAACTATATTCAATATCTTGGGGAAAAACCATACTGAAAAAGAATGTCTCTATGTGTATAAGTGAGTCACTTTGCTGTGCAGTAGAAATTGGCATGACATTGCCAATCAACTAGACTTCAATTATAAAAATTTAAAACCAGAAAGAAACTCCGACAGGTCAGCAAAGATAGTTTGTTCAAGAGAGGGAGTTCCTCATTATCAGAGAGGTGGGGCCAGTTAGTGCCGATGGCCCAGGGGTGTTCAAACAGCCAGGGTGGCAGCTGCAGCGGGCAGTCTCCTTGGCAACCTGCTCCCATGCTGCAGGTCCGCAAACAAGGTGGCAAGAGGAGAGGGGCCTCAGCCTAGGTCAGAGCAAAGTCGGATGGGAGCCTGGGGCTGTCCTGCAGTGTGTAGGGCGACAGGGGCCACAAGCCAAACACCAGTGACCGGGGGCCTCGCCTTCCCTCTCCAGGAAGGGGGTGGGCATCCTCCAGAGCTCCCCACTCCACCCATCCCCTTGACCCTCTTCTATTCCACCATCCAGTTGGGGAGGGGACATCAGAGTGCCAGATATCAATAGTTCCCAGCATCTCAGTGTCCCTACCTGAACTGTTTGAATCACCAGGGGCCCGCCAGGCCATCCTCTGGCAGTATTCCCTCTCCATGTAGGAGGGGGTCCCTGCCCCAGTGTCCACTTTCCCTGATCCTCTTGACCTGCCACTCAAGAAGCTGGCACTGATAGGTCCCCTGCCCAGTACCCTGTACCCATGAGGGGCCGCTGAGAAATGTCATCTCCACCTCTAAACAGTGGCTCTCAAGTGTGCAGGAGGCCTTCAGGTCTCCACATGGTCTAACAGAGGTGACCCCACGTGGCCCCCTTCTTTCTTCTCTCTCCAACTCTGCCATCCAACCCTGAACCAGCTCTGGGGACATCCTTGCCTCAAATCTCCTTCCAAGCAGAAGGAACTTACCCTTGGAGGCCCTGAGTGTGGGAACAGTTGCTTCCATTTTACAGATGAGTAGACTGAGGCCCTGGAATGGAGGCCTTGTCATGGACACACGTGCTACTGGTCAGGAAGAGCTGGCTTGGCAGTGGGACCCTTGGCCCTGGCCCAGGGCCCACCCTGCTACCCCTTCCTGGTTCCATAGCCCCTCTTGTCTGGCCCGCAGAGCAGGCAGCTGGGCTCGGGAATGGGCAGGGAGTGCCTTGGGGAGGGCGCCTGGGCTGGGGAGCAGGTGCGGTGGGGGGGCGGCAGGTGCAGGATAATGGGGCCACCGGGGAGGCCGGGGGAGCAGGTGCCACCGTCGGGGGTGAGGTTGCCATTGTTCAGGCAGCTCTGGTGGGCCCCGTGCAGGAGCGGCATCCCTGTGAGCCCCTGGGCCACCCTGGCTCATGCTCGGAGGTCGTCCAGATGCCTGGGCACAGGCAGAGAGCCAAGCCCCTCCCCTGGGTCTCAGCAACCCGCCAGGTTGCCATGACAACAAGTACTTTCATCCTTGTCCCTTTGTCTGGTCACGGTCCAGCTTTTGTGACCAAGCCATAATCGGGAGGTGGAGAGAAAGGGGCCTTACCTCCGGACACACTCAGCTGGAGTAGAACTGTGAACCCGAGACAGAGGGACTGGGGGGCAGGTTAAAGCGGAAAGACTGGGCTTTGCCAGCCACTGACCCTTGGAGCCTCCTCTCCTGGCTGCTCACCACACCCTGAGAGCTGGGTCTGTGGGCCTGGGAGTGACCTGGACCCCAGGCTCTCCTATCCTCTCCCTCTGCCTCATCTTCCCATCTAGGAATGGACCACTCCCCTCCCTTGGTGCACCATGGCTCTGGGAAGCAAGAGCATGGCTGAACCAGTTGGATAACTTCCCTGTACAACTGAGGAAAATGAGGCACAGAGCCAAGCTGGGCCTTGGCCTGGATCACACCACAGAGAGCAAAAGGAAGAGCCAGGACCTCAAGCCATTAAGTCTCAAGGCCCAAATGGCAAGCCACCCCCACTGTCATCTCTTTTCCTGACACCTCAGTGGGCAGGAGCCTAGCCACCAGGGCTGGGGACAGGCTATGGGTGGCCCAAACCCCACTATCTGTGTGACCGTGAGCAAGCCTCTTTTCCTCCTGGAACCCCAGTCTGTAAATCTAGGGGCATCAAGAGTAACGGGGAGCCCATCCCCCCAAAGCTGGGGTGAGGATGAAGCAAGACTCACTCTGCATAAAGCCAGCTCCACGCCAACCCCACAAACACCACACATCCTCCATGCCCAGCATCACTCCCTACCCAGAGGACTTGACATCCCCATGTCTCCACCCTGCCGCCTGCTCTGGGCCTTTGCACCAGTGGTCCCTCGCCTGTGGAGCTCTCTCCCCTCACACAGGAATCTGGAAGTCTCTGGTCACTGAGAGAGAATGTGCGTGTGTGTGCTCAGCCGTGTTCAACTCTTTGTAACCCCATGAACTGTAACCCGCCAGGCTCCTCTGTCCATGGGATTCTCCAAACAAGAATACTGGAGTCTGCTGCCATTCCCTTCTTGGATCACTGCCTAAATCTACAGGAATCCCCCACAGGCAAGTTCTGATGTTCAACAGGGGAAGCCCTGAGCAGAAGCAGAGCGTGTTCCTGGGATGCGAACTCAGCTCTGGGGATGGGGTGGCACAGAAGGAGGGGAGTGGGGTGGCTTACAGACTGGGCTCTAGCACGTTTTGTCCTTCCTTCCTCGGCTGGCTCTTCTGATCTTTGAGGGGAGCCAGGGATTCCTGCAAGCCCCCTGCCCCAGGCTCACCACCGCAGTTTCATGGGAGGAGTCTGGGCATCTCATTGATGATCAGCACAACCTTGAAGGTTTGGAGTGAGCTTCTGTAGGGTCTGCCAGTTTTCATGGGATCTGGGGCTCTCTCTGCAGGCCTCTTTGGCTCAGGACAGACCACCCCCTACCAGGGCAGCCTCACACACATGACAGGGTCTGGTGATGTGACCCACAGACAGCTCCAAGCAGACACCTCAGTCAGGATGGGTCTGCATCCCCTCTTCTCAGCCACCACTGGTCCCCCTGAATGAGATTTGAGAAGTAGAGGGCCACAGGAAAGGGGCCTAGGCTCTCCTGCAGCTGGAGTGGAGTGAACACTGAGCAGAGAACCGATTCGAAACACCAGGGACCCAGCCCCACATATCAACACAGCCCGGCCATCTCAAGAAAATGTTACTTCCTCTTCCCATGAACATCTTTCTCTGGGATTAGCTCGACATCTGTGCTGGATGTGAGTGGGGCGGCAGCAGGGCCTGTTTCCTGAGGCCACTGGATGGGTGCTGGGGCCTGGGCTGAGGTTGCAGCACTGGCAGCCCACACCCACAGAAGGACGGTGTCCACCATGGTTATTCATTGCTGCTCTGGGTTAGGAAGCTGTTACTGAGAAACTCGTGTCATGAGGTTTAAACATCATGTCACTTAATCCTCACATCAGCCCTGGAAGATGGTGTCTATCATCGTTTCCCCTTTTATAGGTAGGGACACTAAAGCTCAGAGATGTTAAGCTTGTGAGAGGGGATAAGCAGACCCACCTGAGAGGTTGGGGAGGGGAGAAGGGCACAACTGAGGCCACTGTTGGCTAGAACAGTGCAAAATACAGATTTGGGCTCAGAATAAAGCATTTTGTATAATGGCCTGAGCCAAGGGACCAGGCTATCTACGTGGCAAGAAACATGCGTCGTGAGGCAAGGAGAAGCTGGAGTGGGTACCTCACTCAGGCATCAGGATGGAAACAGTCCCGCCCAAAGCACCTAGGACCTTAAGTGTCCATCCCAGCCTCACCCCAGCCCTGGAGGGCAGAGAGAAGGCAGCACCTCTCAGTCAGGGGGCGAAGGATGGAGGGGCACATACTGCCCAGAACCAATGCCCTGTTGCCTCATCTCCAGGAGTAGCTTCCACTGTCCGAAGTATGCTTTAAAGGGAAGTTTCAGTGGACCAGGGACAAGGTACAGGGGAGACTGGGAGTGAACACTCCAAATTTTGCATCCCAGGTCACTTGCTTTGTCCCAGCCCCCCACGGTGGGGACGATTCAGAGCTCAGGCCCACGCCCAGTTCCCCTCCCTAGGGAACTGACAGCTGTTCTTCCCCTCCGCCACCAAACCCCAGCAGTTCTACTCCTAAACACCCTCCAAACCAATGCCCCCTCCAGATCCATAGCCACGGCCCTGGCCTCCTCCTCCCTGGCCTGCTCACCACCAGCCGGCATTACCAGTTCCTCCTACCCAGCAGCCCTGCTTAGACCCCTCCACAGCCCATCCTTCTCCCCACGTGGCACCACGTGCTGCCCTCTGGCCAGAGGGAGGCTCTTTGAGTTCCTGGTACACATGAGGTACGTGCCCGCTTGTCACCTGGATCATACTCATTGCAGCTCAGGCATGTTTCCTCCCAGATCTAGGTTAAGCATCCCTGTGCTCCTATAGCCATGACAGAACCATGCAGCCATAGCCATTAACATGTCTGCCTCAGGAGCTCCCTGGCGATCCAGTGGTTAGGAGTCAGTGCATTTACTCCCAAGAGCCTGGTGTTCAATCCCTGTTCAGGGAACAAAGATTCCACAAGCCACAAGACGAGGCCAGATATATGCATATAACATATATTATATATATACATATATAAAATGTCTGCCTTCTCAGAGAGACCAAATGTGCTATGGGCAGGGTCAGCCTGTCTGGCTCAGCCCCGTGTCCCTAGTCCCAGCCCTGCTGCCTGGCACAGAGGAGATGCGCAGTGACTGACAGCCAAGTGGATGAATGAGAATGTGGTCAAGGCCGGGAGGGCTGGTGTCCCGGCTGAGCTTGGCTGGGCGTAGAAGCCACAGCAGGAAGTGGGCTTGAGGAAGACTTCCAGGATGGGAGACTGACTGAGCCAGCAGGTCCTCTGCAGAGGCCCCTGGACCTGTGCGGCCCCTCTCCTGCCTTGAACTGCAAAGAGGTGTCATCTCTAACAGTCACACATCTGCCAGAAAGGGTCAGGAACTGGGGCCTCCAGCCGAAGGGAGAGGGTGATTTAGGTGGATTCCTAGAGGTCTCATACACTGCCTTTGAATCATGTGTTCGCTTTCAGCAAAGCCACTTAACAGTCTCCTGGGGACCACCGTGGGTGTGAGGGAATTCAAAGGTCCAGCCATGGGCCCCCCTCCCTGTTCAGCTGGAGGGCAGATGCCCATTGGTGGCTTTGTACAACCCCAACCCCCAGCCCCGACCCCTGTGCAGAGAACCAGCAAGTCTGAGAGGGCAGGAGGTGTCCCTGGACTTGGCTGACCTTGAAGCTACTGCTGTCTGCGGGTGGTCCCAGGCCAGCCTTCTGCTGCCGCACACTCCTCCTGGCTCAGCGGCTGCATCCTGAACTCCCTGGCGGGCTTCCAGGCCTTGGAGGAGGCCACCGCCTTTGCCACCACCATCACCGCTGCCACCACTGCTGCTGTGAAAATGCAATTACAGCAAACAGCCGCTGCCTCACTCGAGCCTCACCATCCACACCTGGAACTAATTAACTTAATTAGGGCTTAATGAGCTACACTGGTCGAAGGCCTATTTTTACTTAATTATCCCCTAATGCGCTTGGCATGGAGGAGCGGGGGATCAGGAGCATGGCTTTGGCGGTGGCAGCCACCTCCTCTCCCTGCAGAAGGGACACCCAGGAGCCACGCTCGCCTGCCAGGAGTGAAGCCCAAAGAGCTGGAAGTCTGGGAGTGGAGGCGAGGCAGGGGCCACACCTGAGGGAACAAGTGCCCCAGCCCCGGCACCATCACTGTGGCCGCCCGGCCTCAGCTGGGGCTGAAGCCACCCAGACCCCCCTCAGCCCTAGCACATTGCCCTTTGCCATCTGCTGCATCACGCCTGCACCACGTGGTTCTCATTTTCTGACCCCCCACTAGAGTACAGGTTCCGTGAGGGCACAGATTTCGTGTCTTGGTCCCTACTGAGTCCCCAGCCTAGAACAGCATGTGCCTGGCACACAGCAAGGACTTTCTGTTGAATGGACGTTGAGGGAATGCCTTGACGAATGGCCGAAGGCCTTGAGCTCCCCGGAGCTCACCCATACACCTCACGCCTGAGGACAACATCCCCACACCTACCCTGGCCTCCCACTGCTCACACTGGTCCTGCCACCTGAAGTCCATCTCCCACCTGCCCCAGGCCCTGCAGGAGCCTTGTCTCCTGACCAGGTAGGGACAGGGCTGGGACCTCTCCTGTTGGAACTTGGCTCTTCCTGGCACTTATCTCTGCCTACCCTTTGGGGGATGCTCCTTGGGGCTGGGTCTGTCTGAACCCTGAGGCCATGGGCCCCTGGAGGTGGTGACTTCATCTCTGCCTGCCCATTACTTTTCCATTTAACCCCAGTAGCCTGGCCCAAAGTGGCTGGCCCACAGTTAGCCATCAGAGGACAGTCGGCCTCACCTTGATCCTACGGCTCTAGACCCAGCAAGGGGCTTAGAGAGCCGAGTCCAGTCAGCTGCAGTACTGCCTGTAAGACGGGCTGCTCCACTGAGCAGGGAGGTCTAGGATGGCCCCCAGAGCCCAGGCCTCCCGGACAGGACTCCCCAGTTCAGAAGGGCAAGGTGCCCAGTCTGGGGCAGTTGGAACTACCAGTCAGAGCTGTCTCCCCAGGGGCCCAGGGGCCCAGGACCCCAGGGCAGGGTATGGGTGGAACAGAAAGGGGAGGGGCAAAATAATTTGGAGGGAAGGAAGACAGATGTCATGTTCCTTGTGTCCCAGCTTCCTGGGGACTCTGGACAGTCCCAGGATGTGTGAGATCATAGACTCCTGCTTCACACAGGGAAACTGAGGTCTGAGAGACAGCACCCGCCCAGGTGACCCGGCCAGGAAGGGAGTAGAGTTGCTGGGACCTGATTTAGGTTCCCACAGCCCTCAGCCCTGACATCGGACAATGGTGGCACTGACGGCCATCTGCCCTCACTTCCCTGCCCTCCCCCACCCCGCCCAGGAAAGCCATGGATGGTTTCTGGAGGGTCAGCGCCTGCTTCCTGGCCTTGTGGAAGGCAGGGGGTGGGGAGGGCAGCAGCAACTGAGGGAGCAGGACTGGGAGCCCTCGGTGGTTTCCTGCCTTCTCCTAGGGAAAGGCTCCAGGGGGCAGGGGACCTCCCTGAAACTGAGGGTGAGCTGCCAGTGCTTGAGGGGTGTCTGGAAACGCTGGGGCTGCCTCTTGAGTCAGCACTGCCAGCTTCAGTATACCCACGAGTCCAACAAGGATAGTAGGAATCCATCCGGGCCTTCCAGTCTGTGACCTCGAAGAACCACCATAAGGGCCCAAGAGGCCAGTGGCTCCTGTGGGCAGGAAAATCCTGGAGAGAGAGGAGACAGTTTGATGATGGTACTCTTTCAGACAGAGACCCTGGGGACAGAGTTCTAGACTGCCCAGGCCCCCTCACTTCAGCTGCCCCGGCCTAGCCAGAGCCCGGCTGTTGGGGGGTAGTGGGGGAAGTGACAGAGTCCATCTGTGATGGGAGAGGCTTGATCAGGGATGCCATCAGCCCTGGAAACTGCCTTTCTGCTCCCACCGACTCTCCTGTCCTCGCCTGGCTGTCGGCTGCTGGCAGTCACCCCACACACACGCAGCGGCTGCTGCCCGCCTCCCTCCCAAGCAGCGGCAGCTGCTGTGGTCTCCATGCTGGAACCAAAATTGAATGAGCATTTTCACAATGTCGCCTCCCGCTGACGGCTCCTAATTGCATGTTGAAGCCATGCAATGGAGCCCAACTCACACTAATTATGTCATTACCCTAATTAAGTAAATACTGTATGTGCTAATTGGCTGAAATCTCTTCAGTGGGGGATGGGCAGGGGGAGAGGAAACCCGTGTCCCCTGGGCTTTCACACGGATGCACTGGGGGTAACAGATTCAGGGTGGGGGGGCACTCCCCCCTCGGTTTGGCAGATCCTGCCATCACCCAAGTAGGATTCAGGGAGGACCCTCGGCTGCGGCCCAGGACAAGCTTGCCCGTGCTCCAGGAGAGGTGGCAGAAGATGCTGGACAGGTGGTCAGAGACCCAGGCTGAAGGCCTAACTTTGCCCTGACAGACTGGTGGTCGTGAACAACCTTCTACCTCTCTTCAGTGGGTCCTCTTGCCCACCTCCCACCTCAGGCAGCCCAGAACCTATGGAACCTCAGACGTCAGGGCATCAGAGGGACTTAATGTCCAGGAAGGATTAACCAAGCCACTGTCATCCAAATATATGGGATATCAGTTATATGCCCAGCCCGGGGCAACAGGAGAGATAACAGCTGATGACTAAGCAAAGCCCTAGGCTCTGGGGACAGTTCCAGTGTGAGCCAGCAAAAGGAATAAACAGGGCTGGCAGGTGAGGTGGAAGACATTCTGAAGAAATCTGAAGGCTTCCTGGAGGAGGAGGACTTCACCTATGAGAGAGAGGAAATCGGGACCTCAGAGCTCAGATCATCTTTCAAGGTGTGTTTTTTGTTTTTCTTTTTTAATGTCAAACTTGTTAATCATAACTTTCAGGGGAGGGTGGTAAGGGAGAAAAGCACAGCCATCCAGAGGGGGCTCCCAAATGGGATGCCAACCTACTTGGGGACACAGGAGGAATGCCAGCCCCATGTCAGGGACAGTTGCATCAGCCCTAGTATGACCAGAGCCTTCACCCCGCCTTCTTTAAGCTCATCACCGTGGACTCGCCATCAAGTGAGGGCCCCCATCCCTCCCCTGCCTCTCACGAGGCTGTGGGGAGGGTCTCCAAGGCCATATCAGCTGGACCTCCATCAGCTGGATCTTCTCAGGCCCTGCGGAGCCAGGTAGTGCCCCATCTGGCAAGCGTGCCCAGGTACCGCAGTGTGGGCATCCCTGTTCTCCCAGCTCCACTCTACCCGCCTGCTGCCACCTCCGTAGACATATGCTGCGGCTCCGCACCCAGCAAACACCACATGCTCACTTTGGTGGGCAATGGCTCCCTGCCTTCCAGGCTGCAGGGAAGAAAAACTGGCCGAGCGCTGGACAGGCTCAACTCCCAAAGCGGCCCCTGGCCAAGCCCTTCCAGCTCCCAGGCCTCAGGTTCCCAATGGATGATGTCCACTCATTCATTCCTTGTCCCAGGGTTCCATTCATCCCACACAAACAAGGTCTGGGCGTCTCTACGCTGGCTCCAGAAGACAAGACACAGATAAGAAACCATCCTTTTAGCCATGACATCTGCAACTTGATCTCAAATCGCTCAGGAAAAAAATCACATAGAACTAGGCACACGCACAGAGCGAACGCATATAGAGAGAGGGAAAGCGAGGCAAAATACTAGCCCTAGTTGACATGGTTAGAGGGTATATAGGTGTCTTACACTACTCTTACTTTGACAACTCTTCTGTAAGTTTGCATTTATTTTGAAACACATAGTAGAAAGAAGGAAGGGAGGAAGGAAGGTCCTTTCACTTTATAGGATTCCAGGCTACTAGAGCAGGCAGCTGAACCAGTGGCTGTCTTTGGAGGAGGGCTTCTATAAGGTGTGGAGGAAACGGGGCCAGGCAGAGTCTAAGGGCCTCTGGCTCCTACCCTTCCACGCAGCATGGGATGGAGGCTGACTCTCACCTCCTCTCCCCGTCACAGCTTCAGGCAAGCCCCCAGCTCCCTCCTCTTTTCCTACTCTTCAGAGCCTTCGGACCCTCCAGTAGGAGAAGGGGAACTCGCCCTGGTCAGAGGTTTGGGAGGGCCTCCTGTGGCTCTGAGCATGGACAGACAAGACTGGAGCAGCCCAGGGTGCTGGGCCTGGGACCAGAGAGGGACGGGACAGGACGGATCCAGCCAAGCCCACCCTAGGCCCGCTGCCCCTCACAGACTATCACAGACTTGTGCCCCGGCTGCCCCTATCACAGACAAGTGCTCCAGTGTCCTTGCCTGTCACAGCAACTCTTGGCAGCAGGAGGGGAGCAGCAGGAAGTGGTTCATTATTCCATCCTTCATTAGGTCTGCATTAGGCAGCCCGAGAGGAGAGGAACCGTGGGATGTGCAGGAGGAGGCCTCTGCTTCAGATGGGCCTGTGAAGGGGCTGTGGCGCTGGACCCGCCCCCTGCAGCCTCCTTCCCAACTGCCCCCTCCCTCTCCCCTGCTCCCCGACTCCTTTCATTCTCACTCCTCCTCTTCCCCATTGTGCCTACCAGCCTCCCCACCTCCCTGGGGGCTCCCCAGGGCTCTCCCCTAAAAGGGGACCTCCCCTACGCAGGTCTCCATCCAGACTTTGGACAACCACCCAGTGGCCCCTCCCCCCAAAGAGACAGTGCCATCGGCATATCCCCGATGTGTGGTCAGTCAGCGGCAGAATGCAGGGCGGACTCCCGCCCGCGCCCACCGCGACCGACCCCTCTCCCCTTGACCTCAGGCTGCCACTTCGGAGCCTGGGCCGCCCCCGAGCGGACCTGCCCTTCATTCAGGACGCTCTGTCCGGGACGCTCCAGGCTGCGGCACCCAGAGGTCAGCAGGGGCCGGTTCCTCCTCTCGGACACCTTTGTTCTTCTCCCGCCTTTGTCCCCGGCCTGTCCTCCTGACCAGCCCACAGCCCCGGCGCGTCTCACCCCTCGCCTGTCAGCTCGCCTCTCCCTCCCACTCCCCTTCGTGGCCTTTGGCCCGCTCGAGCGGGGCAGCCCGGCAGGGTGCGGGGTGGGGCCCCTCTGCCCTCTCGCCCAGCCCCCAGCCCGCCTGGCCCCCCGCAGCCCCGCTCCCCCACTGCTCCCTCTCCGGCCCACGCCCCCCTCACTTGCCCCGCGTCCCGCCCCCTCAAACACCTCCCCTCGCCTCCTCCGCCCCCTCCCCATTTCCTCTTCCCTCTTTCCCTGGCCCTTCAGTCCCTGGAAGTCAGGCCTCCTCCTCCCCTCCCCTCTTCGCTCTCGTCCTCTCCCTTCTCTCTTCCCCCTCCAGACTCCACTCCTTCGCCTGCTCACTCACCCTCTCCCTCTCCCGCTTGCCCCCCCCTCTCTCCCCCACCTCTTTGTTTCAGCTGAGAACCGGCGGCTCCTCGGGACAGTTCCCACACCGCAGTGCCTCTGGTGAGCAGACAGCGCCGCTGAGGTGAGCTGGGGGATCCGGCGGGCGGGCACAGGCAGGCGCGGGCAGCAGGAGCTGGAGCTCCAGGGGGCGAGCGGGTGGGGACGGGCCATCTAGCTCGCCGCTGCTCTGTGCCCCGGGGCCAGTGGGAACAGCAGTCGGAGGAGTGCCAGCTTCAGATTCCCCGGTGGTCAGCCAGGTGGCCGTCGGGGGCAAAGCCAGTCTGGAGCTGGCAGGTTCTGCCCCTGCCCGGGTGCCTGGCTTCTGAGGGAGACCCTCAGAGGCACTGGACTGGGGAGGGCAAGGGCTGGGCTGCCCAGAAGTGCCATCCCTGACGGTCTGTGTGCGGTCCTAGAGAACAGGGGCCCCGGCCCCTGCCTTGGGCTGGGTTGCCGGGTGGCAGCAATGGAGCTGTCCGTGCGGCTGTGACCCCAACAAGTGCCTGTTCTCAGGGCACGGTGGGGGGCTGCTGCTCAGGTAGGGGGTGTGGGCAGAGGAGAGCTCTGCCTGTGTTAAAGGAGGGCTGCTTTCACTCCAAGCTACTGACCGCCAGGCCCACAGAGCCACATGGTGGAGGGGCGCTTCTCCCTGCCCCAGGGGTCTCTGGTCAAGCTCCTCCAGGATAGGGTCCCCAGGACTGCTTTACCCAGAGTTACAATCAACAGGAATTCAGGTCCAAGCCCAGATGTCCCCGTGGTCAGCTTCCTGGGCTGAACTGAGGATAGGGAGGAATGCCTTGATGGGGGGGGGGGGGGGGCGGGTGCGGGGACAGCTGGGCGACAACCGGTAGAAACAGAGCCCTGGCTCTTGAGTGAGGCTACAAGTGTGAGCACTGGAGATGCCCCAGCTACATAGGGATCCAGAGATGCTGGGCAGGTGGGTGGGAGCGGATGGAAGGGGCAGAAGCCAGTGCCGTGGGCCCCGCCCCCTTCTCCCTGGAGCTGGAGATGGAGAGACCGCGCAGGAAGGGGACACCGTGTGCCCCTCACACTTCCCCAGAGAGGCAAGCAGGGAGGCTCTGCAGGTGGGCCGGGGTTGGGGTGGTGAGGACAGGGAGGAAAGGCCAAGACTGGGACAGGGGCAGGGTAGGGGGGTAGCCCTTGGCTATTTGGTTAGGGCAGGGTCAGATCCTATAGCTCCTTGAACCCCCAGGAGCCAGCAGTGGACAAGAGAGTGGTGGGCAGTCACCTTGTGAGGCAGAGCAGCTAGGGGCATATGTTGCCTAGGACTGGGCGGATGGGGCACTTGCTTCTGGGGGCCCACTCTCCCTAGACCTCTTCCCTGGCCAAAGCCCCCTCATCTTGGCTGGTGAGAGCCCCTCCCAGATGGAGGAGCACCACGGGCAAAGAAGCAGAATCACGGCTGGGGACCCTGAACTCACCCCACCCCACCAGCCTCTCCAGAACAGGGCAGCCAGAGCCCAGGAAATGGGACAGAAAAGCCTTAAGAGTGGCCCCCTGGTTCCCCAGTGAGGGGCTGGCTGTCAAGACACCCCTGTCTCGGGGAGAAAGGCCAGCCCTCCAGGCCTGGGCACAGCTCACCCTCTCTCTATGGGCCCTCTCTCTCTCTCTCTCTCTCACAGCTGCCTGCCTAGGCCACTGTCAGCGCCACCTCCCTGACTCCCCCTGGCCCCCACACAGCCCCTGTGCTCCCCTAGCACACTGGATTCCTCTAGCCCAGAGAGGGGACTCGTGGCCTGGGGTCAGGCCAGTTCTCACGCACCCAGCCTGGGCCTCATCAGGTCCCTTACACATGATTCCAGTGGACCAGGCTGCCCCACCCATTTTTTTCTGAGCCCTCATGGGCTCTCTCCCAAGCTGGGCCAGCTAACTCTAGCTCCAGCTGAGCCCCCAAAACTGGTTCTGTCATCTCCCAGGACGCCATGCACCCCAGCAGCCATTAAAGGCCAAAGTACCACACCCTGCTGGTGCCAGTCCAACGCCAGAGTGTGGGAGTCACTCGCTCAGCCTCAGTGACTGCCGAGGCCTCCTGGGCTCAACCCTAAGCCTGCATGGAGGAGGGAGCCTCCCTGAGCTTCTCCTGGGAAGAGGCTAAGACCACTCTCTTTCCTTCCGTCCCTGACCCCCTTCCACAGAGCTTTCCTGCCCACATGCATCTGCTGCCACCACATACCCAGAGAGGTGAGGATAAGAATGCTGTCCCCATTAAACAGAAGGGAAAATTGAGGTCTGGGAAAAGAAAGCTGGCATGGCCAGGATAAGGACCTAGGACCTGATTTCCACTCCAGTGCTCCTTCTTGGTCTTTCAACTGCCGCCCTGGAGAAAGCCTACCTGAGGGTACGATGCCTACGCTCACCAAAGTCCACCCGCTTCCCAGCCTTGCCACCCCCCAAATCCTCATACCCTGATGGCATGCCCAGTGACACAGGGCTAGGTGTCTGACCCAGGGGTGTCTGACCCAGGTCCACTCAGTGACCGTCTGTGGGTTGAAGTGGACACACGCATGCCTACGCATGTCCCTGACCGCACACACACAACTGTGCACACAGATGCAGACACACACCTTTGTGTAGAAGCCCACCACTCAACCGCGTGTGGCTTTCTGCCAAATCACACACACAAAGGAGCTGTGAAATCTAAGCCAAGAGGGGCTGACAAGTCTGTTCTAAGGACCCCTAGATGGACCAAGGTGGTAAAGGACTCCTAGATGGACCAAGTGATAAAGAATTCGCCTGCCGACGCAGGAGACGTAAGAGATGTGGGTTCGATCTCTGGGTCAGGAAGATCCCCTGGAATAGGAAATGGTAGCCCACTTGTTATCTTGCCTAGAGAAGCCCGTGCATAGAGGAGCCTGGCCACTAAGTTGCTCAGTCATGTCCAACTCTTTGCGACCCCGGGGACTGTAGCCCACCAGGCTCCTCCGCCCATGGGATTCTCCAGGCAAGAATACTGGAGTGGGTTGCCATTTCTTTCTCTAGAGGATCTTCCCGACCCAGGGATCGAACCCAGGTCTCCCGCATTGCAGGAAGATGCTTTAAGCTCTGAGCCACCAGGGAAGCCCGGCTATAATGCATAGGGTCATAAAGAGTTGTACACGACTAAAGAGACTTAGCACGCACACAGATGGACCAAGCATGATGATGTCATCATCCCTAAGCCCCTGGCAAGGAACCAGGGAAGCAGGAGTGGACCTTGGGCTCTGGCTGAGCCTGCACCAGGCCCCAAGGTCTCTGAGCCCCAGAGGGTGGGCAGAGGATAGTCAGGAAGGTCCCAAGCAGGTTCCCATTCTGGCTCTGTGGCAGACCTGCTGTGCTTCCCCAGACAAGCCACCTTCCCTCTCTGTTCACTGGCTTTTATAAAACAGAGGGATTTGGGTTAGCAGACACCTAAAGGCTGGCCAGGCCCACTGCCCAGCCACTCTCGGTTCATCTAGGGGCAGACAATGGAAGGGCCTGTGAGGGCAGCAGCCAGGGAAAGCTTCTGGGGACGGAGATGAGGGCAGCGCGGGGACAGCAGGAGCCCGAGCGGGAGGGACAGAAGCCAAGAGCCAGGGCGGGAGTGGTTCCTACGGCCCATGGCTGAGGGTTATGGGACAGATAATAAGTCCTACAGAACACTCACCGTGTAGGCTTTGTTTCACATTTTCATCTAGATTGCACTCAAATATATCCTTCCTCATCTAGGGGTTACCAAATGGGCAAATCTAACAGCTTAAGCCCACTCCAGCCTCCAGCCTCCCAGCCCCAACAAACACAGGCTCAGGGCAGGGGCCAAGGAGGTGACACGGCGGGGGCGGGGGGGGGGACTTCTGGCCAGACCCCACCCACACTCAACCCCCTCAGCAGGCGAGTAAGCAGCCACGCGTCCAGGAAGCAGGACCGCCCGTGCTGAGGATGTCCGTGCATACACACAGATGCACTCCTCCTCCTGGGATGCCAGCACCAACACCTGCATGCTTGCATACTACCACACACACACGCGCGCGTGCACAAGCTGGGGGACACAGCGGATGGGTCCTCAGCCATAGCCCCAGCCTTCGTCCTGCTCTTGCGGGAAACTTGGTGCCCGGTGCTAACACTCATGCCTCACAGGGAGGACTGAAGTGGGGCCAGGGCATGTCTAGAGGGTGCCAGAGGTGCACCTGGGCACAGGCTCAGCCACGTGAGGACAGTACCCCTAAGACTATGACCCTACTCGCCCCCGCCCCAGCCAGAAGAACCCTCCTGCCAGGACAGAAGGAAGTGGAGCCCCAGCATCACAGAGGGGTACCAACTCCCCTCTCCCCTAAATCTCCCTGGCCCCCAGAACCCAGTTTACCTGCTCACCTCCCTGTCCGTCCTCAGCCCACCAGGAACCATCTGCATGCTGCAGTCTGGAGTCCAAGTACAGAAGGAGGCTCTTCCCAGAGGCAGGGCACGCCAGCCCTGGCCCCGAGTCCCTCACAGCCTCAGAGAGGAGGGCATGGCTGGGGTGGGGTGGGGGCCAGCAGGAGCAGCCCCAGGCCTCGCTGTTCTCTATGGCTTTTTATTCCTATGTGATTCTACTGCTCACTCATATAGGGATTGGAGCCGTGGCGCACGGCGGGGGCAGCCAGCGGAGGGCTCGGACACTGAACAAAGAGGTCCAAGGAGACCAGGACAGCGGTCCCCGTCTCCCGGCGCAGGCTGCTAGCCTGGCCTGGGGAGCCCCTCCCCGGGTGCTCCCCTCCCTGGCCAGCTGGAACAGGGGGAGGGGCCGTTGGATCCCAGCACTGGAGACCCCTCACACACTGCAGGCTGGCACCAGGACCTGGACTGCGTCCCCAGAGGAATGGCTGAAGGATCTGGTTGGGGGCGGAGTCGGGGGGTCAGTTCGGCTGGGAAAAAGGGCCTGGCACAAGGAAACAAGACCCAGTGTCCTATGTGGCTGGTGGTAGGCCCTGGAAAAATGAGGCAGCTCAACCAAAGAAGGTACAGTCTGGCTAGGGACTGTCCAAAGGCAGAAGGGAGAGAAGTCCTTGGTGGGGCAGGCAGCAAGCTAGTGCCCAGCGAGGAGACACCTCAGCAGGGATGCCACAGCGGGGAGTGACAGACAGCAGGACTAGCGTCCTCAGGCCTGCCCTCCCTGGGGTCTCCGCTCACCCACATCAAGCATGCCAGGCTCAACCCTCCCAGGCTCCCATTTAGGTGAATCGAGTGCCCTGCAGAGACGGGACAGCCAACTCCTGCAGGGCCCCCGTGCCGGGGCTACTGGCGGCCACCACTCTGCTCCTGGCAGCCCCTGCCGGTCTGTGCTCTGAGAGAAGACGCACTGAGAACCCAGAGCATGATCCTTTTTATTTTCAGTCCTTCCTGCTTCACCCCACAGAAGAAACAGGCTTGGAAGCTGAGCAGAGGGGCTGCCTGGGGGAGAAGACTAGGACAGCAAACTGGCCCAGGGGCCTGTCCTGGTCCTCTGGAGTACCCACTGCCATGGCTGAAAGTAGGGGTGGAAGAGAGCCCCCATCTGCCTGGTCAGTGTGAAACTGGACACACAGAAGAGGCCCTGGTTGGGAGGTGTGAGGACCAACCAAGTAGCCATGGCCAAGGGAGAAGGGGCCCTAAAGCTTGGTCGGGCCCTGGGGACCAAACCTGGTCTGTTCCAGGACGCTGCCCTGCAGGCCTCTTCTGGGTTCCCCAAAACATGACCTACATCATCACTGCGGATGCAGGAACAGAAAGTGGGCGTCTGTGACATTGGTGCCAGTCAGCCCCGTGTGCAGCAGGTGTGCCCCACCCTGGAAGCGGCAGAAGAAGGTATGTGAGTCATTATGGGCCAGGAAGGTGGCCACATCCAGACCCTCAGCGGCAGCTTGGCTGGTAAGCTCAGGCCTGACCCAGGCCCCGGCTGCCTCTGTGGGCCCATCCTGCCCATCAGTGCCGCCGCTCAAAAACAGCACGTCAACAGTCCCCAGTGGCCACTGTCCCAGCTCCACTCCGACACGCAGGGCCAGCTCCTGGTTGCGGCCACCCTTGCCTGAGCCCTGCAACCGCACCGTGGGCTCGCCACCAGCCAGCAAGCAGACTGGGCCCGGAGCGCCCACCACAGCCTCCAGAGCCTCCTTCAGTTGCAGATCTGGGAGCTGGAGGTCAGCTGCAAGTTCATAGAGTCGTTCATCTTCCTGCACAGACGCTCCAGCGCCAGGCAGGGCAAGGTGGGCTCCAGCGACTCGGGCCAGTAGCCCGTAGAACTGGGCCACACTTTTCACATCACCCTGTATGGCTGTGCTCAGCACCACAGCCCTGTATCCCAGCGCCTCAGCCTGCTTCTGAGCCTCAGCCAGTGCCAGTGCATTGGAGCCAAGGATAACATTGAGGACGTGACCACAGGTGTGTGGCCCGTGGGGGTCAGAGTCTGCCCGGGCCAGCACAGTCTTCACAGAACGTGGCAGGGCAGTGCGAAGGCCATAGCGATTGAGGATGTACAGGCAGTCTTGCACGCTGTGGATGCTGGCCACAGTGGGGCCGCTGGCAATCACCTCCACGGGGTCCCCCACCACGTCTGACAGAATGAGGCTCACCACCTGGGGAGGGGTCGCAGAGGCAAGGCTCAATCCCACCTGATCCTTGCCTCAGGGCCCGAGAGGACAAACTGCCTTCGTCTAGCCACATGTCTTCACGCCACCCAATGCACTTCCTCGCCCACTTCTAACCCCTCTCAAGTGGGTGTGCAAAACACCTAGCCCTGTGGACTCCCATACAGGCCTCTGCCCTTCATCTCCCTGGCACATGTGGGCCTGGTTCCACCAGCCCCAGACTGCCTGGTGAAGAAGGGCCCCACACACCTGGGCAGGGTAGGCGGCCTGAGCCAGCCCCCCGCCCTTGAGCTGGGACAGGGCCTTCCGGATGGTGTTCAGCTCCTGGATTGTGGCTCCCCGGGCCGCCAGCAGCTTGGTTAGCGTCTGCTTCTCCTCCAGCGTGACAGGTGGGATGGGGGCGGGCAGCAGGGCTGAGCCCCCCCCTGCAGAGACAGTGAAGACTTTGGGCAGAGGGGATGGATGGCACGGGGACTTCCCGACCTGGGGAGCCGGCAGGCAGTGCTCATTTAGGGATGTGGCGGCTAGAAAGAGGGGTTAGGGTGCCCCCGTGTGGACATACAGTGAATGCCCACACAGTCACCACAACCAAGGCACCTGAGGTTGAACTCTGCCTTGGGGTAGCCCAGGTCCCAGCAGACACTGGAAGAACTATTCCTTAAGACCTTAGAAGAGGAAAGAGACCTGGAGGAGACAGCGGAAAACGAGGGAGGGGACTCAGGGAGTTGGAAACCGGGGTCCTAGCCCCAGGTGACAATGGTGCCGAGGGCAGCAGCAACTGAGACGTTTTCCTTGCAAGACCTCAGCAGGGTGCTCCCTGCGTACCCTCTCACAGGGGAGGGCCCCACAGCTCAGGGGAAGCCACCAAGGAGTCAGCCATCCAGGTCTTTACTGCCTCTAATCTGTGACCTCGAGGGCTCTGACCAATGGTTCCTTGCACACCTGATTTTGGGAAACCTCCCCGCTGCCCCCCTGCACCCGCGCGCGCGCGCGCGCACACATACACACACACACACACGCACCCCGTCCTAAGCCAGTGCGGCACCCTCACCTGAGATGAGCACAAGCAGCAGATCGTCAGCGGTCAGGCCTTCGGCCAGCTGCCTGATGGCCAGAGCAGCACGCAGAGCGTCCCGGTCCGGCAGGTTGTCCTCCGCGCCCTCGAATACCTGGATGCGGCTGTGCGGCTTCAGCAGCATCTCCCTCAGGGGAGAGAGAAGGGAGAGCCAGAGATGTGGTGGGCTCTGTGTCCCGCTGGCTTCTCAGATGTACAGGTGAAAGGGATGTGAACAAGGACGCCCACTGACACCCACCCTGGAGCCAGGCCACTCCCAGAAGAAACTGGAAGCTGGTGAAGGAAGGAGGCCCCAATCCAGGCTGAACCTGGGCCCAGGTTCCCCTCCAGACAAGAACAGCACCCCCAGGTTCCTTACTGCTTGCCAGCGTGCTCCATGGCCGCACGGATCCCCTTGGGAACACTGATCACTCCCTGCACAAGATGCTGGCCCAGGAGCTCCTCAGCTGCAGCTGCCATGCCCAGCACAGCCTTGCCAAAGCCTACCAGGTAGAGGTTCTGCCTCAGCTGAAAGCTCCGGTCCCGCACCTTCAGCTCTCCGCTGTCGGGGTCCAAGGACAGGGCGCGCTGCAGCAGGGGGCCCGGCAGCACTGCACCCACAGTGCTCTCAAACAGCTGACGTGCCTGCTCTGCCAGAGCCATGCTACTGGCCATGCGGGCCAATGGGCCCCCCCAGAGGAGTGGGCCCGAGGGGGCTCTGGCCAAGTGACGCAGGACCTGCAGGGCTGCAGCCATGCCCCACTGCTCTCAGCACCACTTGGCGTCCATGGCCGCCTAGGAGGAAGAAAGCACTGGTTAGGCTGCTGCAAAACCAGAGACAGGAGGCTTCAGGGCCAGTGGACCCCACAGCTGCTGCTGCTGCTGCGGGAATAGGCCATCTGCCAGACCCAGGAGAATCCCTAAGGTCCACAGCTGTCTGATCTCACTCCAGTCTTCTGAGCCCAGGCCTGCAGTCTAACCAACCACATCCTCCTCTTCTGCAGGCCACGCGCCAGCTCTCTGGACACCCTGCCCAGAGTCCAGAGGTCCTGTTAGCAGAGCCTTCCTCCTAGACCACCTCCTTCGGCTGAGAGTTAATCATTCACAGAGGAAGAAATTACTATCCGTGGCTTCCATCCTGCCCCTTTCCCACCTCCTGCACTTCTGAGCCTCGCCCAGGGCAACACCCCTTTCTGGCACTCCTTCCTTGCCTCTTTACCTCTTTACTTGAGTTGCGACAAAGCTGCTGGCTATGCCACCAACGGGAGCCCAGTGACCTCCAGGCTGCTCTGTTTTATTATCTCACAGGCCTGGGCTGGGGAGCCTGGAAAGACTAAGTCTGTGCAGGGAGGCTGTAGATTTGTTGGGACACTGACAAGCAGGTCCGGGCACATCCTTGGGCCACAAAGCCTGAAGAATCCCGCACTCAGGGCCAGCCCAGCAACAGCTTCAGGTTCAACTCTGACTCATAGTAGAACCTTAAAAAAGTCCTTAGACACCACATGACTCCAGGTATGATGGGGTCCAATCTGCAGGACAGAAAGGATGCCCTTCCACCTACATGGACAGACCCACCCTTGCCAAGAACATGTCTTTTGCTCTAACATAACAAATCTTGGATCACACCACCCACAGGGGTGAGAGCCACGTGGCTGGGGCAGGCAAAGGGCAGGCTTCTACCACTGAAGCCAAACAGTCATTTTCCCCACTGGGCACGGTAAAAGCCACAGAAGACTTGAAGTGAGGGTCAAGAGGTTGCAGAGTAGTTTAGGGACAATAAAGTGCTAAAAAGCCCATCTCTAACAAGGCGTTACTTTAATAAATTATAAATTTACTTTATAGTTATAAATTAATAAATGCCCACCATACATGCTGACTGCAGCAGCAAGTGTGCACAGAGCAGGGGAATCGGGCTCCAGCTCTACCACAGGACAGCTCCGTTTCTCTCACTGGGTCTCCTGTGCAAAATGAGAGGTGAGATGAGACTAATGCTCTTCCTTTGACATCCCTGGGCTCTCTGAAGCTGTCCACCGTTAACACTGAAAACTTCGACTGCAAACATCGCTTTATCCTACACCAAAGAAAAAAAAACCTGGCAATGTCCAGCCTCGGGTCACTTAGCCTGCATTGA
Source organism: Bos indicus x Bos taurus (assembly GCF_003369695.1). Classification (NCBI taxonomy): domain Eukaryota; kingdom Metazoa; phylum Chordata; class Mammalia; order Artiodactyla; family Bovidae; genus Bos; species Bos indicus x Bos taurus. The sequence goes on along the minus strand of NC_040097.1, from coordinate 12,201,548 downwards.
GCTCAACTTTCCCATTTAGAGAAGACAAACCGTTCCTGACTCCAGCTGTGAACGGGAAAACACAGAGGGAGCTGCCATGGGGATTCAAAACGGGTCCAGCAATTGCTAGGGCTGGCCAATGAGCACTGGCCATAAAAGTGGCTTAGCACGTAGCAATAGCTGATTTTGACGGTCTGGACCAAATCTGTACCTGTTTCCCCGATAGATACAGGCCTAGAGGATACCAGAGTTGCCAATGGATATCAGAACCCAAGGCAGGGGGCGCCCAAGACTAAGGCGGCCAGAAAAAATACAGAACGTCCAACCAAATTTCAATTTCAGATAAATTAGGAATTGTTAAAAACTAAATATGTTCCGTACAATATTCGTATCCGACTCTTAGCGACCCCATGGACTGCAGCCTACCAGGCTCCTCCGTCCATGGGATTTTCCAGGCAAGAGTACTGGAGTGGGGTGCCATTGCCTTCTCCGATTTGGGACATATCCATACTAAAAAAGTATTTGTTTATCTAGTTAAAATTCAAGTTTAACTAGACGCCCTGCATTTTTATTTGCCAAATCCAACAACTCCATTTGGAACACCGCTTCTCCTAAACTAGCCTGAGCTCCAGGAAGTCGTAAATACAAAGCCGACCCGCCTTGACACCTCCCCGCCACCAAGGGGGGCTCTAGCCCTTCCCCCACCTTCGCCTGCCTGCCCGGCGCCGGAAGTGATGTCACCCGCAGGCAAGGGCCTCAGGCTTTCCTCAGGGAAAGGGCTGTCGCGTAATGTCCGAGAAAATAAGAACCCGCTGCTGCCTGGGCCCACAGCCCCTGAGCCAATGGCCCTGTGGCTCTGCAGGCCCTCACGGCACCGACATACCGCCTAACCATTCGGCGACCCGAGGTCCAACCCTAGGGCCGGAAGTGCTCGATGGGGGCGGATCCGGATCCGGAAGTGTGGGGGCGGGGTTGGGGCGCCGATGGCGAGGGGCGGGGTAAGCGGGAACCAGAGCCGGAGCTGGTATTGGTTCCGCCCTGCTCTCCAAGAGGCTTGGATGCAGTCACCTTCAGGCCTCAGTGCCTTCATCCCTACAGTGGGATAATAATCGCCACCTCTCCGGTTGCTATAATCTGCCCACTCCTTTATTTTGTACGATTCAATCAGTCGCACATACTTTCCTACCTCCTGTTAGGTGCTGGGCATTGGACAAAGCAAATGGACTGAGAATCACTACTTACCCACAGCTGGCTCCTCCTGGAGCCAGATGAAATCATCCCTGCCACCGCTTTAATTCCACAAGGCATTCGTGTTCCCCGCCTTCTTCCCCGGGCTACCAAATCACAGCTCTGATTCAGCAAGAGAGTTCCAGAATCAGCAAGAGAGTGATTCTGAATCACACGAAGTACATGTGAACACGAATGACCCTAGGCCTCCCGCCCTGTCCCAGCTCTCACCCTGGACCCAGCTTGATAGTGGTATCTTGCCACATTCAAAAGACAAGTCCTGACCAGACTCAAGGACACAGAAGAATACATTGTTCTTACAGATGTTTTCTTGAGATCACAAATTATACCACAGATTTCTTAAAAGTCTTAAAACATTTCTCCCCACCTGCTCTTTTCTGCCACATCTCTCTTTCCCAAACCATGCTCTGCTCTTTTCAACAAGTATTTCTCCCCCACTTCCTAGCTGTCTCCCTGGGTTTTTCTTTCCTTTATAATAGAGGACCTTTTGTGCGTGTGTGTTAAGTCACTTGTTGTGTCCAACTCTGCAACCCTATGGACTGCAGCTTCCAGGTTTCTCTGTCCATGGGATTCTCCAGGCAAGAATACTGGAGTGGGTTGTCATGCCCTCCTCCAGGGGAACATCCCAACCCAGGAATCAAACCTGCTCCTCATATGTCTCCTGTATTGGCAGGCAGGTTCTCCCAAATCTTCACCACCTCATCATCACAACAAAGGCAACTTCAAGATTTGCTCTTTTTAGGTGTAAGGAAATTGTACTTAAAATTTAAGTTTTTCCTTGCTTGCAGTAAGCTGTCTTCATCCATCCATGTGTTTATTCAGTTCCTGAGTACCTTCTATGTGGGCCAAGTGCTCTAGCTGCTGGGATGAATAAGTCGTGGTACTTTTAGTTTGGAAACTTACTCTGCTTTTATAATTACATTCCCTCATTTTGGGGGAGGTGGGGAAATGTAAATTTGAGCATCTCTCGTTATTTAGTGCCAGAGACCCATAAACAGACATCACTTGCTGTGCTTTTCTGTCAGGCTGTCAGCAGGAGACTATATCCATTTTTAAAATCCCCATCCCACCCCACTACTCGCAAGATGCATTTAACTGCAAGATTCAGGTGTCCACTGGACTGTGAGCTCCTGGAAAGTGGGGAAAGTGAAAGTTGCTCAGTCTTGTCCGACTGTTTGCGACCCCATGGACTACACAGTCCATGGAATTATATTGGAGTGGGTAGCCTTTCCCTTCTCCAGGGGATCTTCCCAGTCAATGGATTGAACCCAGGTCTCCAACATTGCAGGTGGATTCTTTACTGACTGAGCCACTAGGAAAGCCCAAGAATACTGGAGTGAGTAGCCTATCCCTTCTCCAGCAGATCTTCCCAACCCAGGAATCAAACTGGGGTCTCTTGCATTGCAGGCACATTTTTTACCAACTGAGCTATGAGGGAAGCCCAGGAAAGTGGTTCAGTTCAGTTCAGTCGCTCAGTCATGTCCAACTCTTTGTGACCCCATGAATCGCAGCACGCCAGGCCTCCCTGTACATCACCAACTCCCGGAGTTCACCCAGATTCACGTCCATCGAGTCAGTGATGCCATCCAGCCATCTCATCCTCTGTTGTCCCCTTCTCCTCCTGCCCCCAATCCCTCCCAGCATCAGAGTCTTTTCCAATGAGTCAACTCTTTGCATGAGGTGGCCAAAGTACTGGAGTTTCAGCTTTAGCATCATTCCTTCCAAAGAAATCCCAGGGCTGATCTCCTTCAGAATGGACTGGTTGGATCTCCTTGCAGTCCAAGGGACTCTCAAGAGTCTTCTCCAACATCACAGTTCAAAAGCATCAATTCTTCAGTGCTCAGATCTTCTTCACAGTCCAACTCTCACATCCATACATGACCACAGGAAAAACCATAGCCTTGACTAGATGGACCTTTGTTGGCAAAGTAATGTCTCTGCTTTTGAATATGCTATCTAGGTTGGTCATAACTTTCCTTCCAAGGAGTAAGCATCTTTTAATTTCATGGCTGCAGTCACCATCTGCAGTGATTTTGGAGCCCAGAAAAATAAAGTCTGACACTGTTTCCACTGTTTCCCCATCTAATTCCCATGAAGTGATGGGACCAGATGCCATGGTCTTCGTTTTCTGAATGTTGAGCTTTAAGCCAACTTTTTCACTCTCCACTTTCACTTCCATCAAGAGGCTTTTAAGGTCCTCTTCACTTTCTGCCATAAGGATGGTGTTATCTGCATATCTGAGGTTGTTGATATTTCTCCCGGCAATCTTGATTCCAGCTTGTGCTTCTTCCAGTCCAGCATTTCTCATGATGTACTCTGCAAATAAGTTAAATAAGCAGGGTGACAATATACAGCCTTGACGTACTCCTTTTCCTATTTGGAACCAGTCTGCTGTTCCATGTCCAGTTCTAACTGTTGCTTCCTGACCTGCATACAGATTTCTCAAGAGGAAGGTCAGGTGGTCTGGTACTCCCATCTCTTTCAGAATTGTCCACAGTTTATTGTGATCCACACAATCAAAGGCTTTGGCATAGTCAATAAAGCAGAAATAGATGTTTTTCTGGAACTCTCTTGCTTTTTCCATGATCCAGCGGATGTTGGCAATTTGGTCTCTGGTTCCTCTGCCTTTTCTAAAACCAGCTTGAACATCAGGAAGTTCATGGTTCACGTATTGCTGAAGCCTGGCTTGGAGAATTTTGAGCATTACTTTACTAGTGTGTGAGATGAGTGCAATTGTTTGGTAGTTTGAGCATTCTTTGGCATTGCCTTTCTTTGGGATTGGAATGAAAACTGACCTTTTCCAGTCCTGTGGCCACTGCTGAGTTTTCCAAATTTGATCTAATTAATATTTGCATTTCCACTGCCATACATAAGACCAGACACAAATACAAGCTGACATTTTTCTTTCCTCTTCTTTTTTCAATGAATAAACAATGGGAATTCCCTGGAGGTCCAGGGGTTAGGACTGGGCACTTACTCCCGGGGCCAGGTTTAGGGACACTAGGATCCTGCAAGCCACGTGGCACAACCGAAAAAAAGAAGGAATAAGAAAACAGTGAAACGCTCAGCTACAAAGTACTGCAGACCCTAGGTGGAAAAGATTTCACAAAAGGGAAAGGGATGATGGTAAGTGGAAGTAAAAGACTTCATGAGGCAGTGGGATTTGGGTCTAAGAAAACAATCAGGCTCATCAGAATGTTTAAACATACCTTGTTAGTCGGCATGAATATGTCTACAGTCTTAAATACACTTGGCAATAAGTATCAGTGTCAAAATGTGCCAAGAAATTGCAATCCAAGGAAATGATTGGTGATGTGGACAAAGATGGTATAAGGAAGGAAAAAGCTTTTTTCTCTAACCTCTTAGGTTCATTGACCGAGACCCTACAGATAAAACCGACAAATGACAGATTAACAACAGAAAAAGGTTTATTTCATATGGATGGGAGGGAGCTCACAGAAATGACATGAAAACTCCCAAAAAGCCATTAGGCTGGAGAGCTTATATATCATTTCTTAACAGGGAGTGATAAATTTTGGAGATGTAACAAGACAAAAGGGATTTGAGCTTCTCGGGGTAATAAATCATGGGAAAGTAAATATAAGGGGGAAACTAATGGAAGATAAGGATTGCTAAAGTAATGTATGTTTGTGAAGATTCATCTCAGTGTTGGCTCCCCATCTCCTAGTATGGGGGCGTTGCCTTTCTCATGAAACTGAGCGCCTCCAAAGTACTTTCCCTTACTAAGTTTATGGTTAACCTCTCTATCCAAAACTTTATTCCTTTTCTTGACCCCTTTGACTGCAAGCCTTTTGTGAAATGAAGCACTTCCTGCCATATCAGTGGGCACGAAGTGTCACAGCCATCGGCGATTTCTGCCCTCCAAATGTGAATGAGGGCTCCCAAAAGGGAACACAATGCCTTCGATCCAGCAGGTGACTCAACCCCCGACAGTGATTGCTGAGGTCAGTGAACAAGGAATTAAGTATTTAAACTGTCAAGAAACAGGATTTGGGGGCTTCCCTGGTGGCTCATCACTTCATGGCAAATAGATGGGGAAACAGCGGAAACAGGGGATGACTTTGTTTTTCTGGGCTCCAAAATCACTGCAGATGGTGATTGCAGCCATGATATTAAAAGATGCTTAGTCCTTGGAAGGAAAGTTATGACCAACCTAGACAGCATATTAAAAAGCAGAGACGTTACTTTGCCAACAAAGGTCCGTTAGGTCAAGGCTATGGTTTTTCCAGTGGTCATGTATGGATGTGAGAAAGTGAAGTTGCTCAGTCATGTCTGACTCTTAGCGACCCCATGGACTGCAGCCCACCAGGCTCCTCCGTCCATGGGATTTTCCAGGCAAGAGTACTGAAGTGGGGTGCCATCACTTTCTCCGAAGTTTAAGAGCTGCTGCTGCTGCTGCTAAGTTGCTTCAGTGGTGTCCGACTCTGTGCAACCCCATAGACGGCAGCCCATCAGGCTCCGCCGTCCCTGGGATTCTCCAGGCAAGAACACTGGAGTGGGTTGCCATTTCCTTCTCCAATGCATGGAAGTAAAAAGTGAAAGTGAGGTCGTTCAGTCGTGTCCGACTCTTAGGGACCCCATGGACTGCAGCCCACCAGGCTCCTCCTTCCATGGGATTTTCCAGGCAAGAGTACTGGAGTGGGGTGCCATTGCCTTCTCTGATGGATGTGAGAGTTGGACTATAAAGAAAGCTGAGTGTAGAAGAATTGATGCTTTTGAACTGTGGTGTTGGGGAAGACTCTTGAGAGTCCCTTGGACTTCGAGGAGACACAACCAGTCCATCCTAAAGGAGATCAATCCTGAGTGTTCATTGGAAGGACTGATGTTGAAGCTGAAATTCCAATACTTTGGCCACCTGATGAGAAGAGCTGACTCATTTGAAAAGACCCTGATGCTGGGAAAGATTGAGGGTAGGAGTAGGGGACAACAGAGGATGAGATGGTTGGATGGCATCACCGACTCAATGGACATGCGTTTGGGTGGACTCCGGGAGTTGGTGATGGACAGGGAGGCCTGCCGTGCTGCGGTTTATGGGGTCGCAAAGAGTCAGATATGACTGAGCGACTGAACTGAATTGAACTGAACTGGTGGCTCAGTGCTAAAGAATCTGCCCGACAATGCTTGAGTTCAGTTTCTGATCTGCGAAGATCCCATGTGCTGTGGAACAACTAAGCTCATGCGCCGCAACTACTGAGGCTTCACGCTGCAACTACTGGGGCCAGAGTGCCCTAGAGCCCGTGCTCCGCAACAAGAGAAACCACCACAGTGAGAGGCCTGTGCACACTGCAGCTGGAGAGTGGCCCCCTGCTCCCTTCAACCAGAGAAAAGCCCGTGCAGCAACAAAGACCCAGCACTGCCTAAAGTAAATACATAAAATTTTAAATATATATATTGAAACATAAGAAACAGGATTTGGCCCCAGATAGCTGAGGCTCACATGAAAGGAATGAACTCAATAAGCCCAGAGGCTTGCATCTTCCCACACATAGAAGAACACTAAATATCTTTGCTTGATACCTGGTTTTCCTTACTACTTAACAATAATCAGACCGCCTGCCCCTTTTGTTGCAAACTTGTATATAACCTGACTCCCTCTCCTGCCTCCAAGCAGTTTTCTCAAGGGTATTGAGATGTTGTCTGCTGGGCTTGAAGTCCTTAACATTCCCTCCAAATAACATAACTCTCTACTCTCAGGTTGTGACTAATTTTATAGTCGACACTTTGCTACTTGAACTCTAATTAGCCAGAGTCAGATGACTAAAATTGCTGTTGTTGATAATGTAATTGATGCACTAAAATTGCTGTTGGAGATATCATCATTAATGGACAAACTCAGGTTGTTTCTCCAGGGTAAGATGAACTAAAAGGCCCCGAGACATGAACCATCTGACCAGAAAGTGGTAAACCAGAGAATTCATGGTTCTCAAAAATATGATTAAGAAATGTCACAGAAATGTGCCAAGATGATGAGTAATCTCGGCTTCTTTGTTCCCTTTAAACATACTCCCAGGGACTTCCCTGGTGGTCTGCACACCTGACACAGGAGTCCCTGTTCGATCCCTGATCAGGGAACTATAAATAGATCCCACAAACCAAAACTAAGAGTTTGAGTGCCACTACTAAGACCAGCGCAGCCAAATAAGTAAAAGAAATACTTTAAAAAATAAATATATGGGGGTTTCTCTGGTGTCTCAGTGGTAAAGAATCTGCCTGCCAATGCAGGAGACATAGGTTCAGCCCTAATCTAGGAATATCCCACATGCCATGGAGCAGCTAAGCCCATTCACCACAACCATTGAGCCTGTGTTCTAGAGCCTGGGAAACACCATTACTGAAGCCTGTGTGCCCTAGAGCCAGCGCTCCACAGCAAGAGAAGTCACACAACGCAACTGGAGAGTAGACCTCACTCTCTGCAGCTAGGGAACAGCCCATGCGGCAGTGAAGACCCAGCACAGCCCGAAAAATAAAGAAAATAAAATTATTTTTTAAATAAATAAAAACACCCTCAACTCAAAAACCAAGTTGTGCTGGCTCTGAGACTTCTCTCCCACTCTCTTGCTTATACCCTGCGATAATAACACCTTACTTTGTCACACACACCCTCTGCCAGAGTTTGGCTTTCTGTGCCATGGGCACAGGGCCCCTGCTCCATAACACTCACAGGAAATTTATGTCCCACTTTTAGGTAGAAAGGAAAAGGGCAGAGGGCCCTTCCTGAATCTGCTGTTTCTCATATTCCTTCAGTTCAAAATAATTCTTCTGCCAGAGATCATACCTGGGGGGAGGGCATATTCTGATCCCCTTCAATGGACATGAAGAGATATTCAGCCCAAAGATTTTATAAGTATAAAGCAATCTAAACATCTATTGATAGAATTTATGCAAATAAATTACAGTACTTCTAAACAGACATTAAAAAATACTAAAATTTTAATATTATTAAGGCTACATACATGGTACTTTTTGTAGCATGACTATTTTATGACTAGAAAGACTGTTGAAAGGGCCATTTAAGTAGAATTTAAGCCTTCCTCTGTCACTGCTACCATTATTCAAGCAAGCTGAAGGAAAGAAAGTTATGGATTGGGATATATTACTCATATTAAACTCAGGGAAAAGTTTAACTGAATAGACTCTTTCAGGGTAAGCTTTAATTTAAAGACTCCCTTTTAGAACGGAGGAGGAGGTCATTCATGGGTGATGTTGAGTAGTCAGTGACCAGGGAAAGGTGGTGTGAATGAAAAATATTACCTGTCATATTAGTAAACAAAGAATGTTGCAGCCATCAAGCTGTCACATTACAGCTGCCCTGACATGAGCCCTGAGGGAACTCAGAAACATAACACCAGCCATCAAATCACCAGACACAGTAGCCCCCTTACCACCACCATTGGGCACCCTGAGGAACAACAAACGATGTTGTTCAGTCACTAAGTTGTGTCCAACTCTGTGACCTCATGAACCGCAGCATGCCAGGCTCCCCTGTCCTTTACTGTCTCCCAGAATTTGCTCAAACTCATGTCCATTGAGTCGGTAATGCCATTCAACCATCTTATCCTCTTCTCCTCCTGGCCTCATTCTTACCGAACATCAGGGTCTCTTCCAGTGAGTCAACTCTTTGGATCAGGTGGCCAAAGTACTGGAGCTTAAGCTTCAGCATCAATCCTTCCAATAAATATTCAGGGTTGATTTCCTTTAGGATTGACTTGTTTGATCTCCTTGCTATCCAAGGGACTCTCAAGAGTCTTCTCCAGCACTACAGTTTGAAAGCATCAATTCTTTAGCTTCTTTACCACCCAACATGCTCATCTATACATGACTACTGGAAAAACCATAGCTTTGACTATACAGACTTTTGTCAGCAAAGTGATATCTCTGTTCTTTAACATGCTGTCTAGGTTTGTCATAGCTTTTCTTTCAAGGAGCAAGCATCTTTTAATTTTATGGCTGCAATCACCATCCACAGTAATTTTGGAGCTCAAGAGAAGAAAATCTGTCACTGTTACCACTTTTTCCCCATCTATTTGTCTTAGAGTGATGGGACTCGATGCCCATGATCTTAGTTTTACGAATGTTGAATTTTAAGCTTTTTCACGCTCCTCTCTCACCCTCATCAAGAGGCTCTTTAGTTCTTCTTCATTCTCTGCCATTAGAGTGCTATCTTCTGCATATCTGAGGTTGTTCATGTTTTTCCTGGCAATCTTGATTCCAGCTTGTGCTTCATCGAGCCCAGCATTTTGCATGCTGTACTCTGAATATAAGTTAAATATGCAGAGTGACAATATACAGCCTTGAAGTACCTCTTTCCCAATTTTGAATCAGTCCATTTTCTTTCAGTTCAATCACTCAGTCATGTCTGACTCTTTGCAACCCCAAGGACTGCAGCACGCCAAGCCTCCCTGTCCATCACCAACTCCCTGAGTCCACCCAAACCCATGTCCATTGAGTCGGCGATGCCATCCAACCATCTCATCCTCTGTCGTCCCCTTCTCCTCCTTCCTGCAGTCTTTCCCAGCATCAAGGTCTTTTCCAATGAGTCAGTTCTTCTCATAAGGTGGCCAAAGTATTGGAGTTTAAGCTTCAACATCAGTGCTTCCAATGAACACCCAGGACGGATCTCCTTTAGGATGGACAGGCTGGATCTCCTTGCAGTCCAAGGGACTCTCAAGGGTTTTCTCCAACACTACAGTTCAAAAGCATCAATTCTTCTACACTCAGCTTTCTTTATAGTCCAACTCTCACATCCATACATGACTACTGGAAAAACCATAACCTTGACTAGACGGACCTTTGTTGGCAAAGTAATGTCTCTGCTTTTTAATATGCTGTCTAGGTTGGTCATAGCTTTTCTTCAAAGGAGCAAGCATCTTGTCATTTCATGGCTGCAGCCACCATCTGCAGTAATTTTGGAGCTCAAAAAAATAAAATCTCCTACAGTTTCCACTGTTCCCCCATCTATTTGCCATGAAGTAATGGCACCCCACTCCAGTACTCTTAGCCTGGAAAATCCCATGGACAGAGGAGCCTGGTAGGCTGAAGTCCATGGGGTCGCTAAGAGTCGGACATGACTGAGCGACTTCACTTTCACTTTTCACTTTCATACATTGGAGGAGGAAATGGCAACCCACTCCAGTGTTCTTGCCTGGAGAATCCCAGGGACGGCGGGGCCTGGTGGGCTGCCGTCTATGGGGTCGAACAGAGTCAGACACGACTGAAGCGACTTAGCAGCAGCAGCAGCAGCAATGGGACCAGATGCCATGATCTTTGTTTTCTGAATGTTGAGCTTTAAGCCAACTTTTTCACTCTCCTCTTTTATTTCCATCAAGAGGCTCTTTAGTCCTTCACTTTCTGCCACAAGGGTAGCGTCATCTGCATATCTGAAGTTATTGATATCTCCCCCGGCAATCTTGATTCCAGCTTGTGCTTCATCCAGCCCAGTGTTTCTCATGATATACTCTGTGTATAAGTTAAATAAGTAGAGTGACAATATATAGCCTTGACATACTCCTTTTCCTATTTGGAACCAGTCTGTTGTTCCACGTCCAGTTCTAACTGTTGCTTCCTGACCTGCATACAGATTTCTCAAGAGGAGGGTCAGGTAGTCTAGTATTCCCATCTCTTGAAGAATTTTCCACAATTTGTAGTTATCCACACAATCAAAGGCTTTGGCATAGTCAATAAAACAGAAATAGATGTTTCTCTGGAACTCTCTTGCTTTTTCCATGATCCAGCGGATGTTGGCAATTTGATCTCTGGTTCCTCTGCCTTTTCTAAAACCAGCTTGAACATCTGGAAGTTCACGGTTCACATATTGCTGAAGCCTGGCTTGGAGAATTTTGAGCATTACTTTACTAGCGTGTGAGATGAGTGCAATTGTGCAGTAGTTTGAGCATTCTTTGGCATTACTTTTCTTTGGGATTGGAATGAAAACGGACCTTTTCCAGTCCTGTGGGCACTGCTGAGTTTTCCAAATTTGCTGGCATATTGACTGCAGCACTTTCACAGCATCATCTTTTAGGATTTGAAATAGCTTAACTGAAATTCCATCATTTTCACTAGCTTTGTTCATAGTGATGCTTTCTAAGGCCCACTTGACTTCACATTCCAGGATGTCTGGCTCTGGGTGAGTGATCACACCATGATTATCTGGGTCATGAGGATCTTTTTTGTACAATCCTTCTGTGTATTCTTGCCATCTCTTCTTAATATCTTCTGCTTCTGTTAGGCCCATACCATTTCTATGCTTTATTGTGCCCATCTTTGCATGAAATGTTCCCTTGATATCTCTGATTTTCTTGAAGAGATCTCTAGTCTTTCCTATTCTATGGTTTTCCTCTGTTTCTTTGCACTGATCACTGAGGAAGGCTTTCTTATCTCTCCTTGTTATTCTATGAAACTCTACTTTCAAATGGGTATATCTTTCCTTTTCTCCTTTGCTTTTCGAGTCTTCTTTTCACAGCGATTTGTATGGCCTCCTCACATAGCCATTTTGCTTTTTTGTATTTCTTTTTCTTGGGGATGGTCTTGATCGCTGTCTCCTGTACAATGTCATGAACCTCCATCCGTAGTTCATCAGGCACTCTGTCTATCAGATCTAGTCCCTTAAATCTATTTCTCACTTCCATTGTATAATCGTAAGGGATTTGATTTAGGCCACACCTGAATGGTCTAGTGGTAGTCCCTACTTTCTTCAATTTAGGTCTGAACTTTGCCATAAGAAGTTCATGATCTGAGCCATAATCAGCTCCCGGTCTTGTTTTTGCTGACTGTGTGGAGCTTCTTCATCTTTGGCTGCAAAGAATATAATCAATCTGATTTTGGTGCTGACCAACCAGTGATGTCCATGTACAGAGTCTGCAGAGTCTTCTCTTGTGTTGTTGGAAGAGGGTGTTTGCTATAACCAGTGCGTTCATTTGGCAAAACTCTACTAGCTTTTGCCCTGCTTCATTCCGTATTCCAAGGCCAAATTTGTCTGTTACTCCAGGTGTTTCTTGACTTCCTACTTTTGCATTCCAGTCCCCTATGATGAAAAGGACATCTTTTTTGGGTGTTAGTTCTAAAAGGTCTTGTAGGTCTTCATAGAACCATTCAACTTCAGGTTCTTCAGCATTATTGGTCAGGGCATAGACTCGGATTACAGTGATATTGAATGGTTTGCCTTGGAAACAAACAGATCATTCTGCCATTTTTGAGACTGCATCCAAGTACTGCATTTCGGACTCTTTTGTTGACTATGATGACTACCCCATTTCTTCTAAGGGATTCTTGCCTACAGTTGTAGATATAATGGTCATCTGAGTTAAATTCACCCATTCCAGTCCCTTTTAGTTCACTGATTCCTAAAATGTTGACGTTCACTCTTGCCATCTCCTGTTTGATCTCCATTTTCTTTAGTTAACCCTAGATCTGATAGATAGAGTGCCTGATGAACTATGGAATGAGGTTCGTAACATTGTACAGGAGACAGGGATCAAGACCATTCCCATAGAAAAGAAATGCAAAAAAGCAAAATGGCTGTCTGGGGAGGCCTTACAAATAGCTGTGAAAAGAAGAGAAGCAAAAAGCAAAGGAGAAAAGGAAAGATATAAACATCTGAATGCAGAGTTCCAAAGAATAGCAAGAAGAGATAAGAAAGCCTTCTTCAGCGATCAATGCAAAGAAATAGAGGAAAACACAGAATGGAAAAGACTAGGGGTCTCTTCAAGAAAATCAGAGATACCAAAGGAACATTTCATGCAAAGATGAGCTCGATAAAGGACAGAAATGGTATGGACCTAATAGAAGCAGAAGATATTAAGAAGAGATGGCAAGAATACACAGAAGAACTGTACAAAGAAGATCTTCACGACCCAGATAATCACGATGGTGTGATCACTGACCTAGAGCCAGACATCCTGGAATGTGAAGTCAAGTGGGCCTTAGAAAGCATCACTACGAACAAAGCTAGTGGAGGTGATGGAATTCCAGTTGAGCTATTCCAAATCCTGGAAGATGATGCTCTGAAAGTGCTGCACTCAATATGCCCGCAAATTTGGAAAACTCAGCAGTGGCCACAGGACTGGAAAAGGTCCATTTTCATTCCAATCCCAAAGAAAGGCAATGCCAAAGAATGCTCAAACGACCGCACAATTGCACTCATCTCACACGCTAGTAAAGTAATGCTCAAAATTCTCCAAGCCAGGCTTCAGCAATATGTGAACTGTGAACTTCCTGATGTTCAAGCTGGTTTTAGAAAAGGCAGAGGAACCAGAGATCAAATTGCCAACATCCGCTGGATCATGGAAAAAGCAAGAGAGTTCCAGAAAAACATCTATTTCTGTTTTATTGACTATGCCAAAGCCTTTGACTGTGTGGATCACAATAAACTGTGGACAATTCTGAAAAGAGATGGGAATACCAGACCACCTGATCTGCCTCTTGAGAAATGTGTATGCAGGTCAGGAAGCAACAGTTAGAACTGGACATGGAACAACAGACTGGTTCCAAATAGGAAAAGGAATACGTCAAGGCTGTATATTGTCACCCTGCTTATTTAACTTATATGCAGAGTACATCATGAGAAACGCTGGGCTGGAAGAAGCACAAGCTGGAATCAAGATTGCCGGGAGAAATATCATAACCTCAGATATGCAGATGACACCACCCTTATGGCAGAAAGTGAAGAGGAACTCAAAAGCCTCTTGATGAAAGTGAAAGTGGAGAGTGAAAAAGTTGGCTTAAGCTCAACATTCAGAAAACGAAGATCATGGCATCCGGTCCCACCACTTCATGGGAAATAGATGGGGAAACAGTGGAAACAGTGTCAGACTTTATTGTTTTGGGCTCCAAAATCACTGCAGATGGTGACTGCAGCCATGAAATTAAAAGACGCTTACTCCTTGGAAGGAAAGTTATGACCAACCTAGATAGCATGTTCAAAAGCAGAGATATTACTTTGCCAACAAAGGTTCGTCTAGTCAAGGCTATGGTTTTTCCAGTGGTCATGCATGGATGTGAGAGTTGGACGTGAAGAAGATCTGAGCACTGAAGAATTGATGCTTTTGAACTGTGGTGTTGGAGAAGACTCTTGAGAGTCCCTTGGACTGCAAGGAGATCCAACCAGTCCATTCTGAAGGAGATCAGCCCTGGGATTTCTTTGGAAGGAATGATGCTAAAGCTGAAACTCCAGTACTTTGGCCACCTCATGCGAAGAGTTGATTTATTGGAAAAGACCCTGATGCTGGGAGGGATTGGGGGCAGGAGGAGAAGGGGACGACAGAGGATGAGATGGCTGGATGGCATCACTGACTCGATGGATGTGAGTCTGGGTGAACTCCAGGAATTGGTGATGGACAGGGAGGCCTGGCGTGCTGCGATTCATGGGGTCGCAAAGAGTCAGACATGACTGAGCGACTGATCTAATCTGATCTGATCTGAATTGTCTGGAGACTTCCCTAGCAGACCAGTGATTAAAGCTCTGTGCTTCCAAAGAGGGGAGATGTGGATTTGAATTGAGAAGTCGAATATTTCCTGCCATATCAATAAACAAGGATGTCATTATCATCAGTGATTGGAGCCCTCCAGTTGAGCCAATGAACCCTGAGGGAACACAGGAATGGGGAAAAAAAAAAAAAAAAAGAAACTGCCATCTAGTAACCATCAGACTACAGCTACTTCCTGAGGTTAGCCCCAAGGAAACTCAGGATGTGAAAACACAGGAACTGGTCCCAGTAGCTGAGATATATATATCAAAGGAATGATTTCAGTGAGCCTGAACTCTGGTATCTCCCCATACATAGAAAAGCGCTAAATTCTTTTACTTGGATTATCTCATTTTCTTTAATTAACAATAATCTTTTGATGTTCAGGCTACCTACCTTTTGGTGTAAAACTTCTGCTCCTCCCCTCACCTCCACAGAGCAGTTTTCTCAGGGTTATTTGAATGCTGTCTCCCGGGCCTGAGGTCCTAAAAATCCCACCAAATAAAACATAACTCTCAACTTTTAGGTTGTAAATATTTTTTAAGTTGACAGATACCTGGTTGGGGAACTAAGAATCCACATGCCATGCAATGTGGCCAAATAAAAAAACACAGTAATCTTTTAATGTTCCAACTACCTGGTTTTTGATGCAAAAACTCATATATCCTGGCTCCTCCATTGCCTCTTTGGAGCAGATCACTTCAGCAGAATCATCTGAAATGCTGTGTCCCAGGCTTAACTCCTCAGTTTTGTCCACCGAATAAAACATAATACTCAACTTCAGCATTCAGATTGTGAACTTTTTTTTTTTCAATCAATAGTGGCAGTAATGACACCCATCCCCACTAACAGTGCTGAATCTCAAGAATTCATCACGGATAAAGAACTTGGTCCCTATAAGCCTTAAATCTCCCCCTATACTATACACTGGTTTGGGGGGGGTCACCAGGAGTAGTGAAGGGTGCAATTTGGGGAGAATGATGCTCAATCTTGGGCTTTCTGATCTGGAACTTTGCTGTAAATAAATCCTGCTCATGGAAGAAGCTGATCACAGAGGACATGCTGCTATTTGAAGTTTCAGTTGCCTGAGGAAGTTTGAGGTGTTAGTCCCAGACGTTAGCACAGCAGAGCCAGCAGCCCTATCAACGCCTCTGTTGACATTTGTCCTGTTGCCCTCCAACCTCACACCATGATGGTGGTTAATAGTGTGAACTAAGAAAGCCACCTACCATGTCATTAAACAAAGAATGTTGCAGCCATCAAGCCACCACATAAGAGCCACCACCCCATTCCACCCCCGCCCCCACCGCCCTGCCCCTCCATGGTACACCCGGAAAAGACTCAGGATGAGCAGACCCAGGATACTGGCTCCAGATAGCTGAGATGTATATCAAAGGAATGCTTTCCATGAGCCCAGACTTTACATCTCCCCATTCACAGAAAAGCACTAAATTCCTTAACTTGAGACATATGACTTTCTTTAATGAATAGCAATCTTTTGATGATCCCACTACCTGATCTTCATTGCAAGTCAGTCAGGCAGTCAGTTCAGTTGCTCAGTCGTGTCTGACTCTTTGCGACCCCGTTGACTGAGGCATGCCTGGTCTCCCTGTCCATCACCCACTCCAGAGCTTGCTCAAACTCATGTCCATCGAGTCATTGCTGCCATCCAACCATCTCATCCTCTGCTGTCCCCTTCTCCTCCTGCCTGCAATGTTTCCCAGCATCAGGGTCTTTTCTAAACAGTGAGTTCTTTGCATCAGGTGGCCAAAGTACTGGAGCTTCAGCTTCAACATCAGTCCTTCCAATGACTATTCAGGACTGATTTCCTTTAAGATTGACTGATTTGCTCTCCTTGCAGTCCAAGGGACGCTCGAGAGTCTTTTCCAACACCACAGTTCAAAAACATCAATTTTTCAACACTCAGCTTTCTTTATGGTCCAACTCTCTCATCCATACATGACTACTGGAAAAACCATAGTGTAAGTCAAGTGCAAAGAAAAAGAGAGCAAGCTGGGCAGTCAGGCAAGAAAAAGGAAATATATTAGAGGGAAAAGAGAAGGTGACTGGCCCTTAAGGAGAAAGCGTTCTCCCTTTCTGGCGGAGTCCTTCTTATACCCCACCAATGAAAAATTCTTTGAAGGGATGGTCGTGTAGCCAGAGGTCTGGAATCTGGTGGTCTTGCAGCTTTGAGAAGATAGGCGCCAGTGCGATAACAGGATGCCATTTGGGCAATTTGGTCAGTCTCACAGATCACTGTGATTTTATTCTTCCTTTGCGAAGTCTACATAACGAGCCATCTTATCAATGAGACTCCATATGGGCCCTATCACACAGCTTTGACTAGACAGACCTTTGTCGGTAAAGTAACGTGTCTGCTTTTTAATATGCTGTCTAGGTCTGGCATAGCTTTTCTCCCAAGAAGCAAGCATCTTTTAATTTCATGGCTGCAGTCACCATCTGCAATGATTTTGGAGCCCAAGAAAATAAAGGCTGTCACTGTTTTCATTGCAAACACTCCTATAAATCCTGGCTCTTCCCTTACCTCTTGGGAATAGTTCCTCAGAGCTTTTTTTTTTTTTTTTTGGTCAAGCCCTATGTATGTAGGATCTTAGCTCCCCAACCAGGGATTGAACCTGTGCCGCTTGCAGTGGAAGTGTGGAGTCTCAACCACTGAACTAATCAGGTAAGTACCCCTCAGCGCTCTCTGAAAGCCTGTCTCCCAGGCTAAGTTCTCTGTATGTTCACTGAATAAAACATAACTCTCAACTTTTAGGTGGTGCATTTTTTTTCATTTGACAGGGATATAACAACTTTGAAGAGATCAAGAACATTTTGCTGCGTGTGTTCACAAACTCAACAGTCTTTTGCCCTAATTGATAAATACCACAAAGCAGGAACAGGAAGCGGAAAGCAGCTTCCACAAGGACAAGCTCTTTGCATCAGTTTTGGATTTCTGTGGCTAGGCAAGTTTTTATTCCATCAATTCTAGTGGTTTCTGACTGGCATCCACCTCCTTTATTGCATTTAAAATATGTATTTATTGGCTGTGCTGGGTCTTAGTTGCAGCATGCAGGATCTTTAGGTGAGGCATGAAAACTCTTAGTTTCAGCATCTGGTATCTAGTTCCCTGACCAGGGATCAAACCCATACCCCTTGCATTGGGAACACAGAGTCTTAGCCACTGGACCACCAAGAAGTCTCAGTCTATTGCATTTTAATTATGACTGGACAGAGACAAATGACAATAAGAATTCAGGACCAGCAGGAGATACACTATTGATTTAGAAGCAAAAATAAAAACAGTGAATATGGGAACTCCCCTAGTGGTCCAGTGGTTAAGACTCTGTGCTTCAATGCAGGGGGCATGGGTTGATCCCTGGTCAGGGAACTACGATCCCACATGCCAAGTGGCCAGGAAAAAAAAAAAGTGAATGTGAATGTGTTCAGAATTTTCTTCAATAAGGTGAACTCAGTTTGGTTATTTTAACCTAAAAAGTATTGGAAATTATTACAGTGCATTCATAAGATAGAGAACTCCACCTTGAAATCCACTGTGAAAATTAAAAAGTGATTTTTTTTTTTTTTTTTAATGCAAACCATCAGAGGGTGTCAGTCATCAACTCCAAACTGGAGGGGCACTCCTGGTCTCTGTGGCCTCCCTTTGCTTGTGTTTGACACCCTGGACCTTAGGGCTCAGTCCCCTCTTCCTTACCATTCACTCCTGATGCGAGTTTTCACAGAGGAGTAGAAGAGTTCCTTTGGGGGGCGGGCTGCCAGAGTCTGCTCTGCAGTGAGCTTTTGGGGGTCCCTCTACCACCTCCCCTCTCCCCACCCACCTTTGTCTCAGCACAACTGGACACTTTTCCAGGGCAGGCCCAAGGTGGGATGTTCTGGGAGACCCGGAACTCAAGTGAGGGAAGGTGTTCTGAAGGGTTGCTCAGTAGGAGGCAAAGGGTCCAGCAGCCTGGAGGCGGGGTGGAGTGGAGCTGTCCTAAGTAAAGACTTAAAAACACCCTGGAGCTATTTTCCTTGGGAGGATGTGTGGGAGAGACTACAAACAAGCACCAGGAAGCTGCTCAGCTGTGGAGGGCTGCTCTGCGGAGGTTGGACTGGCAGAAAGGGACTTTAAACCTTTGGAAAGAACTTAATAGTTTTAGAGGCAGTGGCTCTAGAGGTTCTTCCTGGCTCTGGGTAGTCTAGGCTTTCCGGGAAGATCCCATCCCTTCCTTCCAGAACAAGCAGGCATTGTTCACCAACAATGGACTTTGTTAAATGGGAATATTATCTCCCCTTTGTGGTAGAAACAGAGCTGGAGCTTTCCAGTTCAGAAGCAGTTTATGAATTCAGACTCCACCACTTACTGGCTGCATACCCTCGAGAAAGTTACTTAACCTCTCAGAACCTCAGAGTCTTCATTATCAAAATGGGGTTAAAGAACATTAAACAAATAATGTATTTAAAGTGCACACAGAGGGAGTTCGCTGGTGGTCCTGTGGTTAGGACTCTGTGCTTTCACTGCCAAGGGCTCTGGTTCCTGGGCCGGGAACTGAGATCCCACAAATCTCAAGGTGTGGTCAAAAACTTTTTAAAAAATAAAAATAATAATTTTTAAAAAGTGAATGTAGAAAGGCTTACAGTTATGGCTGGGCCAGCTTTACAGGTGTGGGGGCTTCCTAGGTGGTGCTAGTGGTAAAGAACCTGCCTGCCAATGTAGGAGACTGAAACATAAGTCGATCCTAGGGTTGGGAAGATACCCTGGAGAAAGGTGTGCAACTCACTCCAGTAGTCTTGTTTGGAGAATCCCAAGAGTCGGATACAACTGAAGCAATGTAGCATGCAGGCGCTGTAAGGCACAGTTTGGGCCGAGGCAGAAAAGGAAAGACGACCTCAACGGAGGTAGGTTATCTTTATTCAGCCAAGGAGGGGCGACAGTCAGCCTAACGACCAGGCTGAGAGTGAGAGGGATCAGGGAGGCTTCATATTTAAAGGGAGGTTTGTGGACACGACAAGGGAAACATTAGTCAGGTGGGATGTTTTGGGTAATCTTTAGTTGAGATGCCATTTGTAGTTGAACAAGGGGTGGGAGGTTTTGGGCAGGGGGTGATAAGTCCCAGGTAGATGCAACCGGCCCGGAGCATCAGGGCAGGACTTAAATTTTGGTTTTGTTTCCCCCGAAATTAGATGATTCAGCAAGGGCCTCTAAGAATGTAGTTTTCTTTTCTAGGCCCCAGGACTCCTTCAACTCCAGTATTCTTGTCTGGAGAATCCCATGATCGGGGAGCCTGGCAGGCTACGGTCCAAAGGGTCGCCAAGGGTCGAACACGACTGAAGCGATGTATCCGGCACACACAACGTACGCAGTCCATCATACGGAGAACCAGGGTCAAAGGGTCCTGCACTGGGCTGAACATTCTGCTTTTGCTGTCTGGCAATTGTTAACAATTTGTTGAGGAAGGGTTCATGTTTTTACTTAGTACTGGGTCTGCAATTTATGTTGTTGATCTTGCTGCCAGGTGTTGACTTAAAAAATAATCACAGCCTAAAAGTTGAGAGTTATGCTTTACTCGGTGGAATTATTTAGGACTCCAAGCCTGGGAGACAGCGTCTCAAGTGACCCTGAGAGAACTGCTTCGAGGAGGTAGGGGGAGGAGTCGGGTTACATAGAAGTTTGCAACACAGGGCAGGTAGTCTGAACATCAAAAGTATTTTTGTGAATTAAAGAAAACCAGATATCTCAAGTTAAGGAATTTAGCTCTTTTCCATGAATGGGAAGATGCAAGAGTCTGGGCTCACTGAAATCATTCCTTTCATATCGGTGTTGCTGTTCAGTTGCCAAGTCATATCCGACTCTTTGTGACCCCATGGACTGCAGCATGCTAGGCTTCCCTCTCCTTCACTGTCTCCCAGAGCTTGCTCAAACTCATGTTCACTGAGTCCATGTGCATCTCAGCTATGGGGTCAGTATCCTGCGCGATTCTTCAGTTCAACCTAATGGCTGCAGGATGGCAGGTACTGTTCTCCTTCCTTGTTGCCCTGGAGGGTTGGAATCGCTGATAACTGTGACATCCTTGCTTATTGATATAGCAGGAAACACCCCACTTCTCAGTACTGAATCTGCAAACTATGTAGCTGGTCCTGCTATAAGGGGAAGATGTTATCCTTTCAACCCAGCCCCCTGGTCCAGGAATCTCAGAACCTCCTTGAGAAATTTCAATTATTAGGACAGCTATTCTACACCTTGGGAGAGACAGAGGTGGTGCTGTGGTTCCTGGGCAGGACTGAGGCTGTAATGAGAAAGTTTGAACCCCCTTCTACAACAGTCATATCCTGGCCGCTTAGCCTAGAAGAGCTCTTTGAGCAAGGGGCCTAGAACCGCTAGGTTTGCTGGCTCACTGGGTAGCTGAAGGCCATGCTTTGAGTCCTCCATGGGCTGATCCCTTAGGGAAACTGAGCACAACATGGAATTTAGGATTGATACAGGCTACTTAAATTAGATGAAATCATCCAAAGTTCCCTTACCAAAAAAAGGAAAAGGAAAATCAAATTGTTCTAATGTTTTAAAATCCTTTTAGTTCAGTTCAGTTCAGTTGCTCAGTTGTGTCCAACTCTTTGCGACCCCATGAATCGCAGCACTCGAGGCCTCCCTGTCCATCACCAACTCCCAGAGTTCACTCAAGCTCATGTCCATCAAGTCGGTGATGCCATCCAGCCATCTCATCTTCTGTCATCCCCTTCTCCTCCTGCCCCCAATCCCTCCCAGCATCAGAGTCTTTTCCAATGAGTCAACTCTTCGCATGAGGTGGCCAAAGTATTGGAGTTTCAGCTTCAACATCAGTCCTTTCAGTGAACATCCAGGATTGATCTCCTTTAGAATGGACTGGTTGGATCTCCTTGCAGTCCAAGGGACTCTCAAGAGTCTTCTCCAACACCACAACTCAAAAGCATCAATTCTTCCGCGCTCAGCCTTCTTCACAGTCCAACTCTCACATTCACACATGACTACTGGAAAAACCATAGCCTTAACTAGATGGACCTTTGTTGGCAAAGTAATGTCTCTGCTTTTGAATATGTTATCTAGGTTGGTCATAACTCTCCTTTCAAGGAATAAGCATCTTTTAATTTCATGGCTGCAGTCACCATCTGCAGTGATTTTGGAGCCCCCCAAAATAAAGTCTGACACTGTTTCCACTGTTTCCCCATCTATTTCCCATGAAGTGATGGGAACGGATGCCATGATCTTAGTTTTCTGAATGTTGAGCTTTAAGCCAACTTTTTCACTCTCTTCTTTCACTTTCATCAAGAGGCTTTTGAGTTCCTCTTCACTCTCTGCCATAAGGGTGGTGTCATCTGCATATCTGAGGTTATTGATATTTCTCCCGGCAATCTTGATTCCAGCTTGTGCTTCTTCCAGCCCTGTGTTTTTCATGATGTACTCTGCATAGAAGTTAAATAAGCAGGGTGTCTTAAGCATATATTAATTCCATCACCAGGCTTCCCTGATGGCTCAGTGGTAAAGAATCCTCCTGCAAACGCAGGAGATACGGGTTCAATTCCTGATCAGGAAAATCCCACATGCTGTGGAGCAACGAAGCCACAACTACTGAAGCTCTCGTGCCCTAGAGCCTGTGCTCCACAAGAGACACCACAGCCATGAGCCCATGCACCGCAACAAAGAGTAGGCCACGCTTGCTGCAACTAGAGAAAGCCCGCTCGCAGCAATGAAGACCCAGCACAGCCAAAACCAAATAAATTAAAAAAAGAAAATGCTACATAATTTTAATTCCATAATCAGAAGGCAAAAACCAAGAAAGCAACAAAAAATAGATCATATGTTTTTATCAATAAAACTATTGCTGAGGTTGCCTCCACAGAAGAGGTTTACAATTTCCAGTTGATATAAAATGTCACCTTCCTCATGGCCATCACAGGACATTTATTTCCTCTTGGAGGTAAGTGAAATGAAGCATTCGTTCAGCAAATCAAGCAATTTGTTGGGTAAGAAGTGATTCTATGTGAACCGTGTGTGACCATTGAAACATGCTATACAAAATTACCAGGGGTTGCAATTATGTTCCAACATTTTGCTTTCCCACTTTGGCAATTAAGCACACACACACACACACACACACACACACACACACACCTCCCCAAAGAAGAGTCACTTGAGTAGTTACTGTGAGGGCTTGTGAAATAAGTTGAGTGGGGAGCAGAAAATGCCATCCCAAAATGTGCTACTTTAGCAAGTGGATTGCTTTGAGTTGAAGGCAATTAAAAGAATTGATGCTTTTAAACTGTGGTGTAGGAGAAGACTCTTGAGAGTCACTTGGACTGCAAGGAGATCAAACCAGTCCATCCTAAAGGAAATCAGTCCTGAATATTCATTGGAAGGACTGATGCTGAGGCTGAAACTCAAATACTTTGGCCACCTGATGCGAAGAACTGACTCATTGGAAAAGACCCTGATGCTGGGAAAGACGGAAGGCAGGAGGAGAAAGGGACTACAGAGAATGAGATGGTTGGATGACATCACTGACTCAATGGACATGAGTTTGAGCAAGCTCCAGGATTTGGTGATGGACAGGGAAGCATGGTGTGCTACAGTCCATGGGATTGCAAAGAGTCAGACAGGACTGAGCAACTGAACTGAACTGAAGACTCAGCAGATTCAGGAAAGGCTTTCTATCTCTCCCTTAAGGAGTTACCCCACGTCCGAGGTCAGGGGCAGTGGCTGGGAGGAGCTACCCCACGCCCGAGGTCAGGGGTGGCAGCCAGGAGGAGCTACCCCACACCCGAGGTCAGGGGCGGTGGCTGAGAGAAGCAACCCCACGTCCAAGGAGCAGTGGCTGTGAGGGCCCAGGAGGGCTGAGAGGAGCTACTCCACATTCAAGGTCAGGAGGGATGGCTGTGAGGAGATACCCCTTGTCCAAGGTAAGGAGCAGCAGCTGCGCTTTGCTGGAGCAGCCGTGAAGAGATACCCCATATCCAAGGTAAGAGAGACCCAAGTAAGATTGTAGGTGTTGTGAGAGGCATCAGAGGGCAGACACACAAACCATAATCACAGAAAACTAGTCAATCTAATCACACTAGGACCACAGCCTTGTCTAACTCAATGAAACTAAGCCATGCCCGTGGGGCAACCGAAGATGGGCGGGTCATGGTGGAGAGGTCTGACAGAATGTGGTCCACTGGAGAAGGGAATGGCAAACCACTTCAGTGTTCTTGCCTTGAGAACACCATGAACAGTATGAAAAGGCAAAATGATAGGATATTGAAAGAGGAACTCCCCAGGTCCGTAGGTGCCCAATATGCTACTGGAGATCAGTGGAGAAATAACTCCAGAAAGAATGAAGGGATGGAGCCAAAGCAAAAACAATACCCAGTTGTATATGTGACTGGTGATAGAAGTGAGGTCCAATGCTGTAAAGAGCAATATTGCGTAGGAACCTGGAATGTTAGGTCCATGAATCAAGGCAAACTGGAAGTGGTCAAACAGGAGATGGCAAGAGTGAACGTTGACATTCTAGGAATCAGCAAACTAAAATGGACTGGAATGGGTGAATTTAACTCAGATGACCATTATATCTACTACTGTGGGCAGGAATCCCTTAGAAGAAATGGAGTCGCCATCATGGTCAACAAAAGAGTCTGAAATGCAGTACTTGGATGCAATCTCAAAAATGACAGAATGATCTCTGTTCAATTTCCAAGGCAAACCATTCAATATCACAGTAACCCAAGTCTATGCCCCAACCAGTAATGCTGAAGAAGCTGAAGTTGAACAGTTCTATGAAGACCTACAAGACCTTTTAGAACTAACACCCAAAAAAGATGTCCTTTTCATTATAGGGGACTGGAATGCAAAAGTAGGAAGTCAAGAAACACCTGGAGTAACAGGCAAATTTGGCCTTGGAATACAGAATGAAACAGGGCAAAGACTAATAGAGTTTTGCCTAGAGAATGCACTGGTCATAGCAAACACCCTCTTCCAACAACACAAGAGAAGACTCTACACATGGACATCACCAGATGGTCAACACCGAAATCAGATTGATTATATTCCTTGCAGCCAAAGATGGAGAAGCTCTATACAGTCAGCAAAAACAAGACTGGGAGCTGACTGTGGCTCAGATCATGAACTCCTTATTGCCAAATTCAGACTTAAATGGAAGAAAGTAGGGAAAACCGCTACACCATTCAGGTATGACCTAAATCAAATTCCTTATGATTATACAATGGAAGTGAGAAATAGATTTAAGGTACTAGATCTGATAGACAGAGTGCCTGATGAACTATGGATGAAGGTTCGTGACATTGTACAGGAGACAGGGATCAAGACCATCCCCATGGAAAAGAAATGCAAAAAAGCAAAATGGCTGTCTGGGGAGGCCTTACAAATAGCTGTGAAAAGAAGAGAAGCAAAAAGCAAAGGAGAAAAGGAAAGATATAAGTATCTGAATGCAGAGTTCCAAAAAAAAGTAAGGAGAGATAAGAAAGCCTTCCTCAGTGATCAATGCAAAGAAATAGAGGAAAACAACAGAATGGGAAAGACTAGAGATCTCTTCAAGAAAATTAGAGATACTAAGGGAACATTTCATGCAAAGATGGGCTCGATTAAGGACAGAAATGGTATGGGCCTAACAGAAGCAGAAGATATTAAGAAGAGGTGGCAGGAATACACAGAAGAACTGTACAAAAAAAATCTTCACAACCAAGATAATCACAATGGTGTGATCACTGACCTAGAGCCAGACATCCTGGAATGTGAAGTCAAGTGGGCCTTAGAAAGCATCACTACGAACAAAGCTAGTGGAGGTGATGGAATTCCAATTGAGTTCTTTCAAATCCTGGAAGATGATGCTGTGAAAGTGCTGCGCTCAATATGCCCGCAAATTTGGAAAACTCAGCAGTGGCCACAGGACTGGAAAAGGTCCGTTTTCATTCCAATCCCAAAGAAAGGCAATGCCAAAGAATGCTCAAACGACCGCACAATTGCACTCATCTCACATGCTAGTAAAGTAATGCTCAAAATTCTCCAAGCCAGGCTTCAGCAATATGTGAACCGTGAACTTCCTGATGTTCAAGCTGGTTTTAGAAAAGGCAGAGGAATCAGAGATCAAATTGCCAACATCCGCTGGATCATAGAAAAAGCAAGAGAGTTCCAGAGAAACATCTATTTCTGTTTTATTGACTATGCCAAAGCCTTTGACTGTGTGGATCACAATAAACTGTGGAAAATTCTGAAAGAGATGGGAATATGAGACCACCTGACCTGCTTCTTGAGAAACCTATATGCAGGTCAGGAAACAACAGTGAGAACTGGATATGGAACAACAGACTGGTTCCAAATAGGAAAAGGAGTTCGTCAAGGCTGTATATTGTCACCCTGCTTGTTTAACTTATATGCAGAGTACA
Organism: Bos indicus x Bos taurus; assembly: GCF_003369695.1. NCBI lineage: Eukaryota > Metazoa > Chordata > Mammalia > Artiodactyla > Bovidae > Bos > Bos indicus x Bos taurus. The sequence continues at coordinate 12,175,425 of NC_040097.1, read as the reverse complement.
TCATGAGAAATGCTGGACTGGAAGAAGCACAAGCTGGAATCAAGATTGCCAGGAGAAATATCAATAACTTCAGATATGCAGATGACACCACCCTTATGGCAGAAAGTGAAGAGGAACTCAAAAGCCTCTTGATGAAAGTGAAAGTGGAGAGTGAAAAAGTTGGCTTAAAGCTCAACATTCAGAAAACGAAGACCATGGCATCTGGTCCCATCACTTCATGGGAATTAGATGGGGAAACAGTGGAAACAGTGTCAGACTTTATTTTTCTGGGCTCCAAAATCACTGCAGATGGTGACTGCAGCCATGAAATTAAAAGACACTTACTCCTTGGAAGGAAAGTTATGACCAACCTAGATAGCATATTCAAAAGCAGAGACATTACTTTGTCAACAAAGGTCCGTCTAGTCAAGGCTATGGTTTTTCCTGTGGTCATGTATGGATGTGAGAGTTGGACTGTGAAGAAGGCTGAGTGCCGAAGAACTGATGCTTTTGAACTGTGGTGTTGGAGAAGACTCTTGAGAGTCCCTTGGACTGCAAGGAGATCCAACCAGTCCATTCTGAAGGAGATCAGCCCTGGGATTTCTTTGGAAGGAATGATGCTAAAGCTGAAACTCCAGTACTTTGGCCACCTCATGCAAAGAGTTGACTCACTGGAAAAGACTCTGATGCTGGGAGGGATTGGGGGCAGGAGGAGAAGGGGACGACAGAGGATGAGATGGCTGGATGGCATCACTGACTCAATGGATGTGAGTCTGGGTGAACTCTGGGAGTTGATGATGGACAGGGAGGCCTGGCATGCTGCAATTCATGGGGTCGCAAAGAGTCGGACACGACTGAGCGACTGAACTAAACTGAACTGAACTGAACAAATGGGCCAATCTCAATCTTATTATGGTAATCATTTCACATATTTATATAAATGTATCAAATCATCCTGTTTTACACCTTAAACTTGACACAAAGTTATATGGGTGGCGCAGTGGTAAAAAATCCACCTGCCAATGCAGGAGACCCGGGTTCCACCCCTGGTTCGGGAAGATCTCCTGGGGAAGGAAACAGCAACCCACTCCAGTATTCTTGCCTGGGAAAAGCCACGGACAGAGGAACCTGGTGGACTACAATCCATGGGGTCGAAGAGTTGGAAATGGCTAAACAACAACAACAAAAACCCTTTCTAGCAAAAAATAGCTTAAACAATAAAGAAAAATTGTGATTTCACATAAGATGTGATCTCAAGGTAGAATGGTTGGAGGATTAGCTGTGTAGATCACAAGGACCCTGTGGTAGTTTCGTAGGGTGGCCATATCAAAGTCACACACAAGGTGGCTTACAACAATAGAATTTTATCGTCTCACAGTTCTGGAGGCCTAAAAAAGAAAAGTAGTATCTAAAGGAAGATTATGGGGAGGTAGCAAGTCTGCACACAGCAGAAATTGGCAGAGAATCTGATCCCCTGTCTTAATGATGAACTGAGATTATCCCCTATTCCCCTTTCAAACACTTTCATGGCCTAGCAGAATCTTCAGAGTTGGTTCTGAAACACATGTCTGCCTTCTCCTCAGGTTGCCAGTCTCCTGAATAAAGGAAGCTTTCCCTTTCCAACGAAGTCTAGTCTCTTGAGTATTGGCTTTTTTTTTTTTTTTTTCCGGTTGTACTGGCTTTACGTTGCTGTGCACAGAGGCTACTCCTCATTATAGTGGGCAGGCTTTTCAGTATGGTGGCTTCTCTTTTTGCAGAGCATGGGCTCTAGGCATGTGGGCTTCAGTAGCTGTAGCACGTAGGCTCAATAGTTGTGGCTCTAGGGCCTACAGTGCATGTTCTTCAGTGGCTGTGTGCACAGGCTTTGTTGCTCTGCTGCATGTGGGATCTTCCAAGACAAGTGCTCGAACTCTTGTCCTCTGTATTGGCAGGCGGATTCTTATCCACTGTGCCACCAGGGAAGTCCGAGTATTGGCTTTTGAGCAGTGAGCAGCCAAACTTGAGTTTGGAAACAGCTTCACATATATAGTTATCTATAGGTAAGTCCGGGTTCTGCCACTTGCTATTGGAATACCTCTCTTCGCCTCCAATTTGCCTCTCATAGAGTAGTTATGAAGCTCAAGTGAAATCATATGTATAAATAAATGTGTATGTATGTAAGATAATTGTTATTACAGCTAGACATCCTTTACTTTCTCCACACATAATGTTGCCAGCTAGCAATTGATTCTCCAGTGTTGGGATGAGAACAATTTTTAAGATATACTGTTTGATTCCAACTAAATGACATTCTGGAGAAGGCAAAACTATGGAGACAGTAAAAGATCAGCGGTTGCCAGGATTTGGGAGTGGGGGATAAAGAGGTAGAGCACAGAGGGTCTTTAGGAATAAGAAAATACTCTGTTACCATAATAATGGATACACATCATTATACATATGTCCAAACCCATAGAATGTGTAAAACAATTGTGAGCCATAAGGCAAACTATGGACCTATGGCGATTATGATGTGTCAATGTAGGTTCAGCCAGTATAACGAATGTACCATTCTGGTGAGAAATATTGATAATAGACAGGCTGTGCATATGTGGGGTCAATGAGTATACAGGAATATCTGTGCCTTCCTTTTCATTTTTCTGTGAACCTACAACTTTCTTAAAAAAAGTCTTTTTTAAAGACAAAGAAAATGGAAAAAAATAAATGGGCCAATTAAATATCTCGAGGGACGTCCCTGGTGGTCCAGTGGTTAAGAGTACACCTGAAAAAAAAAAAAAAAGAGTCTGCTTGCAGTGCAGGGAATATGGGTTTGATCCCTGGTCAGGGACCTAAGATCCCACATACCGAGGAGTAACTAAACCTGCGTGCCACAACTAGAGAGTCAGAGCACAACTGCAATGAAGAGCCTGTGTGCCACAGTGAAAGATCCCAAGTTTGGCACTAAGATCCAAGGCAGCCAAATAAATTTTTAAAACTATTAAAAATAAATAAATACTTTGGCTACATTAATTCATTCAAGGTTCGTGACATTGTACAGGAGACAGGGATCAAGACCATCCCCATGGAAAAGAAATGCAAAAAAGCAAAATGGCTGTCTGGGGAGGCCTTACAAATAGCTGTGAAAAGAAGAGAAGCAAAAAGCAAAGGAGAAAAGGAAAGATATAAGCATCTGAATGCAGAGTTCCAAAGAATAGCAAGAAGAGATAAGAAAGCCTTCCTCAGTGGTCAATGCAAAGAAATAGAGGAAAACAACAGAATGGGAAAGACTAGAGATCTATTCAAGAAAATTAGAGATACCAAGGGAACATTTCATGCAAAGATGGGCTCAATAAAGGACAGAAATGGTATGAACCTAAACAAAAGCAGAAGATATTAAGAAAAGATGGCAAGAATACACAGAAGAACTGTACAAAAAAGATCTTCACAACCCAGATAATCACGATGGTGTGATCACTGACCTAGAGCCAGACATCCTGGAATGTGAAGTCAAGTGGGCCTTAGAAAGCATCACTACGAACAAAGCTAGTGGAGGTGATGGAATTCCAGTTGAGCTATTTCAAATCCTGAAAGATGATGCTGTGAAAGTGCTGCACTCAATATGCCAGCAAATTTGGAAAACTCAGCAGTGGCCACAGGACTGGAAAAGGTCAGTTTTCATTCCAATCCCAAAGAAAGGCAATGCCAAAGAATGCTCAAACTACCGCACAATTGCACTCATCTCACACGCTAGTAAAGTAATGCTCAAAATTCTCCAAGCCAGGCTTCAGCAATATGTGAACCATGAACTTCCTGATGTTCAAGCTGGTTTTAGAAAAGGCAGAGGAACCAGAGATCAAATTGCCAACATCCGCTGGATCATGGAAAAAGCAAGAGAGTTCCAGAAAAACATCTATTTCTGTTTTACTGACTATGCCAAAGCCTTTGACTGTGTGGTTCACAATAAACTGTGGACAATTCTGAAAGAGATGGGAATACCAGACCACCTGATCTGCCTCTTGAGAAATTTGTATGCAGGTCAGGAAGCAACAGTTAGAACTGGACATGGAACAACAGACTGGTTCCAAATAGGAAAAGGAGTACGTCAAGGCTGTATATTGTCACCCTGCTTATTTAACTTATATGCAGAGTACATCATGAGAAATGCTGGACTGGAAGAAGCACAAGCTGGAATCAAGATTGCCGGGAGAAATATCATAACCTCAGATATGCAGATGACACCATCCTTATGGCAGAAAGTGAAGAGGACCTTAAAAGCCTCTTGATGAAAGTGAAAGTGGAGAGTGAAAAAGTTGGCTTAAAGCTCAACATTCAGAAAACGAAGACCATGGCATCCGGTCCCATCACTTCATGGGAAATAGATGGGGAAACAGTGGAAACAGTGTCAGACTTTATTTTTCTGGGCTCCAAAATCACTGCAGATGGTGACTGCAGCCATGAAATTAAAAGACATTTACTCTTTGGAAGGAAAGTTATGACCAACCTAGATAGCATATTCAAAAGCAGAGACATTACTTTGTCAACAAAGGTCCGTCTAGTCAAGGCTATGGTTTTTCCTGTGGTCATGTATGGATGTGAGAGTTGGACTGTGAAGAAGGCTGAGCACGGAAGAACTGATGCTTTTGAACTGTGGTGTTGGAGAAGACTCTTGAGAGTCCCTTGGACTGCAAGGAGATCCAACCAGTCCATTCTGAAGGAGATCAGCCCTGGGATTTCTTTGGAAGGAATGATGCTAAAGCTGAAACTCCAATACTTTGGCCACCTCATGCGAAGAGTTGACTCATTGGAAAAGACTCTGATGCTGGGAGGGATTGGGGGCAGGAGGAGAAGGGGACGACAGAGGATGAGATGGCTGGATGGTATCACTGACTCGATGGAAGTGAGTCTGGGTGAACTCCAGGAGTTGGTGATGTACAGGGAGGCCTGGCGTGCTGCGATTCATGGGGTCGCAAAGAGTCGGACATGACTGAGTGACTGAACTGAACTGATTGAGTCAGACCCTGGCTGGGCTCTGGATAACATGGGAAGCAAAATTACTTTACAAATGCCTAATGAAATAGTAGAGAGCCGAGGTGGGAGCCTGGCGGGCTGCCGTCTATGGGGTTGCACAGAGTTGGACACGAGTGAAGCAACTTAGCAGCAGCAGCAGCAGCGTTCAAAATGACTGTGTAGTTTTGCATCTACTGATCTGAAAGATATCCATAGTAATCTATGAAAAGGATAGGTTTTTAATCATATTATATTATGAGCCTGTTAAAATATATTTTAGTGGGGAAAAAAAGTCTGAAAAGTTCTGCGTCAGATCAAACGTAATAGTATAGCTATTCCCAGACACTATGGTTTGTTTTTTGTTTTTTAAATTATTTCTTTGAATTTTTTAGTTTTCTGCAATGGATGTATATTTGCTTGCATGGATACTAAGTATATAAATAAATGAAATAATGGTTAAAAGAAAAGGAAGCCTAAAAAATTAAGTCGATGTGCTTTAAAGCAGTCTGATTCACTTCTGATTGAAGTTTTCTCCTCTGTCCACCCCTCATTGGAGCCAGCCTTTCTCTAAAGTCCAGGCTGTAAGGCACTGTAGGATTGGAAGCTTAGAGAGCCTCACTGTAACAGGGCAGGGAGCCAGGCTAGGAATGTGAGACAGTGAGAATGTGAAACAGGCTGAGCCATTTCAGGGCACTTTTAAAATATGAAAAAAAAAAAAAAAAAAGACTTTTTCCACTCCAAAAATAATTCAGGAAGTCAAGTCTTGGGAGGAAGCTTCAATCTTCAACAGTGAATCTGGGAAAGGTATGGGAAGTACACAACTTGAAAGATGTGCTGCAAAGATTTCTTTTGCCATACAACATTCAGCAAGTTATGGCTGTTTCTGTGGTTGTTTTGCAGATTAGATGGCCTGCAAAATATATCTCCCTGGATATATTCACTTCCCAACAGTTGTAGGACATGGCACCCAGATCTGTCTTTGTCACCTCCTAAGCATTCAAAGCAGACTCTACATTAGTCTTCCTAGCCTATGAAATGAAAAAGCAGGCATTGCAGGGAAGTGTGTGCTCTGGGGGCACAGAGGGCTTTTCTTCGACTGCTTTGCAGTTTGGACAGTTGCCATCCATTTGGGTTCCTCTCAAACAGCCTTTTTTCCAGACCCCAGAACAAACTGTAGCCAGAAACTGTTCTTTGTCGGAAGGCAATTGCAGCCCAGACTTCACTAGGATCTTGCCGTCTTCTCTCAAGGAATAAGTTCTCTTTATGTGTCGGGATCCTGGTTCTCTTGTTTACTTGGGGATTGGACACAGCCCCTGGTTCTTTCCAGAAAACCCCCACTGTCCCAGGGTTTCTGTTTTGTCTTCAACATTGTCCAAATTATATCTGCTCTCTGGATACCATATCTTCCTAGTATGAGTGATTGAAATGTTTTGTCTTCCCTCTTCCCTTTTCTTCCTCTTTAGACACCTCAGTTTAGTGAAACTGAGGTTTCACAAAATAAATAGACCTCTGCCACCACTGTTGTGCGTGTGTGCTAAGTCACTTCAGTTGTATCCTCTTTGTGGCCCTATGGACTGTAGCCCAGCAGGCTCCTCTGTCCATGGGGATTCTCCAGGCAAGGATGCTGGAGTGGGTTGCCATTTCCTCCTCCAGGGCTGTAGACCCAAGCAATTAACCTTTTGAGGGGCTGAACGCAACTTAAAGGGCTGCTTGAATGCTCAAAGGAAACTAAAGCAAAGGTGTGTACCTATTTTGTAATCAGATATCGTTTTCCTTTGTCAGAGGTCAACTTTCCTTCCTTTTAAGGCAAAGAATCTCTTATACCAGTGGCCCCCAGTTTCGCCCACTGCTCTCTTCCTGCTGTGTGGCCTGGTTCCTAAGGCCATGGACTGGTACCAGTCCATAGTCTGGAGGTTTGGGATACCTGCCTTATACAAACTATCACAACAATTCCATTGACTACAAAGAGGGTAATGAAACTATTCTATTAATATATCTTGAGTGTGGTGGTTGTACAAATTGTACAATACTGTATATGGATTCCAAAATTCAAAGAACTATGAAAAAGGCTAATTGTTATTGTACATAAATTATACCTTGATTGAGAACACCAACAAAAACTGGTTTAAGTAACATGAAAATTGTCTAAGATATAATGTTAAAGCACGAGAGGAAATGGCTGCTTCTACAGCTTAGGTGGATATATGAGTATGGAGGCTATCAGGAGAATTTAAAACTGTTTTGCTGGAGAAGGAGATAATTTTCCCTTTAAAACATTTATTTGTTATTAATGCTATGGATTTTGGGAGCTATAAATATGTTTTAAAATTTAAAGATGGGTGTTTATAAAATGTATGGAACTGAACACTTAAAATTAGTTTGTTTCATACACTTTATATTAAGTATCAACTACAAAAGTTTTTAAAATAATGTATTTATTTTTTGGCCATGCTGGGTCTTTGTTGCTGCACAGGATTTTCTTGAGTTGCAGCAGGCTTGGGTTTCCTTGGTGGCTCAGAAGGTAAAGAATTCCTGCAATGTGGGAGACCTTGCTTCAATCCCTGGGTTGGAAAGATCCTCTGGAGGAGGGCATGGCAACCCACTCCAGTATTCTTTCCTGGAGAATCCCCATAGACAGAGGAGCCTGGAGGGCTACAGTCCATGGGGTCGAAAGGAGTCGGCACTCTCCAGTTGCAGTGCAGGAGCTTCTCATCACAGTGGCTTCTCTTGTTTCAGAGCACAGGCTCTAGGGCGCTCAGGCCTGAGTTCAGTTCAGTTCAGTCGCTCAGTCGTGTCTGATTCTTTGTGACCCCATGAATTGCAGCATGCCAGGCCTCCCTGTACATCACCAGCTCCCGGAGTTCACCCAAACTCATGTCCATCGAGTCGGTGATGCCATCCAGCCATCTCATCCTCTGTCGTCCCCTTCTCCTCCTGCCCCCAATCCCTCCCAGCATCAGAGTCTTTTCCAATGAGTCAACTCTTTGCACGAGGTGGCCAAAGTACTGGAGTTTCAGCTTTAGCATCAGTTCTTTCAAAGAACACCTGGGACTGATCTCCTTTACAATGGACTGGTTGGATCTCCTTGCAGTCCAAGGGACTCTCAAGAGTCTTCTCCAACACCACAGTTCAAAAGCATCAATTCTTCGGCGCTCAGCTTTCTTCACAGTCCAACTTTCACATCCACACATGACCACTGGAAAAACTGGAAAAACCATAGCCTTGCTTGACTAGACGGACCTTTGTTGGTAAAGTAATGTCTCTGCTTTTGAATATGCTATCTAGGTTGGTCATAACTTTCCTTCCAAGGAGTTGGCCTCAATAGCTGTGGTTCCCAGGCCCTAGAGCACAGGCTCAATAGTTGTGCAGGACCGGCTCTGCCGCTCTGTGGCACGTGACATCCTCCCAAACCAGGGATCGAACCCGTGTCTCCTGCACTAGCAGATTCTTTACTACTGAGCCACCAGGGAAGCCCAACAACGCTTTCAAAGAAGGCTTAAAGAAAAGTTGTGGGTGGTCGTCACAAGAAGGTACAACCAAATGAAAAAAAAATCCATCCACTTAAAATTTAGGCAATCTAACGTATAGTACACCTTAAAAAAATACAGAAGTTGAAATCTCGTTCTGTCTGTTGTGGACCAACGGTCAAAAGCTGCCAGCGATGACTCACACCCAGAACAGGCCTCCTGGGGCGTAGCCCACCTCCACAGTACCTGCTGTCCCTGGGCCTGCGGCCGGGGATCCTGCAGGGGGCGCCTGAGTCTCTTAGCGGTGGCGAGCTTGCACACAAGCCTGAGGCTCCGGGTCACCCGGGGCCTTGGAATCCAAGGGGTAAGGACGTGGGAGTCCCCTCTCCTCCCGCCCCCGCAGCAGGTCGGGGAATTGCCTCTAGGGGCCACCCAGCCACGCCACTCCCTGCCGCCCGCGCTGACGTCACCGCCCCGCCTCCTCGCCTCGCGCCGCCGTTCCCGCCCCGCCCCTTTTCCCGGCTGGCACCGCGGTGAGGTTCCTCGCCCTCGGCTTCTGCCTGTTGTCCCAAGATGGCGGACACAATGAACCGGCGTCGCGCCGATTGGCCCTGAGGCGACCGTGAGGACGAACGGTCGGCAAGGCCCCACAGTCCGGGCAGAAGAGTGTTGCTTAAGCAGGAGGAGAAAGAGGAGGAGGCGTCCCGACTGCCGGCCGCTCTCCCGCCCGCCGCCGGCGCGGCGCCCGCCCCGCCCCGGTCGGCCCCTCGGCAGCCCGCCCGTTCCCCGGGCCCCGCCCCGGCCCTGCGCCGCTGCCGCCGCCGCCACCGCCGCCGCCGCCTCAGGCAGCCGCCGCCATGAAGCTGACCGACAGCGTGCTGCGAAGCTTCCGCGTCGCCAAGGTGTTCCGCGAAAACTCTGACAAGATCAACTGCTTCGACTTCAGCCCCAACGGCGAGACGGTCATCTCGAGCAGCGACGACGACTCCATCGTGCTCTATGACTGCCAGGAGGGCAAGTGAGTGCGGCGGTGGCCTTGGGCCCGGGTCTGAGTCCCTCCCGCCCTCCGCGTCGTGGCCCTGCGCTCGCCCCGCGGCCCGCTCTCTGCCCGGGCCCGGCCCCGCGGCCTGTTTTGCACACGCTCCTGCCAGGGCCGCGTCCCCTCCGAAGCCGTCTGGGAGACCGTTTTTTTCTTAATAACGATGGCGATAACAATAATCATGTTTTTGTCTTGTCTGCCTTCGGTCTCCTTTCAGACCGCTTTTGCATCTCTGGCCAAACCCCACCTTGACCTTGACCTTTAAACGCCGGGTCCGCCCACCGCGGCCCCAGCTGGTAGCTTTTCCGTTAGTCGGGCTTAGTCCTCGGTGCCCGTCGGCTGTGTCCCCCTTGCAGAACCGCGGAGGCTGCTCGGCTGCCTCATTCAGCAGAGGCAGCTCCCTCTGCCCTCTGCTCGGTGACCTCGATTCAGTCCTGGCCCATCGCCGGTCCCCTGCCCCTCAGCTTCCCGCCGTGTTTCTGCCGGAAGGCCGCGTGGGTTGCAGTTGTTACCTGTCAGGATTTATTTGTTGTGCCTCTTTGGGCCCCTTGTCTTTTCCTTTCTGTTGCAAATCATTCTCTTACTCCCTCAGCCCCGGTTCCTCCGTTTATAGTTAACTTTGTAACAGCATCTGAAACTTTTCCTTTTTGCCAGACACGGACGAACCTGGCCGTCCCATCCCGACCTGAATGTGAACCTCCTAATAGAACAAAGAAAATATCGTGTAACAATTTCGTGTTTCTTCTTGTACTTGTTTTTTAAATTACACCTTACAGTCCATTAGGACTTAACCACAGTTCTAAGTCTGATCATGACATTTCTAGGTTGTCCCAAGTCCTCTGGAGACCCAACACATGTGTATCTCTGCAGAATCTTAAAAGCACAACATTTTGCCAATTCCCCCCTTTTTCCTCAGCTCTGCCCCAGACTTGCTTTCTCCGTGTCCCTTCTAAATTGTGAGCTCCTTTTTGAATCCTTGGGCTTTTCTTTACCTTCTCCAGCCGTTCTTCTGTCTGTTTTCTTTAAACTGATGTCTTCTATAAACTTTCAGAACTTGTCTCTTCACTTCTGAATTTGGTTATTTGAGGTAATGGTCTATTGTTCTCCCCAATTTTTCCTATTTGGGCTGTGAAAAAGTATTATGTAACTGGCTTTGGATCTGCCTGCAGTGTGTGGAAGAGTGGCCTATAGTGGTGGTCCAAGGGGAAGAGAATTGTTAGCTGGACCAATGCTGAGTGGTGATGTATTCATTTCTGTCCAAGTCTGGCCACTTGCATTAACGTGGATTAGAGTCACGTATAAAGCTAGGGTGGAGATAGAGGTTGTGGGGTCCTGGAGCTAGAAGAAATTTGAAGCTGACTTGCTTGAAATGCTTAGTGCTTGTGCACAGATTAGAACCTCTCCCTGGAACTTGAGGATGGAGGTGTGTGTCTTCATTCAAAGAAAATGAAAATCGTGAAAGCATTTCTTCAAAGTTTGTCTCCAAATATGGCATAATTTCCACCCCTTAGTAGAAATGACATTGACTGGAAGTCCTTCTTGTTATAAGTAAAATATTAATTTTATAACATAATTCACTTCATTCATTCATGTAGCATTTTTGCATAATTACAAACTTGCAGAAAAGTTACACCATTGTTTCCAAGAACTCCCAGGATCCAATAATTAGTTATGTTTTGCTCTGTTTTCTTTGTCATCTCTATGTAAATGTTTACATTTACATACATATATGTATGTGTGTATATGTGTGTGTATGTATATACAGATATATATATATATATATATGCATTTTTCCCCTGAACCATTAGATAGTAATATAGAGGTATCAAGCCCCTTTATCCTAAACACTTCAACACGGATATCCTAAGCATAAGGACGTTTTCTTATGTAACCAGAGTACAGTTATCCAAATTAGAGATGTAATATTAACACAGTAGTATACAGCACATTCTTTAAAATATTCTCATATGAATTGTGACCTTGTTTCATGGTGATCTGTGATAAGAGAGTGATCTGATAGACTGGGTTCTAGTTTGGCTTTGTGACTAGGTATGTGACATTGGTCAGATCTCTTCTCTAGCTTCAAGGAGTCCATGATCCTAAGTGATAACGTGAAGAAAAAAAATTGCCACTAGTGTAGGTCAAACCAACATTGGAAGAAAAGTAAGATTTCCTTGGAAAGCACAGTATCTGTATTAGGTGGTACTAATGTTGGGAGTTTGAAAATAGCTAAAACAAAATTCTTTGTGCTTAATATTTTCTCTGTTTACTGTTCATTGACACTTTTTTAATAATGGAGTTCATCCACTGAGTGATTTTGGGGAGAGGGGAGGTGCACCACAAGACATGTAGGATCTTAGTTCCCCTACCAGGGTTCAAACCCTCGAACCCTGCATTGGAAATGCACGGTCTTACCCACTGCTGCCAGGGAAGTCCCAAATGATTTTTTTTGTTTGTTTAGTATGAAAGCATACAAAGGATATTACTTGTGGTAGATGATGTGAATTTTAGAGAAAAGGATTTAATATTGTTTATTCTTATACGGTTCAATATGTGAACCGTGAACTTCCTGATGTTCAAGCTGGTTTTAGAAAAGGCAGAGGAACCAGAGATCAAATTGCCAACATCCGCTGGATCATGGAAAAAGCAAGAGAGTTCCAGAAAAACATCTATTTCTGCTTTATTGACTATGCCAAAGCCTTTGATTGTGTGGATCACAATAAACTGTGGAAAATTCTGAAAGAGATGGGAATACCAGACCTCCTGATCTGCCTCTTGAGAAATTTGTATGCAGGTCAGGAAGCAACAGTTAGAACTGGACGTGGAACAACAGACTGGTTGCAAATAGGAAAAGGAGTACGTCAAGGCTGTATATTGTCACCCTGTTTATTTAACTTATATGCAGAGTACATCATGAGAAACGCTGGACTGGAAGAAACACAAGCTGGAATCAAGATTGCCGGGAGAAATATCAATAACCTCAGATATGCAGATGACACCACCCTTATGGTAGAAAGTGAAGAGGAACTCAAAAGCCTCTTGATGAAAGTGAAAGTGGAGAGTGAAAAAGTTGGCTTAAAGCTCAACATTCAGAAAACGAAGATCATGGCATCCGGTCCCATCACTTCATGGGAATTAGATGGGGAAACAGGGGAAACAGTGTCAGACTTTATTTTTCTGGGCTCCAAAATCACTGCAGATGGTGACTGCAGCCATGAAATTAAAAGACGCTTACTCCTTGGAAGGAAAGTTATGACCAACCTAGATAGCATATTCAAAAGCAGAGACATTACTTTGCCAACAAAGGTTCGTCTAGTCAAGGCTATGGTTTTTCCTGTGGTCATGTATGGATGTGAGAGTTGGACTGTGAAGAAGGCTGAGCGCCGAAGAACTGATGCTTTTGAACTGTGGTGTTGGAGAAGACTCTTGAGAGTCCCTTGGACTGCAAGGAGATCCAACCAGTCCATTCTGAAGGAGATCAGCCCTGGGATTTCTTTGGAAGGAATGATGCTAAAGCTGAAACTCCAATACTTTGGCCACCTCATGCCAAGAGTTGATTCATTGGAAAAGACTCTGATGCTGGGAGGGATTGGGGGCAAGAGAAGAAGGGGACAACAGAGGATGATGAGATGGCTGGATGGCATCACTGACTTGATGGATGTGAGTCTCAGTGAACTCCAGGAGTTGGTGATGGACAGGGAGGCCTGGCGCGCTGTGATTCATGGGGTCGCAAAGAGTCGGACACAACTGAGCGACTGATCTGATCTGATCTGATTCTTACCTAATCACCAGAATCATAGTTTGTGCAAAGAAGCTTACCATAATATTTGTGAAAAAATGTGCATAGTCCTCTGAAATGGATGCATTAGAATCTAGCTATCAAACTAGAAAATGATATGAGGTAAAAGATTATGTTAAGCACAAAACCTTAGGTTAGTATTATTGATACATTTGAGACAAATAGACCATATGTAATTGAAACTGAATATTTTCCTTAGACCATACCCTTTAACGTTGGTTCTTCAGGCTCTGTCTTGATTATTGTAGGCCCAATACTGAGGTAAGTAAGCTTCTCTTTGCATTGGTGGACGCAGAGTCAACTGTCTTGAGAGTAAGCACATGTTCATATGCACACTCACTCCCTCACTCTCATTCACTGGTTAACACAGTAACTACATGGCAGAACCCAGGATGGTGGACTTGACAAGGTAGCATTTAAACTGATCTTTTTATTAACTCATCTTTTGGGAAACGGTGAGAATGGGAAAATTCAGTGCATTTGGAGTGAGAAATCTTGTTTGTAAATAGGTTTAATGTAGGGAAACCCTTGACGTCAGAAAAATTGAAAGTGCAGATTGACTTCTTAAAGCTCCCTGAGTCATCTGATTGTTTAGCATCTAGGTTTCAAGAGGTTTTTACATTGAGAGGGTGAACTTCTTTTCCATAAATTCTTGGTAAACAGTAGTATAGGATTTATGAAATCCTCCTGTACATAAATGTAGAATATTATGAAGTTTTTGATAAAATATTTTGATGAGATCAGTTTCGGCTTGATCTTTAAGATTCTGTAGAAGAAGATAACGTTTAAGGAATTTCAACAAATAGACTGATAACCTGACGCTTAGAAATAAGTGATTTTACATTTAAGTAAAGAGAAAAGAACTAATGACTAGTTTTGATATAGAGAGTTAGGTTTGTCTTATAAAAGGCTCAGTATGTGCTTTGGAACTATAAGATAGAGAGGATGGAGATACTAGGTTATATTAGGAAAGGCAGTTTTGTACCTGGTTTCAGTTTTGATAAATCATTTCTTGAAGAAAGAGCATCTTTCCAAGTGAATGGCTTAAGTTCTGGCCTCACTGGTGTGACATATTCCCATTTTCCTCTTTCTTGTAAGTTATGAATTGTTTTATGTGTCTGTCTTCTCAGATAGATGTACTACTTCTCAAAGCTTACTTGTGAACACTGTAGTAAAGTCCGATTTGAGCCCTCAGATTTACTTCTACTTCCTAACTTTGGCATTTGGTTCAGGCTGTTGCCCTTGATTGATTCTGTTTATTTCCTCCCTTTTTGGAAGAAATTCTGTTTCTTTTCAGTGTTAGGACTTACCAAGAATCTTCACCCTTCCCACATCATTCAAGTGCTTCTGTTTACATGAAGATACTAGATTTTGGTGTTGGAAGATTTTGATGGTTTTCTTTCTCTGTCCATTTCCTTGGCAGACCAAAGAGAACCCTGTACAGTAAGAAATACGGCGTGGATCTCATCAGATACACTCATGCAGCAAATACAGTCGTTTACAGCTCTAACAAAATAGACGGTAAGCAAGCTTCTTTTTAGCAAGTTAATGGTCATGATTACCTTTGTTAGGTAAGGTTTATGGAATCTTTGTGACCGCTTATGTTTGTTTATAGTTATTTTAAATTTTCCTGTGATATTTGCTGTGCTAACATCATTATGACTGAAGAGATGCTGGAAGCAAGCCATTAGTACTTTTGAAGGACTTGAAACTGAGTAAGAAAGTTTTCTAGTTTAGGGTGGGGAGTGGAAATAGGAAGCTACGAATTATATTTACCGTTTGTGCTTCTTGAAACTTCAAAGAATACTTTTAGAAGAAATAAAAGAAAAGAACACTTGACACACAGCAAGTGTTAAACAGTGCTGCCTTCCTGTTCA
This sequence comes from Bos indicus x Bos taurus, assembly GCF_003369695.1. Lineage (NCBI taxonomy): Eukaryota > Metazoa > Chordata > Mammalia > Artiodactyla > Bovidae > Bos > Bos indicus x Bos taurus. Next base: position 12,160,281 of record NC_040097.1, on the reverse strand, counting down.
AAATAATACAGATTTGAGAAAAGTTTTCACAGATACTTTCAGGTATGGTAGTTTAGTAGACCTTAGAAGAGTTTTTGTATTGTCCAATCTATTGATGGTTTGTGTCACAAAGGACAATATACTGACCTTAGTTTTCTTTGATTCCAGGGACATTTTTGATCTGAATTTTATCCCCCTTTCCATTTATTTACTTATTTAAATTTTTTGGCCATACCATGTGTACAACATGTGGGATCTTAGTTGCTCCATCAGGAATCAAACCTGTGTACCCTGAATTGGCAGCGCAGAGTCTTAACCACTGCCACTCCAGTCTTAACCACTGGACTCCCTTTCTTCTTTAAATAAAGTTAATGCCTTTGAAGAATAATAGTTATTTTTCAAATTTTAAACTTGTGAATTCTTTCTCTAATAAAGGATCTTTGTTTTTACTGCTTTTCCTCTGTGATAGGTCATTCTCAGTTGATAGGTCATCTTGGAATTGAGCTATAACACTTTCATGTTAGGACTGGGGTTTTTTTTTAAATCTCACTGACTTATTGATTATTTCATTTTTAGCAGTAAGATTTTTCTAATGTCATTCAACAAAGGTTGCTTAGACTGCTATTTTGGTTATGCATATCTCAGAGCAGATGAGTAGAAGTTTTTTTGGTTGGTTTTTTTTTTTTTTTTTAATGAGAATTCTGTACTTGATTTTTAGTAAGTATATTGTTTGTACTTTTCATGCCTTTATTTCAGAAGTGGTTTTCTAAGTAAACAGTGCAATTGATACTTTTGGACAAGAATATAAAACAGGATTTTGAGGAAATATATCTCTGTGATCATCTGAATGAATGGTGTTTCTCCTGTTGGGGTGTTTTTCTGGGTGATTAAATGAGAATGCTCCAAATATGGTGCAAGATGAGGCAAATGTGTAGCACTTGCAGCTTTGCTGCCAGGCCTCTGCTGTGAGGACGTTGCCTTTCCTGTTTCGAGCACATCCGGAGTTGCTCCAACGCTTCGTATCCTTTTGCCTGATTCCAGGCTGAGGTAGTAGTTTGTACAGTTTGAGGGTCTATGATACCACCCGGTACAGGAGATAACTGTACAGGCCACTGCCTTGCCGGGAACAGTGCGCCGGCTACCGAGTGGGGTGGAGACGATGGCGACGCCCTGCCCACCTATGGGAGACCAGGTAATGGGGAAGGGGTCTCTTCTGTTCAGGGCCCGTGAGGAGTTCCTCACAGTAGAACAGTCAGGAATACTTTACAGTTGTCATTTGAGAACTTTGAAGGTGTATTCAAGGAAGCTGTTTAGTTTTGTGCCTTTTTCCCTCTCCCAGGTTAAATATTAGTACCCCTGTAAACGAGTGGAAAGAATTTGTGCTTTCAACCTTTTTGTTCCTGTATACTGTTTGCCTCCATAATGTTCTTTCTGTCCTTTCCTTTTCTGTATTTTGGCCCTATTGCCTTTTACATTTTTCAACAATTGTTTCTTATTCCTAGTCTTGTCAGAAGCATGGTACTTTCCAGTTCTATTCTTTATGGAACTTCATTCCCTTCCCAGCACCATCGTATTTTGTTTTACTTTTTCAGAAGGAATGATTTGGGTTTTAAGAGTACTTTTCTTATTTTCTGCAAGCACAGATCTCTGATGACTCCCTTCTTTGATCCTGTAAAAATCTCACTGCTGTGAACTGGACTTGGTATAGTTTATGACTCTGATGTTTAAATATCTTGCAGTCTTTTTAATCTAAATTTTCTCATTTCTTCTTTTGGCCACTTTCTAACTCACTTCTCTGTATAAGGGGCCATTATAGTTGGTTAATTAGAAAAGGAGTAGAACTTTACTTCTCTTTCCATTTTATTTAATTTTAATGTAAATTGTGTATTCAGTTTACATTCAGATGAGGTGAAGGTTGGGTTGACATGCTGTTGGAGAATACTGGAGAAAAATATGCCAGAGTCCAGCCTGATCCAGAGCTCAGTATGGTTGTTTAGTTCTTCGAGCCTGTTTCGTCAGTAGCTCAGTATGTTTTTCTTTAAGGTTTGCATTCTGTGGGTACTGAAACTGTTGTGAGGGTTTTTTTGGGGGGTGGGGCATATTTGCAGGATAATTTACATTGTAACTATGCAGAAGCCAAAGATTGGTAACAACAATGATTTTTAAACATAGCTCTATATGCTTTCAGCTTGAGAACTCTGCTTTTGAGTTACGTGAAATCTCTAGTGCTGTGGAAAGGAGTTATTCACTATTGTGCATTCAAACTTTGCTTGAATAATGGAGAACAATGAATTCTTTTACCTTGTCTTTTCAAGATGAAAACGCAAAGTAAATTATTATTTAAAAATAATAGGATATTTGTCTTCTTTCAGATACTATTCGTTACCTGTCATTGCATGACAACAAATATATCAGGTACTTTCCTGGACATAGCAAAAGGTAAGACACAGGTGTTAAAAAAAAGTAAATAGGTTATCCAGAGAATAAAGGAGTGGAGAGATTTTATTAGTGAAATGAAGCTAGTTTCTCACTGCTGCTTGGCGTATCTCTTAAGTCTTCTCTTGTTAACCCTTCCTAAACAGTCAGCTCTAGATTAATCAAGGTTGTTGAGGCAGGGGTAGGACTTCATGGATAAACTGAAACCTCAGTTAAAACATTAATAGGAAAAATGTGGACTAAAGATATTCAGTGGAAACCTATATAGTAAAAATTGTATTTGGCATTTAGAGATCTCAAATATCAGACATCCCTTAATGAAAGGACAGTTTACATGTCTGAGGCTTCCTGTATAGGTGGCCCCCATTTCAGCATGCCCCTCCTCTACATAAACATGTTCCATATGAAGATCTTCATAAGAATGCAAAATTAATAAATTGTTACTTTTTGAAAGTTAAGAAACTTGTTTCCTTATTCAGTTTCATAATGCAGGTTGTTTGTCTCTTATCCCAATTCTCCTAGTATTTTTCCTCTGGTTTTTCAAGTTTGGGTTGAATGTTAAACACAATTTCCCTTGGATGCTATTTTAATCACTGGTACTTTCTTTGCAAATGTACAGTAATCCAACGTGGAGTGGTTCAGAGCCCTGATAAGAGGTGGGCGGAGAACACCCTGTTTACAGTGGCACTTGTGATTGGGCTGGGCGTTTTCTTTGTTGCTGAACATAAGAGGTGGCAATTGTTGGTTACTGTGTAGTTCAGACAAAGAATGGCTTGTGATTAGTAGATGTTTTTGTTTGTTAAATTAACGTTCACAAACATATTGTCTGTAATTGGGAGTTGATGGCAGTTGTTTGAAACTGTCCAATTTTACCACTTGCCCAATTTCTTGACCTCCTGATTCTAAATAGATAACTTTGTCCCTCTTTTGTGAGAAAGTCAAAGCCATCCAAACTGAGTTCTTTTCAACTTCTGTCTTTTCCGCCTAAATTCCTCTCTTCCTTAGAAACCTTTCCCTGAGAAAGAAGTAGTTTTTTTCTTCCTTGAGAAAAACAACCCCTCTCTACTTTCTTCCATCTCCTTTGCTGCCTACAGACTTCCTTACCTTGAATTTTTTGGTTGAGAATATCACCCACTTCTTTTCACTGTCAGACATAGAAGAATAATCTGCATATTCCCATCTCTACCTCCTAACATTCATTCACTGTTTAATTCTCTCATCCAAGCCAAGCTGTTTACTCCCCTTTCCCTGCTGCCTCCAGGTAAAATATACTGCCTGGGGCTTGCTTTGGCACTCAGCCTCTCAGTAAAGCTTTTTTTTTCCCCCTTTGGCTTTCCATCTTGGTTCTGTTCTTGATATTCTTGGCCTCTCTTTCTCCTTTAACTCTGAAGTAAGCAAGGTTCTACCCTAGCTTTTTTCTCTTCTTCTTGGTATTTTCTCAGCTACCTCCATCACTGATTTCATTCACCTCAGATGGCTTCCCAAATCAGTATTTTCAGCCTATGATTTTCAGACTGGACTTCACACCTACAAGTTTTATACACATCTCTGTAGGTCTCTGACAGATCTGATACTCCATCCTTCGTTAAATTCCTTGGGCCAGTTCCTCTGTTTGCCTTATGTTTTTTCCATCTGTCTCTTCTAGTTCTCCCAACTCAAAGCCTCTGTTGTCTGTTCACTGCTTTTTCCCTGCCTTCACATTCAGTGAGCTGTTAAATCCTGTTGACACTACCTAGGTTTAACCTCATGTGTCACTTTCCTCCATACTTACTCCTTTGCTTCTGTCCTTGCTCAGGTAAATTACTGTCAAATCCTAATCTCCCCACCACTCACTATCCTGCTTCTGCACTCTAGTTTTTCTTTTCTTTTCTTTTTTTTTTACAGTTCTGACCACTTCACAGCCTCCATCAAAAAACCTTGGAGTCAGGTTCTTTTCTGTCTGACCTGTTTTCCCAGTGTTGTTGAGGTGAACTCTTGCACTGCTTCCTGAACTGCTTCATGCCTTCTCCTATCTGGCATCTTCCAGAAAGACCACTCCCATTGAAACCCTATTCAACACAGGTGTAGCTGCGTCCGGAAAGCCTTCTCTGACCCTCTCTTGGAATTGTCTGGGCTAGACAGTTAAGCTTTCTTAGAGTGGAAATCTTGTTCCTCCTTGCATTCCCTGTGCTTCTTAACAGAGCCATATGCCAAGGTAGACTTCCTCTGAACTTCTGACATAAAATTACATGTCCATATGCAATCTCCTCACTCTGTTTTATTACCACCTCAGCATTCCCAGGAAATTTTGGCTTATAGTATCTTTAAAATTTTTAAGTTGATGATCTAGTGCAAATGTTAATTTAGTTATGCTGGAAGATTTGGAGTGGGGTGGGTGGCGGGGAAAGTACATTTTCTCATTTTCTGTTCATGGCACACATTTTAATTCTTTCTCATGGAACCAAAACCTCCTGAACCCCTTTCAGTGTCATCTAAAATTTGAACTTCCTCTATTTCTACAGTTAAAAAATCCACTCACAAATGAGTTGTGTGACTTAATCACCTTATTTTTTAACTTCAGATTTTTCTTTGTCAAAATGAAACAGTACACCACCATCATTTCCTCTGCAATCTTCACTTATGACACCCACTCTTTTGTCTATGAAGTGTTTTTTAGCCAAGCCAGAATGTGGAGCTGCTCTTCTATAACACCCAGAAGGAAGCACCATCTGAGTGTCCATTTTCACAAGGGCTTCCTCAAGAACCCCCCTGGTTAGGGCTCTGGCATGCTCCAAGAGGCAGGTAAAGCAGAGTCACATGCTGTCCTTCTCCATAGGCTGGGCCCAAATGCTGGGGACATGGTGGGTATCTTCAGTGCAGAGCATGGCAGAGCAAGAACATGAGCAGAGGGGAAAAGAGAGTCCAGATGAGGCCTTGGAAGAAATATTTTTCAGTGAGTGAATCTTAACAGTATAACCATAAAAGGGGACCCATATCAGAAACATAGCATAGGCTGTTAGCACAGGCCTGTGGCTTTCCGTAGGTATGGCGCTCAAACTATCAACCTCACCATCACCTAGGAACATGTTAGAAACATAGATTGTCCGACTTATTGGACCCACAAACCTCTAGTTAAGGAATTTTTTTATTAATAAATTGAGATATAGTTCAATACCATTAATTCATCCTTTTAAAGTGTACAATTCAGTGGTTTTTAATATATTCACAGAGTTGGGCAACCATCACCACTATATAATTCCAGAACATATTCATCACCCCAAATAGAAACCCTGTATCCATTAACACTCCCCATTTCCCGTCTTCCTGGCCCCTGGCAGCAACTAATCTACTTTCTATCTAACCTCTTTAACTTTCATGCATGTTTAATATGAATAAGTGATTTCATTTCTTTTTATTACCAAGTAATATTCCTATGTGGTGATAACACATTTTGTTTATCCATTTATTAGGTGATGGACATTTGAGTTGTTTCTACTTTTTAGTAGTCATGAATTATGCTATTATGAACACAGACGCATGGGGATTTTTCTTTTTGACATGTTTTCCTGTTTCTTGGGTGTATATCTAGCAACGGAATGTTTACCTTTTTGAGAAAGTGTAGAACTTTTTCAAAGCAACTGTACCATTTTACATTCTTACCAGCAGTGTATCAGGATTCCAATTTGTCCACATCCTCACCCACACTTGTTATCTCTCTTTAATTTTTGCTTTGCTAGTGGGTATGAAATGGTGTCTCATGATTTGATTTGATTTGGAATCGTATATTTTTATGTTGTAGCTTTAAGTTGCTTTTTAAATTATACTAATTGCCTTTGATTATTCCAGATTGCTTGTGTATGCCTGTTTCTTAAAATAACATTCTTAGGAGAACATGTATATAGGGAGGCAGGCCAAGTGGTTTAGAGTTCATATACAATTATTGCAGATATTTTGCTTCAACTACTATTTATCTTGATGCATTGCAGGGTGGTGGCTTTGTCCATGTCACCTGTGGATGACACTTTCATTTCTGGGTCTCTTGATAAGACTATTCGGCTCTGGGATCTCCGCTCTCCTAACTGCCAGGTAATGTTGCCTCACAGTTACACTTTAAGTGTTTTCTGTGGTAAGCACTATCATCAGTGCTCCCTCTCAAGGAAAGGGGAAAGCAGTGTTTTCTTTCTGGAATCCCAGAGTCTTTAAATTTTGGAGAAAATCTTTTCTTTTCCTGGTAGGTGACTGATAATTGAGTTAATACCTTAATCCAGTGCATATTTATTATGATCCATGCCTTAGTGTTTTAAAGGCAGTTTTCCTGGAGACTCTGAACTATAGATATTAGATTTTTATTTGAATTCAGAGTCTGTAAAATTGTACAGTTAGAGTTGATCTGAAATGAATTGCATGGAGACCTATTTTTTTAAAACTTCATTTTAGTTAGTTTTATGTTTGTTTTTGTAGGATCCTGGGTTCATTAACTTTTTAAAAAATTTTCTTTTTTCTTAGGGTCTCATGCATCTACAGGGCAAGCCAGTTTGTTCTTTTGATCCAGAAGGATTAATTTTTGCCGCAGGTGTCAATTCTGAAATGGTCAAACTTTATGATCTTCGCTCTTTTGATAAGGTAAATCTTTGAATCTTTGAACTGTCTTGATACTATGGAAGTTTTGAAGGGTGCGATGGACGTTGAAGAGCCTTTTTCTACACTAGAGGAGGTATGTGGTAGATCTTAGAAAGCATCAGAGCAGTACGTAATCCTCTGCTTTCCCTAGTCCCAAAGGAATCTAAAGGGATAGAATGAGATTTGGCTCTGGCAGAAAGAATGATTGATGTGCCTTGGGCCTGAGGCTGCTGTCTTTTTCTTTTGCAGGGGCCATTTGCAACATTTAAGATGCAGTATGATCGGACTTGTGAGTGGACAGGACTTAAGTTCAGCAATGATGGCAAGCTCATCCTCATTTCCACCAATGGCAGCTTCATCCGTCTGATCGATGCATTCAAGGGAGTTGTGATGCATACATTTGGGGTGAGCTGACAACTTTTGAGCTCTTTTTTTTTTTTTTCCCCTCCCAATGTTCTTACCTTTTTTCTATGGTCATCCCTTCTGAGAATTATGTTAGCTAGTTGATGGAGACCAGCAGTTGTCCTTGGTTAAAGGCATGGACTGGCATTTTCTTCCTGCACATGACATTAGTTCTCTTGGATTCTGAGACATTTACTTCTCACTCAGTGGCTCAAGTTTGGTGTTTAGATATATAATAATTCCTGACCATAAACATTTTCTAGCTCCCTTGAACATGCAGTTGGGAGTGAATTAATTGTAAAGGGTGGTAGCCAAGTCTGGAACCTTGGTAGCACTGTGCATTGAGAAGGTGTATGTGGAGTCAGTGTTTGTAGGCAATTATTTTTTGTTAATGGCACTGTAACGAGTATTGTTTTGCTTTTATTTTTTAGGGTTATGCTAATAGCAAGGCTGTCACATTGGAGGCCTCGTTTACTCCAGACTCCCAGTTTATTATGATTGGTAAGCTTCCTTTATCCCCTTTGGGGGTTATTTCTCTGATACTGTGCATTATGTTATTTTTGCTGGTTATAACTAATTAAGAAACCATTTATTATCCTCTTGATAGAAATTTCCAGATTTCTGTGTAGCACATTATGTCAAAGATATTGTGTCTTTAAACTGTCCTGGCTTTGCATGTCTTTACTGGGGATGGGTGTTAATGATGGTCTTCTCCTGGACCAGCATAGAATTAAGTCCTGCAAGCACTGTCTTGCTGATAGTAGCAACTTCCTGTTGTAACCTTGTGTTGAGTCACCTTAGTGTAGATGTTTGTAGGGTGATCGTATTTAGCCCCCTTTTTAAATGAGAAAACTGTAGTTAGAGGGGAAATGGCTTGCCTGAGAATAGAGTCTAAATCAGTTCCTAAAGTGTCTTTTCTTCACTGTCTTTACTCCTCCTCCATTTCTGCTGATGGCTGGGTCCTGAAGGTTGGCCGCTTTCAAGATGTCAGTCTGTGTCTGTTTACCGCTTGTCTTTGTAGTATGCCTTGAGCTGTTGTTACATGCCTTGATCTTTACTCTTCAGGTTCGGAGGATGGCAAGATCCATGTCTGGAATGGAGAGAGTGGTATAAAAGTAGCTGTATTGGATGGCAAACACACAGGCCCCATTACCTGTTTGCAGTTCAACCCCAAGTTCATGACCTTTGCCAGTGCTTGTTCTAACATGGTATGTGAACAGCGGGAGATGTCCTCCGCGTAGGGGCCCTCTTCATTTGGGGTGGGGTCCTTCTGTGAGCACAGTGAGTTTTAAGTAGGCACAGTTACAAGCAGCCACGTTCATGTTTCTCAGCTGGTGGCCTCCCTGTTTCGCCTCTGTTATCTGATCTGTGATTGGGCTGGCCTTGCACTTTTACTTTTCTTTCCATGATCTGGGATCACCTCTGAGGTCCTGGGAGATCTTAGGTCAGCTCTGGCTCCTGGTTTTATGTCCAGACTACCTGAAGCTAACTTTTGGTTTCTTAAAACTCTTTGACCCAGCCTTTTGTGGCTACAAACTTCAGTTTTTCCATTCCTCTCAGATTATGCTGAGTTCATCAGAAATTCTTAGTTAATCACAGCTCACCACTTAGAATTTTCTCCAGGCCCCTGTCTCCTCCTGGACAACATGAGCAAAACAAAGTAGCAGTGAATCTCAACCTCCTATTTCCTTTTGGCATCTCCTAAACCTGTCTGGAGAAGGCAATGGCACCCCACTCCAGTACTCTTGCCTGGAAAATCCCATGGATGGAGGAGCCTGGTAGACTGCAGTCCATGGGGTCCCTAAGAGTCAGACACGACTGAGCGACTTCACTTTCTCTTTTCACCTTCATGCATTGGAGAAGGAAATGGCAACCCACTCCAGTGTTCTTGCCTGGAGAATCCCAGGGACGGGGGAGCCTGGTGGGCTGCCGTCTATGGGGTCGCACAGAGTCGGACACGACTGAAGCGACTTAGCAGCAGCAGCAGCAAACCTGTCTAGGTATTGGTATGAGGCATTTCATTACTAGCCTACTCAGAATACATTGCTCCATCTCTTTTTCTTTTTAACTAAGAAAACTGTCCCAAAAAAAATGTAGCAGAGACATCCAGTCCAACCTCTTTTGTTATTTATAGCTCCTGAATGAGAGGGCCTGCCTGAGGTCACTTGAAGGTTAACAGTGAAGCCAGACACCCACCTCCCAGAGAGTACTTCTTTTTTTTTAAACACTGGACCTCTGTGATGGAACTTAGTGTTGGAGTGAAAAAGAACTAGCTTACTTTCACATAGATTGGGGAGTGTTTCTCCGTTTATAGATTGCCAGTCAGTTGGTCAGGAGGGAGGGCTACCAGCCATAACTGCTTCAACTTTAGGGTTGGGCTCCTTGATGGTGGGGGAGGGGTAAGAAAATCCTTCAGCATTGAGGAGAGAACCTTGGTTTCTTAGAGTTGACTCATGTTCTTCTTTCATCCAGGCCTTCTGGTTGCCCACCATTGATGACTGACCTGCATGGTGCTTGGCTGTTTTCTGTACAGCGAGGGTGGCAAGTAGGAAAAAACTCAGAGGGGACTAAGATAATAGTGGGATTGGATCATTTGACTGGGCTGGAGAGCATCCTTCCACATGGCCTTCCCAAGAATGTGCTGTACATCTGCTCAAAAGAAAAAAGTTACTTTGCCGAACTTCTTCAAAAGGACTCTTGGTGTGGCCGACTCAATCGGGACTCAGACTTTCCAGCTGTCACTGCACCGAGCTCCTCCAGAGGAGTGACCAGACTTGTGATGAGGGTGTAGTGGGCCCTCGAGACGCCTTCAGTTTTGAATGTATTTGCTGCTGAGGAGTCGGTGAAGTTGTTATTTCTGCACATCCCTTCTCCCACCCCCATAAATGCATGGGAAGCCACAGTTCTGATTTTGAGATGCTAGGGCAGTTTAGTGCCCCTTGCCCTCACCCTGCATGTCTTGTTACTGGGTCTCCCTGTGTTATTGTGGCATTGTCCACAACTGTTGCATTACTTAGGTGCCAAACATTTACAGAAGTAAGTCTCCATGTATTTTAGGGTCAGAAAGGGACAGATACAGAAGGACCTTGCTTTCCAGGAAGTCTTGCCAGTTAGTCATGTGAAGGTGGGTGACCTGACCATGCCTCAGGCTCTGGGTAGGCAAAGGGTCAAACCTGAAAAGGAGGGAGGAGTGGGAGCAGGTGAATTCCTGGGGCTGGGAGGTCTAGCAGCAGCTTGGTGTGGTCCCCTGTCATCAACACAAACCCTCGGTCCTTCTGGGTGCCTGCCAAGTTTGATTGTGTATGAAAGCAAGGTGGGCGTCTATTTTTGTGCATGAGCTCCATCACGCGTTCCTGTGGGCCAGTATTGTGGAGTGAGTCCGAGCTGTTTACATTGATGCCTTCCCTGCCCACCACAAGTTGTGTACATAGTCTCCAGATGATCCTACCCCTTGCCCAGCTCCCAACACGGGGCTGGCCTAGGCCTGTGTTATATTTAGCCTTTTTATATATGACTTGGGATTCTGTTGTTTGTATTTTAGCACAGTGTGTGTACACCTTCATTTAAATATATCGTGTGTGTGCATACATATATACATATATATATGTATGCACATATATATATATATATATATATTTTAAAAGTATCAAAGAGTTCAGCTGAAGGAGATGAAGTCCCATGCCTCCAGAGAAAGACTGCATCCTTGCTAATAGTGTTTGCCACAAGTGTTAGTGAGTCTTCCCTATTAACTTTTTTCCCTTCGGGAGACTAAACAAAAGCAAAGCTTTTGAGTGTTTGCTGTCCCCATGGCAGCTAAGTGAGGGTCTTGGAATGACTGCCTTGTGTTCCTCAAGTCGCACTTTGGGGCCTTCTCTGCAGTATTAGCCCCTTTTTTGCCCAGTGATGCTCTGTCTGCGCCTGTATGTGTGTGACAGTCACTTTTGCATGCCTTTTGTGTCTGGCTTCTAGCATTTGGGGACAGGATGCTGGAACCAGAGCATTTTCAGCTTGTCTGAGGCTTCTTTGCCAATTACAGGTCACTCCTGTTTACCTGGTATGTCTGCTTTCTTGCTGCTTTTCCTTGTCTTGTCTTGGGGAGGCTTCCTGATCGGGGTTGAGATGAGCTGTAGATAGCTCATTACCTTTTCCCCTGCATGGCCTTCTTAGAGCAGGACAAGTGGCATATTATTTCACCAAGTTCTCAAACATATAAGCGAGTAACACATTCCCTGCAGACCCAGAAACAGGCCCAACAAGGTTATGTTTGACTTGCCCCAGAGTACCTACCCACTGGTGGGGAAAGCAAGCCATTACTCTCGCCATTCAGCAGCAGGAATAGGCTGTGAATTGCTAGCAGTTTTGTTTTCTTTTGCTTTTTTAGCAGTTACTTTTTGGTTTGTTCCTCAAATTTAAGGGCAAGGGGCATACATCTTTGCCAGACATAGACTGAAATCTACAGTTTCTACAGTGCCACACTATAAAGCTCTGCATTCTCAGAGTGGAGAGACTTTTAGAAACCAAGTGATCTGAACTATTAACTGCCCACCCCTGGCTTTCCAGGGTAGAAAATTCATGGTAGGAATAACTGTTCAGAGAGAGTACTTGGAACTGTAGGTTAACAAGAAGGCCTGCGTAAGTGACGTATCTGTACCCAGAGCAGCCACCATGCATGACTTGTCTGTCCGCAGGAAAATGATTTGTATTGAGATCCTGTGTGTCCGAAGCAGAGGCAGCAGGTCCTTTGAAAATATGCACTGCACTGCTTCTGTTTATGGGGACCTGTGGCTGCAGAGCCAGCTCCTGAGTTGGGAAGGAAAGGGAAAGATGCAGCTGGAAGTAACCGAAGATGATGCGGTGGTGGAAATAAGGCAGAATTAAGGGAGGAGTGTTTGTGAGTCAGAGACCCTGAGGAGCACCAGGGCTGCTAAGACACCTTCAGTGGGAGCCGAGGTGCTTAAGTTCTCCCGGGGATGGGGGGTGCACCAGGCTCTCCAGAGTCAGGGCCAAAGCCACTGATTTATATGTGACGGTGACACTGCACTGCTCAACCACCAGCCAATGGGGTATTTTTTGTTTTTTTTTAGAAAAAAATGTAACTTGCAGTCATAATTAATGCTTATTAAGAAAAACCTGGGAATTTTAAAAAGAATCAGTTTACCACCCAAATGTTACCACTGCTAATCTTTTGGTGTTAAGTGTTCTTCTAGACATTTCTGTGCATATAGATTTTTGGTGTGTTTACATAGTTGTTATTCTACTGTATATACAATTTTATGTCCTTTTTGTACTTAACATATAAACATTTTTTTCCATGTTATCTGTCTTAGACAGAATTTTACGGCTGCAGCCTCTTCCATTGAGTTTTCATAGCACTGTTTGCCTTGTTCTTAGAGTTGGAGGGCATGGGGGTGGGTTGTCCCCTGTCAGTCCTCCTGGCTCATACTGGGACTCACTGTAATGCTGTGGACAGGTTGTTGGGCTTGCTGGGACTGCCTCTGGTAACTAAGGCCTGTGGGCTGGTGGGAGGAACCCTCTATCAAGCTCCCAGTGCACAGCAGTCTGGGTCCCTCAACCCCTCATTCTAATAAGCAGCAGTAGGCCAGAAATGAGTGACCCAGAAAAGGCAGGCCTGAGCCAACCTTGAGATCCTCAAAGACTGTATTTGGTGTATACCTCAAGCTGCCTTTCATCCTCACTGTTAACTTCAACCCTTGATCAGTTGGCAACCTCTAGCTGGAATAAGGTTCATCCTGCTAGGCACTAGGTTGTGGGGGGGGGCAAGTATAGTGGAAATAAAATTCTGGTAGAAGGCCTGGCCTGTTCCTTGGTAACCCACTGCCTGGCTGGTGAATTGGCAACTCACTAGTACCGTGGCATCCTCAGCTGCAATACCGGGGGCCTGCCACTTTGCCCCTGGTCATTAGAGGTTGACCAAAGGCTCTGGAGGGCAGCAGAGGGAGCGAGCCAACGTGTAAGGGGCAGGCCATGCACAGGCTGTCAACACGACTGTTCAGGGAGGAGGAGGTCCCCCTAACGGCCTGCCATGAAGGCTACTGCGGTTTTTGGCTCTGCTGAGAGACATGAACACGCAGGTGACCGTGGCTGCCTTTGCAGTGGTCACTCCTGTTGGTTTGGCTTGTTTGCAGTTGAGAGACCTACCGTTGCCCACTTCCTGGGCTTCAGCCTTGTGATGTGAGAAGCAAAGCAGACTGTGGGTGAGCTGGCTGAGTAGCTGACGTGGGTAGTGGGTTGGCAGGCACAGGATACCGCTTACAAAGCTTTGCTGGGAGCAGGGGGGAGTGGAGGGTGGGGACTGCTGAAGAAATAGGAAGTAAAACTGCAGGGCGGTAGGGCACAGTTGTGCATGCCAGATGTCTTACTAGAGTCTTGGAGAGGGTGCCCAGAGCTGCTGGGGCTAACCACAGTTGGTCATGACCCAGCTGTGGACAGAGGTAGGCCCAGAAGTGCAGGGCTATGGAATATGACTGTAAAAAGTGAGTAATTTCATAGTTTATCCTATCTCTTCCCTAGAGAACATGTAGGAAATGGAGTCTAAAGTGAGTTAATGGGCAGGAAAGGAACTCTGGGAGCCTCCCCAGTGTGTTAAATAAACAAGTTTCACCATCATATTGGGGCTTAGTGGTCCTTGTCCTTTCTGGCTGCAGTTTAAGGCTGTGAGTTGCCTGGTAAGAATTAATCTCAATTGTAAACCAAAGTAAGAGTAGATGAGGGAGGAGTTAGATAAGGCTGAGGTTATGAAATTCAACAAATACTAAGCATCTAAGCCTTGGCCAGTGCTGGATGATAAAAAGGGGTCTTGTGAGGAAGTTGAAGAACTAAACTACTCATGAAACAGCAAGCTCTGGAGCCCCAACTAACTTGTCTCCGGTCAGTAAGTCTAGCTTTATTCTAAATTTACTGTAAACTTTATACTAAAACTACTATAATTTGCATTTTTTAAAAACCCAAAGGCATTCCCTCTGGTACCTCAAGCCCAGAACTCACAGCCAGCAGTGAGGACCCTCCCTTCTGTTCTCCCGGGCAGCAGTTCTCTCACTGGGGCTCATCCCAAGCTGGGAACTAGGGAGGCTGCAGAGAAAACAGTGCTGATTATAGGAAATTTGTAAGGTGGAGCTAAGGCTAAGACTGATTTTTTATTTTAGAAGAGAATGAGAAAAAGCAAAAAGTGTACTATAATGCCAAGCTTTACAGCAATTGACAATTCACAAGGGTTCTCTGCATATAAACATTTAATAGGGAGGTGATGGAAGCAACAAGGGCATTGTCGAGGCATCAGCCTTGGGCAGGGCTGGGGCCAGAGAGGAGCAGTCAGGAGCAGTGATGAGGGCATTCACCACTCAGCCACCTCTGGGGCTCCTTCTGCCTGTTAGTTTCCCCCCCAACTATAGCCCCTGGGTCCGTGCCTCTCCTCCAGCACAGAGGGGAGCAGACCAGGATCTCAGTGACATTCATGCATTAGAGACCTGGATCCAACTACAGGCTGTCTGCCCTTTCTGGCATCCTTGGCCAATGCACTTAGTCCAGCTGTCCCCATTTGGGAATAATGTATTGAGGCTGTTCAGGATCTTCTCCGAGGAGCCTTGCATGGAATCCTAATGTCAAGTGACTGCCATACATTATTATTGACAGCGTTCTTTGCCTGGCAGGGGTGGGGACCTGGGGAACTCCCTATGTTCTTCCAGCTCTGACTGCCTTGTAGAAATGCGCACCTTGAAATAGGCTGGGGTCAGGGCTCGGTCTGGGACTGGGGCAGGCAGACCTGCTGTTGACCGTGGTGGAGGGATACCCATATCGCACCTGGCCCCTTAGTGGTTCTGGGATGCGGTGTCTGAATCCTCAGCGGCTACTGTGCCCCTGGCCCTGGTGGTGCAAGGGAATCACGAACACAGAGACGTCGTCGTAGGACACCTGCCCTTCCTGTATAGGACTGTCGTCCATCCCCTGTGTGCTGCGTATCAGCATCTTGGCCAGCTCCGAGAACCTGTGGGGACCATCCTGCAGATGTACTTTGGGGCCAGATCAAAGAGGCAAGGCCAGCCCTCCGGGAGAGCTCACCCAGTTCTCACTGGACACTTGAGAACTCAAGCAGTGCAGTCTGACTGTGTGGACCATGTGAGTATGGACCCAGAGAATTTGAGGACCCACAGTCACCCCCAGTAAACCTGAGGTAGCTCCAGTCCTGGCCAACTGTTCTTAGCCGGACTCCTCTGTTGTGTTGTCTTCTCCGTACTTCTTAATGCTGCTGCTGGTACTAACCCAGGTCCAGGCAGATCCCAGCAACTACAGTACCTGTGTGGGTCCTCTCGGTTGCCAAGGAGGAAGCTCCGCACCAGCCATGCCACTTGCTCATTGGACAGGACATCCCAAAGCCCATCAGTTGCCATGACAACCACATCCTCCTCCTGGGGCTCCAGCTGGTCCATATTGAGCACAGTCACCTGCAAGGTAAGTCTGAGGTCTCCTCACTGCTCCCTTCCTAGCTCCCGCCAACCTTGCATTGTCTGCCTTACTGGGCAGATGGAAGTGCTGTGGCCCCCTCACCTGTGGGACAGATAGCAAGAAGGGCTTGAGCTGAATATTTGTGTCCAGGACTCTGAGTTGATGGTCTCCTAGACCCCGGGAGACGGCCAGGGTTCCCAGTAGCCGAGCCTGGAAATAATAGAGGTGTGAGGTGATAGCAAACAGCCCCAGAAAATGTACACATAAAGCACACACAGGTGGACTGTGACCCATGGGCCCCTGGGCTGAGGGAGAAACATCCTGTGACCTTGGAGCAGCCCCTAGGACCTCAGCCAAGGCCCCCCACCCCACGAGGGACAAAGGAGCTCCCACCTCCACAGGGGGTGATTCAAGAGGGATTCTCAGAGTGGCCATTTACTGACCTGCCTACCCTGTCCATGAATCAGTGGGTACTTGAGATCCGACTTCTCCACACACTTGTAGCTCCTACCAGGAGCAGACCCAGCATCAACCCAGGCCAACAGGGCCCACCTTGCCTCGTGGAAGGGGACTGCCCCAGGCCACCCAGCTGAGCCTGGACCCCAGGGCCCTCCCCACAGTGTCCCCAACCCCACCTCACTCACCAGCCACTCATGTGGTGATCCCTGAACAAGACCTTCTGCCCCAAGTCATCCCCCTTCAGTCGCCGAGGGAACTCCAGTCGGGTGAACTCACCAGCCAGAAGCTCAGGGTAGATAAAGGCCTGGGATAGGGAGGCCTTGCTCAGATCAGGCTCCCTCTGGTGGCCCAGGAGCTGGGGCTGCATCCACATCCTCCTCCACTAAGAGCACCTACCAGCTGCTGGATCCGCTGCCGCTCAGTCTCTGGGGTGAACTCAGAGCTCAGGGGCCGTACCTCATCCCTCCGCACCAGAATGGCCCTGGATGAAGTTTTAGAGGAGACGGAGAGGTCTGTGGAGCAGCCTCCATCCTTACCCATGGCCTCCCTCCTGCTGGCCCCTCCTCCAACCACCAGGGGCCAGTTCTGCCCATGCCAATCCCTTGCTCAAAGCCCCTCCATGACTGCTTAAGTCCTGCAGGGTAAAGCCTCAACCGTCTGACCTGGTCCCTGCCCCTCTGGCATCTGACACATGCCCGGTACACAAACAACTCAGCCAATCTTCCTCATTTCTGTCTCTCCACTTCCAGCCCCCTTTCACTGTCCCCCCACCTCTCCTGCCCGTCTGCTCGCCCCATCTTGCCCACCTTCCAGGGCTCACTCACCTGCTGTCCCCAGCATTGGCCACATACAGCTTTCCCTTCAGGGACACAGCCACCAGGGCTGTGCAGCCACCCACCTGGCCTGAGGCCTCCAACTCTCGCCCGATCACCTCATCCTGGGGCAAACCAAGGCTGCTTTAGCTGCTGCTTGTACTGCCATTGTGCCAGTGTCCCCAAGCCCCACCCTACAGCGCACTTCCCAACCAGCAAGCATGGCAGTCCCTGCCCAAAGTCTAGCTATGACTCCAGGATCCCTGTGGTCAGGAGATCTAAATATATCCTTGGGGAGGTATGGAAGTCATATTCTAAACAGTGAGGAAGAGAAACCAGGGACCTAAAGGATGTGCAATGAGATAATACAGGTAAAAGCACCTAGCACATATTAATAGGAAGTGCTGGGGAAATAGGAGAGGTTATGATGACTGCTTAATAACAACCCAATTTTATCCTCTCAATCCAAAGATCCAGGGTGATCACAATTAAGTGCAGGGACGCCCCCCTAACCCAGAGTCCCTCAGATCCCTGGGGATAAAACCTTCCCTCCTTCCCCAGCCAAAGGTCACACTCACACACTCCTGAAAGGCACTCTCCAGAGCCCCGATCACCAAGTCTTCTGTTCGAATGCCCTTTTCCTCCACAAACTGGGGGTCACTGGGGCAGACGCAGCAGCCGCTGAGGTGCATGGGGGGCTGAGTGGCCACCATGCCCTCTACCACAGCCTCCAGCTGCCGGCGCAGGCAGGAGTGCAGAGTGTTGGCAGCCAGGATAGCTGCAGCTGGACCGCCGTGCCCATCAAACAGTGCCCAGTAATGACCTGTCAGGAACTGTACAGGAAGGGCTTGGCATCAGGATCTGCCTGGCCTCCCTAGTTGTCCCCTGGCTGAAAATGGGGCACTAGGGCAAGAACCTCAGTCTGCAGTCCTGGCCCCAGTCTATAAGAGGGGCTCAGGCTCAGCTGCACTCACCTCCTCTGAGCACAAGGTCTGCCATTCCTGGTCCTCTTCAACCCCAAACTCACATCTCCGGATGCACAGCTTCCCACAGGCCGCCTGATCCTCATTGAACTCAGATTTCTCTGCGTTGATGATTCTGAGGCCAGGATGTGATCAGTGACCCTTTTAGGGACACACCTCTGCCCCCATGGACACAGAGAACAGTTGAAACATAGAAGGGAGCCCTCCCTCTGGAGCAATAGCCACCGTGCTGTCCCTAACACACACCTGGACAAACAAATGCTGGTAGTTTGCAAACTGTTCAGTGATCTCACAGCTAAGGCAAAACTCAGGACTCAGCCCCTCTGGAGCTTACCTGCTGTCCTGGGCTGGGAGGTAAGGGCAAGGCTGCCTAGGGAGGTGTGAGGCTTCCTTGCCTATCGGCTGCCCCATCTCAGCCATAACCCAGGGTGAGATGTGTGTGTGTGAGGAGTGGAAGGACTCTCCAAAGCCCAGAACGCTGGACCTCTGCCCAGTGACACTACCTCTTTTGGAAGCCTGAGGGGGTAGGTTTTTGGGCTGAGAGGGCAGGTCCTTCCCGATGGGATGCGGGAGGGACCCAGAGGAAGCTATCCACAAGGTCGGGGGCGCGGGATCCTTCACTCAGCTGAGCCTGTTTTCTCAGTCGCCAGCACGGGACCCCGGGCGGGATCATGGGGTGGGGGACGCGGCCTCAGGATAAGACTCGCGGGGAGGGGGGAGGTTCGGGCGGGGGCCCGTTTGGGGCCGGGCACTCACTCGGCGTAGCCTGCGTTCCAGGGCAGCGAGCGGCCCCGTACCGGGCTGCGCACGGGCCGGGCGTCCGGGCGGCGCGAGGCGTCGTTGGTGCCGGAGCTGGAGCCCGAGCCGCGCAGGAAGCGGGGCCGCCGGTAGGGCACAGGGCTGGTGCGGGGCCGGGGTGGCCGCGGCGCGGGGAGCGGGCCCCTCGGCAGGAAGCGGCGCCGGAACCAGTCGGCTGACATGGCGCGTTGGCCGGGGGCTGCCCGCGGGGCGCCGGGCGAGAGGCTGGGCCGACGGCACCGCCCACTAGTCCCCGGAGGAGGAAGCGGGCTAGGGGCGGGGCGGAGCCGGCTGCGCGGCGACGCCCCCAAACCCCAACCTCCCTGCCGCCCGGGAGGGAGCCTGTGCGCGGCCTGGGTGCCATCAAACCTACCGACAAGCCGATGGTGTTATCAACCCCACTTTACAGGCAAGAACACTGAGCCTAGAGAGACAAAGAGGCTGGCCTCCGCTCACCCAGGAACCTGAGCAGGCTGAGGTTCACCCACCCGTACGGGGCACGAGCCTCTGAGAGGGAAAGTGCCTCCTCCCCGCTCAGGGAGGCTGTAGGGGTCCGGGGCCTCCAGGTTGGATCAATGTCCATGGCAGAGACTCAGGTCTCTTCTTGCTAGCCCGGAACCTTACACAAGGGCAAGATGGGAACAGGATGTACTTGGAGGTGTCACACGCCTGACACATTGAGTAAGAGGCTCAGAGCACAGTGTTCCCTCAGGTGACCTGCGTGCCTCACTCGCTTGGCCTGGCACCCTCCACTTTCAGACCGGGCTTGGTGGTCACCCTGGCCTTCCTTATCCTGAGCGTCCACTCCCACCCTCAAGGCCAAGTCTTGTAAACACTGTGCCTCCGATCAAGATGTCCTCTCTAGACAGACAGCAGGGGCCTCACTAGAGTGTTAAGTGACTGATGGGCAAACAGAATCCTTGGTCCCCGAAACACCAACTAGTCAGAGTTGAGACTTGTGACTAAGGGAAGTGAAAGACTTTCATCTGGGCTGGGGGCAAGATGTAAGCCTCTTGACTCCTGGCTGCCTACCACCATGGGGTCTGCAGCTGTGTCCCCCTTCACACCTGCATGTTAACAGTGCTTTGTCACCCTCTGCCGCTGAAGCCCAGCTTCCCATGCAGGACTGTTACTTCCATCTCAGAACAAGGACTCCTGAGGCCCACAGAGGGGAAGTGTCCTGACACCCAAAGCTGTGCTGTTTCCACTATGACAGTGCAGCTGACTCAGAGCCCCCACAGGGGATTTCTCTTCCCCTTTCCTCCTCTGGGAAGACAGGCCTGACCACTCAAAACCCCTGAGGCCCCACAACCCAGGGCCCTGGGGCAGGGGAGGGGGCGGGAGGGTGTGCTACAGGAGCAGTCCCTACCTTCGCTTCCATGCCTAAGCCCAGCACTTGCTCACTGGTCTTTACTTCCTCCTGGAGGCCAGCCCTGCCCCACTGGGAGTTCCCCCCACCCACAGAGTATGGTTCCTGGGGCAGGGGAGCTGTGCCCAACAAGCTGTCCCTCAAGTAACTCAGTTCCAGCTAGCCTGGAAGCTAATTTACTGCCAAGCTAAATTAGCCTGGGAGTTAATTTACTGTCCCCACTTGGTGTGTCAGACCCCAAGCAAGAGAAAAGCACTAATGGAAATGAGCTCACCTGTAGTGATGGGGAAGTCCTGGTGGACGATGCTTGAATCAGCCTTCAAAGGGGAAGGGGACAAAGAGAAGGCTTTCTAAAGGACACCTGAGCTACAACCTGTCATTGGGACAAAATGCACCAGTGACCCAGAGTGGGGCAAACCCAATTCTATCAGTGGGGTGACCGCCTCATCCCATCAGCCAATGGCTCATAGGCTTTTAAAGTCTAAAACCAGAGGCACCAATGCAAACAGTCTATTCCCCACACTTATCATCTCAGACTCCCCGGGTGGATGAAGATCCTGTTCTCTTAGGTGTATTCAGAGACACTCCTGGCAGCCAGGAGTCACAGGTGGTCTGTTGCCCACCTTAACTATTTTGAGTTTTCAGAGCCATGTAGAATCCGATGGCAATCCCATCCTCCCTGTTCCAAGGGGGCCTGAGCATTCCTCCAGTGCTACCCAGGCTTCTATGGTTCCATAGGCTCCCGGGAGCCTCTGCTCCTGTCTGGATCCCAAGACTGATTCTCTTGGTTTACTCTGTTATTTTGCTTCAGCAAAGTGGTGGGTATGTCTAAGAAAGGTTGACTGGATTCTGATCATTTTTCTGGGTCCTGGTAAGTCTGAAAGAGCTTGTATTCTGTCTTTGCTTTTTGTTTTTTAAAAATGTATTTGGCTGTGCCGGGTCTTAGTTGCACGTGTGGGATCTTCCTTGCAATGCGTCGGATCTAGTTCCTGGACCCCTGCATTGGGAGCATGGAGTCTTAACCACTGGACCATCAGAGAAGGGAAGTCCCTGCCTTTGCTTTTTATTTAATATTTCGGTCCAGAATTCTTTCTGACTGCTCTGTCATTGTTTTTTTGGCTGTTACTGCTGCTGAAATCCAGTACCCCATCACTCCCAGGACTTTGGAATGGCCCATGTCTGCCTTTTTCTGTCTCCAGAAGCCTCCAGGCTCTTCTGTGTCTAGTGTCTGAAGTTGTAGGTGAGGTTCCTTGGGGTGGGTCTGTCTTCATTTCTGGGTTGAGTCCTCCTGCTGCTGCTGCTGCTGCTAAGTCGCTTCAGTCATGTCCAGCTCTGTGCGACCCCATAGACAGCAGCCCACCAGGCTCCTCCGTCCCTGGGATTCTCCAGGCAAGAACACTGGAGTGGGTTGCCATTTCCTTCTCCAGTGCAGGAAAGTGAAAAGTGAAAGTAGCAATTCCTCACTTTCCAATGACACCCTTCTCCCAACTGCTCGAGCGAACTCAAGCCTGCCCCCTCCTGGCCAGAGACCTCTCCTCAGCTAACCCAGCTGGCCTGTGAGGGATAGAGGGCCATTTTTAGGCTGTGTTTGTTTGTTTGTTTTTTCCACTCACAATGAAAAGGCTTTTGTTGAATTCCATATCTGTTCTTAACAAGATTTTAGATTTAATTTAAAATATTTAATACATTTCATTATGACTCAGTTTCCTTCCCTGAAGTCAAACAATGGTGCTACTTTCTAGTGAATCCTTCCAGAGGTGTCAAGGGCATGCTGTGCACGTGCATGCAAAGCAAAACAAAACCACCTAAGACCAGGGACAACGAGTGCTGGAAGAATGTGGAGAAAAGGGAACTCTCATGTATTGTTGCTGGGAAGGTAAATTGGTGCAGCCACTATGGAGAACAGTATTCAGTTCAGTTCAGTTCAGTTGCTCAGTCGTGTCTGACTCTTTGCAACCCCATGAATCGCAGCACGCCAGGCCTCCCTGTCCATCACCAACTCCCAGAGTTCACTCAGACTCACATCCATCGAGTCAGTGATGCCATCCAGCCATCTCATCCTCTGTCGTCCCCTTCTCCTCCTGCCCGCAATCCCTCCCAGCATCAGAGTCTTTTCTAATGAGTAACTCTTCGCATGAGGTGGCCAAAGTACTGGAGTTTCAGCTTTAGCATCATTCCTTCCAAAGAAATCCCAGGGCTGATCTCCTTCAGAATGGACTGGTTGGATCTCCTTGCAGTCCAAGGGACTCTCAAGAGTCTTCTCCAACACCACAGTTCAAAAGCATCAATTCTTCGGCACTCAGCTTTCTTCACAGTCCAACTCTCACATCCATACATGACCACTGGAAAAACCATAGCCTTGACTAGATGGACCTTTGTTGGCAAAGTAATGCCTCTGCTTTTGAATATGCTATCTAGGTTGGTCATAACTTTCCTTCCAAGGAGAACAGTATGGTGGTTCCTCAAAAAAACTAAAAATAGAACTACTGTATGACCCAGCAATTGTACTTCTTGATATTTATCTGAAGAAAACAAAATCACTACCTTAAAAAGCTATCTGCCCCACCATGTTTATTGCAGCATTATTTACAATAGCCAAGACATGGAAAAAAACGTGTGTCATCAATGAATGAATGGGTAAAAAAAACTGTATCTCTATGGTGGCTCAGATAGTAAAGAACCTGCCTGCAATGCAGGAGACCTGGGTTTGATCCCTGGGTCAGGAAGATACCCTGGAGAAGGTAATAGCAACCCACTCCACTATTCTTGCCTGGAGAATCCCAAGGACAGAGGAGCCTGGTGGGCTATATAGTCCGTGGGGTCACAAAGAGTTGGAGATATATATATATATATATAACACAAATGATAGGATACTCTACACTGTATCCTGCATGTGCAGTTTTCATAAAGATACCTTTATCTTTTCTTGCATCAGTTCTTCAAGAGCTGCCTTGTTCCTTGTGGGGGCTACCGAGCAGTCTCTGCAAACATGCAGACTTTATGTAGCTAGTCCCCCAGTGTGAACATTTGAATAGTTTTCTATTTTTTTGCTTTACAAGTTTTTTGTGTGGGCATATTGGTAGGATCAGTTCCTACTAACAGAATTGTGGCATCAAAGGCATTCATTGTTCACAGCAACACTATTCATAACAGCCAAAAGTTGGAAACAACCCAAGTTGTTCATCAGCTGGATGAATGGATGGACAAACAGTAGCACATATGCACAATGGAATACTATTCAGCCATAAAAAGAATGAAATGCTGATACACTGTACAAGGTAGATGAACCTGCAAAACATTATATTAAGAAGCTGGACACAAAAGGTCACATATTTTATGTTTCTAAGATGGTTGGATGGCATCACCAACACAATGGACATGAGTTTGAGCAAACTCCAGGATATAGTGAAGGACAGGGGAGCCTGGCGTGCTGCGTGCAGTCCATGGGGTCACCAAAGAGTCAGACACAACTGAGCGACTGAACAACGTATTAAATATCCAAAGTAAGTAAATCCATAGAAATAGAGAGGAGACTGATGGTTGCCAGGGGCTGAGAGTAGGGGAGAATTGGAAGTAACTGCTTAATGAATATAGAGTTTTATTTTGGAGTGATAAATAATGTTTTGGAATTAGATAGAGGTGGTGGTTGTACAACATACTGGACATACTGAATTGTTCAGTTTAAAATGGTTAATCTTTTAATGTATTATTTATTTCATCGTGCTGGACTTAGATGTGGCATGTGAACTCTCTAGTAAAAGCTCAGGCTTTTACTAGTTGTGGCAACCGGGGGCTACTCTTCACTGCAGGCTTCCCGTTGCAGTGGCTTCTCCTGTTTCAGAGCACAGACTCCAGGCGGGGGTTGGTGGTGGTGGTATTCAGTAGTTGTGGCACTCAGGCTCAGCTGCCCTGAAACATGTGAGGATCTTCCCAGAGCAGGGATCAGACCCATGTCCCATGCACTGGCAAGTGGATTCATTAACCACTGAACCACCAAGGAGGTCCCTTTAGGGTTTGCTTGTTTTAATTAGATAATTTGGCTTCTCTTGAGTCTGTAGCATGCAGGATCTTCCATTGCAATGCGTGGACTCTCTAATTGTGGTGCACAGGCTCAGTATAAAATGGTTAATTTTATGTTATGTGAATTTCACAATTTAAAAGAAAAAGGGGGAGAGGGAATACATGTAATAATTTGTAGATATTGTCCTACACAAAGGTGGCACCAATCAGCCTATTTCCCCATCCTTTGACCATTGCAGTTTTGTAATAAAGTTTTTAATTTTTACCTAAGGGCTTTCCAGGTGGCGCTAGTGGTAAAGAATTCATTTGTCAATGCAGGAGATGCAGGAGTTGTGGGTTCCATTCCTGTATTGGGAAGATCCCCTGGAGGAGGGCATGACAACCCACTCCAGTATTCTTGTCTGGAAAATTCCATGGACAGAGGAGGCTGCTGGGCTACAGTCCATGGGGTCTCAAGGAGCTCGACACGACTGAGCAACTGAACAGACATACCTTTAATTTTTACCTATAAGTAAAAAATATGCAAGTCTAGTTTGACTTTCACTTAATAGGAGAAGATAACCAACTTTTCACAGATTTGAGAGACATTATTTGCAGTTCATTTCCTATAGATGGTCTTTTTGTATCCTGTGCCCAGTCTTCTTACTGATCTATTGGTCTTTTTCTTATTGATGTATGAGAGTTCTTTATATATAAAAGAAATAAACTCTTTATTTTGAAATGATTTGCAAGTATATTATTTGTAGTCGGTTACAATTTTATGTGATATTAAATGGTTTGCCTTGGAAACGAACAGAGATCATTCTGTCATTTTTGAGATTCCATCCAAGTACTGCATTTCAGACTCTTCTGTTGACCATGATGGGGACTCCATTTCTTCTAAGGGATTCCTGCCCACAGTAGTAGATATAACGGTCATCAGAGTTAAATTCACCCATTCCAGTCCATTTTAGTTTGCTGATTCCTAGAATGTCGACATTCACTCTTGCCATCTCCTGTTTGACCAGTTCCAATTTGCCTTGATTCATGGACCTAACATTCCAGGTTCCTATGCAATATTGCTCTTTACAGCATTGGACCTTGCTTCTATCACCAGTCACATCCACAACTGGGTATGGTTTTTGCTTTGGCCTCCATCCCTTCATTCTTTCTGGAGTTTCTATCTCCTGTAGTATATTGGGCACCTACTGACCAATTGGGGGGTTCCTCTTTCAGTATCCTATCATTTTGCCTTTTCATACTGTTCATGGGGTTCTCAAGGCAAGAATACTGAAGTGGTTTGCCATTCCCTTCTCCAGTGGACCACATTCTGTCAGACCTCTCCACCATGACCCGCTCATCTTGGGTGGCCCCACACGGCATGGCTTAGTTTCATTGAGTTAGACAAGGCTGTGGTCCATGTGATCAGATTGGCTAGTTTTCTGTGATTATGGTTTCAGTGTGTCTGCCCTCTGATGCCCTCTTGCAACATCTACCGTCTTACTTGGGTTTCTCTTACATTGAACGTGGGGTACCTCTTCACGGCTGCTCCAGCAAAGCGCAGCCGCTGCTCCTTATCTTGGATGAGGTTGCCCCTCCTGACCTTAAACGTGGAGTAGCTGCTCTCAGCCCTCTTGCGCCTGTGCAGCTGCCACTCCCTGGACGTGGGATAGCTCCTCTTGGCCGCCGCCCCTGACCTCGGGCATGGGGTAGCTCCTCTCAGCCACCGCCCCTGTATATTGTCACCCTGCTTATTTAACTTCTATGCAGAGTACATCATGAGAAACACGGGGCTGGAAGAAGCACAAGCTGGAATTAAGATTGCTGGGAGAAATATTAATAAACTCAGATATGCAGATGACACCACCCTTATGGCAGAAAGTGAAGAGGAACTAAAAAGCCTCTTGATGAAAGTGAAAGAGGAGAGTGAAAAAGTTGCCTTAAAGCTCAACATTCAGAAAACGAAGATCATGGCATCCGGTCCCACCACTTCATGGGAAATAGATGGGGAAACAGTGGAAACAGTGTCAGACTTTCTTTTTTGGGGCTCCAAAATCACTGCAGATGGTGATTGCAGCCATGAAATTAAGATGCTTACTCCTTGGAAGGAAAGTTATGACCAACCTAGATAGCATATTCAAAAGCAGAGATATTACTTGGTCAACAAAGGTCCGTCTAGTCAAGGCTACGGTTTTTCCAGTGGTGAATGTATGGATGTGAGAGTTGGACTGTGAAGAAAGCTGAGTGCCGAAGAATTGATGCTTTTGAACTGTGGTGTTGGAGAAGACTCTTGAGAGTTCCTTGGACTGCAAGGAGATCCAACCAGTCCATCCTAAAAGAGACCAGTCCTGGGTGTTCATTGGTAGGACTGATGCTGAGGCTGAAACTCCAATACTTTGGCCACCTCATGTGAAGAGTTGACTCATTGGAAAAGACCCTGATGCTGGGAGGGATTGGGGGCAGGAGGAGAAGGGGACGACAGAGGATGAGATGGCTGGATGGCATCACCGACTCAATGGACATGAGTTTGGGTGAACTCCAGGAGTTGGTGATGGACAGGGAGGCCTGGCGTGCTGAGATTCATGGGGTCACAAAGAGTCAGATATGACTGAGCGACTGAACTGAAATGAACTGAACAGTTTTATGTTTCTGTTTTTATTTTGACTGTGGGTTTTTCTATATAGACTTTTTCTTCCTTTTTAAAAACTTGTTACAATGTTGTATTGGTTTCTGCCATACATACAACTCGAATCAGCCATAATACAATTTTTATTTTTAGTGTAAATGAATTTTTTTTCTCTTATGGTTTCTAGGTTTGGTAACATACCAGGAGGACTTCTCCATTCCAAGATTTTACAATCTCCTCCCTTTGTTTCAGTAATTTTATATTAACGTGTGTTAGTCGCTCAGTCGGAGAAGGCAATGGCACCCCACTCCAGTACTCTTTCGTGGAAAATCCTATGGACGGAGGAGCCTGGTAGGCTGCAGTCCATGGGGTCGCTATGAGTCAGACACGACTGAGTGACTTCACTTTCACTTTTCACTTTCCTGCATTGGAGAAGGAAATGGCAACCCACTCCAGTGTTCTTGCCTGGAGAATCCCAGGGATGGAGGAGCCTGGTGGGCTGCCATCTATGGGGTCGCACAGAGTCGGACACGACTGAAGCGACTTAGCAGCAGCAGCAGCAGTCGCTCAGTTGTGTCCAACTCTTTGTGACCCATAGACAGTAATCTGCCAGGCTCCTCTGTCCATGGGATTTCCCAGGTAAGAATACTGGAGAGGATTGCCATTTCCTTTTCCAGGGGATCTTCTTGACCCATGGATTGAACCCAGGTCTTCTGCATTGCAGGCAGATTCTTTACTGCCTGAGCCACCAAGAAGTCCTTTATATTAATAGTTCACTTAAAAAAAATTTTTTTTTTTAATCTTTGACTCATCTGAAAAAAAATACATTCAAATAATTTCAATGGCTGACTCTGTGTTGAGAAACATCGGCAAGAAAGGAGCAACCAACCTGTTCCTGGACACCCTGATCATCCCTGGGCTCGTGTGAGGAGCTGCGTGCAGCTTTCTCATCTTTCTGTCTGAAACCAGATCTCAGCTAGAGATGGAGTCTGTTTGGATGCTCCACTGTTCCCTGGGCTCCTGGCTTGCATCACAGGCTCTGAAACTGAGCAGGACTGAGCCACAATCCCATTCTCTCAGGAAGTTCCTTTCTCTGGTTTAACTCTTTTCACTCAGGTGTGAGACAGTGATGGAGGCCGTGGGGGCCACTGCCCAGAAGGATTTCTCATCCTTTGTCCTAATTTCTAGAGTAAAGGAAACTTAGGTTCTTGGGGAACACTCACTGCCTGGTGACTTGGATCAAATCACTTTATTTCTCCAAACCTCAGATTCTAAATGTGTAAGGAGACAGTAACACCTACCCTGTAGGACTGTCGTGAGTATTAAGCAAATGTGCCCTGCCATAGTAACTGTGCAACACACAGACTCACAGTTCATTCAGACTTTTTTTTTTTTTTTTGGCAAATATTATTGGGGACCCACTAATCCTGGGCACTATTGGGAATAGAGCAGTGTTGGGGATAGAGCAAGGGCAAAAACTTAACGACTGGTGGGAGGAAGACAATAAAGAAATAAGCAAGTAAATGTTAAGTAGTGATAAAAACAAAGAGAATGATGCAGGGTGGGGCCAACCAGGTAGCAGGGGAGACCTTGATGTTAAGACAGCCATGTAGTTCATCTAGTGATGGGACATTTTAATAGGGAACAGAACCCTATTATTTTTTTAATTAATCTGTTTTCTTGGTTAATTCCTGTTTCCAAGAGGTTGAGGTTCTTATGGTTCTGTGGAGCTGCCAAGTGTTCTTGTGGAGGGAGGCAGGTCTGAGAGCTGATATAACCAGAGTCTCGGTGTTGCTGGCCTCAGTGGGCTGTGAGAGAGCTGGGGGCACTTGCCTATGAACTGTTCTCCCCACAGCTGGTTTCACTGTCACAAGTGGTTTTTAGGTTCCATAGTAAGTGCTGAAGTGGTCATGGTGAGCTCACTGCACAGGCCCAGTCCTCGGGGTGTGCACAGGAAGATGAATAAGAAAAAACCTTTCATTTTGTGTGTGCTGGAGAAACCCAGGGTGTGGGGCACACAGAGGAGGGCTCAATGCTGCCTAGTTAGGGTGAGGTAGGGACAGGGGGCAGGGAGCTCAAGCTGAGGCCTGATACCAGGCAGGCCACATACTCCATCACCAACTCTCAGCAACCCCAGGCCTCAAAGCCTTTCTAACCTTCCCAACCAAAGTCCCAGTACAGGCTCTGATTGGACAGACTGTCCAATCATGTGCTCACCCTGACTCAATCACAGTGGCCTGGAAGATACATTCTGTTGGTAACCAGCAGGCAGGGGCTGATGTCAGAGAAGGCAACGCTCATGGCTATGGAGTCAGAAGTTGATTAGGAGTTGGGAAGTTTCTCAGACTCACCAAACTCGGACCCTCTTTGCACATGCAATTTCCTCTTCTCGGAAAACTTTTCCCTTGCTCTACCAGGCTTTCCTCCATGTCTCCACTCAAATTTCACCTCCTCCTGAGGGTCCCTTGCTCTCTGCACAGGGTGCTCACTGCCACAGACTCCGTTCATTTGCTGACTGCCCAGTAGAAGGTCTGTCTGGGCTCCCACTGCTAGGGCAGGGCCGGCGGGTCGAGCCGCCTCGAGGAGCGCAGACCCCACAGGAGGTGCTCAAGAAACGTCTCAGAGGAAAGGGATGCCACTCAAACACACGCCTCCACCCCCTTCAAGGCCACAAATTGGGGTAAGCGCGGATCCCTCATCTGCAAACCCACCTGGCTGGGACTCACGGGCACGCCCCAGCGCCAGGCCACTCGGTTCCGGGTGCACAGACACACACGCTCAGCTATACGCTGGACCTGTTTTCGGTCACAGACGGCACGCGCAAGCGCGCGTGCAATCCGATCGATTCCCAGTCTTAGGCGCACCCGGAACCAAGCGCCCACTATGCGCACGCGCGGCCCGGAGTCCCCGCCCCTCGCCCGTCAGGGGCGGGGCGCTCTGGAGGCGGGTCCTGCGGCACCGCCCGGGAAGCTGCGCGAGTCTGGGCGGCCGCCACCACATCCTCCTCCTTCCTCTCCTTCGAGTGCAAGCGAGCCAAGCCGGGCCGGGGCCAAGCCGAGGGCTCCGAGGGCGCGGGCGGAGCGGGTCACGGAGTCATGGCGCATCAGACCGGCATCCACGGTGAGGACGGATGGCGAACAGTCAGGGGGCCGAGGGTCTCTGCTCGCGGCTGCAGCCCCTCCCTGGCTGTCGGGCCCCTCTTTCCTCTCCCGGCATCAGCCTGGGGAAGCTTCCTGTTTTCTTTTGCAGCCGCGAGTCGCCTGGGGTGGTCATTTCTTGGTGGAATGCGGACTTACTGTGCATAGTTGAGGGTGGGTGTACGTGCAGGCGCGCAGCTGGGGTGGAAGCGTCTGTGTTCCCATCTGGGGGTGGATGTGCCTGTGTGTGCCCATCTATTAGCACGCAGGGTGGGTGTACCCGGATGTTCACATCTGAGGGAGTCTGCACGCATGTGCACTAGTCTTGTGGGTACAGCCCTATGTATGCACATCTGGATCTGACTGCTTGTGTACATCGAGCGCACCTGCACTAATGGCTGATTGGACACTGTCGGCTGGAATCATCTTCAGACGATGACGGAATCACCATGATCAGTGTTTCGTGACTGTGTGCACATATCTGGGGGTGTCTGTGTGCGTGTGCACAATCTGGGTGCCTTTCAGTGTTCATTCGATTCAATGCATGCACAGTATGGCTCCTATTGGCTGTGTCTGTGTGAGGAGGGGGTCCTGACCTTTTGGCTCCTCCCCAGACCCTCACAAACTAGGCTGGCAAAACCTTGGGACAGGTGTTTTCTGTCAGTCTGACCTTGACCTCTGATCTCCCTGCCATTTTCCACTCTGATCTCCTGAGTCTGCCCTAGTCAGGGTTGGAAGGTCCCAGCTCCAGGCTGGAGGCAAGGAAGAAGGTTCTGACCTAGAGATTCCAGGCCAGGTCCTCCACCCCAGAGCCCAGAGCATCCTCCTCCTCCCGCAAGGGTCCGATTCCTCCTTCCACAGGACAGGGAAGAAGCAGTGGCCAGGAGCCAGGTGTCCTGACCCTATCTGGACCTCAGTGTCCCCCTGTGTCACTGGCCTGGGAGGGCTGCCTGGCCTGTGGGAAAGGCCCAGGTTGCTTGCCCAGAAGCCCGGTGGTTTGGCCCTCAGCCATTCCTCCCACCACACCAGGATCCCCTGCCCGGGGCCATCACCATCGACCAACCTGACCACCTGGATCTCTGCTTGCGGTTGTGGCCGCTTGGTGGCTGGCCCTGACCGGGTTTCCCTGGCCACGCCCCATAGGACCAGAAAAAGCAGGAGCCTGGGTCTGGGCCAGGGCTCTCCAAGAAGAGCTGGAGGGGCGGCTTCATGACTCAGCCCCACGGAAGGGAACAACCCCTCACCAGACCTGCCCCTTCCTTCCCCTTTGTCTGATCATTGCTGCTGCCTCAAACTGGGAGGGGATTAGAGGTTAGGGCTCCACTGCCCTAACATGGGCACATGCTGGGCTGACTGGTCCTGTGGCCTGGGCCCTCCTTCACTCCTTCATTTCCCTTTACTGAGATCAGCCTGCCTAGGGAAATCTGGCAGCCCTCCTTCCGCCTGGGAGCAGCCCACCCCTTCCCATTTCTGGCCTGGGGAGGTGGCAGGAGAGATCACCGTGGATGCCTGGGTGCCAGTCCCTATCCACTGCCTCACAGCAGGCAGGAGAGGTCTGTAACCTGAGGCTGACTGGGAGAGGGTGGGAGGCAAGGCAGCAGGAGTGCGGGTGGGGGGCATGAATCTTTGATGATAGAGGCTCAGGTGTCCCAGGCCTGGCCTCTGGATTATTGATGGTGGCTGAGGAGACATGGAGGGCGGTGTGTCTTCCGCTACTGGGGTGTCACTTTGTCCTGGTAACACTAGAAGGGGTGTGTCAGCCTCTCCCTTGGGGAAGGTCTGAGCAGGTAATAGCCTGCCCTGCTGTCATCGCAGTAATAAAAATGAATAATTGTTATTAGGACAGGCTCTAATGCTGTGGGAGGTATTAACTCCATCTTACAGAGAAGTTTGAGGTTCAGTGAGGTCAGAGGTCATATACATCTGGTGGAACCTCAGGCCTGGAGTCCACTGAGGGGCAGATCTGTCCTGGCTCAGTGGGGCTATGTCTCCATACCATGCTGCTGTCAACCCCAAGGGCCTGCCCGGCTTAGCTGCAGTTCCACCCACCCTGTGGCTTTGGAAGGTGGGACACAGTGCCGCCCTGTGAATCATGCGCATGGTCACCCTGCATGATGGGCACCTGAGGACATGACCAGAGTTTGTTTTCCTAAAGGCCCCCCCGCACCCACCCTCGAGCTGCCAGTCGGGCCCTATAAATATTCTCTGACCTCAACCCTCCAGCTGTGTTCCCACACAATTCTCCTGACCCCTGGGCAGCCCCAAGGTCATGCTGGCCTGGCCCTGTGCAGCCCTCTGGAGACCCAAGTAGGTCCTTCCCAATTTGGACCTTTGCTCCCCCATCTGAACCACCAGTGAATCTGAGATTTCCACATTTCCCTAGCTCTGACCATGATCCTCTCCTCTGCAGCTGTGTTCCTGGTCATTGGCTGTCACTTTTTGGCTCTGTGGCTCAGGGACCACAATCAGGGTCTGTTTTGGAGAGTCCCTGAGAGTCACTCCTCTTCCTGGCTGCCTGGGGGTGGAGGTTTATCGCCCCCTGGCAGGACTGAGCCAGGGCTGGCCTGGCTCTTCAGGGCCTCCCAGCATGAGGCAGCCTGGCTGGGGGATGGGGCTGGGCATGTGTGTGTGTGTGTGTGTGTATGCGTGTGTGCGCAGCAGTGTGTACCTCTGTGTTTCTGTGTACAGCCACTTGCCTGCACACATTTGTTAGCCATGCTCTGCATTTGCCTGTGTCTGAATTTATTAGCAACCTGGGGACTGTATCCATGTGTGTGTGTGTGTGTATGTGTGAATAAACATAGTGGTCAATGCATGTTGGGGGCTCCTGTAATTTTGTCTGTGGATATGAGGATGCTGGGTGTGTCCCAGGCTAGCCCTGTGCTGGGCCTTCTTGGGGTGCAGGGAACAGGTGGGAGTTGTTCATTCTGGCTGGCTTGGCCTATCCCATTCCCGGGTGGGCTGTCTCCTCTCCATGTGCCCTGTCAACAGAGCCATCCCAGCCAGCAGGCTGCCTGCCTGCCACCTCTGCTGGCTAAATTTGGGAGCTTGCGTTCAGCAGCCGTGTCAGGTTCCCAGTCACATGGGGGACCGTATATAATCTGGCTCCCAGCTCCGCCACCAGACCCCCAGGACAGAGCAAGCCCCGAGTGTGTCCCTGCCCACGCTGTTCCCTGTGCCTGCTCAGCGCCCACCATGTTTCTTGTTCTTGTAGCCACCGAAGAGCTGAAGGAGTTCTTTGCCAAGGCGAGGGCTGGCTCTGTGCGACTCATCAAAGTTGTCATTGAGGACGGTGAGTGCTTCCTGTGAGCAAGAGGACAGACTGGTGGCTGGACCCTACTGCTCCTCTGGGAGGTGGGGAGAATGTTGTCCTTCAGCCCCTCAGTATCCCATCTGGAAATGAGAGGTGCCTTGTAGGAGAGCCTTGGTGGTGGGCATGGTCCTTACGCCTGTTACACAGGAGCTGGGGACATAGCAAGGAGAGCCCTGCCCAGGGGTCCTGCCGAGCCTTTCCAGAGGCTCTGTAGTCATCTGCTGGCCTAGTCAGGGGGCGGGGCAGGGCAGGGTCGCAGGGGATGAGTAAGGCCAGGCACTGCCCTCGGTGTCTAGTGCTGTTTGCCTCCCTGGGTGGTCGACAGGCCTGGCCTCACTTGACTGCTGACTGGGGAAGATGCCTAAGGAGAAGCCGGAGCCCTATTCAGGGGGACTGCCCTCGCTGTGGGGAGAAGGAACTTGTGTCGGTCTCTTTGAGAGCAGGACCAAGGAATTCCAGGTTTGGCTGGGCCATGACTTGAACCTGGGGCACCTGAGGCTTCCATAAGGGGTGGTGCTAGAGGTTTAGGGCTTAGAGTGTGAGTGAGCTTGAGCTGAGGCCTAAAGTGGGGAGGGAATTTGGGGAGGCAGAGGATTAGACTGAGGCTTGGGGAGCTCTGGGTAGGTAAGTCCTGGGGTACAGGGCTGTCCCTGGAGGTGAGGAGTACAGACTCTAGAACTGGGAATGGGCTCCGCCATCTGTGGGATTTTCCAGGCAAGAGTACTGCAGTGGGGCGCCATCGCCTTCTCCGGGGAGTGGGCCAGGCCCCCACAAATCCTTCCAGCCCTTCTTGATAGCCATGCAGTAGTGGGCCCTTCTGGGTGCCTCCTGAATGGGCTTGGTGCCCAGCTGACTGTTCACATGCTGAATTGGGTCAAAGCTGGGTCTGCCCAGACCGAGAATTCACCCAGGCTTTAGAGCTAGAGCTCTGCTGGATGGTGTCCAGGGTCCCCAAATTCAGATGCCCTCAGAGGCCGGGTCGGGGATATGGGGGTAGGTCAGTCCCCTGCACCCCTCCAAAGAGATGAACTCATGGACCCCAGACCTCAGCCTTCCCTGTCACCTCCCAGACAGAACATCCCTGAGACATTGAGCAGGAGGAGTCTCTCAGTGGGCCCTTATCTGCACTCTGCTGTTGGGCATCTGGGAGCCCCAGAGGATCCAGGCCTCCTGCCGACAGCCTATCTGAGTGTGGCTTGATCTTCCTGATTTTTCTAGAAGAGCCAGGAATTCCACTTGTTACATCAGACTTTCCAGTTTGAAAAATGTTGGCAACAAATTAAACAATTTTGGCAGTGCTGTTGCCCAGCCGCCGCCCGCCCCGCCCGCCCCCGCCTTCCCCAGCCTTGGTC
This sequence comes from Bos indicus x Bos taurus, assembly GCF_003369695.1. Lineage (NCBI taxonomy): Eukaryota > Metazoa > Chordata > Mammalia > Artiodactyla > Bovidae > Bos > Bos indicus x Bos taurus. The sequence continues at coordinate 12,125,557 of NC_040097.1, read as the reverse complement.
AGCCCGTGACTGCTGGTTTTCAGCCTTGGTCAGCCCGTGACTGCTGGTTTTCAGCCTTGATCAGCCTGTGACTGCTGGTTTTCAGCCTTGATCTATCTGAGTTCTGGGAGGATAGGTGAAGAGGCCAAGGCCAGAGGGAGGTGGATGGGCTGGCAGGCCCGGCCTGTAGGCGCTCTTGGATACCCAGCCCTTTGCCCCCATCAGGGGGGCTTGGTGCTCAGGTGCTGGTACCCTCAGGCCAGGTGGTAGTTGTCCACTTACCCCAGTTCTTCCTCCAGCCTGGGCCTGTGCATACATGGGCTGGTGTTTGGTGCCACACCAAGACGCCTGGTGGGGGTTGGTGGGTCAAGTGTGTGTCCATTCAGCCACTTTGCGCCAGCCAGGAAGGCGGCAGGACTGGTCAGCCCTGGGTATTAAGAGGTTGGCTGCTTTTGATTGGTTACTTTTGGGGAAGGGGACTACAGCTGGTGGAGGGCAGCAGGGTACCTGTTTCTGCAGTGTCTGGTGGGAGCCCCTGTCTCCCTCTTTCCCACAAGCCTTTTTGCCTGCAGGGGCCTGAGGCTGTGACAGTACTTCAAACAGCATTCTGTTTGAGTTCATTCTGAGAATAGTGTGCTGGGGGGTCTGCTGGAGCCCCAGGCTGAGGGAGGAGGGGGCCGGAGGCACAGTGGGGCCGTCCACTGGGTATATTCCAGTGGGGTGAGGGGTGTGGGTATCTGTAAGAGGCTGCGTTGTTGGTGGCTGTGGGTACACAGCTGCGTGTCTTGGTGTGGTTGTCTGTATTGGGTCATCTGTTGGCATGTTCTCGAGGCCACATGTGCGTTGTGTGTGTGTGTAGAGGGAGCAGCCTCGGGCTGGCAGCTCTGCGCCCTCAATCATTCATTCACTCACACACTGATTGAGTCACAGGCTTCAGGGGAAGGCAGGGAGGGTGGTCAGTGGGTCTGAGTCACCTCCAGAGGCCAAGGCCCACAGTGAGAGGTGGCTGTGGGACATGGCTACTCCTTGGCTCACCTGGCCTCTGCCCCCAGAACAGCTCGTGCTGGGCGCCTTTCGGGAGCTGGTGGGCTGCTGGGACCAGGACTATGACGGGGCCGTTCTGCCGCTGCTGGATGCCCAACAGCCTTGCTACCTGCTCTACCGCCTGGACTCGCAGAATGCCCAGGGCTTCGAGTGGCTCTTCCTCGCCTGGTCACCTGATAATTCCCCCGTGAGTCGTCGGAACTCCTGCCCAGCCGAGGGATCGGAGGAGGAGGGGAAGCTGGGTCTGATCAAGATAACGTGGCGCTGCCCTGGGGAGTCTAAAGCGGGAGATATCAGATCCTGCTCTAGGGAGTATGAATGAGGGAGGGACAAGGTCCTGCACTTGGAGCCTGGCATCTCAGAGCTTCCCCGCCCTGTCAGCCTGGCTCTGAGAGGCAAAGGTTGCGCTGGGTGAGGGTTCCCTCTGCTGTCCAGACCACCCTACTGCAGCCTCGCCTTCGTGCTGCGCCCTCTGCTGGGTGAGTGGGCACAATGAGGGGACTTGGTCCCCACCCAGAGGCTCATGCCTGCTCCTGGACAGGCAGCCCTGCCTGGAGAGAAGTCTCATGGCTTGGCCCCTGCCCTTCAGGTGCGGCTGAAGATGCTATATGCAGCCACACGGGCCACAGTGAAGAAGGAGTTTGGAGGCGGCCACATCAAGGATGAGCTGTTCGGGACTGTGAAGGTAGCCGCACCCTACACCCTACCACCCCAGACCAGGACCCCACCAGACTAGGGTCACGGGCCCACAGAAGGTGGGATGCTATGCAGGGTTACAGAGCAAGTGGGTGCCAGGGGATGAGTAGGGAGGGCTGGGAGAGTCCTAGGTCTGCAAGCTGGGGTGCTCAGTGGGCTTCTGCCAGCCCATCCTAAGGTGCTCACTTACGCTGCATCCACTGGCCAGGATGACCTCTCCTTTGCCGGGTACCAGAAGCACCTGTCGTCCTGTGCAGCGCCTGCCCCACTGACCTCGGCTGAAAGAGAACTCCAGCAGATCCGTATTAACGAGGTGGGCACGCTGGGCAGAAGTCCCAGCCCAAGGCCTCCAGGTCAAGTCAGGCCCCACTGGCTGAGCCTGCACTCCCCATGTGGCTACCCCCTGGTGTGGGCAGGTGAGGGCCTCACTCACTGTTCACCTGTCCCCAGGTGAAGACAGAGATCAGCGTGGAGAGCAAACACCAGACCTTGCAGGGCCTGGCCTTCCCCCTGCAGCCGCAGGCCCAACGGGCACTTCAGCAGCTCAGACAGAAGACGATCAACTACATCCAGCTGGTAGGTGCTGGTTCCCTGCCCCAGGCGCACACTTGGGGTCCACTGTACCCCACCTGCTCCTGCCCCCACGCATGAGCTCGCTTCAGCTTACCCTTGTACCCATGGGAACAGGCTGCCCCCATGCCTGCCTGCCTCCTGCAGTTGCCGTGTGTAGTGACTACAGTCTGTTCCCGCAGGGGCGCCTGCCACACTGCCCCTCATTCCACCCTCCATGCTGCGTGCACACGTCACCCTTGGCTCCCCCCTCAGCCCTGAACCCCTTCCTGTCCCAGACTCCCTCTGTAGCCCCACTGATCACCCGCCTTTCCCCAGCCAGTGCCTCAGTGGTCCAGCCTTCCCCCTTTCAGAGTGGCTCTTCCATCATGAGGATGGGCTGGCCCAGGGATGCTGCCTCCCTGAGGTCAAGGCCTTTGCCCCTGACCTGTCCATCGTCCTTGGTGGGACTTCCTTCTCTAGCAGAGTGTTCAAAGGGTCAGAGTTCGGCCTGGGCTCAGGAGTGGCCTCTTCAGAGTCGGGGAGGGGAGCCCTGGGAGAGGAGCTGACAGCGGCTTCCCACCTTGGGGAATTCTTGTCAGGGAGGGTGGGCCTGGGCCCTCGCCCGCACGGTGCCCTCACATCTCCTGCTGCCCCTCGGCAGAAGCTGGACCTGGAGCGGGAGACTATCGAGCTGGTGCACACAGAGCCCACGGACGTGGCCCAGCTGCCGTCCCGAGTGCCCCGAGACGCCGCCCGCTACCACTTCTTCCTCTACAAGCACACCCACGAGGGTGACCCCCTGGAGTCTGTGGGTGAGTGGCCATGGCGGGGCTCCCACTGCTCAAGTGGCTGGGCAGGAGCCATGATGGCCCACGGCTGGGCGGGCCGCCTGCAGGGACTGTGGGGGTGGCAGGAGTGCCAGGCCCGCCTCAGCTCACCTCCCCATCCCCCGCAGTGTTCATCTACTCCATGCCCGGCTACAAGTGCAGCATCAAGGAGCGCATGCTCTACTCCAGCTGCAAGAGCCGCCTCCTCGACTCCGTGGAGCAGGACTTCCAGCTGGAGATCGCCAAGAAGGTGGGTGCTGTTCCCTCGGGCCCTGTCACCACCCCTTATGTTGGATGTCAGGGTCCTGAGACAATGGCAGAGCAGGGGGCATTGCTGCCCTGTTGGATGGAGGGGGAGACTGAGACCCAAGGGGTCTTGTGTGTCGCTGATGGCCTGGACAAGCCCCAGCTGTGACACCCGTGTCTCTCCTTTCCCTGAGTTTGGAAGGCAGGTGGAAGGTGACAAGGCCTTCCACCAGCAGGCCCCCAGCTCTGTGCTCCTGGGGGTGGCATTTCATGTGGGCATCTGGGAGGACACCCTAGGGCTGGAGAGCAAGAGATCCAAGGGGTGCTCCAGGAGTGGGGGTGACTGAGGGTGGTGTGTGTCAGGGCCCTGCACCCTCGGAGTGACCAACCATGCCTTGCCCTGCACAGATCGAGATTGGTGATGGGGCGGAGCTGACGGCTGACTTCCTCTACGACGAGGTGCACCCCAAGCAGCACCTCGCCAAACGGGCCTTCGCCAAGCCCAGGGGCCCCGAGGGCAAGCGGGGCCACAAGCGCCTCATCCGTGGCCCCGGTGAGAATGGGGATGACAGCTAGGTGGTGGAACCTGAGCCCTGCTGGCGTGTGGAACTGTGGGGCTGCCCCCACCCCACCCCCACGGCCACCTCCCTCCTTGCAGCCGGGCTCTGGGGTGGGGGTTGCCTCCTATGGGTAGGAGGACTGGTAACTGAACATCCTTGCAGCTTCCGAGGGCCCCTGGGGTGCTGTGACCCTCCCCCACTGCTGTCCCTGTCTATCATCCCTGTGCCCAGGGCATCTGGGGACCCTGCTCGGCTGGTTCAACGGGCTGCGTGGGGGGACTGGCGTGAACCAAGCCCCCAGGGGAACTAAGATTAGGGCCCCAGCATGGCCCAGAACCCTTTGGCCACAAGGGGTGAGGTCATTTGGGGCTGGGGCAGGGGGTCACCGCAGGACGAGATGGTTGAATGCTGTATTTTTTAAAGAATAAAATATTTTTAAATCAACAGCTGAGTTTGGCCCTGAGGGACCACCTCAGGCCCTGGGTATGGGGAGGCCCTGGGCATAGACCTATCCCTCCCCACCACACACACACACACACACAATGCAGAAGGGGCCTGTGGGCCTGCTGGGTGGAGCCCCAGCCCGCCTGGCTGCAGATATGTGGAAGAGCTGTGTCCGTGTGTACATGTGCAGGCTTCGCTGTCAGCTCATTGGCCCCCTCTTGAGTACCTTGGGTACCTCTCTTGTCCCAAATCGCCTAGGTTTCTGGTCCCAGGGACTCTGGGGGAATCTCCCTTGGACTTGGGATTCAGCAGCAGCCAGAACTTCATTTTCTGCCTCTGAGAAGTGTGTAGAATACCCCTGCTATCCCAGATGGGAAGAGTACGGGGTTGGGGATGGATGGGGCCGATGATGGATTCACTGCTGGATGGGCACCATCCTTTTTCTGGAAAGTGCCTCTTGGGCTGGGACTCAGGGCAGTGTCCCATCCCTGGGGCCTTTCTCTGCCTCTACTGAAGTGCTTAGAATTGTAGGGAGTGGAGCTGGAACCCAAGCCAGGACCCATAGAAGGCAGACTCATCTTTCCCACTTCAAACACTGGTTCTCAAGTGGGCAGGAAGACAACACCATCATTCCCATGCTGTCAAACTCCCTGGGCCTGTGCCCAGCTGGGTGCCTGGCAGCTTGGAGCCTGCCTGCCATGACATCCACCCAGAGATGGGCACAGAGAAGCAGGGGTAGCAGATGTCCAGCCCTGCCCCGTCCTGCCAGAAACGCTATTTATTTGTTCATTCATTCCCTCATTCACTTAGCCATCACTCAGAAACACTCTATGCTGCCCAGAGCTGACTGTGGAGACCCATGAATTCAGCAAGTGTTGAGCACCTACAGACAACTTTAACAACCTTATGGCTTTTGCCTTTATGATCCCCTGAACTCTTTCTCTTCCCTGAAACACTCTTTCATTTTACCCAAATCTGTATATCCAGAATTGCAATTTCTAACACTTCAAATAAACTCTTTATTTGCAAACAAAACAAAAATGTTAACAAATTAGGTAAAAGAGCTCAGGAGTACTCCACCTGGGGTAGGGGCTTTATAAGAAGATCAGAGAAGGCCTCATTGAAAGGGTAATGTGTGACGAGAGATGTCAGGTGGGTGAGGGAGGGGGCCGTGTGAGTATCTGGAAAAAGAGCTTCAAGACACAGGGAACGGTATGTTCAAAGGCCCTGGGGCAGGAGAATTACATGCATGTGTTCGAGCCGCAGCCAGGAGGCCAGTGTGGCTGGAGACTGGGCAGGGAGCAAGGGGCAGGCAGATACCATAGGACCCTGCTGGCTATGTGTGGACTGTGGCTCTGACCCCAGAAAGGGCCATGGAGGGGTCTGAGCAGAGAAGGGACCTAATGTGACTTAGGGGCCTAATAAGAACAAACTGTGGACCTTGAGAGCAGAAGCAGGGCGGTCCTGAGGAGGTAACAACTGCACTGGTCTAGGCAGGAGGAGATGGCAGCTCAGCCCAGACTGGTGGATGTGAAAGTGGGGGCAGGGGGGAAAATGGGCAGATTCTGAACATGGAGCCAGCAGGACTTGCTGAGGGTCCCGGGGCAACCTGCGGCTTGGGGCCTGAGTGATCTGTTGGCAGTCATCTGGGTCAGAAGGATTGTGGGGGGAGCCTCAGGGGAGGATGAGCCAGGAGGTCTCAGCTGATCCAGTGGTGGGGTTTGTGCTCTGATGGTGCTCTGGGGATGCAGAGGAGGGCCTGCTCCTGGAGGAAGCTGCCGCTGTGGCAGGGGCAGATGACCCTGGGCAAGGCCAGTGCTGCCCCCTGCCCCATACGCCAGGCCTGGCATGACACACAGAGCTCTGGGACTGGTACCCCAGGGCAGGGAAGGACAGTGAAGGAGCTGCCAGCCTGAGACTGCTGCCTGGGGGGGCAGGGGCTGAGAAGGCTGAGGCATACCCCACCAGGTCTGACACTGCTCCTAATTCCAATCTTTTGCCAACCTTAGACTGAGCTTTGGGCCTTCACCTCTCCCCAGACTTCCCAGAGGACAGGTGTGAGGCCCACGTGGGATGTGACAGATGGTTCAGACAGACTGGGGTGGGGGGCGGGGAGTAGAAAGAGGAAGGGGTGGCGGAGCGATCTGCCACCTGACTATGCAAATGGCCTCTCTGACTCATTATGTCCCCTACACCCCGCCCCTGCCATGAGCATAGGGAGGAAGGGGGCTGCTAGGTTATTACAAAATTCTCACTTCCTCTGATCTCTGAGCCGGCGGCACGGGAAGTGGGCGCCAAGCATCCTTCCCTGCAGCTGCCTCCCAACCTGCCCGCCAGACCCTCTGGAGAAGCCGCATTCCCTGTCATGGTAGGATAGCAGCCCTCGGCCCCCGGGGAAGAGGACAAGGTGGGGAGGAAGTGATGGAGAGAAACACGGGCTTGGGAGCTACAGACAAGGGTGGGTGAAAGGCACAGTCACCCAGGTGGCTCTGGGGAAATGCACTGAGCCCTGAAGTCATGAGCCATGAGACCCAAACTCTGCTTGGGTGAGGAGGCTGGGGCTAAGGGATGCTCTCAGTGGTGGTGCTGGGCTCACTGGTGGTGCTGGGCTCACTGGTGGTGGTGCTGGGCTCACTGGTGGTGGTGGTGCTGGGCTCACTGGTGGTGGTGGTGCTGGGCTGCAAGCCAAGGGGACGCCAGGGCTATGCCCTGTCTGCCCTTTGCTGCCCAACCTTCCCTCCAATTCGTTCTGACCCACAGCAGTTTGAGTGCCTGGGCTGGCTAAGGTGGGCAGAGCATGAAAGAGCTAGGCAGTGGCCATCCTGGCCAAGGCCCTGGGCAGTGGCCAGCTTGAACCCCAGCAGGAGACCTTCACTCCCACCTCTTGGCCAAACGGAGCAGGAGTGGTTGGGGGGAGCCTGACAGACAGCAGAGGGAGGTTTTCAGGGGTGCTGCAGGGAAGGGAAGATGCCTCTTTGCTTGGGAGAGACGAGAAGTGACCTTCTCGTCTCTCCCAAGAGAAGGAATGGAAGGGGGAAGCGAGGATGAGCCTGGGGGGCCTGTTGACCACCAACCTGGCTCTCCTGTTCAGCTAGGGTTTGGTTTCGAGTGAAAGCCTCCATCACGAGTCTAGATTGCAGGTCTCAGGATGAGCTCTGATTCCTTTCTCTGAGTCAAAGGCTGGGTCTCAGATCTGAGTCCAAGTTCCCCATGGGCCTTGGAGATGTGATGGGCACTGGAGAGAGAAACAGGAACCTCCCTGGAGGGCTGGGAGAGACGGAGAGACAGAGGTGGAAGCCCTTCTGGGGAACCCCCAGGGAGGTGAGGCAGAGGAGGTGGAGCTGGGGCCGTGTTCTGACCCGGCGCCCACCTTGCAGGGCCCCTACTGTGCCCCGCACCCCCTTTCTCTCCTGGTGCAGGCGGCGGCACTGGCAGCGGCCCTGGCCGAGGGCACCCTGCCTGCCTTCCTGCCCTGTGAGCTCCAGCCCCATGGTCAGGTGGACTGCAACTGGCTGTTCCTGAAGTCTGTGCCGCACTTTTCGGCTGGAGCCCCCCGGGCCAATGTCACCAGCCTCTCCTTAATCTCCAACCGCATCCACCACTTGCATGACTCTGACTTCGTCCACCTGTCCAACCTGCGGGTCCTCAACCTCAAGTGGAACTGCCCGCCGGCCGGCCTCAGCCCCATGCACTTCCCCTGCCGTATGACCATCGAGCCCAACACCTTCCTGGCTGTGCCCACCCTGGAGGAGCTGAACCTGAGCTACAACGGCATCACGACCGTGCCTGCCCTGCCCAGTTCCCTCGTGTCCCTGTCGCTGAGCCACACCAGCATCCTGGTGCTAGGCCCCACCCACTTCACCGGCCTGCACGCCCTGCGCTTTCTGTACATGGACGGCAACTGCTACTACATGAACCCCTGCCCGCGGGCCCTGGAGGTGGCCCCAGGCGCCCTCCTCGGCCTGGGCAACCTCACGCACCTGTCGCTCAAGTACAACAACCTCACGGAGGTGCCCCGCCGCCTGCCCCCCAGCCTGGACACCCTGCTGCTGTCCTACAACCACATTGTCACCCTGGCACCCGAGGACCTGGCCAACCTGACTGCCCTGCGCGTGCTTGACGTGGGTGGGAACTGCCGCCGCTGCGACCATGCCCGCAACCCCTGCAGGGAGTGCCCAAAGAACTTCCCCAAGCTGCACCCTGACACCTTCAGTCACCTGAGCCGCCTCGAAGGCCTGGTGTTGAAGGACAGTTCTCTCTACAAACTAGAGAAAGATTGGTTCCGCGGCCTGGGCAGGCTCCAAGTGCTCGACCTGAGTGAGAACTTCCTCTATGACTACATCACCAAGACCACCATCTTCAACGACCTGACCCAGCTGCGCAGACTCAACCTGTCCTTCAATTACCACAAGAAGGTGTCCTTCGCCCACCTGCACCTGGCGTCCTCCTTTGGGAGTCTGGTGTCCCTGGAGAAGCTGGACATGCACGGCATCTTCTTCCGCTCCCTCACCAACATCACGCTCCAGCCGCTGACCCGGCTGCCCAAGCTCCAGAGTCTGCGTCTGCAGCTGAACTTCATCAACCAGGCCCAGCTCAGCATCTTTGGGGCCTTCCCGAGCCTGCTCTTCGTGGACCTGTCGGACAACCGCATCAGCGGAGCCGCGACGCCAGCGGCCGCCCTGGGGGAGGTGGACAGCAGGGTGGAAGTCTGGCGATTGCCCAGGGGCCTCGCTCCAGGCCCGCTGGACGCCGTCAGCTCAAAGGACTTCATGCCAAGCTGCAACCTCAACTTCACCTTGGACCTGTCACGGAACAACCTGGTGACAATCCAGCAAGAGATGTTTACCCGCCTCTCCCGCCTCCAGTGCCTGCGCCTGAGCCACAACAGCATCTCACAGGCGGTTAATGGCTCCCAGTTCGTGCCGCTGACCAGCCTGCGAGTGCTCGACCTGTCCCACAACAAGCTGGACCTGTACCATGGGCGCTCATTCACGGAGCTGCCACAGCTGGAGGCACTGGACCTCAGCTACAACAGCCAGCCCTTCAGCATGCAGGGCGTGGGCCACAACCTCAGCTTCGTGGCCCAGCTGCCCTCCCTGCGCTACCTCAGCCTTGCGCACAATGGCATCCACAGCCGCGTGTCACAGAAGCTCAGCAGCGCCTCGTTGCGCGCCCTGGACTTCAGCGGCAACTCCCTGAGCCAGATGTGGGCGGAGGGAGACCTCTATCTCTGCTTTTTCAAAGGCTTGAGGAACCTGGTCCAGCTGGACCTGTCCGAGAACCATCTGCACACCCTCCTGCCTCGTCACCTGGACAACCTGCCCAAGAGCCTGCGGCAGCTGCGTCTCCGGGACAATAACCTGGCCTTCTTCAACTGGAGCAGCCTGACCGTCCTGCCCCGGCTGGAAGCCCTGGATCTGGCAGGAAACCAGCTGAAGGCCCTGAGCAACGGCAGCCTGCCGCCTGGCATCCGGCTCCAGAAGCTGGACGTGAGCAGCAACAGCATCGGCTTCGTGATCCCCGGCTTCTTCGTCCGCGCGACTCGGCTGATAGAGCTTAACCTCAGCGCCAATGCCCTGAAGACAGTGGATCCCTCCTGGTTCGGTTCCTTAGCAGGGACCCTGAAAATCCTAGACGTGAGCGCCAACCCGCTCCACTGCGCCTGCGGGGCGGCCTTTGTGGACTTCCTGCTGGAGAGACAGGAGGCCGTGCCCGGGCTGTCCAGGCGCGTCACATGTGGCAGTCCGGGCCAGCTCCAGGGCCGCAGCATCTTCACACAGGACCTGCGTCTCTGCCTGGATGAGACCCTCTCCTTGGACTGCTTTGGCCTCTCGCTGCTAATGGTGGCGCTGGGCCTGGCAGTGCCCATGCTGCACCACCTCTGTGGCTGGGACCTCTGGTACTGCTTCCACCTGTGTCTGGCCCATTTGCCCCGACGGCGGCGGCAGCGGGGCGAGGACACCCTGCTCTATGATGCCTTCGTGGTCTTCGACAAGGTGCAGAGTGCAGTGGCTGATTGGGTGTACAACGAGCTCCGCGTGCAGCTGGAGGAGCGCCGGGGGCGCCGGGCGCTCCGCCTCTGCCTGGAGGAGCGAGACTGGCTCCCTGGTAAGACGCTCTTCGAGAACCTGTGGGCCTCGGTCTACAGCAGCCGCAAGACCATGTTCGTGCTGGACCACACGGACCGGGTCAGCGGCCTCCTGCGCGCCAGCTTCCTGCTGGCCCAGCAGCGCCTGTTGGAGGACCGCAAGGACGTCGTAGTGCTGGTGATCCTGCGCCCCGCCGCCTATCGGTCCCGCTACGTGCGGCTGCGCCAGCGCCTCTGCCGCCAGAGCGTCCTCCTCTGGCCCCACCAGCCCAGTGGCCAGGGTAGTTTCTGGGCCAACCTGGGCATAGCCCTGACCAGGGACAACCGTCACTTCTATAACCGGAACTTCTGCCGGGGCCCCACGACAGCCGAATAGCACAGAGTGACTGCCCAGCACTCCTTTAACCCCACACCCCCACTTCCCACCCCCCCCCCGCCCGACTCCCCACAACGCTCCCCCCCCCCCCCCGCCCCCACCGTTTTGCCTCTCTGCCTGGGATGCCCCAACTTGCCTCCCTTTGCAATCCCACCGCTCTGTCTGGCCCCCTGGCATAGAGCAGGCACACAAATAAATGCTGCTGGAGGGCCAACAGCTAACCCTGAGCTCACTGAAGGTGCTATTGGGAGGGAAAAGGGGAGAATTCACTGGGCCTAAAACAAAGGCGGGGAGCAAGAGGTGATTGGCGGTAATCGCCCTGGAGAAAAGGGGAGGGCCCACAGGGCTTAGGCTGGCAGGGTTACGGGGGAAGCTGCTAAGAGCAGTGGTGTTCACTGTCATGTTTTTCAGACAGTGAGGTCTTGGTCCTTCCCAGAGAAGAGACTGGGTCTCCTGACCCTTTCAACTCCTCCCTCAATTCGCAGTCCTACTGAGCTTGGCATTCCTCTGTAACTGTCCTCAGGATCTATCTCCCTCACCAGCAGGGCCTAGGGTACCTCAAGGGCAGGCAGGGAATCTGCAGGCCTGCTTCATTTCTAACTGGCACCAGATTCCTAAGAGGTGGTAACCCTGCAGAATGTTCATTCCTAAAGCGATCGGGAAGATGTGCAGCAAGCTCAGCAGGGGTGATTGCGCCTTCTGGTGGCCATGTTTATGCTGCACTGGGGAGGCTGGTCCAGGCTGGGGAGAGGAAGGCCTGTGGGTGAATCCTGGCAGCAGTGGGCTGAGAGCCAGGGAAGAGTCTAAAGTGAGCTCACAACCCATCCCTGTTTCCGCCTTGAGCACATGCTGAGTCTGTCTGTTTGGCATCAAAGGGACACCTCGGTGAGCTGTCACCTGGCTACAAAGGAGGGGCCTCCCTTTCCTGCTCCTGCCTCTCATAGCTGATTGTACGTAGGTGGGAGTTGCAGCCACGATGGAGTATGTGTGTGTGTTTCTAGTTTTGGTGCTAGATTTCTGTGTAGACTTTGGGATACTGCTGGGAGCCTCGATGCCCAGTGTTTGGAGAGAGCCTGTTCAGTGTCTCCACAAGTGTGTGAGGAGTGATGGGTCCTGTTAGGCCCAGGGTCCTTGAGCTACTTTGCTCAGGCTGGCTGTCTCCCATCCCCACAATTAAAGCTGCCCTTTGAGGAGCAGAGGAGACACGTGCAGCCTCTTGGTTGGAGCTGGCGTCTGGGGCACTGGGAGAGAGGACCCAGCTGAGCTGGCCATGCGCCCAGTTTGGGGCAGCTCAGGGCTCAGGACCTCTGGGCTGGAAGGTTGGCACTCAGGCAGACTTGGCTAATCTTGCAGCTTGGTTGTGGGGATCCCTGGTAGGGACAGGAGACTGCTTTTCCCCCTCCCTCCAGGCTATAGCTGGGAGAGAAGTCTAGGCCACCTTCTCCTTTCTGACCTGGGTTCAGGGGCTCCTGCTGGAGGCTGGCATCCCATATTCTCTGCCTGCCTAAAAGAAAGACAGAGGAGGGTCTCTGACCCACGTATCTGTAGCCGCACGAGGGCCCTGATCCAGTCCAGTTTCTGGAGGAGTAGGCTAGCACGGCCCCATGCACGTCCTTAACCCATGCTTGGGGAGAAAATAAAACAAGAACTGTCATTCCCCTAGGCTGGAGTCTTGTGGGTAGGGGAGAGGGGACTGCTGAGTGGCTTTGAGACTGTTCTGGCCACATCTGGGAGCAGAAGTCAGGCCCTGCCTAGGGCACCACATTTTGCGTGTGAGAAGCACAGTGCCTGTCTCTGACCAACAGAGTCTGCCCTAGGGCAGACCCCAGCTAGGACCTCTGCATTCCCGGCCATGCATGCTCCCAGTCCTGGTTCTTCTGAGGATTCAGAAGAAGAACATCTTGGAGATGAAGCATGGGGGCTATGGTAGGAGCACTCTTGGGCTCCACTTAAGTCAGTCTAGAGGCATCTATGGTGCTCGATTCAATTTGCAGGGGAAAGTTCTGCTGTCATCGACCACATCTAGGGGCAGAGCCACTGGCCTGGGCCCTGCAGGGGGTGCTACGAACTGGGCTCCTGTGGTCAGGAAGGACGCTGGTGGCTGGCCCTCTTCTCCACACTGCTGCATGTCCTCAACCATTAACACTGCCCACAACACGGCTTTGCAAGGCTGGGGAAGAGATAGGCCTTGAATCAGATTACCTGGGGGGACCACCAACTCTGCTCTTTGGGTTATCCTGGGCAAGTGCCCTCCCCTAGAGAGTCTGTACATCTGCCTGTGAGAATGGCCAGAATTACTCTGCAGGCTGTTACAAGTATTCATGGTAATGTGTTTCAAGTCTGGGAGACCTAGCTGGTCGCCCAGTGGTTATTTTTAGGTATGGGACTTACACTGAGGACTACCAGCTGATGGGACTGTGAGAGATTTTTCTCTCTCTATCCAGAGATGGATCCTCCTAAGTCAAGGCCCTGGCCCAGTGCACTGAAAGGGGTTCAGAGGCAACTGTGGTGGAACTGATTTCGGATGCACGCAGCAGTAACTGCCAGTTTGCAGCAAGCAGCAGGGAGCCATTGCTGGAAGCAGGGTCTTACTTTCCCAGTCTGGGAGTCCTAACCACTGGACCACAGTGGAGCTGAAGAGGAAAAGTTAAAGTTTTACATCACCTCCTTCTCCTTCTGCCTCTGTAACTCAGCTTGCCCCTTGCAAAGTCTAGATCACATAGGTCATGTAGTCTCAGAAAGTGGGGACTTGCAATACTAGGAACTGGAGTTTATCTCACTCACCCTTGTCCTGCTCTTTGAAATCTCCCAGCCCCTGCAAACCTGCTTAATCATGCCTGTCCAAGCCAGGGATCCCCCTCCCCATCTTGACCACTGTACCCGTGCACGTGAAACCCCTTAGTTTAAACCAGCCTATTAACAGCTAGCGTTGCCCACTACAGTCTGTCTAGAAAAACTCTAATCCCTCTGTTCAGGGTTCAGAGGTTGGAGTGTTAACTCCTCTGGGCCCGCTGGCATAATGAATCTGAGTTCTCTAACTCTCCAAGTGTGGTGCTTGGTTTCTCGAGTACTGGTTTCTGCAAGAGAGCCAGCAGTTAGGCTAGGGTCTCTAGTCTTTGCCTGCTTAGTCAAGAATGAGGTGAGGCGGTAGAAGGTAAAGTGTAAAGTGAACAGTTTATTGAAAAGTACATATGGAAAGGCACACAGGTGAGCTCAGAGAGAGAGTCTCACCTTTTTGAAGTTTAAATCCCTTATAAGGGGTCGGTTTTCCGGGTCTTTGTCTTCCCTCAGGCCAATCATCTTGCTGGCTCTCCCCCTGGTTAATTTGTCTCAGGACCCTCACCTGAGGTTTGCACACATACACCTTAGCCAAGATGGATCTCAAAGTGAAGGCTTCTGGGAGAAGCAAAACTCATTACAGCCTGGAATATCCTCTGATTTTCGACTCCAAGGAGACTTCCTGAGCATGTGTAATGCCTCCTTTATCCTTTACTCAGGCAGGGTTCTGGCCTCTCTTTGTCCTTGTCATGATTATTCCCTTGAGATGTTTACAAGAGACAAAGACCGGCTATTTACCCTGTTTCTGTGGTCACTTCCATTTTGGAGAGGAAACAGGAGGCCGGCAGTAAATTCTGTGCAACCCCATAGACGGCAGCCCACCAGGCTCCTCCATCCCTGGGATTCTCCAGGCAAGAACAATGGAGTGGGTTGCCATTTCCTTCTCCAATGCATGAAAGTGAAAAGTGAAAGGGAAGTCGCTCAGTCGTGTCCGACTCATAGCGACCCCATGGACTGCAGCCAACCAGGCTCCTCCATCCATGGGATTTTCCAGGCAAGAGTACTGGAGTGGGTTGCCACTGCCTTCTCCGAAAGAGGAGGCTGGGGGACTGTAAATATCCAACCTGGAGCCTGTCTATCTCCTGCCTCAGAATCAGAGGCTCAGGAACCTGGGAGCGGGACTGGGGATCTGCACACCCTGGTGTTGCCTCCTTGTGCTTCCCTGCCATCGGCGATCAGAGAGCGCTAGACAAGCCAAGGTCTGGGCACAAGACTTAGGACAACTTGACGGGAAGAAATGTAAAAGTAAGGAAATTCTACCTGCTAAGATTCCAAGTTACAGCTCTCCCATTTCCCTCTAGGACACATTATTTAATGCCCTGAAAGTGAAAATGTTAGTCGCTTAGCCCTCTCCAACTCTTTGCGACCCCATGGACTGTAGCCCTTCAGGCTCCTCTGTCCACGGAATTCTCCAAGCAAGAATATTGGAGTGGGTTGCCATTCCCTTCTCCAGAAAACTTCATGAACCAGGGATCGAACATGGGTCTCCTCCATTGCAGGCAGATTCTTTACCATCTGAGCCACCAGGGAAGCCCATTTAATGCCCTAGGCTTCTGAATATTCTTAGGGAGCTTCCATGACATCATCCATTTTCACACTTGCATCTTTATTAGAAACCTTGCTTACACGAACTTTTCCTATGTAAGCAGTTGATGAATCCTTGCGCTCCTGCAGCAGTGCTCCCGGACAGTTTTGGCACCAGGGACCCGTTTTGTGGAAAGCAATTTTTCCACCAACAGGGATTATACAGGGAGATGGGTTCAGGATGATTCAAGAGCGTTACGTTTATTGTGCACTTTATTTCTATTACTATTATATCACCTCCACCTCAGATCATCAGGCATGATATCCTAGAGGTTGGGGACCCCTGCCCTGCAGAACATTCCATCACCCTTTGTCCTCATAATCACAAACAGCACGGAGAAGCTGAGCTAATGACCTTGTTGACGCCCCCCGTCCCCCGACTCTGAGTCTAAATGAGAAGGAAGGTGGGTCTTGTTAAGCATTGGGAGAGAAACATGACCCAAAGTAGAGGGGAAACTACTGGACGGAAAGGAGGTGGAGGCAGTTCCAGGCGTGGGAATCTGGAGGACAATGGAAGGGCCCTGAAGGCTGTCCTGGCGGAACAGGGCTGGGAAAGCTGAATGAGGGCGTTTCCTGAGCTGAAAGGAACCTCATGGCGGTTCCCAGGGGATATGACTTCCATCTTACCCAGGGGCCTGCCCGGGTGCATGGCTTTATCTGATGGGACCAGGACTCAGCCATTTCTCTCATCTCTTGGCCTGGTTAGGGGCATGGACCCACCCCCAGAGAGCAGGAGCTGAGGCCAGGACTCTCTCATTTCTCCAGTTGCTTGGCTGTTCTTCAGCTCATCTATCCATTCTAGAAAAGTAATCTTGCAGATTTTCACAGGTCACTGTTGTAGGCTGAGTGTTTGTGTCCCTCCTTGGTTGAAACCCTAACTTCAGGTGATGGTGTTTAGAAGTGGGGCCTTTGAAGTGTAATTAGATTTAAATTAGGGTAGGAGGTAGGCCCTCTGTGGTAGGATTAGTGGTTTGATAAAAAGAAGAGGGGGAAGACTTTCTGGTGGTCCAGTAGTTGAGGCTCTGCCCTCCAGTACAGGTTTGATCCCTGGCAGGACTAAGCTCCCACACTCTGTGGGAGAACTAAATTCGCAGGCAACAAATACTGACCCGGCAGTTCTCTGGGGCGCACATACTGCCAACTACTGAGCCTGCGCACTATGAAGCCCACGTGCCTCAAGCAGCTACTGCACATGTGCATTCTGGGGCACACCTTCTGCAACTACCTTCTGCCTGGCTTGAGGTCTGTCTTTGAGATAGAACTTACACGACTTGTTAACAGTGTCATGTGCGTCAATGAGAGCTAACTTCCACACAAGAGGCCAGAGTTAGTGGATCGATAATGGCAAGATGAGGAGAGGGTAGGTAGCGGAGGAGTGGGCAGCCCTGGGCGCCATCAGGAGCTGCGTGGTTCAGATGCTTGTTTATTGGCCATCAGTGATGTACGGCTCGAACTGAAAACCAGGGTGGCGTGTGTGTTGGAGGCATTGAGAGATCCTCAGAGAGGATCCGCAGAGAGGGGAAGCCTGACGTGCAGTCAGAGATGAACCCAGTGAGCGCTCAACATTCAGAGAACGACCAGCTCAGGAATGAGGAGGAAAGTCAGGAGAGGTCAGTGGCCCAGAAGCTTAGAGAAAGCTATAAAAAGGCTAAGGACAACCACCTCAAATACCAATGAGAGGCAAACAGAACGGGCCGCTGGATTTGGCAAAGACAAGCACGATGTGGCAAGAAAAGAGTGGCCTCCACAAAGAACAGGCTGAAGGACCAAGTGGGGAGGGCTAAGCAGAAAGGGCAGAACAGAAGCGGCAGCTAGGTGGGGCTCAAGACCGAGGGAGAGCTTGTTTTATTACAGGATGGGTGCGTGCCTGCTGCAGGCCCACGGGAAGAAGGTAAGAGCACAAGAAGCTATGGGACTCAGAACCCCCGGGGCAGGAGTCAGGGGAAGGAGCACGAACGAATGGTTGGAGACCACAGTGCAGCAAGCACTGGAGGACCTGCTGGTGACAGACCAGCCTGGACTGCCCGACTTTCACAGGGAAGTGTGAGGGCCAGGGCTGGGCTGGGAGCAGCTGCCGCAGCACCGACTGTTCGGTGTGGGGAGAGGCTTGGACTAAAGCAGCTGCAGCTGCGGCTTGTGCCCTCAGAACTGCTTGGGGTTGGGGCACAGCTGTGCCGGCCACTGCCTGGCAGGCATTAAAGCCGTGCTGACTTCCCTGTCCTGCCTCTTGTTAGTGCTGCTGGGGTGCATGGTACACGTGTCTTTACAAATTAGTTTTTTCTGGATGTATGCCCAGGAGTGGGATTGCTGAATCTTATTTTTAGTTTAAGGAACCTTCATACTGTTCTTCACAGTGGCTGTACCAACTTACATTCCCACCAACAGTGTAGAACGCCCCTTGACTCATTCCCTTTTCTCCACACCCTCTCCAGCATTTATTGTTTGTAGATTTTTTTGATGATGGCCATTCTGATGGTGTGAGGTCATACCTCTATGTTTGGCTGAGTAATATTCCATTGTATATATGTAATCTTTGACAAAGGAGGCAGGAATATACAGTGGAGAAAATACAGCCTCTTCATTAAGCGGTGCTGGGAAAACTGGACAGCTACATGTAAAAGAATGAAATTAGAATACTTCCTAACACCTCTACGTAGTTTTGATTTGCATTCCCTGGTGACTCAGATGATAAAAGAATCTGCACACAATGCAGGAGACCTGGGTTTGAGTCCTGGGTTGGGAAGATCCCCTGGAGGAGGGCATGGCTACTCCAGTACTCTTACCTGGAGAATCCCATGGACAGAGGAGCCTGGCAGCTACAGTCGCCAGGTGGACACGGCTTTGAGTGACTAACACTTTCACTTCTAATAATTAGCTATGTTGAACCCATCTTTTCATGTTTGTTGGCCATCTGTTTGTCCTCTTTGGAGAGATGTCTGTTTAGGTCTTTTGCCAATTTTTTGATAGGATCGTGTGTTTTTGATATTGAGCTGCATGAATGAGCGTCTTGTTATTTTGGAGACTAATCCTTTGTTGCTTTGTTTACAAATATTTTCCCCCATTCTGAGGGCTGTCTTTTCATCTTGTTTGTGGCTTTCTTTGCTGTGCAGAAGCTTTTAAGTTTAATTAGGTCGCATTCGTTTTTATTTTCATTACTCTAAGAGGTGGGTCAAAAAAGATCTTGCTGTGATTTATGTCAAAGATTGTTCTATGTTTTTTCTAAGAGTTTTATAGTGTCTCACCTTACATTTAAGTCTTTAATCCAGTTTGAGTTTCTTTTTGTGCATGGTATTAGAAAGTGTTCTAATTTCATTCTTTTACATGTAGCTGTCCAGTTTTCCCAGCACCACTTATTGAAGAGGCTGTATTTTCTCCTTGTATATTCTTGCCTTTGTCAAAGATTACATATATACAATGGAATATTACTCAGCCAGAAAAATGAACAAATCTGAGTCTTTTGTAGTGATGTGGATGGACTTAGAGTCTGTCATACAGAGTGAAGTAACTCAAAAAGAGAAAAACAAATATTGTATATGAACACATGTATGTGGAATCTAGAAAAATGGTACAGGTGAGCCTATTTGCAGGGCAGGAGCAGAGATGCAAACGTGGAGAATGGGCATGTGGCCACCACCAGGGAGGGGCTGCTGCTGCTGCTAAGTCACTTCAGTTGTGTCCCACTCTATGGAGGGTAGGACGAATCGGGAGATTGGGCTTGACATATTAATACCATGTGTAGGACAGACAGCAAGTGGGAAGCTGCTGGATAACACAGGGAGCTCAGCTCCATGCTCTGCGATGACCTAGAGAGGTGGGATGGGGGCAGTGGGAGGGAGGTTCAAGAGGCAGGGGATATGTGTATAGGTACAGATGATTCACTTTGTTGTACAGCAGAAACAAACACAACATTGCGAAGCAATCATACTCTAGTTTTCAAAAAAGGACACGCTAGCTTCCAGGGGAGAAGGCAATGGCACCCCACTCCAGTACTCTTGCCTGGAAAATCCCATGGACGGAGGAGCCTGGTTGGCTGCAGTCTGTGGGGTCGTGAAGAGTCGGATATGAGTGAACGACTTCACTTTCACCTTTCACTTTCATGCATTGGAGAAGGGAACGGCAACCTACTCTGGAGTTCTTCTCTGGAGAATCCCAGGGACGGGGGAGCCTGGCGGGCTGCCATCTATGGGGTTGCACAGAGTCGGACACGACTAAAGTGACTTAGCAGCAGCAGCTTCCGGCATTCTGAGAGGCTGTGCCATCCTGGGTAGGGTCTGGAGCCACTACCTGGGACCAGGACATTTTCACACATCTCAGCAATACAGACTGAGTTTAAAGGGATGAATGACTTTTTGATTCAGCAGCCAATAAAAAGAGGAACCCTGATTTAGACAAGAATTTATTTTCTGGACTACATGTTTACCATAGATTAAAATTAATATAATTTAATTCACATACAAAGACAACTGTGGAGGGACTACGTGGATACAACGTGACTTGGGGTAGGTGGAGCAACTTAGGGCACAGCACATTCAGGCCTGAGCAGACACCAGCTTGCTCATACCAGAGAAGTAGGATTTCTCTCTTTCACTCATCATTTCAAAATGCAGTGGCCTCCTGCAGAAGTTGCACTCGGCTGAGGAATGTGGCTTGAGTTCCAGCCCAACTCGCTTCCACGTGGCCAGCAGGTTATCTGTGAGGGGCAAGTTTTTTAAAATTAGAGGAAGTACATACCCAGGACAAATGGAAATATATGTCCCCAATAATAACTTGTATGCAAGAGTTCACAGCAGCATTCTTTTCTTTTTCATAATAATCAAAAAGTGGAGACAACCCAAACATCCACCAATTGATGGATAAACAAAATGTGGTGTATCTGTACTGAGGAAAATTATTTGGTAGGAATGAAGTGCTGATTCAAGCTACAACGTAGATGAAACCTTGAACACACTGTGCTGTGAAATAAGCCAGGCATAAAGGGCCATATATTGTACGATTCCATTTATATAAAATGTTATGTATAGGCAAGTCCACAGACAAAAAGTGGATCAAGGCTGGGATGTGGCTGCGAAGTGGTGTAAAGTTTCTCTCTGAGGTGATAAAAACATTCTGGCATCAGAGTGCTGACGGTTGCACAACATTACTTAAAAACCACTGAGTTATGTAATTTGAAGGTTAGAATTTGTTTTATATGAATTCTATCTTAATAGGCTGTTACTTAAAAAATAGAGAAAACCCAGGTCTGGCTTTACTTTACACCCTTCAGAGAAGAAGTTGCTCCCACATGGCTCCACTGTGTGGAACGGATCATTCCTTGCAGAGTAGCCCTAAAGGCTGGAGGCAGGGAAACCACCGTGGGTGGCGGTGGAGGCTCAGGAGAGCAACACACCTCCGAGGCAGAGGCAGCTATGGGCAGCCCGTTCAGTCTCTGCCTTCAGGTGGACACCGGGGAAAGGCCTGGGTTACACACAACTATGAGAACAGAAGGGGTTAGGTGTGTAGTCGGTTTTCAGGGAAGAGAGAAGTGCAGAGCTGAGCTCTGGAGGCCTGGGCAGGCTTAGGCTGTCAGAGGCATCTCTCCTGCAGCAGTCACCACTGGGGGTCCCTGAGTCACACAGACAGAGGCATGGATGGGAACAGTGAGCAGATAGCAGGCTCCCTCAGTGCTTCCAATGAAGTGGAACAAACGACTAAACGTCTTTCACCCTTCTGTACCACCTGAGAATTCTTGATTACTTGGAAAAAGACAAATCTGAATGGCTTGAATTATAAATGCTGCAGATAGCTTCATGCCACTCTCCTGCGGGGCTCTGGCAGCTCCCTGGCTACTCACCCACAAAGTAGCTCATCATCTGTGGTGTGTGGTGGGGCGTGGGGGCGATGCGCAGCAGCTCCTCACCCCGGGGCACTGTGGGGTAATTGATCGCTTGGACGTAGATATTATGTCTAGTCATTAGTTCATCACAGACCTCCGTGTTTTTAGCAGCATCTGCCACCTAAGATTGATAATAACAGAAGATAAGGCTGGAACCAGACAGCAGAGACTAGTCACACGCATGTCCAAGTGGCTTGGGCTCGACCTGCACATGCAAGCCTGGCAGAAAGGCAGAGTGCTGCCCCGACACCTGCAGTTTAAAGGGCTGTTCACCACAGATCAGAGAACTGAAACCATAGTAGAAGTAACTTTCACACTGATCTCCCTCCTAGGCTTCAAAGGGGGGTAGCGGGAGCTCCCATGAGCCTATTGTGATGGCAGGGGGTGTGTGCACCCTGGGGATGAAGGAAGCTTTGGTGATACCAGCTCTGTTACTCAGACGAATTCAACTGTGACGCCAACAGGGCTGCCCTTTGTAGCAGGCAGAGCAAGACCTGTGTCACAATGAAATGAATAAAAAGCCATACTTCACAGCTAGCCAAGCTCCGGCTTCCAGAGCTTCCCAGACTCAAGCTCTGTGTTTACCCTGTCAAGGCTAGTGCGCTGGAGAAGGAACCTCCAGCCTGCTGGGCTCAAAGGCTTCATTCTCATTGTGAAGTCAGCCAAAGGCAGAAACATGGCAGAGAGCCACTGGCTACAGCCCTTGGCCCCAGCAGTCACCCTGCCCAGCCCAAGTTCAGGAAGGCGTGAACCAGAACATCTCCTGGTCAAGTGCAGAGGCCCAGCCCCCAGCAAGTCAGTCACAGACAGGCCATTACCCGGACGGGGATGATGTGACTGGGGCAGTGGACCACTGGCAGGCCAGCGTCCATCAGCATCTGCCTCATGAGCTTCACGTTGCGCTGGTGTTGGCGGCGAAGTGTTCGGCCCTCAGTGCTCCTCAGGATCCGCACAGACTCCAGTGCTCCAGCCAGCAGCATGGGCGGCAGGGAGGTGGTGAAAATGAAGCCCGCTGCGTAGGACCGGACGGTGTCGATCAGGGAACTCGTGCTGGCGATGTACCCTCCAACGCAGCCAATGGCTTTGCCTAGGAGACAGGTTCATTTATTACAGCGACTGCCCTAAATGTGCACAGCCAGGCGCTGCAGACCCTCAGAACACTTACTCTTCTCTCTCTCCTTTGTTTGTCCTAAGACTGAAATCAAGGGACAGCAGCCCATTTCCAAAAGGGAAAAAGCTGACTGTTACAAAAGGGTCTTGCCCAAAGACAAATGGCCAAGCTGGTGTCTGACCAGGATCAAAGCGCAGGTCTCCAGACTAGGTGTTGCACCAGCGGCTGGTCCCAGCATGCCTAACACCAAGTGCCACCTCCCTCTGTCCTCCCTGCCCACCCAGGTCGGCTGCATCCCCCGCACTCTGCACTGCGCCTGCTCTGGACAGGGTCCAGCTGGGTGCTCACTGTGAGTGTTACCCTTCAGGCCAGAATGTCAGCCAGCTAAAGACACTAACTTGTTTTGGCAGGACCGGTATTAATTTCTACTTAAGTAATCACAAAACTCCAACAAGGAAAACTCAGACCCTGTTATGGTTGATTTAGGGCTGGCCTCATTTTTCCTTCTTCTTGAGTTCCCTTATATAATCAGGATCTCAGGTTTCAAGATTAAGGCCTCCAGAAGAGTCCTCCTCAATCTTAAATATTATGTTCTGTAATTAACATTCTTGCTTCAACCCCACACATGATTGGACTGGTATAAGATGTCACAATGGAAAATTTTTCTCTCCAGCCCTTTTCATCTCTCAGGGACCATACCTTCAAAGGGCCCACGTCATGGGAGCTCTTTACAAGAAAAGGGCAGCTGGAATCAGGACAGGACACTTGAACAAGAGTTCCCCTCCTGGCAGGGCTCTGCCCCAAGAGCCCCAGGCTCTCCTGGTCTGCACAATGTGCTCATGCCCCTTGACGGGGCTGAAGGACACTCTTTTTTGCTTGCCATTCCTTTACCAGTGCAGACCGTAAAGTGGCATTAGCCAGCCACTGCGTGTGTCTCCAACTGCTTTACTAACTTCTGAAATTCTCAAATTTGTATAGATGATGTTTTTATTTCATAGACGAAGAGAAGGCCTGTAGTAATTGTCTGTATACTGTTCACTTATATTCTTCAAACTGAGGTAGGGGTCTGCTGTTACCTCCATGAGGAAACTGAGGCACAGAGAAGTTAACCACCAATCCAAGGTCACACCGATAGTGAGTTACACAGGCAAGACTTACACCCAGCAGGCAGCATGGCTATGGAGTCTGGAGTTGCTCCAAGAGACGCTGCCTCTCAACTAGGAGGAGCAGAGGATATACAAAGACACTGGGTGAACTGGACTGTTCCCATGTGCTAGGGACAGAGCTCAGCTTCACAACCCAGCACCTGAACCTGTAGCTCCAGGAGAACAGCACTAAAATTCTTCCTTTTTATTTCTTTTTAATATAAGGGAACAATCTGATGTAGAGAGAGTAAAAGCTATTGTCACGGTGTATACCTAGACCCACAACTATGTTTGGAATGAGCTCAGAGAGCAACAAATGGTACTTCCGTCATGTTAGGCTATGAGATTTACTTTGATTCTGCTGGCCAGGCCTCCATGACTCAAGGGATTCTGCTAAGCTGTGCCACTCACTGAGAAAATGAAAACTTGCTCAAACAAATGACCCAGGCTTTAGATGCTATCAGACCATCTCCTCACCTGACCCATTAGACCAGCAGTCCTTGCTTTTGTTGTTTAGTTGCTAAATTTTGTCCGACTCTTTTGCAACCCCATAGACTAGTCCCCAGGCTCCTCTGTCCATGGGATTTCCTAGGCAAGAATACTGGAGTGGGTTGCCATTTCCTCCTCTAGGGGATCTTTCTGACCTAGGGATGGAACTCTCATCTCCTGCATTGGCAGGTGGATTCTTTACCACTGAGTCAGAATTTAATTTTAGCATGGATTACAGACTGTGCAGAGTATACACACCAAGTGTTCCAGAAATGATGTCCATTTTTGGCATAACTCCATCCCGATCGCCAATCCCTCCGCCTTGCAGCCCGTAGAGCCCCACTGCGTGGACCTCATCCACGAAGGTGATTGCTCCAAACTCGTGGGCCACGTCACACAGCTCTTCCAGCGGGCACACTGCCCCTGAGGAGAGACCACAGACCATGCTGAAGCACTTGCTGTGTCACAGATTTCCATTTTGGTAAGGATTAGAACACAATAACTTACCTTCTAAGATATTTTTAATATGGGGAAAGCAATGAACTTCCCCCAGTTTCTGGACTGTTTGGAGATTTGGAGCTTAGTAAAAGCCAAAGTAGAATATCTACCTACAATCACCCAAATCTATACGGTGTCCCCCAACTACAAAATCCTGGCAGAAAGTGAAAAGAAAAGAAACTACAAAAATAACATCACGCTTTTAAGTTCAGGCCCTGTTTTCATTAAAAGTTTTCAGGCTGGCCTCTAGATAGACTTACCGTCCATTGAGTGGACAGTTTCAAAGGCGACAATCTTGGGGACGGCAGGGTCAGACCTCTGCAGCAGTTCCCGGAGGTGGCTGACATCGTTGTGGCGGAAGATGTACTTTGGCACTCCACTGTTTCGAATCCCTTGGATCATGGAGGCATGGTTCCCAGCGTCAGAGTAAATCTCACAGCCTAACAAGACAAAAATGCGCTTTATTGCCATCTGTACCAAAGCCATATTATTTTCTCAACAGTCAAGGACAACAGACTTGGCCCTGAAAATGCTACCTTGCCCCGTAGGAAAAAGGCCCTGCATGCCAGTTTCTTTCTGGCAAAATAACTAACTAGTGCTTCTCCTCTGAGAAGGCCCAAAGATATAAAATAACCCAGTGGCACACAGTTAATCTCCTTTTAAATCTGGCTGCCTCACTCCAAACTCAATCAAAAGATAACTACACATGATTAAGAGAATTCTCCAAAAGATTTTCTTGGAATACAAAGCACACTGGAAGCAATTACTGTAAGGACAAGCCCTGCAAGTCTGATTCTTCATTGTTATCCTGCTCCACTGGAACTCAGAATGTAATACTTCGTGAAGTGTTAACTCAGTTTATAAGTTCCTAGCGTATCTCTTGAGTGGTTTCGGTAAGTCTTTTTTGTCATCTTCCTGTTATTACTAAGAAACCCAGACAGTTCTAAGGCACCCACAGCAGGCTTCCTACCTGGCATCATCTTAGCCAGAGTGAAGAGGGTCGAGTCATTGGCCACAAAGCACGAGGAGAACAAGAGTGCAGCATCTTTTCCATGGAGGTCAGCCAGCTCCTGCTCCAGGTCCACGTGGAATTTACTAGTTCCAGAAATATTTCTAGTACCCCCTGCTCCAGTACCATGCTGTTTCAAAGTGTCTCTTTAAAAAAAAAAAAAAAAAGCAAACAGAAAATAAATCTCATGGTTCTGAATACTATAAGAACAGTTCCTCCCGCTAGGATCCAGGAGACTCAAACTGATGCTGATGTAGCGCTTCTTTCCCTGTGAATATGGGGCCAGGAATTTCAACCACTTCCTGTCTAGACTGGGTGGGAGAAAGTCTCAACATCAGGGTGATGATGCCTCTGGGGGGATCAAGAGCAAGTGTCCACTTACCAGTCTTAGTTGAGTTTAGTTAATTTACGAAGGTTTCTTTTCTCTGACAAACATCTCTTTCTCCAATAACATGACCTCAGGCTCTAGAGGGACATCTTGACTGATTGTCGGTTATACCCTCTGCGAACCAGTCCCATAATCTTAGGCTGTCTCTATTACTAAACCTCAGACTGGGCTCTCTCTGGCAAGCCTCCTTGCGGAATTTGGCCAGCAACTCTCTCAGGTGTCCTTAACCGTGGCAAACCTCCTGAAGGACAGGAATGACGGGCTGTACCATCCCCTGCTGCTCAATTTGTATTTCTCCATCCACACCTACAAGGCAGGGCACGTATGTGCAAGACTGCTTGGTGTAAGAGGGGTCCTTGCTTATGGAGAAGTAGGAAGTGAGCAGACATATATTCAACAAGCGCATAAACTTGAACCCTTGCACAAAGAGGGGCTCCATCAACTACTTACACTTTAGAGTTCTCTAAAATTAATGTGTACATGTTTTTAAAGGCTAAAAATTTAGCTTTTAAAATTTTCCCCTATAAAAGATCCAATCCCTGTAAATTATCAGTGTGTTGCTAAGTCATGCTCATGCCAGTGGTATCTGAAAGCTGAGAGCTACTTACATGACGGCTCCACACACCCGTGGGTGGCGACTCATTCCTAGGTAGTCATTGCTACACCAGACAGACACCTGCTTTTTGCTGATGAGAGAGTCCGAATAGTCATCTGCCATGGGGAAGCATTGAGCCTTCCGGTTCACAGTTTTGAAAACTCGATAGCTATGGTCATTTTTTTTCTCATCAATTTTCTTCTCAAAGAAACGATCATACTGAAAAGTGCAAACAGCTAAAAACCAAACAAAAGACGGTACAATCTGATGGTTAAAAAGCACATCTAGGCTTTGGTGGAAGACCTGGGTTCCCATCCCAGCCCGGTCACTTGGCAGTAGGGAGGCTCTGGACAACTGAAGGAAGTACTCATCTGGGCAAGTTTCTTGATGCCCTCATCTTAAGACTGTATGTGTCTCAAAGGACACTGTATGTGCCAAGCATTTAACATAATCCCCACTTGATAGCTCAGTTGGTAAAGAATCCTCCTGTAATGCAGGAGACCCCGGTTTAATTCATGAGTCAGGAAGATCTCCTGGAGAAGGGAAAGGCTACCCACTCCCGTATAATGGTCTGGAGGACTCCATGGACTGTATACTCCATGGAGTTGCAAAGAGTAGGACACGACTGAGCGACTTTCACTTTTCACTTTCCGTGAGCAGACAGTAGGTGCTAAGAGAGAGGATGCAGGCTCTCAACAGGACTGGCATTTACTATAGTCAAGAGCACCCACCTGCATCAAGCAAGGGGCATGTTTTTTTTTTAATTAATTTGGCTGCACTGGGTCTTATTAATACTTGTGGCATGCAGAATCTTCCACTGTGGTATGAGGGATCTTCAGTTGCGGCGTGTGAGATCTAGTTACCTGACCAGGGATACAACTTGGGTGCCCTGCCTTTGGAGTGCTAAGTCCTAACCACTGGACCACCAGGGAAGTCCCAGGGACATGGTTTTTAACCCTCAACTCACCATGCAATTATATGTTTAATCTGATGTATGTTTAAGTTATAAACGGTCTTCCACTAGGCAAATATCAAGGAGACTTACATTTTGGCAAGTTATCTTGAAGAAGGTGGGACACTCTTTCTGGTCGCTGCTTTCGCATGATATCCTGAAAGTTCTTCAACAGTCCATTCAGCTCCCCTCCTTCGGTCTTCACGTTAATCACACTGGGATTCACTGAAGTTTGGGCAACCTCTGGAAAACAAGTAACAAGAGGCACAGGGGATCAGTGTTCTATTCTGAGTCCACAATACCTTCCAGACATATTGTCAAAAATGGCTTACTGCCTAGTTCATAAAAATAGCCCATCATAACCAAAGTGAGATGTAACTGAATATATGAAGCCTCTCTTCTTTAGTTACTGTTTGATTTTGTTTTCAGAGCTACCAGCCAGCTTTGAGGAACATTAAACTCTGAAGCTTTTTTTTTTTGCCCCCTGGCTGGTTAGTATGCCTTCCCCACTGCACCCCCCCAACCCTAACTGAGACAATTTTCTTTATAGAAAACAATTCCAGCCATTTGATCATTTCTGCTGGCGAGGTTTCTTGGGGACCTTGTGTGTTCCATGGATACAGCCACAAATGGAATAAAGGCTACCTTGGGAGTCCTAAGACCAGCACTAATTGTAGTAACACTGTTTTTTCCCTTTTATCCCACCAGATGATGGGAAAGAAACACAGGGCAACCAGTTAACAGTTTATGCCTGCGGGGTATTTTCAGAAATTAGTTACTGTAGAAGCTGGTCACACCCTACACAACACAGAGTAAAGAAACTCCCACATTTACCACACAGTCCCCTATCTGGATGACCTTTCTCCTTGGCCCTAAAAGAGGAAGATGCGGACACAAAAACTCCCCTAGTAATAGCTCAGACAAATCTGAGGGTCTGGAGGAGCCGAAGGGCCTCTTCACTCTTGTGAGGGTCCCTGTCAGTTTACCTTCCCTCACGGCATGCATCTCCTGCACATCTTCCTGAAGCGCCAGGCTGGCTTTGCGGAAGACACTGCTGCCGCCCTGGCTCATCTCGGCTGCCAGGAAAGGGCATTTGCTCCCAGTGCCCTGGCTCGAGGCGAGGGAAGGGTGTCCAGACGGAAGCTGCGTGCCATCTGCAGTCTGCTGGGACCCATCAGGAGCCTGCTGGGATCCATCAGGAGCCTGCTGCACTTCGGCTTTGGCGGCTTTGTCCTCTGAGGGGGAAACGGAAAAACTGAAGCATCGGATCTGGCTGCTCGGGACACAGAAGCCCACTTGTTTCTTTCTCTTGTTGCCTCGAAGACACACTTTATACTTCCTCTACCTCAGGATCCAGACACCTGGGTTCTGCAAATTCAACTGCTTTCTCATCTGTCTCACTGGAAACAATGCTCCTGTGAAGAGTTAACTGGCACAGTCCACCTACTGCTCAAACCCACAGTACCTCTCACTTATCAATCCCCAAAGTAGTACTCTCTAGTTCTAAACGGCCCTGCATTCTTGAGCTGGATTATTTTCAGTAAATCTGCCCCAAGTACACTCAGCATATTTCATGAGAGGACACACTCTTGAAGTAATTGGAAATAGTCATACAGCTTTTTCTCTACTAATATTTTCTAGACCAAAAACATTGGTTTAGATTCTTGACCAAAAGCGTGCTGTTGCTTAACATATAAACTATCAGTTTTCTCTAAATGGCTCAAAGAAGTTCATGACTTAACACAGTTGGCTGGGAATTAATTTCCTAGACTTCCCTCTCTCCTTGAGCAAATGTGTTCATCTTCCTTCTGGAAGTCTTTCTTCATCATCCTGGGATATTCCTGTGAGTCATAGGCCAGGCTCTCCTATAACTTGGGTAAGATGTCTCCATACAGTAATATAGTTTTTATCAACATCTTCTAAAAGGAAAGTAAAAAAAAAACACCCAGAAATGGGACTTTCCTGGCAGTCCAGTGGTTAGGACTCTGCATTTCCATTACAGGACGGCACAGGTTCAATCCCTGATCAGGGAACTATGATCTCGTATGCCATGTGGCATGGCCAAAAAAATTGCTTTCAAGTTCATTTCATTCACTGTAAGAGTCATTAAATACATATTCATTGTAGGAAGTCTAGAAAAACCGAGTTCTATCATTCAAAATATAACCATTAAAAAAAAAATAATAACCATTTCAGGACTTCCCTGGTGGTCTAGTGGCTAAGACTCCACAATTCTACTACAGGGGGCACAGGTCCCTGGTTGGGGAAGTTGCACATGCTTTGCAGTGTGGCAAAACAAAAACACCAGAAAACCAGAAAACAAACAACCCCCTGCCATAACCACTGCAGACAACTTGGCATATTAACTGTCTTTTCCCTTTTGTACAGGTTTAGAAAAAGTTTTACTTTTTCTGTATGTTGTTGAAGTGAAAGTCGCCTAGTCATGTCTGACTCTTTGTGACCCCATGGACTACGTAGTCCATGGATTTCTGGCCAGAATACTGAAGTGGGTAGCTGTTCCCTTCTCCAGCGGATCTTCCCAACCCAGGGATCGAACTCAGGTCTCCCCCACTGCAGGCAGATTCTTTACCAGCTGAGCCACCTGTATGCTTGTTTTAATATGCCCTTTTCATTATAAAGATCTATGTAAGCTAGTAAATATTTTGAGTATCATCTGGGATGGTTACATAATAGTCTATCAAGTGGACAAGTCACATTTTACTCAACCAGGAATACAAGAGGAATCTATTGTTAAGAGACTGGTAAAACAGGGTTTTGATTGTTCAGTTAAAAAAAGCCATAACTAATTCCTAAACAATGGTAAGGAGGAAAAAAAAATCCTACAAAGGATTAAATCCTTTCTACTAAAAGAAAAAAACATTCTTTTCTTACAAGTTCACACTCAAAGAACATACCTAACAAGCCTGTAGGGTAAATTATTCCCCAGAATTAAGTGGAATCTGAAAAGTTGAATTCTCTCCTGGAAAAGACTAGAACTAAATCTCTGATCTCTTTCTTAAAAACAAAATTTTAAAATTAATATACAAAGATATATGTGTTGAAAAATTACTACTTTAACAAATTCTGTATGATTCCACTTAAGTGACATTTCTAGAGTAGTCAAAGTCAGAGAAAGTTCAATCATGTCTGCCAGGGCCTGGGGGAGGAAAATGGGGGCGGGGGGAGTTAGGATTGAGTTGCCACAGAGTTTCAGTCTGGGACACTGAAAAGAGTTCTGGACATTGCATGGTGGTGATGGCTGCACAACAATATGAATATACTTAATACCACTGTATACTTAAAAGTGGTTGCAATGGGAAGTTTTATATGTACTTGGCCACAGTAAAAAAAAAAAAAAAAAGTAAAAGAATAAGGACAGCATGCTTGCATTTATTTGGAGCTCTGTTACTAGTTCTGGCCAATAGCTGTTATATGTTGCTTCCTGGCTAAAATACCCAAGAGCTGGTGGGGATCAGTGAGTATCTGATGACACTAGGAAACTGCATCATCTTTTAGATGTGATAATGGTACTGTGATGGTGGGTTTAGAACTCATATCTTTTAAAGGTACAATACTGATATTTACAGAGGAGATTTCTGGAACCAGTTTCAAAATAGTACAGTGGGAGTGAAAGTGAAAGTGAAGTCACTCAGTCGTGTCTGACTCTTAGCAACCCCATGGACTGCAGCCCACCAGGCTCCTCCGTCCATGGGATTTTCCAGGCAAGAGTACTGGAGTAGGGTGCCATTGCCTTCTCCGTTAACAGCGGCTAAATGGGGACACAAGTGAAACAAAATTGGCTCTCACTGATTATTGTTGTTCAAAATTGAAATTTACTGTTATGAAGTTTTTAAAAGATGAGCTGATTTGAGACCTTCTCACTTTCCCCTCATGCAATAGTGACCCAAAAGCCATCTATTTCAGCAGTAAAGCTGTAGGACACCAAAGTGTGAACCCCAGGTCACTGCTTAGAAGAAAATGGCCTTGATGACCCAAAGTGTGAACAAGATGACCTGCCTTGTATGAACAAGATAGAAATCTTTTGTGTGTTAAGCCCGTGAGATTCAGGGGTTGCTAGATGCCTCAGTGTAGCCTAACGTAACTGAAAAGCACACAGGCACAGTTGACTTTCTGGGTTTCCCTGGTGGCTCAGATGGTACAGAACCTGCTTGGAGAAGGAAATGGCAAGCCACTCCAGTACTCTTGCCTGGAGAATCCTGTGGACAGAGGAGCGTGACAGGCTATAGCCCATGGGGTCACAAAAGAGTCAGACTCAACTGAGCAACTAACAGAATTGACTTTGAAGATGGTTTAGTCTGGAATAGCCCACATGGTCTGGAGCCAGACAAAAAGATAAAAGTATAAGATAAGTGACTCAGACTTCCCTTATGGTCTAGTGGCTGAGACTCTGCTCCCCAGTGCCGGAGGCTTGGGATGGATCCCTGGTCAGGGAACTAGATTTCACATGTCGCAACTAAGACCTTGGTGTAGCCAAATAAACAAGTGATTAAAAAAAAAAAGGGGGTGACTGCCTAAGTAATTAGCAGGAATTTGGGAAGGCATAGCACAGAGAAAGCAGTTGAGGGCAAAAGGCACAGGTCAGGCAACATAGCAAAGGCAAGGAAAAAAAAGAAGAAGAAAATCACAACTTTAGAAGTTACAGACTTCTAGATTCCATCTTTACAGAAAGATTCTAGATTCTTAGGCTTCCATGAATGAGGCACTGACAAACTCCCAACAGACACCAACATGCAATCCATAAGGTGGAACACTGGCCACTGTTTCACCTTTAAAGATGTGAAAACTAAAAGTGCCTACTTTGTGGGGTTAGGATGATGATTCCATGAGATAATCTATGCAAAGAACTGAGCCTGGCACACAGTAACCCCCTCAGCGTGACCCTCGTCAGCACTGTGCACAAGAACTGCTTCCAGGGTCTTGTAATGAATGCAGACATCCCACCACCCTCTACTTCATTGCTAAGGACACTTACTCTCATTAGCTGGAGGGGTTTCTGTGACCTGCTGGCAGAGTACTGCTGAAGTGGACAGGGCCCGAGGGGCTGGCTTGGCCCCAATTTCCATCATCTTAGGGCAGTTTTGGGCATAGAACAATAGAGATTTGCCTGCCTTCTGCAGAAAGGCTTGAGGCACTCGGGATAAGAATGGGCAGCGACGAACAACAGTCTCCATCTCCCGGAGGTACACTGATCCTGCACAAAGATGAGGAGTGACACCAACACTTGTTAATATTTGTGCAAATACCACCCCAAGGTCACTGGATTGTCACCTGAAGTCTGTAGCAAGGGTACCCTGGGATACTAACGAGTCTCACTCAAAAATGTCTAAGGACAGCGCTGATGAGAGACTAAGAAGTGGTGACCACACGCAACCCAGATCACCATCTTCTTCATTCCCCAGCTACTTAAAAAGGCACCTGCAAAGCTACTTTACCAAATACCGTAAATAATGATGAGTAATAACCAAGGGGCTGGGACATGAGGGACAAGTCAGGAACAGGTTTGGGAAGTCAGAGGCTCCTTGAGAAAGATGCACAGTGCAGACAAGACACCTTGGCACCCACCCAGGTGGTGAAGTGAGGCCAGGGAAGAAGCCACTGTCATCCATCCAGGCAGAGAGGACTCTTAGGGATCCTGATCTTCTCCTGGTCCCCACACACTCCCAAAACTCTCAAGAAGGCATCCAGTCCAGCCCGGGGTTCCTGAGGCCAGGATTTCCCCGAGGGTATGCCCCTACAGTTCCATGAACTGGGCATAACTGAGAAAGGAGAGGCGTACAGAAGGCCAAGGGTACAAGGGGAAATGCCGCTTGGACTAACTGGGAAGAAGCAAGGGTTAAAAAACGAGGGCCTTGGGTCTGGCGGAAAGCGGTGGTCCTGGGCAGGGGAGGCCAGAAGTTAACGGGTAGAGGTGGGGGAGGAAGTGTCTAGGACTCGAGATTAACGAGGTGTCTAAGACAGGGATTCGAAAGCAGTCGGTTAAGTGGCAAATGGCCATTCGAAAGTGGTCGGTTAAATGGGGAATGGCGGAAGGGGCCGATGTGGTAGGAGATCGGGACAAAAAAAGTTGACCCCGAGGTGGAGGGTGATTAGTGCGGTGGGGGATGGGGTCCCAACGGCTAGGGCAGCGGGGCGCCGGCAGGCAGGGCACGCGGGGATCGGGTTGCCCCCGGCTGCGCCGCACGCAGAGCGCGGGGCCCTCACCTGCGCGGGGAACTCGGCGGAGGTGGCGGAGGCCGCAGGTACCCAAGTGGAAGCGTCGAACCAAGCCTTGCCCTTGTCTGCAAGAACCCTCAGGCCGTGATCCCTGTCGTCCTAATATACACTCAGATGGGCAGCTGCGCATGCGCCGCGGACGAGTGCGGCTTCTGCGCAGGCGTGCCGCGGAAAGGGCAGGGCGGGGCGAGGCGAGGAGGCGCTCCTTGGACTTTGACTGGATAACTGGGACTGCCAGTAGTGGGGATGAAGTGCAGTGCTGTACAGGAGCGGATACCTTCATCCCGCACCACCTTGCCGCTTCCCCCACCAAGTACCCCTATGCTTCAGAACCATTTGTGGGGCATAAAGGGGCAGAGATTGGGGGGGGGGGGACACCTCTAGGGCAACTGAGGGGTAATACGGCTCTAAAAATAGGTACCTTGGGAATAGAGGAGAGAGAGGAAACTAGGAGTTCCAGACCAGGGTAATAAGCAGTATCTGACTCACCCAGGCTTGTTTTTATGTGGGTGGGAGTGGGGGAAAGGGAGGGACAGGGGAGGCTTCCCGGAGGAGATGGGACTGGACTGACTTAGGCATGGTGTGGTCCTGGGGGTGATTCCCAGGGACCTGGAGGGAGGGATTCTAGGAGCAGAAGCAGACCTATCCGTTGCACTTTGTGGTCTGAGATAAAGGGACTTAACCTGATGCAGAGAAGGAGCACAAGGAACAGGGCTGGATGGAACCCACACACTACACATTCAGGGGGGCCGGCGGTGGAAGCATGGGGTCTGACCCGTAGTTTGGGTTTGGCACATATTGATTATTTTCCATTGTGGGCTGCCCAAAGTCCCTTGCTGGCCGCCCGGTCTGGGCACCAACTGGGTGACTCAGGGCTTTCTCCTAGAGTTTAACTGGCCCTATCTCCTTTGAGTCTTCCCCAGACCACACCTTTAGGGTACAGCTTGACAAAGCCCTGTCAGGAACACCCGCGTGGCCTCCTTGCTCCACACTTTTCCCAGCTTAACTTGGGCTTGGTTGTGCTGGGCCTGCACCGGGCTCAGGGTTGCTCTCTCCTTCTCCTGAGGAAAGGACTGCCCAGGTAGCTCCTTCCTCAGGTAGGTGTTAATTAGAGGGACAAAGTCTAGAGTGATAGTGGTCAAGGTGGGTCCAGTACTCCCCAGTTGCCTCTCTCTGAGTCTCCAGCCAGCTGCCAGACAGGTGAAGGAAGTCAACCTGCAGAAGAGGCACCAGGGTCCGAAGTGGCACTGGGGCCAGTTTGGGGCTCCAAGATGAGAGCTTTGCCTGGGAACCTAGGGCTCAACTCTGCCCCATCCTGCTGAGGGGCCCTGTGCAGTGCCCAACAGCTGGAGAGAATGTAAGTGAAAAGATCAGACTCAAGTGCAGCCAGAACAGAGTAAACATGGTACTGAGGGCTTTGCCCATCCCTGGGCCTCACTTTCCCTATCTGAGCAATGGGATCATAATCCCCATTCTGCCTACCTTGTGGGGCTGTTGGAGTGATCAGAGGCAAAGCAGAAGCTGGAAGAACTGGATATCAGAGCTGGACATGGGTTCTAACCTCAGCTCGATCTTGTTTGGTCTCAGGTAGGCCACAACCTCTCTAAGGCTCTGTTCCTCCTTGTAAAGCTCTCCCAGCCTTGCCACTTGTGTTTGGCAGAGGGTCAGGTGAAGTCATGGATTTCAGAGGCCAATTGTTTAAACCAACAAGTTTCCAGCCCTCTGGGAATTTCCTGTTTAATAGAAGGAAAGGTTAGGAAACAGAAGACTCCCACAGAAAGTGAAATAGAATGTTGTAAATAATTCCAGATGGAGGAAAAGGCTATTACTCCAACAGGCACTGGAGGAGAGGGGAATCCCAGCCACAAGGAAGGCTTCCAGAAGAAAGGTACTGGCTGGAGGGGTGGGTGTCTATGGGACTGCAAGACTGGTAGGTGAGGCATAGAGTAGGTAAACCCAGCTCTGTCCTGGAGGGCAGTGTGAGTCAGCTTGAATAGCTGGGCTGCAGGAATGCAGCTAGGTAGTTAGATGAGAAAGGCCACAACGAGCCAAATAGCTTCCCGGTATGGGACTGAAATAATCAGACCCAGGAATCTGCGTCTTAACCAGGCCTCCCTCCTCATAATGTGGGGATAGGGTAGCTTGAGGCAACATCTTGGGAAATGCTGCACGAGTGGTTTCCAGATTGAGATCTTGGTTTTGTTTTTTTTTTTTTAAGAACTTTATGTATTTACTTTTAAAAGTTTTGATGGCATTAAGTCTTCATTGCAGCATGCAGTCTTAGCTGTCCTGTGTCACGTGGGATCTGAGTTACCCGACCAGGAATTGAACCCATGTCCTCTGCATTAGAAGGCAGATTCTTACTTATTTATTGGCTGTGCTGGGTCTTCATTGCTGCGTGGGCTCTTTCTAGTTGTAGCGTGTCAGGTCTACTCTCTAGTTGTGGTGTGTAGGCTTCTCATTGCAGTGGCTTTTCTTGTTGTATAGCACAGGCTCTAGGGCGTGCAGATTTCAGAAGCTGTACTACATAGGCTCGGTAGTTGCAGCTCCTGGGCGGTGGTGCACGGGCTTAGTTGCTCCAAGGCATGTGGGATCTTCCTAGACCAGGGATGGAACCTACGTCTCTTGCATTGGCAGGCAGATTCTTTACCACTGAGCCACCAGGGAAGCCCTGGAAGGTGGATTCTTAACCACTATACCACCGTGGAAGTCCCTGAGACCTTGCTAGAAGGGCAAAGGCTAAAGCTATTAATTCTAATCTTGAATGTGCTACTTTTTGATTTTGGAGTCTTGGGCAAATTACCCCATGCCCTAAGCCTCAGTTTATGCATCTGTGAAGTGAGAGTGCCCCTCTGTCTCAGTGGGTGGGCCCCATTTTGACAGAGTTGAGATCCCTCTCCTGAGTTCAGCCTTCTTGCTCTCCTTTCCCTCCCTCTGCTTTTTCCTTCCCTCTCTTTTCTCCAACCTCACTGCTGTCTTGCCTCCCTCCTCAGAGCTGTGGTGTAAAGCACTCATCTTACCACCCTGGTCCTGGGCAGGGGAGCCCAAGCCTCCGTAGTTCAGGCAAGGTCAGGCTCCATTCTGGGAATGACGCTAGGACCCAGCCTCCCCGACTCCCCTGTCTGCGTCATCTTCACCGTCAGGGGCCGTTGCACTGTCCGAGGAGCTATTTTTAGCAGGGCCCCTCTATAAGGATCATGAAGCCCAGGGACCTTGAGTAAGCTTCATGCTTTCCTCTGGGCCTCAGTTTCCACATCTGCCAGCCAGGTGAGAAATCTCGCCAGCCTTCCTCTTGAGGAGACCCCAGTGGACGTGGGACAGTCTTGAAGACAGGCAAAACCTTCAGCCTGTGCTACTGATGCTCAGTGTGGCCTTGGCCTTGGGCCTGCAGTGCCCGTTTGGGTATCGGTGCCTATATGAATAATGGTGGGTGAGGGGCCAGCCTTGTAGAGGGGCTAGAGGTTCTGGAAACAGCTCAGCTCTGCCCTGGAGGGTTGGAAACCACGAGCTCCAGGGTTTATAGTGATCGGGCCCAGGAGTTATGTTAGGAATTTGGGGGTTGGCTGGGACAGGAGGGTTCTGAAGCCCCTACCACTTGCCTTGTTCTGGTCCTTCCAGGCTCTGGCTTACCTGGGGCAGGCCTGGGCCTGGGTTTGTGAAGCCATCTGTGGGGCAGGGGGTAGGCTCCTATTGACTAGGGGGAGAAGGGGCCACAGTGGAGCAAAGCCATCAGATGCTCCAGGAGGCAGGTCAGAGTGGTCCACAAGCAACAACTCCCCGCACTCTTGTTGAAAGAGAGCAAGAAACGCCCCCAAAAGCCAACACTTATCTTCCCAGAGAGCCCCAGAGGACCCCAGAATCTAACCTTCCAGCCTAGCACCCACAAACTGTGGCCCAGACAAGTTCTGTTTGACCTACACAGTGCTTATAAAAATGTGAGTTAGTTGGCAAGATGTAGCAACCTGGAGATTTTTAAACTGAAACTCGGATTTTTAGCTTCTCTTGAGCACCCTGCAGGCCTGGAACCCCTGGGCTGGCCCAGGCAGGACCTGCTGTCTCCACTTTTCCACCAGCACTCCCTCCAGTGGGTTCCTAACCCTGAGGATGTGTGATGTCCAAGAAGTGACAGCTGTCTGACCTTGCAGACATCTGAGTGTGTGTCTGTAGCCCTAACCCATTTTAGAGCCCAGGTCACTAAGACCCAGAGAGGGGAGAGGACTTGCTCAGGGCCGCACAGCAGATGAGGTTTGGGTTGCAAAGGGAACCACATGTAATGGTTCCCGGCTCTCTAGCCCACATGCTGGGCTCTTTTGCCCTCAGCCTCTGGAGGAGGGTCTGGGGTGGGGGCCCAGGGGAAGGATCGGACTGGTCCAGAGGTGGTTCCCCAGAGCTTGTCCTCAGCTCCCAGCCCCAGCCTGAAGGTCAGGCCTGAGCAGGCCCCCTGAGGTGATGGAGCAGTGATGGGGTGATGACATAGGGTGGAGTGAAGGGACCCGACTGATCCCACCTCCTCTGGCCACTGCTGGATGCACAGTGCAAAGGAGCCTCTCTCCCTGCCCTGAGCTGCTGAGGACACACCTTAGGAAAGGGACCGTTACAGACGGTGACCAGCGTGGACAGGGCAGGGACGGATGATGGCGGGAAGGACGGGACCCACCTGGGAGTTGGGACCTGGCAACAGGGAGATACTGCTCTGATG
This sequence comes from Bos indicus x Bos taurus, assembly GCF_003369695.1. Lineage (NCBI taxonomy): Eukaryota > Metazoa > Chordata > Mammalia > Artiodactyla > Bovidae > Bos > Bos indicus x Bos taurus. The sequence continues at coordinate 12,087,331 of NC_040097.1, read as the reverse complement.
GAACAGCCAGGCTGAGGGTCTCGCAGAGAAGGCTGGAGGAGCCTAGTGTGGAGGAGGGAATTGGGGGGCGAGGGAGGCTAGAGGCAAGAGGGAGACAAGGGAGGTATGTGGGGTGGGGGTCATCCCACTGTTACCAGCTGTGTGATTATCAGCCAAGGCAAGGACTTTCATTTCTCCCTGGCTGTGCAGGCATTTAAAGGCCTTATTTTGCTGCATTCTGACCAGAAGAGGGAGGAGCTGGGACAATGGAGGGAGGAGGAGAGAGTGAGTAAGCAAGGCTGAGAGCAGTGGGCCTGGGTGGACTGGGCAGTAAGAAGGCTGGGAGGATGGCACTACCATGAACAAGTAGCAGCTCTGTTCAGATGTAGGCCCTGGTCCCCACGAAGAAGCCGTCTAGGCCATGTAGTGATTAGCCACATACACTGGACAGAAATTCAGGATGGTGAAGGAACTCGCCCAGGTTACACAGCCAGCAGGTGGAGAACAGGGCTGACCTGCTGGCCTCTGATCCAGTGCCCCACCCCAGGGAGATTAAGGGAGCTGGGAGGAACGAGGCTGGGACTACGTCTAAGGGTTTCAGCTCTCCGCGGAAGCCTTTCTCTACTTCTGGGTGTTGGTCCGGTTTGGTTGGGCAGATGGGAGTGCCCAGCCAAGGAGACGGCCCAGCCTGACCCTTAGAGGAAATCATCCACTTCCAGAAACCTCTGGGCAGCCAGCCACAGGCTCAGGAGGCGAGACTTCATTCTGACCCCACGCACCGGTGACACCTGCTCCTTCTCTGTCCCCTGCACGTGGGTCAGAGGCTCTGGACTTGGCTGCCTGGCACTGGGACTTTCAGCCTGCCGGAGGCTGCCTTCCGCCCTGCTCTCCTTGCTCCTTGGAGACCCTGGAAGCTGTAGTTCTCTGCCCTCTACTCTAGAGCCCATCTCTGATGGGCAGAAGCAATACTCCTCTCTGCCTCTTCTCCTGTTCCTGCACCATTCCATCCATCCTTTCTCAGGACTAACAGTGATTCCCTAAGACCAACCACCGCCCTACTGAATTGTGGTCCCAGGCAGATCTGTGCCTTTTCCTATTTAACTCTCAGATGTGGGCCGCCTCCTGCAGCTCCGCTCTCAGAGCGAAGGCAGACTCTTTGTTTGTGTTCCACTCCCAGCTCCATCCCTCCATGGGTTCCTTAGCCTTAAGCAATTGCCACAGCCTCTCTGAGATTCATTTTCCTCATGCACAGAAGGAAGTAATACATTATATGGTGGTTAAATGTTATGTATCAGCTTGGCTAGGTGATATTGCTTGTTTGTTTAAACGCCAATCTAGATGTGGCTGTGACGTACATATGATTGTACATATGATTAATGTCTGCAATAGGCTGACTGTATGGGAGGTTGTCCACAGTAACATGACTGGGCCTAACGCAGTCAGTGAAGGCTTTGAGAGGAAAACCCGAGGTTTCCTGGAGCTGGACTTCTGTTGCAAGCAGTAATATAGAAACTCTGCCTGAGTTTCCAGCCTCCTGGCCTGCCCTCCAGATTTCAGTTCTGCTAGCCACCACAGTCATGTGAGTCAGTTCCTTAAAATAAACCTCTCTTTCTCTCCCTCTCCATCTATGCTAAATATGTATCTTAGTGGTTCTCCAAGGCTGACATGAGGACTCCCTGAAACACCACCCCCACCTGGAAACAGCATACAGTTAGTGTGAGCTACGGACGAGGGAATCGAGGCGTGGAGAGGTGACTTGTCCAGAGTTTCAGAGCTGGAGTCAGGAATCGAGCCAGGCCTGTCTTCCCAGCTCTCTCAATGTGTTCTTGCCTTGTCACCCATCTCCTTGCCGTGACCCTCAAGTCAAGGTGCCCAAGGGGCCTCCGGTGACTCCCTCTCTCCTGGGGTTCCCTTTGGGTTTAATTAGAGCCCTCAAGTCCAAGTTGGGGGTGAGGCCAGAGGCATTGTTGGGGCCTGACTGGTACTGAGTTAACTGATTCTTGGGCAAGACTAGCAGTCTTGTGACATGTCAGCCATCACCAGTCTTCGAACTGTGGTGGCCCTGCTGTGGCTTTTAGAGTCGTTATGAGTGAAATCAACCAGGGGTGATGGCTAAATACCCACCCCTTCACCTTGGGGAAGACTTCTCTGCCCCACTCCCTACTCTGCACACCTTGCAAGCTCATCTCTTTGCAGCATAGACCTGGGTTAGCAGCACAGAGCCCCACAGAGGCCTGATGGGGTGGGGTAGTATGGGCCCTGCACCCCCTGGGCTCAGGGACAGCCCCATCTCTCTGCAGCTCTTGTCATTCTCAGGAACACAGCCCTCTGTGGCCAGGCCTGCTTCCCATTTTTTCAAGAAAAGCCTCATATCTAGATTTTGACATGAACACTCTGAATTCTTGTCTTTTTTTCTTAATAGCAAAACCCTATTTATTTGAATAGATAATATTTGCATATGCCCTAAGTGCAAATAGCATGGTTCAGGGTAAACAATGCAAATTCCCCTCATCCAGATCTTTCCGCAGACACTGCTACTGCTCCTAGGTTCTCATGGGTCCTTCCAGAAAGATGCCACTCATTTATTCAACATTTATCAGTCGATCATCTACTACGTGTCCAGTGCTGCACTTACAGAACATAGTCCTTTTTGCTCTTTGTACCTAACACTAATAGCTTGGAGAGAGCCCTGTCAGTGACCAGGGAGTGCCCGTCCTTTTCCACAACTGCGTAATAATACTCCACCGCACTGTTGCTCATTGTTCACCCACATAGCCCTTAACCGATTGTTGGGTGGTTTCCAGTAGGTTGCACCGTCAGACATCCTCATATGGGGTGAGGACGTCTGTGGGATATTTAGAAATGAAATCACGAGGTCAAAGGTGAAATAGAAGGTTGAAAATCTTTGTTTTTTGTTAAAGTTTTAAATTTTATATTGTTGATTCACAATGCTGTGTTAGTTTTAGGTGCACAGCAAAGTGAGTTAGTTATACATATATATATTATTCTTTTTCAGATTCTTTTCTCATGTAAGTTATTACGGAGTGTTGAATAGAGTTCCCTGTGTTCTACATCAGGTCCTTGTTGATTATTACATTAATTAATATATAATAATGTATTATTATATTAATGTATATATGTTAATCCCAACCCCCTAACTTATCCCTCCTCCTCTTTCCCCTTTGGTAACCATAAATTTGTTTTCTTTCTTTTTTTTATAATTTTATCTATTTAGTTTTGGCTGTGCTGGACCTTCGTTGCTGTGCGTGGGCTTTCTTTAGTCGTGATGCGCGGGCTTCTCATTGTAGTGGCTTCTCTGTTGCAGAAATAGGCTTTAAGGGGTGTGAGTGTCAGCAGTTGCGGTTCCTGGGCTCTAGAGCACAGGCTCAATACTTGTGGCACTTGGGCTAAGTTGCTCTGCAGCATGTGAGATCTTCCCAGACCGGGGACTGAACCCGAGTCCCCTGCGTTAGCCGTGGCTTCTTTACCACTGAGCCGCCAGGGAAGCCCTCATATGTTTGTTTTCTAAGTCTATGAGTCTGTTTCTGTTTTGTGAATTAGTTTATTTGTATTGATTTTTTTTAGATTTCACTTAAAAGTGTTATGATATTTGTCTTTTTCTGTTTGACTTCACTTAGTATGATAATCTGTAGGTGCATCCATGTTGCTGCAAACAGCACTATTTCATTTTTTATGGCAGAGTAATATTCCATTGTACCACAGATACGTATGTAGTATACACATAGATATGTACCACAGTTTATTTCCACTCATCTGTTGATGGACATTTAGGTTGCTTCCATGTTTTGGCTACTGTAAATAGTACTGCAGTGAACATTAGGGTGCGTGTATTTGATAGTTTTCTCTGGATATATGCCCAGGAGTGGGATTGTTAGGTCAAATGGTAGCTCTATGTTTCATTTTTTAAGGAGGCTCTATACTGTTCTCCATAGTGGGTACACCAATTTACACTCCTACTAATAGTGTAGGATGGTTCCCTTTGCTCCACACCCTCTCCAGCATTTATTGTCTATGCTGCTGCTAAGTCGCTTCAGTCATATCCTAATCTCTGCGACCCCATAGACAGCAGCCCACCAGGCTTCCCCGTCCCTGGGATTCTCCAGGCAAGAACACTGGAGTGGGTTGCCATTTCCTTCTCCAGTGCATGAAAGTGAAAAGTGAAAGTGAAGTCACTCAGTCGTGTCCGACTCCTAGCGACCCCGTGGACTGCAGCCCACCAGGCTCTTCCGTCCATGGGATTTTCCAGGCAAGAGAAGGTCAAAATCTTTGATTCCAACTTTGCTTTTTCTCTCACATAGAATTGTATGCCCTGTTATAAACAACCTCAGATTCTTGATGGAACGAGGTAGTTTTCAGGAAATAGATAAATAGGTTTACTTATTCAGTAAATACTTATCATGCACCTCTTGTTTATTGGGCATTGAGCCGGGTTCCAGGGAGGCAGCCCAGCTCTCATGGAGCGGACAGTCCAGCAGGGAAGACAGATGTAAACACAAGCCCATCCAGACACATGGTCATGTGAGAGTGAGAGCTCACGTGGGTGGTCTGAGTGGCCAGAACAGGGGCTGCTTTATCTGGGGATTTGGAAAAGCCTCATGAGGATGGGACATTCCGTGTAAGTCCTGAAGAATGAGAAGAGCCAACCAGGTGATGGTTGGGGTGGAGCAGGCCGGACGGGGACCCACGATCTTGGTTGTCTCCAGCTCTAGTCACTACGCTTCATGATATTGTTGTTCAGTTGCTAAGCCGTGTCCGACTATTTGCGACCCGAAGGACTGCAGCACGCTAGGCTTCCCTGTCCTTCACCATCTCTCGGAGCTTGCTCAAACTTCTGCCCGTTGAGTTGGTGATGCCATCCAACCATCTCATTCTGTGTCACCCGCTTCTCCTCCTGCCTTCAGTCTTTCCCAGCATCAGGGTCTTTTCCAGTGAGTCGACTCTTCCATCATGACATGGGGAGTTGAAAATATCACCTGTTGTGCCAGGCACCAAGGATGTGTTGGATACGTCTCATCGTATTACTGTTATTATAGTAAAATGTGAATGAGAAGGCATGGATGAGAAGTTGGGGCTAGTAGGCAGTGCTCAGAAGATGGGCTTGGACTCTTTAAGCCTTTGAGGACCCTGAGGAAGGTGGATGGGGAGGAGCTAGAAGGCCTCCAAGCCCTCGCTGAAGTCATAGAGGTGGGGTTGCTGGTGGGATGGGGCATGGGGGGCAGCAGAGGTCATCCAGGCCCCAACTGAGAGGGTCCCCAGAGCTGGCTGAGAGGTGGACCTTTTCCCACGGGGTCTGGGGTTGGGGGACAGCTGTGAAGCCTTGGGGTCAATCCTAGGTGAGACACACCCTGGTGTTCAGGCAGCATGAAGTGCCAGACCCAAGCAGGGGATCCCGGGGTCGGAGGAGGGCAGTCTTCACATCTACCCAATCTCCAGATCCCCTCTGGCTTGATGCTGAGGCCTGGTTGTGACACCAGCTCAGCACTTCCCTCTAGCTAACGGCCACCATCCCACCCAGCCCCTGAGTTCCTCTTTTCTGAGCCCCTACTTCAAGGTCCATTGGGACTTTGCCTTCATTGCTTTGACTTGGGCGGTCTAGGGGGGCTAGAGGGGCTCAGCAGAGCTGTTGGCTCAGAGGAGGTTCTCCGTGAACATGTGACGAGTGAACGAATGAGTGAATGAATGAATGGAGTGGGTAAACAGGCAAATCTTCTCTGTGGGCTCTGTGAGTGCATGTGTATGGTGAGTTCTCAGGCCCCAGAACTGGGGGCAGTTTGTGGGCAGGTTGTGTCACCAAAGAGGCAAATGTGAAAAGTGGGAAGCTGATGGCTGGGCAGGAGAATCTGAACAAGGTCATTACCAGGCACCCGGTCGCTCAGGCATTTGTGCGAGTCTGCCCCTGGGGAGATCTGCAGGCACCCTGCTGTCACACCCCTTCTTGTCCACACACGGGCTCACGGGCCCCTCCCTGGGGTCCACGCCATCCTCTGTGCTCACCCTGGGCTGGCCGTGTCTGATCCTGGTCTGTAGACCATGAGAGTGGTCAGGAAACCAGCTGAGGCCCCGTGGAGCTGTGCTGGGTAGGCAGCTTCAGGACAGATGGGCACAGGGCAGGTGGTGTGTCTCCCCATCCCAGGCCCTGAGCCTTTCTCCTGGCCCTTGTCCCACTGGCCAGCACATCAGGTAACCATGGCTCTGCGTGGGAGGGCTCCCACATTATGTCTGAGTAACTACATTTAAAAAGTAGTTTTTCCATATCCTGCTCATGTCTTAGCAGACAGGAAGCTGCTGGCAGCTCTGAAGTCACAGTTTAGGTTTGGGAATTTTCAGGGCCAGAGCAGCCTGGTGGTCATTCACAGGTGTACACACCGGATGTCTCTCAAATGCATACTTGGTCCAGGACCCACAGGTGCCAGAGTCACTAACAGCCCCTCATGCACAGCCACATGCCCAGCCACTGTAGTCATGGCCAGCACACTCACACTAGCAGCCATGTGTAGCTGCAGAGTCACATTTGCTGCAGGCAGACATGCAGGGACGGGCCGCTGCGCGCCACGGCTGTGCGCGGTGTGCACTGTCACACACGCGGCGGCCCGGCGGTGTGGCGCCACAGGGTTGTGCACTGCTGCTTCGCCTCTCCCTCTCACTGCCCCCCACTGAGTGCCCACTAGCTCCCCGGAATGCGACATCACTGTCCTTCCCCCACCTGCCTTTCTGGTGAGGTCAGGGCTGTGAGGTCAGTGTGCGCCCCCTTGGCAGCTTGGGAAAGGACGGTGGGTTTGTAAAAATCACCCGAGTCCAGTCAGGGTCATCTTGGGACATTCGTGCACTTTGCAGAGTGTGTGGGTATTATTAGGCACCGGCAGGAGTCCAGAGAGGATACATCAAAGTACGCCACAGAGGAGGCACTGGTCAGTGTTCGGGCTGTTAAACAGGTGTTCTCTGAAAAAAATGTTCTGTGGTCACATAGGTTAGGAATGTGCATTATATAATTCAGCCGGGCTGAACAAAGGTGAACTGCTTTCTTGTTTGTAGGTTTTGGCAGAGCTGCCAGAGCTCCCAGGAATGGAGTGGGGTGGGTGGGGAGGCCATAGCGTGGGTCTCGTGGCCACCCACACTGCCTTCTCAGGGCCTCAGGTGGGCTGGAGGCACCTGGGTAAGGCTGCTTGGCAACACCAGCAATCCCTGGACCCTTCTGTGCCCACCGTGGGGCTGTGGATTCAGCCGCGTGCCCTAGAGTCTGCATTGCTGCCAGTTCTCAGGTGTTGCTGGGGCCACACGTGGAAAACTGCAGACCTCAGAGGAGGCAGAGGGAGCTTTTCAAGGCAAAACTTGCCTGGGGCTGTGCCTCTGCTCAGAGCTCCCCCCTACTCAGTGGAAGGCACGTCCTCACGGTCTGCAAGGCCCACCCACCAGATGACCCCCCAGCTAGTTATTCTGTCCCTTAAGCCCACCCAGTGAATCCCCACCTCGGGCCTTTGTGTTGCTGCCCCTTCTGCCCTGAAACGCTCCTTCCTCAGATCTTGGGGGGACCAGCCCTCCCCGCCATCCCTTCCTTCTCGCTCCTCCAACCCCGTGCTTGCACACCATGTTCTTCCACGAGGCCTGCCACGACCCGCGACAGCACCTGCGGCCCTCTGCGTCCACGCCTGGAGGCCAAGGCCATGCCGTCGTGTTCTTGGCCCTGTTCCCAGCACCAAACGTGGTGCTGGGGAAGGGGAGGGTCAGAAGGGGAGGAACAGAGCTGGAGGGGGCCAGCAGGGCTAGAACCCCTCTGTCAGCCAGGCCTGAGCAACTGGAGCCCCCACACAGGAGGACCCCAGGTGGGGCTCTCTGGTCCGATGCCAGGTCTGCTGCCCTGGGTGGGCGGTGAGGAGAGGACAAGTGCTCAGGCCAGGGCAGTGGGGAATGGCCCTGGGGGCAGCCAGGTTCTGTCACCAGCAACATGTTCCTTATCAGCACTGACCTGTGTCCTCTCCTTGGAGCACTCGGCATCCTGACATATCTCCCCAGGGGTCATGGCAGTGTGGATAAACTCTGCTCACCTGCAGCTAACAGTGGTGTGGGTGAGGTTGGAGGGTGTCCTGTGGCAGAAACCAGAAGGTTCTGGGGAGCTGGGGCCAGGCTTGTTTTCCCCGACACACCCTCTACTGGGTCTGGCCTGCCCTAGGGGTGTGGCCAGACTGAAGAGGGCAGCCGGCAGAAGAGGAGTTAGCCCGGCCTGACTGCCGGGTGCAGGTGACTGATGGGGAGAGGCTGGGGGGGCAGAGCCCCTCTGACCTAGTCCTCTGTGGGGTCTGTGGGGTGGCTGCCCGGCGTCCCTGGGGCCTGATCGTGTCCTGCCTCCTTCCTGAAGCAGCTGTGTGTGCTGGCTGTACCCTGTAGCCCTCCCCCAGCATGTCAAGGCTGCAGGTTGAAGCAGCCTTGGGTGTCGGGATAGTCCGTGAAATTGCTCATGATGTCAGTGGTGGCCTTGCTCAGGGCTCTCAAGGAATCCTCTGACAAGCAAGGCTTTTTAAATTTATTACTTGATATTTATTATTGTTTCTGGCTGCACTGCACAGCATTTGGGGTCTTAGTTCCGTGACCAGGGATGGAACCCATGCTGCCTGCAGTGGAAGCACAGAGTCTTCGGCACTGGACCACCAGGGAAGTCCCTGACAAGCAAGGCTTTGACTTCAGGGTCCTCCTGCTCAGGGAGCTAGCGTCAGGCCCTGAGGCTTGCTGAGTGGCTGTGCCTGGCAGATGGGTTGCAGGCTGAGGTCCCTGGGTCACCAGCTGTCCTGGGTGTAACTGTGAGCAGTGTCCTGCTTCCCATGTACCTGTGTCTGTCCATACACACACGTGTGCACGTGCAGCAAAGTCTACAGTCTGCGTTCCTGCACTCCCAACCCCCACCCCTGCCTGCCTCCCTCCTTTTTTAATTGACAAAACACCAAATTAATGTCAGGTGTACAGTGTAATGATTCGATATTTGTATGTATTGCAAAACGATCACCACAGTGAGTTGGTTGACATCCATCCCCATACACGGTTACATAAAAATCATCTTCCTTGTGATGAGAACTTTCAAGATCCACTCTCCTAGCTATGTTCAAATATGCAGGATATAGTATTATTACCTATGGTCACCATGCTGTACCTTTCCTCACCATGAATTATTCATTTTATAATTGGAATTTTTTTTCATGGAGCTTACTGTATGCCAGGCCTGTGGTTTAATCCTCCTGCAACCCGATGCCATAGGGTTGCTATGCTATGCTATGCTAAGTCACTTCAGTCGTGTTCGACTCTGTGTGACCCCATAGACGGCAGCCCACCAGGCTCCCCTGTCCCTGGGATTCTCCAGGCAAGAACACCGGAGTGGGTAGCAGGTTGTGTCCCCCCAAAGATATGCTGAAGTCATAACTCACCCATATACCTGTGAATGGAACTTTGCTAGGAAATAGGCTTCCCGAGTAGCTCAGCTGGTAAAGAGTCCGCCTGTAGTGCAGGAGACCCTGGTTCAACTCCTGGCTCTGGAAGATCCACTGGAGAAAGGATAGGCTACCCACTCCAGTATTCTTGGGCTTCCCTGGTGGCTCAGCTGGTAAAGAATCCATCTGCAATATGGGAGACCTGGGTTCGATCCCTGGGGTGGGAAGATCCCCTGGAGAAGGGAACAGTTACCCACTCCAGTGTTCTGGCCTGGAGAATTCCGTGGACTGCACAGTCCATGGTGTCGCAAAGAGTCAGACACGACTGAGCAACTTTCACTTTCAGGGTTGTTAAAAACATAATGAAGTTAAAATGAGGTCCTACTGGATGAGACTGTGCTCTAATCCTACTACTGGTGTCCTTTATAAGAAGGCCAGAGGTACACAGAGAGGAAGGCATGTGAGGAAGGAGGTGGACATTGGAGTTGTGCCCCACAAGAGCTGAGCAACTCCTGAGGCAGAAACAAGGTGGGCGTCCTTCCCTAGAGGCTTTGGGAGGAGCATGGCCCTGCCAGCACCTCGATTTCTGACTTCTAACCTCCAGAAGCAGGAGAGAATAAATTTCTGTTGTTTTTAGCCACTGGGTTTGTGGTGTCTTGTTACAGCCACCTAGGAAAGTAATACATTTAGTTTCTGTTAGGATCTCCATTGTACAGGAGGAAATAAGATTCAGAGATGTTAAGCTGTCGCCTACCGGTACACAGCAAGTCAGTGTTACACCTGGGATTGGAGCCCAGATCTGCACAACTCCAAGCCTGTGAGCTCAGCCTCTGCCTATCGGACTTCCTTTGGCTCCATTCCTTGACCCACTACAGCATCCCACTCCCTGCAGCCTCAGGGGAGACCCCATCCCCTCCCTGTTGGGGGCCTCCAGTGTTCTTCACTAGCTCCTAAAACTCTTCCACGTCCTGGCTTCCCCATGTTCCCATCTGACCTCCTTCCTTCCCTTCCCCAGCAGGCTTCAGGGGTGCCTCTCACCATCCCCGAGACCCTGCATGGCCTCGGTCCTTGGCGCTGCTCTCAACTGTCCGCATGGGAGTTCTGGTACCCCCACAGCCTGGACCCCCATCCTCCTGTGCATCTCTGTGCAGTCATGATCTCCCTGTAGTTGTACACCTTCTTCCTGTTGCTCCCAGGTCTCCATACCAGGACTCTGTCCCCCTTCCATCCCTGCTCAGGATGGACCCTCTGTAGGGGAGCACCAACCATACCCCCTCCCTGGCACCCCAGGCTTCCAACATGCCCCACTGCCCCCAAAGTGGCATTTGAGACCACTGTCCAAGCTCCTGTGGACCATGAGGTTCAGACAGAGGAGGCCCCAATTGCCTTCTCTGCAGAGGGCCTCCCCCATCTCCCTGCCCCCAGCCCGCTTTGACCCTCAGCCTCTACCCTGGCCCAAGGGCGGAAGCCGCCACTGCCCAAAGCAGGTCCCGGTCTGTTCAGCCAAAGTTGGAGGCCCAGCATGATTTGTCAAATCCTGAGCCAGCCTGTTCAGGGAAGGGAAGGAGGGCAAGGCCAGAGCTCCTTTGATGTTGTGATGACCTTCTGTTGGTCCAGCAGAGGTTTGCACAAGGAGGGGTCGCTGGAGTCCGTGTGTCCATGTGATGTAACGGGGCATCAGCTTGTACGCCAGTACATCGGCATGTGATGTAACAGCTGTTGTTGGTGCTCTACCTGCTCCCTCCCACTTACCGTTTGGGGTACACAAGCCTGAGCTCTTACTGCCAGAGACCCCTGCTGAGGGCTTTCTGTGTCCCAGAAACCCCTAGGCCTGGTGTAGAACTGACTGAAGGTGCCAGGCTGTTAAGTGTGGGTGGATAGGCCCTCACCCCAGGTAAGGTGACCCTGAGGAATGTCCTGTGCTCGGTCTGGGCTCTCTAGCGACGTCAGGCTCCAGTCACCCAAGGTAGTAACTTGCTTAATAATACCCTTCGTGGCTCCCCCTCCTCTGTCTCACGCTCACACTCCCTACTGGTGTTCTCTCAAACACATGAATTAGCCTTAATCCTTTCTTAGCTTCTGGAAGAACCCAAACCAAGATATACAGGTGCATGTGTCAAAGTTATCTCGTAAGCGTGCAGGCAAGTGCAGCAGACACACAATCACATGCAAGAACCCAGAGGCACAGGTTGCACACATTCACACACCTGCATCCATTCCACGTGCTCTCGAGAGGGGCCTGGATAAACTGACAGGACCCTCCATCTAGAAGCACTTGGATCTGCATCCTGCTTGGCTTTCAGATCCCCACCCCTGCCTTGTCCTGGAAGCCTTCTCCCCATCCTGCCAACAGAGGGACACCCTCAGTGCTGGGCCGGGACCCCTAAAAGGACTTTCAGAGGGCTCAGCCTGCTTGGTGGCCCTTTCCCTGTCTGATTCCCCTGGAGCAGAGGCTAGTTCATCTCCTGCCACCCCCACTGAGGGGATGCAGGGGCAGCGATATACCTGACCCTCCATAATGCCCAGGGGCCATGGAACAGAGTGGGGCATGCAGCTGGCATTCCACAGATGCTTGTGGAATAGAACTGTCTGCTCCCACCACTATAGCAAGCCCTTCTCTGAGCCTCAGCATCACAGGGACCCCTGGGAGGGATTTCCTAGTGTTCCTCGGGCCCAGTGGTTCCAGGCAGTGAGTTGTCCAAAAATTTCGGCGACTATTCCCTGTGCCAAGCCAGGGCTGAGTGCCCAGGACCCTCCTGTGATTAGCAGGGTGTGGTCCTCTCTCTCACGTAGTCATAGCCTAGGGGGAGATAGACAGAAAACTCCAGCATATAAGGAGTGAAGGGTATGGAGGCATGAGGGATGCCTGGGGTGGGGCCAGCAGAAGTGGCTCCTCAAAGGCAGGGGCAGGCTGTCCAGGTCCTCCTGGTGCCCAGAGTTTATCAGTTCCCCGGACCACTACATCAGAATCGCCAGAGGGGAGGACTTCCCTGGCAGTTCTGTGGTTAAGACTCCATTCTTCCAGTACCTGGGGCATGGGTTTGATGCGCAGTCAGCAAACTAAGATCCTACATGCCCATGGGTGTGGCCAAAAAAAAAGAACCACTAAAGGGTTTATTATAAATATGGGCTCCCTGCTCCACCTGGCGCTATGGCTGGTCTGGGAACTGGCATTTAAACCAGCTGCACCCTAGATTCTGGAAAACCCCATGTAGGCCTGGCCTTGGCAATCTCACTCCGTTTAATGACCAGCTGAGTGACTGTTCTATAGCCCTGCTTCTCAAACTGAGGGTGGGATGGTGGTGGTCATGAAACCACAGGGTAAACAAGTATATTTCTGAATATCAGTGTGACTTGGAGTTAACTGGTCAATCATTAAAACAATAATTTGATATTTAAAAGATATTAAAAAGGAGTATTTGCTAAAATTCATGGTTTAAGATAAAATATGAGACAACAAAGGACTTTGTAGTGTGGGATTGGACACCTTGGGACAGTTTCAGTCCCCATCTCTGTTGTTGGGGGTGAAATCTTGAGGCCCCCTTTTCTTTCCACCAGGGCCTAAACTATTTAAGGGTTTTTATTCTTCTTCTTGTATACATTAGGATTAAGGGTCCAGGCTGTGCATACAGACTTGGGTTCAAATCCTGGTTTCCTACATATTGATACTAACTCTGTGCCTCAGTTTTCCCATCAGTAAAATGGGTATAAATACTGTACTGCTCCTGGGCTTATAGTTAAAACTTCACATGGATCTTGCTGTACTCCTTCAGTTCAGTTCAGTCTCTCAGTCGTGTCTGACTCTTTGCAACCCCATGGACTGCAGCACACCAGGCTTCCCTGTCCATTACCAACCTCCAGAGTTTGCTCAGACTCATGTGCATCGAGTTGGTGCTGCCATCCAACCATCTCATCCTCTGTCATCCCCTTCTCCTGGCCTCAATCTTTCCCAGCATCAGGGTATTTTCCAAGGAGTCAGTTCTTCACATTGGGTGGCCAAAGTATTGGAGTTTCAGCTTCAGCATCAGTTTTTCCAATGGATATTCAGGACTGATTTCCTTTAGGATTGACTGGTTGGATCTCCTTGCAGTTCAAGGGACTCTCAAGAGTCTTCTTCAATACCATAGTTCAAAAGCATCAACTCTTTAGCACTCAGCTTTCTTTATGGTCCAACTCTCACATCCATACATGACTACTGGAAAAATCATAGCTCTGACTAGGCAGACCTTTGTCAGCAAAGTAATGTCTCTGCTTTTTAAAATGCTATCTAGCTTGGTCATAGCTTTTCTTTGAAGGGGCAAGCATCTTTTAATTTCATGGCTGCAGTCACCATCTACAGTGATTTTGGAGCCCAAGAAAATAAAATCTGTCACTGTTTCCATTGTTTTCCCATCTATTTGCCATGAATTTATGGGACTGGATGCCATGATCTTTGTTTTTTGAATGTTGAGTTTTAAGCCAGCTTTTTCACTCTCCTCTTTCACTTTTGTTAAGAGGCTCTTTAGTTCTTCTTTACTTTCTGCCATAAGGGTGGTGTCATCTGTGTATCTGAGGTTATTGATATTTCTCCCTGCAGTCTTGATTCCAGCTTGTGCTTCATCCAGCCTGGCATTTTGCATGATGTACTCTGCATATAAGTTAAATAAGTGGGGTGACAATACACAGCCTTGACATACTCCTTTCCCAATTTGGAACCAGTCTGTTGTTCCATATCCAGTTCTAACTGTTCCTTCTTGACCTGCATACAGATTTCTCAGGAGTATTTCTGGTATTCGCATCTCTTGAAGAATTTTCCACAGTTTGTTGTGATCTACACAGTCAAAGGCTTTCATGTAATCAATAAAGCAGAAAAAGATGTTTTTTTGGAACTCTCTTGCTTTTTCAATGATCCAACGGATGTTGGCAATTTGATCTCTGGTTCCTCTGCCTTTTCTAAATCCAGCTTGAACATCTGGAAGTTCACAGTTCATGTACTGTTGAAGCCTGGCTTGGAGAATTTTGAGCATTACTTAGCTAGCGTGTGAGATGAGTGCAATTGTGCAGTAGTTTGAGCATTCTTTGGCATTGCTCTTCTTTGGGATTGGAATGAAAACTGACCTTTTCCAGTCCTGTGGCCACTGTTGAGTTTTCCAAATTTGCTGGCATATTGAGTGCAGCACTTTCACAGCATCATCTTTCAGGATTTGAAATAGCTCAGCTGGTTCTATCATCTCCACTAGCCTTGTTTGTAGTGATGGTTATTTGACTTCACACTCCAGGATGTCTGGCTCTAGGTGAGTTATCACACCATCATGGTTATCTGGGTTGTGAAGATCTTTTTTGTATAGTTCTTCTGTGTATTCTTGCCACCGTGTCTTAATCTCTTCTGCTTCTGTTACGTCCATATCAGGTCTGTCCATTATTGTGCCCATCTTTGTATGAAATTTTCCCTTGGTATCTCTAATTTTCTTGAAGAGATCTCTAGTCTTTCCTATTCTGTTGTTTTCCTCTATTTCTTTGCATTGTTCACATAAGAAGCCTTTCTTATCTCTCCTTGCTATTCTTTGGCATTCTGCATTCAAATGGGTATATCTTTCCTTTTCTCCTTTGCCTTTAGCTTCTCTTCTTTTCTCAGCTGTTTTGCCTTTTTGCATTTCTTTTTCTTGGGAATGGCTTTGATCACTGCCTCCTGTACAATGTCACAAACCTCCGTCCAGAGTTCTTCAGGCACTCTGTCTATCAGATCTAAGCCCTTGAATCTATTTGTCACTTCCACTGTGTAATTGTAAGGGATTTGATTTAGGTCATACCTGAATGGTCTAATGGTTTTCCCTACTTTCTTCAGTTTAAGTCTGAATTTTCCCCTAAGGAGTTCATGATCTGAGCCACAGTCAGCTCCCAGTCTTATTTTTGCTGTACTCCTTGGTAAATGAAAATTGTCAGTTATTTTATTGCTGGTGCTATACCACACCACAGTTCAGGGCTGTGATTATCCTAATTTCTTGGGTATCTAGCCCTGTGTTCCCACCCTGGGTGCTCTGGGGGCAGCCAGCAAAGATCTGTGAGGGGACCTGAGGAGCTGTGGCCTGGCATCCTTCCGTCTTGCCCAAGTCCCCTGGGTTTGGGTTGGTGTCTCCAAACCTCAGGCTTCCCAGGTGGCACTAGTGGTAAAGAATCTGCCTACCAATGCAGGAGACACAAGATGCAGGTCCGATCCCTGGGTTGGGAAGATCCCCTGAAGTAGAAAATGGCAACCCACTGCGGTATTCTTGCCTGGAAAATTCCATGAACAGAGGAGCCTGGCTGGCTAAAAAGTCCTTGGGGTTGCAACGAGTTGAACCAACTGGGCAACTGAGCACTCCAAACCCTCCTCAGCTGGGCAGGGGGACATGGGGACAATGAATTGCTCTGGCTACTGTGGACTGGACACTGTGCCCCCAGGGCCACAGAGCCAGTCCCTATTTTAGGGCTGTGCAGTCCAATATCGTAGCCACTAGCCACATATGGCTGCTTACATTTAAATTCATTAAAATTGAACAAAATTTAAGATCCAATTCCTTAGGCACAGTAGCCACATTTCAGGTGTTTGACAGTCACGTGTGACCAGTGCTACCTTGTGGAACAGTGTGCATACAGAACATTTTCATCATCACAGAAAGTTCTTTTGGTTCCACTCATCTCAAGAGGAAGTTCTCAGCTGTGGCTGCCCACTAGACTCACCTGGAGAGCTTTTAAAAAACACCGGTGCCTGACCCCACTTGCAGAGGTTCTGAACAGCAGCCAGGGCCGAGAACCACTGCTCTGAAGCCCTGTTCAAATTGTCTACTGGAAAGCTTTCTCTAGTGGAAATGGTTCAAATTGAATTAATACCTTTTGTGAATGTCTGCCTCCCTCTCCCAGCTCATGTGTGCAGAGCCAGGGCTGGGGGTTTAGCCTCAGTTTTGTGGAATTCCCTCTCCACATAGTTGGGCTGCCTGCCCATTCCCCTCTCCCTGGACAATGTGAAATGGAGGTCTAGCATCTCTCGTGGCGTTTCTTGAGGCTATGGGAGACAGGTCATGCTTCATGCTTGTCATACTTATGGGGTGTGGGTAGAAGTACTCAGAGGCATCCCTGTCTGGCTTGAGTGGATGGTGAGGAATGTGGCTACTGTCCAGCTCTGTCTTTCTGAAAACTGGCCCCAGAGTCCCCTGGGTCCACTGACCTTATCATCCCAGGAATTGCCGTGGTGACTAGTCATGCTACCCACTGTTTGCAACATGCAAGGGCAGGCCAAAGCTGTGTGCATACCGAGTGGCCACTGCTGCTGGATGGCTGAGCAGAGCTAGGTGAGGTTGAAGGGTGGGGACTCCATGGAACCTCTCCCCACTTTGGGGTGGGCCTCCCCTATAAGAAGGCTGACCTGCAGGGGCATGCCAGTTTCACAGTGGGTTCCCCTGAATTGCAGTGGGTCTTCCTAGGGAGGGTCATCCTGCAGGGGTCACTCCCACAAGAGGGAGACCTACCAGAGCGCCATCTTGGTTCACCCCAACCCTAGGAGGGCCACATGTCCCTTGTGGCAGGGAGTCTGGGAGTGATGATGCAAGGATGGAAGGCCCTTGCAGGGGGCCCTGTGTGGGGGCTGTGTACCAGGACAGAGACATGTCTGCCATAGGGGGGCTTGGAAAAGAAGGTCTCCCTGAGCCTCCTCAACATGGAGATCACCCAACAACATTAAAGCTCTTCCAACACTGAGCATCCCCTGCTCCCATGGAGTTCCCAGAAACGGGGTTCAGTCTGCTCCACCAGAACATGGAACGTGGAGCCGCCAATCTTGGTTTATGGAGACTGTGCTTGTGGTGTCTAGGTTGTGGTGCTTGTGGTGGATCCTAGGTTGTCTGTGGTTTTGTCAGAGTTGACCTCTGCGTTTTTATGGTGAGTAAATGAGCAAGAGCTAGTGGGGCATCCTCAGTTCCTCCTCCCTGAGGTGTGAGAATCGCAGACAGTGGGAGCTGGAAAGACCAGAGAGGATGAGTAAAATCTTCCATGCCTCTCACTTCGAGCAAGCCTGACATTTAAAAATCATTTTACCAAAGGATTTTATAAATGCAGTTTTGTAGATTATGAACTCTTGTAGACCAGAGGTGTTCTCTAACTACAACGGACAAAAATAAAACCCAAACCACCACCAACAACAAGAACGAATGAATCTGTCTGTGTAATAGATACGGTTTTGTGTATTTGTTTCCTCCTTAGTGTTTTCATTTTAAGTATTTGGCCAGTAGGCAAGAGAATAGCTGAGTAAGATGCAGATGTTGATGGAAAAGCTTGAAAACTGTCATTTGAACAGTGCTGAACAATTTTGGGATGTGTGTAAGTGATACTATACATGTTTTAAGGAAAATTTCATAGTGTATAACTTAAGTGAGCCTGAACATTTCTAACATAGGAAGCCCCTTCTAACATACAGGAACCAATTTTAAGCCAAATCACAGTGAAGTTAGGGTTAAAAAAAAGTGAAAGTGAAAAGTGAAGTCAATCAGTCCTGCGGACTCTTTGCAACTGGATGAACTGTAACCTACCAGGCTCCTCTGTCCATGGGATTCTCCAGGCAAGAGTACTGGAGTGGTTGCCATTTTCTTCTTAAGGTTAAAATGTATCTATTTCTTGTGTCTGGCCCCAGACCTTTCAAGTCCAAAGAAGAGACTCATTCTTCCACATGCCAACTCTTCCCCCCTCCCCACCCCTCACCCCCCTACCCCCCAACCCCCTCACCACCCCCCACCCCGCCCCCTGACCCACTGTCAGTCTCTGAGTTCACTGCATTGGTCTCTGGTTTGCAGGTCCAGGCACACACCATCTTAGATACTTGGATATCATGAGAAACCTCAGGGCCTGGCCAAATCTTAATCAGTGTTTATGTTTTGTTTATGTTCATTTTCTCAGTCGTGTCTGACTCTTTACGACCCCATGGAATGCAGCACTCCAGGCTTCCCTGTCCTTCACAATCTCCTGGAGTTTGCTCAAACTCATGTCCATTGGATGGCATCGGTGATGCCATACAACCATCTCATCTTCTGTCGTCCCCTTCTCCTCCTGCTTTCAATCTTTCCCAGCATCAGGGTCTTTTCCAGTGAGTCAGCTCTTCATGTCAGGTGGCCAAACTATTGGAGCTTCAGCTTCAGTATATGTCCTTCCAATGAATATTCAGGGTTGATTTCCTTTAGGATTGACTGGTTTGATCTCCTTGCTGTCCAAGGGACTTTGAAGAGTTCTCCAGCAGCACAGTTCAAAAGCATCAGTTCTTCAGTGCTCAGCCTTCTTTGTGGTTCAACTCTCACATCCATACACTACTACTAGAAAAACCATAGCTTTGACTATATGAAGTGATGTCTCTGCTTTTTAATACACTGTCTAGGTTTGTCATTGCTTTTTTCCCAAGGAGCAGGTGTCTTTTAATTTCATGGCTACAGTCACCATCTGCAGTGATTTTGGAGCCCAAGAAAATAAAGTCTGTCACTGTTTGCGTTTTTTCCCCATCTATTTGCCATGAAGTGATGGGACCAGATGCCATGATCTTAGTTTTTTGAATGTTGAGTTTTAAGCCAGCTTTTTTGCTCTTCTGTTTCACCTTCTTCAAGAGGCTCTTTAGTTCCCCTTTGCTTTCTGCCATTAGAGTGGTGTCATCTGCATATCTGAGGTTATTGATATTTCTCCCTGCAATCTTGATTCCAGCTTGTGCTTCATCCAGCCCATCATTTCGCATGATGTACTCTGCATATAAGTTAAATAAGCAGGGTGACAATATACAGCCTTGACGTGCTCCTTTCCCAATTTGGAACCAGTCTGTTGTTCCATGTCTGGTTCTGACTGTTGTTTCTTGACCTGCATACAGGTTTCTCAGGAGGCAGGTAAGGTGGTCTGGTATTCCCATCTCTTGAAGAATTCTTCACAGTTTGTTGTGATCCACACAGTCAAAGGTTTTAGTGAAGTCAATGAAGCAGAAGTTGATGTTTTTGTGGAATTCCCTGGCTTTTTCTATGATCCAGCGAATATTGGCAATTTGATCTCTGGTTTCTCTGCCTTTTCTAAATCCATCTTGTACATCTGCAAGTTCTTGGTTCATATATTGCTGAAACCTAGCTTGAAAGATTTTGAGCATTACCTTCTAGCATGTGAAATGGGTATAATTGTGTAGCAGTTTGAACATTCTTTGGCATTACCCTTCTTTGATTGGAATGAAAACTGACCTTTTCCAGTCCTGTGGCCACTGCTGAGTTTTCCAAATTTGCTGGCATATTGAGTGCAGCACTTTCACAGCATCATCTTTCAGGATTTGGAAGAGCTCAACTGGAATTCCATCACCTCCACGAGCTTTGTTCGTAGTGATGCTTTCTAAGGCCCACTTGACTTCACATTCCAGGATGTCTGGCTCTAGGTCAGTGATCACACCATCGTGGTTATCTGGGTCATGAAGATCTTTTTTGTACAGTTCTTCTGTGTATTCTTGTCACCTCTTCTTAATATCTTCTACTTCTGTTAGGTCCATACCATTTCTGTCCTTTATTGAGCCCATCTTTGCATGAAATGTTCCCTTGGTATCTCTAATTTTCTTGAAGAGATCTCTAGTCTTTTCTATTCTATTGTTTCCTTTATTTCTTTGCATTGTTCACATAAGGCTTTCTTATCTCTCCTTGCTGTTCTTTGGGATGCTGCATTCAGATGGGTATATCTTTCCTTTTCTCCTTTGCCTTTAGCTTCTCTTCTTTTCTCAGCTGTTTTGCCTTTTTGCATTTCTTTTTCTTGGGGATGGTTTTGATCACCACCTCCTGTACAATGTCATGAACCTCCATCCACATTTGTTCTGGCACTCTGTCAGATCTAACCCCTTAAATCTATGTCTCACTTCCACTGTATAATCATAAGGGATTTGATTTAGGTCATACCTGAATGGCCTAGTGGTTTTCTCTTCTTTCT
The DNA here is from genome assembly GCF_003369695.1 of Bos indicus x Bos taurus. Lineage (NCBI taxonomy): Eukaryota > Metazoa > Chordata > Mammalia > Artiodactyla > Bovidae > Bos > Bos indicus x Bos taurus. The sequence goes on along the minus strand of NC_040097.1, from coordinate 12,066,983 downwards.
TCTATTTAAATCTGAATTTTGAAATACGGAGTTCATGATCTTAGTTACAGTCAGCTCCTGGTCTTTTTTTTTTTTTTTGCTGACTGTATAGAGCTTCTCCATCTTTGGCTGCAAAGAATATAGTCAATCTGATTTCAGTATTGACCATCTGATGATGTCCATGTGTAGAGACCTCTCTTGTGTTGTGGGAGGAGGGTGTTTGCTGTGACCAGTATATTCTCTTGACAAAACTGTTAGCCTTTGCCCTGCTTCATTTTAAGTATCGACAATCCATACTTCACCAGAAGAGGTGATGGAAGATTCACAAATCTTGAAAAATGTCCAGTCTAGATCAGGCCCAGCTTGGGGTGGGGGTGGGGGCGCGCGTCTAAGGACAGCAGAAAGTGAGCAAGGACGGCCTCTGGTGGACAGGTCCCGGCATTGTTTCCTCTTTTAAACTGGTATTGTAATTTACATCGGGTACTCAGCGCTGAGGGTCCTGAGAGGGCCAGGCTGCGAAACAGCCTCTCATATCACAAACTGGGAAACTGAGGTCCACAGAGCAGAGTTACTTTTTCCCCGAGGTCACACAGCGAATCAGGGCAAGAACTGAGAATATATCCCAGGCCTTTCGACTCCACGGATGTGATTCCGGGTGACTAGTGTCCTTTTAAACAGACACTTGTTTTAAGCGCGTTCGGAGGAGCGAACCACTTAAAGAATTCCTGAAGGGCCAATAATTGGCTCTGAATAGGGTAGAAAAGCCGGCCTCCCGGGCGCTTTTAGAAAACACAAGCACATCGAGCCACACCCTCTACTTCCGGGATCCTTAACGCGTTGGTTTCGGGTGGTTAATCCCGGTCCCACCCTCGTGGCATCTTGGGAAATGTAGTCCCGGTACCCTCCAGACACAAGGATGAGGACCGTCTTGGAACTGCAATCCCAGAAGGCTCTGTACATGGTCTTTTTAGCCTGGCTACGGGTCGGTGGGGGAACCCTTTATTCCTGGACTTTTCAATTTCTCAGTGGGAATGTATGACGGTGGACAGAGGCATTTGGCAGCGCCGTCCGTAAGTTGACTGGCCAGGTGGCACTAGACGCAGAACCGTGGACCCGGCCCTACAGCTTTCCTTCCGGTCGCCGGGCAAAAACTTGGGGCATCGCGTCTCCTTTAACCGCGGTGGGCGGGGCGAGGTGAAGAGACCCGCGTTGCTATTGGCGGCGGTTGGGGGCGCGGAAACTGAACGCGCCGCAACGGCAGCCGCCGTTCCTTCACGCTCCTCCGGCGCCTTGGGCGCCCCCGGCCCCGCCATGACCGCGCACTGCCCGGTAAGTTTCTGTCAGCGGCGGCCGCCCGAGCTTTAGTCTTTCCGCGGGGACAGCGGGCGCCTAGCCGGACGCGGGGTTCCGAGCCGGTCCTCTCAGGCCCCAGGTTTCGGTCAGTGCAGGCGGTGTTGAGTGCGGGCACCTGGTGAACGCCTCTTGCGAGCCAGGCCCTGTTCGCGCTGCCGGGGCTAACAAACCAGTAGTGTCTGCCCTCGGGTTTTGCTTCCTAGCTGGGCAGACAGTAGTACGGCCTGACTGGAGGTGTGACTTGGGGTCAGTGCCGGGCCTCTCTAGTTTCAGTCTCCGTTTCCCTGAGCAGCGGGTGGCTGAACGGGGGCTTGTTGAGAGTGTACCCTATTCCCTGTGGGAAAGCTAGGCCCGCGGGACGCCTGCGTCAGTGTGACAGGCTGCCCTCTCTCGGCCCCAGGTCCTTCCAGAGGCCAGTGGGGAGCACTCCAAAGCCCCTCTTTTTGAGAGGTTGTTTTGAAAACTCAACCTGCCTGGTACTCTCTGGCTGGGTTGTGAAAGTCAGTGACGCTGAGTGGTGGCTTGTTGGCTTTCTCAGGTGTCTGTGTACGTGAGCCGAGGGCCCAGACTGGGAAGCAGGCCTTTTGACCCCAATGGTGTTCCCCAGCTTTGGGGGAAACGAGGAACCAGCAAGCCTGTGGCGTTGGAAGAGAGGGTGCTGGGAGATTTCAGGGGTCCGGTGGTTCGGGGCAGATCTGACCGTGCCCTCGAGGGGGTACTGTTTTACCCTAGTTCTTTCTAAGAAGCTCAGGTGGAGCCGTTTCTGCTCTGTTCCCCGCCCTCCCCCAGCTGCCCTTTCCTCTCTAGTTGAAAGGCAGGTGTGTTGAGGGTGGAGCGGGGCATGAGGAACGGGAACCTTTGTTCTGGTTACAGTTCCTTGGAGTCCTTGCTCTGCACCAAGGACGGGTTTTCCCCAAGAGGAGGTTTTGCTGGGCTCCCTGGTACCCCCAAAATGCTTCTTTGAGGTTACTGATATTTAGGGTAAAGAGAGATTTTTGCGTGGCTGGGGTATAGCTCTCCAACATGAATTGCTGTTGGATGGAGAAGTCTGGAATATTATCTCCATGTCTTCCTAAGCTACAGCTTCTCTGATGCTGGGTGGAGTGGAGGTGGTGGTAAAGCCTCAGGGGCTTATTCAGGGTGGACCTTCGGTTTTACTTGTTAGTCCACAGTGGGATGGAGGGTTTGGGATCCGATTCCTGAGGTGGTGGTTGCTGAAAGACCCCATTTTCTCTCTTTGAAAAAATAAATTCGGTGAGATGTTATTCGCATACCATAAAATTCACCCTTCTGAAGTGGTTTTTAGTACTCTCACAGTATTGTGTTAGCATTATTGTGTTTCCAGAACATTTTGATTACCCCAAAGAGAAACTTGTACCCATTAAGCAGTTGCTCCCCTTCTTCCCCACTCCCCCCAATCTCCTTCCTTCAGCCCCTTCAGTCCCTGTCAGCCATGAATCTATTTTCTGTCTTTATTCTGGACACTTCATATAAATGGACTCAGACAAAATGTGGCCTTTGGTGTCTTTCACTTATTATGTTTTCAAAGCTGTACATGTTTCCATTTCGTGACTGAATAAATATCCTGTTGTATGGATGTACCACATGTCGTTTATCCACTTACCTGTTGATGGACAGTAAGGTTTTTCCACTTTGTGCTATTATGATTAATACTGCTATGAATGTTTCTGTACAGGCCTTGGTGTGAGAATGCTTTCAGTTCTTACAGGTATTTACCTACAGTTGCTGGGTCATTTGATAATTCTGTGTTTAAGTTTTTTAAAAATGATGTGTTTATTTTTATCTTTGGCTGTGCTGGGTGTTCATGGCTTTAGTTGTGGGGAGCGAGAGCTGTTGTTGTTGGGTTGTGTGGGCTTCTCAGCTTGGTGGCTTCTCTCGTGGCTAAGCACAGCGTGGGCTTCACTAGTTGCAGCACGTGAGCTCAGTAGTTGGGGCTCAAGGGTGCTAGAGCACTGGCTCAGGGGTTGTAGCACACAGGCTTATTTGCTCTGTGGCATGTGGAATCTTACTGGACTAGGGGTCAAACCCATGTCCCCTGCATTTGTAGGCAGATTCTCAATCACAGGACCACCAGGGAAGTCCTATGTTTAACTTTTTGAGAAACTACCAGATTATTTTCTATAGTGAGTGTTTACTGCCCCCCCCCCTTTTTTTTAAGATTTATTTGTTTTTGTCTGTGCTGGATCTTCGTTGTTGCACGCAGGCTTTCTTTAGTTGCCGAGATCAGGTGCTATTCTTCGGTGTGATGCTTGGGCTTCTGATTGTACTGGCTTCTCTCGTTGCGGAGCACAGGCTCCAGGGCACACGAGCTTCAGTAGTTGCAGCAAGTAGGCTCAGGAGTAATGGTTCCTGGGCTCTAGAGTACAGAATCAGTAGTTGTGGTGCATGGGCTTAGTTGCTTCTCCGTGTGTGGGATCTTCCCGGAGCAGGGATCAAACCCGTGTTGCCTACATTGCAGGGTGGACTCTTAACCACTGACCACCAGGGAAGCACCCCTCTTTTTTTATACGTTATTTTTATTTTAAAAGCTTTATTAATTTAACTGGTTAACGTATTTTGGGTTGTGCTTTGTCTTATTGCTGCACATGAGTTTTCTCTAGTTGCTGTGAGCACGAGCTCTTCTCTAGTTGCGTTGCACAGGCTTCTCATTGCGGTGGCTTCTCCTGTTGCTCTAGGTGCATGGGCTCAATAGTTGTGGTGCATCTGCTTAGTTGTTCTGCAGGATGTAGGATCTTACCAAACTAGGGCTTGAGCCTCTTTCCCTGCTTTGGTAGGCAGATTCTTCATTGGATCACAAGAGAAGTCCTTTTTTTAAAAAAAATTTTTGTCTATTCTGGCTGTCTTATATTTTATATGCATTTTAAGATTAGCTTGTGAATTTCTGCCAAAAAAAAAAAAAAAAAAAGTACCTGAGATTTTTATGGGATTCTATTTACTGGAAAATCCCATGGACGGAGGAGCCTGGTAGGCTGCGGTCCATGGAGTTGCGAAGAGTCGGACACGACCGAGTGACTTCACTTTCACTTTTCACTTTCATGCATTGGAGAAGGAAATGGCAACCCACTCCAGTGTTCTTGCCTGGAGAATCCCAGGGATGGGGGAGCCTGGTGGGCTGCGGTCTATGGGGTCTCACAGAGTCGGACACGACTGAAGTGACTTAGCAGCAGCAGCAGCAGCATTGACTCTGTTTAGATCAACTTGAGTATTGCATCTTAATATTAAGTTATCCAAACTATAGACATGGGACATCTTTCCATTTATCTGGATCTTTTTAAAAAATTAATGTATTTTTAAATAAAACAAGGATGAATGTTTTTAATGACAAAAGGTATGATTCACAAACAAGATAGACATCATAAACCATTAGACATCTAATAACAAAAAAGTGAAAGTGAAGTCGATCAGTCATGTCTGACTCTTTGTGACCCCATGGCCTGTAGCCTACAAGGCTTCTCTGTCCATGGGATTTTCCAGGGAAGAATACTAGAGTGAGTTACCATTTCCTTCTCCAGGAGATCTTCCCAACCCAGGGACTGAACCCGGGTCTCCCGCATTGTAGGCAGACGCTTTACCATCTGAGCCACCAGGGAAGTCCAATAACAAGAAGCAGACATAAAGCAGGGAAGTCCAATAACAAGAAGCAAACATAAAGCAAAAATTGAAGAAATAAAGGGAAAAAAAAATATATATATAATAATTGTGAGATATATTAACATTTCTCTGAGACTGTTTTATCAAGGGCAGAAAATATAGCATCTTGAATAATGTCATTAATAATTTAAATATAATAGATTTCTATTTATGTTAATTTAATCTTACATCCTACACAAATATTTAAAATTTTGTATGTCATACATAGGACATTTAAAAAAACTGGCAAAAAGATAAACATTACTAAATTCCAAAAAATAGAATTCTTTTTTTTGGTGATTCAGTTATACATATACACATACTATTTTTGAAATTATTTTTATCATATTATTACAAAATATTGATTATAATTCCCTGTAGAGTGCTATACAATAAACCTTTGTTGCTTGTTGCATATCTTTTAAAAAAATTAGATATATTGTGTTACATTTCATACTAAGTGAAACAAGAGGAATCAAAATGTCATAAATTTTTTAGTTAGGCAAAAATTCCTAAGTTTTATAAAATAGATGTATGTATTGTTTATTATATATATACAAGAGTTTTTCTATTACACCTGATAACTTGATAAAGGCTTGAGAAAAACATCAAGAAATGAAAGAGTTGGAAAAATTGGAAAACATAAACTAAATGACATGGGAGCACTGAATATGAAATAGGATAAGTGAAAAAAACTAGGAAAAATTCATAAATTTTCTTCAATATATACTATATATTTGTATATTTTTATATGTATGTATACAAAAGATTTTCTACTAGATAAAGGCTTCACAAAGAACATTAAAAAAAAAGAGATGGAGAAATTGGAGAACATAAACTGAATGAAATGGGAGCACTGAATATGAAATAGAAAAGTGAGACAAACCAGATAGAAATAATAGATCATCATATAGTTCAGCTCAGTTGTGTCCGACTCTTTGCGACCCCATGGACTGCAGCACACCAGGCTTCTCTCTCCATCATTAACTCTTGGAGCTTGCTCAAATTCATGTCCATCGAGTTGGTGATGCCATCCAACTACCTCATCCTGTGTCATCCACTTCTCCTGCCCTCAATCTTTCCCAGCATCAGGGTCTTTTCCAAGGAGTCAGTTCTTCGCATCAGGTGACCAAAGTATTGGAGTTTCAACTTCAGCATCAGTCCTTCCTGGTGGAGGGATTTCCTTTAGGATTGACGGGTTGGATCTCCCAGTCCAAGGGACTCTCAAGAGTCTTCTCCAACATCACAGTTCAAAAGCATCAGTTCTTCGGTGCTCAGCTTTCTTTATAGCCCAGCTCTCACATCCATACATGACTACTGGAAAAACCGTAGCTTTGACTAGACGGACTTTTGTCAGCAAAGTAATGTCTCTGCTTTTTAAAATGCTGTTTAGGTTGATCATAGCTTTTCTTCCAAGGAGCAAGCGTCTTTTAATTTCACGGCTGCAGTCACCATCTGCAGTGATTTTGGAGCCCAAGAAAATAAATCTGTCACTGTTTCCATTGTTTTTCACCTATTTGCCATGAAGTGATGGAAATGGATGCCATGATCTTCGTTTTTTTGAATGTTGAGTTTTAAGCCAGCTTTTTCACTTCCTCTTTCACTTTCATCAAGCGACTCTTTAGTTCTTCACTTTCTGCCATAAGGGCGGTGTCATCCGTGTATCTGAGGTTATTGATATTTCTCCCTGCAATCTTGATTCCAGCTTGTGCTTCATCAAGCTTGACATGTCACATGATGTACTCTGCATATCAGTTAAATCAGCAGGGTGACAGTATACAGCCTTGACATACTTGTTTCCCAGTTTGGAACCAGTCTGTTGTTCCATGTCCGGTTCTAACTGTTCCTTCTTGACCTGCATACAGATTTCTCAGGAGGCAGATAAGGTGGTCTGGTATCCCCATATCTTGAAACACAGTTTGCTGTGATCAAATGGCACCCCACTCCAGTACTCTTGCCTGGAAAATTCCATGGACTGAGGAGCCTGGTAGGTTACAGTCCATGGAGCCGCAAAGAGTCGGACACGACTGAATGACTTCACTACTTGACTACTACACAGTCAAAGGCTTTCATGTAATCAATAAAGCAGAAGTAGATGTTTTTCTGGAATTCTCTTGCTTTTTCTATGATCCAGTGGATGTTGGCAATTTGATCTCTGGTTCCTCTGCCTTTTCTAAAACCAGCTTGAACAACTGGAAATTCATGTTTCACATACTGTTGAAGCCTGCCTTGGAGAATTTTGAGCATTACTTTGCTAGCGTGTGAGATGAGTGCAATTGTGCAGTAGTTTGAACATTCTTTGGCATTGCCTGTCTTTGGGATCGGAATGAAAACTGACAAAACAGGGTCATATAGTCCAGTTATTTTTAAACATGACTGCTCATTAGAAACATCTGGAGCTCTGGAGAAAAAAAGCACTACCTGAGCATTTGTGTTTTTCAAAAAATTTCAAAGTAATTCTGTTATGCATCTGGATTTCAAAAAGTGGATTTTACCGGTTTTTCTATTAGATCCTAATTTGGTGGTAGAGTTCTATTATTTTTCTGTTGACCAGTCATGATAAAATAGTATTACGTGAGTAATCGTTACATAATCACATTAGTAAAAGATGTTTATGGGTTTTCACCATCAATAGCCAGACAAAAACAAATGATAATTACAGTTGCAAGCCATATGGGAACATGATTAACTTAACAATATAAAATAATTACATACAGTTTCTGGCGAGGGTGGGGTGGGGTGGGGAGGTGGTGGTGGGTCGGTGGCTGGTCAAGCAGAGTGATGTGGTAAATGAAAGTGCATACATGCCCTTGTTTTCATCCACCCAGCCAGTCTGTGTCTCTTGGTTGGTGCATTTAATCCATTTACATTTAAGGTATTTGGGGTTTACCTTTTGTAGGTCTTTTCCTTTTCTTGTGTTCCCTGCCTAGAGAAGTTCCTTTAGCATTTGTTGTAAAGGTGGTTTAATGGTACTGAATTCTCTTAACTTTTGCTTGTTGGGAAAGCTTTTGGTTTCCTCCATCAAATCTGAAGGAGAGTCTTGCTGGATAGAGTATTCTTGGTTGTAGGTTCTTCCCTTTCATCACTTTAAATATATCAAGCCCTTCTGGCTTGTAGAGTTTCTGTTGAGAAATCAGCTGATCGCCTTATGGGAATTCCCTTGTATGTTATTTGTAATTTTCCCCTTGTTGCTTTTAGTAATTTATCTATGTTTTTAATTTTTGTCAATTTGATTACTATGTGTCTTGCGGTGTTCCTCCTTGGGTTTCTCCTGCCTGGGACTTTCTGTGCTTCCTAGACTTGGTTGACTGTTTCCTTTCCTATGTTAGGAAAGTCTTCAGATATTCTCTCTTCAAATAATTTCTCAGGTCCTTTCTCTCTTCTTCTGGGATTCCTATAATGCAAATGTTCGTGCGTTTAATGTTGTCCCAGAGGTCTCTTAGGTTGCCTTTCTTTTCATTCTTGTCTCTGTATTCTGTTCTGTGGCAGTGATTTCCACCATTCTGTCCTCAGATCATTTATCGGTTCTTCTGCCTCATTTATTCTGCAGTTGATTCCTTCCAGTGTATTATTATGCATCTCTGTCTGTCTGTTTTTTAGTTCTTCTAGGTCTTTGGTAAACATTTCTTGGATCTTCTTAATCTTTGCCTCCATTCTTTTCCCAAGATCCTGAATCATATTTACTGTCATTATTCTAATTTCTTTTTCTGTAAGGTTGCCTATCTCCACTGCATTTAGTTGTTTTTCTGGGATTTTGTCTTGTCCCTTCACCTGGGACATCAGTTCAGTTCAGTCGCTCAGTCGTGTCCGACTCTTTGCAGCCCCATGAATCGCAGCGCCAGGCCTCCCTGTCCATCACCAACTCCTGGAGTTCACTCAGACTCACGTCCATCGAGTCAGTGATGCCATCCAGCCATCTCATCCTCTATCTGCTGGGGTCCAGCCCTGGTGGATCCAGGGAATTTGAAGCGGGGCGAGGATCAGGAAATAATTGCTTAATTAAGCCTTAATTAAGGATATAAAGAGTGGTTAAATAAGGATAGCTCAGTGAGAAAATTTAGTGGAGAAAAGAGGCTGAAATAAGGATAGCTCAGTGAGGAAATTCAGTGGAGAAAAGACGCTGAATAATTCAGCCAGAAGGTGAGAGAAAGAACGACATGGGGAGACCAAGTTTTGGTGAACAAGGCCTGCACTTTATTTTCCAAAGTAGTTTTTATACCTTAAGTTATGCATAGAGGATAATGGGGGAAGGGGTAGAGTCATGCAGTAAGCCAGGCTTTCTTCCTGCAAACTTATCATATGCAAAAGTTTAGGTGATTTGGATCATCTTCTGGCCCGGAGGCCTGTTAACATTTTAAGACCCTTTCTTCAGAAAACTTATTTTTCTCTAAAGGTACAAACATTAAAGCTACTACTTACACCAATTATATTAATCAATACACTGCCAGAGACACAGCAGGTAAGGGATATGGAGACTTAGCAGCAAACATTGGCCCAACAAGTGAAAAACCCTTCACCAATACAATTTCTAATCAATCTTTTAACTGCTCAAAGGAATCTGTATTTAGACAGTTTAGAACATCTCATGCCTCTCACAGTTGGGAGGCTCTGAGCAATCACATGTGGCCGGAAAAACCTATTCAGGCAGGCTAGAGGACTTCCAAAGGAGTTTGTAGGTTGAAACACTATCACACCCAGGAACTTTATTAACTGGAGCTGTAAGTTAACTCTTTTTTTTCAGAGAGAGGTAGTGGGGGACAGCCCCCCGTAAAGTCAGAGGTGTAGGTGAGAGCACAAAGCAGAAAGTAGGCAGGCTCTGGTTTTGGGGGTAGATGCTCGAGAATTTCCAGGGGGACTCCTGAGGCTCGATCCCGCCTTTGCGTATGCCGAGCTTCCTTCCTCATGACCTTTGCCACGGGCAGAGCTCCTACTCCCGGCAGTCGTCCCCTTCTCCTTCTGCCCCCAATCCCTCCCAGCATCAGAGTCTTTTCCAATGAGTCAGCTCTTGGCATGAGGTGGCCAAAGTACTGGAGTTTCAGCTTTAGCATCATTCCTTCCAAAGAAATCCCAGGGCTGATCTCCTTCAGAATGGACTGGTTGGATCTCCTTGCAGTTCAAGGGACTCTCAAGAGTCTTCTCCAACATCACAGTTCAAAAGCATCAATTCTTTGGCGCTCAGCCTTCTCCACAGTCCAACTCTCACATCCATATATGACCACAGGAAAAACCATAGCCTTGACTAGCCGGACCTTTGTTGGCAAAGTAATATCTCTGCTTTTGAATATGCTATCTAGGTTGGTCATAACTTTCCTTCTAAGGAGTAAGCGTCTTTTAATTTCATGGCTGCAGTCACCATCTGCAGTGATTTTGGAGCCCCCCAAAATTAAGTCTGACACTGTTTCCACTGTTTCCCCATCCGTTCCCCACCTGGGACATACCTTTCTGCTTTTTCATCGAGATTAATTTTCTGTAATGTGGGTTTTGTTTTAGTTACTGTGGGATTGTGCTTCTTCTTGCTTCTGTCTGCCCTCTAATGGTGGAGGCTAAGAGGCTTGTGTAAGCTTCCTGATGGGAGTGACTGGTGATGGGAAAAACTGGGTTTTGCTCTGGTGGGCAGGACCTTGCTCAGTAAAGCTTTGTAATCCTACTATCTGCTGATGGGTGGGGTTGTGCTCCTTCCCTGTTGTTTGGCCTGAGGGGACCCAGCCGAGGGGTCTATAATCAAGTTAATAGAGACCTCCAAGAGGCTTCACCGCAAGGGGAACCTTCCCAGACTGCCGCTTCCAGTGCCCGTGCCTGTGGTGAGCTCCTGCTGATCCACTTCCACAGGAGGCCCTCCAACACTAGCAGGTGGTTTTGGTTCAGTCTCCTGTGGGGTCATTGCCCTTTTTCTCTGAGTCTGGGTTTTATTTTGTTTTGTTTGTGATCTGCAAGACTGGAGTCCCTGTTTGCCCCAGTCCTGTGGAAGTCTTGTAGTCAAATCCCACTGGCCTTCAAGGTCAGATTCCTTGGGGATTCCCGGTCCCTTTATGGGATCCCCAGGTGGGAAGCCTGATGTGGGGTTCAGAGCCTTCACAACAGTGGGAGAGCTTCTTTGGTATTACTCTTTTCCAGTTTATGTGTCACCCACCCAAAGAGTACGGGATTTGATTTTATCGTGATTGTGCCCCTCCTCCTGTCTCGCCTTGGCTTCTTTGTCTCTGAACGTGGGATATCTTTTCTGGTAGGTTCCAGCATCCTCCTGTCGATGACTGTTCAACAGCTAGTTGTGATTTTGGTGTTCCTGCAGGAGGAGATGAGCACACATACTTTTATTCCGTCTTGAACTGGAGCCTCTTATCTTAACTGGTCTCCTTCTACTTTTTTCAGTGATTTTTTCTTTTAGTTCTCACTGTGTTTTGCACATCTTTTGTTAAGTTATTCCTAAGTTTTTTCTTTATGTATCATAAATGAAATTGTTTTCATACTTCTATTCTTCACAGTGTTCATTGTTGATATACTTGATTTTTGTCTATTTTGTATCCTGTAACCTTGCTGAACTTGTTTATTATAATAGTTTTTTAGTGATTCCTTGGAATTTTCCTATATAAAGGGTCATACCTTGAGCATTTTAAAACCCTCCTGGTTGTTCTAGGAAGTGTCTTGGACCTAGGGAAGCCCCTTCCTCATCCAGGCTTCACGCATTTGACCCTGGCTCTCCCTCAGGAGGACCCCTCGCTGGAGAGGCATTTTAAGGGCCATCGAGATGCAGTCACCTCTGTGGACTTCAGTCTCAACACAAAGCAGCTGGGTAAGAGGAGGCATCTTGGACTGAGAAGGTCGAGTTTCTGCCTGGGAGGTGTGGCATTGGGGGCGCAGGGCACAGTGAGAACTCAGGTGCTTTCTCTAGACCTGCAGGCTGCTTCAGCAGCCAGAGCCCTGGGCACTAGGCTTTCTGAGTTCCATTCTGCACGTGGAGTGTGAGGCTTAGAGAGGTTGGGGACCTTGCCAAGATCATACAGCCTTTGAGAGTAGGACCTAGTTCCGGGCTTTTCCCTCCATACCCTGTCTACCTCTGAGGTCTGGCCTCAGAATGAGCCTAAACGGTGGCATTTCCCTGGGCCTTTACTGATTCTGCTGTCCACAGTGCCATGGGCACGCCTTCTTGTTGAAGATGCCACCAGTGAGAAGGCTATGGAGCAGAGCCGTGTATGCCCTTCCCCCCCACTGCCCTTATGCTACAGCTGAGTGCCCCCTTCTTGGCCACTTGAGGGTTCATACATGGCTGCAGCTTTCTTGTTTCTATGGATGAGCTTCCCCCTTCATCCCATCGTCAAGGTCCCCTGCCAGAAACTGCTAGTTTCATGATACAGTGGAGGTTAAAAGGAAACCAAAGTCATTTGGGGTCTGTTTTGGGGCCCTTCTGATGGATCCTCTTAACGGTAATAAGCCCACTGGGTTGAGCTGGCTCTCCAGTTTTAGGAGGACTTGCTCTCTAGAGCCTCAGAGTGTGTCTCTGGGGAGACCTGGGTCCTTTGCAGGGCTAGCTGATGGGCATATCCTTGGCCGGTTCCTGTGTGGACCTGCTGCCTAGAGAGTCAACAGGCCACAGGCTCTCCAAACCCCTGCTCAGCAGTCACTGGAGGTGTGACTGAAGATGGAGAAGATGGAGCTGGCTATGAAGCTGAGTTTCCCTGCTGCCCACCCTGCCCCAGCTCCTGGCAGAGGCTCCAGCCTGCTCGAGCTGAGGGTCACGTGTCCGCTCTCTCCTCAGCCAGTGGCTCCATGGACTCGTGCCTTATGGTGTGGCACATGAAGCCCCAGACCCGTGCCTACCGATTTGCCGGCCACAAGGACGCCGTAACTTGTGTGAATTTTTCCCCTTCGGGACACCTGCTTGCTTCTGGCTCCCGCGACAAGACTGTCCGCATATGGGTACCCAACGTGTGAGTTAAAGACATGAACGGGCTTGTCTGAGTCTTGGCCCTGGTGCTGGACTGGTCACAGTAGGACCTCTGCCTAACTTCTGAGGGGGTGCCATTAGAAGCTGGGCTTCAGTCGGGGCCCTCCCTTCAGGGTCAGCAGGGAGATTCTGGGCTGACCTCAGCCTTCCTGGGAGGATCCCGCCTGATGCTGCGTGCACGTGGGTGAGGTGGGCGGGGGTCCTGCTCCTGGCGGGGAGGCTCTTGCTTCCCTTTTTGGGGACTGGGGCACTCAGGCCTGGATTGATTTGGGGAGGGTCCTGAGGAGTGGGGAGAGCTTCGATGTGCCCTTATGTTGCTGTTACGGGTTTATGGATTTCCTGACTCTGGATACCCATCCTTGCAGCAAAGGCGAGTCAACTGTGTTTCGTGCACACACGGCCACAGTGAGGAGCGTCCATTTCTGCAGTGATGGCCAGTCCTTCGTGACAGCCTCTGACGACAAGACAGTCAAGGTGTGGTCCACTCATCGCCAGAAATTCCTGTTCTCCCTGAGCCAGCATATCAACTGGGTCCGCTGTGCCAAGTGAGTGTAGTCCTACCTGAGATTGTTGGAGAGACCCCAGGGGTTGGGGGTACAGAAAAGATGCCAGGTGTCTGCATCCTGACCTTGAACAAGTTACTTAGCCACTCTTTACTTTTCCCGAGCCTCAGCTTCCTTATCTGTGAATAAGAACATTAGTAGTTCTCACATTGTAAGCTATCAAAGCTTCGCTGAGCTAATGCATGAGGGATAAGTTAGCCAGTTGCTGGCCACAGTTGACCCCTGACATCTGTGCTGACGTGCCCAAAGTGGGTCATCAGGGGCCACTTATTAGCAATAACAACAACAACAAGATAACATCATACCACCCCTAGACATTTTCTTCTAACTCCTCATGGCAGTCTTGCAAGTTGGTGGCATCGTTGCCATTTTGCAGATGAGGAACCTGAGGCTCAGAACAATGCAATATCTTGCCCTTTGACACAGGGATTAAGTGGCGGAGCTGAGCTTAGAAGCTGGGCCCCTGGCACTGAGGCTTGCCTCCTTATCTCTTAGATGCTCTGCTCCTCAGAGGCGGGTTTTGTTCCAGAAGCCTGATGGGGCCCCAGGCTTCTGATGAGGTTGATCTGGAAGCTGGTTTTCCTTCTGGTGTGGGGCCAGTGCTGTGGGGGTGGGGCCAGGTAATGAAAGTACTTTTCAAGGCCTAAAAGCTACAGACACAGCTATGCCTACTTCTGGTTTATTCTATTTATTTCAACAGATCTCACGTGTCAAATCTGTGTGCTTCAGGGGAAGAGGTTGAGGGTGTCTGGGGACACCAGGAAACCATGGGAGTCAGAGGTTGGGGACTGTTGAGCTGTGCTCTTCTGGGGACCCCAGGAAGTTACTTGTCCTCTAGAGCACTCGGTTCTCTGTCCTGGGAAGTCCCTGGCTGTTGTGAGAGGTCCTCACTATTGGGCTTCTGAGAGTGGGAGCAGCCCAGCCAGCAAATGAGTGTTGAACTCACACCAGGCCTTTGGTGGTAGGTCTCCAGAACCTCCATCTTTTTTAGTTGGCATCTGGTCTTGCTGACCCATTCTGAGTCACATATGGACTCAGGGCGTCTGGGGACAGGATAACGATGTCCATGGTGAGCTTTGGGCCATTTTGTTGCTACAACACCAGAGTCAGCATGCATATTGCCATGTGCAGTGTCGGGGGCCTTGTGTGTGACCATACTTCTTACCTGCTCACCAGAAGGTGGGCACCCTTCTGGTCCGTCTTGCAGAGAGAAGAGCATTTGCCCAGGATCACTCAGGGTCAGAGCAGGGTGTGTGGCCCCAGCACATTCCTGTGCTGGGCAGCTCAAGAAGAGTGACTGGAAGGCGATGTGTGGCACCTGTGATGTCTGTTGATTGGTGTTGTAACTCCTGTCCCCGCTGGTTCAGGTTCTCCCCGGATGGGCGGCTCATCGTATCCGCCAGTGATGACAAAACTGTCAAACTGTGGGACAAGACCAGCCGGGAGTGTGTCCACTCATACTGTGAACATGGCGGGTAAGTTCCTAGATCCTCTCCCCCCACCTGTAGGCCCTCGAGAACAGCACAGACTAGGGCATAAAAAGGCTGTAGGGGCCTCCGGTGGTGGCATTGGGGTCCCTCAGCCATGTCTCTGCTGCTCCCTGGCTCTGCATCTGTTTGTGTGTGTGTGTGTGAAAGGTTCTGCCTCATCCCACAAACAATAAGAGGCTTAACCTCAAGGCATGAAACTCTTGGGGCTCTCTTTTTCCTTCATTTTCTAGTTCTCAGAATTGTGACATGTGTGTCTGAAGAAGTTGAACCCAGACCCCTAAAAGGATGTTAGTATGTTCTCCTTGGTGATGACTTGATAAATGAAAGGCTAATCAGTTCTTGTAGCAGATGGTGCCTGTTCGTATTGTGTTGCATCATTGAGAGGGAGGAGCCTGTGTTTGAGCAGGGCCTCACCTGATCTGGGTCCCTGAATGAACCCCAGCTTTTGCCCCCAGTAGGCTGAGACCCCCATGTCAGGGCCCCTCCTGAGGCCACAGTACCATCCTGAGTGTCTCATATGAGTCTATCAAGGGCCCTTGGCTTGTCTCCTAGGAATAGGTGAGCAGATGATCTGGAACCTGCTGGCCCCTCTTGTCTGGGCCTCAGTTGTCAGGGTCTGCTCTGCCTCTGGCTCAGGTCGGGGCGCCGGCTCTGACTGAAAGCCTGCGAGCAGCTGGCTGACCATTGGTCTGAAGAGCAGTGTCTCTGCTCGAATTTAGAGGTTTGTGCTGGGACTTGCTTCTGGAAGTCCCCCCCAGGTCACTCCTAGCTCTTTCCTCGCCCTCTCCTTCTTGCCTTCCCTTGGCCGCCCGCTAAAGACACAGGGCAGCAGGGAGGTGTTCTGCGCCGAGGGGAGCAGCATGAGCAGATGTGTGGGCACGGGGAGGCGCTGGGCGTTCTGGGGTCTGAGTCAGGCCTCCTACAGCACTCGGTGGCCCCCTCTTTCCAGCTTTGTCACCTACGTGGACTTCCACCCCAGTGGCACGTGCATCGCTGCTGCCGGCATGGACAACACGGTGAAGGTGTGGGACGTGCGGACTCACCGGCTCTTACAGCACTATCAGTGTGAGTGTCCCCGAGGGGCTGATGCGGGACTGTGCTGTGCCAGGTGTCCAGCTCATGGCTGCGGGGCTGAACTGGGCCTGAGGACAGCCCTGGCTAGCTGTGGGGAGTCCTGGGTCTGTTGGGATCTCCAGGGGTGGGTCGTCTATGGCGTGGCTGTCTGGAAACTTGGCTAGGGGATGGAAGGGGTTGCCACCTGGCATCCACCAGCCCTCTGGTGGCCATTTGTGAAGTGGCAGAGCCTCACGCACACTGCGGGCCAAATGAGGGCTCTGGTCAGGGCACCTCGTGAGGGGCACTTCTCAGGGGCTGCACATGCCACCTGCCTCCCCCTGTAATGGACGCTCTGTGCTCTGGGGCCAAGCTGATAGCCCTGGAGGTGATGAAGGGGAGAGGTTTGTCAAAAGAGGTCTGTGTTGGTGGGACCTTGGCCACCTCTGGTTCCATGGTGTTCTCCACAAATGTGGAGCCAGGAGCTGTTTGGAGGGTCCATTTGTTAGGGGCCAGGCTGGCAAACACAGCCCTGGTGCTGTGTCTCCTAATTTAATTGTAGCCCTTGGAAGGCAGGGTGGTGGGCTGTCAATATGGGCTGCTGTCAGGCTCCAGGAGGGAGATGGGGGTGGGGTCAGACTTGTGTGAGCTCAAGATGAAATATCTGAAGCTACTAGGGTATGGAACTGGCCTCAGGGCAGGTGTGACTGGACAGAACTGTGATTCACCACAGCTGTGGGGATACAGACCCAGAAAGGGAGCTGGTGAGGTACCACAGGAGGCGTTGAGAGTTCTGTCGGAGGCTGAATGGGTAGACAGACCTGGGGGTTTGGGGCGAAACCAGGGGGAGTCAGAGCTGGAGTAGTTTGAAGAACTGTGGTTGTGAATTTGGGACTAAGTTTCAAGTTCATGGGCTTACTTACAAAATTCACACCCGAAAATGGGAAGGACAGTTCAGTTCAGTCGCTCAGTCGTGTCCGATCTTTGCAACTCCTTGAACTGCAGCACGCCAGGCCTCCCTGTCCATCACCGACTCCCAGAGTTTACCCAAACTCATGTCCATTGAGTAGGTGATGCCATCCAGCCATCTCATCCTCTGTCGTCCACTTCTCCTCCTGCCCTCAATCTTTCCCAGCAACAGGGTCTTTTCAAATGAGTCAGTTCTTCCCATCAGGTGGCCAAAGTATTGGAGTTTCAGCTTCAGCATTAGTCCTTACAATGAATACCCAGGACTGAGCTCCTTTAGGATGGACTGGTTGGATCTCCTTGCAGTCCAAGGGACTCTCAAGAGTCTTCTCCAATACCACAGTTCAAAAGCATCAATTCTTTGGCGCTCAGCTTTCTTTATAGTCCAACTCTCACATCCATACATGACCACTGGAAAAACCGTAGCCTTGACTAGATGGACCTTTGTTGACAAAGTAATGTCTCTGCTTTTTAATAGGCTGTCTAGGTTGGTCATAACTTTCCTTCCAAGGAGTAAGTGGAGAAGGACATACCTGTACAAAGTTATGGGGTGTGGGGTTCAGAGTTCTCTCCTTGCACCCCCAACAAGCTGTTCCGAGTCTTAGATGTTTGAGGCTGGCATTTTCTTGGGGTGACTAAAGGAACAGACCTTCCAAGAAGGGAGAATGGGTCCTGGTCTTGAAAAGCACATGATGGAGATAGCTGGGTGAGTTTGGGCAGGTTACTTGACTCCTGTGTACCCCTGGGACGATGATGAGACGTGTTTCATAGGTGGTGTTTGTGTAATGAGTTGATCCATGACAGGAGCTTAGAGAGTGCCTCTCTATGTTGCGTTGGTGCAGTGTTGGTGACAGTGATGGTGATGCTGCTGCTGCTGAGTCTGTCCTGGAGTCCTGAGGTCTGGTTTCCTTGCAAGGCTGGCCTGGCTGGCCCAGGCCTGCAGTACTGCACACCACCACCAGGTGGCAGGGGCCAGCCACAAGAATGATTCTTGCTTCAACAGGAAACCCTGGAGTTTGTCACTGATGGCTGTTTCAGACAGTGGCTTCTAGATCAGAGCCCCAGCGGGGTCTGCCCTCTCCTTGGAGACCATGCCTCTCCTCTCCTTCAGCCTTAGAGGCCTTTCTCCTGCTTTGGGCCAGGCCCAAGTTGCAAACTGGGTATACCAGCACACTGATGGGGGCAGGTAGGAGGAGCAGAGTGGTGCTGGGTGGGAATGCTGTCTCTGAGTGTGAGGTCAGGGGGCCTTGGACAGGGAGAGATGGGCAGGGAGGTGATGAGGCAGAGGAGTGCCTGGACTCTGCTTCCTGTCTGTGCAGAGGTGGTGGTAACCTGCCTGATGGGATTTGTGAGGATCTGATGGGAGAATCCAAATGAGGATTACAGTCTAGTACTGGATATGTGGTTTTACCACATAAATCTTCATACTGATGGGGAAAATCCCCAGGTGACCCTGGGAGAGTCCAGGCACACCTCTGATGGGTCGGGTGCCTGGTGTGGACGAGGTATAGCAACAGGTACCCGCAGGGGAGGGCCTGGAATGCCATGCTGTAGCCCATGTCCTGGCTGGACGTGCTGGGATGGGGTGAAGAGGTGACAGGCATCTGAGAGGATAGCGTGCTGAGAGCCTGCTTGAGTAGGAAGCCATGTGCCTGGTGGGCGGGCTGTCCATGCCCGATGTTGGGTGAAGGCTAGACATGAGAGTGAGGCAGGGCTCAGGCCCAGAGGATAGGTTCTGGAGACTGGATCTAGGCAAAGCTGATGCTGTGGAGTGGAGGGGCCAGCTGAGCCCGGATCTGGGGTGTGAGAAGGGCTGAGGACACGTCCTGCATCCCTGAGCTTGGAAGAAAAAGATCCACAAGGCATCCAGAGGGACGGCTGGGAGCCTGGTCTCCTCGAAGTGGAGGGCTGAGGAGAGCGGAGCCGGGGGAGTGGAGGAAAGTGGGGTATCCTGAAGAGGGTGGTCAGGGTGTGGTGACCCACAACAGTGGAGAAGAGTGGAGGGTGCTGGGGAGAGGTGCCTCGGGTTCTTGAGGGAGCAGGCTTGGCAGCGGGTGGGAGTGGGAGGTCCATGATTGGCAGGGCTGGGGGGCGGTGGGTGGACTCAGGTGGCATCAGAGGTCGAGTGCTGAGGGGACCTGAGGTGCATGAGGCTGACGGGCTCCGCAGAGGAATTTCAGTCTGTTAGTACAGCTGTCCTTTCCTCTCATGACAGCCACTCAGCAAGCCTGAAGCATTCGATTCCTAAGCACCACCCCCGCTTAGGGACCAGAGACTTCGGGGGCCTGGAGCACCCCACAAACAGCTGGATTCCCTCTGGGCTCAGCCTCCAGGGCTCAAGGAAACCTCGCAGGCCTGAGCTCACTGGTAGGGGGTCCACCCCTCACCCTCTTTACTGGTAGGGACCTGGTCAGGTCTGCTCAGGTCCAGCCGCTCCCCTAGGGAGTGCTGTGGCAGCACCTTCGACCTGAGAGATGTTTCTAGCTCCTGAGTAGCAGTTGTCTCCCCACCACAAGAGGCAGGGGGATCCCTGGGAGGCTGAATCCCCAAGAAGGGCTCCCAGTCCCTTGGCAGCAGGCCCCGAAGTTGTTTTCTGACCCCTTAAGACACCCAGGGAAAGTTTTTAAGGCCAGTGGCGTCCAGTGTCTCCCCTGATTGGGGTTTGAGTGCATAAGGCTGTTGTGCTTTTCTGAGAAATTGGTTCGTGATACTGCAGTGTGTGGCCAGCGAGTCCAGGCCGCCTGTGGCCACCCACCAAAATCCTGCTCTGTGGAGGGTACTTCCCGTCCCCTGTTGGCGTGTTAGAATCACTTTGGGCAACAGCAGGTGGCTGGCACCCTTTGTCTCAGGCGAGGAGTGTCTTGCTCTGGCCTGTCACTGCAGGGAGCAGTTCTGATTTCCCAATTCAGCAAGGAGTTGGTGGGGCGCTGGAGCCCCGAGAGTGCCAGTCCCCACGGAGATGGCTTAGGTGCCATATGCTCGGAGCCCACACTAAGACTGTTCAGACATCTGAGCAGCCTTGTCCCAGATCCCTTCATGTGCCTTGTGCTTTCCAGGCACGTGTGTGTTCGATATCCAGGGACAGGCCTGGGTGGTCAGCAGGGCAGGGCTGCTCCCCATTTCACAGATGGGATGTTTGAGGCTTGCCTGGGTCATGCAGCGAAGAAGCTGCGGGTTCCTCACACTGTGTTGATTCCAGTCATTTATTTGCCCAAGGCCTCTGAGAGGACATGGCTCTCTCCAGAAGTTCCAGTTAGAGCTCAGAGTCCCAGCTTCTCTGTACATTGGTCCTTAGCAACCCCCTGGATGCCCCGCCCTACCCCAGACATGGTCAAGGAAGGTTTTAAAGCTGCTGTGTAGCCAGCAGGGCAGGTCTGCACCCTTTTTGGGTTTTGGAGACTGAAAGGGTTGCTCATGAGGCCAGGTACTGTCCCACCTGATCTGGCCAACACGCTGCCTCTCCCCCGCCTTCCCTGAGCCAGCGTTCACACAGCGTTCCTGCAGAGCAGTGTTTGGAGCGTCCTTTGCTGCTGTCAGAGCACCTTCATCGTGTGAGCCCACAGCTCTTGTAAGCCCACAGCCTCTGTGTCACCTGTGATGCCAGTTGTGTTGTGAGAGCCACCCTGGGTGGTTGGTGCCAAGCTCCTTGTGGTGGGGTGGGGAATGTGGTGCGGCTCGGCACTGGTGTGGCCTGTCCTGGAAGGGACCTGCTGCTTGGGCACCTGGGTCCCTTGGCCAGTTTGGAGCCCATTGGGCAGGGGGGCAGGTTTGCTGAGGATTCAGCAGGAAGAGCTGTGCAGGCAGGTTGGGAATACCCAGATGTCTCCTTAAGCCGTAGCTGTGACCTGTTCCACTACTGGGGGCAGGGTCTGCAGTGACCTCAGGCCCCCTCCCTGGCACCCTGGTGACTTGTAGGACCTCGAGCTGGTACATCTCTGACCCTGAGTTGGCATCCCTTCTCTGGGGTAGCGGTGGGGGTGGGGTGTAGCACACAGCTGTGCCCGGTTGGCAGCCTCCCATCAGCCGTCACTCATGTCTGCCATGGAGCCAGGCAGAGGGCCTGCAGCTTCAGGCTTGGTGAAAAGTGGATTGTTTGTGGGCCATCACTGCTCAGGGTTTTGTGACAGGAGGCTCACCCCTTCGTGGGGCAGCTGGGCCTCCATCGTCCAGGGGGACTGTCATTCAGGGCTAATTCTTATGAGGCCTCCCTGGCACAGTCCCACCCTCTGCAGAGCTGGAGAAGCTGCCCCAGGCTGACAGGGCTAGGGGATGAGGCAGCTGAGCGAGTGGGGAAAGGCAGTTGGTTGTGGGGTCTGGCACATCTCCAAAAGCCTGGCTTGCCGGGCTGAGCCCTCTTCTGGAGTCAACGGTTCCAGGTATTTCTACCCCAGCCAAGAGGCCTTTGCTACTCCTGTCATTTATCGTGGAGCCGGGCTTTGGGCACCCTTCCTCAGGGAGGAGGGGTAGTTCCCTCCCTTGGGTGGGCTTGACCAGGTAGGAGGCCCTGGCGTGGTAGCCACGCCCTGCCCCTGGCTGGTGCTGGACAAGCCCTGTGCTCCCTGAGCTTGCTTCCCTGCTCGATCCTGCTGCTGGCTCTCCCAACTTTGTCTCAGGTTGGGGCGGGGGTGGCACTCATGCCAGCGCAGGCTGCCAGGGGCTGCAGAAACAAGAATAGTGTGCCCTTCTCCAGGCTCAGGGAGGCAGAAGTGCCAGGAGCAGCATTTTGAGGAGGCCCAAGAGGAGATGGGGGAGTGGTGAGGTTGGGGGGGTGGCGCGGTGCGCAGCTGACTCTCCACGCTGTCTGCTGTGGGGCTGAGGGCGCAGGGGATCTTGCTGTGTTTGCCTCCCTCAACCCCCACCCCCCCAACCCCCCCACCCCCAACTTCACCACGAGTGTGAAGCTGCCTTCTGGCGGGCACGGCCCCTCAGGAGCAGGCTCACAGCCTAGAGACACACAGCCTGAAGAGCCTGCAGGACCCTGTCTCCTGCTCCCCAGACTTGACACTCAGGGTGAAGGAAGGATTTACTTTTTAAACATCCACTCAATTGTGTTATCATAGTAACTATAGTCTAATGCTGAAAAAATATATTCTGGAAGTATGTAGATGAATTAGAGGCCCCCCTATTCCTGTGCTCCTCAGAGAGAATCCTGCTTTGTGTCAGGAGCTTCAGTCCACGCTGCTTCTGGGTCTGCACACGTGGGTGCTCCCCCCACACGTGGGGAGTCTTGGTCACACTCTGCGCTATTTATGTTCTTTCTGTTGCTGTGTGCGGCTGGTGCCTGTTCAGTTCAGCTGGGGTTGCTGTGACTTTTTTTCTCTGCTCTCTATGCCCCTGTTTTTGGTAAGCACTGAGGGTGCTGCCCCCTTTCCCTTGGCCCTGGTATAGGAGTGTGTTGGGCTGTGGGGGCTCTGGGCTGTGGCTCCAGGAGCTGACTCTGGGGATCCCGGCAGCCCCACTCCAGGCCATCTCTTGGAGTTCCTGGTGCCGAGAGTGTTCAGACCTGAATATCGTGTTACGTAAAGTCCTGGCTGTCTCCCCTAAGTGTGCCAGGACCGTGAATCCACAGTCCCCGGCGTCTGCATGTTGGCCAGACTGGAGTTTGAGGGGCTCCGTGCACCTCTGTCGGCTCTGTGGAGACTAGTTCGTGGTGGGGGTGTTTATTGGCCCAGCAGTGGCTCCTGCACGCTCACGTGCCAGGATGAGGGGTTGGCTTTAGAATTTGCCTTTATATTTATGGCTGTTCTGACTTGGTGGGTTCATGGTTACTGTAGTCCCACTGATTGCCACCCTACCCCACCACCCGCCCTCTGGCCAGTAGTAGTGGGTATGAAGGTACCAGGTCTTCCTCAGCAGCTGCTCTAAGAAGCTGTGATGTGGCTGGCTGGTCCTCGAACTGCCCATCCCCGTGTGTCCTGTCTGGGTCCCACTCACCAACTGCTTTTTGAGACCCGTTCAGTGTCAGGCCTTGAACCGGGAGCCAGGGACCCAACACAGCCCTTGCCTAGTGGAGCATGTGGTCTCTAGGGGACCCAGTGGGGAATGAATTAACTGCACATAAATGCAAAACCCTTGCTTTGAAGAGGCTCATGGTGCTTCAGGAGGCCAAAACAAGACCCTGATGGTGAGGTCAGGGGAGGCTTCCCTGGGGCGTTAACTGAACATTGAGCTGCAGGGTCAGGGAAAGAGGCCAGTCAGGGTCTTCCCGGCCCAAGGGGAACAAGGGGTAGGAAGGTCCCCCAGCTAGGGAACCTACAGGGCTAGGGGTCAGATCTTGGAGAGTGAGGGACACCAGCGTGGATGGTGGGGCTTGGGCTAGAGCACTGGGGAAGAGTCATGGAGGGGCTTGAGCTGTTAAGGGGGTTGAGTGGCAGGACCTGGAGTAGCGTCGGATGCCTGGGGTGGTGGAGAGGGGCATCAGGGCTCACTCTGCACAGACGCCTCCCAGGCATCAGCTGGTAGTATCCCCACAGCACGCTAAGGTGGGTGCTGTGCCGCAGAAGGAGAGACAAGCTCAGTGTGTCAGGGTGGGCCAGTCGGGAGCCTGGGATCAGAACCCCAGCCTGACTGGCTCCCGAGAGCTTTTTTGCACTCTCTTCTCACCCATCCCGCTCACATTCTTTCCCCCAGGGCAGGGGCGTCGTAGTGGCATTTCAGGGGTTTTCTTTTCCATTTGGTTTCCCTGAGGTGGCAGCATGTGAGGCAGAGTGAGGGTTATGTTCAGGCACTCTGTTCGTCTCTAGCTTGACAGCTTGGTGAGGAGGGAGAGGCGGAGGGATGGCTCGATCCCCTGGCCTTGCCCCACGTGCTCCCACCTGCCCTGCGTCTCCCGCGGCCTGCCCTCTGGGTGGGTCTCCTCCTGCCCTTTGCTCGTGCTGCCCTCCTGGAAAGTCCTTGGGAGGCTCCTCACAGCAGCTCGGGGTGCTGGCTGCCCTGGCCTAGCCCCGTGCAAGCCTTGGTCCTGCTGTCTTCTGGCTTCACAGGCCTCCTGGCCTGCGCCTGACTGCTGTCCTTCCCCCAGTGCACAGCGCGGCAGTGAACGCCCTCTCCTTCCACCCGTCGGGGAACTACCTGGTCACAGCCTCCAGCGACTCAACCCTGAAGATCCTGGACCTCATGGAGGGCCGGCTGCTCTACACACTCCATGGCCATCAGGTGAGGGCGTCAGCCTGGGCGGGGTGGCGTGGCGTGGGGTGAAGGTGCCGCCTCAAAGTGACCCTTCCCTTGACGCCTGATGGGGGGGCAGTGTTTTGCATCCCCCCACAGCCTGGGCAGTGGGGTGAGCTGCAGAAACAGGTTTCCTACCCACAAGAGCTGTGACCTCTGCAGAAGCGCTGGGCCTGGGGCAGCAGCTGAGGAGGGAGCACAG
Organism: Bos indicus x Bos taurus; assembly: GCF_003369695.1. Classification (NCBI taxonomy): domain Eukaryota; kingdom Metazoa; phylum Chordata; class Mammalia; order Artiodactyla; family Bovidae; genus Bos; species Bos indicus x Bos taurus. The sequence continues at coordinate 12,042,617 of NC_040097.1, read as the reverse complement.
GGGTTCAGTCAGATGTGGGTGGGGAGAGAGGCTCCTGGACATGGTCGGCAGGGTTTCTCTAGGGGCTGAATGGAGTCTGTCCCAAGTGACCTCCAGCCTCCATTGGTGGTGTGGTTGAGAAGAGCCCTGGGACCCATTCCGTGAACAGCCATGAAGCCTCCTGGAGCCCTTTGGAGGCAAAAACAACAGGTGCCTCGCGGAGGTGGGCATGAAGGAGGGAAATCTTCCCACACATTTGCTGAGGAATTCCCGGAGTTGAATCTAGGAGAGGGGCCTTCTCTCTGAGCCGCTTTTAGCAACACATCCGTGCTTTGGCTCCCTGTGGGGCAGTGACTGAGCACTGGCCCTGGTGGGCGGGCTGTGGGAGGCGGGCTGCCTAAGGCTCTGCCCTGCAGCACCCTGGGTGCGGCTGAGTGTCTCCTGCTGAGCAGAGTGGTCAGCAGAGTGTTTCCTGCTGGGACAGAGACCAGAGCATTTCCGTTTGTCCACTTCTCTATTTGTGAGCAGGCGCAGGCAGGATGGAGAGTGGGGTCGCTCTCGAGGGCTGAGGGAGGCTCTGGGGTGCTTATGCCTCTTGAGCCAGCAGCTGGGTTGAGCTGTCTACCTGAGGGCCCTCTGGATCCCATTGCCACCTGAATTGGGGTGTATAGGGCCTTGGCTGGGTCTTGTGGGGGCATAGGCCTTTTCTTTTGCTTCCCTGGGACGTGGAGGCCACTTGCCGTCAGCTGTGGTGACCCCTTGTCTGTCAGAGACATGTCTGGTGTGCAGGAGTGTGGACCTGTTCCCCTAATATTGACACATCTAGGTGTCATGTGTGGCCACTGGGCTGAGGTGACTGCTGCTCTTGTTGTCAGCCTGTGGGCGAATCACTTGGTTATCCCTGTGGCAATTTGATTACTTAGATTCATGCGTAACGAGTTTTGGCTCTTATAACAGGAGGGCATTTGAAAACCACGTGAAGGCTGCTGCCTCTTGTGTTCCGATGATGAAGGAAAAGCCATGCACGGAAATACCGTGCAGACAGGTGCACACCAGGTGATCACCCCGTTCTTTGCTTTTTCTTGTGAGTGCTCTTTAGACCGCTGACTCGCCTCTGAGCCTGAGAAGCCTTGAATGCAGCATCTACAGGGGCATTCCTTAGCTCAGGCCCAGCGTCAGAGCATAGAAGCCTGTGGATGTTGTTCTCCCAGAGAAGCAAGACAGGGGCCATGATAAATCACGTGGTTGCCTGTCTGCTGTTGAACCTGGAATGTGGGAGCTAGGCTGAGGACAGCTGATAGTTTTGGAGTGTGGAGAATGGGAAATGGCTCCAGGAATCAGGTCTTCCTCAGGGCACCAAGCTTGCAGTGCCCAGAGGAAAGGGGAAGAAAGAGAAGCAAGCTCACCCCTATTCATCTTGCTGTCTGCTTGTCCATTTGTCATCCGCTCCCTGGCTTGCTGGGCTGGGCATCATGGGTATGAAATGGATGCGGTGGTCCCATCCCCTGGGGCTCATGCCTGGCAAGCAGGGGACTCACTGTGGCCAGCAGCAGAGTTGAGGTGGCATGAGATGCATTAGGGAACAAGGAGAGGCAGGTTGAGTCTTGGGTGGTACTTGGAGGGTTAGGTGACACAGGGTGGGCTTCTCCCCCAAAGTGCTGCTCAGATGATCAAAGTGGGACTTTGAAGTGTGAGGCTCACATATGGGACACTCACATTTGTCTCTGTTCTGACCCTTGAAAATCCCTGTCAAATACAGACACTTAGCATTGGTGTGCTGCGGGCCTTAGGGGCCTGGGTTTGGGGTGATTCACAGTCAGCTAAGGGTGCCTTCCTTAGAAAGGATAGTGCGGTTGAGCAGCCTTGATTGGGGCAGTTGATAAAAACAGTCCACCAACCAACCTGAATACCTAGAGCAGGTGGACATCTGGGCTGGGAGCAAGAGTGGCTTTTCTCTCCCGGAGGGGACAGATCTGTGGAGGTTGGACCTGTGTTGTCACTGGGAGCCAGTGTGCTCCGTAAACGTCCCTGACCTGTGAGGGTCTGTGCGTGCTGTCCGTCCAGAGTGGTTCCACCCTGGAGCAGTCTGGGACACCTGTGTTGCCCCTTTGGAGAGTGTATCGCCCTGGCCCAGCCCCGGGAGAGGGCCTGTACCGTGGCTGAGGAGTGCAGCTCTGCCTGCATGCTCTGTGCAGCGTCTGGTCTTAGGCTCCCCCCCTCATGAAGTGTCCCTGGCCCTGTCCTTCCAGTAAGATGCGCAGCTGAGCTCCTTGGTGACTTGAGCTTCCACATTCTGTTCCGGGAGGTGACTGAGGGCCTCACCCAGCACAGCTGTCACTGGCCACTTCCTAAAGCCTGTGGCTGAGCAGCCCCGTGGCTCCCTAGTGGCCCCAGATGCCCAGGGATTCTGTCCCATGGAGTAGTTGGCAGATTTGAAAGCACCTTTGAGTCCTGGTGGGGGAACCGAGGCCCAGAATATGGTCTAGGCAGCTTAGGGTTGTCGAACGGGGACAATTAACCATATCTACAGTTTCCAACACACCCGCTGAGCCCATGTGTATGACTGTTACAAGTTGAGTTGTAATCTCACTCTTGTTCTTAGTAATAGATCACTGGTCTGTGTAGGAGGCCAGCAGGCCTCATGGCTTCTTGTCCAGCCTGCCTGTTGGATGACAGCGTTCTGGTCAGTGGGAGAGGGATCCCCTTGAAGCTTTGGTTTGGACTTGAGGGCTTCCTTGTGATCGCCTTCAGGCAGAGCCCTGAGGGAGCTTTAGAGGGAGGGCTGTTGAGTTATTCTGCTCCATGGAGCAACAACCCCCTTGGGCTTCCAGTTCCACACCTGTGAGAAGGTACAGTGCAGGCCGGGGGTCAGAGGCCAGCTGAGAGGAGTCAGCCGCAGGGGACTGGTGCTGGGGTGAACTAGACCCTGACCAAGAGAAGGGGCTCTGTGTGTGCCAAGGAAGTGTCTCTGTGTCCTGTGAGAGGGCTGGCCTGAACCACCTCTAATGCGGGAAGAGCGAGGAAGGGTCAGAGTGGAGAAGGAAGAGTCGAGGAGGCAGAGCTGTTGGGCAGAAGCTCTCTTGCCCTGGGTTGAGGCCAGAAATCTGCTGTCTCCTGAAGGCACAGGAGCACCAGGACGGCCACATGCGAAGTGCAAAGCTAAGATCGGGATCACCTGAGGTGGTCTGGGTCTCTTGGGTGGGCCCGCATGCAGCACCAAGGGCAGCTGGTGCCCCAGGGGTCTGACCCTGCTGGCAGTTTGGTGGTTCTCTGGTGTGTGACTGGCCACACTTCCATTGGCTCCTGAGGGGCCGGCTGACTTGTGGGTTTGCGGGCGGACACGAGTTACTAGTTTGTTGTGAGCCTAAAGGATTCTGGGGCTTTCTCCCTGCAGTCCCAGCTTTGGGATTCTGAGCCATAAAGGGCCATTCAGGGGGTGCGACTGGTGACTGAGCGAGGCTCCTGCCTCATGGAAGCTGGCATTACACATGCTGTACCCCTGAAATGACTCCTTGGCTGCTACTGAGGCTCGTGTGGCTCTTGAGAGACTTCTTTGGGGTAAGTATCTGCAAGTGATTTGGGCAACAGGCCAGAGAGCTGGGCAGGCCCATTGCTGGCTCCAGCCCGAGTGGGCCCTGGCCTTTCAATAACCCTGCTGCTGTTGCTGCTTGAGGGCGTTAGGTCTGCAAACTCCAGCTGAGCAGACAGTGCCCTTTGCCAGGGCAGGGGTGTGGGATGGGCCGAGGAGCCTTTTGGGGCTGAGAGGTGGGGTAGCCCTCTGCCTCCACGTGAGCCTGCCATTGAGGTGGAGAGTGGACAGAGTGGAGAGGCTCTGCCAACCTGGGGATGGGGCACTGTCCTCCTTCCTCCGCCTTCTCCCCTGGGGATACTGGGACGATTTCTCTCTCAGTGATCTGGTGGAAAGGAGCCCTCATGGTCACCTTTGCCAGCTGCTTTGATTGAGGCCAAATGTCTGATATATTTTATTGGGGAAAGTTCACAGTCTTGTCTGATGCCCAGCTTTCTAAGGAATCACCCCAGTATTTCCAGGACTGAACGAACCACTTATACCCACCTGTTTCTGGTTTAGAAAAGACGCTGGGCACTCTCTCATCTTGTTCAGCCAGAAAAGCATGAGTTTTGGGGGTCCACAAAAGGGAGGAAAGGGCCTGGGTGTTGGGATCAAACCATTCTGGCACCATCTCTTACCCTTTGACAGTGGTCAAGACCTTGCCTTTGCCAGCCTTTCCTCCTCTGTAAGAATGACGCCTGTACCTGTCATAATGGGAGAGGATGTCTGTGTTGCTCAGCGCCAGACACAGTAGGTCCTCACAGGGCTCAGTCCCTTCTCTGTGCAACTCTTGGAAAATGACCCCATGCTGTTCTAGGTGAGAGCTCTTTTTTCTAAAATATTTATTTATTTCTTTTCCTGTGCTGGGTCTTAGTTGTGACACTTGGGATCTTTAGTTGTGGCGTGTGGGATCTAGTTCGCTGACCAGGAGTCAAATCCAGGCCCCCTGTATTGGGAGCTCAAGTCTTAGCCACTGGACCACTAGGGAAGTCCCTAGGTGAGAGCTCTTTAACAGGCAGTTCATAGTTTCTGTTATGGGCATGGTCCTGGCACCATGGGCGGACAGTGTTTGTTAGGAAACTGAGTTCATGGTAGGGGGCTTTGATGACAACCCCTGTGATGGGTGGGTCAGGGCCATGGCCATCAGCCCTTTCCCATCTGGGATGGGGTGTGTCCATTTCCCCTCCTCCCATTCACCCCCAGAATCTCTGTAGGGTTTGTCTGGCTTCTTCTTTTGCTTAGCATTGTTCTCATCCGCTCCATAACGTCCTCTCACTCTGACTTGACTTTTGTCCACAGCTCCTAAAATCCATTCCCCAGAGGGTGGGATGCAGTGATTCCCTGACCCAAAGTCCTTGTCCCGCAGCTGCCCTGAGTGGTTTGGCCTACTGCTGTTTGGTCTCCAGGCCTACTTGCATGGCCCTTCTTTAATTGGGTCTCTTCCAGGGCCTGACCCCTGGAGGACAGCCTGGTATCTGATGGCACCAGGCTGTCTGTGGCGGACAGTGCCCTCTCTGAGGCTCTGGAAAGTCTTGCCCTTGGGGATCCACCTAGACTGGGGCACTTAGGCACGAGGGACGGGAGTCCCTGCTTCTTGCTGGAGCCAGTATAGACTTGGGGTTGTCACTGCACGGCAGCCTCCTCATCCCACCGCACCCCTCACTTTGCAGTGGAGAGGGCTTTCCCACCAACTGCCCCGAGCAAGGCCTCCCCCTTGCCCCCCCGCAGAGTTCTGTGTGGCACACGTGGGACAGTGTGCTAGAAATACAGATTTATTTTTCTGTATTTTCCGAAACATAATCTCGAGCCATGCTCATTTGGTTTTCGTCCCCAGAGCTATTTGGGAGAGGATGGTAGGTGGGGCGTGGGTGGGGAGTTAAATCTGGTGCTTGTGGCTGTGCAGTTGGAGTTCGTGTCTCTGTGGAGTGATGAAACCACACAGGGAGCAGCAGGCCCGTGGTTCCCCACACCACAACTGGCCCTCGGTGGGGCGAGCACCCATCACCCAAGGCCTAGAACCCCAAACTGGGACAACGTCTGTCTGTGCCAGGGGCTGAGTTCAGTTGCTGAGAAATCACAGGCTCTGAGAATGGGTCAGCTGATGCTCCTGGCAGCTTGTGCCTTGCTGGGGCCTGGGCTGGAGCTGAGGAAGTGGCATTAAGGGGGGCTCACCTCCCAGGAGGAGCCACAGCAGCAGGACAGAGTGCCTGTGCATGTGGGCCACCCCCCGGCTGCCCCAGGTGGAAGGAAATTCTCAGAACAGGCCCCTCCTGCCTCGTTTCTTTGCACCCTGCAGCTTTCTTATGTAGTCGGTTAATTTGGGGGACTCGCTTTGCTGCTTGAGAGGCTTAGCTCTGGCTTCGATGGCTGGGCACCTCCTGCAAGAGGTGAGGGAACGTAAGAGGGAGGAGAATAGTTCATGTGCTCCAGCTGAAGTTACCAGGAGCTCAGCCTGATCTTCTGTCCCCTGCTGGCAGCCCAGGTTAAGGGCTGGGAACAGGTGTCCTTGGCTGAGGTCAGGAGCAGCCTAGGAGCTAGGGGGCTGTTCCTTGTCCTTGGGGCTCCCTAAAGGGACATCCACCAGGCCACAGCAGGTTGAGTGAGCCAGTATAGAGCCTCCCTTTCGGAGTTTTGTGGAAGACACAGTCTGATGGGGTGGGTTACGGTGCCTCTGTCTGAGCACCGGGGTTAGAGTTAAGCACCCACGCCAGAGGCCTCCTTGATCTCTGTGTGTGTGTTTCATGGCCATGCTTCTATCTCTGATGTGGGGCATGTGGTGTGACATTCCGTTGTGTTTGCTGGAAGCCAGTGAAAAACATCAAAACCCCTTGGTAGTGGTGATGGGGGTGCCTGGCTGGCCTTCCACTGTAACTGTTGTGGACACAATAGCCAGGGTTCAGGTGTGCAGGGCCTCAGGCTGGAAGGTGAGGAGAGCGGAGAGATCTGGACAAGCTGCAGGGGCTGCGGGGTGAGGGTCATCAGAGCTGTGGGATCTAAACGCTATGGTATCCTTTGTTTTGCCTCCCCACCCCTGCCGTTGATGCTTTGCTGTATGAGTGTGAAGGAAGTAGCCAGTGTGGGTCCCTCGGATCTAGAGGTTGTTCAGGCAGAGGCAGCGTGTAGTGAAATGGCTGGGTATGAGTCCAGCTCGAGGGCCACCTGAGGCTGGGTCAGTGGGGAAAGGGAGGTGGGGGCCTGGCTGCGTCCAGTGCTCCCGGTGATCGTCTCAGAAAAGGCTCCAGCTGGCCAGATCCGGGGAGGGAGCGGGGAAGGAGCTGGTTGAGCCTATGCAGCATCCCTGCCAGTGGACCTGGCCCCCAGATGGGCACCCCCAGTGACTGGGAGACAGGTTGGATCCACACTGCTTGGGCCCCAGCGAGAGCTGCTGCTCAGAATACTGCTCAGGAAGCACTGGAGAGGCCCTGGGCCTTGCCTTGGCGAAGAAACAGCCTGGCAACATGCCTCCCCTGAGCCGGTGGATGAGTGTTTCAGGAGTGACTAATTGACTGAAAGGAGCCAGTTACCGTTAAGGCAGGGCAGTCTCAGAGAACACACGTCATACCGGGCCCTGCCGGGGCTAGGAGAGACTCCCCAGCCCCCAGGGTTTGGAAACCAGAGTGTGCTCCTCAGTAACTGCTGGGCTTCAGCGAGTCCCAGTGAAACGGGACACTGGGATGAAGGACAGGAAAATACCACGGAGTGGAAGCTTTGGGGATCTGAGATCTAAGGTGATGCGTGCTCAGTGGCAGGCAGAGGCAGATTTGTAGCCTTAAATGAATTTACTGCAAACCAAGAAAGATTTGGGTAGTCTGGGTCTCCAAAGACCTCCCGAGGCTTGGCATGAGGATCATCAGCAGTGGAGAGCTTGCATCTGCGCTGCAGTCCATGATGACTTTGGCCCACAGCAGAGCCCAGGGACAGCCGTTCTTCGGGCTGTGCTTCAAGTGCCCCGGACTGTTTTGTGCACCCTGGGTGGAAGGGTAGGAGCCTTTGTGGAAGGAACACCGAGGGGCCTGGCATAGGAGCCGTGCCGTCCTCTTGGTAAATGGGCACCGGTGGGGCGGACTGTGGGCCTCCACTCTGGGGGAGTCCTCAGAGCACCCTTGTCGCTTGCACCCTCCCTGGCATTTCCTGGGACCTGGACCCTGGGGATAGCTCTAGTTCTTGCCTGGAGGACTTCCAGCACCTGCTCTCTGGTCCTGATGCCCCTGCCAGACTGGGCTGCTGGCCACATTCTTCAGTGGTCCTGCTGCTGCTTGGCCTCCAGCATCTTGTCCCCAGCCTGGCATCTGGTGTTGAGTGACAACAGGAAGGGAGATTGACCCACGAGTATTTGTTTGGTTCCTTAGTTGCTGTGACTTCTTGGAAACCCGCCCTTCCTCAGTGAGCTCTGGGCAGGCAGAGAGCCCGGCTTTTTGATACACTGTGTACTATTTTCCTTCCCTTTTCTCTTTCCTTTTTGTTTTTCCTCAGAATGAAAACAGTTTTGTCGTTTTATCTTTGTATTCATGTAGTGTAGCTATATACTCACTAAGATATCGAAAGTATGGGACAGTAAGGAGTCTAAGACTCAAGTAAACTTGTCACCTGAAATTGCCCCCCCTTAAGTCCTGTCAGCCTGTGGTGACTGTCCCCCTGGAAGGCTATCTGGCGCTACACGACCTGCTCCCACCCTGCGCCCAGACCCTGTGCCTGCAGCCGTGGTGCTCCGCTCCTGCTGGTGTTTTCTCAGCCACGCAAGTGGACATGGTTTCCCGTCAGGGAGAGTGGATCTGCTTTGTCCTGATGGATGGCTGTCCAGGACTCCTGGGTTCTGTGACCCCCGCCCCTGGGGCCCCACCTGCACAGGAAGGCAGTGAGAGACACGGCTGGAGGCTTCATCCCTGACCTCAGCCCTGTCCTCCCCTCTTGGACATGTCACCCTTCAGAAGGGTAAACATACAGGCCGCGCCAGAGGATTAACTGAGTCAGGGCAAGTGGAGTGCTCCAGGCAGCCTGAGCACTTGGCGTTAGCCAGCTTATGCTACTTCTTCTTCACCCCCCTTTATGAGCAGCTCAGAGAAGAGGAGCTGTGGGTAGATTCCAGAGGCGTAGGCAGACGTGCGTTCTCCTGCAGCTCTGTCTAACCTGCCTTCTCTTCTGGGCAGGCTGAAGCTGCCCTTGCTCCATGACCTCGGGTCCCTTTCCAGCCTACAACCTGTCTGGTCTTTCTGGCACTGAGTGGAAGTGCTTCCCAGTGTTCCTGTTGTCCATAGGTGTATGGACAGCACTGCTGTGTCGGCCCCACTGACAGGGGCCCCTCCCACGGGCAGCAGGGGTTCCTGTTGCTCCCTGTGCTGCTCTAGAGGAACTGAGGTCGCCGTAGACAGCGGCTGCACCATCGTCCTCTAGGAGAGAACCTCCTTCATCTGGCTTTGCTTGGGGGATGCCAGGTAGAACCACATTAAAGTTTGGCCAGAAGGAAGCGATGGTTTGCGGTGGTGTGCTGAGCTGACTCTTGCTGTGTGTCTTTCTGCCGCGGGTTGCAGGCGTTTGAGGAAGAGTCCTCGCTCTTTACGGGAGATCATGTCCCCTGCCCCAAGCCTGGATGTGCTCACTGGCCCTCAGGGCGCGGCCAGGCATAGGCCTGGCATCATCCTTTGGACAGGTGTGAGGACCTTCAGCATCTGAGAAGCCAGAGGGTCAGGTCTCCTCCCAGGGCCCCAGCATGAGGAAAGTGACGTACTCATTAGAGGGACACGAGGTGGGGCATGGTCTGGTCAAAGGGACCAAGTTCTGGCCCCAGTGCTGGGCCTGGATAAGCCAGTGCATCTCTGTGACCTCTGGCTTCCCCTTGGAAAGTGAGGACAGTGGTGTCGGCCCAGCAAGGCTGTCAGCACAGATCGTCTCGCTCATCCTGGCCTTGACCTCATGGCCCACCTTTGTCAGTGGTGTCTGGGAACAGAGCCTCAGTGGTCGTGCTCATGCATTGGCACCTGCCGGTTCCTCCACCCCAGGCTGGGGAGAACACGGGCTGGGTGAGGTGCTCAGCCCTGAGTCCTGCTGTCACTGTCACTCATGAGATTCTGATTTCTTCCTGTGCATTGAGGATCTAGAGTGACCATTGGTGTTTGTTCTTCTTGGTTTGTTCTCACAGGGTCCAGCCACCACGGTTGCCTTTTCAAGAACGGGGGAGTATTTTGCCTCTGGCGGTTCAGATGAACAAGTAAGTAAAGAATGGTCTGAGGGATCCCAGTGGATACTGAGTAGAACAGACAGGGGACCGAAGTGCCCCAGAGATGGATGGGCTGGCTTTCACCAGCTTCCTTGGCGGCTTTCAGCAGCCGTAAAGGCTGGATCCTGGGGTAGGGTGCTCAGAGCGGCGCCCTGCTTCCCCAGAGCAGGTGCTGCAGCGCCGACCATGGCAGCATCTCAGAACTCCTGCTGCTCAGACCAGTGTGGGCTGGAAGGAGTCTGGGTTAGTGTTGCCATGAGAAAGGTAAAATAGAGGGTTTTTTGTTCTGGTTTCTTTTTGGCCATGAGGCATATGGGATCTAGTTTCTTGACCAGGGATCACACCAGTGCCTCCTGTATTGGAAGCGTGGAGACTTAACCAGTAGACCACTGGGGAAGTCCCCAGAGTTTTTTAGGAACTTCTTTTTCCTGATTCTAGGTGAATAATTAGATAATTATTGGATGCTTTCCATGGACCTGGTAATGTGGGCAACACGGCAAGAGTGTGACGCCTCAATGAGTCCTCAGGGCAGCCCTGGGGAATTTTCACTTCAGCCGTTCTGTGGGTGAGGAAGCTTGAGTCTGAGCTAGGACGTGGCTGGAGGCTGCGCTCCACTGTCTGCCAGCCATTGCTCCCTGGCCTGCTCATGTGCTGTCTGAGGGACAGCATTTTCCAGCTCCACGACTGCAGAACTAGAACATGTGTGAGGAGGTCCTGTCCTGCCTTGCCACCATGTCCCTGGGGTCTGGCCCAGAGTCTGGGGCCTGGTAGTCCTCCCACTGGAAATCTTTCTCCAGGTTCTGGTGCAGCGCTGCTTGGCCAGAAAACCATACTTCCCGGAGCTGGGGAGGAAAGAGTGGCTGTTCTGAGGCAGTGTGACCTGGTAGGTTGCCCAGAATGTTCATCCTGCTGCTCCCAGCCTTATAGCTCTGCTGGCTTCTTCACCCAGGACAGTCCCACTGGCTTCCCAGTGAGCTCCAGCCCTAGCTGATTTCGGTTCAGTCTGTCAGTAAAGCAGAGGGTGGTTGGAGACACAGCAGGGCTACGAGATGGCAGGTGTCTTCCCACACCAGCACCAGTTCCTGTGCTGACCAGACAAGGCAGGAGGAAGACCAAGGAGACTCCTGAGCCTTCCCTGGGTGTGGAGTCCTGGCTCATTGCTTAGAAGACTAGGGAAACTAATAAATCCACACCATAAGTAAAGTTCTGGTAAAAGCACAAGAGACACCCTGGTAGGAAGTAGGGTCCCCCACCCTGAGCCCTCCTTCGGCAGCCACCGCTGTCAGCTCCCCAGCTGCCTTCTTATTGTGTGCTCTGAGAGCCTTTTGGGAATGGCATTTGTCATTCTCTCTCCACATTCCTGATAGCCATTCCTCTGCTCAGGATTATTCAACAGTTAGACTGGTGCAGTGCACAGAACCCTATAAACAAGGGGGTGAGTGCCGACGTTCTTTTTGTAAAGGGGACCAATGAGAGACCCTGGATCCCCATCAGCTGGGGGTGATGAACAGTGCTGCTCTGTGGGTGGTGAGCAGCTTCCCACAGAACCAGGCTTATGGCTGCGTCCCGATGGGGGAAGCATCAGGGGACATTGAGTTTCCATCTTGTGTGGATCCGGCAGTTTTTCGGTGGCCTCAGTTGACTGCTGGACACGATTCACAATTCCTGCCATCCTGGAAGTGGCCCTGGAGGAGTGCTGACACCCTCCAGCAGGGAGCACTCTTACCCAGCTTTTGTAAGAGGAACCTCAGGGCGTGAAGATCCTCCTATTGGGATGTAGAATAATGGGTGTGTTAACCACTTCTCTCTGGGGCCAGACTTCTCCCTGGGGCCAGTGTCTGAGTTTTATAGCAGCCCTGTGAGGCGGAAACTACCATTCATCCCCATTTCACAGATGAGGAAAACAGGGCATAGAGAGATTGAGTCCCTTGTCTAGAGCCACACAGTAAGGGGTGTAGCCAGGATCTTAAACCTAGTGGTATGGCCTGGAGTCTGTATCTGAACCACTTTTCACAGTGAGGCTGGCCAGGCTGCCACTGTAAAGAACTTCTATTTTGGTGGGGAGATAGGTGATAAACATGGGAAAGCAGACAGAAATTTAAACAACTACTGTGTCTGATGCCTTGGAGGAAATAGAGAGCTATGATCAAAACTAGCAAGAGGGCCAGGGAAGGCCTCTCTTAGAAGGTGGTGTTAGGGCAGACATTTAGCCTGAGATGCTAGGTATACAGAGTCTGGACCTGGGATGCCCCAGGCACAGGGAGCAGCCAGTGCAGAGGCCCAGTGGTGATGGTGACTCTCCACCCTGATGGAGCACCCGATCCTCTCGGGGCCTGTTCAGAAAGTCTGCTCTCCAGAGAGGTGGGGCAGGTCCAGAGATGAGTGGGGGTGCCAGGTGGGGACCACAGTCCCACCATTGGCCCAGAACTTTGGCGGTAGCCTCTGGGCCCATTTTCTCCGTGAAGAAGGACAGGTAAGGGGTATTTCTCCTCCTGATTCTGTGTGCTTGTCGGTCTTGACAGGTGATGGTTTGGAAGAGTAATTTTGACATCGTCGATTATGGCGAAGTGCTAAGAGTGCAGAGGCCCCCAGCCACGCGGGCCAGCTCCTCTGGGACTCTGGTAAGTGGCCTGACAGGCATTATCCTGACTGAGCCCTGTGGCTGGTGGACTGGGTCATGGTCAACAGCACTGGGCTCAGGGACAGTGGGGGCGCTGCAGGTTTAGGCAGGTTCCAGGGAAGAGACCTGGTAAGATCTCATGATTTACCAGAAACTTCTTAGGTGCTTGTGGTGCTTTGTTTCAAATCCGGAGTGAACAAACAAGATGTTAGGAGGCTGTCAGCATAGACTGCCAGATGCCTAGGCCCCGCGTCGTCTGCTGGGGGATTGTTTCTGTGGTTCAGGCCACTGGCTGGTTGAGGCCTAAGGAGAGGAAGGACCTCTCTGGTGCCGAGCCTTGGGCGCACTGTCAGATTCCTAGAGGGTGCAGGGCCTGAAGCCACAGCTAGGACGAATGGGAAGGGCCCCAGCCCTGTTCTCACTTCCTTTTTTTTTTAAACCATGGAAAGGAAGTTCCTCAGCCACAAACCATTTTTAGTACCTTTGTTGGTAAAAGGGCATTCAGTGTTCCTGAATTAAAAATATTCAATAGTTACCAATATTTTTTGGACAAATATTTGGGGTAGAAAAGATAACTGATATGGTCTCATGCTTTGAAGAAGGTAATTTTCAGCTTTGGCTGAAATAAACAGTGATGCCAAGGAGGTGGAGCCACGCGGATTGTCAGCTCTGGTGCAGGCTGCTTAAATCCCTCCTGCCTGGACCTTAGTGGCGGCTTGGCCTTTCCCACATGCAGAAGCTGGCCTGAACAACAGGAAGCGGCTTGCCCAAGGCCCCCAGCGAGTCAAGGTTGGCCCAGAATAGAACCAGGAAGCCTCCAAGTCCATCCCAGGGCTTTCTTTGGCTCCAGCAGAGGCCCCACCCTGCCCACGGCCCGTCCTACATGTGGGACTCCCTCTAGGAACACGCCAGGTTGGGGTTTAAAGCTTTTCTTCCAAGAGTTGCCCTTGGCCCAGAGGTTTTGTTCTGCCTCCACATTTGCTAAGGAATGTCCAGTTCTCAGCTTTTGGTTTTGTTGGGAGAGTGGTGGCTGGGTTGCCCAGTGGTCTGCTTGCCGCTATTTCATCTTCCACCCATAAAAGCATTTTCCAGACTGGGGGTTTTTCCAGTGGGGTTGTGATCCCTTGGGGTCCATGTCCACCTCCTCTACAGCTTCCTGTCTCTTGGGTATTTATGGTGAACCACACCCTGTTGAGGCCTTGACGTGTAGTGCTCTGTGTATTCCTGACCTCGTCACGATGAGTGCTCTGAGTGATTGTTCTCGTTCACCGTTGAGACACCTGGAGCGTAGTCGCCTGCTGCAGTGTGTAGTCCTGGGAGCCCACCGTGCTGGCCCCCTGGGCAGGGCTGACAGAGCTAGAAACTGCAGGTGGTAGAGTGCTGGCTGGAAGCTCTTCCCATCCCAGGAGAGGGGGAGTCTGCTGTCTGTCTCTTGGGAATGGTTAGTAATCAGCAGCAAGGGGAGAATCCCATGCTCCTTTTCTGGTAGCTTTTGGGAAAGTAACTTAGACAGCTGTCCCATGTCCCTTCAGTCTGAGCCAGAGACAGGGTGTGGGGCACCCTTGCTTCCCATAGCTGCAGGGCCTGGTCATCTAGGATGGAGGGTGTGCGGTGGGAAAGCCAGCAGGACAAGGCAGGGTAGGGTCTGGCTGGCCGAACCATTAGCAGGCCTCAGAAAAAACATCTGTTCCCGAGCTAGCCTCAAGCCCTCTGCCCAGTGGGCATCACCCTGTGGGGCTCAAATCAGGAAAGGGGTGTGGGACCTAGAGTCTGCACCCTGGCTCCGTGGTCCAAAAACGCTCACTCTTCTCAAACCTCTATTTCCATAGTGGGACCCGAACACCCCCACAGGCAGGCTACCAGGACCCCACGTCTGATGTAGGTGACTTCTGCTAACCCAGAAAGTGACTTGACTTTTTAATCCTAAAGTCATTCTTTGTTTCAGGTTTTTTTCTCCATTTGTCACAGGCCCCTTTGAGACTCTTGATGTGATGTGTAGGTCCTCCTCCAGACATACCATGCCCACACGTGCACGCCACCAGCATGTACTTTGAGTGGCAGCTCTGACCTCAGGACTCCCAGGCCAAAGAGGAGAGCTGAGGGGTTTGTTTGGTTTGTTTTATATATGTAACATAAAATTCATCATTTTGCCTATTTAAAAAAAAAGTATATGTATTTTTATTTATTTATTTGTCTGTGCGGGATCTTACAGATGCAGGATCTTTGATCTTCATTGTGGCATGTGGACCATTTTGCCTTTTTTTTTTTTTTTTAAGAGGTTTTCAATTTTTTGGCTATATAGGGCCTTTGTCGCTTCTGGAGGACTTTCTCTAGTTGTGGTGTGCGGCCTTCTCATTGCAGTGACTTCTCTTGCTGTGCAGCATAGGCTTTAGGCTCGCGGGCTTCAGTAGTTATGGCCCCTGGACTCTAGAGCCCAGGCTCAGTAGTTGTGGTGCATGGGCTTAGTTGTCCTGTGGCATGTGGGATCTTCCAGACCTAGGGATCGAACCTGTGTTCCCTGGACTAACAGGCAAATTCTTTACCACTGAGCCATCAGGGAAGCCCCCACTGTGCTTATTTTTAAGTGTACAGTTGAGTGGCATTAAGTACATTCACACTGTTGCACCCATCACCACCATTGTGCACAGAATTTTTTCATCTTCCCAAATTGAGGTGAGTGAGTTGGTATAGTGCAGCTCAGTGGCTAGGTTTTCCCCTGATGTGGAGAGGCAGGCTGACAAATGTAGTCTTCCTTTCTTGCCCACGGGCTTCCCAAGCACCGAGGTAGTGCTGGTGACTGATTCTGTGGCCAACCAGGGTGTCTCAGCTCCTCAGGGAGCCCCCACCCCTCTAACTCTGTCCACATACCATTCTTCCAGCAGCGCAGGGGTTCTCTGCCTTGGTGCCGTTGATCCCTTGGGCCAGATGAATCTTCACTGTGGGGGCTGTCTGTGCATGTAGGAGGTTTAGGAGCATCCCACTGGCTTGCCTGTAGCACCCCCCACCCCTAGTTGTGATGGTCAGAAATGTCTTCAGACATTGCCAGGTGTCTCCTGGGGAGCAGCACTGCTCCTGGTTGAGAGTCACTGCGGTAACTCCGCCTTGGGAGTGAGCCCAGAAGAGGGGCTTCTGCAGTAGGGCTGGCTGGGGATGGGAGGGGCTTGGGGATGGCACTACCTCTGGAGCCTGTGATCCTTCTTGATGGGCCAGATCTGGGCTCTCCCCCAACCAAGCAACTGTGGCCCAGGTCTCTCAGTCTGGCTTTCTAACACAAGCCAATTTTGTAGAAATGTTTGGCTTATCAAACTTTGGAATCTCCAGGAGTGATGGTAAACAGCAGAAAAAGACCTTTAACAGTTTGATTTTCCTTACTTCACTTAAAGTGTGTTCTTGCCCTTCCTGCCTGCAGGCTTCCCCTGGCTCTGAGGTGTAGTGCCTGGTGAGGATTTGGTGGCTTGGCTTCTCAGAGAGCCTTGAACACCACTGCTGTGCCAGGGAGCTCTTGATCCTGATGTCCACCTTCCCCTCCTCTCCCCCCCAGCCCTGTTTACACTCCGGGTCTCAGATTCAAATGCCACATGAGTCACCCCTGGGCATTTGGGGATGTTAGAAGCACATTGGGCCAGGTGCTGGATCTTGAATTCTGGACCACACGCCTGTTAGAGTTTGGCAGTCTAAAGCCAGAGGGGCAGACCATGGCAGGGGCGGCCCTGTGAGCCTGTGACAGCCCCTGGCCTGGACCCCTGCCCTGGCTGTGGCTTCAGCGCTTGCTCTTGGAATGAAGGCCATCCTTGAGCCCACTGTGAACAGAGCTCTGTTCAGTGCCGGAGCTATTTTCAACCTCTGGTTGAAATTCACAGCTTATTTTTAGACACATTTCATGTTGAAAAGCAAAAGCCATTTCCCAGCCCTTCAGAATGAGAATAATGGGTTCCATTTTCCCTCTATTCTTGGCTGAGTTGTGATGAGAAGGGATCTCGGGACTGTGGCTAAAGAGCTTTTTCTTCTTGGAAGCCTGTAGAGGCAGGACTGCAGCCCGTGCCCTGGGCTGAGAATGGACAGGAGACGCCACGTTCTGCCCTGTGGCGTGCTGCGTGGTGGAGGAAGGTTGGAAGGTTTCAAGCAGATGAATGCCTCCAGAGGGGCTTTTGGGGGTCCCCACATGCTGTCTGTGGCAGGGGCTTGTACTGGCATTGTCGGGGGACTATATTGAGCTCTGTTTCCTACTCCAGCCCTGGTCACCTCGCCCTCTCTCACTCATTCTCATGGTTCTCACTCCCTCCTGTGTTTTCTGCTCAGTCCCTGAGGCTATTGACCACTGTGTCTTGGCTGACCTTGGATTTGGCACCTGCTCTCCAAGTCCCAGCCACTATAGCTGACTTCTGCCTCAACCACAGAAGCATCCTAAAATCGTTTTTCATAGCAAGGATGCATTTATTCTGATAACAATCTTACTCTTGCCCTCCTCCAAACATCTGACAGCCTGTTGTGCAATTAGGAAGGAAGGTTGTACTGGGTGGGGCAGGAGGTTAAGAAGGCCAAATTCTAGGTAATTCAGTAAAACTAGAAAACCACTTCCTGAGTTCTCTGAGCTGGCTGCCCTCCAGTTCAGAGAACCTTGAGGTCTCAGGCCAAGGGCTTTTCTCCACTCAGTTCAGGCGGGAAGATGCGGACTCCTCTGTGAGATCGCACGAGGTGTTACCCATCAAGCAGGTACTTGAAACCGTGCCTAGCACATGGCGAGTGCTCACCAAGCTCTATTTTTAAAATTTGTTTTCCTTTTTTCTATTTTTAGAATGATCCTTTTCCTTCTTCTGTCTGACAGAACTAGACAAGCCCCCTGCCCCTGCTGTGGTGAGAGACAGCAGGCCAGGGCGTGAGGCGCTTCTGACCAGGTCATCTTCGAGGCTGACTCTGCTCCCAGGCTGTCCCTGTGAGGGCTGATGCGGCTTCCAGACTCTTGCAGGTGTCATTTATACATCCTGATGAGTAGCCTGAGTCCTCTCTGCTCCCACACATGAGAGCAAATCTATGAGCTGGGAGGAAGCAGCCCTCCTTTCCCCCTCGCCCCCGCAATTCCTTGGGGCACAGTGCCCAGGACCCCTCGAACCTCAGCCCTCCTCTTCTGTCCCCAGGAAGAGGAGGCCAGGTTAGCCGAGGCTATCTGTCCAAGGCCTCAGCCTTCACTCAGGGTGGTCCATTTCTTCTTCTTAGTTCCTTTGGTCCATGGAGCCCCTGACACCCCCTGTACCCCTACTTCAGTTCCCACATATTTTGTTTGCAGACTGGGCTTGACTTAAGGGTCCTTGGGCCCTGATTCCTGGCCCAGAGAGCCCTGGCACTGGATCTTGTCCCATGCTGAGGATCTGGGAGTCCTTGGTGGTGGTTGCTCAAGATCTGGGTTCTTTCGCAGGGCCCTGGCCTGAGGAGTCATCAGATCAAGGTAGGGAAGGGGCCCGTCTCCACCTGTCTCATAGATTTGCATTCTTGCTCAGGAACTTGGGAGACTTGGGTCTCTTGGTGAGAACACACATTTGTAGCTAGCATTCACTTTTCATAGTGAGGAGAAGTATGGATCTGTAGATGGGGCATTGTGAGTAATTAGAGCAGATGTGAACCACAAGTTTACATGTCTTAGAGAAGAGCCTCTCCTTTCTCTACTTGAGGCCAATTCTGGCTCAGAATTTTCCAAGCTATTAAAGGGGGTTCTTGGCAGCAGATCCTCAAGCAGTTGTCTAAGGCCATGCCACCCTGAAAGTGCCCGATCTCGTCTGATCCTCAAGCAATCAGAGTGCCAGGCACATGGGCATGGAGAGCCTGGTGAGAGACACAGGAAAGCAGACCCTCCCCAACCCTCCCAGCACCTTCTTTCCTGGTTTGGCCATTGTTGGGCCTGGCAGGGTCTGGACTTTGGGGGTAGACTTGGAAACAGTGGGGACTTTGTTTTCATGTTTCCTGGGACTTAGTGGAGAGGCCATCTCTGTGTGACTCCTGTGGCATAATTCGTTCCTACCCCTGGTGCTGCACAGAGGAGAAACCTGAGCCTTAAGGTCGCCTGCTGGTGAGCAGCCCAGGCCCGGATGAAGCCTGTGTCCCTAGGTCTCAGCCTTTCTGTTAGGAAAATTGAGAGACTCTTAATTGGAAACAAGCAAGAGGTAATCTCCCCATTTCTTAAAGGGGCAAAAACATCCTGTCTTCCTCAGCCTCCGAGCCAGATAGCCAAGCCCTGCACAGGACAGACTGGTGACTCAGAAACACAGCCCTTTGTCACCCGTGTGTGTGTATGTTCTTGTGTCGACCCTTGGCAGTTCCCCTCGGGGCCTCTGGTGTCTGCATGCCCATCACCCTAGGTGAAAGTTGACTTCCCACTGCCCATCCCTGTTATCACCCACTCTAAGACCCCAAAGTTCCTCTCCTCAGAGGCATCTCCAGATCATCTGGGATGGGCTGGGCATCATATAGGACAACCAGAAACCTGGCTGGCCAGGGGCTTCCTGGGGTGAGTAAAGCACTCTTACTAGGATGGCTGCTGGGGAAAGATTCTTGGGCAGCCCTACTGGGGAGGGGGGTAATGCTGGAAACTTCTGGCTCTGGGAGTCCCTTTAAGAGCTTGGCCGGCAGTACTGCCCCTGTGTCCTGTCCCCAGCCAAGGCTGAGGCCTGGCCGGATGTGACACGTCTCTTCTGTGACCTCAGGCAGGTCATCTGGATTCTCTGTATCCTGATTTCTCCCCACCAGCCTACAGTACTCCTTTGGGCATTTTCCATTTTGCGAGCTCACTCTGCAGAAGACCATCCGGTGGGGGTGGCAGTGGGGCGGGGCAGCTGCAGCAGCCTTTGCTGACTCTGGTGACAGTGGCCCTCAGATGAGATGCCTCACTCCACACTGGGATTGCATGTTCCCCCACCTTTACCTGAGTGGAAGTCCTAGAAAGTGCTCCAGGTTTCTTAGTTTCCTTGAGAAGCCAGAGGATCCTAGAAATAAAGAAGCTCAGTGTTTGTTCTTTTTCCAGTAGTCATGTCTAGCTCTTTGCGACTCCACGGAGTGTAGCCCACCAGGTTCCTCTATCTATGGAATTTTCTAGGCAACAATACTGGAGTGGGTTTCCATTCCCTTCTCCAGGGGATCCTCCTGACCCAGAGATCGACCCAGCTCTCCTACACTACAGATTTCTTTACCATCTGAGCCACCAGGGAAGCCCCCAAACTATAATTATTAACTTATTTTGGGGTGCACTGGGTCTTTGCTGTTCCCCGGGCTTTTCTCTGGTTTTGGTGAGCGGGGGCTACTCTCTGTTCTTTTCATTGTGATGGCTTCTCTGGTTGTGGAGCACAGGCTCTAGGTGCACGGGCTCGCAGCACGCAGGCTCAGTAGTTGTGTCTCATGGGCTTTAAGTTGCTCCGTGGCACGTGGAATCTTCCTGGACGAGGAATCAAACCCATGACTCCTGAAATGGCAGGTGGATTCTGATCCATTGTACCACCAGGGAAGTCCCCAAGCTACAATTTTTGAAGAAAGTTTCCTGCTTTGGACAGTGGCTTATGGGTACCATGACTGTGCACTGTCTAGGAGCAGCAGAGATTCTGATACACGTAGCAGAGGGCTCCCTGAGGCCAGCACCCTTCCCTCCGGCCCGCTATGTCCAGTTCTGGGAAGCAGGCAGGATCCCCTCTCCTTTTCCTTCCAGAGGCTGCGAGTGACTGCCTGGGAGGTGGGGCAGGGCTGCCACCAGGCACACGTTAAATAATTACTATGTTTCCCAGAAGGGGCAGGTTGCTTTTCACAAGCAGGAGAAGGATTTTGTGGAAGTGCATTGGGAGAAGTTACTGGGCTTCCTGGCCGTGTAGTGAGGAGACAAGCCTTTTAACATATGACATTTACTGCAGCAAGCCTCTTGTGGTGGTTCTCAAACTTTGGTGTGTATCCGAATTTCCCTGAGGGCTTGTTAAAATTCACCTTGTCCCCTCCCCAGAGTGTCTGATTCAGTAAGGGAATTTGCATTTCTAACAAATTTCTGATGCTGCTGGAAACCAATAGATTGAGACCCTGGCATTCTGGGCAGGGAGACGGCTGGAAGGAGAGAGCCTTTGTCCATCTTAGGAAGTTTCTACAACTTGGGAGAGGCGCCTGGAGAATTGGTGCCCCTTCAGCCCAATTTGGAAAGAGGTGTGGTTGGTTCTGATCTTTGTGCCATGTTAGAAGTCCCACTGTTGCCCTGTGGTCTCTTTAGACCTAAAGGCACTCTTTAAACCTGCTGGGCTGTTGACAACTGAGCAGGCAGAGGTGTGGTTTTCTTACAGTCAGTTAGAGGGAGGGTGGGACTCCAGGCAGCCCTCTGAGCTTCTGCTGAGCCCGCATCCTCTGTGGGCTCCTGTCCTGGTCCCTAGTGCCGCTGCGTCAGTCCATCATCAGTGCTTGAACCCACGTTCTCCACGCCACCTGCCTCCTGCAATGTCCTCAGTGTTCACCTCTTACCCTGCAGATGGGGGTGCCTAGGTCGCCTCCGGTCCTCCAGGGCCTGCAGGGCCTTTAGGGAAGTTGGTGGGTGAGTCTCTGGTGGGCCACCTGAGCTTGAGATGGCCTGGGTGCTTGTGGCCCAACATTTAAACCCCCAGGTGGAGGTCTTCTTTGTAGAGCCTTTTGGGAAAGTGCCTCCAGATAGCAAGAGCAGCAACAAGCCCTGAGATGGCCCTGACAGCTGTGACATCCAGAGGATGGTGGGATGGGCAGAAACTGAACTCCCTTCTCCAGCTGCCGTTTCAAGGGGATGATGGTAGTTTCCTGCCACTGAAAAATTCCCATCCATTTTATAAGGTCCCTATCCAGAGGAGAAAGGCATAATTCCTAGGAAGGAAGGCCTATTAATGACTAAACCAACCAGGGGTGTAGTCTCCGAAATCCAGGGCAAGGCGCATTAACACAGTCACAGTGCCATGAAGGTGGGTGAACTTGACTCTGGAATCCAGACAAAGCCTGGATGCCCTTGTGTCCCTCTCTGAGTGTGTCGGAATACACCTGGTGCAGGAACCTGGGCATGCACTCACACCTTTAGAGAGCTCTCTTACCTCTTTCAAGGGTCTCAGAGCTATTTTGGGTTTCCTTTCCCCCGGCAGCCAAAGCATGGGTTTAAGGTCAGTGGAGATTGCACAGTTGCATGTGCATCTAAGTCGCTTCAGCTGTTTCCAGCTCTTTGTGACCCTATAGACTGTAGCCCGCCAGGCCCCTCTGTCCATGGGATTCTCCAGGCAAGAATACAGGAGTGGGTTGCCATGCCCTCCTCCAAGTGATCTTCCCGATGCAGGGATGGAACCTGCGTCTCTTGCGTCTCCTGTATTGGCACGCAGGTTCTTTAGCACTAGCGCCACCTGGGAAGCCCCCACAGTTGCACATGTGAGCCCAAATCACAGGACAGTGGGTTCCTGACATTGTGGCACTTTACTTTGAGGTTAAAAGGTCCTGGGCACGCACAGGTCACATGCCTTGGGTGTTTTTATTTCACCTGTGGGGCCACTGCTGTGATGCTACCATTTTGGTGACAGCACTGATAAGCATCCACAACCTGGTTAGGCGATGCTGACCAGTCTCCTCTCCACAGAAAGCCAGCAGAGGCCATGCACACAAAGCAGGAGGGTGGGCAAGAACTGAGGCTGTTGGCATCTAGAGCCTGCCTGCCTTCGTTCCCCCTTCCCCCCTTTCTTCCTTTTTCCATGGAGCTTTCAAACTCAGAAACCTGAAAATGGAAGAAATGAGCCACAAGTGGAAATAGACTCAGTTGCTGCCATCTGACTGTGGTTCTTCGGCCCCACCCTCTGTTCCCCAGCAGAGCTGCGTTCATCCTTTCAGTCTCTTTCCAGATGGCACCTCCTCCATGCAGCCTTCCCAGAAGGAAGGCTGCGAACTCTTCCTGCTCTGCCCACCCAGAGCATTGCTTACTAGAGCAGCCCCTCTCTGCTGCAGTCAGTTATTTGCAGGCCTAACTTTTTCCTCTGTATCCACGTGGTGCTCAGCATGCCTCTGAAACAGGAAATCTGAGTTCAGTGGACACATGCCTGCTGTCTGTGGGCAGCATGGGTGGAGTGTGTGAGGCTGGAGGCAGGCTCTGGCTCTGGGCTTTTGGCACGTTTGATGGTCCCAGGCTAAAGGAAGGAAACCACTTGCTGGCCTGGTTTGTCAGCCTAGGGTTAGGTGGCATGGGGTGGTGTGGGTCGTGGAGGGTGGGAGAATCCACATGTTTGGACTAGAAGTTTTAGTTTTCCTTTTCATTTCATTCCTTTTCATTTTCAATGGAAAAAAGCCCTTTGCAGCTTATATTTTCCAGATTGGATGGCAGCATGGCCCATGTGGTATAAGGGTGTTGAATAATGCTTGTGTTTATGTTCTCATTGGTTACCATGGAAAAAAATCAGAATAGATGGTTTCCATGGAGATTATCTTAAAATTAGTTTCTTTGAAGTTCTGGACACTGCTGCAGGGTTCACTGAATGCTGTTGGTGCAGTTGGGGCTTTCTCTGTGGCAGTGCCAAAGGCTATCCTGGATGTTTGTAGATTTAGCCAAATTTGCCTCCTGTGCTTCAAAGTGTCAGGACACCAGAGTGGGAGTGATCTTGTACCTCAGCTTCCTCCTGGGGTCCCATTTGCTTGGCTTCGGCTCCACAACTCATTCCTGTCACTTGGAAGCTTTTTTTTTTAATCTCCAGGAAAAAAAAAAAAACCTTTTGGGAAATTATTAAGCTAGCACAAAAAGTAGAATATAATATAATGAACCCCCCATGTACCTGTTACCTCACTCCAGCGTTTTGCCAACCTTATTTTTTGTCTCCTCCCACAGTTTTTAAAAGAATTGAAATATTTTTGTTTAATCCAGCTATTTTACCCTAAATAAAGACTTCTTTTTGGTTAAATAACTGAAGCTTTCTTAACACATCCAACAAAATGAATAATTCCTTAATATTAGGTGCCTAGTGTATATTCTCATTTTTCTTCATTGCATCAAGAACGTTGTTTTGTCCTGTTTGTTCAAAGAAGGATGTAGGAGTCTTTGAGAAACCCCAAGTCTCCCCTCCCAGCGTGGTCCTGGGACGTGGAGAAGCTCAGTGCTCCTAGCTCAGAGCGGCAGGTGGGCCAGGCCAGGCTGGCCTCGAGGCTCCACTCCACTGTCCTCACAGAGAGTTGTGTGCTCTGAGCTCCGAAGCCCTTGTCCACCCCCACAGATGCATCAGCGCAGGTGGGCCCGCCACCACCAGCTGTCCTAGGGCAGGCGTCCACTGGGGTGCGCTGTCCCCCTTCGCAGCCTGCAGGGGGAGGGAGGTGGGAGAGGTGCTGTAACCTTGATTCACAACAGCTGTGTGCAATTTCATTTTCCAGGAGAGGGGGGCTGTGAAACCCCAGGTTGGGAGGAGGCCGCCTCCCTCGGCTCCTCCCTAGGCAGCACCCAGGTGAAGGCTTTGGCTCATTGGAGGCCCACAGCCTCTGCTGGGCAGTCTGGGCCAGTCCTGGCTATCTGTCTCACAGGCTTTGCTCACGTCCTGAGAAGCTGCACAAAATATGAATTACCGAATGGTGGGAGTGGTGCCTGGGGATGATCGGTGTCTCTAACTCTCTCTCCATTGAACCAAGTGCAAGGAGAGTTTAAAATAGCCAGCCTTTGTTCCTGAGGTTTTAAACATTCAACTCCAGTAGTTACAATGAGCTGTCTTCAAGTGGATCTATAAATAAACTGCTACTGTTCCTCTTTGTCACCGAGAGCTTCGGCGTCTTCCAGAGACGTCGGCTCTGCTGCTCATCTTCATTAGATGCCTCTCATCTGCCGGGCAGCTGCAGCCATCAGCAAGCTGGGCTGACACACACAGTGTGTAATGACAGCCACACGTTCATTTTTAAAAAGCCACAGTCCCCCTTGACTGACTGCACAGGGAAAGATGTAGCTTTGCATTGGAGAAACCTGGCAGTGGGGTCAGCATCACCATTGATCGAGGTCAGTGTCACTCATACAGAAGACCTGTCCACATGAGCCCTGTGATGTCATACACGTGACTTTTGTGGTGCTCTTGTCAAAAGTGCATAACCTTACTCCAGCTGAGGGAAACTGAGGGATGTTTGACAACGTAACTGACCAGTAATCTTTCTAAACTGTCGCTGTCATGAAAAAGAAGGGAAAGCTGAGGAACTGGACAGATTGCAGGAGACTGAGGAGGAAAAACTAAATGTGGTGCGAGATCCTGAATAGGATTCCGGAACACCAGGATTCAAGGATGTTAATAGGTAAACTGGTGAAGCCTGAGTGGAGCCCTTCCTTGGTTTGGATAATGGAATTGTCCCCGTGTTCATTTCCTGGTGTGACCATTGTACTAATGATTATATAAGATGTTAACACTGGGGGAGGGATATATGGAAATTTTCTGTACTATTTTTTGCAACTTTTCTCTAAGTCTAAAATTAGATCAGAGCAGTTTAAAAAACAAAAACTGCCCTTGATGCTTGAACTTTATCGGAAGCCTTGATTTCCCGCCCAGGGTGTCTCGGTTCAGGTGTTTGTGGTGTGGAGAGCAGGTTTTTCAGTCTCACGGTAGGAGGTAGCAACCCTAGGGACTCAGCACCCAGCCTGAGGTGCACTGAGCAAAAAACTGGCCCTACAGGAAGCAGGTCGTGTTCAGAGAGCACTCCTGCAAAGGTGTCGGTCACCCCCTGGGCACCGCACAGGGGCGTAGTCTGCTTCTTGATGTTGGTTCTCAGAATGCTCCAGAGGTGCGCCTGCTCCAGGAACTCCGGGCAGACTGGCAGCAGATGCTCCACTCAGCGTCCTCCTGACACTTCCCTGGGCTGCATGGAGGATCCACTGCCTGCCCCGCCCTCTTCCTTCTCATTTGTGTCCCTGACCCTGGGCTCTGCCTTCCTGCCTACCAGTGTGGGATTCTGGCTGTACCAGGTGTGATGACCTGGGGGTTTCCGGTCCTAAAGGCCTCCTCCACCCTTGGAACCAGAAGAGGGCCAGGATCTCCCCTGCGCACAGGAATGTTCTCCCTTCATGATGGTCTGCTTGCTTCCTGGCTGCTGCCACCAGTTTGCAATCACTTAGCCTCTCTCTCCCTGTTTCATCCTCGCTCCCTTCTCCCCACAGCTTCTCTCATGGGTCATTTCAGTAGGACAGTACTACTTTTTGCTCCTGGAGGCGTATCTGGACATTGGAATGCCTTTCCATTTCCTGTGTATAACCAAGGCCCTCCTTTCATACCTTTGAAACATTTGGCTTCATAAACCAGCCCTCTTGTGTAGGGGGAGATACTTGGAAACCCTCGGACAGCACGGCTGGGGAGTCAGCAGGAGATGTCTGGCTTTGAGCCCAGGAATGGCTGACATAGCTGGGGGTGGGGGCCTCAGTTTTGCTTTGGGCCTGACTGAGAAGAAGAGGGTTCCCTGGTTGTACATTTAACATGTACATGGGCCTCCCACATGCCAGGGAGGCCCATGACCCATGCAGGTGTAATAGGAGGACTGAGGCAGCATGGTCTTTGCCTCAGAGGGTGCCTCAGGAGGGGACTGTGAGGTGTGAAAGTGGGCCAAGCTGCCTGCTGTCCTGCCATTTGGACAGCACCGGTTCTGAGTGAGAAGGTGTGGGTCAGGCATGTGGATCCCTCGTCCTCCATGTTAGACCAATCCTGCGACCTCTTCACAGGTCACAGATTCTTAGTTCAGAGGACTCCTTGTCTGCTTCCCATTGGTGGGAGCCTGGGGTCACAAGGTGGCTCTTACACTGAATTGGGATCTGTCATTTTGAAGAGTCTGATTAGGTTCAGAAGATGTCGTCCAGCCCCTTGTTGCTGGGCCTCTTGGCTCACTCAGTGCACAGAAGACCCAGGGCCTCACCCTCTTGGGAGTCTGGGGTGGAGAACTCACAGTGGCACCCTGCATGCTCGTACTCAACACAGAAGCCAACAGCGGCAACCAAACCCAGTGCTCGTACTTGGGCTGGCTTGAAAGAACATTGGCAAGACTGCAGAACAATTAGATGATTTTAAGAAGCCAGAATTCCTCTTGGGTTCAGGACTATGTTTAGAACCAGAAGTTTCCTTTCTTGTTGGACTCCGGGCCGGAACCCTAAATTATAGGGCAGACAAGACGGTAGTAGATCTAGTCCACAAATATGTGTGGGGAGCACAGTACCAGCTTTCTTTTGAGCTTTGACTTGAGAAAACAGCTGAGCCTATTTCCACTGGAGAAGCTGGAGCTGAGGGGAGCCCGAGTGAGCTCGGCTCTGTCCCCTGCTCCCCTTGCCAAGTCCAGGTTTAGCAGACAGGGAGACAGGCAGACTGGATGACTGTTAGCTTTCTGTGAGGCCAAGTGTCAAAGCCAAAGGCCTGAGGTGAAAACCAAGAAACGTCTGTGTGTGTGAGTCTGTACCCTTGCTTAACAGACTATGTGATGAGCAGTTGGATGAGAGATTAGGTTGAAGAGATTTAACCATGGTGTGTGTGTCTGTCCATTTCTTCCAGCTTTGAACTCAGGGTCTGTACTAGGAGGGTAGCAGTGAGCCCACCCAGGTCACTCCCATCTCCCCTCTCTAGTCAGACCCAAGCCTTGGGCAGTAGTTTCTGGATACTTTGGTCTATTACAGAGTTTCTGTTTCTGGAGCAACTTGGGCAGAGGACAAGGTCCAGTGTTAGAGATTAGAAGAAAAGGAGAAATTTCAGTCTTGAGCAAGTGTTAATAATTAACCACCTCACCCAACCAGAGGGGGGCATTCTGTCAAGTCAGCTTGTGACATCTTTGTGGTAAAACTCCAGCCACTCCTGGCTTCCAGCCAGCTGTATGCAGACCTCGCTTGCTCGTGACTGGCAAGCTGTGTATGGACCCCTGAGTGGCTGAGGCCAAAGTTCATAGACTGGGTGGCTGCTGCTTAGGAAACCCTGCCTGGGACATCTGCTAACAACCAAGAAGTCACTGAAATGTGACTCTTACCCTCTGCATTTGGAAACCATCACCCCCAGACCAGTGGTGGCCCTCACAGACCTCACCTGTGGTCTTCAGCCTTAGGTTTCACCCATTGCTAATGTCCCCTGGCCAGGCAGTGGTTTTCACCTTGAGAGCAGAGTGCAGCGATGGGTAGTGTCACGTGCAGTGTCATGTGATGGGCTGGTTGGGGTCCTAAGGACATTTCAGTTGTAACTGCATCTTTTTAGGTCAGCCTTATTAATATACAAATAGTAACATTCACCATTTTTAAAAGTGAACCCTTCTGTGAGTTTCAGTAGTTATGTAATCACTACCATGATCACGTTATAGACTATTTCCATCATCTCCCAAATTTCCTTGTGCTTCTTTGTCGTCAATCCTGTCCATCCACCTCCAGCCCCAGGCAACTACTAATCTGCTTTCTCCATTTTTCAGAATTTGATATAAATGAAATCATACAGATATATACTCCTTTTACTCTGGTTTCTTTCGAGCTGATTATTTTGACAGTCACCCATGTTGTTACATTTATCAATAGTCATTTCTTCTTCTTTTTTTTTTTTTTTGTATTTATTTATTTGGCTGCACTGGGACTTAGTTATGGCAAATAGGATCTAGTTCCCTGACCAGGGATTGAACCTGGGCCCCCTGCATTGGGGGCACAGAGTCTTAACCATTGGACCACCAGGGAAGTCTCTTCCTTGCCTTTTTGAGTGTCTCATAATTTTTTATTGAATGCCAGTCAACATGTTGAGGATGGCAGAGGCTGAGGTAAATAGTCTTACCAGGAGTTAAGCTTAGTTTAGCATTACCTTGCACTTAGGGTGAGGTCTGGGTGTTGGAGGATTTTTCTCAATGTTCCTGCTCCACCCCCAGCTTTCAGTCTAGCCTGGGGGCCTGCCCCTCAGAGAGTATCTGTGTCCATGGTCTTGTCCCACCCCTGGCAGTAAGCTGTTACTGCTTGTAACCTGTTGCTCGCTAGCTTTGTTGGAGGGATTCTCTGTGTCCTGGGCCAGCTTCAGGCTTAGGCTCTGTGTCCCTGGGTCTCAGGAGTAGGGCATTCTCAGCAGTGCTGCCCCTCCCTCAGCCTTTGAAGACCTCAGTGATCTCTCAGGATGGTTTCCTGCCTTTCCCACAGGAATAAAGGGTTTTCTCTCTTTTTGCTCTTCTCATAGCTTAAGAGTTGTGTTCCACAGATGACAAGGATCTTGGTGGGGCTTCGTGCCTTTTCTGTGACTACTCCCTTCCTCCAGGCCTATACCCTCAAGGATGGTCTTCTTCTATCCCTGCATCCCACTCTCCCCACCCCATCTTTCTAATGAATGCCCAGTGGAGGTCTGTGGAGAAGACCATTCAGTTCAATTAGTCAGTTCAGTCACTCAGTCTTGTCTGATTCTTTGCGACCTCATGGACTGCAGCACGCCAGGCTTCCCTGTCCATCACCAACTCCCGGAGCTTGTTCAGACTCATGTCCATCAAGTCAGTAATGCCGTCCAACCATCTCATCCTCTGTCATCCTGTTCTCTTACCTTCAGTCTTTCCCAGCATCAGGGTCTTTTCCAATGAGTCAGCTCTTTGCATCAGGTGGCCAAAGTATTGGAGTTTCAGCTTCAGCATCAGTCCTTCCAATGAATATTCAGGACTGATTTCCTTTAGGATGGACTGGTTGGATTTCTTGCAGTCCAAGGGACTCTCCAGTCTTCTCCAACACCACAGTTCAAAAGCGTCAGTTCTCCGGCGCTCAGCTTTCTTTATAGTCCAACTCACATCCATACATGACTACTGGAAAAACCATAGCTTTGACCAGACAGACCTTTATTGGCAAAGTAATATCTTTGCTTTTTAATATACTCTCTAGGTTGGTCATAGCTTTTCTTCCAAGGAGAAAGTATCTTTCAATTTCATGGCTGCAGTCACCATCTGCAGTGATTTTGGAGCCCCAGAAAATTAAGTCTCTCACTGTTTCCATTGTTTCCCCATCTATTTGCCACAAATTGATGGGACCAGATGCTATGATCTTAGTTTTCTGAATGTTGAGTTTAAAGCCAGCTTTTTCAGTCTCCTCTTTGACTTTCATCAGGAGGCTCTTTAGTTCATCTTCACTTTTTGTCATCTGTATATCTGAGGTTATTGATATTTCTTCCGGCAATCTTGATTCCAGCTTGTGCTTCATCCAGCCCGGCATTTCACATGATGTACTCTGCATATAAGTTAAGTAAACAGGGTGACAATATATGGCCTTGATATACTCCTTTCCCATTTTGGAAGGCCCTCTGAGCAGGTGCAAACCGCCCTTGCTCCTGTGGGCTCTTCCCTCCACCCTGGCCTCACTCACCTTGTTAACATGGTGACTTAACATGCTGTTAACTCATGCGGCTGTTAACATGCTCTTCTCGCCACTTATACGGCACTCCGTGTCCCGCTTTCCCAGGCTTTGCCGGAGTGACTGATACTCACTTCCTGTTTTCCTTGGAAGAGTCTGCCTCTACTTACATTCCAGGCTAGTTGTTTGCTCTGTGATCGGATTTAAGATAAGTTAACTGTCAGTTGTGAAAGTTGGACTATAAAGAAAGCTGAGAGCCAAAGAATTGATGCTTTTGAACTGTGGTGTTGGAGAAGACTCTTGAGAGTCCCTTGGACTGCAAGGAGATCCAAGGAGATCAGTCCTGAATATTCATTGGAAGGACATGCTGAAGCTGAAACTCCAATACTTTGGCCACCGGATGCAAAGAACTGACTCATTGGAAAAGACCCTGATGCTGGGAAAGATTGAAGGCAGGATGAGAAGGGGATGATAGAGGATGAGATGGTTGGATGGCATCACCGGCTCGAAGGAGATGAGTTTGAGCAAGCTTTGGGAGTTGGTGATGGACAGGGAGACCTGGCCTGCTGCGACCATGGGGTCGCAAAGAGTCAGACACCACTGAGTGACTGAACTGAACTGTCAGTCATGTCCAGCTCTTTGCAACCCCATGAATTTAGCCCACCAGGCTCTTCTGTCCATGGAATTGTGCAGGTAAGAATACTGGAGTGGGTTGCCATTCCCTTCTCCAGGGATAAGTTAAGATCCTTTTAGATTGTTTGTCTTTTTCTTGTTAGGATGGGATTATCTTGGGCGGGAGCTCATTATCCTTGTCTGCTTCTTGATAATGATGAAAAAGTGAGACCAGAGTAGTCAATGCAGAGAACAGTCAAGAAGTTACCCCTGATGGCTTGACTTCTTGTCCAGGACGGACCTGCAAGCCCTGCACTTACTTTGTTTTATAATGAAGATATATGGGTTGGTTACCCGTGTATTTGAGTGGCTGAGAGCAACCACAGATATTATGCAGTTCCTACTGTGTGTAGGGCTGAGCTCCTGGTAGCATATGATAGGCTGGCAGCAACAGAAACTGAGGCAAGCAGGTTAGCTTACTGTGAGAGCCCAGGATCCTGCACCAGGGTGGGGACACCCACAGGTCCCAAGTGAGATTTCCACAAAGTTAGATTGATTCATATATTTGAGGATGAGATGGTTAAATAGCATCATTGATACCATGGACATGAGTTTGTGCAAACTCTGGGAAATAGTGGAGTACAGGGAAGTCTGGCATGCTGCAGTCCATGGGGTCGCAAAGAGTCGGACACGACTTAGCCGCTGAACAACAGCAGAATTCTGAGTTTCACCTTTTTTTTCTTGTAATGTTAAGATGTTTTTGTTTGGTAAGAGTGAAAGTTGTTGACTTGGTGCAGCTCCCTACATTTGTATGTGTAGGACTAAGGCTGTTACAATTTTTGCTTGTGATAGACCTAGCTGAGGACCACCGGGCAGGGCCCCTAATACCCTTTGATGTTGAACAGACAACCCCTTACACACTATTCTTGATGTCCCGTCACTGTCATTACCCACAGCCTGTCACGTGCGCCTCTTCCTACTCTTGCCCATCATCTTCTTATCTCTGCTTTATCACTTACTTGCCAAGCTCTTGGGGAATGCCACATCTGCAAAGTGCTCGAGTGCAGGTGAGCAGCTATGTGGGGCGGAACTGCTGGCCCTTTGCCTTGCGGGGAGGTGTCATTCCACAGGAATGTCATCATGGTGGGCTTGGCTCTTTGAGGTGTCGTCGAGTGTGTGTGGAGGGCCTGGCGGCTCTGTGTTCAGCTCTGCCATGCAAGCATTCCAAGGCAGGTAGGGCTGGGGAATGACGCAAAAAATATTAGAGCCGGGAGCTGGGAGCCTCCATGAGGATGGAAGAGAGGCACTGGGTGTGTGGAAGCAAATCCACAGGCGATGTCCCCTGTCAGAGGCTGCTTCCTGTCAGGAACTGCCTGTACTTTGAGTTCAGATCCCAGCTGTCATTTCCTGTATTAGAATAAGTTATTTAACCTCCCTGATTTGCTTCCCCATCTGAAAATTAAGGCCAGTGATGCCTGCTGTGAAGGGTCATTGTAGGGATTAAATTAAGTGACATCTAAAAT
Source organism: Bos indicus x Bos taurus (assembly GCF_003369695.1). NCBI lineage: Eukaryota > Metazoa > Chordata > Mammalia > Artiodactyla > Bovidae > Bos > Bos indicus x Bos taurus. The sequence continues at coordinate 12,010,826 of NC_040097.1, read as the reverse complement.
GCTGGCTCGTGGGTGACAAGTACACCGCAGCGGTGTCCGTCTTTATGTGCCAGACGGCAGTGTGTTAAGCGCCATGATGTCTGTAGTCCTGGTGAAAGTAAAAGCAAGAGCAAATGGCGTGGCTGGAGGAATAGCCCAGGGCAGGCAGAACCCTGGACTTGTGACAAGGCTGGAGGCTGGGTACCTTCTGACAGTTACTTCCTGTCTGAGCTCAGGTTCCTGCAGCCTCTCTCCCCGAGGCCGCTGTCCTGTTTGGGGCACGTAGCTACTGTCCTCAGTCTTCCTTTGGAGTGGCTTGGTTTGGGCTCAGAAGGAGGGTTCCTGTTGCTGAAATCAGTGGCACTCATCCCCACCCCTGCCTCCAGAGGCTTGGCTTGGCACTGTCCGTCTCTGAGCCATTTTGCAGAAACACTCAGAATTTCCATCCTGTCCTTCCCAGGCAGCAGGTAGCGCCCGACTGGTCACTCCTTGAGGACGCTGGTTGTCAGGACAGAGGGCTGCCAGGTTCCCATCCTTTCCTGAGGGAGCCAGGGGGACTCAGTGACAGGAAGAAGAGCGTGTGTGTCTGGAAGGGGCTTCTTTGGAAGTTGTGGGCATAGGCTCCTCCCTGTGGATGATTCGTAGATAAGCGTTCCTCACAGTCCAGCCCTTGGAAGTGCAGGCCCAGTTTTCACCCCCATTTTACAGGTGAGGAAGTGGAGGCCCTAAGAGGGACTAAAACTCTTGCCTAGGGCCACCTAGCCTGTCAGGGGTAGAGCTCAGATGTTGGCCAGGGGCTATCTGAGTCCCTGCTCTTCCCTGCTGCACTCTGCTCTGTCTCCCAACAGAACTGCCTGGGTCTGGGGGCCGCTGTGGTGAAGGTCAGTCAAGGCTTCTGAAGCATTTCCCTTTGGGATGGATGGGCTTTGAGAGCTGAAAACCCCCAGGCCCCATGGGCCAAGGTCTTAACAATGGCCACAGCAGATAGCAGGCGTGTGGATGTGGCGCTGCCCCTGTTTTCAGTTATGCTCCTCGGGTTTGTGTCTCACATTCAAGTTCTCTTTAAGCACCGGGGCCTCCATTTTTCCAAGTTCAAATTGACATGCACTTGAGAGTGTTAACTAGGAGATTAGAACACTTTCCTAATAAAGGGAAATATGCAGGTAGGGGCCATGTGCTGAATTGCCCTTCTTTGCTGGTTGGTACTTGTCTTCTGGGCGGATTGTTTTCAAGGATGCTGAAGCCTGCCCAGGGGAGCATGCCCAGGGCAGAGCCACTGGATTTGTCTCGGAGATGGGCCAACTCAGATGAGATGCCAGCTGGCTGCTGATCCTAGGTGAGCTGCAGTCATAGCTGGTATTCTGCAGTGGCCGTGGCTTTGAAGAATGGGGTAGTGCTGGCTGGAGTGCCCTGGGCTCTGTTGTGTTTGGGGAGTTGCCAGGCTTTGAGCCCAATGATGTGTCCTGGGTTTAGAGGGGAGAGGAGTGATGAGTGCAGGCAGGAGACAGAGAGAGAGACACGGACACGTGGGTGGGTGGTGGCCGGTCTGGCTTTGATTCTTCCTGCTCATGTGTCTTGTCTCTGGAGATGCAGTGGCTGGAGGAGCAGGGTAGGGGTAGGGCATGTCCAGGTGTGCAGGAGCACAGAGGAGCTTCTGGTTGGGCGTGAGGGGTTGCAGGGTTAGTGGAGGATCAGGATGCTTGGAGCAGGGGAAAGGAAGGGTGGATGAGGGGACCCTGGGAGCTGGGCACAGAGGGCAGAGGTGGGAGCAGCGCTGGGGAGGGAGGCAGGTTAGAGCAGGGTCCCCTGTCAAGGGGCTTTTCTCTCAGAGCCTGTGGAGACCCCTGGAGGACTGATAAAAGCCAAAGAAGGACATGTAACATTTTGAGTATCTGTCAGTCAGATTGTGGTTGAAAACACTGAGTCCCAAGGGTGGCTGCATTTATGGGTTGGGTTTGGGGCTGGCCTCAAAACTGACACTGAGGAGTGTCAGCCTCGCTGAGCATGTCCTTCCCACAGGGAACAAGTCCATAGAGGAATTATATCTTCCTGAGGTATCTGCCACTATGTCCTTGGGAACCATGTGGTTCCCGGCATCCTGCTCTGCTGCGCACATGCACGATGCTTCTGGGGTCTGGAAAAGCCTTTGTGTGTAGAGCAGTGCCTGACTTTGGGGAGACACGCATTGGACTAGATTAGTCCATTTAGGAAATCACTTGTCCAGTGGCGGTGGTGGCAGGGGAGGATGGCTTCTGCACTTGGGGACGGAGGATCTTAGACAGGAGCACCAAGTCCTTCAGGTTCCTGGAGTCTTCTCTGAAGCAGCATGGGGCACCTGTCCTGTGGATGCTGACTCCGCCAGCCATTGGACCAGTACTTTCACATAGAATCTGTCTCCCCAAGGGATCCGCGCCAGGGCAGGGCCAGACCCTTCCCTTAGTTCTGGGCCATCCCATCCCTGGGGTGGGGAGTAGGTGTTGGGCTAACTAGGAGGAAGGGTGACTTCAGGGTCCAGCATAGACTTCAGGGGCCCTGGCCTCTGAGAGGCCTCACACTGAAGGGTACAGGTCTTGTGAAGAGCTGGCAGCCCCTGGCCTCTCTTGACCTCCAAGAGCCCAACCTGACGTCCCTCTCAGGGCCCTGCAGCCTGGACTGACAATTATTTTGATTCCGCTCCTTGCCCTCAGTCTCCACTTGGAAAGGAAGGCCCAGAGGTGGAGTCCCACTCTTGCTCACCAACATTTGGAACTCGTCTTCTCAAGTTTGCTGGTGGTTTTCCCCTTGATCTTTGAGGGGCTCTTCTTTTCCTCAGTGTTCCCTCAAGACTAAAGGGTTCTCTTTCCTTTCATCGTCTTCAGCCAGAAGTGGATCCCCTCGTCCCGCCAGGCAGGGGCAGAAGTCAGGAGTCGATGCAGAGCCACTCCCAGGAGCCCGTGAGCGTGCCCCAGTCGCTGACCAGCACGCTGGAGCACATCGTGGGCCAGTTGGACGTCCTCACCCAGGTAGACTGTGACATGGACTCCCCGCATCATCTGCACTTGGCCTGGCATTTGGGCCATTTGAAGTTGGCCTGACGGTCCTGGGTTTTTAAAAAACATAATTATAGTGTACTTACTCTTCAGCCCAAATGAATGAAATGGCAGTGCCTGCCCTGGGATCCTGTCTCAGAGCCATTCAATCCCTGGCCAAGCCATTGGACCCCAAAATCACCAACACTGAATCCTGCCAGGGAGTGCCCACCCAGTGTTGGCTTGGGCCACAGCAGAGCTTTGAAAGAAACACTGTCCCTTTATTCGACTCTTCACTGGGTGGGCACTCCGGGGACATGCCAAGAACTGTGCACAGAGACTGAAGGCCCCGAGAGCCCAGCTACACTCTGGGTTTGAGCTGGCACTGCTCCTTATCCTCTGAGCAACCTTGGAGATACCCCTGTGGCTCTCCAAGCCCCGTGTGCTTATCTGTCACCAGCCTGCCGTGTTTTATTTGTTTGCTGCAGCAGGTCTTAGTTGCAGCATGCAGGATCTTTAGTTGTGGCATGCGGGATCTAGTTCCCTGACAGGAGTTGAACTCAGGTCCCCTGCATTGGGAAGTGCGGAGTATTAGCCATTGCACCACCAGGGAAGTCCCGAGCCTGCCATATTTGTGGTCAGAATTAAAGGCGATGAGTCTGCAAGCAATGTTTGGCCTGTGCCTACCCCTGGGTAGCTGCTCAATAAATGTTAGCTGCGGTGCTGACCACCCTCATCCACAAGACCCATGTGGCCCCACCACCACCAGGCGCATAAATGTACCTGGTTGCTTATGGACAGCAGTCTGTGCAGTGCAGAGATTTCAGTGGAGCAGAATGCCCTGACAAGAGGTGGCAGCCAGCACCGTGGGCATGCCCAGAGGGTCTCTCATCCTGGAGTAGAGCAGTTCTGCACAGGGAGCAGCAGCATGCCTACAGGCCTGGACCAGGGGTGGAGGTGGGGACCACGAGCACATCCAAGCAGTGAGGGGAGTCCAGCACAGCCAACATGAGGCATGTAGGTGGTGGTGGTGGCTGGGCGACCGCAGAATTTAAAGGTCCTCATCCTCCTGCCCGCCTTGGCTTTGGGTGTAGACCCCTCTCCTGTGCCAGCTCAGAGGTAGAGGGAGGGCTCAGGAAGGAGGCAGAGTACCCTTGAATCTCTGATGGAGATGGGGGTGAAGTGGCATGGTGTCTCTTCTGTACCGCTGGCTCCAGGCTAAGTTTGAAGAGCTCCTCCACATGGCATCACGTGGTCCATGTGTCACAGCATCCCAGCTAGTATTGCACACCTTGGACCCACTGCCGGATGGACTTTTGAGGGCAAAGGTCAGGCATCAGTGACTGGGGGGATGGTGAGACTGTGTGCACATCATACTGACATCCCTGAGTGCCCTGAGCCTTGGAAGAGAAGGCCTGTGCTGAGAGGGGGAGAAGCAAAGACTTAGAAAACACCCCCCACCTCAGAGCCGTCAGAAAGCGCCCAGCCTGCCTCGTGTTCTTCACAGCCTCGTCAAGTGAGAGATCAGGGGAGGTGGAATGAATTAGAACTTTATAGGATAAAATTGGAAATCAAGTCTGAGAGGGTGGTTAAAAATAGCCTCATTGCATCCAGAGGAGTATAACACTAAAAACATTTCCTGTCACTGTGTTTTAAAGGCGTACATGGAAGGTTCTGTTATGTGTTAGCAGTCAGGAGTCTGATAGTAACTTCGTAAGAAACTGGCATCCCTGGAAGAAGTGAGCCTCTCTGCCTTGGCCTGCGGCCGGGCTCACACCTTTCAGCCCCTTTGCAAGTCCAGACGGCGCTGCACGCCTGACCAAAGGCCAAGCCCATCAGCCAGTCACCCACTGTGCTGGACGGTGTGCGTTCCTGGAAGCGAGAGTGTGGCTTGGGTTCCAAGGTGAAGTCCCCATCGAGGTCTTAAGAGTGCAACCTGTTTTCTAAATGGTGTGTGTTGGGGGAGTGTCTGCACTAAATCGCATGCTACCTTGGGCTTGGTCGCTGGTTGTTTTCCATACCCACATCCTCTCCTGGAGTTGGGGCTCTCACTGAGGTGTTCAGCCCCAGCCAGAGCTGCCCCATTCAGGTTGGAGGGTCCCTGGTCCCTCCTTTTAGGACCAGCATGGCCTCGGACTGTCCTTTCTGGAGGCTCCCCTCAGGTGTAGAGCTGGATGACTACTGCTGTCCTTGTTCCTGTGTGGATATCTCAGCCAGGCTCTGCGCCTCCTGTGGGTACTGGCCTCAGATGCTGCCCTCTTGGCAGTGCTCCTTACCATCTGATGCATGCCTGTGCTCTGGAGGAGCCGAGGGTATCTCAGCCACCCCAACACTGACTCCTGCTTAGTTCAAAGTCCCCTTTCCCTTACATCACTGCCCCTCCCCTCCCCCTCAAGGAAGTCTACTTCTGAGCAGCCTCTGAGAGGGACACGGGCTTCTGTCCTGCTGAACATCCTTCAGGGAGGAAGCCTGGGGCTGCAGTGGGCAGTGGCTGGGATGTTTAGTGGAGTCCCAGAGTCCCAGGTGACAGCCGGCACCCCACTGTGGAGGTTCATGGTCCTCACCCTGCCTTCCTGCTGGTGCGACCCTCTGAGTTTATCTGCAGACCAAACCTGACCTTCCTGAAAGTTGCGGTTGGACGCTCTTGCTTAGTGCTCTGTGGTCACCGCCCAGTGGCCCAGCCACTGAGGCCACTAGCCAGAAAGCACACCCCCTTGCCCTGGCCCTTCTTTGTGCTGGAGAGACCCGCCTCCCCCCGTCTTTGCCCCTGTAGAGTTGCTGTTTGGGGTTTCACTGCCACTGAGCTCCTCAGGACCTTGATCCCATCTGGCCACCTTACACGTCCCTGTTACCTGTGGGGAGCCATGGTCTACCCTTGGGTATCAGGGCTGCTCTGCTCAGCTCAGTGAGCCACTGCCCATTAGCCTGGGCATACCTGCTCTCCTGGACTTGGGGCCAGCTCCATCGCTCATTACCTTGGTAACTTCAGGCAGGGACGGGGCTTCCCAGAGCCTCAGCCTTCTCGCATGTGAAGTGGGGACAGCCCAGCCTGCTCATGTTCTCTGAGCACAGTGGGGAAGCTCCAGGTTACCTGGGTGCTAGACTGGCGCCGACTGTGAAGCAGGACTTGAGGGAGATGTTTCGGGATCCAAGTGGGAGTGCACCAGTGTGGTCAGGTGACACAGGAGTGGACATGCCATGGGCCTCTGTAACTGGTGGAGTCCCAGGAACGCTTTTGAGCTGCCAGGAGGCTTTAGTGGTCTGACTAGGCATTAGGATGGGAGGGAGATAAAGAGGAGGTCTTTTCCCAGGTCCAGGAGGTGGCAGGAGGGACCGGGGTGCCTGGAGACTATTGAAAATCGGGTGGCTCGGGGTGGGGGAGTTGGCACTAGATGGGAGCGTTGAACCCAGATCCTGGCATCTGGGCCAAGATCGAAGCTCTGCAAAGATGTATATACGTCTTTTGACAGCCATCCTTTGAACTGAATCATTGTAATGGTTGTTGCGGAAAATGTATTCCCTAACAATGAGATTTAGGTTTTTCTTTGGGAGACTTCTTGATTTTCAGAACCCCTCATGGGAATTCCCAAGAGCAGCTAGGGCTGAGATCACGGATGTGGCTGCTGTGTACCATGTGTTTGCCCTCCCTGCCTCCCGGGAGCCTGTCCTGCCCCCCCAACCCCCATTCTGTCCTGCGGCCACCCTGTCACCGTCCTGCTGGGCCTGCCCCAGTCGTCTCTTCCTGAGATAGATGGCCTGACTGCAGAGGCCTGCATGGGGCCAGAGCAAAGCTCAACCAGGAGTCAGAAGCCCCAGATGCTCTGGCACAGCCTGGCCTCTTTCCATCTGTGTGGACTTGGGGAAGCTGTGGTTTCCTCCTCCATGGAGGGGAGACATTAGACCCTGCCCATCTATCTGTCCCGGGGGTGGGCAGCAGGGGTTAGCATCTCAGGTGGGGCCTGAGACTATTACGGCCTTCTTTCTGTGAGTCACCGCTCCCTGCTGCCCCTGGCCGGGCCCCTCCCCTTGTGGCTACTCCAAGAGGAAGGGCTCCAGGTGGACCCCTGCCAGACCTGCCTGCTTGGTGACAGACATTCAGTGAGTGTCCAGACAGAGGCCCTGACCTTTCCCTTTGTGTTCTTGTGGGGCTGCTGCCAAATGATTTCAGGGTCCCTTTCCCAGGTGCTGGGAAACTAACCAGTGAGCAGGGAGAGGCTGTTTTCACAGCCAGCGTCCTCACCTCCCACCCTGGCACCCTTTGCTTCCTTCTGAGGGACAGGGTGGGTGGTGTCTGGAAGCTGTGGGGGCCCTGCATCTTCCTCAGGGGCGAGGGCTGAGGCGCGGCCATGTGGACAGTACCTGGGAGCAGGGAGGCTGCAGTGAGGGGCCTGGGCCCGGCAGGCGACCAGTGGTTTCACCTCAGAGACCCACAGCAAAGTTATTTTTGACTCCGGTTTCATGTCTTTCTGCTTTTTAAAAATACCAAGCCATGAAATTCCTGTTCAACTGTGTTTTTTCATGGCAGCCGTGCTCAAGACTGTGATGTCAGACATTCAGGTTCCCGTGAGTCATGGGGGCCGCTGGGCTCCAGGACTGGAACCCGAGCCGTGGGAAGCAGGCGGAGGCAGGCCACCCAGCCCTGCTGGTTAGAAGGTCCAGGTTGTTGTGACTCTGATGACCTAACTCAACAAGGAGAAGGATTTTGGCCTGTTTGCTTTGGGGAATTGGATACAGTGACACGTTTCTTTGAGCCCCCCTGCCTGCCATGGTCCCTGCAATTTCCTTTCTGATGGGGTGCTCAGGTGAGGTGTCTAGTTCTACCCTGGTGGGAAGGTGTGGGACTCCTGGGCCCACCTGCCGTGGACTGAGCTGCCTGACCACTCTGAGGCGCTCTCAGTCCCTCTTTCCTGGACAGACCAGCTGTTGTTTGTGGAAACAGACTGCAGATTTTAGAGCAGTTTCTCCATTTCTCTGGGGGCGTGTCCTCCCAGGTGTGTCAGATGGAATTTGTTGGGAAGGTGTACAGTGCAAGTGCCCAGTGACCCCTGTTTGTGTGTGCATGTTCCCCCCAACCCCATCCCCCATGGCACAGGCACACACAGGTAGGGCCACGGGGATGGCTGTTGCTGGTTTCCGCAAGAGCAGGCCCTCCCTCAGCTGCATGTCTCCACCTTGCCTCGACTGTGTACAATCCCGAGTGGGTTTACCAGCCTCTTCATGGATATTTAAGGGCTGCCCTTGGGCCACAGTTGAGTTCAGGACAGCGAGGGCTCCTGCCTCTCTGGGTTGGGAGACAAGAGACTTGTTTTTCCTGTTGAGAGGCTACTTCCTGGGGACAAGGGACTGAAGATACTCTGGTCTATTGGACACTTTGGGTCCCCCTCCAGACGGTTGCAGAGCAGCTGGCCCTGGCCCTCCCCCAGCCCTGTTGCTCGTTCTGGCAGTTTGTCCACAGGCTTCTCTGGCTTTGCAAATGCAGAGGCCTGGGGAGTACCGAGTCAGGGCTGGCACTGCCGTGAGTGGGGCTGGATGGCAGCTCTGTGTTCTATCCCATCTGTGGTTGTGGCAGAAGCACCCCCTCCCCAAAGAAGCTGCAGATGGAATGCTCCCGCCCACCACATGGGCTCGGGAAGGCTGTGGTTACCTCTGGGCCTGGGAGTGTTCACGGTCGTATGAGATTTCTCCTGGGAGGCCCAAAGCAGGCTTGGAGCTGCGGTGGGGTGGGGGTGGGGGGGGTGTGCAGCAGCTAAAGCACTAGTCTTGAGCAGGGACCTTTCATGCTCCCTGGCTCTGGATAGTTCTCAGAGGATGGAGGAAGGGGGCCCAGGCGATTTGCTCTGGGGACCCAAGGGCCCTCCCTAGAAGGGTCAAGCACAGGTCATGAGAAGGGGCCCATGAGTCTTCTGGTTGTGACAGGCAGCCCCAAATGGGCCGACGCAGCTCTGAGATTAACCAAGCCCTAGCTGACCGCTTGGCCCCTTGGTGCCCTCCTGAATGAAGCACCACAGGAGCTGGGAGGGGTTGCTGTCGGGCCTGCCATTTGTCTCTGCCTCTCAGCAGAGGGCCCTGTGGGCCTGGACTGTTGGTACAGACCCTCATTCTCCCCATGGTAGCCATGGCGGGGTGGAGGAGAAAAAGCAGAAAGGAGCTTTCAACTGAGCAGAGCATGGCATTCGGGGGAAATGGTTCTGTGCCCCCTATTCTGAACAGGACTTAGCTGGTGGCTTTAGAAAACTGGCCAAGATGAGAGGCTGGGTCCCCAGCATGGGCAGTGGGCGCTCAGCAGGGCAGGGGGAGCCTGTGAGTCCTGCATCCCTGTGGTGGGCCTGTTGGATGAGGGCCACAGCCTGACCTGCCAGGCTGTACTGAGGTTTCAGACCTTTAGCAAGCCATCGAGCAATCTCTCTGACTTGTGACAGTTGTGTTTTATTGGGTCTTGGCTACTTGACTGTTGTATGTGGACTGCTAAAAATCTGCATATCTGAAGAAATGGGATACTGAAGGTGGCCAAGGTTCATGCCGTGTTTGGACTCTCCCTGGAGCCAGAGCACAACAGAGCCTGTGCCTGTGCGGTGACTGGGATCCTGCCCCTTGGGGTCGTGTCCCTCCCCGACCCTAGGCTTCCCAAGTGGCCTCTTCATGGCTGGCAGAGGCCAGGGTTGGCGGGGAGTGTATGGCTCAGGTCTTCCTCCTGGTGGGGGTTGCACCTCATGGTCCCGGGAGCATCCAGTTTTATGGATGGTGGTGAGTGGACCTGCTTTTTACAGCCTCTTCTTCGGGGGTAAGCAGTAATATGGAAAAGCCTATGTTTATTTAAAAGGAATTGTTATAAGGTCACAAGGAAGGTAAATTAGCCAAGATTCTCTAATCCCATAGCTAATCCACCAATAGAAAATAGTGTTCCATGTACTTCCTGAAGAGAACTAGTCCTCATTAGAGGTGGGGGTGGGGGATGCAGAAACGCCAGAGAAATCCTATATCCCTGAGATAATGTGAAGCAGAAATGTGGACTGGAGGGCTCAAGGGACAAAAGCTCATTTTGTGATGTTGGCAGCAGGCTGCGGGATGATGAGGATTGGTTAAAAAGACAGTTGCTGAGACCAGGCAGCTTGGGGGGAATGTCTTTAGAAGCTTGTTTTTCTGTGCATCAGCTGTGTGTGATCTGGACGAGTTAACCTATCAGACAGACATCAGCATGAGCGGGAATCTCCATTCCTTCCCCTTTAAAGTTCAGGCCTTGAAGCTTTCAGTCCCATCAGGTCGGGCATGGGGGCGGGGGAGGGGGAGGAACTGGGCTGCTTCCTGGATTTCTGTCCTGCTTTGCACACCCTCACTTCCTGCTGAGGTCAGGAGGCTTCCTCCCTCCCCAGGCCAGCTGGCAGCAACCCTTCGGGCTCCAGCCTGTCTGCCCTCCTCTCCCTCCTCCACCACTCCCTCAAGCCTCCCCAGATCCAAACCAAGCTGGGGGAATGTCCCTCACCAGCCAGGCGGGGTCATCCTCAGGTGCCCCGGGATCTGGACCTGCCTTCTCTGCATCCTCACAGCACTCAGGGTCTGGTGTGTGTCCATCCAGCAGTCAGTGTGCACCTCCTATGACATGCCCGGGGCTGTGCCTGGGAGCAGGAATAGACAGAAACTCTGTGCCTGTGAGGCTGGCACTCTGATGGCCATCAGCTGGCTGCTTGTGAGCGGGCATTCACACCTCTGACTCGAAGGCCCCTGGCCCACAGACCTTCAGGCGCCAGTCTCAGGCTGGGGCTGAGACGCAGACCTTTGGTGGTGGGAAGAGCTGGGCCCAGACCAGCAACCCTTCCCGAGGGAGATGGGCTAGCCCCTTCCACCCCAGCTCACCTCTGACATGTGGCGGCTGGCTGTCCAGGGTACCATTGAGTCAGGGCCCCGCATGTGTACACACGCACGTGTACCACCCCGAGAGCCGGAACTGGAGCTGCCAGGAGACGAGGCTGAGCCAGGCAGGCACTGGGCCCAGCAGCCCTGTGTTGTTTTGATAGCTCACAACACCCCACAGCAAAGAGATTCCCCTTTTATTGCATCTGTTTTACATCTTTAGAATCTGAGTGAAGTCAAAAGCATGCTACAGGAGAGATTAATTCCACATTTTTCCATCTTTGCAGTGAAACCCAAGGAAAGTTAGACATTGTGTGCAGCACAGTTGAGTCGGAGTTGCTGAGCCAATGGCTGCCCCTGAATGTTGCCCACAGCCTGACATGAGTGCCCCAGTGGCATGGCTGGGTGACTGTGCCCTCTCCCTGAGACTCAGGGTACATGGGACCCTCCCTTCCCCCCAGTAATCTGGTTCCTGTGTTGAGGGAAGGGGGCTGGGGTGACCCAGCCCCTCTAGGGAGACTGCCTGGAGGAGCCAGAATCGACCACAAGCCTGGAAGTGATTAAAAGGAACTTTCCGTCACAGGAGAACTTTAAGAAGCAGCCAGACCACCACGTGCCCTGATGGCTCAGACCCTGCGAGGCCTGTGGCCACAGGCCATCTTTGGGGCCTCATTTGGGCCCCTCCCCCACTAGCCCAGAGCTCAGCCAGGACCCCTGTGAGCCGGGGGGTGCCATGTTCCCTCGGTGAACCCCTGCCCAGAGCAAGTGCCATGTAATGTTAGCTATGATAAAGTGTTACGATGGCTCTACAAGATAAGGACTCTGAAGTCCAGGTCAGATAACTTGCCAGGACTACTCAGCAAGGTAGTGGTAAAGTTCAGGTTTGAACACAGGCTGTACAGCCTCAGTGCCTGTGCTCTCACTACCCAGGACAAAGCGGGAGGCCGGCATTTCTAAGGCCCACAGCCGTGTCAGCACCATGACATGCTGAGAGAGGAGGAGGGCAGGGACCGGTGCTGGGGTGGGGACGCGGAGCACTTCTTAGGGGTGCAGGGCTGGAGTGGGGCTTTGAGCAGGCAGGGTGGGGCAGAGAGAGCAGTGGTGATGGGCAACACAGGCCTTGAGTGCCAGGCCCAGGAACCTGGCCTTTTGTCCTGTGCTGTTGAACAGAAAAGGAATATAGCAGAAGTGGTGTGGAGGGCAGGAGGGTGGGGTGTTTTCGGGAAGCCAGGGCAAAAGGATGAGGACTGAGGAGTCATCCAGTCCTTCATCCATCCGTGAAGGGTCCTCCATCCACGCGGGGGGCCCACAGCACTGATTGCATGATGGGAGTCCTGGGGTCAGGCAAGGAGGCTCTTTGGGCAGAGTCCTGGCAACACTGCCGCGCACAGCCCCACACGGCCACAGAGGGGGCACCCTGTGGCAGCCCTTCCCGCGGCCTCCCCTGTCCGCTCAGCGCTCTGCGTGCTCCCTGTTGCCCCTGCCCTCCCCTCCCTCTCCCGGGTGTCGCCTCGGCCCTGCACGTTTCCCTTCTCTCAGCCTGGCCACCTTCCCACACTGCAGCACATGTGTGCTTATGTGGCCCTCCTACCCCCAGCCCTCTCAGCTTTCTTCCCTTCCAGACTGTGAGACCCCCCCATCTCCTGGTTTCCCATGAGACTGCCTTCCCAAGGCAGTTTGAGCTCCCCTCACCATGAGGCAGTGCACTGGAGGGGACACGTGGCTGAATGTCAGCTCTCTTCTTCTGTCATCTGTGTGGGCTCAGCCACGGTGTCCACCTCTGAACCACCTGTCTCCCCTGCTCCAGGGAGACACAGGAGGGCCTTTCAACCATAGACACCAATACTACTCTCCACGGGGGGCCCCGAGCACCCTGGGGCTCTGCTCACAGCAGAGCATGGACGGGGAAGCGCCGTGGCTGCAGGTTGAGGGCTGCGGGAAGAAGGGCTGTTCCCGAGCTGGATGGCAGCGGGGAGGATGGTGGGGAGGCCTGGAGTGAGTCACCTGCGCACGGGCAACTTTGTAAGGAACTCGCCCGATAGCTGAGGAAAATGTAGAGCGAACAGCTGGCTGATCGTCCTCATTCTTTCCCCTCCTTCAAGGTGGTGTTCACTGTCCGTCGTGGCAGCTTTGCCAGCAGCCCGCCCAGATAGGGCTGGTACGGCAGCCCCTCAGTGCCTGGAGCCCCTAGGAGCCAGCGTCTCGGTTACGCCTGGGATGGGCCCTGCTGAGCGTGCGAGTGCATGATGATGTCAGGAGGGCTCGTAGTGTCCTGAGGCCCCTCTGGGCTTTGCAGAAGTTAGGGTTCTAGTAGTTTTCCTGCTGCATTTGCACACGGGGAGTGTGCAAGAGGTCGTCATTCAAGATGGTGGCCGTGGTGGCTCTGGACAGAGCGGCAGCTGCTGGAAGGGACCTGGCTTGGAGGGTACAGCTAGGTCTGTGTTCTGAAGTGCCAGTTTATTCGGTCCTGCTTCACTGCCTGTTGTGAAACTAAGACAGCCATGATTAGTTCCCGAGTTGAGCCTCTTCCTCTTCTCCCAGGGTCCCCTCTGGATCCAGCACTTGGACAATTGGCCACAGGAGCACCATTCTCCCTGGCTGGACCTGCTCGAATTTGAGTCTGGTGAGGCAGTGCCGGGGAGTGGAGGCTCCCTGACTCCTGTCCCTTTTTGGCTGAGGGCCCTGGGGTCCCTCCTCCACTTCCTTGTGGCCACTGCTCTTTTTTCCCTGTTTGGTGACTCCAAACCAACCACTCTGGCCTCCTGGCAGTGCCAAGAGAGTGCTGTGTTCCCTGCCTTGGGACCTTTGCCCCTGCTGCACCTGAAGCTTGGCCTGTCTTGTGCTGTCTCCTCACAGAGGTCTTGGGGCCTCCTGTCTGGGTTGGCACTCTCCTTCCCATGGGGGCTGGACTCCATGTGGAGCTCAGTCCCTGTGGGCCAGGTCAACACATTTCTTGCGTTCTCCCTAAATACAAAGTAAAAAGAGAGATGGGAAAAGAGGCTTAAAAAGGAGCCAGAAATAAGAGATGGGGGAAAGAGCTGAGGGAAAGTACAGGACAAGCTCACCTGAGAGGAAACCAGGCCAAGGAGGAAAAGGAGGTTGGCAGGGCTAAGGCCGCGCCATGCGGGTGTGGGGGCCTGGGGAGTGGGCAGTCTATGGGACAGGCAGGGGGAGCGTGTGTGCCTGAAAGGACTTCGCTGCTCCATGAGGCTGTGGGTAACTTGAATCTGTCCTGCTGTGTTCCACGGCTTCCCAAGGTGGAGGATTATTCTCCCAGGGAGCACTGATTCTCGCCTCCCCCGTATGATGCCCGCCAAATTCTTCCCTGGACCAGAGCAGAGCCCCTGGGAGTACGGCTGCCCAGCCCCTCACGGGCAGAGGCCCCACATACCTGCTTTGACTTCTCCCAGCGTCGCAGATGTCTGAGGCCCCGTGGCAGGAGTGAGGATGGAGGCTCCCCTTGGCCACCTCGGAGGCCAGAAGAGATACACACACCAGGTTCTGTCCCTGCAGTTTGTGTCCTAAGAGGGTGCAGACACCTGGTGACTCAATGCCAGCAGAGAAAAGGCATCTGAGGCAGGAAGGTTTGGAACTGTGACGCTGTCAAAATGTCCCCCGTGTTGCGTTCCCTCCTGCTTGGAGTTCAGGGCCCCAGGTGCCAGACTTAGTACCGAGGAGTGGCATTTTGGTGCAGCTCCTTCGGGCGTCACTATAATTCATAAGGGACTAAAAATAAAAGCCTGTCTCTTTAAAAATTGGTTATTTTTACACCACACTCAGAAGACTTTCAGGGTGTTTCATAAAGCATCACAGTTCACTGTTGAACTGTGAGCGAGAGAAGCATCTCGCCTGTCAGTGTTGCCCTCATAGGAGACAGGTCACAATGTCTTCTCCCCCCTCAGCAGGAAAATCAGGATTCAAAAGATTCAGCCTTGCTGAGTCTCTCCCAGGGGGTTTTCCTCAGAGGGTTCTGACCGTCATGCCGGGAACCCCACCCACTGGCCCCGGCTGGCCTCTCCCGTGCTCTTGGGTTTGGCCCCCAGTGCCTCCAGCAGCCTGCTTCCTGTGGGGCCCCTGGGCGGGGTGGTCCTTCAGTTGGCACCCACTGAGGGGCCAGGCTGCTTTCCAGGGGTTGTCAGTGGCATCGCTGACATGGTCCTGCACCGGCTTCTGCTCTCCAGTACCACAGGCTGTGGTTCAGGACCCTCTTCCTCTCCTGTCTCCTGCCAGCCCCTCTACCCCCATTAATGAGGATCATCTCAGAAATGCAGAATAACCCTGCTGCTGGCCCAGGCTTCTTCCACTACTGCCCTGTGCCTGCCTGGCCCTTTCGGAGGGGCCTCAGCCTGTGCCCCTTCTCACCCTGTGTTCTCGTCTCTCTCTCCCCATCTGACTCACCACCAGGCGGTGGTGGGTCATACCTCATGGCTCTGAGTCTGTCCATGTTCGCCCTTAGCCCACCCACTACCACCTCGAGACCAACCCACCACCATCCCCTCTCACTCTCGCCTCCTTCATACCTAATCACAGGCACTCCCAGACCATCACCATGGAGCAGCCGGAGGGGCCTCACCCGGCCTCAAGCCCCCAGCCCCTTCCTGCTGCTCTGAGGCTGAAACTGGGGCTGCCGGGTATGGCCTGCAGGGCCGACCCCATCTCCTGCCTCCTCCCAGGCCCCTCTCCTGCCTCTTGCCTTCCCTTCCACCTCAGGGCCTTCCTGCCCCTCTCTCCTGGTGAGCTCCCCCTCGGTCTTAGCTTACTCACTTCCTAGGGCCACCTCCCCTGGTTCTGACCAGGCAGCACCCCGCAATCTCCCAGCACACACTGCAGTCCCAACAGCTGCTTAGCACTGGCCTCCAACTCTCTGCACATCC
Source organism: Bos indicus x Bos taurus (assembly GCF_003369695.1). NCBI lineage: Eukaryota > Metazoa > Chordata > Mammalia > Artiodactyla > Bovidae > Bos > Bos indicus x Bos taurus. The sequence continues at coordinate 11,995,117 of NC_040097.1, read as the reverse complement.
TGTGGGGCCAACTGATCCTGTGCTCTGCGCCACTGTCACCCTGAACCTGGCAGGGGCCAGCACAGGGTGATGCCCCAGAGGATCTGAGTGAGTGAAGAAAGTGTCTCCAGCAAACTTTTTCTTAACAGTCAATATTCTAGGCTCAGTGGGCCATAGAGTTTGTCACAACTACTCACCCTGCCCTTGGAGCAGCCATGGACGAATGTAAGCACGTGGGCATGGCAGTAAAACCTTTTTTATAAAAACAGGCCGCAGACTGAGTGTGCCAGCCCTTGGTGTAGAGAAACAACAGAATTCATTCAACAGCAAACAGGAGTGTTTCTAAGGGAACGCTTTTCCTTAAGAGAAGGGCTGTGGCTTCCTGGAAATTGTTGGTAATAGCAGAAGAAGGTGTTTCTGAAACAAGCCCCCAGGTGATTCTCTGACAGGTGTGACTTTGAAAGTGAAACTTCTGGTTCCCCTATGGCTGTGACCCTGGGAGGCAGACGGTGTTGGGCAAAGAGTGATAGTGTCCAGGCATGGAGTCCGAGTTCTGCTTCCTATTGCTCTGATTCAGGGAGGAAGGTGCTTCATTTAAAGTGGAACCCAAAAAAATAAATAAAGTGGAACCCAGTCTTGTGAGGGGTGGGGTGCCAGTGGCGACCTGGGCAAGTCCCACAGCTTGGTTGGGGTCTGACTGCTTGTCTTGTAGGGAGAGCACCCCAGTGAGAGATAGCATCTAAAATAAGGGTGTTAGGGTTGCTTGTCATTGCATACATATTAAAAGGTTTTTGTCGATATATCCCTATATTATTGCCTCTTCATCAGAGAAGGCAATGGCACCCCACTCCAGTACACTTGCCTGGAAAATCCCATGGACAGAGGAGCCTGGTGGGCTGCAGTGCAGGGGGTCATGAAGAGTCAGACACGACTGAGTGACTTCACTTTCACTTTTCACTTTCATCGGAGGAGGAAATGGCAACCCACTCCAGTGTTCTTGCCTGGAGAATCCCAGGAATGGGGGAGCCTGGTGGGCTGCCGTCTGTGGGGTAGCATAGAGTCGGACACGACTGAAGCGACTTAGCAGCAGCAGCAGCAGCAGCAGCATTGCCTTTTCATAGCTCAAAATTGTGACTGTCTTGATAATTCCAAACCTAAATGTTTGGCTAGATAAGAGACTGCTTCATGGGCATGGGAGGTGTTTGAGGCCTGGGAACCGCCTCAGAGAGTGGCCAGATGATGTGAGGACACTGCTGGGTGACCATCGGGGGTGTCCCTTCCAGCTGCTTTTGCTCATTTAATCCAGAGCCACCAGACCAAGTGGCCTGGACAGAAGGTGGCTGCCATTGGGTGAGAAGAGAGATCCATGGCTATGTCCTCAGGTAGCTTGAGCTTGGGCACAGGGCGGGGGACAATCAAGACTGCTGGGGCCCAGGGCCAGTAGTCCTCAGGCACTGCCACAGTGAGCCAGGGGAAGAGGAGTAGGCCAGGCCTGTCCTTACACATGGGTGGGGACAAAGCAAACGTGCGCAGCTCATGGCACGTTAGCCCTCACTCTGAAGCCAGGCCACCAGGGTTCACACTCCAGGTTTGTCATTTGTATGCTGTGTGACTTTCAGCAGGTTAATATCACTGTGCCTTGGTTTCCTCTTTGGAAAAAAATGGGATGATAAATGCTCCCGCCCTGAGGGGTCATACTGGAGTGCTTGGAACATTGTGAGCGCTCCATGTCAGCTGCCAAGAACAGCCCTTGGAGCTGTATGTGTCAGGAATTAAGATGGGGCTTCCCTGGTGGCTCAGTGGTAAAGAATCTGCCTGCCAATGCAGGGGAATACGTGTTCAATCCCTGGTCCAGGAAGATCCCACATGCAGCCAAGCAGCTGAGCCCATGTGCCTGCAAGCCATAGAGCCTATTTCTGCAACAGGAGAAGCCACTGCAGTGAGACACTAACGCACAGCAACTAGAGAGTAGCCCGCGCAGCAACAAAGAGCAAGCTCAGCAAAGAGAGTCAGGACTCCCCCACCCCCACCCCAGGCGCAGTCCTGGGTCTTCCCTCAGGTCTGGGCTTTGGGGGCCTCGTGTCTGGATGGCACAGGGCCAAGGAGAGTGTATGAAGCTACCTGGTTTCTCCAAGGTCAACAGACAGGAGGGCCCTCTCTGTGGAAGAATTTGGACCCCAGAGTCCCGGCTGATGACTGTCTTTTTTTTTTTTTTAATATTCATTTATTTGTGTGTTAATTTGGCTGTTAGTTACTGCATGCAGGATCTTTTTGTTATGGCATGCTAACTCTTAGTTGCAGCATGTGGGATCTAATCCCTGACCAGGGATCAAACCAGGCCCCCTGCACTGGGAGCGCAGTCTTAGCCATTGAATCACCAATTCAATGATGGCTGTCTTTCCCATACACTTTGCCCAGACCAGTCTGCCCAGGAGCCAGAACCCTTGACTCCTTGGCCCCTTCTCCAGTTTTCCTTGGCCCTCCTTAAAATTAAGTTGCTAATCCTGTGGCACCACGTCCGGCTAGGCCATTTCCTTCTTTGGGACCTGCCACAACACCCGACTTCCATCCCCTTGGGGACTTTGTGAGAGGTTGGGACCAGATCATTCACCCTTGAATAAAAGGAAAGTGAGGTGACTGGTCTGGGAGCATGGACTCAGAGGGACTGCAGAGGTGTTTGTCTTTCCAGTGCTTCTCCTCACCTTCCAGGGCAGGTTGGCCTTGTCTCCAGGCCCAGGGAGTATGGGCACCAGGTGGCAGGAGGAAAGGTCCCAGGGCTGGACCAGGGCATGAGGTGGGGTAAGCCGCGAGCAGCCTGCTTGGCGTGGCCCCAGGCGCGCAGGGCTGAAGGCAGGGCTCTGCCCTGGATGCCGAGGCAGCACGTGTTCATGGAGGCAAGCTGAGCCCACAGGTAAAGGTCACAGTGCAAACATGGCACAGGACATGGCCCAGAATCTTATCTGTCCCTGTGAGGGATACTGCTGCCTCCTCACAGGGACCCCAGCAGCCGGAGAGCACACTGGAGGCCTAGCCGCTCCCTGCAGGTGGCCTGCCTGGCCTCTTGACTGTGTGTACTGCCAGCCCTGCGCATGTCTGACCTCTGCTACTTGGCTGCCCCATCGGAGCCTTTCCACCACTGGGGAAGCCCTCTCTCTGGTGGAAGGAAGGTGCGTCAGCAAATCAGAAATCAGGGCTTCCGGGCTTCACGTTATCAGAAGGGATAACCGTTTCCCATGAAAATGAGGTCCCATGCTCTAGTGGGATAGGATTATTAAGACAGATTTGTGAAGCAGAGACTGTTCTAATGTACAGAATTCCAAAGCTGTGCTTCTCTCACAGGCCCATTCCTCCAGCTCAGAAGGGGTTTGGTGGGAATCCTACATGACTGGGAAGAGCCTGGTGGACTTGATCAGTGCCTGGTGGCTGTCAGCCAGCATCTTGGCAGATTAGGCTGGGCACACCAGGAATGGGGGTGGAGACCAAACAGATGATGTGGCTCTTCCAGAACCTTGCCTGGGGGAAGGGGAGAAGCTGCAGAGTTGAGAGGGGTGGGCTTTTTTTTTTTCAGCCCATTTGTCTATAACATGGTATGAAACACCCCCTCAGGTGTTTATAGCTCCCAAAGGAAGGACCTCCCAACACCTTCCATTTGTGGCTTGAGGTGAAACAGATAATGCTTTTTTGTTCAAAGAAGTTTAACATCATCAAATTTAATGACCATATTTCTACTGAGCTTGAGTAACCCCCGCCCACCATGGAACACTCTACTTAGCCCCATGAAATGCGTGGCACCCCTGGTATTGACATTGGCCCAAAACCCACTGCCTCCACATTTGGAAATTCAGTCCCTATGGAAAAAAAATTTCTTTTAAGTATGTGTGTTTTGGGGGGCAGTGCTGGCCAAAAGAGGACAAGCTGGCTGGCTCCCCGACTGGGGCCTGGAGTCCAGGACCATCGGAAAAAGTCTGGATGAGGAATGATTCTGGAGCTTGGCTCAGTGTGGGTTTTGCAGCAGCCAGTGGAAACTTCCAGGAATGCTGCTCTGGGCCAGCCGGGGGCTATTTCCGCTGCCACTTTTACGAGCCGCAGACCCCCTCCATGGCTGGCCGGCCAGTAGAGAGGAATGTGATCGTCTCTTTCAGCTCAGCTCTGCCTCTTCAGGGTGCCAGTTCGTATTCCACAGGCAGCAGATTTTCAGGCTCTGTCCTGTGCCCCGGGGCTCAGAGCCCCTGCAGCCCAGCCAGCTTGTTTAGAAGGGGCCAGCCGCCAGGAGGAGCAGCCTCCATGAGGCTGATATCCGTGTGGGATGCTGCGAGAATTTATAGCAGCCTTAGAGGGGAAACTCCCTCCCCAAATGTTTCAGTGTTTTATTAAATATGTGAGAGGAAAGTTTCCTTTCTACTGGACCAAGGCCCAGAGCCTCTATGGAGCCCCAGGGAAGGTGGCAAAACCTCTTGGGAAAGCCCACAAATGGGTAAAGTTAAGAGAAAGTCTTGTTTCTTAATCTGAGCCCTTTCTAATGCCTGTAGGCTACACGGCAAGGAACCAAGCCTGCTTCATTTCCAGTGGACTCGCCCAGGGCCTGTGTGGGCCTGGACACTCCTGCCCCTCTCCAACGCTCTGTCCAAAGGCAAAGGAGGGGGCAGGTTTTGCAGCCTTGTCTGGAGGCCAGGTCGGCAGACCAGCCATCATGCCGGGTGTGCAGGAGAGGCCAGAGAGTCAGTCTCTGCCCCCCAGAGGCCAACATGACGAGCATCTTCACCGTGGCCAGCGTGTGCCAGGCTGACACGTACTGGGCACCATGCTGTCACCTCACAGTCTCCAGGACTGCTGTGAGCTTGCCATTATCATTCCTATCATAGCGGAGAAAATGGACTCAGGAACACTGCTCAGAAACAGCGGTCCCCAGTGGACTCGGACGGGCTGTGGCCCTCCTGGGCTCAGGGCTCTCACCTCCAAGCCTGGGAAGTCCCTCCAGCTGTGAAGATAAAAGGCCTGGGCGGGACCCCGGTGGAGGCCCTTCGTTTGTGGGTGCAGTGTCCTCATCTTCAGAATGGAGATGGTTGATGGTCTCTGGTTGGCTGGTCTCTGAAAGGACAGAGCCCGGCCCAGATGAGCAAGTGCTGCTGCTCTATAACTCAGTCTAAATGTCAGACCACGAGGCCTGCTGTCCCTCACTGTGCCCTTCTGCTGCCCACAAACAGCACAGAACCACCTTCCCCAACCAGCAGGAGAAGGCATGGAGACCCAGGGACAGGGCACCAAGCAGGAGCCTGGGTGGGAAAAGATGGCATTTGTTCCGGGGCAGCTGAGCAGGCCTGGCTGAGGGCAGCCCAGGGGCCCCTCCATCCTGAGCCTGACCATTTATTTTCCAGACAGTCTCCATCTTGGAGCAGCGGCTGACACTGACAGAAGACAAGCTGAAGCAGTGTCTGGAGAACCAGCAGCTAATCATGCAGAGAACAACACCGTGATCAGGGGAACGAGAATCAAGAGCTTGGTCGATTTGGGGGGTGGCAGGTCGGGGATTTGTACTGGACACTTGGGTAAATAAATAAGATTCAGCCCTGGGAACCATATCCCCCAGAGCCCCAGGGGTTGTGCGCCTATGCCCTCCACCCAACTGTCTGCACCCAGAGACTCCACCTGCTGATGGGAGGCCCCCATAGGCCAGGCCCACGTATGCACAGATGATATACCTAGTTTACTGTGAAGGAGCCACTTCACATTAATGTTTGTTACCTTGGAGTCTTAAGGAGCCCTAAGATGGAGCTCTCCTCTGGAGGCGAGAGCCCCACGCCACCCTGCTTTTCACTCATCCCTTACTGACCTTCCTGCCACGTGCCTGGCTTTGTCCTCTATCCCAGAGTAGAGGTGGACCACTTGTTGGATGAGCCAATAATTTCCTTTAAATCTGACAAAAGGCCCAAAGCGGGCCCATCTGTCCGATTTATCCAGGAACAAGCCCTCTGGAGGGGATGGTGGCTTCGCAGGGGCCTTGATTTCTGTCCCACGTTTACTGGGGCCTGGTGGCTTCTTCTTCTGCATCCACGAGGGCAAAGGAACCTGAACATTAAAATGAACTTGATGGACTCGTCACTGGAATGGCTTGTTCTGAGTGAGACCTAATCAGTGCCTCCATCCCCAGCATCCATAAGGGAGAACAAAATGACATCTGGGAGGGCCCCGCCAGCATCACCTCCAGAGCCCTGCACACCTTGCTTGCCGCTGTTCGGGGTCTTTAGGAGCAAGGACAGCCAGAGTTCCCTCTGGCTGGCGCAGCCGGCTGCTTCAGCTGGGACCTGGAGGCTTCAGGCACCTGCTTGTCCCCTTGCTCACGAGGGTTCCATGGGCTGCTTCCCTGCATCTGTGCAGGAAAGCCAGGCAAGTGTTCTCCATATGTCTGGGTGTCATCCATATCTCTGCATTCAGCCTCTTGGGGCCCAGCCAGCCAGGGAGGTATTTACCCTCCAACATACCTGCCCTGCCCAGGGGCCTAGAGGAGCGGGCGGTGTTAGAGTCCCAGGAATTGTCAGTACCAGGCGGCTAGTGAAGTTCCCAGCCTATGCAGGTTCCACATGGGAGCAGAGGCTGAATGCCTCAGAGCTGAGGCTGACAAGAGGCAGCCTGTGTTGAGTCCTGGTGAACGACGAGCCTGGGGGAGCTGCTCTGCCACCTGGGTGGGGAGAGAGCTTCAGTCTGGAGTCAGGCCTCAGGCTCTGCCTTTGGTTGAGCTGTGTAGCCCCAACATGGTGATGTAGCCTCTGAGCCTCAGGGTCTTGTGTCAGGTAGCAGTGGTGGCCACCCCACCAGGTAGGCACTCAACAGAGGCCCGTGGCTCCCTGGCCCACCTGTCCCTCTAGGAGGATGGAGCTTGCTAGATGGGCAAGAGGCTGACGACTCAGGACGGTTCAGAGCCCCCCAGAAGCTGCTGCAGTTCTCCACATGGCCCTGCTAGCATGTAGAATAGCCCAGAAGTCTTGCTGGTCTAAACTGTCAGGTAAGCTCCTCAGCTGCCTCGGGAGGTCATGGCTCCCAGTCTCTGAAGGCTTTTTTTTTTTTAAGGAGATATGGTTTATCTATCTATTTAATATTTATTTGGCTGTGCCCGGTCTTAGTTGCGGCATGTGGGATCTTCCGATGCGGTATTCAAACTTTCAGTTGCATCACGTGGGGATCTAGTTTCCCAACTAGGGGTCGAACTGGGCCTCTTACACTGGGAGCATGGAGTCTTGGCCACTGGGGAAGTTGCCCTGGAGGCCTTTAGGGAAAGTCCGAGTGGCCCCAAGTCAGCTTGCTCAGAGGGGACACAGCTTGTGGGGCCAGGCTTGTCTGTCCTTCCCAGGCTGGCTGCCCTGCCTCTGATGAGACATGGGCGGCCTTGTTGTGGTCAATTGAGCTGGAGCTCCCAGGTGTTGGGGCTGTGGCGATTTGAGCAGCCAGTCCAGGCGAGGTCCTCTCCAGAGACCCAGGGTGGCCCTTGCTAGAGACAGCAGGACAGGAGCCGGGTCTCCAAGGCATTGTGTCCAGCTCTGCTCGCATACCAGGCAGGGTTGCCACCCATCACGCCTTCTGTTTATACCAGGATCGAGTTTTTAATTTTTCTCTGAAATCTCCCTTCCTCAGTGAGAAAAAAATGGGTTTGAGAGTCTGCTAAGGACTTGGGAAATGGCCTGGGAGGCTGTAGTGTGGTATTTTCCCAACAACCATTATCAGATGTAAACAGTCTAGAGAGGGTTGCTTACCCCCCAACCCCCAACAGCACACAGCTTGTCTGGTGGTACAGTATCGGCGTGACCTGGGCTTCCCCAGAAGGAGGGGGACAGAGCTGTGCCCACGGGCCATCTGGGAGGGCTTTGCACGAGGGGTTGGACCAGGGCCGCCTGAGGGGTTTCCTGCCACACTCGCCTGACTTGATGGAGTCACCGGCCAGGCCAGGCACAGGGGAGAAGGATGGTTCTTGGAGAGCTGTCTTTGTCTTTGAAACATCACAGAGACCTGCCGCCTCCAAGCCTGGGGGTCAGTGTGAGTGACCAGGCTGAGGCAGAGTGCGGGGCTCAACCAGGCAGTGCTGGCTGGGCTGGGGGCTGACAGGTCTGGCTATGGGGGTTCTCACAAGCGGTTGGCGGCGGGGAACGTGAGGTGACTTGGCCTGGTTGGGGGCCCCGTGACAGCCTTTCTTGTGACCTCCCCAAATGATACTCCCTGCTAGCCCACCCCAGCAGCTCCCCTGTGGCTGGGGCTCTTAGCAGTCCCCCAGCCATGCCGCCAAGCTCAGAAGCAGCCCTCTAGAAATGTAAATGCCTCAGCTTAGCTGTCATCTCTCCTAATTTTGGATTTTGGTAACTGAGATTCCAGAAAACCAAACTGCAGCGGGGGGCGGGGTTTGGCTAGGAAGATGTTTTTAGGCCAGGGGGCTTTTGTTAGGAAGTACGTCTTAATGGCAGATCCCAACCCCATATCCCCATCCCTTCATGCTCTAATTTTCCTACCATGCGGAATAAAAGAAGTATCTCTGACTTAAGTTGCAGCCCCCTACCTATCCTTTGCCAGATTCCGGGAATGGATATGTACTTCCTGCCAGAGAAAGAGAGAGGCAGGTCAGGTAGGCTCCAAACCAAGCCAGAAAGCAGCAGCAGAGTCCAGCCCCTGCCTGTGGCAAGCCCACCACCTTTCACTCCTGAGGCACCACTCCCAGGAGCCCAGACAGGCTAAGTGTCGATGGGTCCCCGCAGACCTGTGTCCCTCCAGAGACTTGAGGGGCATGAGCCAGCCTGTCCTGGAGACTCTGCCATCCTCACATCCACCAGCAACCTTGTCCCTGGTCTCCTGATCTCCACAGGGGTGTGCTGCTTGAGAGCAGGCAGGCAAGGGCGCCTGACCCACCGCCAGTCGGCTCTGCCCCTGCTAGCTCCGTGACCTTAGGTTCAGTAACCTTGTAGAGACGGTTTGTGAGCTAGTTCCTAATGCTTCTGGCACAAAAGGTGCCCAGAGCGAGTGTGCTCAGTGTATGGCTGGAGAGAGACTTCTGGCGGCTTGGGCCCCTTTCCCAGAACTTGGCTTGTGTCCAGGAGGACACAGTCTGATGGTCCCAGAGTTGTGTTGGCTCTGAAGTTCTCCGTGGCCAGAGTTCTGGTCTCTTGACCCCATGACCGCTGCCATGGGCATCCCCAGTGGTGGTGAGGGAGCTGGGCTGGCAGACAGCCTCCCCCCGCCCCCACCCGAGAAGGCAGGCCCTCCAAGGCCGCCACTAGGGCCAGCGCAGGCTTGGGGTGGGCGTTTGTGATTATTGCCGGGAATCCCGGAAACCCAGCCCGCTGAGCAGGCGCTAGGGTGGTGAGTCACACTGTCCCGGCTCCTTGTCATTAATCTCGTCTTCCTAAATGATCCGCTCAAGATGAGCCCCTGATGGCTCCAGCCTTCATGGGTGTGTGGTCATTTCAGGGGCACAGACATCAGCCCCAGAGTTTTCTCTAAGCATCCCCTCCACCCTGCCCTGTTCCAGGCTGCCAAGGAGGGAACCACGTTGCCAAGGCAGCAGTGGCAGACTGAAGGCCCGAGCTCACTTCCTGTGAGCGTCACCACCCTGACACCAGGCCTTGTCCCGTTGTTGGGTGGGCTCCAGCCCACCCCAGCTGTCACCCTAGCACCCTGGGCTCCCTCTCAGTCACTCTGGGGAAGTCTCTCTAGAGGCCCAGCACATGGGGCCCTCACATCCAGGTTCGAGGATGAGACTGGAGCCAGGCCAGACAGCCTGGGGTGAAGCCATTAGGAAGCTTTCTGTGCCAGCCCCTCCTCCGGCTGGGAGCTGCTGTGTGGAAACACTCTCCCAGGAACCTATTTATAGGGCAAGGCTGAGCATGGTTTCACTTCAGGTGAGGCCACCTTGAACCCCCTCTGCCTGGGCTTGCTGCTGTGACAGGAACCTTGACCCCTGCCCCCAAGTCTCTCCTACCACCCATGAGAAACCTGTGCACCGCTAGATGAGGGCCCTGGACAGGAGCGGAAGTCCTATCCTCCTGCAGCTTCCGTTTCTCAGTCCAAAGCTGCTCTTGCAGGCACGAATACTTGCTTCTGAAAGTGGGACCTTGACTCTCTCTCGGGTGCTCAGTGGGCAGAGGCCTGGCCTGTAGGAGCCAGTGGGGTCGTGGTGTCACTCAGCCGCGCACACTGACGTCAGCTCCTGGCCTCTGGCCTCAGCTCTGGAGTGGAGACCGACTGCGGAGCCGTGGCTGTCCCCAGGCACCTGGGGCCCACATTCACCCAGTCCATCTTGTTCTCTTGGTCTCGGGCCTGGCCGAGGGCACCAGTGCCCTGCAGATGCTCTGCTCATCTGGCCTCTCCTCCAGACCTCTGCCCTGCCCCTGCCTTTGCCCAGCTAGGCTCCGCCCAGTGACGCGCCTTGACCTGGCAGGTCTCTGGAACCAGCCAGCTCCCCCAGAAGCTCCTATGATGCCCCACCCACCTCTGCTCTGACCCCTCAAACTGACCCCAGCCAGAGTCACCCAAGGACATACCCTCACGCCCAAGGTGGGGCTGGGAGCACTGATTGTGTTCAGCAGGGCCAGCACCCACCCCCACTCTCAGCTCAGCCCCCACAATTGTTCTCCGTGACAGCTGCTCCTGGATTGGCTCTCCTAGAAGCCTCTGGGACTTGGAGCAGGAGAAGCAACGTAATTAGTCTTCCCGGACCCTCCAGGCAGCAGCTCACATGTGCCTGTTAACTAGAAACACAAAGTACTTCCTGTTGCAGAGGCCTGGGCTGGCCCGAGTCGGGGCTGCTGAGTGGGGCTTCTTGGCCCCAACTGTGAAGTTAGCCTTTGCTCCCAGGGTGGCCTTGGTCCCGAGGTTGGGTCCAGTTTGCCCTCAGTTGGGGTGTGCTTAGGAATAGGGCTGTTTGTGAGGTTCCCACAAGGATGCCCATGCCCTTTGAAACATATCCCAAAGTCTCCTTTTTTTTCCAGTTCTAATATTTTCTTAATGAAGTATAGTTGATTTATAATATTAATTTCTGCTGTATAGCAAAGTGATTCAGTTATATATATTCTTTTTTTCCATTGTGGTTTATGAAGGGATAGTGAATATAATTCTGTGTGCTACAGTAAGACCTTGTTGTGTATCCATTCTATATATAAAAGCTTATATCTGCTAGCCCCAGCCTCCCACTCCAGTTCTCCCCAGCCCCTTTCCCCTTGGCAGCCACCGCTTGCTTCTGTATGTCCGTGGTTCTGTTTGATAGATGGGTTCATTTGTGTCGCGTTGTAGATTCCACACACAAGTGACATCAGGTGGTATTTGTCTTTCTCTGACTTACTCACACAGTATGATGATCTCTAGTTGCGTCCAGTTGCTGCACACAGCATCCTTTCGTTTTTTCTCCAGTGCTTATTTACTTGGCTGCACCGCGTTTTCCTGTGGCATGCAGGGTCTTCTGGTTGCAGCATGCAGGATCTGGTTCTCCAACCAGGGATCGAACCCAGCCAGGCCCCCTGCATTGGGAACACAGGGTGTCAGCTGTTGGACCACCAAGGAAGTCCCTCGTTCTTTTCTATGGCGGAGTAGTAGCCCCGTGTGTGTGCACCACGTCTCTGCCCATGCATCTGCTGATGAACATTTAGGCTGTTTCCACGTCCTGGCTATTGTAAACAGTGCTGCTGTGAACACAGGTGGTGGTGGGGTTTGTTCAGTTGCTGAGTCATGTCCAACTCTGCGCAACCCCATGGACTGTAGCCGCCAGGCCCCTCTGTCCATGGAATTCTCCAGGCAAGAATACTGGAGTAGGTTGCCATTTCCTTCTCCAGGGGATCTTCCCGACCCAGGGATCGAACCTGCATTTCCTGCACTGCAGGTGGATTCTGTACCACTGAGCCACCAGGGAAGCCCAAACATAGGTTTGCATGTATCTTTTTGAATTACCAGTTTTTTCTGGATATAGGCCCAGAGAGGGATTGCTGGATCATATGGTAATTCTTAGTTTTCTGAGGAACCTTCATACTTTTCCATAATGGCTACACATTCCCACCAACAGTGTAGGCGGATTTCCTTGTCTCCACACTCTCTCCAGCATTTACTGTTCTTAGACTTTTTGATGATGGCCATTCTGACTGCTGTGAGGTGATATCTCATTGTGGTTTTGATTTGCGTTTCTCTAATAATCAGCGATATTGAACATCTTTTCATGTGTCTGTTGGCCATCTATATTTCTTCCCAGGGTCTTCTGTTGGGTTAACTGCCTCTGGTTTAGGGGAACCTCAGCTCTCGCGGCCCCTCTTGAGGGGCCAGGGCTTAGTCTGAGGCAGGTTAGGTGAGAGTCTGCCCAGCACTTGGAGCAGGCACCCCTGAGCAGCCAGACCTGCTGCGATGAGGCTTGCTCCTTTCCTGCCTGGCCTGCTTCTGCCATTGGCCCACTCCATCTGTTCTCAGCATAGCAGCCAGAGTCAGCCAAGCCCTAAGATTAAAAAATAATAAATAATAAAAATAAAACTTGTAAGCTAGCTCATGCCAGCCCTGCTGAACCCCTTCCAGCAGTTCCCCAGCCTCCTTTAAGTACAGGCCACAATGCTCACCGCAGCCAGGAGGCCCTACTCAAGCTTGCCTGTTGCCCGACCCTCATCTCCTACCCCCTCCAGCCACCCCTCAGGCTGCTCCAGGCACACCAGCCTCCTTAGTGTTCCTCGGACACACCAGGAACATTCCAGCCCCAGGGCTTTTGCACCTGCTCTTCTGCCAGGCATGCTTTGACTCTCTACCTTGCTCTGCCCATCTACAACATGGGTAAGAACAGTAGAGGCCTGTAGGGGTGCTGGAAAGATATGCTGAGACTATTCACACAAGGCTGTAAGAACAGGCTTTGTCCCAGCAGGGCTCCAGTGTGTGGCCTGGGGAGGTGGCTGTAAGTGGGAGCTAAAGGGCAGGGCCCCCATTATCCACTCCTGTGGGCTAGCTAGCTGGCTACAAGACCTGCTGCAGGCCTGGCCCTGGTTGCTGCTGCTGCTGCTAAGTCGCTTCAGTCGTGTCCGACTCTGTGTGACCCCATAGATGGCAGCCCACCAGGCTCCCCCGTCCCTGGGATTCTCCAGGCAAGAACACTGGAGTAGGTTGCCATGTCCTTCTCCAATGCACGAAAGTGAAAAGTGAAAGTGAAGTTGCTCAGTCGTGTCCAACTCCTAGCAACCCCATGGACTGCAGCCTACCAGGCTCCTCCATCCATGGGATTTTCCAGGCAAGAGTACTGGAGTGGGATGCCACTGCCTTCTCCCCGGCCCTGGCTGGCCCGCTGGAAACCTGGGGTTCAACCAGTGCTCCTGGGAGGGAGACCCACTGTACCCCGTGAGGCCCTCCCGTCTGCTCCCTAACCGCCATGGGTCTATCTCATTAGACACCCCACTCCACATGCCAACATGGATCCTACAGAGCCTTTTCCTATGAGGCTTCTAGCCACCAGGCCAATCTGAGTGCCCAGGCATGGCTCCCACTGGACAGGGAGGGCAGGAGGAGCAGCCAACCCACATGCCAGATCTCCTTGCCCACCCCTGAACCTAGAGGACAGAGCTGACAGGTCAGTGGCCTCGATGCACCCAGGGCTCTCCAGTGGCGTCAGGGTAGCTGGGCTGGATCTGAATGAGCATCTTGCTGCTGGCTGGCTGTAGAGAGGCCTCCTCACGCCCCCATGGGCCCTGCCACCTACCTGGTTCTATCCTGCTTTTAATGGCTCAGAACCCCAGTCCAGAGGGTCAGGGATTTGGGGCTTTTTCTGCCTGAAGGAGAGAAGTGGGCCCTCTAAGGGGTCTCCCCTGCCGCTGCCACCCTTCCCCACTCCACCCCTGCAGCCTGCTGGCCTGGGCCCTCCTGCAGGGCTGGGAGCCTGGCAGTCACCTTGTGCGGGGAGGGCAGCAGGACTTGTGAGGATAGTCTTCCCTCCTCTGGCCTCCACTCTCCCTCCCTGTCCTCCTCCTCCAAACACATGGTTCCAATCCCCTCTCAGGCCCCTCTCCCCCTCCTCAGCCCCTTCCCATTTCCTCTCAGAGGCCCTCACTTGCATGTGGAACTCATTAGAAGCCCCTCAGGGCTGGTAACACAACTCTTGGGGAGGGGGCCTTGTCCACAGCCCCCATGCTGAGAGGAGCAGCCTCCCTGTGCAGCCTTGAGCTGGAAACCACAGGAGCTGCACTGGTTGGGGGAAGTGTGGCCAGGCATCCGGCTCAGCTCTGTCCAGCACCCATTTAATCATCCTGGCCTCCCCAGGGGCCGGGATGACTTCCGGTCCCACTGCGGCATTGGACCTGCTGGTGAAAAGCAGGCCTCAGAGCACCTGGGGCAGATCACAGGGAGAACGTGGGGTTTTGAGCAGCTCTTGATGACCCTCAGCCTCTCATCTGAAGACAGGAAGGGAAGTGCAGGGAAGAGAACGTGGTCTGAGCAGCCGCTGGGCAACATAAAGCCATTTTCTCTTCTGAAGGACAGGCTGAGGGCAGTGCCGTGGGTTGGGAGTGAAGGTTACACAAAAAAACGGATGCTGTGGTCCCTGGAGTCTGGCAAATGCCAGATTCGGCCAAAATTAAGCCTGCTGTGTCCCTGCAGGACTTCTCAGAGCCTTTAACACACCCTGATGCTCTGCAGCCAGGGCCAGAGTTCAGAGTGTTTCTCAGACATCTGACCGCGTGAGCCTCTTTCTCTAAGTACGCTTGTTGAGACTAGCATTCTGTGACTCCCGCTTTGGACAGCTCTATAGGCAGAGCCCTGAGGAGGCAGGAGGCATGGGTCAAAGCCCCCCTGCTAGGAAAGGCTCCCCGAGGGTCAGAACAGGGGCTGCTGTCTGCCAAGACTGAGCAAAGGGCAGGAACTGAGTGGCAGTCACAGCTAAGGAAGGGTGTGCGGGGGGCCAGTGTGGCTGAGACTTGGAGGGAGGGCCAGGCGTGATGCCCAGTCCCTCCCTGCCCTTCCCTATGGGAGCTTGGTGGGCAGCTGTGGGCACCAAGGCATGAGGCTGGGGACAGGGCCTTCCCCATCCCACATCAGCCTCAGCTCAGGCAGCCACCCACTCCAGGTTCAGAAGAGTTGCTGTCTCCTCTGTCACCCTTCCTGTTGGAGCCACAGCCTCTCTGCCCAGAGTCCATGTTGCCCACACTCCACAGTACAGCTGCATACCAGCCCCAGTCCCAAGCCTCTGCTCCAGGAGCCCTTCCCACAGGGGGCGCCGCCCGCCCCCAGGGCCCTCTCCCCACTGTCCAGGCACAAGAGGGCTGAGCCAGGGAAACGTGCTCAGCCCTGGGCTGGACCCTTCCCAAGCGCTTCTCCTCCTGCCTTGCGTGGTGGTCTGTATGTGCCCCAGTGTACAGAGGAGGAAACAGGCCTGGAGTGGGGAGGCAGCTGGTGGAGTCAGCAGTACAGCCAGGCCCCTTGGTCAGGCTGCCAGTCTCCACTCCTCCCATTCCTGCTGCCCTCCATGCATGGGGCCGGTTGGGAGCACCTTAGGCCAAAGAAGTCCTTCCCTCTGATAATCCAGGGTAGAACCCACCTGGCTGTCCCGCATCCCTGAGAGTTAGAGCAGTAGGCAAAGGTACTGCCCCCCTTTTAGATGGAAAGGCTGGGCACCTCCAGGGGCCAGCCAAGTCCACAGCAGCACCCCAGATCTGAGGGTTCCAGCTCCTTCACTGTGGGTGCTCCATGGCCCAACAGAGTTCATGGCCTGAGGAATCCAGCCACTTCCCGGCCTGAGTTCTTGGCCTGGCCTAGTGGTTCTGGGGAAGGTTTTTATTTTGTGGTGTTTTAGTTTGGCTATGCCAAAATTTTGTCGGGGTCTTTATTGCGACATGCGGGATCATTCATTGCAGCATACAAACTCAGTTGCGGCATGTGGGATCATCCCTGACCAGGCGTTGAACCCAGGCCCCCTGTGTTGGGAGTGCAGTCTTAGCCACTGGACTGCCAGGGAAGTCCCACAGGGGAGGTTTTGACAGGGGGCTCAAGCTCTGGCCAAACTGCCCTCCATGCCTCACCCCCACAAGCCCGTGGCTCAGGCCAGAGGGCTGTGCCGTCAGGGCAGTGCTGGCTTCTAGCTGGAGAGTGCATAAGCCACGGCGAGGGGCGGGGACGTGAGCAGGGGCCCATAAGCAGAGCTGGCCCCGGGTCCTCCCTGTGACCACCTCTGAGGGCCCCACCAGGAGCCCTGAGACTCCACTGGTCCCTCCTCTCTTCCCAGGGGACCCTAGTCTTTGCAGGGATGGGGTGCCCCAGGTTTTGGGGGCATGTGCCCCTGTGGCAGGAATAGGGCTGGGTGAGGCCGCATCAAGAACAGGAGTTGCCCAGACTGTTGCGTAGTGCAAGCACCCATGCCTGCCTACCTGTGAGCACAGGACATTCAGCGCCAGGCAGCCACCGGGCAGCTGAGCCCATGTGGAAACACATGCTGGCCACGAAACCTGCGATGGGGCTGAGCACTGAGGCCTCAACCCAGCAACCTCATGTCAGGGCCAGGTCATTTCAGCAGCCTCATCGTGGTCACGTGACAGTGATCGCTATCGCTGTCACTGTCAGGGCCTCCTGGGAGGGATTCCTGAAAAACAGGGTGTGTGGGCCGATGGGGAGTGGACCAGACAGGCCCAGGCTGGCAGCAGGCAGATGCTAATGAGGCAGTTGGGCCTGGCAGCTACAGAGAGACCTACCAGGCACCGCCCCTTGGCCCACCAGAAGCACCCATCCCAGGCCCCTGGCACAGCTACCCGCCAGGTGCCCTGGGAATTCCCAGCCGCCTCCACCCTCCCAGCCTGAAAGGTTGGATTGACTTTACTGTCAGGAGCCTGCCACTGCTAGCTAGCCTACTCGAAAAACCACAGCTGGCTTGGGCAAGACAGAGGGCACCACCCCAGACTCCATCACTGCTCCTTGCCTTTGCTCTGGCTGGGAATGCCTACCAGAGGCACCCTCTGGCCACCTCCCCCCCCAACCCCACCCCTCGCCCCAACAAACCATTGGAGCTCCAGGCCCTTCCTCGCAGAGGTGGCTTCAGAAAGGATCAGAGGTGTCAAGCGGGAGGCCAAGGGTGACAGGGTGGCTGATGCACCCCCAGAGCCCTGGCTTCCGTCCCTGAGCCCCAGGTGGGCTCATGTGGTGCTGTCCACAACTCTGAAGGGGGAGATCAGCCCATGGCAGAGGTCCTGGGGAGGGGTGTGTGAGAGGAGAAGGCTCGCCTTCACCCACAACTTTGGGGTAGGGGACCTGCTGAGCCCTTTTCTTTTCCACCACTTCTTTCTTCCTCCAAGCTGCAAGGAAATCGGAGCTGGCCACTGCTTTCTTGGGGCTGTTGAGCTGTTTCTCTTGGCCCTCTAGGGGTGACCTCAGTTTCAACAAAGGGGGCTTCCCCACCCAGTCCAGCTCCTCTTCCAGGCTCGAGAATGGTGGTATGCAGGATTGGAACCCAGACTTGGGATTTGAGAGAGCAGTCTACAGAGGGAGGATGAGATGCCCCGGTTCGGGTGGTGGCCCATGCTCTCAAACAGGGAGATCAAGGCCACCAGCCTGCGGACGGGGAGGACAGCCTGCCAGGCTCAGTGGGAGCAGGAGCCACTCTGTCACGGTAAGGAGACTTCCGACTCTGGGCAGCCTATGAATGGAAGTGAAAGGTTTCTGGGATCCTCCAGTGTGGCAGAGAAGGGCCAGAGGCATTTTAAGTCACAGGACCGTGCTCGTGGCTGATGACCCAAGAGTCCAAAAGGAAGTCGGATCCCTATTCGGACTCAGCCACCTCTGGTGCGCACTCTGGCTCAGGAGGCCTGGCTCAGGAGGCCGGGCGGGGGTGGGGAGGATAAGCATGCACTCAGACCAGTGAGTGCTAAGGCCCTGCGGAGACAGCAGGCGGGGTGCCACAGGGGCCTGGGCTGGGGGGATGGAGACTGCAGGGCAGAGGATCCTGGACCCTGAGGGGAGGCGGGAGAGGGGCTGCGCCAGATCACTGAGGCCACGCTGGTCTGTTCCCCCACGTGGGAGGATTCAGAGCAGGGAAGGACCGCTGGGTGGGGAATGGACTGTGGGGATGGAGCAGGGGGGCAGGGAAGGAGGCTAGTGAAATGGTCCAGGGGAGACAGGGGGGCCTGGACTGTGGAGCCACAGTGGACAGGTTCTGGGTCGTGGGAAGAATTAGCCATAGAAGCACATTGCATAGCGCACGCACCTCCTTGCACGTGCCCCACATCTGTCCCCCACCCTGCCAGTGCAGGCACCCTGCCATCCCAGTGATGGGAGAGAGCTGGTGGAGCAAGGGCCTCCCTGTGGAGGTCAGAGCCACCTGGGCACCACCAGACTGGGGGAACAGAGCTCTAGTTCTTAGTCGGGGCCCAGGCCCCTGCCCAGTTGGGGCTGTAACTATGGGCCTTAGTTTCCCCACTGGTCAAAAGAGTTGACAGCCCTCACAGGGCTGGTGCAAAGCTTGGCTATGAGACCAGAAGGAAACAAGCCTTGAGAGTATCAGGCAGGCCCCTGATCAGGAAGACGACGGGGCCTGTGTGGGAGCCCCAGGCAGGCGTGTCTGCCCTTCCCACACGCCTGTGTTTGTGTTTCCTTCCCATCACCTTGGCCACCGTGACTCATTGCAGGCGCTGTGGGTAGGTGAGTTAACTGGTTGGGGTTGGAGCCAGACCCTTAGGTAAGGCATTCCCTTCCTAGGCCTTAGTTTCCTCATCTGTAAGATGGACAGCCAAGCCCTGCTTTGCTCACCGCACAGGGGAACCTGGGGTGGTGCAGGGCCAAGGAGGTGAGCGCTGCACTGGCGTGAGGGCAAACGGTACAGCCGTTGTGCTGGGACCAGGGCTGCTGGATGTCGGGCCCAGGGCAGCCAGCCGTGAGCAGGGCTTGAAATGTTCACTTGCCCAGGCTGACCAGCCCGGCGGACCCCCCCTTCTTGAGGGGAACCCCAGGCCTGAGAGAGCTTGGAATAGAGGGCAGGTGGGGTCATGAGAAAGGCCTGGCTGGGCCCAGGTCTCTGGGTGACTCATGGGGGACTCTGGTGATGCAAGGAGGCTCACACAGGGGAGGTCGCAGAGGCAGGATACCCAGCCCTGCTGTACCCCAACTCCTGCAAGCTCAGCTGCCCATAAGTAGGTAGAGAGTAGAAATGCTGGACCCTGCAGGGGAGGAAGTGTGTGGAGGCAGGGGTGCTTTGTCTGGGGCACTGAGTAGGAAGCAGGAGGAGGTCAGGGTGAAGCGAGCTGGTCCGGCTAGGAATTGGGAATTCAGCAAA
This sequence comes from Bos indicus x Bos taurus, assembly GCF_003369695.1. NCBI lineage: Eukaryota > Metazoa > Chordata > Mammalia > Artiodactyla > Bovidae > Bos > Bos indicus x Bos taurus. Next base: position 11,975,904 of record NC_040097.1, on the reverse strand, counting down.
TAGGTTTTGTCTCCCTTGACTACCACAGGTAATCAACTGGTTTTGAGGCCTGAGTATGGTGCAGCAAGTGCTGTGATTGACTAGTAATGCCTGCCCGGGAAGAATCGTGGCCAAGCAGCTGACCCTCAGGCTGACCCTCTGGGCTGGTGTGTGGCCAGGAAAGCCACACTCTCAAATGAGTAGCCCTGGCTGAGGGCCTGCAGTTGCTGCTGGGTGGGCAGCTGGGAGAGAGAGGATGACATCCGTCGTCTCCCTCTGAGGTTCCCATACTCCCTTGTCCAGGGCAGGTTCTCAAAAAATGAGCCCGCATGGGAGGGGAGCTTCCCCACCTCTGCCTTCTCCAGGCTCCTTGGGGAGTTCCCAGAGCTCTGCCCTGGCTTCCATCCTGCTGGCTTTTGTCCTCTGGTTCTCCCGGGTGTGAGCCACTCTCCCCCCTGCTCCCCAAGGACTCAACACCTGGGCCGGGCGGGAGGACGCTGGATAGGCTGGCTCTGCAGTTGCAGAGCTGTCCCAGGCAGCAGCCTGTCCGTGCAACTCTGCCATCACCGGGGCCTGGCATTCCCTGCTGGGAGGCAGGCAGGGATAGATCCTTCCACTCCATCCAGAACTAGTCAGCCCAGAACACCCCAACCCGGGCCAGTAGGGAAGGGTGGGCCCAGGTAACCATGGATTCCCCTAGCCTGTAACAACCCCTCTGGGTTCTCTGTGGGCACCCTTCTTAACTGGGTGGCAAGTGCCCAGACATACTCTGTCTATAAAACACAGAGAGTATGTGCACATGTGTGTTGGGTATTTCTGCACGAGAGTGCACTTCCACTTCTACCTACTTATGGGCAGTTGAGCTTGCAGGAGTTGGGGTACAGCAGGCTGGGTATCCTGCCTCCGTGACCTCCCCTGTGTGAGCAAGTGAATATTTCAAGTCCTGCTCATGGCCCAGCCAGGCCTTTCTCATGACCCCACCTGCCCTCTGTTCCAAGCTCTCTCAGGCCTGGGGTTCCCCTCAAGAAGTGGGGGGGTCCGCCGGGCTGGTCAGCCTGGGCAAGTGAACATTTCAAGCCCTGCTCACGGCTGGCTGCCCTGGGGCCGACATCCAGCAGCCCGGGTCCCAGCACAACGGCTGTACCGTTTGCCCTCACGCTAGTGCAGCGCTCACCTCCTTGGCCCTGCACCACCCCAGGTTCCCCCGTGCGGTGAGCAAAGCAGGGCTTCTCTGTCCATCTTACAGATGAGGAAACCAAGGCCTAGGAAGGGAATGCCTTACCTAAGGGTCTGGCTCCAACCCCAACCAGTTAACTGTATTTGTATATATTTTTTAAATTATTTTATTTTTGCTATGTCAGGTCTCAGTTGTGGCACGTGGGCTCCAGAGCATGTGGGCTCCGTAGTTGTGGCTCTCAGGCTTAGTTGCTCCACGGCATGTGGAATCTTAGTTTCCCCACCAGGGATCAAATCCTTGTCCCGAGCACTGGACACCAGGGATTGGTGTTCTGTGTCTTTCTGCACACACATCTGTGCCTATGAGCATGTATGTGTGAACACATAGATCTGTGTGTGTGGGCCTGTATTGTGTCCTTAAGAGTGTGTGTACGTGTATGTGCACACACACAGATGTGTACAACCAGGAGTTCTGTCCGGAACAGGAGAGTTGCCAGGCCTTTCACAGTCCACTCCTGTCCTGGCTTAGACACTAGCTGTTCTGACTGCAACCCAGACAAGCACCTCACCAGGGTATGTGGAGACGGCTGTCCCAAGGTTCAGGGGCAAGCAGAGAGACCGCTAGTCTGGGTCTTAGGCAGGGCTCTGGATGGCACATCTCCAGCCTGTGGAGTGGTCCTGGGTAGAGACTGGCTCTGTCACCAGAGCAGGCACCCTGGACTGGGTGCCCAGCCCCTGCCTCTGCTCAGCTCTCACAGCGGGAAAATCTGCCCTCATGGAAGCAAGCAGGAGCTCACCTCAAATCTGTGCTGGGATGTGAGGGCCAGGAATGGACAACCCTCCCCGCTCCTGCCCGTGCCATTAAAAACATGGTGGCTCACCTCTAAGAAATCCAGGGGCACCAGTGGGGAGAGGGAGGCTCACTTTCAAGATGCTTATGCTTGGTGACACCGTTCCCGGGTCACCATGCCACATGGACATGGGGTGGGGGGCGGCTGGGTTGGTGCACACCAGTTCTATTCAGTTCACATCAGAGCTCCCGCTGTCACAACCAAGCTTTGCCCCCTGGGAAGGCCCCTCCACCATGTGGTTCTGGGGCTGAATGTGTGCAGACAGGGCGGATGGCTCCAAACGTGTCTATTGGGTTCAGGCCTGGCAACTAAGGGATGAGGCAGAGGTGGCAGGAGGAGTGACTTGGGGAAGGGAGACAGGCCACTGGACATACAAAGTGGGGGTGGGTGGGCTGTGACTATGACTGTGATAAGAGTCCAGAGCAAAGATGGGGGCAGGGTCCTGGGATCACCTGGCCTAGAGAATCTATAAGCTGGGATATTCTTCTAGAAGATGGACAAAGAGTGCAAAAACTGTCCAGGCTGAGGAAAGTGTGTGCAGAGGCCTGAGGCATGTGGGAGAGGGGTCCATTCCGCAGACAACTCCACACCCACCCACAGCTCCCCACTTACCGCCAGGGACCCACCCTGCCCTTCCAGGAGACCCTAGTGAGTGGGGCATCTCTTCCAGGGGCTGCAGGTGAGGAAGGATCTGAACCTGGAAGGGCGGGAAAAGCCACATTCCTGAAGAGGAGGAATGCCTTTGATCCCAGGCCACCCAGTCCCCTCTTCCAGGATCCCTGAGAGGCTCACAGTTGCAGAGCAAGGCCCTGGGCAGGGGCAGCTCTGGAGTCTGCTGTTGGACCCTAACCAAGTTCCTGTCAGGCTCTGAGCCGTGTATGTACATCACAGGGTTCTGTGTCTGTCCACGGCCCTTCCCCCAACACTCAGGGGCAGCCCTGCTGGGATCACTTTATGCATTGTGTCCAGCTGTTCAAGGCTGGAGGCAGGGCTTCCACTCAGGAACCAAGGCCTTGGGCTCTTCTCCAGCCAGGGTGACCAGGCCCGGGACCGCGCTGCACGTCAGGTGGCCAGGCTGATTTTCTGCCACTGTCACCCCCTCCCTCCCCAGATGCTGTCCCTTGTCCTGTACTACAGGAGGAAGCCCCCACCCCCAGGGAGTCTTCCCAGTTCCCCGCATCCTCACAGGCCTCTCCTCCAGGGTGGCTGTCGGAGAGGAGTCCGCAGTGGGAAGAATAGGAAGCCATCACAAGCGAATTATGGGAAGGTGGGGCTCTTTCCCTCTCCTGGGAGGGGCACAGAGAGTCCCCTCTCCGTTGGGTCCCCACTAATGAGAACACTGCTGTAGTCCACACTCCAACAGGCCCCCAACAAGCCCACTGAGGAATGCCTCGTTGGCGAGGAGGTCCTCTCCCATGTGTGTCTGCTCAGACCTCTCTTTTTTGTCTATTACTTGGCTGCACAGCCCAGCATGTGGGATCTTAGTTCCCTGACAAAGGGGTGGCACCTGTTGCCCCTTCATTGGAAGTGCAGAGGAGTCAATCCCAGGACTCTTCGTTTGAGTGCTGTCCCTGCCGACCAGCACCTGGACTACTGCCTTCTCCGGCTGACAGAGTTGGGATGGACTGTTTGGGTGCTGTCGGGCCCAGCACCCTCCCACATGGGGAGACCTGAGGCCCAGAGAGGTGAGAACCACAACTTATCAGCAAGTAGCAGAGCAGAGTGAGCATCTGAGCCCCTCAGGCTCGGGGAGCCCTTTCCACGCGTTCCGGATCCCCAGGCAAGAAGGTGCTGCCCAGCAACCCTAGGACAAGCCTGCGTGGGAAGCCAGAGACCTGCTTTTCCTAACACCTCCCTGAGCCTAGCGTCTCGGGTGATAAGACCATCTATGACTGCAATACTCTGGTCTTTCCGGAAGTGTAACCGTGGAAGAGATCCCTACTCCTCTGCGACACAGCCCTGCAGTTGGGATGAAACCTTCTGGTAAACTCCTCCGCGAGGACAAAAGGGCGTTAGGTGGGGAGATGGATAGCGGGGAATGCCGCAGGGCCGCTCCTCTACCTGGTCTGAAAGCTCAAATCCTTCGGGTTCCAGAGGCACGCACTCTGGCAAATCTCAGGCACCACCGCCATTCATCTCTGACCCTAATTCCCCCCTGGATGTAGAGGCAGGGTGGCGGGGAGCCGCCCAGCCTCGGGCAGAGTAGGAGGGCGTAAGCCCCAAGGAGGTGGGCGCACTCTGCCGGGCCGGGAACGGACCGGACGGACTGCAGGATCAGCCAGGGGCTCCGTCCCCAGCGCAGACAGCCCTGACTCCGTAGGGAAAGCGCGGCAGGCCCCGCGCACGCGCGCCGCGCTGGTGGAGCCGCTTTGTTCCAGGGCTACCTGCGGCTCCATTCACCTCCTCCGCCGAGCCAGCCAGCCTGCCACCCGCAGCCAGTGCCGCTGAGGCCCCGCCCAGCCCGCGCTGGGTGGAACTTTTGACGGGCCCCGCCTTCCCTCTGCCCCGCTCCTTCGGCAGCGATTGGCGCTCTGCGTGGTGCGTCCCGCCTGTCATTAAAGTTGATTCGTGAGTTAGGAAAGGTGGGAGGAGAGCAGATTACAGAGGGGGCCCCTCCCTCCCATCCCGTCCTGGGGAAAAGTCACGTGGCGCTTCACTCCGCGCCTGTCACCACTCCGCTTGTAAAGCTTTCTTAAAGGTCCCGCTGTCTCTTCCCAGGGCCGGTCCTTTTGGGGATTTCTACAACCTAGCTCGCGGGGGGTGGCACGGCCCTGGGCCTTCCTACCTTCGCAGCTGCCTAGTTCTGCTTTCCCTCTCGGGCCTGCTGGAGTGAGACGACCCCTCAGGTCTCCAAACGCAGAACCCTCTTTGGGACTGTGCAGCCGCCTGAAACGGTGACCACCTAGGCGCACAGGGAATGGCACGGAGTAGGTGTTCAGATCGCGTTTGCTGAACTCGCTGGGAGTTGTTCATGAATTAGAGGAGTCGACAGGACTTCGGCCCAGCTTGATCGCCCCTTTCCTCCGCTCCATCCCCGGGAGACTGCGGGAATGTAGGGGAGAGGATCCCTGGAGCGGGACGCCCCCGAGGATAGCTCTTGGGACAGGCACAGAACTGGGAGCTCCGGGATAGGGACCCAGAAGTGTCTTGGTCGGGCCCCTGGGAGAGTTGTAGTGGGTTCTGGGCGGCAGCGCTGAGGCCGAGCGAAGGCCAGGGGGCTGGTCTCCGGGCTTAGGGGACCGCTCGCGTGCCCGCAGACCCCGTGGGGAGGGGCGCCGCAGCTGCGGCGCCTTTAAGCTCGGGAGCCGCGGCGCGGCCCCGCCCCCCCGAGGACGCCTGGGCGCGCGGCCGCCTGAGACGCTGTTTAATTGGGGCTGTCAGGCCGCGGAGCGCGCGGAGGGCCGGGCGGGACGGAGGCCGGGAGGCCGGGGCGGCGGGCGAGCAGCTCGGCGGGAGGCGGGCGCCCGGAGACGCGGCTGGGGCCCGCGCGGCCGGGGCGCCGTCCCAGGGCAGGGCTGCCCGGCCCCGGCCCCGGGCCGCCCGCGCTCCCCATGAAAAACCAGCTCCGCGGCCCCCCAGCGCGGGCGCACATGTCGGCCTCGGGGGCGTCGGCGGCTGGGGACACCGGGGCGGGGTCGGAGCCCGGTGCGGGATCTGGATCTGGCGCCGGCACCGGGGCAGACGCGGCGGCGGGCGCAGGGGCCATGCCCTGCAAGAGCGCCGAGTGGCTGCAGGAGGAGCTGGAGGCGCGCGGCGGCGCGTCCCTGCTGCTGCTCGACTGCCGGCCGCACGAGCTCTTCGAGTCGTCACACATCGAGACGGCCATCAACCTGGCCATCCCGGGCCTCATGCTGCGCCGCCTCCGCAAAGGCAACCTGCCCATCCGCTCCATCATCCCCAACCACGCCGACAAGGAGCGTTTCGCTACGCGCTGCAAGGCGGCCACCGTGCTGCTCTACGACGAGGCCACGGCCGAATGGCAGCCAGAGCCCGGCGCTCCCGCCTCGGTGCTTGGCCTTCTCCTGCAAAAGCTGCGCGACGACGGCTGCCAGGCCTACTACCTCCAAGGTAAGGGCGGCAGCGAGACCCAGTCTGGAATTGGGGCTCTCCCGTGGCTCCCGGATGCCCCCGACGGAGGCGGCTTTCACTCCCCGTGCCCGGCCTGTCCAGCCGGCGCCACGTCTCCCCCGCTCGCATCCTCCCCTCCAGGGCTCCCGGCCCAAGCTGTGCGGGTGTAGGCTGGTACAGTGGCCCCCTCTACATCCCTTTCCGGGCATGATCTGAGTGGGCTGAACAAACTTTTCCCCACTTGGGCTTTCCTTTTTTCCCCATTGTTGGGGCCATGGTAGCTCCCAGGTTCCCCTGGAGCCCGGCAAAGGAGGGATGGTCCCCTCCTGGGCACCAGTTCAGCTCCTCCAGCCTGGAATGGGTGTCCCTGGAAGGCCAGAGTTAGGACAGGAGCCTTTAATCACCACCCTCGCCCCTGCCAGGGCAGAGGGAGAGTTTGGGGGACTCTGGGCATCCCCGTGTGGGGCTTGTCACTGGGGAATCACCACCTCTTGGAAGTGCTTGGGGCAGGGCTGTAAGGAGTGTCCCTTGCCCCAGCTCTGGTTTTCCGAGACCCCCAAGTCCTTAGCCGGTCACCCCAGAGGTGGTGGAAGGGGGAGGCAGCCCTGGGAGGCGAGTGACTGCAGCCGGTGTTTCCAATTAACATTCCAAAATGGCCTCTTGCTGGCAGCGGGGCGGGCAGACGGGAGGGGAGAGGAGGCCTGCGGCACCCTCGGGCGCAGGGCCCATGCTTAGCTGCAGCACGCTCCCCATTTCTTGTCCCTGTAAAGCCCCCAACAGCCTCCCCTTCTGTGGGTCCAAGGCCAGGGTGGGGGTATCTTGGGTTCTAAGGTGGGTTATGGAAAAGGAGCCAGGACACCTTTTATGAACTTGCTCCTGCTGGGGGACAGAACCAGCCGATACCTTCACTACCCTCCCTGGCAGTGGTGGGAAGTGGGAGCAAGCACCAGATTCCCAGTCGAGGGCCCAGGCCCTCTGCCTCGAGCTGACCCAGATGCAGCTCTGGCCTGTGATCTCTTCTGTAAGAGGGTTTGCAAACCCAGAGGTATTGGCCTGAGATGGGGTTGTTTGCTTTCCTTTACTGCTTAGCAATTACCGAGCACCCATGGGTGCCTGATGCAGGGGAGCCATGGAAGAGGCAGGGGCTGGATTCTGTCCTCAAGTGCCCTAAAGTCAGTGGTGTGGCTGGGGCCCTGAAGCCCTATGGGTTAGGGTATGGTGCTCAGGCATGTTACTTTACCACCTGGGGTCTCAGTTTCCCCATCTATAATGTGGGCCACAGGACAGATGAGGAGCAAGCAGGAGAGAGAGGGTCCATGTGTAAATACTCAGCACTGCTTGTGCTGTCCATTGGTGGTGGCGTGGTCCTTGCTGCGAGGAGCCCAGTTTGGGGACACTGGCCAGTGGCACTGTCGGTCTCACGCGGGCCCTGTCCACCCCTACCCCCACCCGGGGCCACAGGTGGTTTCAACAAGTTCCAGACAGAGTACTCGGAGCACTGCGAGACCAACGTGGACAGCTCGTCCTCGCCAAGCGGCTCACCACCCACCTCGGTGCTGGGCTTGGGGGGTCTGCGCATCAGCTCTGACTGCTCGGACGGGGAGTCAGACCGAGAGCTGCCCAGCAGTGCCACCGAGTCAGACGGCAGCCCGGTGCCGTCCAGCCAGCCAGCCTTCCCCGTTCAGATCTTGCCCTACCTCTACCTCGGCTGCGCCAAGGACTCCACCAACCTGGATGTGCTCGGCAAGTACGGCATCAAGTATATCCTCAACGTCACGCCCAACCTGCCCAACGCCTTTGAGCACGGGGGCGAGTTCACCTACAAACAGATCCCCATCTCTGACCACTGGAGCCAGAACCTCTCCCAGTTCTTCCCCGAGGCCATCAGCTTCATTGGTAAGAGCTCCTGTGCTCAGGCAGGGGGGGCAGGCGTGCGTGTCGAGATGTGTGGGGCTCTGGGTGTCGCCCATGCCTGGCTTGGGTACCTCTGTGCCTGTCGAGGCTTGTGTGCAGCCCTGCGTGTGCCAGCCTGTGCCAATGGGTGTACCGGGGCCCACTGTGAGTCACTGAGGCCCTCGGGGCTGGAGCAGGCCCCCGACCTGCGGGCTCTCCACAGCTGCTGGAGCAGCGTGGACTCTGCTGTCCAGACACCTTGGGTTTTCTGGCTGTGCTGTTTGGAGCTCAGCACGCTCAAACGTCCCAGCTCTCAGACCTCCCACGGGTCTCACTTGCCTTGCGTCACACCTCAGCACATGTTTCTTGAGGACGGGCTGTCACGGTGCCTCTTTGGGCTCTACTGTGTACCTGAGGGGGCTGAAGGGTGGTCTGGAGCCAGAGGCCTACCCCAACCTGGCAGCTCTTGGGACGTGCTGACCCAAAGAGCCTCAGGGTGGCTTCAGATGTTCCCGGCAGCCTGTGGGGCTGGCTTGGTGTCCAGGCGGTGAGGGGAGGCAGAGGAAGGCCTCCCCCAGATCAGTGTGTCTGCCATCTGGCTCGGCGCCCTCTGAGCCCCTGCATCCGCAGCCTCGGCTGACTTGGGCTCCTTATCTCTGACCTCCCTGCCCGCTTCCTCCTCGGCCAGCTGGAAGCTATCAGTTGGCAGGTCACCGTCCCTGGCTCGGCCATCCCCAGGATTCAGGAAAGGGATACGGGATGAGGGGGTGAATGTAAGCCCTGGGCTCTCTGAGGCTGGTGACCAGTGTTCTGCCCAGCCTCCGGGCAGCGTTTTCCCGCTGGCGGCTGTGTCCAGTGGAGGGCGTTTTGGTGTCAGCTGGGCCGGGCTAGCTTTAATAACAGGAAGTGGGAGGCTTCCCCGCCTCATCCGCTTACTGGGAACCAAAACTAGGTGCCTGGCTGGGAGGAAGGAAGGAAGCTGGGGCGGGGGAGGGCTTGTGTCAGGGGCTATCCGGAGCTTCCCGGCTCTGCCCCGAGGACGTGCCCAAGAGGGTATGGGTGCCACCTCAGCACTCGTGGTCTCCGCAGCTAGGTGTGGGGTGAAGGGGGTCCCCCACGACTTTCCAGGGCTGAGCCTGATTTGTAGGTGTTTTTATCCCTCTTGAAGGCCCCTTTACATCAGGGGAAGGGGACAGAACAGGGTATAGAGGTGGGGGGAACCTCTATATGTCACTCATCCCTGTGTGACAAGAGAAGGAAGTGAGGCTCAAAGATCCCACAGGACTTGGGGGTAGGGGGGGTGGGGGCGGAGAGGGGATGAAGCACCAGCCTCCCCAAGACCCAGCCACACCCCTTAAAGAGCTAAAAATAAAGCCAGCAGGAAGTGGTTGTACTTGGGATCACCTGGGTTTGGGTTTGGGGACCAGGCTTCCCCATTATCCTGATGGGGCTTTTCTCCACCACCCCCCTTATCCTGCCCCAAATTTCAAGATCCGACAACGTGTTCCACGTGAATTTGTGGCATCTGTCTCTTCCCCTGCTGGTCTTGCCCCAGTCGGTCCCCGAGTCTGGATGAACCACCTACTGCATGTTCAGCCCTGGGAATCCTCACGTGGGATTGGGGAAAGGGAAGTCCTGCCAGGCCCGAGACAGTGCGCGCCCCCGGGGAGCGGTCTGTGAACCTCCGCACCTCCTGCAGGAGTGGGCCTGGCTCCCGGGGCTCAGGCGGGAACCACGTGGGCCCCAGGGCTGCCTCTCGTTCATCTCTGTCCCCAGCACAGCCATGGCACAGCGGTGCAGCCGCCCTCGGGTCTTGGGGGGAGAGCATAGGACTGAGTTGGTCAGTGGCTCAGCCAGCATGTGAGCTCCGAATGCATGTCAGGAGCCCGGCGCCACACTGAGGAGGGTTCGGGGAGAGCTGACGGAACTTGAGTGGCTGTGCTGGGAGGTGTCACTGGCACACAGGCCGGGGAACAGTCTAGGAAGTGTTCCCACTTAAGCTCCACTGGTGAAACCAGGCTTGGCCCTGGTCCCCCATCTATTCAGGAGCAGGACTCAGGCCCCCAGGGACTGGCTGGGCCCAGTCCAGAGCTGAGCGTTGCCCGCTGGCCCCATGTGGAAGGGCCTCCATGACGCCCATGGCCCAAGGAGGCTATCGGGGCACCCCTGGAGCTGCCCCAGGAGGTGGGCTAGCAGGGGTGAGTGCTGCCTGTTAGCAGGAACCCTCGTGTGGCCTTGTCACTGTGTGTGTCTGCCTGTCTCATTGATCAGATAACCTTGGTAGCCATGCTGCAGATGACCCGAGAGGACGCAGGTGACTCTAGCACACAGTTCTAGCAGCAGGAGGACTGGCAGCAGGCACAGGGCTCACGGAGCCCTCCCTTGGCTCAGGTCTCTCTACTGGCCCTGCGAGTAAACAGGTCTGTCCGACAGAGCAGAAACCGAGGTGCAGGCACGTCAGCTGGACTGTGGCAGAGCCCCTCCATGCTCACGCTCTTCACCTTGACCCCAAGTTGCTGTCCCACCCGCCTGGGACTTCACCAAGTCCCTTGAGAGTCTGGTGGCACCAGTCCCTTGCCATGCCTCTCTCTGTGCCCGACCCGCGGGAGCTCCCTGGAGGAGGCACCAGCCTGACCCATGCCCGTGTATTGCAGACGAGGCCCGCTCCAAGAAGTGCGGGGTCCTGGTGCATTGCCTGGCGGGCATCAGCCGCTCGGTGACCGTCACAGTGGCCTACCTGATGCAGAAGATGAACCTGTCGCTCAACGATGCCTACGACTTTGTCAAGAGGAAAAAGTCCAACATCTCACCCAACTTCAACTTTATGGGGCAGCTGCTGGACTTCGAGCGGACGCTGGGGCTGAGCAGCCCGTGTGACAACCACACCCCCAGCGAGCAGCTCTATTTCTCCACACCTACCAACCACAACCTGTTCCCACTCAACACGCTCGAGTCCACGTGAGGCCGGGGGCACTGGGCGATGGGCTAGCCCCTCCCGGGCCCCCACAGGGCCCGCCGGCAGGGCCCAGGCCTGCCGCCTCTGGCCCGAGGAACCCAGACATCACCTGTGCCGAGGTGAGCTCCCCTCAGTGTCCCACAGCCAGGCCTCCACCGGCAGGACTTTCCGGAGGGGCCCGAGGCGATCAGACACATGGCTTTGGGAGTCCCTTGGGGCCTCTCCTTGTCCCAGGACACTCCTTTCTGCTGATGGCTCAGCCAGTTTGGCTGTTTTTTTAAAAGACACATCCACGGACCTGAGTTTACTTTTTACTTTTGGCAGGTAAACCCAAGCTCCCTGGAGCAGAGAGCGTGTTGAAGCTCTGCTTGATTGCTCTTTTCTGTAATGGAAAGTGTTATTTTCAGGCTACATGCAACAGTGGACTGTATAAACCAGTATTTCATCCCTTTCTTGATCCAGTGAGAGAGAGAGAGAGGTGTTATCAGTTTGTTTTTCTTCCTATTTCAAAAAGCAATTCTTGAGTTTTTGTTTCTGTTTTAATGGAAAAGACAAACCCCACGTTGATCTTGACCAAATGCGTTTTGCACATGTGTGAAGCCTCCGTTTCTGCAGCGGCCCTTAAAGGGGTGGTTCGCTGCTCCCAGCAGGGGTCTCCCAGGCCTGCCCGTATCTCCCGCCTCGGCCGAGCCCACCTGGCGCTGCATTTGCCTGTGATGCCCGCTGTGAGTGGTGGGCTGGACGGGTGACCTTTGCCTTCTCTGCCCACCCACTTGTCCTCTGGTAGTCCCTGCAGACCACCCCAGGCAGAAGAGGAGGCCACAGGGGACTGCCAAGCAGTAGCATTAACCCTCTGGGCTCAGCCCTGAGGAGGGCCCCAGGCCCTTTTTATCCACTACTTCTGTCTCTCTCTCTCTCTCTCTGGCTGAGGGAGCAGGCCCAGTGGCTGGGGAAGTTTAGGTGGAGGGCGCAGCCCTGCCTCCCAGGTCTCCTCCTCCACCCTGGCTGTTGCTTGGGTTCCAGCTGCCACTCCCAGCCCCTCAACCCGTGGAAGCCGGCCCTGTGCGCACCTTGCCCATGCCTTGGGTTAAGAAACTCATCCATTTCAGCCCCGGGGGGTGGGGGATGGGGCAGCAAGGGCGGACAGGGAAAGGGGTGTGAGGCCTGTCCATCCCGCCACCCAAGCCCGCTGTCCACAGAGCAGAGCCACGGGTCCGGTATCCTCTGGTTCCGTTCCTTCTCCAAGCTCCATTTTCCCGGGTGGTGGAGCTGCATGGGTCCTAGGGAGGGCCGGGGTCCCTGAGCGAGCCAGCACTCGGCGTGTGAGCGAGGCCACGGAAACCCTGCCCCAATGCATCTTACCTCACAGGGCTGGTTTTCAGGGATTCTTCAAGGCAGCAGGTGAAAATCTTGCCACAGTTGAGAAATTGACAAGAAGCTTCCATGTTGTGTACATGGTTCTCTTTCTCTCTTTTTTACCTTTGAAAAGAAAAACCCAGAAAAACGCATCAGATTTGTGTACATGAGGGTATGCCAACAAGGGTGGCCAGTTTTGCTTTATGATCTTATGAAGGAAAATTTGTGACCCTACATACACACACACACACACACACACATATATATATATATTCCCGAACGGGACTTTGTTTATATTGCAAATAAATATTATTTTTTCTTTAAAATGAGTGGTGTCTGATAAGGGCCAGGGCAATGAGGAGAAGCACTATGGCCATATCCGGGGGCCTGCTGGGCACTTACTGGGACTGGTCAGAGGCACCCAAAGCTGGGAGGAGCAGCTGGGGTGTGGGTCGGCAGGGACACTGGGGCTTTGGCCCCCTGGGTGACAGGAGAGCGAGGTGTGGAGACGTTCCGTGCGCCAAGGTCACACAGCAGAGCCCTGCTTGCCCAGACACACCCAGCACTGCCCGCCCGGACGCTGCCCAGACCGCCCAGCTGCCCCAGGTCCTGACTGGCCCCCGCAGCCCTGGCCCTTCCTCTTGCTGCTCTCGGGGATGGGACATGGGCTGTGCATCTGTCAACCTCACTCTCCCCCACACCATCCCTAGGATGCCTGCAGGACCTGATGCTGGTCAGTGAGTGGGCCAGCCCCACGGGAGCCAGGTCCCTCGGCCCCCCTGAGCCACAGCATCCATTTCTGTACAGTGGGGCCAACACACCCCGATGCCTGGTGTGTTCCCGTTCAGGCATGATGAGCCTTCATTTCCTGGTCTTGACCTGGGCCTCCAGGGGGGCCTGGTCCATGGCTGGCTTCCCCAGGGCAGCTGAGCAGCAGCCCTCTAGACGGGCCCCTCTGGAGGCTTCAGACTCAACCCTGGGGGAAGCAGGGGACACGGAAGGGGCCTGGAGGGATTGGAAGGCCATGGCCTGGGGACCGAGGCCCCCAGTGGGCCCACAGCCCCACATCAGAGACAGGGAACTGGGAGCCCCGCTGCAGGGGCTTCACCTCTGACCGAGTTGGCCCCAGTCGGGAACCTGGGGGTCTGGGTTGCTGACTCCCATCTCCCCATCTCTGCTGCCCCTCCCCCGCCCCGCCCCCCCTGCCCCCGCCCGGCATTATCCCTTCTGCTGTGACCAGCACTGGACTGGCTCCAGGTGGCAGGTAGGTGGGCACAGCGGGAAGAGTGACTGATTCAGCTGCTTCCTTAGGACCCCCCACCTTGGGGCCATCCAGGCTCCCTCCTGTGTCCTGCCCCATCTCGCCATGAGTTACATCCAACAGTCCAGTCTTGGCCTCACTCGCCTATGGTGAAGGCTGCGTGGTTCGAGCCCCAGCTGTGTGGCTGTCAGCCTTCTCATCTTCCTTTCTTTGGCTGCGCTGGGTCTTGGTTTCGGGACTGGAGATCTAGTTCCCTGAAGGGAGGAAACCCGGGGCCCCTGCACTGGGAGCATGAGGTCTTAGCCACCAGACCACCAGGGGGAAGTCCCCAGCCTTCCCATCTTTAGAACTGGGGAACACCAGGTCTGAGGAGTGGGAGGAGGCAGTTCTCAAAGTGTCGGCAAAGGGGTGGGGGCTGCTTTTGCTCGTGGGCTCCCTTGGGCCTGGGTCCTTCTGTGCCAGGGGCAGGCACGGGGGTGGGGGCCTGAGCAGGCAGAGACTGGACCTTTGTTCCCTCTCGCTGCCCTCCGCCTGGGCTGGGGAAGCCCGCGGGTGCTGGGCTGGGGGCTGGGCCCTCAACAGCCCGAGTAAGTGCCTGGCAGTGCCGGCGTGCCCAAGCACAGGGCTGGGGGGGCGGTGGGGGGGAGCGGCAGTCTCCTCCGGAGCCAGTCCTCCAGCCAAGGGCTGAGGGGCAATGCCTCCTACGCAACCCTAGGCCTGGGGGCCTCTCTGACCCTCTGTCCTCATCCGCAGCAATCCCCACCTCACTGCCTGCCTGGCTGAGATGGAGACGGAGGGACAGGGCACGGCTGGGGCCCTGGGTCCTTGCTCTGACCTTGGCCTAGGCCACACCCTGTCCCCACGCTGGGTCCCAGGTTGTGCGTCATGGTCCCTCACTCAGCGCTTGCGATTCCAGTCTGTTTTGGCCGTGCTGTCCCCGACGCCCCGTGGGCCCCGTCCATCGCAGGCGTCTCTGGCTGAGGTCCAGCCGCCAGCGGGGCTCAGGGACGCCCGGCCCCCTCTCTGTGCCCACAGTCCATCTCTCTCCTCCTGCCCCTCTTTTTTTGGGCCTCCCTTTGGGTTCCCGTTCCTGTCCCCATCTCAGCCCGGGCCCCCGAGGACCCCCTCATCCACTTAGCGTTCAGCAGGAGGATCTGAGCCACTCACTCCCTCACTTGCACATTCATCCAGCAGCCGTTTCCTGCGCCAACCTGGCACATGTGTCCAGGAGTGGGAACATGCCTGAGGGAAGCTCAGTGACGTCAGGCTGGGTGGCAGGATAATGGGGCCTCGACTGTCCTACGATATATGAATCAGGCGCAACAGCAGGAGTGACTAAGGCTGGACACAAGAAAGAACTTGTAACCTGTGGAGGAGTCACCTTGAAGCGGGTGTGACAAGGAGACCACAAAAGGGATGAACTCTCTTTCGGGTGGTCCTGCGCTGGGCCTGGGGCAGAGGGAGGCAGCCCTCAGGAGAGGGGCCACTCCCCTTCCCTCAGGGCCGCTCCCCAGAGTGCAAACACAGTCATCCCCAGTGAATGGGGCAGGGCGGGGGCAGGCGGCAAGACTGTGCTGGAACCTGCCGCCACCGCCCGGCACACGCAGGCTGGCCCCCGGATGCTGTGTCTGCAGCGGGCAGGCCCTCCGCATCAGCGCCGATGTGGCCGGGAACACAGGGACCCACAGCTGAGTCCTTACCAGAAGCCAGAGACGCTGAGCAGAAGCAAGGCCTGCCCACCCTGCTCCCCCGTCTTCTCACCCAGGGGCTGGGAGCCTTCTCCCTCTGGCCCTGGGGAGGACCAGATCCACGAGCGCGTGCGCACACACGGCCCCCTCATTTCTCAGACAAGACAAGCCCGAGCAGGTCTCAGGGTGATGAAGGAGCCGCCTGCCTCTGACTCCAGCCTCCTCTCATCAGGGTGTGGCCGGTGAGGTCATCCCTTCCCAGGCAAGGCCATTACAGACCATCATTAGCGACTCCCCAGGGGTAAGATGAGGCCTCAGCCCCACCGTCTCTGGCTATGGGCCAGATGAGCCCTGATGGGCGACAGGGGATGCCAGCCCCTGCCAGATCCACTTTGCTCAGGCAGGCAGTCCCCTTCCCGGGGCTGCTCCGTCACCTACCCCCATGGCTTCTGTGCATCTGGAGGAACCCCATCCGCCGGCTCCACACCCACACCTCCTTCTCCAGTCCCAGGGCCCTTCCGCCCCTGCTGCAGGCCAAAGAGGAGTCACAGCCCCTTCTCCAGGGCTGGATGGGCCAGGAGGGGAGTGGAAGGATGTGGTCCAGAGGACAGGGGAGCCCCTAAAGAGCTTTAAGCCCAGGGCTGGCAAGATCTGGTTGTCCCTAGAAAGACCCCCTAGAATGTAAGTTGGTCCAACTACTGCGGAAAACAGTATGGAAGTTCCTCAGAAAACAGAGAGAGAATTACCGTAGGATCCAACAGTCCCACTCCTGGGCACACACCTGGGCAAAAGTATAATTCAAACAGATACACACACGCCTATGTTCACAGCAGCACTATGCACTAGTCAAGACACGGAAACGACCGCTATGTCCACTGACAGATGGACGGGTGAAGACGACGAGGGGCACACACACCACAGAACACCACGCGGCCATGAAAAAGAAGGATATCATGCCGCGCGCAGGCACACAGACAAACCCAGAGGATAGCACGCTGAGTGAAGGGAGTCAGAAAAAGACAAATGCTCTACCACACCACTACACGTGGAGTCTAAAACACAACCCACGTGAACCTATCTATGATGAAATGGACGCAGAGAACAGCCGGGTGGCGGCTGCCAAGGGGGAAGGGGAGGAATGCAGCGGGAAGCCGGGGGTAGTGATGTACGCGTTTGTACACAGAGGGACAAACAACAAGGTCCTACTGGAGAGCACAGGGAGCCGTAATCAGCATCCTAAGATAAACTGCAGTGGAAAAGCGTATTTTAAAAGGAATGCGTGTGTGTGTGTGTGTGTGTGTGTGTGTGTACATATAGAGCTGAATCACTTTGGTGATACAACAGAATTTAACACAGCATTGTAAATCAACCATACTTCAATTAAAAACCATTGTTAAATTTTTTTTTTTTTTTTAAAGAAAGAGCCTCTAGTTTCTGAGTGGAGAACAGGCTAAGGGGCAGGTGTTCAGGACAGGGGACCCTGAGGAGGCTAGGATGGTCAGGGTGCGCGCTGGGGCTGGACCACTGTGGCCCGGGGGGGGCGGGGAGACGACTCAGGGCCAGCAGACGTGTGTGACTTAGCAGGACCCTGTGGGCCTTTCCAGGACAGACCCACCCCCTGCCCCCAGCATATCCTCTGCTGTAGCTCCTCTGTGAAGCACCCAGATAATACTGTCAGATGCACATTTCCTGAGTTGTTTCACAGATGTGAAAACCACCCACCAAATGGAAGATGTTAACGACCTGGTGACCGTGAGAACAGCAGCCCCTAGACCTACTGGCTCCTAAGGATGGGTAACGTTAGCCCCTCTGACACTGTCCCGTGACCTCACCGTCAACCAGAGAATCACGCACAAGCTGATCACACAGCCTGCCGACTCCCCTCCCTCACCTGGCCTTTCAAAATGCCTCACTGAAACCCTGCGGGGAGGGGAAGGGTCTTGAGTGCCAGCCACCCCTTCCCTTGTATTGGCGCCTGCAATAAACACTGCCTGTCCTTCATCACAACCCAGGGTCAGCAGATGGGCTTCACTGCGCACAGCAAGCGGACCTGGGCTTGGTTCTGGCCACTGGAGTCCCTGCTCCCCTGCCCCCACCCCTCACTGTGCCCCGCACGCTGAGACCACCAGCGTCCTCCCTTGTATTGGACAGCACAGACTGGAGGCCCCTCCCAGAGCCTCAGTTTTCTCACCTGTACAGTGGGCTTGAGAACTGTAGTTCTAAGAGGAGATGGCAGGATGAAGGGTCTTCCTCTCAGGCCCTGGGAACACGAGCAGTGGGTGATGCTGATTTAACTGGGGCCGCCCCCTAATGGGGGGCACCGCCTGGGGCTGGCCACTATTGACTCCTGTGTGATCCTGGACAAGCCTCCTCCCCATTCCAGGTCCTCGGGTTCCCTGATGAGAAAAGTGACCCAGGGGACCCACTCCCAGACCCTCAGTTCTGTCCCAAGCCCTGGACAGCCAGGCATCAGGAGTCGCCTAGGAGTCAGTGCCCAGCCTGGGGAGAAGGCCACGGTCCCGGGCCGAGAGGCTTTGGCTGGGGTGGGGGTGCCTCTCTCTGCCCAGGAGAGCCCTTTGCTGCAGCCCCTTGAGGACGTTTGCCCCTTCTGTCTACCTGCCCAGAGGACTCCCTGCAGTGTCCCCGACCCAAGGTCCAGAAAAACTCACAGAGAGCTGCCAAGCGCGCGGCCCCGGGGGAGCCCTGGCCTCTGCTCACAGCTCCACGGCCTGCTCCTCCTAGTCCCAGCCTGTGTCTGGGGAAGCTTCGATCGTGGAGCCTGAGTGTCTTCTGGGGCCATCAGGAAGGGCCTTGAGCTCAGCCTGCTCCCCGCACTCTATCCCTTTGCTCCGCTTCCTACGTCTCTTGCCCAAAGACCCTCCTCACTAGCCCCTGAGTTCCCCAGCCCTGTCCGTCCTTGGCCCTGCACCCACGGGACCCCGTCTGTCCTCTGCTCACACTGGCCCCAAACCTAGGCTGGCCGGGAGCTGCTTCTCTTCCGGCCCCGCTGGAGCCTGGCATGGGGGCTTGGGAAGGTGCTCCTGGACGGGAAACAGCCGGGGTAAGGCCTGGCTCCCGCTTTTCCTCGAACTACCTGGAGCCAGGCCCCGGCAGCCCCGTCCTCTGCGTCCCCCGCCCCGGTCACTCGGTGCTCGGGCTGCCCTGCCTTTTCTCTGTCCCATCGGCACGTGTGGGCTGGGACCCTGGGTGCAGTGTTTTTACACTGCAGACTCTTTTCTTGGGCCTTAGGCCTGGAAGCGGCATTTCCGGGTCAAACACCTGTGCTCTACTTTTTCCAGTTGGTTTCTGAAAGGAAAGCAGGACCCTTTGTCTTTAACTTTTGGCCATGATTGCTTCTAATTCAGAGAAGCCGTGTATCTGCAGTGCCAGGCACTCAGCAAGGCACTGGGGGCCGAGTCATAGGGCCAGAGGCTCCAGCTGCCCCTCAAAGCTGTTCTGCCTGGGAGTCTGGCTGGCATCTGATCCTCCGGCATTTCTAATTGCAGTAAGACTAGTGATAATAACACAGCCGCATGGCCCTCACTCTGGGCCAGTGTCCCTCTGAATTTATGTGATAAACTCATGTAATCCTCCCTGCAGCCCTGGGAGGGAGGTGCTGGCCATCCCTGATGGGCAGATGTGGAAGTCAAGCTGCGAGGGGTGCACACTGGGGCCTGGGGCCCGTCTGGCTGACTCTTCTCACGGGGAAGAACCGATCTGACCCCGCGCTGGACCTGTTTCTTTCACTCTAGCCTTTGTGTTCCATTGCTTTTGCTACAAGTAAGAACGCTGCCTAGGGGACTTCGCTGGTGGCTCAGTGATAAAGAATCCATCTGCCAGTGCAGAGGACCTGGGTTCAATCCCTGGTCCGGGAAGACCCCACACGCTGCGGGACGACTGGGCCCGTGTGCCACACCTACTCGCCTGTGCTCTAGAGTCCGTGAGCCCCAGCTCCTGAAGCCTGCGCACCCAGAGACCGAGCTCTGGAACAAGAGAAGCCACTATGGTGAGAAGCCCGCGCACTGCAACTGGAGAGCTGTCCCCGCTCCCCGCAACTAACAAGACCCAGCACAGCCAATAAATAATTATTTTTTAAAATTTTACAAAAGAAAAAAGAATGCTGCCCATAGCCTGAAATATACAGGCTAGCCCATTCTCAGGGCTCTGATTTTTACAGGTGTAACACTTTCCCATTCATACAGAGATAGAAAGCTGTGTAACGGAGAATCACATTTGTCTTATTGGAAGTTTACAGGATGTCATGACCTGAGCTCCAGGGACAGCCGAGACCGAAGATCTGACACCAGGTTTGCAACAGCCAAGCACACCCCCTCCCCTTTAAACACAAAAGAAGCCCGAATTCTAACTCCAGGAAGTGGTTCTTCGGGATTCTAGTCCACTATCTTCTCAGTCTGCTGATTTTTTAAAATAAAGTCACTATCCTTGTAGCAACAACTCACTTCTCGATTTACTTGCCTCCTGTGTGGCCAGCAGTACAAGCCTGGACTCAGTACCACTCAACTACCCCAGGGCTGAGCTCCACCGAGGCTTGGGGTCTCTGACCACTCCCAAGCCTAACACCACCTGGGCTCCCACCAGAGCCGACCACAGGAAAGCAGCATCCTAAGGGAGGGAGCCTGTACCCCCAACCTTCCTGAAGGGACTACCATGCATCTGTGGGTTCCCGGGGCCAGGTGGGTTGGGGAGGCAGAGGAAAAATGCTGGCAACATCTTGGGAGGCTGTCCCAGAGTGCACAGCCTGGAGGGGCAGAGGCTCAGGGACACGCAATTCTAATAGGTAAGGCACCTAGGGATTAGATCTGGTATACAGAGTGCCTGAAGAACTATGGACGGAGGTTCATAACATTGTACAGAAGGCAGCGATCAAAACCATCCCCAAGAAATGCAAGAAAACAACGTGGTTGTCTGAGGAGGCCTTACAAATAGCTGAGAAAAGAAGAGAGGCTACAGGCAAGGGAGAAAAAATTAAGATCGTGGCATATGGTCTCATCACTTCACGGCAAATAGAAGGGGGAAAAGTGGGAACAGTGATAGAAAGTGTTACACCCAACTGAATGCAGAGTTCCAGAGAACAGCAAGGAGAGAAAAAAAAGTCTTTTTAAAAGAACAATGCAAAGAAATAGAGGAAAACAATAGAATGGGAAAGAGTAGAGATCTCTTCAAGAAAACTGGAGATATCAAGGGAGCACTTCATATAAGGATGGGCACAACGTAGCACAGAAACGCAAGGACCTGACAGAAGCAGGAGAGTTTAAGCAGAGGTGGTGAGAACGCACAGAAGGACTATACAAGGAAGGTCTTCATGACCCAGATAACCACGGTGGTGTGAGCACTCACCTAGAGCCAGACATCCTGCAGTGTAAAGTGAAGTGGACCTTAGGAAGCATTACTACGAACGAAGTTAGTGGAGGTGATGGAATTCCAGCTGAGCTATTTAAAATCCTAAAAGATGCTGCTGCTAAAGTGCTGCACTCAATATGCCAGCATATTTGGAAAACTCAGCAGTGGCCACAGGACTGGAAAAGGTCAGTTTTCATTTCAATGCCAAAGAATGTTCATACTAGACAATTGCGTTCATTTCACATGATAGCAAGGCTATACTCAAAATCCTTGAAGCTAGGCTTCAGGAGTACATGAACTGAGAACTTCCAAATGTACAAGCTGGGTTTAGAAAAGACAGAGGAACCAGGAGATCAAACTGCCAACATCCACTGGATCGCAGAGAAAGCAAGGGAATTCCAGAAAAACATCTATTTCTGCTTTACTGACTATGTCAAAGTGTTTGACTGTGTGGATCACAACAAACTGTGGAAAATTCTTAAGAGATGGGAATATCAGATCACCTAACTGGTCTCTTGAGAAACTTATATGCAGGACAAGAAGCAACAGTTAGAACCAGACATGGAACAACAGACTGGTTCCAAACTGGGAAAGGAGTACATCAAGCCTCAATACCGTCACCCTGCTTATTAAACTTCTATGCAGAGTACATCATGCGAAATGCCGGGCTGGATGAAGCGCAAGCTGGAATCAGGATTGCTGGGAGAAATATCAATAACCTCAGACATGCAGATGACACCACCCTTATGGCAGAAAGTGAAGAGGAACTAGAGAGCCTCTTGATGAAGGTGAAAGAGGAGTGAAGAAGTTGGCTTAAAGCTCAGCTTCAAAAAATTAAGATCGTGGTGTATGGTCTCATCACTTCATGGCAAATAGAAGGGGGGAAAAGTAGGAACAGTGACAGGTTTTATTCTCTTGGGCTCCACAATCACTGCAGATGGTGACTGCAGCCATAAAATTAAAAGATGCTTGCTCCTTGGAAGAAAAGCTATGACAAACCTAGACAGTGTACTAAAAAGCAGAGATATCACTTTGCCGACAAAGGTCCATACAGTCAAAGCTACGGTTTTTCCAAGTAGTAATGGATGGATGTGAGAGGTGGACTATACTGAGTGCTGAAGAATTGATGCTTTTGAACTGTGGTGTTGGAGA
This sequence comes from Bos indicus x Bos taurus, assembly GCF_003369695.1. Taxonomy (NCBI): domain Eukaryota; kingdom Metazoa; phylum Chordata; class Mammalia; order Artiodactyla; family Bovidae; genus Bos; species Bos indicus x Bos taurus. The sequence goes on along the minus strand of NC_040097.1, from coordinate 11,954,163 downwards.
AAACTCTTGAGAGTCCCTTGGACAGCAAAGAGATCACATTAATCAATCCTAAAGGAAATCAGTCCTGAATATTCATTGGAAGGACAGATACTGAAGCTCCAATACTTTGGCCACCTGATAAGAAGAGCCGACTCACTGGAAAAGACCCTGATGCTGGGAAAGATTGAAGGCAAAAGGAGAAGAGGGCGGCAGAGGATGAGATATTTAGATAACATCACTGACTCAATGGACATGAGTTTGAGCAAACTTGAACAAACTCTGGGAGACAGTGAAGGACAGGGAAGCCTGCTTGGCATGCTGCAGGTCACAAAGAGTCAGACACGACTGAACAACAACAACAGGGCATCTAGGAGGCTCCCCGCAGAAGGGGACATCCTGCGGCAAAGGTCCCGCCTCCAGCTGTTTCTGGACAAGCTATTTCCTCACCCTGAATACTCTGCATCACCATCACTCCCTTCAAATGGCCACACCTGTCTACCGTCTCCCTAAGCAAGGCTCAAATGCCTCCGCCTGCAGGAAGCCTTCCCAACTTCTCCCCGCAGCTGACGTTCTGGTGCCTCCTCTGGCTCCCACAGTCCTCTGTGCAGAGCCATCCCCCTGGGGGCCTCGATGGCCAGGGTGCTAACTCATCGGCCCTCTGGGCACTGCCTGGGGCACCTCTGGGAACCTGCCCGGCTCAGGACATCAAGCCTGTGCACACAGACATGTGTCCCCAGGGAACACACCGCGCTGTGTCCTCACGCTGCTGGCTGCGTGTCTGCCTGTGGAGATGCTGAGGAGGTGGGACTGGGCCCCTCTGCACCCGGCAGGAGCTCTGGCCTCTGCAGCCTCTGTGCCCACCATGGTCGCCTGTCCTCCCCTCTGGTTTCAGCCAGAACTCATGTTTATAAATACCTGCCACCGTGACAGCTAAGTAGAGGGGTCTGGAGGCCACACTAATTGATTAATTAAACCCTTTCGGTTAATTAGCTCTGTCCCTCCAGGGAAAAAAGCCTAGAGCTGGAGCCAGAGCCTCCTCTGGGCTAGGGGAGGGTCTAATTAGCCTGGGTCAAGCTGAGCCTGATGCCAGCTGATGGGGGCAGTGGAGAGCCCTGGAGGAGAGAAAGTCTGGGTACTGGGGCCAGGGGGGCCATGGTGGGAGGGTGAGGGGGCCCCAGCTTGGGTGTGAACCAGCCCCTCCCAATCACCCTGCCCAGCCTCCTGGCTCCTCACCTGAGCCCCAGAGGCCAGGTGGACCAGGAGGAGGAAGGGGGGCGGTGGTGAACTGGAGGGGGCAGGATCTGTGGGAGCAAAGGGGTGGAGGCTGACCCTGGGAAGATTTCAAAGGGCCTTTACTTGGTCACCTCCCCACACGGGCTAAGGGAGACTCCAGTCTCTAAAGGGGCCTCTTGCCCTTGGCTTCTGTAGCACAGTAAGGGCCCTGAAGGGCAACACAAGAGCTAGAATCTTCTCTGGATGTGGAGGACATGGTGGGCTTGAGGCCGAGGAGGGACCTGATCAGTTTGGGTTTTAGAAAGATGTGGGGTGTGGTGGGGGGTGGGTGGGGGTTGTGCTCAGGGGAATGGATTAGAGAGCAGGAGAGGGGTGGGAGCTGCAAAGAGGTGGGGCTTCAGTGTCCAGAGAGAGCGGGGGTCCACCAGGCATGCAGACTTGTGGGGAGGTAGGTCTGGCCTGGGTGTCAGCAGACTGGCTGCTAATGCCCTGTGGTCTGGGCCACCCAGTTTCTTCTCTGGGCCTCTCTTCCCTAAGCTGCAAGGGTCAGGGAGGGGTTCCCAACATCTTGGGGTGTGTGGTCAGGCCTGTATCCTCGGCCTAGGGTGAAGCACCTGCTTCACTTCACCTCGGCTTTCCCAGAACCCAGGCGTCCTGCCCAGCAGGGCTCCCATGTCTGTGAAGAGCCTAGCCCCCAGCACCGTGACATCGGACTCAGCCCCGTGGAGCTCGGGACGGATGGGCACCTCCGGGTGGATACCTGTGCCGGCCCAGCCCGGGAGGGAGCTGGCCCCGGGAGGGGAGGCCGCAAGCCCGGGACACTCCGCCCGCCGTGCGGCAGGCAGGGCTGCAGGCTTGGCAGGCGGCCGACCCTGGGCTGGTCCTCCAGCTCCCCGAGTGGCCGTCCAAGTGGGAACAATGACCCTTTCACGTCACGCCTCCTTCAGTCACAGCAATTTTGGCGCCACGGGACAAAGGGGCCGTTTCATCATTGTTGGGCTGGATCAACAGCCCGCCCTCCCTGAGCCCCACTGCCCCCGCCCAGCCCAGGCTCCCGGGCCGGGGAGGCCGACCGCCCAGCTGGGCCAGAGCCCAGCAACCCTTTCCCCACTGGCTCAGCCACATCCGTCCAGAGACCCTCTCGCCTTCCTGGCCTTTTGCCCCTTTGGGCTCAGTCGGAGATGAGCCAGAGCCACGCTCTAGGAGCCCCCAAAGACCCCAGGTTCTGCCCCCTCCCAAGCCTTAGTCTCCCTTCAGTGGCTGAGATGGACTCCCAGGCTCCATCGACATCTGCTACCCTGCCCCTGAAGGGAGGACATCTCACTTGTGTTCCTGCCCCCAGCCAGCACCAGCCCTCAGTGAGAGTGCCAAAGTGGGGAGAGGGCCCTGGCCCACGGGTGGGGAAGCAGGGGAGGCCCTTGGTCTGAGTCCTCGCCAGGCCTCTGCTCCCATATGGCCCTTCTGTGGCATGAGCCAGCTCAAGATCCCTTCAGCTCATCCTTGGGCAAGCCTCCCTCCACGGGGGGCTGGCCCAGAGGCCAGGGCACATGCTCCCCACCACAGCCCTGCCTCCAGCCTCCTCCTGTTAGGGCCTGGGGACCGGAACCTGAGCCCCCAGACCTCCTCCCTTCTCCAACTGGCCAGAGTGTGCTGGGGCTTCCTGAGAGGGAGAGCGCTGGGGCCTTAGGAAGGAGGTCCCAGGCTGGGGATGGGGACAGAGACTGTGCCTCCTATCTGCTGAGTCAGAGCTGTGTCAGAGAGAATCCAGACCCCTGGGGCCCCGGGCACTGCCCCAGATGCAGGGCTGCGGGACAGGTGGTGACCTCATGGCGGGTGTCCCAGCCCTGGGGCTGCAGGCAGCATGGTGTTGGTAACCCACCCCCAGTGGACTGCAGGGGGCTCCAACTGCTGGGGGCCACCAGGGGATGGGGAGGCAGAGAGCTCAGCCAAGGCCAGGGGGTTGGGGGTCACCCCTGGCTGCACCTGCATGAATCAACTGTTACTGCACCCGGTTCTCGAGAAGTCCCTGTGCTGTGGGCCCAGATCAGCCCTTCTGCTCAAGGAGGGCACAGGCTCTACCAGGTGGGCTCTTTCTCCAGGACCCCAGGAGTGGGACCCCAAACTGGGAGGGGGAAAGCCAGGGGCACGTGAGTGCTGCAGTTTTCCCCACTTTACAGATGAGAATCCTGAGGCTCAGAGGGTGAAGTGACCTGTCTAACCACACAGTTGCAGAGCAGAGACTCGGCCACCAGGCAGGAAGGAGCCAGGGTCTGGGGCCGGTCTCCCGTGGCATCTGGGTGCAGGAAACAGGCTGGCTGTCCAGGGCAGATACCGTGTGTATGGCTGCAAGGAAGCTGCAGGACCAGGCCTGCCTCCTGGTTCCTACAGCTGCCTGCCCGCCCAGCCCCGCCCCGCCCGGCGGCACCGCACACACGCTGCCCATCTGCCCTGCTCACTTCCTCTGACTAAGACTAAAGAAGCCCTCCTTCAGGGCACTGGAGCTGGCACCCGCCAGCAGGAAATGCCTGGCCCTGCCCTCCCCAGCGCCTGCCTGTCCCGAACCCCCCGCCCCATCTGGACTCCCAGGAACATGTTGGGGCGGGGCCGCTGCCCTGGGCGGAGGGGGCCAGGCTCACTGGGAGTGGAGGTGGATGCTCTCCCACGCGAAGCTGGCCAAGGGCCCCTTCCGGCTTCAGAATCCCTGGAGCCCGAGGTGTCCCCCAGCCCCCTCAAGCCCGGGACCCTGGGAGCGGGGGAAGGGTTGAACCCCCGCTACAACTCCAGTTGCAGAAGACCAACACCTGGGCTCTGAGCACAGTTTCAACTTTTTTCGACTCCCAGGCAGCCTCTGAACTCTGTCCTCCCAGATGCCTGGGGGGAAGTGGGAGCCTGGCCTGATGATACTGGGGCTCCTAGGATCCCTGATGACCATCAGGGTAAAGTGGGGGTCTGGGGTGGGGCTTCTACCAACTTCTAGCTCTAGGTGGGCTCCAACACCACTTTCAGTCCAGGCTCAGGCCCTGGCCACAGTCAGCACCTGCCCAAGTGGGGTCTGGACTAAGCCACCTGAGGCCCGAGGGAGAGGCTCAGCTGCCGGAAGGGCCGTGGGCCTGCAGCTGGGTTCCTGCACCCTCTGGACCTTGGTCTCCCCAGCTGCACACATTGGTTGGACTCACTGAGGGCTACTCCCAGTTCTGACACCCTGAGTTCTTGTATAACACCTGCTAAGCCAGATGAACCATGGTCTGTTAGTCAGCAGACGATGGGCTCAAAGAGTCACCTCATTTGACTCAAGGGTCCTGGGAGGACCCCTCTGTCCTCAGCCGGCCTCTGACCTTCCAGGACAGGTCACTCTGAGGAGCACACAGCACCCCTCAGCCCCAGGACTCCCGAGAGCCTCCGTGTAGGTGTGCATCCCTCCGTTGCCCTGGACTTGGTGACCGGCTCAAAGCTGTGTGGGCCAAGGCCATCTCTGCCTTCTCTGGACCTCAGCTGCCACCGCTGTGCTGAATCTGTTCCCTTTCTGGGGGCTGTGGCCAGGATCAGAGGTGTCTCCTGAACAAGGGGCTGTGGAAACACCCAAGCCGGGGTGACCCAGGGGATGAGTTCTCTGGCCCAGATGGAGTCTCACTTTGCAGACTGCTCTGCAGTTCCACCTTCAGAAGTGATCTTTCATTTCCCTGAGCCTCACTCCAGGGGATAACAAAGATACGTGTCTCAGCAGGTGTGGGAGTGACTTGTCTGAATCACCAGGCCCCAGGGACAGTGGGAGCAGCTGTTACTGGGTTTGGCTGCTGGGAAGTGGGGAAGCTCCCAGACACCCTCAGAGCCTCTGGCCCTGGGCTGACAGTGGACCCTCAGGGCCTCGCCCCACTGGGGAAAGGCCCCCAGAACAAACCTGCAGGCGCTGCCCGAGCAGCCACACCGCAGGGTGGGCCCCTGCCTGAGGAGGACGGAGGGGGTGGACGTGCCGCCTTGAAGGAGGGGGACGCAGTCTGGTGACCCTGCAGGTGGGGGGAGGAGTGGGGTGCTAGGCCACTCTGTCCAGGGGGAGGGCAAGGGGGGCGGTCAGGCCCTCTGGAAGATGGCCTGAGGCCTCTCTCCTCTGCCAGCAGGACTCTGCATGCTGTGATCTGAGCCTGAACCTCGGCTGGAGGGAGTCCTGGCGTCTCAGCCAGTGGACTCAGCCATGCTCCTCCCTCCCAGGAGAATGCTGCCTCCTGGGTATCTGGGGCCAGTAGTGACCTCCGCCTGAAGCTGAAGACCTCACATCAGCTCTCTAAACTCCTCTACCAGGCTCCCATTTTACTGTGAGAGTGGAAACCCAAGGCCAGAGAAGTTCAGTTACTTGGAGTTTGGGGTAGCAGCTGCCCACACATCAACCCTTGCCTGGGAAAGAATGATGGAATTGGGGTGCTTTATCCTTGGGTCAGGCTCAGTCCCAGGGAGGCTTCTGGACAAGGTTACCTCATGGCCTGGCTACACACACACTCCCTTCTGTCCCTAGCCAGCTTGCCTCCTACCTGGCTTAGCACCGCCTCCTCCAGGAAGCCACCGGGATATACTCAAGTTCCTTCACTGTGCCCACCACCCCCTAATCAGTGCTGTCAGAGCCTGTCTACCTGTGGGGCTCCCATGAGACTGCAGGAGGGCAGGGCTGGTTTGCATAGCCCTGAGTCCCCACAGACGGAAGGGGGAGTCCTTCTATCATGGGGGGACTCCAAGGGACTTGGAGTATGACACCAGTATGACAGCTTCCAGAGCAGTGCTGGGTCACAGATATGACTACCTCACAACCTGCCAAGCACATGGACCTGGAGACGTTTTCTGAAGGCCATCTAGCTGCTGGTGTCAAAAGGCCTAAAAATATGCACAGCCTTTAACCCAGCAGATCTGTACCTGGGAATGTTTCCTAAGGAAATAGCCACTTGAAGGAGAAGCAGTGAGCCTCTAGTTTGCTCTCTGGGCCTCAGTTTCCCAGGCTGCACAAACATGTGACCATCACACCTCATTTGTGCTGTGATCCACCCAGGCAGACACGACACAATCCTCTTCTACAGGGCTCCAGATAACCCTACAGTTCTCCAGATAACCCTACCAATGTGGCAGAGCCCCCTTCTTATTTACAGAACGTAGGGCGTCTGGTGAGGGGGTTCAGGAGAGCAGGCCCACTCTGGGGCCAGCTCTGCAAGCTATGGGAAGAAACTGCCCTTCCGGAAGCTGCTTCTCTCATGCTTGGGGTGGGGGTGGGGGGTCAGGGCCACCATGTCTATAAGCAGGACCTTGTTCTGTGGCCTTGAAGCCACTACCCTGGCTCCTACAAGTCCCAGAAGCTGGTGCCCAGCCTCCCCCAGGGGACTGCCTCCTTCCGGAGGAAACAGCGCTCTGCTCACGCCCACCGCCCTTCCAGAGGATGCTGCCTCCTGTGCCTGGGTCACTGCGTGGGCCTCTGTCCCCATCCATGGCCCTTCCCTGTCCTCTCTCTGGGGCTCAGGCCATCTTTCTCCCTAGCCACGAAGCTCTCAGAGCCCCCTCCACCAGGAAGCTGGCTCAGATTTCACCTCTGGGAGCCCCACACCCTGTTACCCTCCCACGGGACAGTCATCATGAGACAGGAGGGAAAGAGCAGGACAAACACGAGATACATAAAGCAGGGACACAGCTATTGGGATGCAAAAAAGACCAAATGGAACCAGCTGAAACCAAGGTGGCTTGAGAATAGTCTGGTCATTGACTGAAAATCACTCCCCCTTATGCCTTAATAGTTCCAAGACGAACCATAAAAGGTCAAAAAGTGGGCAGTGGCCCAATTCCTGGAAAATCCCCACCATTCCCTGAAATAGTAAGAATATTTCTCCCACTTGTTAGCGATGAAATGACTTATCCCATAAACACCCATGAGCCCCAGGCCTGCTCTCAAGTTCTGTGCTGGTCCACATTCTGCCTATGGAATGTATTCCTCTCAGTAAACGTGCCTCTCTGCTTTTCTCTGGCTCCATCTTGAATTCTTTCCTGCGTGAAGCTGAGGACCCTCACTTGGCAGTGGCCTGTCCCAGTGACTTCTGTGGGTCCCAGGATGTGACACTTCCCTCTCCTGCAACATCTTCTGTAGTGACCATGAAGGGACCTCAAAGGGCATAATCTTGCCCTACTTGTTGGGCTACAGCTCCTGTGGCCGGGACTGAGGATTCTGAGACGTGAAAACCAAGTAGCCACTTAGGTGACTTGGCACAGTCCACAGCACCTGGCAGAGACCAGCCCTCTGGCTAGTAAGGAGCCTGCCAAGCCTGAGGCTCCTCTCTGCTGGCTGTCTCTCCTTCTCCTTGCCCACCTTCTGGTTAAATCACTCCATCCCTTTGGACTTGAGAAGATCCATGAGACAAGCACCCGACACAGCAAATGAGTGGTGACCTCACTGGGCGAGTTTTCCCTCTGTGGCTCCTTGAGCCTGATTCCCCTCCCTACCCATTCTCAGTTCATTTCCAAGACCCAGAACTGCATCCAGGGGCCCAAATAGAGGACTACAGGAGCACCCACTACATTTGGGGCCTGACCTCACTGCAGCCCTGAGCAGAAGTCACAGGTGGCCACGTCCCTCAACGGATCACAGACTTACATTCATTCACAAAATCCATCAGCCAAGGTCAGGGATAGTCCCCTCCTCCTGCTCCACTCTTCCTGACTTCTTAGATTGTCGGCTGGCCCTTGGCCTCCCTGGCCAACTTGGCCACAGGCCAGGCCTTGTCTCTGTTTCACGGCTGTACAGAGGGATCCCTCCTTAGTCTTCCCTGGAAAGTCCCATGACATTAATACTACATACACAGAAAACTCTAAAAATTCCACACACACACACACACAAACTAGTAGAACTTATAAACAAACTCAGCAAGATAGCAGAACATAAGATTAACATTCAGAAATTGGTTGTATTTCTTTACACCAACGATGAAATACTAGAAAGGGAAAGTAAAAAAATTAGCTTTTAAAATCATACTCCTATAAAATATTAATACTTCAGAATTAATCTAAGGATGTGAAAGACATGCTGAGAACTATAAAACATTAATAAAGTAAACTGAAGATGACTCAAAGAAATGGACAGATATCCTATTTATAGGAAAGATTTAATATTGTTAAATTAAACAATTAAACAATTAAAATTGTTAAACAATTAAACAATTAAAATTGTTAAAATAGCCATACTACCCACAGCAATCTACATACAGATTGAATGCTATTCTTATTGAATTATCCACAACATTTGTCACAGAACTAGAACAAGCAATTTAAAACTTTATGTGGAACCATCAAACACCTAGAGTTGCCAAAGCAATCCTGAGGGAAAAAAAAAAAGACTCTCCCAGACTTCAAACAATACAAAAAGCTACAGCACTCAAAACAGTGTGGTACTGGCACAAGAGCAGACATATGGATAAACGGAAAAGAGCAGAGAGCCCAGAAACAAGCCCACGTATCTAAGGCCAACCAATCTTTAACAAATGAGTCAAGAATATACAACGGGAAAAGGACAGTCTCTTCAGCAGTTGGTGCAGTTGGACAGTCACATTAAATCAGTGAAGTTATAACACACCCTCACATCATGCACAAAAATGAACTCAAAGTGGCTTCAAGACGTCAACATAACACACGACACCATAAAACTCCTGGAAGACAACGTAGGCAAAACATTCTCTGACATAAATTATACCAGGGTTTTCTTAAGTCAGTCTCCCAAGGCAATAGAAATAAAATAAAAAACAAATGAAGGACTTCCCTGGTGGTTCAGTGGGAAGGAATGGTCCGGGAAGATTCCACATTCCTTGAGGCAAGTAAGCCCAAGCACCGCAACTACTGAGCCTGCGTGCTGTAAGTACTGAGCCTGAGCACCTGGAGCCTGTGCTCCACAGCAAGGGAAGCCCCCGCAGTGAGAAGCCCACGCACCGCAACCAGAGAGCAGCCCCGCCTGCCACAGCCAGAGAAAGCCCACGTGCAGCGATGAAGATCCAGCGCAGCCAAAAAATATATGAATAGTTATTAAAAGAATAATGTATTTAAAAATAATAAACAAACAAATGAGACCTAATAATACTTACAGACTTTTGCACAGGAAATGAAGCCATAAATAAAGCAAGCAACCTATGGAATGGGAGAAAATATGTGCAAGTGACATGGCCAACAAGGGCTTAATCTCCAAAATAAATAAGCAGCTCATACAACAACAGCCACAACAAAAATCAAACCCAACTGAAAAATGAACGGAATACCTACACAGATATTTCTCCAAAGACAAAATACAGGTGGCCAACAGGTGCATGTAAAGATGTTCAACACCACTAATTATTAGAGAAATGCAAATCAAAACTACAGAGGTCCTACCACACACCTGTCAGAATGGCCATGATTAAAGACTATTCAAGTAACAAATGTTGGACAGGATACAGAGAAGGGGGAACTCTCCTACACTGTTCTTGGGAACATAGGTTGGTGTGGCCACCAACAGTATGGAGAGTCTTCAGAAAAGTAAAAAGAGAATTACATATGATCCATATGATTGCTCCATCCCACTCCTGGGCATATATCCAGGCAAAACTATAATTCAAAAAGATACATGCACCCCTATGTTCATAGCAGCACTTTTCACAACAGCCAAGACACGGAAACAACCTAAATGTGCATCAACAGATGAACGGATAAAGATGTGGTACATACACACGACGGAGCACTGCTGCTGCTGCTGCTGCTAAGTCGCTTCAGTCGTGTCCGACTCCTAGCGACCCCATGGACTGCAGCCCACCAGGCTCCCCCGTCCCTGGGATTCTCCAGGCAAGAGTACTGGAGTGGGGTGCCATTGCCTTCTCAGCCATTAAAAAGAAATCCTGCCATTTGTAGCAACATGGATGCAACTAGAGACAGTCATACTAAGTGAACTAGGTCAGAAAGAGAAAGACAAATACCTATGATATCACTTAGATGCTGAACCTAAAATATAACACAGAGACTGGATCAAAATGGCAGAGGAGTAAGATATGGAGCTCACCTTCTCCCACAAATACATCAAAAATACATCTACATGTGGAATGATTCTCACAGAACATCTACTGAATGCTGGCAGAAGACCCAGGACTTGCAAAACGGTGAGAAAATCACGTAACTGCATAAGGCAAAAGAAAAAAACAAAAAAATAGAGAGAGAAAGGAATCAGGACAGGCCCTGAGCCTCTGGGAGGGAATGGTAAACATGGAAAGCTTTCTCCACACCAGGAAGTCCGCTCTCCAGCCGAGACACTGGCACTGGGGTGAGCAGGGGCTGGGTGCTGAGGCTTGGGCCTCAGAGGTCAGACCCAGGAGAGGACTGGGGTTGGCTGTGTGGAGACAGCCTGAGGGGCTAGGGTGTGGTCACCACTGAGGGAGTGTGGGAAGGAGCCTGGGCTATTATTGGGGGGGCACAAGAAGAGGGGGGACTGCCACAGGAGCTGCTTTCTTCACACGCTCTCAGGCAGCAGGGTGCCACCTACACACGCTCCAGGGGTGGGTGTGAGCCTCTGCTGCCATCTTAAGACTCCACAGGCCGACACAGACTGCTACTGCTGCTGAGGGTCCCGGGATCGGGCACCGAGAGCTGCCCCCGCCTTCCTGGAGCCCGTGCAGGCCACGCACCTGCGCATCTCCTACCAAGGGGATAACGGGCAGCACACGCTGAGGAAAGAGACAGCAAGCACCCAAACCGGTAACTGCCCTCATGCCAAAAACAATAATTAAAACCACACAAGCTATGCAGGGATGCTCCTGCATATAGAATGCTCTCCAAGACCCTAACAGAAAAGTGTTTCTCCTTAACTCACACGGTAAGAGAAACACAAGCAAAATGAAGAAGCAGAGGAACCATTCCCAGTTAAAAGACCAAGAAAATTCCCCTGAAGGAATAAGGACACAGACCTTTTCAGTCTAACAGACATGTTCAAAAAGGAGGCAATGAAAATACTGAAGGAATTTAAAAAGGCTGTCAACAGAAATGCAGAACACTGTAAGAAAAGAAACTAGAGAGACCTCCCTGGTGGTCCAGTGGTTACGAACCCTCCCGCCAGTGCAGGGGACGTGGTTCAATCCCTGGTCCAGGAAGATCCTATAATACACAGGGGAGCTAAACCTGTGTACTGGAACTACTGAGTCTGCAGGCTGTGACTACTGAAGCCTGTGTGCCGAGAACCCTTCCTGCAACAAGACAAGCCACCTCAGTGAGAAGGCCGCACATCACAACGAGGAGTAGACCCTGCTTGCCGCGACTAGAGAAAGCCTGTGCGCAGCAACAAAGGCCCAGCACAGCCAAAAGACATTCATCACCTAATTCTTGAAAAAAAAAAATTAACACTGCAGGCCAGAACGGAGTGGTAAAGCATATCCAAAGTCCTGAAAGGGGGAAATCTGCAACCGAGACTCTGCTACACAGCAAGGCTACTGTTTAGAGTAACAGGAGAAAGACAGAATCTCTCAGAAAAGCACAGAGTAAAAGAATGCAGCAATACTAAACTCATCCTAAAGAAATACTGAAATGTCTTCTCTAAAGAGAAATAAAGAGGGAAAAATAGTGAGAAAAAAGTCACACTAGGAAAGTTCAGTTCAGTTCACTTCAGTTGCTCAGTCGTGTCCGACTCTTTGCGACCCCATGAATCGCAGCACACCAGGCCCCCCTGTCCATCACCAACTCCCAGAGTTCACTCAGACTCAGGTCCATCGAGTCAGTGATGCCATCCAGCCATCTCATCCTCTGTCGTCCCCTTCTCCTCCTGCCCCCAATCCCTCCCAACATCAGGGTCTTTTCCAATGAATCAGCTCTTCGCATGAGGTGGCCAAAGTACTGGAGTTTCAGCTTCAGCATCAGTCTCTTCAATGAACACCCAGGGCTGATCTCCTTCAGAATGGACTGGTTGGATCTCCTTGCAGTCCAAGGGACTCTCAAGAGTCTTCTCCAACACCACAGTTCAAAAGCATCAATTCTTCCGTGCTCAATTTTCTTCACAGTCCAACTCTCGCATCCATACATGACCACAGGAAAAACCATAGCCTTGACTAGACAGACCTTTGTTGGCAAAGTAATATCTCTGCTTTTCAATATGCTATCTAGGTTGGTCATAACTTTCCTTCCAAGGAGTAAGCATCTTTTAATTTCATGGCTGCAGTCACCATCTGCAGTGATTTTGGAGCCCAGAAAAATAAAGTCTGACACTGTTTCCACTGTTTCCCCATCTATTTCCCATGAAGCGATGGGACCAGATGCCATGATCTTAGTTTTCTGAATGTTGAAAGTAAATCATTTAAATTAGTCAGTATATAGATCAAGAAGGGAAAAAAAAAAAACCTATTTGTGAAAGAGATGACAAACACAAGGAACAGCAAAAAGATAAAACATGAAGATGTAAAAAAAAAGGACAGCAAAATCATAAAACATGAACCAGTAAGAAAATACAAAATTTTTAACATGTGTTTGAGCCTATATAACTACCAGTCCAAATCAAGCAGATACAGGCAGGGAGACTTGAAAACCAGGGCAACCACAAATCAAAAACATAAAATAGATTCACCAAAACCCAAAAGAAGAGAACACAAGCATAAAATGAAGGGGGATCATCACGCCACAAAAAAGGAAAAAAAAAAAAAGAGGAACAACAGAGAAACAATCAACTGTGGAAAAAAGGTTTAAAATGGCAACAAATATATATATGTGTGTATCAATATACGTATCAAGAGCCTACAATATACTGCCTACAAGATACCACCTTAGGGCAAAGGACACACATAGATTGAAGAGGTGATGTTAAAAGATATTTCATGCAAACATAAATGACAAGAGGCAGGAGTGGAAATACTCAAATCAGACAAAATAGACTTTAAAGCAAAGGCTAAAGATAAAGAAAGACAATACACATGATGAAAGGATCAGTTCAAGAAGATTTTACATTTGTCAACATACATGTACCCAATATGCGTGCCTGTGTGCTCAGTCATGTCGAACTCTTTGCAACCCCATGGATCATATAGCCCACCAGGCTCCTCTGTCCATGGGGTCTTCCAGGCAGGGATACTAGAGTGGGTTGACGTTTCCTCTTCTAGGGGTCTTCCCAACCCAGGGATCAACCTGCATCTCCTGCATCGCCAGGCAGATTCTTTACCACTGAGCCACCTGGGAAGCCCTGCACCTAATATAGGAGAACCTAAACATATAATATAAACACCAGCAGACATAAAGGGAGAAACGGACAGGAATACACAGCAGGACACCTCAACACCCCATTCACATCAATGGACAGATCTTCTAAAGAGAAAATCAGTAAGACAACAGAGATCCTAAATGATATAATAGAACAGTTAGACTTGACTTGATATTTTCAGGACATTACCTCCAAAAAACAAAACAAAACCAGAAAACACATTCAAGTGCCCATGGAGCCTTCTCTGGGATTGCCCTCATCTCTAGGGCACAAAACTAACCTCAACAAATTTAAAAGTATAGAAATTATTTCAAGTATCTTCTCTGACCACAATGGCATGAAACCAGAAATCAACTACAGGAAAAGAAATAAGAAAAGAAAACAGTTCCATGGAGACTAAACAGCATGCCACAAGAAAACATATGGGCCAACAAAGAAATCAAAAAGGAAATTAGAGAAAACCTTGAGACTCACAGACCAAGAATGAACTCACGGTTGCCAGAGAGAAGGATGTGGGAGGGACAGTTAGGGAGTTTGGTACAGACATGTACACACTGCGATATTTACAGGATGATCAACAAGGACCTACTGTACAGCGCGTGGAACTCTGCTCAATGTTATGTGGCAGCCTAGATGGGAGGAGAGTTTAGTGGAGAAGAGATACATGTATCTGGATGGCTGAGAGCCTTTGCTGTCCATTAAAACTATCACAACGCTGTTAATCAGCTATACCCCAATTCAAAATAAACAGTTTTTTTAAAAAAAGAATACTTTGAGACAAACGACAATGAAAACACAACCATATAAAATCTATGGGAAAGGGAAGTTCACAGTGACACAGGCTTCCTAAAAAAAAAAAAAACAAACAGACAAGAAAAATCTCAAAAAAAAAAAAAAAACCCCCAACAACCTAACCTGACACCTAAAACTATTAGGAAAAGAACAACAAGCAAAACTTAAGGTCAGCAGAAGGAAATAATAAAGATCAAGGAGGAAATAAATAAAATGTGGATCAAAAAACAACAGAAAAAAAATCAATAAAACCCAAAGTTGGGGCTTCCCTGGTGGTCCAATGGTTAAGAATCAGCCTTGCAATGCAGGGAACACGGGTTCAATCCCTGGTCCCAGAAGATCCCACATGCCACAGAGCAACCAAGCCTGCGCACCACAACTACTGAGCTTGCACTCCAGAGCCCACGAGGCAGAGCTACTGAGCTCACGGGCCACAGCTACTGAAGTTCACAGGCCCGGAGCCTGTGCTCCACCACAAGCCACCGTAATGAGAAGCCTGAGTGCCTCAGCTCGAGAGAGAGTAGCTCCCGCTCGCCACAACTAGAGAAACTCAATGCATAGCAACAAAGACCCACCACTGCAGTCATAAATAAACTTTAAAACAAACAACCCAATCAAAAAATGGGTGGAAGGCATTTTTAATTAAATAGACATTTCTCCAAGGAAGACATTCAGATGGCCAGTAGGCACAAGGAAAGATGCTCAACATCACTAATTATTCAGTTCGGTCACTCAGTCCTGTCCGACTCTTTGCGACCCCATGAATCGCAGCACGCCAGGCCTCTCTGTCCATCACCAACTCCCGGAGTTCACTCAGACTCACATCCATCAACTCAGTGATGCCATCCAGCCATCTCATCCTCTCTCGTCCCCTTCTCCTCCTGCCCCCAATTCCTCCCAGCATCAGAGTCTTTTCCAATGAGTCAACTCTTCACATGAGGTGGACAAAGTACTGGAGTTTCAGCTTTAGCATCATTCCTTCCAAAGAAATCCCAGGGCTGATCTCCTTCAAAATGGACTGGTTGGATCTCCTTGCAGTCCAAGGGACTCTCAAGAGTCTTCTCCAACACCACAGTTCAAAAGCATCAATTCTTCGGTGCTCAGCTTTCTTCACAGTCCAACTCTCACATTCATACATGACTACTGGAAAAACCATAGCCTTGACTAGACAGACCTTTGTTGGCAAAGTAATGTCACTGCTTTTGAATATGCTGTCTAGGTTGGTCATAACTTTCCTTCCAAGGAGTAAGTGTCTTTTAATTTCATGGCTGCAGTCACCATCTGCAGTGATTTTGGAGCCCAAAAAAATAAAGTCTGACACTGTTTCCACTGTTTCCCCATCTATTTCCCATGGCATGACCGGATGCCATGATCTTCATTTTCTGAATGTTGAGCTTTAAGCCAACTTGTTCACTCTCCTCTTTCACTTTCATCAAGAGGCTTTTTAGTTCCTCTTCACTTTCTGCCATAAGGGTGATGTCATCTGCATATCTGAGGTTATTGATATTTCTCCCGGCAATCTTGATTCCAGCTTGTGCTTCTTCCAGTTCAGTGTTTCTCATGATGTACTCTGCATATAAATTAAATAAGCAGGGTGACAATACACAGCCTTGACATACTCCTTTTCCTATCTGGAACCAGTCTGTTGTTCCATGTCCAGTTCTAACTGTTGCTTCCTGACCTGCAAATAGGTTTCTCAAGAGGCAGGTCAGGTGGTCTGGTATTCCCATCTCTTTCAGAATTTTCCACAGTTTATTGTGATCCACACAGTCAAAGACTTTGGCATAGTCAATAAAGCAGGAATAGATGTTTTTCTGGAACTCTCTTGCTTTTTCCATGATCCAGCGGATGTTGGCAATATGATCTCTGGTTCCTCTGCCTTTTCTAAAAGCAGCTTGAACATGTGGAAGTTCACGGTTCACATACTGCTGAAGCCTGGCTTGGAGAATTTTGACCACTACTTTACTAGTGTGTGAGATGACTGCAATCACTCACCTAGAGCCAGACATCCTGGAATGTGAAGTCAAGTGGGCCTTAGAAAGCATCACTACGAACAAAGCTAGTGGAGGTGATGAAATTCCAGTTGAGCTATTTCAAATCCTGAAAGATGATGCTGTGAAAGTGCTGCACTCAATATGCCAGCAAATTTGGAAAACTCAGCAGTGGCCACAGGACTGGAAAAGGTCAGTTTTCATTTCAATCCCAAAGAAAGGCAATGCCAAAGAATGCTCAAACCACCGCACTAATTATTAGAGAAATGCAAATCAAAACAACAATGAGGTATCACCTCACACTGGTCAGAATGGCCATCATTATAAAATCTATGAACAATAAATGCTGGACAGGGTGCAGAGAAAAGAGAACCCTCTTACACTGTTGGTGGGAATGTAAATTGGCAGAGCCACTATGGAAAACAGTGTGGAGGTTCCTTAAAAAACTAAAAAATAAAACTACCATGTGGCCCAGCAATCCCTCTCCAGGGCATATACCCAGAGAAAACCATAATTCAAAAAGATACATGCACCCCAATGTTGACTGCAGCACTATGTACAGTAGACAGGACATGGAAGCAACGTAAATGTCCATCAACAGAGGAATGGATTCCCCTGGTGACACAGTGGATAAAATCCTGCCTGCCGATGCAGGACCTTGGTTTGATCCCTGGTTCGATCCCTGGTTTGGGGAGACCTCAAATGTTGCGAAGCAAGCAAGCCTGTGCACCACCACTATGGGGCCCGAGAGCCGCGATTACTGAGTCCCTGTGCTGCGACTGCTGACACCCACGTGTCCTAAAGCCCGTGTGCCGCACCGCTGAAGCCCGGGCACCGACAGCCTGTGCTCTCTGCACCGAGAAGCCACCACAGTGAGCAGCCTATGCCCCACAGAGAAGACCACTGTGACCAATAACAATAAATAGTTTAAATAAATAATGGGTTTAAAAACAACAACAACAAAGGAGTGGATAAAGAAGACAGAGCAGGTCCAGTGACTAAGGTTCACACTCCCAGTGCAGGAGGCCTGGATTCGGTCCCTGGTCAGGGAACTAGATCCCACATGCCGCCAAGTAATAAGAGTTCACGTGCCCCAACTATAGATAGATCCAGGATGCTGCAAGTGAGACCCAGAAAAGCCAAATAAACATTTTTTAAAAAAAAAAAAGATATGGCACATATATATATATAATAGAATATTACTCAGCCATAAAAAGAAACTAAAATTGTAGAGACTGTCATACACAATGAAGTAAGTCAGAAAAACATATGTTCATATTAAGCCATATACGTGGAATCTAGAAAAATGGTAACAATAAGAGTTATTTGCAGAGCAGAAATAGAGATATAGACATCGAGAACACACATATGGACACCAAGAGGGGAAAGAGAGGGGTGGGATGCTTTGAGAGATTGGCATAGTCATATATATACTACTAGGTATAAACTAGATATCTAATGAGAACCCACTGTGTAGCTCAGGGAACCGTGCTCAATGCTGCGTGGTGATCTAAACGGGAAGGAAATCCAAAGAAGAGGGGATATATATACATATAGATATAATACATACAGCTGATTCACTTTGCTATAAAACACTAGCACAATATTGTAAAGCAACTATACTCCATACATTTTTTAAAAGAATAGATAATTTAGACAGACCAATTGTTAGACATGAAATAGAAACTGTAATTAAAAAAAAAAAATAAAGCTCAACTCTCCCTACAAACAAAAGTCCAGGACCATATGGCTTCACAGGAGAATTCTACCAAACAAAGAAAGAACTCACACCAATTCTTCTCTAACTCTCCCAAAAGATGGAAGAGGACAGAACACTCCAAAATATACTCTATGAAGCCAACTGACACCAAAAACAGACAAAGATACCACCAAAACAAGAAAACTACAGGTCAATATCTTTGATGAATATACATGCAAAAATTCTTAACAAAATATTAGGAATCCAAATCCAACAACACAGAGAACAACCAAGTGGGATTAATCCTAAAGTCGCAAGGATAATTCAACGTACACAAAACAACATAATACACCACATTAACAGAAGTCAAAACTCACATGACAATCTCAACAGATGCAGAAACAGCATTTGACAAAATTTCTCATCCATTCATGATAACCATTCTTACCAAACTGAGTATAATAGGAACACATCTCAACATAAGAGAAGCCATTTCTGACAAACTCACAGCCAAAATGATACTCAAGAGTGAGAAGCTGAAAGCTTTCCCACTAAAATCTGGAACAAGTTAAGGATGTCCACTTTCACCACTTCTATTCAATATAGTATTAGAAGCTCTAGCCACAGAAAGCAGACAATAAATAGAAATAAAAGGTATCAGAATTGGAAAGAAAGTGGTAAAATTGTCACTAGATGCAGATAACATGATCCTACATATAGAAAGCTCTAAGAACTCCACACTAGAACTACTAGATTTAATAAAGGAATTCTGCAGAGTAGCAAGATACAAGATTAACATTAAGACATTGCTTGCATTTCTTTATACTGACAATGAAATATTACAAAGGTGATGTAAAAAGAAACACCTTTTACATTGCACAAGGACTTCCCTGATGGCCCAGTGCTACAGTTCTGCACATCAAATGCAGAGGGCCCAGGTTCGATCCCTGGCCAGGGAACAAGATGCCACAAGCCACCACTAAGCGTTCACACGCTTCAACTACAGATCCCACATGCTGCAATAAAGACCAAAGACCCCATGTGTCCAGCTAAGACCCAGCACAGCCAGATGAATACATAAACAAAGGTAATTAAATTACACCAAAATAAACACCACAACCACACATGTAAGAATAAATATGACCAAAGAGGTGAAAGATGTATATGCTGAGAACTATAAAAAACTAACAAAGGATATTAAAGTGGATTCAAAGAAAGATACCGCATGCTCTTGGATTGAAAGAATTAATACTGGTAAGTGACAATACTACCCAAAGCAATGGACAGACTGAATGAGATCCATATCAAATTATCCATTTTTCCCAGAACTAGAACAAATATAAAAATTTATATGGAACCATAAAAGGCCCAGAACTGCCAAAGCAATACTGGGGAGAAAAACAGAGCAGGAGGTAAAACTCTCCCAGACTCCAGACAATACTGCAAAGCTACAGTAATGAAAACAGTGTGTAGTATTGGTGTAAAAACAGACATACATCAACAGAACAGAATACAGAGCCCAGAAATAAACTCACATACCCTCGGTCAACTACTCTTCAACAAAGGAGGCACAAATATACAATGGATAAAAGACAGTCTGTTCAGCAAGTGCTGCTGGGAGAGTTGAACAGCTCCATGTAAATCACTGAAGTTAGAACACACTCTCAGACCATGCTAAAAAATAAACTTGACTTGCCTTAAAGACTTCAACATAAGACATTACACTATAAAACTCCTAGAGGAGAGAAAAGGCAAAACATTCTCTGACATAAATCATACCAGTGTTTTCTTAGGTCAGTCTCCCAAGGCAATAGAAATAAAACAAAAATAAACAAATGAAACTTACTAAAACAAGTTTTTGCAAAGCAAGGAAAGCCATAAATTAAATGAAAAGACAACCTATAGAATGGGAGAAAATATTTGCAAATGATATGACTGACAAGGGGCTTCCCTGGTGGCTCAGTGGTAAAGAATCCGCCTGCAATGAAGGAGCCATAAGTTTGATCCCTGGGTCGGGAAGATGCCCTGGAGGAGAGCATGGCAACCCACTCCAGTATTCTTGCCTGGAGAATACCATGGACAGAGGAGCCTGACAGGCTACAGTCCCTGGGGTCACAAAGAGTCAGACATGACTGAAGTGACTTGGCTGGCAGGTAGGCATGACCAACAAGAACTTAATTACCAAAATATACAAGTACCTCATACAACTCAACAACAACAACAAAAACCAAACAACCTGATCAAAAATGGGCAGAAGATCTAGACATTTCTCCAAAGACAAAATATAGAACATGAAAAGATGCTCAACAACATTATTCACTTCAGTTGCTCAGTCACGTCGAACTCTTTGCGACCCCATGAATCACAGCACGCCAGGCCTCCCTGTCCATCACCAGCTCCCGGAGTCCACCCAAACCCATGTCCATTGAGTCGGTGATGCTATCCAGCCATCTCATCCTCTGTCGTCCCCTTCTCCTGCCCCCAATCCCTCCAGTATCAGGGTCTTTTCCAATGAGTCAACTCTTCGCATGAGGTGGCCAAAGTATTGGAGTTTCAGCCTCAACATCAGTCCTTCCAATGAATACTCAGGACTGATCTCCTTTAGGATGGACTGGTTGGATCTTCTTGCAGTCCAAGGGACTCTCAAGAGTCTTCTTCAACACCACAGTTCAAAAGCATCAATTCTTCGGCGCTCAGCCTTCTTCACGGTCCAACTCTCACATCCGTACATGACCACTGGAAAAACCATAACCTTGACTAGATGGACCTTTGTTGGCAAAGTAATGTCTCTGCTTTTGAATATGCTATCTAGGCTGGTCATAACTTTCCTTCCAAGAAGTAAGCATCTTTTAATTTCATGGCTGCAATCAGCATCTGCAGTGATTTATTAGAGAAATACAAATCAAAACAACAGGAGGTATCACCTCACACCAGTCAGAATGGCCATAATTAAAAAGTCTACAAATAACAAATGCTGGACAGGGCATGGAGAAGAGGGAATCCTTCTACACTGTTCTTGGGTGTAAGTTGATGCAGCCACTGTGGAAAACAGTACGGAGATTACTAAAAAAACTAAACATAGATTTAAATTATGATCCACCAAACCCACTCCTGGGCATATATCCAGGCAAAACCATAGTTCAAAAAGATACATGCACCACTGTGTTCACAGCAACACTATTCACAATAGTCAAGACATGGAAGCAACATAAATGTCCATCAACAGATGAATGGATAAAAAAGATGCTGTACACATATATACTGAAATAGTACTGAGCCAATAAAAGGAATGAAATAACGTCACTGCAGCAATGGATGTGACTAGAGATTTCCACATGAAGAGAAATAAGTCAGAAATAGAGACAAATACCTATGATATCTCTTACATATTGAACCTAAAATATACAACAGAGACTGGATCAGGATGGCAGAAGAGTAAGATATGGAGCTCACCTTCTTCCACAAATACATCAAAAATACATCTACATGTGGAATGATTCTCACAGAACATCTACTAAATGCTGGCAGAAGACCCAAGACTTCCCAAAGGGTGAGAAAATCACATAACTGCATAAGGCAAAAGAAAAAAGAGAGAGAGAGAGAGAGAGAAAGGAATCAGGACAGGCCCTGAGCCCCTGGGAGGGAACGGTAAACGTGGAAAGCTTTCCGTATACTGGGAAGTCCGCTCTCCAGCCGAGACACTGGCACTGGGGTGAGCAGGGGCTGGGTGCTGAGGCTCGGGCCTCAGAGGTCAGACCCAGGAGAGGACTGGGGTTGGCTGTGTGGGGACAGCCTGAGGGGCTAGCGTGTGGTCACCACAACTGAGGGAGTGTGGGAAGGAGCCTGGGCTATTATTGGGGGGGGGGCACAAGAAGAGGGGGGACTGCCACAGGAGCGTCTTTCTCCACACGCTCTCAGGCAGCAGGGTGCCACCTACACACGCTCCAGGGGTGGGTGTGAGCCTCTGCTGCCATCTTAAGACTCCACAGGCCGACACAGACTGCTACTGCTGCTGAGGGTCCCGGGATCGGGCACCGAGAGCTGCCCCCGCCTTCCTGGAGCCCGTGCAGGCCACGCACCTGCGCATCTCCTACCAAGGGGATAACGGGCAGCACACGCTGAGGAAAGAGACAGCAAGCACCCAAACCAGTAACTGCCCTCATGCCAAAAAATGTGAAACCCACATGAGCTACCCAGAGTCTTTCCCTCTTGTAAAAAGCCCTCCAAGGTACTTTTGTGGTGGTTCAGTGGGTAGGACACCAAGCTCCCAATGGGACCTGAGTTCCATCCCTGGTCAGGGAACTATATCCCACAAGCTGAGAGGAAGACCTGTTGTAGCCAAATAAGTGAAAACAAATTAAAAACATATATATTTCCAAGATTATAGAAAATAACTGTTTCTCCCAAACTCAGAAAGTAAGAGAAATGTAAGCAAAGTGAAGAAGCAAAGGAACCACTACCAGTTAAAAGACCACAGTTCTCCTGAGGAACAATGACACAGACCCTTCAGTCTAACAGACACTGACTTCAAAGCGGAGGTAATGAAAACACTGAAGGAATTAAGAAAGACTATCAACAGAAATGCAGATGACTACTAAAAAAGGAACTAGAAACTATGAGGAACAAGAAAAATAAGAAAATTCATTTGTTGAGACAAAAGCTGAGCTCAAGGCAATGAATAGCAGAATAATGCAGATGAAAGAATAAATGACCTGTTAGAATAATGGAAATTATCCAATCAAAACAAACAAACAAACCCAGAAAACCAAAAAAAATGAAGGCAGTAAGAGGGACCTATGGGATAACATAAAGCATGCCAAGCTACACATAGTAGGAATTCCAGAAGGAGAATAAAGAGAAAAGGAGATTGAAAATGCATTTGAAGAGATTATGGCTGAAAACTTCCCAAATCTAAAGAAGAACACAGATATCCAGGGACAGGAAGCACAGAGGGTTCCAAACAAGATGAACACAGACAGATCTATACTGAGACATATGATAAAAATAATGCAAAAGTTAAGGGAGAATTCTAAAGGTAGCAAGAGATAAAGAAGTTAATTACAAGGGATCCTCCATAAGGTTATCAGCTGATTTCTCTATAGTAACTGCAGGCCGGAAGAGAGTGGCAAAATACATTCAAAGTCTTAAAAGGGAGAAGTCTCCAACCTAAAATAGTCTACTCTGAAAGATTATCATTTAGAATAGGAGAAGAAATAAAGAATTTCTCAGAAAAGCAAAAAAAACCCCACAATACTAAACATATCTCAAAGGAAATATTGAAATGTCTTCTCTAAACAGAAAAGAACAAAAAGATATGGGAAGAAAAAAATCACAACTGGAAAGTAACTCACTTGAATTAGTCAGTATACAGATCAAAAAGAAAAAAAAAACTAGTTGTGAAAGTGATGACAAATACGAGGAACAGCAAAAGGATAAATATGAAGATGTAAAAAAGGACACTGAAATCGTGAAATGTGGGGAAGGAGAGTAAGAAAATGCAGATTCTTTTTAATATATCTGAGCCTATATGACTATCAGTCCAAAGCAAGCAGATATAGGAAGAGATTAACATACTTGAAAAAGGGTAACCACAAATCAAAAACACACAATAGATTCACAAAAACCAAAAAGAAGAGAACACACGCATAGAATAAAAGGAAATCATCAAACCACAAAGAAAAACAATAGAAACAAACAACAGAGAAACAAAGAATCAACTGGAAAATAAAGTTTAAAATGGCAATAAATATGTACATATCAATTTTAAATATCAATGGACTGAACACTCCAATCAAAAAACAGTGGAAGACTAGATAAAAAAAAAAAACCAAGTGCCTACAATATGCTGCCTACAAGAGACCTACCTGACAGCAAAGGACACATATAGATTGAAGAAGGGATGGAAAAATATATTTCACGCAAATGGAAATGATAAGAAGGTGAGAGTCCCAATACTCATATCAGACAAAATAGACTTTAAAGCAAAGGCCGTAAAGAAAGATAAACATGGACAATATATTAATATAATCATAAACGGATCAATACAAGGACAGGATTTTACACTTGTCAACATATGTGCGTGTAATATGCAGGTGTGCGTGCTCATTTGTGTCTGACTCTGCAACCCCATGGACTGCAGTCCACTGGGCTCCTCTGTCCATGGAATTCTCTAGGCATGAACACTGGAGTGGGTAGCCATTTCCTTCTCTAGGGGATCTTCCCTGCAATGGGTCTCCTGCACTGCAGGCAGATTCTTAACCACTGAGCCACCTGGGAAGCCCTGCACCTAATATAGGAGACCCAAATACATGAAACAGATACCAACAGACATAAAGGGAGAGATGGATAGGAATACTATCATACTGGGAGATCTTAACATCCCATTCGCATCAATGGGCAGATCTTCTAGACAGAAAATCAATAAGACAACAGAGATCCTGAATGATATAATAGAAGAGTGAAACTTGATTGATATTTTCAGGACGTTATGTTAAAAAAAAGAAAACCAGAGTATACATTCTTTTCAAATACACATGGAGCCTTCTCTGGATTGACCACAAACTAGGGCATAAAACTAACTTCAACAAATTTAAAAGTACAGAAATTGTTTCAATCATCTTCTCTGACCACAATGGCATGAAACTAGAAATCAACCACAAGAAAAGAAATTAGGGAAGAAAACGATTACATGGAGACTAAACAACATGCTACGCGAAAACAAATGGGTCAACAAATCGAAAAGGAAATTAGAGAAAACCTTGAGACTCACCAACTTAAAGAATGAACTTATGGTTGCCAGGGAGAAGGACGGGGAAGGGATAGTTAGGAAGTTTGGGATGGACATGTACACACTGCTATATTTTAAATGGAGAAGAACAAAGACCTACTGTGTAGCACGTGAAACTCTGCTCAATGTTATGTGGCGGCCTGGATGGAAGGGGAGTTTGGGGGAGAATGGATACATGTATATGTACCAATGAGCTCCTTCCCTGTTCACTTGAAACTATCAAAACACTGTTAATCAGCCATATCCCAACACAAAATAAAAAGCTGAAAAAAAGAATACCTTGAGACAAACAACATTAATAACACAACCATAAAAAATCTAAGGGATGTAGCAAAAGCAGTTCCTAGAGGGAAGTTCAAAGTGATACAGGCCTTCCTCAAAAAAACAAACATGAAAAATCTCAAGTAAACAACCTAACCTGCCGACTAAAACAATTAGAAAAAGAAGGGCAGCAAAACCTAAGGTCAGCAGAAGGAAGGAAATGATAAAGATCAGGGAGAAAATAAATCAAATACAGATCAAAAACCAATAGAAAAAAATCAATAAAACCAAGAGCTGGAGCTTCCCTGGTCCAGTGGTTAAGAATCAGCCTTGCAATGCAGGGGACACAGGTTCTATCCCCGGTCCCAGAAGATCCACATGCTGCAGATCAACTAAGCCTGTGCACCACAACTACTGCGCCTGTGCTCTAGAGCCCACAAGCTGAAATACTGAGCCATGTGCCACAACTATTGAAATCCAGGTGCCCAGAGCCTGTGCTCTACAAAAAGCCACCACAGTGAGAAGAGAGTAGCCCCCGCTCATCACAACTTGAGAAAGCCAGCGCACAGCAACTGACCCCGGTGTAGCCATAAATAGACAAAATTTAAAACAAACAACCAATCAAAAAAATGGACGGGAAGCATTTTTAATTAAACAGATTTCTCCAAAGAAGACATATAGATGGCCAATAGGCATGAACAAATGGAAATATGCTACTGGAGAAGAGCTGAGAAATAACTCCAGAAGGAATGAAGACGCTGAGCCGAAGCAGAAACAATGGCCAGGTGTGGATGTGTCTGGTGGTGAAAGTCAAGTCCAATGTTGTAAAGAACAATACTGCATAGGGACCTGGAATGTTAGGTCCATGAATCAAGGAAAATTGGAAGTGGTCAAACAGGAGATGGCAAGAGTGAACATAGACATTTTAGGAATCAGTGAACTAAAATGGACCGGAATGGGTGAATTTAATTCAGATGACCACTATATCTACTATTGTGGGCAAGATCCCTTAGAAGAAATGGAGTAGTCCTCATAGTCAACAAAAGAGCCTGAAATGCAGTACTTGGGTGCAATCTCAGAAATGACAGAATGATTTCTGTTCATTTCCAAGGCAAACCATTCAATATCACAGTAATCCAAGTCTATGTCCCAACCACTAATACTGAAGAAGCTGAAGTTGAATGGTTCTAGGAAGACCTACAAGATTTTTTAGAACTAACACCAAAAAAAGGATGCCCTTTTTCATCATAGGGGTCTGGAATACAAAAGTAGGAGGTCACGAGATACCTGGAGTAACAGGCAAGCTTGGCCTTAGAGTACAAAATGAAGCAAGGCAAAAGCTAAAAGAGTTTTGCCAAGAAAATGCACTGGTCATAGCAAACACTCTCTTCCAACAACACAAGAGAAGACTCTATACATGGACATCACCAGATGGTCAATACCAAAATCAGACTGATTATATTCTTTGCAGTTGAAGATGAAGAAGCTCTATACAGTCAGCAAAAACAAGACTGGTAGCTGACTGTGGCTCCGATCATGAACTCCTTATTGCCAAATTCAGACTTAAATTGAAGAAAGTAGGGAAAACGACTAGACCATTCAGGTATGACCTAAATCAAATCCCTTAGGATTATACAGTGGAAGTGACAAATAGATTCCAGGGATTAGATCGGATAGACAGAGTGCCTGATGAACTATGGATGGAGGTTCGTGACATTGTACAGGAAACAGGGATCAAGACCATCCCCAAGAAAAGAAAATGCAAAAAAGCAAAATGGCTGTCTGAGGAGGCCCTACAAATAGCTGTGAAAAGAAGGTAAGTGAAAAGCAAAGGAGAAAAGGAAAGATATACCCATTTGAATGCAGAGTTCCAAAGAATAGCAAGGAGAGATAAGAAAGCCTTCCTCAGCGATCAATGCAAAGAAATAGAGCAAAATAATAGAATATGAAAGACTAGAGATCTCTTCAAGAAAATTAGAGATACCAAGGGAACATTTCATGCAAAGATGGGCTTGATAAAGGACAGAAATGGTATGGACCTAACAGAAGCAGAAGATATGAAGAAGAGGTGGCAAGAATACACAGAAGAACTGTACAAAAAAGATCTTCACGACCCAGATAATCACGATGGTGTGATCACTCACCTAGAGCCAGACATGCTGGAATGTGAAGTCAAGTGGGCCTTAGGAAGCATCACTATGAACAAAGCTAGTGGAGGTGATGCAACTCCAGCTGAGCTATTTCAAATCCAAAAAGATGCTGCTGCTAAAGTGCTACACTCAATATGCCAGCAAATTTGGAAAACTCAGCAGTGGCCACATGACTGGAAAAGGTCAGTTTTCATTCCAATCCCAAAGAAGGGCAATACTAAAGAATGTTCACACTACCACACAATTGCACTCATCTCACATGCTATCAAAGTAATGCTCAAAATTCTCCAACCTAGGCTTCAACAGTATGTGAATTGAGAACTTCCAGATGTTCAAGATGGATTTAGAAAAGGCAGAGCAACCAGATATCAAATTGCCAACATCTGTTGGATCATAGAAAAAGCAGGATAATTCTAGAAGAACATCTACTTCTGCTTTTTGACAATGCTAAAGCCTTTGACTGTGTGGATTACAATAAACTGTGGAAATTCTGAAAGAGATGGGAATACCAGATCACCTGACCTGACTCTTGAGAAACCTGTATGCAGGTCAGGGAGCAACAGTTATAAACGGACATGGAACAACAGGCTGGTTCCAAATAGGAAAAGGAGTACATCAAGGCTGTATATTGTCACCCTGCTTATTTAACTTATATGCAGAGTACATCATGAGAAACGCTGGGCTGGAGGAAGCACAAGCTGGAATCAAGATTGCAGGGAGAAATATCAATAACCTCAGATAGGGAGATAACACCACCCTTACAGCAGAAAGTGAAGAGGAACCAAAGAACCTCTTGATGAAAGAGGAGAGTGAAACAGCTGGCTTAAAACTCAACACTCAAAAAATGAAGATCATGGCATCTGGTCCCACCACTTCATGGCAAATAGATGGGGAAAAAATGGAAACAGTGACAGGCTTAATTTTCTTGGGCTCCAAAATCACTGTATATGGTGACTACAGCCATGAAATTGAAAGACGCTTGTTCCTTGAAAGAAAAGCTATTACAAACCTAGACAGCTTATTAAAAAACAGAGACATTACTTTGCCAACAAAGGTCATATAGTCAAAGCTATGTTTGGTTTTTCCAGTAGTCATGTATGGATGTGACAGCTGGGCCATAAAGAAGGCTGAACGCCAAAGAATTGATGCTTTTGAACTCTTGAAAAGAGTTTTTGAGAAGACTTAAGAAGGAGAAGACTCTTGAGAGTCCCTTGGACTGCAAGGAGATCAAACCAGTCAATCCCAAAGGAAATGAATCCTGAATATTTATTAGAAGACTGATGCTGAAGCTGAACCTCCAAGACTTTGGCCACCTGATGCGAAGTGCTGACTCATTAGAAAAGACCCTGATGCTGGGAAAGACTGAAGTCAGGTGGCAAAGGGGAGGACAGAGGGCAAGATGGTTGGATGGCATTAGTGACTCGATGGACACAAGTTTGAGCAAGCTCTGGGAGATGATGAAGGACAGGGAAGCCTGGGGTGCTGCAGTCCATGGGATCACAGAGAGTTGGACACAACTGAGCAACTGAACAACAATAGGCATGCAAAGATGCTCAACATCACTAATTATTAGAGAAATGCAATTTCTCTAATGATACAATAAGGTATCACCTCACAGCAGTCAGAATGGCCATCATCAAAAGGTCTGCAAAAAATAAATGCTGGGGAGGATGTGCAGATAAGGGCACCCTCTTACATTATTGGTGGGAATGTAAATTATCACAGCCACTATGGAGAACAGTATGTAGGTTCCTTTAAAAACTAAAAACTACCATATGACTCAGCAATCCCACTCCTGAGCACATACTCAGACAAAAACCATAATTCAAAATAATACAAGCACCCCAGTGTTCACTGCAGCACTACATACAATAGCCAGGATATGGACACCATCTGAATGTACATCAACAGAGGAATGGATAAAAAGATATGGCAAGACTTCCCTGGTGGTCCAATCGCTAAGGCTTCACTCTCCCAATGCAGGGAGTCTAAGTTTGATCCTTGTGAGAGAACTAGCTTCCACATGCTCAACTGAGAGTTTGCATGCTGCCAGTAAAGACCCCACCTGCCATAACAAGACCAGGCGCAGCCAAATAAACAAATACTAAAAAAGAATATATATATATATATATATATATATATATATATATATATGGCACATATACAGGGAGTATTACACAACCATAAAAAGGAACAAAATCATGCCATTTGCAGAGATGTAGATGGATCTACAGACTCATACACAGTGAAGTAAGTTAGAAAGAGAAAAACAAACACCATATATTTAGGCATGTGTGTAGTATCTAGGAAAATGGTACAGATGAACCTACTCCCAAAGCAGAAAAGCAGAAACAGAGATACAGATGCAGAGAACAAATGTATGGACTCCAAAGGGGAAGTGGAGGGATGTGGAATGAATAAGGAAATTGGGATAGACATATACACATTATTATGTATAAAATAGATAACAAATGAGAACTCTACTCAATGCTATGTGGTATCCTAAATGGGAAGGAAATCCAAAATGAGGGAATAAATGTATATGTATAGCTGATTAACTGCTGTACAGCAGAAAATAACATAACATTGTAAAGCAACTATACCCCAATAAAATTTTTAAAAAAGAATAAATAGATAATTTCAACAGACTGATTACCAGAAGTGAAACAGAATCTGTAATTAAAAAAACAAACAAACAAAAAAACACCCTATAAACAAAAGTCCAGGACCAGATGGCTTCATGGGAGAATTCTACCAAACATAAAAAGAACTTATACCAATTCTCAAACTCTCCCAAAAGACTGAAGAGGACAGAACACTCCCAAATACATTCTATGACGCCATCTGATACCAAAACCAAACAAAAAATACCACCCAAAGAGAAAACAACAGGCCAGTATCTTTGATGAATATAGATGCAAAAATTCTCAGCAAAATATTACCAAACCAAATCCAACAACACATAAAAGTAATCATACACCATGACCAAGTGGGAATCCCAAGTTCAACAAGCATAGCTCCATATACACAAATCAATGTAATAAATACACATAAACGAAAGGAAAAAACCACATGATCATCTCAATAGATGCAGAAAAAGCATTTGACAAAACTCAACATCCATTCACCATAAAAACTCTTACCAAACTGGCTATAGAGGGAACACACCTCAATATAAGAAAAGACACTTCTGACAAGCCCACAGCCAAAATACTACTCAGGGGTGAAAAGCTGAGAACTTTCCCGCTAAAATCTGGAACAAGACGAGCATGTCTACTCTCACCACTTTAGTCAGCATAGTATTGGAAGTCCCAGCCACAGCAATCAGATAATAAAAAGAAATACAAGGTTCAGCTCTCCGAATTGAAAAGCAAGAGATAAAACTGTCACGGATGCATGTAACGTGATATTATATATAGAAAGCCCTAAGGACTCCACGGAGAAGGCAATGGCACCCCACTCCAGTACTCTTGCCTGGAAAATCCCATGGATGGAGGAGCCTGGTGGGCTGCAGTGCATGGGGTCGCTAAGAGTCGGACACGACTGAGCGACTTCACTTTCACTTTTTCACTTTCATGCATCGGAGAAGAAAATGGCAACCCACTCAAGTGTTCTTGCCTGGAGAATCCCAGGGACGGGGGAGCCTGGTGGGCTGACGTCTATGGGGTCACACAGAGTCAGACACGACTGAAGTGACTTAGCAGCAAGGACTCCTCACTAAAACTACTAGACCTAATACAGGAATTCAGCAAAGTAACAGGATATAAGATTAACACTCAGAAACTGGTTGCAGTTTTTACACTGAGAATGAAATCTCAGAAAGTTAATATTAAAAAAACAATGCCTTTTAAAATTGCAGCGGAATTTACTTGGTGGTCCAGTGGCTAAGGCTCTGCACTCCAAACACAGGAGGTTCAGGTTCGAACCCTGGTCAGGGAACTAGATTCAACAATCTGCCAACCAAGAGTTCACATGCTGGAACTAGAAGACCCTTCGTGCTGCGGCTAAGATCCAGCACAGACAAATAAACAAACGAAAGAAGGTAAAGATTAAATAACACTGCACCAAAACAAACACTTGAACAAACCCTTAGGAATAAATCTGACCAAGGAGGTGAAAGACCTACACACTGAGAACTATAAAACATTAACAGTGGAAATTAAAGTGGAGTCAAACAAGGGGAAAGACAGCCTGTGTTCTTGGGTTGGAAGAATTAATATTGGTAAATGGCAATACTATCCAGAGTACTCTATGGACTGAATGTGATCCCAATCAAATTACTCATGAAATTTTTCATGGAACTAGAGCAAATAATACAAACATTTATATGGAACCAAAGAAGACCCAGAATTAAAACTGTCAGGAAAAAGAACAAAGCAAGAGGTCTAACTCTGGCAGACTTCAGACAATGTTACAAACCTATAGTAATCAAATAGTGCGGTATTGGTACAAAAACAGACATAGTGAGCAACAGAACAGAATAGAGAGCCCGGAAATAAACCACACACCCATGGCCAATTAAACTTTGACAAAGGATACAAGACTATACCATGGAAAAAAGAGTCTCTTCAGCAAGTGCTGCTGGGATAGGTGGGCAGCTGCATGTAAATCAGTGAAGTTAGAACATACTTCACATTATGCCCCAAAATAAACTCAAATTAACTTAAAGACCTCAAAAGACATGACACTATAAGAGAGAGAAGAGAGCATAGGCAAAACATTCTCTGACATAAATTGTACCAATGTTTTATTATGTCGGTTTCCCAAGACAATAGAAATAAAAACAAAAATAAACAAGTGGGACCTAATAAAACTTAGGCGCTTTCGCACAGCAGAGGAAGCCATAAATAAAATAAAAAGACAAACTATGGAATGGGAGAAAATATTTGCAGATGCTATGACTGACAAGGGCTTAATTTCCAAAATATATAAGCAGCTCATATAACTTAACACCACCACCAACAAAACAACCCAATGGAATAATGTGCACAGGACCTAAATAGACATTTCTCCAAAGACAAAATACAGATGGCCAACAGGCACATGAAAAGATGTTCAACATCACTAATCATTAGAGAAATGCAAATCAAAACTACAACAAGGTATACCAGGAACCAGTCATCAAAAAGCCTACAAACAATAAATGCTGGAGAGGATGTGGAGAAAAGGACACCCTCGACACTGTTGGTAATGTAAGCTGGTGTAGCTCCTATGGAAAACAGTATGCAGGTTCCTCAGAAAATAAAAAATAAAATTACCATATGATCCAGCAATCCAATCCCACACTGGGGTATATACCTGGAGAAAACTATAATTCAAAAAGACATGCACGGGGCTTCCCTGGTAGCTCAGTGGAGAAGAGTCCACCAGCCAATTCAGGAGACATGGGTTCACTCCCTGGTCCAGGAGGATATCCCACATGCCACAGAGCAACTAAGCCTGTGGGCCACAACTACTGAGCCTGTGCTCTAGAGCCCAGGATGCGACTAATAAAGCCCGGGTGCCCTAGAGCCGATGCACTGCAACTAGAGAAGTCATGGCAACGAGAAGCCCACATGCCACAACTAGAGAGCAGCTCCCAGCTCACTGCAACCAGAGAGAAACGCAGCAGGAACGGAGGCCCAGGGCAGCCAAAACAAGTAAGTATTTTAAAAAAAAACACATGCACGGAGTGTATTCATCCATCCACTCACAGACATAACCACTGTATTGCTCCATGGACCCACTTGTAACCACCAACCAGAGCGAAAGAAAAATACCGTCAAGACGCAGAATATCTCGACGTGAGCCTGCCAAGGCCACTTCCTGGGCTTCTAGCTGGGCAGTTTCCCTGTGTATGAACCTCAATAAATGGGGTCACACAGGGCAGTCTCACAGGTGCTCTGCGTTCCCTGGTCATGTACCTCGAGATGAAACATTTGATTCCGTTTCCCACATCAACATTTTACTGTCAATATTTCACTGTTGGACTTCCCTGATTGTCAGTGGTTAAGAATCCGCCTGCCAATGGCAGGGGACACACAGGTTCTATCCTTTGTCAGGGAAGATTCCACATGCTGCGGGGCAACTAAGCCTGTGCACCACAACTACTAAGCCCACCAGCCACACGAGGGAAGCCTGCACGCCTAGAGCCTGTACTCCACAGCAAGAGACGCCACCGCAGCGAGAAGCCCGAGCGCCTAACTGGAGAAGGCCCGTGAGCAACGACAAAGACCCAGCACAGCCTGAAGTAAGTGAATAAATAAAAACAAAAATTTGAAAATATTTCACTGCTGTTATTTTAAGGTCCTCTTGTAGATAGCCTTTATCAGATTAAGAAATGTCCTTCTATTCCAAGTTTTCTATGAGTATTTTATTTTTAATGAATGGGTCATGCATTTCATTCAATACGCCATATGATCTACTGATTATGTGATTTCTATGCATTTTTCTGCTCATTTGACAAATTATATAGTAGATTTTACAGAGTTAAACCAGCCTGTATCCCTAGAATAAACCTAGAATAAATAAAATCCCCAGAATTATCACAATGTGTCATCATTCATCCTATTTGTTGCTGGGTTTGGTCTGATAGTATCTGCTTGGGTTTTTGTATCTGTTGAATAAATGCATGCATATGATCGGCCTGTGATTTTTTTTCTTTAAATTTTTTGGTAGATTTTGGTTTCAGAGTAGCACTGGCCTTATATATTAAGAATTGTTTCCCCCTTTTTTTCTCTGTTCTGAAAAAAATTCTTAAAAATAATTATATTTGTTACTAAACTTTATTGTGGAATTCAGTTGTGAAGCATCCTGGCGTTTTACCTGTGGTAAGACTTCATTGTACACTCTGTTAATTTTATACAAAACCCTTCAGATTCTGCATTTCTTCTAGTATAAGTTTAGCTTACAAGCTTTGCGATATTTTTCCATTTAAATCTTTAATTGATAAATTTAAAAAATACGGTCATAGGTTTTTAATACCTTCAAGAATTGAAGCAATGTTCTATTTTCCTTTCTGCCTCTGTCCACATGTAGTTTCCTACTGTTTTTCTTAATTGGCCTCCTGGGAGATTAATCAGTTTGTTTATTCTTTTTTATAAAACAGTGTCGAATTTTTTAAAAAGATCCGTGCACCCCTATGTTCATGGCAGCACTGTTCACAATAACCAAGATATGGAAACAACCTAAATGTCCATCCACAGATGAATGGATAAAAAAGATATACCACATGGATACAATGGAGTATTACGCAGTCATAAAAAGGAACAATATAATACCATTTGCAGCAACATGGATGCAGCTAGAGATTATCACACTAAGTAAGTCAGAAAGAGAAAGACAAATATACATCACTTATATGCCTAATCTAACATATGGCACAAATGAGCCTGTCTACTAAAGAGAAACAGATTCCTAGACACAGAAATCAGAGTTTCGGTTGCCAAGGAGGGGAATGCAGAGGAATGGACTGGGAGTTTGGGGTTAGTAGATGCAAGCTAGTTTATATATATATATATATATATATATATATATATATATATACACATATATATATATGGGATAAAAGCAGGTGACATGGGTTCAATACCTAGGTCAAGAAGATCCCCTGGAGAAGGAAATGATGATGCACTCCTGTATTCTTGTCTGGGAAATCCCATGGACAGAGGAGCCTAGTGGGCTATATATATATAGTTCATGGGATCTCAAAAAGCTAGACACATATTAGAGACTGAGCAGTAACAACGACAAACATCAAAGTCCTACTGTACAGCACGGGACTATATCCAATCTTGTGGAATATAATCCATAATGGAAAAGAATATTTTAAAAAGGACATATATATATATATACACACACACACGTATAACTGAATCACTACTGTACATCAGAAATTAACACAACATTGTAAATCAACTATACTTGAATAAAAATGATGTTGATTTAAAAAATTATACCAATATTAATGCTGACAACCCCCAAAAGGCAAGTCCTAGTAAATACCCATTTTATCACTCAATCTGCCCAAGACACTGGGAAAAAATTAAAGAAGGTAGCTGTGAGACCCCAAATCCCCATGAATAAGCTATTGGTCTTGGCCTCTGTAGTATCTAACACTAGAGATAGGCTTGAGGAGGCAAAGAGGATTCAGAGACAACAATGAATGGCACAATCTCAGCAGCAGCCCTGACCTCTGTCCCTCCTCGGGGTTACCCACCTTGTGACAACCCATGGAGAGGGCAAGACTAGAAAATCTAGATCAGAGCCACTGCCCAGCTGGGAATGGACTTGTTTTAAATAAAGCAAGGAGGGCCGCTGGAAGGACAAATGTCTCCTGCATGGAAAACGTCCACTGGGACTCTGCCTGGCATGCAAACCAGAGAACCACTGAAAGTGGGGTTGCCCTCATCCTGAAGGGGACTTGGGTCTCCCAAGCCGATGCTGGCAGAGAGGACTGAAGCCTGACGGGGCCCAGGACCATCCCTGGCTCCCAAAAGACACCTGGTCATTTCCCGGGAGGAGCCTCAGGAAACCCTTAACGTAGCAAGTGGGAAAGTTTGTTTTTGTTATCAATAGATCCACCTACTCTGTGATGACTTTTTTCCCTGGATCCTTGTCCTCCCCACCCTGTATAGTAACAAGGATAGAGAAGCCCAAAGCCAAGCGATTCACACGACACACACTCCTCAGCTACTTTCTAGGAAAGTTTACCTTAGCACACCAGTTTCTGCTCATGCCTGAGTGCCCCATCCCCTTGCTGAGAAGGGAGATGTTCACTCAATTCCAGGCAAGAGTTCAATTTGGAGATTCCACCCCCCAGAGAAGGCACCCACAAGGAGAAACCACTGCTCTTGGCCATGGAGCCCACCCCAGTCACCCTCAGAGGAGGTCTCCCCTTCACCCCGTATTGTTTCTCAAGTAAACCCCTCTGTCTGGGACACTGAGGTTCCTGAAAGGGCTATAATGTGCCTTTAGGTCAGGTTTCATCGCAACCCAATGCTGATGACCCACAGAGAACACAGTAACCCTTGAGACCTGAGGCCCACTGAGGTTCAGCATATAATAACCCAGTTCTTAAAATATGGGCTTTTACAACCCAGCCAATTTATGTGTAATATTATGTTGGCACAAATGTAATTTCAGTTTTTGCATTGTTGAAATTTGCCATTTGATATTGGAATACATTCTTAAATAGATGTTGTTATGTTATATATCATTTTAACATGCATTTCTCGCTTTATGTTTTTTTGCTGTTTATTTTATATTTTATTTTTTTGTGTGTGTTATTGCATATTTTATTTTTATTTTATTTTTTAACTTTACAATATTGTATTGGTTTTGCCATATATGTTTATTTTATATTTTAGACTATGGAAATGATGCTAGACAAAAAGTAAATTTGAGCGATTTTCTTATTCTAGTTCAAAATGGGTTGTAAAAGCAGCAGAGATTACTGACAACATCAACAATGCATTTGGCCCAGGAACTGGTAGCAAACATACAGTGCAGTGGTGGCTTAAGAAGTTTTGCAAAGGAGAGCCTTAAAGATGAGGAGCTTAGTGGCTAGCCATCGGAAATTGACAACAACCAATTGAGAGCAATCATTGAAGCTGATCTTCTTATAATTACACAAGAAGTTGCCCAAGAACTCAGTGTCAACCATTCTTTGGTCATTTGATATTTGAAGCAAATTGGAAATAAGGAAAAGCTTAGTAAGTGGGTGCCTCATGAGCTGACATGTGCGCTAAGTCCGACTCTGCGACCCCATGGACTAGAGCCCGGCAGGCCCTCTGTCCATGGGATTCTCCAGGTATGAATACTGGAATGGGTTGCCATGCCCTTCTCCAGGGTATCTTCCTGACCCAGGGATTGAACCTGCATCGCTTACAGGTTCAATTTGGCAGACAGGTTCTTTACCACTAGCATCATGTGGGAAGCCCTCATGAGCTGACAGCAAACCAAAAAAAGTCATTTTGAAGTGTTGTCTCCTTTTATTCTAAGCAACAATGAACCATTTCTCGATCAGATTGTGACATGTGATGAAAAGTGGATTTTATTTGACAACCAGTGACGACCAGCTCAGTGGCTGGACTGAGAAGAAGCTCTAAAGCACTTCTCGAAGCTAAACTTCCACCAAAAAATGGTCATGATGATTGTTTGGTGGTCTGCTGCCTGTCTGATCCACTAGAGCTTTCTGAATCCCAGCAAAACCATTGCATCTGAGAAGCATGCTCAGCAAACCACTGAGATGCACCAAAAACTGCAACAGCTACAGCTGGCATTGGTCAACAGAAAGGGCCCATTCTTCTCCATGCAACGTCCCATCATATGCTGTACAACCAATGCTTCAGAAGGTGAACAAATTGGGCTACGAAGTTTTGCCTCATCCACCATTTTCATCTGACCTCTCACCAACTGACTACCACTTCTTCAAGCACCTTGATAACTTTTTTCAGGAAAAACGCTTTCACAACCAGAAGGAGGTAGAAAATGGTTTCCAAGAGTTCATCGAATCCTGAAGCAGGGATTTTCATATTACAGGAATAAACAAATTTACTTCTCATTTGCAAAAATGTATTGATTGTAATGGTTTCTGTTTTGATTAATATAGATGTGTTTGACCCTGCATATGATTTAAAATTCAAGGTCCAGAACCACAGTTACTCTTGTACCAGCCTAATAACCCTGCTTCTGCCTGCAAAGTGGAGAATACAGGCTTGTTCAAGGCCTGAAGGTAGTTAATGAGGCAGTGGTCCCAGTTCACTTCAGTTCAGTTCAGTTCAGTCGCTCAGTCATGTCCGACTCTTTGCGACCCCATGAGTTGCAGCACGCCAGGCCTCCCTGTCCATCACCAACTCCCGGAGTGCACCCAAACCCTTGTCCATCAAGTTGGTGATGCCATCCAGCCATCTCATCCTCTGTCGTCCCCTTCTCCTCCTGCCCCCAATCCCTCCCAGAATCAGAGTCTTTTCCAATGAGTCAACTCTTAGCATGAGGTGGCCAAAGTATTGGAGTTTCAGCTTTAGCATCAGTTCTTCCAAAGAACACCCAGGACTGACCAGTTCACTTATTAGTCCCTAATCCATACAACCATACTACCCTGTTTCAGAAAATGCAAACCGTTTACAGTGCTATACCTAAAGGACATCTTCTTTTGCATTCCTCTGCACTCAGACTCCCAGCATCTATCTCTTTGCCTTTGAGTGGACAGATCCAGATGCTCATGTAACTTCCCAGCTAACTTGGACTCTGCTGCTCTAAGGCTACAGGGATAGCACTCACCAGTTGGTAAGGGGTCTCTCTTATACTATGTGGATGACCTCCTAATTTCCAGTCCCATTAGGGAAGATTCAGATGATACCACCATTCAGGTCCTCCACTTCCTAGGTGAACAGGATACTGAGTCTTTCCTCACAAAGCCCAGATTTCCATACAACAGATTAAGTATGTGGGAAATGTGCTCATCCACCAGATGAGGACCAAAAGGAAGTCACTGTAACCCTCCAACACCCACCCCCGACCCCAACAAAGGGGTAACTGAGGAGCTTTCTGGGGATGGCAGAATTTTGCAGGATTTGGGCTCATAGCAAAGCCTCTTTATGTAACCCTAAAAGAAAGTGACCACAAACACCTCAACTGTGATGAAAACAGCCAACAGGTGTTCCTAGCTCTAAAATAAAAATTATGGACCACCTCTGCGTTAGGTCTCCCAAACAGAAAAACCCTTTCTCCTCTATATAGCTGAGAGACAAATAGCGAAAGCAATCTTGAGAAAGAAAAACAAAGCTGGAGGAATCAGGCACCCTGCCTTCAGACTATACTACAAACTACAGTAATCAGGACAGTACAGCACTGGCACAAAAACAGAAACATCCATCAATGGACCAGGACAGAAATCCAAGAAATAAACCCATACACCCACAGTCAATCAATATACAATGAATGAAACAAACGTATCAGTGGAGAAAAGACAGCTTCTTCAATAAATGTTGCTGGGGAAAAGGGACAGCTACATGCAAAAACATGAAATTAGAACATTCTTTTAACATCATACACAAAATCTTTTGATCCATCTCCTACAGTAATGGAAATAAAAACAAAAATAAGCAAATGAGATTCAATTAAACTCAAAAAGCTTTTGCACAGCAAAGGAAACCATAAACAGACAACCCACAGAATGGGAGACAATATTTGCAAATGATTCCAAACAAGGGATTGACCCCCAAATTTACAAACAGCTCATATAACTCAATATAAAAGAATAACAAACAAACAAACAAATGATTTCCCACGGTAGTCCAGTAGTTTAGATTCTGTGCTTCCACTTCAGGGTGCATGGGATGGGGAAGTTCTGCATGCCACAAGGTGTGGCCAAAAAACCCCAAACAAACCAGTCAAAAATCAGGCAGACCCATACACACATTTCTTCAAAGAAGACATACAGATAGCCAAGTGGGACATGAAAAGATGCTTAACACTGCTAATTACTCAGTTCAGTTCAGTTGTTCAGTTGTGCCTGACTCTTTGTGAGCCCATGAACCACAGCACACCAGGCCTCCCTGTCCATCACCAACTCCCGGAGACCACCCAAACCCATGTACATTGAGTTGGTGATGCCATCCAACCATCTCATCCTCTGTCATCCTCTTCTCCTCCTGCCCTCAATCTTTGCCAGCATCAGGGTCTTTTCAAATGAGTCAGCTCTTTGCATCAGTTGGCCAAAGTACTGGAGTTTCAGCTTCAACATCAGTCCTTCCAATGAACACCCAGGACTGATCTCCTTTAGGATGGACTGCTAATTATTAGAGAAATGCAAATCAAAACTATAATGAGATATCACCTCACACCAATCAGAATGGCCTCATCAAAAAGTCTACACACAATAAATTCTGGAAAGGGTGTGGAGAAAGGGGAATCCTACTATACTGCTGATGGCAATATAAATTGGTACAGCAGCTGTGGAGAACAGGATGGAGGTTCCTTAAAAAAACTAAAAATAGAACTACAGTATGAATGAGCAATCCCACTCCTGGGCATACACAGAGAGAAAACCGTAATTCAAAAAGATAGATGCACCCCAGTGTTCATTGCAGCACTATTTAAAATAGCCAGGCCATGGAAACAATCTAACTGTACATCAACAGGGGAATGAAGGATTTCCCTGTTTGCCAATGCAGGGGACACTGGTTTGATCCCTGCTCCAGGAAGATTCCACATGCCACAGAACAACTAAGCCTGTGCACCATAAGTACCAAACCCACACATAACAACTCCTGAGCCGCCTGCTACAACTACTGAAGCTCCCGTGCCTACAGTCTGAGAAGCCTGTGCTCTACAATGAAGACTCAGTGCAAACAAAAAATAAACAAAAAATTTTAAATAAATTATTAAAAAAAAAAAAAAAACAAGGAATGGATTTAAAAAAGATATGGTAGGACTTCCCTGGTGGTCCAGTGACTAAGGTTCCACACTCCCAGTGCTGGGAGCCTCTGTCTGAACACTGGTCAGGGAACTAAATTCCACATGCTACAACCAAGTGTTCACATGCCCTAACTACAGATCCCGCATGCCTCAATAAGACCTGGCACAGTCAAATAAATAAATAAATAGTTTTTATCAAGGAAGATACGGCACATACATATAATGGAATATTCAGTTCAGTCGCTCAGTTGTGTCCAACTCTTTGCGACCCCATGAACCCGCAGCATGCCAGGCCTCCCTGTCCATCACCAACTCCTAGAGTCCACCCAAACCCATGTCCATTGAATATTACTTAGCCATAAAAAGGAACAAAAATTGTGCCACTTCCAGAGGTGTGGATGGACCTAGAGACTGTCATACATGGTGAAGTGAGTCAGAAAGAGAAAAAAAAAATCATAAATTAACCTGTATATGTGGAATCTAGGAAAATGGTACAGATAGACCTATCTGCAAAGCAGAAATAGAGATACAGATGTAGAGAACAAACACATGGACACAAAGGGGGAAAAGGAGGGGTGGGATGCATTGGGAGATTGAGACAGACATATACACAGTACTATGCATAAAACAGATAACTAACAAGAATGCACTGTATAGCACAAGGAACTGCACTCAATGCTCCGTGGTGACTGAAATCCAAAAAAAGAGGGAATACGTGTATATACACACAGCTGATTTACTCTAATGTACCGCAGAAACTAACAACATTGTCAAGCAACTATACTCCAATAAAAGTTAAAAAAAAAAAAAAGATAATTTGGACAGGCCAATCACTATAAGTGAAATATAACCTGTAATTTAAAAAAACAAAACAAAACTTCCTACAAACAAAAGCCCAGGACCAGATGGTTTCATAGGCAAATTCTACCATACATACAAAGAAGGACTTACACTAATTCTCAAACTCCCAAAAGACTGAAGCGGAGAGAATACTCCTAAATACCTGCTATGAAGCCTCAAACACACTGATACCAAGACCAGACAAAGATACCACCAAAAAAGAAAATTAGAGGCCAATATCTTTGATGAACATAGATGCAAAAATTCACAACAAAATAATAGCAAACTGAATCCAACAACACAGAAAAAAGATCACACTCCACAGCTAAATGGGGTTTATCCCAAGTTCATAAGCACAGTTCAACATACACAAATCAATGTAATACACCACATTAACAAATATAAAAAAGCACATGACCATCTCAATAGATGCAGAAAAAGTATTTGACAAATTTCAACATCCATTCATAAAAAAAAACTATTAGCAAAGTGGATATAGAGGGAACACATCTCAACATAAGAGAAGCCATTTCTGACAAACCCACAGCCAAAATAATATTAAATGATGAGAAGCTGAGAACCTTCCTGCTAAAATCTGGAACAAGACAAGGATGCCCACTCTCACAGCCCTGGGGGGCTGCCGTCTATGGGGTCCCACAGAGTCGGACACAACTGAAGTGACGCAGCAGCAGCAGCAGCAGCAGCAGCAGCAGGCATAACAAGCCCTCAATCAGAGTTAGGTATTTCTCTCCATAGCTTTTCCATGGGATGAGGAAAACTTTCCTAGGAGCATTCTGAACAGACTTGCCCACATTCCTCATTGGCCAGACCTGGGTGTGCCTTCTCCTGACCAATCACCAGCAAGGGAAATGCAGTTATGTTAATTATCATGTCAATTCTCCAGCAGTTTCCCTGAGGCTCATGCTACATATAGGGAGTTGGGATGGCAGAGGAAAGATATCTGCACAAAATCAAATTCTGAGAGGGAGGAGGAGTGGGAAAAAGTGCAGAGAAAGAGAACTGCAGAAGCTCCCTCAATAGCTTGCTAACTGCAGACAGGTGAGGGAGGCTATCCTAGATTGCCCAGCCATCAGTTGACCCTCCAGCTGACTGAAAATGCAGAGTTCAGTTAGGTTGACCCAGACCAGAAAATTTCCCCAACTGACCTACAGGATCATGGGCTAAATAAAATGATGATTGTTTAAAAAAAAAAAAGAAAGAAATTTCTAAGGACTTCACACTAAAACTACTAGATGCTGCTGCTGCTAAGTTGCTTCAGTCCCCATAGACGGCAGGCCACCAGGCTCCCCTATCCCTGGGATTCTCCAGGCAAGAACACTGGAATGGCTTGCCATTTCCTTCTCCAATGCAGGAAAGTGAAAAGTGAAAGTGAAGTCGCTCAGTCGTGTCAGACTCTTCATGACCCCATGGACCTGCAGCCCACCAGGCTCCTCCGTCCATCGGATTTTCCGGGCAAGAGTACTGGAGTGGGCTGCCATTGCCTTCTCCTAAAACTACTAGATCTACTACTAAATAAAAGAATTCAGCAAAGTAGCAGGAAACAAGATTAAAAATCAGAAATTGGTTGCATTTCTTTACACTGACAATGAAATATTAGAAAGGTAATGTGAAATATATATATACCTTTTAAAATTGCACTGGGACTTCCCTAGCGGTCCAGTGGCTAAGACTCTACACTCCAAGTGTAGAGGCCCTGGGTTCGACCCCTGGTCAGGGAACTAGATCCCACAAGCTGCAACTAAGATTTGCATGCCCGGCTACCGATCCTGCATGCCACAACTAAGACCCAGCACAGTCAAATAAATAAATGTTTAAAAAAAAAAAAATAAAGATGAAGAAATGGCACATATAAACAATGGAATGTTAGTTATAAAAAGCAATGAAAACTGTCATTTGCAGATACGTGGATGAACTGAGAGACTGTCATGCATGGTGAAGTCAGTCAGAAAGACAAAAACAAATATCATGTATTAACCTATAGATGTGGAATCTAGAAAAATGGTACAGATGTACCTATTTGCAAAGCAGAAACAGAGATACAGCCATAGAGAACAAACATGGACACCAAGGGGGGAAAGGCAG
This sequence comes from Bos indicus x Bos taurus, assembly GCF_003369695.1. Taxonomy (NCBI): domain Eukaryota; kingdom Metazoa; phylum Chordata; class Mammalia; order Artiodactyla; family Bovidae; genus Bos; species Bos indicus x Bos taurus. The sequence continues at coordinate 11,910,722 of NC_040097.1, read as the reverse complement.
GGTGGGATACATTGGGAGACTGAGATAGACATATAGACACTACTAGGTATAAAATAAATAACTAATGAGAACCTACTGTATACACAGGGAACTGTGCTCAATGCTCTGTGGTGACCTAAAGGGGAAGGAAATCCGAAGAAAAGGATATATATACATATATATAATATATATACAGTTGATTCACTTTACAGCAGAAACTAACACAATATTGTCAAGCAACTCTAATCCAATAAAAATTTTTTAAAAATAACATAATTTGGACAGACTGATCATGAGAGTATAACAGAATCTGTAATTTTTTTTACAAAAGAAAACAACTCCCTGCTAACAAAAGTCCAAGACCAGATGGCTTCACAGGCAAATTCTACCAACATACAAAGAAGAACTTACACCAATTCTTTTCAAACTCTCCCAAAAAGACTGAAGAGAACACTCCCAAATACTCCCTATGAAGCCACCAATACCCCAATACCAAAAGACACCACCAAAAAAGAAAATCAGAGGTCAGTATCTGTAATGAATATAGATGCAAAAGTCTGCAACAAAATATTACCAAACTGGATCGGTCCAACACCACATAAAAAAGGTCACAAACCCCTGCTTGGGATTCATCCCAAGTTTACAAGCATAGTTTAACATACGCAAACCAACGCACTATACCACATTGCTGCTAAGTCGCTTCAGTCGTGTCCGACTCTGTGCAACCCCAGAGACAGCAGCCCACCAGGCTCCCCCGTCCCTGGGACTCTCCAGGCAAGAACATTGGAGTGGGTTGCCATTTCCTTCCCCAAGGCATGAAAGCGAAAAGTGAAAGTCAAGTCACTCAGTCGTGTCCGACTCTTCACGACTCCATGGACTGCAGCCTACCAGGCTCCTCCATCCATGAGATTTTCCAGGCAAGAGTACTGGAGTAGGGGATGAAGGTCAAAAACCTGGGCTTTCCTGGTGGCTCACCTGGTAAAAAATCTGCCTAAATTGTGGGAGACCTGGGTTCAATCCCTGGGTTGGGAAGATCCCCTGGAGAAGGGAACGGCTACCCACTCCAGTATTCTGGCCTGGAGAAGTCCACGGGGTATATAGTTCATGGGGTCACAAACAGTTGGACACGACTGAGCGACTTTCACTTCACTTGACATGACCATCTCAATAGGTACAGAAAGAGCATTTGCCAAAAATTAAACATCTATTCTTACCAACTCCTAACTCTTACCAACTGGGTTTAGAGAGAACACACCTCCACATAAGAGAAGCCATACCTGACAAACCCATAGTAAAAAGAATACTCAATGGTGAAAAGCGGAAAGTCTTCCTGCTAAAATCTGGAACAAGACAAGAACATCCACTCTCAGTCAACAGTATTGGAAGTCCTATAGTCCATGGGTTCACAGAGAGTCAGACGTGACTGAGCAACTAAGCACAACACAGAACAGCCACAGCAATCAGACAATAAAAAGAAACAAACGGTATCAGAATTGGAAAGCAAGAGGTAAAATTGTTACTAGATGCATATAACACATATCAGATCAGATCAGATCAGTCGCTCAGTCGTGTCTGACTCTTTGTGACCCCATGAATCGCAGCATGCCAGGCCTCCATGTCCATCACCAACTCCCAGAGTTCACTCAGACTCACGTCCATCGAGTCAGTGATGCCATCCAGCCATCTCATCCTCTGTCGTCCCCTTCTCCTCCTGCCCCCAATCCCTCCCACCATCAGAGTCTTTTCCAATGAGTCAACTCTTCACATGAAGTGGACAAAGTACTGGAGTTTCAGCTTTAGCATCAGTCCTTCCAAAGAAATCCCAGGGCTGATCTCCTTCAGAATGGACTGGTTGGATCTCCTTGCAGTCCAAGGGACTCTCAAGAGTCTTCTCCAACACCACAGTTCAAAAGCATCAATTCTTCGGCACTCAGCCTTCTTCACAGTCCAACTCTCACATCCATACATGACCACAGGAAAAACCGTAGCTTTGACTAGACAAACCTTTGTTGGCAAAGTAATGTCTCTGCTTTTGAATATGCTCTCTAGGTTGGTCATAACTTTCCTTCCAAGGAGTAAGCGTCTTTTAATTTCATGGCTGCAGTCACCATCTGTAGTGATTTTGGAGCCCAGAAAAATAAAGTCTGACACTGTTTCCACTGTTTCCCCATCTATTTCCCATGAAGTGGTGGGACCGGATGCCATGATCTTCATTTTCTGAATGTTGAGCTTTAAGCCAACATTTTCACTCTCCACTTTCACTTTCATCAAGAGGCTTTTGAGTTCCTCTTCACTTTCTGCCATAAGGGTGGTGTCATCTGCATATGTGAGGTTATTGATATTTCTCCCAGCAATCTTGATTCCAGCTTGTGTTTCTTTCAGTCCAGCGTTTCTCATGAGGTACTCTGCATATACGTTAAATAAACAGGGTGACAATATACAGCCTTGACGAACTCTTTTTCCTATTTGGAACCAGTCTGTTGTTCCATGTCCAGTTCTAACTGTTGCTTTCTGACCTGCATACAAATTTCTCAAGAGGCAGATCAGGTGGTCTGGTATTCTCATCTCTTGAAGAATTTTCCACAGTTTATTGTGATCCACACAGTCAAAGGCTTTGGCATAGTCAATAAAGCAGAAATAGATGTTTTTCTGGAACTCTCTTGCTTTTTCTATGATCCAGCGGATGTTGGCAATTTGATCTCTGGTTCCTCTGCCTTTTCTAAAACCAGCTTGAACATCAGGAAGTTCACGGTTCACATATTGCTGAAGCCTGGCTTGGAGAATTTTGAGCATTACTTTACTAGCGTGTGAGATGAATGCAATTGTGTGGTCGTTTGAGCATTCTTTGGCATTGCCTTTCTTTGGGACTGGAATGAAAACTGACCTTTTCCAGTCCTGTGGTCCCTGCTGAGTTTTCCAAATTTGCTGGCATATTGAGTGCAACACTTTCACAGCATCATCTTTCAGGATTTGGAATAGCTCAACTGGAATTCCATCACCTCCACTAGCTTTGTTCGTAGTGATGCTTTCTAAGGCCCACTTGACTTTACATTCCAGGATGTCTGGCTGTAGGTCAGTGATCACACCATCGTGATTATCTGGGTCGTGAAGATCTTTTTTGTATAGTTCTTCTGTGTATTCTTGCCATCTCTTCTTAATATCTTCTGCTTCTGTTAGGTCCATACCATTTCTGTCCTTTATCGAGCTCATCTTTGCATGAAATGTTCCTTTGGTATCTCTGATTTTCTTGGAGAGATCCCTAGTCTTTCCCATTCTGTTGTTTTCCTCTATTTCTTTGCATTGACCGCTGAAGAAGGCTTTCTTATCTCTTCTTGCTATTCTTTGGAACTCTGCATTCAGATGTTTATATCTTTCCTTTTCTCCTTTGCTTTTCATTTCTCTTGTTTTCACAGCTATTTGTAAGGCCTCCCCATAACACATATAGAAAGTACTAATAAGGACTCCAAAGTAAAACTAGTAGCTTTAATAAAAAGGGAAGGGTTAGTTGTTCAGTCATGTCTGACTCTTTGCTACCCAATGGACTGTTGCCCACCAGACCCCTCTGTCCAAGGAATTCTCTAGGCAAGAATACCGGAGTGGGTAGCCATTCCCTTCTCTAGGGGATCTTCCCGACCCAGGGATCGAACCGGGGTCTCCTGCATTGCAGGCAGATTATTTACTGTCTGAGTCACCAGGGAAGCCCACTAGATCTAATAAAGGAATTCAGCAAAGTAGCAGGAAACAAGATTAACATTCAGAAATTGGTTGCATTTCTTTACACTGACAATGAAATATTGGAAAGGTAATTTTTAAAAAATACTTTTTAAAATTGTACCAGGACTTCCCTGGTGGTCCAGTGGCTAGGGCTCTGAACTCTAAATGCAGAGGGCCCAGGTTTGATCCCTGGGCAGGGAACTACAGGCAACAAGCTGCAACTAAGAGCTCATATGCCACAAGTAAAAGATGAAAGACCCCACATGTCACAGCTAAGACCCAGAGCACCAAATACAGAAATGAGCAAAAATGAAGACAAAGTAAACTGCATCAAAACACACGAACAACCGCTAGAGATAAATCTGACCAAGGAGGTAAAAGACTTATGCTGAGAACTATAAAATATTAACAAAGGAAATTAAAGTGGATTCAAAGACATGGAAAGATATCCTATGCTCTTGGGTTGGAAGAATTAATATTGGTAAATGGCAATACTACCCAAAGAAATCTACAGACTGAACATGATCCTTATCAACATATCCATGACATTTTTCACAGAACTAGAACAAATAATACAAAAATGTATATAGAAACATTAAAGACCCAAAATTGCCAAAGCAATACTATGGGAAAAAACAAAGCAGGAGGTATAACTCTCCCAGACATCAGACAATACCGCGAAGTTACCGTAATCACAACAGTGTGTGCGAAAACAGACACAGAGGTCAATGGAACAGAAGAGAGAGAGCACAGACATAAACCCTCAAACCCAGAGCCAATTAATCCTGGACAAAGGAGGCAAGAATATGCAATCGGAAAAAGACAGTCTCTTTAGCAAATGGCGCTGGGATAGTTGGACAGCCGCATGTAAATCAGTGAAGCTAGAACACACTCTCACACAAAAATAAACTCAAAATGGCTTAGACTTCAACCTAAGACATGACACCATAAAACTCCTAGAAGAGAGCACAGGCAAAACATTCTCCGACATAAGTCATACCAATGTTTTCTTAGGTCAGTCTCCCAAGGCAATAGAAATAAAAACAAAATAAACAAATGAGACCTAATAAAACTTACAAGCTTTTGCACAGCAAAGGAAGCCATAAGTGAAAGAAAAAGAGAACTCATGGAATGGAAGAAAGTATTTGCAAGTGATATGACCAACAAGAGCTTAATTTCCAAAATATTTAAATAGCTCATACAACTCAACAACAACAAAAAGCCTAACAACCCAATCAAAAATAAGCAGAAGAACTAAATAGGCGTTTCTCCAAAGACAAAATACAGTGGCCTACAGGCACATGAAAATATGCCCAACATCGTAATTATTACAGAAATGCAAATCAAAGCTACAATGAGGCACCACCTCACACCAGTCAGCATGGCCATCATTAAAAAGTCTACAAATAACAAATGCTGGAGAGGGTGTGGAGAAAAGGGAACCCTCCCACACAGTTCTTGGGAATGTACGTTGGTGTGGCCACTGTAAAGGGTAATGGAGGTTCCTCAGAAAACTAAAAATAGAATTAGCATATGATCCACCAATCTCACTTCTGGGCACATATCCAGACAAACTATAATTCAAAAAGATATATGCACCCCTATGTTCATAGCAACACTATTCACAATAGCCAAGACATGGAAACAACCTAAATGTCCATCAACAGATGAATGGATACAGGAGATGTGGCACAAATACACAATAGAACACTGCTCAACAACAAGGCATGAAATCCTGCCTTTCACAGCAACATGGATACAACTAGAGACTGCCATCCTAAGTAAAGCAGGTCAGAAAGACAAATACTTATGATATCATTTATATGCTGAATCTAAAATACAACACAAAAAATGGATCAAGATGGCCGAGAAGTAAGATACAGAGTTCACCTTGTTCCACAAATAAATCAAAAATACATCTACAGATGCAATGATTTTCACAGAACATACTGAATGCTGGCATAAGACCCAAGACTTCCAAAAGGGCAAGGAAATCTCCATGTAACCGTGCAACGACAATAAAAAACAAAGGAATCAGGACAGGCCCTGAGCCCCTGGGAGGGAACGGTAAACGTGGAAAGCTTTCCGTATACTGGGAAGTCCGCTCTCCAGCCGAGACACTGGCACTGGGGTGAGCAGGGGCTGGGTGCTGAGGCTCGGGCCTCAGAGGTCAGACCCAGGAGAGGACTGGGGTTGGCTGTGTGGGGACAGCCTGAGGGGCTAGGTGTGGTCACCACAACTGAGGGAGTGTGGGAAGGAGCCTGGGCTATTATTTGGGGGGGCACAAGAAGAGGGGGGACTGCCACAGGAGCTGCTTTCTTCACACGCTCTCAGGCAGCAGGGTGCCACCTACACATGCTCCAGGGGTGGGTGTGAGCCTCTGCTGCCATCTTAAGACTCCACAGGCCGACACAGACTGCTACTGCTGCTGAGGGTCCCGGGATCGGGCACCGAGAGCTGCCCCCGCCTTCCTGGAGCCCGTGCAGGCCACGCACCTGCACATCTCCTACCAAGGGGATAATGGGCAGCACACGCTGAGGAAAGAGACAGCAAGCACCCAAACCAGTAACTGCCCTCATGCCAAAAAACATGAAACTCACACAAGTAACCACAGGCACTCTCTCATATAAAAAACCATCCAGGACTATAGATGATAACTATTTCTCCCAAACTCACAGGGTAAGAGGACTTCCCTGATAGCTCAGAGGGTAAAGCGTCTGCCTGCAGTACGGGAGACCTGGCTTTGATTCCTGGGTCGGGAAGATCCCCGGAGAAAGAAATGGCAACCCACTCCAGTACCCTTGCCTGGAAAATCCCATGGATGGAGAAGCCTGGTAGGCTACAGTCCATGGGGTCGCAGAGTCAGACACAACTGAGCGACTTCCCTTTCATTTTTCACTTTCACAGAGTAAGAGAAATAGAAGAAAAATGAAGAAGCAGAGGAACAACTCCCAGTTCAAAGACCAAGAGAATTCCCCTGAAAGAACAATGACACAGATCTCTTCAGTCTAATACTCACTGAGTTCAAAATGGAGGTAATGAAAATATTGAAGGAAATAAGAAAGACTAATGACAGAAATGCAGATGACTGTAAAAAAGGAAATAGAAACTATAAGGAGGAGCCAAGAAGAATTAGAAAATTAATTTGCTGACACAAAAGCTGAGCTCAAGGCAATGAACAGAAGAATGAATAATGCAGAAGAAAGAATGAATGACCTATTAGATAGAATGGAAATAACCCAATCAAAAAAAAAATAACACAAACAAATGAAAAAAAAAATGAAAGCAATAAAAGGCATCTATGGGATAATATAAAGTGTGCCAATCTACACACAGTAGGAATTCCAGAAGGAGAATAAAGAGAAAAGGGGATTGAAAATGTATCTGAAGAAATTATGGCTGAAAACTTCCCAAACCTAAAGAAGGACACAGATATCCAGGGACAGGAAGCACAGAGGGTTCCAAACAAGATGAACCAATAGAGACCTACACCAAGACATATGATAATACAAATGGCAAAATTAGGAAGGATTCGAATCCTCCCTCTCTTCCCTTAGGAAGAGAAAAACAAAGAGTTAATTACAAGGGATTCCCCCATAAGGCCATCAGCTGATATCTCTATAGTAACACTGCAGGCCAGAAGAGAATGGCAAAGTATATTCAAAGTCTTGAAAGGGAAAAATCTGCAACCTAAAATAGTCTACCCAGAAGATTATCACTTTTAGAACAGGAGGAGAAATAAAGAATTTCTCAGAAAAGTAAATACTAAATCCATCTTAAATATTGAAATATCTTCTCTAAATAAAAAAGAACAAGAAGATATGGAAAGAAAAAAATCACTTATGGTAAATCACTTAGTATACAGATCAAAAAGAAAAAAAATCCCTATTTGTGAAAGTGATGACAAACACAAAGAATATCAAAGTGGTAAATATGAAGATGTAGAAAAGGACACCAAAATCATAAAATGTGGGGAAGGAGAGTAAGAAAATGCAGATTCTTTTTTTTAACGTGTCTAAGTCTATATGAGGAGAAAGCAATGGCACCCCACTCCAGTACTCTTGCCTGGAAAACCCCATGGACAGAGGAGCCTGGTGGGCTGCAGTCCATGGGGTCGCTAAGAGTCGGACACAACTGAGCGACTTCACTTTCACTTTTCACTTTCATGCATTGGAGAAGGAAATGGCAACCCACTCCAGTGTTCTTACCTGGAGAATCCCAGGGACGGGGGAGCCTGGTGGGCTGCCGTCTATGGGGTCGCACAGAGTCGGACACGACTAAACGACTTAGCAGCAGCAGCAGGAGCAAGTCTATATGACTATTGGACCCAGGCAAGCAGATATAGGAAGGGACAGACATACTTGAAAAAAGGCAGCCACAAATCAAAAACATACAATAAGTTTACAAAAACCAAAAAGACAACAAAAGCATAAAATAAAAGGAAATAATCAAACTACAAAGAAAAAGAAAGGAACAATGGGGAAACAGAATCAACCAGAAAACAAAGTTTAAAATAGCAATAAATACATAGGCATCAATAATTATCTTAAGTGTCAATGGACTGAAAGCTCCAACCAAAAAAGAGTAGCAGCAAATTAAAAAACAAAAACCGCCTACAACATGCTGCCTACGAGACACTCACCTTAGGGCAAAGGACACATGTAGATTGGAGAGGGGATGGAAAAAGGTGTTTCATGCAAACGTTAATGACAAGCAGGTGGGAGTTATAATACTCATATCAGACAAAATAGACTTTAAAGCAAAGGCCATAAAGGAAGATAAAGGAGGTCAATATATAATGATAAAAGGATTAATACAAGAAGCGAGTTTTCACTTGTCAACATATATGTACCTACCACGCATGCGTGCATGCTCTGTCGTTCTCATTCTTTCCAACCCCATGGACTGTAGCCCACTAGGCTTCTCTGTCCATGGGATTCTCTAGGCAGGAATACTGGAGTGGGTAGCCATTCCTTTCTCCAGGGGATATTTCCAAACCAGGAAGCAACCTGGGTTTCCTGCATTGCAGGTAGATTCTCTAACATGAGCCAACTGGGAAGCCCTGCACCTAATACAGAACCACTCAAATACATAAAATGAATACCAACAGATATAAAAGGAGAAGTGCATAGGAATATAGTAATAGTAGGAGACCTTACCAGCCCACTCACACCAATGGACAGATCTTCTAGACAGAAAATCAATAAGGAACAGAGGTCCTAAATGATATAGTAGAACAGTTAGACTTAATTGACATTTTCAGGACATTACATTAAAAACACACAATCCTTTCAATTGTACATGAATCCTTCTCTAGGACTGACCACATACTAGGGCATAAAAGCAATGTCAAGAAATTTAAAAGTACAAAAATTATTTCAAGCATCTTCTCTGCCCACATGGCATAAAACTAGAAGTCAACCACAGGAAAAGAACTGAGAAAAAAATTATTATATGGAGACTAAACAACATGCTATTAAAAACAAATGGATCAATGAGGAAATCAAGAAGGAAATTAAAGAAAACCTTGAAACCCACAGACTTAGAGAATGAACTTAGGATTGCCGGGGGGAAGGACAGGGAAAGAGACAGTTAGGGAGTTTGGTATGGACATGTACACACTGCTATATTTAAATTGGATAACCAAGAAGGATCTGCTGTACAGCACACAGAACCCTGCTCAGTGTTGTGCAGCTGGCTGGACGGGAGGGGAGTATGGATACCTGTACATGTAGGGCTGAGCCCCTCTGCTATTCACCTGAAACTACCAAAACACTGTTAATCAGCTATGGGCTAATAGAAAATAAAAAGTTAAAAAAAATACCTTGAGACAAACAACGGTGAAAATACAACCATACAAAATCTATGAGATGCAACGAGAAGTTCTTAGAGGGAAGATACAAGCCTTCCTCAAAAAAACAAACAAGACAAATTTCAAATAAATGACCTAAGAGAAAGAGAAAGTCGCTCCGTTATGTCCGACTCTTTGTGACGCCATGGACTATACAGTCCGTGGAATTCTCCAGGCCAGAATACTGGAGTGGGTTGCCTTTCCCTTCTCCAGGGGATCTTCTGGACCCAGTAATTGAACTGGGGTCTCCTGCATTGCAAGTGGATTCTTTACCAACTGAGCTATCAGGGAAGCCAAGATCAGATCAGAACATTCACTCAGTCGTGTCCGACTCTGCGACCCCATGAATCGCAGCACGCCAGGCCTCCCTGTCCATCACCAACTCCCGGAATTCACTCAGACTCACTTCCATCGAGTCCCTGATGCCATCCAGCCATCTCATCCTCTGTCATCCCCTTCTCCTCCTGCCCCCAATCCCTCCCACCATCAGAGTCTTTTCCAATGAGTCAACTCTTCACATGAAGTGGACAAAGTACTGGAGCTTCAGCTTTAGCATCATTCCTTCCAAAGAAATCCCAGGGCTGATCTCCTTCAGAATGGACTGGTTGGATCTCCTTGCAGTCCAAGGGACTCTCAAGAGTCTTCTCCAACACCACAGTTCAAAAGCATCAATTCTTCGGCGCTCAGCCTTCTTCACAGTCCAACTCTCACATCCATACATGACCACAGGAAAAACCATAGTCTTGACTAGACGAACCTTTGTTGGCAAAGTAATGTCTCTGCTTTTGAATATGCTATCTAGGTTGGTCATAACTTTCCTTCCAAGGAGTAAGTGTCTTTTAATTTCATGGCTGCAGTCACCATCTGTAGTGATTTTGGAGCCCAGAAAAATAAAGTCTGACACTGTTTCCACTGTTTCCCCATCTATTTCCCATGAAGTGGTGGGACCGGATGCCATGATCTTCGTTTTTTGAATATTGAGCTTTAAGCCAACATTTTCACTCTCCACTTTCACTTTCATCAAGAGGCTTTTGAGTTCCTCTTCACTTTCTGCCATAAGGGTGGTGTCATCTGCATATGTGAGGTTATTGATATTTCTCCCGGCAATCTTGATTCCAGCTTGTGTTTCTTCCAGTCCAACGTTTCTCATGATGTACTTTGCATATAAGTTAAATAAACAGGGTGACAATATACAGCCCTGATGAACTCCTTTTCCTATTTGGAACCAGTCTGTTGTTCCATGTCCAGCTCTAACTGTTGCTTCCTGACCTGCATACAAATTTCTCAAGAGGCAGATCAGGTGGTCTGGTAGAAAAGGCAGAGGAACCAGAGATCAAATTGCCAACGTCCGCTGGATCGTGGAAAAAGCAAGAGAGTTCCAGGGAAGCCAAGTGTTACCTAAAACAATTAGAAAAAGAAGAACAAACAAAACCTAAAGTCAGCAGAAGGATGAAATACTAAAGACCTGGGAGAAAATAAATAGAGATTAAAAAACAATAGGAAAAAATCAATAATAAAATGAAGAACTGGGTCTTCCCTGTTGGTCTACTGGTTAAGAATCCACCGTGCAATACAAGGGACATGAGTTTGATCCCTGGTCCAGGAAGATCCCCTGCAGAAGGAAATGGAAACCCACTCTGGTATTCTTGTCCAGGAAATCCCATGGACAGAGGAGCCTGGCAGGCTACAGTTCATGGGGTCGCAAAAGAGTCAGACACGATTTAGCGACTACACAACAACAAGAAGCACACTCCAGGGCTTGTGAGCCATAGCTAACGAGCCCTACACAGCAATTCCCAAAGCACCTAGAGCCTGTGCTCCACAACGAGAGAAGCGACCACAGTGAGAAGCCCGTTCAACATGGCTAGAGAGCAGCCCCTGCTCTCTGCAACTAGAGAAAGTCCACATGCAGCAACGAAGATTCAGTGCACCCCAAAAAAGTAAAGCGGGGTTTATATGTCAAAAAATATTTAATAAAAAAGAATGGGAGAAAATATTTGCAAACAAAGCAACTGACAGGGATTATCTCCAAAATAAACAAACAGCTTATGCAGCTTAATATAAAAAAAAACTAACAGGACTTCCGTGGTGGTCCAGTGGTTAAGAATCCACCTGTCAATGCGGGGCGTATGGGTTTGATCCCTGGTCAGAGAAGATTCCACTTGCTGTGGGACAGCTTAGCCTGTACACCATGATCAAGAAGCCCACACAACTAGAGACTGGCCCTCGCTTGCCAAAATTAGAGAAAGCCCAAGCACAGAAACAAAGACCCAAGGCAGCCTAAATAAATAAAATTTAAAACAAAGAACCTAATAAAAAAAATTGGCAGAAGACATTTTTAATTAAATAGACCTTTCTCCAAAGAAGACAAACAGATGGCCAATAGGCATATGAAAAGATGCGCAACATCACAATTATTAGAAAAATGCAAATCAAAACTAAAACGAGGGCTTCCTTGGTGACTCAGTGGTAAAGGAGCTACCCGCCAGTGCAGGAGACACAGGTTCGATCCCTGATCCAGGAAGATCCCACAGGCCATGGAGAAACTACATCTACTGAGCCTGTGCTCTAGAGCCCAGGAGCCACATCTACTGAAGCCCATGGGCCCTAGATTCCAAGCTCTGCAACAAGAGAAGCCACCATGATGAGAAGGTTGTACACGGCAGAGAGCAGCACCTGCTCACCGCAACTAGAGAAAAACCCTTGCAGCAACAAAGACCCAGCATACCCAAATATAAATAAATAAAATTATTTAAAAAAAACTAAAATGAAGTATTACCTCACACCAGTCAGAATGGCAATCATCAACAAATCTACAAACAATAAATGCTGGAGAGGGTGCGGAGAAAAGGGAACCCTTGTACACTGTGGGTGGGACTGTAAACTGGCACAGCCATTATGGAGTACAGTATAGAGGTTCCTTAAAGAACTGAAAATAGAACTACCATACGATCCAGCAATTCCACTCCTGGCATATACCCAGAAAAAAACCAGAATTCAAAAGAATACATGCACCCCAACGTTCACTGCAGCACGATTTTCAATAGCCGAGACACAGAGGCAAACTAAATGTCCGTCACAGAAGAATGGATAAAAAGATGATATGGCAGGACTTCCCTGGTGGTCCAATGGCTAAGGTTTCACACTGCCAGTGCAGGGGGCCTAGGTTCAATCACTGGTCAGGGAACTAGATCCCACATGCTGCAACTAAGAATTCACATGCCACCACTAAATACCCTACATGCCACACCTAAGACCTAGCAGAGTTAAATAAATAAATAATAATTAAAAAAAAAACAAACCAATATGGCACATATATACAATGGAATATTACTCAGTCATAAAAAGAAATGAAATCGTGCCATTTGCAGAGACATGGGTAGACCTACAGACTGTCATACACAGTGAAGTCAGTCAGAAAGAGAAGATCAAATATCATGTATTAACACATATATGTGGAACGTAAAAAAACGGTACAGATGAACCTATCTGCAAAGCAGAAAGAGAGGTACTGATGTAGAGAACAAAGGTTCAGACACCAAGGGGGTAAAGGTGGCAGTGGGATGAATTAGGAAATCGGGACGGATAGACATACACTGCTATGTACAAAACAGATGCTGATGGGATCTACACTCAGTGTTATGTGGTGACCTAAATGGGAACAAAATCCAAAAAAGAGGGGATATATGTATATGTATCGGAGAAGGCAGTGGCACCCCACTCCAGTACTCTTGCCTGGAAAATCCCATGGACGGAGGATCCTGGTGGGCTGCAGTCCATGGGATTGCGAAGAGTTGGGCGTGACTGAGCGACTTCCCTTTCACTTTTCACTTTTCATGCATTGGAGAAGGAAATGGCAACCCACTCCAGTGTTCTTGCCTGGAAAATCCCATGGACGGAGGATCCTGGTGGGCTGCAGTCCATGGGATTGCGAAGAGTTGGGCGTGACTGAGCGACTTCCCTTTCACTTTTCACTTTTCATGCATTGGAGAAGGAAATGGCAACCCACTCCAGTGTTCTTGCCTGGAGAATCCCAGGGACGGGGGAGCCTGGTGGGCTGCCGTCTATGGGATCGCACAGAGTCGGACACGACTGAAGCAACTTAGCAGCAGCAGCATGTATATGTATGGCTGATTCACTTTGCTGCACAGCAAAAAATAACATATCACTGTAAAGCAACCTTACTTCAACAAAATTTTTTTAAAAGAATATATAGAAAATTTGGACAGACTAATCACTAGAAGTGAAAAAGAATCTCTAATTAAAAAAACAAACAACCTCCCTACAAATAAAACTCCAGGATGAGAGGCAAATTCTTCCAAACAAACAAAGAACTCACACTGATTCTTCTCAAACTCTCCCAAAAGTCTGAAGAGGTGGGAACACTCCCAGATACACTCTGAAGCCACCTGATACCAAAACCAGGCGAAAACCAAAAAAGAAAACTACAGGCCAGTATCTTCGATGAATACAGACACAAAAATTCTCAACCAAGTATAAGCAAGTTGAACCCATCAGCACATAAGCAAGGCCACACACAATGACCAAGTGAGATGCATCCCAGGTTCACAGGATGGTTCAACATTTGCACATCAATCAGTGTAATACAACACATTTACAAAGGTCAAAAAGCACACGACCATCTCAAAAGATGCAGAAAACGCATCCCACAAAATTCCTCATCCATTCGTGATAAAAAGTCTTACCAAACAGGGCATAACCAGAACACATCTCAACATAAGAAAAGCCATTTCTGACAAACCCACAGCCAAAATACTAAACAGTGAAACACTGAAAGCTTTCCCACTAAAATCTGTAACAAGTCAAGAAGGTCCACTCTGACCACTTCTATTCAACATAGTATTGGAAGTCCTAGCCACAGCAATAAAAAAATAAATAGAAATAAAAGGTATCTGAATTGGAAAGCAAGAGGTAACAGTGTCACTAGATGCAGATAATATGATTCTATGCATAGAAAACCCTAAGGACTCCACACTGAAACTACTAGATCTAATAAAGGAATTCAGCAAAACAGCAGGATACATTAACGTTCAGAAACTGGTTGCATTTCTTTACACTAATAATAAAATATCAGAAAGATAATGTAAAAAAACAATAACTTTTAAAATTGGACTGGGGCTTCCCTGGTGGTCCTGTGGCTAAGGCTCCATGCTCCAAAGGCAGGGAGCCCAGGATCAATCCCTGGTCAGGGTTTATGGGATCTACCCCACAAGCTGTGACTAAGAGTTCCCATGCCACAATTAACAACTGAAGATCCACATGTGGCTTCTAAGATCAGGTGCAGCCAAATAAATAAATGAAAACAAATATTAAACCGCAACAAAACAAACCCTTAGGAATAAATCTGATCAAAGAGGTTAATACACTGAGAACTATAATACATAATAAAGGAAATTAAAGCAGATTTAGAGAAATGGAAAAATATCCCATGCTCTTGGGTTGAAGAATTAACACTGTTAAATGGCAATCTACAGATTCAATATGATCCCTATCAAAGTACCCATTACATTTTTCACAGAAATAGAATAATCCAAAAATGTACATGGAACTACAAAAGGCCCAGAAAATGCCAAAGCAATCCTGAGGGGGGGAAAAAACCAAAGCAGGAGATATAACTCTCCCAGACTTCACACACTACTACAGAGCTACAGTAATCAAAACAGCATGGTATTGGTACAAAAACATACATACAGATCCACGGAACACAACAGAGAGCCCAGAAATAAATCCACATTGTGAAAGGGACAGTCACTCAGTTGTGTCCAACTCTTTGCAACCCCATGGACTGTAGCCCACCAGGCTTCTCTGTCCATGGAATTCTCCAGGCAAGAATACTGGAGTGGGATGCAGATCTTTCCAACCCAGGGATCAAACCAGGGTCTCCCAAATTGCAGGCAGATTCTTCACTATCTGAGCCACCAGGGAAGCCCCAAGAATACTGGAGTGGGTAACCATTCCCTTCTCCTGAGGATCTTCCCAAACCAGGATCAAACCCAGGTACTCCACATTGCAGGCAGATTCTTTATAAATCCATGTATCTATGGTCAATTCACCTTTGACAAAGGAGGCAAAAATATACAATAGAAAAAAAAAAGTAGTCTCTTCAGCAAGGGTGCTGGGACAGTTGGACAGCCACATGTAAATCAGTGAAGTTAGACCACACCCTCATACCATGCTCAAAAATAAACTCAAATTAGCTTAAAGACTTCAACATAAGTTATGACACCATAAAACTCCTAGAGAGCATAGGCAAAACATTGTCTGACATAGATCATACCAGTGTTTTCTTAGGTCAGTCTCTCAAGGCAATAGAAATAAAAACAAAAATAAACAAATGGGATATAATAAAACTTACTGCACAGCAAAGGAAGCCATAAATAAAATGAAAAGACAAACTATGGAATGGGAGAGAGATAGGCTTGAGGAGGAAAACAGGATTCAGGAACAACAAGGAAAGGCCCAAACTTGGACGCAGCTCCAGTATTCTTGTGGCTTCCCTGGTGGCCCAGAGAGTGAAGAATCCAGCCTCCACCTCTCCTCAGGGTTACCTCCCTGTGACAGCCCATGGTGGGGGCAGGACTAGAAAATCTGGATCAGAGCCGCTGCCCAGCTGGGAATGGATCTGTTTTAAATGCAGCCAGGAGGACTTCCCTGAAGGGCCAGTGGTTAAGATTCCACCTGCCAGCGCAGGGGACACAGGTTCAATCTCTGGTCCAGGAAGATCCCACGTGCCGTGGGGCAACTAGGCCCTTGTGCCACAACTACTGAAAGCCTGCACGCTCTAGAGGCCAAGCTCTGCGACAAGAAAAGTCACCACATGAGGAGCCCGGACGTTGCAATGAAGAGCAGCCCCCACTCATGGCAACTAGAGAAAGGCTGCGAAGCAATGAAGACTCAGTGCAGCCAAAAATAATTAAAAATAATAAACAAATGCAGCCAGGAGGGCCGCTGGAAGGACAAATGCCCTGTCTGTGGGAGAAATCCACAGGGACTCTGCCTGATATGCAAACCAGAGGGCCACTGGAAGTGGGACTGCCCCCAGTCCTGAAGAGGACTCAGGGCTCCCAAACCAATGCTGGCTGAGAGGACTGAGGGCCCAGGACCTGCCCTGGCTCCCAAAGGACACCCGGGAGGAGCCTTGGGTAATGCTTGACATGGCAGGTGGGACAGGTTTTTTTGTTGTTATTAACAGATCCACCTACTCTGTGATGACTGATTTCCCTGGACACTTGTTCTCCCCATCCTGTATGGTAATAGGGATTGATGGAGCCCAAAGCCAAATGATTCACACCACCCCTCAGCTGCTTACTAGGAAAGTTCACCCTGGCACACCAGTTCCTGCTCATGTCTGAGTGCCCCATCCCCTTGCTGAGAAGGGAGATGCTCACTCAATTCCAGACAATTGTTCAATTTGGAGACACCCTCAGAGAAAGCACCCACCAGGAGAAATCACTATTCTTGGCCATGAAGCCCGCCTCAGCCACCCTTAGAGGAGGTCTCCCCTTACCCTATACTGTTTCTCAAGTAAACCCCTCTTTCTGGAACACTGAGATTCCTGGAAGAGCTCTAATGTGCCTCCAGGTCAGGCTTCATTGGAACCCGTGAACAAAAACAGTATCCCTAGAGACCCGAGGACCAATGAGGTCCAGCATTTAATAACCCAGTTCTTAATATATGAGCTCTTATGACCCCGGGGAAATGAGGATACTGAGTCTCTCCTCACAAGGCCCAGATTTCCACCCAACAGATTAAGTACATGGGGAAATGTGCTCACCCACCAGATGAAGACCAAAAGGAAGTCACTGTGACCCTCCAACACCACCCACCCTCCCACCGACTCCCAGCGAAGGGGCAACTGAGAGCCTTTCTGGGGATGGCAGGATTTTGCAGGATTTGGGCTCATAGCAAATCCTCTCTATGAAACCCTAAAAGGAAGTGACCGCAAACCTCTCAACTGCAATGAAAACTGCCAACAGGCATTCCTAGATCTAAAATTAAAATTACGGACTACCTCTGAGTTAGGTCTCCAAAATTTAGAAAACCTTTTCTCCTCTATATAGCTGAGAGACAAACAGCCAAAGCAATCTTGAGAAGGAAAAACAGCTGGAGGAATCAGGCTCCCTGCCTTCAGACTATACTACAAAGCTATAGTCACCACAATAGTATGGTACTAGCACAAAATCAGAAATATAAATCAATGGAACAAGGTAGAAATCCTAGAAATAAACCTACACACCAAGGTCACTAAATCTATGACAAAGGAGGCAAGACTATACAATTGAGAAAAAACAACCTCTTCAGTAAATAGTGCTGGGAAAACTGGACAGCTGTATGTAAAAGAATGAAATTAGATCATTCTCTAACACTATACACAAAAATAAACTCAGAAACAAACTTTTGATTGGTCTCCTAGAGTAATGGAAATAAAAACAGAAATAAACAAATGGGACTCAATTAACTCAAAAGCTATGCAGAGCAAAGGAAACCATAAACCAAAGGAA
The DNA here is from genome assembly GCF_003369695.1 of Bos indicus x Bos taurus. Taxonomy (NCBI): domain Eukaryota; kingdom Metazoa; phylum Chordata; class Mammalia; order Artiodactyla; family Bovidae; genus Bos; species Bos indicus x Bos taurus. Next base: position 11,892,656 of record NC_040097.1, on the reverse strand, counting down.
AAGACAACCCACAGAATGGCAGAAAATATTTACACATGATGCAACCAACAAGAGATTAATCTCCCAAATTTACGAACAGCTCATATAACTCAATATCAAAAAATAAACAAAAAAATGAGTTTCCCTAGTGGACCAGTGGTTAAGACTCTGTGCTTCCACCACAGCAGGCGTGACTTCCATCCTTAGGGAACTTCCACAAGCCACGAGGTGCAGTCAAAAATAAATAAATAAAAACCTAGACAACCCAAGCAAAAAATGGGCAGAAGACCTATCAGACATTTCTCCAAAGAAGACATACAGAGAGCCAAGAGGACCATGAAAAGATTCTTAAAATCACTAATTATTAGAGAAAGGCAAATCAAAACTACAGTGAGTTATCACCTCACACCAATGCGAATGGCCATCATCAAAAAGTCTACAAAAGGCTTCCCTGGTGGTTCAGTGGTAAAGAATCTGCCTGTCAATGCAGGAGCCACGGGTTCTGTCCCTGGCCAGGGAAGATTGCACATGCTGCAGAGCAACTAAGCCATACACCACAACTACTGAGCCTGTGCTGTGGAGCCCAGGAGCTGCAACTACTGGAGCCCGAGCGCCTACAGCTTGTGCTCTGCAACAAGAGCAGCCACTGCAATGAGAAGCCCAAGCACTGCGACTACAGAGTAGCTCTCGCTTGCCTCAACCAGAGAAAAATTCATGCACTAAGACCCAGCACAGCCAAAAATAAAATACATGGATAAAATTGTTTTTTCAAGTCTGCAAACAATAAATACTGGAGAGGGTGTGGATAAAGGGGACCCTGCCTATACTGTTGATGGGAATATAAATCGGTAAAGCCACTATAGAGAACAGTATGGAGGTGCCTTAAAAAATGAAAAATAAGGCTGCCCTATGACCCAGCAATTCCACTCCTAGGCATATATCCAGAGAAAACCATGGTTGAAAAGGATACATGCATCCCAATATTCACTGCAGTGCTGTTTACAACAGCCAGGACATGGAAGCAACCTAAATGCCCATGGATAGATGAATGGATAAAGATATGAGATAGATAAAGAGATATACACACAATGCAATATGACTCAGCCTGAAGGAAATAATGCCATTTGAAGCTACATGGATGGACCTGGAGATTATCATACTAAGTGAAGTCAGTCAGACAGATAAAGATAAATAGCATATGACATCACTTAATGCAGAATCTTTTAAAAAGAAATGATACAAGTGAACTGATTTATAAAACAGAAACAGACTCACAGATTGAGAAAATAAACTTATGATTACCAAAGGGGAAAGGCCCAGGGGAGGGATAAATTGGGATTTGGGATTGACGTATACACACTGCTATATTTAAAATTACAAAATAAAAGATAACCAACAAGGACCTCCTGTATAGCACTGAGAACTCTACTCAACAGTCTGTAATAACCTAAATGGACAAAGACTTTGAAAAAGTATATACATATAACTGAATCACTACTCTGTATACCTGAAACTAACACAATGTTGAAAATCAACTATGCTCCAGTATAAAATCAAAATTAAGTAATAATAATTTTATGAATTACTTACTTTAAAAAAAAATGGTTTACTGATAGACGCAGCTTTATACACAAAGGGGTAAGGCCATCTGGCTATGTCCATAGTCAGTCTGTGAACAACTGTGAGCCTGGAGTTCTACCCTCTTACACTTCCACCCAAAAGGCCAAGCTGATCCCCTTGGACCAGAGCACTCCAGCTAGGAAAAGGATTAAGAATCAATATAGGAGGATTTCCCTGGTGGTACGGTGGATAGGAATCTACGTGCCAATGCAGGGGATATGGACTCCATCCCCGGTCTGGGAAGATCCCACATGCTGCAGAGCAACTAAGACCATGGACTGCAACTCCTGAAGCCCATGCAGCTAGAGTCTGTGCTCCACAGTAAAAGAAGACACCACAGTGAAAAGCCCATGCACGGCAACAGAGAGTAGCCTCTGCTCACCAAAACTAGAGAAAGCCCGCATGCAGCAACAAAGACTCAGTGCAACCAAATAATTAATTTTTCTAATAAAAGAAAAGAATCAATAGAGGATTTCTCTGGTGGTCCAGTGGTTAAGGATCCACCTGCCAATGCAAGGGACACAGCTTCCATCTCTGGCTCAGGAAGATCCCACACACCACAGGGCAACTAAGCCGTGAGCCACAACTACTGAAGCCTGCACGCTCTAGAGCCCAGGCTCCATGACAAGAGGCGCCACTGCAGTGAGAGTAGCACCCCCCTGCCACAGCCAGAGAAAGCCTGTGCACACCAGGATCCAACACAGCCAAAGATAAAACAAATACTTTTAAGTCAATATATGGGAAGCCATAATAAATGAAAACAAATTAAAAAAAACAAACAGTCAATACACAGGCTTCCCTGGTGGCTCAGTGGCTCAATCAACCTGCCAGTGCGGGAGACACAGGTGTGTTCCGCGATCCTGGAAGATCCCACATGCCTCGGAGCAACTAAGCCTGAGTGTGCACTGTGCTCAGGCATGTCCAACTCTTTGTGGCCCTATGGGCTGTAGCTCACCAGGCTCCTCCGTCCATGGGATTTTCCAGGTGAAAATACTGGAGTGGGTTGCCATTTCCTCCTCTGACGGATCTTCCTGAGCCAGGGATCGAACCCACGTCTCCTGCATTGGCAGGCAAACTCTTAACCACTAGACCACCATGGAAGTCCAATTCTGCCCGTGTACCACATATTGAGCCTGTGCTCTACAGCTCGGGAGCCACAACGTCTGAGCCCGCATACCCCTCAGCCAGAGAAGCCACGGCAGTGAGAGGCCGTACACCACAACTGGACAAAAGCCGGAGTAGCCGCGAAGACCCAGCACAGCCAAAAACAAGTTTTTTTAAAAGGATAATAATTTAAATAGAGTCAATATAAACGCTGAGGAGGCTTCCCTGGTGGCTCAGTGGTAAAGAATCTGCCTGCCAATGCAGGAGACACGGTTTCAATCCATGATAAGGGAAGATCCCACATGCCGCAGAGCAACTAAGCCCGTGAGCCACAACTACCGAGCCTGTGCACCCTAGAGCCTGTGCTCTGCAACACAGTCTACCGCATGAGAAGCCCGTGCGCCACCTAGACAGCAGCCCCCAACCTCCACAACTCGAATAAGGCCCTCGTGGCAGTGAAGACCCAGGACAGCCAAAAATAAACAAACAAAACAAAATATATATGTGTATATATATATATAATATACACACACACGCACTGATTCCAAGTAAGGATTCCTACTGCTACATGTGCACGCTGTCATGTAGGAAGAAAGAAGATTCCTAACAAAGGAGTCCCTATAAAACACCAGCAGAAATTGTAGAACTCCTAGAAGCATTCCAGCTTTCAAAGGAGCTTGCAGGGTCACCAAAGGGGCCACACCTCCTAACAAGGAGAGACACCCTGGCCAGCAAGGCCACCAAGGCTGCACTCGGGCACAGCTGCCGTTCTCAGGCCTGACAGCACCTCCTTCCTGACAGCGCCACCCTGTACAGCGGAAGAACTCGAGTGGGCTGACTAAACATAAGGGGCTGAAAAGAGAGCCCTCAGGGTGGCTGACAAAAGAGAAAAGCTTCTCATTCCTGCATCAAGGAATGGAAAATAATTAAGCACTTCCACGAGTCCTCCCATTTAGGGTGAGACTCCCTATCCAAACTGGTTACTTAGGTGTTCCTGGGCAAGGGACTGTCCCAAACTGTTAAAAATGTCACCAGGTCTCGCGAGCTTTGCGGCCGCCATGCCCCAAGAAGCTACTGCGTACTTTCTCCCGTCACTCAGCCCATACAACATCGGGGAGCCTATGCAGGGGAAGCCTGGCACATGGACATGCTCCCATGCAGGGGATGGAGACACCTATCGGCATTCATAGAACACCTTCAGAGGGTGGACAGAAGCTTTCCCCATTAGGACTGAAAAGGGAATAGATGGATCCGAGTTTCTGCTTACAGAGAGAGCTGTGAGATCACAAAGCTTACAGAATGATACCAGACCTTCTTTCACTGCCAAGGTGACCCAACAGGCTTCCTCAGCTCTAGGTATTCACGACCACCTCCACTCTTCCTGGAGGCCCCAATCCTTAGGCAAGGCAGAAAAAGCAAATCATGTTCTAAAAAGAAGGCGTCCAAGAAAAAAAAAGGAGACACTTGCTAAGCTATGCCAAGACACTTCAGAAATCTGAGTCTCCCTTTTGCCTGTAGCCTTTCTATGGACGAGGATGGCCCTAAAGGGAATTTTAAAATTTAGCCCATTTGAAATGACCTATGGGAAGGCCTTTGTGAGTTCAGATCTCATTTGATGAGGAAAGCCACAAATTAATCTTGAGCCAAGTTCAAAGCGCCCTCCAAGAATATGGAAACAAAGTGCTGCCCACCCCACAGAGAAAGGTCAGCATATACACTACTACATATAAAATAGATGGCCAATGGGAATTTTCTGTATGACTCAGGGAACTCAAACTGGGACTCTGTAACAACCTAGAGGGGTAGGAAGAGGTGGGAGGTGAAAGGGAGGTTCAGGAGGGAGGGGACGTAGTATATCCATTGCTGGTTCATGTTGATATATGACAGAAATTGACACAATATTGTAAAGCAATTATCCCTCGATTAAAAATAAATAAATTAAAAAAAAAATTCTTTAAAGTAAAAAAAACAAAAGGGAAAGGTTGAAGTCTCCATCCACTCAGGGCACTCTGTCCTACTAAAAACCTGGAAGGAAGGGTCCCTGAGGACCAGATACAACAAGATGGAAGGGACCATATCAAGCGTTCCGAAGTACCCCATCTGCTGTCAACCTATGGGGAATTACTACTTGGGTTCATATGTCTAGAACAAAGCCTGTATCTTATAAGTCCCAACAGGAACCAGAAGAGACCTACTCCTGCGAGTCCATGGAAGACTTCAGACACCTGTTCAAGAGAACAGGTAAGTGACTGCTTGTGGCTGTGGTGGGTTGGCCTAGTCATCCTTGTGTTTCTTGACTATCGTGCTCTTATTCTGCCACTTTTCAGGAGCCACTCCCCCAGTAAACATCTTTACCTCTGCTAGGTCTGAAATACAAAAATAGAGTAATATGAAAGGCATCATATTCCTGGTAGGACTTCTGATGATGGTCATGGCTCAAGAGGAATGAGAAAATCATGCTTTAATAAACAAATATAAAATAGTCGCCAGGGGAGAAAACGTAGTTAATTGTTGGGCCTACCGTAAAAACCCTGGCTTACAACCGTCATTACAGCTACAAACAGGTACATACAATAGGAGTTTTACCAGTCCCATGAGTTTCCAACACATGGAAACCATCTCCCCACCAACCCCAACCAATACAACTGTAACAGACAATATCTGTATCAGGCCCAATACCTTGCTCGTGTTTAACTCTTTTTAAAAAAGTGACATAACTTTTCTGTTAATCATGGCTACTTTTTTTTTTTTTTTTTGGTGGCACCATATGTAGGAATCTTAGTTTCCTGACCAGGGATCGAACCCATGCCCCTTGCATTGGAAGCACACAGTCTTAACCACTGGACCTCCAGGGAAGTCCCAATCATGGCTACTTTTGTTACCCAGAAAAGTAGTCATCTTCCAATTCAAGCTGGTGGAATAGAAGGACATGCGCTCATCTCCTGTGAGAGGACCAAAATTGCAACTAGCTGTTGCAATTGACAGGAAGACACTGGAACCCACCAAAAAAAGATACCCCACATTCAAAGACAAAGCAGCCACCGCAAGATGGTAGGAGGGATGCAATCACGATAAAATTAAATGCCATATTCACCAGGTAGGTGACCCACTGATTGGAAAACAATAATACCAAAGAAGCTCTCACACTGTTGTGAAGGTTCTGAACCCCACATCAGGCGTCCTAGCCTGGGGATCTGACAAAGGGACTGGGAATCCCCAGGTAATCTGCCCTTGAGGATCAGCAGGATTTGATTATAGGACTTCCAGAGGACTGGGGGAAACAGACTCCAGTCTTGGAGGGCACAAACAAAATTTTGCACACACCAAGACCACAGGAGAGGAGCAGTGACCCCACAGAAGACTGAACCAAAACTACCTGCCAGTGTCTGAGGGCCTCCTCTGGGTCGGCAGGGGCTCACCACAGGGTATGGGGGGCACTGGAAGGTCCCCCTTGGCATAAACCCTCTTGAGTTCACCATTAACCCTACCATAGAGCCACAGACCCCAGGGCTGGGTTGCCTCAGGGCAAACAATGACCAGGGAGGGAATGCAACCCCACCCATCAGCAGATAAATGGATTAAAGCTTTACTGAGCAAGGCCCTGCTCACCAGAGCAAGACCCAGTTTTTCCCATCACCAGTCCCTCCCATCAAGAAGCTTACACAAGCCTATTAGCCTTATTCATCAGAGGGCAAACAGAAGATGCAAGAAGAAGCACAGTCTCATAGCAGCTAAAACAAAATCCGTATTACAGAAAGTTAACCATGATGAAAAAGCAGAAAGGTATGTCCCAGATGAAGGGACAAGACAAAATTCAAGAAAAACAACTAAATGAAGTGGAGATAGGCAACATCCTAGAAAAAGAATTCAGAATAGTGACAGTGAAGATGATCCAGGATCTCAGGAAAAGAATGGAGACAAAGATTGAGAAGATGCAAGAAAGGTTTACCAAAGACCTACAAGGACTAAAGAACAAACAAACAGAGATAAATAATACACTAGAAGGAATCAACAGCAAACTAACTGAAGCAGAAGAATGGATAAACGACCTGGAGGACAGAATGTTGGGAATCACTGCCACAGAACAGAAAATAGAAAAAAGAATGAAAAGAAATGAAGACAGCCTAAGAGACCTATGAGACAACATTAAACACACTAACATTTGCATTATAGGGGTCCCAGAAGGAGAAGAGAGAGAGAAAGGACCTGAGAAAATATTTGAAGAGATAATATCTGAATTATCTCTGGGCTTCCCTGGTGGCTCAGAGGTTAAAGCGTCTGCCTGCAATGTGGGAAACCTGGGTTCGATCCTTGGGTCGAGAAGATCCCCTGGAGAAGGAAATAGCAACCCACTCCAGTATTCTTGCCTGGAAAACCCCATGGACGGAGGAGCCTGGTGGGCTACAGTCCACGGGGTCACAAAGAGTCGGACACGACTGAGCGACTTCACTTTGACTATCTGAATAATTCCCTAACATGGGAAAGAAAATAATCAAGCAAGTCCAGGAAGCACAGAGTCCCAGGAAGGATAAACCCAAGGAGGAACACACTGAGACACAAAGTACTCAAACTGACAAAAATTAAAAACAGAGATAAAATATTAAAAGCAACAAGGGAAAAATGACAACATACAAAGGAACTCCCATCAGGCTATCAGCTGATTTCTCAACAGAAACTCTACAAGCCAGAAGGGAATGGCTTGATATATTTAAAGTGATGAAAGGGAAGAACCTACAACCAAGAATACTCTACCCAGAAAGATGCTCTTTCAGATTTGATGGAGAAATCAAAAGCTTTCCAGACAAGCAAAAGTTAAGAGAATTCAGCACCATCAAACCACCTTTACAACAAAAATGCTAAAGGAACTTCTCTAGGCAGGAAATACAAGGGAAGGAAAAGACTTACAGAAAATAAACCCCAAACAACTAAGAAAATAGTAATAGGATCATACGTATTGATAATTACCTTAAATGTAAATAGATTAAATGCACCAACCAAAAGACAGAGACTGGCTGGATGAATGAAAACATGTGCATGGATGCACTTCCACTTACCACATCATTCTGCTTGACCCCCCCCCAAATTGCATGTAATTATTTTATATTGTTATAAAATTTCATTATGGCTTGCAATTATCTTTTATTTTTTGTCTGGCTATTGATTGTGAAAACTGATAAATACCTTCTATTGTGACCGTGCAACTATTACTCACTTAATACCATTGTATCATGATTGGTGGACAGAAAAATAACAGAACTCTATATCACCAAAACTGGGATCTAACAGAAAAACCTGTAATCACCGATATTAAAATCCAGATGCATATCAGAATTATCTTGAAATTTTTTTAAAAAATAAAATGCCTAGGTATCGCTTTTTTCCTCCAGAGCTCCGGAAGTGTTTCTAATGAGCAGTCATGTTTAAAAACAACTGGACTATGTGATGATCTCTTACTTTTATCTAGCTTGTTTCAATTTTCTATTTCATATTCAGTGCTTCCATTTCATTTAGTTTATGTTTCCCAATTTCTCCATCTCTTTTTTTTTACATTCTTTCTCAAGCCTTTATCAAGTGTAGTAGAAAAGCTTTTGTATATATAAATATGTATAATACATATATTTCAGAAAACTTATCAATTTTTGCCTAACTAAAAAAATTATGATATTTTGATTCCACTTGTTTGACTTAGTATGCATAGAAGGCTAGATTTATAATTAATAAAGATTGCAACAAGCAACAAAGATTTACTGTATAGCATAGGGAACTACATGGACCCCTACGTGTCCATGGGGTCGCAAAGAGTTGGACACGACTGAGCAACTTCATTTTCACTTTCACAGGGAACTACAGTCAACATCTTGTAATAATCTATGATGAAAAAGAATTTCAAATATATGTGTATTTGCATAATTGAATCACCTTGCTGTGCACCTGAAACATGGTACGTCAACTATACTTCAACAAAATATCTATATCACACACACACAAAAGGCAGGCATGCTTCCAGCACCACTACACTGCTACTGGTTCTCTCGGCTATGGAGAGCCTCTTCAGAACAATCCCTGGGCACCAGATGGTAACATAAGCACAGCGTTTAGGAAGCCAGACCCAAACTGCATTCCCACAAATGCCTCCACTCTCTGTGTTTAGAATGAAGCCCTGACCCCAGGTGTATACAAGATAGGGATGGAACGGACTAAGCCTGGGGCTGGAAAGTGTCAGGCTCTATGGAAGCCGTGGGTTAAAACCTTCTCACTACATCATCTCATCTAAGCCAAGGGCATGGAATACTCCCAGATGTAACTATCTGGAGTATACGAATGGGCCCTTGTCTCTGCACTGCGTTCATAACTTTTCCCTTCCATGGATCTAGATGGCTGCTTCCTGGCTAAATTCTTCTATCCCCATTTTTTTTTTCTTGGCATGCGGCATGTGACACAACCGAGCATGCAAGTGTGTGGAATCTTAGTTCCCCGATCAGGGATCAAATCCACGCCTCCTGCTCTAAGTGCAGCGTCTTAACCATCGACTACCAGGGAAGTCCCTATTCTCAGATCTCTGATTGCACCTTCAGGATATGTCTGGAGAGCAGCACTCCCCAGAGTAAGCGCCCAAAGACAAGGTACTCCAGGGTAATCCCGCCCCTATATATGCTTATCCTTATAAAACGTGTGCACAGGGGAGCTTGTACATTAGGACATTTGGTTCTATTCACAGTCACAATACAGAAAAATATTTAATATCATCCCAGGAGGGTTATTGAATTAATACTGGCAGGGGCAGGACTGGCAGGTGGATTAGCAGCTGCTTGAGAGGCTGCGCCTACCATGAGGTAACCCTAGAAATCCTAACCTGCACTTTAGGCAACCCAGCCCAGACCACTGGCAATGCCCTAAGTAGACTTTCAACTTCTTTCAACTCACTGGCCAACGTTGTTGTGGACAATAGATTAGCCTTGGATCACTTGCTGGCCAAGCAGGGTGGCGTCTGTGTGGTCATAAACGAAACCTACTGCACCTATATCAACAATTCAGGCCAGACTGAGGTGGACATCACAAAGATTTATGAGAGACTTCCCTGGTGGTCCAGTGGCTAAGACTTCAAGCTCCCAATGCAGGGGGCCTGGGTTTCATCCCTGGTCAGGGAACTAGATCCCACATGTCACAACTAAGATCCTGTGTACCACAACTAAGACCCAGTGCAGCCAAATAAACATTTTTTTAAAGGACTTATAACAAGTATCATGGTTCCACCGCTACAACCAGGGAGTAGACCGTAATGCCATCTGGTCCACCATCAAGAGCACCCTCCCTAGGCTTACTTGGTTCCTTATGCGGACCCCAAGTAAAGATCATACTCCTCCTCCTCCTCCTCTTTGGACCCTGCCTCTTTAACCTCCTGGGAAAGTTCATGTCTTCCAGGTTACAGCAGTTCCACATCAAAATGATGGTTAGCAGAGGATTCCAGCTCATACCACCCTCTGACTTAAAATAAGAAGCTACCCTGCCCTTGGGACCCCTATACCAGACATCCAGAAACTTTTACTACCTGACAGACAGGGTCAATGCCCCTACTCAACCCTGAAATAGCTACAGAAAACAGATTATTGTCCTTCTACTTCCCGTAAGAATATGGGAGTAAGAGACTTCCTTGGTGGTCCAGTGGCTAAGACTCCCTGCTTCCAAGGCAGGGGGCCCGGGTTCAATCCCTGGTCAGGGAACTAGATCCCACATGCCACAACTAAAATCTGGCGCAGCCAAACAAATAAGTAAATATTAAGAACACAGGAGGGAGGGAGGTTCAAAACGGAGGGGACTTACGTATACCTATGGTTGGTTCATGTTGATGTTTGGCAGAAACCAAATAAATTCTGCAAAGCAATTATCCTTCAATGAAAACAAATTTGAAATTGAAAAAAAAAAAAGAATATAGGAGAAAATCTCTGATGGGGAATGACAGGAGGGAAAGGGCAGCACACAACCACGAGATATTGAAGGGGCGCAGCTGTTGGTTGGGATGCGATTAAGATCAAATGGAACCGGCTGAAATCAGTCTTCCAGAATGGCCTGGTCATTGGCCTTCAGCTCATTATACTTTCATGGTAATACTCAAAATCACTCCCCCTTATGCCATGATAGTTCCCAGATGGTTGTAAAAGGCCAAAAAGCGGGCAGTGGCCCAATTCCTGGAAAAATCCCCCCTTCTCCGAAACAACAAGAATATTCCTCCCACTTGTTAATATATGAAATTACTTGGCCCATAAACATCCACGACCCCCACCCCCCAGGGCTGCTCTCGCTTTCCGAGGGTCAGCATTCTGACTATGGAGTAAGTGCATTGCGCTAAATAAACTTACCTCCGCTTTTCTCTGGCTCCATCCTGAATTCTCTCCTGCGAAGAAGCAAGGACCCTCACTTGGCGGTGGTCTGTTCTAAGGACTCCTGCGGGTCCCGGGACGTGACACTTTCCTCTCCTGCAACAGTGAGAGGCCTCTGCCCTCCCCGTGGAGTCTGACCGGGGCTGGGCGGGGATGGGCTCTTTACGCAGCACTGGGTTACCACTCTCTGCTAAACTCCAAGGGTCTCTAGGAAGGCATGAGGCTGAGGCCCTCTCTAGAACAGGCTAGCGGGCACGTGGACAACACAGCCCACCGGGGACCCAAATAGGGTCCCCCTCAGAGTCCCCAGCCTCAACACAGCATTAGCGGGGGGACGCCTGGATACACCTATCTAGGCCCTGGGAAGGTCAGGGCTGCACAGGCCCTCAGGGGCCATTTGTTCCTCCCCCGCCACCAGGCCCTGAGGCCCGCAAACCTTCCAACAGGAGGTAAGTGGAACTTCTGGCCTGTGTGCTCTGTGTGAGTCCAAAACCCAGAAACACAAGCTGCTGGGCAACGAGTACAGCGTGTTGATTCGGTCATGGATCCATCCGCTCCGTGGGCTGCACCGGGCGGTTTACTTGCCTCCCGGGAGCTCACAGGCCAGCCCAGAGAAGGAAGAGGAAACTCCTCGTGCGGGCTCTGTTCTAGACACACGTCCTCTCATTTCAGCCTCCCAGGAAGGGATTCCACCCCACACCCCCCATCTTGTGGGACACGAAGCAGAGACTTGCAGGTAAGTCTTACCGGTAAGGGGTTTCCTGCCTCCAGCCCTTCTGCTCCTGTCACTGGGGGGGGTGTCCTCTTTGGTCCCATGGCTGGCCACCATCTGGAGTCCCACCAGGCCCCTGTATGCCTGGAGGTGGAATTCTGGGCATGGGAACAAAGT